>NC_058524.1:2812500-5312500 GCF_904849725.1 Hordeum vulgare subsp. vulgare
GGCCGGAGGAGGTTCATCCAACAGTTCCAAGGCATGTATCGCATCGTCGGTGAGGACCTCGCTGTGGCCCCCCACGTGGATGGTAAGCAGTTGTGTAGGTTGCTTGCAGCGGTGCTCCCGAGACTACCGATCGGCGCACTTGAAACAAAGGCCATGCGCGCGCCGATGGTCGTGCAATGGCCGCTCATGCGCGAACTCCTCGTTTGCCGCAACCGAGCGAGGGGCGTCCTGCATGCGCGCTGGAAGGTGTGCTGGCGGTGGAGGTGGCCAGCCGGTAGGGTGTGGTCTTGGGCACGACCGAGGCATGTCCATCTCCTCCTCTTGAATCCAGATGAGCACCGAGGCACGCGTGATGCTGTACGACGCCTGTAAACGCACCGCTGCTCGAAGATTATCGCGAAGGCCAAGCAGAAACTGGGTGACAAATTTTTTTGGGCTCAACAAAGCATCCAGCGTGAGTAGGTGGTACATGTGGCCCTAGAATTCCACATGATAATCAGCCACTGTGTCGGTCTGGCCTAGCAGCAGCAGCTTGTGCATCTCCAGCCCGAAGAGCGACGCGGTCGGGCGCATCCCGATGAGGGGTGGCCCAGCGTTGGCCAGACGCATGAACGACTGCTCCGGTGAGGGAGCGGTGGGTGCGTGCGATTGGTGGCGCGGAGACGGCGGGGTTGTCGATTTGGACCGGTCGTGATGCTGGCACACCTTGTCGATGTCGGACTGCGTGATATCCACCTGCTTGCGCAGATGGGACAGATCGCTGGAGACCTTCTCGTTGAAGGCAAGTTGGGCCTCCATGTGCTTGTCAGCGGCGAGCTGAACCGCCTCCACCCGCTTGAGCAGCGATTCGGGCAGCGACTTGATTTTCCGTGAGATTTCGTACATGGTGGTGAGTATGTGGCGGGTTTGGGCCGATGGTTTGGACGGGGGCGCCGTCGCCTCTCTTCAAATCGGATCAACCCCGCTGGCGATTTTGCGTCGGCCACCGAAGTGAGCTGGCACCCGCAGCGGTGGATGTTACAATCCAATCGAGAGGATATGAGATCAACGAGCCGAAAACAAAATTGTGCAGCTGGATCGGACGAGGCCGTGATTACCAGTTTGTAACGATCCGCTGATCCAGAGGATCGATACAAGGGGAAAAGGAGATGAGATCGGAGTCCACTTTATTGAGGAAGGAGATGAGGTACACAGAAAGTTAGGTGAGGAACAGAAAGGGATATGTGAGGATTCAGAGTCTAATACAACACATATGTCTCTCCTCTGTCTACACCCACACTTATAGGCACACACCTGACAAGTGATCTCCACTCACATGGCTTACACACCCACACACAGCTGTCCATCGCATCAGTGAGATGCAGGTGTGACACATTATAGATGGCAGAGGGGAAATATTTTTTTATATGGTTCACAAGTACTCAAGTTTTTGATAACTAAAAAATTATGACCTAATAAAATTATATAAGATGCCTAATTGTATGAATAATTTTTGGAGTTTTTTTCATGATTTAGCAAAACCGCTAGATGGGGCTTAGCCCGCTATAAGCTTCTCATAGCTCCTGAAGAAGCCGTCGCTAAAAAGGAAGAAGAAGCAGTCGCTAAATGGCATAGCTCGGCGTATGACTCATCATTGACGATTTGAACCTATTTGGAGAGTAGTTTTCCTTTCCTTCATTTTTTTAGTGAGTCCAGGGTAATGCCACACAGTTTTCACCGGCCCCTGACTGCTTTATCTGTGAACTCACTCAGCTGATTGCATAGTTTCCCCTCTTCTATAATCCATAATAAAAAGCAGAGTACCAGCTGGTTACGGTAAATAGATGTTAGGCTTAGGTGAAAGGTTGAGTATTTGGCTCTGCTTGCACCTCTTCATCATATGGATAGGAGTAAGGACAGATGTTGTTAAGATGGCGGATTCAGACATATTGTTGTACTACTTTGTAAGGTCCTCGGAAATAATCAATAAAATGGTCGCATGCATCTTCTAGATGCAGAGACCGGGGGTTATCCTCCTTTTCCAAAAAAAAAAATCGGTAAATAAAACAATAGAATACAAGAACGACATTATCACTGCATGCAAATAAATCAACAATGCACTAGAATGTGCAGAACCAAAGCATGCTACTATTCTTCACCCTTCATCTCATTACACGGAGAGATATGCGATTCCAAGAAGGAGAATACTGGATAATCGAATAAGGACCGTTATTTTATAATGAAGGTTTCATCAAATTAAGTCATGAAATATCTGTGCATCATAGTTCTTAGTAGAAATGCGAATCAAAGTTTGAACTTTTTTTACAGACCAAGTAACTGGATTGAGGAGTGAAATAGAAGCTAAAATATGAGGACCATAACACTATTCAGCATCAGTGTCATAGGTAGCTAACATAATAACTTTCATCCATGCTTGCTACTCCCTTCGTTCCTAAATATAAGTCTTTTAAGAGATTTCATTAGGTGGCTACATACGAAGCAAAATAAATGAATCTATACTCTAAAATATGTCTATATACATCCGTATGTAGTCTTCTAGTAGAATGCCTAGAAAGACTTATATTTAGGAACGGAGGAAGTAGTTGCTAGTGTTAGTCATGGTCTGCTAAGATGATGGCTTCCTTCCTCACTTCCAACTGCTAGCACACGACCTGCACGACAAGAGAAGGTAAGTACGAGCTCGACGTTGAAACTTATGCAGCATAGGAAGAGGGAACCATCCTGGCCTGATATATGGTAACATAACTAAAGGTATTCAGTGACAAAACATAATCATGGCATACACAAAGCAGAAGGTACAAGAGGTTAGGTCGAGGTTTAGAAGCTAACTATAAAAGTAACATTCCTTTGATCCTTTTTAAGATAGGTTAAAACCAAAAGGTATCTACAAATTCCACATGAGAAATTCAAATCTAACAGGGTTCTCATTGTTGCTTCAGCCACGTACAGATATATTTTCTATCTACGGTCTATATTTCTACTAGGGGGAACCACAAATACTGACCTATTTTTACTGAGCATATATACAGGATGTCTAAACAGACTATGCACAAACAGAATAACAAATGATAATTAGTAGCATCTTGGTGTCTTAAATAATCAAAGAAAAGCTAATGCTCAAGCCAAAAGCGGCGATAAAACTAGTCCGATGCTCCAATCAGGAGCAAGGACTAACTTAACTAAATGTTGGTGTGCTCATATGATCTTATACTCCAGTATAATAGAATCAGCGAGATGGTTGTACTAAGTTCAGAATCACTAAAGCCATACCTGTATGTCTGTATAGTGTATAAGCAACTTCTATTTATATGCTCACAGCGAACTCACAACATCTATGTATACCTGTATGTCTGTACGCAGTCTCTAGGTTGATGATCAGTACAAATTCAGGGATTTATGATTAAACCTGGATCAGCTTTGCCTAATCACCTCCAAGTCGTCATCTTGGCTTGCATGCTGATAGGACCTACGTTTCTTTGGGCGATGTCCATCCGCATCATTGCACATCAAGGCTTGGAGCAGCATTTGCCGTTTATGTGTCAATCTTGTTACCTGCTTACACAGAGGCTCCTATAATCAAAATACGACCCAACAAGAAAACAAATACTGAACATGAAGTTATGATTCCATTCTTCAGAAAAAAAGAGCTTAAACATTAAGTATAAAAAATTAAAAAGGTTGACAAGGCTAAAAATACTGAACATAAGTTTTTACCATTTTGGAAGGTACTGGTTCGCTCTCTTTAAGCTTCTTCCTTAAAACCTCCAGCTCTTTGTTCCTTTTAGCAAGTTCTTGTTTTGCCGCCACCAGCTCCATCTTTGTTGCCACATGGCCATGTTTTTCTTCCTCAAGCTCATTCTTTGCTACGACATGATCATGTTTTTCTTCTTCAAGTTCCTTCTTTACAGTTTCAAGTTGCTCCTCCTTTTTTGCCACCCGCTCCTTTATCACTGCACTACCAAATGAGTCAACATAATAAACCAGGATCCTAATAAATTAATTTTGGAGCAGAAGTTAAACTATATGAAAGATCAGAAACCTTGATAGTCATGCTGCAATTTCTCCTTTTCTTCTATGACCATATCAATTACACCATTAAAGTCCACTTTCTTATCTTTGAGCTTTTTGTTCGCTTCTACGAGTTTATCAACCATTGTCTTGATTTCCAGGTACTCGATATTGGCATCCTTATGATAGCATATCTTTGACTGAAGCTTAAGGACCAATGCGTCAACGATGTCAGCCATGTATAACCTGCAAGATCAGTTGATAACAGAATATCACAAAGATAGAATAGGTCATTTACCGAATGCACAATTAGCGTATGCAGTAGCAGAGCTTGCACCGACAAAGAGGGCCAACATTTGTGACCCTAGCCCAGTTGTTGAAACAGAGTGACTACTCTCTTTTTTTGTACTAAATAGACAGCAGTGAGACCGATGAATGAAATTTAGACTGTCAAAGATACTAGCAAAATGGACATGAAGCACAACAAACGCAGTTTTCATTTGGACCATCCAGAATATTTCATATGCATGTTCGTTATTGCTCATTTCATGAATTTTAATTGACAAAAATGGCAAACATATGTCCTAATAACAGAACAGTGGATTCAGACTATGTGTTCTTATCTATTTTGCATAATATTAATGGGAATAGAGGAACCAATGACATTTGGTGTTTCACAAAATTGTTATCTAAAAAGTCGATATTCAGAAAAGTAGACAAGGCATTAACAATGATCGGAGCAATTGCAGGGCTACAAGCTAACATGTTGTATTGTTATGTCTTAGAAACAGAGCCTGCTCAAGCTAGTAATGCGACCCAACAACAATCCACATCAAGAAAAAGCGCACAAACACGCACTGAAATCTAGCTGAAATAAGAAATGCCAGAAATCTAAGGACGGAAACCGTGAATGCTGTGTATGTTGAGAAGGGGGGTAAAATTATTTGCAAAAAACAACGAACGGGGATAAAATTCGCTAACTGGGCAAAGACTCAAACACAGATAAGAATACTTGCTTTAACCCTGTGAAAAAACAGAGCCCAATCTTTATCTTTACCCTCTAAGAACAGCTGAATGGTGAAAGAACTAATTATCTGGAAAACATACAGGAACCAGCCATAAACTAGCGCAGAATAACTAATGGAGCACAGTGAGAAAGCTGAACCTTTCAGGATGCACAAATTCAGGAGACCAGAGCAGCGAGAGAGGAAAACTAGATGTGGCGCTTTCATGCACACAGGAGCAAGACCAAGAGGTACAGATCAAATACCAGTTCACCTCATCTCGTAGCAACTGAGGAGTACTCAACGTATCAAAGGTGTGATGGCTTCTTTTATTGAGTGAATAATGGTGTGAAGTACGGAGAGACATGAGAGAATGGCATGTTGGTTGGTTCTTCAAAGGAAATATTCATTTATTAAAATAGATCTGTGTCTTTCTAAACCACAATTTTATACAATATTTGCGCTCGGAAAAATCATGTGCCATGCGCAAAAAAAAAAGCCAGAAGACAGGACAGGCTGCTGACTCTTTTTTTTGAAATGGAAAACTCTATTCCATTACACATTCGGTCCAGCTAAATCACTGGCAACCGCATCAGCTACAAAGTTTGGTACATCTGACAGCACATACAGACTTCTTGTTCAACCAAACTCGCATCAAACAACGCTAATTTATGAGCAGCTACATTACATGACCTGGGACACCACATGATGGAAATGGACTGAAAATAATACACTAATTTACATTTTGCTTCACAGAACAGGCTATCAAAGACTGAATTGTCATAGTCATCGTCAGTGACAGCTTGTTTCGGCACCGGTGCGTCTGTTTCAAAAATAATATTCCTGCATCCCAGTTCGCTTGCTCTCTCAACAGCATGCAACATGGCTATTGTTTCTGTTTGAATTACCTCAGATAGTCTGCAGAGTCTCCCTGTCCCTGCTGCTAACGGTTTTTGGCACCGGCAAATTAGCACATTCACACAACATCAATCAATATTGTTGTAAAATTTCAAATCAAACATTGAAACATAGCTCGGTATACCATGCATCTTGTTCAGGACGAAGGTGTGTTAGATAAAACGAGATCAACGAGACACGAGAGACACGGATTTTTACGTGGAAACCCTTGCGGGAGAAAACCACGGACGCACGAAGGCGCAATCACTATGAGGGTGGAGTATTACAAGCACGAGACGACAGGCCGTCTTTAGGTGCGACTACATGGAGTATATATGAGGGGCAATACATAAGAGTCCTTGGAGGACAAGTAAACGAGTTGTACTCGTACGCGTCGGTACCAACGCAAAGGCCCACACCGATTGTACTACGTCTAGTCCAATACGGTAGAATTTGGATCACAATTTAACAATCTCCACCTTGAGCCAAATTCCCTCCAGTAGTCGAAGAAAGTGAATAACTCCATCCAAATCAGCTTAAACACCTCGTGCGTCAAAGTCCAAAAGGACTAGTGAGAAATACCAACTAAGCCCGAGCAAAGCTCAAACTTATTGGTAGGAACTGGCTTTGTCATCATATCAGCTGGATTATCATGAGTACTTATCTTGCATACCTTCAAATCACCTTTAGCAACAACATCTCGAACATAGTGAAATCTGACATCAATGTGTTTTGTTCTCTCGTGATACATTGGATTCTTTGTAAGATATATAGCACTTTGACTGTCAGAAAATATGGTAGGGCAAGATGAATCTCCACAAAGCTCAGTGTACAAACCTTTCAACCAGACAGCTTCTTTGCATGCCTCAGAAATAGCCATATACTCGGCATCAGTAGTGGAACAAGCCACAATAGACTGTAAAGTTGCTCTCCAACTCACAGCACAACCACCAATTGTGAAAACATAACCTGTGAACGATCTTCTCTTATCCAAATCACCAGCAAAATCAGAATCAACAAAACCAACAAGTCCATCTCCAGTTTTCCCAAACTGTAAATAAGCATTAGAAGTACCTCGCAGATATCTAAAAATCCACTGAACTGCATTCCAATGCTCTTTTCCAGGATTAGCCATGTATCTACTAACAACACTCAGTGCATAAGATAAATCCGGACGAGAACAAACCATGGCATACATAAGTGAACCAACTGCACTCGAATAGGGAACTCTAGACATGTACTCAATATCTGCATCTGACTCAGGACATAAGGCTGATGATAATTTGAAGTGTGCAGCTAACGGAGTACTTACTGGCTTGGCATTATGCATATTAAAACGACGAAGAACTTTATCAATATATCCCTTCTGACTGAGATATAATTTTCCAGATGGTCTATCTCTGGATATTTCCATGCCAAGTATTTTCTTTGCTGCACCCAAATCCTTCATCTCAAATTCATTACTCAATTGCTTCTTTAGTTCATCAATCTCTGACATGCTCTTTGCAGCAATTAACATATCATCAACATAAAGGAGCAAATAAATAGCTGAATCATTGACAGTTTTCAAATAAACACAACTATCATAATTAGACCGTTTGAAACCTTGAGAGAGCATAAAGGTGTCAAATCTCTTGTACCACTGTCGAGGGGATTGCTTCAATCCATAAAGAGATTTCTTTAACTTACAGACAAGCTTTTCTTTTCCAGGAATAACAAAACCTTCAGGTTGTTCCATATAAATATCCTCTTCCAATTCTCCATGTAAGAATGCAGTTTTAACATCCAATTGTTCAAGCTCAAAATCATTCATGGCAACAATACTAAGTAAAGTGCGAATAGAGCTATGCTTCACAACAGGAGAAAAGACTTCGTTGTAGTCAATACCTGGAATTTGGCTATAACCTTTAGCAACCAACCTTGCTTTATATCTTGCCTCATCATTAGGAGAAACACCTTCCTTTATTTCGAAAACCCACTTGCAACGAATAGGTTTCTTCTCTCTAGGTAATCTTACCAAATCCCAAGTGCCATTCTTTTCAAGTGATTCCATCTCATCATGCATAGCAGTCATCCACTTATTACTATCACCAGAAATAATAGCCTCGGAATATGAAGAAGGCTCAGCATTACCTTCAATTTCTTCTGCAACAGATAAAGCAAAAGAAACAATATTGCACTCCTCAATTAACCTCTCAGGTGCATTAATACCCCGCCTAACTCTGTCACGTGCGAGATTCCAACTGGGTGGAACAATAGGCTGATTTGGAGTGACATGTTCATCATCAAAGACGGGTTCATCATGTGCATCAGCATTTTCCTTATCAGAAGTATCACCTGAATCAATAACATGCTCCACCTGAACAGTAGGCTGCTGAACAGTAGACTGATGTTCACTCTCAATTGGAACATTAGTAGATGCAACATCATGTAACATAGCAGATTCATTAAAGATAACGTTCCTGCTAATAACAATCTTTTGTGTTTCAGGATTCCACAATTTAAAACCTTTAACACCAGATTTGTAACCAAGAAAGATGCACTTAACAGCCCTAGGCTCCAACTTCCCATTATCAACATGAGCATAAGCAGTGCAACCGAAAACTCTCAACTGTGAATAATCAGCAGGTGAACCAGACCATACCTCAATTGGAGTTTTCTTATTAAGAGGAATAGATGGTGAACGGTTGATGAGATAACAAGCAGTGGAAGCGGCCTCAGCCCAAAAACGCCTATGCAAACCTGCATTGGACAACATGCAACGGGCTCTGGAAATAATGGTCCTGTTCATACGCTCAGCAACACCGTTTTGTTGAGGAGTATAAGGAACGGTGTGGTGTCTGACAATGCCTTCAGACTTGCAATAATTCCCAAATTGCTTAGAACAGAATTCCATACCATTATCAGTGCGAAGTATTTTTACCTTCTTTTCAGTTTGTCTCTCAATCATAATCTTCCACTCCTTAAAAGCTGAGAAAGCTTGCCATTTATGCTTCAAGAAATAAGGCCAAACCTTTCTCGAATAATCATCAATAATAGTCAACATGTAACGAGCACCACCTAGTGACCTTTTGCGAGATGGTCCCCATAAATCAGAATGCACATAATCAAGAATACCTTCAGTTGTATGAGTCGAAGTGTTGAACTTCACCCTCTTGTGCTTGCCGAAGATACAATGCTCACAAAATTTCAATTTACCAGTTTGGTATCCTTTAAGAAGACCTCTCTTATTTAACTCTGCCAAACCAAGTTCACTCATATGTCCAAGACGCATATGCCAAAGGTTAGAAGCATCACAACCAGAATTCTTTGAAATAACTGGAGTAGCGTTACCTGAAACGGTAGAACCTCGAAGGTAATAAAGACCATTGGTCGAACTTAAGTCACCTTTCATCACAATGAGAGAACCTTTGGTGACCTTCAAAACGCTATCTCCACCTGAATACTTGTACCCCTTTGCATCAAGGGCACTCACAGAGATAAGATTTCTCTTCATCTTCGGAATATACCGAACATCTGTCAAAGTTCTGATTGTGCCATCAAACATCTTGATTCGAATGGAACCAATGCCTTCAATCTTGCATGGTGAATTATCAAAACCCAAAACGGAACCAGCAGCAGTAGTAGAATCAAAAGTAGTAAACCAATCTCTATGCGGGCACATATGAAAAGTACACGCAGTGTCAAGTACCCACTCATCATTGGTCTCAGCACATCCAGCAATAACAACAAGAGCATCATCGGAACTTTCATCACGAGCAACATTAGCAGAATTTTCACCTTGTTTGTTACCTTTCGGTTTATACGTACCATTCCTCTTTTCCTTGTTCTGCAACTTGAAACATTCTGAAATGTCATGCCCGTCTCTCTTGCAATACCTGCAAGACTGCTTCTTGTCTCTGGATTGCGACCGGCCCCTCTGGCCGTTCTTACTTTTGCCACGGTTTCCATTATGTGAGTTCTTCTCATTTGTCCTGCCACGAACAGATAATCCCTCGGCTTGGGATGAACTCGAACCATCATGAGGCACCATTAATTTCATCTTCTCCTTAGAGTTCAAAGCTTCATAAACTTCATTAAGCGTGAGAGTATCACGACTGTATAATATGGTGTCTCGAAAATTGGTATAAGAACTTGGCAGCGAACAAAGTAACATTAAAGCAGTATCTTCTTCATCATACGTAACCTCCATTGCAGCTAGATCGGATATGATCTCTTTAAATTCTGAAATATGATTCAAAACGTTACCTCCCTCGGGTAACCTGTGCATGAATAATTTTTGCTTCAGATGCATCTTGCTGGTGAGATCTTTAGTCATGCAAATCCCTTCCAGCTTTAACCATAAAGCGGCGGCAGTTTTCTCGCTCAAAACTTCCTGCAAAATATTATTATGCAAATAGAGTTGAATTTGTGACAAAGCCTTACGATCCCTTCTTTTCTCCTCAGCAGTCCAATCCTCAATTCTATTCTTCCCAAAACTATCCAGTGCATCATCATAGTCGGCCTGCGCCAACAACGCCCGCATCTTGACTTGCCATAGGGTAAACCTTGTGTCACGGTCCAGCAGCAGAAGATCGTACTTCATGGAAGCCATGAGTAGATAAATCTGTGTACACAAAGTAGTACAAGCCGGCAGAAAATTCTTGACAGAATTAATACGCGGAGCAAAGAACTAGAAACAATAGCACCTGGTAGCTTCGGTTGTGGATGTAGCAATTGAGAACGAACCAAACAAAAAATCTGTGTTACGTGTAGCAGCAGCAACTTGCTTGATGGATTTTGCTCTGTGGCTGGAAAGTAGCAGCAGCAGCGACTTGTGGCAGTACTCCGATCTGACGAGCAGCTACAGCCACGAATCTTGGTTGCGTGGAGCAGCAGCACTTGCGGTAACAGCGGCGGCCTCCTCGCGAGCGAAAAAACGGATCGGGTCGCGACGAGGCGCGCGACGGAACCGAGGGACAAGCTGGCGAGCGAAATAAAAAACCCAGATCGAGGCGGGGAAGAGCGGCGGCCTCGGCTTATATGACGCAGCAGCAGAAGAAATTCCTGTCGGTCTCGGATCCGAGACGCGTGCGACGGCGCACGCGTTAGATCCCTAATTTCTCTCGATCTGAAATCTCGTATCTTAAACCATAGCTCGTATACCACTTGTTAGATAAAACGAGATCAACGAGACACGAGAGACACAGATTTTTACGTGGAAACCCTTGCGGGAGAAAACCACGGACGCACGAAGGCGCAATCACTATGAGGGTGGAGTATTACAAGCACGAGACGACAGGCCGTCTTTAGGTGCGACTACATGGAGTATATATGAGGGGCAATACATAAGAGTCCTTGGAGGACAAGTAAACGAGTTGTACTCGTACGCGTCGGTACCAACGCAAAGGCCCACACCGATTGTACTACGTCTAGTCCAATACGGTAGAATTTGGATCACAATTTAACAAGGTGGATGAGAAAGCGAGCTCACTTCATTGTATTCCCCAATATTGGCCGCCTCATATATGACTTCCAGTTTTAACGGCCTCACGTAGTCTTTTTGTTTTTGAAAGGGAAACGGTCTCGCGTAGTCATCGCCACCACTAAAAAGGACGCGTGAGGACCCTCAAACACATCTGAATCCTTAGTGTAGGGCGGCTGCAAGTCCTCTCCTCAACCTGGGTGTCGGACAATACAAGGGTTTGACTAAAGTCTTTGTCGATCATTGCTTACAATGGTTAATCACTCTTTAGGCTGCGATATCTATGTTGACCGCTGGCTTTGTTGTCAGTGTAAGTGCTACGAACACTGTCATGAACTACGGTAATGGTGATAAAATTTCATTTGAAAACAATTGTGAACGGTCGGACGAGATGCGTATGCATATTTGATGCATGGTCAGCGCATCCAAGAAATGGACCGAACGTTGTCCTGCTGCCCTATCCAAACAGATAAAATCCGAATAAAATAAAAGTTCGTTTGGGATCGTGCATTGGAGTTGACCTCATTCTGAAGCACATATGAAGTCAACCAAATAAAAGACCCTAAAACAACCGCAGATGCAACAGTGACAACTAGATCAACTAGATCAAGCATGCAATGCTAACAAAATTGAAATGACAAGTTCGCTCGCACAAGCTTGACGTCGCATTTGCGAGAGACGAGACTGCCTAAGGGCGTGTTTGGTTGGTTGTGCCGTTTTTAGTCACTTTGCATACTTGATCCACTAGGGCCCGCATGAGCATATGCAGGCAAGAAATCATCATCTGCATGCTACTGTTCAAGAATCATAGGGACGCCTCTTCGCTCAGGGTTTGGTTGCTCTCATTATATGTCGTTACACGAGTGCACATTGTTTAGTTTCATACGAGCATAGAGTTGAGCTCATCTTATACCCTACTTGGTGAGCTTATCCACTACTACTACATCTTACACCCGATCACACCGAGCACACCAGCATCATAGTAATGCAATGGAGATGAACTGGACGAAGAGATGAAGTGCTTCAGCCCAAACGGGCGATGCACCTTCACGACCTTAACATTGTTGCATCCCCTGCTCTAACACGTACTTGGAGTAAGCATCTTCTACCGCCGGCCTAGTCTTAAACCCTCTATGGCTTTGGTTGATGTACCTGAAACTTGTTTGTTGCAACCTTCCAATGAACTGTAGACCCGTGAAACCCTCCCTTAGAACACCGCATACCACTTGCCAATGAGCAATAAGTTGAAGCAACAAGCAATAAAGCACTTTAGGAGCAAGCAATTAAGCACATAAGCAATGGAGCATAAGATCATTAGTAAGCATGCATGATTATACCATACCAATTTCAACCTAACACTACGTTGGTATTATCCTATCACCACATCCAAAAGAGGGTGTATTCCTACCATCACAAGTTCGTGATCACCGTGAGGGGTTAGTATATACCACATCACCAAAATATACCATAAGAATGTCTTCAAGACCTAAGTATCCAAAATATACGTCGTCATCGTCATTATCATCGTGGAGGATCATGCACGTCGTTATCACTAGCAGAAGCAATACTAGTAGTAGTGCTTGCCCAGCCGGGTCCTTAGCCAAACCACCCTGCGAGCCTCTCCCATGGCAACAAACCCAACACCCTGGGCTTTGTTGTCAAGTAGGTGGCCGAGGCTACCATGAGAGCCTCTGGGTTGAAGTCGATCTGGTCCATCACGGCGTCGTAGAGCTCAGGCTGGACGTCGACTGTCTTGCTCTCTCTGGTGGTGATGGCCACCTCCTTCACAGCCTGAGTCATGCTGCTAAAGATGGTCAGCTACTCCTCCATGAAGCTTGCCCGCTTCCTCTTCTTCTCAAGCATAGAAATGTGCTTACCTTCCTTCTCACAAGCATCAATGTTGATGGTGTTCGACTCCTGGGTGTCTGGATACTCGGGCATCAGGGGCATCAACGCCATGGGCGAGCCCAATGGCTGACCAGAGACCATGGCATGCTTGCCGATGGCGAGCCCAAAGGAGAAGATATGTTGCATCTTGTGGTAGTTCTGGATAGTGTCTTGAGGAACTCCGTGTCCTTGTGTGATCCTAAAAAAGAAACAGAGTAGAGTGATGGTTAGTCAGTATGGCAATGGTTTATAGGAAATGTTTAGTTAGAATGGCATGGTTTGTGAGTTAACCGTGATCTGGCCTTGGTAGTGCTCTGCCTCCAACATGATTATGCAGGTCTCCTCATCCCATGAAGCACCGCTCAGGTCTCTCAGCTTGGAGAAAATGATCCACCTCGTTCTTCACTTCCTCAGGTGGTTGTAGACCTGGGTCGAGGTGACCCCCTGTCCACAAAACTTGAACACTTGATTTGCCACAGAGTTCAGATGCACCTCCTTGAACCCTTGTAAGTTCTCCCTACACTAGATATGATCTCACACATTTTGTTAAGCACAAAAGTGGAGAGAAACACGTGCCATTTATTGATGCATCCCCTGCTATCCTTCTTTTCCTTTGTGGCTGCCTTTCGAGCAGCCACATGAGATACAACATTGGACCGAGCCAAGACAAATGGAGGAATCATACGCGGCACCTCGAAAACCTTTGAATCATAAGCTTGGAAGTCCTCGACGTAGGACACCAGGAACTGGATCTCGAACGACATGATGGCCAGACTAAAATCTTGTGTGCTCATGTCCTACAAATGTAAGCGTCATCAAGAACACAACACAACACACATCAATAATATGAACTAGGTGTAAACATGGACATCACAGCACACATCGATAGTATGAACTAGATGTAAAACATGCACACATGGAGCAGCTCTAATCTTGCGACCCATTTCGTCCGCCTGTGTCCGTTTGGGTCGCCGTGGACACAAAAGTCGGCCCAACGCGTCGACCCAAACGGACGTGCGTTCTTTTTCGTCCGCGCGTGACCCATTCCAGGACCGAATTTGGGCGGCATTTGCGTCGCCATAGACACAAAACGGACACCCGCATCGCGTGTCCTTCTCTTCCCCTTGGCCCACCAGTCGGTGGCACGTACGCCATTCTGCTCTTCCTCCTTCGCCTCCAAATCACCCCCACCTCTCACCAGTCGCCGCCCACTTTCGTTGTCGCTGCCAGCCATCCCCCCCCCGCAGACTCACCCTCCCGGCCGCCACGTCTCCGCCACCGCCGCCCAGCTCAGCCACTTTCTCTCGTTGGGACCTGAGGCTCCTCTCCGTCCGGAGTCTTCCACAATGCCCGCAAGGTGTTTGACGTTTTGCCCAAGGTACAAATGGACTCCGATGATGACTATTTTTTCTACAATGTTCTTTTGGATTCGGATGATTCTTCATCTGATGATGAGGAGATGGTGGCGGATGTCGTTGGTCATCCATGCCGGGGCACATGCCGCCACTGAATCGCAACCGGGAGAGTGGTCATTTCCTACTCTGGAAATACTACTTCGAGACCCCAAATCCACTCTTCAAACATCACTTGTTCTGTCATCGTTTTCGGATGGCTAGACATGTTTTCAACCATAATTGAGAGGGGGTGGTTGAGTACGATAACTATTTCGAGTGTAAGACGGATGCCCTTGGAAAGATTGCATCTCCTCTTATCAGAAATGCACTACTGCCATTCGGATGCTTGCATATGGAGTCCCCGGCTATCTCATTCATGAGTATGTCCAGATGAGCGAGTCCACCTGCCTTGAGTCCATGTATAGATTCTGCATGGCTGTCATAGGTGTATTTGGGCCTTGTGAGAGCCAACAGTTGCCGATACAACACAATTGTTGTTGATGAATGCCAGTAGGGGGTTCTCAAGGATGTTGGTAGCTTAGATTGTATGCAGTAGAAGTGGAATAAACCGCCCTTCTGCTTGGCAAGTGGAATAAACTGCCCCTCTGTACTGTCATACTTGAGGTCGTGGCTTTCCAAGATCTATGGATTTGTCATGCTTTCTTTGGCATGGCCGGATCTCACAACGATATCAATGTGCTCCAGCGTTCTCCGGTGTTTGCTAGGATGGCAGAAGGCAATTGCCCAGAGGTCAATGTTGAGATCATTGGCCACCAGTACAACAATGGATACTATTAGCTAATGGTATCTATCCACATTGATCTACTCTTGTAAAAACAATCTCCAACCCTGTAGGGAGAAGAGAAATAGACTTGCCTAAAAGCAAGAGAGTGTTAGAAAGGATGTAGAGCATGCCTTTGGCGTTCTTCAATCTCGATGTGGCATCATTCAGTATCCTGATAGAACTTGAAGCACGAAAAAATTGTGAGAGGTGATGACAACTTATGTGACCATGCATAACATGATCATGTATAACGTGATCAAAGCGATCAAAAAATGATCGCAAACCTGCCATCGAAAAATGAATTACCTTGTTGAACGCACGACCGATCCATTACCTAAGTGAATAAAATAGGAATAAAACATGTGTATGTTTGCGTCGTGCGGTTGAAGTTGCTGAGAATAGTTGGCGTGCACGCAGGAGGCACGACCACGACTGCACGAGGAGTAGAGCATCAGCAGCAGCGGCGCAAGCGTCCAAACCCAAACCCCACAGATGTTGCGGGCGTCGTGCGTCCCGTGTGCCCGTCTTCAAACACGATGAGCCACTCCCACTCCCGTCCCATGTTCAGATGAGAGATTGACGGGCGGAAAGCAAAGTTGACGGTTGTCACCGACAGCGAGTCAATCAGTTATCAGTGTGCTGCCTGCGATCCACCGTGCGACTCAAACTGCGACGGCACCCATCACTTTCTTCCCCACCCACACCCACACCCACGCCCCAGATCATATCACTCTCCTCCTCCTCACTCCTCTTTGCCCCGTCCAGCTGACAGAGACCGCCGCCGTCGCCCTCCGTCGTCCACCACCAGCCTCCATGGGCTCCTCCCACCGCCACCTCCTGCGCCTGCTCGACGACCCCTTCTTCCCCTTCCCCCGCCACCACCTTCAACCGCAACAGAGAAATAGAGGCCACGCCATGCTCTATGCCGATTACTTTGACAATACCGCACTTTTCAAACTGGAGAAATGCCGAGTAGTTGAGGGAGCCAAATGCCGCTGATACAGAAAGGCTGTTAGCTATCAACGCTGATAGAGGCTTTCCAAGCCTGCTTAACAACATAGACTGTATGTACTGAGAGTAGAAGAATTATCCATTTGCTTGGCAGGGCTAGTACAAGGGACATGTGAAAGTGTCCACTGTCATACTAGAAGCGATGACTTTGCAAGATCTGTAGATATATCATTCTTTCTTCGGCATGACAGGTTCTCATAATGATATCAACGTGTTGCAGCATTATTCAGTCTTCGCAAGGCTTGCGGAAAATAATTTTACAACGTGAAGGCAAACATTAATGAATATGAATATATGGGTATATTGACCGTGACAGACACGATGTGTCCGTGTGTTGAACATGCGGCCACTGCATTTCGTAAAAGACCCGGACACGATTTCATTGTTTTATCTATAAATAAATAAAATTCAGACAAATTGAACGTCCGTTTAAGGTCGTGTGCTGTAGTTGGACTGAGAGGGTAGTGGGCGTGCACGCAGGGGGCACCATCACGAGGAGGAGGACAGCGGTAGCAGCAGGTAGCAAGCGTCCAAAGCTAAACCCAAACCCAGATGCGGCGGGCGTGGTGCGTCTGTGTCCCATGTGAATCAAGGACGGAGCAAAGCTTTCTTGCCGCCCGGCATCATGTCAGCGAGTTAATCATGTGCGTGCGATCCATCGCTTTCTTCCCCACCCACACCCACACCCACACCCACAGATCAGATCCCTCTCCTCCTCCCCCTGCCCAGCTGACACTGACCAGTCTTCCATCCGGACAGCGTCCCACTGCCACCGTCGTCCTCCGCCGCCCGCCGCCCGCCGCCATGGGCTCCTCCCACCGCCACCTCATGCGCCTGCTCGACGACCCCTTCTTCCCCTTCCCCCCACCGCCGCCCACCTCCTCCTCCTGCCCCTTCCTCCCACCTCCACTCTCATCCCCCTTCGCCTTCCCCCACGACGACCTCCTCGACCTCTACCTCCCCGCCGACCCCTTCTTCCTCCCAACCCCACCCCCACCCCACTTCCCCGCCCCCACCCCGCACGCCTTCCTCCTCCACGACCTCACCGACCGCGTCGCCGCGCTCGAGCTCGCGGCCCGCGCCGCGGCCCCGCAGCCGGCCCGCCGCAAGTACACCTACGCCGCCGCCTCCCCGGGTGGCCGCAAGGTGAAGTGGACGGCCGAGGAGAAGCCCCGCGGCGGGGGCCGGTCCCTCAAGTGGGAGGCGGAGCTCGCCTCCCCCAACGACGACGGATTCGACCGCAAGTGGAAGTGGGAGGCCAAGTCCAAGCCCGGCGCCGGAGGCAAGACCAAGACCAAGTGGGGCACCGAGATCAAGGGCAAGGGCTCGCTCGAGCCGTGGTCCCACGCCTACACCTGGGAGGAGGACTTCAGCGCCTCCGACGATGACGAGGATGCCGACTACCCGGAGGAGCGCCGCAGGCCGGAGCAGAAGAAGGAGCCCAAGAAGATCAAGGCCGCCGCCAAGGAGGAGAAGAAGCCGGCCAGGAAGTCCGTCCACATCGAGGAGATCCCCGAGGACAACACCGCCGGCTGCGACGCCATCCGCAAGGTACTCTACTCACCACCATTGGTTACCATTACGACGGGGAGGGGAACGCTGAAAAGATGAGATTTTTCTGGGGTTCTGTGGCCCGATCTGAGCGAAATGTGTGATTGATTCCCTGTACATGTCCGACAGATCCACGAGGGGTACGTCTCCCTAGATTTCAGAAAAAGATTGTTATTTGAAGAGGATGCTTAGTGTACATGGTCCAGATCTGTGCTACTACTAGCTATACATACATTGTGCTCTGCTCTGAATGATATTACCTTGAGGATCCCTCATTCCTTGCAATGAACTAGAGTCATATATACAGATGTGGACTGACCGCCTGACATTTGTTTACCTTCTGTTCTGATGATGCAGGCGTTTGCCATGGGGAACGGCAAGGGGAAGGCCAAGGAGCTGTCGCCGCAGGACGCCGCGCTGCTCATCCAGATGAACTACAGGGCGCACCTCGCCCACCGTTCCCAGGTGCTCCGCTGCCTGCGTGATCTCGCCGTGGCCAAGGCCAAGCTCAAGGAGCTCAGGTCCCTGTTCTACAACCTCTCCTACAGGCGCCGCCTCTCGCATGACCACGAGGAGCGCCAGAGGTTCTCTGAGAAGATCATTGTCCTGCTCCTCACCGTCGATGCGCTCGAGGTGAGCTCCGTCATGACCTGTTTACGATTGACGATTGTCGTGGCTGTGTTGTGGGTTTGAGATTCAGTTATGGCATTGTTGACTTGGGGTTGGTTTATCAGGACTTTGTACATAAGCATGAATTTCTCAAGGTATTGGTTAGCCGTTAGTGACGCATCATCGTTGAAATAAATAAATAAAAGCACATGACAAAGATTAACATGATATTGAACATAGGTTCTTGTATGAGGGTGCATGTATGTGTGCTCAACCAAGTATGTACTTCCTGCCAGCACATATTGATATTGGACGATCATTTTTTTTTTATAAATAGGCTAGCATGGCTGACGACCACTCAGTATAAAGATTACTATCATATTGATGGGTAATGTATGATCTTAGTTCTTAGTGGTATCTTCGGTGGTTCAAGCATGATAATGTTCTTACATTCGGCCCTGTTGCATGTTTTCCAGTAGGAATTTAGACGTATATGGTTAAATGAATCTTTTGTTGATCAACCAGTGCCTGGATCCAAACTTGTATACCTTTTATTTGTTCTATTGAATGATGTCCCCTGGCATCAATTGCAGGGCCCTCTGGGCATTTAAGCTCTTGTTTCAGCATATGATAGCTGAACTAATAATACCCTGTACATTTCATAGGCCATGTTGTTTATTGCGTATACTGAAGGAGAGTGCAGTCTTTGAATTTGCCCGTGATAATTGAATGGTTTTCTGTAATCCTGCCTTTGCTTCTCTAAGAGATTGTGAACTAAATGATACTCAAATTGCTTCTCCCATCTACATGCATATTCATTAGATGTTATCTTCATAATTTTAATTGTTTTACGAACTCGAAATAGCCATCAAAACTAACGTTGCTTGGCACACTTGCCCTTTATGGGTTGCTTCCTATCCCTGTGTTACCTTTCAGTAACCCTAGTCCTTGGCCATTAATCTTGTTCTCTCTCCTTGCAGGGACCTGACTTCATGGTGAGGACAGCGAAGAAATCTATGCTGGAGGAACTCGAGGGCATGCTCGAGATCGTGGACCCGCAGCCACCAGGGAAGCAGAGGTCGTTCAGCCGCCGCAAGTTTGATCTTCCAGAGGGCGGGGCGATCCCGAATGAGAAAACTGCAGGCGTGAACAATGCTGTCAGAGTCATCAACACTGGCAAGGGCAAGCAGTAGGCACCGCCGCGCGCCTAGTTTAGTGGCTGGTACCATGCCCGATTGATGGAGCTTGTAGCGCCGCTTTGTCTGTGAATGGTCCGGTTCATCTTAGATTTCCAGTACCTTTGAGATTTGAGAAGGATTGAACTTGTCGTGCACCATTATTCAGGATGTCGTAGCATGTAATGTATGATCCGTACCGGTACCATTTGCTTTGGATTTGTTGTACTGTATGTTGTTGTTGAACTACCAGGGGAAGAGTTTGGTGCTTTAACAACCAGCTTCACTGCTGTCCTCATGGTTGATTTCCATGGAAGTTTAGTTTAGTGCTGGACGTGCCTAGCTTGTTTTCTTGTACAACCAGAAATATAGGCGAACTCCCTCCGATACATAAGTTGTAGTAAAGCAACATCAACTAATTTGAATCAGAGGAAGTACTGAACATATGTATAAATTGTGGATACTACAAATATCTTATTATGTACTCCCTATGTCTCATATTAGTTGCCGTCAAAATGGATGTATCTAAGACATAATTCAGTGCTAGGTCATCCATTTGAGCACAACTAATATGTGACGGTTGTAATATGTGATAATATCTGAAGAACAGTATGTTTATGGCATTGGATAAACGAGTTATGCACGCGAGAAGCCAGAGATTTTATAAATGCAAGTTTAGAGGGATGGGACCAATAATCAGGGGCATAGGAGTATATAAAATATTAAATGCATTTCGCTGGTCTAAAACATCATGATCTGTATTGTATCATTTGATTTGGACTTAATTGTAATGTGTATGCTGTTGTTGAACTACGAGTAGAAGATAATTTGATTATCAGCTTCTCTGGTGTCTGCCGCCCTCATGTTTTGAGTTTCATGGAAGTTCAGCTTCTTTGCCATCTTTTATTTTATTGGATTATTGCATCTTAACAAGGAGACCGCATACAAATAACACGAAACATAAAAACACACTTTATTCAACTGCGCAGTTAAGCGGAATTATGGAATGGAAAATTTTGAAGAAAGCTAGCAGCATCTCTTTGGGATGGTGAGGTGGCCGGCCATGTGCCACCCCTCTCCTCCGTCCGGGTACATGTAGGGGCACGCCGGCCGGAAGGTGGCGCTGCCCTTGGCGGCGAGCATGTTCCACTGCTCGTTGGGGTCGTCGGTGGCGAACTTGGTCCACGTCGGGGTGGAGTACTCGTAGCGGCTGTGGGTGATGCGGTGGAACTCCTGGATGTCCTTGTTCTTGGCGATGTCCTCCGAGTCGCGGAGGTCGACGGAGAGGATGTCTCCGTAGGGCCTGACGGAGTGGAGGAAGACGGGCATGGAGATGGGCTCGTTGGAGACGGCGGCGAGGTCGGACGCGAAGACGATGCTCCTCATGTCAGGGCTGAAGATGGGGTGGTTGACGTGCCCCGCGAGGGTCGCCGAGCTCTGCACCACCCGCACCACCGCCGTGGGGTCGCTGACCTTCACCAGGTAGACGGCGAAGTAGCCGGCGTCGAGGAAGGCCATCTCCGGCGCGCTGGGCGGCATCTCTCGCGTGGAGGAGAAGACGACCCAGTCCCCCCTGGGCGACCAGCTGCAGTGGGTGTCGGTCCACGGCCCGTCGGTGAGCCGCGTCACCGTACCTTCGCTGAACTCCCCGACCTCGGCGTCCTCCATGATGTAGAGGTTCTTGTGGAACTTTTCCTTGCCGCCGTCCCTCGTCGACCGGAAAACAAACTTGTCCCCCTGCGGGTTGCTGGACGGGAAGGCGTTGTTGAAGTTGCCGTCGGTGAGGCGCTGCACCTTCCGGCCGGCGGACGGCCCCGACGCGTTGGAGATGGCGTAGATCTCCAGCGGCTTGGCGGCGGAGAAGGACGGACCCACGCACACGTACAGCGTGTCCTTGTCGGGGTTCTGGTTCCACGCCGTCGAGAAGACGGCGTTGGAGCCCCGCTTCTGCAAGTTTTTGCTTGAGTAAGAATTGCTAAATTCTTTCTTTGGGGACAATTAATGGTAGATAAATAGTGTACCTCGTAGACGACGCGCAAGCCTTGGGTATCGGCAAGCCATACAGCCTTGAACTCATTGTCGACGAAGGCAAGCTTGGCGCCATCCTTGGAAATGGTTGGGAACACACCCGACACTCTGAACAATCCCACGTCTGTGTGTGGGGAGTGCATCTTGTCGAAGCTCTTGGTAGGGGCAGAAAGATTGTTCTACATTCATGTCATGCCACATCCATCGGTAAGCAATCTTCATATGGCCATCATCTAGATCTAACACTATTGAATTAGTAGAAGGGATCGAAGACACATACCCCAATGACGAGATCATCGGTTCTGACGCGATGGTAGCCGATGCGGCTCCCGGCGTCGGCGACGAAAGGGTTGTAGTGATCGCCCTTGGGTCTGATTTTCTGGCTGATCTGCACGGGCCGGTCCGGCGAGGCGACGTCGAAGATCTCGATGTGACGGTACTGCGCCTCTTCTCGCGGCGTGGTCATGGCGGCCTGCCTAGACTTTTGGCGGATGGTGGCCACGGCCACCCTGCTCTCGCTGATGGCTGCCGGAGTCATGGCGTCAATGGCCTCCGGCGTCACCCGGACGGTGGCCTTGGTGGCGATGTCGTACCGGAAGACGGCCCAGTTCGTGGGGGACTCCCCGGTCCCACGGTGGAAGAAGATGACGTTGTCGCTGCCCCACGTCGGCCAGCCTCCGTCCCGGATGAGGACCTTGCGGCGCAGGCCGCCCTGCGCCGTCTTGTCCACGTTCATGACGGCGATGTCGGTGTTGAGGCGCTCGATCTCGCCCGTCCACTTGTTCCCTCGGAAGTTGGCCACCGCCACCATCTTGCCCGACGGCGACACGGCGGGGCTCACGTCGTACTGGCCTGGCGGGGTGAGGCGCTCGGTCTTGCCGTCGGCGAGGTTGGTCCGGTACACCACGGTCCACGGCGTGCGGCGCTTCGTCACCGGCTCCTTGGTGGAGACGTATACGAGCGAGTGGCCGACGGCGCGAGCGCCCACCTTGAAGCCGCCGGCGACGCATCCGCTGTCCTCCAGCCGCGTGCCGCCGAAGGTGTCGGCGCCGTAGACGTCGCCGAGGCTCAGCACCTTCACCGCACCTTCGCCGTTGGGGCGCACAAGGGCCACGTGCAGCGTCTCGAGCCCCTTGTCCCTCTCGGAGACGAAGACGAGGCCGGCGACGCGGCCCTTCTCGGCGTCGTCCGGCGTGGCGCCGCACTCGGCGGCGAGCGCAGGGTTCTTCTTGCCCAGGAACGTGAGGAGCTCCTTGAGCGCGGCCGCCGGGATGGCCCGGCCGTTCTGGTTGTACGAAACGCCGTCGGTGAGGTGCCGCTCGTCCTCCCGCGAGGACGGCGGCGGGTCGGCCGGGCAGGAGTAGATGTCTAGTGGCACCGGCGGGCGGTAGGTCCCGAAGAAGGCGATGCTGCCACGGCCGCTGTCGTCACCCCCCATGGCTGGCCGGCGCGCAAGAATGAAACGAGCTTGTGTTGGTTTGCCCTTTGCTCGCACCGGAAGATGCTTGATTTATAATGACACGCAAACAAGAATTCAATAGCTTCAATGAAAATAAACTTATATCTACTGATAATTTCTATCCGGTTTTTATCAGAAATATCGCGCTTTATTGATCGAGAATAACTAAGAGAGAGTGCCACTCGGATACAATCTTACCAAGTTTATATGAAAAATAAAATTACTAAAGGACTCAAGATCTAGCTAGAATATGTGCCTCAACGTTCGACAAACGACTTGCACAACTAAAACGAATAGTCGAGATGATCTACGCCAACTCCTTGATATCAGTAATGATCAACCGTCAAAGCATTAATTTCCCGGATAACGGACGGGAAAACATCACATGAAAATCCTTTCCGACGGACCACCATATGTCGTAACGCCAGTGCTTCAGCTAATTTCGAGACGGTAACCTCGCCGACATGTTCACGGCAAGCCAACAAACAATCTTCGACAGGGTTCCTCATCTCCACACCAATTCCCATCCGTCGAGATTCCTTGTCGAATGTAGCATTCACGTTAACTGTCACTGCATCGCCGGCGACGAAACCCATTTATCAGGAGATACTGGGGTATCACGCCTTGAAACAATTACAGTCCTACCACAATTTTGCATAATAAAGTCAACATAAGCCAAAACTTTCTCAGTCACTCCGCGAGGATGCATCGTAACATCATTGTTTCTTGCATCATTTCTATCTTTATACTCAATGACTAACGCGGTGCGTACTTTTGGAACGTGGGCTGGGCGCCCCCGATTAGGCAAAAATATAAAAAATAGTAGAAGAAATTAAAAATGTGAAACTTGTTTGAACAAGCATTGTCTAGTGTATTACTCACGTGTAAAGTTTCGGGACAAGATAGCGTGTGTGGTATCGTTGGAAAAAAAAATAGAACTATAAATTGCGTAAATAGTAAGCTTAATACATTGTCGGTTTTCTTTTTTATTCATTCAGAATACCATGGAAGTCATTTTATCGCGCAACTTTACATGTGAGTAATACACTAGACAATGCTTGTTCGGATCATTTTTTTTAATGGACAATTTTGACTAGTATTTTTATTTTTTATTTAAATTCGGGTGTGCCTATACCCAAGTTCCAATGTGTACTGTGGATGACTAATGCTTCATTATTAATACAATGACGAGCAAACTAATAAATCCCTTGAGTGGTACATATATGGTAAAAGATTGGTGTTGATTATAGTTTGCATTTAGTCATAATTGAAGCCACAAATCTTTGATTTTATTTGCATTTTGTACTGTTCCTCATGAATACAAATGCACCCGGGTTTGAAAAAACACACTCTTGCAAACAGTAATATCTCTTGTGCTATCTTAAAACTGTAATAATAAATAGTACTCCCTCCGTCTTAAAATAATTATCTTAAGCTTAGTACTGTATGTGGTAACGACTGCGATCTTAGGGTTATGTCTAGAAAGTCTTTGAATTTTAGCGTCTACCTGAGAGAACCGTGTTCTTTGTCCCAGGCCGATACTTGATGTGGTTTTTCCTTTTTACTTTTTCTTGTGAAAGCTGGCATTTCTATAATGAAAACCGAACAGGGACCGTATATTTGTAAAAGCATCGTAATTCTTTTTCTCTCTCAATTCATTTGTCTATTTTATAAAAGATTTACATTTTTGGATTCTAATTGGGAGCGTACGCTCCCCTCACGAGGAGCCACAAATGAACAAACACAATCGCCCACTCCTAGAGGTGTTTCTACAAAACATAGCTGGCCCAGGATTTCAGATGCTCCCACCAGCACCCATCATCACCCACATACGTGTGAGAAGGAAAATCATGGAATGGGCTAGGCCCAACTAGGTCCCTTTTACAATAAAAAATATCAAACTTAATATTTTTGTGATCATGGAAAATAAAAAAATGCATGAATTTAGCAGGAAGAAGATGCCTAAAATTGCCGTCGCAAAACGAATAAACAACAGAAAGACAAAAGGAACATAGATTTGACAGGCCAACATGCAAACATTTCCATGGATCCCCTAAATTGCCATCTCGAACAATTTTAATAGAAGATTCATAAATTTCCTAGTTAAAACAAAATGTTGCCATTATATTTTTTGAACAGTTACACTCACCGCCCCATGTTATCATTCTGAAAAGTAATACAAAATTGCCACACCCCTAGATATGTGTACCATGTGCAAATATGTGTGAAAAAGTGTGGACTGGCTAGCCTGGGTATTGCCACGGGGCAAAAATACCACATGCATGCTTTCAAAAAGGTTTCATACACGCAAAACAAAAATAAAAAGTTGCAATGATCTATAAAAAGAGCTAGGGGAGAGAGTTGCCAGTTGTAGGTAGTATTTCCCATGGTGCAGAAAGTAAATTTGCAATGATGTATGCAATACATAAAATAAAAAGTCACCATGATATTTAAAAAGAACTTGGGGGGCGGGGGGGGGGGGAGAGTTGGCATGTTGTGCATAATAAAATTTCCATGTTGTAGATAGTCAATTAGCCATGATATATGTAATACATAAAAATAAAAAGATGCAATGATCTTTCAAAAGAACTAGATAGTTCCCATATTGCAGATAATAATTTTAGCTTATAACTAGGATTTGTAAAAAATATGCCATATATCTAGGATTTGTATATAGATAACAAACAACAAAAAAGATTTCCATGATTTATGCAAAACAAATATTATGAAGTTTCCATGATTTTAGAAAAACAAATCCTAAAATTTGGCATGTGAGCAATATTTTGTGTGTGCAATAGCCATGATTTGTGGAAATTAATGTAAAAAATTGCCATGATGTGTGTGGTTCCCATGATGTGTCTATAGTTGCATTCTATGATTAGAAAATTGGCATGATGTAAAATATGATTGCGTAAACAGAGAAAGAAAATAAAATTGACATGATTTTTGAGAACAAACTCCAGAACATTTAGACATGTGACCATTACATACTTGCGAAAAAGTTACGATGTATGAGATTTTTTTTCAAAAAGTTTACCAAGACACTATTTCATATTTGCCAAAAAAATCAGATGTACAAGAGAAAAAACAGAATCATAGACTTGCAATGTGGCGGTTACAAATGGCTATGAATTTCTCTCTTTCGTTTCCTTGGAGTTCGGGTACTTTTCGCCAAGGGAGGGGCTTCCTTGCGATTCCTTTACTCAATTTGGGTTCATTCACCAATTTGACCGTGGTATTAGGAAAAAGTGTCGTTGATCTCGTTTTGGGCCGCATTAGGCCCGGGGCCGCAATGAGAGATGTGGTGTCGGTGGAAAATATATATTAGGTTTGACCCATAGGAAAATATCATCAACCACATTGCCAAATCAATATTCATGATGAATACATTTTCATGCATTTTTTGGTACCTTTGGTCTTTAAGAATGTTGACTTGAGATTAGATAATATTTTTGGCAAAGAGGATATATTAATATTGCAAAGATACCAGTTACGCCCGGCCTCTGTACCAACAAAACCTCCGAATGCATCAAGGATACACACAACCAAAAAATATAAAGAAAAAAGAACAATGGACCCCGCCATGGTGATCAATCACTAGCAGCAGCATCACTCTAACCACCACCGAAACAACACCCAAATTACAAAAGAGGTTCTCCAAAAAAAAGAAAACACCTCCAAGAAGGAAATAATGCACAAGCGTTGCCGTTGTCCGATTAAAGATCTTGGATTTTCATGCTGAAGAAAGTCAGATTTCATCCAAAACAATGCCTTCAACAAAAACATTGCCACATACAACCAATAAAGGCATGGCCTTGGGTATCACCTTGAAAACCAAGTCTCGGTACTCGAGCAGCACCACCAAAGATGCAGTTGTCTAGTGTTGCGGCCCTCACTTGCCGAGGCCGCTGTTGCAAGACACCAAACACCTTGCACATTATCTTCATCGCATTTAGTACACCCTTTCGCCAAAGCCTCAATACCTCCAATCGTAGCCGCCATGATTTTCTCCACCTCTAGCAATGCCTTAGGAATCTTGACTTAGACGTGTCCCGTGACATCGATAAGAAACTGAAGCTTCACGTCGTGCCCACTTAAAACCATGACAGCTGATAATAAGAGCGCGAGAGACCAGGGTCTTTCTGATCAAGATATCTAGGGGCTACATACACTAATCCATGTATATATTCAATGGGGAAGATCTGACCTCGTCAGCGGTTAGATTGAAGAGGTTGACATCCGGCAAAAAGATGACTTGAGGGAAGAAGAGAACTAGAGCCAAACCACCAATAATAGGACAGAGGCAAGAGCCCCCACGCCGCCCTCCTCTCTATCTAGCCTCCCAACCTGCTGGATCATGACCGAGTCATGCAGATCAGCTCCGTACATGCCTCCCAACCGCACTGCCATTGATCAAAGGCTACAAACGACGGATCTAGGCAGGAGGCCAGTCCCATGGTCGGTCGTTGCTGCCCACCAAGATCCGCCTCCACCGAAGGCAATGAGCTGGAGAAGCTGTCCCCGGCTGTTGCCTGAACAGTGAGGCCACACTGGCCGCTGCCTCCGATGTGAGCGCCCCAGCCATCCCAATACGAAGGCCCTGTTTGTTTCATAAGTCCTATGATTTTTTTAAGTCCCAACTTATAAGTCATAAGTCTCTACCCGTTTGTTTACAGGGACTTATAAGTCCATGTTGCACCTAATAATACACTTGTTCACATAACCTGCAGTCAACATGGATCGCCATCAGCCAAAGCGTACGGCACACATGATAAGCACCGCTGCAACGAGGCAGAAAAGGGGTGACGAACTAACGGGACGGGGCGGCGACGGGGCGACGAACCGAAGCAGAAACGGGGCGACGGAACGAACGGGACGGGGCGGCGACGGGGCGAGAGGCGGGGCGGCGACGGGGCTGCGAGGGGGCGAGAGGCGGGGCGGCGACGGGGCGGCGACGGGGCGAGAGGCGGCGATTGGACCGAGAGGCGGGGCGGTGTGCTTGGACCGAGCCTGGAGCGACGCGGGGTAGGTCCAGCCCGGGATAAGTCCCAATAAGCTCCTCCCTGAGAGTCTTATTTAATAAGAGGGTGTTTGTTTTCAGGGAATTATTGGTTTAAGGACTTAAAAAAGTCCCTATAAGTCCCACCTAAACCAAACACAAGGGACTTATTGAGACTTATTGTGGTGATTTGGGACTTATCAAATAAGACTCTCAGGGAGGAGCTTATTGGGACTTATCCCGGGCCGGACCTACCCAGCGTCGCTCCAGGCTCGTTCCCCGCACGCCGCCCCGCCTCTCGGTCCAATCGCCGCCGCCGCCGCCCCGCCTCTCGCCCCGTCGCCGCCCCACCTCAGTTCGTTCTGCCTCGGTTCGCCGCCCCGTCGCCGCCCCCCTCGGTTCGTTCTGCCTCGGTTCGTTCTGCCTCGGTTCGTTGCAGCGGTGCCTCCAATCGCCGGACAGGCCCTCTTCTGAGCCTCGTTGCAGCGATGCTTATCCTGTGTGCCGTACGCATTGGCTGATGACGATCCATGTGAACAAGTGTATTATTAGGTGTAGCATGGACTTATAAGTCCCTGTAAACAAACAGGTAGGGCTTCGGGACTTATAAGTCCCTGTAAACAAACAGGTAGAGACTTATGACTTATAAGTTGGGACTTAAAAAAATACAAAGACTTATGAAACAAACAGGGCCTAAGTCCCAAATCGCCACAATAAGTCCCAATAAATCCATTGTGTTTGGTTTAGGTGGGACTTATAGGGACTTTTTTAAGTCCCTAAACTAATAAGTCTCTTGGAAACAAACACCCTTGAAGTCGCTGCGAACTGCCGATCCCGGGTGCCTTCGACATTGGGGCCCACCTCCACCGTGGTCCATGCCGACGATTGCGGTGGCGGGAGAGCCCACCTATAGGATGCGAAGTATGTCTAGGGGGTGGGATTATTAGACTACTTGATCAAATAAAATTTTAGTTTTTTCTTAATTTTAGTTGTGGACAAATTTTAACAATTACTCCCTCCGTTCCAAAATATAAAACCTTTTAGGAATTTCATTAAAAGACTACATACGGA
This sequence comes from Hordeum vulgare subsp. vulgare, assembly GCF_904849725.1. Taxonomy (NCBI): domain Eukaryota; kingdom Viridiplantae; phylum Streptophyta; class Magnoliopsida; order Poales; family Poaceae; genus Hordeum; species Hordeum vulgare. The sequence continues at coordinate 2,841,842 of NC_058524.1, forward strand.
GCAAATGAGTGAATCTATACTCTAAAATATGTCTATGTACATCCGCATGTACTTTATAGTGTAATCTCTAAAAGGTCTTATATTTAGGAACGGAGGGAGTATTATAAGTCAAGCATATTCAACAGATGCAAGTTTAAGAGTGGTGCTGGATCTGATGGGCATTTTTTGGAGCTGGATGTGACCACATTGTTCAATGCGGTGACCACGAGGACGTGATGCCAAACATGCATAATGGTGGGTCACGACGGGACGGCATTCATGCATGCATGCATGGCCGTGAACAAACAAACAAACAAACATGTGTACATCTCGGTGTATGTACGTACACAATAATGGTGGTCACGATCGACAACCACGGGTACCACGAGGACGTGATGCCAAATAGTACGATGATATATCTAGGAGATGCCAAATAGTACGATGATATATCTAGGAGTATCTATCAAACCAATCGGTGTATATTGTACAAGATATCTGCACTGCACTCACGTCCATGCATGTGCACCATCGTTATCTATCTATCAAACCAAGCGCATGCCCCCAAAAAGCTACTATATATTGCACAGTTATATGGTCCTGCCGTGGCACGTAGTGACCAGCTGTGCCGGTCCATCGACATGGGCATTGTAGGTGCATGTGCTGGCGCATGAATATTAAGGGCACGCGTCCTGTATAAAGCCGACCGTAAAACTCATTTACCATTTATTAAAAACGGTTTCGTGGACTGTCACGAACGCGGATAAAGTCAAATCCCACAAAATGGATTTGTAAAAAAGGCATCCACAGAATATGTTCTTGTATGAATCGGTTGTACGGGGTCTGTCCGGGCGCCATTTCATCAAACACCTCGCTTGTGGTGGAAGAAGTGCCATTGAAAGGCATCGTCGGGGAACCTCTTGCCGGGACGGAGGGAGTGGACGAAGGCGCCAACCTTTTCGTAGGAACCTTCTTTCGCTCAACGCCCGAAACCTTGGTAATCTTCTCCGCCGGTGGCCAATCAGATAGTACAGCAGCGACGACGCCCGGCGCGCGTGCCTTTTCTATGGGGCCAGCCGGATTGCCGCCCTATACGACAACGTTGCCCTGCCACTTGCCGGCAAGTGCGTTGGTGCCTTGGGCGACGGCGGAGGCGCCGACGACATGGCTGGCGATGAGATCCGCCGGAGGGGATTGCACGTGCGCGACCTCCACATTGACGTGGGACGGCTGGGAGGCTTCCATGACGACAAAGAATGGTGGAAAAGATGGTCCAGAGCGCGCGGTGACGGGGCAATGGCTGTCGAGGAGGGGGGCGGGGAACGGTCACACGGAAATTTCCCTCGCGTCAAATCTCGTTGCGGATAGTGGCGAGCTCGGGTCGGCCTCCCACCCCATGAATCTGAAGGTTGAGGTACAACTTTTATCGCGCCCCGCAAAAAAAAAAATTACGGATCGAACGAGTTTGTGGGGTACGGTGGGGTAGCATTTTCCACGCCGACCCGTATTTTGACGGTTATTTTATGGATCGGGGCATTATACGAGGTCTGCTAGAGATGTTCTAAGAACATCTACAGTCGGACCCTCAAATGACCCCTCATACGTCCGCGGACGCGTCGGTCAGTGACCGGACAAACATCCACGGACACGCCCGATCAATGAACAGATGGAAAACAGAAGGGAAAAAGCGACTCAACCGGACGCCCTCGTATCATATGTATATTTCCGGCCTGTTCCCGAACCCTCATATATCCATCTAAAATATGAGGAGGATATGTGCGTTCACGGACGCGTCCGATCAGTCCTCCACATAGAACGTGATCCCACGTCGGATCATCTTTTTATTTTCTTTATTCATTATTTTTTTCTCTCTCTCACTTTTCATCAATCACGTGCAAATGAGCACACATATGAAGAAGAAAATAAAAATATGACTATGCGAATGAACGAATAAGGATACATTCAGTTACTGACTGGACGCATCTGTAAACATTGAAGGGTTAGAATTTGCAAGTCATGACTAAAGATGTTCTAATCAGCTGCATGGCAAGTCTCAAAGTCATCTGTAGATTGGACCTAAACAGTGAAACACCTGACACTTTTCATTATTATAAAATTAATTGAAATGACAACTCATTAGAAGGGCATGTCTAGTTTTTTATTAGTTATAGTTATACTTAAACAAAGTATGACTCCAAATACGCGAAATACGAGAACAACTAGTAAACGAGGTAGGCTAGCTCAGTCTCGTTTCATAATTGTTAGAGCTTGTTTAGAACCGCTCTTCTTTAGAAATTACAGTTTCGTTTAAAAAAATATATATCAAACGGAGATAGCTTCATGACATGTCGTTTCATAAGGTTTGAGATAAATGAAAAAAGAAAAACATGCCATGGCCACAATTCTCTCATGGTTACAATGGAAGAAAGAGAGAAACGCCGTATAAAAAGGGACAAAGAGGGAAAGAAAGAGAGAGTTGGATAGAAGATAAGACCTGCCGAGTCATGCTGAGTCGGATCGGGTACAATATAATTGTCCTCTCACTATGTGCAACAGTGCAAGGCATGGGCATTCATATCAATGTGGTAGCTGTGCGTGCGTGATTCCACTTTGAATTATTGATTACCATCTGCCATCCATCAAGACACGTCATGCAACCGCCGTACGCTGCGTCTATACTGCCACTGTTCGTCGCAGTAAAATTTATCGCACCACAATGATAGACCTCCTAAATCTAAGAGGGCCTCCAGAAACTGTAATCTCCCTTGTCTCTGTGATTTTTTGATCGTTTTAGTGAGTGGCAGATGCAGCTGAACATGGCAGGTCCAACAGTGTGATTCTTTATAAAAATATATATTTTTTATTTTTTCTATCATATGTAGACAATGTGAAAATCTGTCCGTCACTGATTTTAGTGATCTAAAAGGTCTTATATTTCAGTATAGGAAGGGAGAGTACCAAATTACTCTACATAAAATAATGCTCTACGTGCCCTAAAGAACAGAGTAGTACTGTACATTCTAGAACGTACTCGATCGTGTGCGGGGACAGGGGTCAAGTATAATAACTGTTGTCATTATCAGCGGAAAACATGTGTAGGAAAATCCAAGTTAAAGCATGCACACGGCCGCGTTTCCGCGGACCCCTTTTGCTACAGCTTCAGTGCAGGACGCTACTACAAGACAGACGCGTGGATCACATCACATGTGCTGGTGGTGTCCTGGAAAATCGAGAATGCATACATCACATCACATCATATCACATGCGCTGTTGGTACGCTACAGTGTTATGCTCCACTTGTTTCTCCTCAAGGGTCCTGGATACTCTATTAGAGTTAGTTTTTAGCTCATGACTAATCCTAAACTAATTCTAGCTAAAGAGGTGTTTGGATGAAAAGGTTAGATTGATAATAGATGTATTTTATGAAAAGAGAAAAATAATTTTTTAATGGACCCCATGAGTACTAGCTCCAATTAGCTGGTAGGAGAGAGAGAGAAAAATATATTTTAATGAACCCCATGAGAACTAGCTCCAATTAGCACCTCTTGGGTGGGATAGTTTTTCTGGGTGGGTTAGATGAAACTAGCTCTAATCTAACCTTTATGTTTGGATACTTTAGGGCTAGTTGAACTCAAACTAGCTCAAACTAACTCTAGACCATGGATCCAAACAGGACCAAGGAGGCAACCACTTGTCTTGTCAGATCCAAGGTTATCAACAAATATATAGATAGGGCCTAATACCTATTTTTGAGGCTGCATTTGAACATTGGTAAGAAAACTAATACTCCTATATAAGATGTATGGTATACAAAATATATTATTGGAAACTCCCTTTTCTCACAAAATTGATGGTATGTTTGGTGTAACATGCATGTGATATATTATTAATCTAACATATGGTCAAAGTAACATCTACATTCGTATTAGGTCCCGTATATATGGATGAAGGGAGTACTAGTGATACTTAGGCAGTAACATGTCATTCATGCTCCAGCTTTGATCATTGTACACACAACAATCGCCCAAAATCTTGGGTGGTTGTAGTTCAAAACAGCAATCAATAGCACTTTAGGTTTCTTTCTTCAAAAACGAGGATTATCCCTAGCCACAAAACCATCTTATTAAGCAAAAAAAACCTACAAAATGCATAGTTTGATACATTCACAAGCAAAATCGGATATAAAAGAGTAAACAATAGCACTTTTAGGTGCAGATGGCCCTTTACAATTAAAAGTTTGCCAAATACAATTAACTGTGGATATATGAGAGTCCACACATTATATACTACTAGTTCCAATAGAAAGAGCACAACAATTAATTGGCGCCATGTATATATGAGAGTCCATCGACAGTTCTACTATTTGCAATTTTTCACATTCCGGATCTGAGAAATCACTACTTTAGGCACGAACCGGATGGCAATCAACCACACACATAATCTGCAGAATGGGTGCTGCTGAGAGCCATTCATGCGCGTCATGTAAACTAGTTCATATACTTTCCGACAAATATTTCCGAACAGAGGGAGTATAATATAAATTTTGCCGAGCTTGATCTGATCTCTTTTGTCGAGTTGAGTATGCAGTTTAGTAAGCGAAATACAGTACTCGTGACTTAACTCATCTGAATGGTGAATTGGAATCGGATGTTTTCACTGTGAACCATCAACATGGGCATTGGTGCATCGCACCCGTGATGAATAGTAAACTTCAAAACACAAAATATCGCGTGCGCCTCGAACACCTAAACATCTTGAATGTCAAAACTATTCAGGCATTTTTATTTTAGTTCCTATTTGTGTCTCGGTCTCTAAATTTCCCTTTGTACATTTTTATAACAACCATGTCGTGTGCACACATCTATTAATGACACTATTGCACTATGCTTTCTAATTTTAAAGGTTTCACAATCAATTGAGGTCTTTAATTTGAATTTGAATCACTAGATTTTTGACTGGATCAACAATTTCTGAAGGAGCTCTCTCATTCAATTCCTTTGATAAACTATGATCTCTAGTTTTGCCCTCACAATCAATTAAGTTCTTCAATTTGAGATTGGGCCATTCGACTTTGACCGGGTCAGTAATTTTTCAAGGAGCTTTCTCATTCAGTTCTTCTAATTCACTATCCTCCCCAAATTTGGAGCTCTCCCATACGATTGGGGCATACAATTTCGAATTTGGTTCATATTTTGGCCGTGTCATTGATTTTTCAAATAAATCGACAATAATCGGCCTATAAAAGCATATCAATTTTCCGCACTCTTTCACCACCGAGAAGAAGAAGCGTACACATGTGACACTGTAACATCAATATGGTACATGCAGTCATTAGCGCATATATTTTTCCACATAAATATTGGTTGATTAATAGATAACACAGAATCACGTCACGAAAGGACTACCAAAATACCGCATTATAAATAAAAACAAATCATGCCCTACCCCCCCCCCCCTCCCCTAGCGAAACCTAATATTCATCTGGTACCAAAATATAAGGTGTGTTAGTTTTTTGAAAGGCAAATTTCTTTTAGTTCGGTCAAGGTCAAGTTAATTTTGTGATGAATCTAATGATACCGACTTGGTATTATGGATATTGATATATTTCTTTATGATTTTGATCAAATTTATAGATGTTTAACTCTTTAAAAAACTAATACACAGTATATTTTGAAATATATGGAGTAAAAGAATTATGAAAAACTAACAACGCCAACGGCGTAGCAAAGCGTCTCCAACACTTGTAGGGATGGCTAAAGTCAAATTGTGTGTACTCAATTGATATATTTCTTTGTTGCAATCAAAATCTCCTTTTCACCAGGGCAATCAAATTTACACTTGACCTACTTACTGTTTTCGAATTTAACTATGGACCTAGCAATAGATGCGTAGGGAGGGAGGGGTCCAGAAGATGAGAAGTCTTGACGAGCGAGATCTAATCTGAGTCGGGACCAGCCATGGATTCATTCATGACGTAGAAATCTGGTTGCCCAGGTACGATGTTCGACGGGGAAAACCTCAGGTGATACAAATCTTAACATGATATCATGATACCAACTTCCAAAATTAGAATTTAAACATGTCACAAAATTCTGAAAATAATCATGGATGATCGTAATGCATATGTCGACAATCCTTAAAAAATTCAGATCGAAATTCGAAATATACAAAAAGAAATAAAAAAGAACAAATCTCTCATGAATAGTGTCAAAAGGAGACAAAATGCATGAATGACATTGTTCACATCTGAGTTTGTCTTTTTCGTTTCTCTCTGTGTAATTCGAACTTCGATCTGAATTTTTTAGGGTTGTCGACAAATGTATTGTGAACATCCATTATTATTTTTCATTTTTTTACATGTCTAAATTTGAATTTTGGATGTTGGTATCATGGTATCATGTAAGGTATGGTATGAAAGCAAGAATGATTGACATCTGATACTTTCCCGTGTTCCACGAGGCTGAGGTTGAAATGAATGCATGCACGAACCTCTAAGTGAGTGAGCTCCACGATAAGGCCTTCCGTAATGGTAGTATCTTGGCACAATATCATAAGCAAAATGCTGACGTGGCACTATATTTATTGAGGAAAGAGGAGGTTGTTGTATCTTATTTAGGATACGGCTCTTGCACGGTATCATAGGCAAAATAACTTGTTAGACCAATCACATATTAGTATGAGGTAAAAATCATTAAATACATGCTTACTAAGATACGACACTTAACATACAATACATTAGGATGGTTGTATCTAACGATCGTATACTACCTAGGATACCGCGCTAAGAGACAATGCATTACGGAAGGCCTAAGACGGGCCTGCATGCATGGCTCTGAACAGAACAGCCATCGGGAGAGAATAGTGGAGAAGATGGCGTGCTGAACGTCTGTCCACGTGCTTGTTGTCTGGTACCATACTGTACCATGCAATCACATAAGGAGGGACGGCGGCAAAATTGACAAAAATGACCCCTGAGGCGAAAGAACTCACGCATTGACCCCGCGGGGGAAAAAATTCACCGCCCTGACCCTTTTGTGTGGCGTCCGACACCTAGGCGCCACACTGTACTGTGTGACGCCTAGGTGTTCGGCGCCACACCCCCGACCACGTGGCAGGGAGGGGGCCACCCCCAGGCAGTGTGACGCCTAAGCCTCAGGCGTCACACATTGTAATGTGTGGCGCCTGACGCTTAGGCGCCACACATGGGCTTATACAGCCACGGCCCAGCCCCCTCCCCACCCCCTCCCCACCCCCTCCCTCATTCAAACAGAAACTTCCATTGCGGCAGCGGCTGGCTCTCATTCCCTCCCTAATCCCCTCCCCCATCTCCTTCAGATCTGAGGATTTCTTACGCCCTTGAAGATCCGGTCTCATGGGGCATCCTCTGTAATGCATTACGATGAGCGATACACCCCGTACATCGAGATGACGGGACTCCTTCCATTCGTGCAACTTGTGAGTCGGTCAACTCCCAATCTAAACGCTGCGGCAGCCACAACACTCATTGATCGTTGGAGGCCGGAGACACATAGTTTTCATCTCCGGACCGAAGAGATGACGGTTACTCTTCAAGATGTTTCCATGATCACCGCTCTTCCAATCGAGGGGAAGCCACTATGTATGAGCACTGATTCTGAGAGATGGCGGCATCAAATGGAGGCTCTTATTGGTATGTCGCCGCAGGAGCCGGAGGTGGAAGATGGAGGGAAGAAAGATAGAGTCCCTGCCGGCGCCACTTTCACTTGGATTGTCGCCAACTTTGCTCATTGTCCTGAGGACGCAGATGACGAGGTGATCCAGAGGTATGCTCGCGTCTACATGTGGTACGTCATCTCTAGGACTATCTTTGCGGACGGCACAGGCAACAATGCTCCATGGATGTGGCTGAAGGCGTTGACTGTTTTGGACAACAAGTTCAGCTGGGGCTCGGCCGCACTGGCTTACTTGTATCGGCAGGTAATAAATTGTTAGTATTAAGTACTCTCTGTTATCTTTTTCTGCTAAACTGATGCATGTTTGTTGTTACTTGTAGTTGGACGATGCTTGTCGCAGGACGACAAAGGACGGTGGAGTTGGTGGTTGTATGCTCCTATTTTCAGTATGGAGCTGGGAATGCCTACTTGTTGGACGCCCTAAAAGCTCACAGTGGAATACCTGGGATGACCACGGCAACCCTGTACGGCAACCTACATGGGCTTACAAGTGGGACTTGGTATCGGAGGTGGCAAGCGAAGTGAACCTATTGTACAAGCAATACACCAACGAGATGGATTCGCTTACCCCCGAGCAGGTAAGATGGTTTCAGAGTTGACTTCCAGCTTCTATGTTGTGAGTGAAATGAATTGTGGTATTAATCTTGTGTTGTAGGTTGAATGGGAGCCATATGGTGTCGGGACAAACTTTGGTGATGCACACACGTTCCAGCTGAATCCACTATGCGTGGAGGAAAGACATCTTTGGCTAATGCGTTATCCCCTAATATGCAATTGGGCGGTTGAGTTTCATCTCCCGCATCGTGTGATGCATCAATTTGGTTACTTTCAGCCACACCCGCCGGAGTGGGTGGACACGGACACACAGCTTCACAGGTAACAAAAAATAATTAGTGATTAGTTTTGTTCTTAGTGTTGAGCGAGCTACTGATGTGTTTTGTTCAAAGCAGGTTGGATAGGAGGAGGCAGCGAAAAATCAAGGATTGGGAAAAGCATCATAAGAGCTATGTCCTTATGTTCGAGCAAAGTGTACAGGCAACTTCGAGCATACAACGAACCCAGTACCGCCAGCATTGTGCTCTTGCGTTCAACAACTACCTAAGATGGTTTCAGGAGAGTACTCGTGTCGAGATTTGTCCGCCGGCTTACGAGGAGGACATATTGGAAGAACCCACTGAGTACGATGCACTTGCCCAAGGCGGTTACAGCAAGTTGATTCGCGAAGGGTACCAAACTTCCTTCGCCCCTGTCCTGAACTTTGTGGTAAGTGTGCTCCCCTATGAAAATTATGAATTCTAGTGGACCTATACACTTGCACTTATTTGTTGTCATTGTCTTGTGATCATAGCGCAAAGAGGTCAAGAAACAAGCTGATGAGTCCGAAGATATCCTAGATAACACACCTGGAGGACAAAAGGGAGAATCTGCACTTCGTCTATTCATAAAGGTGTTGTGTCATTATTATTATTTTTCCCACGAATGCAACATTATAGGTTACCTAATATATGTCATTTATATTTGAATCTAACAGGAACAGGGCAAGAAGTTACGGCGCCTATCCAACATTTTAGGTTGCCGTGACCCTGAATATGTTTCACCTTCGAGATCCGGTTCATCCGAAAGAAATACTCTTGACGATTCAGCTTCTTCGGGCGCTCGTATGGATGATGGTGACATTACCTCGGCGGCTAATACCCAAAGAAATACTCAGGATGATGATGTTGACACTCCTCAGGTATGACATAGCCATACAATTTGCACTTTCAACCTTCAGCTTTGAACCTTCAAATTTGAACTTTCAACCTTCATATGTATTAGGCTGCGGACGACATGACGTTGAAGGCTTTCCAACGCTCCGCTTACATGTTGAAGCCCAGGAAGGAATTTAAGCGCTACTCACCGGATGATTATGCGAAAGGAAAGAATCCGGTGGCCGGGGGCTCTCATTTGTCAAGGATGAGAAGCATGGACGATGAGGTTGAGGATGACGATGACGATGAGTCGGATGACCCGGAGCAATTTGTGGTTGCGAGAAGGAAGAAGCTAGCATCCAAGAGGGGACGAGGCCCCAAGTGATTTGGAGTTGGTGTTGCACTTGTCGAGCTGAACTATTTACTTTAGTTGTGAACTATTTCGAGTTGTGAACCATTTAGTTATTGCTGCACTTGTTGTGAACCATTTGCTATGATGATGATGTCAATAATTGTTGCACTTGATGATTCCTTGGCTTTCAAATATATGATTGCTGTCAAAATTGCTTTATTGCTGTCTAAACTGCTTTATTGATGTCAAAAGATCTTTATTGCTGTCAAAAATGTTGTTTTGATGTCTAAATTCAGATTCCAGCAGGTTTTAACATGTGTGGCGCCTAAGGCTTAGGCACCACACATGTAAGGTGTGGCGCCTTAGGCTTAGGCGCCACACATGTGAAATAGACTGGGGGGGGGTGGGGAGGGGGCTGGACCGTGGCTGTATAAGCCCATGTGTGGCGCCTAAGCGTCAGGCGCCACACATTACAATGTGTGACGCCTGAGGCTTAGGCGGCACACTCCCTGGGGGGGGGGGGGGTGGCCCCCTCCCTGCCACGTGGTCGGGGGTGTGGCGCCGAACACCTAGGCGTCACACAGTACAGTGTGACGCCGAACACCTAGACGTGACACAATACAGTGTGGCGCCTAGGTGTCGGGCGCCACACAAAAGGGTCAGGGCGGTGATTTTTTTCCCCCGCGGGGTCAATCCGTGAGTTCTTTCGTCCCAGGGGTCATTTTTGTCAATTTTGCCAGGGACGGCTACAATGGAAACAACCTTCATGATGAAGTAATAGAAAAAAAAAACTAATGTCAGTCATTGGATTGGAGTTGGATGGCACATACACAAGTTATAAACTTGCACCAACAACTTTGTAAACTTACGCCGACTTGTTTCAAAATATTGAAAACAATCAGGACCGTGTATCTCAAATAGAACGACGCAATTTTATTTTATTTTCAATTCTTTTACCAGAAGAGTTGTTCCTATTGTAGTTGTCCTCACATACGAATGCAGATCGAAAAGATATCGTATGAGTTCAGCTCTACGTCGGCGGTGTCATCTTCATAAATTAACAATTACTAGTTCAAATCTATTCAAGGATTTCAAGAAAACACAGGTGTCAGCGGTGTTTATACTAAATAGGATAACTGTGCCCGCCTATGCTCGAGTCAAAATGCATGCATAAATTCATTCATGCTTTCCATGCCGATGAAAATAGTTTTACATATAATATAGTACTCCATCTTGTAACTCGTATAAGGCCCTGTTTGGAACCACAATAGATTATAATAATCTGGATTATGAAAATAATCTAGGTGGTCATGTTTGGAGCTCAGATTATATAAACTGTAATCCAGGTTTTATATTGTACAATGACATGTCTGCCCTCTGTTTTTTAGTTGCAAAGGTAATAATCTAGGTGGGCATGTTTGGAGGACAGTGGTGGTGGCAGTAGGTAATTATCTCTAAGTTTCCAAGGGTAATGGGTCATTAGTAATCCATAATCTGATTTAGCTGGGGTAGAGTAGATTATGAGTTTTTAATAATCTGGTCATCTAGTTTTTATAAACTGCAATATAATCTGTCATGTTTGGAGACATAATAGATTATAAAAACCGGATTATATAATCTGAGTGATTCCAAACAGGGCCTAATTACACTATTTTCTCTGATCCATATTAATTACTGTTGATATTTTAGCATAACTTTATACTAAATCAAGTCGGCGTAATTAATATGGATATACTGTAAATTGAAATGGCTAGTTATTAGTAATATGGCAACTTTATACTAAATCATTACCGAAACTCATATTTTGGTAATGAATATGGCGTAATTAATATAATATGGCAACTGAATATACTGTAAATTGAAGTGGCTAGTTATTAGTAACTTACATGGATGTAATAAATGTAATACTTTTATTTTGCATACAAGGTCACAAACTCAGATCATTTATACAACGCATTGATGCAATTTGATGTGTGCTGGTATGTTACTGCGGCTGTAAAACCTGTTGGTTCGTTGCTTAAATAAAATGAAGCAGGGGGAAACCTCCTTTATTAAAAAAAACGCATTCATGCAAGGAAGGAATAGGAAACTGATCATATGTTGAAATAGGAAGGAATGGGAAGCTATGTATCATCATGACTGCGTGCATGCAAGTATTGTTACTATAGTACCAGCAACCATAAATAGGTTGGTAGTACGAGAAAATATAATTACTTTCCCTCTATCACTATTATTGGCTTTTTTTTAAAGAAAGGGGTTTCCCCTGCCCCATTTTATTTGAAGCAGAGCACAGCAAAACAACACCGCATCTAAACGATACGTCCTCCAAGCCTGAAAATCATCCTTCTAACACCTTTTATCTAAAAAGGAGACAAGTACTCATCACCCAGCTACAACTTTAAGCCATCGAACAACTCTTTTTATATATTACAACCAAAAGATAAGAGAAGAACTAGTCCCGATCCCTATTCCAGGCGATCCTCAGAAGCTCTCCCCGACGCCTGTCCAGCACAGCGAGGAAATTCTTCAGGATAACCAGTTGAACAGCGTCGCAGAGAGCCGACCATTGTTGCAAAATCCCTCTTAACTTGACAAGGGCGCAGCCCAGTCCTCTCCAAGTGCGTCCCTGGAAGCAAAATTCATTTCTTAATGTCCAAACACTCCACAAGGAGGCAACAATAATCATATTGAGCAATTTTTCCTTTTTATTCAGTTTCCAAAAGGAAGCTACATCATGAAAGCAAAGCGTCCTATTGCACTGAAAAAAATCAGAGATAGTTGTCCAAATAACACCCATATTAACGCACTCAAAGAAAAGGTGTTGTATGGACTCTTGTTCATTGCAAAACAAACATGTCAGATCATCAAGATGTTTCCTTTTAGCCACATTGTCTCTGGTTAATATTTTATTATACAGACATAGCCAAAGGAAGACATGAATATTTTGAGGGCACATAGTTCTCCACAAGCTATCTCCAAAAGGAGAAACCACACCACCAAAGTTTATAAACCTGTAGAAAGAACGTACAGAGTAGATCCCATTGGATTCCAGCTCCCAGATTGGTGTATCATGTACATCAGTTATGCAAAAGCTTTTAATAAAGTCAATGAGATTATTCCATTCCTCCATACCATTATTGTCGACACACCTTCTAAAAGACAATCTAAGAGATGTCCCATCCCAAACCTGAGACACTGTACAATCTTGTTGATTACATATGTCAAATAGGTTCCAAAATCTTACTTTCAAAGAACAATCTCCATCCCAGATGTCATGCCAAAAACTAATATGATCACCATTGCCAATCTTCCATCTATATAAGGTTCTAGTGGCATTCAAAGCCCAGGTTACACTCTTCCAAAAGGGAGAGCCTCCTTGCTGTCTAGACCACAAAATGTTTGGGTTAGACACATTGTATTTATATCTCAGAATCTTCTTCCAGTCACTGTCCACATCACTAAAAAATCTCTTCCCCCATGAAGCTAACAAAGCCATATTAAATTCCCTAATGTTGGGTATCCCCAACCCACCAAATTCTTTCTTCCTAGAAACCAGGCCCTAATGGGCTAGGTGATATTTATGTTGTTCCCCCATGTTCCCCCATAGGAAGTGGGACATCTGGGAGTTAATAGCTTTAATAGCCCATTTTGGAAATTTTATGACAACCATTGGGTAGGCTGGAATACTCACAATACAAGCACACAACAGGACAATCTTGCCTCTGTATGTTAAGTATCTACCTAACCAGCCAGATATACCTTTAATGATTCTGTCAATCAAAGGTTGGAGGTCCTCTTTTCTCAATTTATCATAATGTAAAGGGACCCCCAAGTATTTAATAGGAAAAGATCCCAAATTGCAACAGAATATCTGGGCAAAAACCCTAGCTCTATCCTCAGCCACGTTAATATTAATAGGATCACTTTTATGAAAATTGATTTCCATCCCCGACAAATTTTCAAAACAGGATAAGATCCATTTAAAATTCCTAGCTTTATCATATGAATCCTCTAAAAAGAGGAGAGTATCATCTGCATATTGGAGACTAACAACTCCCCCGGGAATGATATTATCTAATAGGCCTGAGATCAATCCACAGGAGGAAGCTTTAATGAGCATTTTAGAAAATACATCAGCAACCAGATTGAATAGTATAGGTGAGATAGGGTCACCTTGTTTAAGCCCTTTAGCTCCAACAAAGTAAGGACCAGTAGTATCATTGATCCGCACACTAAAGGTGCTCTGTAATAGCAAGCACTTAATCCAAGAGATCCACTTAGCCCCAAAACCACGGGATTCCAGCATCTCAAACAGAAATTCCCCGTTAACTCTATCATAAGTTTTCTCATAATCCAATTTGAGCACAAGCCCACGCTTCTCAGATTTTTTAACCTCGTGGATCACTTCATGAGCTAACACCACACTTTCAAGGATATATCTCCCTTTAATAAAAGCAGTTTGATTAGGAGAGATTAACCTATCACCAATGGGGGACAATCTGTTGGTAAGAATCTTAGAGAAAATTTTAACCGCACAGTTACTCAAGCTGATTGGTCTAAATTTCTTCATAGTATTGGCTCCACACTCTTTAGGAATCAAAATAATCAATGCAAAATTGACTCTATGAATATCTAACCTACCCTCCTCAAACTCTTTAACCATAGCCATAAAGTCAGTTTTTAAAAGTTCCCAAAAAGTTTGATAAAATAGAAAGGAATACCCATCAGGACTAGGAGCACCATTACTATAAGAGCGAAAAATGGCCTCTTTTACTTCCATCTCTGAGATATTTTTCTGAAGATTCTCATTTTCTTCTTCAGAAATCAACTCCTCCCTCCAAAAGGAAGGTCCCAGACTAATGTTATGTCTTTCTTCGTGGCTAAATAAATCTTTATAAAAAGAAGTTGCCACGTCTAACATCTCCCCCGTGGTGTGCACAGCCCCACGTTCTCCAACTAACTCCGTTAGGTGATTCTTACGATGTCTATGATTAGCTAGAGCGTGGAAATACGCATTATTCTTGTCCCCATCTTTAATTCTACGATCTCTAGATCTCTGCCACAAGGCAGTATCCTCTTTCCTCATAATACTTTCTAATTCCAACTTGATTTCTTTCATCCTAGTCTTGTCCTCCACAGAAATGCGATCATTCTCATTAAACACATCTAAGATGTCAAACTCTTGAATCAGGTCTTTCTTTAATCTCTTAATAGCAGAATCGATATTGACACTCCAACCTTTAATCTTTTTTCTAAGACGTTTAGATTTACACATCCAAACATCTATAGCAACTCTCACAAAAACTGGGGATCTCCACGAATTCTCAACTATGTTCTTAAAATCAGGTTGATCCAGCCACCACTTCTCAAATCTGAATAATTTTGGAGATGTAATTCTCCTCGCCAGTGTATCAATCAGAAGGGGAGTGTGGTCACTACCAATTCTCGGAAGAGCTTTCAAAGTCGATAAAGGAAAAAGAGCATCCCAGGAAGGGGACACAAAGACTCTATCAATAGCAGCATAAATGGGATCCTCCTGGTTGTTGCTCCACGTAAATTTCTTATTAGCAATACTAATCTCCATCAGACCCCATTTATTGACCCAATCATTGAAAAGAAAAGCAATAGATTGGTTAATATTGCCACTGCTCTTATCAGCAGCAGATCTGATGAGATTAAAATCTCCTCCCACAATAACAGGATAAGAAATGATGCCAAGCACTTCATGAAGTTCATCAATAAATGCAGTTTTCCTATCATTATAGGCAGTCCCATACACAGCAACAAATTGCCACACACAGTTATCAGTTTTGTTCCTAATAGTAGTCAGCACACAAAATTCTTTATCAATAAAACCAATAATCTCAAATATATCACCATCAATGCCCACAAGCACACCACCAGCTGAGCCATGCGCAAGTAAGTGATGCCACATCATATTTCTATTACCCGCAATTCTTTTTTAACTATTCTCATCTATAGCTTCTTTCTTGGTTTCAAAGAAACCAACAAAATCCACTCCGTTATCTCTAATAAATTCCTGCAGACGCTGAATCTTTCCAGGTTGACCAAGCCCCCGAACGTTCCAAAAGGAACCTATCATGATATTTTAAAGGGGTGAGACAGGCTACAAAGCCTCTTGGTTTGCTTAATGTCTGGGCAAGAATTATCCAAACTAGCAGCGTCACCTAGTTTGAGATTAACTCTAGCACCAAAATCAGAGCACACATTCTCAATCCCATGCGGAGGAGTATCTAAATTTTCTGGTAAAACAGTTTCTGGATTGGAATCAGCAAAATCTAAACATCTAATGTTTTCTCTCAGTATTAAATCTTGGACTATATCTTCCTGTTCATCACAATTATCTCCTATGATAATATCAATACTGGAAACTTGTGCAGCAAGCAGATCAGTATCAATGCTAACAAAAGATTTACCTTGGAAAGAAGCAGGAATCTCCAGATTCTTCTTTTTCAGGTAGGCAGTAGCTTTTTCCATGATCTTCACATTCCCATGCTGTCTTGTAACTGGTCTGGTAGCTAGCGCAGGACCCCATTTTTTGTTCAAGGTAGGATCTCCCTTCTTAACATTGCTTTTTTCAGTTTCTTCCATTGTTTCAATCAGAGATATCTTAACAGAGCCAATCTTTGTAGCCACCTCCAAATGTAGGCACACCATTTCAGGCAGGTCCATCTCCTCTTCCTCTCCATCAACATCCATCTCAAAGTTCTTAAGTTGAGCAGAGCAATATTCCATATGAGACTGGATGTCAAAATCATCTTTGTCTGGGATCATTCCATCTTTTGTTTCCTCTATCTGGACATAGGACTTATTAATTCCAGCTTCTCTGATAAACTGTTCATGCACCTCATCCACCAGCAGCCTGGGATGAAACGTAGTTGCAGAAACAAATGTTTCATCTTTCCCATTTCCACATCCAGATTTCTGAGTTTTAGAGAAATTAGCCTCATCTAACTCATCAATAGGTTCACAATATCCATCTAGAAAATCTTTGTTCACATCAGTATCATCCTCAGGTTTGTCCTCATCCTCAATGTCTAGATCTGGGTCATCACCATCCTCATCAAGATCATCACCAATCTGATAAAAAACCTCCACAGTAAAGGCCAGAATATACATCTTCTTTTTCATCTCCACCAGCCTTTCAAATGGAATTTTGGTGGGATCTCTACAAGCCACCTTAATTCTAATATTTTCATAGAAACTCTTAAATATCCCATTCCAATCCACATCCACCAATATTCCAAAACATGAAGCAACTTGAGCAAATACTTTCCAAGCCCACCAATTAGGAGGTATCCCTTCCACTTGAATCCAGGCCTCTTTTAGTTCTCCATAAGATTCAATCATCCCAGCCCATTCACAGATTTTCACAGAAACTCCATCAATTGGGAGATCAAGTGCTGGAAATTCAATTAAATCCTCAACCTTTTTCCAATGAGGAAATCTCAGCAAAAACTTCTTCTCTTCCAACTCCCTGATTTGCCATGGCCATTCCTTACCTTTGCAGAAGATCCCATTCAGTTGAATAATCAGATCAGAAGCAGAAACTTCTCCTTTCAACACCTTCAGAATTGCACAGTTTTTGAAGTTCATCCAGTTAGATTCAGCAAAAACAGGGATATCAATGTGATAAAATCCCAAACCTACTGCTGCACTTCCAAAATATTCAGCTGCAGGTTGTAACTTGGCCCAAGCCACACAGTTGTTCACATTGTGATTGCCAGAACATATGAAGCATTTTTTGGCTTCAACATAGTTCCCCACATAGTGACCAGACCAACTACAATTGAAGCAGATCATGTCTTTGTACCTAGGATCAAGGGGTTGTACAACAGGTCCTGGAGGAGGTACAGAGGTTGTCACCTGATTTGGACCTCCCTTAGTAGTATTACCTAGGGCTTTGGTTGCTGCAGGTGCACCCACAACAACAGGGGCTGCAGGCTGTGGGGGAGGAGCACCGTGACCTCCCTTCTTGACAGGCTGCTTCTTAGGACGTTGCTGAATCCGTGGATCCATGCTCTTCTTCACCACAGCTGCAAAAGATTCACCACCAGCACCACTCTTCTCGCAGATCTTGAACTTGGCTTTTTTTTTGCGATGACTATTTGTAGCCTTGTGATGCAAAATGTAAATTCCATAATGACCTTGTATAAGAAAATGGACAGAGTATATAATTCATCATAGAAAATAGTTTTACAATGAAGAATCGTGCTAGCTAAGTTAGGTTACACTCTATAGAAAGGGATGCATAGGCGTCCAACAACACATGATGGAACATCATCACGTAATTAGCAATCTGTAATGATCTGCCCATAAATATAGCATTTCTCTAACCCCGTCCAGCATGCATGCATTAGGCCTCTATTCTACAAAAGAGATGATGTCTTAATTAGAAACGTGTTGTTTTACTTTCCGTACTAGTAGTAAAACATATTTGAATTTGGAATTTATTTGTAAACTAAAAGTATACAGTATAATTCATGGGGCTGCTACGCGTCCACCGACGGATGTTTAATAAACATCCGCCACCTCAACGATCTTTGGATGTATCGGTGCAGCCGTCCGATCTACGTTCCCGCACTCAATAGTTCATGAAACAGAGGTCGAGTTGCAGAAACAATAGCCGCGTTGCGAAAACAATAGATGCGGGGACAGATCTCGCGGTGCCTCATCCTCCTCGCGCTGGCGGGGCTGCTGCTGGCGCTCCTCCGACCGCTGCCATCGACGTCCAGGCGGTCCTTACTGACGCTGCTCGTCGTGCCCAACGCCGACCTTCCGCAGTCGCCCTCGGCGTTCGCGGCCGTCACGGGTCCGACCTTGCCGACGTGCTCCCGGCCTTTGGGAAGCTGGTCACCACGCTGTTTCAGATTCTGAAACAACTGCCCAGTTTCTGAAACAACGATCCAGTTTTAGGAAATGGTTCGCGATTAGACGCTGTTCCAATTTTTGAAACAACTACCCAAGTTCTGAAACAACGGTCCAGTTTCAGAAAACGGTTATTAGGTCGAGGCGAGATCCAACAGACGAGCGGGATGGATCGCGCGGATGAGCAGGTGCAAGGTAAAACTTTCCCATAATTCATTGCTGAAAACAATTTCACAAGGAAGAATCACACGCGAGATTAGGGTATGTATAATTATAAAAAGGTGTGCATGCGCGTCCAACGACACACGAGAAACAGAAGCAAGCTGCTCTGCTAGCTGCTTGGTGTGTGAGTGTGAGCTGAGCTCTGCTCTGCTAGGTGCTAGCTAGCTCGTAATCCATGGCGTTCAACGACGACGAGAAGCCTCCTGCTTCTAATGTTGGCAGTACCAAGGGCCTGGTGACGATCACCACGCCGACGTATAGCAAGGACGCGGCGGCCCTGACGGCGGACGAGGTGACGGCGGTGGTGGAGCTGAACGCCACCTCGTCGACGGCCGTCCGGGAAGGGCTGGATCTGGTGGTGGTGCTGGACGTGAGCGGCAGCATGCGGGGCGAGAAGCTCCAGAGCATGAAGAGGGCGATGCAGTTCGTCATCATGAAGCTCACCCCCGTCGACCGCCTCTCCGTCGTCTCCTTCTCCAGCTCCGCCACCAGGCACTGCCCGCTCCGCTCCGTCACGCAGCAAGCCCAGACCGACCTCAAAGCCATCGTGGACGGCCTTGTCGCCAACGGCGGGACCAACATCAAGGCCGGCTTGGACACCGCCCTGGCCGTCATCGCCGGCCGCGCCACCACCAAAGCGCGCACGCCCAACGTCTTCCTCATGTCCGACGGCCAGCAGACCGACGGCGACGCCAGGCAAGTCGATCCCGGGAACGTGGCGGTCTACACGTTCGGCTTCGGCAAGGACGCCGACCACGCCCTGCTCAGCGACATCGCCAAGAAGTCCCCCGGCGGGACGTTCAACTCGGTGCCGGACGGCGGGAACGTGAGCGCCCCCTTCTCACAGCTCCTCGGCGGGCTCCTGACCATCGTCGCGCAGGACGTGCAGCTCACGCTCACGCCCAAGACGGACGACCCACGGGACCTGGACACCATGACGGTGGCGCCCGGCACCGACTACACGCAGACCACCGACGGCGACGGCGTCATCACCATCAAGTTCGGCACCCTCTTCAGCGGCGAGACCCGCAAGGTGGCCGTCAACTTCACGCTCCTGGAGAGCAGCGACACGGACGATTACGACGCGCCGCTGGCGGAGGCGCAGCACAGCTACACGGTGCAGGGTGCCGTGCAGAACCAGACCCCGCAGGACATCCTCATCAACCGCACCGCGAACCCGCCCGCTGAGGACGCGGTGAGCGGCAAGGCGCGGACGGTGCTGGCGGAGATGGCACGTCGGCAGCACGCCGGCGCGATCGGCGAGGCCCGGGAGATGGCGGACGGGAAGAAGCTGGAGGACGCGCGGTACAAGCTGTCGGACGCTCAGAACGCGCTGGAGGACATCGTGCTGAACGACGGCGAGAAGCTGGTGGGCATGCTCCGGGCGGAGCTGCAGCAGCTCCTGGACCTGATGGAGACGCAGGAGCTGTACGAGGCGGAGGGCCGGCCGTACGCGCTGGCCTCCGAGACGTCGCACGGCCGGCAGCGGTACGCGGCCAGGGGCGGCGACATGGACGCCGTCCGGCTGTTCGCCACGCCGCGCATGGACACCTACCTGGAGCAGGCCAAGAAGTTCGAAGAGGACCCCACTGCGCCGCTGCCGTCGGCGGACGACGACGTCAAGGAGGAGATGGCCGCCAACCCGATCGCCGCCATCTCGGCTCCCATCGCATTCTACATCAGGGTCGCCATCCAGGCGCTGCAGGAGATCGAGCAGCTCGTCGCCCCGTCCACCAAATAAAAAACAACAAGCCATGATTATATTATCACTCCATTTAGTACTACGCGTTTCATCACTCCATGTACTCCATTTTATCTTCATGCGTGATTGTAATTTTCCTGTATCTTAGTTTGCTCCATCCTGAGTTGAAATGAATAAAAGGACACTGTTTAATTAAGGATAATGCTAACTTCCAGTCTACCGATAGTTAGCGACACATCCGTACAATTCGTTTCTACCTGATCGCTTTTATCCCATGCTCGTTTGCATTTGATTTTTTTCCTTCTCTCGATAGTGAATCGTTAGTGTTTTTTTTTTCTGATTTTTTGCTGCATATAATATGAAAATAAAATAAAAGTGTTTGAAAAAGATTCAAACACAGGTGTATGCAATAGTTCTTGAGTCTACTAACCAACTAAGTCACCTTTTGTTGTTGCCTATTGTAGATAAGCAATGCTATTTGAACCTTTCTTATTAATGTCATGTCAGAAAAAATAATAAAGATTGACTTGATAACTTTGACATGACCAGCGTGATAAATATAGTATGAGTAACATAATAACTATAACATGATAAGACTGATAACTACAGTACGAGAAGGTTAAAGCATGGGACAGTATGCTAACTTAACACAAAAATTACCGGTGAAATATTTCAAAAACGTTTTCCCCTTGGATGAAAGATAACATGGTGTTTAAACGTAAGATATTTAGTCTGTGATGCATAAAATTGTCATAAATTTACGTGAAAGTTATCAGAGGAGTAATGTTTCAATGCATTTGCCTCGAATTCAAAGTTAACATGGTGGTTGAACGCAAGTTATGATGTGCTCGGTGCATAAATGACCATGCTATTTACACAGAAGTTATCGAGGCATGTTTGAGTAATGTTTTTTATGGGTAAAAAGTTATTAATATGTTATATGTGAGTTATCGGGTGTCTGGTACGTAAATTACCATACTATATGCACTAGGTTATTAGGGGATATTTCTAGAACATTTCGTCCAAGTTGAAAAGTTATCAGTGTATTTAGATGTAAGTTACCAGGTTAGTTGTACGTAAGTTACCATCTTATTTACACAGAAGTTATCAGGGTATATTTCTACAACTTTTTCATGTCGTATGGTCAAAAAAGCGATATTTTATTTCAACTTGTGAGGGGGCAAATACTGGGTGAGTTGGCTAGTGTGTTAAGATCAGAATATTGAAGTCTTGAGTTCAATTTTCAACTTTAGCATGATTTTTTAGGCTATAAACTACAAATATGGAAACTGCTAGCATCCAGATTTGTTTTCAACATCTTTTTCTCCCAAAAAATAGTAGCCTTAAATTGAAATATGCTTATTTTGATGACAAGAAGATATATCATGCTATTATTAGCGCTAACCGTTGAGAGCATGAAGAGAGATGACATGATTTATTGAAACTAGTGGTTGGGGTCGCCGTTGCGGGCCGCTTGAAAGAAAGTTGTGCTCATCATACCTTTATCTTAAAAAAATATTTTTTTTTTATATTTTTGTAGTATATAACGTTGATATTTGGAAAACAATTCTTGTATATTGCAACCAGTTTTGAAATGACGCATTTTCGGAAAAGTGAAGATGTTTTTCTATTCCAATTTCAAATTTGAAAAATATATCATGTTTTCAAATTCTATAATTTTTAAAAAATTAAACATTAATTTAACAGAAATTAACAAAATTGAAAATTATAAATTTTTTGAATTTCTTAAATTGAATTGGAGAACCTTTTCGAAATTACGAACATTTTTTGAAAATGCAAGCAATTTTTAGAACCGTGAAAAAATTATAAATTTATGAACATTTTTTTAATTGTGAACAAATTTTGGAACCGCGAACATTTTCAACTTGTGAACAAATTTTGAAACATGAACAAATTTCAAATTCATGAACAGAATTATAAAATAACGAACATTTTCCAAATTGTCAACAAATTTTGATTCCTCGTATATTTTTTGAATTGTGAACAAATTACAAATTCATGAACAAAATTATCAGATTTTGAACATTTTTTAAATTGTGAATAAATTTAGAAACCACGAACATTTTTTGAAACGGAGAACGTTTTTCGAATTGTGAACAAGTTTTAAAACATAAAAAAAATTCAAATTCTTGAACAAAAATTTGAAACTATGAACATTTCCCAAACTGTGAACAAAATTGGAAACATGATTTTTTTTCAAATTGTGGTTAAATTCTGAAACCGTAAATATATCTTGAATTCTGAACCAATTTAAAACATGAATAAATTTAAATTCGTAAATAAAATTGTAAGATTATGAACATTTTTCCATAAAATGTGAACATTTTTCGAGTTGTGAACAAATTTTGAAACATGAACAAATTACAAATTTGTTAACAAAACTAAAAAAATTTGAACAAATTTTGAAACCATAAACATGTTTCGACTTGTCAATTTTGTTTGAAGCCTTGAAGACTTTTTGAGTTGTGCAGAAATTGTAAAACCTTAAACTTTTTCAAATTGCGCACAAATTTTAAATTTAAAAAATAAAATAGAAAAGAAAACAGAAAAATGAAAAATGAAAAATGAAAAAAGAAATAAAAATCAGAACAAATCGAAAAAGTGGTTCTGAAAACCTTCTAGAAGTTTTTACAAATCAAATATAACCACCTGGAACCTTTAAAAGTTCCTAAAACCAGAGGCGTCGGAACGTTAAACGGGACAGCCCACCCTGAAACGATCGCTGTTCTATCCTATGCGAAAGAAGCCACATCACTTTCAGTTAGGTGGGTAAACGCACACGAGCTGCCCCGTTAGCACTTTCACCGATCCCCATTTTAAACTGTTATTTGGAGATTTCTAACCGTTTTTCAGAGGTTTCTAACCGTTTTCATAATCTGGAACTTTCTAGAGAATTTTAACCGGTTTTTTTGTAGGTTTGAGAACTTTCTTGAAGATCTCCTGAACCGTTTTTTTTTCTTTATTTTTTTTGTTTTTTTATTTGTGTTTCTGTTTCAAAACTGTGCTAGATTTTCGAAAAATGTTCTGGAATTAAAACAAATATTTCGAAATTTGAGAAAATGTTCTGGAATTTAAAACAATGTTGTGGAATTTGAAAAGATGTTCCAGATTTTGAAAACTGTTCTGGAATTTGAAAAATATTCCGGAATTTTAAAAAATGTTCAATAATTTGAAAATATGTTCCGGAATTTGAAACATGTTCTCGAATTTAAAAAGAAATCCGGAATTTGGAAAACTGTTCCGTAATGTGGAAAAATGTTCCGGAATTTTAAAAATCTTCCGAAAATTTGCAAACAATATTCCGGAATCTGAAAAAAGGTCCCGGAATTTTTTCAAAAGGTTCCACAATTTGAAAAAATATTCCAGAATTTGAAAAAATGTTCCAGAATTTGTAAAAAGGGAAAACAAATATTTGATTTTCTCAAACAAAAAGTAAGCTGGGCCAGCCCATTTTGGGGGCGAGCCCAAGGTGGGCTGGCCCAGCAGCAGGGCCGCGCCTATGTCCCTCTGCAGGAAGTTCCGGATTTAGCTTAATTTTTTGTCCTTTTTGCCGTTTCATTTTTTCTCTTCTGTTTCTTTTTTTTCCTGTTTTTCTATCGTATTTTTGTCACCTAAGTTCATGTTTTAAACCTTTTCATGAAATTTAGAAAACATTCTTGATTTTCTAAAAATGTTCTAAATTTAAAATATTCACCGTATTTCAAAAACATTCATAGCTTTAAAAAATGTTCAAGATTTTCAAAAAATGTTCGCCATTGTTGAACAATGTTCTTTTCTAAAAAATGTTATTGTTTCCATTTTAATTTTTTCCTTTTCCTATTTTTTTGTTTGATATTTTATATTTTTTCAATTTAAAAAATGTTCCCGTTTTAATAGTTTATATTTAAATGTCCGTGCTTCAAAAAGTTTCTGCTTCCAAATTTTTTTCAACTTTTGAAAAATTTCGTGTTTCAAAAGTTATCTTTGAATGCTCCGGTTTTACGAAAAATGTTTCTCTTTTTTAAAAATTTGTTGACAAATTAAAAAAGGAGTTCAAATTTTGTTTGCCAATTCTAAAATTATTCGTGATTTTAAAATGTTCGGAAAGTTTAAAAAGATTCTTAATTTACAAAAAAAATTTGCCGTTTCAAAAAATGTACGTAAGTTCAAAAAATGTTCCTGTTTTCAAAATGTAGATAAGTCCCAAAAATGTTCCCGTTTCAAGAATTTTTCACAAATTTGAAAAAAATGTTCTTTCTTAAGAATAATGTTCTATGTTTGTAAAATGCTCATGTTTTATAATTTTTCTGTAAACTATGAATATTTTTATGTTATCCAAAAAAATTATGTACGTCAAAAATTATTCACGCTTCCAAATTGGTTCACATTATTCTAAAATTGTTCTTGGTTTCAAAAATTGTTTTCAAATTCAAAAAATATTTGGTTGTTAAAAACTTGTTCGCTCTTTGATATTTGTTTGGGCGTTTTCTTAAATTGTTCTCCTTTTCAAAATTTTGTTCTCAACATTCAAGAAATTTTCGTGTATTTAAAAAATTGTTCGTGCTTCCAAATTTGTGCACGTTTTTTGAAAATTGTTCTCGGTTTCAAAAAATTCTCAAAATGCAGAAAATGTTTGTGCTTTCAAATTTGTTCGGTTTTTTTTCAAAAAAATCTCCTTTTCAAATTTTTGTTCTCAAGATTCGAAAAATGTTCGTGCTTTAAAAACTTGTTTGCGCTTCCAAATTTTTTCACTCTTTTTAAAATTGTACCCAATATCAAAATTTGTTGTCAAAATTCCAAAAATGTTTGTGCTTTAAAAATTTGTCTGCACTTTCAAATTTGTTCGGTTTTTTTTTCCAAATTGTTCTTCTTTTCTAAATTTTGTTTTCAAGATTCAAAAAATGTCCGTGCTTGACGGTGAGGAGACTCTACTTGTCTATCGACACTTCATGATTGACGAATATCAGAAATCAGCTGCCAGCATGTGCAATCTTGATGGACATATGTCTGCTGGTCCTGTGGAAGCATTCTCATCTATGCCAGCTGATATGCTTTTTTAACAGGAACGTGTTGTTTCTTGCTAGAAGAGTCTGTTTAGTGAGGACTTCAGGCCACCACACACACATGTGCCACCACATAGGGAAGCATTGCTGAGTCCAAACACACTCAATGCGACGGTCACAAAAGCATTGCCAGACAATATAGCCAGCCAGCCTTACCCGACACGCAAGAAAAGAGAAAGTGACCAGGTAATAGGACGAGGTCAATGCCGCCAGCCAGCCGGTTCAGAAGAGTAAACAAGTTCGGCCCGTCATTGCATGGTGGAATTACCATTTCCAGGTGATCCCGTCCTTCCAAAGGAGCTCAATGATGTTCTGCAGACAGGATTGAGGATTCTGCATGATAAATTTCTATGTAGGGAGAAGTATGCATTCTCCACTGGAGATGGATTTTGCCCTGTTTTTTTAGTGATGGTGCCACCAAATCTTGGTTTGTGCGATGATTTCCCCATGAAAATATTCTATGTGCCGTTCGAAGACATCTTCAACATGTTCCTTCAAATGAAGCTTAGTTCTTCCTTAGTACCCCTATGGGCAATCAATGCTGCCTACACTGGCAAATGTGAGCTCAACAAGGATGTCGCTGTAGCGGACCCTTACCTCATGCACGAGAGCAATGCCAATCACCCTGAGAGCCTACAAGCTATGCGGAAGTATTTGACACACTTCATGATTACCAACATGGACAAAGACTGCCTTCTCGTGCCCTACTATCCGAAGTAAGTCATTTTGTCTAGCTAGATTACTATTTTGTACAATCTCATTATGCATGATTCCAAGTAAAACCATTTATTTGACTTTTTACACAAAGAATATTGTGTCCTCATCGTTGTTACCCTGAAGTTCTCCAAAACTTATTTCTTGGATTCGATGAGGAAAGCGAAAAAAAGATTACAGAGGCATCAAAAAGGTCCTGGATGAAGCACTTTTTGAGTATAGCAGACGGGAAGGAGTGATTAGAGACGGATATCGGAAGTTCGACAAATTTAAAGCGGTACACTTCGGCCACAAAACAAACTTTTGTTGCATGCAGCAGCCAGAAAATAGTGATATAGACGGCTACTACGTCATCCACCACATGGAGGAGTACATACGTGAGGTAGAACGCCTTACAAAGAACTCAGACGTCATCGCATGGGGGAATAAAATGGAGGAAAGTAGCCCGGGAAATAACAGATATGGATTCAGAGGCATCCAAGTGAGTTTCCTACCATCCTCAACAAGGATGACATCGACCATGCCGGGCTTTTCAATGGCGGCGCACCTTCCGACCCGGAGGAGATAAAAGCTCGCCTTCGAAAGTAGGGGCTTGATGATGACGGTCATGTGTCTATCGCATATCCGTCGAAGAAATACGTTAATGATACATATGCCAATATGTAATAGGATAGTGTCAGCTACCTATGTTCTTGGTTTTACTTTACTACTAGCTTGATCACCTACATGTTTGTGTTATCGTACTTCAAAACTTGACTAGCTATCTAGCCTAACTAAGGGCCTCTTTGATTCGTAGGATTTTCAAAATACAAGAATAGAAAAAACGTAGAAATAGAGTGGCATGTCCTTTTCTACACTACAAAATTTGGAAGTGTGTTTGATAGCACAGGAAAAACAAAGGAATTCTACAAAGAGGTTTGAGTGGATGGAAATTTTCCTTCAAAATGTAGTATAAATGAATCCTATGAAAAAATTTCAAAGGATTTCAATCCTATGAATCAAACGGCCATCGTAGGAAAAAATCCTAAGGATCCAAATCCTCCAAAAATCCAATGAAATTCCTTTGTATCAAAGGAGCCCTAATTATTTAAGCACTATGTACGATGTTACATGGTTGTCTTCAATGTCTTTGAATGTCTTTACTTGTTACCTTATTTTGTCATCCGAACGTTCCTGTTCGCAAGCTGCCGCGGCAGCGATTTTCCGATTCTTACAAATGAAGTAATGGCGTGCTGATAAGTTACAACGCCTGCAATGTTTTCTAGTATTTATGATGTCGGAATAATGTGAATGCCATAGATAAAGATCATAATGACGACGTATAACATAATTCGATGCCATAGGTATTCAAAATACCGTTGGCGTTGGGTCGAACACCAACAATATTTTTTAACTGTGGCGTCATATTTGATGGCGTCGGGTATCCATGCCAGCAACTATTTTTGTCACGCCATAGTTAGGCTTTCCTACACGAGTATCACATGTATAAAAAGAATTACCCCGTGCAAACTGGGGTCCCTATGGGCCCCAACGAGTTGTACAACCCTGGTTCCTGCGTGCCCTTGAGGCTTGACCTGCCTCTTGATAGGGGTGAGCCGTTCCGCAGAGGAAGTGAGTTATAGAGGAGAGCATGGATAGAAGGAAAGACATTGGCGGCCAGCATGGAAAGAGCATAACGAGTGATGTCCGGCGAGGAAACGGGGCAATAAAAGATCATCATTGCTATCGTGTGGGGAGGGGATGGTGTCTACTATGGAGAATGCCAATCTTGGCCAACTATTTCCAATCCAACAGATTTAAAATAAATAAATAAATATATGGGTCAGGCCCTAAGACGGCAGGCAAATCGATTGTGTACGTCTACCTACAGCCTGTACATGCCACATACAGATGTGGGTATACCTTATGGTTAAATGACCATATTGTTCTTGTACGGTTTGTGAGAGGGGCAAACCTTTAGACGAGAACACGTTGGCGGTCGGTAGGGAGCGTAGAGAGTGATGTCGGGCGTGGAAACAGGGCAACAGAAGACTACCATCGCTATCGTGTCGGGACGGGAGGGTGTCTGCTATCGAGAATGCCAATCTTGGCCAACTATTTCCAATCTGACGGACTGGAGCGTTGGATGAATGTGAGTTGGCCCAGATAGTTTAGCGGACCAGCTGCCGGGCGCGATTTTTTGGGACATACGGCCACGCGATGCCGAAATCCTGTGCGTTCGCGTGCGCATCGCGATTGCTACTTATTATAGCCTCATTTGCATTACCTGACATGTTAATCCCAGCGCTCGTGAATACGGCCCTGTTTGTTTCAAAAGTTCCGGGACTTTTTTTAGTCACAACTTAAAAGTCCTTAGTCCCTACCCGTTTTGTTTCCAGGGACTAAACAGGGACTAAAGATCATTAAATGACATGTAAAAAGATCATGTTACCCCTGACCATATTATTAAATAACACTTGTTCTGAAGGCACAACGGATGATGATGCACGTTGCCGGGTTGCAGAGATGGAAAAGCCCCGTCCTGCGACACCTCGAATGGCAGTTGATGAGGCACCACGGGCTCGACCAACACCACGTCCAGTGCCCTGGAACAAGGGCCTCCCACGCCCTCTGACGCCTCCGCCAGCAGAAGCTGCGGCAGGGGCGACGAATGGACGTCTGTGAGCGCTGTCGATGCTCACAGACCGGGTCAGGCCTCCTCCTCCCTGAGACACAGCCCCACCACGACCAGGGCCAGCCGAAGGAGAACCATGGACGGCCTGTTCGTCAAGGAGAAGCTGCTGGTAGGAGCCCAAATCGGGGAAGTCATCCACGTTGCTATTCAGATAAAAAAAACCGAATCCCCTTCTCAGATTGCCACCGGCGGAGGAGCCCTGAGATGTCGGTTGATGCGTGCGGAACGGAGAGGGGAGCTGCGTCTCGTCGTCTTCATCCATGGCGGCGGCGGCGGCCGAGCGCACTGGCAGCGGCGGCGGCGGGGGCGGCGGGCGAGGGAACTGGCGGCGGCGTCGGGCGAGGGAACTGGCGGCGGCGGCGGCGGGCGAGGGAACTGGCAGCGGCGGCGGGCGAGGGAACGGGCGGCGGCGGCGGCCGAGCGCACTGGCAGCGGCGGCGGGCGAGGGAACTGGCGGCGGCGGCGGCGGCGGCCGAGCGCACTGGCGACGGCGGCGGCGGCGGACGAGGGAACTGGCGGCGGCGGCGGCGGCCGAGGTGGGAGACGCGAGCGGGAGGTGGAGACACGAGCGGCTGGAGGAGACGAGCGAGCGGATAACGCGATGCGATGGGCAGGGTAGAAAAAAGTTCCAAAAGGTCCCTCCCACAGGTACTTCTCCAAATAGTCCCAAACACCCCACTTTAGTCCCTAAAAATCCCTCCTGTTTGTTTCATATGGGAGTTTTTGGACTTTTTTTAGTCCCTACATCAAAAGGTCACTGGAAACAAACACCCCCTACATCGTACTATACAACCAGCTACTGGGTCACACGGAATTTATGTTCGTAGGAATACATGCTTGTCTGTTAGACGCCCATGTCACACTTCGGGCGATGGCATAACTGCTCTTAGACGTTAGGCAGACATCATTAACCACGCGTGCTCATTAGTGGCTCACATTGTAGATCTTGTCCAAATCGTGCCATGTGGATAAACAGAGGGAGAATAGGATATGGCTTCTGCAGAAACGGGCTTTTCTTTAGCTTTGCAGAAACGTAGTTCAACAGGTTAGCCCGACTATACTATACCCGATCCGTTATTCTTGTTTTCTTTGTCTATGAGCGAATGTGCCCACCGTCAACAGATTTACGGATTTGTAGGATTCCGTTGATGTTGGCCAAGGAACAGATCTTGTGGTTTCAAACGAGAAAAAAGACAGTTGCTCGCTGATTTCAGGAAAAGGAGAGCTGCCACAGAAGAGAATACGAGTGTTGAAAGGGTAATCGCACTGGAAACAACACTAACACAATTTGCTGAGAGTCGTGATGGGCTGCAACCTGTAAGGGGAGCTCGGTGGAATTGATGGGTGTTTTAATTTACCTTTGTTGTGTAGTTAAACGCATGTCGGCTATCCAGTCCAGTCATGATTTGTTGACATTGAGTGGATGTGGTGCAGGCACAATGCGTTATATTAATGTCGGTCCTGCTGCTTGGTGTATTTTCATTTGTTTTGCAGGGTATCTCGTAATTAGAGTTCACGTAATTGTGTACCGCTCTATTACGACTTGCTATAATACCTAACCCTTGATGATGAAGTTGGTGGGTTAAGAGGTAAGATCAAGAGCATGCAACACTTACTAGCAGCTACATGAAAATGAAATACCTATGAAAAACAACAGCAGTCCCTTCGCAGAGGGTATAAGCTTCAGAGTTTGTGCATGAACCTCATGCCCATCCCCAGTAGGTTTAGGAGCCCCGGGATGGAAATGTTCTTCAGCCATATTTCATCATGGCCATGAACACATGCTTGTGAACTACGGCGAGACTGGGAGAAATAGAGAAGGAGCACATAGAAGAATGATTGCAAGCTACTCCCTACGTAAATTAATATAAGAACATTTAGATCATTAAAGTAGTGATCTAAACGCTCTTATATTAGTGTACAAAGAGAGTAGAAAATTACAAAGACTGTGGGTAGTAGCTCATTGGGACTGACATGTCATGGACGCTAGCCTCACTTCAATGCGCGAGTCTGACTTGTTAGCAGGAGCGGTCAGTCGTAATACGCAGACTATACCACTTAGTATACGAGGTATATAAAACATTATACCGGCTCGTTGTATTAGAGTTGCAAACGATGTGGATATCAACCTCGCGTCGCTGCATGTCCACTCACGATTCATCGAGCAGCTGCCCAACTACATAGGACCGATTATAGCACGCACGGTGAAATTGGCCCATGCATATTGTGGCTGCCTGACTAGCTGACGTTTGGTTCCAGATCAGACGGACAAGGATGTCAAAGCACTGAGAAGGTGGCATGCAAGGATGTCAAAGCGCTCACAAGGCTCATAGGTCGCGAAATTTTACTATTTACTACTCCCTCTATTTTTGAATATAAGACTTTTCAGATTTTAATATGGACTATACATGGATGTATATGCATATATTTTAGAGTGATAGTTCATTCATTTTGCTATGTATATTGTGTGTATTAATTTTTTGAAAAGGTCTTATATTTAAAAACAGAGAAAGTGTAAATTATTGGATTGTTGCGTAACAAGGAAGGCGAGGAATGTATGCAGAGAATAGAACATAAAAACACACTTTATTCAATTGCACAATTCAGCAGAATTATAAAATGGAAACAAATTGAGGAAGCTAGCAGCATCTCTTTGGGATGGTGAGGTGACCAGCCATGTGCCACCCTTCTCCTCCGTCAGGGTACATGTAGGGGCACGCTGGCCTGAAGGGGGTGCTGCCCTTGGCAGCGAGCATGTTCCACTGCTCGTTGGGGTCGTTCGTGGCGAACTTTGTCCATGTTGGAGTGGAGTACTCGTATCGGCTATGCGTGATCCGATGGAACTCCTGGATGTCCTTGTTCTTGGTGATGTCGTCAGTGTCGCGGAGGTCAACGGAAAGGATGTCACCGTAGGGCCTGACGGAGTGGAGGAAGACGGGCATGGAGATGGGCTCATTGGAGACGGCGGCGAGGTCGGAGGCAAAGACGATGCTCCTCATGTCGGGGCTGAAAATGGGGTGGTTCACGTGTCCTGCAAGGGTCGCCGAGCTCTGCACCACCCGCACCACCACAGTGGGGTTGCTGACCTTCACTAGGTACACAGCGAAGTATCCGGCGTCGAGGAAAGCCTTCTCCGGCGCGCTGGCTGGCATCTCCCGCGTGGAAGAGAAGACGATCCAGTCACCCTTGGGTGACCAACTACAATGGGTGTCGGTCCATGGTCCATTGGTGAGCCGCTTCACTGTGCCCTCACCAAACTCCCCCTCCTCTGCGTCCTCCATGATGTAGAGGTTCTTGTGGAACTTCTCTTTGCCGCCATCCCTTGTCGATCGAAACACAAACTTGTCTCCCTGTGCGTTGCTCGATGGGAAGGCATTGTTAAAGTTCCCGGCGGTGAGGCGCTGCACCTTTCGGCCAGCGGATGGCCCAGACGCATTGGAGATGGCGTAGATCTCTAGCGGCTTGCTGGCAGAGAAGGACGGCCCCACGCAGACGTACAATGTGTCCTTGTCGGGGTTTTGGTTCCACGCCGTCGAGAAGACGCTGTTGGGACCCCGCTTCTGCAATTTTTTCCTTGTGTGAGATTTCTATTAATTCTTTCTACTTCTCGAGGGACAATGCATGGTAGATAGATA
Organism: Hordeum vulgare subsp. vulgare; assembly: GCF_904849725.1. Classification (NCBI taxonomy): domain Eukaryota; kingdom Viridiplantae; phylum Streptophyta; class Magnoliopsida; order Poales; family Poaceae; genus Hordeum; species Hordeum vulgare. Next base: position 2,874,472 of record NC_058524.1, read on the forward strand.
CCTCGTAGACGACGCGTAAGCCTTGGGTGTCGGCAAGCCAGACGGCCTTGAACTCGTTATCGACGAAGGCAAGCTTGGAGCCATCCTTGGAAATGGTTGGGAACACACCTGTCACTCTGAACAACCCCACATCTATGTGAGGGGAGTGTATCTTGTCGAAGCTCTTCGTAGGGGCAGCAACATTATTCTGCATACATATCATGCCCACAATTAAGTAATCTTAATCAGGAGTCATTTAAACACATTATTATTTGTCAAAGCTTGTGATAATTTCATCTTGTATGTGCATACATATGTATAATTATGATGAATGAGATAAGGCAAAAGGTCATGAATACGTGTTTAATCCTATATACCTAAAGAGTTGATCCCCACTACTTTATTTCTTTCAGCATACGCATTTGCCACCTCACCACACATGCCACCTCACATCCATGTATTTCTCTCACCATGTATGGGAAATGCTATTTATATTCTTTATTGCCACACACACATCCCAACTCGCCACATTTTTCACCTTAGCATTCCCCTCATATTTTCCCCATACGATAAATGGCATAGGGATTGCCTACGTCTCAGTCGACTGAGACTTCACCAAGTCTCAGTCAAGTAATATAGCATGCGAAAAGAAAAAAAACTGGGAATTTTTTTTATTTGCACGAATCTTGATGCAAAATCAACGGACTACAATATCGACTGAGACTTCTCTCAGTCGACTGATTTTTAGCAAAGCCGAATGGCATATGTGTGGCACGAATCAACATGGTCTAAATGCCCCACCCTCATCCATCTTGGCACGTCATACATATGTCATCATGGGAATCTGTTCGGTTGTTTGGACTTCAAAATATTTTATCTCTTAAACAATTTTTTTGATTAAAAGTCCGTTTCATCAATAAGTCTCTCGACGAGATCTTTAAAACTAGATTCCATATTTATATGTTTTAATGACTTCTTTTAGGGCCAAAAGTTGCCATGATATTTACACTGAAATTGCTATAGAGTTTACACTAAAGTTGTCATGATATGATTTGTCTATTTTTTTTCTTCTAGATTTAAAGCTACCGTTTTCTTTTCTACTACTTTTCACAGAATATTTAATTAATTGACCATGTCAGTTTTTAGGAATTAACCATGGCAAATTGAATTCATGCATCATGGTAATTTTCAGTAATTCATCATGGCAAATTTTGTTTATAGATCATGGCAATTTTAGTATTTTTGACCATGGCAATTCTAGTTTTTTGACCATCGAAATTATTTTTTGTATGAACCATGGTAAATTTGAGTGCATGTATCATCGCAAATTTAACCAATTCATCGTTGCAATTTTGGTTTATGGTTCATGGAATTTGAGTCACTAACCTTGCATTTTTAAAGTACTTACGCACAGTTTTGTTTTTAATAATGTACCTGGTCAAAATTATTTCATGGATCATGACAGCTTTATGTGACACATTTAGTTTCTTAACTCCCAATTTTTATAATATATAAAAAATTACTTTAATTGTCGAAGGAAAAGTAGTTGAAACATATCATGACAAATTAAGTGTAAACACCTTGGCAATTTATGTGCAATAAGTATTTCAAATTTTAACCAAAACAATAAAATTCGTCGAAACATATTGATATGAGATCTAGTTTTAAAGATCTCATCTCGACATATTTAATGGTCAAAATAATTTTTTAATCAGAATTTTCATTTAAGAGATAAAATATTTTAAAAACAGGAACCCCAATAGATTTTCGCTGATATCTTCATGGGGCGTTCCCTCAATGCCCCCCCCCCCCCCCCCCCGCCCGCCCGCCGCACTCCGGTGAATATCAGGGTCCTATTTTTTGAGGGTGATCCCACTACTTATATTCTTCCATCATGCATATGCATGAGAAATACTAACAACTAATTATATCAAAAACATTAAAACATATGTATTTTTATTTTCTATTTGTGTATCCAAATATCAGACGACTAAGTCTCATGAATATATATTAATCGCAACAAATTTTCATAGCAACGCCCGGGGTATCATTTATTTATCCATCTTAGCTATATTTCCAACCGTTTCCACATATAAAATCACTTAAGAATCGACATAAAAACTAGAACTTGTTTCACTGAAGTTCCATGGTTAAGAGAGTGCAATTTTAGTTGGTTGAGATTTATATCAGGCAAATGAGAATTAGCAAAAGAGAAGACATACCCCAATGAGGAGATCATCAGTTCTGACCCGATGGTAGCCGATGCGGCTTCCGCCGTCGACTACGAAAGGGTTGTAGTGGTCGGCTTTCGGCCTGATTTTCTGGCTGATCTGCACGGGCGGCTCCGGTGACGCGACGTCGAAGATCTCGATGTGCCGGTACTCTGCATCCTCACGTGGCGTGGTCATGGCGGCCTGCATAGACTTCTGGCGGATGGTGGCCACGGCCACCCTGGTCTCGCTGATGGCCGCCGGAGTCATGGCGTCGATGCTCACCGGCGTCACCTGGACAGTCTTCTTGGTGGCGATGTCGTACCGGAAGACGGCCCAGTTCGTCGGGGACTCCCCAGTCCCTCGGTGGAAGAAGATGACGTTGTCGCTGCCCCACGTTGGCCACCCGCCGTCCCTGATGAGGATCTTGCGCCCCAGTCCGCCCTGCGCCGCTTTGTCCACGTTCATTATGACGATGTCGGTGTTGAGGCGCTCGATCTCGCCGGTCCACCTGTTCCCTCGGAAGTTGGCCACCGCCACCATCTTCCCGGACGGCGACACGGCCGGGCTCACATCGTACTGACCTGGCGGGGTGAGGCGCTCGGTCTTGCCGTCGCCGAGGTTGGTCCTGTACACCACGGTCCACGGCGTACGGCGTCTTGTCACCGGCTCCTTGGTGGAGACGTACACGAGCGAGTGGCCGACGGCCCGAGCGCCCACCTTGAAGCCGCCGGCGATGCAGCCGCTGTCCTCCAGCCGCGAACCCCCGAAGGTGTCGGCGCCGTAGACGTCGCCCAGGCTCAGCACCTTCACCGCACCACCTTCGCCGCTGGGGCGCACAAGGGCCACATGCAGCGTCTCGAGCCCGTTGTCCCTCTCGGAGACGAAGACGAGGCCGGCGATGCGGCCCTTCTCGGCGTCGTCCGGCGTGGCGCCGCACTCGGCGGCGAGACCGGGGTTCTTCTTGCCCAGGAACGCGAGGAGATCCTTGAGCGCGGGCGCTGGGATGGCCCGGCCGTTCTGGTTGTAGGAGACGCCGTCGGTGAGGTGCAGCTCGTCCTCCCGAGAGGACGGCGGCGGGTTGGCCGGGCAGGAGTAGATGTCCAGCGGCACCGGCGGGCGGTAGGTCCCGAAGAAGGCGATGCTGCCACGGCCGCTGTCGTCGCCCCCCATGGCTGGCGGGCGTGCGATAGATTGAGCAATAAGTTGTTCTCTGTATCGGTTCCTCTAGCTCTGCTCTGAGTTTGTTTGCTCAGATTGGATGCTTTATTTATAATAAGTGCGGCATTTGTGTGCTCGAGCTCCTCCAATAATCTTGCATTAGAAAATTCTGAAAACTGGATTTTGGAGGGTCAACAAATTCTACATGTTCAATATGTTCCTAAATTTTCACGATGAAAAACATTAACACCGGAGGTAAAAAAAGAAGAAGGCAAAATTGATAATTTTTCATTTGATTTGATATTTTACATCTAGATGTGAAATAAGTATCTTACATCTAAATCCATCACCGTTAGATATGTTTGTCGCTTGTTTTTTCGTGCCCTTTGATTCGTGTCGCTGACCATGTTGAGGATCGTACGTTCCGTTCCTTTGACGTCCCGCGTAGGTAGCCTTTTGTTTTTTTTTCCTTCCTTGTGTGTTGTGTGGCCCGTTGTCCTTGCGTTCGGGCTTGGGCCTGTTTTGCCTTTTGCTTTTTTCACTGGGCTTTTTTCACTGAACTGCTGCGAGACATCTAGGCAATACGTAACGTCTTTATGATTTTTCTATTCTTGACTCTCTCCCTCTCACGTGGACTTGCATCAATCTTTGTGTTTCATCAAATAAATAATTTTTTTGTGTTAGATGTGAAATAGTTATCTCACATCTACTCCGTCCGTTCCTAAATATAAGACCTTTTAGAGTTTTCATTCGACGACCACATACGGAGCAAAATGAGTGAATTTACATTATAAAATATATGTCTATGTACATCCGTATGTAGTTTGTAGTGTAATCTCTAAAAGGTCTTATATTTAGGAACGGATGGAGTAAGTTATTGACCGTTTTATCTATTGATGGAGCCGCAACTGCGATTCACATCGTTCTATAGCGCGCTTCGTCATGGTCATTGTTTTGAACCGTTATCATTTATTTTCCCTATCAACCCGTTATTTAGCCGCCGTGAGGATGGGCTCTGCTTGTTTTCTGCTTTTTTTGTTCGTTTTTTCAATGGCTTGCGAGATTCGAAAGTCTACCGGCTAACCCATGTAAACCAAGACCGCTCATCGATTTTCCTCTAACTCTGTGTTGTCACTCTCTTACATCTTCCGTTCTCTTTCCTTCATTATCAACCTTTTTGTTCTTTGTAGATTTCTTTCCTTTCACTATTAGCTCTGTCTGTTTTTCTTTTTGTGTCCGTTTTTATTTTATCTTATTTCTTTCTTTCTTTTTCATTTTGTCTTTTTTCCCTTTTCTCAAATTTGTGAATATTTTTATGAAAACACCTTCTAAATTCATAAATGATTTTTCATATGAAGTGATGTCTCATCTAAGTTTGCCACCATTCTATTTAGTGTCTATAATTTTCATTCAAGCGCTCGATCCCTCGCCTCCCTGGTCACTATTCGTTTGTCGCACATCTTTTTGTTGGCCATTTTGGCTTCACTATTGTCGATCCATTTATCATGACGTGTTGGCAGCCCGTTTCGGTGCGTTATTTCTTGGCCGAGTCATCCGAATGTCTAGTTTATCGGGTTGTTCGTGCCGGACGCACTCTTTTTTAGGCCCATCTTTCGTTTGGCATGTTTGTTTTTTCCTGGACCATTTCCATGGCCCTTTTTTGTTGTTCATTACTAGTCTGTGTTATAGAATTGCAAGCGACATGTCTTCGCTTGTTGTCGCTTCTATATCACGTCCATTTTGTTGTTGCCTGCTCATTTTCTTGCTGCATTTCCTTTTGATTGTTTAATATAGACGACACGAGGAGGATGTGCATGTCAACTAGGGGGTTTGCTCGTCCTTGTTTGTTTGTAAACAAGTTCGGCCTTTTTTCTCACCTCAGTTGCAAGCCCATTGTTTGATTTGTAAGTGTGGTTCTCCGGGCAGATGCTCCTAAGTAGATGAGTGGTGAATATGGTGTCAGTGTGGGCCTCCTAACAACAACAAACATGTAAGCATAGTGATGCCAGTGTGTTAACTGTCAAGACGGGCAAGCATTCATGACTATGAACAACAAACCAACAAGTACATCATGCGCTTACACTCGGTCTCTCCATGATTAGGACACACAACTAACAACAACGCACACAAACATAAAAAAAATACGACTTTAGAGCATCTCCAATAGCCTTTGTATATTGGATTGCTAAAAACTTGTTATAACAAGAGGACAGAGAAAGGCTTACAAAGCCAATATTTTTTTTTTTGCTTTGATAGCCTTTGTATATGAGATTGATATATTTGCATAAAACACATAATGACATAAGTGGACAGTTTGTTATAAACACATTGCAAACTAGCTTACATACATGTATATGTATACTACGACAACTCGCGTCCACGTATACATGCACATCGGTCCGAATTCGAGTCTACTCATTTCCTACGAGAATCAGATTGAGAGTCTTCTCTCTATTCTTATAAATATGATTTCAGTGTGGGTCGACTAAGGGGCTGTTTGGTTTCCAGCTTAAGGTTGCCACATCTAACCTTAGTCACGCCATAATACTTTAGGCATGTGTTTGGTTCATTGCCACACCTGTGGCTTGCCACTCTTTTATAGGTATATGGTCCACATGTCATAGACTTAATTTTTTGCCAAATCTTGTCACACTTGTGGTGTTCATTTTGTTAGCCACACTTTTTGTGGCAGCTACACTTTGCCTAAGGTTAATTGTAGCAAAGTTAGTCATGAACCAAACATGTCCTAAACAACAACAAACATGCGTGTATCTAGTGAGTGCAGACTATAATGGCGTCAGTGTGTGAACGGGCAAGACGCGCAAGCATTCATGACCATGAAGAGCAAACAAACATGCATGCATCTCAGTGAGCGTACATAATAATAGTGGGGTACGCCCATGGTAACGACTCATCCTAGGAGTTTGGGTACCCGAATCCGAACCGAACTGAACCGAATTATCCGAATTATTCGGGTATCGGGTAAGGGTTCGGTTCTCATTTCTTAACTATTCAGTTTTTGGGTTAGGGTTAGGTTCTAGTCTGTAGAACCCAAAATACTCATACTATCCAAATTATTCATATTGTCTAAAATTTTCATGCTATTATTACACTAACTTGTTACCCATACTAACTAAAATACACATATTATCAAAAATACCCATACTATCCGAGTTATTCATATCAAAAGTTGATGTATGCTTCGAATATTTTGGGTATTTTAAGTACCCGAATTAACCGAACCGAATTTTGGATAATTTGGATTCAGGTTTTTTTTAACAAAGATAATTTTGGTTTTCATTTTCGAATACCCGAATTAGCCATAAACCAAACTATCCAAACCGAAATAACCAAAATATCCGAACGCCCAGGTTAAGTGACGACAACCACGGTGAGCACGATGACGTGATGGTAGCCATCGATCTGCACGCCCACGCATGTGCTACCCTCCGTCGAGCTGGGGGCAGTTGGTAGCTGTGCCAGTACTCCGTTGGTCCTGCCCTGACACGTAAAAGGCTATCAAAGCAGCTGGTGCATGTTCGTCGACACGAAGTTAACTCCTTAAGTGCATGTGCAGCTGCTGGTGCATGTACCGAGTATTAATCAGTTGTTTGACAAGTCTCTCTGGGTGGCCAGTTAAGGTATTGAGTAAGCCAGCCCCTCCCTCAACCACCTTCTTCAACTCCAACTGTGGTTGCAAGGGCTCCTTGATACTCCAGTAGATTGGATCTAACCAGTGGAATATGTATAGTACGTGACACGTCTCATTATCATCCAAATTCATAAGAAGAGACGACTCCTTCCCTTCCGGTTTACAGGGCTTATTATATATCAACAAAATAGTTTCTCCATTTTACAAGTCTAGATTTTTTACTCCCACTCAAATGTTAAGATTTTATGGCGCATTAAATGGTTCCATGCATTAGTCAGTGAGTTTTTTCTTAAGCCTTGAGGAAAACAAACCCATTAATTGGGTACTTCAGAAAACCACATAAATTATTCCACCACTCGCCATCTACCTTGGTTGGTGAGATTTTTTCATGATGCTCTTTGTTACTCCTCATAGAGTAGATTCCTTTAGGCTGGTCATAGTGAAGAGTATCATATAGTAGTATCATGCATATGATAATACTGTATGATATTATCTTCATAATCAGTGGCGGAGACACCGCCGAGCGACCCTGGGCACTTGTCCAGGCTCGCTGGCTGGCACCGCCCACGGATTAATAAAGGACTAAACCATGTTCGGCATCTTGCTTTACACAGGTAAAAAATAATTTAGGCCTTCGTTTCTTAGGTTCACAGCCTAACTGAACTCCAGTCTGCAGTCCAGGCAGAAACAACTTCCGTAACACGAGTTCACGTGGTGAGGACATACGTACAATCGACGAATGGATCGCTCAACATCCCTATCTCTTTGTTTCTCACAGGTGGCGAGCGCAGGGACTGGCGGCTAGAACCCTAGATGGCGAGACGCATTGCCGGCATGGAGCGGATGCCAAGTGCCCAGGCAATCTACTCGTCCCTCAAGGCGTCAACCCCTCCTTTCTCTCAATCGGATGCGGCAGCTCCTTCAATAAGAAAACTAAGAATCCTCCGCCGAAATTAAGGTTAGGGAATAGGGATCCCTCATCTCTTAATAATCTGTCTGAGCCAAGTATTCATGCAATATTTCTTTGAGATCAGCTGCCAAATTCTGTCTATGATCTTTAGAGCCAATATCTCTGTAATATATGTGCGTTTTTCGTTCAGAACTAATGATATCTCTATGAATTTGCACGTGTGTTAGCTAATCCCTTGATTGAATTGTCTTTCCAATCAAAAACTGTACTAGGGGCCGGCAGGGCTGGATTCTATTTTCACTTGTAGAATAAAGGGCCTTTTGTCCCGGTTCATAAGGACCTTCTGCCCGGTTTTGGGACCGGGACAAAAAGGTCGTTACTAATGCCCTTTGCTTTTAGTCCCGGTTCTTAGACGAACCGGGACAGGTGGGCCTCCATGTGGCCGCTGCGGCCAGGCCAGACAGGGGGGCCTTTAGTCCCGGTTGATGACACCAACCGGGACCAAAAGGCATCCACGCGTCAGCACCTTGCTGGAGCTGAGTTTTTTTTAAAGGGGCTGGTTTAGGGGTTAATTTAGGTTGTTATTAGCTAGCTAATAGAGAAAAGTGTCCTCTCTTATATATCTCCGTGCTTGGTCATCCGTCGTGCTTTGTCGAACATATTTACAAAATGTAGACACGAGTTACATGCACATATATGCATCTTTTTTACACTATATCATTTTATATCATTTTCGTCGAATGGCAATAGTATTCTAATCGATCATCTAACAACTCATCATCAACTTAATCATATACCAAGTTATCATATGATACACATAAAATAAAACAGAGAAACATTATAATATATATATATATATCATCATATGCATCATGCATCCTAATTAATCGACCATGTCAAGTAATAATATAAACTAGAATAACTTGTCTCTCATAAGACCTAGTCCTCGCTCTTAGATATAATGTCATAAAATAGAAGACCTATGGCTCCATGATGAATCCCAGAGATCCAACGGTCTTCAGCTTGTGGCTTGCGAACCTTCTTTATTTCTCTCCATGCTTCAATTTGGAGTCTTTTTGATCTTGATTTGAAGTTAATCAAGTATTGAGCATAGAACTCAGCCCTCAGCGGGCTTCTAATTCTCATTTGACATTCTGGGTCCATTAACGGAGGCACTACATCATGTGGCAGTTGCTGTTGAAGAAACATAATAATAACCTAGTTAGCAATGTAATCAACACCATTTATGCAATAGTCGAGCGTACTTAATTAGGAAACTCTTACCAAGACATTTCGGCGAATGTCATCTGGACTCAACCTATGCACTAGTGGCATGTAAAATGAATAATTTTGGCCAATTCCAAAATGATACGGGAAGGTATCCCTAGAAGCCAGAACAATAGCAACAAGAAAGTGGAGAAGATCATCCTTCTCCTCCCAAGTTAGATGTGATCCATACGTGTAGTGTGTCGTGTCAATTAATTTTCGTAATTCAGTCGAAGCAACGAAATAAGCTGTAAATTATAATTTAACAAATTTAGTATATAGATGAACACCAACTATTTCTAAATATAAATGCAAATTACTTCACATGGAGGTAAAATAGGAAGCATATCATCGACAACCACACAAATTTTGTAATAATTTAATGTTTCAAAAATATTAGAAATTTTGTAATTGTCCACAAGATGTGGGCATTATATAAACCATTCAAAACGACCACATGTGCTACGATCATTCAAAGGACAATTTGGGTTGTTGTTGTTGTTTGTACAATATGTAACATGATATAATTATAACTATGGCCCAATAACTAGGAACCTGCAACGTGTGGCCAAAGTTTTCATATACGATGAACACCACATGACATGTAAATTGCGAGAGGAAAACAGGTTGACTACACCAACTATTTATAAATATAAATGCAAATTACTTGACAAATATGGTTGAGAAACTCACATGGAGGTAAAACAGGAAGCATATCATCGACAACCACCCAAATGTCGATGTTGTCTGGCATATTATCTTCAAGACGAAGATCGAATGTGATTTCCATTCCCTTCTGAAATCCTTATGCCTTGCAAAGATCTTTCCACTTTGGGCATCCAAATTCTGTCTGAAAAACTGAATTAAATACTTGGATAACAAATGTGTGACCATGTATAGTTCTTAGCTTAGCGCTCCTCGTCTCAATTCTCTCGTGGTCTTCGAAACCGAGCCTCTCCAACACATACCTTCTTGCATGACAAGGGAGGTACATATCGCGGTTCTCGTCAAACTTCATGCTGAAGAACCTATCGTCTCGCAGGTGAGGCATGTCGCACATATCCCGAGTGATGGGGTTATAGTCCTAGGGTAGGGTCATAGGCCTGCCCTGTAGGTCCTACCCAAGGACTACCCCTCGCAAAGGACTAGACCCTTAGTCAGTTCCGACTGAATTAAGGAGTCCCTGTCATCCAGTCGGTAACGTACCCTCGATCATCCAGTCGGAGACTAGCATTCGGAGCATAACAAGCTAACCGACTGGATACCACTCGGTACATCGTAACCCCCTGGAGGGAAACGGTCGTACGTTTCCAGGTGCATTTATTAGCATTTAGGACGTGCGTTACCTGTAACGTACACATTCAATCGCCATTATTCCACCCCTGTACCGGAACCGTTGTGGAGGGCAGCGCACTCTATATAAGCCACCCTCCTCCGCTGGTAAAGGGGTTAGCAACTCATTGTATTCCCTATTCCACTCGACAACAAGCTCCCTGAGCACTGAGACGTAGGGCTATTACCTCCACCGCAGAGGGGCCTGAACTCATACATCCTCGCCGTAGCTAGGACTCTGCCCATCCTTTTCGTACCCTAGACATCTACTGTCAGGCTTATACCCACGACAGTTGGCGCCCACCGTGGGGCAGGCGTCTAAGCGACTTCCGGCGAGTTTGCGACTACTTCCTTTCGTCATGTCGTCCGGTGGAGGTTCGAGCATGGGTCACCAGATCTTCTTCGGCGCTCTCTCCTTCATCGTCGATGATTCGGCGTGGCTTCGGGATGCTCCTCTCGACGTCGAGGCGCTTCCCCGTCGTGGGGCTACGCACTTCCGTGCCGGTGCCCGCGGCATTCTTCTTCTCCAACAGTCGACTCCGGTGTCGACCCGCACCGTCGTCACGCGCCGCAGCAAGCGGTCTCGCCGTCCGCGGCTCCAGCGTTGGGTGCAACACGCCCAGGCGCGCCAGAACGCATCTTCACAAGTGGCAGTTCTAGAGTCTGTTGTGGTTGCCCCGCTGTCCCAGCACTCGGACTCGGTTTCGACTGAGTTTCCTTTCGAGTATGCGGGTCGCAGGCTCGCAGCAGAAGTATACATGGCCAACTCCCATGAAGATCCCCGTCAAGCTAGCCGAAGCGAGCGCGAGGTCGGCGAAACGCCCGGCGCGCGCCGTCCACCTTGCCGTTCTGCCAGTCGGCACACTCGGCGGAGCAACGTAGAGTTGTTCCGCACACCCCTCCTCAACTTGGCTGCGGCTGCCAAGATAGCCGATTCCCTCCAGCCGACTGATTCAGAGGCAGGAAGAGGGATCGAGCAGATCCGAGCCCTGTTGCACACGGCGCAGCAGCAGAATTCGGCGGTCTCCTAGTCGCACAACAGGATCCATAACAGTTCCATTCATGCGAATACGCATCGGTCAGTTCATAGCCCTGGTTCCCATCAGCGCCGCAGGGGAGGCAGCCGTTCCACGAATCACGAAGATCGCTGCCGCTCACGCACCCCTCCGCGGGGTGGACCCTATGGGTCCCGACATCATGATGATCGGCGTTTAGTCGGCGACACTTACGACCCTAGACCCGACGCAAGAGGGCGTATCGCCCAGCGAAGAGTCGACAGGGGCCGAGCCCACCGTGATGGTCACGATATGGACCGTCCAAGTGGAAGCAGGACCATCGTGTCTGGTCCCGAGTGTTTTAGTCGAGCCATCCGCTCGGCTGACATCCCGCCCAACTTCCGATTGGCGGCGGGAATCAGTAAGTTTACAGGAGAGTCCAAGCCAGAAACATGGCTAGACGACTACCGAGTGGCAGTCCAGATCGGAGGAGGGGACGACCATGTCGCCATGAAGCACCTCCCTCTGATGCTCGACGGCTCGGCGCGAGCGTGGCTGAATCAGTTATCCCCCTCGAGCATCTACAGTTGGACAGATCTGGCCCGAGTGTTCATCAAGACCTTCGAAGGGACGTGCAAGCGTCCTGCGGGCCTCGTGGAGCTCCAGCATTGCATCTAGAAACCGAATGAGCCCGTGCGCGACTTCATCCAGCGTTGGACAACTCTCTACCACACGGTGGAGAACGTCATCGAGCATCAAGCAGTCTGCGCCTTCAAGGCAGGCGTGCGGTACAGAGAGCTGTACCTGAAGTTCGGTCGAACATGTGACATCTCCATGAGCAAGATGATGGAGATAGCAGCTCGCTACGCAAATGGCGAAGAAGAAGACCGCATCCGAAGCGGCAAGCACAAGACAGTCGGCGACGGAGATGGAAGGAACACTCGGAAGCAAAAGCAAAAAGCTTCATCCACTCCGCAGGAAGAAGCTGCAGTCGTGACCAATGCCAAGTTCAAGGGCAAAGGGAAGGCGCAGTTTACCCCCAAGAAGAAGCCGTTCAATAATCCCATCCTGGACCAACCATGCCCGGTTCATACGAAGATGGACGAAGAGGGCAACCCCATATATCCGAAGCATACCACTCGGCAGTGCCGCCTCCTGATCCATGGGTTCGGCGAAGGGCAACCGAGTGAGAAGGTCAATGAACAAGATGAGGAGGATAAGGAGGATCCGTTCCCCCAAGTCCATGCGACACTCATGATTTTTGCTGACGTCGAAAGCAAGAGTCGACTGAAGCTGGTGAACAGGGAGGTCAACATGGCCACTCCAACCAACCCCAAGTTCCTTAAATGGTCTCAGACTGCGATCACCTTTGACCAGTCGGATCATCCAGCGCATGTTCCCACCCCAGGAAGACAAGCTCTGGTCGTCGACCCAGTGGTGGAAGGAGTCCGACTGCGCAAAGTCCTCATGGACGGCGGCAGCGGTTTGAACATCATGTACGCCGACACTCTCAAGGGGATGGGCATTCCGATGTCCAAACTCAGCGAGAGCAGTATGCAGTTCCATGGAGTCGTCCCTGGACGGAAGGCCAAGTCACTCGGCCAGATCGCGTTGGACGTTGTTTTCGGCTCCGACAAGAACTTTCGCAAGGAAAAGCTCACATTTGAGTTGGTGGATTTCCAGAGCGCTTACCACGCAATCCTGGGCCGCCCGGCGTATGTGAGTTTCATGGCTCGTCCATGCTACGTATACTTGAAGCTGAAGATGCCAGGCCCAAAAGGCGTGATCACCATCATAGGCAATCGGCAGCGAGCCGAAGAATGCTTGCAGCAAGGATCAAGAATCGCCGACCAGCAGATGGCCGTCCTCGAGCTCGACGAGTACAAGAAAACAGTCGACCCCGTCGACATGATGCGCTCGAAGAAGCCAGCTTCAGAATCCGCATTCCAGTCGGTAGGAGAGACGAAGAAGGTCAGCATCCACCCGACGGACGACACTGCTGCCCCGACGAACATCTCCACCACCCTCGATCCTAAATAGGAAGCCGAGCTCACCCAATTCCTCCGTGAGAACTGGGACATCTTCGCATGGAAACCCTCTGACATGCCAGGTGTACCCAGGGAGTTGGCTAAGCACCGACGGCATGTGGACCCCGTCGCTTGGCCCGTCCGAGAGCGCTTGCGCTGGTCCGCCGCGCACAAGAGGAAAGCAATCGGGGAGGAGGTGGCCAAGCTGCTGGCAGCCAACTTCATTCGCGAGGTTCACCACTCCGAGTGGCTCGCCAATGTTGTCATGGTGCCCAAGAAGGACAAGTCGCTCCGAATGTGCATCGACTTCAAGCACCTCAATAAGGCCTGCCCGAAGGACCATTTTCCGCTCCCCCGCATAGATCAAATTGTCGATTCGACTACGGGGTGCAAGCATTTGTCATTTCTTGATGCCTACTCGGGCTATCATCAGATCCGTCTGTATGGTCCCGATGAATTAAAGACAGCCTTTATCACCCCATTCGGGTGCTTCTGCTACATCACTATGCCATTTGGTTTGAAGAATGCAGGAGCTACCTTTATGCGCATGATCCAAAATTGCCTTCTCGACCAGATCGGTCGGAATGTGGAGGCATATATGGATGATATCGTAGTCAAGTCACGCAAAGGTTCCGACCTGCTGACTGACTTAGCAGAAACATTCGCCAACCTTCGTAGGTACGATATCAAGCTCAACCCCGCCAAATGTTCATTCGGCGTTCCCAGCGGAAAGTTACTCAGTTTCTTTGTTTCCGAACGAGGGATCGATGTCAACCCCGAAAAGATCGGGACCATCGTTCGAATGGAGAGGCCGGTCAGAATACACGACGTTCAACGGCTCACAGGTTGCCTAGCGGCTTTGAGCAGGTTCATCAGTCGACTCGGCGAGAAAGCACTTCCTCTGTACCGACTCATGAAGAAATCAGATACTTTCGAGTGGACAGATGAAGCCCAAGTCGCATTCGACGACCTCAAAGTCCTACTTTCCACCTAGCCGGTTCTTACTGCTCCGCTCAGTAAAGAACCCCTTCTTCTGTACATCGCGGCTACAAATCAAGTCGTCGATACTGTTCTTACAGTCGAACGAGAAGAAGAAGGCAAAGCATACAAAGTTCAGCGACCAGTGTACTACGTCTCCGAGGTCCTGACTCCTTACAAGCAGAGGTATCCCCACTATCAAAAACTTATCTACGGGATTTACATGACTGCAAAGAAGGTGGCTCATTATTTCCAAGACCACTCGGTGTCTGTCGTTTCTGATGCTCCGTTGTCGGAAATTCTCCACAATCGAGACGCTTCAGGCCGAGTGGCGAAGTGGGCAATGGAGATGCTGTACTGCGATATCAAGTTCGAGGCCAAGAAAGCTATTAAGTCTCAAGCCCTGGCTGACTTCATAGCAGAATGGGTAGAACAACAGCAACCGACTCACATCTACTCGGCCCATTGGACAATGTTCTTTGATGGATCCAAGATGTTGAATGGCTCCGGCGCTGGCGTTGTGATCATATCGCCAAAGGGCGACAAACTCAAGTACGTGCTGCAGATACACTTCGATTCCTCCAACAACGAGGCGGAGTATGAAGCTCTCCTCTACGGATTGCGCATGGCCATCTCACTCGGCGTCCGTCGCCTGATGGTCTATTGCGATTCGGATTTGGTGGTCAATCAAGTGATGAAAGAGTGGGATGTCAGGAACCCCACCATGACCACATACTGCAATGCAGTGAGGAAGCTCGAGAAAAAGTGTTGGAGCATATATCTCCATATGTGGTTTTGGTACTTGATGACAATTCCTATGGACTAATGGTTGCCTTAAGTTACATTTATAGGATTTGTCCATAGGCACTTCTTGAAGTCCATCAGTTGGGTTCAAGGAGTTTATATGATGACCAAGATGGTATTCAAGGTATTATCCAAAGAATGGTCATAGAGACACATGGTTGATCAAGATCTCAGACAAAGAGTAAATCAAGATGATCAACACACAAAGCGTACAAGATGTACCGAGAGGGATCAAGTGATCCCATGGTATGGATTTGTCCATAGGCACTTCTTGAAGTCCATCAGTTGGGTTCAAGGAGTTTATATGATGACCAAGATGGTATTCAAGGTATTATCCAAAGAATGGTCATAGAGACACATGGTTGATCAAGATCTTAGACAAAGAGTAAATCAAGATGATCAACACACAAAGCGTACAAGATGTACCGAGAGGGATCAAGTGATCCCATGGTATGGTAAGCATTGTCCATTACGTGTTTGTGTACTAACCCATGGTCTTCGTGAGAGTTCTATGTGGGGGTTAGGTGTGTTTCCATGGGCTTGCGTCTAGAGGAAGATCTCATACAACCCATGAAGGATGCCATCAAGTGGTGATTGTCATCAAGACACAAGGTTGATCAAGATCTGAGACAAAGCGTAAATCAAGATGATCAACACACAAAGCGTACAAGATGTACCGAGAGGGATCAAGTGATCCCATGGTATGGTAAGCATTGTCCATTACGTGTTTGTGTACTAACCCATGGTCTTTGTGAGAGTTCTATGTGGGGGTTAGGTGTGTTTCCATGGGCTTGCGTCTAGAGGAAGATCTCATACAACCCATGAAGGATGACGTCAAGTGGTGATCGTCATCAAGATGGCGGTGTGCAAGTTCAAGTGGATCAACATGAAGATATCTTGCTTGAAGCCTGCTGTTCATTGTGGTGGCAATGGACTTGTGAAGATATGCTGAAGAGTGGCTCACCCATAGTGAGTATGGGGGAGCAATCAACTAGTCTTCGTCAAGCCAACGCAATCAAGAAAGGTGGTCCATCTTGAGGAAGCCAAGATCATCATCATCTAGCTCAAGAGGACAAGGTGCAAGGTATAGGTTTGCCCTTGATAGGTTTTCTGTTTAGGATAGATTGATGTACTATCAAGGGGGGCTCTCAAGTGAGTAGCTTGATCGTATCGTTCGTTGAGAGCTCAAACCATTTGCATCCTTGCATCATACTTCTTGGTTCTTATTTGGTGTTTCTCTTTGTGAGTTTTAGAGCTTATGGTCATCTTCATGACAAGTTCGAGTTCATCGAAAACGGAGTCCATATGCAACTACTATGATGTTTTCGATGTTGGAGTTTTTGCCGGTTCATCATTCATAGAGGACTCACATCTCTATATCTTTGGCATATTCATAACCGCATGGTCTTAAGATTTCCAACAACAAGCTTGGGATAGCCCTTGTCGTCCTGAATCCAACAAGCTTGGGTTTGCTCGATTCGGAGCTCGTATGCGAAAGTTATGGCTGTTTCAGTGGCGAGCGGTAGTACCGCTGGACCTAGCGGTAGTACCGCTAGAGTTGGCGGTAGTACCGCTGGCCCTAGCGGTAGTACCGCTGGCTCGCGGTAGTACCGCCCCTGGTCAGCGGTAGTACCGCTCCAGGAGCTTAGTACCGCCCGCCTAGCGGTTGTTCGTGGACGGACCTTTTTGCGAAGACTTTCTTGGCGGTGGTAGTGCCTTTGCACTACCAGGGGCCCAGCGGTAGTACCGCTGGAGTGCCAGCGGTAGTACCGCTGGAGTGACAGCGGTAGTACCGCTACAGCCAGCGGTGGTACCGCTGGAGTTCGGGCAGAGAGTGGGGGTAACGGTCTGATTCTTTCCCCCACTATATAAAGGGGGTCTTCTTCCCCCTTGGTCTTATCCATCCGTTGAGCTATTGTTCTATCTCCATTGTTGTCATTCTTAGAGCTTGATTACTCTCTATCCCTCCAATGATTCTTGCTTGTTCTTGAGGGAAAAGAGAGAGGAGATCTAGATCCACATCTCCACCAATCACTTTCTCCTCTATGTGAGGGGAACCCCTTGGATCTTGATCTTGGAGTTCTTTGTGAGCTCCTTGTTCTTCCTCTCATATTTCTCCATAGCTTTTGTTGTTGTGGAGGGATTTTGAGTGTGAGGAACTTGACCACTTCGTGTGTTCTTGCCATTGCATTAGTTGCATCGGTTTGAGTTCTCCACGGTGATACGTGGAAGTGAGAAGTTGAGAAGCTTACTACCTTTGGTACTTAGTACCCTTGATATTGTTCTTCGTGGATGCTTTGGCGTCCTAGAAGCTTGGTGGTGTCTCGGAGCTCAATCAGTGTGGTGTGAAGCTCCGGGAAGCGTCGGGGTCTCCAATTAGGTTGTGGAGATTGCCCCGAGCAATTTGTATGGGTACCGGTAACCGCCCCCAAGGGTTGCCACGTGTACGGGTTTGGTGACCGCCCCCAAGGGTTGCCATTTGTACGGGTTCGGTGACAGCCCCCAAGGGTTGCCATTTGTACGGGTTCGGTGACCGCCCCCAAGGGTTTCCATTTGTACGGGTTCGGTGACCGCCCTCAAGGGTGTTGGAAATATGCCCTAGAGGCAATAATAAATTAGTTATTATTATATTTCTTAGTTCATGATAATCGTTTATTATCCATGCTATAATTGTATTGATTGGAAACACAATACTTGTGTGGATACATAGACAAAACACTGTCCCTGGTAAGCCTCTAGTTGACTAGCTCGTTGATCAAAGATGGTCAAGGTTTCCTGGCCATAGGCAAGTGTTGTCACTTGATAACGGGATCACATCATTAGGAGAATCATGTGATGGACTAGACCCAAACTAATAGACGTAGCATGTTGATCGTGTCATTTTGTTGCTACTGTTTTCTGCGTGTCAAGTATTTGTTCCTATGACCATGAGATCATATAAACTCACGGACACTAGAGGAATGCTTTGTGTGTATCAAACGTCGCAACGTAACTGGGTGACTATAAAGATGCTCTACAGGTATCTCCGAAGGTGTTCGTTGAGTTAGTATAGATCGAGACTGGGATTTGTCACTCCGTGTGAACGGAGAGGTATCTCGGGGCCCACTCGGTAATACAACATCACACACAAGCCTTGCAAGCAATGTAACTTAGTGTAAGTTGCGGGATCTTGTATTACGGAACGAGTAAAGAGACTTGCCAGTAAACGAGATTGAAATAGGTATACGGATACTGA
Organism: Hordeum vulgare subsp. vulgare; assembly: GCF_904849725.1. Classification (NCBI taxonomy): domain Eukaryota; kingdom Viridiplantae; phylum Streptophyta; class Magnoliopsida; order Poales; family Poaceae; genus Hordeum; species Hordeum vulgare. Next base: position 2,893,021 of record NC_058524.1, read on the forward strand.
CGATCGAATCTCGGGCAAGTAACATACCGAAGGACAAAGGGAATGACATACGGGATTATATGAATCCTTGGCACTGAGGTTCAAACGATAAGATCTTCGTAGAATATGTAGGATCTAATATGGGCATCCAGGTCCCGCTATTGGATATTGACCGAGGAGTCTCTCGGGTCATGTCTACATAGTTCTCGAACCCGCAGGGTCTGCACATTTAAGGTTCGACGTTGTTTTATGCGTATTTGAGTTATATGGTTGGTTACCGAATGTTGTTCGGAGTCCCGGATGAGATCACGGACGTCACGAGGGTTTCCGGAATGGTCCGGAAACGAAGATTGATATATAGGATGACCTCATTTGGTTACCGGAAGGTTTTCGTGCATTACCGGAAAAGTTTCGGGCTCATCGGTAGTGTACCGGGAGTGCCGGGAGGGGTGCCGGGGACCATCGGGAGGGGTGTCACGCCCCAAGGGGTCTCATGGGCTATGGGAAGAGATAAACCAGCCCCTAGTGGGCTGGAATAAGTTCCCACTAAGGCCCATAAGGTTTGAGAAGGAAAAAACACAAGGTGGAAAGAGTTTCCAAGTGGGAAGGTGGAATCCTACTCCAAGTAGGATTGGAGTAGGACTCCTCCACCTCCAATTTCGGCCAAACCTTTGGGTTTTGAGGCTGCCTCCTCCCCTCCCTCCCACCTATATATACGGAGGTTTTAGGGCTGATTTGAGACGACTTTCTCACGGCTGCCCGACCACATACCTCCATAGTTTTTCCTCTAGATCGCGTTTCTGCGGAGCTCGGGCGGAGCCCTGCTGAGACAAGGTCATCACCAACCTCCGGAGCGCCGTCACGCTGCCGGAGAACTCTTCTACCTCTCCGTCTCTCTTGCTGGATCAAGAAGGCCGAGATCATCGTCGAGTTGTACGTGTGCTGAACGCGGAGGTGCCGTCCGTTCGGTACTAGATCGTGGGACTGATCGCGGGATTGTTCGCGGGGCGGATCGAGGGACGTGAGGACGTTCCACTACATCAACCGCGTTCACTAACGCTTCTGCTGTACGATCTACAAGGGTACGTAGATCACTCATCCCCTCTCGTAGATGGACATCACCATGATAGGTCTTCGTGCGCGTAGGAAATTTTTTGTTTCCCTTGCGACGTTCCCCAACAGTGGCATCATGAGCTAGGTTCATGCGTAGATGTCTTCTCGAGTAGAACACAAAAGGTTTTGTGGGCGGTGATGTGCGTTTTGCTGCCCTCCTTAGTCTTTTCTTGATTCCGCGGTATTGTTGGATTGAAGCGGCTTGGACCGACATTACTCGTACGCTTACGAGAGACTGGTTTCATCGTTACGAGTAACCCCCTTTGCTCAAAGATGACTGGCAAGTGACGGTTTCTCCAACTTTAGTTGAATCGGATTTGACCAAGGAGGTCCTTGGATGAGGTTAAATAGCAACTCATATATCTCCGTTGTGGTGTTTGCGTAAGTAAGATGCGATCCTACTAGATACCCCCGGTCACCACGTAAAACTTGCAACAACAAAATTAGAGGACGTCTAACTTGTTTTTGCAGGGTATGCTTGTGATGTGATATGGCCAACGATGTGATGTGATATATTGGATGTATGAGATGATCATGTTGTAATAGAAATATCGACTTGCACGTCGATGGTACGGCAACCGGCAGGAGCCATAGGGTTGTCTTTATAACTAACGTTTGTGCTTGCAGATGCGTTTACTATTTTGCTAGGACGTAGCTTTAGTAGTAATAGCATGAGTAGCACGACAACCCCGATGGCGACACGTTGATGGAGATCATGATGATGGAAATCATGGTGTGACGCCGGTGACAAGAAGATCGTGCCGGTGTTTTGGTGATGGAGATCAAGAAGGACGTGATGATGGCCATATCATGTCACTTATGAATTGCATGTGATGTTAATCCTTTTATGCACCTTATTTTGCTTAGAACGACGGTAGCATTATGAGGTGATCTCTCACTAAAATTTCAAGACGAAATTGTGTTCTCCCCGACTGTGCACCGTTGCTACAGTTCTTCGTTTCGAGACACCACGTGATGATCGGGTGTGATAGACTCAACGTTCACATACAACGGGTGCAAAACAGTTGCGCACGCGGAACACTCGGGTTAAGCTTGACGAGCCTAGCATGTGCAGACATGGCCTCGGAACACATGAGACCGAAAGGTCGAGCATGAATTGTATAGTTGATATGATTAGCATAGAGATGCTTACCACTGAAACTATTCTCGACTCACGTGATGATCGGACTTGAGATAGTGGATTTGGATCATGTACCACTCAAATGACTAGAGAGATGTACTTTTTGAGTGGGAGTTCTTAAGTAATATGATTAATTGAACTAATTGTCATGAACATAGTCTAATGGTATTTGCGAATTACGATGTAGCTTGCGCTATAGCTCTACTGTTTTTATATGTTCCTAGAGAAAATTTAGTTGAAAGTTGATAGTAGCAAACTTTGCAGACTGAGTCTGTAAAACCGAGGATTGTCCTCGTTGCTGCACAGAAGGCTTATGTCCTTAATGCACCACTCGGTGTGCTGCACCTCGAGCGTCGTCTGTGGATGCTATGAACATCCGACATACACGTTTCTGATTACTACACAATAGTTCAGTGCAAGATACTTAATGGCTTAGAAGCAAGGCGCCGAAAACGTTGTAAAACGTCACGGAACATAAGTGATGTTCTAAAGAGATGAAATTGTGATTTCATGCTTGTGCCCTTGTTAAGAGGTACGAGACGTCCAACAAGATTCTTTGTCCACAAAGTAAAAGAGAAAAGCTCAATCGATGAGCGTGTGCTCAGATTGTTTGAGTACGACAATCACTTGAATCAAGTGGGAGTTAATCTTCCAGATGAGATGGTGATGGTTCTCCAAAAGACACTGCCACCAAGCTGTGAGAGCTTCGTGATGAACTATAACATATTGAGGATAGATACAATGATCCTTGAGCGATTCGTGATGTTTGACACTGCGAAAGTAGAAATCAAGAAGGAGCGTCAATAGTTGATGGTTTGTAAAACCACTAAAGTTTCAAGAAAGGCAAGGGCTAGAAGGGATACTTCGTGAAACGGCAAAACAGTTGCTGCACTAATGAAGAGACCCAATATTAAACCCAAACCCGAGACTAAGTGCTTCCGTAATGAGGGGAACAATCACTGAGGCGGAGCAACTCAAGATACTTGGTAGATAAGATGGCTGGCAAAAGTCGAAAGAAGTGTATTTGATATACATGATGTTGATGTGTACTTTCCTAGTACTCCTAGTAGCACGAGGGTATTGGATACCGGTTCAGTTGCTAAGTGATTAGTGACGCGAAATGAAAGCTACGGCATAAACGGAGACTAGCTAAAGGCGAGGTGACGATACGTGTTAGAAGTGTTTCCAAGATTGATATGATCAAACGTCGCACGCTCCCTCTATCATCGGGATTGGTGTTAAACCTAAATAATTGTTATTTCGTGCTTGCGTTAAACATGAACATGATTGGATCGTGTTTATTGCAATACGATTATTCATTTAAAGAGAATAATGGTTACTCTATTTTCTTGAATAATCACCTTCAATGGTTTATTGAATCTCGATCGTAGTGTTACACATGTTCATGATATTGGTGCCAAAAGATACGAGTTGATGATGATAGTACCACTTACTTGTGGCACTGCCGCCTAAGTCATGTTAGTATAAATTGCATGAAGAGGCTCCATGCTGATGGATCTTTGTACTCACCTGATTTTGAATCACTAGTGACATGCAAATCATACCACATGAGCAAGGCCTTGTTTTCATTGAGATGAAATAAGATAGTAACTTGTTGAAAGTGATACATTTTGATGTATGCAGTCCAATGGGTGCTGAGGCACATTATGTTCTTACTTCACTGACGATTTGAGTAGATACAGGAGTATTTACTTAATGAATCACAAGTCTGAAATGTTGAAAAGTTCAATTCCGTTTCAGAGTGAAGTTCGTCGTAACAAGAGGATAAACTGTCTACGATATGATCATGGAAATGAATATCTGAGTTATGAGTTTTGGTACGCAGTTAAGACAATGTGGAAATTGTTTCGCAGTTCATGCCACCTGGAACATCATAGTGTGATGATGTGTCTGAACGTCATAGCCACGCACTATTTGGTATGGTGCATACTATGATGTCTCTTATCGAATTACCACTATCGTTTATGGGTTATGCATTAGAGACAACCGCACTCACTTTAAATAGGGCACCGCGTATTTCCGTTGAGATGACACAGTATAGACTGAGGTTTAGAGAAATCTAAACTGTCGTTTCTTGAAAGTTTGGGGCTTCGACACTTATGTGAAAAAGTTTCAGTCTGATAAGCTCGAACCCAAAGCGGATAAATGCATCTTCATAGGATATCCAAAACAGTTGGGTACATCTCCTATCTCAGATCCGAAAGCAAAGTGTTTGTTTCTAGAAACGGATCCTTTCTCGAGGAAAGGTTTCTCTCGAAAGAATTGAGTGGGAGGGTAGTAGAACTTGATGAGGTTATTGAACCATCACTTCAACCAGTGTGTAGCAGGGTGCAGGAAGTTGTTCCTGTGGCGCCTACACCAATTGAAGTGGAAGCAGATGATGGTGATCATCAAGCATCGGATCAAGTTACTACAAGCCTCGTAGGTTGACAAGGTCGCATACTACTACAGAGTGGTACGGTAACCCTGTCTTGGAGGTCATGTTGTTGAGCAACAGTGAACCTACGAGTTATGGAGAAAGCGATGGTGGGCCCAGATTCTGACAAATGGCTGGAAGCCATGAAATCCGAGAGAGGATCCATGTATAAAACAAAGTGTAGACTTTGAAAGAACTACTTGATGGTCATAAGACTATTGAGTAAAGATGGATCTTTAAAAGAAGACAGACGATGATGGTGATAAGTCACTATTAAGAAAAGCTCGACTTGTCGCAAAGATGTTTTCGACAAGATCAAACAGTTGACTATGATGAGACTTTCTCACTCGTAGCGATGCTAAAGGTCTGTTGGAATTATGTTAGTTGTTGATGCATTATTTATGAAATATTGCACGTAGGATGTCAAAACATTGTTTTCTCGACGGTTTCCTTGAGCAAACATTGTATGTGATACAACCAGAAGGTTTTGACGATCCTAAAGATACTAACAAGTATGCAAGCTCCAGTGATCCTTCAATGGACTGGTGCAAGCATCTCAGAGTTGGAATATACACTTTGATGAGATGATCAAAGATTTTGGGTTTGTACAAGGTTTATGAGAAACTTGTATTTCCAAAGAAGTGAGTGGGAGCACTATAGAATTTCTGATAGGTATATGTGGTTGACATATTGTGGATCAGAAGTAATGTAGAATTTCTGTAAAGCATACAAGGTTGTTTGAAAGAAGTTTTCAAAGGAGTACCTGGATTACGCTACTTGAACGTTGAGCATCAAAGATCTATGGAGATAGATCGAAAGCGCTTAATAGAAGTTTCAACAAGATGCATGCCTTGACAAGTTTTTGAAAGAGTTCAAAATAGACCAGCAAAGAAGGAGTTCTTGGTTGCGTTGTGAGGTGTGAATTTGAGTAAGACTCAAAACCCGACCACGGCAGAATAAAGAGAATAGACGAAGGTCGTCTTCTATGCCTTAGCCGTAGAATCTAAAGTATGCCATACTATGTACCGCACCTGAAGTGTGCCTTGACTCAAAGTATGTTGAGAGGTACAGAGAGTGATCCATGATTGAATCACTAGCAGCGGTCGAAATTTATCCTTAGTAACTAATGGACTAAGGAATTTTTCTCGATTATGGAGGTGGTTAAAGAGTTCGTCGTAAAGGGTTACGTCGATGCAAGCTTTGACACTAATCCGAATAACTATGAGTAGTGAAACGGATTCGTATAGTAGAGTAGATATTTGGAGTATTTCCGAATAGCACGTAGTAGCAGCATCTATAAGATGACATAAAGATTTGTAAAGAACGCACGGATCTGAAAGTTTCAGAACCGTTGACTAAAACCTCTCTCACGAGCAAGACGTGATCAGACCCCATAACTATATGGGTGTTGGATTCGTTGGAATCACATGGTGATGTGAACTAGATTATTGACTCTAGTGCAAGTGGGAGACTGTTGGAAATATGCCCTAGAGGCAATAATAAATTAGTTATTATTATATTTCTTAGTTCATGATAATCGTTTATTATCCATGCTATAATTGTATTGATTGGAAACACAATACTTGTGTGGATACATAGACAAAACACTGTCCCTGGTAAGCCTCTAGTTGACTAGCTCGTTGATCAAAGATGGTCAAGGTTTCCTGGCCATAGGCAAGTGTTGTCACTTGATAACGGGATCACATCATTAGGAGAATCATGTGATGGACTAGACCCAAACTAATAGACGTAGCATGTTGATCGTGTCATTTTGTTGCTACTGTTTTCTGCGTGTCAAGTATTTGTTCCTATGACCATGAGATCATATAAACTCACGGACACCAGAGGAATGCTTTGTGTGTATCAAACGTCGCAACGTAACTGGGTGACTATAAAGATGCTCTACAGGTATCTCCGAAGGTGTTCGTTGAGTTAGTATAGATCGAGACTGGGATTTGTCACTCCGTGTGAACGGAGAGGTATCTCGGGGCCCACTCGGTAATACAACATCACACACAAGCCTTGCAAGCAATGTAACTTAGTGTAAGTTGCGGGATCTTGTATTACGGAACGAGTAAAGAGACTTGCCAGTAAACGAGATTGAAATAGGTATACGGATACTGACGATCGAATCTCGGGCAAGTAACATACCGAAGGACAAAGGGAATGACATACGGGATTATATGAATCCTTGGCACTGAGGTTCAAACGATAAGATCTTCGTAGAATATGTAGGATCCAATATGGGCATCCAGGTCCCGCTATTGGATATTGACCGAGGAGTCTCTCGGGTCATGTCTACATAGTTCTCGAACCCGCAGGGTCTGCACACTTAAGGTTCGACGTTGTTTTATGCGTATTTGAGTTATATGGTTGGTTACCGAATGTTGTTCGGAGTCCCGGATGAGATCACGGACGTCACGAGGGTTTCCGTAATGGTCCGGAAACGAAGATTGATATATAGGATGACCTCATTTGGTTACCGGAAGGTTTTCGTGCATTACCGGAAAAGTTTCGGGCTCATCGGTAGTGTACCGGGAGTGCCGGGAGGGGTGCCGGGGACCATCGGGAGGGGTGTCACGCCCCAAGGGGTCTCATGGGCTATGGGAAGAGATAAACCAGCCCCTAGTGGGCTGGAATAAGTTCCCACTAAGGCCCATAAGGTTTGAGAAGGAAAAAACACAAGGTGGAAAGAGTTTCCAAGTGGGAAGGTGGAATCCTACTCCAAGTAGGATTGGAGTAGGACTCCTCCACCTCCAATTTCGGCCAAACCTTTGGGTTTTGAGGCTGCCTCCTCCCCTCCCTCCCACCTATATATACGGAGGTTTTAGGGCTGATTTGAGACGACTTTCTCACGGCTGCCCGACCACATACCTCCATAGTTTTTCCTCTAGATCGCGTTTCTGCGGAGCTCGGGCGGAGCCCTGCTGAGACAAGGTCATCACCAACCTCCGGAGCGCCGTCACGCTGCCGGAGAACTCTTCTACCTCTCCGTCTCTCTTGCTGGATCAAGAAGGCCGAGATCATCGTCGAGTTGTACGTGTGCTGAACGCGGAGGTGCCGTCCGTTCGGTACTAGATCGTGGGACTGATCGCGGGATTGTTCGCGGGGCGGATCGAGGGACGTGAGGACGTTCCACTACATCAACCGCGTTCACTAACGCTTCTGCTGTACGATCTACAAGGGTACGTAGATCACTCATCCCCTCTCGTAGATGGACATCACCATGATAGGTCTTCGTGCGCGTAGGAAAATTTTTGTTTCCCTTGCGACGTTCCCCAACAAAGGGTCCCTTAGTGGAATCACGGCATCTTGCATTGTGCGAGGGCGTGAGGATATTACGGTAGCCTTAGTGGCATCTTGGGGAGCATTGTGCCTCCACAGCGCTCTAACGGAGATTAGCATCCGCAAGGGTGTGAACTTCGGGATACATCATCGTCTCCCCGTGCCTCGGTTATCTCTTACCCGAACCCTTTACTTATGCACTTTACTTTGTGATAGACATATTCTTTATTGTAATATATCTTGCTATCACTTAGTTGTTTATCTTGCTGAGCATAAGTTGTTGGTGCACATAGGTGAGCCTAGTTGTTTGTAGGTTTTGTGCTTGACATATTAAACGATTAGTTTTATTCCGCATTTGTTCAAGCCTAAACCTTAACTATTTTAAAGCGCCTATTCACCCCCCCCCCTCTAGGCGACATCCACGTCCTTTTCAAAAAGTTTGAAGGTTTGGAACTCCATCATGTTCCGCGACTGAAAAACCAAGCAGCAGATGAATTGGCGAAACTCGGATCCACTCGGAGACAAGTCCCGAGTGACGTCTGCCTCGAGCACCTTCACCTCCCTTCGGTCAAAGAAGATCCTTTTACAGAAGAACCAGTACAACCAAAGAGTTCAACAGATCCGACTGAAGTCGACGTACCTGCTGTGGTTGATCTGGTCGTGGAGATTCTTACTGTCATCCCCGATTGGACTGTGCCGATCATTACATATATCCCGAGACAGGAACTACGAGAAGATGAAGTCCAGGCCAGGCAGATAGTCCGCAGATCGAAGTCATTCATTGTCATTGATGGTCAATTGTACAAAGAGAGCGTTTCAGGCGTTCTCCAACGTTGCATATCCCCAGAGGAGGGGCAGTTGATCCTGGAAGATATTCACTCGGGGACCTGCGGTCATCACGCCTCTTCGAGAGCAATCGTCGCCAAGGCATTCAGGGCTGGTTTTTTCTGGCTGCAGGCGAACGAGATGGCTAAAGAGATGGTCGACCAATGTGAGGGCTGTCAGTTCTACTCCAACAAGTCCCACAAGCCGACATCTGCGTTGAAGACAATCCCGCTCGTGTGGCCGTTTGCGGTTTGGGGATTAGAGCGGGCGAATGGACTTATTCTTCAGGGTTTGAAGCCCCGACTCCTGTGAGAGGTGGGCCACGCCGCTGGCGCATGGGTCACTGAGTTACCTTCAGTACTTTGGGGTCTCCGCACAACCCCGAACAGATCTACAGGACGATCACCATTCTTCCTTGTTTATGGAGCAGAAGCGGTCCTTCTGAGTGACTTGCTTCATAATGCGCCACGAGTCGAACTCTTCTCCGAAGCTGAAGCAGAACAAGCAAGGCAAGATGGAGTGGACCTTCTAGAGGAGGAGCGCGAGATGACACTGACTCGCTCAACCATCTATCAACAAAATCTGCGGCGGTTTCACGCACGCCACGTCAGGAGTCGCACGTTCCAAGCAGGCGACCTGGTGCTCCGAGTGGATCAGCAAAGACCTCACAAGTTAGCCCCGGCCTGGGAAGGACCCTTCATCATCTCCAAGGTGCTGAACAACGGAGCATACAGACTCTACAACATCGAGAGGGGGACAGACGAACCGCGTGCATGGAATGGAGACCTCCTGAAGCGCTTCTACACGTGATCGTCGACTGAAGCAGTGTAAAGAACAAGTATTGATGAAATAATACAAAGCAGATTCAGTTTTTGCAGATTCAGAGTTCTTCCGTGGTCGCGGACTCCGGTCACACACAAAAAAACTTAGTTGCGATCCAGAATCGCCTAAGTTCTAACTCCCTCTGAGTGTGCACTAAACGTCACACTCGGGGACTTAGCTGTGATCAAGAATCACCTAAGTAATAACTTTCTCCGAGTGTGTACTAAACGTCGCACTCGGGGACTTAGCTGTGATCAAGAATCACCTAAGTAATAACTTCCTCCGAGTGTGCACTAAACGTCGCACTCGGGGACTTAGCTGTGATCAAGAATCACCTAAGTAATAACTTTCTCCGAGTGTGCACTAAACGTCGCACTCGGGGACTTAGCTGTGATCAAGAATCACCTAAGTAATAACTTTCTCCGAGTGTGCACTAAACGTCGCACTCGGGGACTTAGATGTGATCAAGAATCACCTAAGTAATAACTTTCTCCAAGTGTGCACTAAACGTCGCACTCGGGGACTTAGCTGTGATCAAGAATCACCTAAGTAATAACTTTCTCCGAGTGTGCACTAAACGTAGCACTCGGGGACTTCGCTATGATCAAGGATCACCTAAGTAATAACTTTCTCCGAGTGTGCACTAAAGGTCGCACTCGGAACAACATTGCAACACAAGAGCAAACGCTTTGATTCAGATTCAAAAGTTCTAGCAAAGATAGCTCACTCGGTGCGGATCAAGCTTACCCGCACCGATCTAAGAATGTGACGGCCAACAGCAGTGGCCAAAGTACCTTACAGATAAACACTCGGCATACCGAGGATAAAAGTGTTCTTACGCCTCATCCGGATTAACGCAAGGACTGGAGGGCTCTACGAACGTGTCTAGATGAATACCGTCGGCGATGCGGGTAGCGCTCTCAAGGAAAGTTTCCATGAAGTCTTCGAATCGAAGTTTCTTCGTATTGGCGACCTTCAATGTCTTCAGCTTCTCCTCGCGGACCTCCTTGCAATGGACTCGGACCAAGGACAGAGCAACATCTGCACCACAACGAGCTGCAGATTTCTTCCACGACTACACTCGGTTCGGAATCTCCTCCAGTCGCGCCATGAGGTTCTCCATCTCTTGCCGCGACTCATCTTCTGGCCAAAGCTTCTTGTCGATTCGGCCGACGACTTCTCTCAGTCGACCGATGAAAGGGCCAACTTTGCCCACGCGGATGTGCGCCCGGAGCAAATCCCGATTGGCGTCCTCGCCGAGTGGCACGTTGTCGCGAATCGATCGCTCCACGTCCGCTGCTTCAACTTCAGCATCAACGCAAAAATCTGCAACAGAAGGACAAGCAAGCAATAAGCATCGAGTGTGATGTACATAGGACAAACACTCGGCAAAAACAGGACTTACCAGCCAGACGCGTCATCATCTGCCCAGCCCAGTCGCTGACATACTTCTCCTGAGCTATGCATCGTTTATTCAGCACGACCATCTGACCCGTGAGAGTAGTCCTCTGTTTCTTCATCTTTTCCACTTCCTCAGTCAACACCTTGTTCGCTTCACGAGCCTGCTCCAATGACTTCTCTCGTCCCTCCAGAGCATCCTTCATGCCAGCCATTGCAAGATGCGCCGCCTCCAGCTCACCAGCGAACTGATTCCTCTCCGCCCTGAGAGTCTCATAGGCTGTTCCCATTTCACAAGTTTTCTTCAGACCCCTGCCAACGCAAGCAGTCGACAGCGGTCTCGGGGACTGCACCCAGTGGGTTCACTAATTGTGACCCCACTGGCATGCAACTCAAGCAGGCCCGCCCTATTGAGATGCCTGTTACCACCTACGCCTACGAGGCCAATACTACCCGACCTAACTAAAACTTACTCTCGGGGACTATTACAGTAAGTGCACTCCGAGTGCCACAACTGCTCGCAGTCGGTCATACTGTTTACAGACCTGACAAAAGCAAGGACACTATGCATAAAGACAACTGCCGGTGCAAGCACTCGACAGAAGTCTCGGGGACTACACCCACTGGGTTCACTCAGAGTGAACCCATTGCAAACAACAGATGCCATCCAAGAACACCCAGTGGGTTACAAGAGAAAAGTAAATACTTACTAGCCCACTTACTCGGATATCATCTCGCAGCTCCAAGCTCCGCTGGTACAAGGATGCGACAGAGTCGTAGGCCCTCTTGCCTTCTCCAGCCATCAGCTCCGCCTACACCATGGCTCCCTTGGCCGCTCCCACCTGCTCCTCCGGGAGACGCTGAATGTTGAACTCGACATTCAACGGGCCTGGCAGCGTCGGAAGTTCCCGAGGCATCCCAAGGTCCGCTCCAGTCGGCTCCTCATCCACCAGCACCGGTTCAGTCTGTGGCAGCGCCTCAGTCGGCTGCACGTCGGCGGCGAGAGCAGCAGCAGGTGGAGCAGCCTCAAGAACAGGCTCCGCAGCTGGTTCGGCTCTCCCCTGGTCGCCCTCGTCCAGGCAAATCGCCCGTGACAGGCCGAATGACACGAGGTCTCAGAAAAAGAAAGAAGCAGGACCTATGATAGAATTTGAGACGCGATAGTATAAAGCACTCGGCGTCACTACAACACACATGGCTGGGACGAGACGACGTTGTCCGTGTCCATGGGGTCATCTTCCTGGCGCGCCGGAGAGGTGGCAGAAGTAGCGACTCTGTTGAGTGAAATCCATTCGACCAGTAAATAGAAGTTCACTCGGATATCAGAAGGAATTGAAAGCTTGATACACTTACGTGGAGGTGACAGGGACAGCAACCCTCATTCGCGGTAGAGCCTTCCGTGGCTTAGGCCCACTCGGTTTGGCCGCCTTAGAAGACTGCCTGCGGGCTCCGCGGCGGCATCCCTACCCCTCTTGGCACTTTGAACACTCGGGGCCACCGGGACAGTGGGCGGAGCACTCGAGGACGCAGGAGGAGACGAGGGAACGGCAGGCTCGTGTCGGCACTTGGTCCGATGCTCTAATTGCGGAGGCGGCGAGTCCTGCTCTTCGTCTTCCTCCTCCTCCTTGCTAGTCTCCTCCTCCGATTCCCCGTTGTCGGAGACATACTCAGCGCTCTCCACGCTGTCCTCCTGGCTGCCTTCCTCCTCCTCCTTGGCGGGGTTCCCATTCGAGACGGGGGAGAACCAGTTGGTCCACTTCTGCATAAATCTCAGTCGGCAACATCAGACATCACGCAGAGATTCAAACAAACGACAAGAATTAAGACGGTTAAGCGCACTCGACAAGTGTTACTCACCTTATTCGGAGGAGGATGATCCGCGCAGTAAGGCTTCACTCGCCGAGATCCTTTCGGATTCTCGCAGGGGCCTGTGATCTGGAGCACCCACAAGGTCACCTTCTCCTCAGTCACGCCCACCACGTTGGTCCGAGTGGAGTCTTCGGGCCCCGTGTAATGCCACATGGCATGGTCGCGAGCCTGCAGAGGCTGGATACGCCGACCGAGGAAGACCTCCAGCAAGTCTATTCCAGTGACCCCCCTCCTGACGACATCTACGAGTGCCTCCACCAAAGGCTGGATGTCGTTCTTCTCCGCCTTCGTGAGCGCGAGCTGCTTAGGCGGGGCGGGCCGATCTAAACTAAAGGGAGGCAGCCCAGTCGACGCATTCGGACAGGCGATATCCTGGCAGTAGAACCACGTCGACTGCCAGTTCCTGACCGACTCACTTAACTGAAGAGCAGGATAACTACTCCGACTCTTTTTCTGGAAACCTAAGCCCCCGCAGAGCTGGAGGAGATGTGTCTTATCAACCGACTGGCTAAGTCGTTTGATGGTTTGGGATCTACCGGAAAAGATGTGCTTGAACGAACCCTAATGGGGAGGGCAGCCGATGAAACACTCTGTGACAGCCCGATGCCGACGTTCTAGAAGCTTCCCCTCTCTTTCCGTTTTCGTCGTTTGGCTTATTTTATTTTTCGTGTCATCATCGCATCATGCGCATCATCAGCATTGCATCGGTGTCTCCATTGCCGCCCGTTTTCAAAACTTGCATTCGTTAGTAGTCGCCGGTTCTCGTCGTTGTCCGTTCCGAGCCCGACCGCACTCGCACGCGCCCGCGGCACCGTCGAAACCCTGTTTTTAAAGTGCGTTTAAAACTTTCTCTGATCCAGGTGAAACTTGGCACGCGGTCGCGATTAGATATAGCTAGGCCGCCTGTCGAATATCGTCGCGATCGGAGTCCGTCTGGTACCCGAACGGTCGACCGTAGCGGCACCGTATTCGGTCTACCGTCAGACGCTTTCCGGTATTTTAAATCTCGTTGCCGGGCTGCCCGTTTTACCTCTCATCTCCGCCTAGCCCCTCTGCACAGTGCACCGACCCTACACGCAACCTAGTTCGAAAACTTCCCGAAGCCCGAACCGGGTGCTCGTGACCGTTGGGTCCGGATCAACCCGGTTTTACTGCAAATCGTCATCGGTTTGTCCATTAGACTCCTCAGGCTATTTATTCTCGACCGTCCGATCAAATCAGAGGGTCCAGATCAGGCTTGAGATTCCGCTAGCTATTTAAGCAGATGAAACCCTAGAACCTAGGACCCGTGTCCCATCCGTCAAATCCTCCCCGTGTCCAATAGCCGCCGCCACCCACTCCAGGTCTCCTTCCACCTCGGGATCCCCCAGATCCAATCAGCAGCCAAGAACCCAAGCCTTCGAGTCAGCCTCCTCCCCTGCCTCCCGGACGCCTCCATGGATGCTCGTGGCTTTCTTCTTCCGTGCGCAAGCAGCAGCCAGGAGCCCGAGCTCTTCCTCGGCCTCGAGGAAGGCCAGCTGCGTCCAATGCCTTGCTAAGTCAGCAGCAGCTCGCTAGGTCGTCCCTGCCGTGGTCATTGGAGGGAACCACGCCGCGCACCTCGTCTGCCCCAAGCGCAGCCGGGAGCTCCTCTGCCGCTCAGGCCCTGCCGCCGTCACCTGCAGCAAGCGTCGCTGGAGCCAGCATCCGCCGCGCAGCCTCGCCCCGTGCTCCTCCAGGCCCGCCGTGGCCCTGTTCCGGCCGGCCGCCGGGACCTCCAGGTTGGCCTCGTCGTGCCGCCTGCCCTGCTCCTTCTCCCTTCCCTCTTCCCTCTCTCACCTCGTCTCTCTCCCTCTCTGTCCTGTCCAACAGGTACAGCTCCACCCCGCCATGGACGAGAGCTCGCAGCTCATGCCTTGGTCGTCCCCACTTCGATTCGAGCTCCTGGTGATGGGAATGGAGCCCCAACCGCCGGGTCTGGCACCTCCGTTCCCCTAGGATCCGCGCGGGAGAGCCGCTACAGCACCGCGCCGCCGCGAGCAGAACCAGGGCCAGCCGTGTTCGTCAGGTTTAGTTTCCCCATCCTGCGATTCAGATTTGTTCAGGTTCCACGTTCAACGTGGACTTTGTACATGTAGCATAGGCATCCTTTTTCTTACCACGAGTCGGCCTTAGCCCAGCTGGTCAGCGCCCTGTTGTTCCACCGGCGTCTGGTAAGATTTAAGTAAAGTAAGGATCATTTTGTTATCATAGAGGTACAATAGCCCGGCTGGTTAGCTCATCGTTTTGCAACCGAGAGGTGCTGGGATCAAACCCCAGGCAACCCAATTTGTTTTGCTATTTTGTTCTCATGTGGTTGCGTTGCCTGCATAGGTGGCATAAGTAGGTTATTTCTCCTGTTAGGGCAGTGATTTGAGCCTAGCTCAGTGGTGATTGTCCTGTTGTGTTGCAAGTAGGAAGTGGGTTCGAGTCCCCCTTCTTCCATGTTATTTTTTTCCCTGTGCATATTGTTGCCAAATCTGGCATATCAAGAACAGCTCATGTTCTTGTTATTAGCGTAGTTTGATCCTGTGTAGTTTCTCCTTTGCTGTTTTGGTGTTTTTCTGCACACATTTATAGCAGTGTTATATATGGATTTGGGGTAGAAGAACCCAATGAATCCAATGGTGGCAGTGGATTCCAGTTGTGAGCAGTTATGCAAAGGTGTCACTTTGTGATGAGGTGGCACTTGTTGACCTCGTGGGTTGGTGTAAGTGCATAGTTAGGGTTTGAGCATCCATGCATCATTTTAGTTAGTGCTTCCTGTTGTGCGTGTCTCTTGAACGTAGCTCCGTTCTATGGTCCACGTGTTAACCGACTAGGATGACATGTAGAATCACCGCTTCACCCCTTGCCATGTTAACAACAGTTAATATTGTCGTGTATCTAATCGGGATAAAACTAAATAATTAACGTGGAGTTTCGTCAATATGCAACTCGTTGCATATTGAACTTCACTTAATGTGTAGTGTCTGTTTGTGTGAATTGTCATGCCGTGACTTGCATGTATTCCGCTGCTCATGCATCATTTGTGTTGTGCATCGTGTGGTGAATATCGTGTGTTGATTCTTGTTTCCGGTTTGCTTCGTCTCGTTAGAGTTCCGCAAGCCTGTCGGATTGTGAGGACCCGTCCGACTACGTTGGTTCGTCTGCTTCACGGAGTCATTTTTCTTCCAAGCGGGATCTCAGGCAAGATGATCATTTCCCCAGATACCATTACTATCATTGCCATGCTAGTTTTACCGTTGCTACCGTTTATGTCTCGTTGCCTACCACATGTTAAATATCAGCCTGTCAACAATGCCATGTTAACCTTCAACCTGTTCGACCTAGCAAACCACTGATTGGCTATGTTACTGCTTGCTTAACCCTGTTGTTAGCGTTGCTAGTTGCAGGTGCAGATGCTTCCATGTGAAAGCATGGGTTCCTTGTTATATCACCTTATTAATGCTATTAATTTAATGCACCTATATACTTGGTAAAAGGTGGAAGGCTCGGCCTTTCTAGCCTGGTGTTTTGTTCCACCTTTGCCCCCTTTAGTTACCGGCTACCAGTGTTATGTTCCATAAATGAGCGCTCCTAACACGATCAGGGTTGTTATGGGGACCCCCTTGATAATTCGTTTTAGATTAAAGCTGGTCTGGCAAGGCCCAACTTTGGTACTACATTTGCCTAATCACCTAATAAAATTGCATAGGGACCCGCCGCCACCCGCGGACTATTTTAATCAACCCCCGGACCAGTGCTCCTCATGAGTGTTGGTCCAAAATAGAGCAGCTTATTAACGCTACCCGGGGCAACTCGGCGTTTGGCGTGGTAACCATCGCTCATCCGTCGTGTCCTGAGAACGAGGTACGCGACTCCTATCGGGATCGTCGACACGTCGGGCGGCCTTGCTGGATTAGTTTTACCTTTGACGAGATATCTTGTGCATCGGGATTCCGGTGATGCTTTGGGTAATCTCAGAGCTGAGGTTTTCCAGTAGGGAATCCGACGAGATCGCGAGCTTCGTGATTGAGGATTTCTATGCGGCTTGTGGTAATTTGTGATGGACTAGTTGGAGCATCCCTGCAGGGTTAAATCTTTCGGAAAGCCGTGCCCGCGGTTATGTGGCCACGTGGATACTTTGTTTAACACTGGTTCTAGATAACTCGAAGTTAATTAATTAAAACATGCCTACCGTGTGCGTAACCGTGACTGTCTCTTTCGTGAGTTCCTTCTCCGATCGAGGACACGGTGGGGTTATGTCTGATGTAGGTAGGTGTTCAGGATCATTCTTTTGGTCATCTGTAGTTCACGTCCGTTATGCGTAGATCTTCCCCCTCTTACATCTTGTACTCGTAAGATAGCCACCAAATATATGCTTAGCCGCTGCTGCAACCTCACCACTTAACCATGCCTCACCTAACAAGCTTTGCTAGTCTTGATACCTTTGGAAATGAGATTGCTGAGTCCCCTGTGGTTCTCAGATTACTACAACACCAGTTGCAGGTACAGGTAAAGGGCACGTGACGCTAGCGCGTTGATTGTTCATTTGGAGTTGCTTCTTCTTCTTCTTCTTCATCGATCTAGGATGGGTTCCAGGCCGGCAGCCTGGGATAGCAAGGGTGGACGTCGTTCTTCTTTTCTCGTTTGTTTCCGTCCGTAGTCGGACCCTGCTCTTACTCTTGATGATTATGTAATGTACTGAAGTGACTCTGATGTAGCTTGTGGCGAGTGTAAGCCAACTCTTTATATATCTCTCATTTTCAGTACATGTACTTGTATCGATATCCATTCTTGCGACACGACGAGATGCGCTTCTATCCCTGACGAGGCCTTCGTGCCAAATTGAGGATAGGGTCGCATCTTGGGCGTGACAAGTTGGTATCAGAGCCTGTACCGACCTAGGAGCCCCCTTGATTGATCGAACATGGCCGAGTCGAGTCTAGTGAAAAACTATTTGAGTCTTAGTTATATATCGGAGAGTAGGATTCTTTTTTCTCCTCTTCTATGCTCTGGTGAGGAATCTTGATGTAATAATTTATTCTACTCCTCTTCTCACTCAAATTTTTTTTAGGATCACGCGGATATTTTTGTAATCTATATGATGTCGATGTGACGAAGTTCTGTCTTGGTGCCTCCTGTCTGACTTGATTTTCTTTCGGGGAGTTGAGCTCCACGGGATTCTTGAGCACATCGTTATCATTCAGATTTCTTAGTATCTCAGAACGAAGGATGTTTGTAATTGCTTCAATACTAGTAGTGGCGAGATAACCCCGATGTCCCCAGTACTGGTGCAGATTGTTCGGGGGTACTGCCATACTTTGTATCGTTGTGATCACGAGGGTCTGTTGTAGATGAAGGTCCGAGATTCTGGTCGTGTGTTGACGGATGTGATACAAGTGACGGGTTAGTATAGGAGTTGTGTGTTATTACTCCTTGTATCCGTGTACCAGATTGCATGACCAGATATTTCGGGAATTCATAGGTGGGAATTCAAGTAGTTGCTTATAGGACAATCTTCCAACAAATACATGATGTTAGGTTGGGGTTCGACATCTAGTGGATTCGTTTGTTCACGGTCGACTTACAGCGGTACACGTTGTGTCTTAAAGAGTCCTTGTAGCTTGCTACGACTCGGGGACGCTTCATATGTCAGGTGCACTGCCTTGCACTTGATGGCTACTGTAAATCGTGCCCGTGCGATCCTGTCCACGAAAATATCGGACGAAATCTTTCTCATGAGTTTGTTCTGGCTTGTTTCATAAGCCACACCCTTTGTTTTGTTTTAATATGGTAATTCGTGTTGCTTCGATGTCAAGTGGTGATTTCAGATCTTTCCTAAGAGGTGTTCTCATATTTTTACGGGAATGCAAATTCTTTGCTCAATCAGATCGCCATATCAATTCTTTTTCGACCGGTGTGTTTCTCACCAAGTGGATTCAATCCTCTCTAATTTTTGCAGATCATTCTCTCAATTCTTTCTAGAGTTCTCTCATCTGTCCCATGTTGTCTTTGTTTTTCCCCGCCCTCCCGCCCCTTTTCGTCAGTGATTCAATTTTCATCCAAGAGTTTTCTTTTCATTGTGCTTCCGCTGTTTGTTCTTTTCTCTCTTACCCGGTGAATTTAATTCAGTTATCCGTGTCATCTTATCCTATTCATCCTTGTAATTCTTTCCTATGTTGGGAATTCTTATGAGCCTATCTTGTTATTCATTCCTCTCTCTTTCTATCCGGAGTGTTGAAGATATTTTAGTTGTCCTGATTCTCGATCCTTCAACTATTTCGGGGTGCTAACCTCATCTAGTCTTCATTTGTACCGGTGCAATATCTATCGTTCTAGCAATCTTTTCAACGGTGGTTTCTTTGAGTGGGCCCATAACCCACAGGTTTTCCCAGGATCTTTCCTGGCTCTTTTAATCTTTTCTCGGAGTTCTTTAATTCTTTTCAACTATGAGCGTATCTATCGTATATATAATAACTCTTCATGCTCGCATCATGCATCATCATATATAACAACAAGTCCTACTAATTAATCATCATCATACATAGTTAAATAAAGTGTGTCACAATTATACATACACAATATGAAAATATACATAAATTGACAAAGAAAATACTATGAACAAAAAATCATTAAAATTCTATGAACAAAATTACAACAGAAAAAAATCATAAAAATTATGTGAACAGAAAAAAATAATAAAAATTTGATATATTCGATCTTTGCATATATATGAACATACAAACATGCATATTCAACAATAATATCACCAAAAAAATCTTTTAACAGAAAAAAAATCTTTGCTCATGGCGACGGTGTCGGGGACGGCGACGGCGAGGTGCGACGCGGGGCGGGGTGGCGCGGCGACGGTCGACGGTGAGGTGCGGCACGGGCCGGGGCGGGGCGGCGACGAGCAAGGGCCGACGGCGTCGTGGGGCACGGGTCGCAGGGTGGGGGGTGGCGACAGCGACGGGGCGGAGACGGACGGGAAGCCTGGCGGCGTCGGGATCGAATGGAGAGAGGGGGAGAGATCAAAATTTCTAAACTGTCGCTTATATAGGCCCACCTTTAGTCCCTGTTGGTGGCACCAACCGGGACCAAAGGTCTCTTTTCAGCAGCCCGACGGGCGGGAAGCACATGCATTGATACCGGTTGGTGGCACAAACCGGGACCAAAGGTCTCTTTTCAGAAGCCCAAAGGGCGGGAAGCAGAGGCCTTTGGTCACGGTTGGTGGCACCAACCGGTACCAATGCCTCCCTTTAGTCCCGGTTGATGCCACCAACCGAGACCAAAGGCCTTGCCGGTGCGGTGGTATGTTTAGTCCCACCTCGCTAGCCGAGAGGGGCTCGGAGTGGTTTATAAGCCGTGCCGAACCAACCACTTTGAGCACCTCTCTACTGCAGGCTTACGGGCCTAAAATCACTCTCTGTGCTTGTGGGCCTATTGGGCCCACTGCGAGCCTGCATCCTGGCCCTAGTAATGGGTTTCTAGTCGTATGCAGGTCGTGGTGGCCGTGTAGGTGGCACTTTAAAAAAAATCATGTTTTTTGCTTTCTTTTTTGTTTCTAATTACTTATTTATTTTATTTTACGATAATTCTTTTTGCTATTAAAATTTGTAACAAAATTCTAATTACTTATTTATTTTCTTTTATGATAATTCTTTTTGCTTTTAATGTTTTGAACAAAATTCTAATTACTTATTTATTTTCTTTTATGATAATTTTTTTTGCTATTAAAGTTTGTAACAAAATTCTATATAATTTTAGTTTCAATAATACTAGAGGTTTATAAAAGCTTTTTAGTTGATTCTTTACTACCAGTTCTAAGGCTGTTACAAAGGCATTTTATTTGGTACAAGTTTTAAGGCTCGGGCCCCACGAGCACCTTTTAGTACCGATTCGTGGCATATTTATTAGGTTCTGAAACTTTTTCTCTGCCATATTTATTATTCCCTTTATATTCGACGAGAAGCCAGTCGGGACCTTCATACTAAGCACGCATTCAAAGAAGATTTCCTTCTCTTCTTTGGTAAGAGCGTAGCTGGGAGGACCTTCATACTTCTTTGGAGGCATGCCGTCTTTTTCGTGCAAAAGTTGCAGGTCCTCCCGTGCCTCAGCTGTATCATTTGTCTTCACATACACGCCCAAGAAGCCTAGAAGGTTGACGCAAAGGTTCTTCGTCACGTGCATCACGTCTATCGAAGAGCGGACCTCTAGGTCTTTCCAGTAGGGTAGGTCCCAAAATATAGATTTCTTCTTCCACATGGGAAGTATCAGGGTTTCATACGGAAACTCGTCTGTTACAAAGGGATTTCATTTTTTTAACTTATTTGAACTCCATAGTTTTTTGTGTTCAAAATGCACCATTCAAAGCCGCATCGTCAATTTACAACCGTTTCTGACTTCATTTGTTATTTTTCATGCATTTACTGATTATTTTGAGCTATAAGACCATGAAATTGAAAAGCATTTGAAATTAACTCTGAAAATGTTCCAAGTTGGCATGGTATCATCATTTCACCCACATAGCATGTGCGAGAAAGTTGAGAGGGTTACGGCAAAAACTGGATGCACTTCGTGTACAAAACGGACAATCTCTTTCGAAGTATCACGGTTTCATACGGAAACTCGTCTGTTACAAAGGGATTTCATTTTTTTGAACTTATTTGAATTCCATAGTTTTTCTATGTTCAAAATGCACCATTCAAAGCCACATCATCAATTTACAACCCTTTCTGACTTCATTTGTTATTTTTCATGCATTTACTAATTATTTTAAGCTATAAGACCATGAAATTGAAAAGCATTTGAAATGAACTCTGAAAAGGTTCCAAGTTGGCATGGTATCATCATTTCACCCACATAGCATGTGCGAGAACGTTGAGAGGGTTACGGCAAAAACTGGATGCACTTCGTGTACAAAACGGACATCTTTCGAAGTATCAGGGTTTCATACGGAAACTCGTCTGTTACAAAGGGATTTCATTTTTTTGAACTTATTTGAACTACATAGTTTTTCTATGTTCAAAATGCACCATTCAAAGCCACATCATCAATTTACAACCCTTTCTGACTTCATTTGGTATTTTTCATGCATTTACTGATTATTTTGAGCTCTAAGACCATGAAATTGAAAAGCATTTGAAATGAACCCTGAAAAGGTTCCAAGTTGGCAGTGGTGACAATTTTAACACAACACATGATATCCATTACATCTAGGGCACAACATTACATTTGTTCAAGTTCACAACAGTGAACAAATGATAGAATTACATCTAGGGCACAACACACTAGCAGAAACATAACACACACACTGCCACTTAATTGGTTTGCTTAGATCAAATAGAAACTAAACTAGCCACAATGATGATGCCAAGAACAAAGAGAAAACCCATTGTTTCCATGAGCTCATTCCTTTTCTGCAACTTCAATTGGATTTTCTTGTTTTCATTGTTCAGATCCATAACCTTCTTCTCCATTTTACTAGCTTTGATCCAACTACGTTCAAGGCCACCATGGAGCTCCTCAAAAGCTTGCCCCACTAGCTCAGTGGGAGGGGGGTCAATCGAAACAACCCAATCACACTCATCAGGAAGCTGTTAAATCAGAGTTAACATAATTAGGTGAAATTCATAACTTTGCAATAAATCGATGAAAACAGAGTACCAAATGATGTTTTGAGGAATTACATCGAGTGGACAACCCAAAAACCTTCTTCCCGTGCTTGCTCCACCCCAAGAAACACGGCGAGCAGGAATTAGCCCATGCCACGGGCAATGGTGATTCGAGCGCTCCTCAAGGCCGTAGAAACTTGGATTGGGAATGAAAAATTCGGATTGGAACTGCAAAATCCCGCAGCCATCCACCTACGAGCCAGAAAGGCGCATATTACGGCCCATCCCGCAAAACCCTAGATGAGAAATCCCCAAATCCAATGCCAACCGAAAATCCAAATAGACTTACCTCACTGTCTGCGGAGGAGCTTGCACACGACATTGCGGACGTACACATGGACGTGCCCCAGCGGTGAAAACGGGGACGGGGCGTGACGGACCGCTAAATCTAGACAAATCTCGAGAAAAATGGAGCTCCGAGGTCGATCTTCGAGAGGAGAAAGCTTAACTAGTGTGGCTCAGGCATTTCATCGAACACCTCATGTGCATAGGAGGTAAGCTAGAGCACCCAAATGCCCTCCCCTCGCCGGCCAGAAAAAACAGAGTGCTCTGCCGCGGCGATGGGTGTATATAGGCAAATTATTTGTCCCGATTCGTGGCATAAACCGGGGCTAAAGCCCCCCCTTCTAAACCGGTTCAAGGAATGAACCGGTACCAATGGATGTGAGCCAGGAGCGCGGCCCATTGGTCCCGGTTCGTGCCTAGAACCGGGACAATTGGGTCCACACGAACCGGGACCAATGCCCACGAGGCCCCGGCCGGCCCCCTCGGCTCATCAACCGGGACTAATGCCCCCCATGGGTCTCGGTTCGTGAAGAACCGGGACTAATCGGCTGGCCAGGCCTGAACCAAAGCCCTATTTTCTACTAGTGTTTAGGTGTAACCAAGTATCTAATCTAGAGCTATATGGACTGGATTTTGTCGATAAAGCTGTTTTTTCTGATCCTATAGGCCTTGTTCTGTGAAGCGAATCAACTCATTTTCTAAAGTTTACATGGCTGTATTTTAGATTTGTCATTTTCTAAAGTTTTATGAAAGTGCACACTTTTATCTTTCTATCGAGTGCTAATAGGGTGCAAATTGTGATCTTATTTAAACAGGGAGCAAACTGTCTAGCAAGATAGTAATGAATACTTCAATGACTTGATGATATGTTACACCTAGCTAGTGGGAGTTATTCAAGTCAGTAGATGATAAGGATATTATTCAAATGTTTACCACAATAAGGTCTCGGAAAGGGCATTTGCCTCGTAATTTTCTGTAATGCAATGTCATTATGTTCCATCTGACCATCTCTATTCTTGCAAGTTTTCAATATATTCACATCTCAGAACTAAAATTATTTTTAGTCTTGTAGTGCCTTCTAGGTCTTTGGCAACATGGTGATCCTGCCTCTATGCAAGGTTTTTTTTATGTCTTTTCATTTTGCAAAAATGAACAAATGTATGCTTTTGACCGTGGTTGAACAAATTTCACAATCAATTCACTGGTATGGATAGCTTTACTTTTGTTGGCATCGTAGCAAGTTTGCCTCTATGCAAGGCTGATTATGTATCTTTTGTTGTTAAGTCTCAACTTTATTTTCTCGAAGGAATATATTCTATATATTAGTTCATTTTAAAATTTTATTTTATAATGACTATTGTGTTTAAGATTTAACTTTAAAATTACAATTTATCAATTTATGAATTTTCTATTCGAAAGTTTGATGCTATATTATATGTTGCATATCCGAATATCAGTTTTTTGATTTTTGTATTATACACTTAGGCTCAACTTGCCCAGGCTCCACAAAAGTTCTGGCTCCACCACTAACCATAATGCATAGTACTCCCTCCGTGACGGTTTAGAAGGCATGCACATAGAGATTCTCTTGAACCTAGGTGGTAATTGATTGGCTATGAAATGAGCTAAAAAAAGCATTCACACTACGCATGCATATAAAAGTAGTACAACGGAGTACTAATTAGAAGCTAGGAGTAAATGCAATGCGCCTTAAACCTTGTCTATTATGGAAATGCACGTAAATTTAATTGTGCCTTCTAAACCGTGACGGAGGTAGTATCATAAACTAATACTCCCTCTGTTTCAATTTATAAGTCCAGTACATGTATCTAGGTCGTCAATTTGATCAACTTAATGAGAGGCATATATTACAAAATTATATCATTAGAAACTTTAGATGTTCTATTTTTCTAATGATATAATTTTTATGTTAAACAATATATTTTATATAATTTTTATGTTAAACATGGTACTATATGATATTTCCTAAGGCTACCCATAGTGGGGAGTATCATATAGTGGGGAGTACTAGATGATACTCCCCACTATGAGTAGCCTTAGGAAAGTTGAATGATAAATGCGGTGTTTTCGATGTGAACCATCAAGACAGACATCAGTGCAACCGCATGCACCTCTGATGAACAATAAATTAAAAAATGTATCTGAAAATCGCGTTCTTTTCCCTAAAAGTACTCATGTGATCCATGAAAACAGTGACGTCTGATGAGCTCTGGACGAAAAAAATGGCTCCCCCAAAAATTCGAAATTGCTATTTTGGAGCGCTGATTTTTGTTCTAGAGCACACCGGATGCCATGTTTTGACAAAAAATTGCGCTCACCTAAAAATCTTGACCATATTTGATGTTAGGAAATTTAAGGTTTATTATTTAATTTTCAAATTCACTATTCACATAAAATCATATGAGCTCGGGGTCATCTACTAATTACTGCTCCACATATTTCAGTATTGAAGTTGATCAAGAAGTTCACATCAATAAGACACGAGCTACATAGTACCAAATCACTATCAATGATTCCTCAATATTTGTAGATATTTATTGATTAATAATTACACCAATAAAACATGAATTGTGTAATACAAGTAGTATCAATTGACAATGCTTTTGGAATCCATGGGAAGCGAATCTGTGGACAGTTATGCAACCCATTATTTACTAAAACATCATCGTGCCCGATCTGTAGATTGTGTTGGAGCAACTAAGGCAACAACTATGGTGCAATCAAAAAAAAAATTCACCTCGACAGTTTTGAGCAATCGAACTTACTTTTGATACTACTAATGTTTTCAGTCAACCTACCAATGGACGAGAGAGGGAGGAGGGGCCATGGATACATATGGTTGCAGCATGCACGTTTCATGTAGGGCTCTCCAACAGGGCCGATCCAGATCCAGTAAGGTTGTACGTTCAAGTTTTAAAACCTAATGGGGTGGGGCGGGGGTACAGTCAGGTTGGATAGATCTGAAGATAATTAAGTCTTGCCGAGCCAGATCCAATATAATTCGCTGTCCAACACGTACGTTCAAGTAGGGGCCATGCATACAAAAATGGGTGCAGTGACATAACCACTCTTGTCCAGCCAGCCGATTTATAATTAGGAAGTGTTTCCCTTATAAATATGGTGTGAGTGTGTGAACGATCAAGACGAGGCTTGCATTCATTCAGGCTGGCCCCAATGCAGGTAACTTCGGTGGTAACTTCATGTCCAACTCAGCAAAATTTCCTACGTGGCAGTGAGTTAATGAGGAGAGAAGGAATTGGAGTAACCACCGTGGTTACCGTAACTTCGCGCTTTGTACGAGACTTTTTTAATGCTAGAGGTTGTTTCTTTATAAAATGCTACTATAGATCCCACAAAAGCAATAAATGAACCCTCTAAATTACCACCCCTAAGTTACCACCCACTATGAATGTAGTAACATAGAGTAGTAACATGCTTATGTGTCATGTATGTTACTACTCAATGTTACTCCCCATTGTGACCAGCCTCATGACGTAGAAATATGGTTGCTCCACGAGGCTGAGATTCGAAAGCATGCATGAACCTCCAAGTGCAGTGTCATAACTTGTGAATGATCAAGACGCCTTCATGATTCTCAACAACCATCAAGAACATAATATTGCTGATCTACTCAATATATGGATTAAAAAAATTGGACCTACTCAGAAGCATTTCATATTCGCTCTGTAGTCTTTTGGACCATGGGAGGTGCTACGCGTCGGCCGGCGGATCTTGTTAAAAGAACTGCCGCTTCGCGAGACCTTGGATGTGGCGAAATCTACCGACTGAAATGCTTCCTTTACTCCGCAACATATATCTTCTTTCAGAAACTTTTTACGACAGAGGTTGTGTTATGGAATTTTTCGCAGCATAGGCTGTGTTGCGGAATTATTTTTTTGCAACGAAAACCTTTTTTGCAACGGAAGTTTTGTTGCAGAGATTCTTGTGCAACAGAAATGATATTGTGAAATCTTGTCTAAGTTACCGCCGTCATAATGATACCAGTGTGAGAACCGTCAAGACGGGCAAGCATTCATGACTATGAACAACAAACAACCATACGTGCAGCTCAGTTAGTGTACACAAATGGAGTTAGTGTGTGAACGGTCAAGACAAGCAATCATGCATCTTTTTGTTAAAGAACATATTTTATTAGCTTATAATGTGGCATCAAGAAAATACAAAACATGATGCGATTACACCCGGCCTCGTCATGATTAGAACACGCAACTAACAACAACACACACGTAAAAAACATGACTTTATAAGTCATGTCAAAATGAACTACAACCTGTAGGAGTAACCATCAAAATCAACCACTACTATTGTAGGAATATGTTCTTTAGGAAGTCCTGTTTTTTATTTTTGCATATGTGTACGTTGATGCTAGTTGTGTATACTTTAATCATGCAGAAGCCAAATGAGAGCTTATGATACTTTGTATTTTCCCGACGCCACATTAGAAGCTCATAAAATATGTGGCATTATAACCATGCAACAGTAACCATCAAGCATCACAGCTTAAGTTCTCACTCCGAAACACGAATCTGTTGCGACTTAGGGTTTCACTCTGGACCTCGAATCCGCTGCGACATAATTTTTTACTTCAAAACTCGAATCCATGTGCTCAAGAGCATTCACTGTCTCGAAGAAGAAACACCACCATCCGTTCGAGTGGTGCCCCTATGAGGACTAAAATCATACCTATCTACTAGTTGGAGCCAAGTCATTAGAAATCCCCTTCCCACCACCGGCCGCTAGAGCAGCATGTGGAGAGGAGGCGATTCCATGGGCTAACTGGCGGAGATCAAGGAGGGAAGGGTTTTCCAAGTCGCCTTGCGAGAGAGGAAAGAACCTACTTTCCAAACTCTATCGTAAAGAAATATTGTTATTTGATCTAAATTGTTGTAAGCATAGGGGGAAAAGGCGCATTATAGCATTCACACTACGCATGCATATAAAAGTAGTGCAACGAAGTACTAATTAGTTGCTATGAGTAAATGCAATGCGCCCTAAACTTGTCTATTATGGAAATGCACGTAAATTTAACCATGCCTTCTAAACAATGACAGAGATAGTAGTAACATAGGTGTCAGGTAGGCAAAAAAAATGATGTGACAAGCAATTAATGAGGAGAAATGCAAATGAAGTAACACAATATGTTGCCATCACATAGCGGTTCCCGATGTAAAATAAGTCTATAAACTAATATAAATGAAGCTCCCTATGTTATCAAATCTATGACACTACCACTATGAAGGTGGTAACATAGCTAGTAACATATGTATGTTACTAGTCTAAGTTACTCCTCACTATGACTAGCCTTATAGTGTCGGGTTATTTGTAAATCTTTATATTTAATGTACATATGGGAAGGATATGTGGATGTACGGACATGTCTAGGCAATCATTCATTACGATGCGGCCCACCGCGGATCATTTTTTTTCTTCTTTTTTTCAATCTTTCTTTTCTCTCTCCCGATCCCCACCAATCACATGCATTTGATTCGATGATTTAGAAACAAAGTAGGAGACATAGTTGCATGCATGCACAGATGAAGATTTAAAACAGATACGTCCATACACTACCGGCCCGGACGTGTCTATGGACATTTGAGGGGCTAGATCTGGCTACCGTGCTGTCGATGCTTTTATGCAGGCAGACTGATATGGTGACTCCGACAAAATTGAACTTGTAGAAGATAAGTGTTGTATCTGATTAGATATTTCTTTTTGTTGGTGAGCTGGATTTGTTCAGATTGTTGGACCCGAACAGCATGCGAGCATCTCATTACGTGTACTACTCGGAAGCCAAAAGGCACTTTCCATTATTTCTTTGAAAATGTATACCTTGTAGAAATGTTATTTCATGTTAAATTTTTGCATGTATTTAGAACTTTTGATAAGGTTGGTCTAAAAAAATTTCGAATTTTTTAAACTTTTTTGGAACGTTTTTCGAGTTTACTGTTCACCCAAAAGGCACTTTCCGTCAGAGAAGCTGTTCTTAGTGTTGTGGTAGACAACACAAAGGTTACCGTCAGCTGTCTGAGTTCGAGTCTTCTCATCTCCTACGAGAATAAAATGGAAAATATCCCCTCTGTTCTCATAAATATGATGTCAGTGTGGGTCCCCTAAACAACACCAAACATGCGTGCATCTTAGAGAGGGCAGACGATAATGGCGTCAGTGTGTGAACGGGCAAGACGCGCAAGCATTCATGATCATGAAGAGCAAACAAACATGCATGCATCTCAGCGTCCATAATAATAGTGGGGTACGCCCATGGTGACGACAACCACGGTGACCGCGACGACCTGATGGTAGCGATCGATCTGCACGCCCATGGTGACGACAACCATGGTGACCACGACGACCTGAGTGTAGCGATCGATCTGCACGCACATGGTGACGACAACTACGGTGACCGCGACGACCTGAGTGTAGCGATCGATCTGCATGCACATGCATGTGCATCATCCTTATCCGTTCGTACGTACTCCGTCTCCGTCCTTCCACGCCATCCTCTTAGAAAATATTAGGTGCTCCCAAGCCTTAGATGCTACGAATCTACGATGATACTTCCTCCGTTTTTAAATATAAGTTTTTTGAAATGTTTCATTAGAAAACTACATACAGATGTATATATACATACTTTATAATATAGATTTATTTATTTTGCTACGTATGTAGTCTCCTAGTAAAATCTCTTTAAAAACTTATATTTTGAACGGAGGGAGTACAAGCTTCTGAGTCATTGGATCTTAGATCGAACGGCATCTAAGCAGCTCCTATACTTTATGCGTAATGCCTGAACTTTAAGGGCTTTTTTTATAAACAATATGACCTCCGGGAGCTGTTGGATCCTCTACTACACTCCGTCGAGCTGGGGAAGTTGGTAGCTGTGCTGCTCTCTTGGTCCTGCCTGACACGAAGTTATCTCCTCTATAGGCGCATGTGCAGGTGCTGGTGATTGTACTACTCCATGCAGGAGTATTAATCAGTTGCCTGACAAGTCTCTAAAGTCGTCAGTTCAGCTTTTGAGTAACCCTGCCCTTCCCTCAACCACCTTCTTCATCTCCAACTGTGGTTGCAAAGGCTCTTTGATACTCGAGTGGATTCGATCTAACCAGTGAAATATATACATAGTACGTGACACGTCTCATTATCATCCAATATGATATGATAGACAAATTCATCGGAATAGACTATTAAATGATAAATGTGGTGTTTTTTATGTGAACCATAAGATAGACATCCGTGCATCCGCACCTCCGATGAACAATGAATCTAAAAACGAATTCTGAAAAATTTGATTCTTTTCCCCGAAAGTACTCATGTGCTCCATGGAAAAATGACGTCTGATGAGCTCTCAACAAAATAATGGCTCCTGAAAAAACTTCACAATTGGTATTTTGGAGCGCTGATTCTTATTCGATAGCACATTGGATGCCATGTTTTGACCAAATTTTGCGCTCACCTGGAAATATTGCACATATCTGATGCTAGGAAATTTAAGGGTTCTTATTTATTTTTCAAATTCACTATTCACATGAAATCATATGAGCCCGGGATCATCTACTAATTAACGCTCCATATATTTTAAGAAGTTCACATTAATAGGACATGAGCTACAAAGTACCAAATCAATATTACTGATTCCTCAATATTTGTAGATTTACTTTGATTAATAATTGCACCAATAAAACATGAATTGTGTAATGCAAAGGGGTATCAATTGACAATGCTTTTGGCAGCCAAGGGAAGTGAATCTGTGGACAGTTATGCAACCCATTATTTACTAAAACATCATCGTGCCCGATCTATAGATTTTTCTTGGAGCAACAACTGTGGTGGAATCAAAATCTTCTTTCTATCTGGACAAATTTTGATCCACAATCGCACTTATATTTGATAGTACTAATGTTTTCAGTCGACCGAACAATGGACGAGAGAGAGAAGGGGCCATGCATACAAAGGGGTGCAACATGTACGTTTCAAGTAGGGCTCTCCAACAGGGCCGATCCAGGTCTAGTCAGGTTGTACGTTCAAGTTTTAAAACGAAGATAAGTCTTGCGGAGCCAGATCCAATTGAATTCGCTCTCCAACACGTACGTTCAAGTGGGGGCCATGCATACAAATGGGTGCAGTGACATAACCACTCTTGGCTAGTAAGCCCATTTATAAATAGGAAGTGTTTCCCTTTTAAATAATCTTTTGTGGGTAAATTTTAAAGTTAAACGTACACTCTTCACCGGACGGAAGGAGTATGGCGTGAGAGTGTGAACAATCAAGACGAGCCTTGCATTCATTCATTGCGTAGAAATATGGTTACTCCACGAGGCTGAGATTCGAACGCATGCATGCATGCACCTCCAAGTGCAGTGTCATAGCGTGTGAATGATAAGGACGGGCATGCATTCATGACTCTCAACAATCATCAAGAAGATAATACCGTTGATCTACTCAATATCTGGATTACATTTTTTTGGAGCTAGCTAGTGATAAGCATTTGATATTCGCTCTGTGGTCTTCTGGACCATTTGGCAGCTGAGGAATATTGCTATATTTGAAAATGACAAAATCACTGACCCTTGTTTCCCCATCAATATAATTGTTAGGTGGATTAAAGGTTGAAATATTGTGCAGAAGAAAAACAGTAAGAGCTACGAAAACGGACTAGAGCAAATAGCAAATGAAATGTTGAGGGCATCTCTAATACTAGATCGCTTGGACTAGAGCAAGGGTGGCGTTTTGCTGTTCTCCGACTGCAACTATAGTGACGACCACTAAAAAAATATCGCTTGGAGAAGCTCCTGCTGGATCATTCGGCTGCTCTAGTCTGCACTTGATTTTAATTTTGTAACGTTCGTACTAGACTTTAGATTATGGTACGTGGATGTTATCTGTAATACTAGATCTTAAAAGCAACGTCTCATACGTTGCTTCAGTCCTTCCTGGGCACCTGCTGCATATCATCTGAAGTCTCCCTTCATGGTTAGCTTGGCATGTTTTTCTTTTCTGCGAGTAAGCTTGGTATGCTTTAGAGCATCTCCAACAGCGGCGCAAAAAGGCGCGCGCGCTAAATCCGTATTTTACTGCGCGCGAGACAGATTGGCGCGCTTCAGCGGTGGCGGGAAAACCACGCGCGCGGGAACCGCTTGCGCGCGCGCGAAAAGGCGGCAGCTCGCGCGTCATTTTTGCGGTGCCGCGTCCCGCGCGCCCATAAAAGGCAGCGCGCTGCCGCTTCCTCGCGCCATTGCCGCGCGCGTTCTCTCTCCCTCTGCCTCTCGCGCCGTCGCCCCAGCGCGCTCTCTCTTCCTCTGCCTCTCGCGCCGCCGCCGCCGCCGACGCGCCACCATGCCGCCGCGCCGCCGTTCTGCGTCGGGCTACCGCGGCGTCCGCCAGCGCCCGAACGGCGGGTTCTACGCCGAGATACGCATGGCGATCTCCGGCTGAGCCTCGGAACCTACGACACGGCGCACGAGGCCGCCCGCGCGTTCGACGCGGCGGCGTGGAGCCTAGGCAGGCCGCGCCTTTAAATGAATTTCCCGGACGTCCACACGCTCCAGCAGGCGTTAGACCTCGCCCCGTCGCCTCGTCTAAACTCCGCACAAGACCGTGCGGAGCACACTGCGCTGCAGCGCCGCCTCCTCGTCGCTCAGGAGGACAAGCGGGTCATGGCGGAGTGGCGCCGGCGCCACCCGGAGGACGTCGCCTACGAGAAGGAATATTGGAAACGGCGCCGCGAGGAGGACACGCGCCGGCGCCGCGAGGAGCGGTTGGACAGGCGTCGTCGGAAGGCATTGGCGTGTGCGCAGGCCGACCTCGTCAATGCAGGCGGGAGGTCCTTCTTCACTGAAGAAGATGAGCGTTGGTTTGACATCTGGCTATCAACCTCTGACGACACCAACGACGATGATGATGGTGCAGATGACTGGAGCGACTAGGATTAGTTTTTTTGTTTTCGAACTATCTAGCACCGAACTATCTATCTATGTTTTCGAACTACCTATCTAGTTGCAATATATGTAAAATAACTTTATATCGTTTTTATTTTATGCAATCTACTGTAAAAAATGTTGTGCGCGCGCTGCATTTTTGGACACTGCTGGAGCGGCGCGCGCTGCATTATAGCGCGGCTGTTGGAGACAGCGTCTATCCCCGCGCTAAATCTGCCGAAGCTCGCGTGGCAAACGTCTTTTTTGAACGCGGCGCGTAGCGCGGCTGTTGGAGATGCTCTTAGGTGCCGTAGGATATGTGACTGGTGTGTGCTCCCTGTAGCAGCTGTAAAACTTGATGATTTCAATTAAATAAAATCGGAGAAAGAACCCATTCAGCGGCGGCGTCAGTATTATGGTAGCTACCATGTCGTCTCCCACCCACAGGGGCCGGGCCTAGGACACCCGTCATGTTTAATTCCGGGACATTTTCTAGCAGCCATGACGTATACTCGTACAAGAAAGACCACAAGACTTGACCCATAAGATGAGTACTCTTCTAAATCCTAAGCCTCCGGTATAATATAAAAACCAAGGCTAGGCTAGACAATATATGATCTCATGTTATTAAGGTTCATACACAAATACGATCTCAAGATAGATCAATCTGTACTCTGTATCCCATTCACAATACAAGCATGACATAGGATTTTACCTCTTTCAAAGGGCCTAAACTTGCGTAAACACTGTATCTCTTGTTTGTCGTTACCATCGTGTCAAGATCATCAGCACGAGATCCCCTACCCAATACCTGTTACCTGTGTTATTGGCGGCCCATGCAAGTCCCTTTGTGTAGTCACCGCGGTACGATGATATAATTCCGATCGGTTCCGGTGTGATGTACATGCCAGAACGGATCTTTGCCCTCGCATTCGGCATCTACGTCACCGAATCAACAAGTCACCTCGGCTAGGTCGAGGACTACACCTCATGTTCGATCATCAAAATCGAACGGGTTCATCAACATCAACTTCGATCTCAACCGAGATCATGAAAATATTCCTTCATGGATCTTGGGGGATCAACATCAACATTGCTCTCGCGAGACAGTGCAAAATTTTCTGTACAATGGATTTGTTTCGGCCGCCATTGCTTCTTCTTGCATTTCTTTGACGTTTGTTTTGCTGTAATTGTGCGGAATTGAGCCTGCAATGACCCTGTAAAATTTCATCGAGTTTGGATGAAGGATCTGGACGAGTTTTGGATGAGAATCCGAGCAGTCAGCTCAAACATCCTTTGGTAGATCCAACCGTTCATCGGTTGGGGAATTCTCGTATCAACAACCCCTCAAATTTTAGCGTGATCCGATCGTTCAAACTCTGGACGAGTCCGAGGCGTGCATCATCTTTTTGATCTGCTTTTCCGGAAAACGACCACATTCACCTCGGCGAGACGACCAACAGTGCGACATCGTAAATGAAAATCACGACCAAAACAACACCGTCGCACCACGAATGGTGTCGGTCATGCGGACCAGCATCCCCGTTTGGTTACTTCATCTAACTCGCATCGTCCGTGTTACAAATTCCGACCTGCGTCGGCATCGTCGCGTTGTTGCTTGCTCAAGATGATGTCCATTGATCTGTGTGATAATCCACAAGTATAGGGGATTGCGATAGTCTTCGAGGATAGTATTTGATCCAAATTTGTTGACTCGACAAAAGGGGAGCCAAAGAATATTTATGAGCCTTAGAAGTTGAGTTGTTAATTCAACCACACTTGAAATATAATATCTCTAGAACAAAGTGTTTAGTGGCATGGTAGTTTGATGGTTTTGATAGTTTGAGTATCCGTAGCAACAGCAACAGGAACATGAACAGTAGCCGTTTGTGATGATTGTAATAATAGCAGCAATAATAACTTAGAAAAGATCAATATGAGAAAAAGCATAGGCATTGTATGAGTGATGAATATTTATGTTGGATGACATTCATCATACATCAGTCACAACCTAGAGGGACACACAATAGCTCCAATTCATCAATGTAATGTAGGCATGTATTCCGTATATAGTCATATATACTTACAATATGAACTTGCATGACATCTTTTGTCCTACCCTCCCATAGCAGCTAGGTCCAAAGGGGAACTCAGGGATATTAAGGCCTCCTTTTAATAGAGAACCGAAACAAAGCATTAACACATAGTGAATACATGAACTACTACGGTCATCACCGGAGAGGATCCCACCTATTGTCACTTTGGGGTCTACGGATCATAACACATAATAGGTGCAAACAAGCACTAAGCATAGCGAAGTCGTAGCAACATCAAACTCAAAACATAGTGGGTACTAGGAATTAAGCTCTAACAAATCGACTCGATAACATGACAAATATCATCCAACTTCATCACCGTTCAACAAGCCTACGAAGGAATTACTCACTCCTAGATGTGAGCATCATGGAATTGTTCATGACGAAAAGGGTTGGTAATGACGACGAGGATGAATCCCCCTCTCCAGAGCCTCAAACGAACTCTAGACCAGCCGTCTCGATGAAGAACAGGATATGGCAGCGGCTCCAACATGCAAAACATGATGAAACATTCGCTCTGATTTTTTTTTCTCCGAGAGGCGGTGCCTACGGAGTTATAGCTAGGGCTAACGGAGGCTCATGGGACCCACGAGGTCACGGCGTGCCCTTGGTGGCGCGCCCTGAGCTCATGGCTCCCTGGTGGGCCCCCTCTAGTAGTCCTCTTGTCCAATACTTTTTATGTATTCTGGAAATAATCTCCGTAAATTTTCAGCCCAATCCAACAACTTCTATTTCTGCACAAAAACAACAACATGGTAGTTGTGCTGAAAATATCGTCTGTCCATGTTAGTTTCATTCAAGTCATGCACATTACATTCAAAAACAAGACAAAGGTGTTTCTAAAAGTAGATATATTTGGGACATATCAACTCCCCCAATATTAACAAATTGCTTGTCCTCAAGCAATTCAGTTGACAAACTAAAAGTGAGAAAAACTTTTGCAAACTCTTTTGTTCTCGTTGTTGTATATAAGCTTAACCAGTGTTCAAGTTTTCAACAAAGATTGTGAACTAACCATATGAATGAGAACATTTAGATCTCATATCTGCTAATAACAATAACATAACCAGCTAGAGAGCAATAATAAGATATACAAGACGCCAATAATTTTTCAAAACAATCATGATAGAATATCGTAACATGGTATCTCGCTAGCCCTTTATGAGAGCACAAAACATCAATGCAGAGAACCTCTGAAGTTTAAACATCTACTAAAGATTGTAATTCAGGGTAGAAGAGATCCAATCATGCTCGCATTCGACATTGACTATACTCAATTCATAAGAATGAGAATAGCGCTCTCAAAGTTGGTGCTTTAATGAGAAGGTGATGACTCAATGATATAAGTAAATAGAAAGGCCCTCTGCATAGTGAAGCGAAGATTTGCAGAGGTGCCGGAGCTTAGATTTTTAAAATAGAGGTGAATATGTTTTGAGTGGTGTGCTTTTCTTGTCAACGTTATGACAAAGGATTTCACTATCTTACATGCTAAACACATTATCGGTCATCCTGAAGCGAAAAGGTAAAGTTTACTCCCCCTCGGCCATACAATCACAAGCGTTGGCTAACCAAATCCTTGGGTGCCCTCCAAACAATCAACCTTCCACGGAGAGTTTGTCCTATTAATTTTTTTTATTACAGAACTAGGCATCTCAATTACCAGCATCTCTCATGCAATGATAGGTGAATAAACATCCCTCATGAGAATAACCCACTTAGCACGAAAGATATTGACCGCATCATCGCTCCAAGAGCAGTACGGGCAGACAAAAAGAACGTTTATTTGAACGATTAGAGGTGACACATGAAAATTTACTTGGAACGGCAAAGTAGTACCGTATGTAGGTAGATATGCATGGTGGACTCATGTGGAACAACTTTGGGTTTTAGGATGTTGGATGCACAAGCGGTATTTCCGCTTAGTACGGGTGAAGGCTAGAAAATAGAGCGAGAAATGCCCAAGTATAGGGCGACAACGGTCATAAAGACTCAATTACTTTAAATGAATAATTTGATCATAAACCTACAATTCATTAGATCCCAACAAACACATCACAAAAATGGATAACATTGTATGGATCTCCGAAGAGAACATTGTATTGAAGATCAATAAGTGAGTGAGTGAGTGAGGGAGTGAAAGAGAGAGTGAGTTAGAGAGGGGACGATTTCTTGCTAATCACTATGAATTCATAGATATGTGGTAGAGAACTCACACAACACCATGGAATTTAACAAGTATAATTTGGGTCACATATAACTCACATTTGATTGATAAAATTTAATTTTGGAATGTGTAGCCGCCTTATTTGCTGGAATTAGGGGGGGGGGATACTTCACTGTGCATGCCCAAAACGCATGTCTCTCATGCATAGCACGTAGCGCTGAAGTTACATCTCTCCCTTTCTCTCCTGATCGGCGTCCCCTGATGCAAGTCGAGTAGGCGTGCAACACCACCCATCGATTCCTAAGAGGTTAAAGGCAGTGCAGATGTTGCAAGACGCGAGATCGTGTTGCAAGGTCGTCCGCTTCACCGACTTG
The DNA here is from genome assembly GCF_904849725.1 of Hordeum vulgare subsp. vulgare. Taxonomy (NCBI): domain Eukaryota; kingdom Viridiplantae; phylum Streptophyta; class Magnoliopsida; order Poales; family Poaceae; genus Hordeum; species Hordeum vulgare. The sequence goes on from NC_058524.1 coordinate 2,930,445, forward strand.
TTGGTGGAAGGACTAAGGAAGGATGCCACGAGTCTGCTCACCAGTGTGCTTCACGGCCACACCCATCGCTATTCGGTGCTCTGCTGCCAACCGTCCAGTCCTATAAGGAATACTTCGGCAAAAATAACTGAGCTGCTCCTCTATCGGGACAGACCCAGTAGAAAAGGGGTTTGTTGCAGTTGCAACATAGGGGTACACTACAATGATTTAAAACGATTTAAAATGCTACAACTCAAGCACAAGTTACAAAATTCTCGAGGCCACGTGGCTCATGTTGCAAGCCAGCGCAACATAGACCATGTTGCACACCTCTGAACGCAACATGGTTCATGCTACGAACGGTGGCTTAACGCAATCGAGATCAAATGGTTGTCGAGCGCGTGATCCTATGGCTCTCTAGGCAGCCGTTTCAATCCACGTGCCATACGGCCAATGGATAGCACGCGCCATGAAATATGTAAGATGAGGTGGGAATTTATTGTACACTAATACTCCCTCTGTACCGAAATACTTGTAGCTGGGGAAACTTGGGAGTACTAATTAATCTCGGAAAATAGCTTCACAACACATCAGGTCATGGCATTTGCTTTATGTATATATAGAATGGTATGCACGCGCGTCCAACAACACATCAGGTACATCAGCCTCCTTATCTGCTAGCTAGCTAGCTCGTAATCCATGGCGTTCAACGACGATGAGATGCCTCCTGCTTCTAAAGTAGGTAGCACCAAGGGCCTGGTGACGATCAATCAACCGACGTACAGCAAGGATGCGGTGGCCCTGATGGCGGACGAGGTGACGGCGGTTGTGGAGCTGACCGCCACCTCGTCGACGGCCGTCCGTGAAGGGCTGGACCTGGTGGCGGTGCTGGACGTGAGCGGCAGCATGCAGGGCCACAAGCTCCAGAGCATGAAGAAGGCGATGCACTTCGTCATCATGAAGCTCACCCCCGTCGATCGCCTCTCCATCGTCTCCTTCTCCAACTCCGCCACCAGGCACTGCCCGCTCCTCTCGGTCACCCAGGGCGCCCAGGCCGAACTCAAGGGCATCATCGACGGCCTTGTCGCCCGCGGCGGGACCAACATCAAGGCCGGCTTGGACACCGCCCTGGCCGTCATCGCCGGCCGCGTCACCACCAAAGCCCGCACGCCTAACGTCTTCCTCATGTCCGACGGCCAGCAGAGCGCCGGCGACGCCAGGCAAGCTGATCCCGGCAGTGTCGCGGTCTACACTTTCGGCTTCGGCAAGGACGCCGACCACGCTCTGCTCAGCGACGTCGCCAGGAAGTCCACCGGCGGCACGTTCAGCACCGTGCCGGACGGCGGGAACGTGAGTGCCCCCTTCTCGCAGCTCCTCGGCGGGCTCCTCACCATCGTGGCGCAGGACGTGCAGCTCACGCTGACGCCCCAGGCGGAAGATCCGAGTGAGCCAGACCTCAAGGACATGGACGTGGCAGACGGCACGGACTACACGCACACCAAAGACAACGCCACCGGCCTCATCACCATCAAGTTCGGCACCCTCTTCAGCGGCGAGACCCGCAAGGTGGCCGTCAACCTCACGCTCCGGGATAGCAAGCTAATGGCGGAGTACGACGCGAAGCTGGCGGAGGCCCAGCACAGCTACACCGTGCAGGGCGGCCTCCAGAAGCAGACCCCGCAGGACTTCTTCATCAAGCGCACCCCGAACCCGCCCACGGACCCCGATGCCGTCAGCGGCAAGGCGCGGGCTGTGCTGGCGGAGATGGCGCGTCGGCAGCACGCCGGCGCGATCGGCGAGGCGAGGAAGATGGCCGACGGCAGGAACCTGGAGGAGGCCCGGTACAAGCTGTCGGACGCGCAGAACGCGCTGGAGGACGTCGTGCTGAACGACGGCGAGAAGCTGGTGGGCATGCTCCGGGCGGAGCTGCAGCAGCTGCTGGACCTGATGGAGACGCAGGAGCTGTACGAGGCGGAGGGCCGGCCGTACGCGCTGGCATCAGAGACGTCGCACGGCCGGCAGCGGTACGCGGCCAGGGGCGGCGACATGGACGCCGTCCGGCTGTTCGCCACGCCGCGCATGGACACGTACCTGGAGCAGGCCAAGAAGTTCGAGGAGGACCCCACTGCGCCGCTGCCGTCGGCGGACGAGGACGCCAAGGAGGAGATGGCCGCCAACCCGCTCGCGGCCATCTCGGCGCCCATCGCATTCTACATCAGGGCCGCCATCCAGGCGCTGCAGGAGATTGAGAAGCTCGTCGCCCCGCCCACCAAATAAGCCATTATGATATCGCATCACTCCGTTTGCTACTACGACTACTACGTTTGTTTCATCACTCAATTTACTACTGCATCAATTTACCTGGCGCTTAATTTGCTACTTCTTCGTGTGTTGAAATGAATAAAGGGACATCACATTGCCCGGATAATGTTTAAAATTATTGTTGTGAATTCCATGGATAATGTTTAAATCTTTTTGTGAATTCCATGGATAATGTTTAAAATCATTATTGTGAATTCCATGGATATTGTTTAATTAATCTCACTCTTTCCATTTACTCCCTCCAGTCGTTTTTACTTCACATATTAGATTTGGGTCAAGCCAAACTTTACAAAGTTTAATCAAATATATATTAAAAAATATCAACATCTATAATACCAAATGTACATATCATGAAACTACCTTTCGTAATGAATCTAACAATATTAATTTGGCATTGTGAATGTTGATACATGTTTCTATAAATTTGGTCAAAGTAGAGATAGTTTGACTTTGGACAAAGCTAATATGCAGACTAAAAAGGACCGGAGGGAGTACTTAGCACTTGTTGGAATTATGGTACTAGGAGTTGGTTAAGTTTCAGTCGACTGATATTTAGATACTCCGACTTTTGAATCAAGAAATAACTGTTCTTCAAGTTTTCTTTTCCGAAAAAGGCATCGGATCTATTTCAAATGTTCAAGCTATCAGCTGTAAAATAAATAAAATCTATCGACACCCCTGGGGTTAGAACGTGGCGCTCCTGCTACGTCTTCAAGTACCTCACGATGGTATCCACGCTCTTCATCACCTACACCGCTACTGCCTGGATGGCATGCCACGACCACGAAAATGGCGAAGGAGCCCTTGTCAAGGATGCCCCTCTCCGTCATGTCGGCTGCCTTGCCGTGGGAGGATGCGAATATAAGATCCAACCACCCATAAACGAGGTGCAATGCGTGTCGGGGTCCATTGGCCAGCCATCTCACCATACCTTCGTCGAACTCCAGGTCGAACTTAAGATATGAACACATGTATTCTCTATATTTGAAGCATACTTTGTTAAGACTATGGTACGTAAACATCTATTGTATTTATTTTTGAGAAGTTCATATTCCAACCTCGAACTACCCCGAAATTGAAAGGATAATCCTGAAAGACTTTACAACCCTCAACTTTCAAACCGGACAAGAAACAACAATGAGGTGATTTTTGACCAATCGACATCCCAGTCAGCGCCAACTCATCTGCCATGTCCAAAATGAGTGTTTCAAATAAAATCTCAAAAGTGCATATAACATCTGCATTCAATTTGGGAACTTTTTAACAGGTTTTGCCAAATGAAAAAGAAAACAAAGTTCAAATTCAGCGCCATCTCGGTTCAAATTTTGCCCAAAAATGGAAGCTGTCAGTAAAATCCCAATAATCTACACTAGTCTTTTATTCAATCGTGGAAAGTTTTCCCAAGTAGAAAAAAAACAGCGCTATTTCGGTTCAAATTTTGGCCAGAAAAAATATTTTGTGACAAAATGCAAAAAAATCTCAATAAACCAAACTACCTTTATATCAATATTAACTCTGGCAAAGTTTCAACAAAATTTTTCCAATGAATTCAAAAAATCTAGCATAATTAAAATTCAGGAATATGGTGACATGTTAATTGAGATGTTGACTGGTCAAAAATCGTCAAACACCACCCAAGGGTTGTTTCCGGTCCGGTTTCAAGAGTCAAGGGTTGTAAAGTAGACGGTAGAAGGTTTTGTAGCTTAGAGTTGTCTTTTAGACTTTGGTGGTAGTTTGAGGTTGTAATATGGACGTCACTCTTATTTATTTTTCTTTCTCTCCATATTTGTTTCTAGAAAAATATTACCTTTGGTTTGAAAACTAGCTATGGGAAAAAGTGTCTCATACAATTGTGAGTTAAAATGGTAGAAAAAATAGCTGGTTCATACGCTCATACTGATTGGGAAACTGAAATAGTATTCTTACAATCGATCGTATTTTTATGTTTGAATCCGCTCACATATTTTCCCAGTCAGTTCAAATTTTGCATCAAATGGGGTTATATGTTTATCTACATGGTTATTGCTTTGGACTTAGAAAACTTGATCAAGTCGCTTTGATATAATCTTTCTTAGTAAACTTGCTCAGGTCGCTGTGATATAATCTTTCTTAGAAACTTGCTCAAGTTGCGTACTCCCCGGAAAAGAAAAACTTTCACATCGACACAAATCAAATCCTGTATTGAAGCATAAGTTATTTGCTGAAATAATTATATTCTCGACCAATATTATTACAAAGAATATACTAAAAGAAGTCTCAATAGTCAAAATACTCATGGAAGCAAACTATGAAAAACAAATATGGTTGGAAGCAAAATGTTTTAGGTCGACAATGGATATACTAAAAAACAATATGGAAGCGCGCCTAGACTAGTTGCATTGGATGGTGACATGTGGTCGTGCCAGCAGCTCTCTTGTTTGTCCGTCAAAGTGTGGAACGTTTACCGCGGGCATGCCGCCCCAAAAGCGAGGCTGCCATTGTCGACGAGCATGCCCTTCCACTGTGCATGTGGGTCGTCGGTGGCAAACCTTGTCCATTCTGGTGTGGCATACTCGTACCGACTGTGCGTGATGCGGTGGAACTCCTTGATGTCCTTGTTCTTGCTCATGTCGTCCGTGTCACGAAGGTCGACGGAGAAGATGTCGCCGTAGGGCCTGACAGAGTGCAAGAACTGCGGCATCGAGATGGGCTCCGTGGAGACAGCGGCGAGGTCGGCTGCGACGACGATGCTTCTCATGTCCGGGCTGAACATCGGGTGGGTGACGTGCCCGGCGACACTATCTGAGCTCTTCATCACCCGCACCACCACCGTAGGATCACTCGCCATGACCATGAACACGGCGAAGGAGCCCGGGTCTAGGATGTCCCTCTTTGGCGCGCCGGCCGCCTTGTCACGGGAGGAGGAGAAGACGATCCAGTCGTTCTTTGGAGACCAGCTACAATGGGTGTCGGTCCACGGCCCATTGGTCAGTCGTCTCACCGTGCCTTCGCTGAACTCCCCGACCTCCGCGTCCTCCATGATGTAGAGGTTCTTGTGCAGCTCCGCCCCTCCGTCTCTCGTCGACCGGAACACGAACTTGGTCCCGTCATGGTTGCTAGACGGGAAGGCGTTGTTGAAATGCCCATCCGTGAGGCGCTCCACCTTTCGACCACCGCGCGGCCCAGACACGTTGGAGATGGCGTAGATCTCGAGCGGTTTGCCGGCCGAGAAGGATGGGCCTATACACACGTACAATGTGTCCCTGTCTTGGTTTTTGTTCCATGATGTTGAGAAGATGCTGTTGGTACCCCTCATCTAAAAACATCAACAACATCGATTAATCTTATTACCGATCCAGGATTAATTGACAAGTGTATGTGTATAAATTCAGACCAAGCAAATCTGGAGTATCACCTCGTATACACGGCGTATACCATGGCTGTCTGCGAGCCACACGGCTTTGAAGTTATTATCGACGAATGCGAGTTTGGAGCCATCCTTGGAGGTGGTTGGGAACACACCGGATACCCTAAAGAGACCCACGCCCGCGTGCGACGGTGGGGATTGCAGCTTGTGGAAGTTTCTTTGGACACCATCATTTCCATTGTTCTACATTCAAGTCACATAGTATATCAACATTGAGCAAGTTTTTAGTATAAATTTTACCAGGTTTTTTTTAGTAATGTTAAGCTTCATGCACTAGCCAACGCAACCAAAAGTTCATGAAAAGGGCTAGTGCAATCCACATATACTGTAACAAATTTCACAACGTTTCAACTAAATCAATCACTATTTTAGGTGGCATACCTCAAGTAGATTGTCGGTTCTACAGCGGTGGTAACCAACGCAGTTGCCACCGTGAAGAATGAAAGGGTTGTAGTGATCAACTTCTGGCCTGCTTTTGATGGTTATTTGCACTGGCTTGTAAGGTGCGGTGACATCAAATATCTCGATATGGCGATACTCCGCCACTTCTCGGTGCGCGCCTGTTTTCTCAGACTTCTGCCGGATGGTGGCCACGACCACCGTGGTTTCGTTGACAGCCGCCGGAGTTACCGCGTCGAACCCCAGCGGTGTCACCCGGATGGTTTCCTTGGTGGTGATGTCATACCGGAACACGCCCCAATCTGTTTGAACCATACCTGAGGGGAGCATTTTGTCGACTCCTCGGTGGAAGAAGATGATGTTGTCGCTGCCCCACGTCGGCCAGCCACCGTCCCTGATGAGGATCTTGCGCCGCAGCCCACCCTGCGCCCGCCTGTCCACGTTCATGACTACAATGTCAGTCTTCAGGTGCTCAATCTCGCCGGTCCACTGGTTCCATCGGAAGTTGGCCACTGCCACCATCTTCCCGGACGGTGATACCGCGGGGCTCAGATCATACTGACCTGCAGCAATAATTCATCTGACATTTCATTACATATGTACATGGCACCATGACTTGATAACAATTAAAAGTCAATATCGAATTCTACATATTTTCCTTGACCTGGAGGCTCCTACAATCAATTTCCAGTACGCACGTTCTGGACTTATTGATTCCGATAAGTTTTATGTACTATAATGGGGCAGAGACCAGCAGAGTACAGAATTCTTCGTTTCTATAAAGAAATTGCCATAACATTTTGTCTTATGCAAATAAATTGTGGGTGCAATTAATGAGATTGTTTGGCATTATATATCATGTACTAGTAGTACTTTTTCCGTCTCGGCTTATAAGGTATGCACGTAGTTTTAGATTAGTACTCCCTCCATTTCATAATATAAGTCTTTTTAGAGATTCCACTAAAGAACTACATACGGATGTATATAGACATACTTTAGAGTGTAGATTCACTCATTTCGCTCCGTATGTAGTCCACTAGTGAAATCGCTTAAAAGACTTATATTTAGGAACGGATGGACTAATTTACTACTTCTGTTTTTAAATATATAAAAAATTAAGTAACTAGCTATATATAATTTTCCTACAATATACTCCTTCCGTTCTTAAATATAATTTTTTTTAAAGATTTTACTAGAAAATTACGTACAGATGTATATATATATATAGACATATTTCAGAGTATAGATTTACTCATTTTGTTGCGTATGTACTTTCCTAGTGAAAAATCTAAAAATACTTATCTTGGAGGAGAGAAAAAATGCCATTACAGCTTGTCTTTGAAAAGTTGCAGGCACAATTAATCAGATTATTTGGCACAGGCATCACATATCCTGTATGATATCCACTCCCTTTATACCTAAATAATTGTAGCTGAGAAAGATTAGTCCAGTTTTTTTCAAATATAATTATTTAGGTATGATGAAGGAAGTAGTACCTAATTGTAGCACCCATGTAGCTCAACTGCTAAAACCAGACTGACATGGTTTACACAAACATAAAATGTTTACTTTCAAATAATTACTTAGGCACCTTAATTCGAGTTGCTAGCTAAGTACGGCTCCTACAGAGGAGGTGATGTTCCAATAAAATTAAAGTTACCTGGTGGAGTGAGGCGCTCGGTCTTGCCGTCGGCGAGGCTGGTCTTGTACACGACGGTCCACGGCGCACGGCGCTTCTTGGCGGGCTCCTTGGTGGAGACGTAGACCAGGGAGTGGCCGACGCCGTCGAAGCCGCCGGCAACGCAGCCGCTGTCCTCCATGCGCACACCGCCGAAGGCGTCGGCGCCGTACACGTCGGCGAGGCGGAGCACCTTCACCGCCGCCTTGCCACCGCCGGCCCCAGAGGCCGTGCAGCGCAGGGCCACGTGCAGCGTCTCGAGGCCGTTGTCTCTCTCGGAGACGAAGAGGAGGCCGGCGACCCGGCCCTTCCCGGCGTCGTCCGGCGTGGCGCCGCACTCCGCGGCGAGCCCGGGGTTCTTTTTCCCGAGGAAGGTGAGGAGCTCCTTGAGCGCCGCCGCTGGGATGGGACGGCCGTTCTGGTTGTAAGAGACGCCGTCGGTGAGCGACAGCTCGTCGTCCGGTGAGGGAGTGGCGGGACACGAGAAGATGTCCAGTGGCACCGCTGGGCGGTACGTCGTGAAGAAGGCGATGCTGCCGCGACTCTCCCCCATTATCTTCTTCTTCTTCTTCTTCTAAAATTGTCTTTGTCAGATCAAGAACTGCGACGCCACATTTATAGACAGAGTGACAGAGTAGTACTCCTCTATATATGTGAAAGGACTTGACTACCAACTCTTATCACACATAAGAGCATCTTCAACAACAGCCCAACCCGCCCCGCATTAAAATTAAGTTTGTGGCGCGTTCTTCGTCTATTTTAACGCAGTGGTCATCGCTAGCTCCAGCAGGTGCTGTAAAATGCAGCGCGCATCTCTAACTTCAGCAGACGCTGTAAAATGCAGCGCGCTATCGCTAAAACAATATATACACTCAAAATTATGAAAAAAAAATCAAACACAAACAAAATAAATCAACATAAATAATTCAATTTTGTTACAACTCAAACAAATAGTTTTTTACAACTCAAACAAATAGTTTATAGTTTAAATACAACAAATAGTTCAATAATACAACATCAAATACACAAATCATGATGCTCTTTGTCGGCTATTCCATGCCCACCATTCCTTGATGAGATCATTCTAAAGATCAACATGCACTTCGGGACGCCGAATGGCATGACAAGAGGCAATAAAACGGGCCACCCTTTCAGCCCTCCGCCGCACTCGTACGGGATGTCCCAAGAGCTCATAGTGAGAGTAGTTAACCACGTTCATTCTCGATGATGATGTTGTGCATGATCACACAAGCATACATGATGTATCAAAGCATCTTTTGATCCCAAAATCTAGCCGATCTTCTCACAATAGCAAATTGGGCTTGCAAAATCTCAAAAGCTCTCTCCACATCTTTTCTAGACGCCGCTTGAGCATTGTGGAAATCAAGATTTTCTTTACCTTCCGGTTTTTTCAACGGCTTCACAAATGTTTGCCACTTTGGGTAGATGTCGTCCGCAAGATAGTAGCCATAGTTGTATGTACGACCATTTGCTACAAACTGCACCGGTGACAGTTTCCCATTTGCAATCTTATTCATCAGTGGTGACCGGTTGACTACGTTGATGTCATTCAAATATTCAGGCATTCCAAAAAAAGCTTGTCAAATCCAAGTCTCTTGATCGGCCACCGCTTCAAGGATTATAGTGGAACCCCTTTTTTGGCCGTGGAATTGCCCATGTCATGCCTTAGGACAATTCTTCCAACTCCAATGCATGCAATATATTGAGCCAAGCATACCTCGGAAGCCACGAGCTTTGTTCATCTCAAATAGCCTTGCGGCGTTTTCAGCATTGGGAGATCTCAAATACTCCTGGCCAAACACTTGCACAATTCCGACTGTGAAGCTCTTGACACACATGATGGCTTGACTCTCACCCATAGCCAAGTGATCATCAACTAGATCAGCGGGGCTAATGTATGTCAACATACGCAAAACGGTTGTCACCTTCTGAAAGGTGCTATGCCCGAGCTCTCCGGCGGCATTTCTTCTTTGCTGAAAAAACGGTCATAGCTAGGTAGTTTCTCTGCAATGCGTCTGAACAACTCGGTGCTCATCCTAAACCGACGCCGGAAGTACGACTCGGGATACACGGGATTATCCGCAAAATAGTGCTTGATCAATCTATTGTGGGCATCGATCCTATCCCTTCAAATTTTATGTCGACCCATAACCGAATCGCTGTGCTTTGGTTTTTTATTTATGTGCATAGCTAGGATCATTGCAAGATCCTCCCCCTCTTCCATATCAAATTCTTCTTCGAAAGAATCATATGAGGAACTCATCTACAATGTTTAATTTAAACTAAGCTATAAAACTACAAACAACATGCATCAAATTCATGTAAAAATGTGTAGTTGAATCCAGTATATACCTTGTGGGCGTTTTGTCGAACACCTTGTGGGCGCCAAGCGGCAGTGCGCGCCCGGACGCTGTTCGTCGGACGACTGCCGTGCGTGAGGGGCGACGGTGACTAGAGAGAGAAGGACGAAGCAGCGGCGCGCGATGCCGATTCCGACCGTGCGATGTACTCTTTATCCCACGCGCGCATTTATCGCGCGACCGCTGGAGCAACTTTTTTATTGTGTGCGCGTTAAAAGACGATTTTTGCAGCGCGACGTTGTTTTACCGCGGTTGTTGGAGATGCTTTAAATATGTGATTGAACTTAACTTTTTCTAAGAACATCTCCAACAAACAACGCAAGCGCGACACGTAAAAAATATTACAGCACACGTAGCGGAGGTTTTTACATGCGAGTACACAGTTGCTTCACCAAGCGCTGTAAATTTTTAACGCCGCCGGCGTGCCACTTCAGAAAGCGCACTAAAATCAAAAGCGCACGTCTAGCATAAACAACATTTTGCATTCAATGTAAAATAAAGAAGATCAAACAAGCACAAAATAATTCATCAAAAAATATTTTAATAATTATTACAACTGAAACAAATAATTAAACTTTAATACAACAAATAGTTTATGACCAATACAACAAATGTTTAGCACAACAAGCATACAACATGATGCGTTTTGTCGTCCACTTCATGCCCACCACTCCTCGACTAGATTCTTCTAAAAATCATCATGTGTTTCGACACGTGGAATGGGAATGATAGGAGGCAACAAACGGGCCATCCTTTCGACCCTCCTCTGCACTCGCATGGGATGTCACAACAATTCATACTGAGAATAGTCTAAATATTGTCCACGCTCATTCTTGATGATCATGTTATGCATGATCACACAAGCATTCATGATGTACCAAAGGATATTTTGATCCCAAAATCTAGTGGTCCTCTCACAATAGCAAATTGGGCTTGCAAAATCCTAAAAGCTCTCTCCACATCTTTCCTAGCCGCCGCGTGAGCATTATGAAAATCAAGATTTTTCTTACCTTCTGGGTTTTTCAATGACTTCAAAAATGTTTGCCACCTTGGATAGATGCCATCCGCAAGATAGTAGACATACTTGTATGTATGACCATTTGCTACAAACTGCACCGGTGACAATTCACCATTTTCAATACTATTCATTAGTGGTGACGGTTGAACAACATTGATGTCGTTCAAAGATCCTGGCATTTCGAAAAAAGCATGTCAAATCCTAGTCTACTGATCGGGCACCACTTCAAGGATTATAGCGCCACCTTTTTTCTGGGCGTGAAATTGTCCATGTTGGGCGCTGTTTGTTGGTGGAACGAGACGCTCTAGGGGCGTCTGCGGTGGACGAAGTAGCGGCGGCCACCGGGGAAGAGGGGGAAGCCGTTGTTCAAGGTGAGGAACGGCGAGGGGAAGTGCCGACGGGTCGATCGAGAGGATGGGAAGTCGCGCGCGCGAGTTGATATTTCAGATCCGGCGGTTGGTGAACATTCGCGCGGGCAATTCGATGTTCGGCGCGTGGAAGCGGACGCTAAAAAAAGCAGCACGTGATGTAGATCTATTCGGCGCGCAGAGGGGGTTTTAGCACGCGTGATTTTTGCGCTTTTGCTGAAGCTGTCGATTTGATCGTGCGGGCGCTAAAAAGTCATATCTTTAGGCGCGGCTTATTTAGCGCGTATGTTGGAGCTTCTCTAACAAAAGTATGTGCGTCAAAGTCCGTTTTAAAAAAAATCAAGTCAACGTAGTATAAAGAACACCAGAAGTACAAAAATTACAACCAAGTATGTAGGTCATCCAGCGACGACTACAAATACTGAAACAAGCCGAAGACGTGTTTTCGTCATCGCCCCTCCATCACTGAAGCTGAACAAACCTTATTGTAGTAGACAATCAAAAAATTATTGTGCTAAATCCCTACAAGATTAGTGTACCACAACAGCAAGTGATGCTGCCTATAAAGTGAAGCGCAGATCGAAAGGATCCAACATGTAAACACACGAACATACACGAACGAAGACCAGATCCACGTGAATCCGTCGAGGACAAACACCTACCGAGTTCCATGAGACCCGTCGAAAAAAACCCTATACCGACAACACTAGAAGCACCACCAGAACGAAGGCTAAGCATGGAAAATTTTATTCCATCTTCAGAGTCATCGTTGCCTCACCTATCTGAACAGGACATAAATCCTAACAAAATTTAGTTAACCTCCAAAAACAGAGCCGTCTGCCTGCAAGGGTGTCTGCTTCTATGGCCTAAGACGACAAGAAAGAAACCCTACCGACTGGGTGCCCTCTTGTACGAGGCTACAACCATATCAGCCCTTCTATCCACATCTAATTCCAATGAGATTTTCTTATGTCTAAACTAACAATGCTAATTGTCTAATCTAATATTAATATACTTTTTTGAAATAATCTTAATTATTGTTGTTGTTGCACGTTGATACTGTTGTTTATGATGCTTAGCAGTGGCAGCGCTAGCAGTTGAACCTAGTGATGTCAAAAGCTCAAATAGCAGGATGGTTCGAAGACAACACATGTATCAGAGAGCTTTGACGAAACTTTTTGTGATGTACATCATAGCATGTGTGATGTAACATCAATAAAAAAGCATGTGTGATGTCGTAACATCACACACATTTAAAAAAAATTGTGTAAAATGTTGCGCAAACAATTTTTGCAAAAGATGTGTGTGTGATGTTGTCTATTATTACACACGGATTAAAAGAACGTAATCGTGTGTAAGGCTTTGCACAAAATTTTAACAGATGATATGTGTATGATGTACTCTATTATTGCATCGTTATTATAATACAACCATGTATGATGTCATGCACACATGTTTTTGCAAAAAATTTATGTATGATGTAGCATATCATTGCATACTGTGTTAACAACGCACATATGTATAATGTTTTGTATAGGTTTTTTGCATATATTCTTTGTGCGATGTAGTCTGTCATTGCATACACTTTCATAAGTTGAACAGTGTGTGATGTCTGAAATTATTGTTTTTTCAAAGAATAATGGTTTTAGCGATATGTTTGAAGGCGAATTACAATTTTCCTACGTCGCTTGACTTGGATTTTTTCTACATTTGACATGCACCATAGAATCCTCCAAGTAAAAGCTTGGTGCTTTTCAAAGCTCGATTGCTATATTTGAGTCATTAACTGCATTTTTCAGTCATTTAATGGATATAATTCAAATTTAAACGATGAGCGCATGAAACAGTATGCAAAAAAGATTTGAAAAATCATATTTAGGGTATTGAGTATATTTGTATGCCTCATACAAGAAATGAATATAAATTTATAAGACATATGCGGCAAGAATTAATCATGAGCATGGAGTTTATTGGTATTCAAATTACAAAAATTGTAAATGAACTCTAAAAATATGAATCTTGGCATAGTATCTTCATATGACCTCACTATGATTTTTTTATGTACACCCTTTAGAAATAAGAAAACCTCCGAGGAAGAATCATGGTTTGGAGACTGAATGCATGCTACTGCAACAAAAGACCTTCCAACGGCGTCAGAAATAGGCACGTCGACGGGAGAATACTTGGCTTGATCTTTCTGCTGCAGCTACGCCTTAAGGGACTTCCTAGGCAAGTATGCAAAGGATTTCCCCCGTGGCCTTGGAGCCTTGCGTTGGTGTTCCCTTGAAGCAGAAAGGGTGATGTAGCCTAGCGGTGGTAAGTACTTCCCTTAGTTTGAGAACCAAGGTATCAATCCGGCGGAAGAGTATCTCAAGATCCTGCACAAACACAAAAGCTTGCACCCAACGCTATGAAGAGGTTGTCAATCCCTTATAGATTGTTTGCCAAGTGAGAACTGAAAGCAACAAAGTAACAAAGCAAAGTAAAAGTCGAGGTGTAAACGATGGATGTGAATAGACCCGGGGGCCGTAGTGTTTACTAGTGGCTTCTCTCATAAAAGCAAGTAGACGGTGGGTGAACAAATTACTGTCGAGCAATTGATAGAACCGTGCAAAGTCGTGACGATATCTATGTGATGATTATTTCTATAGGCATCACGTCCGAAACAAGTAGACCGATACTTTCTGCATATACTACTATTACTCCACACGTCGACCGCTATCCAGCATGCATCTAGCGTATTAAGTCCATAAAAACAGAGTAACACCTTAAGCAATATGGCATGATGTAGAGGGATAATCTCAAACCAATGATAAAACCCCCATCTTTTTACCCTTGATGGCAACTACTTGCGCTAGTGGGGACGGGGCCTTTAGCCCCGGCCCGTAAGGGGCTTTAGTCCCGGTTCACCAACCGGGACTAAAGGGGCGGGACTAAAGGCCTAACCTTTTCGTCCCGGCCCTCTTACACGCCGGGACTAAAGGTGCTCCACGTGGGCGCCTCGTAGCGCCCCAGGGGCAGGCCCTTTAGTCCCGGTTCGTTACAAGGACCGCGACTAAAGATTTTCAGATTTTGCTGGTTTTTGGTTTTTTTTTTGAATGAAATTATTTTTGGGTTTTAGGGTTTTAGGGTTTAGATGTTCGGGATATTAACGTGATGCCTCGTTTGGTGTTCGGGAATTAGTTTTCATATAATTTAAATAGAAATAATTATGCATATATATATATATATAAGATTAACTTATCTTACAAGCGATCATATATATACAATTATATGGAGATCTGAATTATCGGGACTAGAGCCCGTATATTCGATTACATGGACGAACATCAGTAATGGCCCTTAGCTACACTAAATCGTCCTTTGTCTTCTATAGCTTCCGTCCTCAGAAATCCCGCAAGCTCCTCTACAACAGCAATCGCGCGTTGCTCTGGTAAGATGAATATGAATATCAATCATGATAACTGTTGGAAATATGCCCTAGAGGCAATAATAAAATGGTTATTATCATATTTCCTTGTTCATGATAATCGTCTATCGTTCATGCTATAATTGTGTTAACAGGAAACAGTAATACATGTGTGAATGAATAGATCACAATGTGTCCCTAGCAAGCCTCTAGTTGGCTAGCTCGTTAGTCAATAGATGATCATGGTTTCCTGATCATGGACATTGGATGTCATTGATAACGGGATCACATCATTGGGAGAATGATGTGGTGGACAAGACCCAATCCTAAGCCTAGCACTAGATTGTATTGTTCGTATGCTAATGCTTTTCTAATGTCAAGTATCTTTTCCTTCGACCGTGAGATTGTGCAACTCCCGGATACCGTAGGAGTGCTTTGGGTGTGTCAAACGTCACAACGTAACTGGGTGACTATAAAGGTGCACTACGGGTACCTCCGAAAGTGTCTGTTGGGTTGGCACGAATCGAGATCGGGATTTGTCACTCCGTGTGACGGAGAGGTATCTCTGGGCCCACTCGGTAGAACATCATCATGAGCTCAATGTGACTAAGGAGTTAGTCACATGATGACGTGCTACGGAACGAGTAAAGAGACTTACCGGCAACGAGATTGAACAAGGTATAGGTATACCGACGATCGAATCTCGGGCAAGTTCTATACCGACAGACAAAGGGAATCGTATACGGGATTGATTGAATCCTTGACATCGTGGTTCATCCGATGAGATCATCGTGGAGCTAGTGGGAGCCACCATGGGTATCCAGACCCCGCTGATGGTTATTGGCCAGAGAGGTGTCTCGGTCATGTCTGCCTGTCTCCCGAACCCGTAGGGTCTACACACTTAAGGTTCGATGACGCTAGGGTTATAGGGAATTGTTATACGAGATTACCGAAAGTTGTTCGGAGTCTCGGATGAGATCCCGGACGTCACAAGGAGCTCCGGAATGGTCCGGAGGTAAAGATTGATATATAGGACGGATGGTTTCGGACACCGGAAGTGTTTCGGGCATCACCGGTAACGTACCGGGACCACCGGGACCACCGGAGGTGGTCCCGGGGGACCACCGAAGGGGGGCTGCGACCCCAAGAGGTAAGATGGGCTAAGTGGGGGTGGGAACCAGCCCCTAGTTGGGCTGGTGCGCCTCCCCACTCAGCCCATGGCGCAGGGGAAAGAAAAAGAGGGGGGGAACCCTAACTTAGGTGGGCCTTAGGCCCATCAGAGGGGTGCGCCACCCCCTCCTCCCCATATGGCCGCCACACCCCCATCTGGGAGGGCTGCCGCACCCCCTAGGGTGGGAACCCTAGGGGTGGCACCCCCTCTCCCCTTCCCCTATATATAGTGGGCACTTTTGGCCTTTGGAGGACACATTTTTCCCTCTCCCTCGGCGCAGCCCTGCACTTCTTCCTCCTCCTCTCTGCCGGCGCTTGGCGAAGCCCTGCCGGGAGACCTCGTCTCTCCACCAACACCACGCCGTCGTGTTGCTGGTCTTCTTCCCCAACCTCTCCCTCCTCCTTGCTGGATCAAGGTGCGGGAGACGTCACCGGGCTGCACGTGTGTTGAACGCGGAGGTGCCGTTGTTCGGCACTAGATCGGAATCGCTGCGAGTACAACTCCATCAACCGCGTTCTAGCAACGCTTCCGCTTAGCGATCTTCAAAGGTACGAAGATGCTCTTACCCCTCTCTCGTTGCTGGTCTCTCCATAGGAAGATCTGAACATGCGTAGGAAAATTTTGAATTTATGCTACGTTACCCAACAGTGGCATCCGAGCCAGGTTTTCTATGCGTAGATTCTATGCACGAGTAGAACACAAAAGTTGTGGGCGATGGTTTGTCAATTTGCTTGCCGTTACTAGTCTTATTCCTTTCCGGCGGTATTGTGGGATGAAGCGGCCCGGACCGACCTTACACGTACGCTTACGTGAGACTGGTTCCACCGACAGACATGCACATCGTGCATAAAGGTGGCTAGCGGGTGTCTGTCTCTCCTACTCTAGTCGGATTGGATTTGATGAAAAGGGTCCTTATGAAGGGTAAATAGCTTTGGCATATCATCGTTGTGGCTGTCACGTAGGTAAGAAGGCGTTCTTGCTAGAAACCCAAATCAGCCACGTAAAAAACTTGCAACAACAATTAGAGGACGTCTAACTTGTTTTTGCAGGGTTTGACATGTGATGTGATATGGCCAAAGTTGTGATGTTGCATGTATGATGTATGAGATGATCATGTTATTGTAATAGGTTTCACGACTTGCATGTCGATGAGTATGACAACCGGCAGGAGCCATAGGAGTTGTCTTAATTTATTGTATGAGATGCAACGCCATGTGCTTGCTACTTTTACTTCATTGCTAACGGTTAGCCATAGTAGTAGTGATAGTAGTAGTTGGCGTGACGACTTCACGGAGACACGATGATGGAGATCATGATGATGGAGATCATGGTGTCACGCCGGTGACGATGATGATCATGCGATGGCTGAAGATGGAGATCGAATGAGCAAAGATGATAATGGCCATATCATGTCACTATATGATTGCATTGTGATGTTTATCATGTTCTACATCTTATTGCTTAAAATGACGGTAGCATAATAAGATGATCCCTCCTAAAATTTCGAGAACGTATTCCCCTAAGTGTGCACCGTTGCGAAGGTTCGTTGTCTCGAAGCACCACGTGATGATCGGGTGTGATAGATTCTAACGTTCGCATACAACGGGTGTAAGCCAGATTTACACACGCAAAACACTTAGGTTGACTCGACGAGCTTAGCATGTACAGACATGACCTCGAATACAAGAGACCGAAAGGTCGAACATGTGTCGTATGGTTGAATACGATCAGCATGAAGTTGCTCACCATGGTGACTGGTCCGTCTCACGTGATGATCGGACACGGGTTAGTCAACATGGATCATGTATCACTTAGATGACTAAAGGGATGTCGATTTAAGTGGGAGTTCATACTTAATTTGATTAAATGAACTTAATTGTCATGAACTTAGTCTAAAAGTTGTCTTTATAAATATTGTAGATGTCCAACGTCAACCTCAACTTCAACGCATTCCTAGAGAAAAACAAGCTGAAAGATGATGGTAGCAACTATGCGGACTGGGTTCGCAACCTGAAGCTCATCCTTGAAGCAGCTAAAAAGGCTTATGTCCTTAATGCGCCGCTAGGTGACCCTCCCGCTCCCGCAGCAGCCCAGGACGTTCTAAACGTCTGGCAAGCGCGGAGTGATGACTACTCTCTGGTCAGGTGTGGCATGTTATACAGTTTAGAAACGGGGCTCCAAAGACGTTTTGAGCAACACGGGGCATATGAGATGTTCCAAGAGCTGAAGCTAGTTTGTCAAGCTCATGCCCGTGTCGAGAGATATGAAGTCTCCGACAAGTTCTTCAGCTGTAAGATGGAGGAGAACAGTTCTGTCAGTGAGCACATACTCAAAATGTCTGGGTTACACGGTCGTCTGACTTCACTAGGAGTCAAACTTCCGGATGATGCTATCATTGACAGAATCCTCCAGTCTCTCCCACCAAGCTACAAAGGCTTTGTGTTTAACTACAACATGCAAGGGATGGAGAAAACCATTCCCGAATTGTACTCGATGCTCAAGTCTGCAGAAGTAGAAATCAAGAAGGAGCATCAAGTGTTGATGGTCAACAAGACCACTAGTTTCAAGAAAGGCAGGGGTAAGAAGAACTTCAAGAAAGACGGCAAAGCTGTTGCCGCGCCCGGTAAGCCAGATGCCGGGAAGAAGAAAAAGAACGGACCCAAGCCTGAGACTGAGTGCTTCTACTGCAAGGGAAAAGGTCACTGGAAGCGGAACTGCCCCAAATACTTAGCGGACAAGAAGGCCGGCAACGTTAAAGGTATATATGATATACATGTTATTGATGTGTACCTTACCAGCGCTCGTAGTAGCTCCTGGGTATTTGATACCGGTGCTGTTGCTCACATTTGCAACTCAAAGCAGGAACTGCGGAATAAGCGGAGACTGGCCAAGGACGAGGTGACGATGCGCGTCGGGAATGGTTCAAAGGTCGATGTGATCGCCGTCGGCATGCTACCTCTACATCTACCATCGGGATTAGTTTTAAACCTTAATAATTGTTATTTAGTACCAGCTTTAAGCATGAACATTGTATCAGGGTCTTGCTTAATGCGAGACGGCTACTCATTTAAGTCAGAGAATAATGGTTGTTCTATTTATATGAGTGATATGTTTTATGGTCATGCTCCGCTGGTGAATGGTTTATTCTTGATGAATCTCGATCGTGATGTTACACATATTCATAGTGTGAGTACCAAAAGATGCAAAGTTGATAATGATAGTCCCACATACTTGTGGCACTGCTGCCTTGGTCATATCGGCGTTAAGCGCATGAAGAAGCTCCATACTGATGGACTGCTAGAGTCTCTTGACTTTGAATCATTTGACACATGCGAACCGTGCCTCATGGGCAAGATGACTAAGACTCCATTCTCAGGAATAATGGAGAGAGCCACCGACTTATTGGAAATAATACATACTGATGTGTGTGGTCCGATGAACGTTGAAGCTCGCGGTGGTTATCGTTATGTTCTCACTCTCACCGATGATCTGAGTAGATATGGGTATATCTACTTGATGAAGCACAAATCTGAGACGTTTGAAAAGTTCAAGGAATTTCAGAGTGAGGTTGAGAATCAACGTGACAGAAAAATAAAATGTCTACGATCTGATCGTGGAGGAGAATATTTGAGTCACGAGTTTGGCACACACCTAAGAAAGTGTGGAATCGTTTCACAACTAACGCCGCCTGGCACACCGCAGCGCAACGGAGTGTCTGAACGTCGTAATCGCACCTTATTAGATATGGTACGATCTATGATGTCTCTCACCGACTTGCCGCTATCATTTTGGGGATACGCATTAGAAACTGCAGCATTCACTTTAAATAGGGCACCGTCTAAATCCGTTGAGACGACACCGTATGAACTGTGGTTTGGCAAGAAACCTAAGTTGTCGTTTCTTAAAGTTTGGGGCTGCGATGCTTATGTGAAGAAACTTCAACCAGAAAAGCTCGAACCCAAAGCGGAGAAATGCGTATTCATAGGATACCCTAAGGAAACTATTGGGTATACCTTCTATCTTAGATCCGAAGGTAAAACCTTTGTTGCCAAGAACGGGTCCTTTCTAGAGAAAGAGTTTCTCTCGAAAGAAGTAAGTGGGAGGAAGGTAGAACTTGATGAGGTAATTACACCCCCTCTCGAACAGGAAAGTAGCGCAACGCAAGAAGTTGTTCCTGTGATGCCTACACCAACTGAAGAGGAAGTTAATGATGATGATCATGAAGCTTCGGATCAAGTTACTACTGAACCGCGAAGGTCCACAAGGGTACGCTCCGCACCAGAGTGGTACGGCAACCCTGTGATGGAAATCATGTTGTTAGACAACGGTGAACCTTCGAACTATGAAGAAGCGATGGCGGGCCCGGATTCCAACAAATGGCTTGAGGCCATGAAATCCGAGATAGGATCCATGTATGAGAACAAAGTATGGACTTTGGTGGACTTGCCCGATGACCGGCGAGCCATAGAAAATAAATGGATCTTCAAGAAGAAGACTGATGCAAACGGTAATGTAACCGTTTACAAAGCTCGACTTGTCGCAAAGGGTTTTCGACAAATTCAAGGAGTTGACTACGAAGAGACTTTCTCTCCCGTAGCGAAGCTGAAATCAGTCCGAATCATGTTAGCAATTGCCGCCTTTTATGATTATGAAATTTGGCAAATGGACGTCAAAACAGCATTCCTTAACGGGAATCTTAAGGAAGAGTTGTATATGATGCAACCAGAAGGTTTTGTCGACCCTAAGGGTGCTAACAAAGTGTGCAAGCTCCAGCGCTCCATCTATGGGCTGGTGCAAGCATCTCGGAGTTGGAACATTCGCTTTAATGAGGTGATTAAAGCGTTTGGGTTCATACAGGTTTACGGAGAAGCCTGTCTGTACAAGAAAGTGAGTGGGAGCTCTGTAGCTTTCCTCGTACTATATGTGGATGACATATTATTGATGGGGAATGATATAGAGATGTTGGAGAGCATAAAGACCTATTTGAACAAGAGTTTTTCAATGAAGGACCTTGGAGAAGCTGCATACATATTAGGCATCAAGATCTATAGAGATAGATCGAGACGCCTCATAGGTCTTTCGCAAAGTACATACCTTGACAAGATATTGAAGAAATTCAATATGGAAAACTCAAACAAAGGGTTCTTGCCAGTTTTGTAAGGTATGAGATTGAGTAAGACTCAGTCGCCGACCACGGCAGCAGATAGAGAGAAGATGAGTTCTGTCCCCTACGCTTCAGCCGTGGGCTCTCTAATGTATGCCATGCTGTGTACCAGACCTGATATAAACCTTGCGATAAGCTTGGTAGGGAGGTACCAAAGTAATCCCGGTGCGGAACACTGGACAGCGGTCAAGAATATCCTTAAGTACCTGAAAAGGACTAAGGAAATGTTTCTCGTTTATGGAGGTGACGAAGAGCTCGTCGTAAAGGGTTACGTCGACGCTAGCTTCGACACAGATCCGGATGACTCTAAGTCACAAACCGGATACGTATATGTGTTGAATGGTGGGGCAGTGAGCTGGTGCAGCAGCAAGCAAGAAGTCGTGGCAGCATCTACATGTGAAGCGGAGTACATAGCTGCTTCAGAAGCGGCTCATGAAGGAATTTGGATGAAGGAGCTCATCACCGACCTTGGAGTGGCTCCAAGCGCGTCGGGTCCTATGACACTCTTCTGTGATAACATTGGAGCCATTGCCATAGCCAAAGAGCCCAGGTTTCACCGGAACACGAAGCACATCAAGCGCCGCTACAACTCCATCCAGGACCATGTCCAGAGTGGAGTGATAGATATTTGTAAAGTACACACGGATCTGAATGTTGCGGACCCGTTGACTAAACCTCTTCCACGAGCAAAACATGATCAACACCATGATGCTATGGGTGTTCGATACATCACAATGTAACTAGATTATTGACTCTAGTGCAAGTGGGAGACTGTTGGAAATATGCCCTAGAGGCAATAATAAAATGGTTATTATCATATTTCCTTGTTCATGATAATCGTCTATCGTTCATGCTATAATTGTATTAACAGGAAACAGTAATACATGTGTGAATGAATAGATCACAATGTGTCCCTAGCAAGCCTCTAGTTGGCTAGCTCGTTAGTCAATAGATGATCATGGTTTCCTGATCATGGACATTGGATGTCATTGATAACGGGATCACATCATTGGGAGAATGATGTGGTGGACAAGACCCAATCCTAAGCCTAGCACTAGATCGTATTGTTCGTATGCTAATGCTTTTCTAATGTCAAGTATCTTTTCCTTCGACCGTGAGATTGTGCAACTCCCGGATACCGTAGGAGTGCTTTGGGTGTGTCAAACGTCACAACGTAACTGGGTGACTATAAAGGTGCACTACGGGTACCTCCAAAAGTGTCTGTTGGGTTGGCACGAATCGAGATCGGGATTTGTCACTCCGTGTGACGGAGAGGTATCTCTGGGCCCACTCGGTAGAACATCATCATGAGCTCAATGTGACTAAGGAGTTAGTCACACGATGACGTGCTACGGAACGAGTAAAGAGAGTTACCGGCAACGAGATTGAACAAGGTATAGGTATACCGACGATCGAATCTCAGGCAAGTTCTATACCGACAGACAAAGGGAATCGTATATGGGATTGATTGAATCCTTGACATCGTGGTTCATCCGATGAGATCATCGTGGAGCTAGTGGGAGCCACCATGGGTATCCAGACCCCGCTGATGGTTATTGGCCAGAGAGGTGTCTCGGTCATGTCTGCCTGTCTCCCGAACCCGTAGGGTCTACACACTTAAGGTTCGATGACGCTAGGGTTATAGGGAATTGTTATACGAGATTACCGAAAGTTGTTCGGAGTCCCGGATGAGATCCCGGACGTCACAAGGAGCTCCGGAATGGTCCGGAGGTAAAGATTGATATATAGGATGGATGGTTTCGGACACCGGAAGTGTTTCGGGCATCACCGGTAACGTACCGGGA
Organism: Hordeum vulgare subsp. vulgare; assembly: GCF_904849725.1. NCBI lineage: Eukaryota > Viridiplantae > Streptophyta > Magnoliopsida > Poales > Poaceae > Hordeum > Hordeum vulgare. The sequence continues at coordinate 2,953,545 of NC_058524.1, forward strand.
CCACCGGGACCACCGGAGGTGGTCCCGGGGGACCACCGAAGGGGGGCTGCGACCCCAAGAGGTAAGATGGGCTAAGTGGGGGTGGGAACCAGCCCCTAGTTGGGCTGGTGCGCCTCCCCACTCAGCCCATGGCGCAGGGGAAAGAAAAAGAGGGGGGGAACCCTAACTTAGGTGGGCCTTAGGCCCACCAGAGGGGTGCGCCACCCCCTCCTCCCCATATGGCCGCCACACCCCCATCTGGGAGGGCTGCCGCACCCCCTAGGGTGGGAACCCTAGGGGTGGCACCCCCTCTCCCCTTCCCCTATATATAGTGGGCACTTTTGGCCTTTGGAGGACACAGTTTTCCCTCTCCCTCGGCGCAGCCCTGCACTTCTTCCTCCTCCTCTCTGCCGGCGCTTGGCGAAGCCCTGCCGGGAGACCTCGTCTCTCCACCAACACCACGCCGTCGTGTTGCTGGTCTTCTTCCCCAACCTCTCCCTCCTCCTTGCTGGATCAAGGTGCGGGAGACGTCACCGGGCTGCACGTGTGTTGAACGCGGAGGTGCCGTTGTTCGGCACTAGATCGGAATCGCTGCGAGTACGACTCCATCAACCGTGTTCTAGCAACGCTTCCGCTTAGCGATCTTCAAAGGTACGAAGATGCTCTTACCCCTCTCTCGTTGCTGGTCTCTCCATAGGAAGATCTGAACATGCGTAGGAAAATTTTGAATTTATGCTACGTTACCCAACAATAACAAAGAATGACGGGTAAAAATAGAGGTGTGAATGTTCATTGCTTACGTCGAATCTGTGATCCTTGAACTCAGAGGTAAACGTGCGAATGGTCTCGCAAACATAGTATCCGCATAGATGTGTTCCCCGTGGCTGCTGGTCGCACTTTATGAGAATAGAATATATATAATCAAAATAATAATCTAGCATCATAAATGTATTGAAAATTAATAGAAGTATATCATACTACTACTTACCTGAGCCGCTCTAAAGGTCAGCTTCTCAGGCTCGATACCGGGAGTCACGCACTTGAACCGCTTCCAAACCCTGCCCGACAAGGATAATGATTTGCTAAGTTTTTCATTAATTGATATATCAGAAAATCATCGAAAGAGACCGATAGAGCGCAAGAATGATTAAAATTACCCTTGGAGCATGTCCTGCAGGCTTTGGAACTATTCCAAGGGTCTCGATAATGGGTCGAAGGCATCAACTCTTCCCTTATCAATTTGAATGTCCAACAGAATCCAATGGAAGCTGCACATGTATATATATATATATATATATATATATATATATATGTGTGTGTGTGTGTGTGTGTGTGTGTGTGTGTGTGTGTGTCAGTAACTTATTAATTACACTTATAAGTGAATGGACACAACAGAGTAAAGACCCTCACCTGAAGTAGTATGGAAACAGTATGTGGTCACAGAAATTTTGATCTATTAGAAACCTTAGAAGGTTTTCCTCCGTCTCCTTGGAATAATTAGTTAGCGTCGCTATATGTATTTTATCTAGGTCAATAAACCCAATATTTAGGATGCTCTTACTTTTACACTTCAGAATCTTCATTCTGCATAATAGAGTAGAAGTTATATATAGACAATGAATTGAAATAACTAAACAAGTTATATGTAGACAACGAATTGAAAAACTTACACACGATAGCAACTCATAAGCGATTTGTCGAGGGCGTCGCCATTGTACATCTGGAAGAGTTCATCAAAGTCGATATGGATTTCTTCGGTGCGGCCGTAGTACTCCCGTGGGACACTCAGCACGATCATCGTTCTCCCATTCTTTGATTCACTTAAGTACCATTTATGCAAGTAACGCATATTTGTTGGGAGATCATCTTTGCTGACCAAAGGCTCTCCCATGACAAACTGTGGCTTAGGGGCTACCACAGCCTTGGGTATCCTGTCGTCTTGGGAAGCCAGCAAATCTTCAATCGAGATACCACATTCATCCGCCAACTCCTTTGCTTTTTCAAAAGCTTGACCCTGCACCGGAGGGGGAACATTCTCGGTTAACACCTTGAGGGGTGGGATCGACTGTTTGGCCTGTTGTCCAAGCTGAGGAACGTCTGATTTTTTCTTGCTTGTAGTTGAACTTGATTTGCTCCCACTTGCACTTGCACGTGAGCTGCTCTTTTTCACTTCCTTCTGCAATGTGCGTGTATAGTCATCAGGCTTATAGTGTAAGTCATACTGTGATGGAGTGGTTATGAAGTCTTTTGCCCATGCTATGTGCTTCTCGGTGTATTCCGGGCGGGGCTCGGGTTCCTTCCTTTTCATCTGCGCATCATGATGTTCCTTTGCTATCCTGGCGTTTTCCTCGGGGGTACGATCATAAGGTCTGATAGGAAGATTAGCATGAGGTACCTTTGGGAGGGGCGACAGTTTGCGCTTTGGGGAGCTCCGTCGGTTAGAAATCATCGACGGAGCGTTCTTGCTGGCACGTTTCCGCTTAGTATCATGTGCGGGCCGCGGCGGAGACGAACGACCCAAGTCCGGCAGCGGTGATCGAGATGGACTCGTGTTGTGCTGGCCGACGTCATGTGGAGGGCTTGGAGGTAATGGAGGTGTAGGTGACCTGCGACGACTCGGAGGCGGTGTTGTCCTTGGGGTCGAGCCTGGAAGCTTGATGTAGTTCTTGTCCCATAGGATGACTCCACCCAGTACTTCTCCGAGTGTCCTCTCATCTTCGGGTCCAGCTATGTCGAGCTCCATATCATTAAACCCCCTCATGATTTCATCCACCCCGACTTTAGCAAAGCCAGCTGGAATCTCACGGTCATGCCAGCGTGCATCAGGGCCAGAAGGTAAAGCTTGTCCGACGTCCACCTTCATGGATATGTTCTTGAATTTCTGATGGAGTTCACATGATGTTGACTCCTTGATTCCATCCACGGGGTAGCCGGGACCGCCCTCTATCATTCTTCGTTCATCGTCGAGCGGGGCCTCAGATTCAGCCACGCTGCTTTTCCGCTTAGATGGGGCGCTGGTAATATCAACTGCAGGATCTTCCTGGCGCGGTACTCCTCTAAGCTCATCAATCTGCTTCTGTTGCTCGTTAATCCTGGCAAGCAACTGGTTGAACTTGTCATTCTCCTCATCCTGCTGCCGCTTCTTTGCTCTCTCTCGGCTTGTGTAAGTGTCTTGGTCTCTGGCAAACCCAAGCCACCACGGGTAAGAAGGACCGAAGCCTCGCGTTCGTCCTCCATGTTCGTCATTGCCGAGGACCAGTGTGAGCAAATCTTTATCTCTATCTGCAGTGAACTTTCTTTGTCCCTCCTTAATTTCTTTCACTATCCTTTTCCAATTCTCCCTGGGTATCCTAAGATCGTCATTGCAGATGAGGTCCCCTGTTGTTTCGTCGTACGACCCACCATGCGCAAGGAACCAATTTCTTGCTCTCAATTCCCACTCATCACGGAGTGGTTCAGGTACGACGCCTTTATCTATCAGATCTTGCTCTTTCTTATCCCACTTTGGGATGGCAGTCTCATAGCCCCGTGGCCCCAGCTTGTCATGATATTTCTTCTTGTCGGCATTTATCTTGTTCTTTTCTGATAATGCCTGGGCATCTTCTGACTCCTTGTACTCTTGAAATGCCTTCCAGTGATTCGCCTGCTTGGCTAGATACCCCTCGAATACTGGCACTTTATGTGTCTTCAGATAGTTTTTCCATAGCTTCTTCTTCCAGCTACGGAATAGTTCGACCATCTTCTTCAGAGTCCACTGCTTGACTTTGGCCCTCAGTTTGTCTGCGGCGTCTTCATTCTCACATTCTGGCAGGTTGAAATGTGACATGAGATCATTCCAAAGATTATCTTTGTACCTTTCGGCAACATAGTCACTATCGGCTGCCCCTTTGCGCTTGTTCCACTCCCGAACGCTGATCAGGACGTGATCCCTAACGAGAACTCCGCATTGCTTCTTGAATGTGTCAGCAGCATTCTTAGGAAGCTTGGGTTCGCCTGTAGGAAATATCACCTCAAATGTGTAATGCGTCCGTGCATCCACCTTTCTAGTCAGGCCTCGTTTCGTAGTTTTGCTCGATGTGGAGGCCTAAGAGGGAGAAACATTCGTCAAATGAATGTATATGTATACAATATAGAGCTATCTCCAATATTTTTCACATATTACAAGTGATTGTCGAACTTCATATGTATACCTCGCCGGACTTCTCCTCTTCACCGGCTTCTCCATCAGTGGAGCTATCACCTTCTCCGTCATTGGACCTATCTCCTGCCCCATCGGCTTCATCTTCGTGTCGCTCAACCTCCATTCCAACGTCCTGGTTTAGATATGACGACGGAGATTCAGCTGGTTCAACGTCGGGGCCGTCTTTGATTATATCTTCGAAAAGTTCTTCCTCTTCGAGGTTCCTGATATGTGGATCCATAGTTCTGCAAAAAACGGATTCTCTTAACCTTTGTACCAAAAAAGAATTATTCTATCAGGAACTCCGTTCCAAAACAACTTAAGCCCCGGGTCATGGCTCCACCCGGGACTCCTAGATTTCTGCATAGTATTCAAAGTAGGAGTACTTTTCCAATTTGAGCATTCAATAAGCAAAACCAAATCGTAAAATAAAGTAGTATTCAAATTAGCATGCATTCAATTATAAGCTAATACATCATCACTTTTGTCCGTACATCGTCGAATATTATCACTAATACTCCTCGAATACTATCATACATATAGCATCACTAATACATCTAGAACCGTAGCGCCCGACGGGTATCGGCGCGGGCGATGGACACCCAAAGAGAAGGAACCATCACAGGATCATAGCTCCAGTGAGATCCCCGAAGAACCTGCCAGGTATGCTCGAACCTGACCTCCAACGCAACCATGTAGCGACGGACGTGCTCATCCTCCTCGCTGACACGGTGACGTACCACCTCCGTGGTGTCCGGAAGCCTCGGCACCCTCACTGGCCCACGCGACCGCCACCAAACAAGGATCGGGTCAACGACGGGCTGGCTCCTCACCAACCTACGCCCCCCGGAAGGTAGCACCTTCCAATACCAGCCGGGCGGAGCCCAGTCCCGAACAGGGCCCCTCTGATCAAGCAGGTGTCCTCCGCCGAGTCGACGACGAGGATGCGGGATAGGCATCGTAAAATGTACTAAAAAATAAACTAGTTCTATTAATTTTCTTGCTAAAAATAAACTATTAACACTTAAGCATATACAATAGAAAAATTAAACTATTAACACTTATTTTCATTTTTCTTCTCCTCCTCTTCTTTTCTTCTTTTCTTATACACTATATACACTATAGCAAAATTCCTCCTCTCCTTATACACTATACACTATATACACTATACACTTAAGCATATACACTATACAATATACACTTTTTCTTCTTTTCTTCTCCTCCTCTTCTTATTTTCATTTTTCCTAATCTTATTTTCTTATTTATGTTCATATTTCTTCTTCTTGTAACCCTAACCTAATTCTAAATATTAGTAACCCTAATAATCTAGCACAAACCTAATAACAATAGGAACTAAATGACAAAAAAAAACCTTTTCTTTTTCTTCTTTTCTTCTCCTTTTTCTTCTTTTCTTCTCCTTTTTCTTCCTTTCTTCTCCTTTTTCTTCTTCTCTTCTCCTTTTTCTTCTTTTCTTCTATACTGGCCGGAGTGTTGGGGAGGAGGGGGCGGGGGGCTTACCGGCCGGAGGTGTCAACGGCGCGCGGCGAGGAGGACGGCGCAACGGCGAGGAGGACGGCGCGACGGCGAGGAGGATGGCTGACGGCGAGCAGGACGGCGGGCAGCCTGACGGCGTCGGTTAGTTCGTCGCTGTGCCGCGCCGGGCAGGAGAACGAGAGGAAGAAGAAGAGAATTGGACGAATTGGGTTGGAAATTTTCGAAGTCCCGCTTATATAGGTGGATCTATAGTCCCGGTGCGTGGCTCGGGCCGGGACTAAAGACCCCCTTTAGTCCCGGGTGGAGCCACGACCCGGGACTAAAGGCCTCTTTTCGGGCAGACCAAGAGGCGGGAAGCAGGGGGCCTTTAGTCCCGGCGCGTGGCTCCAGCCGGGACTAGAGGGTGTCTTTAGTCCCGGGGCGTGGCTCCACCTGGGACTAAAGCCCCCTCCTCCGCTGCACGATAAGTTTAGTCCCACCTCGTCCAGCGAGGGGGACTAACACTTGTTTATAAGCCCCGTCGCAGCTTGTCCATCGAGCTCCTCTCTAAAGCAGGCTTACGGGCCTAAACTTACTGAAAATTGAAACTATATTCGAAATTGTGGATAAAATTCAATTTGAATTCAAAGTGAATTCAGGTTGAATTTTGTCCATGATTTCTCATATAGTTTCAATTTTTTCTGTTTTCAAAATTAATTATTTTGACTATCCAAACTATTAACTTATTTTGTTATTTTCAATTAAAAACTATGTTTATTAAAAAATTCTTTTTGCATATTTGAGAATTTGACAAAACTATGATAATGAAAAGTGTTTGAAATTGAATAAATAATTCAAAACTATTTTGTATTTTCATAATTAATAATTTTGACTATCCAAACTATTATCTATTTTGTTATTTTCAATTAAAAACTATGTTTATTAAAAATTCTTTTGCATATTTGAGAATTTGACAAAACAATGATAATGAAAAGTGTTTCAAATTGAATAAATAATGCAAAACTATTTTCTATTTTCATAATTAATAATTTTGACTATCCAAACTATTACATATTTTGTTATTTTCAATTAAAAACTATGTTTATTAAAAATTCTTTTTGCATATTTGAGAATTTGACAAAACTATGATAATGAAAAGTGTTTCAAATTGAATAAATAATGCAAAACTATTTTCTATTTTCATAATTAATAATTTTGACTATCCAAACTATTATCTATTTTGTTATTTTCAATTAAAAACTATGTTTATTAAAATTTCTTTTTGCATATTTGAGAATTTGACAAATAAGAATTAGAGAAGTAGAAGCGACCCCCACAATAAGAGACGACATTCTTCTTCTCTCATATATGGTGGACACTAGCTCACCTGATTTTTCAACCGTCGATGATGGTCGCTATTCCTACTTCCCCTAGTGTATAACCAATATCTAGTACAAGGAGAAGAAGGAGAAGGGACCCCCACAACAAAAATGGTTCCGCGGCACGCCACGTGGTTCTGCTGCAAGCCACGTGGTTCCGCTGCACGCCACGTGGGACTAATGGTCTTTCATTTTTAAATGATTGTTTTAATCAAAAACAGATCTGTTACAAAAGGGATTTCATTTTTTGAACTTATTTGAACTAAAGACTTTTTGTATATATATGTGGTCGAAATACATGATACCATAAAGTTAGAAAGGGCTAAACCATTCAAAAGTAGCAAATGAAGTTAGAAAGGGCTAAACCATTCAAATTTGGAAACTATAATGGCACAAACAGAAACTAGACATATATAAATTGGTCCAAGAAGTACATGATACTAGTCCAAACAGTACATAATAATAGCTACCATATATATATATACAAGTGTTCGATGTTCAGAACACTACTCGTCTGAATCATCTAAATCAGAATGTCCACGTTCCTCGAGGTGACGTTGGCCATAGTTGACGACTCGAATCTTGCGGTACAACTCGTATGAAACGTATGCATCTTTTGCTACATACTCAATGTTGATATCATCAAGTGGGACCTTCTCCCAAAGTTTGTGCTGATACTTTGGGAAACTGGTCTTCATATCACCATATGACTCGTCGATCAAGGCAACTGCCATATGAGCCATCGAAGTCCTGTCATGTCGAAGCCTGAATATCGTTTGGAGATCAACGAGGCAACCAGCTGGTATCTCAATACCGAAGCTGTGCCTCATCTTCAGCTTGTCGTTCCTTATGTCAACGGAAGCAAAAGTGATGCTGCTGCGAAGGAACTCCATGAGTTCTGGACAATGCTTGTCACTCCTTCAACAGAAACAAATTAAAATGGAACAAATGTTACATACTGCTGCAATAAGGAAACATGTTTCACTACAACTAAAGGGAAACTTATCTTTATGATTCAAATAGAACATATGCAATGGAACCTAGAGAGATCACTATAGCTATCCAATGGAACCTAGAGAGATCACTAGCTATATGCAATTTTCATGACTATGACATATCATATTGCTATCCAATGGAACCTAGAGAGATCACTAGCTATATTCAATTTTCATAACCTTGGATCAAAGAAAACCGCATAAAATTGTATCACTACAACTATGATTTCAATGGAACATATTGAACCAATCAGATTTTTCAGATTATGGAACACTATTCCAATCATATTGTGTTCCCTTCAACTAATCAAAATTGTTTCACTACAACTATTTGAAGCGAACCAACTATGATTCCAATGGAACATATTAAACACTAGTTGATTCTAATAGGATTTTTCAGATTATGGAACACTATTCCAATCAGATTGTGTTCCCCTTCAACTAATCAAAATTGTTTCACTACAACTATTTGAAGCGAACCAACTATGATTCCAATGGAACATATTAAACACTAGTTGATTCTAATACGATTTTTCAGATTATGGAACACTATTCCAATCAGATTGTGCTCCCCTTCAACTAATCAAAATTGTTTCACTACAACTATTTGAAGGGAACCAACTATGATTCCAATGGAACATATTAAACACTAGTTGATTCTAATACGATTTTTCAGATTATGGAACACTATTCCAATTAGATTGTGCTCCCCTTCAACTAATCAAAATTGTTTCACTACAACTATTTGAAGGGAACCAACTATGATTCCAATGGAACATATTAAACACTAGTTGATTCTAATACGATTTTTCAGATTATGGAACACTATTCCAATTAGATTGTGCTCCCCTTCAACTAATCAAAATTGTTTCACTACAACTATTTGAAGGGAACCAACTATGATTGAAACAAATAAACTTACAATGTCATTATCTTGGATCAAAGAAAGCCTCAAAACTTACCTCGCCCATTGGAAGATCAAGACATGGCGTGCGAAGCATAGTTGGATGACGGCAACACCGCGTTGATCGGCCGTGTACTCCAGATCAAGCCCGAAGAACTTCTCATGATCCGCTGCGTGGTCAAACCATCGTTCCTTCAACTGTTGAAGAAAAAACAACACCTCCCTGCTCAGGTTCGTGTACACGACACGGAGCTTGGTCGTGCCATGTGCGAGCACCTCGCGAAAGATAGTTGGCATGGTGGAAGAAGAGAAGGGAAGAACAGAGGAGAAGAACAGAGAGGGCGACGCCAGAGAGAAGTAGAACAGAGAAATGGCGAATGTACGCTTCGGTTCGTGCTTTTCATCGCCCGAAACGACGCGGGATGCAAACCGTTTGGGCCTTTAATCCCGGGTTGAGCCACCAACCGGGACTAAAGAGGTATACCAAACGGTTTCCACCACTACGGCAGGCCACGTGTTAGGCCTTTAGTCCCGGGTTGAGCCACCAACCGGGACTAAAGAGGTATACCAACGGTCGCCACCACTACGGCAGGCCAAGTGTTAGTCCTTTAGTCCCGGGTTGAGCCACCAACCGGGACTAAAGGGGGATACGAACGGTTGCCACCACCACTGCCCGCCGCGTAGCCCTTTAGTCCCGGTTTGAGACACGAACCGGGACTAAAGGCTCCTTACGGGCCGGGACTAAAGCCTCGAGGGAGGCATCGAGAATTGGGGCGACGTGGCCGGGCCTTTAGTCCCGGCCCAGAGGCAGGTCGGGACTAAATGGTCCAGGCCAAAGGCCCGTTTTCTACTAGTGTTGATGTGTGCCTTGCTGCCCATACTGTCACTGGAAAGGTCACCACATGGTAGAACCCAAAACCAAGCACTTCTCCCATTGCAAGAATCATAGATCTAGTTGGCCAAACAAAATCCAAGACTCGGAGAGACATACAAGGATATCAAATCATGCATATAAGAAATCAGCAAAGACTCAAATATATATCATAGATAATCTGATCACAAATCCACAATTCATCGGATCTCGACAAACACACCGCCAAAGAAGATTACATCGGATAGATCTCCATGAAGATCATGGAGAACTTTGTATTGAAGATCCAAGAGAGAGAAGAAGCCATCTAGCTACTAACTACGGACCCGTAGGTCTGAAGTGAACTACTCACGAGTCATTGGAGAGGCGATGATGATGATGAAAAAGCCCTCCAACTCCAAAGTCCCCTCTGGCAGGGTGCCGGAAAGGGTCTCCAGATGAGATCTCGCGGAAACGGAAGCTTGCGGTGGCGGAAAAGTATTTTGAGGCTCCGCTGGTTTTTTGCGGAATATTTGGGAATTTATAGGCCAAAGACCTAGGTCAGGGGGCGGCCAGGGTGGCCACAAGCTTGCCCACCGCCGCCTCCCCCCTGGTGGCGTGGTGGGAGCTTGTGGGCTCCCTGGAGCCCACCTGGCTTGGCCCAAAGGCCCCTGGTCTTCTTCTGTTCGGGAAAAAATCATTTCGGGGTTTTTATTCCGTTTGGACTCCGTTCCAAAATCAGATCTGAAAAGAGTCAAAAATACAGAAAAAAAACAGGAACTGGCACTTGGCACTGAATCAATAAGTTAGTCCCAAAAAAAGATATAAAAGGTACATAAAACAACCAAATAATACAAGATAATAGCGTGAAACCATCAAAAATTATAGATACGTTTGAGACATATCAATGCACCAAGTTGTAGGTGAACTTATATTTTTCCTTTGTAATTTGACCTTAATTTGTTTTTTACAATTAAGATACACACCATAGAATCCTTCATATTAAAATTTGGCACTTTTTGAAGAATATTTGTTATATTTGAGTTATTAACTACATTTCTAGTCATTTAACAGATATATTGGAATTTGAACTACAAATACAAAAATAGTATACAAGAATTATTTGAAAAATCATATTTAGGGCAGCGTGTATATGTGTATGCCTCATAAAAGAAATAAATATAAAATTCAAATGCTATGTGGTAAGAATTATTCATGAACATGAAATTTATTGGTATTTCAATTTTAGAAAATGTAAATTATGTCTAATAAATACGAAACTTGGCCTCATATCTAGATATGGCCTCAATGTACTGCAGTAAAAAGTTGAGAAGGTTTTCATAATTATTTTGATGGTGTAAGGGCAACAGTCAAATGGCAAGAAAGCATAGATGTTGTTAGTGAACGTTGCATGGGAAACAAAAAAAATTATATGCGCACGAAGACCTACCATGGTGATGTTCATCTACGAGAGGGACATCGGATCCACATACCCTTGTAGATCGCCAAGCGGGAAGCGTTAAGAAACGTGGTTGATGTAGTGGTACAGCTTCGTGATTCAAATCACCGTTGTCCCACGATCCGTCCCACGGTCCGTCCCGATCTAGCACCGAACGGACGGCACCTCCGCGTTCAACACACGTACAGCTCGATGACGATCTCCGCCTTCTTGATCTAGCAAGAGAGACGTGAAAGTAGATGAGTTCTCCGGCAGCGTGACGGCGCGCCGGTGATGGTGATGATCTAATCCTGTAGGGCTCCGCCCGAGCTCCGCAGAAATCCGATCTAGAGGAAGAACTACGAGGTATAGGTTTGAGTTGCACGTGGCAAAGTTGTGTCTCAAAAACCCTAAAACCTCTAGTATATATAGGAGGAGGGGAGGGGCTAGCCTTGGGGCTCAAGGGAGCCCCAAGGGCGCCGGCCGAAAGAGGAGATGGACTCCCACTCCAATTCGGTTTGGAGGGGAAAGAATCCACTCCTTCCTTCTCACCTCCCTCTCTCTCTTTTTTTCTTTTGGTTTTTCTTTCCTTGGCACCATAGCCCACTTAGGCTGGACTCACCAGCCCACTAAGGGCTGGTGCGCCACCCTTGGACTATTGGGCTCACTCCCGGGTGGGTGGGCTCCTCTCGGTGAATACCCGGAACCCATTCGTCACTCCCTGTACACTGTCGGTAATGTCCGAAATCTTTCCGATGACCAAATGAAACCATCCTATATATCAATATTCGTTTGCCGACCATTCGGGAAACCCTCGTGATGTCTGTGATCTCATCCGGGACTCCGAACAACCTTCGGTCACCAACACCTATAACTCAACTATACCGAAACGTCACCGAACCTTAAGTGTGCAGACCCTGCGGGTTCGAGAACTATGTAGACATGACCTGAGACACTCCCCGGTCAATATCCAATAGCGGGACCATGATGTCCATATTGGATCCTACATATTCTACGAAGATCTTATAGGTTGAACCTCTGTGCTAATGATTCATATAATCCCGTATAACATTCCCTTTCTCCTTCGGTATGTTACTTGCCCGAGATTTGATCATCGGTATCTCTATACCTATTTCAATCTCGTTACCGGCAAGTCTCTTTACTCGTTCCGTAATACAAGATCACGTGACTAACACTTGAGTCACATTGCTTGCAAGGCTTGTATGTGATGTTGTATTACCGAGTGGGCCCCAAGATACCTCTCCATCACAGGGAGTGACAAATCCCAGTCTTGATCCATGCTAACTCAACGGACACCTTCGGAGATACCTGTAGAGCACCTTTATAGTCACCCAGTAACGTTGTGACGTTTGATACACACAAGGTATTCCTCCGGTGTCAGTGAGTTACATGATCTCATGGTCATAGGAATGAATACTTGACATGCAGAAAACAATAGCAACAAATTGACACGATCACATGCTACGTTCATAGTTTGGGTCTTGTCCATCACATCATTCTCCTAATGATGTGATCCAGTTATCAAGTGACAACACTTTGCATATAGTCAGAAAACCTTAACCATCCTTGATCAACTGGCTAATCAACTAGAGGCTTACTAGGGACATTGTTTTGTCTATATATCCACACATGTATCTATCCTTTCATTCAATACAATTATAGCATGGATAGTAAACGATTATCTTGAAACGGGAAATATAATAATAACTATTTTATCATTGCCTCTAGGGCATATTTCTAACAGATGTGTGTACTGAATTCTTATTGGTAAGAGATTGAAGCCGTGGATCGATGACATGGCATGAATCCATCCGTCCATACTCCACACCAAAAAAACTCTAGTCTTATCTCTTCACCACATACTCTACCACATCCACACATATATCTAGCTAGCATTAATCCAACCTCCTGTAGGACCACGGACATGATACATACTTCTTCCATGCCACACTTTATCTTGCAATCCCTTTTGAGAAAAAGAATTATGCCTAACTAGTGTAAGAACTAATTACAAGTAGGATACTTAAGTATGTAATATAAAAAATCATAAAAATAAAAATAAACTTAACATAAATCCAAAAAAATTGCATGGTACACAATTTAGTGCGTGAGGTGCGCTCCAAATTTCAGCACATTTGCAAATATGAGTAGCTGTCAGCAAAATACAAATTTGGCCAGAACAATTCGTGAAAAGTAAATGTTTTTACAGACCCCTAATTTGCCTTTTTTGTTGAGGGATACTCAGATGTCCAAATCATCTAAAATTTGGAGCGCACCTCATGCACGAAATTCTCTACCATGCAAAAAAATTGGGAATTTTTTGAATTTCCCTAGTATTTGTTTTGATTTTTTAAGCATCAAAGGTGCAGATGATTCTTGGCACCGAATCATTGTTTTGTGTAATGATGTATTTTTTTTACTTTGTCACACTTTCTCTTGGTTTTTCAAGATGAAATGCAATAAGGAATCTGAGAAGGTTTGGCCATTGATGTCATCAATTAAAAAGAGATTCGTGAAACTTTATGACGTAATTAGATGTGATTGCTAGTTGTATGTGTTGGCTATCGAGTGATGTGAGGAAGTACGTTTGTACTTTTTATGTTGTATGTCAAAGCTTGAAAAGAAATGATATAGTGAATTTTGAATGTGCGTTTTTACGTCATGTTTGTTTGTGAGAACATGATCATAATAAATTAGTTATCGTCTAGCTGGTTTTAGGACTAATTAACGTGTCGTTAAGATCACACATTGCATAGTAGTTTGCATGGTAGTTACTTAAAATTCTCTCTATCATTACAAGCAAGAAAGTCTCTAGCTAAATTCCCATCCATAACAAAACCTCGGGTAGATCAGATAATTCGTATCTATTAGGGGAACTAGATATAATAGGCGATTCAAAATCTTCATCAGTTTTAGTATTTTCAAGTTCTCTAGCTTTAGTAATATGAGCATCTAGTAACTCACCACGTGGCATAGTCTTATTTTTATCAAGCATAGCACTAGCATCATCATATGTTTCAAGACTTTTAGAAGTAGCATCATCATGTAATTGTGACATATTAGAATAGGTAGCAAGTGGTGGTGTCATAAGCAAATTCAGAATAGTAGGTGAATCAAAAGTAGAGCTAGATGGTAGTTCCTTACCTCCCCTCATCTTAGAGGGTATGAACTTGGTTCTATTGTATTTCACATTCTTCATAGTAGTGTTAGCAGATCCCCGGCAAATGCGCCAGAAAAATGATGTTCCCAATTGCTCAACAATTAGAAATTGTCTTGCAATAGCCCACTAGCGCGTGGGATTGACGCAGTTTTCGAGGGTAGAGTATTCAACCCAAATTTGTTGGTTCGCACGAGAGGAAGTGAAAGAATATTCTCAAGTATTAGCAGCTGAATGTGTGAGATTCAACCACACCTGAAAGATTAGTATCTGCATGCAAAGTGTCAACAACAAAGTAGTATGATAACAACGGTGCCAGAAACGATCTATTGACGGCAGACTATTCCGAACTGTTGTATCAATGGCGCTAGAAAAGTATTGTACCACGTAGCAGCTGTGTAACGAGTAACAGCAGTGGCAAGGAACAGCAGTAGTGACAGCAGTAGCAAGTAGCAACAGCAAGTAACAGCAGTGGCAGCAGCAGCAGGGCAAAGCAAGTAACAACAGTAGTGGGACAAACTCGTAGGCAATGGGTCGGTGATTTGTTGGATGACATTCATCATGCAACAGTTATAACACGGAGAGATATGTGGCTAGCTCCCGTTCGTCAATGTGATGTAGGCATGCATTCCGTGTGTCGTCATACGTGCTTAGGGAAAAGAACTTGCATGACATCTATTGTCCATCCCTCCCGTGGCAGCGGGGTCCAAAAGGATATTACGGGGTATTAAGATTCTCCTTTTAATAAAGAACCGGAACAACGCATTAGCACTTGGTGAACACATGAACTCCTCAAACTATGGTCATCACCGGGAGTGGTTCCGGTTATTGTCACTCCGGGGTTGCCGGATCATAACACATAGTAGGTAACTACAACTTGCAAGATCGGATCTAAAACACACATATATTGGTGACAACATAATAATTTCAGATCTGAAATCATGGCACTCGGGCCCTAGTGACAAGCATTAAGCATGGCAAAGTAGTAGCAACATCAATCTCAGAACATAGTGGATACTAGGGATCAATCCCCGTCAAAACTAACTCGATTACATGATAGATCTCATCCTACTCATCACCGCCCAGAGAGCCTACGAATAGATTACTCACGAACGATGAAGAGCTTCATGGAATTGGAGAGGGAAGAAGGTTGATGATGACGATGGCGACGATTTCCCCTCTCTGGAGTCCAAAACTGACTCCATATCTGCCCTCCAGATGAAGAACGGGATTTGGTGGCGCCTCCGTACCGCAAACGCGATGAAATCTTCTCTCTCGATTTTTTCTGGGGCGAAAGGGAATAAATATCGCTGGAATTGGGGGAGGCAGAGCCACGTGGGCCCCACAAGCTTGGTAGCCGCCACCAGGGGGGCGGCGGCTATAGGGCTTGTGGCCCACTGGCCCGTCCCCTCCGGTGGATCTTTGCGCAGGTATTTTTCATATTTTCCAGAAATATTCTCCATAAATTTTCAGGACGTTCCGAGAACTTTCATTTCTGCACAAAAACAACACCATGGCAATTCTGTTGAAAACAGCGTCAGTCCGGGTTAGTTCCATTCAAATCATGCAAATTAGAGTCCAAAACAAGGGCAAAAGAGTTTTGGAAAAGTAGATACGATGGAGACGTTGATACGTCTCAAACGTATCTTAATTTTTGATGGTTTCATGTTGTTATCTTGTCATCTTTAGATGTTTTATGTACCTTTTATATCTTTTTGGGGACTAACTTATTAATTCAGTGCCAAGTGTCAGTTCCTGTTTATTCTGTGTTTTTGGCTCGTTTCAGATCTGATTTTGGAACGGAGTCCAAACGGAATAAAATCCCCGAAATAAATTTTTCCCGAACGGAAGAAGATCAGGGGGCTTGAGGGCCAAGCCACGAGAGCTAAGGGGGGCCACAAGCCTTGTAGCCGCCACGAGGGGGCGGTGGCTAGCAGGCTTGTGGCCTCCCTGGCGCCCCCCTGACCTAGCTCCTTCGCCTATATATTCCCTAAAATACAGAAAAAAAAATCAGGGAATCCACGAAAACACTTTTCCGCCGCCGCAAGCTTCCGTTTCCGCGAGATCTCATCTGGAGACCCTTCCCGGTGCACTGCCGGAGGGGACTTTGGAGTTGGAGGGCTTCTACATCAACATCATCGCCCCTCCAATGACTCGTGAGTAGTTCACTTCAGACCTACGGGTCCATAGTTAGTAGCTAGATGGCTTCTTCTCTCTCTTGGATCTTCAATACAAAGTTCTCCATGATCTTCATGGACATCTATCCGATGTAATTCTCTTTGGCGGTGTGTTTGTCGAGATCCGATGAATTGTGGATTTGTGATCAGATTATCTATGATATATATTTGAGTCTTTCCTGATTTCTTATATGCATGATTTGATATCCTTGTAAGTCTCTCCGAGTCTTGGGTTTTGTTTGGCCAACTAGATCTATGATTCTTGCAATGGGAGAAGTGCTTGGTTTTGGGTTCTTCCATGTGGTGACCTTTCCCAGTGACAGTAGGGGCAGCAAGGCACACATCGTGTAGTTGCCATCAAGGGTAACAAGGTGGGCTTTGTCGTAGATATGAGATTGTCCATCTAGATCATGTCATCTTGCTTAAGGCGTTACTCTGTTCTTTTGGACTTAATACACTAGATGCATGCTGGATAGCGGTCGGCGTGTGGAGTAATAGTAGTAGATGCAGAAAGTATCGGTCTACTTGTTTTGGACGTGATGCCTATAGATATAATCATTGCCATAGATGACGTCACGACTTTGCGCGGTTCTATCAATTACTCGACAGTAATTTGTTCACCCACCGTCTACTTGCTTTCATGAGAGAAGCCACTAGTAAACACTACGGCCCCCGGGTCTATTCATACCTATCGTTTCCACTTTGCTTTTACTTCGCTTTGTTACTTTGTTGCTTTCAGTTCTCACTTGGCAAACAATCTATAAGGAATTGAAAACCCCTTCATAGCGTTAGGAGCAAGCTTTTTGTGTTTGTGCAGGCACTTGTCATACTCCTTCACTGGATCGATACCTTGGTTCTCAAAACTGAGGGAAATACTTACCACCGCTGCGCTACATCACCCTTTCCGCTTCGAGGGAACACCAACGCAAGGCTCCAAGGCCGTGGGGAAATCCTTTTCATATTTGCCTAGGAAGTCCCTAAAGGCGTAGTCGTAGCAGAAGGATTCATGGTGCCGTTGCTGAGGAGTTTCAAGACAAGAATAGTCTCCCGTCAGCATGTGTTTCTCGCGCCATTGGAAGGTCTTTTGTTGCAGTAGCAGAAGTATTTATGGCGCCGTTGCCGGGGAAGGAGAGATCTATCCAAGTAGGTCTCACAAACTCATCTCTTGCATTTACTTTTTTGCGAGTTGCCTCTCGTTTTCCTCTCCCCACTTCACATTTGCCGTTTTCATTTGCCGTTTTCATTTTCCTTTCTCCTTTGCCGTTTTCTTTTGCTTTTGCCTTTTTGCCGTTTTCTTTTGCCAGTTTTCTTGCTTGTTTGTTTGTTGAAGTCATCATGGCTGAAAACACCAAACTTTGTGACTTCTCGAGTACCAATAATAATGATTTTATTAGTACTCCGATTACTCCCGCCACTAGTGCGGAATCGTATGAAATCAACGCAGCTTTGCTGAATCTTGTTATGAAAGAGCAATTCTCTGGCCTTCCTAGTGAAGATACCCCATCCCATCTCAATACCTTCATTGAGCTTTGTGATACGCAAAAGAAAAAAGATGTGGATAATGGCGTGACTAAGTTGAAGCTTTTTCCTTTATCGTTGCGAGATCGCGCAAAAACTTGGTTTTCTTCTTTGCCTAAAAATAGTATCGATTCTTGGGATAAGTGCAAAGATGCTTACATATCCAAGTATTTTCCGCCAGCTAAGATCATCTCCTTACGTAACGATGTCATGAGTTTCAAGCAACTTGATCATGAACACGTTGCACAATCTTGGGAGAGGATGAAGCTTATGATTAGAAATTGTCCCGCTCATGGCTTGAGTTTGTGGATGATTATAAAAATCTTTTACGCTGGTTTGGATTTCGCTTCTCGCAATATCTTGGACTCCGCCTCAGGTGGAACATTCATGGAAATCACGTTAGGAGACGCTACAAAACTCCTAGACAATATCATGACCAACTACTCTCAGTGGCACACTGAAAGGTCACCTCCTAGCAAAAAGGTACACGCTATAGAAGAAATTAACTCGCTTAGCGCTAAGATGGACGAGCTGATGAATTTGGTTGCTAGTAGAAACGCTCCTTTGGATCCTAATGGCATGCCACTATCTTCCTTGATTGAGAGTAGCAACGCTAGTTTGGACATGAATTTTGTTGGTAGGAACAATTTTGGCAACAACAATGCTTTTAGAGGAAACTATGTTCCTAGGCCTTTTCCTAGTAACTCCTCTAACAATTATGGCAATTCCTACAACAACACTTATAGAAATCACAACAAATTGCCCTCTGATTTAGAGAGTAATATCAAAGAGTTCATCAACTCTCAAAAGATTTTCAATGCGTCCATAGAGGAAAAACTACTCAAAATTGACGATTTGGCTAAGAGCGTTGATAGGATGTCTTGTGATATTGATACTTTGAAAGTTAGATGCGCTCCTCCCAAGGTCAACTTGGATGAAACTTTGAAAGCTATGCGTGTCTCCATGAATGAGAGCAAAGAAAGAACCGCCCAAATTCGCGCTAGGCATGAATGGTTTAAAAGGGTGCGTTCTAGTGATGGAAATCATGAAGATCTTAAAGTGCTTGGTGTGACTCCTATTGAATCTTTGTTTTCGCGTGTCAAACCTATTGATGAAGGGGTTGGATATGAATCCACTTTGGTTGAAAAACGCCCCAATGATTCGGAGTCCACCCATCTTGATGATAAAGGTGTGGAGAGTGGAGTAGAAGAAATCAAAATTTTGGGTAGTAATGAAACTCCCACTTTGGATTTCAAGGAATTCAATTATGATAATTGCTCCTTGTTTGAATGCATTTCTTTGATGCAATCCATTGCAAACTCTCCACATGCTTATAGCCAAAGCAAAGCCTTTACCGCGCATATCGTAGATGCTATGATGAAATCTCTTGAAGAGAAGCTTGAACTAGAAGTCTCTATACCTAGAAAACTTCATGATGAGTGGGAACCTACTATCAAAATCAAGATGAAAAACTATGAGTGCAATGCTTTGTGTGATTTGGGTGCCAGTGTTTCCGCGATTCCAAAGTCTTTATGTGATATTCTTGGTTTTCATGAGATTGAAGAGTGTTCTCTTAATTTGCATCTTGCGGATTCTACTGTCAATAAACCCATGGGAAGGATCGATGATGTTCTTATTTTTGCAAATAAGAACTATGTACCCGTGGATTTCATTGTACTTGACATAGATTGCAATCCTTCATGTCCCATTATTCTTGGTAGACCTTTCCTAAGGACTATTGGTGCTATCATCGATATGAAGGAAGGGAATATTAGATTTCAATTTCCTTTAAAAAGGGCATGGAGCACTTTCCTAGAAAGAAAATAAGATTGCCTTATGAATATATGATGAGGGCTACTTATGGTTTGAGCACCAAAGATGACTATACGTGATTCCATCACCTTTTGCCTAGCTAAGGGCGTTAAACAATAGCGCTTGTTGGGAGGCAACCCAACGAATCTATCCTTTTTGTTTCTTTTTTGTGTTTTCCACACTTTCATAATTCTGTTATGATTGTGTTTTTTGTGTTTCTTTTTGCGTTTGTGCCAAGCAAAACCGTTATGATTAGTCTTGGGGATGATCGTTTGGTCATGCTGGAAAAGACAGAAACTTTCTACTCACGAAAAGAATTTTCATCTTTTTTATGTAAGAGATTTTGAGTTGATTCTTTTTTCTGCTGATTGCTACGCAAATTCTTCAGGCTGTCGTCATTTTTCAGAATTTTTGAAGTACCAGAAGTATACGAAGTAACAGATTGCTACAGACTGGTCTGCTGTTAACAGATTCTGTTTTTGTTGTGTTGGTTGCTTATTTTGATGAAACTATGGATAGTATCGGGGGTATTAGCCATGGAAGATTGAAAATACAGTAACCCAGCATCACCATAAGTATAATTTAAGTTTGCTACAGTACCTAAGGAAGTGGTGGTTTGCTTTCTTATACTAATGTTATCACGAGTTTCTGTTTAAGTTTCGTGTTATGAAGTTTTCAAGTTTTGGGTGAAGTTCTTATGGACAAAAAGATAAAGAGTGGCAAGATCTCAAGCTTGGGGATGCCCAAGTCACCCCAAGAGATTCAAGGATGCCGCAAAAGCCAAAGCTTGGGGATGCCCCGGGAAGGCATCCCCTCTTTCGTCTTCAATCCATCGGTAACGTTACTTGGGGCTATATTTTTATTCACCACATGTTATGTGTTTTGCTTGGAGTGTCTTGTATCGTAGGAGTCTTTTATTTTTGTTGTGCCACAATCATCCTTGCTGCACACCTAGAGAGAGAGACATGGACTCACCGTGATTTTGTCGAGCTTCACTTATATCCTTTGGTAGACAATTCAGCTCACATGTGCTTCACTTATATCTTTTGAGCTAGATGATTTTGCTCTATGTGCTTCACTTATATCTTTTAGAGCACGGCGATGCGTGGATTGGTAGTTGATCTATGTTATGAAAGTAGTCTCAAAAGGGGTAGTTATCCAAAGGGATACGAAAACTTCCACCTTCATGTGCATTGAATAGTTAGAGAAGTTTGATTCATCTCAGTTAGTTTTGAGTTGTGGTTGTGGTAATATTGAAGTTATGCTAGTAAGGCGTTGTGGATCTAGAAATACTTGTGTTGAAGTTAGTGATTCCCGTAGCATGCACGTATGGTGAACCACTATGTGATGAAATCTGAGCATGATTAGTCCATTGATTGTCATCCTTTGCGTGGCGGTCGGGATCGCGCGATGGTTTGTACCTACCAACCCTTCCCCTAGGAGTATGCGCTGAATGCTTTGTTTCGATTACTAATAAAACTTTTGCAACAAGTACATGAGTTCTTCATGACTAATGTTGAGTCCATGGTTTAGATGCACTTTCACCTTCCACCATCACTATCTTCTTAGTGTCGTGCAACTTTCGCCGGTGCACAAAACCCACCATTGGCCTCCCTCAAAACAGCCACCATACCTACATACTATGGCTTTTTCAAAGTCATTCCGAGATATATTGCCATGCAACTACCACCATGACATGTGCCACCACTTCTACATTGCCATTGCATGATCGTAAGATAGCTAGCATGATGTTTCCATTAATGTCTATGCCATGCTAGATCATTGTCACGGTACACTACCGAAGGCATTCCATATAGAGTCATCGTTGCTCTGAGTTTTGAGTTGAAACTGTGATGATCATCATTGATGGAGCATTGTCCCATGTGAGAAAATAAAAGAGGCCAAAGATGCCCACCAAAATAATAATAAAAGAGGCCAAAGAGCCCATTCAAAAAAATGAGAGAAAAAGAGAGAATGGACAATGCTACCACTTTTCCACACTTGTGCATATTAAGCACCATGATCTTCATTATTGAGAGTCTCTCGTTTTGTCACCACCATATAGCTAGTGGGAAATTTTCGTTATATAACTTGGCTTGTATATTCCAATGGTAGGCTTCCTCCAATTTGCCTTAGGTCTTCGTGAGCAAGCAAGTTGGATGCACACCCACTAGTTTTCTTTAAGAGCTTTCACATACTCTTAGCTTTGGTGCATCATTTGTATGAAAATCCCTACTCATTCACATTGATATCTATTGATGAGCATCTCCACAACTCATTGATATGCCTAGTTAATGTGATCATCTTTTCCTTGTTTGTCTTGCAACCTCCACCACACTCCACACCACTTATAGTGCTAAAACCATGGCTCACGCTCATGTATTGCGTGAGAGTTGAAAAGGTTTGAGAAAGTAAAGATGTGAAAACAATTACTTGGCCAATACCGGGGTTGTCCATGATTTAAATTCGTTGTGCAATGATGATAGAGCATAGCCAGACTATATGATTATGTAGGGATAACTTTCTTTTGGCCTTGTTATTTTGAAAGTTCATGATTACCTTGCTAGATTGCTTGAATTATTATTGTTTCCACGTCAATAGCAAACTATTGTTTTGAATCTAATGGATCTGAACATTCAAGTCACATAAGAGGAGTTACAAAGGACATCTATGCTAGGTAGCATGGAAGCATCAAAAATTCATTCTTTATCACTTCCCTACTCGAGGACGAGCAGGAGTTAAGCTTGGGGATGCTTGATACGTCTCAAACGTATCTATAATTTTTTATGGTTTCATGTTGTTATCTTGTCATTTTTGGATGTGTTATGTACCTTTCATATCTTTTTTGGGACTAACTTATTAATTCAGTGTTAAGTGCCAGTTCCTGGTTTTTCTGTGTTTTTGGCTCTTTTCAGATCTGATTTTGGAACGGAGTCCAAACGGAATAAAATCCCCGAAATAATTTTTTCCCGAACGGAAGAAGATCAGGGGGCTTGAGGGCCAAGCCAGGATAGCTACAGGGGGCCCACAAGCCCTGTAGCCACCACCAGGGGGTGGCGGCTAGTAGGCTTGTGGCCTCCCTAGCGCCCCCCTGGCCTAGCTCCTTCGCCTATATATTCCCTAAAATACAGAAGAAAAAAATCAGGGAATCTACGAAAACACTTTTCCGCCGCCGCAAGCTTCCGCTTCTGCGAGATCTCATCTGGAGACCCTTCCCGGTGCCCTGTTGGAGGGGACTTTGGAGTTGGAGGGCTTCTACATCAACATCATCGCCCCTCCAATGACTCGTGAGTAGTTCACTTCAGACCTACGGGTCCGTAGTTAGTAGCTAGATGGCTTCTTCTCTCTCTTGGATCTTCAGTACAAAGTTCTCCATGATCTTCATGGAGATCTATCCGATGTAATTCTCTTTGGCAGTGTGTTTGTCGAGATCCGATGAATTGTGGATTTGTGATCAGATTATCTATGATATATATTTGAGTCTTTGCTGATTTCTTATATGCATGATTTGATATCCTTGTAAGTCTCTCCGAGTCTTGGGTTTTGTTTGGCCAACTAGAGCTATGATTCTTGCAATGGGAGAAGTGCTTGGTTTTGGGTTCTTACCGTGTGGTGACCTTTCCCAGTGATAGTAGGGGCAGCAAGGCACACATCGTGTAGTTGCCATCAAGGGTAACAAGGTGGGCTTTGTCGTAGATATGAGATTGTCCATCTACATCATGTTATCTTGCTTAAGGCGTTACTCTGTTCTTTTGGACTTAATACACTAGATGCATGCTGGATAGCGGTTGACGTGTGGAGTAATAGTAGTAGATGCAGAAAGTATCGGTCTACTTGTTTTGGACGTGATGCCTATAGATATAATCATTGCCATAGATGACGTCACGACTTTGCGCAGTTCTATCAATTGCTCGATAGTAATTTGTTCACCCACCGTCTACTTGCTTTCATGACAGAAGCCACTACTAAACACTACGGCCCCCGGGTCTATTCACACCTATCGTTTCCACTTTGCTTTTACTTCGCTTTGTTACTTTGTTGCTTTCAGTTCTCACTTGGCAAACAATCTATAAGGGATTGACAACCCCTTCATAGCGTTGGGAGCAAGCTTTTTGTGTTTGTGCACGCACTTGTGATACTCCTTCGCTGGATCGATACCTTAGTTCTCAAAACTGAGGGAAATACTTACCACCGCTGCGCTACATCACCCTTTCCGCTTCGAGGGAACACCAACGCAAGGCTCCAAGGCCACGGGGAAATCCTTTGCACATTTTACTAGGAAGTCCCTAAAGGCGTAGCCATAGCAGAAGGATTCCTGGTGCCGTTGCTGAGGAGTTTCAAGAGAAGAACAGTCTCCCGTCAGCACGTGTTTCTGGCGCCGTTGGAAGGTCTTTTGTTGCAGTAGCAGACGTATCAACTCCCCCAAGCTTAAAACCTTGCTTGTCCTCAAGCAACTCAGTTTACAAACTGAAAGAGAAAGAAAAACTTTGACAAACTTTGTTTGATCTTGTTGTTGCAACTATGTCTAACTCATAACCAGAATTTCAGCAAGATCACAAGCTAACCACATAAGCAAGTGACACAGAGGTCTCACGGTAAACTAATATCAATGGCATAGTCAGCTAGCGAGCAAATAATAATGAGTTTCAGATACGAACAATTCAATCAAAACAAGCATGAAGCAATATGAATAAGTGGTATCTCGCTAGCTCTTTCTGAGATCGCAAAACATAAATGCAGAGCACTTTCAAAGATCAAGGGCTGACTAAACATTGTAATTCATAGCAATGAAGATCCAGTCATAGTCATACTCAATATCAATCAAAAGCAAAGCATAAAAATGACAGAGGTGCTCTCTAATTGGTGCTTATACAAGAGGAGGATGACTTAACAGGTAAATAAATAGACAGACCCTTCGCAGAGGGAAGCATTGATTTGCAGAGGTGCCAGAGCTCAAGCTTTGAAAACAGAGATAATAATTTTGGATGGCATGCTTTCATTGTCAACACAATGACCAAGAGTTCTCAATATCTTCCATGCTACTCATGCTATAGGCGGTTCCCAAACAGAAAAGTAAAGTTTTAACTCCCCCACCACCAATCAATCACACTCCACGGCGAGCTGAATCCTCGGGTACCGTCCATACTAACATCAATCTGGGAGGAGTCTTGTTTTACAGTTATGTTTTTGATTTATGCGTGGAACTAGGCATTCCAATTACCGGCCCCTTTCTCGTGAATGACAGTGAATAAACACATGTCGAGGATAACACGCCTAACATGGAAGATATCAATAGCCCCCTGTCACCACATGAGCGGTTCGGCCATGCAAAACAGATTATTTCTTGAAGGTTTAGAGAATGGCACATGCAAATTTACTTGGAACGGCAGGTAGATACCGCAAATAGGTAGGTATGGTGGACTCTCATGGAAAAACTTTTGGGTTTATGGAAGTGGATGCACAAGTAGTATTCTGCTTAGTACAAGTGAAGGCTAGCAAGAGACTGGGAAGCGACCAACTAGAGAGCGACAATAGTCATCAAGATGCAATGAGTTTGACTAACATTGAGTGCAAGCATGAGCAGGATATAAATCACCACGAATACGAACATCATAGAGGCTATGTTGATTTTGTTTCAACTACATGCATGAACATGCGCCAAGTCAAGCCACTTGAATCATTCAAAGGAGAATACCATCCTATCATACTACATCATAGTCATCTCAAAATCTATGTTGGCATTCAAGACAAACCATTATAAGCTCTCAGCTAATTAAGCATGGCATCACAAACTATGATCTCTAAGTTGTCATTGCAAACATGGTTCTCTCTCAACAAAGCTGAATCTGGGACGACAAGCTAGTCATATTTACAAAAACAAAATAGATAGAGTGCATACCAGCTTTTCCAGTCTCAGTCACTTCATCATATATCATCATTATTGCCTTTCACTTGCACGATCGAACGATGTGAACAATAATAAGAGTGCTCGTGCATTGGACTAAGCTGAATCTGCAGGCAAACACAAAGGAGAAGACAAAGTAATATGGCTCTTGAAAGCTAAACAGGTATGCAGGCAAGAGCCACTAAACATTGTAACCAATATCTTCTACCTTGACCCAAAGAAAAAGAAAACTATTTACACGGGAAAACTCCCAACAAGCAAAAGAAGAAAGGAAAATCTTTTTGGGTTTCTCAAAAGGACACAAAACAAGAAAACAAGAAAACGAAAATAAACTAGCATGGATAATAGAGTGGCAAAGTGTAAACACCGACTAACAAAGTGAAAGCATAAGCATGAATGTAAGGTCGGTGAGAACACGTACTCCCCCCAAGCTTAGGCTTTTGGCCTAGCTTGGTCTACTCCCAAGGCGGGAAATAACCAGCTCCGAGATACTCCGGAGCGGACTGTGGATGCCACTGCTGTGTGAGCTCCTCTGGCTCCCATTGATAAACTGGCGTCTGGTACTCGACTGGCGGCTCGGGCACGGGCACCTGTGGTTGGGCCAAGCCCCAATATGCGTAGATGTCCGAGAGCATAATAGTGTATCTGCCTGCATGAAGATCAAACAAAGAAGGAGCAGGCAAAGTAATAGTCTCTCGAGTACCCTGACTAAATACCAGGTTATAAATAATCCGTCTACTAGCATCTCTATCCAGAAAATCATGGCGAACCATGATGTCATATTCCAGATATTTCTTAGGAAGAAGCATCTCTCCTTCCTCCCCCAGTCTAACGGGTATCTCAAAGTGTCTGGCAAGATGGGTAGCATAGATACCTCCATAGACGACACCCTTGGAACGGTTTGTGTTCAACCGCTGAGCTACTATAGCACCTATGCTATAAGTCTTATCATTATAAAGGCCTTCGCGCAAAACCGAAAGGTCTGGAGAGCTAAGTGATCCAGCCTCCCCACGGCCAATCAAACATTTTCCCACAAATAATGAGAAGTACCGAAGCACAGGAAAATGTATGCTAGCAATTCTAGCGCGAGACACTCCTCTCTCCTCTCCAACAGCAATAGTACCTATGAAATCCTCCAAGTCCCGTGGACGAGGGTCATGAATATCCCCAACATAAGGTAATTTGCATACATTGCAAAAATCATGTAATGTCATGCACTGGGGGATGTCGTATAACATGAACTCAACCATGGGAGGATTCTTCCTTGGATTAAAGATGAAGCTTTGAACGAAAATATTGGTGAGGAGGAGGTATTTTGAGCACTTATCTTCAACGAACGCGGTAAGACCTGCGTTCTCCGCCAAGTAATAAAAGTCTTCATAAAGCCCAGCGGCGCGCAAAAATTCATCACTTGGCCACTCGCACGCTCGAACTTCTGTGACTCGAGGAACCACGTACTTGGGGTGGTTCTTCTCATCCTCCTTGGGGTTACGGCTTGAAGAGCCTCTCAAGAACCTCCTCATAATTTCCCTTTTCTAACTCTGAAAAATTCTAAAATTTTTAGAGACTTCGAAAGAAAAGTGAGTAAGGATTAACCCAACTCGTAGGAACTACTCCTACTAGTGCCTAGAGACCATATCACGCGCTAAAACTACTTGGGACCAGCTAAAATCAACATTTCAAGCTCAAGAACAGGGTCACCAAGGTAGCAAGAATACGCGAAGGATAAAGCACTAGAGCAAAAACTGATTGGACCAATGGGGGAGTCACTTACCAAGGAGTAATTTCCCCAAAACGGTTCGGAGAATGGTGCTTTGAGCAAGGAGATCGAAAATCTCAGCCAAATGAGCAAGAACACGGGTTTGAGCTGCGAAACGATTTTTTCTGGAGATAGAAGAAGAGGATGGGAGCTGGAATGAGTGGAGTGGGTCCCTGTGGGCCCCACAAGCTTGGTAGCCGCCACCAGGGGCGGCGGCTACAGGGCTTGTGGCCCACTGGTGTGCCCCCCAGGCCAGCTCTCAGTCCCAGTATTTTTCAAATATTCCAGAAAAAATCATATTTTATTTTCAGGACCATCGGACAACTTTTATTTTTGGGGTATTTTTCTCCGGGACGCTAAAACAGAAAGCAGGAAAAATTAAACTAAATCTATCATTTTTCTTCTAAGCAACAGAAAGTGAAAGCTTAAAACAGAGGTATGTGACTCCTTGATTCATCCATTGCATGGTCATCGGAAGAAATCCGTCAATTGGGTTGATCAAATCCTCATGAAAAAACCTTCTCGGATCGCAAAAGAGAAAGGAGAATTTTCAAATAGCCACTAAGTCACCTCAATGGGCATATGTATCTCCCCAACAAGCAAATCATACTTCATCTTGACACGAGGAATAGGGTATTCAAAGCTCCCAATAAGAATCGATGAAGTTTTTTCGATAGCATTGATGCAATGTACTTGATATCGTTTCTTCGGAAAGTGCATTGTATGCTCATTACCGTTGACATGGAAAGTGGCATTGCCTTTGTTGCAATCTATAACAGCCCCTGCAGTGTTTAAAAAGGGTCTTCCGAGGATGATAGCCATGGCATCATCCTCGGGAATATCCAAGATAACAAAGTCTGTTAAGATAGTGGTGTTAGCAACCACAACAGGCACATCCTCGCAAATGCCGATAGGGAAAGCAGTTGATTTGTCGGCCATTTGCACAAAAATTTCAGTGGGTGTCAACTTATCTAGTTCAAGTCTACGATAAAGAGAGAGTCGCATAACACTAACACAGACTCCAAGGTCACATAAGGCAGTTCTTACGTAGTTTCCTTTAATGGAGCAAGGTATAATGGGCACTCCGGGATCACCAAGTTTTTTAGGAGTTCCACCTTTGAAAGTGTAATTGGCAAGCATGGTGGAGATCTCAAGATCTGGTATCTTCCATTTATTAGTCACGATATCTTTCATGTACTTGGCATACGGAGACATTTTGAGCATATCAATTAACCACATCTGCAGAAAGACGGGTCTTATCATCTCAACGAAGCGCTCAAAATCCTCATCATCCTTTTTCTTGGATGGCTTAGGAGGAAAGGGCATGGGTCTCTGAACCCATGGCTCCCTTTCTTTACCATGCTTCCTAGCAGCGAAGTCATTCTTATAGTATCTCTTAGGTTGTGGGTTATCAGGATTAACCGTAGGTTCAATCTCCACATCCTTATCATTGCTAGGTTGAGCATTATTATGAACATCGTTGTCCATATTGTCACCAGGTTCATGTTCATCACCAGATTGTGTTTCTGCATCAGACGCAGAAATATAATTTGGTTCTTCAGGTGTGACAGTATTTGGTGAACTGACATGTAGGTTTCTATCATCCTTCTTCTTAGGATGACTGGGTGTATGAGCATTAATTCATTGAGAATCTTGATCAATTCTCTTAGGATGGCCTTCAGGATACAAAGGTTCCCGAGTCATTTTGCCTCCTCTAGTAATGACTCTGACAGAGTTGTCATTTAATTCATTGAGCAAGTCATTTTGAGCTTTAAGTATTTGTTCTACCTGAGTAGTAATCATAGAGGCATGTTTACTCAGAAGCTTCAGATCATTGACATTTCTATCTACACAAGCACTTAAATGACTAAGAATACGAGTACTTTGTTCCAAATGTCTGCTAACATAATCATTGAAACTCTGTTGTTTGGCAACAAAGTTGTCAAATTCATCAAAGCATAGGCTAGCAGGTTTGTCAAAAGGAATATCACTCTCATCAAACCTACGGAGAGAATTCACTTCTACTACTTGTATCGGGTTATCGAGATCATGGATCTCTTTGATAGGTGGTAGATTTTTGACATCTTCAGATCTAATGCCTTTCTCTTGCATAGATTTCTTGGCTTCTTGCATATCTTCGGGACTGAGGAATAGAATACCTCTTTTTTTAGGAGTTGGCTTAGGAGGTGGTTCGGGAATAGTCCAAGCATTATCATTGATCAAGATGTTATTCAGAAGGACCTCAGCTTGTTCTATAGTTTGTTCCCTAAAAACACAACCGGCACAACTATCTAGGTGGTCTCTAGAAGCATCAGTGAGTCTGTTATAGAAGATATCAAGTATCTCGTTCTTCTTAAGAGGGTGATCAGGCAAAGCATTCTGTAGCTGGATGAGCCTCCCCCAAGCTTGTGGAAGACTCTCTTCTTTGAGTTGAGCAAAGTTGTATATTTCCTGCAAGGCAGCTTGCTTCTTGTGGGCAGGGAAATATTTCTCACAGAAGTAATAGACCATATCATGGGGACTACTCACACATCCAGGAGCAAGCGAAGTGAACCAGGCTTTAGCGTCATCCTTTAGGGAGAAAGCAAACAGCTTAAGGATATAGTAGTAGCGGATCTTCTCCTCACTAGTGAAAAGGGTGGCTATATCGTGTAGTTTGGTAAGATGGGCTACGACCGTCTCAGACTCATAACCGTGGAAAGGATCAAATTCGACTAGAGAGATTATATCAGGGTCGACAGAGAATTCATAATCCTTATCGGTGATAAAGATAGGTCAAGTGGCAAACTTCGGGTCGTATTTCATCCTAGCTTTCAGAGATTTTTCCTTCCACTTGAGAAGTAATTTCTCAGCGTCATAGGCATCCTTACACGCAAGAAAATCCTCAGCTATCTCTCCCTCCATAACGTAACCCTCGGGTATATCAGGCAATTCATATCTAGGAGAGCTAGATCTAGCAGGAGCAAAAGCAAGTTTTATCTCAATAGTATCGGCAGTTTCAGAAGCATCACGAGCATTGGCAGTAACTCTAGCAATATGAGCATCAAGGAATACCCCTAGTGGCATATCAGGCAAAGTATTATCTCTAGCAGTATCAAGCATAGCATCATCAGGCAAAATAGCATCTCTAGCGTTATCACGCAAAGCAGTATCAAGCATAGCATCTCTAGCAGTATCAGGCATAGCAGCATCATAAGCATCATCAAGCACAGGTGACATATCAAAATTTTCTAGCAGGAGGTGGTGTCGCAAACTTACTCATAACTGAAGGTGAATCAAGTGCAGAGCTATATGGCAGTTCCTTACCTCCCCTCGTAGTTGAGGGCAAAACTTTGGTTTTTGGATCTTTCAGATTCTTCATAGTGATCAGCAGATATAAATCCCAAGTGACTCAGAGAATATAGCAATCCCTTCCCCGGCAACGGCGCAAGAAAAATGCTGTTAGCAGATCCCCGGCAACGGCGCCAGAAAAATGTTGTTAGCAGATCCCTGGCAAATGCGCCAGAAAAATGACGTTCCCAATTGCTCAACAATTGGAAATTGTCTTGCAATAGCCCACCAGCGTGTGGGATTGAGGCAGTTTTTGAGGGTAGAGTATTCAACCCAAATTTATTGGTTCGCACGACAGGAAGTGAAAGAATATTCTCAAGTATTAACAGATGAATGTGTCAGATTCAACCACACCTGAAAGATTAGTATCTGCAGGCAAAGTGTCAACACCAAAGTAGTATGATAACAACGGTGCCAGAAACGATCTGTTGACGGCAGACTGTTCCTAACTGTTGTATCAATAGCGCCAAAAAAGTATTGTAGCAGGTAGCAGCAGTGTAACGAGTAACAGTAGTGGCAAGGAACAGCAGTAGTGACAGCAGTAGCAAGTAGCAACAGCAAGTAACAGTAGTGGCAGCAGCAGCAGGGCAAAGCAAGTAACAGCAGTAGTGGGACAAACTCGTAGGCAATGGGTCGGTGATTTGTTGGATAACATTCATCATGCAACAGTTATAACACGGAGAGATATGTGGCTAGCTCCCGTTCGTCAATGTGATGTAGGCATGCATTCCGTGTGTCGTCATACGTGCTTAGGGAAAAGAACTTGCATGACATCTATTGTCCATCCCTCCCGTGGCAGCGGGGTCCAAAAGGATACTACAGGATATTAAGGTTCTCCTTTTAATAAAGAACCGGAACAACGCATTAGCACTTGGTGAACACATGAACTCCTCAAATTATGGTCATCACCGGGAGTGGTTCCGGTTATTGTCACTCCGGGGTTGCCGGATCATAACACATAGTAGGTAACTACAACTTGCAAGATCGGATCTAAAACACACATATATTGGTGACAACATAAAAATTTCAGATCTGAAATCATGGCACTCGGGCCCTAGTAACAAGCATTAAGCATGGCAAAGTAGTAGCAACATCAATCTCAGAACATAGTGGATACTAGGGATCAATCCCCGTCAAAACTAACTAGATTACATGATAGATCTCATCCTACTCATCACCGCCCAGCGAGCCTACAAATAGATTACTCACGAAGGATGAAGAGCTTCATGGAATTGGAGAGGCAAGAAGGTTGATGATGACGATGGCGACGATTTCCCCTCTCCGGAGTCCAAAACGGACTCCAGATCTGCCCTCCAGATGAAGAATGGGATGTGGCGGCGCCTCCGTATCACAAACGCGATGAAATCTTCTCTCTCGATTTTTCTGGGACGAAAGGGAATAAATAACGCTGGAATTGGGGGCGGCAGAGCCACGTGGGCCCCACAAGCTTGGTAGCCGCCACCAGGGGGGTCGGCGGCTACACGGCTTGTGGCCCACTGGCCCGTCCCCTCCGGTGGATCTTTGCGCAGGTATTTTTCATATTTTCCAGAAATATTCTCCGTAAATTTTCAAGACGTTCCGAGAACTTTCATTTCTGCACAAAAACAACACCATGGCAATTCTGCTGAAAACAGTGTCAGTCCGGGTTAGTTCCATTCAAATCATGCAAATGAGAGTCCAAAACAAGGGCAAAAGAGTTTGGAAAAGTAGATACGATGGAGACGTATCAAATAGCAATTGGATATCCTCAAGTGAACAAAATAAAGAAAGCTATGCTCCCGAGCAACGGTGCTAGAAAATGGTCTTGATAACCCACAAGTATAGGGGATCACAACAGTCTTCGCGAGTAGTATTACACCCTGATTTATAGATTTGACACAAGGGGAGCCAAAGAATATTTATTTGTCTTGGCAGTTGAGTTATCAATTCAACCACCCCGGGGATATCTCTCTGCAGCAAAGATATTAGTAGTAGAGCAAAATAGTAGTAGTAACGGTAACAGCAGGAGATTTGTAATGATTGTATCAGTAGTAGCAGCAATAGTAACTTAGTAAGATTTAGTATATGAAAAGCGTAGGCTATGGATCAGTGATGGATAGTTATGGATGACATCATTCATGTAACTCAGCTTGGGCATTTGGGTACCCGAACCCAAACTGAACCGAATTACCCGAGTAATTCGATTATCGGGTTAGGGTTCGGTTCTCATTTCCTAGTTATTAGGTTTTCGGGTTAGGGTTGGGGGTCCAGTCTCAAAAAATCCGAAATACCCACACTACCCGAATTATTCATATTAGCCAAATTATTTATGCTATTATTACACTGACATGTTATCCATACTAACTAAAGTAGCCAGACTATCCAAAATACACACACTACCCAAATTACTCATACCAAAAATTGATGTGTGCTCTGAATATTTTAGGTTCTTTCAGTACCCGAATCAAAATTTTGGGTAATTTGGGTTCGGGTACTTTTTTAACACAAAAAATTCCGGTTCCCATTTTTGAGTACCCGAATTACCAATAACCCAAACTAGTCGAACCGAAATAACCAATAACCGGAACGCCCAGGGTGACATGTAACAGTTACACACTAGAGATACAAAGAACTAACTCCAATTCATCAGTA
Source organism: Hordeum vulgare subsp. vulgare (assembly GCF_904849725.1). Lineage (NCBI taxonomy): Eukaryota > Viridiplantae > Streptophyta > Magnoliopsida > Poales > Poaceae > Hordeum > Hordeum vulgare. Next base: position 2,987,053 of record NC_058524.1, read on the forward strand.
TAATGTAGACATGTATTCTGTATATAGTCATACGTGCTTGCGATAAGAACTTGCATGACATCTTTTGTCCTACCGTCCCGTGGTAGCGAAGTCTATAAGGAAATCTAAGGGATATTAATGCCTCCTTTTAATAGAGAACCGGAACAAAGAATTAACCCATGGTGAATACATGAACTCCTCAAACTACGGCAATCACCGAAAAGAATCCCGATTATAATCACCTTGGGGTATGCCGATCATGACACATAATAGGCGCATACAACTTGCAAGATAGGATCTACATATTTTCATATTCAGAAAAAACATAATAGGTTTAGATCTGAAGTCATGGCACTCGGGCCCTAGTGACAAGCATTAAACATAACAAAGTCATAGCAACATCAATCTCAAAACATAGTGGATGCTAGGATCAAGCCCTATCAAAATAACTGAATTACATGATCAATCTCTAGCAAGCCTACAAAGGAATTACTCACTCCCGGTGGTGAGCATCATGGAGTTGTTGATGGACAAGGGTTGGTCATGACGACGACGACGAATCCCCCTCTTCAGAGCCCCAAACAGACTCTAGATCACCCCTCCCAATGAAGAAACAAGGGGTGCATGTGGCTTCGTCTCTAAAAATGCAATGATCTCTGATTTTTTTTCTCCGTGATTGTGAATTTATAGGACTAAAATTACGGTCGGGGGAGCCATGTGGGTCCCACAAGCTAACAGGGCGCGCCCAGGGGGTTTGCACGCTCTCTGGCAGGTCTTCGCTCTATAATTGTTCATATATTCCAAAAAAAACACAAAAAGTTTCGCCCAATTCCAATAACTTTATTTCTGCATAAAAATAACATCAAGATAATTGTGCTGAAAACAGTGTTAGTCCGGGTCAGTTTCATTCAAATCTTGAAAATTAGAGTCCAAAACAAGAGCAAAAATATTTGGAAAACTAGATATGTTTGAGACGTGTCAACTCCCCCAAGCTTAACCCATTGCTTGCCCTTAAGCAATTCAGTTGATAAACTGAAAGTGATAAAGAAAACTTTTACAAAGTCAATTGTTCTCGTTGCATATGTATGATAACAATTAAACATCATATTCTCTTTACAAACCCATTGTTTGTTGTACGAGCACACAAAACAGATGTTTAATTGAATGTTTAGAGTTGGCACGTGCAAATTTACTTAGAACTATAGGGTAATACCGCATAAAGGTAGGTATGATGGACTCATTTGGCATAGCTTGTGTTAGTATGGCTCAACTTGTGGACTAGTGGCATGTATCATGTACTCCCTCCGTTCCTAAATATAAGACCTTTTAATGATTCCAATATAAATTTAATACGGAGCAAAATGAGTGAATGTGCACTCTACAATATGTCTATATATATCTGTATGTAGTCCATATTAAGAATTTCTAAAAGATCTTATATTTAAAAACGGAGGACGTAGTATTTTGGTCAGCTACATAAGTGCCCTTAAACGAAAGGACATCATTAAAAAATGAGAAAATATAATTCTTCCCCTCCCAAGTAAGCTCTGAGTCAATAGTGTAATAGGTCTTGTCTGTTATATCCGATGTATTTATTGAGGATAAAAACTAAGTTTTCAATTATAAATAAACGAATTAAGTTAGGGGTGAATAGCAACTATTTTTAAATAAGAAATATCAATTATTTAACAAAGTCACAAGAAGGTAGAATTTGAATCATGTCCAGATCCACCCAAATTTATTTATCATATGAACGATGCCAATCTTGAAGGTTATGCTTATACCCTCCTCAGATCCGCAAGCCATGCATAATCCTCTCCAATTTGCACAAGCAACATATGTGTGACCTACTTCATTGTAAATGGTAGCCTCGGAAATGAAATCATATTTCGCCTTAAGGTAAGTTGTCCTCTCATTCATCTTATCCACGTCATCAAAATAGAACTTCTCTAGGGCATAATGTCTTGCATAGCACGGGATGCACTAGTTCATGTTTTGTTCATCGAATTCAAATTTTGTTGATTTATTTTTTCAAAATAAATATTCTAAGATACAAATTTTTTCACGAAGTTTAAAATATCTTCATCGGATTCAAAATTTGTTTCACCGAATACCAAATAATTTTATCATTATTGAAAAATGCTCGCAAAACAATGTTCATCAAATTCATTTTTTGTTCACCGGGACTTCACAAATGTCATCAAAATTCAAAATTTGTACATCATGTTCAAAATTTATTCATCATTTTCCAAATATGTTCATCAAATTTGAACAGTGTTTATCGACTTCAAAAAATGTTCATAAAATTCAAATTTTGTTCATCCTTCTTTTCAATAAAAAAAACATTGTTCATCAAACTGAACTTTTTTCATCATATTCAAACAAAATTCAACATAATGTTTAAAAATGTTCATCAATACCCAAATTCACTAGCATTTTTGAAATAACGAATATTTTTTGAAACCACGAATAGTTTCGAAATTCAAAAACATTTTCGTATTCAGGGAACTTTTTGGCTCCGGTGAAGTTCTTCAGTTTTTATAAATTTTAAAACTATTTCGAAATTCCAAATTATTTAAATAAGGAAAAATAAAAATGGAAGAAAAAAAAAGGTAAGATAGGGGGCCCCACAGAGCTGCTAATGGTCCGGCCGAAATGGCCACATGACGGGGAGCGAGGGTTACGCACTCGGACTCCCCCAACGCGTCGGGTGCTGAATAGGAAAACTAAATCGCAAATTCCTATTTACCGCTTATGGCCGCAAGTAGTCAGGTGGACCGGCCTGTACGAACATTTGAGTGCTTTCGGTTTGGGGAATCTTGGTTACCAGCTGGTTTTTCCTATTTTTAAGAACCTTCTAGGATGTTCCAGAAACGGTTTTTCCATTTCACCTTTTTGCTTCTTGTTTTTTTCTGTTTTCTTTTTTCCTTTATTTTCGTTTTTGCTTTTTTTTTCTTGCTTCCTTTTCTTTTCTTGCTGTTTCATTTTTTCTTTTTCATTTGCCCTTTGTTTGAAAATTTCCAATATTGATTCGGAATTTTATAACATGTTATCATTTCCAAAATTGTTGAATCCTCAAAAATATCCTCAATATTGTTTCGTTCGCTATCTAAAATAAATCGTTGAATCCTCAAAAATATCCTCAATATTGTTTCGTTCGCTATCTAAAATAAATCGTTGAATCCTCAAAAATATCTAAAAATCTCTCCTTGGCCCTCTAGCCACCAGTGGTTAGACATTAAAAGCTGTGAAAAACTCATGAATATAAGAAAGAGCGTGAATTTGGAATAAGTTCATGATTTAGAAAAAAAATAGTGAATTTTATTTGTTTGTAGATTTGAAAAACAAATCTTGAGTTTATTTTAAAAATAAGAATAAAAAATAAACCAAACAGAAAAGCGGGAAAGCAAAGCAAAAGAAAAATAAAAGCAAGTGGACAAAGCTTATAGAATTTTCCCAAAATTGAAAGGACGACAATACTACAGCTCGCGCCTCTGTGAACATGGCTCTGGCTGCAGCCCAGCCTCTGTGAACTGGCGAAAACTGCAAGGCAGTGAAGCATAAGAACATAATCCCAAGGCCCAGCAGGCTTAATTTATTTTTGATGTGACCGTATGAAATCGGCTTTCTGGCCCAGCCCAATAACGCCACAAATCTGTCAGGACAGTGCACCTGAGGATCAGACATTTCTCAACCAAACAAAAAAATCTTGAGGATTAGACAATGGCTCAACAAAAAACAAACTTGAGGGCCACACGTCGTACCTTCCACCAAAATTGAAGTTGAACCATATTATTACCTCGAAAATAACCCGAATCAACGAATCTTTTCCATGGTTACCGAACCTTCCACCGAAACTATTTACTTTTTCATTTTGATGAAAGGCCCCAATAGAATACAGATCCAACAAAACAACAGATAGAAAGAGACCGTCCTAGTTACAACAATTCTGAAATCTTATCAACAGATAGAAAAGGTGCCGCGAAGATTGTATTGTGATTAAATCTGTCGTCGCACGTATAGAAAGGAAGTCGGAAGATTTCATTTCAAAAATTTGGTAGCAGCGCAACCGCGTGCCCCTCTCGTTCCCCAAATAATTCCATTTACAATTGATTGATCAATATGATCATCATCATCATCATAGTCCCGCTGCAGGATACATATCCATCCTGCCAGTAGTTACACTTGGAAGGCAGTGATCATCCTGCCAACAAATCATCTACCTAATTCATCTCGCCAAGAACCCAAAAATCCAAAAAGAAAAAAGAAAAAACAACAACAAACAAACAAACAGACAGGAAGATGACTAGAGTAGCTAGTACTCCATCTCCATCCATCCATGAGGGAGGAAGCTTCCGATCAATCAATGTGATCGATCGAATCATAACATGTTGTATAGGTGAATATGCATTACCTGGCCAAGAGCTTGATTAATTTCAGCTACAAGGCGGCTGAGGCGTCTTCGGCCGTGAAGATCTGGTTGTAGGAGTCGTCCATCTCATGCACCATGAGCTTCTCGACGGTGACGGCGGCGCTGGTGGCGTTGTTGAAAAGGTACACGCCTGCGGCGGCGTAGATGGCCTCCGTCGGGTACACCCTCGACGTTGCCGTGGACCTGCCACCCATGGCGAAGCTCTCCACGATCGAGTGGTCCACCAACACCCTGAGGGATAGATCCTCACCGTCAAGCACAGGCACGGTGAAACCGACCACCCGCTTCACGACGTCCTGGGCCAGCGACGATCGCGACTCGTCCTGGCAGAAATGGGTTTGGAGGCCTCCATCGAGGCCCCTCGACACGTAGAAGTACACGGCCGTCTGCTCCTGGAGGGCACCGTCAGCAAGGACGAGGAGTCCGAAGGGGCCGAGCGCGCCACGGTTGGCGGCGCCGCCGCTGGTGCTGCAGTTGTAGCCGACATCAGCCTCGTTGACAGCGGCAACGGCTGAGGCGTCGAGGTGGAAGGTGGCCTCAATGTCGAGCTGGGTGGCGCGACGGAGCGGGAGAGGGAACACGCTCCCAGTGTCGATGGTGGTACCACCGAGGTCGGTGGAGTTGATGCGGAGCGTCTCGATCTCCACGACGGGCCACTGGATGAGGTTCGTCCGGGTCTTCTCGTCCAGCACCACCGTCCTTGGGATCGACTGTATTACAAATGCACACACACAGATTAGTTAGATACTTGTACCATCGAATCAATCATGAACAATGCACGTTGGAAACAATAACTTGGGGAAGAAATAAACATGAACAAAAATGGTGTGAGATGCTTCACATATAAGCATAGAAAAATGGGGTTGCACGACCAAGTAGTAATAATTAATCTAAGTAGGGTAACATAGAGATCCACAACTCCGGATAGAAAGTCTGGATTTGGTGGTTAGCTGGGACCAGACAAATTAAGATACGGTTGCGTCCATCAATCATATCAATGGTCAACAGCCAATCCATACAATAATACTCCTTCTGTGTCTAAACAATTATAATTATAAAAAACTAATCATTTATCTAGGCATGCATGCACATGGTTACACGTGGGATTGACGTGGCATGCACATGTGTTGTAGCCGTAGGGCTGCACAAGTTGCCATGTTTAGAGAGAAATTAGCAGTCTTGATCTGCACTCATTGACAAACCTATCCATCACATATCCATTGATAAGTAGGTTAGTGATTAATTAGCATGTCTCGCGTACCACGAGGATTAAAAGATTAACAAAAAGGTCTTTGTTGTACAGGGGTTGGAGAAGAAAATGTAGTACGCGTTTGTTTGCAGGTTGGTCAACTGGAATTAACAAAAGTTTGAAGCGAACATGCATGCACGTTTTCAATTCATTTCCCAGAAAAATTGCCACAACCGACCGACCGACCGACCATGTCGTTGTTGTCATCTTAAAGCTGAAGGCTTCAATCTTCAACAGCAAGGCAGCGACGCACAACCAACATATGGGTAATTAAACAAGAAAGAAACGTGCAACGACGAGACCGCGACAACTAGCTAATTATCAAGCCAGCTTAGCAACATCGACATGTTTAACCCAGTCAATATGCATGACAGCGATCGACATTACCCACGATCGACCACAGCCAACTAGCAGCCCCAAATCCCAATGACCAGAACGATGCATTCATCTATCCACACAAATTAACCATGGAAATATACAATGATGCATAATGCAAGGTAAACAAAATGACTGATAGAAATTGATATACCATTAGGGACGCCCATCCCTTGGCCACGTCGGCGCGCTCGGAGTCGGTCTCGCCGATCCATCCCCACAGCACGCGGCGGTTCTTGGCAGGGTCGTAGAAGGTCTTGGACGCGTAGAACTTGCCCCAGTCGTACCTCAGACCGATCCCAACATCCATCTCCGCGTCTATCGCTGTATACTTGTTGGCAGCAGCGTCGTACCTCCCGAGCGCGTACCAGTCGTGGCGGTCATCGTCGCTGCTCTCCTTCATCACGTACAACTCCTCCGAGCCATCGGCCCCACCGACAGGGTAGAAGTCGATGCACTCCCACATGCCAGTGCCAGAGACGCTATGGAGCAAGTTGGGGATGAGCTCATAGTTGATAAAGTCCTTTGTCTTGTATGTCATGACGATGCCGGTGTGCCCGTGGTTGTCCTTGGACCCGATGACGATGCGCCACGTCTTGTCGGACTCGTCGAACCAGGCGGTGGTGGGGTCACGGAAGTCCTTGTCGCCGATGCCGGGAGGCGGGAAGAGGATAGGGTTGGCCTCGTGCTTGGTCCAGTTGCGGAGGAGGGAGTCGTTGGGGTCGGTGGGCACGGCGAGGCATTGGACCTGCACGGAAGCGTTGGTGGAACCGGTGTAGAGCATGACGAGGGAGCCGTCTGGGAGCACGGTGGCGGAGCCGGTCCAGACGCCGTTGATGTCGTACCACTGGTCGGGCACCATGGCGAGCGGGAGGTGGCGCCAGTGGATGAGGTCGCGGGACACGGCGTGCCCCCACGCGATGTTCCCCCACACCGCCCCCTCCGGGTTGTACTGGTAGAAGAGGTGGTACCATCCGCGGTAGTACACAGGACCTGCGGTACAACATGAAGAAATGAAATTAGATCATGAAATTAATCTGTCTATTCGGGTGATTAGGTGGATGCGGGGTGGTGGATTATAAGGAAAGTAATCATGGGTGCCTTGTTGGCACATCACTGCAACCACGTTGGTGGTCCCATATATCCATATGATGTGCATTTAGGACCGGTGGATCGATCGAGTTTGAACGGATGTCAAATTTGCATTTGCAACAACAACAAAAGAAAGAAAGTTTGAACGGATGTAGTCTCTCCGTTCCATGATATATATATAGCTTCAAAAACGTTCTTATATTATGGAACGGAAGGAAAGGAGTGCGTAGATGTACACGAGACACACGTGTATTATCATCTCTTTATCCATCTGTACTGAATAATCAACTGTACCGGCCTTTTGTTTTGGATCTGTTGGCACGTTGCTAGCTACTGGTAGCTAGACGTGCGTGCAACACGGACGCGCACGCGGACCTTGTATCCATCTACCGGTTTTATTTCTCCATTCGATCGATCGGTTTCTCTTGTGAGAAACTGACCATCTAGAAGTGTAGTACGTAGATCGGGATTGGGTCAAACTCCAAAGCTAGATGCATGCATGGTTTATCTAGATCGGTACGGTGATATTTAAATATCGTTTCAGTTCCGCGACAGCCGGCGATGAGATTCTGAGCAAGTGGTACTACTGTAAAAAAGATTCTGAGCAGGAATATTCTATCCATGCCCTGAGATCGATCGGTTAACCAGGAGTCGGTAGCACTTACCGTTGGGATCTGCATGCATGCATCCATCCATAGATGTAAATCGCCGGAGTGGAGGAGGCCGCCGCCGGTCGCCGCCAGCAAACAGATAGCAAAGCCAGTCAGGTTCTCGATCGATCCGAAAATGGAATGTGAATCTGAGTCGAGCCGAAAAGGAAAGGATTCATGGATGGATCGTGCACGTACCGTTCATCCAGTTCTTCTCGGGCTGGAAATGGAATCCGGTGCGCTGCCACTGGAGCATGGCGTTGCTCCAGGGGAAGCCGTCGGCGTCGCCGCCGGCGGCGAGGAGGCCCACCATCTCGTACGCCGCGCCGGAGGTCTTCTCCGACACGCCGGCGTCCCTGCCGCGGCTCCGCGCCGTGTCCGCCAGCGGCGGCATGTCCGCGACCACGTCGCCGCCCACGACCCTGTCCACCCTGCTGGACCCGGCGAGCGCGCTGGCCACGACCAGCACCACCACGGCCGAGGCGGCCAGCACGGCGACGCACGCGCGCCACCTCACCCCGCCGCCGGCGCCGGTCCGTCGCTCGTCCGCGACGTCGGACGGGGCCAGCGGCGCGTAGGCGTACGCGTACGGCAGCGCCGTCTCGCCGGGGCTAACGGCCCGGGGCTCCATTGACGACGATCGACGATCTTGAATCAATCAATCAAGGAAAACAATATGGAATCAGTTACGGCGGATCGGTGGACGGGTGGATAGGCATGGATGGATGGATGGACCCGGCGAGCGCGATTTATAGTTGGCGGGGAGAGTAAAAATGGCAAGCCGCGGGATGCAAGCGCGTGCGTAGGATGCGGCGACTCGCCTCTCATCTCCTCCCAGCTGCGTGGGCCAACCAGGTCAGGGATACAAATTATTTTTCCATTTCTTTTTTAGAAAGGAACGCAAGGACATTGACCCAACAAGATCGGGGATCCATTTCGTTTTAAGAAACTAGCTGCCATCCAGTCCATTGCTAGACAACCTGTATTATTAATTACATTCTGAATGGAGAGGAAAAAAGATTGTATACACCCACGTCCATGTTACCATCCAACCACAGGGTGGTTCTTCGTGCATACATTGCAATATAGCTTTTGGGCATTTCTTTCCTATCTTATTTTCGACTCGCCTAGTATGTTCTTCTTTTTACAACCACACATGTGCTTTTGTTGGTCTCTAACTAGTTGCCGGTATCTCCATGCCTTCGACAACCGCCACAAATTCTATAGCTCGACTGTTTGAAGTCGTGGCTTGGGACTACCCTAGAACCCAAACAAGATGCACTCGTGGGTGAATAGTTTTAGACGTGTTTTATCGGCATTTCAAGAAATCGCTTGCGGAAGGGACTACATTCACCGATTTGACTAAACAAGTGCTCGTGTTTTGTAGCAGGAGCAATATGACCATTGACTAAGCCAATCGCTAAAGATATTAATCCAATTGTTCAAGTAGTTAGAGATGTTTCAGTTGTGCCCGGCTTGGAGACCGATGGGATATATGCGCCAAGATATATAGGCTTTAATGAAAAGTATGAGATTGAATTGACACGTCCAGTGAAGCGGCCCTCAAGGTGTTCGTTCGATCTATCTTTTTGACATTTCCTAATTGAATATTTTTACTTAGTCAATTTCGATCTATCTTTTTGACATTTTCTAATTGAATAGTTTTACTTAGTCAAGAGGATTCTCGTGCATACATGAAGATTTTTCTAGCTATTGGCTCGAGGTTCGTCTTCACCGGAGGGTTGCGTGTTGGTTATGGCTACTACAACGCGGGGTTTCTTGTGTATCGAGGGACTGTCTGTTGGTCATTGAAACCCTGACTTCGAGTTAAACATATCGCTCGTGCAATTAGAAGTTTTTTTTTATTGATGGAATTTTAGAAATTGTTGCATCATAAAAGATCGGGTCAAATAAGCAGTACGTCAGGAGCATGCATGTGTGCTTGATACTGGATGCCAACCATTGCTGCATTGCCTTCCTTGTCGACTGAAAATCTAGGGGTTGCGTGGTTCGGAGAACCCTATAGATGGAAGGAGAGATAACCATGAAAGAACACATCAAAAATGCTAAACGTATGGGCCTCTTAGAGGTGCTTTACGGACCCTTTCCCAATAACCTCTTCACCCCCTGATTTTCACCCGGGTGGGTCCCTCCATCATTCCTTAATCCAATCATAATGCGACAAATCAATATCACCCTATAAAACGTCTGTAACCTTTCGTCGATGTAGTGTTACTCATGAACACATGGAGGATAGTTAATTTTATCGAGTTTTCCGCCTTTCGAAATTACTTGGCGAAGAGTTTATGACCTACTTCTTCATTGATTAAAAATCACACATGCATGTGTATAACGGACGTGGGGTGCAAGATAAATTGGATGTGAAAAAAAATTCAAATTGTGAGCACAATTATTTGTTAGAAACGATGGCTAGTCACATGTTATCTCGTAAGAATATATAATATACAAATCCAAGTTGTTATGACAATTATATGCCATGGTCGTGCGCCGCACACATGCATGTTTCTCTTACCCCGAAGAGCATTGCCACATCATGGATTAAACATGTACAGCAATGCCACCGAAAACAAAACAAAATATATGACAGCAATATGGATATAGTTTGGGGCCCACAAGATTGTGGGTATGGGTTGCTTCCAGGTCATGTTATCCATCTCCCTGATGCTGATGCATGACGGTCACCAACCGGATTCGGTCTTAACTGTCAAAGATTCAAAGCTCAATTAATGGTACTCCAATAATGCTGATATGTATCCAAACGAAATGATACAGCTATAGTAGACGAGAGAGAAGCACATCCAGCAGAATAGATGGAAGCAGACGAAGCAACTGAATTTCGTTAAGTGAAATTTATACACGTTTGAAAAGTCCCTAGCTAGCTAGCTCGAGGTGATGGCACTTATGAGGAAGCACCATGATATATAACTTGATCAAATCCAGAAGTTGGAATTGTCAACACGGTTGTTGTCGATTAGAGGTGGCCGTACGTGAATCACATGTCCCCTCTTCCTGACAGAAGAGAAATAAGCCCGTACTGCTACATACATGAAGACATCTATTAGGCCATGACCACATCAGACGCATGTTTCTTGTACATGAAGAAGGTTGGCACGCACCATCGTTTTTTGACTGGCTAATACAGCAGGCTTAAAATATGTGCAATAATAGACAAACGGATGTGGTTTGGGGCCTACGCGATCGCGGAATCGGTTGCTTCCGGGTTATCCACATCTGCCACCTGATAGACGCCGGCCACCAACCGGAATCAAACTGTCAAGATTCAAAGCAACAATTTACTAGTGCAAATAATGCGGATGGATGGATCAAATATTCGAATAGAGAAACAATGCGTCGCTAGAGTACATGTGGCCGAAGCAAGCGAAAGCCAATGGACGCAAGTGAGGAAACTATATATACTGTCTTCCACGTGGTGCCACGTCGGCCTTGCTCCAAGTGGTAAGTTGGTTTTCGCTTTCCTCTTGGTCAACCATCGCCGGTCGGGTCCACGAGCAGTGGCTGCATGCATGCATATGGTAATCACTAATCAGCGGAGCCACGTGGGTGGGTGGCTCATGGGGTCTCGAAGTGTCAGGCTGGCAGAGACATGCGATTGGCTGGCCCATTCAGACCACCAAGTGGCACGTTGCTGACTCGGCCTACAGGTGGCGTACGTGGTGGAGTATATTATTGTCGGCATGATGCACACCGGCATGGATGTGTAGGATCGGAATGAATCAATGCGTATATATGGAGCAAGTATAAGAGCAGATAATAATGTTTATTTATATAGTTTAAGATGTCGTGGGAGCATAATTGAGAGGAAAATGTTGTAGGAGCATTATTTAGATGAGCGGGTTGATCGGTGCTTCTGAGGTTAAACTTGGATGTGTATAATGCGTTGGATGGATATATCAGACATGCAAACAAGCAGGGCCTGTCTCCAGGAATTTTGGGGCCCGGGGCGAAATTCAAATTGCAGCCCCAATTTTTTTGAAAAATCATATAACTAAATGACTATCTTGAAAAGGTCCCATACCAACCCAAGAAATTCCTTAGGGCAAAGCATTCGAATATGGAAAATGTTATAAATCATCCAGCGGATCGCAAGTTGGCGTCCGCCCTATTCTCTGCACGCCACGTGCCTCATGACCATCACAATAAGTTTTTGCAACTAGCATATTATTGCAATCTCTCATCACAACAACGGCTCTATTACAAGGATCTGGATCTTTGAAATTTGATAGTATGATGATGCGACACTTCTGCAACATAATCTCAGTTGCAGAAAAAAATCTACAACGGCCTCAATTGCAAAAGCAAAATCTGCAACAAGATTGGAGTTGCAGAAAAACAGCAACAAAACCTAAGTTACAAAAGTGAAGGAAGCAGCTCGGTCGCTCAAGCGATGAGCCAGATCTGACGACTCGTGAGCCGGTGGTTATTTTTAAAAAAATTCATCGGGTGACGCATAGCACACTCCTTCAAATATTTGTTCGAATACACAATATGAGTAGAACTGAAACGTGATGTAGAATGATCAGACAAAATAGATAAAAGTAATTGGAAGATACAAAAGAGTACCCGATGTCCCGATCAACTTGTTGCTTAGTCCATGCCTCTCTTATATGTGTAGACACTCCTATTGCGGGCTTCGATAAAAAGGTATCGTCATCTTGTTTTTCTACAACATGAAGTGATATTGAAATTAAAATGGGGGCAATTTGACTTTAATGGATAAATGACTATTTCTCACTTCAGTTTCAGTCCAATTTTCAGGTGCATCAATTCACAAATCAACACATACACCATGTCAGTTCAACTGCATCTACTATTGTTAATATGCGTGTCTCTGTCAAAGAAATTACCCAACAGTGTCCTCTTGAATTCCGAGGCGCATCCAATCCTATTCGAGGGGGAAGCAGAGGAAGGCGCCCAGCAAGCAGCAGTACAGGGGCTGGACGGGTCGGGCATACTCTAAGCACTTGTGTGAACGACAGCTAGCAGGCCGATCTAGATTAACAGAGAGCAACGGCCGGCAGCAGAGTGCAATAGACCGTCAACGAGATGAGAGGCGACACGAGCATGCAAGGTTGACGACCGGAGGTGGGGGTTGGGAACTAGGGGAGCGCTGCGGCGCTACGTCACGCAGCAGACTTGTGCGAAGATTGAGGGAGCGGTCGCATCAGAGTCGGGCGGTTTCACCTGCGCGACAGTTTCTCCCCCGATCAGGGGCCTTGAGATATCTTGGGGGCCCTGTGCCATCGGCCAATTTGGCCCCCCTCATCGACGGGCCTGCAAACAAGTACTTCCCCTGTCACAAAATAAATGACTAAAATTTGTATTAATTTTATACTAAAGTTAATACAAACAAGTCATCTTTGAGACTCGCGTGAATAGTAAATTCTGAAGTTATACTGGTAGAGAAAACTATATTCTTTTGAATAAACTTGGTATACCATTTTACTCTATGAAGTTTCGACAAGTATTGGCACATGTGGTATTCTTAGAACATCTACGGTCATGCGGACAGCATCTGGACCCTGAAATGTCTGAGGACTCATTCGGGCACAGGCGCAGGCAGCCCGATCACTCCCCAAATTTACTCATGTGGATCTATATAACTCATATTTAAAACCTTAAATTCATACAAAACATGCAAACGAGGAAACCCTATGTACATCAGCCTATACTACCCTAATCCTCATGGGAGATGTCCACTATCTCCAGGCCCGGCTCCGGGTACATGGACGGTTGATGGGGTTAGAGTCTCAGGGTAGGGTCATAGGCCTGTCCTATAGGTCATACCCAAGGACTACCCTTCATAGAGGACAAGGCCCTTAGAAAGTTCTGAATGAACTAAGGACGCCTCCATCATCCACTCAGCGACGAGCACTCGGAGCATATTTAACGTACCGACTGAAATCCACTCTGTACATCGTAACCTCCCACGAGGGCAACGGTCATACGTTTTCATACACCCTTATTAACATTTAAGGCTTACGTTACCTGTAACGTAGGCATTTATTCGCCACTATTCCACCCCTGTCCACTGGGCCATTATGAAGGGCAGCGCACTCTATATAAGACGCCCTTCCCCACTGGTGCAAGGGTTGGCACTTGCTGTAATCCTATAATCCACTCGACACTAAACTCCCAAGAGCACTGAGACGTAGGGCTTTCACCTCCACCATAGAGGGGCCTGAACTCATACATCCTCGCCGTAGCTAAGGCTCTGCCCATTCTTTTATACCCTACACTTCTACTGTCAGACTTATACCCACGACAGTTGGCGCCCACCGTGGGGCAGGCGTCTAAGCGACTTCCGGCGAGTTTGCGATTTCATCTATTCATCATGTCGTCCGGCGGAGATATGTGCATGGGTCATGAGATCCTCTTCGGTGCACTCTCCTTCATCGTCGACGATTCGCATGGCTTCGGGATGCGCCCCTCGACGTCGAGGCGCTCCCCAATCGCGGGGCTACGCACTTCCGTGCCGGTTCCCGCCGCGTCCTTCTTCTGCAGCCATCGGCCCCGGTGTCGATCTTCGCCCCCGTCACGCGCCGCAACAATCGATCTCGCCGTCCGCGGCTCCAGCGTTGGGTGTGACACGCCCAGGCGCGACAGAGTGTGTCCTCTCAAGTGGCGGTGCTCGAATCAGTTGTGGTCGCGCCGCCATCCCAGTGCTTGGACTCAGTTCCGACTGAGCTACCTTCCGAGTACCTGGGTCGCGGGCCTGCAGCCGAAGTTCTCATGGCCGATTCCATGAAAGTCCCCTCCGGACTGGTTGGAACGAGCATGGGGTCGGAGAATCATCCGGCGCTCGTCGTCAACACCATCGTTTTGCCAGTCGACGCACTCGCCAGAGCAACGTCGAGGTGTTCCGCACACCCATCCTCAACCTGGCTGCGGCTGCCAGGATAGCCGATTCTCTCCAGCCGACGGATTCAGAGGCTGGTAGGGGGATTGAGCAGATCCATGCCCTGTTGCATACGGCGCAGCAACAAAATTCGGCGGTCTCCTAGTTGCACAACAGGATCCACAACAGTTCTGTTCACGCAAACACGCATCGGTCGTTTTTCAGCCCCGACTCTCATCAGCGATGCAGAGGGGGCAGCTGTTCCAGGAATCCCGAAGATCGTCGCCGTTCACGCACCCCTCCGCGGGGTGGGCCTTACGGGCCCCGGCATCACGATGATCGTCGTTCAGTCGGTGACGCGCATGATCCAAGGCCCGACGCGAGAGGGTACATCGCCAAAGAAGGTCGACGGAAGTCGAGCCCATCGTGATGGTCACGATAGAGACCGTACGAGTGGAAGCAGGACCGTCGTCTCTCGTCCCGAGTGCTTCAATCGGGCCATCCGCTCAGTTGACATCCCTTCCAACTTTCGATTGGCGACGGGAATCAACAAGTTCACAGGAGAGTCCAAGCCAGAAACTTGGTTGGACGACTATAGAGTGGCGGTCCAGATCGGTGGCGAAGATGACCAGGTCGCCATGAAACATCTCCCCCTGATGCTCGACGGCTCGGCGCGAGCTTGGTTGAACCAGTTAGCTCCGTCAAGCATCTACAGCTGGGCAGATATGTCCCGAGTCTTCATCAAGACCTTCGAGGGTACGTGCAAGCGCCCTGCTGGTCTCGTAGAGCTCCAGCACTGTGTCTAGAAGCAGAACGAGCCCCTGCGCGATTACATTCAGCGTTGGACGACCCTCTACCACACGGTGGAGAACGTCACAGAACACCAAGCAGTCTGCGCCTTCAAGGCAGGCGTGCAGTACAAAGATCTGTACCTGAAGTTCGGTCGGGCAGGCGACATCTCCATGAGCAAGATGATGGAGATAGCCGCACGCTATGCAAATGGCAAAGAGGAGGACTGCATACGTAGCGGCAAGCATAAGTCAGTCGCCGACGGAGATGGGAACATCAATCGGAAGAAGAAGCAGAAGGCTCAATCCACTCCGTAGGCAGAGGCAGCGGCCGTTACCAATGCCAAGTTCGAAGGCAAGGGGAAAGCTCAGTACACCCCCAAGAAGAGGCAGTCAGGAAATTCCATCCTGGATCAGCCGTGTCCAATCCACACGAAGATGGACGAAGAAGGCAATGCCATATTCCCGAAGCATACCACTCGGCAGTGTCGCCTCCTGATCCAAGGATTCGGTGAAGGGCAGCCGAGTGAAAAAGACACCGAGATGGATGATGAGGACAAGGAGGATCTGTTCCCCCAAGTCCATGCAACGTTGATGATTTTTGCTGATGTGGAAAGCAAAAGTCACCTGAAGCTGGTTAACAGGGAGGTGAACATGCCAACCCCAACCACCCCCACGTTCCTCAAGTGGTCACAGACTGCGATCACCTTTGATCAGTCGGACCACCCAGCACACGTACCCACCCTAGGGAGGCAAGCTCTGGTCGTCGACCCGGTGGTGGAAGGAGTCAGGCTGCGCAAAGTCCTCATGGACGGCGGCAGCGGCTTGAACATCATGTACGCCGACACTCTCAAGGGGATGGGCATTCCGATGTCCAAACTTAGCGAGAGCAGTATGCAGTTCCACGGAGTCGTCCCAGGACGAAAGGCCAAGTCACTCGACCAAATTGCGTTGGACGTCGTCTTCGGTTCAGACAAGAACTTCCGCAAGGAGAAGCTGACATTCGAGGTGGTGGACTTCCAGAGTGCATACCATGCGATTCTGGGCCGCCCGGCATATGCGCGTTTCATGGCCCATCCATGTTACGTCTATTTGAAGCTGAAGATGCCAGGTCCCAAAGGTGTGATTACGGTCACAGGCAATCGGCAGCTCGCCGAGGAGTGTTTGCAGCAGGGGTCGAGGATTGCCGATCAGCAGATGGCTATTCTCGAGTTGGATGAGTACAAGAAGAGCGCCGACCACGCTGACCTGATGCGTTCAAAGAAGCCAGCTTCCGAGTTCGCATTCCAGTCGGCGGGAGACACGAAGAAGGTCAGCATCCACCCGACGGACGACGCCGCTGCCCCGACAAACATCTTCACCACCCTTGATCCAAAATAGGAAGCCGAGCTCATCCAATTCCTCCGTGGGAACTGGGACATTTTTGCATGGAAGCCTGCTGACATGCCAGGTGTACCCAGGGAGTTGGCTGAGCGCCGACTGCATGTGGATCCTGCTGCTCGGCCCGTCCGAGAACGACTGCGTCGGTCCGCCGTGCACAAGAGGAAGGCAATCGGAGAGGAGGTGGCTAAACTTTTGGCAGCCAACTTCATTCGCGAGGTGCACCACTCCGAGTGGCTCGCTAATGTTGTCATGGTGCCCAAGAAGGACAAGTCTCTCCGTATGTGCATCGATTTCAAGCATCTCAATAAGGTCTGTCCGAAAGATCACTTCCCGCTCCCCCGCATTGATCAAATTGTTGATTCGACTGCGGGTTGCGAGCGTTTATCCTTCCTTGATGCCTATTCGGGCTATCATCAGATCCGTCTGTATGGTTCGGATGAATTAAAAACAGCCTTCATCACCCCATTCGGTGTTTCTGTTACATCACTATGCCATTCGGTTTGAAGAATGCAGGAGCAACTTTTATGCGCATGATCCAAAAATGCCTCCTAGACCAGATCGGTCGAAATGTGGAGGCATATATGGACGATATCGTAGTCAAGTCACACAAAGGTTCCGACCTGCTGACTGACTTGGCAGAAACATTCGCCAACCTACGTAGGTACGATATCAAGCTCAACCCAGCCAAGTGTTCATTCGGCGTTCCCAGCGGGAAGTTACTCGGTTTCTTCGTTTCCGAACGAGGGATCAATATCAACCCCGAAAAGATCGGGACCATCATCCGAATGGAGCGGCCGATAAGAATACATGATGTTCAAAGGCTCACAGGTTGCCTAGCGGCTTTGAGCAGGTTTATCGCTCGACTCGGCGAGAAGGCGTTACCTCTGTACCGACTCATGAAGAAATCAGATACCTTTGAGTGGACAGACGAAGCCCAAATTGCATTCGACGACCTCAAAGCCCTGCTTTCCACCCGGCCAGTTCTTGCTGCCCTGCTCAGTAAAGAACCCCTTCTTCTGTACATCGCGGCTACAAATCAAGTCGTCAGCACCGTTCTGGCAGTCGAACGCGAAGAAGAAGGCAAAGCGTACAAGGTTCAACGACCAGTATATTATGTCTCCGAAGTCCTGACTCCTTCCAAGCAGAGGTATCCCCATTATCACAAGCTTATTTATGGGATCTACATGACTGCAAAGAAGGTGGCTCATTATTTCCAAGACCACTCGGTGTCTGTCATATCTGATGCTCCGTTGTCGGAAATTCTCCACAATCGGGACGCATCAGGCCGAGTGGCAAAGTGGGCAATGGAGATGCTATACTGCGACATCAAGTTCGAAGCCAAGAAAGCTATAAAGTCTCAAGCTCTGGCTGACTTCATAGCAGAATGGGTAGAACAACAGCAACCGACTCACATCTACTCGGCTCATTGGACCATGTTCTTCGATGGGTCCAAGATGTTGAATGGCTCCGGCGCCGGTGTAGTGCTCATATCTCCAAAAGGTGACAAACTCAAGTATGTGTTGCATATACATTTTGATTCTTCCAACAACGAAGCAGAGTACGAAGCTCTCCTTTACGGATTGCGCATGGCCATCACACTCGGCGTCCGTCGCCTGATGGTCTATGGCGACTCAGATCTGGTGGTTAATCAAGTGATGAAGGAATGGGACGTAAGGAACCCCACCATGACTGCATACTGCAACGCAGTGAGGAAGCTCGAGAAGAAGTTTGAAGGTCTGGAACTTCACCATGTTCCCCGACTGAAAAACCAAGCAGCAGATGAATTGGCAAAGCTTGGCTCCACTCGGAGACCGGTCCCGAGTGATGTCTGTCTCGAGCACCTACACCTCCCCTCGGTGAAAGAAGATCCTTTTACAAAGGAACCAGTACAACCGAAGAGCTCAACAGATCCGACTGAAGTCGAGGTCCCCGCTGTGGTTGATTTGATCATGGAGATTCTAGCTGTCATCCCCGAATGGACTGTGCCGTTCATTGCATACATCATGAGGCAAGAGTTACCAGAAGACGAAGTCCAAGCTAGGCAGATCGTCCGCAGGTCTAAGTCTTTCACCGTCATTGATGGCCAGTTGTACATGGAAAGTGTTTCGGGCGTCCTTCAGCGGTGCATCTCCCCTGAGGAGGGACAGTTAATCTTGGAAGAAATTCACTCGGGAACCTGCAGTCATCATGCCTCCTTAAGAGCAATCGTCGCCAAAGCATTCAGAGCTGGTTTCTTCTGGTTGTAGGCGAATGAAATGGCAAAAGATATGGTCGACCGATGCGAAGGCTGTCAGTTCTATTCAAACAAGTCCCACAAGCCAACATCTGCGCTGAAGACAATTCCTCTTGTTTGGCCGTTCGCCGTGTGGGGATTAGATACAGTCGGACCATTCAGAACAGGCCAAGGAGGATTCACTCATCTGCTGGTAGCAGTTGACAAGTTTACCAAGTGGATTGAAGCAAAGCCCATCAAGAAGCTTGACGCCCTTACTGCCATCAAATTTATCAGAGACATCATCGCCAGATACGGGGTTCCGCACAGCATAATCACCGACAATGGGACAAACTTTGACTCGGACAGATTCAAAGTTTTTTGCACAGGCCAAGGTATCCGAGTGGATTTTGCATCCGTGGTGCACCCCAAACAAACGGGCAAGCAGAGCGGGCGAATGGACTTATTCTTCAAGGGTTGAAGCCTCAACTCCTGCGAGAAGTTGGACATGCCGCCGGCTCATGGGTCACCGAGCTTCCTTCGGTGCTGTGGGGCCTCCGCACAACTCCGAATAGATCTACAGGGTGATCCCCGTTCTTCCTCGTTTATGGAGCAGAGGCAATCCTTCCGAGTGACTTGCTTCACAACTCTCCACGAGTCGAACTCTTCTCCGAAGCCGAAGCAGAGCAAGCCAGGAAAGACGGAGTGGATCTTCTAGAAGAAGAGCGCGAGATGGCACTGATTCGTTCAACAATTTATCAAGATCTGCGGCGATTTCACGCGCGGCACGTCAGGAGCCGTACATTCCAAGCAGGCGACCTGGTGCTCCGAGTGGATCAGGAGAGGCCACACAAGTTGGCCCCCGCGTGGGAAGGGCCCTTCATCATCTCTAAGGTGTTGAACAACTGAGCATATCGACTCTACAACCTCGACAGGGAAACGGACGAGACGCGGGCATGGAATGGAGATCTCCTGAAGCGCTTCTACACATAACCGCCGACGGAGACAATGTAAAGAACAAGTATCATTGAAGTAATATAAAGCAGATTGATCTCTTGCCGATTCAAAATTCTTCCGCGTTTGCAGACTCCGGTCTAAAAAACTAACTCCGAGTGTGCACTAAAAGTCGCACTCGGAGACTTAGCTGCGACCCAGAGTCGCCTAAGTACAAACTCGCTCCAATTGTGCTCTAAAAGTCGCACTCGAAGACTTAGTTGCGACCCAGAGTCGCCTAAGTACAAACTCGCTCCGAGTGTGCTCTAAAAGTCGCACTCGGAGGCTTAGCTGCGACCCAGAGTCGCCTAAGTAAAAAACTAACTCCGAGTGTGCACTAAAAGTCGCACTCGGAGGCTTCGCTGCGGCCCAGAGTCGCCTAAGTACAAACTCGCTCCGAGTGTGCGCTAAAAGTCACACTCGGGGACTTAGCTGCGACCCAGAATCGCCTAAGTACAAACTCGCTCCGAGTGTGCACTGAAAGTCACACTCGGAGACTTAGCTGCGACCCAGAGTCGCCTAAGTAAATACCCGCTCCGAATGCGCACTAAAAGTCACACTCGGAGACTTAGCTGCGATCTAGAGTCGCCTAAGTAACAACTCACTCCGAGTGTGTACGAAAAATCACACTCGGGGACTTAGCTGCGACTCAGAGTCGCCTAAGTAAAAAAGCTTCCTCCGAGTGTGTACTCGAGATACACTCGGAGGCTTAGCAGACCATCATTGAGGCTCATGTGGATGTGAAGACAACTGACAACTACATGAGTAACAACTCGCTCCGAGTGCGCACTTACAGTCACACTCGGGGACTTAGCCGCGACCCAGAGTCGCCTAAGTAACAACTCGCTCTGAGTGCGCACTAACAGTCGCACTCGGAGACTTAGCGGCGACCCAAAGTCGCCTAAGTAAAAGCTCGCTCCGAGATACACTCAGAGGCTTAGAAGACCCTCATTGAGGCTCATGTGGATGTGAAGACAACTGACAACTACATGAGTAACAACTCGCTCCGAGTGCGCACTTACAGTCACACTCGGGGACTTAGCTGCGACCCAGAGTCGCCTAAGTAACAACTCGCTCCTAGTGCGCACTAACACTCGCACTCGGAGATTTAGCCGCGACTGAGAGTCGCCTAAGTAAAAGCTCGCTCCGAGATACACTCAGAGGCTTAGCAGACCCTCATTGAGGCTCATGTGGATGTGAAGACAACTCACAACTACATGAGTAACAACTCGCTCCGAGTGCGCACTTACAGTCACACTCGGGTACTTAGCCGCGACCCAGAGTCGCCTAAGTAACAACTCGCTTCGAGTGCGCACTAACAGTCGCACTCGGAGACTTAGCCGCGACCCAGAGTCGCCTAAGTAAAAGCTCGCTCCGAGTGTGCACTCGGAGGCTTAGCAGACCCTCATTGAGGCTCATGTGGATGTGAAGACTGTTGGAATTAGAGGCAATAATAAATGTATAGTTATTATTATAATTCCTGTATCAAGATAATAGTTTATTATCCATGCTATAATTGTATTGAATGAAGACTCATTTACATGTGTGGATACATAGACAAAACACCGTCCCTAGCATGCCTCTAGTTGGCTAGCCAGTTGATCAATGATAGTCAGCGTCTTCTGATTATGAACAAGGTGTTGTTGCTTGATAACTGGATCACGTCATTGGGAGAATCACGTGATGGACTAGACCCAAACTAATAGACGTAGCATGTTGATCGTGTCATTTTGTTGCTACTGTTTTCTGCGTGTCAAGTATTTATTCCTATGACCATGAGATCATATAACTCACTGACACCGGAGGAATGCTTTGTGTGCATCAAACGTCGCAACGTAACTGGGTGACTATAAAGATGCTCTACAGGTATCTCCGAAGGTGTTAGTTGAGTTAGTATGGATCAAGACTGGGATTTGTCACTCCGTGTGACGGAGAGGTATCTCGGGGCCCACTCGGTAATACAACATCACACACAAGCCTTGCAAGCAGTGTAACTTAGTGTAAGTTGCGGGATCTTGTATTACGGAACGAGTAAAGAGACTTGCCGGTAAACGAGATTGAAATAGGTATGCGGATACTGACGATCGAATCTCGGGCAAGTAACATACCGAAGGACGAAGGGAATGACTTACGGGATTATACGAATCCTTGGCACTGAGGTTCAAACGATAAGATCTTCGTAGAATATGTAGGATCCAATATGGGCATCCAGGTCCCGCTATTGGATATTGACCGAGGAGTCTCTCGGGTCATGTCTACATAGTTCTCGAACCCGCAGGGTCTGCACACTTAAGGTTCGACGTTGTTTTATGCGTATTTGAGTTATATGGTTGGTTACCGAATGTTTTTCGGAGTCCCGGATGAGATCACGGACGTCACGAGGGTTTCCGGAATGGTCCGGAAACGAAGATTGATATATAGGATGACCTCATTTGATTACCGGAAGGTTTTCGGAGTTACCGGGAATGAACCGGGAATGACGAATGGGTTCCGGGGGTTCACCGGAGGGGGGCAACCCACTCCGGGGAAGCCCATAGGTATTTGGGGGGTCACACCAGCCCTTAGTGGGCTGGTGGGACAGCCCACCAAATCCTATGCGCCAAGGAAGAAAAAATCAAAGAAAGGAAAAAAAAGGGAGGGGAAGTGGGAAAGGGGAAGGACTCCCTCCCACCAAACCAAGTAGGACTCGGTTTGGGGGGGGAGAGTCCTCCCCCCTGGCTCGGCCGACCCCCTTGGAGTCCCTTGGACTCCAAGGCAAGGTCCCCCTCCCTCCTCCTATATATATAGGGCTTTTAGGGCAGATTTGAGACGACTTTCTCACGGCTGCCCGACCACATACCTCCATAGTTTTTCCTCTAGATCGTGTTTCTGCGGAGCTCGGGCGGAGCCCTGCTGAGACAAGATCATCACCAACCTCCGGAGCGCCGTCACGCTGCCGGAGAACTCTTCTACCTCTCCGTCTCTCTTGCTGGATCAAGAAGGCCGAGATCATCGTCGAGCTGTACGTGTGCTGAACGCGGAGGTGCCGTCCGTTCGGTACTAGATCGTGGGACTGATCGCGGGATTGTTCGCGGGGCGGATCGAGGGACGTGAGGACGTTCCACTACATCAACCGCGATCTCACATCGCTTCTGCTGTACGATCTACAAGGGTACGTAGATCACTCATCCCCTCTCGTAGATGGACATCACCATGATAGGTCTTCGTGCGCGTAGGAAAATTTTTGTTTCCCATGCGACGTTCCCCCACAGTGGCATCATGAGCTAGGTTCATGCGTAGATGTCTTCTCGAGTAGAACACAAAAGGTTTTGTGGGCGGTGATGTGCGTTTTGCTGCCCTCCTTAGTCTTTTCTTGATTCCGCGGTATTGTTGGATCGAAGCGGCTTGGACCGACATTACTCGTACGCTTACGAGAGACTGGTTTCATCGTTACGAGTAACCCCCTTTGCTCAAAGATGACTGGCAAGTGACGGTTTCTCCAACTTTAGTTGAATCGGATTTGATCGAGGAGGTCCTTGGATGAGGTTAAATAGCAACTCATATATCTCCGTTGTGGTGTTTGCGTAAGTAAGATGCGATCCTACTAGATACCCTTGGCCACCACGTAAAACATGCAACAACAAAATTAGAGGACGTCTAACTTGTTTTTGCAGGGTATGATTGTGATGTGATATGGCCAATGATGTGATGTGATATATTGGATGTATGAGATGATCATGTTGTAATAGAAATATCGACTTGCACGTCGATGGTACGGCAACCGGCAGGAGCCATAGGGTTGTCTTTATACTAACATATGTGCTTGCAGATGCGTTTACTATTTTGCTAGGATGTAGCTTTAGTAGTGATAGCATAAGTAGCACGACAACCCCGATGGCGACACGTTGATGGAGATCATGATGATGGAGATCATGGTGTGGCGCCGGTGACAAGAAGATCGTGCCGGTGCTTTGGTGATGGAGATCAAGAAGCACGTGATGATGGCCATATCATGTCACTTATGAATTGCATGTGATGTTAATCCTTTTATGCACCTTATTTTGCTTAGAACGACGGTAGCATTATGAGGTGATCTCTCACTAAAATTTCAAGACGAAATTGTGTTCTCCCCGACTGTGCACCGTTGCTACAGTTCATCGTTTCGAGACACCACGTGATGATCGGGTGTGATAGACTCAACGTTCACATACAACGGGTGCAAAACAGTTGCGCACGCGGAACACTCGGGTTAAGCTTGACGAGCCTAGCATGTGCAGACATGGCCTCGGAACACATGAGACCGAAAGGTCGATCATGAATCATATAGTTGATATGATTAGCATAGGGATGCTTACCACTGAAACTACTCTCGACTCACGTGATGATCGGACTTGGGATAGCGTAAGTGGATCATGAACCACTCAAATGACTAGAGAGATGTACTTTTTGAGTGGGAGTTTAGCATATAATTTGATTAAGTTGAACTCTAATTATCTTGAACATAGTCTAAAGTCCGCTTTGAATATATTTGTGTTGTAGATCATGGCTCACGCAAGTGTCATCCTCAATTTTAATACGTTCCTAGAGAAAGCTAAGTTGAAAGATGATGGAAGCAACTTTGTAGACTGGGCTCGTAATCTTAGGCTAATCTTACAAGCTGGAAAGAAGGATTATGTCCTTAATGCTGCGCTAGGAGATGAACCACCCGCTACGGCTGATCAGGATGTTAAGAACGCTTGGCTAGCACGTAAGGAGGACTACTCAATAGTTCAATGTGCAGTCTTGTATGGCTTAGAGCCGGGACTTCAACGTCGCTTTGAGCGTCATGGAGCATTTGAGATGTTCCAGGAGTTGAAGTTTATCTTTCAGAAGAACGCCCGGATCGAGAGGTATGAGACCTCCGATAAATTCTATGCTTGCAAGATGGAGGAAAGCTCGTCTGTCAGTGAACATGTGCTCAAGATGTCTGGGTACTCAAACCGTCTAGCTGAACTAGGGATTGAACTCCCGCAAGAAGCTATCACTGACAGAATCCTCCAATCACTGCCGCCAAGCTATAAAGGCTTTGTGTTGAACTACAACATGCAAGGGATGAACAAGTCTCCCGGCGAGTTGTTTGCGATGCTGAAAGTCGCAGAGTCTGAACTCCGTAAAGAACATCAAGTGTTGATGGTGAGCAAGACCACTAGTTTCAAGAGAAACGGCAAAGGCAAGAAGGGCAATTCGAAGAAGAGCGGCAAGCCAGTTGCCAATCCGTCGAAGAAACCCAAGGCTGGACCTAAGCCTGAAACAGAGTGCTTCTATTGCAAGGGTATGGGTCACTGGAAGCGCAATTGCCCCAAGTATCTGGCAGATAAGAAGGCGGGCAAAGAAAAATCAGGTATATTTGATATACATGTTATTGATGTGTACTTAACCAGCTCTCGTATTAGTGCCTGGGTATTCGATACCGGTTCTGTTGCTCACATTTGCAACTCAAAGCAGGAACTGCGGAATAGACGGAGGCTGGCGAAAGACGAAGTGATGATGCGTGTAGGAAACGGTTCCAAGGTTGATGCAATCGCCGTCGGCACCGTGTCACTTCAACTACCATCGGGATTAGTGATGAACTTAAATCATTGTTATTTAGTGCCTGCGTTGAGCATGAACATTATATCTGGATCTTGTTTATTGCGAGACGGTTACTCTTTTAAGTCTGAGAATAATGGTTGTTCTATTTCTATGAGTAACATCTTTTATGGTCATGCACCGAATGTGAGAGGATTGTTCATATTGAATCTTGATAGAGATACGCATATACATAACATTGAGACCAAAAGAGTTAGAGTAAACAATGATAGCGCCATATTTTTGTGGCACTGCCGCTTGGGTCATATTGGTGTAAAGCGCATGAAGAAACTCCATGCTGATGGACTTTTGGAGTCACTTGACTTTGATTCACTTGACACGTGCGAACCATGCCTCATGGGCAAGATGACTAAAACTCCGTTCTCCGGAACAATGGAGCGTGCAAGTGACTTGTTGGAAATCATACATACCGATGTGTGTGGTCCGATGAGCGTGGAGGCACGCGGCGGATATCGTTATTTTCTCACCTTCACTGACGATTTAAGTAGATATGGTTATGTCTACTTGATGAAGCACAAGTCTGAAACATTTGAAAAGTTCAAACAATTTTAGAGTGAAGTGGAAAATCATCGTAACAAGAAGATCAAGTTCCTACGGTCTGATCGTGGGGGTGAGTATCTGAGTTTCGAGTTTGGTGCTCACTTAAGACAATGTGGAATTGTTTCGCAGTTAACACCGCCTGGAACACCACAGCGTAATGGTGTGTCCGAACGTCATAATCGTACTTTGTTAGAAATGGTGCGATCTATGATGTCTCTTACTGATTTGCCGTTATCGTTTTGGGGTTATGCATTAGAAACAGCTGCATTCACTTTAAATAGGGCACCATCAAAATCCGTTGAGACGACACCATACGAACTGTGGTATGGCAAAAGACCAAAGTTGTCGTTTCTTAAAGTTTGGGGATGTGATGCTTATGTCAAAAAGCTTCAGCCTGAGAAGCTGGAACCCAAAGCGGAAAAGTGCGTCTTCA
This sequence comes from Hordeum vulgare subsp. vulgare, assembly GCF_904849725.1. Lineage (NCBI taxonomy): Eukaryota > Viridiplantae > Streptophyta > Magnoliopsida > Poales > Poaceae > Hordeum > Hordeum vulgare. Next base: position 3,013,663 of record NC_058524.1, read on the forward strand.
TAGGTTACCCAAAAGAGACAGTTGGGTACACCTTCTATCTCAAATTCGAGGGCAATGTGTTTGTTGCTAAGAACGGAACTTTTCTCGAGAAGGAGTTTCTCTCGAGAGAATTGAGTGGGAGGAAGATAGAACTTGACGAGGTTGTCGAACCTCTCATCCCTCTGGATGGTGGCGCAGGGCAAGGGGAAACCCCTGTGATTGCAACGCCGGTTGAGGAGGAAGTTAATGATGATGATCATGAAACTCCAGTTCAAGTTTCTGTTGAACCACGCAGGTCGACGAGATCACGCGCTGCTCCAGAGTGGTACGGTAATCCCGTCTTGACAATCATGTTGTTAGACAACAATGAACCTGCAAATTATGAAGAAGCAATGGTGGGCCCAGATTCCAACAAATGGCTAGAAGCCATGAAATCCGAGATAGGATCCATGTATGAGAACAAAGTATGGACTTTGGAGATACTACCTGAGGGCCGCAAGGCTATTCAGAACAAATGGATCTTTAAGAAGAAGACGGACGCTGACGGTAATGTGACCGTTTATAAAGCTCGACTTGTGGCAAAGGGTTTTTCACAAGTTCCAGGAATTGACTACGATGAGACTTTCTCTCCCGTAGCGATGCTTAAGTCCGTCAGAATCATGTTAGCAATAGCTGCATTTTTCGATTATGAAATTTGGCAGATGGATGTCAAAACGGCGTTCCTTAACGGTTTTCTTCAGGAAGAGTTGTATATGATGCAACCCGAAGGTTTTGTCGATCCTAAAAATGCTGACAAGGTGTGCAAGCTCCAGCGATCCATTTATGGACTGGTGCAAGCATCTCGGAGTTGGAACAAACGCTTTGATGAGGTGATCAAAGCATTTGGGTTTATACAAGTGGTTGGAGAATCTTGTATTTACAAGAAAGTGAGTGGGAGCTCTGTGGCGTTTCTAATATTATATGTGGATGACATATTACTGATTGGAAACAACGTAGAGCTTTTGGAGAGCATAAAAGGTTACTTGAATAAAAGTTTCTCTATGAAGGACCTAGGAGAAGCTGCTTACATTCTGGGCATTAAGATCTATAGGGATAGATCAAAACCCCTGATAGGACTTTCACAAAGCACATACCTTGATAAAGTTTTGAAGAGGTTCAAAATGGAACAGTCCAAGAAAGGGTTCTTGCCAGTGTTACAAGGTACGAGATTGAGTAAGACTCAGTGCCCAGCAACTGATGAAGATAGAGAGCATATGCGCTCCGTCCCATATGCTTCAGCCATAGGCTCTATCATGTATGCAATGCTGTGCACTAGACCGGATGTTAGCCTGGCCATAAGTATGGCAGGCAGGTTCCAGAGTAATCCAGGAGTGGATCACTGGACAGCGGTCAAGAATATCCTGAAGTACCTGAAAAGGACTAAGGAGATGTTTCTCGTGTATGGAGGTGACGAAGAGCTCGCCGTAAAAGGTTACGTCGACGCAAGCTTTGACACAGATCCGGACGACTCTAAGTCGCAAACCGGATACGTATTTATTCTTAATGGGGGTGCAGTAAGCTGGTGCAGTTCCAAGCAAAGCGTCGTAGCAGATTCTACATGTGAAGCGGAGTACATGGCTGCCTCGGAGGCGGCTAAGGAGGGTGTCTGGATGAAGCAGTTCATGACGGATCTTGGAGTGGTGCCAAGTGCACTGGATCCAATAACCTTGTTCTGTGACAACACTGGTGCCATTGCCTTAGCAAAGGAACCAAGGTTTCACAAGAAGACCAGACACATCAAACGACGCTTCAACCTCATCCGCGACTACGTCGAGGAGGAGGACGTAAATATATGCAAAGTGCACACGGATCTGAATGTAGCAGACCCGCTGACTAAACCTCTTCCACGGCCAAAACATGATCGACACCGGAACTGTATGGGTGTTAGATTTATTACAATGTAATTCACATGGTGATGTGAGGGCTAGATTATTGACTCTAGTGCAAGTGGGAGACTGTTGGAATTATGCCCTAGAGGCAATAATAAATGTATAGTTATTATTATAATTCCTGTATCAAGATAATAGTTTATTATCCATGCTATAATTGTATTGAATGAAGACTCATTTACATGTGTGGATACATAGACAAAACACCGTCCCTAGCATGCCTCTAGTTGGCTAGCCAGTTGATCAATGATAGTCAGCGTCTTCTGATTATGAACAAGGTGTTGTTGCTTGATAACTGGATCACGTCATTGGGAGAATCACGTGATGGACTAGACCCAAACTAATAGACGTAGCATGTTGATCGTGTCATTTTGTTGCTACTGTTTTCTGCGTGTCAAGTATTTATTCCTATGACCATGAGATCATATAACTCACTGACACCGGAGGAATGCTTTGTGTGCATCAAACGTCGCAACGTAACTGGGTGACTATAAAGATGCTCTACAGGTATCTCCGAAGGTGTTAGTTGAGTTAGTATGGATCAAGACTGGGATTTGTCACTCCGTGTGACGGAGAGGTATCTCGGGGCCCACTCGGTAATACAACATCACACACAAGCCTTGCAAGCAATGTAACTTAGTGTAAGTTGCGGGATCTTGTATTACGGAATGAGTAAAGAGACTTGCCGGTAAACGAGATTGAAATAGGTATGCGGATACTGACGATCGAATCTCGGGCAAGTAACATACCGAAGGACGAAGGGAATGACTTACGGGATTATACGAATCCTTGGCACTGAGGTTCAAACGATAAGATCTTCGTAGAATATGTAGGATCCAATATGGGCATCCAGGTCCCGCTATTGGATATTGACCGAGGAGTCTCTCGGGTCATGTCTACATAGTTCTCGAACCCGCAGGGTCTGCACACTTAAGGTTCGACGTTGTTTTATGCGTATTTGAGTTATATGGTTGGTTACCGAATGTTGTTCGGAGTCCCGGATGAGATCACGGACGTCACGAGGGTTTCCGGAATGGTCCGGAAACGAAGATTGATATATAGGATGACCTCATTTGATTACCGGAAGGTTTTCGGAGTTACCGGGAATGAACCGGGAATGACGAATGGGTTCCGGGGGTTCACCGGAGGGGGGCAACCCACTCCGGGGAAGCCCATAGGTATTTGGGGGGGTCACACCAGCCCTTAGTGGGCTGGTGGGACAGCCCACCAAATCCTATGCGCCAAGGAAGAAAAAATCAAAGAAAGGAAAAAAAAGGGAGGGGAAGTGGGAAAGGGGAAGGACTCCCTCCCACCAAACCAAGTAGGACTCGGTTTGGGGGGGGAGAGTCCTCCCCCCTGGCTCGGCCGACCCCCTTGGAGTCCCTTGGACTCCAAGGCAAGGTCCCCCTCCCTCCTCCTATATATATGGGGCTTTTAGGGCAGATTTGAGACGACTTTCTCACGGCTGCCCGACCACATACCTCCATAGTTTTTCCTCTAGATCGTGTTTCTGCGGAGCTCGGGCGGAGCCCTGCTGAGACAAGATCATCACCAACCTCCGGAGCGCCGTCACGCTGCCGGAGAACTCTTCTACCTCTCCGTCTCTCTTGCTGGATCAAGAAGGCCGAGATCATCGTCGAGCTGTACGTGTGCTGAACGCGGAGGTGCCGTCCGTTCGGTACTAGATCGTGGGACTGATCGCGGGATTGTTCGCGGGGCGGATCGAGGGACGTGAGGACGTTCCACTACATCAACCGCGATCTCACATCGCTTCTGCTGTACGATCTACAAGGGTACGTAGATCACTCATCCCCTCTCGTAGATGGACATCACCATGATAGGTCTTCGTGCGCGTAGGAAAATTTTTGTTTCCCATGCGACGTTCCCCAACAAAGACAACTGATAACTACATGCTCCGCATGTTTGCCATTGGCTTCACCAAGAGACGCCAAACAAAAACCACGAACCAAAATCGTGTCAAAAAAAACTCAGCGAAGGAAGAGCAAAAGATCCGATTCGAATTCAAAGTTGGATCTACGATCAGTCGGCTCGGTGTGAATCAAGCTTATCCACACCGAACCACAAATTTGACGGCCAACAGCAGTGGCCAAAGTTTAATACAGATACCACTCGGCATACCGAGGTAAATGTGCGTTCACCATAAAGTATTTCACGCGTCGCCGGGACTGGCAGGCTCCACAAAGGTGTCAAGGTCGATTCTGTCTGCAATGCGGGTGGCTGTGTCGAGGAAGGTCTCCATGAAATCTTCGAATCGAAGCTTCTTGGTGTTGGCGACATGCAACGTCTTCATCTTTTCTTCGCGGGCTTCCTTGCAGTGCACTCGGACCAGAGATAGCGCCACGTCCGCACCACACCGAGCGGCAGACTTCTTCCATGCCTGCACTCTGCTTGGGACGTCCTCCAGCCGAGTCATCAACCCATCTATTTCTTGTCGGGAGTCGTCTTCAGGCCACAGCTCCTTGTCGATCCGGCCGACAACTTTTCTCAGGCGGCCAATGAAAGGGCCCACCCTGTTAAGGCGATAATGCGCTCGGAGCATGTCCCGGTTAGCTTCATCGCTGAGTGGAACATTCGGAACAACCGACCGCTCAATTTCGGCTGCTTCAGCCTCAACGTCCCGACAGAATTCTGCACAGAAAAGACAAGCAGAAAGTAAGCGCAGAGTGAACTCCAAAGTCAAGAAGCACTCGGCAACAACTTACCACCAAGCAGTGTGACCATCTTCCTCGCCCAGTCGCTATCGTAGTTCTCCTGCGCCATGCACCGAGTGTTCATCACCTTCAGCTGCCCATCCATTCAGATCTCTGACTCTTCATTTTTTCAACTTCGGCTAGCAATGCCTTGTTGGACTCCCGAGACTCCTCCAAAGACTTCTCTCGGTCAGCAAGAGCCTCCTTCACACCAGCCATGTCATTCATAGCCGCCTCCAAGTCCGCAGCAAGCTGAATCTTCTCAGCCTTCAGAGCATTGTACGCATATCCCATTTCGCAAGTCTTGTGCCAAATAGACACAAAGGGAGGACCAGACACATTCAACAAGGAAAAAGTATCGACACATATGACAAAACAATCAAAGTCCAAAACTCTTCAGACCCCTGTCGATGCAAGCAATCGACAGCGGTCTCGGGGACTACACCCAGTGGGTTCACTAAGAGTGACCCCACTGGTATGAAGCTCGAACAGGTCGGCCCTATCGAGCTCCATAGCAAACAAACAACATTATGAGATTACTATTACTCGACCCGAGTAACACTACTCTCGGGGACTACACCCAGTGGGTGCACTCGGAGTGCCCCCACTGGTACCATTCGGGCAGATCAGCTCTGATCTGTTCAGATTACGGAAAATACATATAAAGACAACTGTCGGTGCAAGCACTCGGCAGAAGTCTCGGGGACTACACCCACTGGGTTCACTCGGAGTGAACCCACTGCAAAATCATCCTACTTTATCCGAGTGTATCGCTGAAACACCCAGTGGGTGCCAAGAGGATTATAAACACTTACTAGCGCACTTACTCGGATGTCGTCCCGAAGCTCCAAGCTCTTCTTATACAGAGACGCGATGGAGTCATACGCTCCCTTGGCGTCACCCACCATCAGCTCCACCTGCACCATGGCGTCCTTGGCGGCCCCCACCTGGTCTTCCGGGAGGCGTCGGGCGTCATATTGAACAACTGATGGACCCGGCGCGGGCGCGACAGAAGACTCCCTGGGCATCCCGAGCTCCGCTCCAGTTGGTTCTGCCATGAGGGGCACCGTCTTAGTCGGCGGCACCATCTCAGTCGGCGGCACGTTCATGGTGGGAGCGGAAGTAGATGGGATAACCCCAGGGACAGGCACCAAAACTGGCTCCGACCCCCTTTGGTCGTCGTCCTCCAGATGGACCACCTCCGAAGGAAGCCCGACTGAACAAAATGAAATTACAGAAAAAGGTCAAGATCAAGGACAACACTTGTGAAACAGTAATGCAGCTCTCAGAGTCGTGACAACGTACCTTGCTGGGATGTGGCGGCGTTATCCATGTCCATGGGATCATCGTCCTGGCACGGCAGAGAGGTGGCAGAGGTAGCAGCTCTGTTGAGTGAAATCCACTCGACGGATAAGCATGAGTTCAATCGGATACTGAAGGAAGATGGAAGAACAAGACACTTACGCTGAGGCGACAGGAACAACGATCCTCATCCATGGCAAAGCTTTCCGAGGCTTAGGCCCACTAGGTTTGGCCACCTTGGACGGCTGGTTCACGGGCTCGGCAGCAGTGTCCCTAGTCCTCTTCATACTTCGAGCACTCGGAGCCACGGGAGGGGCTGGCGGAGCACTCGGGACCGCTGGAGGAGCCGGCGGAACAGCGGGATCGTGACGGCGCTTAGTTCGGTGCTCTGGTAGTGAAGGTGGCGAGCTCTGCTCCCCATCCTCCTCCTCCTCCTCTTCCGTCTCCTCCTCCGTCTCCCCATTGTCGGAGACGTACTCGACGCTATCCACGCTGCCCTCCTGGCTGCCCTCCTCTTCCTCGGCTGGATTCCCGTTCAAGACGGCAGAATACCAGTTGGTCCACTCCTGCACAAAACACAGTCGGCAACGTCATTCGGCGGGACAAGAAAAGCAATAAATCTAAGAAGATTAAAAGCACTCGACAAGATGTGCTCACCTCATTCGGAGGAGGATTGTCGGCGCGGAAGGGCTTCACCCGTCGGGCTCCTTCGGGGTTATAACACGCGCATGTGATGTCGCGGACCCACGCTCTCACAGTCTCCCCGCTCACGCACTCGGGATGAGACCGAGTGGAGTCTGAAGGCCCCGCGTAGTGCCACATGGCGTGGTGTCGGGCCTGCAGCGGCTGGATGCGCCGACCCAAAAAAGTCTCGAGCAGGTCCGTGCCGGTGACTCCCTTGCGGACGACGGCTATCAGCACGTCGACCAAAGGCTGGATCTGGATCCTTTCCCCCTTAGAGAGCACAAGCTTCCTGGGAGGGCCCGGACGGTCTAGGCTAAAAGGTGGCAACCCACTCGAAGCATCCAGACAAGCAATGTCCTGGCAATAGAACCAGGACGATTGCCAGTTCCTAACTGACTCGGACAACTGGAGGAGGGGGTAGCTACTCTTTGTTTTCTTCTGGAAGCCTAAACCCCCGCAGAGCTGGAGGATATGGGTCTTATCGTCCGACTGGCTAAGCTTTTTGACGGTTTGGGATCTAGCGGAGAAGACGTACTTAAAGAGCCCCCAGTGGGGGGGGGCACATCCAATAAAGCACTTGCAAAGGGTGACGAATGCAGCAAGGTGGGCTATTGCGCTTGGAGGAAAATGATGGAGCCGCGCCCCGAAATAAGTCATGATACCTCGGAAGAAAGGATGGGGAGGCAGGGAGAAGCCTCTGAACACGTGGTTGAGCAGCAGAACGTGCTCCCCCTCCTTTGGAGTCGGCTCCGTCTCGCCTTCCGGCAGCCTCCAGGACTTGTTGACGATCATGCCGTGCTCCACCAACTCTAGCAAGTCATCCTCTGTCACCGAGGAGGGGAGGAAATCCCCCTGGATCCAACCCGCCGGCACCGCCCGCTGCCGCCGCTGAGTAGGGGCCGCCCCCTTCTTCTTCTTCTTCTTCTTCTGCGACTCGAGTTTGCTGGTCTGCCCCTTCGTCATGGCGAAGGCGACGGATCCGCAGAGGAGGAGGGGAAGGAGGAGGCTTGAGGCGTGCAGAGAGCTGCGGGATTAATGCGAGGAAGATGAGCAGCGCAACAGGAAATCCCGCCGGAGAGGCTTAAATAAGCTTCCGACTGGGTCACTTGTTGGGGAACGTCGCATGGGAAACAAATATTTCCAACATCACTAACAGCTGGACCCGAAATCTTATCTCCCCAACCGGCCGCTGCGATGTTACTGGAGAAGATAAAGGCGCGGTAATCGAGGAGGCAAAACCTACTCGATGGCGATGTCGCCATCCCCGCTGAGCGCGCGGCAACCGAAATTTGAGGATCCCGGAAAATCCGGCGCTATCAGTTTGACCAGTCACGTCGAAAGATTTCGCGGAAGCACTCGGTCCCTAACGGTTTGTTTCACTCGTATATCCACTCGGATCACTGGTTGAAAGGATAAAATGGATCGAGGCAAACAACACTAAAGTCACCTCCATACCAGTCGGTTCCATACTCCAGACATCACTTCATCGTTCCAACCCCGATCCATTCGAGGACTAATGATGGGGTTATAGTCCCAGGGTAGGGTCATAGGTCTGTCCTATAGGTCCTACCCAAGGACTACCCTTCATAGAGGACAAGGCCCTTAGACAGTTCCGACTGAACTAAGGACGCCTCCATCATCCAGTCGGCGACGAGCACTCGGAGCATATTTAACGTACCGACTGGAATCCACTCTATACATCGTAACGTCCCAGGAGGGCAACAGACATACGTTTTCATACACCCTTATTAACATTTAAGGCTTACGTTACCTGTAACGTAAGCATTTATTCGCCACTATTCCACCCCTGTCCACCGGGCCATTATGAAGGGCAGCGCACTCTATATAAGCCGCCCTTCCCCACTGGTGCAAGGGTTGGCACTTGCTGCAATCCTATAATCCACTCGACACTAAGCTCCCAAGAGTACTGAGACGTAGGGCTTTTACCTCCACCGTAGAGGGGCCTGAACTCATACATCCTCGCCGTAGCTAAGGCTCTACCCATCCTTTCGTACCCTACACTTCTACTGTCAGACTTATACCCACGACAGCGGTAGCCTCAACTACGGCTCCTCCGGCTGCTCCACCCCGTCTTCTGCCTCCGCCTCTATGCCAAAAGCGTGTCAGTCGCCGCCAGTTCTTGTCGGATGAACTGTCGGTTCGCCTCGACATAGGCCTAATGGTGGAAAGACTCGAAGATGGCCTGCTGCTAAGCCATTTTCGCTGCTTGGGCGACCGTGAACTCTGCCATGGCCACAACCGGCGCGAGCTCATCCTCCGACTGGTTCGTGTCATCCTCCTCCGGATCCGCATGTTGCTCCGGCTCCTCCTCCTCTTGTTGCTCATCTAGCTCTGGCGAGTTCGAAGGCAGGCCAGCTGCGATGCAGGCGGCGCGCCTTACCCAAATATCCACCTCAATTTGGAACCGACGCTCGGGCATGAGCATATCTTACATCGTCTTCTTTTGTTGGGTCATGGCGAAACCGGACGGTGCGAGAAAAGCGATGGAGCGGGAGAGATGTGGATGGGTTGGGGATGACGGCACAAGGGAAGGAGGTGGGTGTGACTAGGGTTGGAGAACGCTGGCTGGCATAAATTTCTGGACTTTGGCCTCGAACGGCAGGGCAGAGTGGCCCCATGCGGGGTTCACATCCCCACTAGAGGAAAACGTCGGTTGAACTGTTCGATTTTCCGGGCGATTTCGTATGGGACCCTCTTATCTGCCTGACGCGGCAAACACGCCCGGTCGTGTCTGGGCCTCCCCATATCCGACCTACATTTGGATTGGATATGAAGGGGGCGGCCAACCCGAGCATTTGAGGCCCGTTTAAGACGCCCGTATGCATCATTTCTTTTGACCACTGATCGAGACGTCCGCCCGGGCGTATGAGAGGGGTTTAGGGTGCCCGTGTGTAGGTGCTCTTAGTGAAGAAAATACAATTGTGGTCTTACTATTCATTAATCAATATTTTTAATACAGCTTTGATTTTGGTATTTTTGCCCAGAGAATCACGGATGTCATTTCTTTGCAAAACTTCAAACACAAATATAACAATCGATTATAAGTATACTAAATAAAAAAAATAGATTTTTTGATAAAAAAAATATCTTAGTATTTCTTTTCTATTTTATTACTGTCCTAACCGGTGCGCATGAAATGAGTGTCGGAGGCAGCAATCTGGCAAGCTTTGGCCTCCGCCACACCACAAAACTTTGCACTTCCATACTATATGCACTTTGGGGTCTAGGAATACCTGATGGTCTGAATTTTGTGGGCCTGAATGCTTACACCGGCCATACATTGAAAAAGTTTCTCCCTTGGGCACTGCATGAAACCATGCATGCATGCTCCAAAAAATCCCCGTCCGGGTATGGATGGCTATGCATGCGGCCAACTTACTTTCCCTCATCTCTTGCGGCCAGCTTAACGTAACAGTTTCTATACATGCATGTGGAGCGGAGCTGATGAGCTGCATGTGCCGCCCGGCCTCAAATTGGATTCATCGGTCGTTAGGTGCGCGCGTACTGAAAACCCCTGCTACAAGCAATCAATCGATCTACTGATTGATTGATTGATTAGGGGCATACACACACACACACACGCAGAGAGAGAGGGAGAGAGAGACAGAGTTAGCCAGTTAGGCATAGATCGAGCATGCAAGTGATGGATCAACTTGCCCATTTGGGTATATATGCCACCATGTCGATCATCAACACCAATCAGGCAAGTCATGAGCGTATATGCATTGGATGATGGGGTAGTTCACGCCGGCTGTCTCTGTACGGAGGAGCAACGCCACGTTGAGACGGATGGGTGGCGGAACCATCCATGAATGTCGACCTGTGCATGTGCTGAGTACGTGATGAGTCGACTGCCTTTGATGCTATATATGCGATCCGATCCGATCCATATGCATGGCGCGCGCGCGGGGGCAAGTGAATGGAATTATACAACCAACTTTCGCGGCCATGTATATATATGTACTTTGCGGTTTGCGGGTGCATCCCTGGCCATGCATTTTGCGGTTTGCCACCTCCATCCAATTCTTTAGCTAACATTTCTTTAAGATCACCGTTCAAAAAAATATAAAGAATTCTTTAAGATCAACATTATGGGATTATCGATATGATTCCGTGTCTACTACCATCTACCAACTTGATTAATTGTAGCCTGGCATATGTATGCTGCATGCGTCTCGTTTTGGGTATAAATATATCGAAATTGCTCTGCGTACGACCTGATAGTTACGATTCACGTCCGACGTTCTGATCCCACGATTACCATTGATGCATACATCTGATCCAAGGGTGGCTGAGCAGTGTCGTACAAAAATCGTAAGAAAAATATCGTACGCATAGCACTGCTCTAAATATATCGCCTATAGATACAGGTTTTTGTTTTTGAGACAACTTTTTTTTTTAAAATGTTTTAGAGAACTCGCCTTTAGATATGTATAGGAGATATGGCCCACTAGGGCTACTCTTTCGTCCGGCCCATTTTGGACAGCTAGCGGTTCGCTGGGACGAGATTTCGACCGATTTTAGAAAGGCTTCAGAAGTTTCTCTTCACCTTTATTTTCTGTTTCTCTTTCTTTTCCCCTCTAATTAATGTTTTCTATACTTTTTAATTAGTGTAGATTAGTCAAATTCACAAACATTTTTGAGTTCATTTTTTTAACTCACCGTCAATTCCTTCAAAAAAAACTCAGCCATTTGTTTTCCAATACAGTAACAAATATTTAATGTGTGAACATCTTTTGAATTAAAAAATAGTTTGTCAATCCATGAGAAATTTTGTAATTCATGAAAAAGAAATTCATGATTTTTTATCATATTAACTAAAAAATACTTTTAGATTTCTTAAGCATTTTTCTCAATTTCACAAACATATTTTAAAATTTGTAAATATTATTTTGCATTTGCAAACAAGTTTTAAAATCAGTGAACACTTTTAAAATTAATGGAAATTCGTTTGAACTTGTGAACTTTTTATACTCCCTCAATTCAAATTATAAGTAATTTCAGACAACTGAATTGAATTGTTTTGCACGCTGTCTGAAATGTCTACAACGGCTTATAGAAGTGGACAGAGGGAGTGGTAAAAACCTGGTTTGGAAAGTTCTGACCATTTTTATATATCCGTTTATCTCTACCTATAATAATAAAGCGAATATTGCTTCTGTCGGAAAACCCGTCGTGGTCGTTTTGTAAAAGAGCCCCTGCTGTTTTGGCTATTCAACCCGCACTCCGGACGTAAGTCGCTCCTAAGGAGCCGGACGGACGCAACGCCCCCGTCGCCCCCAACCCACCGCGTCTGTCGCCTGATAGAAAATAGAGGTGGTGATCTCTACTAGCCGGCATCCAGATCCCCGGCAACAACGAGGTGGCGACGGACATGGTGTTGGTTGCCAGCAGGGAGTAAGAGGAGGCGCGACATGCGGGGCTCCCGCTCCTCTCTGTGTGCATGTGGCAATGCAAGAAAACGGCGGGATCTCGTGCAGCCATCTGAGGTGGACTGGATTCGCCGCGAGAGGTGGGGCTTGGCGCTTGCGGATGGAGGCAGCGCGAACGTCGAGCACCCGCAAGGGCATGCTGGAGAGCACATAGCGTGGCAAGAAAAGATTGTATGGGAGGAGAATCGGCATGAAGGCAGAGCGAGTGGCGTCGGCGGATCTCCGCCTCGACTTATGATGCGCAGCTGCACGAGATGGACACATGCGGTTGTGCGACCTCTGATGAGTAGATGGCGAGGTCATGTGGTCTGCCAAGCAAGATTGGGGAGGAGTGGGAAGTCTTCACCGGCGGCAACATGTGGCGGAACTGGTGAGGCCGATCTGACCTGCTCTCTCTCTCTTTTGTTTATCTGCAAGTAGCACAAAGAAGCACAAAGTCATTTGCCTCCTAAAAAACCAGTATGAACTAACCAATCTCTCTCCCTCTTTTGAACTAGCACTGAGGAGCACGACTCCAGCGGTTGTACTGACCATGGAGGAATTCATCTACCATCTTTTGTGTTGTTATCTAAAAGAGGTGCAACTTGAAGAAATTCATGTTAAGTATTGATGTGGAGCTTGGGTGTTTCAGCCACTAAACTTATTATTAATCTAAAACTCGGATTAAACTTATTATTTCTAAGATCCCTATGTTACAGAAAGGAGAATCAAGATCATTAATTATATGTTGGATCATATTGTTGATATTCTATTATGTGGTTCTTTTCTTTTGTCACATTATATTATGCAGATTTTCATGGTACACAGATTGCCATTGCGTACCATCAACTACTCACTACTACTACTACTTAGATATTAATCTGCATCCTTACCCTTTTATGATACATGTTTCAAAATAATAATTAATAATTATAGCTGAATTGTAAAGGTAAAGGGAATAAGATTGTCTACTTTAAATGGCTTGTGTTATGCACGTGTTAGTAGGCACTTGGCGTAAGCAGAGCACACACAAACGTCCTTCCAAATTTTTTTTAATTAGGCCTCATAAGTAGCTGGCAGCAGTTACAATCGATGATGGTAGCATCATTATCAACTATCAAGTACATTTAATCTCAGTTCGTCATAAGCTTAATATTTTGCAAGTACTCTGCAATCTGCACGGCGGTGATGTACACAATCACAAAAAAAAATCTCACAAATTTGCAGATTTTCTTTCAAATCCTTGTAGGATTGATTTTCACAGAATTTGTTGCACACACGGCCAAACACACCTAGATTACACCTTTAGTACCAGAGGTATCAATTAATCGTAGTTACTCGGATGCTTAATATGTTGTGATGATGATGCAGATTGAAGGAGGTCATCGCTATGGACAATGGAAACATTCTTGTGATTGAGGACAATAAGTTGACGGCAAGATGGCTCACGCTCACCGCCATTAGAGAGGAGGAAACTATAGTCGTGAAGACTACTTTGCTATCGCAACACTTGATGTTGAAGTGCAGGCTATGCTTAAGAGAGAAAGTAATGGAGGTTCCTTCAGACTGCTTTGGGGTGTTGTTGTTGGTTGTTCATTGTCGCTATTTATTACTACTATGTGCTAGGTGTTGAGCAGAGAGACAGTGAGACTTACTGAGTTTCGTTGTGACTGATTCAATTAGTTTCACTGATTCTGCACATGTCAGGTGAGCTGCAGGCGTGTAGTTCATTTCTACCTTATTTTGGTTCTCACTGCAGTTGACGCTTTTGATTTGCTTGTTCTATGTGTTTGTATTTCAATTGTAAATAAGTTCACATAGAGTTGCTGCTCAAGAAAAGAGGGATGCCCATCATCGGTGAGAAGCATATTATGTTTTTTTTGTTGCTCTGAACTGTGGCTCAGTTCGCATGTGTGGTATGATTTAGTTCTACAGTCCTTATGAGCTCAGTTGCAGTTGTGGTACGCCCCGTCGTTAAGCTATTCGACCGATTCATGGGCCACACGATGCGTAGGTGGGCTTCTTGTAGCCCGTGAATAACCCGCTATTATAACCCGCGGTCCGTTTATAACCCGCATAGAGTTAAGCTATTATAACCCGCGGTCCGTTTATAAATGAGGCCAACCGTTTTTTTCACATTTTACAAAAGACCCCCTTACTTTCATGCTAAATAACCCACGGTCCAAACTGTAGCCAGTGAATCGTTTTTTAAATTTTATACGTAAACCCCTTACATATGTGTTAATAACCTCGAAGTCCATTCAGAATAAATATAAATTTTCAAATAACAATATCTTTTAAACCGTAAATCCAATTTAGACATGTTATATATGAAACTTGATTAGAAAAATGTGTAGAGTTTGAATATGTTGTTATTTTACATGTTAAATATTTTTAAAAATACTATATAGAATATATTGCTAATCAATATTTGTCTTTATTTTGTATCGACTATTTGTATCGTAACATGTTAACTCAAGCATCAATATTTTATAAATGTTATAATCTTTGGACATGTTAAGCATCAATATTTGATAAATGTTTGGACATGATGTACTTGCACTAGGTTCTTTCTTTGTACATATTTTATAATCGACCTTACGTACGTGCCTCTTTTTTTACAGTATCCACGTACGTTTTTACCAATGGACTACATTTTTTTCATTGTTCATTTTTCTCCCGTTGCAACGCACGGGCATTTGTGCTAGTAACTTTAAAGCGCGTTCAGTGGTTCGGTCAAGATTGTCGTGCTGAATATTCTGGGCCAGGCCCATGTAGGCAGGCGTAGCGAACGGTTCCGAGTGTGGTTGTGAGCGACGCATTGTCGTATTGCTTGCTATATAAGCGATCCATAGCAGTGCCCGGCCTGTAATACTTATGGAGGTGCACCCTTTCGCAAGCCTCCCAAGGGCCACGCTTGGAGCGAGTCACTTGCTTAAGCCCCGAAACGTGTCGCATTCTGGGCATTTTTTTCGTATTTTATTTTATTTTATTTTTTTCATGCGTTTTCTGGTTTTTAGATGGTTGCTTTCATGGGTTTTTTGGCTTCTCTGTTTTTCACTTTTTTTTTCAAATTTTGAACAAAGAAAAATAAAAAACAATTGGATGAGAAAAATGCATTTTTTTACTTTCGCAAGAGGCACAAAACTACTTTTTCGAGAGGCACGACTGTGTTTCTTGGAAACGGAGACGAGAGGTACGACGTTGCTTCTGCGAGAGGCAGGTGCCTCTCGAAACGAAGAAAGCGTATTTTCTTTATTTTCTTCCGCAAAAGGCAAGGATTTGCTTCTGCATTGTGCCTTTAAAAAACGTGTTTTTTTTCAATAGACACGGATTTGGTTCCGCAAGAGGCAAGGATTTACTTCCGTGATGCCTTTCGAAAAGAAAAAAAATAAAACATGTTTTCCTTTTTCTTCTTCTACGAGGAGCACGAATTTGCTTCCACGGGAAGCATGGTCGTGCCTCTAAGAATGTGCTCCCGGTTTGGTTTCGTACGTCTTTTTTGTCCGTTTTTGTGTGTAAAAAACCATCAAAATCTTTTAAAATCTAATTTTCAAAATTTGGACGCATGATTTAAGAAATAAAACATTTAAAATAAATGGATCTATGAAAAAAAGAACTCTCTGGTACATACAGCATGCCACTTGTCTTAATCTGAAAAGATAAAAGTGACTTTTGAAAGGAGTATCCTCGATTAGTGATTTGGGAATGAAGGCCGAAGGCTACAACGTGCAGCCGAAGGCTGGCCAGGCGTTCAAAGACCAGAGTACGTCACTAGCAAACGGCAAGGAAGATAAATAACATCAGCTTCCGTAAACCGAGTTGTCTAATATCAGACAAACTAAATTGCTTACCCTTTCTCCTTCTAATATCAGACATACTGAATTGCTTACCCTTTCTCCTTTGCGCCAAGAGAGAGAGATAGAGTTTTCGTATCTTAAATCACCCCCAAAACTTGGGTATTTATAGGAGGGAGGGAGAGAGGGTGCGCACCCCTAGGGTTCCCTTCCTAGGGGTGGCGGCAGCCCTAGATGGCTACGGAGGGCCGACGGCCAAGGTGGAGAGGAGGGCGGCGCCCTAGGTGGGCCTTGGGCCCCTGTGCGCCTAGGGTTTGCCCCCTCCACCTCTCCTTGCGTCTTGGGCTGAGAGGGGAGAGCGCACCAGCCCACTTTGGGTAGGTCTCTCCTTCCACCTTTTGGCCCATGAAGCCTCTTCGGGCTGGTGGCCCCTCCCGGTGGACCCCCGGAACCCTTTCGGTCTATGGTCCCGGTACGTTATCGGTGACGCCCGAAACACTTTCGGTGTCCGAAACCTCATATCCTATATATCAATCTTTACCTCCTGACCATTCCGGAGCTCCTCGTGACGTCCGGGATCTCATCCGGGACTCCGAACAACCTTCGGTAACCACGTACACTATTTTCCCTATAACCCTGCGGTCATCGAACCTTAAGTGTGTAGACCCTACGGGTTCGGGAGACATGCACACATGACCGAGACATCTCTCCGACCAATAACCAACAGTTGGGTCTTGATATCCATGTTGGTTCCCACATGTTCCACGATGATCTCATCGGGTGAACCACGATGTCAAGGATTCAATCAATCCCGTATGCAATTCCCTTTGTCTATCGGTATGATACTTGCCCGAGATTCAATCGTCGGTATCGCTATACCTTGTTCAATCTCGTTACCCAGCAAGTCTCTTTACTCGTTCCGTAACACAGCATCCCGTGGCTAACCCCTTAGTCACACTGAGCTCAATATGATGATGGATTACCGAGTGGGCCCAGAGATACCTCTCTGTCACATGGAGTGACAAATCCCGGTCTCGGTTCGTACAACTCAATAGACACTTTCGGAGATACTCGTAGTGCACCTTTATAATCATCCAGTTACGTAGTAACGTTTGGTACACCCAAAGCACTCCTGCGGTATCCGGGAGTTGCACAATCTCACGGTCTAAGGAAATGATACTTGACATTAGAAAAGCTTTAGCAGACGAACAACACGATCTAGTGCTACGCTTAGGATTGGGTCTTGTCCGTCACATCATTCCCCAATGATGTGATCCCGCTATCAATGACATCCAATGTCCATGATCAAGAAACCATGACCATCTATTGATCAACGAGCTAGCCAACTAGAGGCTCACTAGGGACACATTGTGATCTGTATATTCACACATGTATTACGGTTTCTGGTTAATACAATTATAGCATGAATAATAGACAATTATCATGAACTGGAAATATAATAATAACAACTTTGTTATTGCCTCTAGGGCATATTTCAAACAAAGTGGTTAGGAAATACCACCCTCCGTGAGCAATATCCGACCTTATACAGTATTGTGCACCACAAAGGTGCTACACTTGCGTTTGTTATGCAAGTCTCACCTCCAGATGTGACATTCGGACATGACTTAATCGGTACGGGGTTACAGTCATGGAATACCTTGTTAGGCCGTTTACCATTGGTACGGCTGTTACAAGGTACCGATGAGTTTCGTTGGAATCTATGTGGGAATCGTAAATTATCCGTGGACTCCATGTATAGGGCTTGTCAATAATAACAGAAGAATTTGGCAGATGAAGGTACCACTGAAATTAAAGATTTTTTGCGTGGTACTGTAACGCCCAAGATGCGATCCTATCCTCAATTTGGAATGAGGTCCTCGTCAGGGATAGACGCGCATCTCGTTGTTTCGCAAGAATGGATATCGTTACAAGTACATGTACTGAAAAGATAAGATATATGGAATTGGCTTACACTCGCCACAAGCTACATCAGAGTCACATCAATACAATACATAAACATCCTGAAGAAGAGCAGGGTCCGACTACGGACGGAAACAAACGAGAAAATAGAACGATGTCCATCCTTGCTATCCCAGGCTGCCGGCCTGGAACCCATCCTAGATCGATGAACAAGAAGAAGAAGCAACTCCAAATGAACAATCAACGCGCTCGCGTCAACTAATCTTTACCTGTACCTATAACTGGTGTTGTAGTAATATGTGAACCATAGGGGACTCAACAATCTCATTTCCAAAGGTATCAAGACTAGCAAAGCTTAATGGATGCGGTATGGTTAAGTGGTGAGGCTACAACAAGCGACTAAGCAATATATAAGGTGGCTAACTTACGAGTACAAGAATAAAGAGGGGGATGATCTACGCATAACGAACGTGAACTACTGATGATCAACTGAATGATTCTGAAACCTACTTACGTCAAACATAACCGCACCGTGTCCTCGATCGGAGAATGAGCTCACTAAAGAGACAGTCACGGTTACGCACTCAGTTGGCATTTTTTAATTAAGTTAACTTCAAATTATCTAGAACCAGTGTTAAACAAAGTTTTCACGTTGCCACATAACCGCGGGCACGGCTTTCCGAAAGATTTAACCCTGCAGGGGTGCTCCAACTAGTCCATCACAAATTACCACAAGCCGCATAGAAGTCCTCGATCACGAAGCTCACGATCTCATCGGATTCCTTAGTGGAAAACCTCAACTCTGAGATTACCCAAAGCATCATCGGAATCCCGATGCACAAGATATCTCGTAAAAGGTAAAACTAATCCGGCAAGACCGCCCGACGTGTCGACGATCCCGATAGGAGCCGCGTATCTCGTTCTCAGGACACGACGATTGTCCAAACTTCCGGTAGGCCAATCACAGAGTTGCCCCTGGTAGCCACCGGCGGTTGACAGGTTGGACCAACACTCATGCGGAGCACTGGCCCGGGGGTTGATTAAATTATCCTCGGGGTCCGGAAAGTCCCTATGCAATTTTATTAGGTTATTAGGCAGATGTAAAACCAATGTTGGGCCTTGCCAGACCAGCTTTAATCTAAAACGAATTATCAAGGGGGTCCCCATAACAACCCCGATCGTGTTAGGAGCGCTCAATTACGGAACATAACACCGTAGCCGAAACTAAGGGGCAAAGGTGGAACAAAACACTGGGCTAGAAAGGCCGAGCCTTCCACCTTTTACCAAGTATATAGGTCCATTAAATTAAATAGCATTAATATGGTGATATAACAAGGAATCCATGTTTTCACATGGAAGCAACTGCACCTGCAACTAGAAATGCTACCACATGGTTAAGCAAGCAGTAACATAGCCAATCAATGGTTTGCTAGGTTGTGAACAGGGTGGAAGTTTTCATGGCAATATTGAGAGGCTGATATTTAATAGGTGGTAGGCAACGAGACATAGCGACAGAAACAATAAAACTAGCATGGCAATGTTAGTAATGGTATCTGGGAAAATGGTCATCTTGCCTGAGATCCCGCTTGGAAGAAGAACGACTCTGTGAAGTAGACGAACCGATGTAGACGAACGGGTCCTCACAATCCGACACGCTTGCGGAACTCTATCGAGACGAAGGAAACCGGAAACAAGAATCAACACACGATATTCACCACGGCACATGCACGATAAGATGCAATCCACATATGATGCATGAACGGTGAATACATGCAAGACATGACATGGTAATTCACGACAATCAAACACTACACATTAAGTGAAGTTCAATATGCAACTAGTTGCATATTGACGAAAGTCCACATACGAGTTATTTAGTTCTATCCCGATTAGATACACGACAATATTAAATGTGGTTAAACATGGCAAGAGGTGAAGCGTAATTAAGCTACCTATCTAGGCATTTTAAATAAGGTCGGAAATGACATATAGCACCTCCGAAACGACCTCACATGTTAATTTATAATTCTGTCCAGATCTAAACTAACATGTTTTAATATTTGTTAAACAACAAAATAAATAGGTTCACGTGATTCTACGCGCCGCTACAAGCAATTTACACATAGAGAACATCTCCAACAGAGCTACGGATCAAAAGATACGAACACCGTAATATATGATGGCACGAATGCAATATGCGTGCAAATGGCATCCACAATATTTCAAAAAACACAACCAACAAGATAATATGAAACTACACGAGATTCTAAGCAAGTTTCATGTAGAACACGATCAAAACGGAGCAACGGTTCAACAACTACGAGCTAAACAAAAATCACTTCAATCTGTCAAAAATCAGCCACATATCATTTCTACACCCCACAACTACGAGCTACACAAAACCAATATACTCAACCAAGGCATGAGACGTTAGAGGGCAAGATGTATTACCAGATGCAACTTATAACACCTAGCATGGAAGCATGGATCACTAGGAAAAGAAGTCACAAAATGGCTTCTCACACACAGTTTCAGGCTTAGTGAAAATAATAGTTTATGAAACTGCAGTTTTCGATCTGAAGGCATATTGACAGCAGCAAAACCATAAGCTACAAGACTTCAAATGGCATGAAAATTCACAACATGCTAGAGAATCCTAAAGTCTACAACTAACTCCATGGCACCAACCTCAAAAAAACTATAGATCACCAGATAAACTCAAGACAACAACAAAATATAACAGATTTCAGATTTAGAAATATTTCAGCATCTTCAAAACAACACTATTTTCTAGCAAGTTGAGAGCAAGCAAACCGCACATAAACATGGATTTCTATTACAACCAAAATTACCAGAGACTAGCATACACATCCAAGGGCATATCTCTAGTTCAAAACTAATTCATATCAAGCACGGATTAAATCCCACAAAATAAACAAAATGGCAACATGGCAAAATATCACGCACACTAACTTGCTCAAAAGCTAAAACTAAATGCACAGTTAAATTCTACGGATTTTTCTACCCCGAAAACATATATAACATGAGGGGTTGCAAAATAAAAACAGCGTCACACGTATATGCGGGAATAAGTCCTAAACACGGTATATCAAACTAGCTACGGAATCCTACAAGCAAAAATACCAACAACTACTCTAAAATACATGAAAAAAGGTTCCTAAAAACATGAGCATTTTATCTACGGGGTTTGAGCAACCCGGACACGCGCGAAAAATAAATACGGAAGAACTCCCTATTGGGGCATCACACAAAACTAGGCAGATGGCAAGTCAAACTACGTCAAACATGCATGCAAGTTCCAAAATATGAATCTACGCGAAAAATACACAAGTTACATATATAGATCATCTCGATCCGACGCTCGGTTAAATATCTACCGTCGTTTTAAAATCAATGCATTTTCCCGAAATTAATAAATTCGGAGGTCCTATAAAAAACTACACAGGCCGAATTCTACAACAGATGGGCCTACAGTACACGAGCACCGGATAGTTTAATCATGCTCGGGGCACAACATAGGAGGTCTGGGGGAATCTCACCTGGTGGCCAACGGGCCGGCTGGGATGCTGGGCCGGGGCGATGAGGTGGGCCGCGGTGCTGCTGGCGCTGGGTCGTCGGCGCGCTAGGGAGGGCCCAGGCGGCGTCGGGCCGGCTGGCTGGTGGGGGGAGGCCGATCTGCCTGGTCAACTCCCTCGTCCCGATCCAATCTGGATCGGGGACGAGGCGGCGGCGGTTGAGGCGAGCGCCAGCGGGGGCTGCGGCCGTATCCGGGCGACGAAGGGGCGACGATGGCTGGCGGTCTCCGGCAAGGGGGCGGCGAGGACCTGCCGGGATCAAGCGAGGTGGAGCTCCAGCGTCCACGGCGGGCTACCAACGACTTGGCTGCATGCCCCTACAGAGAGAGAGAGAGCAGCGAGGTGAGGGAGAGAGGAGAGGCTTGGGGAGAAGAAGGCTCGTCGGGGCTGGCCTGGAGGTCGGCGGCGGTGGGGCGTCGGCAGCGGGCGGCGACCGGCGAGGGACGACGCTCCGGCTACGTGGCGAGGAACACGGGGCACGGGGAGATCGGGGCTCCCGATCTAGAGCTTGGTCGGTGTATGGGCCTGCCCGGGCCCGATCTAGGCTCGGCGGGCCCGGCGGCTGGAGGGGAGAGAGAGGTGGGAGTTGGTTGTGCACGGATTAGGGTTAGCACGGGTTTCAAGGAGGAGTTGGATGGCTGTCTAAAACAATAGGATGGGGGTCTATTTATAGACAAAGGGGGCTAGGTTTAGCAGAACTTTCCCTCGGTTTCAACCGCACGGTCGGAATCGAACAATTCCGAACGCGGGACGGGCTAAGTAGCCGTGTAGAGTAGGTTAGCCAGAGAAGAGAGGGAAACGACACCCGACAACGTATTTTAAAACATGGACAAACGTCCGACGATAGACCGAATACGGTGCCGCTACGGTCGACCGTTCGGGTATCAGACGGACTCCGATCGCGACGAATTTTAACATGCGGCCTACCTATATTAAAATAAGACCGCACGTCAAGATCCAACCCAATCGGAGAAAGTTTTTATACACACTTTTAAAAACAGGATTTAAACGATGCCGCGGGTGCGTGCGAGGGGCTCAACACGGGCAACGACGAACACGGAGAGAACCGACAACTAATATCGGATGCAAGTTTTAAAAACTGACGGCAACAAGATGCCGATGCAATGCTGATGATGCACATGATGCAATGTTGATGCGACAAATAAAAATAATCACACGAAGGAAACGGAATAAAGGGGGAATCTTCTGGAACGTCGGTCTCGGGTTGTCACAGGTACCTTCGCAAACTTGTCAATAATAACATGAACTTAGCAATACCCGATGGATACCTTGCATAACCAAGACATGAGTGATGTATCGGTATTTACATGGACTTGTTTGTAGTTTCGATGAATTCCGAGCATTAAACCGTAAAATAGCCATAAGGATAAGATTCCCCAATGTTTCTCCCGTGTGGACGTTGTGGTTCTCCTGTGTGGTTCGTCAATGGACGCCCCTTAGTTATGACGACGATGCCGGACCTCGAGGGCCTTCGCGACCGCCTTTGGAGCGTTGCTAGCTGGAAGCCAACGCTTGGCTTGGAGGGGCTCGTCGCGTCGCGGGCCCGGCAACGCCGCCGTTGCCACCTGGTCTTGCGGTTCGTAACCCGTCTCCGCGCCGGTTGAGACTGCGGTGTGCGCTGCCGCGCAGAGCACCGGTTGTTGGTCGCCGCCGCAGCCGTGTGCCGGGGCTGCGACTCGAGCGCTTGAGGGCGCTTGCCATGCGGTTGTGCCTCGCATTAGAGACCGGGAGCGTCATGGGAAGGGGTGCGTCACCGGCGTCCGTGTCGCACCGGAGGGTGCCTCTTCGACGCGCCTGCAGAGGAGGGCGTGGTCGACCGTGGGGTGCCTCTGTCTTCTGCATGGCCACTGGTGGTGTGTCGCCGGAGCGCTGTCAAGGCGGAGGGTAGCCGTGTTCTTGGCGCCGAATGGCACCGCCGCCACGGTCGTGCATTAGGCCGATGGCCATGGACGCTGGTGCCTTCTTCGGTGTTGTTCTTGGCCTAACTACTCTGTGCAAGAGGCGTGCATGATAAGGTGTGAAGAGTAAAAGGAAAGAGAGAGCAAATTATTGAACAATTTTCTCATTGATTGAAGTTTTGGATATATATACCTCGGTACAAAGACGGTTTACAAGGAACAGTTGCCAAACTAAGCAACCGACGTAAACACGGATTATCTCCTAATTAATTTATTCCTAATACTTTCCATGCCAAACATCTCAGTACCGGTGGGGAGTTTGTCACGCATGCCCTCCAACTCATGCGTTTGTTAGGCCCTTTTCTACCAGCACCGAATGCTTAGCTTCGTACCTTTACTATTTTACATGCGCGAGTGCCATAAACCTTCCGTATTGTATCTTCATTGGTTATTCCGCATATGTTTTCAAATATTCGGGTGTTATGTATGTTTAATTCAAACCTTTAGTTTAACATGGATTTGTTATGGATTCAAATGCATGA
The DNA here is from genome assembly GCF_904849725.1 of Hordeum vulgare subsp. vulgare. NCBI lineage: Eukaryota > Viridiplantae > Streptophyta > Magnoliopsida > Poales > Poaceae > Hordeum > Hordeum vulgare. Next base: position 3,037,476 of record NC_058524.1, read on the forward strand.
CATCTATTGTGCTATGCGTTATGCAATTCAGTCCTTCAGCTTGTCTACCACTCCTATATGTTGCTACCCCTTAGTCCCGAGAAGCTTGTCTTAGAGCAACTCTAGCAGACCCCGCATCCCGCCCCGACACGAAAAATAACCGCCAAAATACGGGTCGGGGCGAAAAAACTGCCCGATCAGACCCCGCATTCCGCCCTGGCCCACAAATATTTTCGCGGGGCGCGGCAAAATCTCGGCCCCAACCCGCGTATTCGCGGGTTTCCCCCTCGCCGTTGCGGTGTCTTGCATATAAGCGGAAGCGGTTGGTGGGAGGGACATTTTAGCCCGCGCGGGGTCTGAAAAAGCACATTCCACGAATATGTTGTTTTACGGGTCCGTTATGCAGGTCTGCATCCGCGACCGTGCGCGCCGCCCGCAAAGACGTTTTTCCGCGAACTGCAAACACGTATTGCGTGACGGACGGATACGGGGTCTGCTAGAGTTGCTCTTACACATCTAACACTACAAGGTGTGTAGATACAACAACTTTTTCGGGACGAAGGTAATATTATTTCATCAGTTTTTGAAAAAGGTCGCGTTCAATTTTCTAACACTATGCGGGTTACTATCTCATCGCTTAGTTCAACAAATCCACATCTGAATTGTTCCAATTGTCAAAGAAAGCGTTATAAGAGCCTGTTTAGGACTGCTCTACTCCAGAAAATTCAGTTCCGTTCTATAAACATAAGGCAAACGGGGTAGTTCCATGATATGCCGCTCCGTAAAAAAAAAACTAGAATCTGGGGTCCAACTCCTCGTTTTTATGAAGCTCTCTAGGAGGTACTCCATAAAATTGTCGAAGCTGAAGTTGGAAGAAAATTACCCACCACTGCCATCAGTAAGTGGATACCCTTTCGTTTCTCCCCTCTCATCCAATCAAATAGATTCTTTTCATGAAAAATTATATTCGTGAAGCTAGAGCTAGATGAAAGCCAAACATTCTCTTTGAAATGGTTGCAACTTCCGTACGAAACTGTTTCAAAGTGAATTTGATGAAGCAAAACTGATTTTAATGAAGCAGAGCGGTCCCAAACAGGCCATAAGTATCCCCCGTTTTTCACCATCATGAACTGCAAGACACACATTCTTCTAAGGGAAACGCTTCCACCCGACGCGCCGGCCGAATCGTTCGGCCGGTCGCCTCGCTGGCAGATGCTTGCAGCATTTTTTCGTCAAATTTGCTGGAAACTGTGTATTTTTTTGATACAAACGGTTTTCATGTAATTTTTTTTCTCGTGTAAATTTGTTACATTTGTCCAGTAAAAAGCTGCGTATACGTTTGGTTGCAACTCCAGTTCGTCGAATTTTTCGTTACAATTGATGTTTTTATTTTGCTACAACTGTGTTAATTTTTGCTACAACCGACATCATTTTTTGCTGCAACCGTTCACTAAAAAAATTGCATACACGTTCACGTAGATATTTGTTAGAACCTGTGTTTGACTTTTGCTACCACGCACCATCAGATTCGTTTTTTTGCTACGATCACGTAGATATTATTTTTTTATAAATTTTGTTTTTTGTTGCAACCGTAGAAAAAATTGCTGCATCGGGAAAAAAAATGTTACATGAAGATCCAACGGCGCGAACGCACGGGGTTGGTGAATCGAGCGGCCCGCGTGCGGCCGACAGAAAGTTTTGGCCCCGCGCGCCGGAGCAGATCACTCCCCTTCTTGTAAAACCCGCTTCCGGCACCGAAAACGTATGAACGTCTTCTTATCTTAATAAAGCAAAAAAATAAAATAAAATGCGGGCCCCATATGCAGAGACAGCACACCGCCAGACCAACGGGCAGCTCTCTTTCTTCCCCGCGGGCGACCAAACAATTTCACTCCCCTCCTTAAACCCTAGCCCGCCGCCGCCGCCGCCGCCGCCTGCCGTCCACCGCGCCATGGAGGCCACCCTCAAGCGCAAGGCGACGGAGGACGCCCCCGCCGCCGGGGTCGACCCCCCTATCAAGCCGCCGCGCGCGGACGCCGACGCCGCGCCGGCCGGCACCGAGCGCGTCGCCTGCGTGCACGACGTCTCCTATCCCGAGGGCTACGACGCGTCCGCCCCCGGCCCGCGCATCGTCGCCGGCGGCGGCGAGGGCGCAGCCCCTGCCAAGACGTTCCCGTTCCCGCTCGACCCCTTCCAGTCCGAGGCCATCCGCTGCCTCGACAACGGCGAGTCCGTCATGGTGAGCAAATCCAGTCCCCGCGCCTTCCCCAATCATCCTAACCACGCTGCTCTTGGCTTAGCTTCTCCTATTAATTAAATTCCACTGTAAAAATTTGGTCTTTACTTGCTTCCGCCTGCCGCCAAGTCTTCCGCACACGAAATTTACTAGTTGCTCTGCCTGACTGCCTCTCATGCGTGCCTGGTCTCATTCACCAGGTATCGGCGCACACGTCGGCGGGGAAGACGGTGGTGGCGCTGTACGCGATAGCCATGTCCCTGCGCAACCAGCAGCGGGTCATCTACACGTCCCCCATCAAGGCCCTCAGCAACCAGAAGTACAGGGAGTTCAAGGAGGAGTTCTCCGATGTAGGCCTCATGACCGGGGATGTCACCATCGAGCCAAACGCCTCTTGCTTGGTACCGGATCGATCGCTGACTTTGTTCAATTTCTTTTATTACTCTCTTTCTGTGCATATGTCTGTTTGGTGCTTAAAGCATGTGCGTGTGTGCTCGGAAACGCAGGTCATGACCACGGAGATTTGGCGCAGCATGCAGTACAAGGGGTCCGAGGTGATGAGGGAAGTCGCTTGGGTTATCTTCGATGAGGTGCATTACATGCGCGACAGGGAGAGGGGAGTTGTGTGGGAGGAGAGTATTGTGATGGCGCCCAAAAACTCGCGGTTCGTGTTCCTCTCGGCAACGGTACCTAATGCCAAGGAGTTTGCTGATTGGGTTGCCAAGGTTTGTCTGCATTTCCCTCTATTTTGATGCTGTCGCCTTGGCTTTCATACTTCATAAGAAAGTTCTCTGCTCAATTCATTAAAGGGACATGCATACTAGTACCATTCTCATTCTGTTAATGTAAATTAAAGGAGTTTGTTGATTGGGTATATAAGGTTTGTCTGCATTTCCCCTGTTTCTGTCCTTACCTTGCCTTTGATTTGATAGTTCATAAGAAAGTTCTCTGCTTAGCAAATCTAAGGGACACACACATAAACATCATTCTGTTGATGCACATAAATATCTGTTTTCTACAATGCACTACATGGTCAACCATCCATCTATATTTTCAGCATATATGTGTTCTGCATAATGACGGTAGTATGATTTTGTTTCTCAGGTACATAAGCAACCTTGTCATATAGTATACACCGACTATCGACCTACACCTCTCCAGCACTATGTATTTCCTGCTGGAGGTGATGGCTTATACCTGGTCGTTGATGAAAATGGCAAGTTCAGAGAGGACAGTTTTCAGAAATCTCTGAATGTCCTTGCCCCTGCTAGTGGCAATGACAAGAAGAGGGAAAACGGTAAGCGGCAAAAAGGCGTTGTCTCGGCAGGCAAAACTAATGAAGAAAGCGACATATTCAAGATGGTGAAAATGATAATTCAGCGTCAATATGACCCTGTGATACTTTTCAGCTTCAGCAAAAGAGAGTGTGAATTTCTTGCCATGCAGGTAAGTTCCTTTTCTAGATTGATGGTCGCTTTGCAGGATAGTAATATTCTTTGACTCAAGGAAGTAAATGTCTTGGTTGATTTTGACTGTCCTGCTTGTGTTGTAGATGGCCAAGATGGACTTGAATGGGGATGATGAGAAAGTGAACATTGAAACCATTTTTTGGAGTGCCATGGATTTGCTTTCAGACGATGACAAAAAGCTTCCCCAGGTTTCGAATATGCTTCCCTTATTGAAACGCGGCATTGGAGTGCATCATTCTGGTCTGTTGCCCATTTTAAAGGAAGTGATTGAGATACTTTTCCAAGAGGGCCTCATCAAGGTTAGTAAATATTACTGATCTCATGGCTTCTTGGACTGCCACTGTTTCCTAGCCTCCAAACTAGCATATTGTTGGAAGCGTAGTAGTATACCCTAGTGGCCTATTACTTTGTCGTTGGAAGAAAAACATTATTATTAGCTTCTCTCTTGAGCTGAAACTATGTGCCTTAAAAGCTGAGGTTATAGTTCTTGGTTTGAGTGTTTCACACCAAAGTAACAGATGGTGGATTCAGGTCATTAGGATAGTTGCTGCTGTATTGCAGTTTCATAGTCAAGATGGAGTATTTCTCTTGAATTCGCAATGCAAAAATGTGTATGTTAGTTTTTTTTGTAACCCTATTCTTGTATGACCAATAGCACTGTAAAACTGGATTGAAAGAAAGTGAGAGGTCTAAATTCTGTCAAGTATTTACTGATCTTATTCTGTGTCATGACTTCTGAACTGATGACTTTGGAGTATTTATTTTATTTGAATCGGAAGTAAAAATTGTGTTTGTGACAATAATTTCTTGCTGACACTGAAATCTGGTGTTGTAGTGTCTGTTTGCCACAGAGACATTCAGTATTGGATTGAACATGCCTGCAAAGACTGTTGTGTTTACCAATGTACGTAAGTTTGACGGAGATCGATTCAGATGGTTGTCAAGTGGAGAGTACATTCAGATGAGCGGCCGTGCTGGTCGTCGAGGTATTGATCAGCGTGGTGTCTGCATATTGATGGTAGATGAGAAAATGGAACCCTCAACTGCCAAAATGATGCTGAAAGGAGGTGCTGATAGTTTGAACAGGTCTGTATCATGTATTCTTTACTCCTACTTCTATCTAGAACAATAATACATACATCACAGCTGAATATTGTGAATGGAAAGACCATCTGGACAGAGAACTTTGACTGGGGTTGGATGTTTCACTTGGTATACTCTATGCTTGAAACTGTTGTTCGCCGTATCTATTCTAATAACTTAGTGTCATCCATTCATGCTATACCAGTTCATTGCATCTTGGAATCTTGAGTTAGCATGCTTAAGTAATCATTTACTGTTTCTGTATTTCTTATGTTTCTTCCAGTTGTTTAAATGCACATTTTTCTTTTATATTGCTGGCTCTGATATTATTATATTCTTGATTAGTGCCTTTCATTTGAGCTACAACATGTTGCTGAATCAACTACGCTCTGAGGATGGTGATCCAGAAAAGCTTCTTCGGCATTCATTCTACCAATTTCAAGCAGATAGAGCTCTCCCTGATCTTGAGGTTTGTTGAAATTTCTATGTATTTTCACTCATTGAATAAACTGCTACCATTTGCTGTCTGCCTCTCGTCCTTTCGCCCATGATCCTGTTAGTTAGCCTTGGGCACACAAGCATGTTCTTTCAATCCCATGGATACTCATGTAAGGTTGCTGTACTATATATGTTGCAATATAATTATTTTCTAGGGGTATTCCCTGCTGTTCCCATTAAGATGTAATAAGATGTTCCTGCCACAACAATGTTTGTTACTTGCGTTTTGCCATTTATGACATGGTTGCATGTTTACAAAGAAGGTTTTCAGAATGGCATCCAAACTGTGTCGGTTGCGTTCCTGAATGTTCACACATGCATATGTGCAGTAAACCCTTACGTTGGATGTGTCGAAATGACACTAGCTAGCCTGTATTTACCAGTTTGAATAGCAGATTATGTTGGTAAACCGGCTGGTGTGAATTACCATAGCAGTGCCTTTCTGTCTAAGAGCTTATACATCAAAAACCCCAGCCACTGAAGCATTGTTGCAAGGAACTTATCCTGACATTCATGTGTTTGAATTTTGTTTAGAAGCAAGTCAGGGAACTGGAAGTAGAAAGAAGTTCCATGGTTATTGAAGACGAGGAGAGCGTGAAGGACTATTATGATCTCTTACAGCAGTACAGAACTTTAAAGCAGGATGTCCGTGATATTGTACTTTCGCCAAAATATGTTCTGCCTTTCTTGCAATCTGGAAGGCTTGTTCGTGTTCAATACACTACAGATGAGTCCACCTTCTCTATTGACGAAAGTGTGTCATGGGGAATTATAATAAATTTTGAAAAGGTGAAAACCAATGCTGAAGGTAACATTCATACACTCTGTTAGTTTTGCTATTTTATTCATGAGGTTCACTCTTCAGTTACCACCATTCAGCTGTGACCATAATTTTGCAACTTTGTTCCGGCCAGTTAGCAATCTAAAGATTGTGCACCTTCAGTTTATGGAATTGACAATCTCCCTTTGTAAGAAACTTTATGACATACCCTATGTGGGAAATATCAAGCCTGTATGGGTTTGGTGGCTAATTAGCCAGTTACACACTGCAGCCATCATGGCAGCAATCTCTGTGTGAATGGTCAGTAAGCTCACCTACATTAACCTGTTTTGTTGTGTCAATTGAAGGAATGACTCCTTCACAGGTTTCCTTCTTTGATTCATAACTCACACAATGGTTTAAGGTTGTTTGTTTCAGACTACCTCGTTCCTACCCTCTTATGTTTTAAAAAGATGAAGCAGTTATGTTACAATGTGATCCTAACGTTTTATGGTCATTGCTTTACAGCATTTAATAGGGGGAGGTACTGTTTGTAGCTATTTTGACTCTGCTGACTTCTGGTTTTTGTTCTTACAGAAAGAAAGCCCGAGGATTGTGATTACACTGTTGATGTCCTCACCAGATGTTCTGTAATTAAGGACGTAAATGGAAAGAAGGCAATGAAGGTTATTCCTCTCAAATCCCGTGGAGAACCGGTTGTTATTTCATTGCCACTTTCTCAGGTAATTTACTTCTCCCATTTCACCAGTTAACGTGCTATGTTCCACTTCTAACCATTTTTATCACATTGCAAAGCTGTTTGTCTTCTTACTCTAATCCTAAATTGAACTGAATAAACAGATTGATGGACTAAGCAGTGTCCGGATGTACATACCCAAGGATCTTTTGCCTGTAGAAGCTCGAGAAAACACCTTGAGGAAAATTGAAGAAGTGCTTTCAAGGTTTGCTAAAGATGGGGTTCCTTTATTGGATCCAGAAGAAGATATGGAAGTAAGGAAAACTAATGCATGTCATATGGTGAGGTTTCCTCTACTTATTTAGCCCTAATATTTTTTTTCCTTTCAGGTAAAGTCTAGCTCCTACCGGAAAGCTACCAGAAGAATAGAGGCTCTGGAGAGCTTATTTGAGAAGCATGACATCCGTAATGCACCCCATATCCAACAGAAGCTGAAGGTCTTGCATGCTAAGCAAGAAATAAAAGCCAAAATAAAGTCCATAAAGAAAACAATGCAGGCCTCGACTTCTCTAGCCTTTAAGGACGAGCTCAAGGCACGAAAACGAGTTCTTCGTAGGCTGGGGTAATGCATCATCTGACACCTAAATCATGCTAAACTGAACTATCATTGACTGTTAGAGTTAAATACTAACCTCTTGTTTGAACATTAGAGATGTATCTCATAGATATTCATCGTAAAGTGCAATTTGGTTGTATCGAGATTATATGAAAGTTCACGTCTTGCCTGTTGCATCAATCTATATTTTATTTTGTTTCATGAATTCTTATTTGGGTATCTTGTTTCTTTCAGATACATCACCAATGAGGATGTAGTTGAAATAAAGGGCAAAGTAGCATGTGAGATCAGCTCAGCCGACGAACTGACATTGACGGAGCTTATGTTCAGTGGTACTTTGAAGGATGCTACTGTGGAGCAGATGGTGGCTCTGCTTTCTTGCTTTGTTTGGCAGGAAAAGCTTCAGGACGCCCCAAAGCCAAGGGAGGAGCTCGACCTGCTCTTCTACCAGCTGCAAGAGACGGCACGAAGGGTCGCGAACCTCCAGCTTGAATGCAAGGTACTCAATAATGCCAGTGCCAGAAAATCATAACTTGTGCTGTTTTGATGCTTCAGAATTGCATCCCAGTTGCTGAAACTTGTTTCTGTTATGGCATTGCTGATGATAGATCCAGATCGATGTTGAGAGTTTCGTGAACTCCTTCCGCCCTGATGTGATGGAGGCCGTGTACTCGTGGGCCAGAGGGTCCAAGTTCCACCAGATCATGGAGATGACACAGGTGTTTGAAGGCAGCCTGATCAGGGCCATCAGGCGGCTGGAGGAGGTCCTACAGCAGCTGATTCTGGCGTCCCAGTCGATCGGTGAGACCCAGCTTGAGGCCAAGCTCGAGGAGGCGGTCAGCAAGATTAAGAGGGACATTGTGTTCGCTGCGTCCCTGTACTTGTGACATCTTCTGCGTGGTTTGGTTCCATCACAGGAGCTCATGTACAAGGGGATACAGAGCTTATCATTGTCTGCTGTTGTCCTGCGTCGTCGACATGGATATGGTTGAGCCGGCTTGACTGGTTTGCTGCAACACTGAGCGGCTTATGTTGTCGCCATGGCGGGGATAAAATTTTGTAGGTTGTAGAAGCAGTAAGTCTTGATTGAATTGATTAGGGTTTTGGTCCAAGGACTCAACCTGTACCATTTTTCTTCTTCCCTGTACACAGAGAAAGAGAACTGAACTACAGATGTACCTGATCAATATGCGGAGAGTGATGAGTGTGATATTTTTATTTCTTTTGATATATCTGAATTTGATGCCAAATCAAATGAATGTGTTTGTGTTGCTTGTCATGAGCCATCTGTTTGTTGATTGACAAGAAAATGCAGCTATTCTGAACAACAATTGGGGAAATAAAACCACACATTATCAAACCTTCGATCTTATCTATGATCAATGAGAAAATGGTTCCAACACAAATGAACATGATAATTCTGTCTCTCCACACAACAAATCACAAACCATTTCAAAGAAGAAATTGCAAATGGCATGGAAATAAGACCAACAGACTGCTAGTTTTGAAAAGAAGAAAACGGACTGCTGCTATGTACAAAGGCATGGAGGATCCATCATAAAGAGAGCATTCTGTCTGGCACGATCTTGGATTGGTTGAATCTTTCTTCCAATTATTTGCTACCAATTCTCCTGCACGATCTTGGCCTTTTCAAATATGAACTTGCCCTCCTTGTACTTCTGGGACTCCTCGTAGGCTCGCTCGTACTTCCATCCGAGCACCTCACGGCAGTCACGGCAATGGATGTCGGCGACGGTGTGAAGCCCCGTCATGAGCTGCCGGTCCTCCTTGGCCCCCGTGGTAACGTTCATGGCGTGGGAGAAGAGAAACGCACGGCCATTCCTCCCCTAGAACAGCAGCCAGAAGTGCAGAGTGTTAGTATTTATCCTCCAAACACAATCAAAATTGAGATGGACAGATCAGGGCATATCATATCGAGGTCTCGACATCTGAATGGAGGTCGTGTGACAGGCTCCTACGACTAAGTGCTGAAGATCACAGCGTCTCTCTCTCTGGTTAACTGAAGGAAACTCCGGTATGTACAAGTGTAGAAACACAAATGCTAAACTCAGCTGCAGAAACTTGCTCAGATTGTAAAAATAAATTAGTTAAAACTCCGTAGGTGATACTGGTGTAGTTTTAGCATGACATCCCCCAAGCAGTTCAACATTACCCTTAATAAGTTCCTATTTATTGATTATAAGGTCTGTCTGTCTGTATGTCTGTCTGTCCAATCTTGTTGATACCTAAGGCAGGGGGCCAAAGTAAGTTGTTGACCAAATAAACAAACAAATAATCCTTCCGTGGGTGAAGTTGTTCAACTACCTGGAAGGCCTTGGAGATGATATCGTCGTGGAGGCAGACGTGGTTCCGGCAGTGGGAGCAGCTGTACACCCGCGGTCCGACCAATTCCGCCATCTATCTATCTATATATCTCCTGCATTACATACACATGAACCAATCCGATTCAACCGAACGAAGTAGGAATCCACACAAGTATATATCTAAGTGCTCAAGAGCAGCAGGATCAGGATGCATACAGCGGGGTGACCGAACGCTAAATATGACGAATAGCCATTGATTGGCTGTTATCTGAAGCGAGAATCCAAGAATCACCTAGCCAGATACTTGTCTGAATCTATCTAACCGCCCAACACATTGTTTAGTCAATTTTATTAGTACGATTCATTCATGAGGAGATGAGTGTAAGTAACGTATGAGCATGAACATTTGTGAATCGGGTCTTCTTTGCCCTCTCGATGGTTGTGAAGTAGAGTACTAATAAACAGATGATACAAAAATAAAAATAAATATCCAGAGGCTGTTTTTGCTGTACATGAGGAGATGAGTGTAAGTAACCTATGAGCATGAACAGAAGATGTTGTTGTGGTGAGGTGAGGTGAGAATCAGTGGTGGTGGCCAACTGAAGAAGCCTCTGATCTGACTGAAAGAGGCCAAGCATGCATACCTTGGTTGCTCCCTGACCCTGACCGACCAAGAGCCCCGGTGCTTCCTGTTCCTTGGGCACTCGGCGGCGGCAGATTAGATGATGCGGCGGCCGGCGGTGGAAGAAAGGCTCCGTCGATGTAGCAGGCGGCCGGCCGGGCGGACGAGAAGGAAGGAAGGAAGGAAGGGGAATCGGGAGGAAGAGCTACCTGCTTGCTTGCTTGCTAGGAGGACCAAATCGCCATGGGAGTTTCTTCCGTCCGTCGATCGATTTGGGGGAAAGGAGAACACAGACTTTTTCTTTTCCTTTCTTTTTCTTTTTCCTACATGCAAGTAGGAGAAGAGACGAGCGTTTTTTCTTTTTTCTTTTTTCGACAACTGAGACGAACATGGAGCAACTAAGAGCATCTCTAGTAAAACCCTCAAACCCTTAAAAATAACCGCTTTTTTTACAGTTTTTATAAAAAAACGGCATAGAATAGAACCCTTAAACCCTTAAAACCGTAAAAAAAAAATTAGAGGTCGAACCCTCAAACCCCTTCCCAACCCGCACTCCTCTTCCCAAATCGCGCGGGAGGCAAAACTGCCTCGCCTTCCCAGCTCGTCCCGCGCCGTCGCCGCCATGGAGGGTTCCGCCCCGCCCGCCGCGCCCGCCCCACCCGTCCCTTTTTTCAACAACTGAGACGTTCATGGACCTCCTTCAAGACGCAGAGGTGGACCTCGGGGCTCCGCCTCTAGAACCCTTTCGTGAGGAGGTTGAGGAAGATGAGGAGGATGAAGGGGATGACGAGGAGGAGGTGGCCGAGATAGGGGAGGAGGCATTCACCGCCGCTTCCCGCCCACACGCGTGGTCGACAAACTACACCGAAGCGGAAGATATCCTCTTGGTTCGTGCTTGGGCATCTGTGGGGATGGATGCAACCACCGGCACCGATCAAACCGGTAAAAGGTATTGGCACAGGATCGAGGACAACTATTGTAGGATCAAACCGAAGAATAGTGGGTTCATCTCTCGCAGTTACCGGTCGCTTCAAGGCCGGTGGGAGTTGATGAAGCCCGCTTGTGCTCGTTGGAGTGCGGCCATGGACCAAGTGAGGGATGCACCACCTAGTGAAACCGTGAAGAGTGACTATGTGAGTACATATCTCTTCACTATTTTGATTATGTGTGTGTACTATGCTATTGGTGGGTTCTTATGTGATTATGTGTGGTTGATGGGAGACAATTGCCGGCATGAGGTACAAGGAGATGGCCGCTTCCGAAGGCAAGCCATTCCCATTTAAGCATGCTTGGGCAATTCTTCAAACCTTTGACAAGTGGAAGTTGAGGGATCAAGAGACCGCACCCAAGAAGTCGACAATGCTTAAGATGGATGATAGTGAAGATGAGGAGAAGGAGAGGAACTTGAGCAAGCCCGAGGGAACCAAGAAGGGCAAGCAAAGGGTGAAGATGGAAGGAGAGGCATCAAGCCTAAGGGAGAAGATGGAGCAAATGATGAAGGCAAGAGAGGAATTGACAAGGAAGACATTGAAGACGAAGATTCTTATCACCGAGAAGAAGAAAGAGGTCAAGCTTGCACAAGTTGAAGCAAAACGTGAAGAAGAAAAGCGCAAGGCCGACTTGGAGGAGAGGATGATCAAGGTGAAAGAGGCAAAGGTATGAAAAGAACTCATGGTGGAAGAGAAGGAGCACATGATGATGTCCAAGAAGGACATGGATCAAGAACAATTGCAATGATGGAAGGACTACAAGGAGGACATCGCAGAGAGGAAGAGGATATTTCGTGGTGCGTCCTCTACTCTTCGAGGTGACACTCCGATGAGTGATGGTGGCGATGGCGGTGTGGATGACTCCACCACCGGCGACAATGGAGGTGCTTGATGGACGTGGAAGTGGTCTAGGAAATGGCGCCAAGTGCAATTTTTTCGTGATGGTGCCGATGAGAGGGGGAAGATGATGATTGTGTGATGTAAAAACTATTAAACCATGCATCAATGATCTTTATTTCCGTGTTTGTTTCAAGGTTTATTATGTTTTTCTAGTAAAAATTATGCAATGCCAAAAGACAGTTTTAAGGGTTGGGGTTGGGACAAAGACTAGAACCCTCAAACCCAACCCTTATAACGGAAAGTTTTTCAACCCTTAAAAGTGTCAAAAATGGGCAATTCGCAACCCTTAAAACTGGTTTTAGATTTAAGGGATTGAGGGTTCTACTAGAGATGCTCTAATCAGCGAGCACTCATTCGAAAGCCTCGTAAACGAAAGTTTTGGTGGACTGCTGGGTGTTTTCTTTTCTGGTTTTATATTTTTATTATTCTATACGCGTTTTTGGCTTTTAGATGATTCTTTTTACTTTCGAATTTTCTTAGGTTTTGGATTTCTTTTAAATCTCTTTTGGCTGAGAAACATAGTTCTTTCCCTTTTTGTGAGAAGCGCAAACTTATTTTCGTGAAGGCGCATATTTGTTTTCGTGAGGGGTACATACATGCCTTTTGAAAAAGAAAAGAAAAAGCTTTGATCCTTTCGCGAAAGCCACATATTTACTTTTCGCTGAAGCACGAATTTGCTTCTACGAGAGGCACATTCGTACCTTTCAAAAAAGAAAAGAAGTAAGTTTTTATCCCTTTCACAATAGGCATAGATTTACTTATCGCAAAGGAATGGATTTGCTTCCGCGAGAAACACATTCGTACCTTTTAAAAAAAACAAGTTTTTTCCCTTTTACGATAAGCACAAATTTACTTCTTACGAAAGATCGAATTTGCTTTCGCAAGAGACATAGTCGTGCCTCTCGGAAAAAGAAGAAGAAATCATTTTTTTTCATGAGAGGCATATATTTGGTTTCGTGAAAGATACAATTCCGTCATTTAGGAAAGGGGAAAAAAGGAGTACACGGGGATTTAACGGTGCGGTCTGAGATTTGAACACAAAGTTCAAGAGATAAAATAGGTTCGAATAAATGAATCTATGAAAAATAGGAAAATTCCCATGTTGAAACAAGTGATGCACATGCAATGCATCATTTTTCTCAAGATGATGAGGTGGGAGTGATTTTTGTAAAATGTACTCCTTAATAAGTAATTATTTTGGAGAGGGAGAGGGTGAGAGCACTGCGTGCATCAGTCTCGTGGGCTGGGTCAGTAGTAGAAATAACGCTATAAGAAATATATTCTCAATTCGTTATAACTGGGCTGGTGTCCAAAACTTTTTCCGAAGTCGTAAGCTTTTCTTGAATTTAGAAAACAATGTCCAAATTTCATGATTTTTTAAATTTGTTTCAATTTTTAAAAATGCATGTCAGTTGTTTTGATGCCCCAACTAGAAACTACGTGATGTATCCAACGACGCGGAAGGGTGTGTGCCTAAAATTACAACTGCACTTTTGAAACCTGCTACTTTAGGCATCATATTTAGTCAAACTTTTAATCTGCCGAACCCGAAATCCATCAGTTACATGCATGATAACCACTCATGGTGTTTTTTCTAGAAGAATGATCCCCGGCCTTGCATCTAAAATATGCATGCTACGGCCAAAATTCAATCGACGAACATACTATTAATATCCATCGACAAATAAAGATACATACATACATATACTATCCGCTACAAGAACAACTTTAATAGAGCGACCCATTTCGTCTGTCGTCGTCCGTTTGGATCGGCGCGCACACAAAAGATGGCCCAACGCGTCAACCCAAATGGACGCATTTCCGGTTTTCGTTCGCGGGTGACCCATTCCCAATCCATTTTTGAGTCGGATTTGTATCGATGCGGACACGCGACGGACGCGCGCACACTCGCCTTCTCTGTAACGACTAAGATGCGGCCCTTTCCTATTTAGGGGGCGATGTCCCAAAAAAAAATAGACGCATCTAAGCATTTCACAAGCGAGATAATCATAGCAAAAAAAAAATTTAAGATAGACAAATAGGACATACATTTGTCATCTAACATAGTAATATAAGTTTACATCCACACAATTATTCAGACAAGATAGTCCCGCTACGGGCTACATGAAACAAGGAAAAGACTATGATATCCCGCATGCTCGCCCACGATCACGACCATGGCCTCAGTCCTCCGGATAGTTCACGTACATGCGATCGTTCTCCTCATCGTACTGTCACGCCAGCTGCGTGCCCTCTGGATCTCCTGCGTCGGACGTACCTGTACCTGTTGGGGTGTTGTAGTAAACTGTGAGCCACGGGGACTCAGCAATCAGATGACCTTGGTACCGAAACTAGTCAAGTTATTAGGTGAGGAAGCTCCAGTGTTTAGGTTGCAGCATCCTAAGCATGTATGGTGGCTAACTTACGAAGATCAGAGTTATTGATATGGTGGTCTACGCGAGCGGTCGAAGACTAGGTGATCACTGAGTGATCCTGAACACCTACTTACGTCAAACATAACCCCAACGTGTTCTCGATCGAAGAGAGGTCTTCGAGGTAGACAGTCACGGTTACGCACACCGTTGACAGTTTTATTAGAGTTAATTCAAGTTATCTATAACCGGATGTTAACAAATTATCCATGTTGCCACATAACCGCGGGCACGGCTTTCCGAAAGATTAAACCCTGCAGGGGTGTTCCAACTAGTCCATCACAAACGGTCACGGACCGCAAAGTAATCCTCTATCACGAATCTCGTGATCTCGTCGGATCCTTAGAGGAAAACCTCAACTTTGAGGAGACCCAAAGTTTCACCGGGATTCCTATACGCAAGATATATCGCTAAGGTAAGACAAATCTAGCAGGACCTCCCATCGTGTCGACGACCCTGATAAGAGCCGCGTATCTCAGTCTCAGGACACGACGGATGAGCAGTACGTATGGTGGCCGGATAGACATCCCCAGAGTTGCCCCGGGTGGCCCCGCAAGTGGCTCTAGCTTTGGACCAACGCTCATGAGGAGCACTGGCCCGGGTTGTTGATTAAATCCTCGGGGTAGCTATTCCCTATGCAAATTATTATTAAGTGATTAACAGATTAAAACCAATGTTGGGTCCTGTCGGACAAGTCTTAACACTACACGATTTATCAAGGGGGTCCCCATAACAAACCCAAACGTGTTGGGAGCGATCAGTTATGAAATCAAATACCGGTAGCCGAAACTAAGACGACAATAACGAAACAAATCACCCGGCAAAAGGCTAGGCCTTCCGTCATTTACCAAGTATATAGGTGCATTAATTAAAAGCAGTTTAATCATAATGATATCAAAATACTCATGTTATCACATGAGACAGCTCGCACCTGCAACTAGCAAAGCTAATCATTAGAAGCTGAGCAAGCCTACTTAGCCAGACAACATTAACTAGGAGGGAAAGGTGTTTGGGTTTCATGGCAATATCAGGAGGCAATATATCAAGTGGTAGGCAGCGAGCATATATCGAAAGGAACGTGATTCTAAGCATAACAAAGCTAGACACGGTATCAAGGTCACGGTCATCTTGTCTGTGATGTCTTCAGCTTGGAACTGCCCTTGATCGTCCTGCACGTACTCTTCAGAATCCACGTACTCGCTCTCCGATCCCGGTGCTAGTGCTACCCAAGATAAAAATAACAGCTAATGAACACAAACACAACATGATGCAACAAACAACATGATGCATGAGATGAGAATGAAGCATGAATCACTATTTCATGAGATGAGAATGAAGCATGCATCACTATTTCTGGACAGGGTTATGATAATGGGTCAAATATGAAAGGAAACAATTAGGGGGTACAAAAGAAATTTCTGGAAAAAAAATCCAATGGCATTTTATTCAGCTTGTGGTTGTCATAGTTTAAATCTTGCGCTATGCGATATGGCAAAGTCTTGCCGTAAAGCAACATACTTTTTTGGAGTTATACCACACATATATACAATATTTTCTAATTCTACTAAACATTGGAAAATTCTCAAAGACAACTTAAAGAAGTTGACTGTCAAGTCATTGTCATCTACTCGTTGTGAGAGTCATGTTGAGAGTGTTAAGGCTATAAGTATTCAAATGCCAGAAATAAGGCAGACTTTACTACAAGTGGTTGAAACTAATAATGATCCATTGACAAGT
Source organism: Hordeum vulgare subsp. vulgare (assembly GCF_904849725.1). Lineage (NCBI taxonomy): Eukaryota > Viridiplantae > Streptophyta > Magnoliopsida > Poales > Poaceae > Hordeum > Hordeum vulgare. The sequence goes on from NC_058524.1 coordinate 3,053,818, forward strand.
AGTGAAGCCCAATCATTGTCTGAAAATGAACTTGGTGGTTTTGAATTTGTAGTGTCTATAATTATCTGGTATGATATATTATCCGCTGTTAATTTGATCAGCAAGCAGCTGCAATCAAAGGACATGCTCATTGATATTGCAATTGAGTCTATATATAGGGTCTGCTTTCCTTTTTCAGTAAGTATAGAGAAAATGGATTTTCAAAAGCATTGGAAGATGCAAAAGAAATTGCACTTGAGATGGATATTCATCCAGAGTTTCGCACCAAGCGTAAAATCAAAAGAAAAAGACAATTCAATGAGGACGCAGATGATGGATCTATTGTTTCACAATCTGCAGTGGAGTCATTTAGGGTCAATTATTTTCTACAAGTGGTTGATCAAGCTATAGTTTCACTTACCAGGAGGTTTGAGCAATATTAGGGGTATGAAAAAACTTTTGGTTTCTTATTTACTTCAGATAGACTGCGATCTTTGGATGATAAGAGTTTGCTTGCTGCTTGTGTTAATCCCGAGGATGCACTTAAGAGTGGAGAACATAAGACATTGATGGAGCGGAATTGTTTTAAGAGTTAATTTTCATCCATGATTTAGTTAAGAACTCCATGGGGCTTGTTGATATTCTTGAGATTCTGATGAAGCGTCCCTTCTATCCTAATGCTGTTATTGCGTATAGGATTTTGTTAACCATTCCTGTAACTGTTGCAACCGCGGAAATGAGCTTCTCTAAACTCAAGTTGTTGAAATCCTACTTGCGTTCTTCTATGACACAAGAAAGGCTCAATGATTTGGCGACAGTAGCACTTGAAAATGATGTCTTGAAGAAGATTAGCTATGAAGATATAATTGAAGATTTCATTTAAAGGAACACAAGACGGATGACACTTTTCAATAGAGCATGAGGTTAGTTTATTGGTTTAAGTATTTTACATCAACACTTCAGAATTTTCCACGTTTTGTATGAAATTACATAAATTTTAGTTACATAATTAGGTGATCATGCTAGTGCTATTGTATGTTTTCTTTAAATGTTAGGGGCCCATTTTGCTTTTTGCACTAGGGCCCCGAATTTCTGAAGACGGCCCTGCCTGAGCATGTAGGAGCGACAACGTTTGAACAACCCAATTTCATCAAGACATGCGTGATTGAAAAACTTACGTGCAACTACAAAATGATTTGATTGAGCATATGTGTGCTCATGTTGGCAACCAATAGATTTATCTTATTTTACTTGTTAGCAAAACTAAGTACGAACTATGTGAGACATTTTTATTTTTATTCGGCTTGTAATAACTATGCTATTTTCGATCCAAATTATGTTATTTGGTTCAAACTATGAAAATCATGCAAAATAGGACGCCCAGCCGGCCACGCCGACACATATGGATCGGCGCGCTGTGGACCAATATCTAAAACAGGACAGACGTCGGACGGACGGTTGATCCAAACGGATAAAAAACGAACGAAATCGCTGTGTGTTTGGGTTGCTCTAACACCTTCTGGCTGGCTTGATTGGATGGCCTTTGATGCCGATCGGAGAGCTAATATAATGGGTCAGGTTCTTCCCATCGGCGGCTCAATCACCAAGACTCGTCTGTGCCCGTCGACGTGCATGCCATCATCATGAGGAGGCCGCTCACGACGAGCATGACCCCGCTTTCCCTTGAAGTTAGCGCCATCCTTTTTCCCTGTCACCCGCTCCTTCCTTCCTTCCTTCCTTATATGGCAAAATTGACAAAAATGACCCCTGGGACGAAAGAACTCACGGATTGACCCCTCGGGAGAAATAATTCACCGGCCTGACCCTTTTGTGTGGCGCCCGACACCTCGGCGCCACACTGTACTGTGTGACGCCTAGGGGTTAGGCGCCACACCCCCGACCACGTGGCAGGGAGGGCCCCACCCCCAGGCAGTGTGACGCCTAAGCCTCAGGCGTCACACATTGTAATGTGTGGCGCCTGACCCTTAGGCGCCACACACTGACTTACAGAGCCACGGGCCAGCCCCCTCCTCACCCCCTCCCCACCCCCTCCCTCATTCAAACAGAAACTTCCATTGCGGCGGCTGGCTCTCATCCCCTCCCTAATCCCCTCCCCAATCTCCTTCAGATCTGAGGATTTCTTCCTTGGATTGATCCCCCAAGGTAATGTCCTCCCCCATCCCTTCCCTTTCCCATCCTTCTATCCAATTTTATTATGTTTTGGTTGAGTAGATTGATTTTAGTAGATTGATTTGAGTAGGTTCTTAGGATTTGACTAGTTAGGATTTGGACTCACTATTCATATACTCAACCAAAACCAAAACCTAATGCAATTCCTATACCTACTACTACTACTAACTACTACTACTCATATACTCAACCAAATCCTAACTAGTCAAATCCTAAGAACCTACTCAAATCAATCTACTAAAATCAATCTACTCAACCAAAACATAATAAAATTGGATAGAAGGATGGGAAAGGGAAGGGATGGGGGAGGACATTACCTTGGGGGATCAATCCAAGGAAGAAATCCTCAGATCTGAAGGAGATTGGGGAGGGGATTAGGGAGGGGATGAGAGCCAGCCGCCGCAATGGAAGTTTCTGTTTGAATGAGGGAGGGGGTGGGGAGGGGGGTGGGGAGGGGGCTGGCCCGTGGCTCTGTAAGTCAGTGTGTGGCGCCTAAGGGTCAGGCGCCACACATTACAATGTGTGACGCCTGAGGCTTAGGCGTCACACTGCCTGGGGGTGGGGCCCTCCCTGCCACGTGGTCGGGGGTGTGGCGCCTAACCCCTAGGCGTCACACAGTACAGTGTGGCGCCGAGGTGTCGGGCGCCACACAAAAGGGTCAGGCCGGTGAATTATTTCTCCCAAGGGGTCAATCCGTGAGTTCTTTCGTCCCAGGGGTCATTTTTGTCAATTTGCTCTCCTTATATGCATCTCCGCATGCTAATGGTAGGAGTTTTTTTTTTTTTGAGGCAAGCTAATATTGGTAGGAATCTAGGGGGAAGTCCGGCCCGGAGAGCTGGGGAAGCACACGCATACTACATGCTTTCACGTTTTTTCTATCTTTCCGATCCGATGTAAGTTTGGCATCCATCTATATATCTATATGTGTTTTTTTTACATGGTTCCTTTTATTTTCTTTTTTCACATGAAAGGTAAGAAGATAATAATTACTTACGATCACACACATATGTGCTTTGTTCTTGTTTCCATGGCCCGTGTAACTTGTAGCTTCTTCGGTAGGAGTACTTGTAACTTGTAACCAGTGGTATTTACATTTACACGATGCATGTTATCCTAAAATGTTTTTCACGTGCCCCCTAAAAAACAAATGTGCTGAAAATTGAGTGCATATATTTAGAAATGCACGTCGGTACTTTAGAAAATGTTCACGGTGTTTGTTTTTAGGAAAACAAATATTATTTGAATTTGAAAGTGTTCAGGTTTTTTCTTCAGATAATTAATTATGTACCCACATAAATAATTGTAATTCAAAACAATTTGTTCAAAAAGTACAGATGTTTTGGGCAAAAAATCGCTCACACTGTTTCTTAAAACTGTTCAATACATACATCAAGTAAAATGTTGACGTTATTCAAATAAAATGCTCATACTTCAACTAAGAATGTCTACGCCAGTAAAAAAATGTCCGTTTACTTTGAAAAAGCGTTTACGGTGTTCACACTATTAATTAGAAAATAAATGTTAACATGCCTCTGTGAAATTGTTTATGACACCCCAAAATGCTTCATTACAGTTTTAGAAAAGCATTCCTAGAAAAAATGTTGGCATGTTTAAAGTACTTACTTGTAACAAGTTGTTGCTGCTTGATTTTTGTTTTTTGAGAAAATTGTTGCTGCTTGATTTTTGTTTTTTTTGAGAAAATTGTTGCTGCTTGATAGGATAGGAGGCCGTGAGGAGAGTGGATTTTTGGAACCCAGGTGTATTGGAGGACATGATATTAAATACTTTAAAATTTCAAAAGGTTCCAAAAAGAATTCTATGTGATGATATGGATGTATATTACATATGTGTAAAGTTTGGTGAAGCTATAATAAAATGAAAAAAAAGTGGTAGTGAATAATACATGCACTATTCATCATATGTCCAAAATCACGATTTTGTCGTTTTTGTGTAAGTCACATGGTTATTTATTTGAACATAAAAATTTTCACATGTGAAATATACATCCATATAAACATGTTGGTTTATTTTCAGAATTTTTAAGAAAACTTGAAAACAGCATTTTGGCACTATTCAAAATATAGGGCTCCAAAATACACCCGTCCTCCAAAGTGACTTTTTGGGCCGTGAGCTTGTAGCTTGTAGAATCCGAGTCGTGTGATTAAATTGATTGGGCCTCGAGTGAATGGGCCGTAGCAGCTAGCGCTAGCGTGCGTCAAAATGAAAAAAAAAAGGAAAACGCAGAGCAGAGCAGAGGTGACAACGAGTGTCCATCCCCACACAGATTCTTGTCCATCGGCGGCGGCGGCGGTGGCGGTGGCGGGGCACTAGCGAGGCGTGCGCATCGGAGACCGCGTTGCCGGCCAGGCTGGGGCCGGTGGTAAGATGCACGGGCGCCTGTGTTGCTCCACTCCATCTCCATTGAAGCTCTTTCAGTGAGTGTCCGTCCCCCACCCCATCTCCATGTGTAGCTTCGATGCATGCAACTCGTCTCCACGGATTTATTTATAGGATAGGATAGGCGTCTGTCTCCCTTCCTCACCAACTACGAGTAGATTTGTAGATATGTGCAGTCTTACTTACTCTCTAGGGCTAGGGTTACATACACATACACATACAGTACAGGGGCGCCCACGAGTTCATGGCTTTCCGGGACCGGGGGATAGGTTGGTCATAGCTGGGAGGGTCCAATAGCCTGCCGGGGGAGCAACACCGACAAAAAATGGGGGATTTTTTTTTTTTTTTTGGGTCCATTCAGTCAAGAAATTTAAGTAGGAAGAAGAAGATAAGATCAGTGATAATGCTCGTCTCCTACATCTTTCTGATTTTAAGACAACCCAAGCGATTTTCTTGTGCAAATTAAATAGACTACTGAGTGAGCTGTGTTACGGTTAGCTTCTCTAGCAGAGGCTGCGATCAGGTCCCACAGCTTGAACCTGTAGATAAGCTCTTCTCCAAAATGAACAAGATATAGATATGACAGCTCTCACTTGAAACTAGATGGAAGAACAAACTTAATTAGTAGCCTACTCTCAATCCGATCCCATAAAAGGGGGAATTTTTATACATGACTGCGATTTCTTTCTGATGCATATAGTGAGTAAGTATGGAAGAGAGAGGAATTTGTATTTTGTTTGGCAGTGTGGGTTGGTGTTTATAGCATTATATCAAGGGGTCATATCTGTCTATGTCCAGTTGTATTTATAGCATCCTTAAGGACAGTCAATCGCTTGTGCCCTGCTCACAGAATCTGCTCCCTGCTGCTGCGACACCTGCACAACTTCCTTACATGGCTGGACTGTCTGATGTGTATAGTAAGTATGGAGAAGCAATTGAGGAAGTTACATTTTCTTTGGCAGTGTGGTTAGTAAGTCGCGTTTGCAGCATTAACAAGGGGTGCCTATGTGTAGTGGTGTTTACAGCATTAAGTCAATTCTTTGTGCCTGACAGAATTTGCTGGGCATGTAAGGTCGACTGGTACATGCTTTTTGTAAGTGATGATAGTGCACCTGATTTTCTGTTCAAAATGCAGACTCTCTATTTTGTAAACTGTCACTTGTCATGATATATATTCAGAAGTATATGTTCCACTGAAGTGCCTAGTTGATGGTGTTTCTACAGGTCAGGTTAATGTGGATGTTGAGAGCAGATTGTGGATGCTATGCAGCTAAACAGAGCCATGAAGGAGGCATCACTGGATTGTAAGTCCCCCCTTATTGGTACTTCTGGTCAAAAGGGCCATCGTAACGGCTGTTATTTATTTCCTCTTTTGCATTTGAGTTCTCTTACTTTAAACAACTAGTTTATCAACTAACTGGGAGCGGGCATTTGTTTTATTCAGATGATTGCGTACAGAGAAAGTTGTGCTCCTAGAGAACTATCTTCAGCAAAGCTAGCCAACAAGGGATCCAGAATCTCCATCGCTCAGTTGACTCGAGTCTCAAGCAATGGGCAGTGAATTGCTGGATTGTAAGTCCCCTCTAATTGGTACTTTTGTCATATATAAGGGCTATTGTAACTGCTGCTATTTATTTCCTTGTGAGTTTTGCATTCCAGTTCTGTTACTTTCAGCAACTAGTTTATCAACTAACTGGGAGAGTGCATTCGTTTTATTCAGCTGGCCGGATGCAAAGAACGTGGTGCTCCTAAAGAACTACTATCTTCAGCAAAGCTAGCCAACCAGGGATCTAGAATCTCCATCACTCCAGCACCTCGAGTCTCAAGCAATGGGCAGTGAACTGCTCGCAGCAACGGTTGCACCACCGGCAGAGCCTCCGTTGATCCCGTCCACGACCACTACCACCACTACCACCGACAACGGGACCACCACCACAACCATCACAACAATCACCACCACCACCACATCCTCCGCTGCCGCCGCCGATGGCACCACTACCACTACCATCACAACCACTACCACCACAACAACAACAACCACCACAACCACCTCCAACGCCACAACCATATCATCCCTCTGTGATGACGACCTTCGCGAGATCTTCATCCGCCTCCCGAACCTACCGGCTCTCATACGTGCCGCGTTCACCTGTCGCTCCTGGCTCGGAGCCATCCGCTCCTCTTCATCCTTCCGCCGCCGGTTCCGCGCTCTCCACCCGGCGCCCCTCATTGGGCTCTTTCTCAAAATTGACGATGCTACCACCCCCTCCTTCGTCCCTCTGTTCCGGTCAGATCCTGACATCACCGCTGCCCTCCGCTGCGGGGACTTCTTCCTCACTTCCCTTCCATTCAAGGCCGACACATTCTCCGGTTGGAGTATCACCGACTGCTGCGATGGATACATCCTCCTATGGGACATGCTTGAAAAGCCATCCATCGCTGCAGTGAACCCCATGACCTGGGCCGTGGACATCATCCCGGTGCCCGACAATGTCAGGGCTGGGAGACGCCGCAAGTTCTCCTTCCTTGGTTTCCATCTGCTTTGTTCTGATGAGAACCCCTGGTCGTTCCGTGTGGTCTGCGTCTGCTCGGATCAGCGAAAGATGATCCGTGTCGCCATCTTCTCGTCGGAGACGTGGGATTGGGTCGTCCACCCATGGGTGCACGTCGGTGGTGACCACAGCCTAAAGTTCAGTGCTGGAATGCTGGTGGATGGTTCCATTTACTGGCCTTACCATGGCGAAGGACGAATGGTAAGGATCAACACTGCGACCATGGTTATCACCACTGTGAATCTACCATCACAGGTGAGGGTGGAGGGGTTCAATTTCATGGTTGGGGAAACTAAGGATGGCCAACTATGCATCGTCTATGAATCTGATTTCTTCCTTCATGTTTGGATCCGTGGCGTGGACGGTGATGGAACTGCGATTTGGTTGCTGCAATATGTAATCTTTTTGAGAGAAGAAATTGATCGGATCACTCAAGGGTTCGCTTTGGAGTTGCAGGGCGACCTCAAAGTTATGCAAGTTAGGTATGGTTACGTGTACATGTCCACGACATGCACGACCCCAGCCGGCACGCTCCACTGCTGGTTCTTCTCCCTTTCATTGGCGACCTTGGAGCTTGAGTTACTGGTGGAGGGGAAATTTGATGGCTGTGCCCATCTGTATAATATGGCCTGGCCTCCTTCTTTGGTTGGTGATGACAGGAGCACAGGGCATGAAGTTGAAGCTTCTCACTGAAGCCTGCAGTTGTTTGTCGTACAAGGAAATTGAATGGAAATTTGTGGGTACGAGCTAACAGTTATTAGTTACTGTTTTGTTGATGCAAAATATTATCTAGAGACCATGTATCTTAAGTAATTGTTATCGCCATAGAAACCTTTAGATTCTTTGCAAATATTGGTACGTTTCTGGAGCTAATGGATGTTATGGACGATTGGGTTTTCATCTGCTTCAAACTTTCTATGGAAAACTGCTACTATTATTTTTTGCTGCGCAATTTCTTAATTTCCAAGGATCTTTTTTTTTTTTTTTGCCTTTGCTGTTCTTTGTTGTGTGTGCAGATAAAAATAGGCTTTTAAGTGCTTAACTATTTTTTATTAACTATGTTCCCCACATAATTTCTATGGTGGCTTACTTGACTAGATATCAAAGAGTTTTGAAAGTAGTTAGGGAGTGTTCGGAGTCCCTCCGCTCCAGTCCACTCCAGATTCAGCTCGCGGAGCTGCAGCTGGAAAATAGGTGCTCCATAGATCCTGTAATTCAACGGAGCTGGTGGATAGCCGAACAGGCCATTAGTGTTTGATCATTCCTTCTGCATCTGCTGTATCTCTTCAGGACTGTTAGTGTTTTGCTCTATATTGACAAGCAGTTCATGTTAAGTTTTCAAAATGTCAAGTGTCAACTATGTTCAGTTTCTTCAAAGTATAAGATCAGCTTATGCAAAGTTGGAAATCAAATGCATTCTTCTGATGTGATTGATCTGTAGAAAGAATATTTCTTTTCCCCCAATGTAGTATATATTGCCTTATGCTTTAGTACTTAGTAGTGGTAGCCAGTGTTCCTCAGGTATATGGCGAGAGTCTGCCGCTGAAGCTGATGGATTTTATGCAAGTTTGGGTTTTCAACTGCTGCGTGCATACTTTGTGTGGAACACGCCCTCTTGGTAAGGAGTAGAGGGGTGTCTACTCTTTTGTCCAGCATGTCCCTCTGTACCACAATACTTGTTGGAGAGGACTAGTCTAGTTCTCCCCAACAACAAGTATTTAGGAACAGAGGGAGTAGATTATATGTCTTCTCATGTCGGTTTGTGCTCTCCATGTGTGTATATGTATTGTGCTTTGTATAAGTTTCAAATTACGTGCTGGTAATTTTCAAAAAAAAGTGCAATTTTTCAGAAATCAGTGAGGCTGTTATTGCTCTATGAGAAGGGGGTCGACGAATCCTGCAATGCATGCGTGATGGTGAAACTGAAACTGTTTGCATTTGAATTCAGTTACTTTAAACTAGATGCAATAGCAGTAGTTTATAGTGATCTTATTTATTTGTGGATCTTGAGTAAGTAATGCCATGTACGTACAGTACAGTACGCAAGTAGACGTACGCCGACTGGTGACTGCAGTGCATGTATTCTGTGGGTTATGCGGATTTTCCAGAGTGTCGGACAGACTCAGTAGCACCGGGTGGAAATACTCGGATGCACCGGGGCTAAATAAAAACAGAGGAACGAAGTGCCAGGAGTTTGTGGATACATGTAAAGTGAAGTAAAATTTGAACTGCTAAATTCACGTTCGCAAATTGATTTTGAATGTGCGGAAGATCCTTTCGCCGAAAGAGTCAACCTTCTTTAGCGTTTGCTTACCTGGATTCACAAAAAATCGTTAAAAGCGGATATCCCTCAAATCAATGGAAGGAAGCAAATAAAGTCTGATTGGATTCGTAACAAACACTAAGGAATGGATATGTTTGAAATCAATGTTTTGAAAACAATAAGTTCAATTAACTGGATTCATAACAGCATTAAAACATTGCCGATCTTTCTTTCAAATACTAGCGGAAATAAATTAATGCCAGCTGGTATCACCACGAATATAAATGCAAGCAAACGGGGGCCTCGAAGAAGCAGCAGTACCTGCTCACAAGCATTTTCTTCAGATTGGAAACAAACCAAAAAGTGTTAGGCATGAGACTACCGATGTTTACATCCAATCAGACTAGTCATGAGCCATTGGATTAGAACCAGGACAGACGTCCGATCTACTAGTTTAGGTCCATGTGAGATTGGTTGTAACTGCTAATGGAATGCTTCCTAACTGCTCCCACAACCCACGCTATTATCTCTCTCCATCTGTTTCTGTCTTCCCAGAACGTTGCTTCCTTGTTGCATGCTTCCTTATATCATGCTATGTTACCATATTCAAGCACCAAAGTGCTGGAAGCATTACTCGTCAGAACCACCGCATCTGGTCCTTAGGAAACAAATTCGTTAAATTCTAGGGTATAAATCTCATAGATGATGCTTATTATATGTGATAAATCTCCAAACCAAATACTCCCTGATTGTTTCTATTCCATAACACATATGACAATGGAAGCATTTTCTCATAAGGCGGAAACAATTTATGTAGCTATTGATGCAGACATTTTTTCGACCAAAATACTGTCCTCACATTCATCTCAAATATAGAGAAGACACGAGGGCTCGCGGACGTGTCAGGACGTGCTCGATCAGTCTGTCACGTAGGACGCGATATCAGCCCGGACCATCTTTTTTCTTTTCTTTATTTATTCTTTTATTTCTCTCTTTTCGTCTCTAACAATCACGTGGAAGTGGAAGTGACCGTACATTTGGAAAAAAAAAAATGACTGTACGAACACATAAATAAGGTATTTGTCCTTGTTATTGACTAGGTGCGTCCACGAATGTTTATGAACACTCTAGTCCCTCTAGTGGACTGACTGAACATGGATGGATCCCCACCACAACCTCGTCTCTCTCGGCCTCTCTTCCATTCCCCCAATCTCTTCTCCACCCATCCCATCCATCCATGGACCGCCCGCGTTGGAGCCGGACAGGTGGGAGACGGCGGCCGTCGATCGATGTGGTTGAGGCGGCCAGAGGAGGGTGGCCGTGCCGTCGTCGCGTCCTGGGACTGGGAGGCGGCCGCACGAGACGGCAGCGGCAGCACCAAGACTGCCGCGGATCGACCTTGGAAGCCGACTCCCTCACCGCTCGGAGCTCCCCTGCGCGCTGCGGCCTTCTTCTCCAACTCGGAACGCCTTGATCTTCAACGCCGGTGACCCACCGTCCAATTTGAACAGCTCCTATACTACCCTACAGCAGCAGGTGAGAATTATACAACTGTTATCATGTGCTAATTTACACTAGAAATTCAACAAGTAGCAGAGCCCCCCCCCCCCCCCCCCCATCAAATACCCACAACAGTAGACTTAAACACACCACAAATCAGGACGATCAATCCGAGGAAAAGGCCGTACAGAAACTCTGTAAGCTTTCAGGTGACCTCACGGTAAATTGAAGGTGATGAGGCCACACAATGCAGAGCGCCCACGACGGAGTCGTTCCAGAACCTTGAGCATCGAAGGCCTTTCCTGTGGATCCGTGACGGTGCAATCCACGCCCAGCCTGAACATGGTCGACATCTCCTTCATGTATCGTGCTTGATCAGGGATGCCCTTGTCCACAGCAATCTTGAACATTTTCAGGTTGTTTGCCATGAGTTCGTTGCACTTCTTCTGTGCCCAAATCGCCAATAGACCATTCACTCCAGGTTGTTTGCCATGAGTCCAGGAAGCTTCATTTCCTGGGGATTGCATGAACAACAGTGTGTAATATGAGACCGATACAACCACAATATACATACCGACATCATCCGAAGATGAGGCCGAAAGAGCGGAGTACAGCCAGAACAACAACCACTCAAGGGATTCCCATGCTGCCCAAGAAGTAGCAGAGGCCCCATCAAATACCCACAACAGTAGACTTAAACACACCACAAATCAGGACGATATCAATCCGAGGAAAAAAAATCGACTGGACCTCTGTGAGATTTCAGGTGGCCTCATGAATTAGAAGGCGAAGAGGCCACGGAATGGAGAGCGCCCACGGCGGAGTCGCTTCAGAACCTTCAGCATTGGAGGCCTTTCTTGCGGATCCCTGACGGTGCAATCCACGCCTAGCCTGAACATGGTAGCCATCTCCTTCATGTATCGTGCTTGATCAGGGACGCCCTTGTCCACAGCAATCTTGAACATTTTCAGGTTGTTTGCCATCAGTTCATTGCACTTCTTCTGTGCCCAAGTTGCCAATAGACCATTCAGTCCAGGTCCATTGGCCACCCGCCCCGTGACTAGTACTAGCAGCAACACTCCGAAGCTGTATATGTCTGCCTTCTCAGTCACCTGGTTCGTCGCTCTCCCATACTCTGCAATTAATCAGTTATTAGTTAGTACTGTACTTCCTCTGTAAACTTTTACAAGATCTTTTGGATCACTAGATCGCCCAATGCAAGTACCTGGAGCTGCGTACCCAAAGTTACCGGGAGGCAGATCCGTGATTGGCAACGGTTGGCCGAGCCCAGCCATGTTCATCTGCGCTTCGCCAAAACTGGCTATTACAGCCTTGAAATTCTGATCAAGCAAGATGTTTTCAGGGCTGATGTTGTGGTGGACAATCGGCTTCTTGCATCCATGGTGCAAGTGGCAGAGTCCTTTGGCCACCCCGATGGCGATTGCCCTCCTCTCCGCCCAGCCTAGAGGTCGACCGGTCTCCACCGGCGGGTGCATCCAGTAGTCAAGGCTGCCGTTCACCGGATACTCGTAGACGAGCATGATTGCGTCTTCCCGCTGGATGAGGTCTACGGCTTTGATGATGTTGTCGTGAGAATTGCTGGCTAGCAGGAACATCTCTGAATTGTACCGGTACGTGGCATTGCCGTGCACTTGTAGTACCGGGTTCACGCTCTGGAACTTCTTGACGACCAGAGTAGTAGGAAGACCGGTGCCCTGATCATGGACCAGGTATAGCTGTTCGTCCTCCCATGTCCTCCTGCTAGCCCACACCCTTCTCACATTGTTTTCAGTAGGGTTGTCAACTATGCCTTGTTCATGGTATTCAGCAGGCAGGGTCACCACAGGACAGCTCCTGTGCCAGAATTGCAGACTCATTCTCGATTTCAAAGGCGTGTATCAACCTGCAGGAGTATTAATATTTGTATTGAATTGTACAATCTCGATTATATACATTCAAAACTACTTCCTCCGGAAATACTTGTAAGAGAAATGAATGTATGTGGACCTATTCTAATTCTAGATACATCCATTTTTATTCATTTATTCGACAAGTACTAATTCTAGATACATTCATTTTTATTCATTTCTTCGATAAATATTTCTGAACAGAGGGAGTATTAATTAAGAGATAAATAGAGATGCATGTATACAATTAATTTGAGCCAAATGTTGACAGGAAGCGACAGAGAGTATTGGACTCTTAGGTCCTGTTTGGAACCACTCAGATTATATAATCCAGTTTTTATAATCTATTCTCTCTCCAAACAGGACAGATTTATGATGTAGATTATAAAAACCAGATAGGACAGATTATTAAAACTTACAATCTACTCTACTCCAGCTAAAATCAGATTATGGATTGCTAATGACTCAATACCCTTGTAAAGTTGGAAATAATTACATTCCTGCCACCGCCACCCTCCTCTTTAAAAAAAAGCAGAGGACAGACAGGTCGTTATGCAATATAAAACCTGGATTATAGTATATATAATCTGGCCTCCAAACATGTCCACCTAAATTATTTTTATAAACCGAATTATATAATCTATCTTCATAATCCAGATTATCATAATCTGTTGTGGTTCCAAACAGGGCCTTAGAAGAAGCGTGGCTTTTGATATAGTTCAGATTATGTGCTTTCAGTTAAGGCAGTCAGAACACGCTATTTTTGGTTTTGGTGGTGGTGCGCAGTTGTAATCTTCATATGTGTGTGATGTGAACTCTAGTAGCTAGGATCATGGCCGGGCCAACCATGGTGCCAAATGTGCCACTTGCACAGGGCCCATAATTTTAAGGGGCCCCAAATTTAATATATAGAACTAGTAGTATTTCTCAAAAAAATATCATACCCACTGGAATTAGGACTAAGTTGATCGGAAGCTGGGATTGGGCCCGAGACGAGACCATCAAACACATGTGCTTGATCGGTATTTTTCAAAAAAAAAAGAGGAAACAACTCGATCGATAATATGGAAACGCTACCGTCGGTCTAAAAAGCATATCGTCGCTATAGGCAACATGATCGTCTCGTTGCCTTCGTCTCATTAGATCGATCGCATTTAGACTGTTGTCGGTGTTGCCTTCGTACCTTCCTCTCCCAAATTTCAAAGTCGTTGCTTCGTCGGATCGATTCGTGACCGATTCTAGCCTTCAAGTGTTTAGTGAGTCCTCTTTTTCGATTAACTTTGATTCCCATTCCTAGTTCTGAATTTCTTAGTTAACTTTTGGCAGGGATCGTTACTTCGTTAGAAATCGGTATTTACCTCCTCGGTTAGAGATCATAGTTTAGCAGTTTAACCAAACATGACCCAAAATTAGGTAAGTTAAATGGTTTATCTAACATTCAGACATTGATGACTGATATCCAATTAATATATGCTACTTTATAATTTAATTTAATTCATCTTTTTTATCTTATGCTCCAATAATACAGATTTGCGTTATCGTGGAAAATATTAGTCTGGTTTCTATAATTGCTCGTTAATTCATTTTTTCAGTGAGATAGGGCCCTATTTTTTAGTTTCGCACAGGGCCTCAGATTTTGCCGGCCCGGCCCTGGCTAGGATTCAGCAGGTGGTGCAAATCAGATGATAACATTTAGAACCCAGATGTTATTCCACCTGCTGTTGTTGTGTAGATGCAGGGCTGTTGAAACCAAGGCTTATGAGAGAGAGAGAGAGAGAGAGATCTGGGCATGTGGCAACGGAATTGGGATGCTGACAAGGCAGCGGTCGGCCACGTCCTGTGGTGACTGGCGGCGCGCTCGGGCGTTGGCATCAAATTAGTCGGCACCTATATATGTTGTACTTAATTCATTTGGTTGGACGGGTAACTAGGATGATATGCCAAGTTTAGTCTAATTCATCCCCCCAACCAATTGATGACACCTCGGAACAATATCTATACATTCTCTACTAGAGTAGCCAGGAGTAGGATGGATAATTATTCAGAATTCATATGGATGAATTTCAGTAGCTGCCCGCCCGTAACTAGCTATGTGGGAGTGGAGTAATAAGAAAGGGCAAGTTACCCGTCGAACCAAATGAAATACAACATATACTAGTAAAGAAAAAGTTCCCAAAAGAATGCATGCACACGCTGTTAAAGGTCCAAAATTATGAAGCACCTGGGTGCTGGTTCGATCTAACTTTGCATTTTGACGAGCTTGAAGTAGGTACCTCGAATCCTCTCCTCGGTACGATTGAGAGGCTTCTGAGCTCCTCTCCTCGTCGACGCTGCTGCTTGATGGGTGTTTGGAATGATGGTTAAACAAAGGCGCAGCTAATTAAAGCTATATATATGTAGCCGGTGCGGCCGAGTAAGAAAGGCAAGTATTTCTCCACGCAACATGAGGAAGAAAGGGCGTCCGGGGATCTATTAAGCACAAGGGGTGCACAAAACACACATATGGATTATCACAAGAACCGGTGAGCAACGCACAACAGATCCTGACCTGTTTTACCTTTTTTTAGCCACGTCGGGATCTATTGCGCACAATCTCACAACTGGAAATCAGAAGAATCCTGTACGACGGTGTGAGCAACAGAAACCCGCGCACATAAAATCCTGCACTATTTTCGTCACACTTCCGACAACAAAGACAAAGAATCTGTTGTGTGCGAGAAAATTAACTATTTACCATTTTCAATACCCGGCTTCGTAAAATTGCCACTCCTCCTTTGCACTTTGATCATCATACCATTTGTTCTTTTTCTATTGCTTTCCTTTTCCTTTTTCATTTTCTGGGACCTAAAAGGACCAAAGTACCCTTTGGCTGTTTCAACCTGTCTTTGTGGTCTGGTTGCTTGTATCGTATTGTTCTAGGCTAGTTCGTTCTTGTCGCCGAGCTTGCTTGCCGCCGTACCTCATTGATGCCTGTGCTAGCTACCCGAACTCGTCGTGCTAGCTTGACCATGTCTGTCAGAAAAACCGCACGTCGCCGTCGGTGTTCGCCCATGGTTGTGCGCCGCTGCAACTCCTCATCGTCACTCGTCACTGTAGCTCTTCGCCGGCGCTTGTCCATGTCTGCATGTGCTGGGCCAGCTCGCCCTCGCATCGTGGATGCTTCCGTGTGGCAGCGCAGCTCGCCGTAGGCGCTTGTGCACGCCTGCGCGCAACAGCGCAGCCCGCCGCGGGTGCTCGCCCTCGCCTGCAGTGCTGGGCGATGGGCAGGACGCGATGCCGAGGAGATCGACAGCACGGGACACCAAGGTGATCGGCGGCACACGAAGTCGTGGAGATCGGCAGTATACAACGTCAAGGAAAATGGCGGCGGCGTGATGTCCAGGAGATGGTGGCTACGTCCAGCGTTTGACCCAAAAAGTCCAGGCGATCAGGGATGTGGCAAGCACGACATTCTCGGCGGGCAGCACTCGTCCTCTTCGAGTATTGATCTGGTTCCCAAGTACGTGCATCAGGGGTATTTTGGTCCTTTTAGGTCCTAACAATGGAAAAGGAAAAGAAAAGCAATATAAAAAGGAAAAATGGCATGATAATCTTGAAAAGGTAATTTTGCGAAGCCCGGTATTTAAAGTGGTAAATAGCAAATTTTCTCGTTGTATGTGCAGATCTATTGCACAGCGGACAAAGAATCTGTGCGCAATGACGAGAATCGCCCCTCCTCTTGGCGCACAACACACTGACATGCGTCACTTTGTTTCGCCAGCTACGAGACGTAGCAACAGCAACCGCTCCCTTCAAGGATAAAATAATGTTCATACAATTTTACATACAAAAATAAATAAAGAAACTGTTCATGTAGTGTAAAAAATGCTTGTGCAGCATAAAACAAAAATTGTTTGCACCATTCAGAAACAAATTTTGGCATTTGAAAATTTCACACATTTTAAACAATTTGTTCATGATATATTGAAAAACAATATTCATCATGTATTGAAAAATGTTCAACAAGTATTTGAAAATTTGTTCAACCTGTATCTAAAATATATATTTGAAAAAAGATTCAAGGTTTATCTATAAAATTCTTCACATGTAATAAAGAAAGTTTAATGTGTATTAAAAATGTGCAACACCTATTTTAAAAAAATGTTTAACATGCATTAAACTTGAAAAATGTTCATCCTGTATTTGATAAATGTTCAACACATAAAGAAATACGCGTAGTGTGTATATGAGAAACACAACGTGTATTAAAACAGTTGGCATGTATTTGAAAAAGCAAAAAAAACAAGAAGATAAAATCCATATAATAAATAAATAAAATGACAAAAGTATCCAGGTTTTCTCCAATCAATCTCTCCGACGTGGTAACAGCCTAAGACCGACGCTTCAAATGTCTTTAGTGTATTTCGTTATCGCCGCATTACTTATTTGTTTGTCACATTTATCATTACATTGCATCGGCACTCTGTTGCCGTTATTTTTCCAAACTTGCATACATTTGTAGTTGTCGGTTCTTCATGTTCTCGATGTTGACCGTTTCGAGCCCAAACACACATGCAGGCACTCCCAACATTATTAAAATATTATTTATTAGTGGGAATAAAACATTCTCAAAAGGGGGTGAAAGTTGACATGTAGTCTTAATATATTTTAGGTACACATCTGCCAAATTTCATCGCATTCGAAGATCGTTTGATATCCGAACTATTAAACTACAGCAGCACTATAGCCGGTTAAAATGCAGACGTTTTTGTAAATAAAATTTGTTGACGGGCTGCCCATACCTCTTCTCATGCCTAGCCTCTCAGTGCATAGACCCCTTGCGTGCGGCCGATAACTCCGACGGACCGGAAACGCCCGTCCGTGACCAATGGGCCCGGACCAACTCTGTGACGCCCTCGGCTTAATCGTACGCTAATCATACACGCAAATGCGTACAATCAAACCCAAGGACTCACGGGGAGATATCACAACACAACTCTAGACACAAATAAAATAACATCAGCTTCATATTACAAGCCAGGGGCCTCGAGGACTAGAATACGAAAGCTCGATAAGCACACGAGTCAGCGGAAGCAACAAATATCTGAGTACAGACATAAAACATGGGGTGCCTTAGAGAAGGCTAGCACAAAAGATACAACGATCGAACGAGGCGAGGCCTCCTGCCTGGGAACCTCCTAACTACTCCTGATCATCAGCGGCCTCCACGTAGTAGTAGGCACCGTCGGGGTAGCAGTCGTCGGCGGCGGGGACCTCCATCTCCTGGGCTTCATCATCTGGTCGCAGCAAACGGATCAAGGGAACAAAGGGGGAGCAAAGCAGCGGTGAGTACTCATCCAAAGTACTCGCAAGTCTTACATCAGAACTATTCTAATAATGCACCAGTATCAAAGAAGGGGGTTATATGTGGACTGACTGCAGCAATGCGAGAATAGAGAGAGAAGGCCTAGTCCTATCGAAGACTAGCATCTTCAGGGTCTTGCAGCAATAGACGAGAGTAGAACAGGGGTAAAACATTAATAGTCATATTGTTGCAGCAATATTAAAGTGAGGTCACGCCTAAGGATCCTCCCTCGACTCCCTGCGAGGAAGCAATCCCGAGGCAAACTAATTCCAGTTAAGTAACAAATGTAGTAGTATAAGATCGGGGCACAACTCCAAGTCGTCCTGTAACCGTGGACACGGCTATTCGAATAGTTAATTTTCATCCCTGCAGGGGTGCACCACATGTCCCGTCACGCTCGATAACACTCTGGCCGGACATACTTTTCTGGGTCCTGCCCGGCCTCGGAATATCGACACGTCGCAGCCCCACCTAAGACTAATCAGAGAGGCCAGCCCGCCGGTCTAAATCCTAAGCACAAAGGGTTCATGGGCCCAGTTCCCCTTCACGCTCCTGCACGTGGCGTGGGCGGCCGACGTCAGTCCTAGCATCCCTTAATCACAAGCGCGATGCATCTCGGGACCACTCGGGCGCGCGCCGCTACACTGCTGGCATCTGAAAAGCTTCGGCTGATACCGCGACGTCGAGTACCCATAATTCTTCCCGCGTAGCCGGTTAGTGCGAAAAGGTCTCCGACCAACCCAGATCAAATACCCAAATCCATTAGCATTTTAATTAGGCCAACAACACAGTCTCGCGGGAATCCACCCGTCTTACAACTAATCACCGAAGATCCCAGTAACATGGTCGAGTAACTGTGTGGTTGTAACATCGGGGGGGGGATCCGAGGTATCACCCTCGTTGGATCCCGAACGATGTACCCGTCAAGGTGGGCTTAGAGGAATCACCATCGGGGGTCCCACACTCGCGGGGTGGCACGACAGAGACGTTATCGGGAATGGTGAAAGAGGAATCACCCTTTATAACCACGACCGACTAGCTATACTACAGAGATATCATCAGGAGTACTTAGCGAGGTGTCACCCTCGGTACCCGACAGTATCCCCGTAACGTCGTACAACGAAGGGGGGTGAACGTGCTGTGTCGGGTCTGACTCGTCGATCAGAGATCGAGAGTTGAAAACAAGCGGGGCAACTGATCTACGGGGTCAGAGGGGATGACTGCTCCACCTATACTAAGCATATTAAAAGGTACAGGACTGAAAGTAGCAGTTCATCAAAAACAGGCTATGCATCAGATATAGGAGCTAACTACAACAGTAGCAAAATACTAATGCAAGCAGTAGGAAGAAAGACATAGGCGATATAGGAATGATCAAGAGGGGGTTTGCTTGCCTTGCTGCTCTGCGGCAAAGGACTGATCGGCAGGGTCGTAGATGTACCCGGCAGCAGCGTCAGTCTCGGGGTCTACCGGTAAGAAGAGGGGGAAGAAACAATAAATAATAGCACCGATGCAACACAAAGCATGACATGGAAATATGCAGGCTAGACATGAGCTAACGCAGCAACATCCGTCATAGACGGGTCGGAAGAATATCTGACGATATTTTCCGGGGTCTCGGGCTACTACCGGTTACACTGGAAACGATGGAAAAGTTCCATGTTTGCTATGCTAGGGACGCGTGACAGACGAATGGACCGTGCATCCGGGTTCGTCTCGCTTTGCTGATCAACTTTCATGTTGAAAATATTTCGATCTGACTTACGGATTATTTAATATTAATTTTTAAAGTTTTATTAACTATTTAGGAATTAAAAACAGATTTAAAAGATTTAATAAAATCCTATTATGACATCATCGCGAAGTCAGGCTGACATCAACCTTTGACCGGTCAACTGACCAGCGGGTCCCGAACGTCATAGGCACAAGTTTTATTTAAGATTAAATATTTATTAATCAGATTAATTCAACGAGGGACCCACGTGTCATACTCTAATTATGTTAATTAATTATTTTAACTAAATATCTATTTATTTATTTATTTAAGAAAAACATTATTTTTAATTATCGCGTGGGGCCTCCCTGTCATTGACAGCGGTGCATTGGCCCCACCGGTAAGTGGCCTAAAGCTAATTTCTCATTTATTTTTATCAGATACCTAACCGTGCAAATACCGTATTTCTCTAAATAACCAAATACACAAATACATACATAATACGGGCATCGAATACATACATACATACATACATACGGCATCTAATACATCAATTGTTTTTATTTCTTTTTCTCTCAAAACACTCATCTCCCTCTCTCTGTTAACTTAACAGAGACAGAGAACTCTCTCTAACTCCACCTAGAAGAACACAAACTTCGAATGCTTCTACCGCAGTCCACCGTTGACGGATCGAGGCCCCGTTTGCCGGAACGGAACCGGGACGGCGAGGAGATCGACACGGTGGGAGGAGCCCGAGAAGGGGCTCACCGACGGTGACGTGACGGCCCGGTGAAGCCGGAGTTCGCACGTAGATGACGGTGGAGACGGGTGTGCCGGCGAGGAGGAGCCGGTGAGGAGGGCCCCCCGGAGATGGAGCCGCCGGCGGTGAGGGGCGGCCACCGTAGAGAGGGCCGCCGGAGAGGGACCTCCCGGAAGGGGCCGGCCGCCGAGATGGGGGGCCGAGGTGGCCGGCGCCCTTGCCGGCGGGGTGGAGGCCGAGAGGTGGGGGGGGCCGCCGGGAGAGGATGCTCGGTGGAGGAGGTGGCCGTGGGGAGAGGAGGCCACCGGCGTGGTGAGGGGGACCGAGGGGGGCCGCCGGTGGGAGGAGGAGTGGCCGCGGGGGGGGGGGGGGGGGGGGGGGGCGACGGGGGAGCTCGCCGCGGGAGGAGGGCCGGTGGAGGGAGGCCGCCGGCGGGAGGGAGGAGGCCGACGGGGGCTGCCGGCGGGAGGGTGGTCGCCGGCCGGGGAGGGAGAGGGGCGAGGTGGAGGCGCGCTGGGGGGATAGGAGGGGGCGACGTGAGAGGGGATGGGGGACTCGGTTGGTGGGGGGGCCGAGAGAGAGGGAGTGGAGGGAGGTGGCGCGTGGGGTGGGGCCCCCCACGAGGGGGGACTGGCGGCGGCGGCGTGGGGAAAGGAGGGAGTAGCGAGGGGAGTGGGGGGGTCGCCAGGGGGCGATTAGGGTTTGGCGGGGGGGGGGCGGCTGGGCCACTTGGCCCAGTTTGGGCCGGCTGGGGGGGGGGCTTTCTTCCTCTTTTTTTTTGTTTGTTTGTTTTGTTTTGTTTTCTCTTTTTCCCTTTTTTCTTATTTAATTTACTATTTGAATTTTTCTTTTGAAACACTTTCTCTTATTATATTTTCTTTTGCAAATTATTATACGTACTTTTAATCCTATCTTTCATATACCTATTCTTTTAATATTCGTAATGAACTTATAAGGTATTTTTCTTTTGTTTCCAAATCTTTTAATCCGGACAGACGCGAATCAACGCGGGTCTGAGATGGGAATCCGATGACGTGGCATCATTAGCGGTTGATCACTGTAGCTTAATTACAATTACTACTGTAGCAAAAATCGAGGATGTCACAAACTCCGATCTACGCTAAACAACTTCCATTTTTACATTAGACCACCACTTGCCTAGACCTCGACCGTTTGATTTAAATTGGAGGATCCGCAAACTATCCAACACACATCCTAGATCAAACCCTACCTATTTAAACAGTCGCTAGCTCATTTTTGGACTAGTCTAAATATTCTTTTCTTGTCCCATCAGCTACTTGGGAAGGCAGATGAGGACGGTGCGGTGCTATGGACAACGACTGTCTGCGACTTAAATAGCCGTGGCCAGACCAAGTGGTGGGGTGGGCAGCCCACTCCAATGTGGCAGAGCTGTCGGACTTGGTTTCTTAGAACGTGGCATCGCGCATCGAAGCAGCGAGGCCCGAGAGGTCGTTTCCGTTTGTCCCGCCTTCCCTCCCGATCAAATCGCGACTGCAATGACGGCCTGATGAGGACATGACTTCAATCGTTACACCCACTATGGCTCCTTCATCAGTTGTTCCATCTGGACCTATGACTAGAGCGCGTGCACGTCAAATAAATAGCCAGGTACTATCGCTCCTTCGTACACATGATTCCACTAACAAAAATACGATGCTACACTCATGTTCTGATTTGCTTGTACTCAGGAATAAAGGAGATATTAGAGACGAAGACAAATGTGCACTCAAATCAGATGAAGCAACGCTGCATGCTGTCCATCGAATCCTTTCCATTCATCAACCATGTCCCATGGATGCATGCATCCACGTGTAGAAGGATAAAGGAGACCAAATCACTTTGATTAGGATCACCAATGGGCATTTAAATATTTGGCTGCGCCAGGACCTCCGAATGTTGACGAGCAGTCCGTCTGTGCAACGATTGCAAGCAGGCCCGTATGTACACGCCTTGAAGGAAAAAAGTTTAAAAAAAACCTTAAATTTCTAGCCAAGAGCTCAATCAAACCTTAAACTCTCAATCTCTGAAATCAGCACACCAAACTTTCTGATCCCGATCTATTTTAAACCTTAAGATGATTTAAACCAAATTCACTGAATTGGACCGGCCCATTAACACGGTCTCCAAATTTTATGTTTTTGTTTTATGTTTTTTTTCTTATGTTAAATGAGTAACCTTTCTAAATTTTGCTTCTCAATATCAATTAATCTTTTAGAATTCATGATTTTGTTTAAAAATTCATATGTTTTAGGAAAAAATATTTTTTTCGAAATTGATATTTTTAAACAATATTCCTGAACTTTTTTATTGCTTTTTTAACATTTTGTGAGCTTTTCTGAATAGCCAACAATCAACGTGGGCCTTGGTTAATAATGAACAGTGGCGGGGCAACGAGCGGGAAACCCTGCCTCAATTATCGGGGAAAACCTATTTAGCGCCCAGGCGCCGGTTAAAGGTAAAATTTGCTAACCGGCGCCTGCAGCGCTCCGCTATGAGCCTATCCATGTAGAGACCTTTCATGAACTTTTTTTTAGCCCGTGAACTGTTTTAGAAATCGTGAACTTTTTGAAAATTGATATTCCTTTTTTTTGAAATTCGTGAACATTTCGGAAAATCGATGAGCATAATTTAAAATTGATGAAGATTTTTCAAAATAGGGAACTTTTTTTAAAAAATGATAAGAAAAAATTAAAATAAGTGAACTGTTTTTCAAAATTGATGATTTTTTTCGAATTCAGTGAACTTTTTGAAAATCCATGAACGTATTTTCCAAAAATCAGCGAATCTTTTTCATAATAAATAACTTTTTTTGCAAATATGAACTTTTTAAAATTCTATGGTTTGTTTTTAAATTTTTAATGACCAATGCATTTTGTACATGGGCCGGCCCGTAAGGAGGAGCGCTGCAGGCGCCGTTTTTCCTAACCGGCGCTAAAGGTGCCGAATAGGAGGTCCCCAAGTATTGACCAATCGCACAGGGATTGACAAGCCAGCGATGAACTGGACTAGCCTGTTCAGCGCTTCATTGATCTCGGTTTTTAGAACTTCCTTTGGACGTGGTTTTTTGCTATTTCAGAAAGCTTCTAGGAATTCCTAAACCGGATTTTGTTTTCTATTTTTTTTTTCCTTTTCCAGTTTCTTTTTTGAACTTTTTCTGTTTGTTTCTTTCTTTCCTTTTTCGTTTTCATCTTTCATTTTTAAATTTAGACTTGTTTTCAAAAAAATGATCGTCTGTTTTCAAAATTGTTTGCAATTTTCCCAGAATATTCGTGTTTTAAGCTGATGCGAGTTTAAAAAAAGTTTGTATTTGCAAAATCTGTTCAACTTTTCAAATTTGTTGAGCAATTTCAAAAAATGTTTCCATTTTTGAAAACTATTCACGTTAACTAAAATATGTTCCTATTTTATAAAAACATTTCTGTTTTTAAAAATTTTGTTCACAAATTGAAAAATTGTCCATGTTTTCTTATTCTTTAGGTGTTTCAAAAAATGTACTAGTTTAATTTTTTTTTTCACATATTTAAAAATATTCGTGTTTTTTTCCGTAAGTTTTAAAATATGTCTGTGTTTCCAATTTTTGTTCTGGAAATTCAAAAAATGTTTCCGTTTCAAAACAATTGGTCCTTATTTGGGATTTGTTCCCCTGTTTTTTGAGATATTTTTGCTTTTAAAATATGCTTGCCGATTTTGAAAGTGTTTGCGTTTGACAAAAGACTGCGTTTTTTCATAAATAACATGATTTTGAAAAGACAGCAATAATTAAGATCTGCGTTGCAGATTTAAGAATTGTTCCCGTTTAGAAATCTTGTTCAGTGTTTTGAAAACTCGTTCGCAAAAAACTATTTTTTTTCCATTTTAGTTTTTGTTCCCAAATTTAAAATTGTTCATCGTTTCAAATTTTGTTTGCAAATTCGGATAATATTTAGGAATTTCAAAAAATGAGGTTTCTCAATTTGTTCACAAATTTTAAAAACGTTCATGTTTGTCAAAATTTGTTCGTAAATTCAGAAAATGTGTGAGTTTTCAATAAAATGTTCATAATGTCGGAAAACTCAGCTGAATGAGGGGCACGGTTCGAGCCCTTGCACGAAAATAGTTTTTGAATTGCTTAAAAAATACTGTAATTATTGATTTTTTGCAAATTGTTCTTTAAGTTTTGCCAGTTTCATATATTCCTTTTAATGATCGTGGTGTGGTAACCCACAAGTATAGGGGATTAATTGTGACAGCCTTCACATGTACTATTTCACCCTAATTTATTGATTCGATACAAGGAGAGTCAAAAAATATTTATAGGCTTTGAAAGTTCAGTTGTCAATTCAACCGCACCTTGGATATCTCTATGCAGCAAAGGTTTAGTAGCACGACAAATGATAGTAATGGTAGTAACAGTGATAGCAACAAATTTTGAACAGCAGTAATAGTAGCAATGGAGTAACAAGTGTGACAGTAACATCGGCAGTAGTAACTTAGCAAGATTGAATATATGTAAAGCGTAAACACATGGAACGGAAAAGCTGGAAACCGGCATGATCGGAAGACCGAAATTAATGTGTTAAGGGAAGTGAAATGAATTCGTGGAGAAGAGGCAAATGATGAAGGAACAGATTAATGTGTTAAAGGGAAGTGAAATGAATTCGTGGGAAGAGATTATAGAATTCAAAGCAAACATTTGGAATAAGTTATGCACAGGTAAGATAAGGGAAGTGAAATGAATTCGTGGAGAAGAGGCAAATGATGAAGGAATGCTACATTCATGGCACCAATAATAATGGAGGCAAGTTGTACCCTTCATCAGTTGGCCATCCGGCTTCTCATCCAAGCGATGCTATTTTAGACCCTTGGGGCGAACGGCTAGAGATCCTCTAAAAGAAGTAACTAAAAATGTGCACAACTTAGGAGCTTGAAAGAAGGAGAAACAATATGGATGTCTTGTTTTTTTGCATGACCCTGCAGAATGTAAAACATAACAGTCCCGAGGATAATGTTACGTAAGATACTGGTTGTTCAAGTCCTCAGAACTACTAGCAAGAGGAGTTTGCACAAATAGAAGGAGAACAAGCAGCGGAATTTTTGCAGAGGTGAACACAATAGGGCAATAAATGTTATCAGAAAAAGGTAGTATTACAACAGTCCACGTTATTTAATCAATCAAATTAATTCAAACGAGTCATCATATGGTCCATACATGCATGTGTGAGATGTTGTTTCCGAAAAAAACGAGCGTCAGAGCAGATAGCGGGTGAGGAGGCCGCGGAATGGGACACGCCCACGGCAGCGTCGGAGCTGTTTGATAGCCATCCGCATGGACGGCCTTTGCTTGGGATCCACGGTGGTGCAATCCACGCCCAGCCTGAACACAGTTGCCATCTCCTCCATGTACCGCGCTTGATCTGGGATGCCCCTGTCCACAACATTCTGGAATGCTTCCTGTTGGTTTGCCATGAGTATATCGAAGTTTTTCCATGCCCAATTCGCCAAATGACCATCTGCTCCACCTCCATTGGCCACTCGCCCCGTGACTAGCTCCAGCAGCACCACACCAAAGCTGTAAACGTCTACCTTCTCCGTCAGCTGGTTTGCCGCCATCCCGTATTCTGCCGTCGGAGTACAATACAATACTAGTTAATAACTACTTAATAGGCAAAGCTAGTTACTCCGACAGAACTCCTTGTAATAATAATTAAAGAAACAAACATGCATACGTACCTGGAGCTACGTACCCAAAGTTACCAGGAGGCAGGTCCGTGATTGGCAATGGTTGGCCGAGCCCGGCCATGTTAACCTGTGCAACGCCAAAGCTGGCTATCACGGCCTTGAAATCCACATCAAGCAAGATGTTTTTAGAGTTTATGTTGTGGTGGACAAAGGGTTTGCTGCATCTGTGGTGCAAGTGGCGGAGCCCTTTGGCTACACCAATGGCGATGCCCCTCCTGTGCGGCCAGCTCAGGTGCTGACCGGCATCCACATCCATCGGTTGGTGCAGCCAGGATTGAAGGCTTCCATAAACCGGATACTCGTAAACGAGCATGATGGCGTCTTCCCTCTCGATGTGGTCTACGACTTTGATGATGTTTTTTTGAGAAATGCTGGCTAACAGGAACATCTCCGACTTGCAGCGGTACTTGACATTGTCGTCTACTTGTAGCGCAGGGTTCACATTGTGGAACTTCTTTACGAGCAGCGTATACGGGGGACTGATCCCCGTAATGCCCTGGACTACGTACAACTGGTCGCCCTCCGCTATCCTTCTGCTAGCCCACATCCTTGTCATGTTATTTTCAGTAAGGTTGTTGACTATTGCTGCTTGTTCATTGAGCAGAATATGCTGCACCGCCGCCGGATGGTTCCAGTACTGCAAACTCATTCTCTCAGTGGCCAGGTGTGTTGTGTTTGTGTGTCAAGGGTACGTCGTCCTGCAAACACATTACTTGTTATATTCCGTATTACTACCTCAGTTGCATGCACATATAAAACTAGTCAGAGATAAACAGACATGCATGTTCATAGCTAGCTTGAGCCAAGAAAAAGTAAGGCAAATTTGAACATGCTTCCTCCTACCTCCTTTTTTACTTCTGAGGTAAAAAGGTAAGAGTTAATCTGACCACTAATTAATGATGTCAACGGTATATACTTTTACCTCTTATCTTATGTGAAAAGAGAGGGTAAGAGAGAGCATGTTAATTAAAACTGCTAAGTAAGTAATCAGTTTGAGAGCCACATGTTTTTCTTTCATAGGATCCTGGAAAAGGATCGGGTCCCACTATCAATGATAACGGAACGGATAGAGAAAAAAACATCCAAGGAAAAGTAATTAGTCTGACAGCCACATATTGACAACAAACTGCAAAGAATGACAAATTAGAAGAATCCTTGTGCCTTTTGAAACAGTAACAGAACATACAGGAAAAAAAAACATCCAAGAAATAGTAGAGGATGTTCCTTCAGTTAAGATAGACAAAGAATGGCAAAACAAGGTAGGATGCCCCCGTCGCTGCCTCGGTTGCTGAAGCTTTGCAGAGAGGACGCCGTGCTGTGAAGGTTGCGCCTTCCGAAAGCTCTGATGGATGCTATGGGTGCTTGGTTGTCGTTTGATTTCAAAAAAACACCTCCCCTTATTTGAAAAAAAAAGCTCTGAAGATGTTAAGACAAACAACAAGATTTGTTGTATCTTGGTTGTGTGTTGTTAATTATGTGTACTTCACTACTGATGGTAATTGTACAAGGATGAAATTACTGAAATGATGATAGTGCAAAAAAAGGAAGGTAAGAAACAAAACAAAGATTGTGCAAGGATGAAATTACTGAAAGGGAAAGTAGTGGCTGCACCCAATTTCGGTGCACCCATAAAATGAACAGTAAAATCAGAATTAAATAATACAAAAAGTTTGTGGAATTGATTATGAGCAAACGTTTTATATGCTTGCAAAATTTGATGGCAAAATGACATTCGAGGAGCTTGGTACAAAATGAAATACAAACTCTGCTCTACACCCAAGTTTACTGTTCATATGCTTGAGCACAAATTATTTTTCCAGAGCTCCTCACATGTCATTTGATCACCAAATGTTGCAAGCACCTAAAACAATTGGTCGTAATCCAAGCTACAAAGTTTCTTATTTTTTAGATTGTTTTGCTATGTTTTCGATCGTGGTTGCAGCGGATCAGATCTATTATATACTCTTACCTCTAATGTGAAAAGAGGGGGTAAGAGGGAGCATGTTAAAACGGCTTAAGATGGCATGATAGCATTGGGAACCCAGCTGGAACCATACGGGAAAGTATCGGGTGCTCCAAAATCTCACATGCTCTCATGCTCCAACGTTGAAAAACTAAACTTTGAATGTTTTGGAAAAATAAAATAAAAAAGATTTGTGGACACTCACAGGGCAGATGTCTACATCCCCTAAAAAGGTGAAATCCAAATTCGAGATCCACGTAGAGAAAGAAAATGACAAATCCAGTATGAATAATGTCTCAAAAAGACAAAAGCATGGTCTCGTATCATTTAATTACTACTCAGATTCAGAACAGTGAGAAGAGAGAGCATGTCGCTTGCTTAGCCAGAGAGAGAGAGAGGATGAGAGAGAGAGAGGTGGGGGGGGGGGGATTCGTTGGTGGATCACCAGCGGTGGAGATCGAGGCGGTCGGAGTTGGAGAAGAAGGCTGTAATACGGGCAGCAAGGGAGGTGAGGTCCAAACGGGGACGAATTCGGCTTCCTCGGAATTGCCGCCGGACGACCAGTCAACCTTACCGGCCGGTGAACGCTGCTGATACGTCCGCACGCGCAACAATCTCATCGCCGGTGAGATCTAAACCTGTGTATGGGTGTGGACTGTGGAGAGTGCAGTAAGGGCCGCAGTGACGGCGTGGGAATAAACCATGCATTGCATGTGGGCGTAATGCAGTGCCGCAGGGGGGAGTGGACGCCTCCACCCTGAAATGTGCCTCCAAGTCAAGAAAAATCGAGTGGAGCCGTGCGTGCTGTTGCTGCCCCCTCCCCTCAATCGGACCAACCAAATTCACGTTGCGCGCGCGCGTATTCAATACGTATTAGTGCCAAAAATCGATTTTATATTATGAGACGGAGGAAATACTGTACAACTCTGTTTCTTTTCTTTTCTTTTGCGCCATGTACGCACCTCGATCCGTTCCGAATGAGCTTCGAGCTTCTTCTTCTTCTTCTTCTCCTCCTGCTGCGCCGGCCGGAATTCCAAATCTGATCACAGGATGGTGTGGGGGCTGTGTCACGAGGTGGTACTGTAGCACCGTGGGCGTCCTGTATATGTAGCATGTATGTAATGTAGCAGCAACTTCAAAAGGCTTCAGCCTTAGCCTCGGTACGTGATCTATCCTCGACATCCCGCGCGTGCACCGGGTTGTTTCCCGGCATGCACCAGGTCGGCAGTACAATGTTGATGTAGGAACACCAACAGGGTCGGCGCTCTCACGCGCACGAGGAGAGGGAGAGGAGGTCGCCGGCAGGGAAAATCCTTTTGGCACCATTCATTTTTTTAGGGAGAAACGCGTACGATACTGCTGCCTAGTAAATCTTCGAAAACGCGCCTGCACATGGCCCGGTTCACGCTACTCCTGTTTTCTCTTTTCTTTTTTTTCAAAAACGCTTCCTTTTTTGCCTGTTTTTTTTAACACGTTGCAGACGCCAGCGCTCGTATACACGCGCATACACTCTTCTATGAACGTACACACGCACACTCTACCTCTATGAACGTCATCGAGAGACTGAACCGGTATATCATTCTGAGATTTACAAAGTCATCGTAGATGCCTCGTCATCGACGAAAACGTCTTCTTGCACTGAATGCGCATCACCGAAAATTCTGAAATAAAGCTAGAAATAAATACCAGCACCAGGATTTAAACCCTGTTGGGCTGAGATACCACAATCCCTCTTGTCGTGGGAATGATCCTGACAATAGTATCAGCAGTATGAACAAAAGGGCGAAGTCTAGCTAAGTGTAGTGGATACACTCGGATGTACGAGTTCGGGCCCCCACTCGAGAGTGATAACAACCTTACGTCTCGAGCCCTCAAGCTGGTGTTTTCTTATGGGGTATGTGATATTACAGAATACTTAACCCTTGAGCAGTAGCCCGGGAGTGACTTATATAAAGTGCGCCACAATCGATCGAGCTTCATTACAAGGTGAACTAATGCTAATAACAAAGGAAGTTACTACAAACGGCAACCATAGCTCTGACGCTAGTGCTAACGCGAGTCTTCACTGCATTTCATGTGATAGTTTAAGTCCTTAGCCGTTGCAGCCTCTTCGTGGTCCTCGCCTTGTTGGAGACCGAGTGTAGGATCGAGTTCGTCCAACTGGCATACAAGACAATCCAAGCGACCCTACGTAACCGAGTGAGGACATTATTACCGAGTGAGGTCATAACTGCGTCGGTGACTTGTAGGACACTAATGTCCGTACGGGGCCTTAGGTGGGCCTTGGGAAACAGGTCTGTAGGCCTACCCCTAATGTATAACCCCGTCAGTAGCCCCCGAATCGGTTAAGGTTTTGCTGGCCGAGTGAATGACTCCCTTTGGCATCCTTGGTGTCTCGGGGACATTAAGGTCGCAAAACCCGAGGTTGCGTCATTCGGACTCTCAGCAAACCACTACGGATTCAAGAGCGACGAATTCCGAATGCTCGAACATACCGGTATGTTTGCAATCGATAGTGATTGAATATATCTTTCGGGAAGATAGATTCAATGATTTGGATGTCGTGAGCCCTGAGCTCCAAATTTCCAATCGGTGAGACGGGACGGATCCCACTCACACAAGGATAAGGGCGATCCGGTCGCTTTCTTTTGTTACGCGAGTGATCGGGGTCCCGCGGAGGGACAGGCGAAAAAGTGCTCGGCTCACCTCGTCACACGCCATGGATATGGAATCCATTCGGGTTGCGAGGGGGAGTGCATTCTCTGCACCTTTCTGAATTGGCAGAGCGCGCGAGGGTGGCGAAAGCGGTGACGACATGGTTAGTGGAGGTAGTGGAGCGGTCGGGACGAGTACCTTCTTGCAGCATCCAGCTCGGAGCCGTCACCACTTCCTGTTTCTGTGTGGGCCGCCCTCCGTGATCCTCACTGGCTGCGATGCAGGAAGAGCTTGTCGCCCTTCAGCGGAATCACACCTGGATTTTGGTTCCGCGGCCTCCTCGCGCCAACTTCATCAGCGGCAAGTGAGTCTTTCCCCATAAGACCCGCTCTAATGGCACTCTAGAGTGCTACAAGGCTCGTTGGGTGGTCCGTGGTTTCCATCAGCGAGCTGGTGCTGACTTCACCGAGACGTTTGCGTCGGTCACCAAACCAGGCACGATCCACACCATTCTCCAGTTAGCGGTCTCCCATGGCTGGCTTGTTCATCAGATGGATGTCTCCAACGCCTTCCTTCACAGTCACCTTGCTGAGCAGGTTTACTGTGAGCAACCCACTGGTTTCATCGATGCCACTCATCCCAGTCATGTGTGCTTGATGTCCCGGTCTCTCTACGGCCTTAAGAAAGCTCCACGCGCCTGGTACCAGCGTATCGTCGGGTTTCTGCAGACACTGGGCTTCTGTGTTACTCGCTCGGACGCCTCCTTGTTTGTTCTCCACCACGGTGACACGTCTGCTTACTTGCTACTATATGTCGATGACATCAACCTCACGGCCTCTTCCACAGCTCTTCTCCAGTAGATTACTCTGCGGCTGCGTAACGAGTTTGCCATCAAGGATTTGGGGGTTCTTCATTACTTCCTTGGCGTTGAGGTTGTTCGGCGACCTAACGGTTTCTTTCTTCATCAACAGAAGTATGCGCATGAGCTGCTTGATCGCGCTGGTATGCTCAACTGTCATCCTGTCGCTACTCCTATTGACACGAAGGCTAAGGTTTCTGCTCGGGAGGGCTCACTGGCGTTAGATGCTATATTCTATCGCTCCATTGTTGGTACTCTTCAGTATCTGACACTCACTAGACCAGACTTGCAGTATGATGTGCAGCAGGTGTGCCTTCATATGCACGCTCCTCGTGATTCCCATTGGACGCTCGTAAAATGGATTCTTTGGTATATCCGTGGCACAATGTCTCTTGGACTCACACTCACGGCATCTTCCTCTTTGGATCTGATGGCTTATTCTGATGCTGATTGGGCTGGTTGTCCTGACACACGACGCTCCACGTCCGGCTACTGCGTCTATCTTGATCCTTCACTTGTCTCCGAACCGTTTCGTGCTTCAGCGCGGAGGCCAAGTACCGAGCAGTGTCTAACGTAGTTGCCGAGTGTTCCTGGCTTCGACAACTTCTACAAGAGTTGCATCACGGTGTCACCAAGACCACGATTGTCTACTGTGACAACGTCTTTGCTGTGTATCTTTCCGCCAACCCCGTTCATCATCGCGGTTGTTGAATATATATTTGTGCATGTATATTATGTTATTGTGTCCATCTCCTAGTTCCTTGTACAGTTAAGGTAGAAGTCCATCTTATAATATATATATATATATATATATATATATACGTGCCTAGTGCATTCAATCAATATTGAGGATCGCACAGCCTAAACTTAATTCTCTATAGTCAAAAATTGCTGTGATGATAAATATTCAGGGATCCCCATTACTGTGGGGCGTATGAAAGCTGGTACTTTTCAGCCCATTAGAAATAAATTTCTGAAGTGAGGGGCTGATTTGGTTGAGATTTTTTTTAGGGCGGCCAAGGAAACTTTGATTAAATAGGTGCTTCCGGCATACCAACTTATGATATGAGGGTTTTAAAATTCCCGATGAATCTATGTGATGATTTATCTCAAATAATCCTCGACTTTTGGTGATCGCGTAGGGGGTTGAGGAGGGATGAAGATGAGTGGAAGAAAGTTCGTTGGTTTGCGTGGGATAAAGCAACCAACTTTTTTAAAAGTACATGGATGTATGGGCTTCTGTGGCCTGTGTATATTCAATCATGCTGTTCTGGCGAAGACAGTCTTGGAGTTTGTTTATAACTCAAGATTCTCTTTGTGTGTCTCGATGAAAGCAAAAAATATATTATATTGGTCACCTTTTGAATATTGTTTTTCCTTGGAAAATATTGTGTCTGGTTTGGAGGTTTTGACGGAGTCATTTGGGGCATTAAAGATGGTTAGAATGTTACCATTTGGAGAGATAATTAGATACCTGGTACATCCATCATTTGTTTGTGTGTATTGAGCCAAAAAGAAGTCTATTAATTCAGGGATTATACAAAGGGTGAGCAACCCAACTCATTTTTAAAGCTAAGTTGATGCTTTGTTTGCAGATCACTAAGATCTCATAGGATCAGCTCTGGGGAAAGAGTAAATGTATATACTTTTTGGCTTGTGAGAGGCTCCCTATTGCACAAAGCAATACCTGTAGGTAATGCATGTTCATGCCCATACAAAAATCTGATGTACTCCAAAATAAACTTCGAAGAAATCTCACCTCATAATATCCAATGTCGGGCGTCAACATACAGGTGGATCAAGCCTATTCTGAACATTTAGCAAGAATAGAAACAATATTTTGTCAATTCATACCTTGGCAGGCACTACTGTGCTTTCGTATCCGCAGAGGCAGAGTGAGCGGTCTGTAATTACATGGAAGAGGTACCCGAAAATAAGAAGATTACTTTGGTAAGGAAAACCGTAAAATGGCAGAGAGCTTGAGACGGCTTGATCACCATTCAGGTTCAGTTTGATCTCCTGAAAGAAAGCCTTTTGTACATCTGTTCTTGGGGATATCCAAGGAAATACAACATATGTAGCTATAAGACACCAGTATAATAAGTGCTTGTGAATCATGGTTTGACTGGTATTATGTACTTCCTCCGTCCCAAAATTCTTGTCTTATCTTTGTCTAGAAATGGATGTATCTAAATACTAAAACTTGATTAGATACATTTATACCTAAACAAATCTAAGACAACAATTTTAGGACGGAGGGAGTACCTAAGATCACTGTCTCGTGATGGAAGAAGGCATTGTAGCAAATCGATACGGCAGGGCCACCCTGATTAGAAAGCAATATGGGTATAAGAAACAAATGGTCAAGGAAAAGTACAAATAATATGGTATAAAAACAACAAAGGACCATAAAAAGACTGAACCTAGCTAACAATAGTGAAAACTGTTAGAACATGCTCTCCAAGCTAAACACAGACATGGTACATGTTCAAGACCTGTTCGGTAGTTGAGTGCTCCTTCAGTCAGCAAAAGGAAGGCACGTATAAAATTTGACCCTGCATAATGTAACAGATAACAATCCCCAGGATAATGTTATGTCAGATACTAGTTGCTCAAGTTCTAACAACTAGCAGCAAGAAGAGTTTGCACACAGACAAGGAAAACAAGCAGCAGAATATTGCAGAGGTGAACCCAACAGTAAAATATTCTCAGAAAAAGGCGCGACAGTGCACATCATTACAAATTTATTCAACCGAGTCATCATATGGACCATTCATTCGTGATTCTAGGAAAGACAACAAGCATCACAGCAGATAGCAGGTGAGAAGGCCACGGAATGGGCCATGGACACAGCCACGGCGTAGTCGTTTGAGAGCCATCCGCATGGACGGCCTTTGCTTCGGAGTCCCAACGGTGCAATCCACACCCAGCATGAACACAGTTGCCATCTCCTCCATGTACCGTGCTTGATCTGGGATGTCCCTGTCCACGGCACTCTGGAACATTTCCTGTTGGTTCACCATCAGTTTAGTGAAGTTGTTCCGCGCCCAAGTCGCCAAATGACCGTCCGCTCCAGCTTCATTGGCCATCCGCCCCGTGACGAGCTCCAGCATGAGCACCCCAAAGCTGTAAGTGTCAACCTTCTCCGCCAGCTCGCTTGCCGCGACCCCATATTCTGCATGCAGTTAATCATTTATTAGTACTCCACTAGTTTTTTTTTTAGAAAATGAGGATGACCCCGGGGCCTCTGCATCTGGGAGATGCATGACGCTATTTTATTGATTATTCTCGAGGACCTTACAAAGTAGAACAACAATATGTTTGAATCCGTCATCTTGACAACATTTGCCGCTACCTTATCCATATGATGAAGGGGTGCAAGCCGGACCATATATCCATACCTCTCACCTAAGACTAACATCTAAATCCGGAGGTCCCAACCGAGCCATCTATTGGGTCCGGGACACAAACCGGCCTGACTCACTCATATGTGTCGTCGCCGCCATCTTCCACTGGTCCATCTTGAGAGCATATTGAGGTGTCAACCTTAGCAGGTCCTCCGTCATCGATGCCACCACGACGCCAAACGACGACCACGACATACGCGAGCCTTGGAAGGTCTTCCGCCATGGACGCCACCACGACGCCAAACGACAACCTCCACCTACGCGAGTCCATCTTCAAGCAACGGACGTAGATCCATGCTAGGATAGGTTTGCACCACCGCCGTCGCCCAACACCCACAAACGCCACCCAACCCCAAGGTTCCCAAAGCGGCGCCTTCAAGAAGGTAACGGCATGGTGAGCGTCGCCGCCGTCCAAAAAAGTTAGGGCTTTCGCCCGGGAGACCTAGGGAAAGGGGAAGTGAGGAGATCAGTCCATACCGACGCCTCCAAGGACGGGAACGGCGCCCTAAGGCGTCGTTGTCGGCGTGGCCGGCTACGGCCAGGGATTTCGCCCGAACTAGATCCCCGCCACCACCAGCGCCTCCTGTACAGAACCGGCGACCAAGGGAAGCGCGGCCCGACCAGGCTAGCCCGCATGTCGACCAGAGGAGGAGGGGAGGCGCCAGATCGCGCGCACCGACCAGAGGAGGAGGGGAGGCGCCAGATCGCGCGCACTGACCGTTGCAGAAGCCGTCGCCAGCCGCCAACGACCACCAGAATCCCGCCGCCCGTACGGCCAGGATGCCAGATCCACCGCCCGTACATCTGCTCGCCAAAGCCTGCCGTGCCTCGCCAAAAGAAGCCGCTGCTTCAGATCCGGGACTCCCCACGCAGAGCCAGGGCAGCAGAGATCCCGCCGCCACCATCCTTGGCGCCCCGGGCTTGCCCGGCGGCTGCCTTAGGCGGCGGCGAGGAGGTGGGACGAGGTGGGGAGGGGCCGAGGCGGCGCGGCTAGGGTTCCCCCGCTGCCGCCGGGGGAGGGGACGCGGGGTCGCCGGGGACGCTCAGTACTCCACTAGTTAAAAGACCAAAGGTAATTAAGACAAAATTCCCTGTGATGAAGAAAAGTTAAGACAGAATTCCATTCCGTGCATCGATCGCCCGACATACCTGGAGCTGCGTACCCATTTTCAATACCCGGCTTCGTAAAATTGCCACTCCTCCTTTGCACTTTGATCATCATACCATTTGTTCTTTTTCTATTGCTTTCCTTTTCCTTTTCCAGTTTCTGGGACCTAAAAGGACCAAAGTACCCTTTGACTGTTTCAACCTTATCTAGTGTCTTTGTGGTCTGGTTTGTTGTATCGTATTGTTCTAGGCTAGTTCATTCTTGTCGCCGAGCTTGCTTGCCGCCGTACCTCATTGATGCCTGTGCTAGCTACCCGAACTCGTCGTGCTAGCTTGACCATGTCTGTCAGAGAAACCGCACGTCGCCGTCGGTGTTCGTCCATGGTTGTGCGCCGCTGCAACTCCTCGTCGTCACTCGTCACTGCAGCTCTCCACCAGCGCTCGTCCATGTCTGCATGTGCCGGCCCAGCTCACCCTCGCGTCGCGGAAGCTTCCGTGTGCCAGCACAGCTCGCCGCAGGCGCTTGTGCACGCCTGCGCGCAACAGCGCAGCCCGCCGCGGGTGCTCGCCCTCGCCTGCAGTGCTGGGTGACGGGCGGGACGCGATGCCGAGGAGATCAACAGCACGGGACACCAAGGTGATCGGTGGCACATGAAGCCAAGGGAAATGGCCGGGGCGTGATGTCCAGGAGATGATGGCTACATCCAGCGTTTGACCCAAGAAGTCCAGGCGATCAGGGATGTGGCAAGCATGACATTCTCGGCGGGCAGCACTCGTCCTCTTCAAGTATTGATCTAGTTCCCAAGTACGTGAAGATAGCATCAGGGGTACTTTGATCCTTTTAGGTCCTTAAAAAATGGAAAAGAAAAAAAAAGCAATAAAAAAAAATGGCATGATAATCAAAATGCAAATGAGCTAGGTGGCATTTTTATGAAGTTAATCTTAAAAGTGACAATTTTACGAAGGCCGATATTGAAAATGGTAAATAGTCAATTTTCTCGTTGTGTACACAGATC
This sequence comes from Hordeum vulgare subsp. vulgare, assembly GCF_904849725.1. Lineage (NCBI taxonomy): Eukaryota > Viridiplantae > Streptophyta > Magnoliopsida > Poales > Poaceae > Hordeum > Hordeum vulgare. The sequence goes on from NC_058524.1 coordinate 3,091,170, forward strand.
TGTTGCACAACGGACAGAAAGAATATGTGCGCAATGACAAGAATCGTCCCTCCTCTTGGGGCACAACACACTGACAGGCGTCACTTTGTTTCGCCAGCTGCGAGACATAGCAACAGCAACCGCTTTCTTCAAGGGGTAAAATAATGTTCGTACATTTTTACAAACAAAAAGAGAAAGAAACTGTTCATGTAGTGTAAAAATAATGCATGTGCAGCATAAAACAGAAATTGTTTGCACCATTCAGAAACAAATTGTGGCATTTGCAAATTTCACACATTTTAAACAATTTGTTCATGATATATTGAAAAACAATATTCATCATGTATTGAAAAATGTTCAACAAGTATTTGAAAAATTGTTCAACCTGTATGTAAAATATATATTTGAAAAAATATTCAAGGTTTATCTATAAAATTCTTCACATGTATTAAAAAAAGTCTAATGTGCATTAAAAATGTGCAACACCTATTTAAAAAAATGTTTAACATGCATTAAACTTGAAAAATGTTCATCGTGTATTTCATAAATGTTCAACACATAAAGAAATACGGGTAGTGTGTATATGTAAAACACAACGTGTATTCAAACAGTTGGCATGTATTTGAAAAAGCAAAAAAAGAGATAAAATTCATATAATACATAAATAAATAAAAAGACAAAAGAATCCAGGTTTTCTCCAATCAATCTCTCCGACATTGTAACAGCCTAAGACCGACGCTTCAGATGTCTTCAGCGTATTTCGTTATTGCCGCATTATTTATTTGCTTGTCACATTTATCATTGCGCCATTCACATTGCATCGGCACCCTGTTACCGTTATTTTTCCAAACTTGCATACATTTGTAGTTGTCGGTTCTTCATGTTCTCGATGTTGACTGTTTCGAAACCAAACACACGTGCAGTCACTTCCAACATTATTAAAATATTATTTTATCAGTGGGAATAAAACATTCTCGAAACGGGGTAAAGGTTGACATGTAGTCTTAATATATTTTAGGTACACCATCCGCCAAATTTCGTCGCATTCGAAGATCGTTTGATACCCGAACTATTAAACTATAGCGGCACTATAGCCGGTCAAAATGCGGACGTTTTCGTAAATAAAATTTGTTGACGGGCTGCCATACCTCTTCTCATGCCTAGCCTCTGAGTGCATAGACCTCTTGCATGCGTCCGATAACTCCCGCTGGAAACGCCCGTCCGTGACTAATGGGCCCGGACCAACTCCGATCTACGCTAAAAAACTTCCATTTTTACATTAGACCACCACTTGGCAAGACCTCGACCGTTTGATTTAAAAGTCGAGGATCCTCAAACTATCCAACACACATTCTAGATCAAACCCTACCTATTTAAACAGTCCCTAGTCCATTTTTGGACAAGTCTAAATATTCTTTCCTTGTCCCATCAACTACTTGGGAAGGTGGATGAGGACGGTGTGGTGCTCTAGACGACGACGGGCTGCGACTTAAATAGCCGCGGCCAGACCAAGCGGTGGGATGGGCAGCCCACTCCAATGTGGCACAGCTGTCGGACTTGGTTTCTTAGAACACGACATCGCGCATCGAAGCAGCGATGCCCGAGAGGTCGTTTCCATTTGTGCCGCCTTCAAACAAACCTTAAACTCTCAATCTCTGAAATCAGCACACCAAACTCTCTGATCCCGGTCTATTTTAAATCTTAAGATGACTTAAACCAAATTCACTGAATTGGACCGGCCCATTAACACAGTCTCTAAATTTTATGTTTTTTTTCTTATGCTAAATGAGTAACCTTTCTAATTTTTTCTTTTTTCATGATTATTAATGAATTTTCAAATATAATTGCGCTTATTTTCATGTCGATGAGATTTTTAAAAATTCATGATTTGTTCTCAATATCAATTAATCTTTTAAAATTAATGATTTTGTTTAAAAATTGATATGTTTTAGAAAACAATTTTTTTTCAAAATTGATATTTTTAAACAGTATTCCTGAACTTTTTTATTTTTTTTAACATTTTGTGAGCTTTTCTGAATAGCCAACAATCACCGTGGGCCTAGGTTAATAATGAACAGTGGCGGGGCAACGAGTGGGAAACCCTGCGTCAAGTATCGGGGAAAACCTATTTAGCGCTACAGGCGCCGGTTAAAGGCAAAATTTGATAACCGGCGCCTGCAGCGCTCCGCAATGAGCCGATCCATGTATAGACCTTTCATGAATTTGTTTTAGCCCGTGAACTATTTCGAAAATTGATATTCTCATTTTGGAAATTCGTGAACATTTCTGAAAACCGATGAACATAATTTAAAATTCATGAATATTTTTCAAAATAGGAAACTGTTTTTAAAAATTGATGAACTTTTTAAAAAATCAGTGAACTGTTTTTAAAAATTGATGATTTTTTTTAATTCAGTGAACTTTTTATAGCTACCATCATGGGTAGCCAATTATTTCCATATGGTATTATATGATATTACCTTTATAATACATAATATCATAAAGTAGTATTACAGATGATCTTATTTATTAACATGCATGACACATAGTAATATAATATTTAACATGATACTATATCTATCTATGTTACTTTATTTTTTTTAAAATTATTTGACACATCAGCATGTTTGCTAATCCTAAGAATATGATACTAGCTATATAATACTTCACTATGATCAATCTTAGTCCACGTGCATACAGTTTCTCCATGCTACGTACCGCAACAACCTACAAACCAGCTCGAACTTGAATACAAATGTGCACACACGACCCTGCTAACTGACCACGGCTATGGACACGGCCACGGACCTTCGCCCGACTCGATCAACACGCACACGCATGCTGGTCATCGGTGGTGGCGTGGCTTATTCCTAACACAGGAGTTAATTGCAGGGCACTACCACACTTGGGCATCATGTAACCGATTGGTATCAGTAGTCATTTTTTTTACGTGTCAGTACCATCTCGTAGCCTAATTGTTGCAATACGATCTGACAGCCGTATAACACGTACTGATCATGTATCTGACGTAACGGGCCCGCATGACAGTCTCCACGGCTGCTTACTCGTACTGGCTCGGTCACTCTGTGGTAGCTGGTCGAACCGGACCAACATTGTCGAACCTGGTCGAACCGGACGAAGCTTTGCTCGAACCCTAGGTTTGCTCTTCCCCTCTCCCTCTCTGTGCAGCTCGCCGACGATGACCACGGCGACTCCCGGCGGCGATGATGTTGCGGGCGGGTACGGAGATCTCCCCGGCCTCGGGGTAGATGACCACGTAGGTCTGGCTGTGGAGGATGGCGACTCCTCCGGCGATGACGAGGATTTGGAGGAGGAGGCGCCGGTGTCCATGGAGCACAGGGTCAAGATGGCAGAGATCTGGGTGGCCAACCCTAGAAGTAGCCATCACTGGACCAGTGGTGCTGGTGGCGGCGTGATGTAAGTGCCTCTACTCTATCCCTCTCTTTGCTTCTCTGAATTTATTTCTTTTTTTGGGTTGTATCAATGGTACAGGATGTTGTATCAATGGTAGAGGATGTTGTATCAATGGTAGAGGTTGTGTGTTAGAGGAGGATTAGAGACATAGTAGCCCGAGAGATAGAATGCAATTTTGTTTCATTCTCTCAGGAAGCAATGTGTTGCCAATTTTTTGCTTAGTAGTGTACAAAACAGAAATGATGCTTAGTAGTGTACAAAACAGAAAATATGCTTAGTAGTGTACGAAACAGAAATTATGCCATTTAAAATGTTAGAGGTTGTGTGCTTATCTGAATATTTATGGTTATGAGTTTGCTTATCTGAATGTTACATTTCTGAACCTATATGCAGTTTGAATGATGATGTTTGGGAACTGAGGATTCACTTTGATTCTCAGCCAAACCTTGATATGAAGCTATGTAGCTCAGATGTTACATTTCTGAACCTATATGCAGTGTTGCAAACACAAGGTTTTTATTTGTCAGATGAGTTATACCACATGAGGAATTTAGGAATAGGAGAGGACAGAGAGCAGGGCTTAGATTTGATTGACACAAGCATGAAACTGCAGGAACTAAAAAAGGAATATAAGCACAGTTTAGTTCTCAACTTGCTAGTGAGGGCAACAACAATTTATTTAGCAGCAAGTGCACCAACTGAACAAGATAAATTAGTACCAATAGTTTATCAACCACCTGTTCTTTATGATCTTAGTGAGCGTGGAGTTCTTTGTGTTGATCCACAAGGTGTAGTTCAGCCTACTGCCTTTTGCACCCAAGAAAGCATAAACTTCAGAAAGGACAATCTGGAGGAAGAGCCATAGTTTGAACAGTCACATAATAGTAGTGATGCATATGAAAGTGATAACAATTCAGATAACAGCTCACACTTAGGAGAGGATGAAGAAGATGTAGATCAATCAGAAGAGTCAGATGAAAATTCAGATGAGGAACTATTACATTATGAGGGTGACACTGATGTTGAAGATTTGTTTGAGCAGGAAGATGAGGATATTTTTGGAAGAGAAGAGCCTCCAATGCAAAAATCTCCAAAAAGGAGGAAGAAACTTCAAGTTAGGAAAGGACCCACTACTAGGTCACATTCTAGTGTGTTAGAGGAGGTGATACCTGATTACATTCCTTCAGCAGATGAAGAAGATGATTGGTTGTTGTTTGAGGATGATGATGATGGACATGAGCCACCCTCATTTGTGCTACCTAAAGGGAGGAAGAGTATGGCCAAGAAAAGGAAAGCAAGGATCTGGTACAATGACACACTTGAACATCCACATCAGCAGTTATGTTTGTACATGTGCTTTAAGGATCAACATCAATTCAGAGAAGATTTGTTGAGCTTGCACATCACACAGGCCAGAGACTTTAGGTATCACAGAAACTCAGACCAAAGGATCATTGCTTGTTGTAAGCAAGATCATAGCCAGTTTTGCATTGTTGCTGCAGTTATCAAAGGGGAGAAGACCTTTGCTATTAAGAAAATGAGGCTGGAGCACACTTGCCCTACCATCACAGAGAAATCAAGGATTAGTGCAAAGTGGCTTGCAAAGAACTATGAGTCATTGTTCAGGTCTGATCCCACCACTAGCATAAACACTTTGATGGATAACCGTAGGGAGAATTATGGTGTTCATGTAGGAAGGCACATGGCCTATAGGGCCAAAAACCTTGTTGTAGAAGCTGTGCTAGGAGAGCACAAGAAGCAGTATCCTAGACTTAGGGATTATGCTCAGACCATCATGGATACAAACCCTCGTAGTAGAGTTGTAGTCACAACAGTAACTTCTCAACCTACTACAAAAATACCACATCCAGCACCAAGGTTTCATGCTATGTTCTTCTGCATCAATGGAGCAAGGGAGGGATTTCTGAATGGATGCAGACCATTCATTGGTTAGTCATTGTTTTATTGTGCATAAGTAATTTTAATTGTTTAGCAATGCTTTATAGACTTAAATTGTTCTTTGCTTTCCATGAACAGGTGTTGATGGATGCTTCATTAAGCTGACAACTGGTGCTCAAATCCTTGCTGCCACTGCAAGAGATGTCAATAACAATATTTTCCCACTTGCATTTGCTATAGTTGGACAAGAGGACACAGCTAATTGGTGTTGGTTTCTGCACCAATTGAAGATATGTCTAGGAGGTGAAATTGGGAAATTTGGTCCTTATACTATCATGTCTGATAGACAGAAGGTATGTGCTTTGAAACTGAATTAAATTTAGCATTTCTATTAAGGTATGTGCTAAGTTTAGGATGCTATGTGATCAGGGGCTGCTAAATGCAGTAAATCAAGTATTCCCAAACTGCCATCAAAGATTTTGCCTTAGACACCTCTATGAAAATTTCCAGAATGCTGGTTTTAGGGGGGAAGATCTTAAGAAATGCATGGATAATGCAAGCTATGCTTACAACCAACACAAGTTTAACATTGCCATGAATGATCTAAAAAATGAGAGTGAGGAAGCTTGGAAGTGGCTCACTGGAATACCTAAGCACACATGGGCTAGGCATGCTTTTGACACTAACTGCAAGACATACTTAGTTGTTAACAACCTGTCAGAGGTGTTCAACAATTATATCCTAGATTTCAGGAACAAACCTATTAGAACTATGATTGATGGTATTAAGGACAAGCAGATGGTTAGGTGGCATAGGAATAGAGAGAAAGGAAAGGCAGCTCTGTGGGAGATTACACCACATTATGCTGAGAAGCTAGAGGTGGAAAAGGAAAGGGCTAGATACTGCAAACCTATCCAAGCTGGTGTTAATATATGGCAAGTGAGTAGTGGGCAGCAAACACATGCTGTAAACTTGGAACTTCATACATGTAGCTGCAGAAAGTGGGACCTGTCTGGCATACCTTGCAACCATGCAATATCAGCAATAAACAAGGCAAAAAGATTTCCAGAGGAATATGTGTCCAAATTCTTTAAAAAACAATTCTACCTTGCTTCTTATGAGCCAATGATATATCCTGTTCCTGGTGAACATGATTGGACAAGGACAAGTGGAGCACACATAGAGCCACCCAAATTTCATGTTAAGAAGGGAAGAAAGAAGGAGAAGAGAATAAAGGGAAAATTTGAGGTTCCAAAACCAAAGGACAGCTCAAGAATGGCCACTATAACATGCAGCAACTGTGGGCTCCAAGGCCACAGATACACCAACTGCAGAAAAGAGTTGAGAGCAGAGTTGGCTCTGAGGAAAAACAAGCATGTGGTAAGCATATTTTCTCATAATGTGCTTTCCAAGTACTGTCTTTTTGTGTTTATTTGCTTTGCAACTATTATGTTCATGTGTTCATTCCATTATTACAGGCTAGAGCTGCAACATCACAACCTACAGCTGCAAGACCAAGGAGGGAACCAAGATCACAGCATCCCCCTACAAGATCTACCAGAAGATCAACAAGTAATGCCAGTGTTCATAGGCCTTTCAGTACCCCAAGATCAGCTCCTGGAGGTTCATCAGCTGGTCCTGCCACTAGATTTGCTGCTGGAGCTTCATCATCAGCTCATGGAGGTTCATCAGCTGGTCCTACACCAAGAAACCATTTTGGGTGGATGGCATTTTTTACTGCCAGTGGTAACCAAGACTAATGATGTGTATTCAAAGTACTTTATGGTTGTATGATCAGTACTAAATGATGTGTTATACGTGATAAGTAGTAAGTTGTAGAGAACTCAAGTTCTATGATGTGTATTGACTGCATTTGCTGGTGTATGATCAGTACTAAGTAGGAAATTAAGAGCTCATCTATCAATGCAACAAATAAGATATTTCACATAATACAACATACTAGGGTTGAACAAAGATCAACTCACTTAAGCATACATAATCCAGAGATTCTTGCATTACAACATTGGTACAAAAGGGCAGCACATTACAGCATAGTGCACATTACAAACATAGCATAGTGGAGTTCAACATGCATTAAAGAACATAGCGCAGTTCAACATTACAACATGCATTAAAGAACATAGCATAGTGGACTTCATCTTCATCTGATCAGCTCATCCATCCAAAATGTCCCTGATCATCTTCAACTTCTCTTCGTTCTTCTCCAATGCCTTCAACTGATCAGCAATCTGAAGCTTCATCTCATCCCTGCGTTTAATGAGATTCTGAATTCCTTTCTTCAGACCATCAATGTGAAGGTTGAGCACCACAATGTCATCATTAAGTTTGTCCTCAGATTTTGTCAGTTTATCAACCTGAACCTTTAAATTGTAGTTCTCTTCACTTAACTTCTCCTTCTCCTTCAAATGATTTGCCTTCTGGGTCCTAATGACCCTGCCTTGAGATTCTGCAAGGTTCATAAGCACTGAATACTTCCCTTTAACTTCCATTATCTCTGCCTCTTTCTTATCAATCTCAAACTGCATGACAGACACATAAGAACTAGAGCTCTCTGCACCATGGGCATTCACCTTCATATAGCTCAAATCCATGACCCTCTCCTGCTGGGTACTGAGTAGTTGATTCACATCTTCTACTAGTTTGTCATAGTTTGCATCAAGATTTCTTTTCTCCTCTGTCAGGTGGTGAATTTTCAGTGAATTCTCCAAATTATCATCCCTCCTACCACTCCTACTGTCTTCCAACATTTCCCAAAGTTTCAACAATGCATTTTGCATTGTGGGAGGCCACTCTTGGTCTACCCACCCAACAAAACCACAGTTTTGAGGTGGCTGCAATACAAAAAACACATGTTAGAAAATAGTAGCAACTGGAACTAAGCTGCATCTTTAGCAGTCCTGACCACTACTGACCCCCTTTTTAAATAACAGCAATTGCAGAAGTACTGACCACTACTTCCACTAGTTCCACTACTAGTAAAAAATACCAGCAGTTCCAACTAAGCCAGAGTATTTGACCTAAGCTCCATGTTTAGAATTAATAAAAAATACCAGCAATTGTAGAAGTACTTCCAACTAAGCCAGAGTATTTGACCTAAGCTCCATGTTTAGAATCAATAAAAAATACCAGCAATTGTAGAAGTACTTCCAACTAAGCCAGAATCCTGGAGCTAAGCTCTATCTTTACTATTAAACAATCTGAGAACACTTGCCCATTTGTAATAAACAATGACTATGGTTGGATCAGGAACAATCACACATAACAAAAACAATTAACTATGCTGCATCTAACTAAGCTGCATCTAACAATGACTATAGTGGGATCAGGAACAATATCAACAATAAACAAACTCCATATAACATGATTGGCTGAGCAATACCAGCAGGTACAAAAAACTAAACCAACTTCATGCATCTTACCGGCTGAGCACAAACCAAAAACCTCCTGCCTGTCTCAAATCCTTCGAATGCTACGCGACGCTCAGGCGGCAGTCCATGCTCCAAGCAAACATCCAGAGTAGAGTTCTCGATGCCCATGTAGTCTTCGTCGTCGATGCTAGCAGGGATCTAAAGAAATAACCAAAAAACAGAAATAAATCCCCAAGAAACAGAAGCACTAAACCTAACCCTAGCTCTAAAATTACCCGGTACATCATGCCGTCGGAGGAGGAGCTGATGTCTAGGCTCGATAGCTCGTTGCTACTTTCATCCTCATAAACCATGGCGCGCCGGAGGTGGTGTCGGCCGACGGAGAACTCCGGCCGACGAGGTTCGGCGATGAGAGGGGGTCAGACTCCAGGAGAGAAGAAGGGGGAAGGAGGGGAACGGCTCGGTCGACCAGGATGGGCCGCGAGCGAGCCTAAACCCCGACCGAACCGGTTCGTCAGGACTGCCATGCGGGCCCGTTACGTCAGATACATGGTCAGTACGTGTTATACGGCTGTCAGATCGTATTGCAACAATTAGGCTACAAGATGGTACTGACACGCAAAAAAAATGACTATTGGTACCAATCGGTTACATGGTGCCCAAGTGTGGTAGTGCCCTGCAATTAACTCCTAACAGAGCTTGGGCTGCGGGGCGAAGTGGGTTTGGGTAATTTTGACTATGCATGGGTGCGATGGAGTATATTAAGAATAAGTACAATATTGGATTTATAGCCGTCTACATGACAGCTTTTACCTATGTGAAGGAGAGAGACATAAAAAAATAATGGAAGTGAACTCTCATGCAAGAGCATAACTGTACTTTCTAAACAAATGCAATAAATATGAATAAAATATATAAAAGAAAGTATTTTCATAGTCAATCTTACAACTAACCTTAGTGATGATTATATATGACATGACAATACCACATAACTAATACTTCCTCCGTTCCTAAATATAAGTCTTTTAAGAGATTACACTAATGGTCTACATACGGAGCAAAATGAATGAATGTATATTCTAAAGTATGTCTATATACATCCGTATATAGTCCATTAGTGAAATCTCTAAAAAGATTTATATTTAGAAATGGAGGGAGTAGTTGGCTATATTATTAACTCTTCCCACTGCATGGGGAGTACAATTTGTCCTGCACTATAGTTTTTTTAGTACCTTGGGTTAGGTTTCGCGCGGTTTCTGCATGGTACTCTGCTGAACGTTGTTGATCCTGCTAGTATACGCACATGCATCACCACGTTGCCTTGCATGCGGATCGAACCCCGGCCCCTCTCTCTCTCAGATCGATCAGTTTCAGGGAAAAATAATCCAGCCAGATCCCATGCGATACCTGTATTCTGTATTGTATTCCATTGTATTACCTCCGTTCCTAAATACTCCCCCGTCTCGAAATAACCGTCTTAACTTTATACTAATTTTAATATAAAATTGTATTAAACTTAAGACATTTATTTTGGAATGAAGGGAGTATAAGTTTTTTTTAGAGATTTCACTACGGATTACATACGGAACAAAATGAATGAATCTACATTCTAAAATATGTCTATATACATTTGTATGTAGTTTGTGGGTCTGCAAGAGACGATTCGTCAGGATTTTAGCATACACGAGCTCCAGAGGCTCTCCCGTCACCAGTTCGCCTGGCAGTGGCTCCCTGCGACGGGCCACTCTGGGGGTATCCTGCTTGGTGTTAGGCAGGACGCGTTATCGGTTGACGACATGGACCGGGGGGGGGGGGGGTTCTTCGTGAGCATGGCCATCACTGATCGACGTGCTCACCTCAGCTGGGAGGTGATCATCGTCTATGGCCCGACGGACCATGGCCGATCGGCCGAGTTCCTTGCCGAGTTGAAGAACAAGGTGGAGAGATGCACCACTCCGGTGGTAGTGGCCGGTGACTTTAACCTCATTAGGTGAGCTTCTGACAAAAGCTCTTCGAATGTGGATCGGCCCCGAATGCGTCTTTTCAATGACTGCATCGCAGACATGGCGCTACGTGAGATAGCCCACGTAGGGGCTAGGTTCACGTGGTCTAATAAACAAGCAGACCCCATCCGAGTGTTTTGATTCGGGTCTTTGCGTCGTCACAATGGGAAGTGATGTTCCCTCTGTGTGGCCTTAAGGCGGTCACGCAGATTGGCTCCGGCCATACGTCGCTGATCTTCTCGTCGGGGGATGGTTCACCTCCTAGATCCCGCCGCTTCCACTTTGAGATGTTTTGGCTGGAGCAGCCTGGCTTCCGTGAGCTGGTCCGCGATCGCTGGCTCCTTGCGGCCGCTTCCCCGCCGCATGTCTTCTGTGCGGTGGATATCTGGCACCACTGTGCGAAGCTGGCTCGTCAGGCCATGAGGGGCTGGGGTGCGAATTTGGGCGCTGACCTCCGGGCCCGTAAAGGGGACCTGCTGGGTCAGATTAAGGTCTTAGATGACTTGGCAGACGGGCGGGTCTTTCCCCGGATGACTGGACCCGGAGGTACTCCATCGACGCCGTGCTCATGGACATCTTTAATAGCGAGGAACTGTTCTGGCAGCGTCGAGGAGGCCAGAATTGGCTTCTGAAGGGGGATGCAAACACCGCCTACTTTCAGGCCATCGCTAATGGCCGTAGGCGGAAATGTGTCATACCTTTCCTCTGGGATGGGGATGCCCTTCTAGAGAGCCCAGAGGACATCTCATCCCATATTTACTCCTGCTATAAGGAGCTTTTCTCGACTAAGCTGCGTGGAGGCTCCTCCCTTTGTGACGACTTCTGGTCGCCAGCTGACCAGGTGTCCGATGCGGAGAATGCAGAACTCACACTCCCGTTCTCCCCGGAGGAGGTGGGCCAGGCGGTGGCCTCTATGAAGGCTCGCTCGGCCCCGGGCCCGGATGGCCTCCCGGTAGTTTTCTTCCAGAGATTCTGGGAGACCGTGCGCCCGGTCATCATGCCCATGTTTCATGAATTCTATACTGGGACCCTGGACATGGGCAGGCTTAACTATGGTGTCATTGCTCTCATTCCCAAAATAGTTGGGGCCTCAGATATTCGGCAATTCCGTCCCATCACAGTGATCAGCATGGTGGCGCGCATTTTTGCTAAAGTCTGCGCCACTCGGTTGTCCCCTGTGGCCGAACGGATTGCTCACCCCTCCAGTCCGCATTCCTGAAGGGCAGGCGGATCCATGATGGGATTCTTGCCCTCCACGAGATTGTCCACGAGGTGGTGTTCAAGGGACTCAAGGGGGTCTTCCTAAAATTGGACTTCCAGAAGGCGTATGACCGTCTGGATTGGTCCTTTTTGAGGATGGTGATGCAGCGTTGAGGATTTGACGAGAGGTGGTGCTCCTGGATCATGCAACTGGTTAGATCCGGTACCACCGCGATCAATATTAATGGGGAAGTAGGCCCCTTTTTCCATGCTTCCAAGGGGGTAAAGCAAGGTGACCCTATTTCGCCCCTGCTTTTTAATCTCGCTGTTGACGCCCTCGCTGGCATCTTGGATAAGGCTCAGCTCGCTGGGCATATTCAGGGGGTGGTTGGCCACCTCATCTCGGGTGGTGGTGTATCCTACCTCCAATACGTGGATGACACCATGATCATGGTCACAGGCTCCGACTCGGACATTGTTAATCTTAAGTTCCTTTTACTCTGCTTTGAGGAAATGTCTGGACTTAAGATTAACTTTGATAAGAGTGAGGTTGTGGTGTGGTCCTGGGCTACTCCGAGTCGGAGCAGCACAGGATCGCGGACAACCTTAATTGCAAGCTGGCTGTCTTCCCCATCTCTTATTTGGGGATGCCTCTGGCTGACTCCAAGATTTTGGTTAGTGGGTTTGATCCGCTTGTGGGACGAGTAGCGTCCCGTGCGGAGCCCTGGTGCGGCCGGTTCACTTCTAAGGGTAGCAAGTCTGTCCTCATTAGTTCTAACCTGGCGAGCCTCCCCATGTATATGATGGGGATGTATATCTTGCCCGAAGGTGTGCATAGCGCCTTTGATAAGGAGTTGGCTAGGTTGTTCTGGCACGCAGGGGATGGTAGACCAAAATATCACATGGTAAAATGGGCTGATATTTGCCTGCCAAAGGACCAAGGTTGCTTGGGCATCCCAGCGTCCTGCCGCATGAACGTTGCCCTGATGCTTCGTTGGGTGTGGCGGATCTTGCAGGGAGACGGGGGTCTATGGCTTCAACTGATCGAGGCCAAGTACCTGCGGGGCAGGCCCCTCTTGGCATGCTCTCTCGCAGCTGGGTCGCGGTTCTGAAATCCATACAGGGCATCAAGCAGATATTAGGGTGGGCCTGCGGATCTCGGTGGGTAATGGGGAAGAGACCCAGTTTTGGCTGGACCCCTGGATGGATGGAGAGCCTCTACGATTACGTTTCCCGCGGCTCTTTGCTATCTGCGATGACCCTGCTGTCCTTGTCTCCGCGTCTGCTTTCGAGGACGGCTGGCAGGTTGCGTTCCGCCGTCCCCTCGGTCCAGCCGAGGTCCAGGACTGGGAACTACTGCAGGCAGTGGTTCCCCTCCCGGCCTCGTCGGCCAGAGATAGTGTTTCCTGGAGTCTTTCTCCCTCGGGAGAATTCTCCGTTAGTTCAGCCTATCTGGCTTTGTGCAGGGTGCCGGTCCTTCCGTGGATCTCCCCACTTTGGAAGGCGCCGTTGCCCCTGAAGATCAAGATTTTCGTTTGGCAGCTTCTTCGAGATCGTTTGCCTTCAAAGACGGAGGTGTTGAAACACGATGGCCCGGGTAACGGCATCTGTCCCTTGTGCCATGTCCCGGAGACCGGACCTCACATCCTGTTTTCTTGCGTCGCGGCACAGGCCCTTTGGTGCTTTGTACGTGAGGCCCTGGGTTCGGAGTGGGAGGCCTCGGACCTTGCAGGTTTTCTGCAGGTACGGGCCACCCAGGTCGGCCGTAAGCGCCGATTGTTCTGGCTCATCTTCGCAGCCATGACGTGGACCCTTTGGAGTACCCGCAACAAAATGGTGATTGAGAGGGTCTTTCAGCGACGTGCTTCTGACTCGTTCTTCAAATCCCTTGCCTTTTTGCAGCACCGGCATCCGCTCGTTAGGACCCGAGACTGCGACAGGCTTCAGCGCTACGTGGACGCGCTGATGGCGGCTGCCCGGCGGCTCTCCGCTCCCCCGGAGGCTTCTTAGCCTGCCCCTCCGAGGGCTTTTTGTTGTTTCTTTTCCTTCTTTTGGGTAGGATTGTGCTGTTGCCCCAGCGTCTCTTTCGTTTTTCATTCTGTTGGGTTGTACTGTCTGAATGCTGGACGTGTGTTTTATATATAAAGCTGGGCGAAAGCCTGTTTCGAGAGAGGGTGCAGCTGCATGTGATGCGATCCAGCGCTTGATCTGCCGGCCCCTTCCGGTCGGTCGCGCGGGAGATAATGCTATTATTATCATCCATTTGATCTGATCGATGTCCTGATCGAATCGCATCTCATCTGATTTCTGCAACTCCTTGGGAATCAGGAAGGGGCAGGGATCGTATCAACCACGACTGTATGCAAATCTGGGATTAGCTTTTTAATAGAGTGGAGGTAGTCGGCGCTGCGCTCGATATGGGCAGCAGCTGGTGCTGGCACAAAACCCCTATAAATGCAGCACAAGGTGGGAAGCTGGAGACCACCCGATCCATCCATCAACCATATATCATCAATCATCATCATCATCAGCAGCAGCTGGGGTAGCAGCTAGCTTGTAAACGCAGGTAGCCAGCACCGCCGGCGCCATGGCCATGTCCAAGCTCGCGCTTGTCATTCTGGTGGCCACCTTCCTCGCTGGCAGTGGCACCCCCACCAACGGGGATTGTGAGTATCAGTTGAAGGTGAAGACGGGGGACTGGCCTGGGGACGGCATGGACGAAGCATTCGTGGTGTTTTGGTTGTTCCGCGATAGCCAGGGCGGCGGCGGCCCCATGGTGTCACATGAGGAGGACGCCGCTGGCGTCAAGTTCGACCGTGGTAGGACCGACAAGTTCAGCTTCACGGACCCGAAATGCATCCGGCCGTGCCGCCTCGTCCTCAGCCTCGACACGTACGGCAGTTCCGGGGAAGGTGAAGAGTGGCACTGCCAGTCCGTCGACGTCACCGTCTCCGGGGACATCTCCTACTCCAAGTCGTTCCATGTGAATCAGTATGTTGAGTCTGGCAGGCCCATCGAGATCGACGAGTGCGACGACGCCGCGGCGGCTTGAGCCCGTCCGTCCGTCCGTACGTACGTGTGATTGCATGTGCGTGTTCCCGCGCTCTCCCTGCTGCCAAGATCGTGTTGTTCTCTACGCGTTTAGGTTTGTGAGTTTGTATTCATATATCACGCGTTGTTATGTTTTTTTCTCAGTTAAAAAAATAATAAGCGGGATGAGTTTTCGTTCATTATATTAGTTGTTTCTTTCGCAATGTACGTACATACATGATCGGTTCAGTTTGTGCCTTGTAAACACATGCATGCACGCCTACCCCTTGAACATCTTTAAGATACTGAACATATAAGTTGATGTATACCTCTTTCTTAGCTACCATGCACACGGTGTGCGTGTGTTCCAGCAAAACAAAATGTTAGTGTCTAAAGACAGTCCAACGACGTGCTTGACCCCACGTAATCACCACAAATGGGCGATGTGCGTGTGAATAATCCATAAGAGGAAAGAGTTTGCCCTCATTCATTGTTTCTTCCGGTATGTACAGTGACTTTCAGATCTTGCAGCTGGATGTCAGGAGTATCTCTTGAATGGATCTCATGTGAGTGTATGGATATATTTATTTATGCATTTCAAGATGCAATCTTGCTGCTGGATGGCACGAGTGTCTATGAATGGATCTCGTGTAAGGATATATACAATATTTATTTATGCATTCCAGGACACGGTCCGAGCCGGCGTTTGGGCCGGACACGGTCCTGTAATATTTATTTATATTACAACATAACTTTGCGATCCTTGATGCTTTAAAAATGAGTGATGATGTCCTCATCCTTAACTTGCAAGAAGTAATCCCTTTCAACAAATGTGACCAAGCAATCAATCAAGTACTTTTGCCCCATCTTGCTTCTTAGCTTGTTTTTCCTCTTATATTTCATTGACGTAAACACCCTCTCAACACCGGTTGTTGCAACAGGAAGAACTAGCACTAACTTGAGAAGTTTGTAGACAATATTATACCGAAGATTCCTCCCTGTTTTAACAAGCATCATAGATAACTTTGCTAGACTTCTCATGTTTGTGAAGTTTTCATCATTCCTCACATCACTACTATAGAGATTCAATTGTTCAAGTTTAGAGTACTAATCGCTATACATAATGCTCACTCTAACAAATTCAGAATTTATAAAAGTTCTCTCATTACAAACTTGTACAGAAAAGTGCAAATTCTTATGTCTACACAATACATAATTGACTGCAAACTAGTCTCTAATTTCACTATAATTAAATAAGAAAGACAAGTGGTGAAAATAACTTAATCAGGAGCTCAAACTCTGCTCATGCAACAGCCTGCTGGACAGCAAGAAGGAACCGTATCTGTACCTGCAGTCATAGATGAATTCAGATATTATTTTTTGATGGGATGAATTCAGATGTCAGTGCCACTAAGAATCGGCATGAGAAGGCATATCCCAATTCCAGAAATCGATGCATTAGTACATCTAATTAGCAATTATACCTTCAATTCAACTTGTGCTCGTGGCTTTGAACCTGATTCAATGCGAGCTGTTGTTGTTGGTTGTTGCCCACTGCCTACTTCTTCAGGTTTAGAAATCACAACAGAAAGCTGTACTGCAGAAGGGATGCAGGGCCGCAGCCTCGCAGGGAGCGAGGGATTCGTCGCGGCAGCCTTGCGGTTCGTCTCACGATCTGGTCGATGGGTGTCGTATGCGAACAATACAGGCGAGGTGCCAGTTCGTGATCGATCAACCGATCTATTTTTTTAGGCCACAATGTACGTGTGCATCGTTGCGATGCACTCCTGGGCGGCTGGGCCGAGTAGCTCTGTGAGGAGCCTATCTTTTGGGCTTAATTGCTTAACTAGCACCTGCAGCTTACCAGTTTTGTTTTGTCTTATGCAGAACATTATATATAATATATGTATACCTATTTTTTGTGAAATTTAATCAATATTCAACTGAATACCCTTGAATTGAGGTGGGCCTGCCTCTGCCTCCATTTCTAAATATAAGTTTTTTTTAGAGATTTCACTACGAACTACATACATATGTAAATGCTTTAGATTGTAGATCCATTCGTTTTACTCCGTATGCAGTCCATAATGGAATCTGTAGAAAGACTTATATTTAGAAACAGAGGGAATATATCTCTATTCGACAAGGTTACCACATTGAGTAGCACATGCCTTTGAAGCATATGCACAAATACGGAGATGAGTTTCCTTTTTAGGTACCATATTTTCTTTGGAACACTTTAGTGGAAATGCAAGGAATGAGTTAAATGTTCTTGTAGCTGCAGCAGCATCAGACTGCCTAGATCATGACTGAAAAATAGGCTGTACTATGAGATGTGACTTTACCTGTTGTTCCTTCCTCCTGATTTATTTGTTTCCTCGTATTTTGGGTCAAACGTTGACCATAAACTAACTAGTAAAATATAGGCTGTACTATGCCACAAAACTTTTGTGGCGTATAATTATGTTTTTGCAGTAAAAGTTACGAAAACTCTGTCTGACAAACACTTTGAATTTAACTTACAGCCAAACAACTCGCTAGCCATTGGATCACCATCCTGCGGATTTGATGGGAGGGTTTGATACCGATTTTTGCCTAGAGATTGTTTGTTGTGATGGAACGTGGGTTGGGTGGGTTTCCTCGAGGCAGTTTAATTTCTATCGTGGAAGTGGCCACAGACGGTTTTTATGGTCCAACGCAAAATTATATTGTGCTCGATAGGATTTGAAATCCGATCGATTTTGTAAAGGTATTGCCCTACTAACAAACTCAACCACAGTTTTATTGTTGTAAAACCTCACCGGTTCACCGAACATTATGGTTTTTCTACAATAATGTCCCGGTGCGTACGTGATTTGAGTGGCTTGAGTGTACTAGAAACCTATAGTTCCCGTCCTCTCCAACACCAAATTGTGGAAGTGGTACAAGATGCGTCATCCGCTCTTCCTCATCCTTCCGCCGCCTGTTCTTCGCCCTCCACCCGGCGTCCATAATCGGGCTCTTCCTTGAAATTGACGATGCTATCACCCCCTCCTTTGTCCCTCTGCGCCAGTCAGATCCCAACGTCACTGCTGTCCTCCGCCATGGAGACTTCTTCCTCACTCCCCTTATATTCAAGGCCGACACATTCTCAGGTTGGAGTATCACCGGCTGCCGTGATGGATACATCCTGCTATGGGACATGCTCGAAAAGCCATGCATCGCTGCAGCGTGTTGGAATTTTGTTTTCAGGATCGATCACATCAAATCAGAAGAACATAAACACACGCGAGAACTTTTGCCAAAGGCACGTGCTACGGCTTGTTCTTTTTCCCCCTCTTTTTCACAACTTGATTACAAAGCTACGATCTGGCTGCATATAAATATACACAGCTGACCTAGCTGACAACTGGATCGTGTCTTACACGGACATAGGCCCTGTTTAGATTCATGGGTTGGAGTTAGTTTGGGTTAGTTTGGACTCTACTAACCCACCTAAAAAAACTAACCCGATGGAGAGGTGCTTATTTGGGTTAAGAGTTAGGTGGGGCCAGAAAAAAGTTACCTTTTTCTCTACCTCTGCCAGACCAAATCCTTGTTAAAGGAGTCAAATGATTGAAAAAAATGCATTTATTGTCAATCTAACCCTGCCATGCAAACACCTCTTTGATTAGAGTTAATTCAGGTTAGTATCTAACTCTAACCTTTAACTAATTTAGTATCCAAACAGGGCCATAGACTTGAAACGTAACTCGAGCTTCTACCAACACTCCTACACGGACACTGCTACTTTGGAAACCAAAGCAATAACCAATCCAACCTGATTACTACTTGGACTACTAAAACACATGACGTCTTAGAGCAAGTACAATAAAGTTGAATCAGCTGGCTATAAGAAATAATTTTTTTTTTTTGCTTAGTTAGAGGAAAGAGAAGAGGAGAGAGAAGGTAAGCGGGCTCTTAGCTAAGAGCCAACTCTAACACGTGCTCCTAGACATTTTGTGAGTATAAGATGTGGGTCATATAATAAAGAAGTAATACACTTTTATAATGAACTATTGTACATGTTGGCTATAAGATGGGCTATAGATGACATGATAATGACTGACAGTCAGCAGCTGGCTATACTATTGTACTTGCTCTTACTAGCTACTAGCCTACTACATGCACACGTCCTACTACTACATGCACACGCACACAACTAATTCATGTACGACTTTGACACTAGTACTACAGCAACCTTAGACTAGACAAGATTATTACTAACAATGAACCCCATGACCTGGGCCATGGACATCATCCAGGTGCCCGACGATGTCAAGGCTGGGAGACGCCTCAAGTTCTCCTTCCTTGGTTTCCATCTGCTGTGTTCTGATGAGAACCCCTGGTCGTTCCGTGTGGTCTGCGTCTGCTCGGATCAGCGAAGGATGATCCATGTCGCCATCTTCACGTCGGAGATGTGGGATTGGGTCGTCCACCCATGGATGCACGTCGGTGGTGATTGTTAAACATTGTGTACATACAGTGTTGTATAAGTCCCTGTTTGAAACCTTCCAGATTATATAATCCAGTTTTTATAATCTATTCTGTCTTCAAACATGGCATATGTAGATTATAAAAACTAGATGAACAGATTATTAAAAACTCATAATCTACTCTACACCAGCTAAGGCCCTGTTTGGAACCACAATAGATTATGATAATCTGGATTATGAAGGTAGATTATATGATCTGGTTTATAAAAATAATCCAGGTGGGCATGTTTGGAGGTCAGATTATATAAATTGTAATCCAGGTTTTACATTGCATAATGACATGTCTGCCCTCTGTTTGTTTTAAAAGAGGAGGGTGGCGGTGGTAGGAATGTAATTATCTCCAACTTTACAAGGGTAATGGGTCATTAGCAATCCATAATCCAGATTATCATAATCCGTCGTCGCGTCCTGGGACTGGGAGGCGGCCGCACGAGACGGCAGCGGCAGCACCAAGACTGCCGCGGATCGACCTTGGAAGCCGACTCCCTCACCGCTCGGAGCTCCCCTGCGCGCTGCGGCCTTCTTCTCCAACTCGGAACGCCTTGATCTTCAACGCCGGTGACCCACCGTCCAATTTGAACAGCTCCTATACTACCCTACAGCAGCAGGTGAGAATGATACAACTGTTATCATGTGCTAATTTACACTAGAAATTCAATCATGTTAGAAAATGTCATAACACCTACTCCCTCCCTTCCTAATTATACTTCTTTTTAGAGGTTCCATCAGGGAACTATATACGGATATATATAGACATACTTTAGAATATAGATTAACTCATTTTGCTTTGTATGTAGTTACTTAGTGAAATCTCTTAAAAACTTGTATTTATAAACAGAGGGAATATAAATATTATTCCCTCCGTTCCTAAGTACTTCGTCCGTAAACTAGAGCATTTAGAACACTACTTTAGTAATCTAAACACTCTTATATTAGTTTACAGAGGGAGTACAAGTCTTTTTACAGTTTTCATTAGGGTACCAAATACGACTTAAAATGAGTGAACCTAACATTTAAATTATGTCTACATACATCCGTACGTAGTCTTCTAATGGAATATTTAAAAAGACTTATGTTTAGAAACGAAGAGAGTAGTAGAGTTCAAAGGATTCAAGACTAAAGAGTAGCTAGTATAGCAGTTATCACCATTTCTGCAATTTGATCCATGCTAAAAGCCTGAAATACACGGTGGGCACCAGAAAAATTGATTAGCAAAGTCTCCCTGTCTTAACTGAATGCAACTCTCAAGGAAGATCCTCAACTATTTTATGAGGACCAAACATTCTTCAGATTCACTCATCTTTGTCGTGGCTGTCAAGATTTGGCTTTCCAATACTTGCATTCGTCTCTATCGATCTCTCATATAGCTAAACAATGCGTGTGCAGGTTGACTGGTTGAGCACCTTTCACGCCAACCTCTTCCACCGCTACGCAGCTGCTGAAAATGGTCGGATCACGACTGCTCCAGTGCAGCAGCCGTCCTGTGGCGAGGCGTCTGGCTATTCTGTTCAATGATCAAGGCATAGTTTGCAATGAGCACCTTTATTATCAAAATGTTGCCTTCTCCCGTAATAATGTTCGGTCTTGCTTTTATCTGTGCATGATGTGGTTACATATTTTGAGAACAGGAAGATTTTCATAATTCTACAGAAACACTGTTTATGGTGTTCCTGACTGCTTCACACATGTGAAGTAACACCTTATGTTGGATCTTTAATAATGTTAGTCTTTGGAGTGCTTACTCATTTTGAACTTGCAAAATTAATTTCCTTCGTTACAGAATATTGAGTTAAATTGGCAGCAGAACATGAAATGTTTCTGGAAACAAAATCTTCAATTCTTAGGAAGTATTGCCACTGTAAGTATTTGCGGTGGAACCACTTTATGATCTTCTTGGGCACCTGATGACAAAGAACAAATGCAGAACATAACTATTTAACAAATGCAGAACAAATTCTTGGTAGGCTGTAGTACTGAATATAACCTCCCCCCATGAGTAGATGTGTGGATACTATTTGCGAATTGCGGATTAGTTTGTATATGGTGGGCCTATGAAAGAATTTTCTGTTTGCGTCTGCTTGAATACAAATAATTTAGCTGTTGTGTCAATCTCCATTTTTTTTTCATGAATTCGTATCGGGATCGTGCTTTATTTTTTTCAGATACATCACCAGTGAGGAAGTTATGCAAGTGAAAAAAGGCAAAGTGGCATGTGAGGTCCGCTCAGCTGATTAACTGATATTGACAGAGCTTATGTTCTGCTTTCTTTTTGCTTGGCAAGAAAACCTTCAGGATGCCCCAGAAAGCCAAGGGAGGAACTTGACCTGTTCTTCTACCGGTTGCAAGGGACAGGGCAAATGGTTGTGAACTTCCCGCTTGAATGCAAGGTACCTAACATACTATAGCACTCAACCATCTTAAATTGGATGCTATAACGATAATACTATATCTTCAAAAGCCTAACGCTGAATTGCTGAAACTTGTTGTTCTGCCCTTGGCGACAACAAATCTGGATCCATGTGGAGTCATTCTTTTTAGGAGGAAAATTAACCATTAAAGAGGACTGAACCTTAGCTAACAACATTCATACTGTCAGAACACATGTTTTCCTGGCTAACAACAGCGGATAGTACATGGAGCGTCTTGTGACGACCCCTCGTAGCACTACAAGTTTCACCTGGAACTCATTCCACACAAGTAATAAGATACTATCACCTGGCATTTCTAGTTTTAAGGAACTGAATTCGAATGCATTAGGCTGCTGTAAAAAGTAGGTGTCAGCACCGCTGAGGGCCTATGGCCCTGTACACCTTAGCAAGACGGTGTATTCCACAGAAAGTATATACGTAGCACAGGAAAAACAGAGTCACATACAGGTGAAACTCTAAACGATGAAGCTACGGACCAGACAATCAACTGAAGAGTATAGACAATTACGAATCTTTATCATACATGACTACAAAAGTATTATCATACACGCATAGACAATTACGAATCATCATCATCCTTTACATTAACTTCAAGGAAATAAAAACCTCAACTTAATATGCTGCTTCATGCTTCTTCAGAGCTCTTGTTACTCAATTTATGGCTTTTCCATGTAAGAACGGTAAACACGTACATCTGATCATATGTCTGGTCAACCAGGCGGAAATAAGCAATCCTCCATGCTCTCTTAAACAACAGGACGCAGAACACCACCCAGAGACCCAGAATAAATCCCAGAGTGAGTCCAAAATAAAAGGTCATTGGCTCAAAGGAATGTGCATTCGCTTTTTGATCATCTTGCTTTGCTACATCCTTTCCCGGGCAACTGTTTAGAAGAGGAGGCCCACAAAGACCACTGTTGCCATTGTACATGGAAGGTTCCTGTGTGTAGAGTGTGTCAAGCTGACCTCCTGATGGTATTCTCCCTGATAGATTGTTATCTGACAAGTCCAAGTAGCTCAAATAAGTTAAATCTGACAGGCTCGAAGGGATTCTGCCAGAAAGCGTGTTCCTTGAGAGGTCGAGTGATTCCAATGCCCGCAATGCCCCAAGCTTATTTGGAATTTTTCCACTCAGTTGGTTCCACGATAGATTCAAGTTTATCAACGCATCAAGAGAAGCTATTTCTTCTGGTATTTTACCAGTTAATTGGTTGAAAGATAAGTCAATGCTCACCAAATCCAGAATGCCAATACCATAATTAAGTTCATGTCCCTTAACGACCACCGAGGAAAAATTATATGTAGAGAACATGTAGGAGTGACCATCATAAGGATATGAGTCAATCATAGCATCTTTTACATACTTTCCTGTCATGGCTATCACATTTGACAGATGCCACGGTATGGCACCTGATAAGCCATTGCCTGCTAGGTTCAGATGGTGAAGGCGACTAAGATTTGAGATGGTGGTTGGGATTTCTCCCAAAAACATATTCTGGTTTAGCCGCAGAAATCGTAATTCAACCAAATCTCCAATCCACAATGGCAATCTTCCGGAAAAACTATTATGTGATAGATCAAGAAACGTCAATTGTCTCCAATTTTTTAGAAAAAATGGGAAGTTGCCATAGAATCTATTGTTACTCAACATGAGAAAGTGAATGTTCTTCACTCCAAAACACTGAGGAAGCTGTCCCTCAAGAAGATTGCTGCTTAAGTCCAAGGCATACAAGGCTTCCGCTTTGCAGAGAGATTCGGGAATATGACCAGTTATTTGATTGGAGAGCAGCACTAATGAAATCAAATGTAGAGTCCCAATGTTTGATGGCAAATTTCCAGTTAAGGAATTTTCAGACATGTCCAAGAAGGTAATATTTCTTGGTAATTTCGGGATTTCACCACTTAGTTCATTTGAACTGATAAAGAAATATTGCAGTGACATGAATTCCATGTTTGTCGGCAACCTGCCACTAATTTCATTGTTGGCGATGTCCAGATATGTGACCTTTGCAAATGTAGTGTTGAACCAGTCAGGAAGCCTATCAACTATACCTGTGCTTGATATGTCCATCCAGCGAATGTCTGCTTGGAACTGAAGCCATGCAGGAAACGAAGTGCCCAGTTTGCAAGACCCAAGATGTATGCCTTGTAAACTGAAGGGTGGTATCCAATCAGGACCAACTGTAATCCGCAAGGAATTCCCACTTAAGTGCAGCCCCTTTAATCTTGTTAGGCTTGTAAAATGTTCTTCAGTGAAGTCACCATTCAAGTTGTTGCCTCGGAGATCCATTGTGGTCAAGTTGCCGAGCATGCCGATCTCAGATGGCACAGGTCCACTGAGATAGTTGGAAAAGAGATCAAGTCTGCTTAAACTAGAGAGCAGCCCCACCCCCCGTGGTATGCGTCCACTAAGGTTGTTCTCAGAGATGTCAAGAACGACTAGGCTGGTCAAGTGTGGTGTCCGATCCGGCATAATTCCACTGATATTATTGTAGTACAAATGCAACTCCTTCAGTTTGTTCAATGGACACTGGGGCATCCTCCCTATAATATGCTTTATATTTCCATCAATTTGACAAAAAGAAAGGTCCAGAATTTTCAGACTGCATAGGTGTTTGAAGCTTGTACTATTCATCGTCCCCATGTCACGATTACCTGACAAATCAAGGACTTGAAGGGACGTCATACGTGCCAGTGCATCAGGTGCTTGACCGTACAGTCGAGTGCCGGCAAGATAAAGATGCTGGAGGCCTGTCAAATTCCAAAACCAACCCCTTGCCATTGGGTGGGCAAAGATGTTGCCAGAGAGATCAAGCCTCTCCAGTTCGGTAAGGTTATTAATATGTGGGAGTGATTGATTTGCGGTTGGAAGAGAGCAAGACTGGAGACTGAGGGCCTTCAAGGAAGGGATCATATTGATAACATAAGGCCAATCAACTACCGTGCTGAGGTTTGCCCCATTCATTCCAAGAGACTGCAAATTAGGAATGCGCGCTACCCATGAAATGTCTCTTGAGTACATTCTTTCTCTGCAAAAATGACATGAGAGATCAAGATGCTGCAGGTTTGAGAGGTTGCCGAGCTGAGGGGGCACTCTGCCAGAAAATGGTATGCCGGAGAGGTTGAGATATCTCAATCTAGGCCAAGAACTCCGGCATGCGGCCACTTGGGCCCTCGAGGTCATTCATGCTGAGATCAAGGTGAACAAGACGATCCAAGGAGAGCAACGAACTACTTATCTGGCCAACCAAAGCTGTGTTGTCTATTTGGTACCCTTCGAGGTCCAGATGCAGATTACGAAGATGAAGCCTAAGGACATGGCCGGTCCGGTTGCTGCACTTGACGCCCCTCCACTGACAGCAGTCATCCTTGTGCCAAGAGTCAAGGACGCCCAAGGGGTCGCTGGTGATGCCGCGCTTGAAGGAAAGCAGGGCGTCCCGCTCCGGCGATATGCAGCTTACGCCGGCCAAGCCGCTGGCCGGTCCGAGCTGAAGTGCATGGGAGGCCAGCAAGTCGGCGGCAGCTAGGACGCATATGAGCAGGAGCTTGGCAGTGGTGGTACCCATGGCGGGCAAGACGATGGATCCCTCTGTGTGCTGCTACGAACAGAGTTTCCTAGTTATTGTAAGCAATTTGAGGTCATGTTCCTGACTGAGTCCATGTTTCTGACTGAGTAACAACCTGACGGCGACCCTGTGAGCAAGCATGTACACACCTTTTTGGTCAGGTTCACGTCAGGTATTAATGGAGAATTTCCACACACACTCCAAGGCCTGAATTCATCTACCTGTCACATCCCCAGTCAGTGAATTTGACCAACATGCACTTATGTAAGTGAAGAGCACCACATGGTTTAGTAGAGGTGCAGCCTTTTCCTTCCGTTTCTCAGCGCACTAAACTACGCCACCTGTTCCTAAATACTCCCTCTGTCTTATTGTTTTAGATTTGTCTAGATATGAATATATATAGTCACGTTTTAATATTTAGATACATTCATTTCTAGATAAACCTAAGACAAGAATTTTAGGACGAAGGGAGTATAAGTCTTTTTAAAGATATCAATAGAAGACTATGTACGAAGCAGAAATGAGTGAATCTATATTTACGGTGTGACACTTGCTAAGAATTGAAGATTTTTTGTTGGCAGAAACATGCATGGCAGTGTTCCAAATTGGCCCTCCTCATAAACCGTGTCATTCTGTATTTTAGTTCCATCTCTTAATGAGAGAAAGCCGATTCAGTGATGAATTTGCTAACGTTCACCCTGCTGAATCAACAGTTGTGGCAGCGAAATATGTTTGTCAAAAGAAGACGTACGGATGTGTGTAGCAACTCCATTCTCTAGTTGTGCGTGAGATCATGGCACTGTCACTTGTTCTTCTGAAGCAACGAATGGGCCGTTTCGGTGCGAATCCCATCCCGGAACCGTTCTGAAGATGCTCGCTGAAGCAGTTATTAACTTCTCTGCACTTTCTCTACCAAAAATAGCAAAAATGTCAGACAAGAACTCAAGATGATAATCAACATGGGAAGAGCAACAAGACTGTAAAGACGGGCCGAAGTTCATGCTGTAGGTATGCAACACTCGTGCTCTCTCTCTCTCACACACACCACTGTTAGAAGGGAAGGGCAAGCTCCTCCGTTGGTTTTGGGGCATCCTGAAGCTTTTCTTTCCAAACAAAGCAAGAAAGTAGAGGGAAGCCACCTTTGTTGGTCTACAGTAGCATCCTTCAAAGTACCATTGTACGTAATCTCTGTTGATGTAATTTCATCTTCTGAGCTGATCGCACATGCCACATTCCCCTTCACTTGGACAAATCCTCACTGGTGATGTATCTGAAACAAAGTGATGCGCTCGATAAGAATTTCGTGAATAGAAATAGATATGACACAACAGATAAATTCTTTAGATTGAAGCAGACAAGAACAACTAATCTTTCACACAATCATCATACAAACTAAACTGCAATTTACAATCACTCGCAGGGGGAGTTTACATTTACTACTACAGACTACCATTTAGTGATCATCCTGTTTAGTAAAATAGTTGTGTTATTATGCATTACTCCATCAGGTGCCCAACAATCAGATTCAGGCTAGCTGCAGCGTGCCATGAGTATCTTGTGACAGCCCAAGTAGCATTACAAGAGTTATCTGACACTCATTCTCCACAATAGTAAGATACTAATACCCTACCTCTGGTTCTTCGATACCGAATCCAAATGCAAACGACTTCAGTTTCATTCATGCTGATGCGTTGAAGCTGTGGAGTGGTGCATCAATCCTTCTACACTCAGTCAGGACCCCATCAATCCTGCTGCTACCCCCTCCTTATACAGAAATAACAGCACAACACATCAACCTCACTGATTTCATTAGTTCGCACATCACATCAGTACTATATATAGTTAGGCTCCCTGCATGCTCTCTCTGCTGAGCACCTAGATGGTGTTTTATGAGGGATATGATTACCTGAACATTGTGTTCCCTATCTGAGCAGACTAATGAAGCCATCCATCCATATCAAGAAGTGTAGTGAATTTACACATTTACAAAAAGAGTTACCTGAAAGAAGGAAAAACAACAGAATTCTCGTTTTGCAAAATTCTTGTTTGAGTAGAGGGCCCAAGGTGAGACTCTTAGATGGTGTTTACAAAAATCTTGTTTGGTACTAAGATGCTATAATTTCCACCAAAAAGAGTTTCTCAATTAAGATACTACTCCCTCCTTCCCAAAATAAGCGTCGCTGCTTTAGTATTAAATTTATACTAACTTAATACTAAATCCACGTCTGGATGGACAAGCGCAGGGAGGTGGCGCCGTTGGGCCGCGTGGTGGCGTCGACGGATGGCCGGACTGGCAAGGATGATGTGGATCTCTCTTCTGAAGATGGGTCAGCGGTTCGATGATGATGGCGGCTTCTAAAACGTGTGCGTGTGGTGTACGCTTTAGGTCTGCTGCACCGGCTATTAGTTCCATATGTTATGTGGATGGATCGGCGACGACACCGATTTTAGATATGAGTAGTGAGAGCACTCCACATTATCGCGTTTTATAGGTGTGAGTGGGGGCTTCGGATGACTTGATGCATGTTCTTGTTAGACCTTCATTAAATAAGTAATAAAGATAGCTGTATGCATTAATTAATGCATAGGCCGGGGGTCTTAACCTCCTTTTCTAAAGAAAATACTAAATTTGCGACACTTATTTTTGGACGGAGGGAGTAGTATCTTAATTGAGAAACTCTTTTGGATCATAATTGTGACCCAACTAACTTGAACTATGCTCATACTAGAGTTGGGTCAATTATAGCAATAACAACATGTCAATCTATCTAACTAATTTCAGATACAGATGGAGAGGATCTCCCCCGGCCTATGTAGATTTCTACGGTCTAACTCTTCTTAATTAATTTATATTGTCTTAATGTTTGCTAGGTATCTCCCTTTTTACATTTCTTAGTCCTTTTTTTACCAATGTGCAAGTGGCAGAGCCCTTGGGCCACGCCGATAGCGATGGCCCTCCTCTCTGGCCAGCTTAGCTGCTGCAACCGGGATTGAAGGCTGCCATTCACCGGATACTCATAAACGAGCATGACCGCGTCTTCCCTCTGGATTAGGTCTATGACTTTGATGATGTTACCGTGTGAATTGCTGGCTAACAGGATCTTCTCCCACCTGTAGAGGTACCTGACATTGCCATCCACTTGTAGTGTTGGGTTCTCATTCTGGAACTTTTTCACGACCAGCGGATACGGGGTGTTGATGCCAGAAGTGCCCTGATCATGGACTAAGTAGAGCCGTTCGTTCTCCCGTGCCCTTCTGTTAGGCCACATCCTTGTCACGTTATCATCAATGAGTTTGTTGATTATGGCTTGTTCATTGAGCATAATAGACAGCGTGGCCGCAGGACGGCTTCAGAGCTCACTAGTGGGGACAGGGCCTATAGTCCCGATTCGTAAGGGGCTTTAGTCCCGGTTCACCAACCGGGACCAAAGAGGCGGGACTAAAGGGCTAACCTTTAGTCCCGGTCCTGTTTCAAGCCGGGACCAAAGGTGCTTCACGTGGACGCCTCAGAGGGAGTACCTTTAGTCCCGGTTCTACTTACGAACCGGGACTAAAGGATCCGTCTCTTTATTTTGTTTGTTTGACCCGAAAAGGTAGATTTTTTTAATTTTTTTCAAATTTGATCACCCATCCTTTTACTGCTTCAGCCCGAACACGCTTAACTTTCTGGTTATATCGCCCCTAGTTGCCAAGTGTGCACTTGTTGTTTTCCTGACAATAGTAAGCTATCAATCCTAAACAACTTGGGTCTTGATGTCATGTCACATGATTTAATTTTTTGAATTACAAACAATTATTCAAATAAACTTAATAAGTAACAATAATAGTGAATTTCAATGAAAACTTTAAATAAAATTATTTTTCTTTTTTTTGAAAAAAACTTCTTTTTGAAATAACTTTTTTCCCATTTGGAATTTTGAGCATGTGAGAAAACTTCACCGGGCAAGCCCGGGTGAAATCGAGTACCAATTTTTTCTAGTTTTTTTTTATATATATTAATTTTTTTTGGACGTCGTATGCAAAAGTTATGGCCGTTTATTTTTTTTCCTTTTTTTGCAAAAACGGTCAAAATTCACATCTCACAATTTCTATACTGACTAGACACTAAAACCTAACAACATCTCAAAGGATTTTATTTTTTGAAGATTTTATCATTTTTGTTTATTTTTGAAGATTTTATCATTTTTGTTTATTTTTTACAAAACTCAAAGTATCAAGGTTTCAGACGAAAACCCATATGCTACAAAGGCATTTTTTTAAAATTAATTGAACTATAGATTTTTTTGTGCATTAAATAAGCACCATACTACAACATGTTAAAATCTACAGAAAGAACTAACTAAAAATAATAAAAAACAACAATTAAATGACTAAAACAACTATATAAGCAAAACAATATTTCTTTAATTAAAATCCTAATTTAAATTATTTTAAAAATAACCAAATAAATCTTATTGTGACAACAATCTAACACATGAGTTGGAGCAAAAAGAATTAAATTAAAAACTATTTGTAAACTCAAGTTATTCAAAAACTGGGTTTGAAGCAAATTTAAACAAATTCAAATTTAAACCATTCAAATTTGAAAACTAATGGCACAAACAGAAATTCGACAAAATTTTGAATCTAATGCAAAAAGAATCAATCAAAAACATCAAATATCCTAAAAGATATAAGCAATTTAAAACAGAAACTACAAACAAGAATTTAAAATAGAAAAAAAAAATCTAAACACCTTTAGGTTCGTGTCACGAACCAGGACTAAAGGTCTACCCTTTAGTCCCGGTTCAAGACACGAACCGGGACTAAAGCCTCCAAACCCTTTAGTCCCGGTTCGAGACACGAACCGGGACTAAAGGTCCCATTTGAACCGGGACTAATGCCCGACCGGCGTCTTTGCCGCTGTATCATAATATTTGTTGTTGGGGAGAACTAATCTAGTTCTTCCAACAACAAGTATTTAGGAACAGAAGGAATAGCAATAGCAATCATCTGATTTGTGTCAATTTTCCAATCGTCAGTTGTAGAGAATTCTTCACAAGATCCTCAACTACTTGTTTCAAAAGGCACACGAATTCTTCCGACTCACTCGTCCTTGTGGTGCCTGCCAAACTAATCACTAACATGCAGCTCTCTCTCTCTCTGCCTCTATTAGCTGCAGGTTGAGCACGGTTACGGCCGCTGGAAATGCCCCGATCGCGTTGGTTCGAGCGCAACATCCGTCCTGCGGCTCCACCACCGCCTATCTAGTACAACGATCAAGCCATAGTCGACAGCCTCACTGAAAATAATCAGAGAAGCATGTGGGCTAGCAGGAGGATAGGGGAGGACGAACAACTGTACGTATTGCACGTTCAGGGCACTGCTTGCATCGGTCTCCAAAATACGGTGCTCGTCAAGAAGTTCCAGAACCCAAACCCAACATTACTGGTGGATGACAATGTCAGGAACCGCTGCAACTCGGAGATGATCCTGTTAGCTAGCATCTCTCACGACAACATCATCAATGTCCTGCACTTCATCCAGAGGTAACACGCGACGCGATGATGCTCGTCTATGAGTACCCGGTGAATGGCAGCCTTGACTACTGGCTGCACCGGCGGGAGGCGGGCGAGCAGCCACTGAGCTGGCCGCAGAGGATGGCCATAGCCATCGGCGTGGCACAAGGGCTCTGCCACTTGCAGCACGGATGCAACAGACCGATTGAACTCTAACAACATTTTGCTTGATCAGGAGTTGAACACCAAGATTGCCAGCTTTGGGGTTGCGCAAATGAATATCGCCGGGCTCAAGCTCAACCAACCATTGCCGATCACGGAGATTCCTGTTGGTAACTTTGGGTATGCAGCTCCAGGTACGCCAGGCAGAAGATACACACAATGGAATTATGTATTAATAACTAGACTGATAGTAGTTGATTACTTGCAGAGTACGGTGTCGGTGTCGCGGCAAGCCAGCTGACGGAGAAAGTAGACATTTACAGCTTCGGTGTGGTGCTGCTGGAGCTAGTCACAGGGAAGTTGGCCAATGGAGCAGATGGTCTATTGGCGATTTGGGCTCAGGACAACCGTAATGGGTTGATGGCAAACCATCTGAAAATGTTCAAGATTGCCGTGGACAAGGGCATCCCTGATCAAGCGCGATACATTGAGGAGATGGCCACCGTGTTCCGGCTCGGTGTGGATTGTACCGTCGGGGATATGAAGCAAAGGCCTTCCATACAGATGGCTCTCAAACGACTCCGTCGTAGCCGTGCGCGTGGCCCATTCCGTGGCCTCCTCATCCTCTATGGCATTGGCCACAGCCCAAAGGCTAAATCCAAGTGCCTTAGTTACTTTAAAATTAAAATAAAATAAATAAGCAAGGGCCTTCCCTACTGTTCACATGAAAAATTACTAGCAAAAGGAACAAACATCCCTGATTTTAATAGGCACCTTTATATCAAAATGTTGCTTCCTCCCATAATAATTTTTTACTTGATTTTATCCATAGGTTGTTCATAATGCTATGGAAACAGAGTTTATTGTGTTCGGCTGCTCCACACACGCATATACGAATATACACTTCTCTTGGATCTTCATTCTTCAATGATGTTACTCTTTGGAGCGCTTGCTCATTTGGAACTTGTAAAATGAAATTTCTTGTTACAAAATATTGTTTGGCTAAGTCCCCCCACAAGGAGGTGTGTTGGCAGCCCAACATCAGCTCATAAGTTCAACACATGTGAGCCGTTCATCCTCGCTGCATCCAACGGTTGAGAGTGCTTTCAAGCAAAGGGAAGCAAGAAGAAAACCCTAGCTACTCCACCTCTGCTTGTGGTGGCTGCCATTCTGAGAGTGACAGAGAGCATACAAGAGAAAACACAACCTGTTTGAGAAAGGAAGGAGAAGAAGTGTAGGTTCTGTCCAGATTTGGTGCCACTAGTAGAAACAGGGCTTTGGTCCAGGCGAGATAAGAGCTTTAATCCCGGTTTTGTTACGAACCGGAACCAATGGGAGCATCAGTCCCGGTTCGTGAGGCCAGGGCATCAGTCCCAGTTCAGATGGGACCTTTAATCCCCGTGTGAGCCACGAACCGGGACTAAAAAGGTGGTGGCAACCGTTTGCCTGGCGCGAGCGCTGTTAGTCCCGGCTCGTGGCTCAAACAGGGACTAAAGGTCCAAACCGTTCGACTCCCGCGCCTTAAAAGTTGTTCCTCACGAGTTCAAACGCTACAGTAACCGCGAGATCAAACGAGACTAGCGCCTCCCTCTCACCCGTTCGTCCCTGTTTCCTCTGTTCTCGTCTCCCTCTCCTCTCTTCTTCACCATCCTCCATCATGAATCCAATCACTCGCTACGGGAAGGTGGTCGCACATGGCACGACCAATCTCGATGTCGTCTACACGAACGACAACGCCAAAGTGGAGATTTTTCTTTCCATGTTCGAGGCATGGCTTCGAGAGGAGAAACACAAGTTCATGGGCCTCGATCTCTAGTAAACGGCCGATTGTCGCGATGTTGCCGTCGTCCAACTTTGTTTCAAACATCGTGTCATGGTCTTTTAGTGGGCAAGATAATACGGAACTGGTCATAGTTTTAATTGGGCTTTTCTTTGATTCATAGGATAGGAAAATTACATTGGACTAGGAGGATTGGGAATGTCGAGAACATGTCATATTTTTCTTGATTCATAGGAAAAATGCATAGGAAAATTGGGGCTTTTTCTTTAATTCATAGGAATGGGGCTTTTATTTGATTCATAGGAAAATTGCATGGGAATACAAAATTGCATACGAATAGGAGGATTAGGAAAATTACATTGGAATTTTCCTTGTAGTTGCATATTGGCCATCGTGAGAACATGTCATAAATTAGGGGCTTCTTTGGATTCATAGGATAGGAAATGCATATAGGAAATAGGAAACTTGCTATATATGATTCTTATTATACTTGTTATAATTCTTATTATACTTGTGCCGAATTATACTTGTTATGATTCTATTATACTTGTTGCAGTAGTATATATTTAACACATTTATTCTATTTTTATTGTTGCAGTCGTGACAAGCATTGTCCAAAACTCATGGACTTTCTTCGCAACGGCATATATTTTGCTAATGTTGATATAACAAATGACAAGATTAAGATGAGACGCACTTAGGGTATTGAGATACCAGCTGAATGCCACATTGATCTTCAGGACAGGTTCAGGCTTGAGCATGACAAGACTTCAATGGCTCATATGGAAGCCGCCATCATCGATGAGGAGTACGCTGATATGAAGACAAAATTCCCCAAGTCGGGGCACAAACTTTGGGGTAAGACCCCACTTGACCCTATCAACATCGAGTATGCAGCAAAAGATGGGTGCGTTTCATAAGAGTTGTACCGCAAGATTATAATCTTCAATTATGGGCAACGTCACCTCGTACCGCAAGTATCTACTGCTTGGCGGTATTTTGATCCGAACGACGAGTAGTGCTTGGGGGTCTCTTCATGTTATGCAGTACTTTCTGTAATGGATATCTGAACTATTATTTTTGTGATGTCCCTGTTAAAGTACGATTTGTGTGTAAGAATATTTAATATGATGTGAGCAAGCTTTCTGAAGCATTGTGATGTATGTGATGAAGATTGTCCATGGTTACAACGCAATATAAGCAAGGAACACACACGAAGAAAAAGTAAAGACTTTCTCTCCATAACTAAAATATTAACTAAAAAGAATAAACTTTGAATGGAGCATGTTGAAAAAAATGAAATCCCTTTGTAACAGATGAGTTTTCGTCCGAAGTCCTCATACTTCGAAAAGGATTGTCCATTTTATACACGAAGTGCATCCAGATTTTGTCGTAACCCTCTCAACTTTTTAGCACATGCTATGTGGGTGAAATGATGAAATCATGCAAACTTTCAACCTTTCGAGAGTTCATTTATAGTGCTTTACAATATCAGGGTCATTTAGCTCAAAACAAATATGAGTAAATGCACGAAAAATATCAAATGAAGTCAAAAAGGGTTGAAAATTGATGATGAGGCTTTGAATGGTGCATGTTGAACGCAAAAAAGTCTGGAGTTGAAATAAGTTAAATATTAACTAAAATATATTAAAAAAATATTAACTAAAATTCTCAAAGAATAAATTAATATAAAAAAGAATGAAAAAAAGACTCAAAAAAATATTAACTAAAATTCTCAAAGTATTGATTTGTTAAAATATTAAGTAAAATTATCAAAGTATTCAGTTGTTAAAAGAATGAATGTAAAAAAATGCCGCCTACGGAGCCACTAGATCCTGCATACGACTAGAAAAACCCTTATTGGCTCAGGATGCAGGCCTGCAACAGGCCCAATAGACCAACAGAGAGAGTAAGTTTAGGCCCGCATGCCTGCATATGAGAGGAGCTCGACAGGATATGCGCAGCCACACTTCACATGCCACAGCCCACACAGCAAACCAAGTTAAGAAGCGCACATAGCTGAAGACAAATAGGAGCTGCTATGCAGCGCTGCAGGCGCCCGTTAACGATCTGGAGCCTGCAACGTCACTCGCAAGGGTCGGCCCACTAGTGTGATGTCCAGTTTTTTACCCGCTTTTTTATCTGTTGATCATAGAAGAAAGCAAGTAGATTTTTTATTTCATACGAAAATTAGAATACGAAATCAAAAAAAGGTTTACATATCTAAAGAAAAATGTTCATCAATTTGAAAAAAGAGTGCATATCTTTAAAAAAGGTTCATCAATTTGAAAAAAAGTTCATCCAATTTGGAAAAAGTTTATTAGTTTTTTAAAAAGTTCATTAGATTGAAAAAGTTCATAAAAAATAAAATAAAAATCGTGTATTTGGAAAAAAGTTAATTCAACTCAAAAAGAAGTTAATACATCTTAAAGAAGTTCATTAATTTTGATAAAAAATCATCATTTTCAAAAAATGTTCATCAACTTTCGAAAAAGTTTATCGATATTCAGAAGAGTTCATAGAATTTTAATATTTTAGAAAATGTTCATCGATTTTCAGAGAAAATTTTATCCATCTTAAAAAATATTCATTGAAATTTTAAAAAAAGTTCATCATCAAGTGGTGCTTAGATGGTCCGGCCCTTTTACGAACGCCACAGAAGTTAGTTAATAAAAATGCACGTTAACTAACCCCTGTGATGTCAAATAGGAAATGGCAAGACAAACACCATGCCCGCTGCCAGCCTCAGCCGGGACCTCCTGTTTGGCGCCTAGTTGGCGCTCGCAGGGGAAATCTAGCGGCCCGGCCCAGTAACTTGCTCTGAAAGACATCAAGTACAAAAAAAGCAAAAAGTACAGCCAATTCCTCACGTTAATTTAGAAGAAACAATATTCAAACCGCGGTCGTGAACATGCAAGGCCATACCCGGTAACCATTACATCGTCCTCATTTAGGCCCTGTTTGAAACCATAATAGATTATAATAATCTGGATTATTTAGGCCCTGTTTGAAACCATAATAGATTATGATAATCTGGATTATGAACATAGATTATATAATCTGATTTATAAAAATAATCCAGGTGGGTATGTTTGGAGGCCAGATTATATAAACTGTAAACCAGCTTTTAAATTGTACAATGACATGTTTGCCCTCTATTTACAAGGAAAAATAGGAAAGTGGCGGTGGCACTGCGTAATTCTCTTGAAGTTTACAGGGTAACACGTCATTTGTACTCCATAATCTCATTTTAGCTGGGGTAGAGCAGATTATAATAATCTGGTCATCTAGTTTATAAAATCTACAATATAAAATGTCCTGTTTGGAAATACAATAGATTATAAAAAAATAGATTATATAATCTGGATGGTTCCAAACAGGGCCTTAGTTGACAAATATTAGGAAGCAGCTCCATTTGAACCTTACTCTAGTTAATATGTTTTCCTTCTCTTTTTGCGAGTAATATATATATTAAACATAATTAATGTGAAAACAAAAGCATAACTTTGAAAAACGAATTCTTAAAACTAGTGAAAACAACCATATATTTAATATATATGTTTATAATGGGAAAAAGTTTGCGCAAATGAAAAAAGTTTGTGGATTTGAGAAAAAAAGCACGAACTAATAAAAAATCACGAATTTTGAAAAAAGCATATAAAATTTGTAAAAACAAATCAGGAAATTTGAGTAAGCTACGAATTCAAAAAAGTGCTAAGACATATCTTACTTGGAGAAAGTTCATTGTTTTTTTTTTAAAAGTTCATCGATTTTGAAGAAAAGTTCACAAATTTCAAAATTATGCTTTTTGGCCAAACAAAAAAACTACAGCAAAGCAGGAAAAAGTTCATCAAATTTGAAAGAAGTTCATTGGATTTTTAAAAAGTGCGTAAAAATTGAAAAAATCATCGAATTTGGAAAAACATTCATTAAAATTTGAGGGTAAAATTTCACCAAAAAATGAAGAAATGTTTTATTGTATTTGAAAAAAGTTGGTCAACAGTTAACAATATCATCCATTTGAAACAATTTCACGCATTTAAAAGAAGCAGGAAAACAAAAAATGAAGACATAAAAACCATAGAGGGCATTTCCTATACGTAAAAAAGCATAAAACTGAAGTAATATTCACCTACGATGAGGTGACCTGGTGGTTAGTTCATTTTAAACTGTTGCGGAACAAAGACCAGATGACGAGTTGGAGATATATATTTACTAACCACCAGCTCACCTTCTCTTTTTAAGCCGTTTGAGACTAGACTTCGCGGGAGCGGTCCCACGACGTTGATCCAAACATGGGACCGCAGCTTGGTGGAAGCTTCCCTCCGAACAACGTTTTCCCAAATGGCCGTGAAGACAGCGGCTGGAAGCTAGTACTCCTAGTATTTATACGGCCGGAAGTGATTCTGTTTACTCCTACCAAAAACTCGTCCCAAAGGAAAAACTCCGCCACCATTAATTAATTGCAGCAACAGCCGGGCGCGCCGTCGGTCTGCTTCTCACACACTTCCATTCAAGGTACGTGCAACGCGTTTCTTAATTTATTTATTTTGAACAGAGTACAATCGAAGTCGCTCACATACAACGCGTTCCTTAATTATGTGCATATAACTACGAGTACCGTATATTTTGAAGGTGTTTGGTTAGAGTTGGTCGGATTTATATTTTGAAGGTGTTTGGTTAGAGTTGGTCGGATTTATTGGATGGAATACGCTCCCGCGAGCACATTAGACGAACGTTCCGAGCCCTCGCAGGCGCTAGGCAGACACATTAATTAGGCGCTCGTCCGACATGCACGTACCACGAGCGAAGTATCATCATCAGCCGGCGTCCAAAATTACGAATACTTTGTTTGTGAGTTGACAATTTCTGCGTATAATTATATTTTTGTCTGTATCTAAATAATTATAGTTAAAACGAACTATATAATTATTTAAATACAAAAGGAGTTATAAGATATAATGAGAGAGTATTCTGCATATGGACCCCACCTCCCACCAAAACTATCTATCTCTACTCTTCCCTCCGATCCGCTTGTCCACACATCCGCCGTCTACGGGCGTCGTGGATCCACACATCCAGTCCACCGTCACCGGAGCCGGAGAGGCACCAGACCACGCAGAGTGTTTCCGCCCCGCCTGCACTTGTTCCAGAGGAGATGATGCAGCAGCCGGAGAGGTTGAAGACAGCCGGCCGTCGCTGTTGGCTGTTGTTGGGCAGCGCCAGCGCAGCTGCGCATGCAGGGGGTCGGTGTGTCGGTACGCCACCGGAGACATGGTCGGACCGACGGCACCACGACTCGCCCGTCGACTATGTGATTCTTCGCAGACGGAAGACAAAGTGCTCGCCTTCCTCTCCATCTAAGATCGACCGGTTCGATCTCCACCTTCAAAGCCCTCTGCACATACATGCACACGTTCCTCTCCTCTCCAATTCTGCAAGTATTCAGCTAATTTGCTTCCTCTCTCTCTCCAAGAGGTTTTTTTTATAGCATATATACTTTGATCCAAATGCGATGCAACACACCGTGAATTGAATGACCCCTAGACGTACAGCAGCACCCGATGCAGCTGCAGGCTACTGCCAATTTATAATCATTCTAGTAAATTTAATTTCTACAAGGGAGGGAGCAGAGCAGGCCCCAGATAAGATTACATGGAAGATTACGGCTTCAATTACAAAACGGGATTGATGTTTCACATCTAGATGCAATATATGTATAGCCATCTTTCAAAAACGGGATTGACTGGTCGGCGGGGCGCCTCCGATCAGATCTGATCAGTCGGTGCCGCTGGCGGTAGTGGCCATCTCCTCCGTCGGAGGTGGTCGGCCTGAGGTTCGATCGTCAGATCTCGAGATCTGCCATCTGGTTTCGGATGCGAGTCGGAAAGACA
Organism: Hordeum vulgare subsp. vulgare; assembly: GCF_904849725.1. NCBI lineage: Eukaryota > Viridiplantae > Streptophyta > Magnoliopsida > Poales > Poaceae > Hordeum > Hordeum vulgare. Next base: position 3,129,948 of record NC_058524.1, read on the forward strand.
TAGTTGTCGGTGAAAACACTACAGCAAAAATGACATGTAGAGGCGCTAAATATAGATGCTAAAGACGCATTATATCACCTCTGGCAGATTTTAGAGTCGCTCATTAAAGCGTCCTAGGACCGTCTTCTCACGCATCGTCTCAAAGATCATTGAGACGTCGAGGAAGCGTGTCTACACGAAAATGAGACGTTTTAGAAGCGTTCTTACAAAGCGTGTGTACATAGTCATGAGACGTTTAAAGAGCATCTTTATGCCCGTAGAGACGCATTGATAAATTCATGCTAGATGCGACTGCATATATCCTTTTTTTATTGTATAATTTCTTTTAAAAAATTGTGCTTAATAGAAGTACCGGCTCATATCAAATAATTGGACTCTCATTTACATATCAGAAAATATTTGAAAATTGTATGGCATCGCACGAAATTGTATTACTGAGAGTAGCAGTAGTTTACAAACTCAACTGTACACACCCTCTATAAATTTTTTGCATCTGTCACTAACTAGTTGAAACATTTCTATATGATTTGTAGTTTCTACATGCTGATAATAGAATAATGGCTCCTTGTTTTCTCTGCTTCTCTAGTTTATCCTTCTGGTATCTGCCTTCATAATCTGCACATGGAATTTCTTCCACAAAGAAAGCCAAATGAGATATAAATAAATTCATTGGAATTTCTACCAGTAAGTTTTCCTTTGCTGAACATACAGTCATCGGAATAGAACTATTACGTACAAGGTACCACATCAAGTAAATGTGTACCGCAGAAGTTCATGTGACCATATGAAGCATATAAATACATACTGTAAAAAGAAAATAAATCATCGTGTCATGGATGGATTGGCTAAGGTGAGAATAATGTATGTGTATTTGTAAGAAAAATAGCCACAATTAACTAAGTAAGTATATACCGTACGACCCCTAAAAGAAGTATGTACCATACAAAGTATATATATACAGAGATAAGCACAGTTTAACATACATGGATGGAATTCTAATGGTTGTTGACACTGATAATATCTAGTACTTAATACTAGCTCTACATAAGGAGAGTGGTTACCATAAAAAGATTTAAGTCTCATGGTAGTTCATATAATAATCTTCAGTCTAACAGAATATCTACGTAAGCGAGCATGAGGCCATTTAGCTGCTCCAGACTGAACCAACACCTGTGACGCAGATGTTTCACATTATCACATATGATTAAATCTTACCAAACATGATAATATATCAATCCACGGTGCTCTTTAGTAGAAGCTATGTTAATTCTAGGAAATATTATAACATGGGTGCAAAGCTGACAACATTATGAAAAGAAAAATGCGGTTAACGTGATTTGATAGTTGATACACGAGCATTATTAACAGTATGAAAAGAAAAATGCGCAATACTAACCATCTTATTCTATCAGGATATTCTCAGAGACTTTTTATAAAGCACCTACATACGTGAGTGCCAATAATTTGGGAGCAGACAATGAAGAAGCTATGTGTAAAATCACCTTTAAATTGAACTAGTAGGTTAACTAGTAAAAAGACAAGAGTTCAGAAAAGAAAAACAGACAAAGTAGTGTTGTCCTATCTTAATAATAGAGATTAACCTAATGTAGGTAGGAGTAAGTGCAATGTCAAGATTCTCCTCCACAATCAAGTACGCATCAAGGGAGCGGCTCCTTTTATTTACTTGGAATAAATTGTTAGAACAACTGGAAAAAAAAGTAGATCGACTCACATATAGATGAACTTGCCGCCTTGTGCACTCGCCCAAGATCACTTATGGCCTGCAAATCACACGGCAACTCGCTGCTGGTTGACAGTGGCAAACACGAGGTCATCCTACCTAATGGAAACGAGCTTCACATGGCGGAGGACGCTTGGAAGATATTTTGGTCGCAAGATGTCGGGTTCTCAGAGGCACAGAGGACTGCGGCCGAGCAAGGATCACATAAAACTAATTAAGATGTCTCTGATAACAATTATGCAGTGGGCGAACAAATAAAGCAGCAACTAACACAAATGTGGATCTGCCTGCATGACAAAGACGACAGCGAACACACTAACAAACGAGTGCCTAAAACATCAGTACCTTTCATCCTGCTCGCCGATCTTGTTCCTCTTCTACCATGTTTCCTGCACTTGTGCTGGAGCTGCAGGTCGAGGCGGCCGTGGTGGGGCTGGGCCGTCGACTGGAGGCCGGCGTCCCCGGGCCTGCTGCCGGCAGCCGGCGGGGGAGGGGGACAGACCTACGACATAGAGTTCGGGGTGGGGAGGAGCGAGATCTTGGTGCCGGCATGGCATAGCGGGGCTAGGTTTAGAGGCGAGAGAACTTTTACGATAGTTATTTTCTTTATCCCATCTCGCACGATCGATGGGGATTAGGGTCGGTGGTGGTTGAACAAGATATTTTGAACCACCTGATTTTCTTTTATGAATATCAAGGGACGATGTCCTTCCCGTCTCACAAAACGTCGCTATGCACTAATTGATTTTGAATAATGAGACGTAAATAGAAGCGTCAAAAGAAAAACGACCCTACATGCTTATTTTGCTGTAGTGAAACCGAGCCGATGGCACGCGATGACGGCGTTCTGCGTCGTTACCTTGATGACGCATCGTCATGTAACTATTGTCGACCCATTCGTGCTGCTCCGAGGGAAACCCTAGGATCTGGTCTTTCAGATCGGATGATGGCGGCAGTGTGGTGTCGTTTTCTCTCTTGGTAGCATCGATTGTGGAACAGAGCTGGAAGATAGAGACATGAGGTGGAGCGTCTTCGTCTTCGTCTTGAGGTGGTATATATAATGTGCCACCTCTAATTCAGTGCAGTCACTTATCTAGCCCAGTGGCTGACGCACCAACGTCTTCTTGCACTAGCAGGAGTCCTGAGTTCGACTCTCGCGGTGCCCTATTTTTTCTATTGCTTTATTTTTTTGTGTAATTTCAAATGCTTTTAAAACATTCGTATCTTTTAAATCCTAACTCTAAATCTAACATGTTATATATGAAAATCGCTCAGAAAAAAGTGAAGATTTCAAATATGCTATTATTTTGCATGTTACTTTCTATAATAATGCTTATTATGCAATATTAATTAATACCTTCTCTATATTGGTTATTTTGAAAATGCCTATTACACATGTTTCTTGTCCCATTTAATTTGAGTAGATATAACAGTTTAATGCTCTCACAAAAGATAGAGTTGACACTATAGCGGATGTTGATTCCTACTAGCTACCATATGCTAAAGTTTACAATATGTACATAGTCATCCTATTTTTCATCGTGCACAATAACCAATCAATACACGATGATGTATACTAAACTGTTGATACGAGGTTTATTTAAACAAGTGGATTAATGTTACCTTCATATTTATTTAAATCGTGCCCATAAATATTTTTAAAAACACAATGAGTACACTAAAAAAATCATGTAGTCATTACATTTTTATGTAACACTATTTATCATGTTGTTTGTTGTCAAATGATTTACAAATATCGTTCAATATGTATAAGTTGGTGATTTTTTTTTTTCGTTGCAACGCACGGGCCTTTTTTCTAGTATCTTCTAAAGACGGGTCAGCGGTTCGATGATGATGATAGCGTCTAAAACGTGTGCATGTTGTTTACGCTTTAGGTCTGGTGCACCGGCTGTGGGTTTCGATACGTTATGTGGATGGATTGGCGATGTCATCAGTTTTAGATATAGGGAGTGAGATCACTCAACATTATCGAGTTTTATAGCTGTGAGTGATGGCTTCGGATGGCTTGATGTATATTTTTGTTAGACCCATGTTGAATAACAAATAAAGATGACCTGCCGTATGCATCGATTAATGCAGAGGCCGAAGTTTTAACCTCCTTTTTCATAGCCATCTTTCGATGAATTAAAGAGAGGGTAATATTGAATACTACTACCTCTTTAACTAAATGTAAGACGTTTTTACAGACCAATTTTGCACTGCAAAAAACGTCATTTATTTAGTCACAGTGGTAGTACTCCCTCCGTCCCAAAATTCTTGTCTTAGCTCTGTCTAAAAATGGATGTATTTAAATACTAAAACTTGACTAGATACATTCACATCTAAACAAATCTAAGACAAGAATTTTGAAACGGAGGGAGTAATAAATAAGTATATGCTTGCAGGTTGATCCACCCTTGACACGAACTTCTTCACGCGCTACCCTGCCGCCGGGAGGTACGGCTGCTGCTACTGAACAGTAAGGATGGCCCCGCTGGTCGTTCAACACCGCCCGTTCATCTGCAGCAGCCGTCGTGTGGTGACACCGCCTATTGACTACAACGAACAAGCCATAATCGAGAACCTTACAGAAAGTAATCAGAGAAGCATGTGGGCTAGTAGAAGGATAGGAGAGGACGAAAAAGTGTACCTAGTTCACGTCCAGGGCACTGCTGGCATCGGTCTCCCGACTACGCTGGTCGTTAAGAAGTTCCAGAACGTGAACCGCTGTAGGTCAGAGATGCTCCTGCTAGCCACCGTCCGCCATGAAAACATCATCAATGTCCTACATGTCATCGAGAGGGATGAAGTTAGCATGCTCGTCTACAAGTACGAGGTGAATGGCAGCCTTGCCTACTGGCTGCATCGACGGGAGGGGGCCGGTCGGCCACTAAGCTGGCCAGAGAGAAGGGGGATCGCCATCGGCGTGGCCAAAGGGCTTCGCCACTTGCACCAGGGATGCAACAGCCAGTTTGTCCACCACAACATCAACCCTAGCAACATCTTGCTTGATCTGGATTTCAATGCCAAGATTGCAAGTTTTGGTGCTGCGCAGGTGAACATGGCTGGGCAAGGCCAACCATTGCGGATCCCGCAGTTTCCAATTGGTAACTTTGGGTACGCAGCTCCAGGTATATATATATATATGCACGCAATGAAAATTATGTCCTATAACTAGCGTGATCTTTTAACAAGCCCCTGATAGCAAATGCTTACTTGCAGAATATGGCATCGCACCGAGCCAACTGACGGAGAAGGTAGACGTTTACAGCTTCGGTGTGGTGCTGCTGGAGCTCGTCACTGGGCGAGCAGCCAATGGAGCTGGACCTGGTGGTCAGTTGGCGATGTGGGCACGGAACAACTGCAATGATCTGATGGCAAACCATCTGAAAAGATTCAAGACTGAAGTGGACATGGAAATCCCAGATCAAGCACGATACATGAAGGAAATGGCGGCTGTCTTCAGTCTGGGAGTGGATTGCACCGTTTGGGATCCGCAGCAAAGGCCATCCATGCGGAGGGCACTCAAACGACTCCGCCGCAGCCGTCGGTATAGCCTGTGGGCTTAAACCCTGTCTACCAAAGTACAAGAAAAATTGAAGATGTCGGCAAGAAGCAAATGGTACAGCAGCTAGCAGTGAAGAATACAAGTCTAGTCGGCAGCACTTGTGTTGCTTACTTACGAAGTTACGAGTAGTTAAGGCAAGATAGCTAGCTAAACTTGAGTTGTATGTAAACGAGTAGCAGTTTCTAATTTCAAAATTTCCTAAATTTCACTTGGTTCGGTGGGCTCAAAAATATTTTACACCTGAAAATTTCGAGTTAGATCCAAACTGATTGCAAAATAAATTTAAATTATGTTAGAATTCATTAAAGTAAAACTTGACATCTGAAAATCCAAAATAATTTCTGAAATATGTTAAATTTCTGAAATTTAGTATATTTCAGCGAAGTTCAAACTTATTAGTTTTTCGAAATAAAAAAACCTTGGCTGCTTGTTAGCTACTCTTACTGTGTTACAGAGCAAGTGAGAGCTAGCTACATATATTTCGGGCTAACATGGCCCATTCCGTGGACTACTCGATCACTCGCTATCTATTGTGACATCAACGTTCTCGTTGCCTGTTAACAGTATTAGTTTTCCAGTTTTGAGAGCATCTACAACCGGAACTCTCGAACCCTTCTTAAAAGTCCGGACAGGACGCTCGGTCACTGACCGGTCACAAAAAGCGATCCAGACGGATCTCTCAAACGGGCCTCAAATGTCCGGGCTGATCGACACCCCTCATATTCAGCCTAAATATAGGACAGAAGGGGGGGGGGGGGACGACGCACCCGGGCACACCCGTCATGTCGGACCCGAAATCCCGACCCTACCGCAAATTGCACCAAATCCACGCCCGTCCGTTTTCCTTTATTCTTCCTTCGCGCGTCGTCTGTTTCGCAGCTCCGCCATCGCGCGTGCTCCGTCGCCTAACAGCCTCTGTCACCCTGGCCGCTCGGTCAGAGGGATCATCTCTCCCGACTTCTTCGTGCAGGATGTCATTGCTGGCATGAAAGACACCACGGTACGTCCGACAACTCGATGGCTGTGCCTTACACCATATGTGTTTGACAGAATGTGTGACCGGATTTGTTGGTCAAATTTTTAGGGGAAACGATGCATTCCGATGCTTCGTCCGGTGAGGAGTATGGACCGACGGAGCTTGATCAACTGATTCAAGATGAGTTCTTTGATTCATCGGTTTCGAACGAAGAAGTGGATATCATGATGCTCATGAGCATGCAAGAGGAAATGGAGCGGGAAATGGAGCACATTCTCAATTTCAAGGCTCAATCAAAGGGGAAAGAGTCATCAATCGGGATAGGGCATCCGGAGCAAAGCTACTGCAGAAGGATTAAATTAATTCGTACCCAACTTTTCCGAATGATACATTTTTTCGTCGTCGTTTTCGCATGCGAAAATCATTATTTTTGCGCATTGTGGAGGGAGTGGAGGCACATGATGAGTACTTTAAACTCACAAGGGATTGTTGCTGTTAACTCTCTTTCTCTGTGAAGCAAAAGTGCATGACTACTATGAGGATGCTTGCACTTGATACTGCGGCAGATGCCGTTGGTGAGATGGTCGGGATGAGGGAGAGCACATGCCTGGAAACTACTGTCAAGTTTGCACGTGTTGTGGTGTAGTTGTTTCGAGCAAAGTATCTGAGAGAGCTAAATGCACATGACACGAAGAAGTTGTTGGCTATTGGAGAGGCCAGTGAATTTCTAGGATCGCTCGGATCAATCGATCACATGCATTGACAATGGAAGAACTGCCCCAAAGGTTTGCGAGGAATGTACCAAGGTCACAAAAAGAGGCCACCGTCATACTAGTGGCAGTGGCATCACATGACTTATGGATTTGGCATCCTTTCTTTGGAATGCCAAGTTCTCACAACGACATCAACATGCTTCAACGATCTCCAGTGTTCAAGAGGCTTTGCAACGGGGAATCACCTCCGTGCAACTACACCGTCAATGACCGTGACTAAGAAATGACATAATATCTTGCCGATGGCATATATCCTCAATGGCTGCATTTGTGAACACCATATCTGAGCCAGATGGCAGAAAACAAAAGCACTTCGCAACAATGCAGGAAGCAACTAGAAAGGATGTGGAGAGGGCTTTTGAAGTGCTGCAAGCGTGTTGGATAATTGTTCATGGGGCTGCAATGATGTGGAACAAGAAACTTTGTGCTAGCTGATGACTTGTTGTGTTATTTTGCACAATATGATCGTCGAGGATGAGGGTGATAGTGTAGCCCAAACCAATGATTTTGAAGCATCCGAAGAACAAGTTGAAATCCCTCAAGATCAAGATGCAATGCAGCTTATGAATTTCTGCAGATGCATCAGAATCTCCAAGATCATCACGTGCACACGCAACTACTCAATGATTTGATGGACCATATGTGGACCCACAGTGAAAATCAAAAAGCAAATGATTGATTGTGCAGTTCAATTTCATTGTGCGGTCCAAATAAAATTGATGTAAACATTTATTATGTTCGGTATCAACATTTGTTTTACGTGCGAAGTTTAATATCAAATGATCGACGCGCATGACTTTGCATGGATTTGAGAGTCCGGATATGAGGTATGTGGATGCACGGAACCAAACATAAAAAGCCGTCCAGATACGTCGGCGGACGTGCCCGGACGCGTCCACGGGCGTATAGGGGGGCGGATTTCCTAGCCCGGCTGTAGATGCTCTTACTTTGCACAACAAATAGGTCGTCAGTTACAGGATCATCTCAGATAACACAAAGTGTGGCTCGTACGTGGTGGGTGGCATAGCGTGTTTGGGTCACGTCAAGTTGCTTGGTCATGGCGTGGGAATATTGTTGTTTTCTGTTACCCTCTAAATACAAGGAGATAAAAGAGAAAAGTTGCAAAACTTCGCGCAGCGCCAAAATCATCTGTGTTCATGGCGTGTGTTTCCAACGTTCATGTTGTGTTCTCCTAGCTTACGTGGCAACACGACTGCTCATTGGAACGGAGGGAGTAGAACGGCATATGTATGAGCAAGACCGTGGTGGCGTACGTTGGTGGATGACATGCTTAGTGGATTGCCTCTGATTGTCCGGGAGATGGTGTTTTGGGGGTCGGCAGAAATCCTTGTCATTTTGACGCCGACACGGTGACGCTTGAGAGTGTCATCCTTCCTTCCTGAAGGGCGTCGGGTGTACCTCTTCCTCACTCCTCGGATCGTACCGGAGGAAACCCTACGACCAGTCCGGACAGCAGTGTCGTCATCGTCACTATCCTTCTTCGAGGTTCTGCTTGATACGCGATGAATCAGAGTGCTAGGATCGTGGTGGGAATACTACAGAGGGGGACGCAACGGTTGCGTGTCATTGTTGTTTTCGTTGATCCGTCGGTGTTGGCATTGTTTCTCTTTCTTTTTTTTTGGACGTGGATGTGTTGTTTGCCTCAGCAGTGGATTCATGTTGTATCGTGTGGTTGCTATATAAATATAGTGGGACCAAAGCCTATTTCGGGAGAGGGATTAACATGGAGACTTTTGTGGCGCCTCCAGTTAGTAAATATGAAATTAATCCCTGATCTGAAAGATAACTACTTTGAAATACCCTTTGCAAAAAATTATCATTCTACGGAACATCTCATACTAGGGGTTGCTTAATTTGCTACGAATATATGGCTTGCCAATATATTGTCAACGTAAAGAAAACAATCATTGATTTAACTCCAAAAGTTAGAAATGCCAATGGTTCCCCTAAATATGCATGCCAAATGTTGTAACCTTTGGCTACCTTAATTTTGGTTAAGAAGCTGGCGAGCTGAAATGCTAAGGAAACTTCCAGACAAATTCTAGGCATCTGACCTGAAAATTGTGAGGCGCCTACCATGCTACCCTACCTTCTGTCACCAACAGACATCTCAAAGTGCAAACTCTGTAGAAATGATTGCCTTGGTGTGCCATCTTGGTTTATTAAGATTCAAAAGTCGACCTACTTTTTGATGTTTGAATGCTTTTGAGTTGGTCTGTTTTTTCTTTGGGATTAGTTTGGGTGTGCTTACACTCAATAATGGTCAGGACTTTGCATTAGAATCTGGGAGGAAGACTACTTGTATATGTAAAGAAGATAGTTTGAACCAGATTTAAAAGAATAGTCATTTATATTTTTGTTACAAAAAACCCCTCAAAGATTCACCACTTCTGTTTTGTTCTTCACTTTTTCCATGTTGTATTCATGTAATACCTTGGCTTGTCTGTTTTAAGGGTTAATGGAATTATGTTGCTTTTATCTACTTTTCAATGAGTAGGATTTTTTAAGCCGAATTATTGCTGAAATATACTTTGATTGTTGGCCTGATTAGTCATTGCACAAGTGCATTCACCTTATTGGCAAAAGCAGCTGATGCCTCCTAGCTTCAGGACGCGTAGTGGTTAGCCTTGAGTGGCTCCATCCGTTCTTTGGAGGCAGAAAACAATCCAAGTGTAACATGGTTTTCTGCACCCCCATTTCTTAATGCTAGAAGCTAAGAGACTTGTAGGTAATGAGGTCATACCTTGAAATATATTTTTTGTCGAAGAAAACCTTAATTTTACTTCCGAGTTGGTTGACTGATGAATTTTAACTCATCCCTTGGCAACAACAAGCCACCAAATCCTTGTTGTGGCATCTATCAAACAAACTGATTAATTAAGAACACATTTAGCCTCCCATGTATTTAAATGTACGGAGGAATGATCACCAACATTGAACCAACAAACAAACAAAGTGAAGCCAACCATGGTTAATCATCAGTTAATGTAGTAAGACCAGGAAACTTCTAATTTTCCTTCTAACTTTTCCAAGTAAATTCAATAAAAATGTAGTATGACCAGGTAGCAACACGTGACAAAAATGAACAACACAACAAATCGATGTAGGTGGTTGCCAATCCAAGACAAAATCTTATACCAAGATTGCCTTCATTCATGCGCAGCACATACTTTTTCTTTGAGAAACAGAGCACGACGACGACGGATGCTCACATACACACGCATACCTTCACCCCCTTATGAACACACACACACATACACACATGCACGCGCACATACACATGAGCACGTGCACACACACACAATGAACACCTTCAAGAGACTGAGAAAGCGGGTTTCACATTTATGAAACACATGAGATGTCAATCCTGGGGTTTGATTCCAGTTGTGCTAGGGTACAACCACCCTTGTAACCATCCAACTAGAGGTTGGGGCACATACCTAGCGTCCACACTACTTAATTTTTATGTGCCTCCAATTAGTGAATTACCTTGAATTGCCCTTTGCAAGAAAATATTATTCTATGGAGCATCTTATACTAGGGGCTGCTTAGTTTGCTACAAATATTTCGCTTGCCAATATATTGGCAAGGTAAAATATTTGTCAATCATTTGGTTTTGCTTGAACTCCAAAAGTTAGAGAAGCCAACAATTCTTTTCTCGTTGGTAGTTTCGGTTGTCTTTTGGTGGGGTGTAGCTACTCTTGTTTTCTTTTCTTTCTTTTTTGAGAAGGAGGAAAAGAACCCCCCGGTTTCTGCATCAATCGATGCATGCAGTCATATTATTAAATATCCAAAGTAACAAAGTAGTTCGAGATAAGTCTGAAGGCTGAAAATAAAATGAATCTGAAACTAAACTAACTCTTAAGAACTAGCTACTCTTGTTTTCTTGTGATCTGCTTTGTAATTAAGATGGTTTTCTCATCACCATGGATCGATTTGGCTGAGTTTCTTTATATATAAAGTGGGCGATGGCCCTTTCTTGCTATTGCTTTCATTGGAGATTGTCAAACTTCTTAATGCCCACAGTAAGTTTTTTCTTTGGGTTTGGTTTTTGTTTACGAATTTCTTTGGGTGCGCCTACACACAGTAATGGTTTGGACTTCGCGTAAGAATCTGAGAGGAAGACTTCATATTCATGTAAAGTGAATAGGTTGAACAAGATATAAAAAATTGTCATTTAGATTTTTGCCACAAAATAAAAAATCCTCCTAGATTAACTACTTTTGTTTTGTTCTTCACATTTGTCACCTTGTGTTCTTGTAATATCTTGGCTTGGCTGTTTTAAGGGTTAATGAAATTTTGATGCTTTCGTCTACTTACTTCCAGTGAGTACAATCTTTTGTAAACTGAATAGTCGTTGTGTCGTTGGTTAAGCATCCAATGTTTACTGCAGAACATATATTGGTTAGCCTCGCGTGGCTTCACCCACTCTTTGGAGACTGAAAACAATCCAAATGTAACATAGTTTTCCACACCCACTAATTAATGCAAGAAGATAAGAGACTCAAAGGTAGGTAATGAGGTCACATACTACAGAAATGAATTGTTGACGGTGACAACCTTAATTTCACATTTTAGATGTGCGGAGGATAGTTGACTCATGAATTTGAAATCTCCCATTGACGGCAACAGACCGGCAACCTCCTCAAACAAACTACTCCATCTGTTCCTAAATATATAACGTTTTGGTAGTTCAATATTAAAACACAGACCAGCAGCGCTAGCACCGGTGGACGGGAACCATGCCCACTCTTTGTATTTAAGTGTGCGAAGGCTTGGTCACCAACATTCCACACACAAACAAACCAACCAACAAAAGTGGTGAGAAGCTTCGATGGCATGGATCTTGGTGCTATTGCCATTAGCGGCATCGATGGCCGCCGCCTCTAGCTCCTTGGCGAAGCCAGGCTGCCCGACGCGATGCGGCGACATCGACATCCTCTACCCGTTCGGCATCGGCCCCGGCTGCTTCCGCCGGGGATTCGAGATCACCTGCAACAACATGACCGACAGTGGTGAGAAGCCGTTCCTGACGGATTTCAAGATGCGCTCCAAGCCCATACTCGTGTTGAACCTGACCGTGACACCGCGCGCACGGGTCCGGGTGATGGTGCCAGTGGCGTACCAGTGCTTCGACGTTGCCGGTAACAAGACCGCCAGCTTCAACGGCCAGCTGAGAGTCAACCCGGCGGGCGTGTACCGCATCTCCAATACCGCCAACGAGCTCTTCGTCTTGGGTTGCGACGCCTTCATCTACGCCGGCAGAGGAAGTCGGCGGCGCCAGAATCCAGAATCCTACTCTTATTTCAGCGGGTGTGTTGCCTACTGCAACAGCACCCAGAGCGCGCGCGACCGAAAGTGCAACGGCGTCGGCTGCTGCCATGTCGGTATCCCGCAAGCCCTCCTCGACACCAGGATGACGTTCGGGGATTGGCCACACGCAGGCGTCGACTTCAGCCCCTGCAACCACGCCTTCATAGTGGAGAGGAAGCACTATGTCTTCCAGGTTGACGACCTGAAGAGGACGCCGGACCCGACCAAGCCATGGAGCATGCCGCTTTGGCTCGACTGGGCCATCCGCAACGGCAATAACTCCTTGTCGTGCCCCCTGGCGACAGAATCGCCGGGATACGCTTGCGTGAGCATGCACAGTGACTGCGCGAATTCCACCAACGGGATGGGGTATTTTTGCAAATGCAAGGAAGGCTACGAGGGTAACCCATACCTTGACAACGGATGCACAGGTAATTAATTTGTGTCAGTTTTGCTAGTGGTGGAATGGAAACGCCGTTGAGTTTGCCTTTTCTTCTTTTTAGATTTGGTTGATCTACATGTCTTAATGCATACATTGTTTTATGTAGATATCGACGAGTGCAAGCAGCCACACTTACATTCATGCTTCGGCAAGTGTACCAACATGGATGGATCTTTCGACTGCAGGTGCCCACGAGGATTTCAAGGCAACGCCACCCAACCTAATGGGTGTGTCAAGTCCATACACATAGGTGAGCACCATTATACCAAACTTTTTTTTACCTTCCTTTAGATCAATTATTGTGAAATATGTTGTCATGATGTATTTATTTGGTGTCGTAGATGTTGCTATATTTTTTCCGTAGGTTTGATCAAACTTAAAGAAGTTCGACTTAAAACAAACCTAAAGAACTAACCTTTTGGAAACGAGAGAGTAGGTGCAAAGATATGGTTCCATCTCAACCAACTCACTTTTGTTGTATTATTAAATGCAAAACGTATTCTTACATGAGTAACCTCTATGTATTAGCTTGTGAACCATACAAAGTAGAGTATACTGCAAGAAAAAAGAAGCTAATAGCCAGTTAAGCAATGTAAATAATATTTAGATTTCTGCTAAGAAATTTATGTTGTAAATATATATTATTGCAAGTGGCAACAACTCCTAAATAAAATTGTTGTAGAAGACAATTATATAAGAATGGAGTACCACCATGTTTTATAGAAGAAAATGGAATTAAGAAAAGAATCCACAATCAATAAGCAAGCATTTCATATCCATAGAAGAAACAAATAAAAGCATCTACAATATATGTACAATCAAATGTGCCATGGCAGTATATAATTTGACATTGGTACTAATTAATAGATAAATCCAATCCAAAATTTTTATATAGAAGACACTCTCTCTGGCCGCACACACTCTTATTTGCGTCATTTGCATTGCGATCCACCTAGAATTTTGGTAACTCGCTGGTTATTGGACTTGTTGGGGCTTTAATTACTGGCCCTCCAGTTAGTTGGATTACTAAAATATTAAATAATTTTGGTCAAAATTTGGAAATTTTAGAAATCTGAATTTGGTATGGTCGATTGATCATTGGTCTGCCGGTATCTCTCATTTTACCAAGACTTCTGATCCTGGATCCAACCCCGTATGTCCTAAACCTTATACATGCCCCACCGATCTATTTTTTGCAGGTTTAATAATTGGTCTATCAGTTTCTAGTGGCCCAACTATTCTACTTTTGTTTATCGGGTCAAAGATAATAATTCGCAAGCTTAAACATCAAAAGGAACAAAAGTTGCGACAAAAGTTCTTCAATGAAAATCGTGGACAACTATTGCAGCAATTGGTATCTCATAGGTCAGACATTGCAGAGAGGATGATCATCCCTTTAAAGGAGCTGAAAAAGGCCACAAACAACTTTCATCCAACTCGGAAGCTTGGTGGTGGCGGGCATGGCACCGTATACAAAGGCATTTTGTCAGACTTGCATGTTGTGGCCATCAAAAAGTCAAATATTGTGGTGAAGAGTGAGATTAACGAGTTTATAAATGAAGTTGCCATACTCTCACAAATCAATCATAGGAATATTGTAAAACTTTTTGGATGTTGTCTTGAGACAGAAGTCCCTTTGTTGGCTTATGAGTTCATTTCCAATGGAACACTATGCGATTATCTTCACAAGACACCACTAAGATCAATACCATGGCAAGACATATTAAGGATTGCAGTGGAAATTGGCAAAGCTCTTGCTTACCTTCACTCAGGTATTTCCATCCCCGTAATACACAGAGATATCAAGTCTACAAATATACTTCTTGATGATGCTTCGACAGCAAAGGTGTCTGACTTTGGAGCTTCAAGGCACATTCCTAGGGATCAAACAGGGATAACAACAGCGGTGCAAGGAACTTTGGGATATTTAGATCCTATGTACTTTTACTGTGGTCGGCTAACAGAAAAAAGTGATGTTTATAGCTTTGGAGTTGTTCTTGTTGAATTGCTTACGAGGAAGATGCCAATTATATATAGATCGTCCAAAGGTGATGGGCTTGTTCCACAGTTCATTGAGCTACTTGCAGAAGGTAAATTAGGAGAAATACTTGATCCACAGGTCATGGAGGAGGGAGGGAGGCAAGTTGAAGAAGTAGCCGCTCTAGCTGTGTCGTGCACGAAACTGAGACCAGAGGAACGACCAACCATGAGGTCCGTGGAGATGACACTGGAAGCCCTTCAAGGACCCAAAGAGCGTGTTCGGGTTAGGGATGATCTGCTGGCCAAAACAAATGAGGGTAGTCATTCGGCAATGAGATATACATCACCTATAAGAAGGACAAGCTCGGAGAACGTGAGCAGACAATATAGTCAAGAAGAAGAATATCTGTTGTCCGGGAGCTACCCTCGATAGTCTTTCTTACAGGACAAGTGAAAGAGTTGTTATGTGTAACTGCTTGTTATATACCATGCGTGTGTGTTGAATAAATTGAGACACTGTGGTTGCTTTTGTTGTTTGCTTAATCTGCATGCTATCAATTAATTTCTATCAGTGAAGTTAAGACTGATTGTTTCCATTAGTATACTTGCATAACAGGAACTTAGAAACAAAATTGAAGGTACACATATTGCTTACAACGCTGCTGATCAGTGACATGGCTAAGTGTGGGTAACAGATGTTAATTTTTAGAAAGTTGACACTTGCAGTTTCGGTTTGATGTTGCTGGAGCTCGTCATGGGGCGGGTGGCCAGTGAAGCTGGAGGTGATGGTAATTTGTCGATTTGGGCACACTACTTCATCACTGATCTGATGGCAGAACAACTGGAGAAGTTCAAGAGTGACATGGAGAACGGCATCCCAGATCAAGCACGGTACATGGAGCACATGGCAATTGTGTTATTGCTGGGCGTTGATTGCGTCGTTGTGGATGCGCAGCAAATTAATCGGATGGCCTTGGGCGAGGCCCATTCCATGGATCTTCGATTTTAATTGAAGTGGTGTACTGTTGTTATTAGTTGATACGTTGTTGCTTTGTTTGCGAGTAAGGTTGTACATGAGACACGTGGGGACTGAGAATATGGGTATGTGCAATGTAGAGGGATGAAACTGGTTCAGAAAGTAATAAGAAACAAAATAGGTTGAAAGCTCGGCGATCAGTCCCTAAACCCCTGCCCTGTCGCTTTGGTCCCTTTCCCTTGTACGGTTGTACATGTGCCACAGCGCCGAGCTGGCGAAGCAGCTAACGGCGATGTCCTCCCCGTGGTGCTTGCAGCCGATCCCTAGTGGCCCCATCGAAGGACCTGGTCGGTGCTGGCCTATTTGCTCATCTTTGTTTGCCAGGAACGATGGAAGTACTCCCTCCATCCCAAAAAAAATGTCACAAATTTATAACTAAATTAGTATAAATTTTATATTAAGTCAGCGCCACTATGAGACGGAGGGAGTACATAACTAGTTTTCATGTGTGAAGAGGGCTTGAGAGAGATCAACCAAATCCACTCCAAGAAGGCATATAGATCTTTTCAGCAAATCCGCACCTCTGTTTTGCCCGAGAATGGTAATCGTCCGTCCGCTTCGACCAAGCGGCTGTCAGCCCAGCGGTTCAACGGTAGTGATCGAAACGGTTTATTCGTTCATTCAGAAGAGCAAACGTTGGGGAACTACCGCTCCGAAAAACTTGGAGAGGCGATTTGGGGCGATTTTCAGGCGACGGGGGTGTAGTGCCATGAGATGGCCTCGCCGCCGGTCAGCAATGGACATGGTTGCGTCGGCGGCCGGTTTTGGGCGCTGGCAAACGAAGAGCTAGATCACTGCGACGAAGATGACATCCATATCACACCGGCATCTTATCCTACCCCTTCCGACCTCGTCTGTGAATCCATTTTGATCGGATATTCCGAGGAACAGGTTGCAAAGTGCATCGACGGACTCGTTCCAGATTCTAACGCCGCTTGGAATGGGCTACGGGCTAACGACGAGGACAGGGTGGAGGTTCTCCGACGTGTTGTCCACCGGCGAACATCGGCAAACGCAGTAAGACCTTGGAAGGGACCATTACCTAAGGTACGTCTGCCGGCACTTACTTTAGCGGGTTTTATCGATTCCTGGAAACAAGTGCCAGTCAAGAAGAAACTGCATCGCCGGTGGCACTGCCACGACGGTTGGCCACAGCTCCGGCCAGACCGGATCTTGGGATCCGAGAGGCGAGGGAGATGCGTTTGAAATCAATTCTTGGCCATGACGGGCCGGTTTCGCAACCTGATGGACTAGCGACAACTGGGTATAAGGCCCAGCCTGTCACAGGAGTCCATATCGGTTGTTGTTTACAAGGAAAGGAATCCGGGTCTGGTACATACGATATCATCCCTGCCTCCAATACCGAACACGTTGTTGCGTTGATTGGGTCGCGATCGGGACTCTCCTGGGCTAGCGATAGAAGATAACCTACCCCAGGGTTTCCATCGCCTTTGGGCAAAGCGACGAGTATTCCAGCGTTGGCAGCAATGGCGGCGAGGCAATCACAGGTCACGCCGTCTACTGCACCTGCGGCGACAGGGTCTGTTACTGGGGATGACGGCTCTTCTGCCGTTGCTGGTGGCTCGCGGGAGGGTGTGCAGCGGGCTCCCGCTCCTGTTGTTCAGGGGCGCGGCTCTGCTGTTGTCGGAAGAGGTGGTTCAGGAGGACATAACCGCGGTGGCGGAAGTGGGTACCAAGGATACAAAGGTTATCCAAATCAATGGAACGAATATGCTGGCGGTCCGGGTGGTGGCCGTTCGAATTGGAATGCCGGAGGAGGTCCTGGGGGAGGTGCTAGTCAGTGGCACCGTCCCTTCCAACCCCCCGAAGGCAGTTTTGTGGAGGGTGCTCGAGGTGCTAATTTTCGGCAAAGAGGCGGGGGTGGAGTACGCAACTTTGGCCGGAACAATTCGGGACCGATGTGGAAGGAAGTTACCCAAGCGGCCGGTGGGGAAGCCAGTGCCACCGCGCCCACATAGGTAATACCACCTAAAACGACGGAGGACAGGGAAGTCGCGCGAGCCAACAAGGCGGCTCGCAAAAAAGAAAAATTGACATGTTATAGATATGGGGTACCCGGTCACTTCGTTGTGGACTGTACCGCGGCTCTTTGAGACATCTGTCAAAAGCCTGGTCATATTGATACGGCTTGTCCACTGCTTTTAGCTCCTAAGCCTGTCATGAGCATTTTTGGTGTTTGTCACAGCAAACTCATGTTTTTTGAGACACCAGGGTCCACTTCAGTTCTTACTCCACCTCGTCTTGAAAGCTCAAGGACGGGTCTCGTCAAAGTCACAAATGGTGATTTGACTGCTGAGCAAGTATCTCAACAGATGAGAAGGCTTGTTTCTGAGACATACGGTTGGGAACCAATAAGAGTATATCAAAGTACCTTCGAGGTTGAGTTTCCTAGAAGAGAGAATCTTCAACGGTTACTCACTTTTGGGGTCAGTAAGGTTAGTGGCAGCAAATGTTTACTTGAGTTTAAGGAATGCATTAAACCAGCACCGCAGGGTACTAGGTTGCAGAAGGTTTGGATCAGATTCTCAGGCATTCCAGAGATACTGCTTAACGACATCCTCATCGTATGGAGCCTTGGTTCTTTGATCGGGAAGACTGAGAAAGTTGATATGCCTTTTACTCGCAAAAGGGGGATTGCCAGATTGCTTGTGATGGTGCTCGATGTTGAGCAGATACCTGATTTTGCTCCGTGGTCTTATGATGGTGTGCACTATGACCTTGATGTTGGAATTATGCCCTAGAGGCAATAATAAATGTATAGTTATTATTATAATTCCTGTATCAAGATAATAGTTTATTATCCATGCTATAATTGTATTGAATGAAGACTCATTTACATGTGTGGATACATAGACAAAACACCGTCCCTAGCATGCCTCTAGTTGGCTAGCCAGTTGATCGATGATAGTCAGTGTCTTCTGATTATGAACAAAGTGTTGTTGCTTGATAACTGGATCACATCATTAGGAGAATCACGTGATGGACTAGACCCAAACTAATAGACGTAGCATGTTGATCGTGTCATTTTGTTGCTACTGTTTTCTGCGTGTCAAGTATTTATTCCTATGACCATGAGATCATATAACTCACTGACACCGGAGGAATGCTTTGTGTGTATCAAACGTCGCAACGTAACTGGGTGACTATAAAGATGCTCTACAGGTATCTCCGAAGGTGTTAGTTGAGTTAGTATGGATCAAGACTGGGATTTGTCACTCCGTGTGACGGAGAGGTATCTCGGGGCCCACTCGGTAATACAACATCACACACAAGCCTTGCAAGCAATGTGACTTAGTGTAAGTTACGGGATCTTGTATTACGGAACGAGTAAAGAGACTTGCCGGTAAACGAGATTGAAATAGGTATGGGGATACCGACGATCGAATCTCGGGCAAGTAACATACCGAAGGACAAAGGGAATGACATACGGGATTATACGAATCCTTGGCACTGAGGTTCAAACGATAAGAATCTTCGTAGAATATGTAGGATCCAATATGGGCATCCAGGTCCCGCTGTTGGATATTGACCGAGGAGTCTCTCGGGTCATGTCTACATAGTTCTCGAACCCGCAGGGTCTGCACACTTAAGGTTTGACGTTGTTTTATGCGTATTTGAGTTATATGGTTGGTTACCGAATGTTGTTCGGAGTCCCGGATGAGATCACGGACGTCACGAGGGTTTCCGGAATGGTCCGAAAACGAAGATTGATATATAGGATGACCTCATTTGATTACCGGAAGGTTTTCGGAGTTACCGGGAATGTACCGGGAATGACGAATGGGTTCCGGGAGTTCACCGGAGGGGGGCAACCCACTCCGGGGAAGCCCATAGGCTTTTGGGGGACACACCAGCCCTTAGTGGGCTGGTGGGACAGCCCCAAGGAGGCCTATGCGCCAAGATAAGAAAATCAAAGGAAAAGGAAAAAAAAAAGAGGGAAAAAGTGGGAAGGGAGGGGGACTCCTCCCACCAAACCAAGTCCAACTCGGTTTGGGGGGGGGGAGTCCTCCCCCCCTTGGCTCGGCCGACCCCTTGGGAGTCCCTTGGACCCCAAGGCAAGGTCCCCCTCCCTCCTCCTATATATATGGGGCTTTTAGGGCAGATTTGAGACGACTTTCTCACGGCTGCCCGACCACATACCTCCATAGTTTTTCCTCTAGATCGTGTTTCTGCGGAGCTCGGGCGGAGCCCTGCTGAGACAAGATCATCACCAACCTACGGAGCGCCGTCACGCTGCCGGAGAACTCTTCTACCTCTCCGTCTCTCTTGCTGGATCAAGAAGGCCGAGATCATCGTCGAGTTGTACGTGTGCTGAACGCGGAGGTGCCGTCCGTTCGGTACTAGATCGTGGGACTGATCGTGGGATTGTTCGCGGGGCGGATCGAGGGACGTGAAGACGTTCCACTACATCAACCGCGTTCTCTAACGCTTCTGCTGTACGATCTACAAGGGTACGTAGATCACTCATCCCCTCTCGTAGATGGACATCACCATGATAGGTCTTCGTGCGCGTAGGAAATTTTTTGTTTCCCATGCGACGTTCCCCAACAGTGGTATCAGAGCTAGGTTCATGCGTAGATGTCTTCTTGAGTAGAACACAAAAGGTTTTGTGGGTGGTGATGTGCGTTTTTCTGCCCTCCTTATTCTTTTCTTGATTCCGCGGTATTGTTGGATTGAAGCGGCTTGGACCGACATTACTCGTACGCTTACGAGAGACTGGTTTCATCGTTACGAGTAACCCCCTTTGCTCAAAGATGACTGGCAAGTGACGGTTTCTCCAACTTTAGTTGAATCGGATTTGACCGAGGAGGTCCTTGGATGAGGTTAAATAGCAACTCATATATCTCCGTTGTGGTGTTTGCGTAAGTAAGATGCGATCCTACTAGATACCCTTGGTCACCACGTAAAACTTGCAACAACAAAATTAGAGGACGTCTAACTTGTTTTTGTAGGGTATGATTGTGATGTGATATGGCCAATGATGTGATGTGATATATTGGATGTATGAGATGATCATGTTGTAATAGAAATATCGACTTGCACGTCGATGGTACGGCAACCGGCAGGAGCCATAGGGTTGTCTTTATACTAACATATTTGTGCTTGCAGATGCGTTTACTATTTTGCTAGGATGTAGCTTTAGTAGTAATAGCATAAGTAGCACGACAACCCCGATGGCAACACGTTGATGGATGATCATGGTGTGGCGCCGGTGACAAGAAGATCGTGCCGGTGCTTTGGTGATGGAGATCAAGAAGCACGTGATGATGGCCATATCATGTCACTTATGAATTGCATGTGATGTTAATCCTTTTATGCACCTTATTTTGCTTAGAACGACGGTAGCATTATGAGGTGATCTCTCACTAAAATTTCAAGACAAAATTGTGTTCTCCCCGACTGTGCACCGTTGCTACAGTTCGTCGTTTCGAGACACCACGTGATGATCGGGTGTGATAGACTCAACGTTCACATACAACGGGTGCAAAACAGTTGCGCACGCGGAACACTCGGGTTAAGCTTGACGAGCCTAGCATGTGCAGACATGGCCTCGGAACACATGAGACCGAAAGGTCGATCATGAATCATATAGTTGATATGATTAGCATAGGGATGCTTACCACTGAAACTACTCTCGACTCACGTGATGATCGGACTTGGGATAGTGTAAGTGGATCATGAACCACTCAAATGACTAGAGAGATGTACTTTTTGAGTGGGAGTTTAGCATATAATTTGATTAAGTTGAACTCTAATTATCTTGAACATAGTCTAAGTCCACTTTCAATATATTTGTGTTGTAGATCATGGCTCACGCAAGTGTCATCCTGAATTTTAATACGTTCCTAGAGAAAGCTAAGTTGAAAGATGATGGAAGCAACTTTGTAGACTGGGCTCGTAATCTTAAGCTAATCTTACAAGCTGGAAAGAAGGATTATGTCCTTAATGCTGCGCTAGGAGATGAACCACCCGCTACGGCTGATCAGGATGTTAAGAACGCTTGGTTAGCATGTAAGGAGGACTACTCAATAGTTCAATGTGCAGTCTTGTATGGCTTAGAGTCGGGACTTCAACGTCGCTTTGAGCGTCATGGAGCATTTGAGATGTTCCAGGAGTTGAAGTTTATCTTTCAGAAGAACGCCCGGATCGAGAGGTATGAGACCTCCGATAAATTCTACGCTTGCAAGATGGAGGAAAACTCGTCTGTCAGTGAACATGTGCTCAAAATGTCTGGGTACTCAAACCGTCTAGCTGAACTGGGGATTGAACTCCCGCAAGAAGCTATCACTGACAGAATCCTCCAATCACTGCCGCCAAGCTATAAAGGCTTTGTGTTGAACTACAACATGCAAGGGATGAACAAGTCTCCCGGCGAGTTGTTTGCGATGCTGAAAGTCGCAGAGTCTGAACTCCGTAAAGAGCATCAAGTGTTGATGGTGAGCAAGACCACTAGTTTCAAGAGAAACAGCAAAGGCAAGAAGGGCAATTCGAAGAAGAGCGGCAAGCCTGTTACCAATCCGCCGAAGAAACCCAAGGCTGGACCTAAGCCTGAAACAGAGTGCTTCTATTGCAAGGGTATGGATCACTGGAAGCGCAATTGCCCCAAGTATCTGGCAGATAAGAAGGCGGGCAAAGAAAAATCAGGTATATTTGATATACATGTTATTGATGTGTACTTAACCGGCTCTCGTAGTAGTGCCTGGGTATTCGATACCGGTTCTGTTGCTCACATTTGCAACTCGAAGCAGGAACTGCGGAATAGACGAAGGCTGGCGAAAGATGAAGTGACGATGCGCGTAGGAAACGGTTCCAAGGTTGATGCAATCGCCGTCGGCACCGTGTCACTTCAACTACCATCGGGATTAGTGATGAACTTAAATCATTGTTATTTAGTGCCTGCGTTGAGCATGAACATTATATCTGGATCTTGTTTATTGCGAGACGGTTACTCTTTTAAGTCTGAGAATAATGGTTGTTCTATTTCTATGAGTAATATCTTTTATGGTCATGCACCGAATGTGAGAGGATTGTTCATACTGAATCTCGATAGCGATATGCATATACATAACATTGAGACCAAAAGAGTTAGAGTAAACAATGATAGCGCCATGTTTTTGTGGCACTGCCGCTTGGGTCATATTGGTGTAAAGCGCATGAAGAAACTCCATGCTGATGGACTTTTGGAGTCACTTGACTTTGATTCACTTGACACGTGCGAACCATGCCTCATGGGCAAGATGACTAAAACTCCGTTCTCCGGAACAATGGAGCGTGGAAGTGACTTGTTGGAAATCATACATACCGATGTGTGTGGTCCGATGAGCGTGGAGGCACGCGGCGGATATCGTTATTTTCTCACCTTCACGGAAGATTTAAGTAGATATGGTTATGTCTACTTGATGAAGCACAAGTCTGAAACATTTGAAAAGTTCAAGCAATTTCAGAGTGAAGTAGAAAATCATCGTAACAAGAAGATCAAGTTCCTACGGTCTGATCGTGGGGGTGAATATCTGAGTTTCGAGTTTGGTGCTCACTTAAGACAATGTGGAATTGTTTCGCAGTTAACACCGCGTGGAACACCACAGCGTAATGGTGTGTCCGAACGTCGTAATCGTACTTTGTTAGAGATGGTGCGATCTATGATGTCTCTTACTGATTTGCCGTTATCATTTTGGGATTATGCATTAGAAACAGCTGCATTCACTTTAAATAGGGCACCATCAAAATCCGTTGAGACGACACCATACGAACTGTGGTATGGCAAAAGACCAAAGTTGTCGTTTCTTAAAGTTTGGGGATGTGATGCTTATGTCAAAAAGCTTCAGCCTGAAAAGCTGGAACCCAAAGCGGAAAAGTGCGTCTTCATAGGTTACCCAAAGGAGACAGTTGGGTACACCTTCTATCTCAAATCCGAGGGCAAAGTGTTTGTTGCTAAAAACGGAACTTTTCTCGAGAAGGAGTTTCTCTCGAGAGAATTGAGTGGGAGGAAGATAGAACTTGACGAGGTTGTCGAACCTCTCATCCCTCTAGATGGTGGCGCAGGGCAAGGGGAAACCTCTGTCGTTGCGACGCCGGTTGAGGAGGAAGTTAATGATGATGATCATGAAACTCCAGTTCAAGTTTCTGTTGAACCACGCAGGTCGACGAGATCACGTGCTGCTCCAGAGTGGTACGGTAATCCCGTCTTGTCAATCATGTTGTTAGACAACAATGAACCTGCAAATTATGAAGAAGCAATGGTGGGCCCAGATTCCAACAAATGGCTAGAAGCCATGAAATCCGAGATAGGATCCATGTATGAGAACAAAGTGTGGACTTTTGAGATACTACCTGAAGGCCGCAAGGCTATTCAGAACAAATGGATCTTCAAGAAGAAGACGGACGCTGACGGTAATGTGACCGTTTATAAAGCTCGACTTGTGGCAAAGGGTTTTTCACAAGTTCCAGGAGTTGACTACGATGAGACCTTCTCACCCGTAGCGATGCTTAAGTCCGTCAGAATCATGTTAGCAATAGCTGCATTTTTCGATTATGAAATCTGGCAGATGGATGTCAAAACGGCGTTCCTTAACGGTTTCCTTAAGGAAGAGTTGTATATGATGCAACCCGAAGGTTTTGTCGATCCTAAAAATGCTGACAAGGTGTGCAAGCTCCAGCGATCCATTTATGGACTGGTGCAAGCATCTCGGAGTTGGAACAAGCGCTTTGATGAGGTGATCAAAGCATTTGGGTTTATACAAGTGGTTGGAGAATCTTGTATTTACAAGAAAGTGAGTGGGAGCTCTGTGGCATTTCTAATATTATATGTGGATGACATATTACTGATTGGAAACAACGTAGAGCTTTTGGAGAGCATAAAAGGTTACTTGAATAAAAGTTTCTCTATGAAGGACCTAGGAGAAGCTGCTTACATTCTAGGCATTAAGATCTATAGGGATAGATCAAAACGCCTGATAGGACTTTCACAAAGCACATACCTTGATAAAGTTTTGAAGAGGTTCAAAATGGAACAGTCCAAGAAAGGGTTCTTGCCAGTGTTACAAGGTACGAGATTGAGTAAGACTTAGTGCCCAGCAACTGATGAAGATAGAGAGCATATGCGCTCCGTCCCCTATGCTTCAGCCATAGGCTCTATCATGTATGCGATGCTGTGCACTAGACCGGATGTTAGCCTGGCCATAAGTATGGCAGGTAGGTTCCAGAGTAATCCAGGAGTGGATCACTGGACGGCGGTCAAGAATATCCTGAAGTACCTGAAAAGGACTAAGGAGATGTTTCTCGTGTATGGAGGTGACGAAGAGCTCGCCGTAAAAGGTTACGTCGATGCAAGCTTTGACACAGATCCAGACGACTCTAAGTCGCAAACCGGATACGTATTTATTCTTAATGCGGGTGCAGTAAGCTGGTGCAGTTCCAAGCAAAGCGTCGTAGCAGATTCTACAAGTGAAGCGGAGTACATGGTTGCCTCGGAGGCGGCTAAGGAGGGTGTCTGGATGAAGCAGTTCAGTACGGATCTTGGAGTAGTTCCAAGTGCACTGGATCCAATAACCTTGTTCTGTGACAACACTGGTGCCATTGCCTTAGCAAAGGAACCAAGGTTTCACAAGAAGACCAGACACATCAAACGACGCTTCAACCTCATCCGCGACTACGTCGAGGAGGAGGACGTAAATATATGCAAAGTGCACACGGATCTGAATGTAGCAGACCCGCTGACTAAACCTCTTCCACGGCCAAAACATGATCGACACCAGGACTGTATGGGTGTTAGATTTATTACAATGTAATTCACATGGTGATGTGAGGGCTAGATTATTGACTCTAGTGCAAGTGGGAGACTGTTGGAATTATGCCCTAGAGGCAATAATAAATGTATAGTTATTATTATAATTCCTGTATCAAGATAATAGTTTATTATCCATGCTATAATTGTATTGAATGAAGACTCATTTACATGTGTGGATACATAGACAAAACACCGTCCCTAGCATGCCTCTAGTTGGCTAGCCAGTTGATCGATGATAGTCAGTGTCTTCTGATTATGAACAAAGTGTTGTTGCTTGATAACTGGATCACATCATTAGGAGAATCACGTGATGGACTAGACCCAAACTAATAGACGTAGCATGTTGATCGTGTCATTTTGTTGCTACTGTTTTCTGCGTGTCAAGTATTTATTCCTATGACCATGAGATCATATAACTCACTGACACCGGAGGAATGCTTTGTGTGTATCAAACGTCGCAACGTAACTGGGTGACTATAAAGATGCTCTACAGGTATCTCCGAAGGTGTTAGTTGAGTTAGTATGGATCAAGACTGGGATTTGTCACTCCGTGTGACGGAGAGGTATCTCGGGGCCCACTCGGTAATACAACATCACACACAAGCCTTGCAAGCAATGTGACTTAGTGTAAGTTACGGGATCTTGTATTACGGAACGAGTAAAGAGACTTGCCGGTAAACGAGATTGAAATAGGTATGGGGATACCGACGATCGAATCTCGGGCAAGTAACATACCGAAGGACAAAGGGAATGACATACGGGATTATACGAATCCTTGGCACTGAGGTTCAAACGATAAGAATCTTCGTAGAATATGTAGGATCCAATATGGGCATCCAGGTCCCGCTGTTGGATATTGACCGAGGAGTCTCTCGGGTCATGTCTACATAGTTCTCGAACCCGCAGGGTCTGCACACTTAAGGTTTGACGTTGTTTTATGCGTATTTGAGTTATATGGTTGGTTACCGAATGTTGTTCGGAGTCCCGGATGAGATCACGGACGTCACGAGGGTTTCCGGAATGGTCCGAAAACGAAGATTGATATATAGGATGACCTCATTTGATTACCGGAAGGTTTTCGGAGTTACCGGGAATGTACCGGGAATGACGAATGGGTTCCGGGAGTTCACCGGAGGGGGGCAACCCACTCCGGGGAAGCCCATAGGCTTTTGGGGGACACACCAGCCCTTAGTGGGCTGGTGGGACAGCCCCAAGGAGGCCTATGCGCCAAGATAAGAAAATCAAAGGAAAAGGAAAAAAAAAGAGGGAAAAAGTGGGAAGGGAGGGGGACTCCTCCCACCAAACCAAGTCCAACTCGGTTTGGGGGGGGGGGAGTCCTCCCCCCCTTGGCTCGGCCGACCCCTTGGGAGTCCCTTGGACCCCAAGGCAAGGTCCCCCTCCCTCCTCCTATATATATGGGGCTTTTAGGGCAGATTTGAGACGACTTTCTCACGGCTGCCCGACCACATACCTCCATAGTTTTTCCTCTAGATCGTGTTTCTGCGGAGCTCGGGCGGAGCCCTGCTGAGACAAGATCATCACCAACCTCCGGAGCGCCGTCACGCTGCCGGAGAACTCTTCTACCTCTCCGTCTCTCTTGCTGGATCAAGAAGGCCGAGATCATCGTCGAGCTGTACGTGTGCTGGACGCGGAGGTGCCGTCCGTTCGGTACTAGATCGTGGGACTGATCGCGGGATTGTTCGCGGGGCGGATCGAGGGACGTGAAGACGTTCCACTACATCAACCGCGTTCTCTAACGCTTCTGCTGTACGATCTACAAGGGTACGTAGATCACTCATCCCCTCTCGTAGATGGACATCACCATGATAGGTCTTCGTGCGCGTAGGAAATTTTTTGTTTCCCATGCGACGTTCCCCAACACTTGATGTGGAGGTCGAGGAGGTGTCACAAAAGAGCCACATGGTGCTGATATTCACATGGCCGATGGGGAGGATAGGGACAAGGATCATGGTGATGCGAATGATCAACATTATGATCAGTCAAAGGATAACATTAACCCTCCTCCCTCTTCTAATAAGGAGAAACCGGTTCTTATTGGGGGTGCATCTTCTACATCAAAGTCACCCATGGCTGCATTTCGTTTTGGTTCTTTTGATGTTATGAGTGCATCATACAACCTTGGGAGTGCTTTTGTACAAAAGGAGGTGGATGTTGAGGCAGCCCCTTTTGTTCCAATTCAACGCTCTGTATCCACATCAAAGTTGGTTTCACCTCCGCATATGCTTTGTCAGGAGAAGAGACGAGCATTTTCTGCGGTACCGCCTCCGCAGGAGGAGTGCTGTCCTCCTTCTCCTACATCGTAGGCTGTGAGGGATGAGTCACTGCTTATGCAAGATAGCAAGCAGGAGGCGAGCCGTCCTCCTTGTAACGCCCCGGACACACCCGTCGACGGTCGTTACTCCTGGCGGGATCTAGACTGGCCGCATATATCAATACTAGTCTTTTCTGCGCACTTTGTCCTCACTCATGCGCACCCGGGATGAACTTCCCGGTCGGTCACCCATCCTAGAACTACTCCAAGCCGAGCACGCTTAACCTAGACTGGCCCCATATATCAATACTAGTCTTTTCTGCGCACTTTGTCCTCACTCATGCACACCCGGGATGAACTTCCCGGTCGGCCACCCATCCTAGAACTACTCCAAGCCGAGCACGCTTAACCTGAAAGTTCTGTTCAAATTGGCTCCCGGAAAAGAAGGAATTCCTTATTGATATGAGTAGTCTATCATCCCTAATAAGCCAGGCTATCGACATACACCACCGCTCAGAGGAGCCGACGTCCTTGTCGGGCCACAGGAGCGTTCCCTCTTGGCACAAACGTCTATGCTTCCAGTCCAGTACATGGGCCATGTCGTGTGCCACGACGGGTCACAAACGTCATGAACAACATGACCGCACACATGTCCGCAAACATCCGTGTAACCGCGAGGGTCGGCTCTGATACCAAACTTGTAACGCCCCGGACACACCCGTCGGTGGTCATTACTCCTGGCGGGATCTAGTCTGGCCCCATATATCAATACTAGTCTTTTCTGCGTACTTTGTCCTCATTCATGCGCACCCGGGATGAACTTCCCGGTCGGTCACCCATCCTAGAACTACTCCAAACCGAGCACGGTTAACCTGGGAGTTCAGTTCAAATGGGCTCCCGGAAAAAAAGGAATTCTTATTGATATGAGTAGTCTATCATCCTAATAAGCCAAACTATCACACTCCTAGTCCTGCTTCTTCTCGTCAGGCTGCGGAAAATAAGTTGCAGTCAGCGGTACAGAATGATCATCGTACTTCGAATAGTAAGCAGCATGTGCTTTTTTCTAAGTATGATAAATTTGTACAGGAAACAATTCTTGACCAGCATTATGATTCTGTGGCAACAGGGAAGACCCACAATGAGATTTCTACTGATGATGTGATCTCTTTTGGTGGGATCCCGGATCCTACATCTGGTGATAGACGTTTCAGTCAGCGTATTCAGGAGAAGCCTGATGCTGATGACATGTTGATGGGACGTGCTATGCGGGCTGCAAAATTACGAGATGTTGAATCAACTACAGGTTTGTCTATTGATCAGGCTGCTACTATTTTAAACTTATCTGACTCTGAGATCATGAATAATGCTAGCGACATAGGTATTTCTATGGGTGCATCTAGTGAAAATATAGCTAAGTCCATCAATGATATTCTTGATTTAGAAGTTGATAGAACCATAGAGTTTATGAAAAACCTAGCAGCGGTTAAGCCTATGAATGACTCAGATATTAATGACTTAGGAGGTGCAGACCTTCAAACATTATGTGATAACATTTTACATATAGACGGGGAAGTAAACGATGAGGATGATATGGGTTTGGAGGGGTATATGGCCCCTTCGAATGTGGATTGTCATTCACAACCTTTGGGTACACATAATGACTTAAATCGTATTCAGGAAAAAACAAGGAGACCTTGGAAAAGGAAGGTTTATCCTGAATCAGTGGTTAGGAGGAGCGCGAGAGTTAAACAAAAGAAAAAAAATTCATGATGAATTATGAAAGGAATTTTTTGGAATAGCAGAGGTCTTGCGGACTTGGCTAAAAAAAGGTTCCTTAGAGAAGAATCGATACAATATAATCTGGGTTTCAAGGCATTACAAGAAACTGCAAGAGATAACTTCACACCTCAATTTTTAAATAATTTATCAGGAGGGGTTGAATTTGATTGGCATTGTCTACCACCAAGGGGAAGATTCGGTGGGATCTTACTTGGGGTTAAGTGCGAGACTTTAGAGGTGATGAGTGTGGTCTATGGTGAGTTCACCGTCAAATTTCGTGTAAGGTCGAAAGTTGATGGTTTCAAGTGGGCTTTAGTGGTTGTGTATGGGGCGGCACAATTAGAGCTCAAATCTGATTTTCTTGCAGATCTAGTGAGAATCTACGAAGATGAAACACTACCAATTATGGTGGGGAGATTTTAATATTATTCGAAGACAGAATGAAAAAAATAATGACAATTTTGACACAAGATGGTCAATGATGTTCAATATGGTTATTGAGGGACTCAATTTGAGGGAGATTGATCTTACTGGTAGACAATACACTTGGGCAAATTCATTACCGGTGCCAACATATGAGAAGTTGGATCGGGTACTTACTAGTGTTGAGTGGGAGCAGAAATACCCATTAGTCACAGTACAAGCTCTACAGAGGGCAATCTCAGATCACAAACCTCTTCTGGTTGACTCAGGGGAGGCCAATCATAGGGGCAACAAAAATGTCTTCTCATTCGAACTAAGTTGGTTTGAAAGAGAAGGTTTCATGGATTTCATTGCCAATGAATGGGCTAGAGATTTAGGTGGATCCACCAGTGTGGAAATTTGGCAAAACAAAATCAGACATTTGCGTCGATTCCTTAGAGGATGGGCGAAAAATCAGAGTGGTATTTATAAGAAAGAAAAAGAAAGACTCACGAATCTGATTGATGAACTAGACGTCAAAGCTGAGTCTGCTCAGCTAAATCTTATTGAAAGGAATATTAAAATTGATGCTGAGACTAAATTGCAAAAATTAATGAGAGAGGAGATGAAATGGGCACTAAGAGCTAAGGTGATGAAGGTGATTCATGGGGATGATAACACTCAGTTCTTTCACATGATTGCAAATGGCAAACATCGAAAGAAGATAATTACTCAACTAGAGCAAGATGAGGGAACTATAATAGGTCATGAAAACTTAAAGTTATATATTTCATAATATTATAAGAGTCTTTTTGGTGCACCAGATGAGAGGATGATCTCTTTGGATGAAAACAATGTTTAGGATATACCTCAACTTAATGAACAGGAGAATGAGGTTTTATCAGCCAAATTCACAGAAGGAGGTGTATGATTCAATAACACAAATGAAACACAATAAAGCACCGGGACCAGATGGGTTCCATGCAGAATTTTATAGAAAGTGTTGGCATGTCATGAAGGGGGATCTAATGGCTATGTTCCATGATTTATTTAATGGTCGACTACAGTTATTTCACCTTAACTTTGGAACAATCACGTTGTTGCCAAAAAAGGTGGACGCCATGCGCATTCAACAGTTTAGACCTATTTGTTTACTCAATGTGAGCTTCAATATTTTTACTAAGGTGGCCACCAATAGATTAACGAAGATAGCCGATTCAGTTGTCCAACCAACACAGTCTGCGTTTATGCCTGGGCGACACATCTTGGAGGGTGTGGTCGTTCTACATGAAACGCTTCATGAAATTCACACAAAGAAACTAGATGGGGTTATCTTTAAAGTGGATTTTGAAAAAGCTTATAATAAACTTAAGTGGTATTTTCTTCAACAAGCCTTACGTATGAAAGGGTTCAATGAAAAGTGGAGACAGCAGGTTGACACTTTCATTCATAAAGGGAGTGTTGGAGTTCAAGTTAATGACGACATTGCTCATTTCTTTCAAACCCATAAGGGGTTAAGACAGGGTGATTCAATGTCTCCAGTATTGTTTAATATAGTAGCAGATATGTTGACAATACTCATTGAAAGTGCCAAGGAGAAAGGCCAAATAGGTGGTCTCATTCCACATCTGGTAGATGGAGGTTTGTCCATTTTACAATATGTGGATGATACAATTATTTTCATGGAACATGATATGGAGAAAGCGAGGAATATGAAATTAATATTGTGTTTATTTGAACAACTATCGGGGTTGAAAATCAATTTTAACAAAAGTGAACTCTTATGCATTGGGAAGGCAAGAGAAGAGCAAGACGCTTATCGACAGCTATTTGGTTGTGAAATGGGTTCTCTACCTTTTAGCTATCTTGGGATTCCTATTCACCACAGGCGTTTAACAATTAAAGAATGGAAATGTATTGAAGAAAGATTTGAAAAGAAGCTAAGTTGCTGGAAGGGCAAGCTTATGTCACATGGAGGGAGGTTGGTTTTAATAAACTCTGTGTTAATAAGCCTACCCATGTTCCTTTTGTCTCTTTTCGAAATACCTATAGGGGTACGGAAAAGACTAGATTTTTATAGATCTCGTTTCTTTTGGCAAACTGATGAGAATAAGAAAAAATATAGATTAGCACGTTGGGATATGATTTGTAGACCCGAAGACCAAGGGGGTTTGGGAATTGAAAATTTAGAAGTAAAGAACAAATGCTTGCTTAGCAAATGGCTGTATAGATTATCCACATAGACAGAAGGTATGTGGATTCAAATATTAAGAAATAAGTATCTTAATACAAGAACTTTAGCTCAAGCTACAGTTAGACCCGATGACTCACCTTTCTGGAAAGGGTTAATGAGGACAAAGATTAATTTCTTCCAAAGGGTGAAATTTATAGTAGGGGGTGGTACCTCAACAAGATTTTGGGAAGATACTTGGCTTGGGGACACACCACTTGCTCTACAATATCCCATGCTCTACAATATTACGCAACGTAAGCAGGACTATGTGTTCACAGTCTTACAATCGATACCTATTAATATGCACTTCACGCGAGCTCTAGAAGAGCACGTTGGGAGGCATGGATGCATCTGGTAAGAAAACTTATGCAGGTACAATTATCTGATCATCCAGACAGCGTTCGATGGATTTTAACTGTGAATGGGGTATTCTCAGTAAAGTCCATGTACATAGATCTGATTAATTCAGGACCTTTATCTAGATCGCTGCATATTTGGAATATCAAAGTGTCGTTAAGGATTAAAAAAATTATGTGATTTTTACACAAAGGTGTGATATTAACCAAAGATAATTTAATTAAGCATAGTTGGAGAGGTAGATCTAATTGCTGTTACTGTGATCAACATGAAACAATTAGACACTTGTTCTTGGACTACCCTCTTGCAAAACTACTTTGGCGTACTGTCCATATAGCTTTTAATGTGATCCCACCTACATGCATCAATTCAATATTTACAACATGGCTCGATGAAGTGGACGTTAGAGTATCTAAACTTATTAGAATTGGGATATGTGCTCTATTGTGGGCTATATGGAATACCAGGAACGACATAATCTTTAATGGTAAGAATTTCAACAATTTTTTGCAGGTCATATTCCGAGCAACGTTCTGGATCTGTACGTGGTCATTACTCAGTCATGCGGACAACAGGGAGCTTATGGTTACTGGGTGCAACCGATGGGAGATGGCCGCACGGGTTATCTTCAACCGGTTTGGATGGCGTGCTAGTAATAGACTAGGTGTATAGACATCGTAGTCTGATATTAGTTACGCCGGATGTGGCAAGTTCTTAAGAGTTGGTTTATTTTCAGATTCAAAAAAAAGAGTTGGTGTATTTTCAGATTCATTTTATTTCCGACATACAGACTTATCTCGAACTATGTTGTTACTTTGGATTTTTAATAATATGGCTGCATGCATCGATTGATGCAGAGGCCGGGGGCTTGTTTCCTCCTTTTCAAAAAAAAAATAAGAGCAAACATTGAGGTGCTTAAGCGGAACGGTCCGGGCGATGGGCTCTGCCCACTATGTGGACCGTTGAGGACTCGAATCACATTTTCTTTTCATGCGTATCCGCCCTGTTCCTTTGGAGCTGCCTCCGGGAGTCCATTGGCGGGCATTGGTGTAACAGCAACTTCCTGGACTTGTTTTTCGAGGCCCAGGCCTCCCCCTCCCCCCACCCCACGGAGACTTCACATTAGGTGGCTGGTCATTGGGGTCCTTTCCTGGACGCTATGGACGGTTCGGAATAAGTTTGTCATACAACATGAGGTTTCCTTTTTGACTGATGAAAGTTTGTGATACAACATGAGGTTTGTGATACAACGATTGTTGTCTGATGACTGAGGTTTCCTTTTTCATCCTCGCTAAGGAGCATGAAAAACCACCATATACCCAAGCTCCCGGTCAGTTTTCCAACTTATCCTGGATGAACCTCCGCGCCTTTGGAAGTTCTCAGTAACCTACTTCTCAATAGCAACCTTGCAGAAGGTCTCAATAGCCTACTTCTCAGGGACAACTTTTTTTTCAAGAAAAACTCAGGGTCAACTGCAGCAATAAGGACTAAAAGTAACAGTAAAACTGCAGTGAAATTATCTTCACTTACATATTGTTCAGTGAGGTAGGAAATGGAAGGAAACGGTTGCACCTCTACTGAACCAAGTGGCGCTGATCGCTTGCCTAACCTGCAAGTCAAATTCGCTGACTGGGGATGTCACAAAAAGACGAATTCAGAGGCCTTGGAGTTTGTGTGGAAATTCTCCATTCTTGAAGTGAAAACTGGCCAAAAACATGTGTACATGCTTGCTCACAGGGTTGCCGTCAGTTGCTATTCAGTCAGGAACCTGGACTGAGTCAGAAACATGGACTAAAATTGCTTACAATTGCCATGAAACTCTGTTCTCAGCGGCACGGAGAGGGATTCATCATCTTCCTCGCCATGCGTACCACCACTTCCAAGCTCCTGCTCATATTTTTTCGAACCGGGCTTCCCCCCTTTTCATTATATGCATAACGGAAATACATCGTTTTGCTCCGAAACCAGAATAAGAAAGGAAAAGAGGGTTGTGTGCCAGCCATATTGCCTAGCATATAGCAGCCAGCCCAATAGTATACATATCAGAACAAGCAGGCAAGAAAGAATTGATCCAAGCATAATATTGCCACATAGAATTAGGAACATATTCAGTACCCAGCATCGACCCAACTGTCCTCCAGACAACTCTAGCAACAGGACAAAGAAACATCATATGTTGAGCAGATTCCATCTGATCACAGAAGGAACATGTGGGATCACCTTGCCAGTTTCTCTTTTTTAAATTGTCTCTCGTTAGGATAGCATCTTGGCACATCTGCCACATAAAAATTTGGATTTTCAAAGGTATCTTAGATCCCCAAATCCATTTATGATTTGACCCAGCCAAATTTCTTTCTAGCCAACGATACATAGACTTGGTAGTATATTCATGGGAACTATCCAATTTCCAATATACTTCGTCATCTTTCTCTCTGTCCAACTTCCTCATTACATAATTTTTGAGCTCATCCCATCTCATGAGCATATCACTGGTAAACCTTCTACGAAAGGAGGTACAAGGATTCATCGATTCTATTTTATTTACTGCATTATTTTGTTCAATGCAAATCTCAAAAAGATCAGGGAATTTATCTTTCATACTAAAGTTATTACCCAGATCATCAGACCAAAGACTCGCAATATCACCCTTATTAACCCTAATTCCCCTTCCAGCCATATAATATTCCCTAACTTTCAAAAGTGCTTTCCAACAGGGGGAATCACTTGCTTTCTGTTTGACCAGCACAGCAGATGATTTTTTGAGATATTTAGCTCTCACTATGTCTTGCCACAGCCCCTTCTTTTTCTCTAATTTCCACCACCACTTTGTGAGCAAACTGATATTTTGTTTTCTCAGATCTTTAACACCAAGTCCTCCTTTCTTTTTAGATCTACATATTCTCCCCCATTTTACCATATGATATCCTCCTTTATTACCATTTCGATGCCAGAAAAACTTCCTTCTGGGTTTATCCCATCTCTCCGGGGTTGATTTATTAATCAAGAACATAGACATATAATATGAGGGAATATGTGAAAGTACATCATCAACTTTGATAAGTCTACCCCCACTGGACAGTGTTTCACTGATCCAGGATTCACCATGGCTAACAAACTTGTCATCCACAAACATCCAGTCAGAGCCCTTGAGACCAGCATGGCTGATAGGGACTCCCAAGTATTTAATAGAAAAGCTGCCAATCTCACAGTTGAACATCTCAGCATATTTTCTCACAGTATCATCATCAGCCCCCACTGAAAAAATTTCACTTTTTAGGAAATTAATCTTCAAACCTGACATGATCTCAAAGAGATATAACAGGAGTTTGATGTTCAATACTTCCCTAGGATTATCTTCGAAACAAAGAATAGTATCATCTGCATATTGTAATATAGCAACCCCATGTTCAACCAAATCAGATGCCAACCCTTTAAAAAGATCATTTTCCTGTGCATTAAGGACCATCTTGGTCAAGCAATCAGCAGCTAGGTTAAACAAAAAAGGGGAAAGGGGATCCCCATGTCCCACACCTTTAGCACTTTGAAAATATTCCCCCACTTCATCATTTAGTTTCACACTAATTGTTCCCCCTACCAGAATGTTCTTAATCCAACCCACCACTTGGGATTAAAGTTTCTTTTAACATGGCATTCAAGCAAGAAGTTCCAGTTAACTTTATCATAGGCCTTCTCAAAATCAAACTTAAGCACAATCCCAGGTTTCTTACGAATATAAGAATAATGCAAAATTTCATGGAGAGACATAATCCCATCCATAATATCTCTACCTTTAATAAAGGCATTCTGGTGTCTACTGAACAAAGTATCAACAAAAGGTTCAAGCCTGATGGTAAGTACTTTAGTGATCAATTTATAAATGCATCTAAGCAAACAAATGGGTCTGAACTGCTGAATCTTATCAGCCCCAACCACTTTGGGTAACAAAGTAATAATCCCATAGTTGAGTCTCTCCACATCTAATTTATCGTTATAAAACCAATCAAAGAGCATTCTCACATCATTTTTAACCACACCCCAGCAACTTTGAAAGAATTCAATCAGAATATTATCAGGACCTGGAGCTTTATTATTTTTCATAGAGAATAAAGCATTCCTGATCTCTAGCTCTGAAAAAGGTCTAAGTAATATGAAATTGTCAATATCTCTTAATTTCTCCTGTTCTTTCCACATATTACTGTCAATCCCACACAAGTTCCCAGGAGCAGGGCCAAAAAGTTCTCTGTAGAAGTTTGTAGCATGTCTCAATAGATTCTCATTCCCTTCAATAACTACCCCATCACAACAAAGAGATACAATAGTGTTTCTCCTCCTCATCCCATTCACCATTCTATGAAAATAACCAGTATTATTATCCCCTTTCAATAACCGGTTTTCATGAGAATTCTGTATCCAGGATATTTCCTCTTCCATCAAGAGATTATTCAATTCTACCTCAAGATCTACTTTCTTACAATATAATTCTGGCGATAAAGTATCAGTTTCTTGCAACATTTCCAAGTGATCAAGTTCCTCTCTCAACCATTTTCTTCTCAGCCTTGCTTTACCAAAGTTATTCGAGCTCCATCCTTTAATTTTTTTCTTAAACCTCTTCAGTTTTATATTAATGATGTCAATAGGATTCTTAGAATGGACAGGTTGCATGCAAATTTGTGCCACCAAGGGTAAGAATTCAGGATTCTGTAGCCAGTTCAAGTCAAATTTAAAACCTCTAGTCTTAATAGGAATAGGAATGTTATATCTGCAGTGTTTAAAACCAGGGGGCAATGGCCTGAAATTTCCCTCACAATTTTCCTGACAAAAGTAAAAGGGAAAAGATGTTCCCAGGAACTAGACATAAGCACTCTATCCAGTTTCTCAAGTGTTGGAATATTGTGATTATTGGACCAGGTGTATTGGCCACCACTCATATCAACCTCTCTCAGAGAGAAAGTATTTATGATAGTATTAAAGAGATCAGAAGGATGACCCAATCTTACTTTCTTATTTTTTTCACTGTTAAATCTCAGGATATTAAAATCCCCCCAATAATGTAAGGGCATGTCACCTCCCTACACATATCAGCTAATTCAGTAAGAAACTCCATCTTATGCTCTTCATGAGCAGAACCATATACTGTCATAATGCAGCAATTATCCCTTCTACATTTGTCCCAAACTTCAAGTTTCAGAATATATTTGCCAGCTGAACAGGTTTGAATATCAAAATAGTTATTCCTAACTCCACAAATAATGCCACCAGATTTCCCTACAGCAGGAATCCAATTCCAACAGAAGTTATCTCCAGGATCAAATTTCCTCAAGAACTTAGAGGAAAAGTCCCTTTTCATTGTTTCTTGAATACCCACGAAATCAAGATTGAAATCTCTAATCAGATCACTTAAATAGGTTATCATACCTCTTTTTCCCATCCCCCTACAATTCCAGAATAGGCACATCATTTCTTTTTATGTTTAGGGGATTGAGTTTTATTGCTAGGTTTACCAGGATCCATGGTCTTACCTGCAATTCCACTCAATCTTTGGTTTTGACTTCTAGTTATAGGTTTAGAGATCATCACATTAACTTTCTTTTTTCTCTTTTTCTAGATCTAACACTTTTAAATAATTCCTCATCTATATCTTCCTCATCCCCCCAGGCTGTGTTAAGAGGAGAGGATTCCCCCACAGCATTAGTAATCAACAACACATCTTCTTGTTGTTTGTCATCAGTATTAATTTTCTTAGCTATATTAGCTCTAGACTTCTCCAGTTCTCTAATAACATCAATAACAGTAAAGTCATCATCAGGAATATTCACTCCCATGTGTGAAGCCATATTTATAATTTCCATATTGGACAGCACATCAAAAGAATTTTCAGATATAGGTTCATTACCTTGTAGATTCCTCTTTCTTGCCATCTTCTTAGCTCTGGCACCAACATGTTCCAGATTGATCCCAACAGTCCTTTTGCTGAATCTGGCCTGCACTTCTTCCAGAACAGGAGGAGTAGGAACAACATCCACATCTTCACAGGATTCCCCAGGGGATTGCACAAAGTAAGTTTGATCTTCCTTCTGACAGTTCTTATCATCATATTTCATCTCAGTAACAGTAGGTTCTCCCACACAAGCATCCAAATAAGAGGAAAATTTTATGTTTATCACAGGACTGGGAACAATCTGCATAGAATTCACCACAATTTTCTCATAGGAAATATCCTCAATAGTCTCTTTTTCAATTTCTTTCATGAGACTTTCTTCTGCTTCAGCAGCCATAGAATCTATGAGCAACATATCATCCACATCCTCACTTTCTTCATCAGATTGTGTTTCCTCACTTTTTTCCTGATTCTGTATCATCTCAGCTTTTTCCTGAATCGTGTCCAACTTTATATTCATCATATTTTTTCCTCCAGACATGCCAGAGGGAGCCGAAGACTCCCCCATAGTAGATGAAGAAGCATTCTGCCCATCAGGTCGAATATTTTCATTGAGCTTAGCTATTTTTGGAGAGTTTCCCCCATCAGCCTCCATTTGCACATTAATTTTTTCTTTAGGAGGATTTATCACAAGGATCTTATCTACAGAGAAGAAGAAGTCATAAAAATGACCCCCCCCCCCCCAAAAACTCCTTCAGCAGATGCAGGGATATTTTCAGCATGTCTACAACCCAGCTTAATTCTGACCGATTCAGGTCTGTTTATAGTAGCCTTATCTATTTCCAGAGTAACACCAACCAAGGAACCCACATATGCAATGTTCTTTTCATGTCTTTTATCTAAAGCAATATTGCTAACATTGACCCAAGCAATGTTAAGTATACCCTTGGGCCCCACAGACTCTGACCACTTCCTCAGATTAATAACAGCCCCACAGCTCTTCACATTCATACTTTCAGCAAAACATGCTTTATCAACATCCCTAGGTGATGGAAACCTCATCACAAAAATATTTGGACCAATAGATCTAGCAGAACATCTCCAGTTGGTGTTAATATAAGCGTTGAAAAATTCCTCCAGCTGCCTACCAGATGCTTGTCCCTCGACCACAGATATAACAATGAATCTATTCCTATCAGTAGTCTGGTTCGGTGTACTATGATCATGTATATAGAAAAAACCCTTCCCTCTAGCTTGGAATCCACACATCGGAGCCACACATTCCCAAGGCAGCACCGTATTGCACATCGAAGCCAAATGACCATGGTTCCCACATCTACCACAAACAGCACGCGGACAGAACGCAGGTAAATGACCCAGCTCATATGTGTCCTAGTTGCCTTGAACTTGCTGGCCTCTGATGCACTTCAGCTCGGGCCGGCTGGCACTTGGGCAGGTGCAAGTTGCATACTGCGGGAGCAGGACGCCCTGATGTCCTTCAAGCACGACATCACCAGCGACCCCATGGGCGTCCTTGACTCTTGGCACAAAGAAGGCCAAGGGGACTGCTGTCAGTGGAGGGGCGTCAAGTGCAGCAACCGGACCGGCCATGTCCTTAGGCTTCATCTTCGTAATTAACCCCCGGAAGGGTACTACGAAGACAACACAGCTTTGGTTGGCCAGATAAGTAATTCTTTGCTCTCCATGGATCGTCTAGTGCACCATGATCTCAGCATGAATTACCTCGAGGGCCCAAGTGGCCGCATGCCGGAGTTCTTGGCCTCTTTGACGAGTACCCCCTCAGCTCGACAACCTCTCAAACCTGCAGCATCTTGACCTCTCATGCCATGCTATGTACTCAAGAGACATTTCATGGGTAGCACGCATCCCTAATTTGCAGTCTCTTGGCATGAATGGGGTAGACCTCAACATAATAGTTGATTGGCTATATATTGTCAACATGATTCCTTCTTTGAAGGCCCTTGACCTTAGCACTTGCTCTCTTTCAACTGCAAATCAGTTTCTCCCACATAGTAACCTTACCAAACTCGAGAGGCTTGATCTCTCTGGCAACATCTTTGCCCACCCAATGGCAAGGGGATGGTTTTGGAATTTGACAGGCCTCCGACATCTCTACCTTGCCGGAACTCAGCTATACGGTCAAGCACCTGATACACTGGCACATATGACGTCCCTCCGAGTGCTTGATTTGTCACTTAATAGTAACATGGGGAGGATGACTACAAGCTTCAAAAACCTATGCAATCTGAGAAGCCTGGACCTTTCTTCATGTCGAAATGATGGAAATATAAAGGATATTATAGCGAGGATGCCCCAGTGTCCCTTGAACAAACTGCAACACTAGTGGGGACGGGGCCTTTAGCCCCGGCCCGTAAGGGGCTTTAGTCCGGGTTCACCAACCGGGACTAAAGGGGCGGGACTAAAGGCCTAACCTTTAGTCCCCGCCCTGTTACAAGCCGGGACTAAAGGCGCTCCACGTGGGCGCCTCGTAGCCGCCCCAGGGGCAGGCCCTTTAGTCCCGATTCGTTACACGGACCGGGACTAAAGAGTTTCAGATTTTGCTTATTTTTGGGGGTTTTTTTGAATGAAATTATTTTTGGGTTTTAGGGTTTTAGGGTTTAGGTGTTCGGGAGATTAACGTGATGCCTCGTTTGGTGTTCGGGAATTAGTTTTCATATAATTTAAATAGAAATAATTATGCATATATATAAGATTAACTTATCTTACAAGCGAGCATATATATACAATTATATGGAGATCTGAATTATTGGGACTAGAGCCCGTCTATTCGATTACATGGACGAACATCAGTAATGGCCCCTAGCTACACTAAATCGTCCTTTGTCATCTATAGCTTCCGTCCTCAGAAATCCCGCAAGCTCCTCTGCAACAGCAATCGCGCGTTGCTCTGGTAGGACCTTCGTCCTCATGGCCGTGTGCTATATAAGAAGAGGAGATGAATATGAATATCAATCATGATAACAAAGAATGACTGGTAAAAATAGAGGTGTGAATGTTCATTGCTTACGTCGAATCTGTGATCCTTGTGCTCAGAGGTAAACGTGCGAATGGTCTCGCAAACATAGTATCCGCATAGATGCGTTCCCCGTGGCTGCTGGTCGCACTTTACGAGAATAGAATATATATAATCAAAATAATAATCTAGCATCATAAA
Source organism: Hordeum vulgare subsp. vulgare (assembly GCF_904849725.1). Lineage (NCBI taxonomy): Eukaryota > Viridiplantae > Streptophyta > Magnoliopsida > Poales > Poaceae > Hordeum > Hordeum vulgare. The sequence goes on from NC_058524.1 coordinate 3,171,723, forward strand.
TGTATTGAAAATAGAAGTATATCATACTACTACTTACCTGAGCCGCTCTAAAGGTCAGCTTCTCAGGAAAGTTACCGGGGGTCACGCACTTGAACCGCTTCCAAACCCTGCCCGACAAGGATAATGATTTGCTTAGTTTTTCATTAATTGATATATCAGAAAATCATCGAAAGAGACCGATAGAGCGCAAGAATGATTGAAATTACCCTTGGAGCATGTCCTGCAGGCTTTGGAACTGTTCCAAGGGTCTCGATAATGGGTCGAAGGCATCAACTCTTCCCTTATCAATTTGAATGTCCAACAGAATCCAATGGAAGCTGCACATGTATATATGTGTGTGTGTGTGTGTGTGTCAGTAACTTATCGATTACACTTATAAGTGAATGGACACAACAGAGTAAAGACCCTCACCTGAAGTTGTATGGAAACAGTATGTGGTCACAGAAATTTTGATCTGTTAGAAACCTTAGAAGGTTTTCCTCCGTCTCCTTGAGTTTATTAGTTAGCGTCGCTATATGTATTTTATCTGGGTCAATAAACCCAATATTTAGGATGTTCTTACTTTTACAATCCAGAATCTTCATTCTGCATAATAGAGTACAAGTTATATATAGACAATGAATTGAAATAACTAAACAAGTTATATGTAGACAACGAATTGAAAAACTTACAAACAATAGCAACTCATAAGCAATTTGTCGAGGGCGTCTCCATTGTACATCTGGAAGAGTTCATCAAAGTCGATATGGATTTCTTCGGGGCGGCCGTAGTACTCCCGTGGGACACTCAGCACGATCATCGTTCTCCCATTCTTTGATTCACTTAAGTACCATTGATGCAAGTAATGCATATTTGTTGGGAGATCATCTTTGCTGACCAAAGGCTCTCCCATGACAAACTGTGGCTTAGGGGCTACCACAGCCTTGGGTATCCTGTCGTCTTGGGAAGCCAACAAATCTTCAACCGAGACACCACATTCAGCCGCCCACTCCTTTGCTATTTCAAAAGCTTGCCCCTGCACCGGAGGAGGAACATTCTTGGTTAACACCTTGAGGGGTGGGATCGACTGTTTGGCCTGTTGTCCAAGTTGAGGAACGTCTGATTTTTTTTCTTGCTTGTAGTTGAACTTGATTTGCTCCCACTTGCACTTGCACGTGATCTGCTCTTTTTCACTTCCTTCTGCAATGTGCGTGTATAGTCATCAGGCTTATGGTGTAAGTCATACTGTGATGGAAGGGTCATGAAGTCTTTTGCCCATGCTATTTGCTTCTCGGTGTATTCCGGGCGGGGCTCGGGTTCCTTCTTTTTCATCTGCGCATCATGATGTTCCTTTGCTATCCTGGCGTTTTCCTCGGGGGTACGATCATAAGGTCTGATAGGAAAATTAGCATGAGGTACCTTTGGGAGGGGCGGCCATTTGCACTTTGGGGGGCTCCGTCGCTTAGGAATCGTCGGTGGAGCGTTCTTCGTGGCACGCTTCCGCTTAGTATCCTGTGCGGGCGGCGGCGGAGACAGACGACCCAAGTCCGGCGGCGGTGATCGAGATGGACTCGTGTTGTGCTGGCCGACGTCATGTGAAGGGCTTGGAGGTAATGGAGGTGTAGGTGACCTGCGACGACTCGGAGGCGGTGTTGTCCTTGGGGCTGAGCCTGGAAGCTTGATGTAGTTCTTGTCCCATAGGATGACTCCACCCAGTACTTCTCCGAGTGTCCTCTCATCTTCGGGTCCGGCTATGTCGATCTCCATATCATGAAACCCCGTCATGATTTCATCCACCCCGATTTTAGCAAAGCCAGCTGGAATCTAACGGCCATGCCAGCGTGCGTCAGGGCCAGAAGGTAAAGCTTGTCCGACGGCCACCTTCATGGATATGTTCTTGAATTTCTGATGGAGTTCACATGATGTTGACTCCTTGATTCCATCCACGGGGTAGCCGGGACCGCCCTCTATCATTCTTCGTGCATCGTCGGGCGGGGCCTCAGATTCAGCCACGCTGCTTTTCCGCTTAGATGGGGCGCCGGTAATATCAAGTGCAGGATCTTCCTGGCGCGCTACTCCTCTAAGCTCATCAATCTGCTTCTGTTGCTCGTTAATCCTGGCAAGCAACTGGTTGAACTTGTCATTCTCCTCATCCTGCTGCCGCTTCTTTGCTCTCTCTCGGCTTCTATAAGTGTCTTGGTCTCTGGCAAACCCAAGCCACCACGGGTAAGAAGGACCGAAGCCTCGCGTTCGTCCTCCATGTTCGTCATTGCCGAGGACCAGTGTGAGCAAATCTTTCTCTCTATCTGCAGTGAACTTTATTTTTCCCTCCTTAATTTCTTTCACTATCCTTTTCCAATTCTCCCTGGGTATCCTAAGACCGTCATTGCAGATGAGGTCCCCTGTTTTTTCGTCGTACGACCCACCATGCGCAAGGAACCAATTTCTTGCTCTCAATTCCCACTCATCACGGAGTGGTTCAGGTACGATGCCTTTATCTAGCAGATCTTGCTCTTTCTTATCCCACTTTGGGATGGCAGTCTCATAGCCCCCTGGCCCGAGCTTGTGGTGATATTTCTTCTTGTCGGCATTTATCTTGTTCTTTTTTGATAATGCATGGGCATCTTCTGACTCCTTGTACTCTTGAAATGCCTTCCGGTGATTCGCCTGCTTGGCTAGATACCCCTCGAATACTCGCACTTTCTTTGTCTTCAGATAGTTTTTCCATAGCTTCTTCTTCCAGCTACGGAACAGTTCGGCCATCTTCTTTAGAGTCCACTGCTTGACTTTGGCCCTCAGTTTGTCTGCGGCGTCTTCATTCTCACATTCTGGCAGGTTGAAATGTGACATGAGATCATTCCAAAGATTATCTTTGTACCTTTCGGCGACATAGTCACTATCGGCTGCCCCTTTGCGCTTGTTCCACTCCCGAACGCTGATCGGGACGTGATCCCTAACGAGAACTCCGCATTGCTTCTTGAATGTGTCAGCAACATTCTTAGGAAGATTGGGTTCGCCCGTAGGCAATATCACCTCAAAGGTGTAATGCGTCTGTGCATCCAACTTTCTAGTCGGGCCTCGTTTCGTAGCTTTGCTCGATGTGGAGGCCTAAGAGGGAGAAACATTCATCAAATGAATGTATATGTATACAATATAGAGCTATCTCCAATAGTTTTCACATATTACAAGTGATTGTCGAACTTCATATGTATACCTCGCCGGACTTTATTATTTCTTCACCGGCTTCTCCACCGGCTTCTCCATCAGTGGAGCTATCACCTTCTCCGTCATTGGACCTATCTCCTGCCTCATCGGCTTCATCTTCTTGTCGCTCGACCTCCAGTCCAACGTCGGGGTTTAGATATGACGACGGAGATTTAGCTGGTTCAACGTCGGGGCCGTCTTTGATTATATCTTCGAGAAGTTCTTCCTCTTTGAGGTTCTTGATATGTGGATCCATAGTTCTGCAAAAAACGGATTATCTTAACCTTTGTACCAAAAAAGAATTATTCGATCAGGAACTCCGTTCCAAAACAACTTTAGTCCCGGGTCGTGGCTCCACCCGGGACTCCTAGATTTCTGCATGGTATTCAAAGTAGGAGTACTTTTCCAATTTGAGCATTCAATAAGCAAAACCAAATCGTAAAATAAAGTAGTATTGAAATTAGCATGCATTCAATTATAAGCAAATACATCATCTCTTTTGTCCGTACATCGTCGAATATTATCACTAATACTCCTTGAATACTATCATACATATAGCATCACTGATACATCTAGAACCGTAGCGCCAGACGGGTATCGGCGCGGGCGGTGGACACCCAAAGAGAAGGAACCATCACAGGATCATAGCTCCAGTGAGATCTCCGAAGAACTTGCCAGGTATGCTCAAAGCTGCCCTCCAACGCAACCATGTAGCGACGACGTGCTCATCCTCCTCGCTGACACGGTGACGTACCACCTTCGCGGTGTCCGGAAGCCTCGGCACCCTCACTGGCCCACGCGACCGCCACCAAACAAGGATCGGGTCAACGACGGGCTGGCTCCTCACCAACCTACGCCCCCCGGAAGGTAGCACCTCCCAATACCAGCCGGGCGGAGCCCAGTCCCGGACAGGGCCCCTCTGATCAAGCAGGTGTCCTCCGCCGAGTCGACGACGAGGATGCAGGATAGGCATCGTAAAATGAACTAAAAAATAAACTAGTTCTATTAATTTTCTTGCTAAAAATAAACTATTAACACTTAAGCATATACAATAGCAAAATTAAACTATTAACACTTAAGCATATACAATACTAAAATTAAGCAATAATCTAAGAAACATTATTAACACTTAAGCATATACACTATACAATATTTCTTCTTCTTGTAACCCTAAACTAATTTTTCCTCTTCTTCTACTTCTACTTCTCCTCTTCTTCTACTACTTCTCCTCTTCTCTTCTTCTACTTCTCCTCTCCTCCTCTTCTAATTTTTTCTCTTCTTCTACTTCTCCTCTTCTTCTATGTTTCCTCTTCTTCTCCTCTCTTCCTCTTCTTATTCTCCTTTTTCTTCTTTTCTTCTCCTCCTCTTCTTATTTTCCTTTTTCCTAATTCTAAATATTACTAACCCTAATAATCTAGCACAAACCTAATAACAATAGGAATTAAATGACAAAAAAATCTTTTTCTTCTTTTCTTCCCTTTTTCTTCCTTTCTTCTCCTTTTTCTTCTTTTCTTCTACTGGCCGGAGTGTTGGGGAGGAGGGGGCGGGGGGCTTACCGGCCGGAGGTGTCGACGGCGCGCGGCGAGGAGGACAACAGCGTGCGGCGAGGAGGGCGGCGTGCGGCGAGGAGGACGGCAGGCGGAGGCAAGCAGGACGGCGGGCAGCCTGACGGCGCCATCGAGTTCGTCGCTGTGCCGCGCCGGGCAGGAGAACGAGAGGAAGAAGAAGAGAAATGGACGATTTGGGTTGGAATTTTTCGAAGTCCCGCTTATATAGGTGGATCTTTAGTCCCGGTGCGTGGCTCGAACCGGGACTAAAGACCCCCCTTTAGTCCCGGGTGGAGCCACGACCCGGGACTAAAGGCCCTTTTTCGGGCAGACCAGAAGGCGGGAAGCAGGGGGTCTTTAGTCCCGGTGCGTGGCTCCAGCCAGGACTAAAGGGGGGTCTTTAGTCCCGGGGCGTGGCTCCACCCGGGACTAAAGCCCCTCCTCGGCTGCACGATAAGTTTAGTCCCACCTCGCCCAGCGAGGGGGACTAACACTTGTTTATAAGCCCCGTCGCAGCTTCTCCATCGAGCTCCTCTCTAAAGCAGGATTACGGGCCTAAACTCAGTGAAAATTGAAACTATATTCGAAATTATGGAGAAAATTCAATCTAAATTCAAAGTGAGTTCACTTTTAATTTAGATTGAATTTTCTCTATGAATTCTCATATAGTTTCAACTTTTTTCTATTTTCAAAATTAATTATTTTGACTATCCAAACTATTATCTATTTTGTTATTTTCAATTAAAAACTATGTTTATTAAAAAATCTTTTTGCATATTTGAGAATTTGACAAAACTATGATAATGAAAAGTGTTTGAAATTGAATAAATAATTCAAAACTATTTTCTATTTTCAAAATTAATTATTTTGACTATCCAAACTATTATCTATTTTGTTATTTTCAATTAAAAACTATGTTTATTAAAAATTCTTTTTGCATATTTGAGAATTTGACAAAACTATGATAATGAAAAGTGTTCGAAATTGAATAAATAATTCAAAATTATTTTCTATTTTCAAAAGTAATTATTTTGACTATCCAAACTATTAACTATTTTGTTATTTTCAATTAAAAACTATGTTTATTAAAATTCTTTTTGCATATTTGAGAATTTGACAAAACTATGATAATGAAAAGTGTTTGAAATTGAATAAATAATTCAAAACTATTTTCTATTTTCAAAAGTAATTATTTTGACTATCCAAACTATTAATTATTTTGTTATTTTCAATTAAAAACTATGTTTATTAAAATTCTTTTTGCATATTTGAGAATTTGACAAAACTATGATAATGAAAAGTGTTTGAAATTGAATAAATAATTCCAAACTATTTTCTATTTTCAAAAGTAATTATTTTGACTATCCAAACTATTAACTATTTTGTTATTTTCAATTAAAAACTATGTTTATTAAAATTCTTTTTGCATATTTGAGAATTTGACAAAACTATGATAATGAAAAGTGTTTGAAATTGAATAAATAATGCAAAACTATTTTCTATTTTCAAAAGTAATTATTTTGACTATCCAAACTATTAACTTATTTTTTTTGAGCTAGTTGACCCTGAAATTGAAAAGCACTACAAATGAACTATGAAAATGTTGAAAGTTGGCATGCTATCATCATTTCACCCACATAGCATGTGTTAAAAAGTTGAGAGGGCTACGACAAAAACTGGATGCACTTCGTGTACAAAACGGACAATCTCTCTCGAAGTATGAGGGTTTCGAACGAGAACTCATCTCTTACAAAGGGATTTCATTTTTTTAACTTATTTGAATTCCATACTTTTTGTGTGTTCAAAATGCACCATTCAAAGGCACATCACAAAATTTCAACAATTTCTGACTTCATTTGGTATTCTTCGTGCATTTACTTATTTTTTTGAGCTAGTTGACCCTGAAATTGAAAAGCACTATAAATGAACTCTGAAAATGTTGAAAGTTGGCATGCTATCATCATTTCACCCACATAGCATGTGTTAAAAATTTGATAGGGCTACGACAAAAACTGGATGCACTTCGTGTACAAAACGGACAATCTCTCTCGAAGTATCACAATTTCGAACGAGAACTCATCTCTTACAAAGGGATTTCATTTTTTTGAACTTATTTGAACTCCATAATTTTTGTGTGTTCAAAATGCACCATTCAAAGGCACATCACAAAATTTCAACAATTTCTGACTTCATTTGGTATTCTTTGTGCATTTACTTATTTTTTTTTGAGCTACTTGACCCTGAAATTGAAAAGCACTACAAATGAACTCTGAAAATGTTGAAAGTTGGCATGCTATCATCATTTAACCCACATAGCATGTGTTAAAAAGTTGAGAGGGCTACGACAAAAACTGGATGCACTTCGTGTACAAAACGGACAATCTCTCTCGAAGTATGAGCGTTTTGGAACGAGAACTCATCTCTTACAAAGGGATTTCATTTTTTTGAACTTATTTGAACTCCATACTTTTTGTGTGTTCAAACCGCACCATTCAAAGGCACATAACAAAATTTCAACAATTTCTGACTTCATTTGGTATTCTTCGTGCATTTACTTTTTTTTTGAGCTAGTTGACCCTGAAATTGAAAAGCATTACAAATGAACTCTGAAAATGTTGAAAGTTGGCATGCTATCATCATTTCACCCACATAGCATGTGCGAGAAAGTTGAGAGGGTTACGTTAAAAACTGAATGCACTTCGTGTACAAAATGGACAATCTCTTTGGAAGTAGAAGCGACCCCCACAATAAGAGACAACATTCTTCTTCTCTCATATATGGTGGACACTAGCTCACCTGATTTTTCAACCGTCGATGATGGTCGCTACTCCTACTTCCCCTAGTGCATAACCAATATCTAGCACAAGGAGAAGAAGGAGAAACGACCCCGCACAGCAACAGTCGACATTCTTCTTCTCTCATGTATGATGGACACTCCCTCACCTGATTTTTCGACCGTCGATGATGGTCGCTACTCCTTCTTGCCCTAGTGCATAACAAATATCTAGCACAAAGAGAAGAAGGAGAAGCAACCCCCACAACAACAGTCGGCATTCTTCTTCTCTCATGTATGGTGGACACTCCCTCACCTTATTTTTTGACCGTCGATGATGGTCGCTATACCTTCTTTCCCTAATGCATAACAAATATCTAGCACAAGGAGAAGAAGGAAAAGCGACCCCCACAACAAAAGTGGTTCCGCGGCACGCCACGTGGTTCCGCTGCACGCCACGTGGGACTAATGGTCTTTCATTTTTAAATGACTGTTTTAATCAAAAACATATCTGTTACAAAAGGGATTTCATTTTTTGAACTTATTTGAACTGAAGACTTTTTGTATATATATGTGGTCGAAATGCATGATACCATGAAGTTAGAAAGGGCTAAACCATTCAAAAGTAGCAAATGAAGTTAGAAAGGGCTAAACCATTCAAATTTGGAAACTATAATGGCACAAACAGAAACTAGACATATATAGATTGGTCCAAGCAGTACATGACACTAGTCCAAACAGTACATAATAATAGCTACCATAGATATATATACAAGTGTTCGACGTTGAGAACACTACTCGTCTGAATCATCAGAATCAGAATGTCCACCTTCCTCGATGTGACGCTGGCCATAGTTGACGACTCGAATCTTGCGGTACAACTCGTATGAAACGTATGCATCTTTTGCTGCATACTCAATGTTGATACGATCAAGTGGGGCCTTCTCCCAAAGTTTGTGCTGAGACTTTGGGAAACTGGTCTTCATATCACCATATTCCTCGTCGATCAAGGCAACTGCCATATGAGCCATCAAAGTCCTGACATGTCAAAGCCTGAATAACGTTTGAAGATCAATGAGGCAACCAATTGGTATCTCAATACCGAAGCTGTACCTCATCTTCAGCTTGTCGTTCCTTATGTCAACGGTAGCAAAAGTGATGCCGCTGCGAAGGGAGTCCATGAGTTCTGGACAATGCTTGTCACTCCTGCAACAGAAACAAATTAAAATGGAACAAATGTTACATACTGCTGCAATAAGGAAACATGTTTCACTACAACTAAAGAGAAAATTATCTTTAGGATTCAAATAGAACATATGCAATGGAACCTAGAGAGATCACTATAGCTATCCAATGGAACCTAGAGAGATCACTAGCTATATGCAATTTTCATGACTATGACATATCATATTACTATCCAATGGAACCTAGAGAGATCACTAGCTATATGCAATTTTCATAACCTTGGATCAAAGAACACCGCATAAAATTGTATCACTACAACTATGATTTCAATGGAACATACTGAACCAATCAGATTTTTTAGATTGTGGAACACTATTCCAATCAGATTGTGTTCCCTTCAACTAATCAAAATTGTTTCACTACAACTATTTGAAGCGAACCAACTACGATTCCAATGGAACATATTAAACACTAGTTGATTCTAATACGATTTTTCAGATTATGGAACACTATTCCAATCAGATTGTGTTCCCCTTCAACTAATCAAAATTGTTTCACTACAACTATTTGAAGGGAACCAACTATGATTCCAATGGAACATATTAAACACTAGTTGATTCTAATACGATTTTTCAGATTATGGAACACTATTCCAATTAGATTGTGTTCCCCTTCAACTAATCAAAATTGTTTCACTACAACTATTTGAAGGGAACCAACTATGATTGAAACAAATAAACTTACAATGTCATTATCTTGGATCAAAGAAAGCCTCAAAACTTACCTCGCCCATTGGAAGATCAAGACATGGTGTGCGAAGCATAGTTGGATGACGGCAACACCGCGTTGATCGGCCGTGTACTCCAGATCAAGCCCCAAGAACTTCTCATGATCCATTGCGGCGTCAAGCCATCGTTCCTTCAACTGTTCAAGAAAAAACGGCATCTCCCTGCTCTCGTTTGTGTACACGACATCGAGCATGGTCGTGCCATGTGCGAGCACCTTTTCAAAGCGAGTTCGCATGGTGGAAGAAGAGAAGGGAAGAAGAGAGGAGAAGAACAGAGAGCGAGAGCGAGAGAGAAGAAGAAACAGAGAAATGGCGACTCTGCTTCGGTTCGTGCTTTTCATCGCCCGAAACGACGCGGGATGCAAACCGTTTGGGCCTTTAGTCCCGGGTTGAGCCACCAACCGAGACTAAAGAGGTATAACAACGGTTGCCACCACTTACGGCAGGCCACGTGTTAGGCCTTTAGTCCCGGGTTGAGCCACCAACCGGGACTAAAGGGGGATACGAACGGTTGCCACCACCACTGCCCACCGCGTAGCCCTTTAGTCCCGGTTTGAGACACGAACCGGGACTAAAGGCTCCTTACGGGCCGGGACTAAAGCCTCGATGGAGGCATTGAGAATTGGGACGACGTGGCCGGGCCTTTAGTCCCGGTCCAGAGGCGGGCCGGGACTAAAGGGTCCCGGCCAAAGGCCCGTTTTCCACTAGTGCAAGTGTTGCATTTGGGATCCAACAATATTACCGAAATAATTCCGGAACAGATAGCACACTTAACCAGCTTAGTCGTTCTTGATATCTCTCGGAACAACCTAGCTGGAGGTATACCAGGAGGGGTGGGGCTGCTCTCTAGTTTAAGCAGACTTGATCTCTCTTTTAATTATCTTAGTGGACCTGTGCCATCTGAGGTTGGTATGCTCGGTAATTTGACCATATTGAATCTGGAACATAACAATCTTAGCGGACATGTTCCATCTGAAATCCGTATGCTTGGCAATTTGGCCACGATGGACCTTCGAGACAACAACTTGAATGGTGACTTCACTGAAGAACATTTTACAAGTCTAACGAGGTTAAAGAGGCTGCTATTAAGTGGGAATTCCTTGCGGATTATAGTTGGTCCCGATTGGATACCACCCTTCAGTTTACAAGAAATAGATCTTGGCTCTTGCCAACTGGGCTCTTCGTTTCCTGCATGGCTTCAGTTCCAAGTGGACATGTGGGTGATGGATATATCTAGCACCGGTATAGTTGATAGGCTTCCTGACTGGTTCAGCACTACATTTGCAAAGGTCATATATCTAGACATCTCCAACAATGGAATAAGCAGCAGGTTGCCAAGAAACATGGAATTCATGGCACTGGAACATTTCTTTATCAAATCAAATAAACTGACTGGTGAAATCCCCAACTTACCAAGAAATATTATCAGCCTGGACATGTCTGAAAACTCTTTGTCTGGAAATTTGCCATCAAACATTGGGTTTACAGATTTGAGATCATTATGGCTGCGATCCAATCAAATAACTAGTCGTATTCCCGAATCTCTCTGCAAAGCGGAATCCTTGTATTCCTTGGACTTGAGCAGCAATCTTTTGGAGGGTCAACTTCCTCCATGTTTTGGGGTGATGGGCAGTGCCTTTCTCATGTTGAGTAACAACAGATTCTCAGGCAAGTTCCCATCGTTTCTAAAAAATATGAGAGAATTGAAGTCTCTAGATCTATCACATAATAGTTTTTCCGGAAGGTTACCATTGTGGATTGGAGAGATGGTTGAATTAAGATTTCTGGGGCTAAACCATAATACATTTTCTGGAGAAATCCCACCTGCCATCTCAAATCTTAGTCACCTTCACCATCTGAACCTAGCAGGCAATGGCTTATCAGGAGCCATACCGTGGCATCTGTCAAATATGACGGCCATGATAGGAAAGGATGCAAAGGATTTCTCTGAACTATATTCTACCGGTTACTTTGATATAGTTCACATCCGTTCGTTAGACTTTTCCTCTGCGGTCGTCAAGGGACGGGAACTTAATTATAGTGCCGGCATTTGGGATTTGGTGAGCATTGACCTATCTTTGAACCAATTAACTGGGGTAATCCCAGAAGAAATGCTTCTTCTTGATGGGTTGATAAACCTGAATCTATCGTGGAACCGATTGAGTGGGGAAATCCCAAATAAGCTTGGGGCCTTGCAGGCATTGGAATCACTTGACCTCTCAAGGAACATGTTTTCTGGCATAATCCCTTCGAGTCTGTCTGATTTAAACTATTTGAGCTACTTGGACTTGTCTGGTAACAATCTAACAGGGAGAATACCATCAGGACGTCAGCTTGACACCCTCTACACACAACAACCTTCCATGTACGGTGGCAACAGTGGTCTTTGTGGGACTCCTCTTCCATACAGTTGCCCCGAAAAGGATGTAGCAAGGCAAGATGGTCAAAAAGGGAACGAACATTCATTTGAGCCAATGACCTTCTATTTTGGAGTCGCTCTAGGATTTATTTTGGGTCTCTGGGTGGTGTTCTGCATCTTGTTGTTCAAGAAAGCATGGAGGATTGCTTATTTCCGCGTGGTTGACCAGACATATGATCAGATGTATGTGTTTGCCGTTCTTACATGGAAAAGCTGAGCCAGAAAGGGGGCTACAAATGAGTAACAAGAGCTCTGAAGAAGCATGAAGCAGCATATTTATGATGGGATTTCTATTTCGTTGAAGTTAATGTAAAGGATATTGATGATTTGTAATTGTCTATGCGTGTATGATAAATTGATAATACTTTTGAACTCCTGTATTTGCTACTGCTCAGATCTTGTAATGATTGTTTGTTCCGTATTTCCTTGCTTCATATAGTTTAGAGTTTCGCAGTTGGCATAGCTTATATGGGACTCCTGTATTTCCTTGCTTGAAGATATTGTGTAAAGGATACTGATGATTCCGAATTGTCTATGCATGCGTGTATGATAATACTTTCGAACTTGCGTTTTTTGCTACCGTTCAGGTGTCGTGTTGATTCTTTGTTCCGTAGTTTCATCGTTTAGAGTTTCACTGTTGGGTAGCCTGTATGTTTCTCTGTTTTTTCTGTTATCGACTCCCTCCGTTCCTAAATATAAGTCTTTTTAGAGGTTTCACCAGAGGACTACATACAAATGTATATAGACATACTTTAAAGTATACATTCACTCATTTTACTTTGTATGTAGTCCCCTAATGAAATCTTTAAAAAGACTTATATTTAGGAACGGAGGGAGTAGTAGAGTAGTGGATGTAAGAGGAAAGATGATGTAATAATACCAGACAGCGAGCTAGGAGCTTCAGCCCACGCCCAGTTTGCGGGTCATTGGAGGCGCGGCCATCCTCTGCCCATGTTCGAGTAATCCGTGGCAACTTTACACAGCAGCGATGCCACGGCCTGGAGCCCTTTTCCTCTCTGTAATCTGAACCAATAGGACAACCAGTGAGGGATCTGCAAAAACAATAACAGTGAGATCACGCGGGTAAACATGATCACAGCTACCAGCTGCCTATCTTCACAAGAGAATTTCTCTATCCAGAAGCTAAAACCGTCTACATTCTCAGGCATGTCTTTAATGCCTGTAGAGCTCCAAACCCACACCCCAAACATACCTTGTTGCCGTACGTCTAAAGAACAAGTGCTCAATAGATTCATCACAATCACAAAAACTACATCTAGTATCTTTACCTTTCCAGTATCTTCCAGGAAGATAATCCCTGGTTAGAATGCTCCTTTTCAGCAGCAATCACAAACAGTTTTACATTTAAACGGATTTTTATACACCACATCTTCCTATGTACCCACTTAGCTTGGTTAGATTTCAAAGTCAAATAAAGCGATCAAACTGTAAACTTTCCAGATAAGCCAGAAGAACTATACCAGCACATAACCCCTTTAACTGCATCCAAAAAAGGTTTAAACAACTCCGGTATTTGGATGAATGTGCTTTGTTGCCTGTCATGATCCATCTGTTTGTTGGTCAATGAGAAAATGCAATTAGTCTGAACAAGGTACAGACCGACCCTTGACACATTACTTAATTTGATTTGATGCTGAAGCACCATAAAATTGGGGAAACACAACCACACATTGTTAAACCATCCATTTATTTATGATCAATTAAGTTCCCGCACAAATGAGCATAATTTTGTCTCTGCATACAACAAGTTACAAATGGCATGGAATTAGTAAGATCGACAGACTGCTAGTTCAAGAACAACACCGGCAGACTGCTATGTACAAAGTCATAAGAACATTAATTCTGGCTGGCACATTGCTTGTTGAATCTTCCGTTTACTTGCCTACCAATTCTCCTGCGTGATCTTGGCCTGTTCAAATATGAACCTGCCTTCCTTGTACTTCTGGGACTCCTCGTAGGCCCTCTCGTACTTCCACCCGAGCACTTCCTGGCAATCACAGCAATGAATGTCGGCAATCGTGTGGAGCCCCGTCATGAGCTGCCTGTCCTCCTTGGACCCTGTGGTGACGTTCATGGCATGGTAGGAGAGAAACGCGCGGCCATTCCTCCCCTGCAACAGCAGACGAAAGAACAAAGGTGCTAGCTAGTATCTATCCTCCAAACACAAGCAAAATTGAGATAGACAGATCATAGCATCGTATCAAAGTCTTGACATCTGAAGCTCCGCTATAGATAGATCACACATCTCTGGTTGGTTAAGTGAAACTCCGCTATTGTAAGTAGAAACACAAATGTTAAACTTGGTTCTCAGATTGTATTGCTGGACCTCTCCACTGCAGTTGATGAATGTACCTATTTAAAGTGCCTAGTTGATACGACAACAGCAGCAAAAGGAGCAAAGGAGAGACAGTATCAGTATGTATTTATCCTCCAAACACAATCACAATTTAGATGGATAGATCATAGCGTATCGAGGTCGCGACATTTGAATGGAGCTCGTGTGACAGTCTCTGACAACAAATTGCTGGTACAGATAGATCACAGTATCTCTCCCTGGTTAACTGAAGGAAACTCCGCTATGTAAGCACAGAAACACAAATGCTAGCTAAAGTCAGCTACAGAAATGTTCTCAGATTGCATCGTCGGACCTCTCCTGAAGTTGATGAAGTCCCTAGTTGATACTACTAGTAATTTTAGCATGACATCCCTAACCAGTCGAGCATATATAACTGGTCCATCAAAGTCCCTATTTATTGATTATTAAGCTCTGTCCGTCCAATCTTGATCCCGAACGAAGGGGCCAAATTAAAGTAGGTTGTTCACCAAATAAAAACAAATAATCCTTGTTGAAGTTGTTCACCTGGAAGTCCTTGGAGATGATATCGTCATGGAGGCAGACGTGGTTCCGGCAGTGGGAGCAGGTGTAAACCCGCGGCCCGACCAATTCCGACGTCTCCAACCAATCTGATTCGCCAATCAATCCTAATTAAGAATGAAACAATTGCACAAGACAAGTAATAAGAGGTGAAGCATACGTACCCTGAATGCTCCCAGAGTCCCAGTGCTTCCTCCTTGAGCCCTTGGGCACCTGGCAGCAGTCCACCGGTGGCGCGGAGATTAGATCCGGCAGCGAGCAGCTGGTTGCTGATGCCCTTTGTGCCTCTTTGGCTGAAGAAGAAGCGTCACTCGACGCGAAATTCCCCATTGTCTGCACCAAATTCGGTGATGCATACATGTTAGGATGTCATGTCATGTCAGCAGCAACCGAGCGAGCAGCACCAAGCAAAAAAAACAAAAAAACAAGCAGCCGCAGTGTGCTGCCGGCGACGAACAGCAGGAGCAGCACGGGCCGACCATGAGCGGGAGCGGCAAGGGCACGTTCGGTCTCAGGTCGAGGACGCGGGCGGCGAGCTCCTAAACCTAACCCTAGGTCGCCGCCGCGAGGAGAAGGGGATGAGCGGGACAGGTGGAAGACGACTCACCGTGCGTCTCAGGGGAGGAGCGTCGGCGCTTTCCCGCCGGTGGAGAACCGCCGCCGTGGAGTGCGTCGCCGACGAGATGAGGGAGGAGAAGCTGAGGCGAGAGTGGGGAACGATCGAGCCCTTCCTCTCCACTCCATTCCACTCCAGTGAGTCGGCAGGGGCATTTTCGGGAATTTCACGTGGGACCCACTTGTAAGAGGTGGCAAAAAGAAATCATATGAAAAGACGACTACCGCTCCCTCCGTCTCGGTGCATTACATATACAGATTAGATAGAAGAAGAAATTAAATTAATAGATGGGGTCTAATTAATATGCATACAACTAGTACTATTGTAATGTGCCTCAGCGATTTGCGATTATTTGATTTTCGTAAGATGCCTAATATGCATCGAGATGGAGGGAGTACTATTTATGTCGGGTTTTTTTTCTGCGAGAAACTTCCAATCCATTCATCATCTTTCATGGCATGAAAGTATACAGTAAAAATAACATGAAGTAGTACATACAGACTCGTGGACCAGGCGGCAACGACTACAAGCATCGAAGCTAGCTGAAGAAGTGCTACCGTCATCACCCCTCCCTTGTGAGAGCTCCACAAACCTTGCTATCGTAGGTTGTCATGTTGTGCTAAGCTTCCACATGACCAACGCATCAGAACAACAATCACCGTTGATGAAGAAAAAAAGATAGATCGGAAGAATTAAATGGGAAAAGATTACATCCACCGGCTCATCCGGTTGATTTATCCGTCGCCTCCTCGTCCATTGATCTCGCCTCCATCTGATGGACGAAATCGTGCCCGTGTGGCAACAACCTGGCCGCGCCCGTTCCTGAAACTGGAGCATTGTTTCAGGAACAGGTGCTGAAGCTGGAGCACTCCAGGTTCCTCGTCATGGCTCCTCTACTACCGGGGACGAGCCTGCCGGAGTCCGGCGAACCGCTGTCGTCCTCGGTCCTCGCCAGCTCGCCGGATCGCCGGATCCCCACCTCGCCGACGAGATCCAGCCCCTCGCCGGATCCCCACCTCGCGCGGATCGCCGGATCCCCACCTCGCCGACAAGATCCATCCCCCCGTCGGCGTCCATCCACGT
This sequence comes from Hordeum vulgare subsp. vulgare, assembly GCF_904849725.1. Classification (NCBI taxonomy): domain Eukaryota; kingdom Viridiplantae; phylum Streptophyta; class Magnoliopsida; order Poales; family Poaceae; genus Hordeum; species Hordeum vulgare. The sequence continues at coordinate 3,188,212 of NC_058524.1, forward strand.
CGTCCTCCTCCTCGCCGTCGCGGGGCGGGGGGACGCCGTTCGATTGTCGTTGGAGTCGCAGCTGCGGCCGTGGTGGCGCTCGTCTTCTTCGCGAGGAGGCGATCCAAGCGTCGATGCGGGGAGCAGGAGGAGGAAGCTCGTCGCCGGGGGCAGGAGGAGGAAGCCCGTCGCCGGGAACAAGAGGAGGAAGCCCACCGCCGGGAGCAGGCGGAGGAAGAATTTTTTCTGCAACATCATCTGTATTGCAAGATTTTTTTGTAACGAATGTCTTGTTGCAGGAATACGACACAGCGGTATCTATGATGAAGAAAAACAAATCTGCAACCTAACCTATGTTGCAAAAGTTTTTTGCAACATGACCTTTGTTGCAAAAAAATTCTTCTCACCAGTACATATGGTGCAAAAAGGCGAAGGAAAAAAAAATCCTGCAACAAATCAATTGTTTCTGAAACTCGACCGTTGTTTCAGGAATTAATAGATCCAAAATTTATTTTTTGCAACAAAGCAATTGTTTCTGCAACTCGATCGTCGTTTCAGGAATTAAGTCCAGGAGCGGATCAGACGGCTACACGCGAGATCGAACGGTTGTCGAGGTGATGGATGTTTAGTAAATATCCACAGGTGGATGCGTAGCAACCCCCGAATTAAATTCATCGACTTGAATAGTTGGTCTTGTTTAATGAATACTATTAGGCTTACATTGTCATTCTAGTTTAATGAACATTTTCTATGTCTTAAGGAGTGGTTGTTTACATGGACTTTTTGGTGTAGGGACAGTCCCTTTTAGAGCAAGTACAATAAGGTACAGTCAGCAGGCTGTAAGGATTAAAATATTATATTTTTGCTGAGTTGGATGACAGAGAAGAGGAGAGAAGGAAAGCGGGCTCTTCGTGAAGAGCTAGCTCTAGCACGTGCTCCTAGGTGCTTTGTGAGAATGAAAGGTGGACCATATATAATAAAAGTAGTACTCTATTATAGCTAACTATTGTACAAGCTAGCTATAAAATGGCTTATAGCTATCAGTTGGCTATACTATTAACAATGCTCTTAGTCCCATCTAAACCAAACAAGAGGGACTTTTAGGGACTAAAAGTGGGCATTTGGGACTAAAGAAAGAAGTCTCTAAGGAAGGAGAGTGGACGTTTGGAGCTCGGCCTCCATGGAGGCCGAAATTTTTGAATAATTCAAAATTCAAACTTTTCGGTTTCAAAAAAATCTGAAAAAAAATATGAAAGTAAAGAAGGATGTTATGCGTATGTGTGCAAAAATTTAGAATGAAATACTTTGGAATACGATCTGCACAAAAAAGACAAATTCATGACCTGAAATGATGAATAGTGTCATGTGTAAAAAAGCCTCAGATTTGTCTTTTTTGCACGGCCCTCATTTCAATGTATTTTTTTCTGAAAATTTACACACATGTGTGTTACCCCTTCAATTATCCCTGTGTTTTTTTTCAGAATTTTTTGAAATGTAAAAATATGAATTTTCATGAAATTTGAATTTCAAATTTAAAGGCCTCCATGGAGCTCGGCCACCAAAAGCAATTTCTCCTAAGGAAGAGTCTTTTTAGGACATTTGGGGACTTTTTCCAACAGTGCCCCTGCTTTTAGCATGTCATTTAATAACCTCTAGTCCATTAGTAGAGGTAACATGGTCTTTTAGCATGTCATTTAATAACCTCTAGTCCATGTATTCCTGAGACCAAACACGTAGGGACTAGAGACTTTTTAGTTGGGACTAAAAAAGTCTTAGAACTTAAAAAAAACAGGGCCTTAGTCTTATAATTGATCTATTGGGGCTACAATGCCGCAATAGAACTATATTGACAAAATAAAATAGGCAATGCCTGAACAAAAAGCAAAAAATAAATAATATAACCACTAGTAAAGAAATGGCTAACTCGTAACTTACGTTGGTGGCGCGTCATTTCTGGCCAACATCAGCACTAATATTTTCAAATAGTACTGGCGTGGGACAAATTCGTACGTCAAAGTTATTAGCTTAGTGTCGCGGTTGCATATTAGGCCCGGCGTTGCGCATTCAGGCCCATTAGGGCCACACCAATAGTGTCGGCTCTCAGCATAGTAAAAATCTTTATCGACCGTCGACCTCACTCTCTCGATCCCCGACTCCACCATCGTCTCTTCTCTCGATCCCCGCCGCTGCTCCACCTGACGCCCGTCGCCGCCCTGTCCGACGCCCTACGCTGCCCCGCTCGACGTCGCCCGTCGCCGCCACACCTGATGCCCGACTGTTAGAGCATATTTCTCCATATGTGGTTTTGGTAATTGATGACAATTCCTATGGACTAATGGTTGCCTTAAGTTATATTTATAGGATTTGTCCATATGCACTTCTTGAAGTCCATTTGTTGGGTTCAAGGAGTTTATATGATGACCAAGGAGGTATTCAAGGTATTATCCAAAGAATGGTCATAGAGACTCATGGTTGATCAACATCTCAGACAAAGAGTAAATCAAGATGATCAACACACAAAGCGTACAAGATGTACCGAGAGGGATTGAGTGATCCCATGGTATGGTAAGCATTGTCCATTACGTGTTTGTGTACTAACTCATGGTCTTCGTGAGAGTTCTATGTGGGGTTAGGTGTGTTTCCATGGGCTTGCGTCTAGAGGAAGATCTCATACAACCCATGGAGGACGATGTCAAGTGGTGGAGGATGGTGGCAATGGACTTGTGAAGATATGTTGAAGAGCAGCTCACCCATAGTGTGTATGGGGGAGCAATCAACTAGTCTTCATCAAGTCAATGCAATCAAGAAAGGTGGTCCATCTTGAGGAAGCCAAGATCATCGTCATCTAGCTCAAGAGGATGAGGTGCAAGGTATAGGTTTGCCCTTGATAGGTCTTCTGTTTTAGGGTAGATTGCCGTACTGTCAAGGGGGGCTCTCAAGTGAGTAGCTTGATCGTATCGTTCGTTGAGAGCTCAAACCATTTGCATCCTTGCATCATACTTCTTGGTTCTTGTTTGGTGTTTCCCTTTGTGAGTTTTAGAGCTTATGGTCATCTTCATGACAAGCTCGAGTTCATCGAAAACGGAGTCCATATGCACCTTCTATGATGTTTTCGATGCTGGGAGTTTTTACCGGTCTTATTCGAAGAAGGGTTCTCACCATTTTCTTATGGTACTTTTCTTACTTGCTTCTTATTGATATTTCTATCAATATTATGTTAACCCATGTCGTTAGTTTTCCAACAAACTTAGTTTCGTTGAATTCGGAGTCCGTATGCGAAAGTTAGAGGAGTTTCAGTATCCAGCGGTAGTACCGCTCCTGTAGGAGTAGTACCACCCCCGGAGCGGTAGTAATTTTTTACTACCGCTCCCTAGCGTTAATACCGCTCCGTTGGACTGTTTTTTGCATCCTTTTTTGCCTCAGCATGGTTGGTGAACCTACCAAGCGGTAGTACCGCTCTGTGCGGGTTGTGAAGCATAACGGTTGGATTTTTCCCCACCTATAAAAGGGGGTCTTCTTTCCCATTGAACCTTATCTCTTTAGCTCGTGTTCTCCCCCCATTGTTGACCTTCTTCGAGCTTTCTAACTCTCAATCCCTCCAATGATTCTTGCTAGTTCTTGAGGGAAAAGAGATAGGAGATCTAGATCCACATTTCCACCAATCACTTTCTCCTTTGAGTGAGGGGAACTCCTTGGGTCTAGATCTTGGAGTTCTTCGTGTTCTTCTTTGTTCTTCCTCTCATTTTCCTCCCTGGCATTTGTTGCTTTGGTGGGATTTGGGAGAGAAGGACTTGGGCACTCCGTGTGCCCTTTCCATTGCATTAGTTGCATCATTTGAGTTCTCCACGGTGATACGTGGAAGTGAAGTTTGTGAAGCTTATTACCTTTGGTACTTAGTACCCTAGATATTGTTCTTCGTGGATGCTTTGGCGTCCTAGAAGCTTGGTGGTGTCCCAGAGCTCAATCATTGTGGTGTAAAGCTCCGGGCAAGCGTCGGGGTCTCCAATTAGGTTGTGGAGATTGCCCCGAGCAATTTGTACGGGTATCGGTGACCGCCCCCAAGGTTTGCCATTTGTACGGGTTCGGTGACCGCCCTCAATAGTCCCTTAGTGGAATCACAACATCTTGCATTGTGCAAGAGCGTGAGGAGATTACGGTGGCCTTAGTGGCATCTTGGGGAGCACCTCCACACCGCTCCAACGGAGATTAGCATCCGCAAGGGTGTGGACTTTGGGATACACCATCGTCTCCGCGTGCCTCGGTTATCTCTTACCCGAACCCTTTACTTATGCACTTTACTTTGTGATAGCCATATTGTTTATTGTCATATATCTTGCTATCACTTAGTTGTTTATCTTGCTTAGCATAAGTTGTTGGTGCACATAGGTGAGCCTAGTTGTTGTAGGTTTTGTGCTTGACAAATTATACGTTAGTTTTATTCCGCATTTGTTCAAGCCTAAACCGTAATTATTTTAAAGCACCTATTCACCCCCCTCTATGCGACATCCACGTCCTTTCACCGACGCCGCCCGTCGTCGCTCGACGATGTCCGGCCCAATGCCCGACGCCGTCCGGCCCAATGCCCGACGCCGTCCGCAGACCCTCGTCGCCGCCGAGCACCTCCGCCCCCATACCCTCGTCTCCCAGACTGGTATATATGTACTCCCTTTGTAAACTAGTATGTACTCTATGTGTAAACTAATATAATAGCGTTAGATGAGTAAAGTAGATGAACTCGTGACGATAAATATAAACTGTTATATTACTACCGTTTTATTCATTAGTACTACTATACTAGAAACTAATTCGCCATGGTTCGTAATGATTCATACTTATACATAATTTAAAACATCACACATGGACAATTCATCAAGCACCAAAGAATCGATGGGCGACGTGAAGCAATGGAATCAGTGGCTCTTGAGTCGTCAGAGTGGAGCATAAAAAATCTCGAAAAAGACAATGCCGCAATGAAGAAAGAAATTGATGGTCTGCTCACAAAAGGTGCTAATGCCCTCATGAAGTCAAACAAACTGAAGGGTTTGAGGGATCAGTTGACGGAGGAGAGGTATAAATTAAAGCTAAAGAAAAAACAACTCAGGACAGGGAGGATTGATCTAGAGACAACCGTTGCTCATTTCAAACAAGATGGAGAGAGCAATTGGAAGAAGAAGATGCGACAGATTCGGATAATCCTTGATGATGAAGAGTAGTTAGTTAATCAGTAGTACTAATTAAGTTTCAAGCTATATGTTTATTACAGTATACATGTTAAAATGATCACTACTAAGTTTTGAACCATATGTTTATTATGAGTTTCTTCAAATTATCAGTACTTTTATGACGTTTAACATCTTAGTTTTTGAAGTAGTATTTTTTCATCATAAAAAACATATTGCTGACGTTGGGCAAATGGACACACCATTAAGGACAGTAAAACTGCACCTAATCCCTGCACTCTCAGCGTTTTGCGTTTCTGACCGTCCGTTTTTCAGATCAGGTCGTTCCCACCCGCACGATCTACCCTGTGTGACACATTGTGCGCTACGTGGGCTGGCTGTCCTAACCGTGGGCCGACTGTCCTTAGGGATGCTGCTCCAGCGGCCGAAATGGAGTGTTCTGGTTAATTGGGTTTCTGCCAGCCCATTGGAAGGAAGCCCGGTTATCAGCCAGCGTGCCAGCCATCGCTTGAACCCTAATCCAAACCCGAGCCCCCCAGCCGCAGAGTCCAATCCCGATCGAGCCGGTCGCACGAGCAGGCGCGGCCGAGCCACCACTGGATTCATCCTCCATCGTTCACAGATCATTTTGCTTGAGGACGCCACCAGCGACGGGGAAGGATGCCGCCACTGGATCCACCACTCTACCTCTCCCCTGCTCCTAATCCAAGGTTCCCCCATGGATTCAGCCCAATTCTCTAAGCCTTCTTTTTTTTGGCTTGCAGGTGAGCGCAAATAGGAAGCGAAGAGCCTTCTCCTGCAGCGGCGGGGGCGATTGGGATGAAGCCGCCACCACCGTTCCCCCACTACTCTGGTTCCCCGACGACTTCGCAAGTCCGTGGTATGCCTCCTCTACTCCTCACCCGATGCCTCCTTGTTTCTCTCAGTTGTGATTTCTAGGTGTCGTGCTTGTACTCTCCTATGATTTTGAGAAGGGGCCTCCCCTGCTTGCAAAGTATGACGTAACTGAATTACGAAACTGTAATAATTTTTGTCCAGTCTATCTCTACGTTTGTTGATCCACGGGATGTCAAGAGAGCATAGGTAATGGCTGGATAATGGAAGGGATTATGAACAAGGGAGCGTGATCCGTACACTCTTGCTTGGATCGATCTGTGGTGATCTATTTGTCCCTGCCTTTCTATCTTCACGATCCTCTTGGGCATGAGACCCGTCTAGGTCTTAAGTGTTTTTCATAGCTTTGAATGAATGGAAGGCCTAATGATGATTTAGTAAATTATTGTGGTAGTCACAAGGACATCATGCAAGAGGCAACAAGATGCAAGAGGCACTAGAGGAGATATATGGAGAGTAGAGAGGAAATCAAATGTACGGTACAAACTACAAAGAAATGGAACTTCAAAAATATCTGGCAGTCAAAGGAAGAAACACAAGAAGTTACATTATGCCTTTAACTTAAATCATGTAGCAGAACAAAATACTTCTCTATTTATTTCTGAATGCCTGCCTTTTCTTCAAGTAATATCGTCATACATAACACATTCGACTTCTGTTAAGAGTGCTGATAGAACTCCTGTTAGAAACATGGCGAGGTTGAACCCAACGATTTCAGAAACACTATAAAAAGTGTTGAGCATTAAAAAGGTGTTCTACTGTAGTGGTAATGCTTTTCTTAGAGTGGCGAATATGTTTTTGTTCTTAGGAACCTACTGTAGTGTAATGCCGTCAGCATGCATGTAAAAGTCATGTCATAATATACTGTTTATACTGCATCATTGGTTTAGTGCCCACTTTGTGTGTTTTCTCATCGAATTTAGTGAAAGCTCGATGACGATTGCTATGCATCCACTGAAATAACTAAAATTTCCATTGGTTCAGTAACGGATGCCATTGTAAGAATAATTAGTCATTGCATTTCTTTCATATAATTAAGTTTGTAATGTATGGCCAGTGTGGCTCCATTTACCATCGACCATATCATACTGATTATGTTGTAGAATTATCATGAAGGAAGGGGGCGGCCAAGGTGGCTCATATTCTACATTGGCTCGCCGATCCTCTTGTCCTCTTTCTCCTATGGAAAAGGAACTATGCTTCTGGAATCAGGACGAAAACACATCTTGCAGCTGTAATATAGGTGGTTATGTCAGAGGCCTAGGGAGAGGTGTTGTCTGCATAGGCGTCGCCTGGCTGCAGCGATCGGAACACTAGGATTATCTAAGAAATATAGAAGAAAGACAACATGTAAATGATCAATATCTGATTTGAGTATGTTAAATGAAGTAGTAGAAATTAACTGCTCCACTGAAAATAGAAATGAAATACTTATATGCTTATTTAAAGCTATTCTTATTATTCTACTGAAATCCATCGAAGATAGTCTATTTAGCTGACTCAATCCCTACAGTTGCTTCTACAGTATTTAGTACATCATTTTTTTGATTTCCTAACTAATTGAAATTCTTGTTAGCACTCTTCTCCATGAATGCGAAGCACTCTACAAAAAACGCCTAGGTGCAACGGGCTTGCCTGATTATTATTTGTTGCTGAACATGGTGGCCCTTTGAGTAGAGAGACCTTCTAAGATTTCAGTAATGCACCATCTATACAATCTATAATGACCAGTTATGTCTCATGTTATATATTTATTTTGTATGTTGCTTGTCTTGGCTGATTGATTGGTAGTTTCCTTGTATCAGCTCTTAATTTGTTTCTACCCATAAGACTGAATTCAGAAATAATCAAGTGTTGGTCCCTTACTAAATTTATGTTTTACATGTTAAAGCTTCATTATCTGAAGCCATGCGGTTCATGGTAATTCATTTTTACAAGTTCCCTACACAAAGTACTTAATCAAAAAATAAAAAATAAAAGAATATGTCTAAGATGTGTGGCCGTCCTTGCATCTCCTATGTCTAGGAGGCTTTCACCTCATCCAAGGATGATGGCACTCCGCGTATATGTGTGTGTTATTTTAGTTCTAATATTGCAGCTGCATGATGCTCATATATCGAGGCTATCATTTCTCGTTGAGGCAAAAAAAAATGATTCTACAGATTATTTGTTTATCCATGTTACTATCTGGAATTTTATCTTTTTATAATATATTTTTCATTGATATATTTCTTGCTACTTCCAGGTGAACAGGGAGAAGGTATTCCAGTTTCATGGTTCAAAGGACTGATGTTTTCACTTTGTTGTTGCACAAATGGTCTATCTCTTATAAAGTGAAAGCAAATTTAGGTCCAAGAACCAAGCTTATTTTGTAGCTACACTCAATCAACTGAGTAGACTAGGAGGTATGCCCTTATCACCTGTGTGGATGCAAGGAATTCCATAATGATATTCCATATTCCACTAGAAGAATACTTCAAGAAAACGACATTTCCGTTCTTGAAGTTTTGTGCATAAGAGAAGTTTCTTGCATTACAATGGTATAAATTTCTGTTGTGTCTATTTTTCGGACGACCTCTTCTCGTGAATGGGGATTGATGCCACAATGATATTCTTTACTATTTGTGTTCTAGAAGCATTCCTCCTATTGTGTAGTAGTGCTATTATTTCAGAGTCCGCCATCTATGTGGTGCATTTTCAATCACCAGTAGTATTTTAACCTTCTACCTTTCTGAAATGAGTTCATGATTGGGGATTTATGCCACAATGACATTCTTCACTATTTATGTCCTATTGTGTAACAGTGCTATTATTTCATAGTCTGCCATCTATGAGGTGCATCCTCAATCACGAGTACTATTCTTATCCTTGTACCTTTCTGAAATGAGTTATATCATCTCACACGATGTTTATTCGTACCCTTTGTGGTACATGTTGTGCCTTCTTCGTCTGGCAATACAATCCTAGGATCTATGCTTATCCACGAGGTTGCCTTTTCATCTTCAAATTTGCATAGATTTTCCTTCGCTACAATTCTATTGTCTTGTGGTGAGAAGCTCTTGGGTATTTGCTTTGTTCGTAACTTAGTGTTTGTAATCGGTTCCAGCTCATGCTGATGACGATTGCCTGAATTAATTTGTTGCAGATACAATTGGCAAGTCCTAGGAAAGGAGAAAGGGTTATCGACCATCTGCTGCATCCACACTATGCTTGATTATGGGTCTATTACAAATATGGATAATTTTGCAAAGAATCAATATGTGAATTCGAAGTTATGCAGTTAGGCTTACGGGCTACCTTTTAGATTAGGCTTTTGTGTATATATTTACTACACACGCGGATGCAAAAAGACCACCATAGTAGAGATCATAATGTAGTTTTCCGTAGTTACCTAGGATCGGTTCATGTACTTTATGTTGTTGTTGATACATGGCATGTTAGACTAGGGTATTACTACTTAGTGTTTCTATATGTAATGTACTATCCAAAATATGATGTATGATATGTCAGATCTTAACGTTGTTTCCCCAGTTTTGTGCATTAATTAGTATCATTGTGTAGTGCAATACTTTATAACTTGTTTGTACAATTTAAATTTTAATCAAAAATCAAACCTGTCTTCCAACACTTTATTTATGCACAATATTTATAAAAAATACTATTATTCTATCGTAAAAATGGACGGGCGCGGCAACGCGCGCCATCAACGATCTAGTAACCATGTAATATATTACTGTTATGAGACCCAACGCCACTACTAGTTTTTAACAGTGGCATGATATTGATTGTGTTGGGTGCCTACGTCAGCAAGACCGTTTTTATCATGTCATAGCTAGGCTTTTCTGCACTACTGAACAGTCTATCAGTATTTTAATCATGTACGAAAAGATATAAGAGGTCAAATAACAAGTGCACTTCTCTCAAAAGGAATACAAAATCCCAGATGAAAGTGGAAGATTTTTCCATCGGGTGATTTGCCTTCCCTCACAACAAGGTAATTTGCCTTCCGTTCAAATGGAATCAATTAAGAACAATAACATTGCACCTAATCCCTGCCCTATCATGGATTGCTACCCCTGAAAATCCTATTTCACGCATTCTCGTTGAATAGTCGGGACTCCACATACCCTCCTGAAAAGACTTGGTCCGGCCCAGTTTTGCTTGCCCAAAGTTGCCTGCACTGTTATTTTAGGTTTTTCTGTTTTTCTTATTTTTTTCTGTTTCTTTTTATAAGGTTTTATTTTTTTCAAACTCAGTTCATGTTTGAAATTTGTTCCTGCGAAAATATTCTTTCTTTTATGAAAATGTTCTGAATTACAAATAATTGCAGTTTAAAGAAAACAATCGATATTTTAGAAAAATTCGAAAAATGTTGGGTATTTTTAAAAAATTCTCTATTTTTTTCAAAATATGGTACTGTGTTATTTTTTTACCTTTTCCTATTTTTTGGTTGACTTTTTTCTAATTTTTGTTTTGAATTCTAAAAAATAGTACTCGCATTCAAAATTTTGTTCACAATTTATATTTAAATGTTCCTGCTTTATAAAATAATCGTGAATTATAAAAAACTGTTTTTGCTTTCGCAATGTGTTTATTTTTTCAAAAATGTTCATGTTTCACAAATTGTTCTCGAATTAAAAAAAGCTGCAGGATTTTTCAAAAAATGTTCATAAATTGGTCACAGTTTTCAAAACATGATCTTGTTTTCACATTTTTATAAAAAATGGTCATGTTTGACGAAAAATGTTTCTCTTTTTAAATTTCTTATTAAAATTTTGATCACCAATTCGAAAAATGTTCATGATTTGATGATGTTTGGGAATTTTGGAAAATGTTCTTCCTTTTCTAAATATGTTTGCCTGTTCAAAAAATGTATGTAAGTTCAAAAAATATTCATGTTTCAAAAATTGTACATAAGTTGAATAAATGTTCCCACTTCAAAAATTCTTTACAAATTTCAGAAATTATCTTTTTTCATAAATTTAAAATGTTCTGGTTTTTCATAAAATACTTCTCCTTCTTTTAATTTTTTTGTTAATATATTGAAAAGTTGTTCCAATTTTTTCACCAATTCTAAAAATGTTCATGATTTGAAAATGTTTGGAAATTTTACAAAATGTTCTTCATTTTCTAAAATATGTTTACCTTTTTAAAAAATGTACGTAAGTTCAAAAAATGTTCATGTTTCAAAAAGTGTACATAAGTTGAAAAAATGTTCCCACTTCAAAAATTGCTTACAAGTTTCAAAAAGTACTCCCACTGTAAACTAATATAAGAACGATTAGATCACTAAATAGTGATCTAATCGTTCTTATATTAGTTGACAGAGGAAGTACTTTAAAAAATGTTCTATGCTTTAAAATGCTCCTGTTTTCATATATTTTTGTGTTTTTAAAATTTCTTCAAAAATTCAAAAAGATTTCCCTTTATAATTTTTGTTTGTAAATACAAAAGTTGATTAAGTTTCATAAATTCAAAAGTTTCAAAATAGAAAACCTTCTAGAAAAAAGAGAAAGAGAAACACAAAAGAAAATAAAGAATAAGATAAAAAAGAAAAAAAAAAGAAAAAGAAACGAGATGATTAACTCTGCCAGCCTAGTCGTTTTGCTAGCCGCGGCTGCCCATTCGCTTGCCTGTGTGAAGCTATCCTTATTGGACACAGAATGCGTCCAATAGAAGGTCCCAGCTACTCCTGTAGCTGTTTTGAAGCCCTATGGTTAACTGGCCAGTTTTGTGCTCAGCGCAAGCCGTCGAATGCAGGTCATACGAGCGCTCCCGTTTCGCAAAAGAAAAAATAGCTCGACTCACGAACAAATTGGGGGCGGTTGAGAGGATGCGCCACGTGGTTGAGAGGATGCAACGACCGCTCGATTCAGGCGAAGTAGGTGACACGGCTGACCTGCAGTGGGATCCAGCATACGCACAAGTTGATCTAACCAACGCTCGCCGCTCGCGAGGGAATCGAGCGCGAGGATGCAAATGAACCGAGGGTCGGCCGATCCGCCTGCAAGGTACGGAAGGATGGGGGACACAGGTGGTGATGCCGCCTTATCTCCTGCAAACTTCTCCACTTGACTTTAAAACTATCCACAGTGGAAATAACATAAGTGTCGCTTAAGTAAAAATTATAATATGATAGCTAATTAAAAAAAAGAAGACAAATTAAATAACATAGTGAGTTACTCATACTACGAGTAACATCTCACTTACCAAAACAATATGAGTCCATAAATTGATAAATAAAGTATTGTACGACACCATACATATATTACTTCTCACTGTAAAAGATAGTAACATAGACTAGTCATGTTACTAGGCTAAGTTACTCTTCACCATAACTAGTTTAATAAACATGACCACACTTCAGTTTTTAAGCAGACACTCGTGCTGCACACTTCACTTGAGTTTCCAACTGATGCGTGTATATGCTTCCTCCCCAACCACTCTTCGCTTACCTTCTCTACTCCAGCAGCACAAAAAATTCAGAATCATTGTTGGGTAGATTCCCATGTATTCTTCCTTTGCGCAGCTGGTGCCCCAAGCAAAACCAGACATGTTCAGTATGACATGGATGCAAAAGCTTTGTTACTCTATAAATTATGAATAGATGCCGGGAAGACAAAAAAAATAAAGCATGTGCTTTAAGTGTGATGCCTCACCATTCATCTCTTTCCATCAGAATTGAATCTATTTTGCAATATCGTTAGCATCAGAAACTCTATCAATGTGGGACAAAACTGTTGTTTATGCTCCAGACCATGTGCGAGACATTCGTTAAACTAAAAAGGCAAGCTCACGAACAAAAAGATAATATATATATTATAATAAAACACTTAACACTTGAACGATCAAGTATGAACCTTTTCTAAAATCCGTGAACTTTTTAAATTAACGAATTTCTTCGTATTTTGGCGATTGTTTTTTTCTTCGAATATGAACGTGTACATGGGCTGGGCCACCAGTGCCGAATGGGAGCTTCCAGCACGTGCTTATTCTTCCTTGGGCCCAAGACTAGACGGGCCGTGTAATTTTTTCTCAAGCGAAATGGAAATAATAGCTCAGGCCTCAGTGTGTAGTAAAAATTAAATAAATAAAGTTCAGTGCGGAGCTCTGCTCCGTCGGTCGATCCCCACCCACAGATCGGAGCCACGGCCACGCTCCCGCCGTCCGTCGCCGCCGGGAGAGCGGCAGGCCGGAGCGGGAGAGTATCCTAGCGTGCCATGCCGCCGGAGACGAGGAGCAGGAGGGCGAGGGAGGCGCCGCCGCCGGCGCAGCGCCCTCGGCTCACGCGCGCCGGAAGCAGGGTCGATGCGCCGACCCGTGGCCGCTCCGGTAAGCACAAGACAAGGCTCTCTAGTTAAGCTAGCTAGAAGCCCGATTCACCTGTATATACTCCAGTGATGCTTCCCAGAAAATCTATTACAGTTAGGTTATCTACCGATTATTCTTCGAATACAGATCTGCATATGGCAAGTCTTTTTAGCAGCCTACTATTCAATCTAGATGGCATAACAACCTCCTAGCCCAAAGTCCAACTGATTGCGATACCTTCAGAGCTTTTTTTTATATGGTTAAGCCATAGATAACCTAAGAGCAATCCAATCCCATATATATTTTTTAATTTTAGGTCCTAGCTAATATTCAGTTAAGTTGGTTCCTACAATTTTTTAGTAACTCTAGATTTCTTAGGAACTTTATGGGCAGTTTTTTCTTTAGTAATTCTATACCATTTTCATATGTAGTTACAGTTTCTCTGGCATAAAAGGGGCATTTTTATACATGGTTCGAACTTCCCATGCGTATAGCAAGTATCGAAGAGGCATCGAGGAAGTTGCATTTTCTCTTGCAGTGTGGTTAGTGCTGCTTATAGCATCAAGGAGGGATCATATGTATGTATGTATGTATGTATGTGCAGTGGTATTTATAGCATTAAGTCAAGCCCTTGTGTCAGACAGAATTTGCTGGGCATGTAAGGTCGACTGGTCTGTCCTTTCTGTAAGTGACAGTGCTCCCGAGTCGGTTGAAAACGTGGACTCTAGAATTTCTTTAAGCTGTCAAGTTTTCATGATATATATTCAGAAGTATATGTTCTACTGAAATGCCCGGTTGATGGAACTTCTTCGACAGGTCAGGTTAGTGAGGATGTCAAGACCACATTCCAGAATCCTGCAAGTTCAGTACAAAACAATGTTATGTTATTAAAGGCGGTGACTGGAGAGGACGAGGGAGGCACGCCCATCCGAGACCTTGTTGCCGTCGTTCCGCCGGTGACGAGGGATGCGTGTGCATCGGAGACAGCGTTGCCGTCGTTGCAGCACACTCGACTCACACGCGCCAGAAGCAGGGGGCAGGCTCCGGCCAGTGGCCGCTCCGGTAAGTGGAAGACTGTACTGCCACCGTAAATCTTTTTAATCCCACATCACATCAGTAGTAGTAATCACCAAATAGATTACCCAGAGACCTGTAGATGTACAGTGATAGAGGTGTAGGCATAGATGTCTAGGGTTACAGGGTGCCAAAAAACCAACTCACATGTATGTATCTTACACTCTTTTAAGATGACCCAAGTGATTTAACACTCTTTTCGGGAAAATATCCTACAATTAGATTGTCTAGTTTGTGATTATGTTCCACTGCTTGAAGCTGTAGATAAATCTTTGAATAAAGCTGTCAAATTTTCCTGATATATTCAGAAGTATATTTTCTGCCGAAATGCCCAATTGATGGTGTTTTGACAGGTAAGGTTAATGAGGATGTTGAGACCAGATTCCAGCATTTGGCAAGCTCAGTACAAAATGATGTTATGCAGTTAAACGGAGCCATGGAGGCATCACTAGATTGTAAGTCCCCCCTAATTGGTACTTTTGGTCAAAAGGGCTATCATAAACGCTGCTTGTTATTTCCTCATGAGTTATCCAGAAAATCTCTTACAATGAGATTATCTTGTTCGTGATTAGGTCCCACTACTTGAAGCTGTAGATAAATCTTGAAATAAAGATATGGACATGACATCTACTACTGAAAGTAGATGGAATAACATCCTTATAGCCAAAAGTCCAACTGATTGCTATCTCTCCCAGCGGCGACACCTGCAGAGCAATAGATGGTCAAGCCATAGATAACCCAACAACAATCCAATCCCATAAAAGGGGGACTTTTAATTCTAGTTCATAGAAAATTAGTTCCTAGAAATTTTTAGTAATTATAATTTTTAGATATTTTTTTAGTAATTCTATACCATTTTTATATGTAGTTACAGTCTGTGTAGCTTAATTCTTTTATTTGACTATGTATAGATATGTATGGAAAGGACTACGCCGCAGCCTCTTCTTCGCGGATTCTCAACACTAGTGATGAAGCCGTAGAACCATCGTCACGTCATGACGGTCACAACACCTTGGGCACATACAAGGATGGGCAGGACAACTGCACATCCACTGGTCATGATGAGTCCGGCACCGCCACAAATCCTGAAGCCGCGGCCGATCGCGACGAAGGGACCGACCAAGGGGACCAGGCAGCTGGACAACACAAAAGGCAACGCAAGCCTAGGCGCCGAAACATGCTCGGCACCGATAGGATTGTTATCAACCGAGTGTCTGAGGCGGGTCTACCTGTTAGTCCCAAGAAGGCCAAACAAGGTTACAGGAATGCACTAGGCTGCATCCTTCGCGAAACCGTGAGCATTAATGAAACCAATCTCAGGTCGAAAGCGAACGGGAATTTGCGAGCGCTCCTCATATCGAAGCTGCACACTCATTACAAGTTCCCGGATGTATCCCTCAACGAGACCACTCTGGTAAACAACAGAGCCCTCTGCAAGTGGTCCAAGCTTTTGAGTAGTTGGAAATCCAAGGCCAAAAACGAATACCTTAAGAAAGATTATGAAACTGAGATAAAAAAGATGTGGCCTTCGGTTTCCGAGGAGGACTGGAACCTGTTCAAGCAGCACTGCGAGACCCCTGAAGTCAAGGAGATGGAAAAATGGGGAAAGGATATGCGGGCTAAGAACATTGGTAACCACACCCTTGGAAGCCGTGGTTACCCAGGAAAGAAGCCGAAGTGGGACAAGCAGGACACTGAATTCACTGCAGCAGGCGACTATCCTGTCATGGTGTTGGAGACGAGGAGTAGGAGGGCACACGCATCGGAGACCGCGTTGCCGTCGCCGCAGCGCCCTCAACTCACGCACGCTGGAAGCAGGGGGAATGCGCCGACCAGTGGCCGCTCCGGTAAGTACAAGACTCTCTAGTTCCACATCGGTAGTAATCGCCGAGTAGATTAACTAAGACTTGTAGCTGCACAGTAATAGGGTTACATGGGCTGGAACAGGGGGGAGTAATAAGGAGATCTGTTTCTCTCCTACTTCAGCGACACTTTTTTGATTCGTTTTTTAAGCTGGAAACCCAGTTCACGTGTATGATATATCCTTCTTGTTTTTAGACGACCCAGGTGATTTACCAATCTTTTCCAGAAAATCCAGTCTCTTACAGTTAGATTGTCTAGTTTGTGATTAGGTCCCACTGCTTGAAGCTGTAGATAGTTCTTTGAATAATGGTATGAATAACCCAAAAGCAATCCAATCCCATAAAAGGGACATTTTTATACATGGTTGGAACTTCTGATGCGTATAGTAAAGTATCGAAGAGGTATTGAGGAAGTTACATATTCTCTGGCAGTGTGGTTAGTGGTGCTTATAGCATCAAGGAGGGATCATATGTATGAATATGTAGTGGTATTTATATCATTAAGTCAAGCCCTTGTGTCAGACAGAATTTGCTGGGCATGTAAGGTCGACTGGTCTGTGCTTTTTGTAAGTGATAGTGATCCCGAGTCGGTTGAAAACGTGGACTCTAGATTTTCTGTAAGCTGTCAAATTTTCATGATATATATTCAGAAGTATATGTTCTACTGAAATGCCCAATTGATGGTGTTTCTACAGGTCAGGTTAATGAGGATGTCGAGAGCAGATTCCAGCATTTGGCAAGTTCAGTACAAAATGATGTTATGCAGTTAAAGGCGACGACCAGAGAGGACGAGGGAGGCACGCACACCCAAGACGTCGTTGCCGTCGTTCCACGGATGACGAGGAAGAGGGCAAGGGAGGCATGCGCATCGGAGACTGCGTTGCCATCGTTGCAGCACACTCGACTCACGCGTAATGGGAGCAAGGGGGAGGCGCCGACCAGTGGTTGCTCCGGTAAGTGGAAGACTGTATTAGCACCATAAATCTTTTTAGTCCCACATTGCATTGGTAGTAGTAAACACCAAATTGATTACCTAGAGACCTGTAGCTGTACAGTGATAGAGGTGTAGGCATAAATGTCTACGGTTACAGAGTGAAAAAACCCGAACTCACATGTATATATATATATATATCCTTCTGATTTTAAGATGACCCAAGTGATTTAACACTCTTCCAGAAAATATCTTACAATTAGATTCTCTAGTTTGTGATTAGGTCCCACTGCTTGAAGCTCTAGACAAATATTTGGATAAAGCTGTCAAATTTTCATGATATTCAGAAGTATATGTTCTGGTGAAATGAAATGCCCAATTGATGGTGTTTCGACAGATCAGGTTAATAAGGATGTCGAGAGCAGATTCCGGCATTTGGCAAGTTCAGTACAAAATGATGTTATGCAGTTAGAGGCAGCGACTGGAGAGGACGGGGGAGGCGCGCGCATCCAAGACCTCGTTACCATTGTTACACGGATGACGAGGAGGGCGGCGAGGGAGGCATGCGCATCAGAGACCGCATTGGTGTCATTGCAACGTATTCGACTCACACGCGGCGGAAGCAGGGGGGAGGCGCCGACCAGTGGCCGCTCCGGTAAATGGAAGACTGTACTACCATCGTAAAACTTTTTAGTCCCGCATCACATTGGTAGTAGTAATCACTAAATAGATTACCTAGAGACCTGTAGCTGTACAGTGGTAGAGGTATAGGCATAGATATCTAGGGTTACAGGGTGACAAAAAACCAACTCACATGGAGGCATCACTGGATCGCAAGTCCCCCCTAATTCGTACTTTTGGTGAAAAGGGCCATCATAACTGGTGCTAGTTATTTCCCCAGGAGTTATCCAGAAGATATCTTACAATGGGATTATCTAGTTCGTGATTAGGTCCGACTGCTTGAAGCTATAGATAAATCTTCAACTAATGATATGGACATGACAAGTCTTAGTAGCCTACTACTGAAACTAGATGAAATAACATCCTTATAGCCCAAAGCCCAACTAATTGCTAGCTGTCCCAGCTGCGACACCTGCAAAGGATTATATGGTTGGGTAAGCAATTGATAACCCAAGGACAATCCAATCCGATAACAGGGGAATTTTTAGTTCTAGTTCCTAGCAAATATTTAGTTCCTAGAAATTTTCAGTAATTATGGATTTGATAGATATTTTTTTAGTAATTCTATAGCATTTCTATATGTAGTTACATTTTGTGCTTAATTATTTTATTTAACAATTTACAGATATGTCTGGAAACGACTCCGACGCAGCCTCTTCTTCACGGACGATAAGCGCGGGCGATGAAGCTGTAGAACCGTCACCACGTCATGGCGATCCCGACGCTTTGGGCACATTCATGGATGGGCAGGACGACTACACATCCACTGTTCATGATGAGTCAGGCACCGCCACAAATCCTGCAGATGCGACCGATCGTGACGAAGGGACCGGCCAAGGGGACCAGGAAGCTGGACAACCTAAAAAGCAACGCAAACCTAGGCGCCGAAACATGCTTGGCACCAATAGGATTGTTATCAACCGAGTGTCTGAGGCGGGTCTACCTCTTAGTCCCAAGAAGGCCGAACGAGGTTACAGTAATGGCCTAGGCTGCATCCTTCGTGAAACCGTGAGCATTAATGAAACCAATCTCAGGTCGAAAGCCAACGAGAATCTGCGAGCACTCCTCATATCGAAGTTGCACACTCATTACAAGTTCCCGGATGAGTCCCTAGACGAGACTACTCCGGTAAATAACAGAGCCCTCTGCAAGTGGTCCAAGGTTTTGAGTACATGGAAATCCAAAGCCAAAAGCGAATACCTTGAGAAAGATTACATAACTGAGATAAAAAAGAAGTGGCCTTCGGTTTCTGAGGAGGACTGGAACCTGTTCAAGCAGCACTGCAAGACCCCTGAAGTCAAGGAGATGGAAAAATGGGGGAAGGATATGCGGGCAAGGAACATTGGCAACCACACCCTTGGAAGCCGTGGTTACCCAGGGAAGAAGCCAAAGTGGGACAAGCAGGATGCTGAGTTTGCTGCAGCAGGCATACCAAACCCCTTCAAGGAATTTGAAAACCCGCGTGAAAATGATTACATCAGGAGCCGGTGCAAATATGATGAAGAGACTAAGACATGGGTCTTGGACGAGAAAACGATGAAAGTCAAGGAACTCCTGGTAATTGATTAACCTGCTTATTTTTTGTTATGCTAATTAATTAGATTTCTTTCCAAGTAGTCACACTTCTAAATGGTTACCTCCCTATTGTAGAGGCAGTATCATGTGGAATCTCAAAGCTCCCAGGAGTCGGAGTCCTCGGCAAGGTGGGACGACCCTCTGAACAGGTCAATCAACGTGGTGCTCGGCAGGGACCCGAAAACAAGGCCAGCTTCTGGTCGTGTGAACGGTGTCGGGGTCAATGAAAAATGGGACACTCATTATCCCGAAGACCGCGAGCTTGCAAGGCAGAGAAGGAGAGCGAGCCGAGCTAGTTTTGAATCCAGATTGGCTGGAATGAGAGAAGAACTTAAAGAAGAAATGAGAGAGGAAATCGAGGTGAAAGCGAAAGCCATGGCGACAGCCCAAGTCATGGAAATGTGGCCCGATCTAATTGAGGCCGTCAAGCAGAGTTTAGCATCGGGGCAAACAGCACCACCACCGTCCGCTGTAACGTTGGCGCCGGCCAATGTCATTTTGGAGAAAGAGCCGCGTCCTGGTGCACATCATAGCAGCCACTCTGTCTGTTTCATGGGCTAGATGTCGTCACTTAACGGTAAGCGTTGCTGGCTGAACAAATACCTTCTTACATGGTTTCATTGTTCAGGTCTCTAACATCGACGATGGATACATGTTTCGCAGGAAGAGACTCTGTTTACTCTCCTCGCCATGGTGAAGGGCCAAACAGCACGATGCTGAACCCTAATGAGTTTTATGCAAGTTTGGATTTTCATCTGCTGCATGCTCTGTGGAATACTGCCATGTTACATAGGCTGCTAGGGCTCATTGTTCTGTTTGTGTTAATCTTTTGTTGACCTTTGAAAGTCAAGTATCTATAATGATCTTTGAATAAACTGAATTTCGAACATGCACTTCTAACAAGAATCCCTTTCTACATACATCTAGCAAGTATATCTGGTAATTGCCGATAGCAACTTGCTTGTTTTCCTCTCCTTTTCACTGCAAGTATCCGTGTATCTAACAAGACTCCTCTAGCACACATACTATTTTACTAGCAAGTTTCAGGAGCTGTGTTTATTTATTTGTTGCAGAAGCTTTTGATTTTTGAGCATGTGTTTCTCCCAGGGTGGTTGTTCTGGTTACATATGGCCAGCTAATAGCATGATTTAGCTTGCATATTAAGATTTGGATATTTAGCTAATAGCATGATTTAGTTTTTTTGGTGGCTTGTCAGTGACTTGTTATACTTGTGTTCAGTTTGTGATATTAGGCGGTCGGTGCGTTGATGGACTAGTTATATGAAACTGGTTGTTACTTTTTCCACATCTATCTTGTTGATATCTGTAGGAGTAAATTCCATGTCCTGTTACCGGTGTATTTACGGGAATTGTTTTTTCTTTTGTCTGTTTCACTGAAATAAATAGTGTTTTAATAAAACTGTTCCTAGTGTTCCATAACATTGAGCGGCTTGTCGTCATTGTAGATAACTTTTTTTGGGTCGGATTATAGGTTGTAGAGTCAGCAACTTATAGTTTAAATTTCTTTTAGAGTTGGTCCCAAGGGCTTTACCTCTATCCATATCATTTCCCATGTACACAGAAACTAGTACAATGCTACATGAATTTCAGATCGGATGAAACTGTTTCTGTTGTTACCTGCCACGAGTTTGTGGAAAACTGGCCCGCCGTTTAGGGACTGATTGCCGAGCGCTCCAGCTGCTCTGTTTTCAGTACTGGCCCGCTACAGCTGCAGGACCTCCTCCACCCTCCTGATGACCATCTTCATACTGTCAAACACTTGGGACATCTCCGTGATTTGGTGGAACTTGGACCCTACATGGCTTCCGTTAGATCATGCCACGTACTCCATGGACAATCTGGGCCGGTTATCGACAAGGACAGAAAAGCAGTTTATGTAGCATTGTCAATTCATATGGCTAGTATATTAGGTGCTCAACATTCAAGCTGGAGCCTTGCAACCCTCCGCGCCTCAGGCGTAGGCATTGGTACAAGAGCAGAGCAAGCTCCTCGCTTGGCCTTGGGAAATCCTAAAGCTTTCCTTGCCAGACAAAGCAAGAAAGCAGAGCTAGCCACCTTCTGGTCTACAGTAGCATCCTTCAATTCAAACTTACCACTATACATAAGCTCCGTCAATGCCAGTTCATCAACTAGGTTGATCTCACATCCCACTTTGCCCTTCACTTCATCCTCACTGATGATGACCCATATGGATCATAGTTTTAAATAGCCGTCTATAGCCTTGCTATAGCCTTTTGAGCATGGTGCCGCTAAATGATATCATGTATAAATAAACCGCTATAGCCTGTTATAGCTTCGCTGTAGCTGATTTAGAGGCCTGCCGCTATTTGTCATAGCCCGTTATTTAAAACATTGATATGTATTCATTAAAATAAATGTATATTGACACAATAGATAAATTCTTCAAATTCAAGCAGACAAGAACAACAAAATCTTTCGCAGGATCACCATACAAACTAAATTGCAATCTTCAATCACACTCACGGGGAAGGCTACATTTAGTTGTTGTTTTTTCATGTTTTTAACTCCTAGTTCTGACAAGGACCCCTTCATAAAGTAGGATAATTGCATGTACACGCTAGTCCGAATAGTTCAAATGGAACATCGAATTTAAAACATTTTAGCTTCACAAGATATATGCAAGTTTTACCACATAAGTTCACAACCTGCTTCCTAGTTCAAGTGGTAAGCCCACCCCCCTCCTCTTGTGTTTGTTTGGAAGACGTGACATCAACCCCTCCACCAAGATTCATGCCACAAGACCAAACGGGAAAACCTTCCCATCGAGCATTTGCCAGATATCATTTCTCTTTAATAAAGTTAGGGTGTGTGTGACACCAAATGTATACTCAAAACATGATTGCTTCTTCTTGGACAGAATCAGATCTCGTGTTGTTTTTCGGGAGAAAATAAAGGAGCGCTCGCCCTGGCAACTGCTTGCATCGAACAGTTCAAAAAAACCTAACGATGCATCAAACCCGCGTCAAGATCCGTGCCACGAGATTGAATGACAAACATGGCGTTTGCTGGGAAAACCTTGAAGCGAACATTCACTAGATATCATTTCTCTTTAATAAAGTTAGGACGTGTGTGATACCATATGTACATTCAAAATCTGTTTGATGTGATTCTACAAAAAATAATGTTGATAAAATATGCTCAAAATAAATCAAACTACAAACAAACTGACAATTTTGCTGCTGATATTACGATGCAAACCCGGGTATCAATAGACAATCATATATTCTAGAAATTCGTGTCTAGATATATGTTAGATAACATGCTTTTGAGCTCTTAGCCAAGATATTTATAAGCCTCAAATGGAACATAATACATACATATACAATATGATTTTGATCTAAGTTCTCCAAATCAATTTGTGCACAGGCTTGCAATTTTTCTTTTTCTTGGGCCTTGGGACACTTGATTGAATGAATATTTAGAATAACCAATGCATCAAATATAAAATAACAATAAAATATTTTATATTGACTAAAAGTATGGTATGGGTGATAAGTGCTAGAACTGTATACAAATATGTTATCATTTTTTCTATGTGTAATAGAAAACATTGTAACTAAATTATACAATGAATCTATAAGTTATATAGAAATAAAAGTTTGGTATAAAACCATAAATAGGTAAAAGAAAGTTTTATAATATTTATCTGAGATACAATTTAGTCTTGTTTGTAATTTGCACATATTGTATAAAAAATATTGATTTGAATCGTTGTGACTATATATATAAAAAGATGGATTCGTACTAACTGGTTGTTGATGCAACTGCGTGGTAGCATGCGGATAATTGATGTGTCCATGAAAACCTTTGGCGCCGCCGGTAACAAATTACTGTCTGCTACCGCCTATACCTGCAAATGCACCTCTTCTTCCGAGTCTATTGACGATGGTCAGCCAGTAGCGTAGCAGCGGACACCATTTCAGTTAGGCTTCGCACTAGGTTATCGATAAAACTAGAAAATCGGGTTGATGTTGCATTGGAAATTGAGATAGTTGTGTACTAGTAGTATATATTAGGTGACCGACATTCAAACTGGAACCTTACAACCGTCCATACCTTAGGCCGAGCATACTATACTTAAATTTCTGTGATATACTAAAACATTATCTAGTTTTTCAGCTTTGGGTTCTTTCGGTGGATTTTAAACTTAAATCTCTCGGAGAGCAAGTGCTCAAACAAACTGTCAAAATCACATGGTCAATGATTCATATTGTAGCAGGGTGGTTATTTATAGTCGCAACCTCTTCGAAAGAACAAGAAACTAGTTGTTTGATGCCCCCTTGTAGCTCGACCTCCATCTCTATCTTATCCCCCTCCGTCCATTCTTGTTCACGCCACCAGCATCACAACTGTGGTGATTAGCGGTGATGGCACGAATGATTATATGGTTCTTGCTTGTCCCCCCTCCATGAATCATTTTTGTTTCTTGAACGCAGTAGCTGATTCAAGCTTTCCTGAAAAAAAAAATTAGAACCCAGGTATTTTTTGGCCGTGGAGCTGCCTGATTTTTTACTTCATCATTGCATGCTGCCGAGGTAGATCATATATTGCTTCTTTTACAATCAAGTGTTAGTTGAACTTATTTTTTCTTTTAATACCGATGACTGAGATCAATCTTGTTTGTGGGCTCATGGAGCGTTAGTCCTAGCTAGGAGCCTAGGAAGCATGTGTGTGACTGTTTGGTGCAAAGGTTGGTCGGCCCAATCATTGTACTGTTACTACTTTCTAACCCCCCCCCCTCCTTAAAAAATATAAGACATTTTAGATCGCTACTTTAGTGATATAAAATATCATGTATTTGTTTATGGAGGGAGTACTTGTCTTTTTTTGAACATAAGGAGATTTTTATTCCATTAGCAACATTTTACAGAGAGGAGCGTGAATGGACTCACACTTGACATGGAAATAACATTCCTACCAACGCAAAGACCCGTGTCCGAAGAAAGACGCCTAATGGCTAGAGGCCTATACTGAATTTTGAGAGCTAGCTTTGCTTGATGATGAGCCTTAACATTAAAGTGCCTATTGACTTGAGTTATCATGCTAGAATGGAAAGTTTGGGACACCTGAATAGTTACAAGGGTGGGCCTAATGCTCCAATAGCCTGCATCCTTGAAGATGGATGTCGTCTTTGCCCCCGATGCCAAGAAATAGCTATCCGTGTAAAAACATGGTTCATGTAGATGAAGTGCTTTAGCTAGCACGGAAACAAGATGAAATCCAAATGCTTCAGGCTGGAGGGGAGTCGATGCTGGTGGAGATAAAGCAGAGACATGCAGTTGTTGGCAATGTTGGTTGCTTCCAGTTTGGATAATGATGCCAATGCCCGCTGGACATGGTTGTGCATTTCCTTCATTTTTCCATGCCGCATCACAGAAGATGGCATTACCTACAATCAGAAAAATATCCTGTTGTGGCACTATATGTTGGTCTATCGAGCGAGTGGAGCGCTGTCCGTGAGGAGTCAACATATCTTCAAGCTTCGATCCTTGCATGATTGCATCAGGTACATGGAACACCTGTGATGGTTTGCAGAATCTTCTACCAAATAGAGCATCATTTCTTGCCTTCCAAATAGACCACAAAAAAGTGTATAAAGTAGTGATGTTGATATGGGGATGATCTGAATTTTGAAGTGAGCAAAGCCTGCATTATTTGAGGAATTCAATGATGGTTTGTTGCAATGACCTCTGTTCTGATGAACCAAGGAGAGGAGAATCATGCAACTTTAGATAAAGGGCATAGAAAAAACATGTGCATTTCATCTTCTAAAGTACTACATCTGACACATTCTTCTACAATGTGTTTGGAGAACTTACTTGCTTGTTTACCAGTGGGAAGAGCTCTGTGAAGAAGCCTTTAAAAAAAGTTTGAACTCTTGGCAATATGTTTTTCTTGCCATACCTGATTAAGAAGAGCAACAATCTGCTGGGGAACTATTTTTGGTCTCTGGCTAGCCGACAGATCAAGATTATTGAAACAATGTTTGTAAGCACTTTTTGAAGAGCAATCACCTGCATGAGTTAGTTTCCAAACACGGACATCCTGCATCGAAGAATTAATAATAGGAGTTTGCAGAATAGCATTGTCAATATGTGAAGTAAACAAAGAGTTGATTAAATCTATGCTCCAAGTTTTCTAGTTCGGAATCCAAAGTCCTTAACCGTAGCAGGATAAACAAAAGGAGGATGCTGAATAATCAAATTATCATAAATACTTTGCCACTGAGAGAACCAAGGGGAACTCCAAATGGAGCTACTGCCATCAACAATTTGGTAAAAGGAGGCTGAAATCAGAAGAGGTCTCACCTTGAGAATTGATGTCCAAAATGCATATTTTGGTATATTTAGCCTAGCTCTCCAGATGGATGTGTCACTGTGGTACTTCGCCTTTGAAGATGAGGGCAAGATGGCTTTGGGGTTCCTTTGCCAACTTCCAAGCCGCCGAAAGGATCAGTCCTTGATTAATAGCCTCAAATTTCTAACTCCAAGCCACCATTTTTTTTCGATACACGTATAAGCCCGATACAAGTCCTTGATTAAGAACGTGTTTTTTAACCAGACTAGGTTTGTCATTGCTAATGGTGAATCAACTAGATTCTGGGAGGATACATGGTTAGGGGATGTGCCCCTAGCACTGGAATATCCGCAGCTATACAATATTGTCCAACGCAGACAAGCGTCGGTTGCGGCAGTCTTGAGCAACACGCCTCTAAATATCAGATTTCGTCGATCTTTGATCGGTGAAAGATGGACCAGATGGCTACACTTAGTTAGAAGATTAATGCAAATCCAACTGTCGGATAGGCCCGACACTATTCGTTGGAAGCTAACTAAGGATGGGTCCTTTTCGGTAAAATCTATGTACCTTCATCTTATTGATTCGGGGTACATTCCAAGATCCAAGCATGTCTGGGAGGTCAAAGTTCCGTTGAGGATAAAGATCTTTATGTGGTTCGTTCACAAAGGTGTTATCCTCACGAAAGACAAGTTGGCAAAACACAAATGGAAAGGTAACGAGCGATGCAACTTTTGTGACAACAAGGAAACTATCAAGCACCTCTTTTTCCAATGTCCGATGGCTAAAATCTTATGGCGTTCTATACACATTGCTTTTAATATCACCCCCCACTAGTGTCAACACGTTGTTTGGGACGTGGGTAGAGGGAATTGGTGGTCATTTGGCAAAGAGTATCCGGGTTGGAGCATGCGCATTACTATGGGCAATTTGGAACTGCAGAAATGATTTAGTTTTTTAACAGATGCACATCTATACATTTTTTACAGGTTATATACAGGGCTACCGCACTGACCCGCACGTGGTCATTACTCACTCCTGTGGATTTCAGGGAGCTTATGGTTACTGGGTGTATCCGCTGGGAGATGGTAGCACAGGTTATCTTCAACCGGTTTGGATGGCGGCAAGCTAATAGGATAGGTGGCTAGGCATCTACTTATTATACTTTCGCTGCTTGGGCGCTTTGGGCGCTTTGTATCGATTCGTTCTTGTTCTTTAGTGTCAACATTGTTGTACTCGTTCCGGATTTGGTTTCTTTTTAATTAATAAAGGGCTGCATGCATCTCTCGATGCAGAGGCCGGGGCGATGCCTCCTTTTCAAAAAAAAGTATAAGCCCAAGCTCTAAGACAAAGAATTCTTGAAGCTTGATCTTCCTTCACACCTGTCCACCAAAATTTTCTTATAACAACCGTGAGTTTCGGTATAAACTTCTTTGAAAAGAGGATATTTGACATATAGTATAGACAAGGATAGACGAAAAAGCAGATTTGATAAGTGTTAGTCTAGCAACATGTGAAAGCACTTAAATTAGATTTGAATTTATCATACATAAAACTGTAAGTTGACGATCTGTCTTTTGCAGGAAGGATGAGAGGATAGCCCAAATGAATGGTGTTATAGTCAATATCTGAGACCGAGAAGATTCTCTTGATATCTTGCTTAACCTGCATATCGACATTTTTACTAAACATAACACCAGATTTGCTCTAGCTCGGGAGTTGTCCCGAGTCTTGGCAAAATTGATGTAATATTTGAGATATGGTACCTACTTCCTGTATGTTAGCTTTGCCACGGACATGCAGATCATCCGCCAACATCAAAGAATGAATTGGAGGGCAATTAAAAGAGAGATACCCGACAAGTGATTGGTTTGTAGAGCATCCTGAAGCACCTGAGAGAGTTCATTTACTGCAAAAACAAAAAGAGTTGGTGACAAGGGGCATCCCTGCCTAATGTCTCTGTTACTTTTGAAGAGAGCAAAAGACCGGTCATTAATGATAATCGAGAAAATTGGCAAAGAGATACATGCATGAACAAGGTTTATGAAATGGTGATGAAGACTCTTAAAAGTAAAAGCCGAAGCAATGAAATGTCAGTCAATTCTATCAAAAGCTTTGGCTAAATCGATTTTGAGCATGAAATCCAGGCCATCCCATGAAGCAACAGAGAACGAGTGTGCAATTTCCTGAGCTACAATGATATTATTGCTAATGCGTCTTCCCTCAATGAATGCTTGTTGGGAAGGATGAATATAATCAGGCAAGTGCTCTTTCTATCTATTAGCTAAGGATTTTGCAATTATTTTGTAAATGACACTTCAAATACTGATGGGTGTAAAGTTCGACGGCAAATGGCAAACCAGCTTCTTAGGAATGAGAGCAATATTGGTGTCACAAAGGAGAGGAGGGAGGATAAATGCGATGTAGAAGTTTCTAACTATGTTAGTTACATCGTCTACAATCCAACTCCAAGCCAAGGTATAGAACGCTACATTGAACCCATCAGGGCCTGGAGATGCATGTTTCTTCATAGTCTTGAGGATCTCCCAAATTTCCTGCTTGTCCGGAATAGTATTTGTGAAATGATGTGCATCATGTGGACAAGAAGTGCTCAAGAATGGCCTGCCACTGTTAGAACATGAAGACATATATACAGATTGTTTTGAAGTAATGAACAAACTCATGAGCAATATCATCCGGGTCAACAAGATTGTTGCCATGCAAATCTTTAATTGAAGTGATTCGGTTATGCTGTTTATGTTTGAGTACCGCATTTCGAAAAACCAAGGTGTTCCTGTCTCCGCGCACTGCCCAATGCTTCTTAGCTCGCTGCCTGTAAAATTCAGTGAGTTTGGGCATATTTTCTTCATATTGGGCAATGAGTTTTACCACCAAGCGACGATCTTGTTCTTGAATCAGTTGCTTCTGGATCAAATTTATTTGATCTTGAAGTGTAGTTAGCTGTTGCTAAATTGGTTTTCTTCTTTTTGCACCATTTCTTAAGAGTACCTGCAAGGTTAGTTGTCCTGGCATACAACGATTGATTAACAGAGGAGCACCAAGCAGATTTTGCGACATTTTGGAAGTCTTCTTCCACGGTCCACCAGTTTTCAAATATACAATTGAGCTTCGGTTTACGAAATTGAGACTCGGTAGAAACAAGAATGGCGCATGATCGTTGAGAATAATGGGAAGATTAAAACATTTAAACACATCAAACCATTCAGCATTTGCAACACAGCAGTCAAGCCTTTCAAACACAGGGGTTGACTAGAAACGCTTGTTCGTCCAAGTATAGGCAGGCCCACTAAAACCAAGATCAAAGAGACCACATTGTTTAACATAACCATCAAAGGTACGTATACAATAGTGATTAACCTTGGCAGAGGTAATATCCCCATCAAGCATGATGTTATTTAAATCATTTAAGCAAACAACGTGCTTCCCAAGATTATCATACAGAAAAGTTGAAATATATTCCCAAATCATCGTGGTGTGGCGATGATGAGGATTACCATACACCAAGAAAAATAAATAACGCGTTATACAAAATAGGGTTGCCCCTGAAAATATGTTATTAGCTTGCTATAGCGTGCTATTAATGAGACGATTTTCTACACGCTATAGTGTGCTATTAATGGCGTTATAGCATCACTATTTTTTTCAATACCATACACAGAAACCAGCAGAAACTCAAGATTAGTAGCTATATGCACAGCAGCAGCTAAGATAACATAGCATTTAGAGAACTTGACGGACTTGTTATCTTCAGTTATGTTATTGCTTCTATCAGGACTAACCCAATGATTGAACCCCAAATTGTATATAGTATATAGCCTTGGACAGGGGATATGTGGTCGAGATCCGAGTTAGTTGATCGGCCATGATTTGATGGATGATGAACACCTGAACCTGAAAATGTGTTTTAATATGCAAGTGGTTGGTTTGTGTGCTCATTATGTTTGCTGGATTGACAGTTGAAACCTTGTGAAGCAGTGGAGAGGCAGTGTAGTGGTGTCCCCATTATGCCAAGATGAGGAACATCTTCCTGATAAGATCAACTGTAATAGATCCTTCATATCGCCTCTTTCTGTTAAATAACTGCCTATTTACACCATCGGGAAAATAATCGTCTCGAGCAGGTCTTGTAAAATGCCCGTACGTTAATTTCTGTAAGGGCTTGTGTTTTGAATTTTGGCCGAAAAAATGAATTTCGGCCGAATTTGGGCCATCTCGGCTTGGGGCGAGAAATATCTATCGGACTAAAAGAATGATTTTGATCAAATTTCAGCCGAAATTTTTTAAATGACCGAAATTCGGCCATTTAGGCCTGGGGCCAGAAAACTTGCAAACCGAAAATCAAAACAGTACAGCGAGGGAAACAAAAATCAAGCCTCAGGCTATCTATAGTATAGAGGGTGTGCAGTGTAAATAAAATAGGGCTGTTAACAAGACTTTGATGCCATCATCGTCATACAAAGTTAAGACATTCCAAGTAACACTGAAATTCAAGTAATTAACAGTTCAGCTGCCATGACACTTGCATCACACTTTCTGTGAGTACATACATGCATGTCACCGTAAAATCTATACCTACTATTAGAAGACGATCGTTTCTGCCCGTACGTCGTCGTCGTTTTTGTGAAAAAAAAACCTCAGTTTCTTCGAAATCAACCCGCAGTCCTTCAATAAGTGCAAAAAGACCCGTCACCCCCGTCACCCTGCCGCATCTCGCCTCTGCCCGTCCAGTCCCCCCTCCTCCTCGTCGCCTTGCTGCCGCCCGTTTGCGTTGTCTGGGCAAAGCCCCCTCGTGGATCTGGCGGCCGTGGGACGACAGATGCATCAGATGGGTGACGACCCTGCCACCCCGCCACATCTTGCCTCTGCCCGTCCAGTCCCTCCTCCTCCTCCTCGCCTCGCTGCCGCCCGTTTGCATTGTCTGGGCAAAGCCCCCTTGTGGATCCAGCGGCTGTGGGACGGTAGATGCATCAGATGGGTGACGGCCCTTGAATCAACATCGGCGAAAAGCAACCCATATCCACAGAACATGAATGCAAAGGAAGAGAGGGGCATCGGCCAGGGGGTACGACTTACATGACTGTTAGACTTGTAATTATGTTTGTATACATATTGTAACTCTTGTACAATTGTATCCATACCCGATGAGGAACCTTCTATATATATGTTGTTGCGGCCGACCCAACAGGTGTCGAAGCCCACAACACCCAAAAACCTTTGTCTATCATGGTATCAGATGCGATCTCACGATACTGACCTAGCCGCCACCGCCGACCCATGTCGTCTTCCGCTGCCTCCTCGGTGGCCACCGTCACCGCTGCCGCTCTCCCTGACGCGACCACCGTCGCCGCCCTCAACGGTGCGGCCACCGAGCCCTCGACCTCCATCGCCTCGGCTCCACATGCCTCGCTCGCCGATCCCATCGGATCGAGCACGCCCTTTGTCGCTCCGACGGTCCATGTGTCGTCGGTGCCACCGTTCCTGTCCAACCTCCTCCAAGGAGGATCTGCACCTCCCCCCTTGATGTCCAGATCGACGGGGGCCTTATTCTCTCGGGCGACCTCTTCGGTCCCTCCCAGATAATCGGCGTTGCGGCCCCACTACGACGTGATGGCGCCCTACGTGTCGCAGCCGCCGTTTGTGTACAACCCTGCTACCTACAGTGCCTTCCATGGCGCCCCCTACGGCATGTCCTACGGCGTCTGTCACGGCGTCCACTATGGCGCCCCTCGTGGCGCTGCCTACGGTGCTTCGTACGGCTCCGGCTACGCGGCGTTCCCGGGTCATGCCCTTTACGGAGCACCCCCGCCTCCTCCACCACCGGCCCCCTCGGCTGCGCCGCAGGCTTTTCCCGTGGCGGATGTAGCCCCTGTCGGTGCTGCTGCTGCGCCGCCCTACGACTTCGCCCTCGACATCATCACGACTCCGCCATTCTACTTCAGCAACCTTCTCTCGGTGAAACTGAAAATGGACAATTATCTGTTATGGCGCGCGCAGATTCTTCCTCTCCTCCATAGTCACTGCCTGGAGGGTTTTGTCGATGGTACTCTGCCATGTCCCTTGCCGGATCATCACATGTACCGGCCGTGGATTGCTCAAGATCAAGCGATCCTCTCGGCCATTCAGTCCTCTCTCACCGAGGACGTTGCCGGCATGGTGCTCTTTGCTACTACCTCTCATGAGGTGTGGAATGCGTTGGAGTCTAGTTTCTCTACATAATCGTCGTCTCAGTCTATGGCTCTTCGTACTCAGCTCAACGAGACCCACAAGGACCACCACTCCGTCACCGTTTTCTTCAACAAGATCAAGCGCCTCGCTGATACCCTCGCCTCTATCGGTGAGCCCCTTCGTGACACGGAGTTTACTGCGTATATCCTCAACGGTCTCGATGCCGAGTATGATTCTCTTGTGGAGGTGATCAAGGAACGCAAGGTTCCCATCAAACCGCACGAGCTCTTTCAGCGCCTCCTCTCGACATAGCAGCGCCTTACCGGTTGTCATCCGGATGGGGGCCCCTTGGTCAATGCTGCCTACCATGGTAGGAAGGGGGCTCCCGTCCTGTTGCTCCATCATCGATGCCTCCTGCAGGAGGCAAGGGCGTCGCGCCACCTGCTGCACCCGCCCAGCCGCGCCCCACCATTGTCGTCGAGAACGGGCGCCCACGCACCTGTTCTGCCGCTTGTGGAGCTACTGTACCCTGCCAGCTGTGCGGTCTTGCTGGCCACATCGCGTCTCGCTGTCATCGCCGCTTCAATACTGACTTTCTTGGTCTTGGCAACAACGGCAAGGGCAATGAGCGTCAAGCAAACATGGCGCAGTAGCAGGGGCAAACTTCGTCATATACTGTTGATCACGTGGACACTGGTGCTACTGATCACATGACAAGTGAACTTGACAAGCTTGCTATGCGTGAGGCCTACCACGGGCCCGACAAGGTTCACACAGCCAATGGGGCAGGTATGCACATCTCTCATATTTGTCAGGCATCTCTTCTTACACATACATCTCGGAAGTTGCATCTTAAGAACGTTCTTAGAGGCCCCACTGTTGCAGGTAATTTGCTCTCTATTCCTAAACTTACTTATGACAATAACGTGTTTTGTGAGTTTCACTCGTTTGCTCTTTCTATCAAGGACTAGGCCACGTAGGACGTACTTCTTAGAGGTCGACTCCGCCATGGACTATATGCGCTTGATGTGTCGCGATCTGTCTCCTCATCCGTCTCCCAAGTCTTTAGTGGTGTTAGAATGTCTCCATCACAGTGGCACTCTCGTCTTGGTCATCCTGCCACACCCATTGTCCGCCATGTTCTTCATCAACATGAGTTACCGTATGTGTCTAGTAATAAAGATGTTTCAGTTTGTGATGCTTGCCCGCAGGGAAAGAGTCATCAGTTACCTTTTTCTGTTTCTAGTCATGTAGTCAAACTCCTCTTGAGCTTGTGTTTTCTGATGTTTGAGGTCCTGCCCAGATGTCTGTTAGTGGTCATGAGTACTATATCAGTTTCATTGATGCATATAGTCTCTTTACTTGGATTTATCTTCTTAAACGCAAGTCTGATGTGTTCGGTGTTTTTCTTAAATTTCAAGCACATGTTGAGCGTCTCCTACATCACAAAAAAATTCATGTACATTCAAATTGGGGGGGGGGGGGTACTGCAATCTAAGTACTTTCTTTGAGAAACTTGGGATTTCGCACCGTCTGTCTTGTCCTCATACACATCAGTAGAATGGTTCAGCTGAACGTAAGCATCGTCATATTGTTGGGACCAGTTTAACCTTGCTAGCTCATGCTTCTGTTCCTTTTCGTTTTTGAAGCGACGCTTTTACTACAACCTGTTTTCTTATAAATAGGCTTCCTTCACGGCTTCTTGACATGAAAACTCCGCTTGAACTCTTGCTTCATGAGACTCATGATTACACTTTTCTTAAAGTCTTTGGTTGTGCATGTTGACCGCATCTGCGTCCTTACAATAGTCGCAAGCTTGAGTTTCGTTCTAAAAAAATGTGTCTTGCTTGGGTATAGTTCGCTGCACAAAGGGTATAAATTCCTTCATGTCCCAACAAATCGTGTGTGTATCTCGTGTGATGTTGTTTTTTATGAGCATGTTTTTCCTTTTTCCAATCTTCCAAATCCTGCCACCACATCTACTCCACCATTGCATTCATCTCCTGTATTGCCTGATCAATTTGTACATGCTGCACACTCGCCTTCTTTGTTGTCTAACATGGTGCGGGAACTGGTAGAGGTGCTCGGCTTCTTCTCTTGGATGATCCACCTGCTAATATTGCGGCCGTTGACGGAACACGTCGATCATGCCGCTGCTGCTCCCTGCATGGGGCATGCAGGGTCTCCCGCGCTTGCGCACGTGCCTGCTTCGCGCCTGGATTCGGCTCCGACAACGCCGGCCTCACCCGCGTCGACCAGCCTGGCTTCGCCTGCGTCGACCGGCTCGTCTTCACCCTCGCCTACTCGGTCGCCTCCTGGCAGCCTGCCTTCGTCCCCGTCGCCTGTGCGGCAGCCAACCGCTGGCCGCATGCTGCTGCTCCCGCCACCCGCGGGATCCCTGTCGCCCAGGCGGCCGCCTTCCTCGACTGCTGATGGGCCGCCTTCGCTCCCCCCTAGTGGGTTGCATGCGCTGGCTACGCCGTCCTCTCCGTCTACGTCGATGGCTCCTGCGACTTCGACCTCGCCAACTGCTCCTATTGTTCTGCGTCCACACACTCGCAGGAGGAGCGGCATTGTCCGTCCGCATCAACACACTGATGGAACCGTTGTGTGGCTCGCGGCATGCGTGGCTCACTCTGAATCCGATCCTACTATTGAACCCCACCATTATCAGGTGGCTATGGGTATCCCTCACTGGCGTTCTGTGATGGAACAAGAGTATCAGGCATTGCTGAAAAATGATACGTGGCATGTTGTTCCTCGAAGAATGATGTCAATATTATTGATTCAAAGTGGGTATTCAAAGTTAAGCGACATGTTGATGGCTCTATTGAACGGTATAAAGCTCGGCTTGTTGCTAGAGGGTTCAAACAGCGCCAAGGTCTTGATTACGAGGATACTTTCAGTCATGTGGTCAAGCCTGCGACTATTCGTCTGCTGCTGTCTCTTGCTGTTACTCGTGGATGATCTCTTAGACAGGTGGATGTTCAGAATGTCTTTCTTCATGGTGTCCTTGAGGAAGAGGTGTATATGCACCAGCCTCCTGGTTTTGTTGATCCTTCTCGTCCACAGCATTTTGTGTCGCTTGGTGAAGGCTCTGAAATAGGCGCCTCGTGCCTGGCATGTGTGTCTTGGTGCTACCCTTCGTGCACATGGATTTTTTCCTTCGACAGCTGATACGTCCTTGTTCATGCTACGGCATCCTACTGTCACTATGTACCCGCTGGTGTATGTAGATGACATCATACTGATCAGCTCGTCGGTATTTGTTGCGGACCGTCTTGTTTAAGCCTTGAGTGGTGATTTTGCTATTACAGATCTTGGCCGGCTTCATTATTTCCTTGGTTTGGAGGTCTCTCATTCTAATGCCGGTCTGACTCTCACTCAGCAGAAGTACTCCCAGGATTTGCTTCGTCGTGTTGGTATGCTTCAGTGTAAGACTGCTACCACTCCCATGTGAGCTTCTGATCGACTATTTGCACTTGATGGTGCTCTTCTCTCTTCGGATGAGGCTACTCAGTACCGCAGTATTGTTGGTGGCTTGCAGTATTTGACGATTACTCGTCCTGATATATCCTATGTGTTTAACAGTGTGTGCCAGTTTCTTTATGCTCCTCGCGATACTCACTGGACAGTTGTGAAACGCATTCTGCGCTATGTTCGGTTGACTGCTACTCTGGGCCTGCACCTTCGGCCTGCTCCTTCTGGTGTCCTCTCGGCGTTTTCTGATGCAGATTGGGCTGGTAGTCCAGATGACAGGCGATCCATGGGGGGATATACAGTGTTCTATGGTCCTAATTTGATCGCCTGGAGTGCTCGTAAACAAGCTACTGTGTCTCGTAGTAGTACTGAAGCTGAATACAAAGCAGTTGCCAATGCCACCGTTGAACTCATTTCGGTTCAGTCTTTGCTTCGAGAGTTGGGAGTCTCTCAGGATCATCCACCTGTTCTTTGGTGTCATAACATCGGTGCCACATACCTTTCTTCAAATCCGGTATTTCATGCCCGAACGAAACACATTGAAGTTGAGTATCACTTTGTGAGAGAATGAGTTCCGCAGAAGTTGCTTCACATCAAGTTCATCCTTTCGAAAGATCAACTTGCTGACATCTTCACGAATTCGTTGCCACCACCTCAATTTGAGGGTTGATGCCACAATCTTAATCTTCTGAATTCTTCAGAGCACGGTTAAGATTGAGGAAGAGTGTTAGACTTGTAGTTATGTTTGTATACATACTGTAACTCTTGTACAATTGTATCCGTACCCGATGAGGTACCTTCTATATATATGCTGCCATGACAGACCCAACAGGTGTGGAAGCCCACAACACCCAAAACCTTTTGTCTATCAACGACAAACACCGCTGCCACCGGCACTTCGCTCGATGGACCCAAAGATTGGAGAGGAGGCAGGGGAGGGGGTTCACACTGGCCGCCTCCACCCCACGACGGCTCCGGCGTCATCCTGGCCCAAACCGGACATGACACCGCGGTCATCGCCACTAGTGCTTTGCTCGACGGACACGCGATTGGAGAGGAGGGGGGCTGCACATCGACCGCTCGCACCCCTCTCCTGCACCGGCATCCTCCTGGCCTAGGACGAACACGGCAAGGTGACGGGCGCTGCCACCCTGGCCAAGCAGCCAAGGAAAAGCTGTCGGCGAGAGCTCGACGCAGCCTCGGGGCCACCTCACGTCGAAGCTATCGCGCCGAACAGGAAGCTGGCCCTCACTAGTGGGGACGGGGCCTTTAGCCCCGACCTGTAAGGGGCTTTAGTACCGGTTCACCAACCGAGACTAAAGGGGCGGGACTAAAGGCCTAACCTTTAGTCCCGGCCCTGTTACAATCCGGGACTAAAGGTGCTCCACGTGGACGCCTCGTAGCGCCCCAGGGGCAGGCCCTTTAGTCCCGGTTCTTTACACGGACCGAGACTAAAGAGTTTCAGATTTTGCTTATTTTTGGGTTTTTTTGAATGAAATTATTTTTGGGTTTTAGGGTTTAGGTGTTCGGGAGATTAAGGTGATGCCTCGTTTGGTGTTCGGGAATTAGTTTTCATATAATTTAAATAGAAATAATTATGCATATATATATATATATAAGATTAACTTATCTTACAAGCGAGCATATATATACAATTATATGGAGATCTAAATTATCGGGACTAGAGCCCGTCTATTCGATTACATGGACGAACATCAGTAATGGCCCCTAGCTACACTAAATCGTCCTTTGTCATCTATAGCTTCCGTCCTCAGAAATCCCGCAAGCTCCTCTGCAACAGCAATCGCGCGTTGCTCTGGTAGGACCTTCGTCCTCATGGCCGTGTGCTATATAAGAAGAGGAGATGAATATGAATATCAATCATGATAACAAAGAATAACGGGTAAAAATAAAGGTGTGAATGTTCATTGCTTACGTCGAATCTGTGATCCTTGTGCTCAGAGGTAAACGTGCGAATGGTCTCGCAAACATAGTATCCGCCCGTGGCTGCTGGTCGGACTTTACGAGAATAGAATATATATAATCAAAATAATAATCTAGCATCATAAATGTATTGAAAATAGAAGTATATCATACTACTACTTACCTGAGCCGCTCTAAAGGTCAACTTCTCAGGAAAGTTACCGGGAGTCACGTACTTGAACCGCTTCCAAACCCTGCCCGACAAGGATAATGATTTGCTAAGTTTTTCATTAGTTGATATATCAGAAAATCATCGAAAGAGACCGATAGAGCGCAAGAATGATTGAAATTACCCTTGGAGCATGTCCTGCAGGCTTTGGAACTGTTCCAAGGGTCTCGATAATGGATCGAAGGCATCAACTCTTCCCTTATCAATTTGAATATCCAACAGAATCCAATGGAAGCTGCACATGTATATATATATATATATGTTAGTAACTTATCAATTACACTTATAAGTGAATGGACACAACAGAGTAAAGACCCTCACCTGAAGTTGTATGGAAACAGTATGTGGTCACAGAAATTTTAATCTATTAGAAACCTTAGAAGGTTTTCCTCCGTCTCCTTGGGATAATCAGTGAGCGTCGCTATATGTATTTTATCAGGGTCAATAAACCCAATATTTAGGATGTTCTTACTTTTACAATCCAGAATCTTCATTCTGCATAATAGAGTACAAGTTATATATAGATAATGAATTGAAATAACTAAACAAGTTATATGTAGACAACGAATTGAAAAACTTACACACAATAGCAACTCATAAGCGATTTGTCGAGGGCGTTGCCATTGTACATCTGGAAGAGTTCATCAAAGTCGATATGGATTTCTTCGGGGCGGCCGTAGTACTCCCGTGGGACACTCAACACGATCATCGTTCTCCCATTCTTTGATTCACTTAAGTACCATTGATGCAAGTAACGCATATTTGTTGGGAGATCATCTTTGCTGACTAAAGGCTCTCCCATGACAAACTGTGGCTTAGGGGCTACCACAGCCTTGGGTATCCTGTCGTCTTGGGAAGCCAGCAAATCTTCAACCGAGACACCACATTCAGCCGCCAACTCCTTTGCTATTTCAAAAGCTAGCCCCTGCACCGGAGGGGGAACATTCTCGGTTAACACCTTGAGGGGTGGGAGCGACTGTTTGGCCTGTTGTCCAAGCTGAGGAACGTCTGATTTTTTCTTGCTTGTAGTTGAACTTGATTTGCTCCCATTTGCACTTGCACGTGATCTGCTCTTTTTCACTTCCTTATGCAATGTGCGTGTATAGTCATCAGGCTTATGGTGTAAGTCATACTGTGATGGAAGGGTCATGAAGTCTTTTGCCCATGCTATTTGCTTCTCGGTGTATTCCGGGCGGGGCTCGGGTTCCTTCTTTTTCATCCGCGCATCATGATGTTCCTTTGCTATCCTGGCGTTTTCCTCGGGGGTACGATCATAAGGTCTGATAGGAAGATTAGCATGAGGTACCTTTAGGAGGGGCAACCGTTTGCGCTTTGGGGGGCTCCGTCGCTTAGGAATCGTCGGTGGAGCGTTCTTGGTGGCACGCTTCCGCTTAGTATCCTGTGCGGGCGGCGGCGGAGATGGACGACCCAAGTCCGGCGGCGGTGATCGAGATGGACTCGTGTTGTGCTGGCCGACGTCATGTGGAGGGCTTGGAGGTAATGGAGGTGTAGGTGACCTGCGACGACTCGGAGGCGGTGTTGTCGTTGGGGCCGAGCCTGGAAGCTTGATGTAGTTCTTGTCCCATAGGATGACTCCACCCAGTACTTCTCCGAGTGTCCTCTCATCTTCGGGTCCAGCTATGTCGAGCTCCATATCATGAAACCCCGTCATGATTTCATCCACCCCGACTTTAGCAAAGCCAGTTGGAATCTCACGGCCATGCCAGCGTGCATCAGGGCCAGAAGGTAAAGCTTGTCCGACGACCACCTTCATGGATATGTTCTTGAATTTCTGATGGAGTTCACATGATGTTGACTCCTTGATTCCATCCACGGGGTAGCCGGAACCGCCCTCTATCATTCTTCGTGCAGCGTCGGGCGGGGCCTCACATTCAGCCACGCTGCTTTTCCGCTTAGATGGGGCGCCGGTAATATCAAGTGCAGGATCTTCCTGGCGCGCTACTCCTCTAAGCTCATCAATATGCTTCTGTTGCTCGTTAATCCTGGCAAGCAACTGGTTGAACTTGTCATTCTCCTCATCCTGCTGCCGCTTCTTTGCTCTCTCTCGACTTCTGTAAGTGTCTTGGTCTCTGGCAAACCCAAGCACCACGGGTAAGAAGGACCGAAGCCTCGCGTTCGTCCTCCATGTTCGTCATTGCCGAGGACCAGTGTGAGCAAATCTTTCTCTCTATCTGCAGTGAACTTTCTTTTTCCCTCCTTAATTTCTTTCACTGTCCTTTTCCAATTCTCCCTGGGCATCCTAAGACCTTCATTGCAGATGAGGTCCCCTGTTTTTTCGTCGTACGACCCACCATGCGCAAGGAACCAATTTCTTGCTCTCAATTCCCACTCATCACGGAGTGGTTCAGGTACGATGCCTTTATCTAGCAGATCTTGCTCTTTCTTATCCCACTTTGGGATGGCAGTCTCATAGCCCCCTGGCCCCAGCTTGTGGTGATATTTCTTCTTGTCGGCATTTATCTTGTTCTTTTCTGATAATGCATGGGCATCTTCTGACTCCTTGTACTCTTGAAATGCCTTCCAGTGATTCGCCTGCTTGGCTAGATACCCCTCGAATACTGGCACTTTCTTTGTCTTCAGATAGTTTTTCCATAGCTTCTTCTTCCAGCTACGGAATAGTTCGACCATCTTCTTTAGAGTCCACTGCTTGACTTTGGCCCTCAGTTTGTCTGCGGCGTCTTTATTCTCACATTCTGGCAGGTTGAAATGTGACATGAGATCATTCCAAAGATTATCTTTGTACCTTTCAGCGACATAGTCACTATCGGCTGCCCCTTTGCGCTTGTTCCACTCCCGAACGCTGATCGGGACGTGATCCCTAACGAGAACTCCGCATTGCTTCTTGAATGTGTCAGCAACATTCTTAGGAACCTTGGGTTCGCCCGTAGGCAATATCACCTCAAAGGTGTAATGCGTCCGTGCATCCAACTTTCTAGTCGGGCCTCGTTTCGTAGTTTTGCTCGATGTGGAGGCCTAAGAGGGAGAAACATTCGTCAAATGAATGTATATGTATACAATATAGAGCTATCTCCAATATTTTTCACATATTACAAGTGATTGTCGAACTTCATATGTATACCTCGCCGGACTTTATTATTTCTTCACCGGCTTCTCCACCGGCTTCTCCATCAGTGGAGCTATCACCTTCTCCGTCATTGGACCTAGCTCCTGCCCCATCGGCTTCATCTTCGTGTCGCTCGACCTCCATTCCAACGTTGGGGTTTAGATATGACGACGGAGATTCAGCTGGTTCAACGTCGGGGCCGTCTTTGATTATATCTTCGAGAAGTTCTTCCTCTTCGAGGTTCCTGATATGTGGATCCATAGTTCTGCAAAAAACGGATTCTCTTAACCTTTGTACCAAAAAAGAATTATTCCATCAGGAACTCCGTTCAAAAACAACTTTAGTCCCGGGTCGTGGCTCCACCCGGGACTCCTAGATTTCTGCATAGTATTCAAAGTAGGAGTACTTTTCCAATTTGAGCATTCAATAAGCAAAACCAAATCGTAAAATAAAGTCAAATTAGTATGCATTCAATTATAAGCAAATACATCATCTCTTTTGTCCGTACATCGTCGAATATTATCACTAAAATTCCTCGAATACTATCATACATATAGCATCACTAATACATTTAGAACCGTAGCGCCCGACGGGTATCGGCGCGGGCGGTGGACACCCAAAGAGAACGAACCATCACAAGATCATAGCTCCAGTGAGATCCCCGAAGAACCTGCGAGGTATGCTCGAACCTGCCTTCCAACGCAACCATGTAGCGACAGACGTGCTCATCCTCCTCGCTGACACGGTGACGTACCACCTCCGCGGTGTCCGGAAGCCTCGGCACCCTCACTGGCCCACGCGACCGCCACCAAACAAGGATCGGGTCAACGACGGGCTGGCTCCTCACCAACCTACGCCCCCCGGAAGGTAGCACCTCCCAATACCAGCCGGGCGGAGCCCAGTCCCGGACAGGGCCCTTTGATCAAGCAGGTGTCGTCTGCCGAGTCGACGACGAGGATGCGGGATAGGCATCGTAAAATGAACTAAAAAAATAAACTAGTTCTATTAATTTTCTTGCTAAAAATAAACTATTAACACTTAAGCATATACAATAGCAAAATTAAACTATTAACACTTAAGCATATACAATAGCAAAATTAAGCAATAATCTAAGAAACACCATTAACACTTAAGCATATACACTATACAATAGCAAAATTAAATGACAAAATAATATATTTCTTCTTCTTGTAACCCTAAACTAATTTTTCCTCTTCTTCTATTTCTCCTCTTCTTCTACTTCTTCTTCTACTTCTACTTCTCCTCTTCTTGTAGTACTTCTCCTCTTCTCTTCTTCTACTTCTCCTCTCCTCCTCTTCTAATTTTTTCTCTTCTTCTACTTCTCCTCTTCTTTTATTTTTCCTCTTCTTCTCCTCTCCTCCTCTTCTTATTCTCCTTTTTCTTCTTTTCTTCTCCTCCTCTTCTTATTTTCATTTTTCCTAATCTTATTTTCTTATTTTTGTTCATATTTCTTCTTCTTGTAACCCTAACCTAATTCTAAATATTACTAACCCTAATAATCTAGCACAAACCTAATAACAATAGGAATTAAATGACAAAAAAAACTTTTTTCTTTTTCTTCTTTTCTTCTCCTTTTTCTTCTTTTCTTCTCCTTTTTCTTCCTTTCTTCTCCTTTTTCTTCTTTTCTTCTCCTTTTTCTTCCTTTCTTCTCCTTTTTCTTCTTTTCTTCTCCTTTTTCTTCTTTTCTTCTCCTTTTTCTTCTTTTCTTCTCCTTCCCTTTTTCTTATTTTCTTCTCCTCCTCTTCTTATTCTCTTCTTCTACTTCTCCTCTTCTTCTATTTTTCCTCTTCTTCTCCTCTCCTCCTCTTCTTTTCTTATCCTTTTAATTTCTTCTCCTTTTTCTTCTTTTCTTCTCCTTTTTCTTCTTTTCTTCAACTGGCCGGAGTGTTGGGGAGGAGGGGGCGGGGGGCTTACCGACCGGAGGTGTCGACGACGCGCGGCGAGGAGGAGGGCGGCGCGCGGCGAGGAGGACGACGACGACGGCGAGGAGGACGGCAAGCAGCGGCGAGCAGGACGGCGGGCATCCTGACGGCATCGTCGAGTTCGTCGCTGTGCCGCGCCGGGTAGGAGAACGAGAGGAAGAAGAAGAGAAATGGACGATTTGGGTTGGAATTTTTCGAAGTCCCGCTTATATAGGTGGATCTTTAGTCCCGGTGCGTGGCTCCAACCGGGACTAAAGGGGGTCTTTAGTCCCGGTTGGAGCCACGGCCCGGGACAAAAGCCCCTCGTTTCCCGCCTCCTCGCCTGCCGAAAAGGGGTCTCTAGTCCCGGGGCGTGGCTCCAACCGGGACTAAAGGGGGTCTTTAGTCCCGGGGCGTGGCTCCACCCGGGACTAAAGCCCCTCCTCAGCTGCACGATAAGTTTAGTCCCACCTCGCCCAGCGAGGGGGACTAACACTTGTTTATAAGCCCCGTCGCAGCTTCTCCATCGAGCTCCTCTCTAAAGCAGGCTTACGGGCCTAAACTCACTGAAAATTGAAACTATATTCGAAATTATGGAGAAAATTCAATCTGAATTCAAAGTGAACTCACTTTGAATTTAGATTGAATTTTCTCTATAAATTCTCATATAGTTTCAATTTTTTCCTATTTTCATAATTAATAATTTTGACTATCCAAACTATTATCTATTTTGTTATTTTCAATTAAAAACTATGTTTATTAAAAATTCTTTTTGCATATTTGAGAATTTGACAAAACTATGATAATGAAAAGTGTTTGAAATTGAATAAATAATGCAAACCTATTTTCTATTTTCATAATTAATAATTTTGACTATCCAAACTATTATCTATTTTGTTATTTTCAATTAAAAACTATGTTTATTAAAAATTCTTTTTGCATATTTGAGAATTTGACAAAACTATGATAATGAAAAGTGTTTGAAATTGAATAAATAATGCAAAACTATTTTCTATTTTTATAATTAATAATTTTGACTATCCAAACTGTTATCTATTTTGTTATTTTCAATTAAAAACTATGTTTATTAAAAATTCTTTTTGCATATTTGAGAATTTAAC
The DNA here is from genome assembly GCF_904849725.1 of Hordeum vulgare subsp. vulgare. Taxonomy (NCBI): domain Eukaryota; kingdom Viridiplantae; phylum Streptophyta; class Magnoliopsida; order Poales; family Poaceae; genus Hordeum; species Hordeum vulgare. The sequence goes on from NC_058524.1 coordinate 3,231,983, forward strand.
AAAACTATGATAATGAAAAATGTTTGAAATTGAATAAATAATGCAAAACTATTTTCTATTTTCATAATTAATAATTTTGACTATCCAAACTATTATCTATTTTGTTATTTTCAATTAAAAACTATGTTTATTAAAAATTCTTTTTGCATATTTCAGAATTTGACAAAACTATGATAATGAAAAGTGTTTGAAATTGAATAAATAATGCAAAACTATTTTCTATTTTCATAATTAATAATTTTGACTATCCAAACTATTATCTATTTTGTTATTTTCAATTGAAAACTATGTTTATTAAAAATTCTTTTTGCATATTTGAGAATTTGACAAAACTATGATAATGAAAAGTGTTTGAAATTGAATAAATAATACAAAACTATTTTCTATTTTCAAAAGTAATTATTTTGACTATCCAAACTATTATCTATTTTGTTATTTTCAATTAAAAACTATGTTTATTAAAAATTCTTTTTGCATATTTGAGAATTTGGCAAAACTATGATAATGAAAAGTGTTTGAAATTGAATAAATAATTTAAAACTATTTTCTATTTTCATAATTAATAATTTTGACTATGCAAACTATTATCTATTTTGTTATTTTTAATTAAAAACTATGTTTATTAAAAATTCTTTTTGCATATTTGAGAATTTGACAAAACTATGATAATGAAAAGTGTTTGAAATTGAATAAATAATGCAAAACTATTTTCTATTTGAAAAAGTAATTATTTTGACTATCCAAACTATTATCTATTTTGTTATTTTCAATTAAAAACTATGTTTATTAAAAATTATTTTTGTATATTTGAGAATTTGGCATGCTATCATCATTTCACCCACATAGCATGTGTTAAAAAGTTGAGAGGGCTACGACAAAAACTGGATGCACTTCGTGTACAAAACGGACAATCTCTCTCGAAGTATCAGCGTTTCACAAGGAGAAGAAGGAGAAACGACCCCCATAGCAACAGTCGACATTCTTTTTCTCTCATGTATGGTGGACACTCCCTCACCTGATTTTTTGACCGTCGATGATGGTCGCTATTCCTTCTTTCCCTAATGCATAACAAATATCTAGCACAAGGAGAAGAAGGAAAAGCGACCCCCACAACAAAAGTGGTTCCGCTGCACGCCACGTGGGACTAATGGTCTTTCATTTTTAAATGACTGTTTTAATCAAAAACAGATCTGTTACAAAAGGGATTTCATTTTTTGAACTTATTTGAACTGAAGACTTTTTGTATATATATGTGGTCGAAATGCATGATACCATGAAGTTAGAAAGGGCTAAACCATTCAAAAGTAGCAAATGAAGTTAGAAAGGGCTAAATCATTCAAATTTGGAAACTATAATGGCACAAACAGAAACTAGACATATATAAATTGGTCCAAGCAGTACATGATACTAGTCCAAACAATACAAAATAATAGCTACCATAGATATATATACAAGTGTTCGACGTTGAGAACACTACTCGTCTGAATCGTCTGAATCAGAATGTCCACCTTCCTTGAGGTGACGCTGGCCATAGTTGACGACTCGAATCTTGCGGTACAACTCGTATGAAACATATGCATCTTTTGCTGCATACTCAATGTTGATACGATCAAGTGGGGCCTTCTCCCAAAGTTTGTGTTGAGACTTTAGGAAACTGGTCTTCATATCACCATATTCCTCGTCGATCAAGGCAACTTCCATATGAGCCATCGAAGTCCTGACATGTTGAAGCCTGAATACCGTTTGGAGATCAATGAGGCAACCAGTTGGTATCTCAATACCGAAGCTGTACCTCATCTTCAGCTTGTCGTTCCTTATGTCAACGGTAGCAAAAGTGATGCCGCTGCAAAGGAAGTCCATGAGTTCTGGACAATGCTTGTCACTACTGCAACAGAAACAAATTAAAATTGAACAAATGTTACATACTGCTGCAATAAGGAAACATGTTTCACTACAACTAAAGAGAAAATTATCTTTAGGATTCAAATAGAACATATGCAATGGAACCTAGAGAGATCACTATAGCTATCCAATGGAACCTAGAGAGATCACTAGCTATATGCAATTTTCATGACTATGACATATCATATTGCTATCCAATGGAACCTAGAGAGATCACTAGCTATATGCAATTTTCATAACCTTGGATCAAAGAACTCCGCATAAAATTGTATCACTACAACTATGATTTCAATGGAACATATTGAACCAATCAGATTTTTCAGATTGTGGAACACTATTCCAATCAGATTGTGTTCCCTTCAACTAATCAAAATTGTTTCACTACAACTATTTGAAGCGAACCAACTATGATTCCAATGGAACATATTAAATACTAGTTGATTCTAATACGAGTTTTCAGATTATGGAACACTATTCCAATCAGATTGTGTTCCCCTTCAACTAATCAAAATTGTTTCACTACAACTATTTGAAGGGAACCAACTATGATTGAAACAAATAAACTTACAATGTCATTATCTTGGATCAAAGAAAGCCTCAAAACTTACCTCGCCCATTGGAAGATCAAGACATGGTGTGCGAAGCATAGTTGGATGACGGCAACACCGCGTTGATCGGCCGTGTACTCCAGATCAAGCCCCAAGAATTTCTCATGATCCATTGCGGCGTCAAGCCATTGTTCCTTCAACTGTTCAAAAAAAACGGCATCTCCCTGCTCTCGTTCGTGTACACGACATCGAGCATGGTCGTGCCATGTGCGAGCACCTCTTCAAAGGGAGTTGGCATGGTGGAAGAAAAGAAGGGAAGAAGAGAGGAGAAGAACAGAGAGCGAGAGCGAGAGAGAAGAAGAAACAGAGAAATGGCGACTCTGCTCCGGTTCGTGCTTTTCATCGCCCGAAACGACGCGGGATGCAAACCGTTTGGGCCTTTAGTTTCGGGTTGAGCCACCAACCGGGACTAAAGAGGTATACCAACGGTTGCCACCACTACGGCAGACCACGTGTTAGGCCTTTAGTCCCGGGTTGAGCCACCAACCGGGACTAAAGGGGGATACGAACGGTTGCCACCACCACTGCCCACCGCGTAGCCCTTTAGTCCCGGTTTGGGACACGAACCGGGACTAAAGGCTCCTTACGGGCCGGGACTAAAGCCTCGAGGGAGGCATTCAGAATTGGGGCGACGTGGCCGGACCTTTAGTCTCGGCCCAGAGGCAGGCCGGGACTAAAGGGTCCCGGCCAAAGGCCCGTTTTCCACTAGTGCCTCCTCCCCACCACGAGATCAGAAAGGGGTATACACATTGGTTAACTTTACATTCATTGAACTAGTACAACAGGAGAGATAAACAAGGAGAGTAGAGGTGTAAGTGTAACGCGGAGGGTAAAAGAAAGTGAGGACTTCATATATAGCTGTGATAATCTCATCAGAGCGTCCTAAAGCTCTCCACGGGATCCGACTCCTCGAGCATCACCGCCGCCTGGAAGCAGTCGGCGGCGTCGGCTATCCTCCCGTCGAGCTTGTGCACCTTCCCCAGGTTGAGCCACGCCATCCGGTTCGTCGGCTCGACCCTCAGGGCGTCCGAGAGGAAGGCCCTCGCCGCCGGGAGGTACTTGCCCCCCTGCTTGGAGAGCAGCGCCCCGATGGCCACCTTGGACGACACGTACTCCAACTCCATCGCCGAGGCGTTCACGTAGGCCGCCAACGCCTCCTTGCTCTCCTTGCGCACCTCGTGCATGTAACCTGCATTGCATCGAATCGTGCGTCGGTCGGGGTGAAATTTTGTAAGGGTTTGGTGACCTGAACCTTGGGCTAGCTCACCTTCGGCTTCGAGTGTCGCGGCGGAGTACAATTTCAGGGCTCTGGCTTTCTGCAAACATACCTCGGCGTCCCTGCAGTGTGAGAGGCTGGAGTAGAGATTTGCAAGACCTTGCCAGATTTCGAACTCGGTAACTGCATCAGCCTCTCCCTGAATCGATCATCATCAGTATGTGAAGTGAACTAACCGAGAAGAGAGTGCCAAGAGAAAAACAGCTAGCATACGGATGGTGCTTTTTCTTTTCTTCTTTTGCTGCATTTGATTTGATTAAGAACACGAACCTCAACTTTTTTAGGCGAATTCTTCTGGGCCTGAACAAGAGCAAGAAGGACCCGGTATGCCTCCACCGCCTCCATGGGCGATGATTGGGCGACCTTCAACTTAGCCTTTATCCTGAGCAGTGACCCTTGATCCCACTTTGCCGTCTCGTCTAACGCGGCATTGGTCGCCACTTCTGCTTCGGAGTATCTTTGCTGCGCGGACAGGACTAGTGCTAGAAACCTCCAACCTTTCGAGACCGATGCGCCGGTTGCGTCGATAAACTCCCTGGCACATCTCAGTGCGGCATTCATGTTCCGTTGCTCGGCGTATTCGACTCCCATGTCGAATATTAGGTTAGGATTGTTGCGGTCAAGAGACATCGCCTCCGTAAGCGACTTCATAGTTTCTGTCTGCAACATAGCTCTTTGGTGATCGGATGAAACAGTCTTAGCCTTCTTACTCAGGCAACTCCCCAAGAAATGGAGGCCGGTGCTCTTCAGATGAACATCTAATGATTCAGTGTTTGCAGTCGCTCTTCTCGCGTACTCCACACCCTCGGAAGCAAGACGGCGGTCCTCGCTACATATCTTGGCAGCTAACAACAATGCCATTGTATCTTTTGGGTTCTCGTGCTTATTCAAGGACTTCCTCAAGAAATTCAGAGCCACCTCTTTCTGGCCAACGGCATAATAGCAAAATGCTAGTGTGTTCCATCTCTCCGTCCGGGGATATATCCCAGGTAAAACCTCCTCGAGATGATTTGCAATAAGAGATGGTTGGCTGCAAATCGACAACGCGTAGGTCAAATGTTCCATCACCGAGGGATCCCAGTGGGTCTTTCCTTGATACCACTTCTTCAATAATATTGTGAGGAGTAGAATGGCTTCCTCAATGTTAGTCTTTGGGGCAAAAGTGCCTTCAGCTGGTGAACCGGAGCTGGGTGGGCTTCCCTCCACACAACCATACAACAAGAAAACAGCAAATCTCTTTTGAATCCTTGTGATGCATTCCTCGTCGAGGTTCCACGGGCTGAGAAGAGCGCGTCTGTACGCAGCAAATGTTTCCTGAAGAGAACCAGCTTTTTTCCAGGCCTCCGGGAGAAGTTCCACAGATTTATTGATAGTTTCTTGTAGCTTTTGTTCGATGTCAGGAGTGCCATTCTTGAACATACTTTCAACAGAATCGATGACGCTTTTGCATTGTTGAGCGGCATCTGCATGTTCAAAAGGTATTTCAATAAGTTGTTACAAGGTCAAACATAAGCTAAAAACAAAACAGCTTCCACATGGTAATTTATTTTTGTAAAACACGATGGTGGTATAAAGCATTTTTTTACCTGTTGATTTTCCTAGCTTCTGAAGGGACAATGCTTTCAAGTAAATGGCTTCAAGAACGAGAGTAGCTTCTGTTGTTTTCTTCGAGGATGATGGTTGAAAGCGCTCAATGGCAGCTTGAAGGTCTATTCCATCAAACACACAAAGTGCAGCTTCTACATTGCCTTTCTGAAATTCCAGCCTTCCCAAGAGAGCTCTCGCTTCCTGTTATAGATAGATGTATAAACGAACTTGGTGTAATAAACCCGCAAAAAGGAAAAAAAAACTTTATTACATAATAAACCGGAAAAAGCATGACGGTTGGAATTCAACATGTGTTAAGCTAAGTTTGAACTTCATTTTTTAATTGCAGTGGAGATACAATAGCACGGTTCATGGGAATAGAAATATGATCAGTTCTTGAACATAACATGGACAAAGAAAATGTCCCTTTCTCCGTATGATTACACATTATTCAGTATATCATGCTACCTATACTGGCATTAAGATTATTCACAATTCACTCAGCCAATAAAAAAGCATTTTGATTGACACCATCGTGTTATAGTTCACTCATCCAAATATTTAAAGAACAAAAAAGGTCCATGTCTTATAAACCAATCAATGAACTAGAACCAGAATCGAAATGAAATCACACTTCAGCACTTGGCATCCCCAAGAAAGGAACAAATTTCCCACACAAAGCCTCTCAAACAACATTTTTCGGAAAACAAAAATGCACGACCAATATTGGGATCTTTACATTTTGGTTCATGCAAGAACAATCATAGTCGAAATGCAGCTTAATTGAATTGACATCATCATCGCCGACAATGCGAAATTTGACATAACATTTTGGTGGCCTTGACAAAACACTTCAAACACGGCAACTTCTTGTCAACCAAATTCACAGCATAGCAGCATTATATAGGATAAGCACGCCCGCAAAAAAAATATAAAAAATAGGACAAGCACCGTATTAAGAAACAAACATTCATAAAAAGAATTTCAGATATTTCGGACCTCATAGTTGAGGGAGACCCCTTCGCCAGAGCTGGCCGGCTTTGCCTCTGCCGCTGGCGCCGGCTCCTCCTTAACAGGGGGAGACGAATCAGCGGCTGCGTTCGTCGCTGCCGCCGCCTCAGGAGGGGCCACCTCGCCGCCGTCCTCCGGCTCCGCCATGCCAATGCAGCAGAGGGATCGCACTGACGGGCACCCGATTTCGTCGAGCTGGGAGGTGCTCGGTTTCGTCGTCAATGGAGAGAAGCGGAGGCGGCAACTTCTTTCACGGTTCGCATGTGTACCCTTTTCCACTAATCTTTCTGTCTTCTATTTTTAGTCTTTTGCGACTACTCTCTCTAGTGCTTGTTGCCACGTGTAAAGTTCATCAGGAATACCGATAGAAATTTAAGGGAGTCCTTACAAGTCTTTCCAGAAAATTCGAGCTAATGATAGAATTTTTTCTAAGAGAAAAGCTAAAAATAGTTTGCCTAGCTCCGCCAATACAAATGCATGCGTGGATCGTGGGCGTGGTCAACACATTGATCTTGAACGGCCACATATGTTACCAAGATGTGATCGATTCCATAACATTTATCTTGCCCTTGTCTGCAAAAGAGAAACAATATGGTGTGTTTTTCCCTCTCATTTTTTTTCTTTTTGCTCAAGAGCAAAGCAAAAGGTGCTTTTTTTTTCTGGTGAACATTGATAATATCTAAATCATTTTCTGACGAACGTTGATAATAGATCTGATTTTCTTTTTGCAAAATTGAAACAACAAGGTGTTTTTTTTCCGGTGAACATTGATAATAGATCTAAATCATTTGGCTCGCTCAGAAAGATTGTCTCTTCACCACCGGACGACCACTATTGCCGTCAAAACGAGTCGCCAACGCACTGTTGTTGCCTCTCCACTACTGTAGCTGGCTTGACCTTATCGATGACAGTCGGAAACCCTTCATGCATGTGCTCATAACAACGTGTTTGGTTGGGGGTAATTAGAGTTAGAGAATGAGAATTGAAAGGGTACGATACTTTAAATCTATTGTTTGGTTGGGGGTAATTAGAGTTAGAGAATGAGAATTGAAAGGGTATGATACTTTAAATCTATTGTTTGGTTTGGGGATTAAGAATTCATAAGGGAAATTTCCTGGGATTTGGGATTCTAACTCCCGCCGTTTTAAAACGGGGGAGGGGGTGGGAGTTGCAAGGGGAATTGTTTTAATGAGTCGATCTTAACCCTTCATCATAACTTATGTTCATTTCCCTTGTCTAGGCCCTCATCAATTCCCACGAACCAAACAATGGAATACATTTTCTGCTCAAATAGCCACACATAGTTCTATCACGCACCAAACAGAGGATTGGGAATAAAATGACTCATCCCATGTCTAATCTCGGTAAAACTCCCTACTCCAAACTCACATTCCCCTACCCAAATACTGCCAAACACGATGAGGACCAGCACCCTGGAGCCCCAGTCATCACTGTTGAACCCTTCAATAGATCTGAAGCACCTGACATCAAATCTCTTCACACGACGAGAAACACTAAACTCACCACCCCATGGAGATGATAGGAATCTACGTCAGAGCTTCATCAACCTACGAACTTGAGGAGGATTAGAGCCCGAAAGACAAATTTGAAGAAGTGTCACCATCCTCCTGAGCGCTGCTCCTAAGAGGACTAAAAGAACCTAACATAAACTATTAACCGGATCGAAAGCACGGGTATCCCTAACCCGGCCACTGGTTGTCGGAGAGGCAGCTAAAGGGGAACCAAATGCATAGTCTCGTCGATGAAGCCTGGAGGGGAGATTTTACCATAGCCGCCAAGGGACACGGGAGTTCATATCACGAAAACCACGCAATATTAATATATCTTGGTGGTAAAAAAAATTGCACCTACATCTATGGAAATTGAAATGGAGAGGGTCTAACTATCATAACTTTTGTGGAAGTATGAAAATTAACGATGCATATCTTGATTTTCAGCGTAAAAACAAAATGTAACATGTGGTGCTTGAGTATACACTAGTAGAAAATAGGGCTTTGGTTCGGGCCTGGCTAGCCCATTACACTACTAGGAAAAGGGCTATAGATGATATAGACACTAATGACGCACCAGACAAGTAGTGCGCCACTACTATATAGTAGTGGCGCACCATGTGCAGGCGTGCCATTAGTGTGATGAACACTAATGGCGCACCACACACGCGGTGCGCCACTACTATTTTTTTGCAAAGCTACTAATGGCGCACCAGCAGCTGGTGCGCCATTAGTAACCAGGGTTACTAATGGCGCATCTGTTGGTGGTGCGCCTCTACTATAATAATTATTTTTTTGCAAAACTACTAATGACGCACCACAGCTGGTGCGCCATTAGTAACCAGGGTTACTAATGGCGCATCTGTTGGTGGTGCGCCACTACTTTTTTTTTTTGCGAAACTACTAATGGCGCACCAGCAGTAACCAGGGTTACTAATGGCGCATCTGTTGGTGGTGCGCCACTACCATTTTTTTTGCAAAACTACTAATGGCGCACCACTGCTGGTGCGCCATTAGTAACCAGGGTTACTAATGACGCATCTGTTGGTGGTGCCCCACTACTATAAATTTTTTTTTGCAAAACTACTAATGGCGCACCACAGAAGGTGCGCCATTAGTAACCAGGGTTACTAATGGCGCATATGTAGGTGGTGCGCCATTAGTAACCTGGGACGAGCTAGATATTTTGGACAGCCACCTACCACACTCACTTTCCCCACTTTCATTCTCTCGACCTCCTCCTCCAAGCTTGTCTCGGGTGCCTCCTCCTCCTCACCTCATTTGCATCATAGATTCACCAAATTAAGTGGTTAAATTACATTTTTTTGATAGGTAAGTAAGGGGAAAGCTTTTATGTTGTAGATCTACTTTTTTCTCCCTCCAACAACGTGTACATGCACTTTTTATGGCCTAGCTAGATCTACGTATGTTTGTGGTGTTGCATATATGTTTGTGTTTGCAGGTACCGGTATTTAAAATGCGATAGTTGCCAATATATTCCCGGAATGTTGATTCATTTCCGTTTCGGCGAGAATTTGGCACTATGCATTCTTTTTTGTCCTATTTTTAGGCAAAGTCATGCCAAAAAAAATTGGTTCTAAAATATCGTTTTGCTCTACCCCGCAGGCGACCATGGTCCGCACGATGACCGAAGGCATCATGAATAGGTTTTTGAGCTCCGCGAAGGGCGAGATGCTTCAAAAGAACGAGGCGGAGATAAGATTTCCGTGTCGAAGATGCAAGCTGAAGAGCCTTATGGATCCGGATTCCGTAAAGATGCGGGACCACCTGCTCTTGCGTGGTTTCAAGGATGGCTATGGGTGGCAAGGTGATGAAGATGATTATGAAGTTGTCCATGGGGGCCGGGAAAGAAATGAGTAAGGGCATGAGCAAGACAACCGCGGCGAGGGCGGGCGAGAAGACGAAGAATCTCCAGGACACAGTCATCATGTAGAAGATGCCGGACATGATGATGAGGAAGATGCCGGAGCAGACGAAGGGCATGATCATGAAGATGAAGATGCCGGAGTAGACGACGATGGACCATCGATGGCCTGGGTGCAGGACCCTCATATTCAAGAGCTGCTTCTCAAGCAGACGGATAACGCAAGAGCTGTCGCCCGAGAGAAAGCCAAGCTGGATCAACTGGAGATAGACGCGGTTACTCCATTGTATGAAGGATGCAGGCCCGAGGATACCCGCCTGAAAGTAATGCTCATGGCTCTGGAGATGAAGGTAAAACACAAAATGACCGACGCATGCTTCGACGAGAACATGTCATTCTGGCACGAACGTCTTCCCAAGGGGAACAAGTGCCCGACCAGTTTCGAGGAGGCGAAGAAAATCGTGTGTCCTCTGGATTTACCGCACGTGAAATACCATGTGTGCATGAACAATTGCATCATTTATCGGGACGAGCACGCGGAGTCTACCATATGTCTGGTGTACGGCGTCAGTCGATACAAGAAGAGGAAGAAAGCTCCTCGAAAAGTGGTGTGGTACTTTCTGATCACTCCTCGTCTGCAGCGGTATTTCGCGGACCCTAAGGTAGCAAAGCTCCTGTGTTGGCACGCGGATAGGGAGGAGAAAAGGCGAGAAGATGATGGAAATGATCCGGAGATAAATAAAAAAGACAAGATGCTGAGTCACCCTAAGGATGCGAGCTAGTGGCAAGCGTTGAACTTCGAATACCCAGAATTTGGGGACGATCCAAGGAACATCGTGCTGGGCGCGAGCACCGATGGAGTCAATCCGTTTGGCAGCCAGAGAAGCACACATAGCACCTGGTCTGTGTTTGTGTGGATGTACAACCTTCCCCCCTGGTTGTGCATGAAGAGGAAGTACATTCACATGAGTATGCTAATTGAAGGGCCGAAACGACCAGGGAACGACATCAATCTGTATCTGGGGCTGCTGAAAGAGGAGCTAGACACGCTATGGAAAACGCCAGCCAATACGTGGGACGCCGCAGAGAAAGAATATTTCCCTATGAGAGCCGCACTGCTCACGACGGTGCACGACTATCTCGGTTACGGATATGTCGCGGGGCAGGTGGTCCACGGATTTTCTGGATGCGTCAGGTGCATGGATGACACAATGTATCGCGAGCTAGATAGAGATCTCGGGTCTTTAAAAACCGTGTTCATGGGACATCGAAGGTGGCTTCGCGACGATGACTCATGGAGAAAACGCAAGGATATGTTCGATGGTGAAACCGAACCCCGAAGACGCCCCCTTATGAGGAGCGGCGAGGAAATATACGAGTTGTTGAAAAATTGGAAAGAGTGCCCACCGCCGGGAAAGGCGCCAGAGCCGGGAAAGAAGCGAAAGGCGCCAGAGCCGCTTCTGAAGGTATGGAAAACGAGGTCTATTTTCTGGGACTTGACGTACTGGAAGATCCTCCGTGTGCCTCACAGCCTTGATGTCATGCATATCATGAAGAACGTGTGCGAGAGTCTGCTTGGTACCCTGCTGAACATGCCAGAGAGGACCAAAGATGGACCGAAAGCAAGGGCAGACTTGAAATCAATGGGCATCAAGGAGGAGCTTCACGCTAATGATGATGATGATGATGAGGCGAAGCAGGACACGGAAAGTCGTCGCAAAGGAAAAAAGTCCAAGAAGACCGGAAATGACTTCCCTCCCGCGTGCTTCACTCTAAGTCAGGAGGAGATCGATCAGTTTTTCACCTGCCTCGTAGGAGTAAAACTTCCTTACGGTTACGCGGGGAAGATAAGCAGATACCTAGACTCAGCGAAGCAGAAGTTCAGCGGGATGAAGTCTCACGACTGTCACGTGCTGATGATGCAGATACTTCCAGTTGCAATCCATGGGATCATGGACGCGCACGTCCGTGAAACGCTATTTGGCCTATGCAACTTTTTCGACGTCATCTCTTGGAAGTCGGTTGGCGTGAGGCAACTCAGAAGGCTACAGGAAGAGATCATGGTGATACTATGCGAGCTTGAGATGTACTTCCCACCCGCATTCTTCGACGTTATGGTGCATCTGCCGGTCCATATCGTGGAGGATATCATCCAACTCGGGCCGACGTTCCTGCACAGCATGATGTCGTTCGAAAGGATGAATGGTGTCATCAAAGGATACGTTCGCAACATGTCACGTCCAGAGGGAAGCATAGCCAGGGGCTTTCTGACCAAAGAGTGCATCTCCTACTGCACGAATTATCTAGGCATCGAGAACCCCGTTGGTCTGCCCGTCAACAGGCACCTCGGCAGGCTCGCTGGATGGGGTCACCGTGAGGGTCGCCGCGAAATGCATGTCAACTTCAAGGGTTGACTCGCCGACTTTGAAAGAGCAAACCTAGTCGCGCTACAACACATAGACGTGGTTGATCCTTGGATCGTAGAGCACAAAACCTTTATTGAGAAGACGTACAATGACCGAGGCCAACAGAGGACAGACGGAGATATAATCAAAGAGCACAACTCATGTTTCACGCGTTGGTTCAAGCAGAAGCTTCTGTCGTACCCTTTACATGAGGATTCTTCCGCGGAAGAACAACTCATATTCGCCTTGTCACAGGGCACCGAGCACAACCTGATGACATATGAGGCGTACGATATCAACGGCTACACATTCTACACCGAGGGAAAGGACATGAATAGCGATGGTTATCAGAACTCCGGGGTAACGATGGAATCCTACACCGGTAACGACAAGGACAGATACTACGGAAGGATCGAGGAGATCTGGGAGCTGAGCTACGCTGGAGAGAAGGTCCCGATGTTCCGTGTCAGATGGGCCAAGAGCGTCATAAAAGAATACTGATATTTCACCACCATGGTTATACCCGAAGCCAAATCCAAGACCGCGGGCGCAAACGTCATCGCGAAAAATGAGCCATGGGTACTGGCTTCCCAAGTGGACCAATGCTTCTTCATTACCGACCCGCCAAAGCCCAGTCGTGTTGTCGTGAGGAGAGGCAAAAGGAAGATTATCGGAATGGATGTAGTCGCCTATGAGCAAGACTTCGACAAGTACGACGACCCGAAGATGGAACATGACGACGATGATGAAGTACCAGCATACACCACAAGAAGAAGCAGGACCATCCTACCTAAAGGACGTCCGTTCAATAGAAGAACTCCATTTACGAAAAATAAGGGCAAGAAGATTGTGAACAGATAGGTAGCTAAGATCGATTGTATTTAAATTGTAGCCTTCATTTCTCGATTGTATTTCGACATTTTCAAATTTGATGATATTTTTTCATATTCAATATGAAAAAATATTGAATATTCATGAGGACACTCGGTCTCGATCCCCCTCCATCTCGATCGCTATCCCCCCTCGCAAGATCCCCCTCGCCGCCGAGCACCCCCCGCTCCACCGCCGCGGCCGTCGGCATACTTACCACTAGAACACCTATTCACAAGATTCAACTCCTATTCATAGGCATCTACTTGCAAACATCAAAAAAATATACTAGGCACTAGATGTTGTTGTGAGGGAAGATAAATCACCCTCATGGTGTGATGCACACCACAACATCAACTTCTCAAACCAAGGTGCAACCAGCACAAGAAAACAATGCATAGAAAAAAATAAAAGGAAAAAAATAAAAGGAGGGGGGAAGAGGATTCGAACCCTGTCCCCCTGGTACTCAATCTTGCATCAAACCACTAGGCTGAGAAGCATCTGCTCGACAACAAAGTGCAAGAGAGCAGGGGATACTCTCTGATGGCTACTGTGCCGAAGGGAAATAACCCCAAAAAGGGTGCTAAGGGGGGATCGAACCCGCCACCTCCTGCTAGCACCAAAACCCACGCACCACTGCGCTAATACTTCGGAGATTAACAAGGTAGAGAAGGCGCACTTCATGTACATGCGCCATTACTATATAAAAAAACATTCTAATGGCGCACCGCTCGGGGTGCGCCATTCCTAACCCGGCTGCCCTCGCGCGCCTCTACTCGATCTGCCCTCCCACGCGCGCCCTCGTCCAGGAGACCCCGCCCACCCCTTCCCCCACCTTCGTCCACGCAGCCCACGGAGCTCTGGCGGCGCTAGGGTTTGCTCCAGCCCCAAAGCCGCGCACCCAACCGCCCCCTCCTCTCTTCTCCCGCGCCCCCCCCCCTACCCCCTTTCCACCGCCCAGCGGCGCCCGCCATCTCCCCGAACCCTAGCTCCGCCGCCGCGGAGGACCACCACCTCCCCGACCTCACCGTCCTCGGCCGCCACCTCAAGTCCCCTTGCAAGAACCACGCCGTCCTCGTCTTCTCCACCGGCGGTGCCCCTTCCTCCGCCCCTGCAGTGCAGCACCAGTAAATAGCCAGGTAAAAACTAGTAGTTCCCATTGTCAACTACAATGTTGATGCCTCAGTTCATAACGACGTCGGTGGTATGGTTAATAAATTGTTGCGATGGTGCTTTTGGCATCATTGTGAGGTTGAGTTTCCCCGTTGAGCCTTCAGCTTCTGCTTCTTCAGGGTCGACTTTTCATGTTTCAGGCAACCATTGATAGTGTCTCGTGGAAAACTTTGTGCGATTTCTCGGCCACAGTACTTACAAAGACTTTCTAGCTCCGACAGTGCGGAGCAGGTATTGCATTGAGCTAGGCTCACGATATGTCATTGACTTGTGCAGGTTAAAGAAGGTGACGAAGTCTCCTTGAGCTTGTTTGTAATTTTAATTTTCTCTCTAGTTGTTCCTATAAGTCTTGAACTTAGTTAATATATATATATATATATATATATATATATATGGCTTCTCGCGTTAGGAAATATAAACATGAAGGACATGATAAATACCTTTGACGTTTCTGGTTGTTAGAAGTGTACTTGACCTCCAGACAGCTCTGATCAATATTCAGGGTTAGTTGGTTTGGGCGGCTTAAAAGATAAGCAGCCTCTCTTCAGCTTTAAAAATGAACTGCTCTCAATTTTTTTAAGGTTTATAAATTAGTTATTCCGTAACTAAAATCCCCAATAAATAAAAGAGATGATTTATGAGAAAAACTGGAGAGGACGCAACTTATCCTTTTTAAGCCACCAAAAGAACTTGTCTATTTCGATTTTTATCACTTCGCCATTGGCCTCTCCTCGTCTCCTACATGTCGTTTGAGGCATGAGAGACAGAACTGAAGAACCACACTTGGCTCAATTTTTCCCCTTCCATCGTTTTATGTTCTTTTATTCTTCTTATTATAACTCAATCTTCAACCGCGTTACCTGAAAAACTATTACGTCTCTCATTTAACTGAAAGCACAACCCAAATGATAAGTGCCACAAGTGTGACACAAATCACTTTGGTTTTGATATATTTATAACTAAATGTAGTGCTTCCATATGTCTTCATCTTCTCTGTTCACTTTATCAAATTGGGAGCAACACGTTTGTCTTGCTTCGTCAATGATTTATCGATCTTGCTTCCTTTAGATGGATGACTTTTTCAAAGACATAATTTAGTCCTCTCTTTGCATATTTAAATCTCCCAGGTGCAGATATTTCCAAGAGTTGTCAACCAGCCTTCATCTGCAAGAGAACGACAGCAGTAGGTGGAGTCCATCTGTCAGTTTATTGCAGAACAGGGCAGGTGCTTTACCTTTTCCTTAAGAAAAAAATCAACATGAACTATTGGCAATCTCTGTTTCCGTTATGTGTCGTCGAGTGTTTTTGTCTAAAATGTTTTCTGTCCATCTGAATTTTAGTCTGCTGATTTGCTTGTAGCTGTAATTTATGGTTGCAACTGTATATATTGGGTTGGTAAAGAAAGAACTATCAACATCATATTTCTGAATGCTGTAGAATTTGTAGTAAGTTGTGTATATGGTATGACAATTGCTATAGTGCTATTGTGGAACATTGGGGTTTTATACTTTGTATCTGTCTGATACTAGTGCAACGAAACACAGCGCTGGGCACAAATTTGTGTGAGAAATAGAAGGTATAAATGGAACAATTTCAATCACCTATGCAAAAATAGCCTTTGGAACCTCAAAATCTACTTGATCTGTATGATTTCTACATCCTCTTATTTGTATTTTCTGAAAAGATTTACTTTGTATGACCGTTGTGTGTCATGTAGTGGTACCAAAGATCAGAACAGAACTTGCATTATACTCCATATATCATGGAAGGATGTCTTCATTCTACTCCTATTCCTAGTGCAGCAAACAGCATGTTGATGATTGTTTTCCAGTTTTCACCACTGTAGTTAATGTAGTACAAGGATGTTTTAGTTACCTGCTTCCGGTTGCTTGATTTCAGGTTCAGGGCTTAGGCACTCGATTTGTTCCAGACATCTGTCAAGTGGCCGGGTTCTGTACTTCAGGTCAGCTTGATCAATTCCCTTGTGTATGTTTGTGCTCTCCCGCATTTTTGACAGGCAGCATTTCTGATGTTCCTCAACTGCTGCATATTGTTCCCTTGGAACTAGCTTGCTATTGAAAGGCTTCTCAATGTGTTAATTCATATTCTAAAAGTCCATCCATAACATGACAAGTTTGCTACCTGCATTTTAGTCTTGTCATCGTAGCATGGGCCATGCTATTGCTCTGGGCTTCTCTAGAACAATCATGTAAAACCATGAGTAATGCGCGTGTTGCGGCCTGCCACATGCTCTCTGTGCCAAAGACAAAGTGGGTTTCCATGTTTGTACACTTGCCCACACCACGCTGCACGATGACAATCAACGTCGTCATGCACCATAATTTCATCTCTATCTCTATGCCCCCATCAGGCGCCAGCGCTTCTCACAAAAGCAGATAAGGCTTCACTAATGTGCTAATGTGTGTATGCAGTTACTCAACCTCCCTCAAGTAGTACATGGGCCAACACAGCCACGACAATGAGCAAAGTTGTGAACATTTTAGCCTAAAAAAAGAGGTGGACGTTTAGTTCTTTGAGCAAAATAAAAGGTTTAGTCCTTTTTGGCAATGCCGGTTTTCTAAAGAAAAGTTAAGAGCCGCAGATTACCTGAAAAAACATTTAGTTCTAGTTTTATTACTAGTACTCTTCAAGTACTCGAAAAGTCGTCTTTTTGGACACTAGATGTTTCTAAGGCCTTCCGGCGCGCATATAAGCGTGTACGCGTGCTTGCTCTAGGTGAGATAAGACCAGGTTCTGTAAAGATATAAAAAACATAAGTTGAACACACTACTCAAAAATTTTCTGAAGTACCATTACGACTACAATAAAAAGGTAAACTAATGGCACCAGCCGTGCCACTTGTGTAGAATGTATGCCTTCCTTGTATGTTTATAAGCTCGGGGAACAAATTTGACAGTGCGCTTGTTCCATGGTCAGAGCATAAATAGCAATTTATTTATGGGTGTTTTGATTCTTTTTTTATATGGGGTGCTTTGATTCTTGAAAGCAATATTTAGTGTGGAGCCTACATTCTAAGGTGTAGTGTCCGGTAATGCTGTCAGAACTATTGTATGTGAAGTCTATAAGTTTATTTCTAAACAGTTAAATGTATGAGCTTCTCTAAGAAAATCTTTTAATTAGCTACATATTCGTGTATGTATTTGTTTTCATGCCTTGTTTTGATGTTTTCTTGTAAGTCTAGCTAGCATATCGTCAAGGTTCTGTTCCATCATGATTAGATCTTTCTAACTCCTAGCTAGCATACTTCAGGGGCTTCAAGCTTGATCTTCTTAATGTACACATTTTCATTGAGGGTATATAATGAAGTGTCTTAACTTGTTTTATAGTGGAGCATACTTCTGTACTCTAGAATGAAGGGTGACTGACTAATTTTCCCAAGCGATTTATGTCGTTGGCATCATATACAGTCTTCTGACCAAGATCTCCAGCTTAGGCAAGGTTACTCAGCCTGCCCATTATAAGAAATTTTTATTCAGCTTACACTCCTACACTTTGTGGCCCTGCAATGAAAAAAAAGAGTAGTCAGGCATATACGTATCCAGGAAAGAGAGGGCGTTAAATCATACTCTACTACTATAGTCAGCTAATCAGGGGTCAAGGCCGGCTGAGCTGCAGAAACAGAGTCAGTCGGTCCTCCTTTTATTTAAAAGAAAACTATATATATGCTAGAGAATATGGAAGCAGCAATCGTGCATAGATTTGTTATGTTTCAAATTTCCAAATGTTTACTGTGTGTATGTCACGTCCAAGATGCGACTCTATCCTCAATTTGGCACGAGGGCCTCGTCAGGGATAGAAGCACATCTCGTCGTGTCGCAAAAATGGATATCGTTACAAGTACATGTACTGAAAAGAAGAGATATAAATAGAGAGATGGCTTACACTTGCCACAAGCTACATCAGAGTCACATCAGTACATTACATATTCATCAAGAGTAAGAGCAGGGTCCGACTACGGACGAACACAAACGACAAAAGAAGAACGACGTCCATCCTTGCTATCCTAGGCTGCCGGCCTGGAACCCATCCTAGATCGATGAAGAAGAAGAAGAAGAAGCAACTCCAAATGAACAACCAACGCGCTCGCATCAAGTAACCTTTACCTCTACCTGCAACTGGTGTTGTAGTAATCTGTGAGCCACAGGGGACTCAGCAATCTCATTTCCAAAAGTATCAAGACTAGCAAAGCTTAATGGGTGAGGCATGGTTAAGTGGTGAGGTTGCAGCAGCGGCTAAGCATAATTTTGGTGGCTAAACTTACGAGTACAAGAAATAAGAGGGGGAAGATCTACGCATAACGGACGTGAACTACTGATGATCAAATGAATGATCCTGAACACCTACCTACGTCAGACATAACCCCACCTTGTCCTCGATCGGAGAAGGAACTCACGAAAGAGACAGTCACGGTTACGCACACAGTTGGCAAGTTTTAATTAAGTTAACTTCAAGTTATCTAGAACCAGTGTTAAACAAAGTTTCCATGTTGCCACATAACCGCGGGCACGGCTTTCCGAAAAGATTTTACCCTGCAGGGGTGCTCCAACTAGTCCATCACAAATTACCACAAGCCGCATAGAAATCCTCAATCACGAAGCTCGCGATCTCGTCGGATTCCCTAGTAGAAAACCTCAACTCTGAGATTACCCAAAGCATCACCGGAATCCCGATGCACAAGATATCTCGTCGAAGGTAAAAACTAATCCAGCAAGGCCACCCGGTGTGTCGACGAACCCGATAGGAGCCGCGTATCTCGTTCTCAGGACACACCGTCTATGCATAGTGGACGGTAGCCAAACCTCGACTTGCCCCGAGGTGGCACCGCCGACTGCTAGGTGGGTGGACCAACACTCATGCGGAGCACTGGCCCGGGGGGGTTGATTAAATTATCCTCGGGGTCTGGAAAGTCCCTATGCAATTTTTATTAGGTGATTAGGCAAATGTAGTACCAATGCTGGACCTTGCGAGACCAGCTTTAATCTAAAACGAATTATCAAGGGGGTCCCCATAACAACCCCGATCATGTTAGGAGCGCTCATTTATGGAACATAACACCGGTAGCCGGAAACTAAGGGGGCAAAGGTGGAACAAAACACCAGGCTAGAAAGGCCGAGCCTTCCACCTTTTACCAAGTATATAGGTGCATTAAATTAAATAGCAATTAATATGGTGATATAACAAGGAACCCATGCTTTCACATGGAAGCATCTGCACCTGCAACTAGCAACACTAACACAGGGTTAAGCAAGCAGTAACATAGCCAATCAGTGGTTTGCTAGGTTGAACAAGTTGAAGGTGATCATGGCATTGTTGAGAGGATGATATTTAACATGTGGTAGGCAACGAGACATAATCAATAGAAGCGATAAAACTAGCATGGCAATGATAGTAATGGTATCTGGGGAAATGGTCATCTTGCCTCAGATCCCGCTTGGAAGAAGAACGACTCCGTGAAGCAGACGAACCGATGTAGTCAAACGGGCCCTCACAATCCGACACGCTTGCGGAACTCTATCGAGACGAAGGAAACCGGAAACAAGAATCAACACACGATATACACCACACGATGCACAACACAAATGATGCATGAACGGTCTAATGCAAGACATGACAATCACAACAATCAAACACTACACATTAAGTGAAGCTCGATATGCAACGAGTTGCATATTGACGAAACTCCACATATGAATTATTTAGTTCACTCCCGGTTATCTACGCGGCAATATTAATGTTTTCAAACATGCAAGAGGTGACGCGGAAATTAAACTACCTATCTAGACATTTTAAGTGAGGTCGGAAATGACATATAGCATCTCCGAGACGACCTCACATATTAATTTACAATTCTGTCCAGATCTGAGTTAACACAATTAATTAGTTGTTAAACAGCAAAACAAATAGGTTCTCGTGGTTCTACGCGTCATTTCAAGCAATCTACACATAGAGATCATCTCCAACGGAGCTACGGATCAAAAGTTACAAGCACCGCAAGATATGATGGCATGAATGCAATATGTGTGCAACGACGGCTACGAGCACTTCAAATCATACAACCAGCAAGAGAAAATGAAACAACACGAGATTCTAAGCAAGTTTCATGTAGGACACGATCAAATCGGAGCTACGGTTCAACAACTACGAGCAAAACAAGAAATCACTACAAACTGCCAAAATCAGCCACATAGCATTTTCTACGCCCCTCAACTACGAGCTACACAACTCCGATAAACTCAAGCATGGCATGGCACGAAAGAGGGCAAGACGCACTACTACAAACAACTAACAACAACTAGCATGGCAGCAAGGAGCACTAGGAAAAGAAGTCACAAAATGGCATCTCACACACTATTTCAGACTTAGTGAAAATTACACCTCATGAAAGTGCAGTTTTCGATCTGAAGCCATATTGACAGCAGCAAAACCTATAGCTACTGTGCTCCAAAGGCATTAAAATTTACAGCATGCTAGAGAAACACAAGGGGTACAACTAACTCCATTGGACCAACCTCAAAAGAGCTACAGATCACAAGATAGAAGCAAAACAAAACAGCAACAAAATATAACATATTCCAGACTTAGAAATATTTCAGCTCCTCAAAATCAGCACTATTTCTAGCAACTTGAGAGCAAGCAAACAACTCCTAAACATGCATTTCTATTGTGAACAAAAATACCAGGGGCTAGAGTAAACATCAAAGATCAACTCCCTAGTTGACAACTTAATCAAACGGAGCACGGAATAAATCCTACGAATTTAACAAAAGGGCATCACGGCAAAATATCGCGCGAACTAACTTACTCAAAAGCTAAAACTAATTGCACAGAAAAATCACATGGATTTTTCTACCCCGGAAACATATAAAATATGTGGGGTTGCGCAACAAAAATAAAGCCACACATAAATGCGAGAAAAAATAACCTATACACGGGAAAATAATCTAGCGGCAAATCCTACACGTAAAAATACCAATGACCGCTCTAAAATACATGGAATAATGGTCCCTAAAACATAGGCATTTTACCTAAGACACTCGAGCAATCCGGACCGCAAGAAAAATAAATACGGGACGTTCCCCTATTGGGACAGCACGCTAAACTAGGCGTTTGGCACGCAAGACTACATCAAACAACTATGCAAGTTGTAAATTCGTAATCTACGCTAAAAGTTACACGAGATACATATGCTACATGTCGCGATCCGACACTCGGTTTGAAATCTACGGAGGTTTAAACATTTAGCTAATACCGGAAATTAGTTAAATCGTCGGGATAATTATTAATCTAAATGGGCCGAATCTGCAGGCACAATATAACTAAGATGCGCCTAGGAAAAAAAATAGAGGGCCGGGGTAGCTCACTTTGGGCCGGCTCGTCCGGCCTGGAGAGGAGGCTAGGGCGCGCTGGGCCTATGGGGATGCGGGGCCCAAGAGGCGAGGCTGGCCTTGGCGTGGGAAGGAGGCCGGTCGGGCCGGATCTGAGGAGCAGAGGGAAGGCGGCCTGGGCCGCTGCGGCGCGGATGCTGGGCCTAGGGCGCTCGGCCCAGGCGCGCTGGGACGGCCCACGCGGCGGGAAGGCAAGCGCTGCGCTCGCGTCGGTTCCAGGCGAGGAGGATCTGGCGGCGGGACTCGATCGAGGCAGCATGGGTCGCGGTGCCAGGGCGGCGGCGGGACGCGGGACCCGATCTGGATCCCCAGATCGCAGGATGGGGCGGCGCTCGGTCAAAGTCCGACCAGATCGAGCGGGAAGGCGGCCTCCCGAGGGGATCGACGAGGGAGCGACACCTGAGAGCTGGCCACCTGGCCCACAGCGGCGCAGCGGGACGGGACTCTCCCGATCTGGGCTGGAGCGGCACTGGGGACGAGGGGGAACCCGAGGCAGGGAGCTGGGGGATGCAGGGGCTCGCTCGTTGTAGTCTGCCTAGCGGGGAAAGCTAGGTGAGCATCTGACTGGAAGGTGGAGAAAACAAGGAAGGAGACCAGGTGGTTTTCGGCGGCGGCGCTGATAAGACAGGGGAGAATTTCTAGGGTCTTTGTCTATTTGAGCTAGGGTAGCCTATAAAGCTAGTGGGTTAGGTATAGAGGCATCTGGACCTTTCGATTTAGATCGAGTGGTCCAGATAATTAGGTTAGGGAGTCCAATGGACAAACCGAAGATGATTTACAGTAAAACCGGGTTGATCTGGACCCAACGGTCACGAGCACCCGGTTCGGTTTCGGGAGGTCTCCGGACTAGGCTACGCATATGGTCGGTGCACTATGTAGAGGGGCTCAGTAGGGATGAGAGGGAAAACGGGCGGCGCGGCAACGAGTTTTAAAACACCGACAGACGTCCGACGGTAGACCGAATACGGTGCCGCTACGGTCGACCGTTCGGGTACCAGACGGTCTCCAATCGCGACGAAATTCGACAGGCGGACTAGCGATAACTAATTACGACCGCATGCTAAGTTTCACCCCGATCATAGAAAGTTTTACGCACACTTTAAAAACAGGGTTTCGACGGTGCCGCGGGCGCGTGCGTGTGCGGACGGACTCAGAACGGACAACGACGAGAACCGGTAACTACTAGCAGATGCAAGTTTGAAAAACGGGCGGCAACGGGATGCCGATGCAATGCTGATGATGTGCATGATGCAATGATGATGCGACAAAATAATATAGACACACGACGAAAACAGAAAGAAAAAGGGGAATCTTCTGGACGTCAACATCGGGCTGTCACAACTCTCCTACACTACAAGAGGATCTCGCCACGAGATCCAAGAATGAAAAGGGGGAGAGGAAGAGAAAGAACAGGAGGTAAAAACTTAGTCGCTTCTTTGACAAATGAGTGAAACCAACGATCCTTGAAGGTAGCAAAGAGATGAGGAATGATATGAGAAAGAAGTAAGAATTCACGGAAAATTTCGGCAGCACTTCGGTAGGAAAATGGGACAAAAAATTCGATAAGGTGGAAGAAATAGACAATATTCATAACAAACAAGTAAATAGAGCAAGGGAATACCATGATCTTGATAGAACAAGATGATAAACCCAAAAGAGCAACATCACAATGCCTCCGGAACAAGAGAATATGAACTAGCTCATACGGAAGAAGAGAATGAAGAAAAGAATGACAACTACTAACTCCAATGAACTTGGCAAGCACCCTTGCGAGACGAATTGAACGGAGTTGTTGGAAAAACAACAACGAAAGAACAAGATAGTAGTGGGCTTATGGAAACCTTTCAAACTAATGAAGTGACAACCAGCCACTAATAGAAACAAGGATTGATGGGAGAAACAAGATAAGAACAATTATTTACCCAAAAGGATACATTGAGAACTTGGATAAACGACAAGCACCATGATAGCAACAAACCATAGGAAAAGATTTAGGTGAAATCCAAACCAAGATAGCTCAATGAAGGAATCATGGGTTGAAAATATCTCATGATCATAGAATTGGTGGTTTTAATTATCTCATTCTTGAAAGGAAATCTCTTCGAGGCTCCTACACTAACAAGAATGCTATAATTCCACCTCAAAGGATAAAGAAAGAACAATTGCACATATAAATGCGAGAGAAAGGATACTTGCGGTTCTCCAACAAGAATCTTGAAGAACACTTGAGAATGAATTGAAACCTTGATGAATCACCATGAAGGACCTCCGTATACAAATAAATGATGCAAAGATATGAAGAATGAAAGAATAAGATTATGACCTTGCCAAAATTAAGATGAAGCTTCACAAAGAGATACTTGATGAACTTAGAACTCCGGAAAAGAAAAGATAAGAACACTTGAGAAAAAGGAATTGATATCAAGAGCCACCCCGGAAGAAGAATTGAAATCATTTGATGAAACAAGAATAAGAATTATGTTATGCTTATCCTTCATCACGTTTAAATGATGACAAGCAACGGATTTAGCATACCACTTATTCTTCTAGAAATGATTTAGGAGAGATATATGAGCACAAACTATAAGAAATGTTGCAAGAAACACCGGTGAGAATTGAAATGAACGAGGCAACCATGAATGAATGGAGATACACGAGAATGAAGAGATCATGAGCCACCAGAGAGAAGAAAACTTGAACAAGGCACCGGATAAACGAGAGACGAACGAAGAGAGAACAATGGAGAAGAATTGAGGATGAAAGCTGAAACTTGAGAACGAAGAATCTTCTAAAATGATGGCCTTCGGAGGAACGAGAAATAAAAACAACTCCGAAATGCACCGGATAGCACGAAAGGGATTACTCACGATAGAAACAATTGAGAGGAAAACACGAAGCTGAGATGACAATCTTCACAAGAATGGAGCAAGATTGAGAATGATGACGAGAAACAACCCACGAATAACTGAGACACTCTGGAATAATGAAGAAAACAACGTTGAGCCAAATATGATAATTTATTCAAATAGATCTTGGAGAAGGGATATGACTGTTGATATTCATACTTACGTCATAGTTGAAAGAATTAAAGACCTCCGGAAGAGATTAAAAGAGCCAAGAAAGATCGTGGGAAAGAACCTGTGGGTTATGGGCCCACTCAAAGAACCACCGTTGAAAAGATTGAATGCACCGGTATAAGAAACTAGATGAGGTTAGCACCTCGAAATAATTGAAAACGGAAACTACTGAGATACTTTAGCACTTCGGATGGAATATAGAGAAACGAAAATAAGAAGACTGGTGAGAATTTCCAACAAGGAAAGAATTACAAAGACGACAAGGATATGAAGGCACGGATAATTAAATTGAATTCACCGGAAAAGATGACAAGAATGAATGCATATGAACACGAAGCTCCTGAGAATCTTCACAACGAATCACCGGATAAGAGAGAAAAGAACAGACAACGGAAGCACAATGAAAAGAAAACTCCTGGATGAAAATTGAATCACTGATAAAAGGGCGGGAGGGTGGGGAAAAACAAAGACAACTTGGGCTAGATGAGATGAACTCCGGAATAAAATGAGAGAATGATCTTGCAAAAATTGGAGAGGATTGAATCCACTTGGAGAGAAACACACCGGTTGAAAAAGAATTGATATGGCAACTGCGGTTGACAAAATTGATGAGACAATTGAACAAACAAAAGAATTTGCATTCACATAAAAATTATGAGAACACCTCTTGGAAAGATCTGAAATCACCACTTGACATCGAAGCAAGTTGAATTGCCATATTAAAACAAAACAAAGGGTGAGGCTTATGAAACAAGCCAGAACAAACTCATGAGAAAGATTTCCCAAACCTCAATCAAGCGTCTGTAGGAAGATAGTCCTATAAGATACTACTTAATATCTCACCTATGAATTCCCGAAATTTCTGGTCATGCAATCTGGTACACGGATACAAGGAGTAATATCACACAACTCCTATACTAACCCGTCACCTGTATCACATCCGTCAACACACAACCAGAATCTCGGACCTTCATCTACAACAGACCCTCGTGATCACAAGGATACAAAGTATGGCAGTACTCCCGAACAATCTGCACCAGTACTGGGGACATCGGGGTTATCTCGCCACTACTAGTATTGAAGCAATTACGAACATCCTTTGTTCTAAGATACTAAGAAATCTGAATGATAACGATGTGCTCAAGAATCCCCTGGAGCTCAACTCCCCTGAGACTTAGAGCAGATAGGAGGCACCAAGACAGAACTCCGTCACATCGGCATCATATAGATTTCAAGAATATCCGCGTGATCCTAAAAAAAATTTGAGTGAGAAGAGGAGTAGAGTAAATTATTACGTCAAGATTCCTCACCAGAGCATAGAAGAGGAGAAAAAAGAATCCTACTCTCCGATATATAACTAGACTCAAAGCAATTTTCACTAGACTCGACTCGGCCAAGTTCGATCAATCAAGGGGGCTCCTAGGTCGGTACTGCTCTGATACCAACTTGTCACGCCCAAGATGCGACCCTATCCTCAATTTAGCACGAGGGCCTCGTTAGGAATAGAAGCGCATCTCGTCGTGTCGCAAGAATGGATATCGTTACAAGTACATGTACTGAAAAGAACAGATATAAATAGAGAGATGGCTTACACTCGCCACAAGCTACATCAGAGTCACATCAGTATATTACATATTCATCAAGAGTAAGAGCAGGGTCCGACTACGGACGAACAGTGTATTTGCACTGAATATGGAAGCAACTATATGTATTGCTATATGTTCATTCTTGAGGGTACAAACTTGCTAAACTATTGATGATTTTTTGTTGGGTGACCTATTAGATCTGGAATGGAAGCTCACATAAGTTGAGTTGATTTTTGTCCATATGAAAGAAAAGGACCATATGGTCTGTGTCCTTTTCATCCATATGAAAGTAGAGGCACATTGTGGTGCTAGTTTGTTGGGTTTTGTTTCCGACCATCGTGTCGTGATGATTTTGCAGGTACCCCGAGAGGCCCTTGAGTTTGCCGGAATGTTGATTAACTTCCGTTCCGTAAAATTTGGGTACTCCATATGTCCTATTTTCAGCAAAGGTCATGCTGAAATTTTCCATGAATTTTAGCATGACTTTGCTAAAAATAGGACATATGGGGTACTTGCGACTAATGCATGGGCCGGAGTATCTTAGTACTTAATTAAGTAGGATCAACCTCCCCTTTATTCTTGCTGCATTAAACCATAGGTGGCAGTATAGCCAAGTGATTAGGCCCAACTTAGAATTCTCCTTTCCTTTTCTTGATAGGGTATATTATTAGAAGATACCCATATATATCAGTCAACCTAGGGTGCCTCGGCATCGATAAACCCTAAATGACGAAAACTTAACTTAGCATTTAGGATGCCTCAGCGTCGACAAACCCTAAATTATGAAACCTTGGCTTTTAGGGTGCCTCGGTGTCGATAAAAAACTAAATGATGAAAGCTTAGGCTTTTAGGGTGCCTCGGCGTCGACAAACCCTAAATGATAAAAGCTTAGCTTTTAGGATGCCTCGGTGTCGAAAAACCCTAAATGATGATACCATGATCTTGTTCCTTGAGAATAACCAACTTTTTGACCAAACTTTTTGTTTGGGAACGTCGCATGGGAAAAAAAATTCCTACGCGCACGAAGACCTATCATGGTGATGTCCATCTACGAGAGGGGATATTCGATCTACGTACCCTTGTAGATCGCACAGCAGAAGCGTTAAGAAACACGGTTGATGTAGTGGAACGTCCTCACGTCCCTCGATCCGCCCCGTGAACCGTCCCGCGATCTGTCCCACGATCTAGTGCCGAACGGACGGCACCTCCGCGTTCAGCACACGTACAGCTCGACGATGATCTCGGCCTTCTTGATCCAGCAAGACAGACGGAGAGGTAGATGAGTTCTCCGGCAGCATGACGGCGCTCCGGAGGTTGGTGGTGATCTAATCTCAGCAGGGCTCCGCCCGAGCTCCGCAGAAGCGCGAACTAGAGGTAAAACCGTGGAGGTATGTGGTCGGGCTGCCGTGGCAAAAGTTTTTTTCAAATCAGCCCTAAAACCTCCGTATATATAGGTGGGAGAGGGGGGCCTTGCCTTGAGGCTCAAGGAGCCCCAAGGGGGTCGTCCGAGCCAAAGGGGGGAAGTCCTCCCCTTCCAAACCGATTCCAACTAGGTTTGGAAGGTGGAGTCCTTCTCTCCTTTCCCACCTCCTCCTTTTTTTCTCTTTGATTTTCTTCCTATGGCGCATAGGGCCTTCTTGGGCTGTCCCACCAGCCCACTAAGGGCTAGTGCGCCACCCCCAAGGCCTATGGGCTTCCCCGGGGTGGGTTGCCCCCCCCCCCCCGGTGAACACCCGGAACCCATTCGTCATTCCTGGTAACTCCGAAAACCTTCCGGTAATCAAATGAGGTCATCCTATATATCAATCCGGGACTCCGAACAACATTCGGTAACCAACCATGTAACTCAAATACGCATATAACAACGTCGAACCTTAAGTGTGCAGACCCTGTGGGTTCGAGAACTATGCAGACATGACCCGAGTGACTCCTCGGACAATATCCAATAGCGGGACCTGGATGCCCATATTGGATCCCACATATTCTACGAAGATCTTATCGTTTGAACCACAGTGCAAAGGATTCATATAGTCCCGTATGTCATTCCCTTTGTCCTTCGGTATGTTACTTGCCCGAGATTCGATCGTCAGTATCCGCATACCTATTTCAATCTCGTTTACCGGCAAGTCTCTTTACTCGCTCCGTAATACAAGATCCCGCAACTTACACTAAGTCACATTGCTTGCAAGGCTTGTGTGTGATGTTGTATTACCGAGTGGGCCCCGAGATACCTCTCCGTCATACGGAGTGACAAATCCCAGTGTTGATCCGTACTAACTCAACGAACACCTTCGGAGATACCTGTAGAGCATCTTTATAGTCACCCAGTTACGTTGCGACGTTTGATACACACAAAGCATTCCTCCGGTGTCAGTGAGTTATATGATCTCATGGTCATAGGAACAAATACTTGACACGCAGAAAATAGTAGCAACAAAATGAGACGATCAACATGCTACGTCTATTAGTTTGGGTCTAGTCCATCACATGATTCTCCTAATGATGTGATCCCGTTATCAAGTGACAACACTTGCCTATGGCCAGGAAACCTTAACCATCTTTGATCAACGAGCTAGTCAACTAGAGGCTTACTAGGGACAGTGTTTTGTCTATGTATCCACACATGCACTCTGTTTCCAATCAATACAATTATAGCATGGATAATAAACGATTATCATGAACAAAGAAGTATAATAATAAATAATTTATTATTGCCCCTAGGGCATATTTCCAACAGTCTCCCACTTGCACTAGAGTCAATAATCTAGTTCACATCACCATGTGATTCCAACGAATCCAACACCCATATAGTTATGGGGTCTGATCATGTCTTGCTCGTGAGAGAGGTTTTATTCAACGGTTCTGAAACTTTCAGACCCGTGTGTTCTTTACAAGTCTTTATGTCATCTTATAGATGCTGCTACTATGTGCTATTCGGAAATACTCCAAATATCCTCTACTATACGAATCCGTTTCACTACTCATAGTTATTTGGATTAGTGTCAAAGCTTGCATCGACGTAACCCTTTACGACGAACTCTTTAACCACCTCCATAATCGATAAAAATTCCTTAGTCTATTTAGTTACTAAGGATAACTTTGACCGCTGATCAGTGATTCAATCCTGGATCACTCTGTATACCTCTTAACAGACTTGCTGCAAGGCACACATTAGGTGCGGTACTCAGCATGGCATACTTTAGAGTCTATGGCTAAGGCATAGAAGACGACCTTCGACTATTCTCTTTATTCTACCGTGGTCGGGTTTTGAGTCTTACTCAAATTCACACCTTACAACACAACCAAGAACTCCTTCTTTGCTGATCTATTTTGAACTCCTTCAAAAACTTGTCAAGGCATGCGTCTTGTTGAAACTTCTATCAAGCGCTTTCGATCTATCTCCATAGATCTTTGATGCTCAACGTTCAAGTAGTGCAATCCAGGTACTCCTTTGAAAACTCCTTTCAAACAACCTTGTATGCTTTTACAGAAATTCTACATTACTTCTGATCCACAATATGTCAACCACATATACTTATCAGAAATTCTATAGTGCTCCCACTCACTTCTTTGGAAATACAAGTTTCTCATAAACCTTGTACAAACCCAAAATCTTTGATCATCTCACCAAAGTGTATATTCCAACTCCGAGATGCTTGCACCGGTCCATTGAAGGATCGCTGGAGCTTGCATACTTGCTAGTATCTTTAGGGTCGACAAAACCTCCTGGTTGTATCACATACAATGTTTGCTCAAGGAAACCGTCGAGGAAACAATGTTTTGACATCCTATGTGCAATATTTCATAAATAATGCAGCAACTACTAACATAATTCTAACAGACTTTTAGCATCGCTACGAGTGAGAAAGTCTCATCATAGTCAATTGTTTGATCTTGTCGGAAACATCTTTGCGACAAGTCGAGCTTTTCTTAATAGTGACTTATCACCATCATCGTCTGTCTTCCTTC
Organism: Hordeum vulgare subsp. vulgare; assembly: GCF_904849725.1. Lineage (NCBI taxonomy): Eukaryota > Viridiplantae > Streptophyta > Magnoliopsida > Poales > Poaceae > Hordeum > Hordeum vulgare. The sequence continues at coordinate 3,262,249 of NC_058524.1, forward strand.
CAAAGATCCATCTTTACTCAATAGTCCTATGACCATCAAGTAGTTCTTCCAAAGTCTATACTTTGTTTTCATACATGGATCCTCTCTCGGATTTCATGGCCTCCAGCCATTTGTCGGAATCCGGGCCCACCATTGCTTTCTCCATAACTCGTAGGTTCATTGTTGCTCAACAACATGACCTCCAAGACAGGGTTACCGTACCACTCTGCAGTAGTACGCGACCTTCTCAACCTACGAGATTTGTAGTAACTTGATTCGGTGCTCGATGATCACCATCATCAGCTTTCACTTCAATTGGTGTAGGCGCCACAGGAACAACTTCCTGCGCCCTGCTACACACTGGTTGAAGTGATGTTTCAATAACCTTATCAAGTTCTACCACCCTCCCACTCAATTCTTTCGAGAGAAACCTTTCCTCGAGAAAGGATCCGTTTCTAGAAACAAACACTTTGCTTTCGGATCTGAGATAGGACATGTAGCCAACTGTTTTGGATATCCTATGAAGATGCATTTATCCGCTTTGGGTTCGAGCTTATCAGACTGAAACTTTTTCACATAAGTGTCGAAGCCCCAAACTTTCAAGAAACGACAGTTTAGATTTCTCTAAACCTCAGTCTATGCTGTGTCATCTCAACGGAAATACGCGGTGCCCTATTTAAAGTGAATGCGGTTGTCTCTAATGCATAACCCATAAACGATAGTGGTAATTCGATAAGAGACATCATAGCATGCACCATACCAAATAGTGCGTGGCTATGACGTTCAAACACATAATCACACTATGATGTTCCAGGTGGCATGAACTGTGAAACAATTTCCACATTGTCTTAACTGCGTACCAAAACTCGTAACTCAGATATTCATTTCTATGATCATATCGTAGACAGTTTATCCTCTTGTTACGACGAACTTCACTCCGAAACAGAATTGAACTTTTCAATATTTCAGACTTGTGATTCATCAAGTAAATACTCTTGTATCTACTCAAATCGTCATTGAAGTAAGAACATAATGACATCCACTGCGTGCCTCAGCACCCATTGGACTGCATACATCAAAATGTATCACTTCCAACAAGTTACTGTCTTGTTTCATCTCAATGAAAACAAGGCCTTGCTCATGTGGTGTGATTTGCATGTCAGTAGTGATTCAAAATCAAGTGAGTATAAAGATCCATCAGCATGGAGCCTCTTCATGCAATTTATACCAACATGACTCAAGCGGCAGTGCCACAAGTAAGTGGTACTATCATCATTACCTCGTATCTTTTGGCACCAATATCATGAACATGTGTAACACTACAATTGAGATTCAATAAACCATTGAAGGTGATTATTCAAGCAAATAGAGTAACCATTATTCTCTTTAAATGAATAATCGTATTGCAATAAACATGATCCAATCATGTTCATGCTTAACGCAAGCACCAAATAACAATTATTTAGGTGTAACACCAATCCCGATGGTAGAGGGAGCGTGCGACGTTTGATCATATCAACCTTGGAAATACTTCCAACACGTATCGTCACCTCGCCTTTAGCTAGTCTCCGTTTATGCCGTAGCTTTCATTTCGTGTTACTAATCACTTAGCAACCGAACCGGTATCCAATACCCTCGTGCTACTAGGAGTACTAGTAAAGTACACATCAACATCATGTATATCAAATATACTTCTTTCGACTTTTGCCAGCCTTCTTATCTACCAAGTATCTAGAGTTGCTCCGCCTCAGTGACTGTTCCCCTCATTACAGAAGCACTTAGTCTCGGGTTTGGGTTTAATCTTGGGTCTTTTCATTAGTGCAACAATTGTTTTGTCGTTTCACGAAGTATCCCTTCTAGCCCTTGCCTTTCTTGAAACTTAGTGGTTTTACTAACCATCAACTATTGATGCTCCTTCTTGATTTCTACTTGCGCAGTGTCAAACATCGTGAATCGCTCAAGGATCATTGTATCTATCCTTGATATGTTATAGTTCATCAGAAGCTCTCACAGCTTGGTGGCAGTGACTTTGGAGAACCATCACTTTCTCATCTGGAAGATTAACTCCCACTTGATTCAAGCGATTGGCGTACTCAGACAATCTGAGCATATGCTCAATGATTGAGCTTTTCTCCTTTACTTTGTGGACAAAGAATCTTGTCAGAGGTCTCGTACCTCTTAACAAGGGCACAAGCATGAAATCACAATTTCATCTCTTTAGAACATCACTTATGTTCCGTGACGTTTCAAAACGTCTTTGGCGCCTTGCTTCTAAGCCATTAAGTATTTTGCACTGAACTATCGTGTAGTTATCAGAAACGTGTATGTCGGATGTTCACAGCATCCACAGACGACGCTCGAGGTGCAGCACACCGAGTGGTGCATTAAGGACATAAGCCTTCCGCGCAGCAACGAGGACAATCCTCTGCAAAGTTTGCTAATATCAACTTTCAACTAAATTTTCTCTAGGAACATATAAAAAATAGTAGAGCTATAGCGCAAGCTACATCGTAATTTGCAAAGACCATTAGACTATGTTCATGACAATTAGTTCAATTAATCATATTACTTAAGAACTCCCACTCAAAAAGTACATCTCTCTAGTCATTTGAGTGGTACATGATCCAAATCCACTATCTCAAGTCCGATCATCACGTGAGTCGAGAATAGTTTTAGTGGTAAGCATCTCTATGCTAATCATATCAACTATACGATTCATGCTCGACCTTTCGGTATCATGTGTTCTGAGGCCATGTCTGCACATGCTAGGCTCGTCAAGCTTAACCCGAGTGTTCCGCATGTGCAACTGTTTTGCACCCGTTGTATGTGAACGTTGAGTCTATCACACCCGATCATCACGTGGTGTCTCGAAACGACGAACTGTAGCAACGGTGCACAGTCGGGGAGAACACAATTTCGTCTTGAAATTTTAGTGAGAGATCACCTCATAATGCTACCGTCGTTCTAAGCAAAATAAGGTGCATAAAAGGATTAACATCACATGCAATTCATAAGTGACATGATATGGCCATCATCACGTGCTCCTTGATCTCCATCACCAAAGCACCGACACGATCTTCTTGTCACCGGCGCCACACCATGATCTCCATCAGCGTGTCGCCATCGGGGTTGTCGTGCTACTCATGCTATTACTACTAAAGCTACATCCTAGCAAAATAGTAAACGCATCTGCAAGCACAAACGTTAGTTTAAAGACAACCCTATGACTCCTGCTGGTTGTCGTACCATCGATATGCAAGTCGATATTATCTATTACAACATGATCATCTCATACATCTAATATATCACATCACATCGTTGGCCATATCACATCACAAGCATACCCTCCAAAAACAAGTTAGACGTCCTCTAATTTTGTTGTTGCATGTTTTACGTGGTGACCATGGGTATCTAGTAGGATCGCATCTTACTTACGCAAACACCACAACGGAGATATATGAATTGCTATTTAACCTTATACAAGGACCTCCTCGGTCAAATCCGATTCAACTAAAGTTGGAGAAACCAACACTTGCCAGTCATCTTTGAGCAACGGGGTTACTCGTAGCGATGAAACCAGTCTCTCGTAAGCGTACGAGTAATGTCGGTCCAAGCCTCTTCAATCCAACAATACCGCGGAATCAAGAAAAGACTAAGGAGGGCAGCAAAACGCACATCACCGCCCACAAAAACTTTTGTGTTCTACTCGAGAGGACATCTACGCATGAACCTAGCTCATGATGCCACTGTTGGGGAACGTCGCATGGGAAACAAAAAATTTCCTACGCGCACGAAGACCTATCATGGTGATGTCCATCTACGAGAAGGGATATTCGATCTACGTACCCTTGTAGATCTCACAGCAGAAGCGTTAAGAAACGCGGTTGATGTAGTGGAACGTCCTCACGTCCCTCGATCCGCCCCGCGATCCGTCCCACAATCTAGTGCCGAACAGACGGCACCTCCGCGTTCAGCACACGTACAGCTCGACGATGATCTCGGCCTTCTTGATCCAGCAAGAGAGACGGAGAGGTAGATGAGTTCTCCGGCAAAGTGACGGCGCTCCGGAGGTTGGTGGTGATCTAATCTCAGCAGGGCTCCGCCCGAGCTCCGCAGAAGCGCGATCTAGAGGTAAAACCGTGGAGGTATGTGGTCGGGCTGCCGTGGCAAAAGTTTTTTTTCAAATCAGCCCTAAAACCTCCGTATATATAGGTAGGAGAGGGGGGCCTTGCCTTGAGGCTCAAGGAGCCCCAAGGGGGTCGGCCGAGCCAAAGGGGGGAAGTCCTCCCCTTCCAAACCGAGTCCAACTAGGTTTGGAAGGTGGAGTCCTTCTCTCCTTTCCCACCTCCTCCTTTTTTTTCTCTTTGATTTTATTCCTATGGCGCATAGGGCCTTCTTGGGCTGTCCCACCAGCCCACTAAGGGCTGGTGTGCCACCCCAAGGCCTATGGGCTTCCCCGGGGTGGGTTGCCCCCCCCCCCCCGGTGAACACCCGGAACCCATTCGTAATTCCCGGTAACTCCGAAAACCTTCCGGTAATCAAATGAGGTCATCCTATATATCAATATTCGTTTCCGGACCATGCTGGAAACCCTCGTGACGTCCGTGATCTCATCCGGGACTCCTAACAACATTCGGTAACCAACCATATAACTCAAATACGCATATAACAACGTCGAACCTTAAGTGTGTAGACCCTGCGGGTTCGAGAACTATGCAGACATGACCCGAGTGACTCCTCGGTCAATATCCAATAGCGGGACCTGGATGCCCATATTGGATCCCACATATTCTATGAAGATCTTATCGTTTGAACCTCAGTGCCAAGGATTCATATAATCCCGTATGTCATTCCCTTTGTCCTTCGGTATGTTACTTGCCCGAGATTCGATCGTCAGTATCCGCATACCTATTTCAATCTCGTTTACCGGCAATTCTCTTTACTCGTTCCGTAATACAAGATCCCGCAACTTACACTAAGTCACATTGCTTGCAAGGCTTGTGTGTGATGTTGTATTACCGAGTGGGCCCCGAGATACCTCTCCGTCATACGGAGTGACAAATCCCAGTGTTGATCCATACTAACTCAAGAACACCTTCGGAGATACCTGTAGAGCATCTTTATAGTCACCCAGTTACGTTGCGACGTTTGATACACACAAAGCATTCCTCCGGTGTCAGTGAGTTATATGATCTCATGGTCATAGGAACAAATACTTGACACGCAGAAAACAGTAGCAACAAAATGACACGATCAACATGCTACGTCTATTAGTTTGGGTCTAGTCCATCACATGATTCTCCTAATGATGTGATTCCGTTATCAAGTGACAACACTTGCCTATGGTCAGGAAACCTTGACCATCTTTGATCAACGAGCTAGTCAACTAGAGGCTTACTAGGGACAGTGTTTTGTCTATGTATCCACACATGCACTGTGTTTCCAATCAATACAATTATAGCATGGATAATAAACGATTATCATGAACAAATAAATATAATAATAACTAATTTATTATTGCCTCTAGGGCATATTTCCAACACTTTTTTTCATATTTAGAGCGAAACATGGCCCACAACGATGAGGCCGACGGTTCGGGCAAGGCATTCTGGGAGTTGTCCCAGGAGATGGAGGAAGAACCTCACCGCTATGAGGACGCCGTAGAAGACACCGATCCCGAGTACACAACCCCTAGTAGCGTCGGGGATGGCACCACTGATGGTGCCGCCGAGGATGCTACCACTGATGATGGCAGCGCACGCACGGATGGCAGCCAATCGAAGAGGCAACAGAAGGACCGGCGCCCGAACGTGCTCAGCACCGTAAAGGAGGAATTTACTGAAGTGAACTCCGACGAGTATCCAACGGCGCCCAAAGAAATAGTCAAGGGGTACGCGGTTCAGCTCGGGTGCATTCTCCGGAGCACTGTCTCGATCAACACCGAGAACCTAAGGCATAAGGACCGAGGGAATTTGCGCAACCTCCTCTTCACGAAGCTGCACGAACGATACAAGTTCCCCGATGACGTCGCAAACACACGCCTCTCAAGGAATAAAGTGAACAGTGCCGCCCTCACGAAGATGAGCAAGGCCCTGTCTACTTGGAGAAGCGCGGTGAAGAAAATGATTGACAAAGGTGATAGTTATGAGAAGATCAAGGCGAAAAATCCTTCGATCAGCGAAGATGACTACAAGGAGTTCAAGATCAAGTGCAAGAGCAAGGCAACCGCGGAATCAAGTCAGTGGGGGAAAGAAATGCGGGAGTTGAACTTAGGGGTCCACCAACTCGGTCCGGCGGTTACAGAGTGGCGGAACCTATATGGGACAAGGAGGACGCGGAGCGTGCCGAGAAAGGCCTACCACCCCGCTTCGAGAAATACGGTGACAAGCAGACCAGGAACTATGTCAGGGCCCGGTACAAGGTGGACCCGGTAACAAACGAGCTTACCACGGATGCGAAGACCAGGGCGCTTGAGCTTGTTCTGGTAAGGAATACACCCCACGTAATTAGCTCCATATGGTTGCATTCTAATTAATGAAGCCAAATTTCTAAATGGTTCATTCCTTCCGCAGGACACTGAAAGCAGTAGCGCGGGGTCGTCTCAGAGCTCCCATTGGGACACCAATTTAAATATGGCGTTTAACGTAATGAAAAACAAGGATAAGTCCAGTAAGCCGTCGTCAGCTGGTCGTGTGGCCGGCAAAGGCTTGTCCACGAAATGGTCGTCATACTATAACCCTGGTGGGCGAAAGGAGAGAAATACCAACTTGGAAAGCCAGTCGTGCGAGGTTGAAGAACTCAAGGCAAAAGTGGCGCGGATTCCGGAGATGGTCCAAGAGCTAGTGCAACACCAAGTGGGAGGGGTGATCACCGCCATTGTGCCTACCTTGATTGAGGGGCTGCAGGCGTGGATTGCGGGCGGCTAACAGGGGCCGCCCCCGATTCCCAGCTTCACGACCAGCAACTCGCACAACGCGCAGGCGGCGTCATTGGTGTCTCCGGCGCCGGCGCCATTGGTGTCTCCGGCGCCGGCACGGGCATTGGACCTTATTAATGCACCCGGGTTTGCGAAGAATACGCCGCCGGCACCTCGGCAGCAAGCGGCCCCTCCGTCACTTGCACGCCCGCCGTTGGCGGTGCCTCGACATTAGCCGAGCTCGACGCCATCACGGTAACTAAGCCTCTCTCGGCCGATGACTTCATCTCCTTGCCTTTGACTAGGCATCCCCTGACGCCCTACATGTTTTCGCAGGGTGCCGGCGCCGACGTTCCATGCACTCTCCTGCACTTCGTGGGCGGCGAGTTGATCGATGTCGCCAAGGGCAGAATCGTTCAACCGGGCAACCCCATGTTCCACGGTAAACCGATGCCACCCACCACGTATAAGGTTCAACTGGTTCGGGTGCTGCTAGGCTGCGATGACTCATTACCTCCGTTCCACCCCGCTGGGGCCGACAAAGATGATGTGATGACCCTCAGCGCCTGCTTAAGCTGGTCCTTGCTTTGGCCGAAGAGCCAGATTCGTTTGGGGCGGGGGACACCACCCCACACACAACACCACTAGTCGTGTCGGCGCCAAGCCATGGCAAGACCGCCGCAACGCTACCGGACATGCATATGGCACAGGATCCGGACATGCATATGGCACAGGATCCGAACGACGACGACGACGATGGTACATTTACCAAGGTCGATAAGTACTTTGCCGAACATGGGTACGGTGAGGAATTCTTGGGGCCTCCTTCTCAAGAACCCAACCCTGCAAAAGACGACCGCGATCTAGCTGGTACCGCGGAGAAACCCAATTGCAACAGGCGTTGTCTGGCATTTAGTTTTGAGGAGACGCCTCCAACTGCCGCCTTCACCGAGCCTCGGATAGCCGAGGTGCGAAATATTATCAGCCCCAACACACTCAAGAAGGTGGTCTCTGAGCAGAACTCGATCCCATTACATCAGCAGAAGAAGGGACGGAAAAGAAAGACTAACAAGGGTGCGAGCCGACCGGCACCGAGTACGATCCGTGCTCTGGACGGGCCACCTTCACCTAAGGATATCTCAAGGAGGGTGCATGTGGCGGGTAGGCCGATGCTACCGACTAATCTGCTCAATGCTGCAACCGGTGCTATGCGGAGTCTGCATGACAGTGTTCTTTGTTTGGAGAAGCGGCGTCTCTCCGAGAATAATGTGGCATACCCGGTTTTCGTGGCCAAGGTGCCAGAGGGCAAGGGCTTTGTCGATAGCGCCATCGGGGGTATGATCGTCCTGCGGTTTGCTGACATCTTCGCTATGTTTAACCTTCATCCGCTGCACTACACCTTCGTTCGGCTATTTTTGCTGAGTACGGAGATGCGGATCATTAGAGACAAGACCCTGGACCTAGTGATAGTCGACCCCTTCTATATGCATGCCAAGATCTTGGGCAGCGCTGGGGACCGGCAAGTCGCGAGTTCATACCTCGAAGGCGTCATTCTGGTAAACTCGGATAAGGATAACTTCCTCGTGCCTTATTTTCCCTGGTAAGTTATCCCCTCATCGTCCCGTAACATATGATTTCTTAGATTTTGATCGTCCTTTTTTTCTAACATTCCGTGTTTTGTGCAGTGACACGTTGCACACTCATCCTCTTAAGCCCGAAATATTCCACGGCCACGTATTTCGACTCGGACCGTCAGTCAAAAAAAGACTACACAAATATCAAGAAAGTTCTTGATGAAGCTCTTCCCGGCTACGCCATATCTGGAGGCACCTTCAGCAGGACAAGTCTTAGGCACGGCAAGCACGTGTTCACCCACAATACGACGTTCCCCTGCGTCAAGCAGTCGCCTGGCAGTCAGAAGGATGCCTACTACGCCCTCCATCACATGCGGGCGATCATACGGGACAGTAATCACCTTCGGCTACCAAATAATCTACGACGTATGTTTGGCTAGTGCATAAAGATTTCGTCGTATGTCGTGTACAAGGATAAGGTTCCCGGAGTCTACGACGACTGGGAGGAGTGTCGGAGACAGGTTCACCGATTCAGCGGTAACAGTTACAAAGGATACACCACAAGGGCGGAGGCGGAAGTTAGATACGCGCGCTATCTAGCGGGAGAGAGGAGGGAGCGTTGGAGGAACCGGATGAAGACCAGTTTCATTACGATTATGCTCATTGTGATGACCGCAGCTCTCTTCTATGTGATGGTATTTTAGATGGTCGATATCGACTTGTAATGTGAAGACAAACTCGCTATTCGTGGTCTCTAGACTTGTATTGTTCTAACTTTGTTCGGTATTTTAAATTCAGAGACTAATATGATGAATTGTATTCGGAGACTAATCTTCTATTGTATTCGATAAATCTGTTGTTTATATGTTGTGCTCTCTATATTCTGTGCAATAATATGTTTTGTAATCTGTGCAAATATCAGAAAAAAATACCTAATATTCATACTAGTGGCGCACCACATAACACTTTAGTGGCGCACTGCAAAAGCACACTAGTGGCGCATCGTCAACTAGTGCGCCATTAGTAAGCCAGAGCACATTGGTAAATATGGCCCTGGGAGGCATACTAATGGCGCACCATAAGCTATACTAATAGAGCACTTCCTGGTGCGCCATTAGTATACCAGATACTAATGGCGCACCATGAGCTATACTGATGGCGCACTTCTTGGTGCGCCATTAGTATACCAGATACTAATGGCGCACCATGAGCAATACTAATGGCGCACTGCCTAGTGCGCCATTAGTATACCAGATAATAATGGCGCACCTGTGGTGCGCCATTAGTAAAAAAATCTAATGGCGTGATGCTAGTGGCGCACCTATAGTGCGCCATTAGTAGCCAAAATAGGTGCGCCACTAGCAGGCCTTTTCCTAGTAGTGTTAGTCCCGGTTCTTCACGAACCGGGACCCATGGGGGGCATTAGTCCCGGTTCATGAGCCCAGGGGGGCGGCCGGGGCCTCGTGGGCATTGGTCCCGGTTCGTGTGGACCCATTTGTCCCGGTTCTAGGCACGAACCGGAACCAATGGGCCGCGCTCCTGGCCCACATCCATTGGTACCGGTTCATGCCTTGAACCGGTTTAGAAGGGGGGCTTTAGCCCCGGTTTATGCCACGAACCGGGACAAATAATTTGCCTATATATACCCATCGCCGCGGCAGAGCACTCTGTTTTTTTCGGGCCGGCGAGGGGAGGGCATTTGGGTGCTCTAGCTTACCTCCTATGCACATGAGGTGTTCGATGAAATGCCCGAGCCACACTAGTTAAGCTTTCTCCTCTCGAAGCTCGATCTCGGAGCTCCATTTTCCCCAAGATTTGTCTAGATTTAGCGGTCCGTCACGCCCCATCCCCGTTTTCACCGCTGGGGCACGTCCATGTGTACGTTCGCAATGTCGTGTGCAAGCTCCTCCGCAGACAGTGAGGTAAGTCGATTTGGATTTTCGGTTGACATTGGATTTGGGGATTTCTCATCTAGGGTTTCGCTGGATGGGCCGTAATATGCGCCTTTCTGGCTCGTAGGTGGATGGCTGCAGGATTGTGCAGTTCCAATCCGAATTTTTCATTCCCAATCCAAGTTTCTACGGCCTTGAGGAGCGCTCGAATCACCGTTGCCCGGGCATGGGCTAATTCCTGCTCGCCGTGTTTCTTGGGGTGGAGCAAGCACAGGAAGAAGGTTTTTGGGTTGTCCACTCGATGTAATTCCTCAAAACATCATTTGGTACTCTGTTTTCATCGATTTATTGCAAAGTTATGAATTTCACCTAATTATGTAAACTCTGATTTAATAGCTTCCTGATGAGTGTGATTGGGTTGTTTGGATTGACCCCCCTCCCACTGAGCTAGTGGGGCAAGCTTTTGAGGAGCTCCATGGTGGCCTTGAACGTAGTTGGATCAAAGCTAGTAGGATGGAGAAGAAGGTTATGGATCTGAACAATGAAAACAAGAAAATGCAATTGAAGTTGCAGAAAAGGAATGAGCTCATGGAAACAATGGGTTTTCTCTTTGTTCTTGGCATCATCATTGTCGCTAGTTTAGTTTCTATTTGATCTAAGCAAACCAATTAAGTGGCAGTGTGTGTTATATTTCTGCTAGTGTACGTTGTGCCCTAGATGTAATTCTATCATTTGTGCACTGTTGTGAACTTGAACAAATGTAATGTTGTGCCCTAGATGTAATGGATATCATGTGTTGTGTTAAAATTATCACCACTGCCAACTTGGAACCTTTTCAGAGTTCATTTCAAATGCTTTTTAATTTCATGGTCTTATAGCTCAAAATAATCAGTAAATGCATGAAAAATAACAAAGGAAGTTAGAAAGGGTTGTAAATTGATGATGTGGCTTTGAATGGTGCATTTTGAACACAGAAAAAGTATGGAGTTCAAATAAGTTCAAAAAAATGAAATCCCTTTGTAACAGACGAGTTTCCGTATGAAACCCTGATACTTCGAAAGATATTGTCCGTTTTGTACACGAAGTGCATCCAGTTTTTGCCGTAACCCTCTCAACTTTCTCGCACATGCTATGTGGGTGAAATGATGATACCATGCCAACTTGGAACCTTTTTAGAGTTCATTTCAAATGCTTTTCAATTTCATGGTCTTATAGCTCACAATAATCAGTAAATGCATGAAAAATAACAAATGAAGTCAGAAAGGGTTGTAAATTTATGATGTGGCTTTGAATGGTGCATTTTGAACACAGAAAAAGTATGGAGTTCAAATAAGTTCAAAAAAATGAAATCCCTTTGTAACAGACGAGTTTCCGTATGAAACCCTGATACTTCGAAAGATATTGTCCGTTTTGTACATGAAGTGCATCCAGTTTTTGCCGTAACCCTCTCAACTTTCTCGCACATGCTATGTGGGTGAAATGATGATACCATGCCAACTTGGAACCTTTTCAGAGTTCATTTCAAATGCTTTTCAATTTCATGGTCTTATAGCTCACAATAATCAGTAAATGCATGAAAAATAACAAATGAAGTCAGAAAGGATTTTAAATTGATGATGTGGCTTTGAATGGTGCATTTTGAACAAAAAAAGCTATGGAGTTCAAATAAGTTCAAAAAAATGAAATCGCTTTGTAACAGACGAGTTTCCGTATGAAACTCTAATACTTCGAAAGAGATTGTTCGTTTTGTACACGCAGTGCATCCAGTTTTTGTCGTAACCCTCTCAACTTTCTTGCATATGTTATGTGGATGAAATGATGATACCATGCCAACTTGGAACCTTTTCAGAGTTCATTTCAAATGCTTTTCAATTTCATGGTCAACGTGCAGTTGAGCATTGCGCTTCTCCCTTCATCGTCTCTACACTCAGGGCTTATAAACAAAAATTATCATAAAAGTAATATATAAGAATTATCATAAAATTATATAGAATTTTGTTACAAACTTTAATAGAAAAAAAATTATCATAAAAGAAAATAAATAAGTAATTAGAATTTTGTTCAAAACATTAAAAGCAAAAAGAATTATCATAAAAGAAAATAAATAAGTAATTATAATTTTGTTACAAACTTTAATAGCAAAAAGAATTATCGTAAAAGAAAATAAATAATTAATTAGAAACAAAAAAAAGCAAAAAAACTGGGAAAAAAATAAAATAAACGGATCAACTAAAAATCTTTTATAAACCTCTAGTATTATTGAAACTAAAATTATATAGAATTTTGTTACAAATTTAATAGCAAAAAGAATTATCATAAAAGAAAATAAATAATTAATTAGAATTTTGTCCAAAACATTAAAAGCAAAAAGAATTATCATAAAAGAAAATTAATAAGTAATTAGAATTTTGTTACAAACTTTAATAGCAAAAATAATTATCGTAAAATAAAATAAATAAGTAATTAGAAACAAAAAAGAAAGAAAAAAACTCGAAAAAAATTAAAATAAAGGAATCAACTAAAAAGCTTTTATAAACCTCTAGTATTATTGAAACTAAAATTATATAGAATTTTGTTACAAACTTTCATAGCAAAAAGAATTATCATAAAAGAAAATAAATAAGTAACTAGAATTTTGTTCAAAACATTAAAAGCAAAAAGAATTATCATAAAAGAAAATAAATAAGTAATTAGAATTTTGTTACAAACTTTAATAGCAAAAAGAATTATCGTAAAAGAAAATAAATAAGTAATTAGAAACCAAAAAAAACCGGAAAAAAATTAAAAAAAAGTGCCACCTACAGGGCCATCACGGCCTGCATACGACTAGAAACCCATTAGTAGGGCCAGGATGCAGTCCCGCAGTAGGCCAATAGGCCCACAAGCACAGAGAGTGATTTTAGGCCCGTAAGCCTGCAGTAGAGAGGAGCTCGAAGTGGTTGGTTCGGCAGGGCTTATAAACCACTCCGAGCCCCTCTCGGCTAGCGAGGTGGGACTAAACATAGCACCGCACCGCGCAAGGCCTTTGGTCCCGGTTGGTGGCACCAACCGGGACTAAAGGGGGGGCATTGGTACCGCTTGGTGCCACCAACCGTGACCAAAGGCCTCTGCCTCCCGTCCTTTCGGCTGCTGAAAAGAGGCCTTTGGTCCCGGTTTGTGCCACCAACCGGTACCAATGCATATGCTTCCCGCCCGTCGGGCTGCTGAAAAGAGACCTTTGGTCCTGGTTGGTGCCACCAACCGGGACTAAAGGTGGGGCTATATAAGCGACAATTTAGAAATTTTGATCTCCCCACTGTCTCCATTCGATCCCGACGCCGCCAGGCTGCCCCGACTCCGTCACGCCGTCTCTGTGTCCGCCTCGTCGTCGCCATCGTCGCCCCGCAACGTCCCGCGCCGCCCCGCGCCCCGTGCCCCGCGACGCCGTCGGCCCCTGCCCGTCGCCGCCCCGCCCCGGCCCGCGCCGCACCTCACCGTCGACCGTCGCCGCGCCGCCCCGCCCCGCGCCGCACCTCGCCGTCCCCGACACCGTCGCCGTGAGCAAAGATTTTTTTTTTCTATTAAAACATTTTTTGGGTGATATTATTGTTGAATATGCATGTTTGTATGTTCATATATATGCAAAGGTCGAATATGTCAAAAGGTGAATATGCATGTTTGTATGTTCATATATATGTAAAGATCGAATATGTTCATATTATTGGTGATATTATTGTTGAATATGCTCCTCATGTGCACGATTTCTTTCCCAGCTCAACTAAGATATTCCCTCCGATCAATGTTAGTTGGCGCCGAACTAGTACAAAAAAGAAGTAGTAAGAATCATGTTCCTGTGTCTGAAAATATATAGTGTCAGAAAAGCTTCTATATTATAGGATGGAGATAGTATGTGTGTACCACAATGTGAATGCTTACCGAGGACATGCATGACCCGTTGAATGCGTGTGAAGTTGAAATGAACAGGGTCCAGTTGAAGAGCATCTTAGGAGCTTAAGATCGAATATGCATGTTTGTATGTTCATATATATGCAAAGATCGAATATGTTCATATTATTGGTGATTTGTTTGGTGATATTATTGTTGAATATGCTCCTCATGTGCACACTTTATTTAACTATGTATGATGATGATTAATTAGTAGGACTTGTTGTTATATATGATCATGCATGATGCGAGCATGAAGAGTTATTATATATAGATGTTCAATTCTTTCGATATATATAGTGTGTCACGATTATATTGTTGTTTACACACATTTACCACATTAAAACAGGAAATGTCTGACGATGGATATTGCGAGTGTGAATATTGCGGCGACTCTCGGGGTATGTGCGACATGCCTCACCTGCGAGACGACAGGTTCTTCAGCATGAAGCTTGACGAGAACGACGATATGTACCTCCCTTGCCATGCAAGAAGATATGTGTTGAAGAGGCTCGGTTTCGAAGACCACGAGAGAATTGAGACGAGGAGCGCTAAGTTGAGGACTATACATGGTCACACATTTGTTATCCAAGTATTTAATTCAGTTTTTCAAACAGAATTTGGGTGCCCAAAGTGGGAAGATCTTTACAAGGCATATGGATTTCAGAAGGGAATGGAAATCACCTTCGATCTTCGTCATAAAGATAATATGCCAGACAACATCGACATTTGGGTAGTTGTCGATGATATGCTTCCTGTTTTACCTCCATGTGAGTTTCTCAACCATATTTTTCAAGTAATTTGCATTTATATTTATAAATAGTTGGTGTAGTCAATCTGTTTTCCTCTCGCAATTTACATGTCATGTGGTGTTCATCGTCTATTAAAACTTTGGCCACACGTTGCAGGTTCCTAGTTATTGGGCCATAGTTATAATTATATCATGTTACATGTTGTACAAACAACAACAACAACCCAAATTGTCCTTTGAATGATCGTAGCACATGTGGTCGTTTTGAATGGTTTATATAATGCCCACATCTTGTGGACAATTACAAATTTTCTAAGTATTTTTAAAACATTAAATTATTACAAAATTTGGGTGGTTGTCGATGATATGCTTCCTGTTTTACCTCCATGTGAAGTAATTTGCATTTATATTTAGAAATAGTTGGTGTTCATCTATATACTAAATTTGTTAAATTATAATATACAGCTTATTTCGTTGCTTCGACTGGATTATGAAAATTAATTGACACGACACACTACACGTATGGATCACATCTAACTTGGGAGGAGAAGGACCATCTTCTCCACTTTCTTGTTGCTGGTGTTCTGGCTTCTAGGGATACCTTCCCGTATCATTTTAGAATTGGACAAAATTATTCATTTTACATGCCACTAGTGCATAGGTTGTGTCCAGATGACATTCGTCGAAATGTCTTGGTAAGAGTTTCCTAATTAAGTACGCTCCACTATTACATAAATGGTGTTGATTACATTGCTAACTAGGTTATTATTATGTTCTTCAACAGCAACTGGCACATGATGTAGTGCCTCCGTTAATGGACCTAGAAAGTTAAATGAGAATTAGAAGCCCGCCGAGGGCTGAGTTCTATGCTCCATACTTTATTAACTTCAAATCAAGATAAAAAAGACTCCAAATTAAAGCATGGAGAGAAATAAAGAAGGTTCGCAAGCCACAAGCTGGAGACCGTTGGATCTCTGTGATTCATCGTGGAGCCATATGTGTTATTCTGTTTTATGACATTATATCTAAGAGCGAGGACTAGGTCTTATGAGAGACAAGTTATTCTAGTTTATATTATTACTTGACATGGTCGATTAATTAGGATGCATGATGCATATGGTGACTATATATATATTATGATGTTTCTCTGTTTTATTTTATGTGGATCATATGATAACTTGGTATATGATTAAGTTGATGATGAGTTGTTAGATGATCGATTAGAATACTATTGCCATTCGACGAAAATGATATGAAATGATATAGTGTAAAAAAATGCATATATGTGCATGTAACTCGTGTCTACATTTTATAAATATGTTCAACAAAGCACGACGGATGACCAAGCACGGAGATATATAAGAGAGGACACTTTTCTCTATTAGCTAGCTAATAACAACCTAAATTAACCCCTAAACCAGCCCCTTTAAAAAAACCTCAGCTCCAGCCAGGTGCTGACGCGTGGATGCCTTTTGATCCCGGTTGGTGTCATCAACCGGGACTAAAGGCTCCCTTGCCTGGCCTGGCCGCAGCGGCGATGTGGAGGCACATCTATCCCGGTTCGTGTAAGAACCGAGACTAAAGGCAAAGGACATTAGTAACGACCTTTCTGTCCCGGTTCCGAAACCGGGACAGAAGGTCCTTATGAACCGGGACAAAAGGCCATTTTTCTACTAGTGATAGCAGATAGGACAGGCCTAGAGTTTCAACCTGCAAACTATGAAACACATATATTTTCCGAATTTTGAAAGAAAAAAAATCAAAGGGGCTCAAGAAAATGCAAATGCAAACTCTTTTGGGCAGCAGAAGGATTTGAAAAATAAAATCAAAGGGAAATGTGTTTTGGAGATCCCTTAGTTGGGCCTGGCCTGGCGTCGGCCCGGTCCGGCGGGAAGCCACCAATACTCTCGCTCGCGCACCAGTTGGTGGCAGCCGTCGGCCCCCGTCGCCTCCTTCCCCTGAACCCTACTACTGCACCATGGCCGCCGCCCGCGCCGCCCTCCTCCGCCGCCACGGCCTCGCCGCCGCCGCCGCCAACCCCGTCCTCTTCTCCGCCCATGGCCTCCGCTACCGCAAGCTCGAGGTCATCCTCACCACGGTAAGCCACCCCCTCCCCTTCCCAAATCTCAACCCGCGACGCTCCGCTCGGTCCACCACTTCTGTAGGGACGCGCGCAAAGATGCATCCCACGATCTCGCTACCCTCTTGCGTTTCCGGTCAGTCCGAGTGGGATGCTTTCGACCCAGTGAGGCCGATAAATCTTCAGCATTTCTGAAACTTTTTTTAGCTACAGTAGTGTTCTTGATTCTGGCTGGGAGATAGTACGTTTCGTTTCAGCAATGTCCCTAGAGATTTTAGATTGCACGTGGAAGTGGAACTAACTAACTAACCTTTGCCTTCGTCGTCCGTCCACCGCTTTGTTCACCTCAGACGATCGACAAGCTGGGGAAGGCGGGGGAGACGGTGAAGGTGGCGCCGGGGCACTTCCGCAACTACCTCATGCCCAAGATGCTCGCCGTCCCCAACATCGACAAGTTCGCCATACTCATGCGCGAGCAGAGCAAGGTTCGATCCTTCCTTCTTCCCCGAAAGATATAAATGTGCTGCTGGCCGTGCTGTTTGGAATGCTCCGTCCGTCGCAGATCACAAGCATTGCTTACTAGCTTACTCTCGCTGGCTTCTGAAGCTCTGCTTTCCAGAGTTTCATATATCAGTTCCGCCTCTTTGTATTGTATGAATTGTACGAGTTCTCCAATAGTCGTTGCATTTTTGCTCTTTGGTACAACTCTGTACTACTAATGTTCAGTGAGGTAATTAGGATGAAGTATTGTGGTTCATTCTAGCTCATCACCACTGAAGTATGCTTCTTGTTATCTTGTAGAATTCAGTTATTGTAAGAATGCTTGCAGTGTAAACTGTTACTGTGCAGGCTTACAAGTCTCTATTTGTTTGGTCAGCTTTACAAGCATGAGGAGGAGGTGGTTGTCAAAGAAGTCTCAAAGGAGGAGGAGGATGCTCAGGTATGTCGTGCACTGATTAGTTCTTCCTTTTTCATGACTGCAGTGCAGATGAGTTCTTCCAGCCTGTTCCGTTTCTGAAACCCCGTATGCCATTTAACACAATTTCTGTCCAGATCTGTCTTTAGTTGGTTTGTACACAATTTCTGTCTAACTGACCTCTCTATTCATATTGTGAAACTGTATTTGCTATTTAACGCCATATCAGTCCAGAGCTGTCTTTGGTGGATTTGTTTTTTATTAATGCACTTCAAGCCCATTCGAAACTTCTGGTGTTGAAAACAGTGAATGTGTTGCCTTAGAAAAGTCTTCTTGTACCTCTTGGCTTCTAGATTTTTTGTTTAGAATTTAGTGCTTCGTATATTCATTTGTGACTGTAGCCAGCTACTCAACACTGTTCCAATACTGTTTTCCAGATACACAAGTATAGTAGCTGTCCTCTGAACTGTAGTGTCCATCTCATCCATTTCATACTGTACATAGAAAAGATCCCTTTGATGTTTACTTAAACCACATCTTTGTAACTGAATCCTGATATCAAGTTTACTATAGATCTTGTATGTGTTTTCCCTGTCATGCTTCATTTCGTTTTTAAATGTTACTCATTTACTTCTCAACTTAATCATTTGAACAGCAAGCGGAAGAGAAACTGAAGCAGTGTCAAGCAGCAGCAAAACGGCTCGATAATGCTCTATTGGTTAGTATGGTTCCAGCAAATTTGGGGGTCGTGGTGCAGCATACTTCTGTCCACATTCCAGATCGACAGTTTTGTCTAGCATTAGCAAGTGCTGATCAAAATATTTTTGTTTCACAAGGTGATGAGGCGGTTCATCTCCGAAGGCATCGAGTTGCGCAATCCTGTAACGAAGGATGAAATCATTTCAGAGGTTCCGTTCCATCTCTGTCATCCCCTATTTAGTATTCCCTCCGTCCCAAAATTCTTGTCTTAGGTTTGTCTAGAAATGAACGTATCAAAATACCAAAACGTGACTAGATACATTCATATCTAGACAAATCTAAGACAAGAATTTTAAGATGGAGGGAGTATTTATTTAAAAATATCAAACTGTAGGTAGTAACATCAAACTTTACCAACAGGTGGCAAGGCAACTCAATGTGAACATCCACCCAGACAATTTGCACGTGGTGTCACCACTATCATCCCTCGGAGAATTCGAGCTGCCCCTTCGCTTACCGAGAGATATACCACGTCCGGAAGGCAAGCTACAATGGACTCTCAAGGTCAAGATCAGGAGACCCTAAGTACTTTCAGTGGGTAACCTTGCTCCCCTTCCAAAGTGCTGAATGGTACCAAAAGACCATTGCATCCTTCAGATGAAGAGCATGCCGAAATAGATCTTCAAACCCAACCTTTTCCCTTTACAATTTGCTTGGGCCATTGTCTCTGATCCGGGTGATATGATCGGCCTTTTGTTCCTACAAACAAACGCTAAGAAATAGTGAATAATTTGCTTGGGGTAGGGAGCCTAGTATTTTTGTTGCTGTTTGACTTTATGATATTCTTGACTTGTTAGTGTGCCCAATCCTGGTGTGAAAGGGGAGATGGATGGATATAAAGAAAGAAAGGTTGTGTTTGCAAGGCATCCTTGAAAAGGAGAGGCAGGGAGCGAAAGCTTCCTCAGAAATGCTCATTTGGCGGCGTCATCATCATAGGGAAAAAATGGCCGTCACCATCGACGTTTTAATCGGCTTATATTGCTCTACGTGTCGTGTGACGGCCTCCTTTTGCTTTGATGTGGAAATGCTCTTTAATTCGCGCACGCATATTTTGTGCCTCCTCATCCTCCCCCATTTGACTGAGTGGTTATCAGTTGATCCATGGACCCCTGGCCATCATTGTCTTGGTCCTATTTTAAGATCTGAGCTTAATTACCTTGACACTGACTCGACAGTGGAGTCCCATTGGTGTCTGTGATCTCTGCTTAATCTTGTTTCCTTCCCATTTTTGCCAGCCATTACTTTAAAAAATTAGTGCAGTAATTACGTGTCGACAAGGGCTATCTTTGCATCCAAAGTAGTAATACAAAATGTTCAAAGAGAAGGGCACTGGTACAAAAAAAAAGAGTGAAAATCAGCACTTTGGCAGTCTGATGAACTTTCATGTGGAGCTGGGGTGCCCAGATCCTTCTTACTTTGCTTGAGCACTGCAAAATACCTTTCCTATGCAGCAAGAGAAAGCTGTAAAGCCCGTGATCTCACCTGCAAGGCATCAGGGTTGAGAAGCAACAGAGATGCCAATTAGTAATACTACTTCATTCATTGCTAAGGTGCTGTTCAAGCTTCTTATATGGATGAGATGGTGTGATTTGTGGTCCTATGAGATTTAGTTTGGGGGTCATAATCCCCAACCTCTTAACAAAATAATATCAAGTCCTGTCAGCTTACATCTATCTATCATCAGAAAAAAAAGTCAAACAAAAAGGGTGGTCCATGATGTGATCTCCTCTTTCTTTCTTTCCTCCAACTCCTGTCTGATTGATCTACTCTATGGATCAGTTGGGTTTGGAACAATGATTGATATATTTTTTTTCCAGAAATGTCACATTGCAAAAAAATAAAATAAAATGAAAAACATAAGCTTGAGGTCACCATTGCAAATAACAAAACATGTGCACCTCAGCTGCGTCATGTGATTAAGCTAACCTAATGCTGGTATGTGGAGCCAAATTAGGAGAAAAAAGAAAGTTCACCTAATGCATAGCCAGAGACATACAACCAAGTTCATAAAATAGGATGTGGAGGGGGCCAAAGTGAAATATAAGAAACTGAGTTGCACATGTGATGAGGGGCAAGCCCCATGTGACACCATATGATTCATCCAGGCCCTAAGCACACAATATACTCTACTGCTGCATCATAGGAAATAATTGGCACTGGTGCATTGGAGTGGACAAGAGATGACAGCCTGCTGAGCTATGAATCTATGATACATCCAAATTCAAGCTAGGTTAAAAATATCCCATCCAAGGCAGAACAAGAATGACATCTCAGGCCTCAGCTGTGCAGCCAATTGTGGTAGACCATTAGTGCTACTACTATTGTGAATGAGAGCTGAAAGTGAGTGATGAGGACAGCCAGCAAGACAAACCAAAGTGTCACAAGGAAGGATGACTTGGCTTGCAATGATCTTCAGCAAGGGCCCAAGAGAGAAAAACCCTCAACTTGATATAGAAATTGCTCAAAGGTTGAACTCGCGCTACATTTGAGCAGCAGCCGGATGCAAAAGGACGGCGCGTATTATCTTGATGCCGAAAGGTAATAGCGACGACTCCTGAACGGATTTCATACGGAGGCTGCTGGCTAGGACAGGCGAAATCAGCTTCGGACTCTGCTAAAATCCAGGATTTGCTTGAGAAACTAAAATTGTAACATTGGCTCATGATCCATAGGTAGCAACTGCAAATTGTGACGTAGCACCTACAACTCTGAAAGCAAAAGGTTTAGATGAATTGGGTGACAGAAACATCTCATGTCTCATTTGAAAAAAACAAGCATGTTAGTACTAACTATAAGCATGTACCTGTTTCCAGAATGTTCCTTAATTGGTTATCGAAACAGAGTTGCAAGATTAGCGCAACCCACATCGTCATCAAAGGCCGATGACGACGCCCCAACTGAAACTTTCCCTTGTTTAACAGTAGGTATGATGAGGAGGAGGATCATATATCATACATACATGTCACCCTAAAATTCAGTATTTGATTCAGTACAGTTGCATTTTTCCATGCCATCTCAACAACCCCACATAATTCAAATTTTGGCAATGTGTAGTAATTAAATTGCATTTTCCAAGCTGAGGAAAAACCCAGACGGTAATTCATGGAGGAAAAGGAAAACAAGTGTGGAGTATGCAAATCTTGATGTGTGAACTGAAAGGTACTGGTACAATGGACCTGACTTGTAAATAAAGGCACATCACATTCATATCCACAGTTCAGCTTTGATGTCCTACTCCAAAGAAAATAAAAATCTTACACAATTAGAGTTGTCACATCAATCATCATAAAACCTTAGTTGCAGGCTGATTGATACACACATACATGCACACTCTGGTTTAGTTAATTAGAATCAACCAGCAAAAATCAGTTGCATACATACATACATACTCTGCTACTACAAATCACAACAGGATTCAACTGATTTGCTACAAATTTGCTTGGAAAATCCCTGTTGATTTCCACTGGCAAAAGCTTAATAATTACAAAGAGCAGAGGAGAGGAACCAAAAGGACTTGAACTTGAATCAGTCTGGAAATATGACTGGCATAATACACAATGATCACACATGAGGATTACAGTATCAATCAACAATTAAAACGCAGGTTGGGGGGTTAACAGTTTTTCGGCATTTCGAATTTCCATTGTTCATGCCTCGAAGTTGCTAGTGAGTAGGAGTATATCACACAACAAGATTGGCTACTAGTACTTGAGAAAGGTTCAAGTTTTGGCAAGATGAACTACAACTGTACCGGGCTGCTCTGGCAAGGGGATGGATCAGCAGTTCAGCACCGCCATGCCGATACCGACACGAGCTCCGACCGCTGCCACCAGAGCGCCAGCGCCGACTGCTGCTTCTCGACGTGGAAGCCATGGTTGGCCGTGCGCCGGAGCAGGCACTCTGCCTGCGCCTCCGCGGCATTGCTGAGAGGCAGGGGCGTGAACCCGGTGGACGCGAACGTGGACCTCCATGGCGGCAGCTTGTCGCCGCCGGTGACCAGGCGCTCGGCCCTCGGCCGCAGGACGAACTGCTCCACCTTGGCCACCACGTCCAGCGACGCGCCGGGCGTGTCGAGCGACTCGACGAGCGCGGCGCAGGAGCGGAGGACGTTGAGCGCGTGGCTCCGGAGCGGCAGGTCGGCGCGGTCGCAGCCGTGGTCGACGCACACGACGATGGCGGGCCGGAGCTGCTTCACGACGCGGAGGGACGCTGGTGTCGGCCTGGAGGTCTCCGTGCCGACGGTGATGTGCACGGCGACGGCCTCGTCGGGCGCCGCGGACAGGCCAGGGGGCGGCGAGGGGCTGAAGGGGTCGAAGGCGACGGCGGCGAACTCGAAGGGGATGCCGAGCTCGGCGGCGAAGCGCGCCAGGCTCTCCTGCGTGAGGTGGAGCTCCAGGGGGTGCCTCGACCCCGGCGAGACCAATGCCGTGACCTTGAGGGTGGGCGGCGGCGTCGACGGCGCGGCGGTGCGGCGCCAGTGGTGCGCGAGCTCCTGCATGAGCGGCGGCCAGTGGCCCCCGAAGCCGACGTCGAAGTCGACGACGTGGACGCGGCGCGCGCCGGCGCCGAGCGCGTCGAGGAAGGCCTGCGTGGACGTGAACCCGGCGAACTGGACGGTGGGCGAGGCGTCCGCCAGCGCCTTGTGCGCGGCGAGCTTGAGCGCGACGTCGAGCGGCGAGAGGACGGAGCAGGGGCCGGCTGCGGGCGGGAGGAGGCGGTGCAGGAGCGCGTCCCGGAGGAGCGCGGCGGCGCGGAGCAGGGGAGGGTGGCCCGGCGGGGCGGGCGGCGAGGGGAGCCGGTGATTGAGCCGCGCCAATATCTCGCGCGCGCCAGCCGGGTCCCCGGCGTCGGCGCGGCGCGCCGCCTCGAGCAGCTCGTCCACCGTCGCCTGGGGCTCGAGATCTCCTCCTCCCCCTCCGGCGGCGCCCGGCGCGGAGGCCGGGACAGGGAAATGGACCTGCTGCTGCTGCTGCGGGAGGGAGAGCTGTGGAGGGAGCTGCGGGAGCGAGAAGGGCTCGTCCTCCTCGTCCTCCACCCCCCGGCGCTGTGCGGGTGCCGGCGGCGGGTGAAGAAGAAGAGGGGAGGGGTCGAAGGGGGCGGGGCCCTTGAAGCCGAAGGCGTCGCCGTCGCCGTCGGCGTAGCCGGCGTCCATGATCCAGCGCAGGAAGGAGGTGTCCTGGGTGGTGTGCGCGGCGGCGGCCATGTTGTCGCAGCCGCCGGAGGAGAGCAGCACGGCGTCCCAGTCCTCGGCGCTGATGGGCGGCGGCTCCGAGTGCGCGGACGAGGACGTGGGCGGGCTTGGGCTCCGGTTGTACAGCACCGACGTCGGCTCCGGCGACTTGACGATGCGCTTCGAGCTGGCCGCCGCGCCCGCGCCGCCGTCCAGGCCGCTGCGGGAGGAGGAGGACATGGTGGTGATCATAAGTGGAGAGGGGGGGAGCAGAGGAGGAGGAGGAGGAGGAGGTGTAGTATGTGCGTGCGGTGGTGTGGCGTTGCGTGTGCGCGTGTATGTGGTGGCTTTCCTTCTTCACCGCCATTTGTTTTTCTTTGCGTCTCTCTTTTATCTGGAGTATGTCCTCACCACCACCATGGATGGGTGGACGGAGCTCGGCTCTCGGCTGGAGATGGGGACCTCGGGCTAGTGTGACTGAGTGAAATCTGAAATGAATGGACCAATGAATGCCATCTTGGAAGGGGAATGTGAAGAAATAAATTATTGTTTTTCTTTCTTTCTTTTCTTCTTTCCTTTTCCTCCAATGGTGATTGTGCATGGTTGCAACACAACTTGCAACTCAACCCCAATAGCCTTTGCAATAAACCTTCAACTTGTATTAATCGGGCGGAACGAACCCTCAAATCAAAATCACGGTCGATTGTATCCTGAACGATGCAATTCCGGTCTAAATCGAATTCCGACATCGTGTCAACTGAGATCCGTATGGTAGGCCGGTCCATTTTAATTTTTTCATTAAAAAAATCGAAAAGGCGCACACTTTACTTCCGCTGGACCGGCCCAGTTAAGTTTTATTTTGTTAAAAAACAAAAAGTAGTGCACTGGGTCGCTCTGTTTTTCGTTTTTTATTAAATTCATTAATCTTTTTTGAAAATAATGTTTTTTTCAAATATTTCATGCAGTACGGCACACAATAAACTTTGTATAATATAAGAGAAAATAAATAGTAACAAGAAAAAATATACATTGCATTTGGAAAATGTTCACACATTTCAAAAAAGTGTTTGGGGCATTTTTTTTAAATGTATATGATGTATTAAAAAAATTAAATACATGTAAGGTGTGAAATTTGTTCAATTCGTCTTTTAAGGCGTGAAATTTTTTCAATTCATTTTTTCAAGGCGTGAATTTTTTCAATTCATTTTTTTTAAGACGTGAAATTTTTTCAATTCGTTTCTGTTCTTATTTCTTTTGTACTTTTTTTATTTAAGACCTGAAATTTTTTCAATTCGTTTTTAATTCGTGAACCTTTTTACTAAACTAGCGGACTTTTTCGAATACGTGAACTTTTTTCAAAAATTCAACCGTTACCTCTTTTTTCCTTTTGAAAATCTGGTACACGACATTCTTTTATTTCGGTTTCTATTTTTAAAATGAAAAACAAACATAAAAAAAGGAAAGACAGAAAAAAGAAAAAGAAGAAAACGGGAGCAAATCTACGCAACAGATGTGTTGTCATGGTGGTTGCTTGCGTTGGCCAACAAAACGAGGTTTCGGGTTCAAGTCATCCTGCATGCTTATTTTTTGCAGTTTTAAACAAGAAAAAATTACGTGTTTTAAAGAAGGAAAAAACAAAAGTGTGTCGGCCCAAATAGAAAGAGTACGAAATGGCATCAATCCCGGTCATCCTTTGACAATCCATGTTTGCCAAACGATGCCAGGGTTCAATTAGACCGACATTGCATAGTTCAGGGTGCAATTGACCAGGATTTCGACTTGAGGGTTCATTTCACCGGATCTCTATGAATTCAAGGTTTAAAATGGAGGGTGAATTCTCGCCCCCGCCCCCCTCTTCCTTGATAGGAGACCTGTCCACATGGGCCGGCACGACACGCCCAGCCATGCCGAGCCGACACTCGCATGGCGCTCCCTTGCCCAGGCATGACAAACGAGGTGGCTCTGGCACCTTTAGCCCATCAGACCGCTTGATTTTGGGTTGTTTTCGGGGCTGTCTGAAAAGATAGTTTAAGAAAAGGAAATCGATCGTGCCATGCCGACACTCATCCAACCTCACGACACATGCACGACCCTAGTCAGGCCACGTGTCAGCACCTCTCAATTATGAACGTGTCGAGATGGGCATGTGTACTATCAGGCCAGCACATCAGGACCAACCCATCTGGCCTCCTTTGCTTTAGAGTAGCCAAGTTCTCCTCTTGTCCGACGATCTCGTCGATCGGAATGGGAGTGTGTGTGGGAAGGGGGGAGGGGGATGTCGGTTCTTCCTTGTATATAGTTGGATGTGCCTCCATAGCGACTATCAATATGCGAATAGGAAAAAGGGTCCTGATGCAAAGCGAGCTACACCGGATCTGGATGCTAGTGATTCTTTTGGTCTCAGTAAGCTCGCAGGGTTTCTGGACCTAGAGCTTGGTTCACTTCCTCATCGTATCTTTCCTAGCCATCATGGTGGAGGAAGGATGGGACAGATTGATCGGCCGACGAACCAGTCGAGTTCATCCTTTGAAGGTTATCATTAGCAACCCCGTGTTCTGGAGTTACAACTACGACGTCTACTAAAATGCATTCTTCTCTTTTTTTGGCACGCACGCACGACACACATAGGCACACATACACACACACCCTATGAACCTGCATGCATGCCGGACTTGTATGAACGCCTTCGATAGACTACGCCGACAGGCATTAAGCTTGATAAAGTCATCATAAGCGCCTCACTATTGACAGGCACATCAGTTAATACCGAAAAAATAAAACCATTAAATCACCGTCTTCCTTTGAGAAGGGCTGGATTGCAACCTAGTTCTGTGATATGGGGTGTCGTTTGCGAAATGTTTTGGACGGGGTTGTAATTTCGCTTTCGCGGACGGCTTCCTTCTGTAGTTAGTGTTTTGCAAAGCTTATTATTTGACGTGACTGTGGGTTCTTCTTCAATGCCCTTCCCCGGTTCCAAAAGAGAAATATTGCAGCGGTCCGGCAATGTCACGTACAAATTGTGCAGTACACTACACTCATTGCTTGGCAGGTACGATAATGGTCACTTTCGTTGTATGTTTTGCCACGGGAGCACAAACCGCATGCTTGTTTGCAGGCACCACGCCAACGCCCTTTACGTTCGGTTTTTGCACACGTTTGTTTTGCGGTGTATATGTATTCTATGGCGTTGGTTTTTTAAAAAAGATAATAAAAAAAGAAAGCATATTTTGTCCTGTTCCTTTTTCTTTTGCGGCCAAAGACAAGGGGAAAAACTTTTTTTTTAGGGTGACAATGGGAAAATCTTAGTACTAGTACATGGGATCACAAGCTGGTCAATATATGTGGCCGGTCATCATGGGCCCACATGAAATGTGATTTTTTTTTGCGAATCACATGAAATATGATTTGACAACCAATCAAAAGTAAGAACAAACACAACTAGCTTTTATTTTATTTTATGTGGAGAAAAATAAAGGCCTTTTTTACTTGGTCGTTGTGCTTTGACGGTGTTGTCGGTTATTAGTTTTTGTTTTTGTTTTGCCACAATTAGATAGTGGTTCTTGGCTTTGAATGTTTTGAAGCAAATGAGCCATGAGGGTTCTCTGCCCGAAAACATTGCTCCAATGAGATCACATGAGGGAATGACGGTGTCCACAGGTCAGTGCCGGCATGAGGAGATGCACCCCCTCCCTTAGGGCATCTCCAATTATTTGTATGTAGTTTTGTTCATAAAATTATTCATGTCGACAACCAACAAGGAATCATAGAACTACTTCGATGATTGCATCTAAATTATCCAATAGGAGAAAAGGAATAAATGCAATTGCTTCCTATGTAACCTTGGAGCTTGTGCAAGAGTTGTTGGTTAATCTACATACAACTTTTCTCTCTCCTTATTTATTTATTGCCACATCATTATACATTTTAGGTGATAAAGTTTACCAACAACTATCTTACAATCATTGAAAATGCCCTTATGTACGCACAAACATCACGCAATGCGCCGTGAGACTAGTGCTCCATGCTAGCCAGCCGTCATCGAGGTGGCAAGATCCGAATCCTTGTAGGACGACACACCAAGGCCGAGGCCACTAGCACCGAAACTAAAACTAGGCTTGTCAACGATCGTATATGAATGTTGATTCATCCACTTGTGCCGACAACACCTGGAAGCTTGTCAACAATGTACAGGGATGCCGATTTATTCGTCTTCCTCGGACCACCACCCGCCACCCCTCATTACACCCAACCAAGGATACTTGTCTAACAGGTTCGATTCGGTAGAAAACAAAATGTGTTCGTACGAACAAGACATCCAAAATACTTTCTTCGTCTGAAATTACTTATCCTAAAAATAAATAAAAATAAATATATTTGAAATTAAAATACATCTAGATACATTAATTTTTATTTATGATAAGTAATTCGGGCCGAAGTGAGTATCACATATAAAAGGCTAGACCCTTCAAGTGAGGCGATTCACAAATCAACCTCACTGTCAAATCAACCTCCGGCCGGCGAGACAAGTATTAGCTACGGCCTCAGAATATCTTTTGTTTGGGATTTGCGCGTGCCCACTGTCAAATCAATCTCCATAAGCCAGCCATCCAACATTCTTAAATAAATATAATAACTTATGGTAATCACGCCTGTATAACATTGTTTACACATGACATGCAACATCATCATCTAAACAATGACAGCTATGTTACATCCCTGCACTGGTACTATTTTAGTTTTGTGTGACGACGATGATGCCAAAGTCTTGAGTTAATGGTTCTGTTTAGTCTACACTGCACACTCAATATAGAATGGTATGAGGTTTATTTTACGTAGCCCTCTTTCTATTTCACGTAGCCAATTATAATTGAGATTAGTTGGACATATACAAAACCTACACGAAGTTAAGGTGTTGTAAGACACCTCCACTAGTATCATTATCCCTCTCAATGCTTCACCTTGTACACATGTTAAGATTGTATCGAGACGCCCACCCACACGGCCCCACACAGACATGCACCACCGGTTACCCGCAACGCTTGAGCACCCGCACATCCACCGCAGCAAAGACACGCACCCACGCCGCCAGCACCCGTGCGCCTCACTGTCGCCGCGCCCCATGCCGAGCGCAACGCCCCCGCTAACCATCGTGTCCCGGAACACACGCCGCCAAATGAGGAGGAAGAATGGCCCCACCATCGCTGACACGGACCAGGCTTTGCCCGGCTGCGCCCTCCGACGATGGCGAGGGGAAAGGGAGGCGGGAGGTGGAGTAGGGCCGGCGGCGCCCTCCGACGATGGCGAGGGGAAAGGGAGGCGGGAGGTGGAGTAGGGCCGGCGGCGCCAAGGGCTTCGCATAGCCGCTCACAGGAGCGGTTGGGACACACTCCAATTAAATGAAGGAAGCCCATCAATACATGAACAACTTTAGTTGCTAAATCATTAAATGAAGTATGCTTAGCTACAACAAGTTAAGCACCGACGCATTGAGGGCTTTAGTTACTAACTCTATAATATGTTTAGCACCTTATCTTAGCGCCAATGCATTGGAAGTGGTCTTAAGAGAATAGAGCTCCATGTCTATGCTTGCGCCATTAGCATGGGATATCATGAACATATTGATTGAATGATTTATTAATGTACCTCCACCAATTGAGAGCTTCACCATAGTTTCCCATGCAACACAAGCCAAACGTTGATCCCACTAAAAGGAATATTCCTTGTGGGCACACGACCAATGAGGTGTTTTTTTTTACACAACCAATGAGGTGTTACCTAACTAGGTTCACTAGAAGTATCAAAATTAGTTTGTGGATCAATGCCCTAAATATGTCGGGCTGAACATAATTTGCAGATGATGGAGCGAAAATTTGTAATACCCCTGAATTTACAAACGTAAATTTTGAACTCATCTGAGAGATTTGATCAAAACTCAAGTTTTTTTTATCTATAAGTTGTATTGAAAATCCAAGACCATGGTTGTGTTTGACTCATCGAATCGATCGAAATAGGTTATAAATTTGTCCAAATCAGAGGTCGGATGCGTTTTTTGGATGAAACATTTATTTTGAGCTGTTGGATTATTTCGGGATCTATAATCCAGTTCGGACTGGATAAGTCTATTTTTTTGGGGAGTTCAGACTGGATAAGTGATGATATAAGAAAAAGGACTAATGGGCTAGGCTTAGCACACATCATGCACAAGAAGCTCGACGGCTGCTGCAACCATCCGAGGAGTTGTCAGGCCGGATCTGCGGCGAGGTCCAGCCGTCTCCCATAGCTCTACGTACTATTTTTTGTTTCATTGTACCCTACTAGTGAAGGTCAGCACCGCTCGAGGAGCAAACTCGTTTTGTTCTTCGGCCTTGGGGCAGTAGGATAGCAGTGCCCGGAAATGCCGAATGGAGGACGGGCTCCATGGAGCCCGTTTTAAAATCTCATTTTCCCACAGCCCAAAAAATCTGAAAACAATTGTATATATAGAAATACATGTATAACACGTAATATACTTCCATACATGGTGTATACATAAAAAACAAATACAAAAATGTAATGGGCCCTTATTTGTTGCTATTTGGCCGAAATTTTGTTATTTTTGTGCAGGTTGCAAAAAATATTTTTAACAAAATTTTACAGATCCAATGTAAATGTGTATAAGTTTTCACATATTTATTTTTGATTTTTTTTAAAACATAGAAATATCATTTTTGCATCTTTTGAAATAAAGTATTTCAAGTAGCCCGCACTCCAGAAAGTCGCACTCAGCAGTGCCCTGTTATTTCTACTGGGCAGCGCACATCAATTGCTAAGACTAGTTGTTACTCTGCTCACGGCTAGATGAGGCTACTGGTTTGATTTCCTTTCTCTGGTTGCTGACAGAAGTAGTTAGTTGCTAATCTAAGGCTAGTTTTATTCATGTACGTGAAGGCCACTTGTGTTTTGCTCACCCTTACATTACTTCTTACAGAGAAAGGGATATATAGCTGAAGCCATTCGTGGTTACTTTATGTTTTTTGTCCCTTAAGTTTTTTAAAAGTATAGACTTGATCCCTTAAGATTTTTTAATATTCATTTGGTCCTTCAAGTCTAAAATCAGATTTTAAGCACATTTACCGGGTTTGACCACATCGACTAGGTTTGACCGATGAACTGTAAATTAAAAAATAGCAAACAAATTGAGAAAAAACTGATATTTTATGGCAATCGAGATGCCTGGGTGCGCTAGGTCCTTGAAAAAATGTATGGTGTTTCGACATTTGAGGAGCTCGTGGTAAAAAAAATGACTCACAAAAAAAGTCAAAATTTAATTCTTTTTTTCCTGAGCTCCTCGGATGTTATTTCACCACAAAAATTTACACGCACCTAGCGCAGCCAAGCATGTTGGCTGTCACAAATGTGTTAAACGTGCTCAAACCCGGTCAACTTGTTCAAAATCTGGATTTGAACAAAACTTATCCTATTTTGAGACTTGAAGGACCAAATGTGTACCAAAAAATATTGAGGGACCAAAAACATATTTTCCTCAATAAATAAGCACGGAGAAATACTAATGTAGATTATGATAGACTATATATGGAAAATGATATAACTTGGATGATTGCTTGGTCCTCGGATGATCGACGGATAGCCTCAGTTTTATTCTAACAAGTGGTATCAGAGCCCAGGTGCCCGGAATAAATCTTGATGGACTCACGGGTGGTCGGTCTTGGTAGGTGGGCTGGAACGCTGGTGCTAGCGGGCCCATGGGTGACCGATGTGTGAGGGGAGATTGTTGGGTTTAATCCCACATCGGTTGTGGGAGGAGACACTACAAGGAATATGCTAGTACACGACGCTATATTTTCGTCGCTACATCGTCACGGTTTTTAGTTTACGACGATCTCACGACGAAAAACCAAGCGTCGAAAACGGAGCGTCACAAATGAACAGCAACGATGTTTTGACCAAAATCGTCGTAACCTTTACGACGATTCCTGGATCGTCGTAACCTTTATGACGATCCTAAATCGTCGTTGGCAATCCAACCCAGTCCTACGTGGTAGTCCTACGTGGCAATATTACGACGAAATCAAAACGTCATGGCTGAAATCAGCCCAACCCATTTCAATTGATCACATGGGCTCGTTTTATTTTTTTGGGCTTTTCTTATTGGGCTTCTTTTTGGGCATTGGCCTATTTTCAGCCACTTTAGTTTTTGTTTCGAATTTTTTTTATCATTCTAATTTGGGCTTCTTTTGGGCCTTGGCCTTTTCATACCCAAATATATTTGATCCATTTTTAGTTTTGGCCTTTTTTCATTTTTAAATTCAGCAACTTTTTTTTCTTTTATGTCCAAATAAATCTGAGCCCATACAGATTCGAAGCCCATAGACATAAATCTGAGCCCATGGAACTTTGAAGCCCATACACAGATTCTAAAACATCTCAGCCCACATCACAAAGTAAGCCCACATCACAAAGTATGAAGCACAACCAAAATCTGATATTATATAGCCCACATCACAAAGTATGTAGCACAACCAAAAATTTCAGCCCACACCAAAAATAGCATAGCACATACAGATCCTAAATCTGAGCCCATACAGATCCTAAATCTGTAGCACAAGAACTGCTACCAAAATCTAAGCACAACCAAAATAAATTTCAGCCCACACCATAGTTATCAACTCCACAAGAACTGCTATCAAAATCTAATTCTAAAACCAACTAGTTTCCTGTTTTGGCTCCAAGCAACACCATCAGCTGAGCATACTTCGCATCATTTTCTTCTGCATTCTTGAGCAACAGCTCATAGGACTTGTCGCGTTCAGCTTGTGCAGCTTCAGCTTCTGTTGCCTTCCTCTTCATAGCATCCATCTCTTCACGCATAACTTCACTTCTTTGACGCGACATCTTGAGCTGCTCTTGTAGATCCAGCACACGAGCATTGACAGTAGCATTTGACTTGCTGGACTTGTCAGTAGAGTTTGGCTGCAGACCAACATTCTTCAAAAATTTGCTTGATGGGCGATGCTTGGTCAGAACTTCCGCAACAACTCAAACAGAAGACTTTCGCTCTTCGCCTTCTTGTACAGAAGGAGTCATCTTCTCTTCCATCTCAGACTGAATGATAATGAATGCATTGAGAAACAGTTTAAATCCATGAGAAAGAAAGGAAAATAAGCGCCCAATAATGAGGAAAGCAGGCATAATGAAACCAGATTTCTGTTTCATGTTAATAAAACTAGTAGAGTTTGGTAGTACCATCTCCCAATAAGATAGGAATACATTTCTGGTTTCATGTTAATAGAACCAGGGAGAGGAAACTACTTATACAGAAATTACATACAGAAACTAATGAAACCAGAAACTACATAAAACCAGAAACTAATGAAATAATGAAACTACATACAGAAACTACATAGAGAAACTACTTATACAGAAATTAATGAAGAATAATGAAGAATACAGAAACTACTTATACAGAAACTACATACAGAAATTAATACAGAAACTACTTATAAAGAAACTACATACATAAACTACTATTTTACTGGTTGTTATTTTAGACTCAGCAAACTACATGTATAAGCATGTATCAGCACATAGCAGGATAATAATACAAAGGCAAACATGCATTTTACTGGTTGTTACAATAAAATGCTGGACACAAAAGGAGCTGATGCATATAAGGCGCGTTTGGTTCCTTGCGTCACACCTGGCTCGCATCCACGGTGCAATACTCTCAATGTTTGGCTGCCATCTACTTTTATTATTGTGGAATCAGATCTAGCACCAATCTATTCTTCCCCTATGGATTAGAGATGGCTGGGTAGTTTTGTATTACGCCAGGCTGGTCATTAGCATGGATATGTGCAGGCAATCCATGCCCAAAGACCGCACCCTACCGGCTGCTGTTTTGTTGGTTAGTAGGTAACAAGCAGCCATGGCCATGAACTAGAACACTTTGCTAGCTTCTGAAGATGCTCAGTAGGTAGACAAAATAGTTATGCAAATGGTGTAAATAGTATTAATAATCCGTGCATATATTTTTACCACCGGAGCATACTTGGACTGGGAATCCAGCCTCTGATGGTGTTATTGACATAGAAAATGATGTACTATGTTTGCCATTAGTGATGTAATAATAATATTCGAGACCACGGACAACGAATCAAGCAGTCACTCCGCGCGTCGTCGCCGTCGTCAGTAGCCGCCCCACGTCGTCTCCCCGCAAAGTCGCGAGCCGTCGCCGTCGTCAGTAGCCGCTCCGCGCGTCGTCGCCGTCGTCGGGCGTCGTCGAGAGCCGTTTGGGAAGTGGATAAGGGTTTGGCCGCGGGTAGAGAGGGAAATGGGGTTTGGCCGCGGGTTTGGCCGCGGTGATGGGGTCGGTCGGCCGGTTGCCGCGGCGGGGGAGGGGAGAGGGCGAGCGGTTGATACGGCAGTCTATGGGGGAGGGCTTGGAGGGAGGGCGAGGAGGCGGCCGGCGGCGGTGAGGTCCTCGTTGGCGGGGGAAACCCTAGGCTTTCGATTTGGGGGAGACGGGGGTGGGAGGGGGGAGAAGCAGACACCCGACCAAGATCCGATTTGGTGTTTTTTTCGGGTGCGGGGTTTGGCCGGGAGGGGTTTTGTCACGCCCAAGATGCGACCCTATCCTCAATTTGGCACGAAGGCCTCGTCAGGGATAGAAGCGCATCTCGTCGTGTTGCAAGAATGGATATCCTTACAAGTACATGTACTGAAAATAAGAGATATATAATAGAATTGGCTTACACTCGCCACAAGCTACATCAGAGTCACATCCGTACATTACATAAACATCAAGAGTAAGAGCAGGGTCCGACTACAGACGAAAACAAACGAGAAAAGAAGAACGACGTCCATCCTTGCTATCCCAGGCTGCCGGCCTGGAACCCATCCTAGATCGATGATGAAGAAGAAGAAGCAACACCAAATGAACAATCAACGCGCTCGCATCAAGTAACCTTTACCTGTACCTGCAACTGGTGTTGTAGTAATCTGTGAGCCACAGGGGACTCAGCAATCTCATTTCCAAAGGTATCAAGACTAGCAAAGCTTAATGGGTGAGGCATGGTTAAGTGGTGAGGTTGCAGCAGCGGCTAAGCATATATTTGGTGGCTAAACTTACGAGTACAAGAAATAAAGAGGGGAAGATCTACGCATAACGGACGTGAACTACTGTTGATCAAATGAATGATCCTGAACACCTACCTACGTTAGACATAACCCCACCGTGTCCTCGACCGGAGAAGGAACTCACGAAAGATACAATCACGGTTACGCACATAGTTGGCAAGTTTTAATTAAGTTAAGTTCAAGTTATCTAGAACCAGTGTTAAACAAAGTTTCCACGTTGCCACATAACCGCGGGCACGACTTTCTGAATGATTTAACCCTGCAGGGGTGCTCCAACTAGTCCATCACAAATTACCACAAGCCGCATAGAAATCCTCGATCACGACACTCGCGATCTCGTCGGATTCCTTAGTGGAAAACCTCAACTCTGAGATTACCCAAAGCATCACCGGAATCCCGATGCACAAGATATCTCGTCAAAGGTAAAACTAATCCAGCAAGGCCGCCCGGCGTGTCAACGATCCCGATAGGAGCCGCGTATCTCGTTCTCAGGACACGGCGGATAAGCGACGCGTACGAGTGCCAAACCTTGAGTTTCCTCGCGGTGGCCCCGCACAATGCTCTGTTTTGGACCAGCACCATCAGCACTGGCCCTCCCTGTATTATGTAGAATTACTCCTCGGGTAGCGCTAACTCCCTATGCATTTCAGTATTATCAAATTATTATGTTGGGCAAATAGTACCAATGTTGGGCCTTGTCAGACCAGCTTTAATCTAAAACGAATTATCAAGGGGGTCCCCATAACAACCCCGATCGTGTTAGGAGCGCTCAATTATGGAACATAACATCGATAGCCGAAACTAAGGGGGCAAAGGTGGAACAAAACACCAGGCTAGAAAGGCCGAGCCTTCCACCTTTTACCAAGTATATAGGTGCATTAAATTAAATAGCATTAATATGGTGATATAACAAGGAACCCATGTTTTCACATGGAAGCAATGCACCTGCAAATAGCAACGCTAACATAGGGTTAAGCAAGCAGTAAAATAGCCAATCAGTGGTTTGCTAGGTTGAACAGGTTGAAGGTTTACATGTCATTGTTGAGAGGCTGATATTTAACATGTGGTAGGCAACGAGACATAATCGATAGAAGCGGTAAAACTAGCATGGCAATGATAGTAATGGTATCTGGGGAAATGATCATCTTGCCTGAGATCCCGCTTGGAAGAAGAATGCCTCCGTGAAGCAGACGAACCGACGTAGTCGAACGGGTCCTCACATCCGACACGCTTGCGGAACTCTATCGAGACGGGGAAAACCAGAAACAAGCATCAACACACGAAATTCACCACACGATGCAACAACACAAATGATGCATGAGCAGCTGAAAACATGCAAGACATGGCATGACAATTCACGACAAACAAACACTACACATTAAGTGAAGTTCAATATGCAACGGGTTGCATATTGACGAAACTCCACGTTTAATTATTTAGTTCTATCCCGATTAGGTACACGATAATATTAAATGTGATTAAACATGTCAAGAGGTGAAGTGTAATTAAACTATCTATCTAGGCATTTTAAATGAGGTCGGAAATGACATATAGCATCTCCGAGACGACCTCGCATGTTAATTTACAATTCTGTCCAGATCTGAACTAATGCATTTAATTGGTTGTTAAGCAGCAAAACAAATAGGTTCACGTGATTCGACGTGTCGAGACAAGAAATTTACACATAGAGAACATCTCCAACGGAGCTAAGGGTCAAAAGTTACAAGCACCGCAAAATATGATGACATGAATGCAATATGAGTGCCACGGCGGTCACGAGCACTTCAAATCATACAACCAGCAAGATAAAATGAAACTACACGAGATTCTAAGCAAGTTTCATGTAGGACACGATCAAATCGGAGCTACGATTCAACATCTACGAGCAAAACGAGAAATCACTACAATCTGCCAAAATCAGCCACATAGCATAATCTACACCCCACAACTACGGGCTACACAACTCCGATATGCTCAAGCAAGGCATGGCACGAAAGAGGGCAAGAAGCACTACTACAAACAACTAACAACAACTAGCATGGCATCATGGATCACTAGGAGAAGAAGTCACAAAATGGCATCTCACACACTATTTCAGACTTAGTGAAAATTACACCTCGTGAAAGTGCAGTTTTCGATCTGAAGCAATATTGACAGCAGGAAAATCATAATCTACAGGACTCCAAATGGAATTAAAATTTACAGCATGCTAGAGGAACACAAGGGGTACAACTAACTCCATTGGGCTAACCTCAAAAGACCTACAGATCACAAGTTACAAGAAAGACAAGACAGCAACAAAATATAACAGATTCCAGACTTAGAAAATATTTCAGCACCTCCAAATCAGCACTATTTCTAGCAACTTGAGAGCAA
Organism: Hordeum vulgare subsp. vulgare; assembly: GCF_904849725.1. NCBI lineage: Eukaryota > Viridiplantae > Streptophyta > Magnoliopsida > Poales > Poaceae > Hordeum > Hordeum vulgare. Next base: position 3,299,722 of record NC_058524.1, read on the forward strand.
TCAAACCACACCTAAACATGCATTTCTATTGCAACTAAAAATACCGGAGGCTAGTCTAAACACCCAAGAACAACTCCCTAGTTGACAACTTAATCAAACGGAGCCCGGAATAAATCCTACGAATTAAACAAAAGGGCATCACGGCAAAATATCTCGCGAACTAACTTGCTCTAATGCTAAAACTAATTGCACAGAAAAACCCAATGGATTTTTCTACCCCGAAAACATATAAAATATGTGGGGTTGCGCAACAAAATAATGCCACACGAAAATGCGGGAAAAATAACCTATACACGGGAAAATAAACTACCGGCAATCCCTACACGTAAAAATACCAATGACCGCTCTGAAATGCATGGAAAACAGGTTCCTAAAACATGGGCATTTCTAATACGGCATTCGGGCTATACGGTCTTGCGCAAAAAATAATTACGGGCACTATTCTAATGGGACAGCACGTTACTCTAGGCAAACAGTGGGTCAAACCTCATCAAACATTTATGCAAGTTGCAAAAACGGATACTACGCGAAATTCTACACCAAAACCATATAAAATACGCCTCGATCCGATTTATGGTTTAAAAGATACGCGTGTTTTAACATCGTCGTATTTTCTGGAATTTAATTATATCACAAAAATAAGAAAAATTCTAACGGGCCGAATCTACACATGGGCCAGTGGGCAACACACTAAATATCGCTCGGGGCGAGGGATAGGTGCTGGAGCTCACCTTGGGGGGAGCCTCTTGGGCCGGTTGGGAGGCTCCAGCAAGATGGACCGGCGGGGGAGCAGTGGGCCGAGGCGGTAGGCCGAGCTGGCGCACGGGAGTAGCCACGCGCTGATGGGCCGGCTCAGGGACCTCCTGGCGAGGCCCAGCTGGGGGCCAAGCGACGCGCTCGGGAGGTCGTCGTCCTCCTCCTTCCAGAGAAGGAGCAGCGCCGGCGAGGTCCCTGGACCGGGCGGAGAGGCCGGGGAACGGAGGGAGAAGCCGGATCCACGTCGGGGATCGTCGGATCCGTCCCTTCCCGATGGCGGCCGGGGCACAAGGCGGCGCTGGGGCGCGCGGAACAAGGCGGCGACGTGCTCCTTCTCGGCTCCTGCGAGGTCAACAAGGGAGAGAGATAAGAGGGAGAGGAACCGCCGGGGAAGAGAGAGAGAGCATGCAGGGGCGCTGGCCTTCGGGAGCTGCTCGCCGGCGGCGACGCTCCGGCCAGATCCGGGCCCTGGCTGCGGTGGCTTCGACGGGGAGAGGCGAGGGGAGGCTCAGGAGGCTGCCTCGACGGGAGCAGGGAGGCTGCGGCGGTGGATGGGCTTTGGCGGGCCACGCGCGGGCTCGGGCGGGCCCGACGGCTGGTGGGAGGAGGTGCTGCGGGGAGAGAGAGAGCCTAGGGTTTGCACGCTTTTCGAGGCGAAGGAGGGGCTGTCTGAAAAATAAGCACGGGGGTCTATTTATAGGCAAAGGGGGAGCTAGGTTAACCGAAATCGCGTTCCGGATCCAACCGCGGGGTCGGATTCGAATGATTCCGCACGCGGGAACGGGTACGCGGCCGTGTAGAGGGGATAACCGGAGACGACAGGGAGAACGGGCGGCGCGGCAACGGATTTAAAACACCGACAGACGTCCGACGGTAGACCGAATACGGCGCCGCTACGGTCGACAGTTCGGGTACCAGACGGACTCCGATTGCGACGAAACTTGACAGGCGGCCTACCTATATTAAAATAACACCGCACGTCAAATCTCAACCCAATCATAAAAAGTTTTATGCACACTTTAAAAAACACAGGGTTACGACTATGCCGCAGGCGCGTGCGTGACCGGTCGGACTCGGAACGGACAACGACGCGAACCGGCAACTAACAACGGATGCAAGTTTTGAAAACTGGCGGCAACGGGGTGCCGATGCAATGCTGATGATGCGCATGATGCGATGATGATGCGACAAAAGAAAATAGACACACGACGAAAACGGAAAGAAAAAGGGGAATCTTCTGGAACGTCGGCATCAGGCTGTCACAGCTTTGGCGCGTGGAATGGGGTTTGGCGCGTGGGAAGAGAAATTTTCCCTTTTTTGACAAGAATTGGAGGGAATTTTTCCGTGTTATTTTTTAGATAGTTTTTATGTAAAATATTACAATCTTATATTGTGAAAAAAGGTTTATTGCTAGTTTGGTAATGTAGTATTTTCAAATCCATAGTAATTTAAAACCTTAGTAATTTAAATCCATAGTAATTTTAGACGTGGTATTTTTAAAATTGTGGTATTTATTCAAAGAAACCATTGTATTAAGAAATCTATAGTTTGCTATGAATGCCCAAGGTTACGAATGCTATGAATGATAGCCTGCTCGCTCCCTACTTAGAGAAAGATATCTCGGATGCCCTTTTTCAAATTGGACCGATGAAGTCCCCCCCGTGAAGGTGGTGCAACTGTTCTTTACAATGGGGTTGATGCCGGAAGGGGTTAATGACACCTCCATCGTGTTGATTCCCAAAGTCCAGCACCCCTCCTCCCTGAAGGATTTCCGACCTATCTCATTATGCAATGTTTGTGTGATCTGCTTGGGCCAGACACCAAACTCACTGGCATTTGGTCACTTACCAAGATCAAATATCATGGTGCCTGGCATCTGGCCATTTGCCACGTCAGCCGGTCACACGGGCCAGATGCTAGACGCCAGAGACCATGGCATTCAGCGTACGACTCATTGCCCGTAGGTGCTAATAAACGTCTCGATTCACGAGCAAGTTTCTCGCGGGGTTCGTTGCCTACTCGACACCACAGTTGAAGATTGATCTCTGATAATTCCATTATCGCCTTCGAGTGCATACATTATATTGAAACAGGGGCTGGAAGCAATGATTTTTGCATCTACAAGTTGTTGTTGTTGTTGTCGTCGTTGTTGTTGTTGTTGTTGTTGTTGTTGTTGTTGTTGTTGTTGTTGTTGTTGTTGTTGTTGTTGTTGTTGTTGTTGTTGTTGTTGTTGTTGTTGTCGTTTTTGTTGGTTGTCGTTGTCGTTGTCGTTGTCGTTGTCGTTGTCGTTGTCGTGGTCGTGGTCGTGGTCGTGGTCGTGGTCATGGTCGTGGTGGTTGTTGTTGTGGTTGTTGTTGTTGTGGTGGTGGTGGTGGTGGTTATTGTTGTGGTCGTGGTCGTTGTCGTGGTCATGGTCGTGGTCGTGTGGTTGTGGTTGTGGTCGTGGTCCTGGTCGTGGTCGTGGTTGTGGTTGTGGTTGTTGTTGTTGTTGTTGTTGTGGTTGTGGTTGTTGTGGTTTTTGTTGTTGTCGTTGTCGTTGTCATGGTCGTGGTTGTTGTTGTTGTTGTTGTTGTTGTTGTTGTTGTTGTGGTTGTGGTTGTGGTTGTGGTTGTGGTTGTGGTTGTCGTTGTCGTGGTCGTGGTCGTGGTTGTGGTGGTGGTGGTGGTCGTGGTCGTGGTTGTGGTTGTGGTTGTTGTTGTTATTATGGTTGTTGTTGTGGTGGTGGTTGTGGTTGTTGTGGTTGTTGTTGTTGTGGTTGTGGTGGTTGTTGTTGTTGTTGTTGTTGTTGTCGTTGTCGTTGTCGTTGTGGTTGTGATTGTTACCTGGATGACTAGGCCGTCGCAAGAGGCCGTGAGACGGAAGGACTCGTCAAGCCGGGCAATGGGTTGGATCTGGGCGTCCGCGACGGCCCGGTGATCGAAGGTGTGTATGTGATCGTATGCCCCCCTGGGGTATTTATGGCTGTTGACAATTCGAAGTGAGGGTTGGTGGGCGTTGTGGGCAAGGAGGAAGTCACGGGAGGTGGTGACGCGTCACCAGGCGCGGCAGACGGTGCGGCAGCGGAGGAGGGATTTCGGGGGCAGACGGATGAGGATCTCCCAGACGATGATCTCATGTGGAAGGCCACCGCCATGGTAGTGCAGATGCATCGCTCCTGTCCTTGCAGTCTTCGCCATGGTCACCGATTTGGGAGGAGATAAGTTGTGATGGTGTGGTCTACTCTTCACCGATTAAAAGACTCGTTTTTATCATTAGTGTTCATAATAGTGCTTCACGTTCTTGTTAGAGCATATTTCACACCAGAAATATAGGCCTGCTTGGTCATTTTTTGCATTGGCATGGCCGTTAAAATACGCAACGACGGCGAGCTTGGTCCCAGGATAGGTGTTATGAAAGAGTCTGAACAGGAGGATTGAGATGATAATTCTACGGTGAAACCAAAGAAGAGCATCATGCACATGGCCGCAATCCTGACGAACCAGGATAAGCTGAAGGAGGAGGACGAGGAGCCAGACTCCTCCCACACTTCTGGCACCGCGTCGTGGATATTTCCTACGGTGAAAATTAGGATAGTACGTAGTATGTATGATTGTCTTTTACATGTTTTGTATGGTTCTAGGGTTTAAATAATACGACTGAACGACGGACACCTCTGATAGTGTTGTACTGCAGCTTTATGATGCTTTTGAGCTGACCATAGAAGTCGATGTCAGCGCCTTCATGTTCTCCCTCGGTAAAAATTCCACTATTCTGTGACTTTCGATCTTTCTCGCGGTTAACAGTGTGGTACCGGACACCATCAACAATACACGCAGAATACAATCTCACTCTCTTATCCGGTTCACATGCCAAGGCAAAGAGATCATCACTAACATTGTTCTTCTCATGTAATTTTCCAATCTGCACAAATAAAACCAGGGTGAATAACACACATGGAAAATTATGTGTCAATTGATCAAATGCTAAATGTCTCACATGAGTCTTAAACCCTTGAGAAAATCCCTTCGCAAGCCATTTATCAACATTGATGATACCTTGCTGGTTCAGCTCTTCCTTGCACAAGCTGTAATGCCAACAAAATAACAAATTAAAGCATCAGGCCTAAATAATAAATTAAAGCATCAGGCCAACAAAATGATACAATTAAGTGCACAAGAGATGCCATACTCGATATAGGGTTGAACCTCAGGGCAACTTCTCATGACATACCAAACCATCTTGTCATAGTCATCACCAGCAGGCACGTAATCTGAAGCTCCAAGAAAGCTCACACCATGCTTGAAAACTGAGAGATCACCACCTTGCGAATCATCCCACTCTCTGTTTCTACCCGGTCGATTAAATCTCGTTTCCACATCGTCAAAGTACCTCGAGCAAAATTTCATGCACTCATCGACAATATATGCTTCGACAATGGATCCCTCCGGTCTAGCCGTTCGCACATACCGCTTCAGTGTAAGCAGCCTTCTTTCGATCGGGTACATCCAGCTGTATTGTACACGTCCTCTAAGCATTGCCTCTTCAGGTAAATGGATGGCCAAATGAACCATAACAGTGAAGAAAGATGGAGGGAAAATCTTCTCTAGCTTGCAAAGGATAATTGGGATTTCTTTTTCAAGTCTTTTCAGAACATCTAGCTTTAGTGTTTTGCAGCACAACTCTTTAAAGAAATTCCCTAGCTCAGCAACCGCTTCATATATTTCCTTATCCATCAAACCTCGGAGTCCTGCCGGTAAAATCCTTTGGAGCAGGATGTGACAATCATGTATTTTCAGGCCTTGAAGCTTGCATCCATCAGGAGAAACACATTTTGCTAGGTTCGCGGCGTACCCATCTGGAAATCTCACATTCATTATATATTCACAGAATGCAAGCTTTTCTTCTTTAGTCATGGTATACCATGCTTGTGGCATTTCGAATGACTCTCCGTCTTCAGAAGGTTGTAGGTGCAAATCTTCTCTTATGCCCATGTCTTCCAAATCTAGCCTGGAGTTAACCGTGTTCTTTGTCTTCCCTTCAATATTCAGAAATATCCCTAGCAGATTCTCACATATGTTTTTCTCGATGTGCATAACATCGAGATTATGCATGAGCTTCAGGTGTTTCCAGTACGGGAGGTCCCACAGAATAGACCTCCGGTCCCAACATTGACCCTGCTGACGCTTTCTTTTCTTTCCATGCTTTCCTGGTCTCACATCTTTGACCTTGTCAAGTTGTTGCTCAAGCTCTTCTTGAGTGAATTGTGTTGGCTTGTCGCGAGTTTCAGTCTCGCCGTTAAAATCCTTGTTTTTCCGCCAAGGATGGCTGCGACTAAGAAAACGGCGGTGCCCAGTAAAGCATATCTTGCTCCTTATTCTCTTTGAGCAAGGGTCCTTGTCACAACGAACGCATGCTTGATACCCCCTTGTGGTCCTCCCCGATAAAGTGTGCAGCGCCGGGTAATCATGAATGTTGGAATTATGCCCTAGAGGCAATAATAAATATAGTTATTATTATAATTCCTGTATCAAGATAATCGTTTATTATCCATGCTATAATTGTATTGAATGAAGACTCATTTACATGTGTGGATACATAGACAAAACACCGTCCCTAGCAAGCCTCTAGTTGGCTAGCCAGTTGATCAAAGATAGTCAGTGTCTTCTGATTATGAACAAGGTGTCGTTGCTTGATAACTGGATCACGTCATTAGGAGAATCACGTGATGGACTAGACCCAAACTAATAGACGTAGCATGTTGATCTGTCATTTTGTTGCTACTGTTTTCTGCGTGTCAAGTATTTATTCCTATGACCATGAGATCATATAACTCACTGACACCGGAGGAATGCTTTGTGTGTATCAAACGTCGCAACGTAACTGGGTGACTATAAAGATGCTCTATAGGTATCTCCGAAGGTGTTAGTTGAGTTAGTATGGATCAAGACTGGGATTTGTCACTCCGTGTGACGGAGAGGTATCTCGGGGCCCACTCGGTAATACAACATCACACACAAGCCTTGCAAGCAATGTGACTTAGTGTAAGTTGCGGGATCTTGTATTACGGAACGAGTAAAGAGACTTGCCAGTAAACGAGATTGAAATAGGTATACGGATATTGACGATCGAATCTCGGGCAAGTAACATACCGAAGGACAAAGGGAATGACATACGGGATTATATGAATCCTTGGCACTGAGGTTCAAACGATAAGATCTTCGTAGAATATGTAGGATCCAATATGGGCATCCAGGTCCCGCTATTGGATATTGACCGAGGAGTCTCTCGGGTCATGTCTACATAGTTCTCGAACCCGCAGGGTCTGCACACTTAAGGTTCGACGTTGTTTTATGCGTATTTGAGTTATATGGTTGGTTACCGAATGTTGTTCGGAGTCCCGGATGAGATCACGGACGTCACGAGGGTTTCCGGAATGGTCTGGAAACGAAGATTGATATATAGGATGACCTCATTTGATTACCGGAAGGTTTTCGGAGTTACCGGGAATGTACCGGGAATGACGAATGGGTTCCGGAAGTTCACCGGGGGGGGGGGCAACCCACCCCGGGGAAGCCCATAGGCCATGAGGGTGGTGCACCAGCCCTTAGTGGGCTGGTGGGACAGCCCAAAAGGGCCCTATGCGCCATACAAAAGAAAATCAAAGAGAAAGAAAAAAAGGGAGGTGGGAAGGAAGGGAAGGACTCCCACCCACCAAACCAAGTCCAACTAGGTTTGGGGGGGGGAGCCTTCCCCCCTTGGACTCGGCCGACCCCCTTGGGGCTCCTTGAGCCCCAAGGCAAGGTCCCCTCCCTCCCACCTATATATACGGAGGTATTGGGGCTGATTTGAGACGACTTTTCCACGGCAGCCCGACCACATACCTCCACCGTTTTTCCTCTAGATCGCGTTTCTGCGGAGCTCGGGCGGAGCCCTGCTGAGACAAGGTCATCACCAACCTCCGGAGCGCCATCACGCTGCCGGAGAACTCTTCTACCTCTCCGTCTCTCTTGCTGGATCAAGAAGGCCGAGATCATCGTCGAGCTGTACGTGTGCTGAACGCGGAGGTGCCGTCCGTTCGGTACTAGATCGTGGGACTGATCGCGGGATTGTTCGCGGGGCGGATCGAGGGACGTGAGGACGTTCCACTACATCAACCGCGTTCTCTAACGCTTCTGCTGTACGATCTACAAGGGTACGTAGATCACTCACCCCCTCTCGTAGATGGACATCACCATGATAGGTCTTCGTGCGCGTAGGAAAATTTTTGTTTCCCATGCGACGTTCCCCAACAATGAATGCACCATAAGATCGCAGCACGTAGATTGAACTTTTCGGGACTTCCGGCATCATATGTAAGTACACCCTTCCATAGCAGGAGCAGTTCATCTACGAGGGGCTCCATAAAGACATCAAAATCCTTGCCGGGAGAATTTGGACCCGGAATCAGCAACACCATCATGACGTTGGACTGATCCATACATGCCCATGGCGGAAGGTTGTATGGAATCACAAATATAGGCCACATACTATAGGATGTGCTCATTTTTCCAAATGGATTAAAACCATCACCAACAATGCCGAGTCTAAAGTTCCTTGGATCAACGGCAAATTCTTTATCTAATTTGTCCAACTCTTTCCATGCCTCCCCGTCAGCTGCATGGCTGAATTCACCCTCCACGGCTTTCCTATTTAGCTTGTGACATTGTACCTCCTCCGATTGTTTCTTCGAAATAAACATCCTCTGCAGCCTTGGAATCAAAGGAAAGTGCCTCAATACCTTCACCGGTATCCGCTTCTTCCCATCAGCATTTTTCCACCTAGAGGCATTACATTTTGGACACTCGTCGTAGTGGGCAAACTGCTTCCAAAACAAGACACAGTTATTCGGGCACGCATGGATTGAAACATAGCCAAGTCCCAATGTGCTGATTATACTCAATGCTTCATCATAAGATTTTGGAATTTCGCTATCTGGATATTGCAAGGTCATGATACGGAGAAATCCGTTGAATTGAACATTGGTCATCCGGTAGAATGACTTGGCGTGAAGTAACTTCACGGTGAAGGAAAATTTGGACAGTTTACCACCATCACTAGCTGGGCGCTTCGCCTCCTCTAACATCTCGGCAAAGATTGTCTTCTGTCGATCACCTTGCGGTTCTGAATTGTAGAAATCCTTTAACAACTCAGGAATTCTATCATCTTCATTTCCACCCTCCTCAAAACCAGCACCCGCTGGCGGATCATCTTGTACAAAATCATTGCCTTCATCAACATGGTGTGGGTCTGCATCAGGTTCAGGTTCAGCATGTAAAGGTTCTCCATGATAGACCCACCGATCATATTTGCTTGACATCCCATAAATCAACAGATGAGCCTCTACAGTTCCTAGAGGTTGTTGTGCACGGTTGAGACACATCCGACATGGGCAAAGAACATGAGCATCCTCGGCAGCACTTCTATGAACAAATTGCATAAATTCTTCGACTCCTTTTGTATGTTCAGCGGAAAGCCTTCTAACTCCTTTAATCCAGCTCCTGTCCATCTGCCAAAGACCAAGAAATGTTGCAACTTAGCATCAATCAAAGCTCAGAGACCAACAGTAGCTAGCAAAAAGCAAACCAAACCTAGATAAATCATCAGTGCATGCATTTCCCCTACACAGCCTATACCAATAATATTAAACATCCTGCATGCATGCATTTCCCCTACACAACCTAATAAAGTGATATATCATATACTCCAGCATCCTGCATGCATTTCCCCTACACAACCTATACCAATAATATTAAACATTCATCCATAAAATGATTAGAAGCAGATCCCCTATAATATACCAGCTCCCTCCAGCATGCATTTCCCCTATACCAATAATATTTTTGCATCATCCTGGGAAAAAGATGGATTTCCCCTATAATATACCAGCTCCCTCCAGCCTATACCAATAATATAGCAATAATATTTCCCCTATACCAATAATACTGGCAGAAGAAGCTAAATCAGCGAAAATAATATGGACCGGAGGGACTATGAATTTACTGGCAACAGAACCAACTTAAACCTGACTGCAAAAAACAGAGCGAAGCCCTGGAATAGCAAGAGCAGAAATGGGGCTAAATCTGCTGACATTTCACAATGCTTTCTTTCACTTGATTATATGATACAAGATGAAAGCAACTAAAGTACAAGCAACTACAAAGCCCTGATATAGAAGCTTCCTGGTGTACAAGTGATACTGAACCTACTGATTTGAACACAAGTGATACTGAACCTACTGATTTAACTTACACTAACTGTCGATGGTACGACTGCAACATGTATGTGCATCTATGAATTTACACAATGTCCGACATTCACATATTTAAAAATCCCCTGTAGGAGGAGGGAAGGATGTGGGATTTGAGGAAGCGGATGAAGAGCAAAACGAATGATGAAATCCATAAGGCAGGAATTGTTTTCTTGTTATCTTTCTCTTCTGAATAATTTTTTGATGCTTAGATTTGGTCCTTGTTCGTGCTTATACTTTTCAGTATGAGGGCTTCCAAGGATGAAGCTTCCAAGGACTACGAGGTGGATAAATTAAGTTGCTTTAGGTCCAAGGATTAAGTAGCCCATCACAACACGAATGATACATCAGAATTCCCGGGAGGTCATCAAGACTCACCTTTTGGAATTGTTCAATTGTCTGCATGCCGGCCAACCTGACCTATTCAAGCATAACTTTGGTGAGATCATTTTGTTTCTGAAAATTAAGAAAGCCGAGCGGATCTAGCAATATAGACCCATATGCCCCCTTAATATGAGCTTCAAGATTTTCATCAAAGTGGCCACTTAATAGGCTCAACACGGTTGCTGACCATGTCGTCCGATCATCTCAAACGACTTTCATGCAAGGTAGAGATATACTAGATGGAGTAGTAATCCTACATGAGACCGTTCACGAGATGCACGGGAAAAACATGACTGGAGTAGTTTTCAAATTTAAATTTGAAAAGGCCTATGGCAACGTCAACAAGTATTTCCTTAAAGAGGCCTTGATAATAAAAAGATTTTATGATAAAAGGCATCAGTGAATCCAAAATTTTATTACTGAAGGTAGTGTGGCTGTCAAATTCAATGATTACATAGGCCACTACTTTCACACAAAAAGAGGTCTACGTTAGGGTGATCCCATATCTCCAATGTTATTTAACATTGTTAATGAAGCAGGACGGTCTGATCGCAGGTGTAATGCCACATCTATTCTGCAGTACGCCAATGATATAATTCTTTTTATGGAACTTGACCTGATAAAGCTCGAAACTTGAAATTTTTGCTTTCGGCATTTGAGAAAATGTCGGGACTTAAAATTAATTTCCATAAAAGTGAATTGATCTGTTTTGGAGAAGCTAGTGAGGCAGCGACTGATTATGCTTGATCAATCCTGTTCTTACAAATATGGTTCTCTATATGCTTTTTTCAACTCACTAAAGGCGTCTTCCAAAGGTAGGATTATTTCTGATCCAAATTATTTTGGCAAGGTAACAGTGAAAAGAAAAAGTACAAGCTGCTCCAATGGAGTGTGGTTTGTAGGCCAAAAGACCAAGGTGGCCTTGCCATTCACGACCTGCAGATACATCATTGTAAGTATGTTCTTTAACTTTTTCAGTAGCTTTTAGAACCCTTGTCAGATACACCATTCTCTGTCTTCCATTGCAACAATTCCAGTATGGTACCCAGCTTCTTCTTGTCATCTTCGCAATTTGGGTACAACAATTTCTTGTGATTCTCTAACATGCGATGCAACTTCAACTTCTCCTTTTCACTTGCGCAGTTTCTCTTTGCATCAGCAATGGCCCGACCAAGATTATCAGCGGGCTCATCTGGTGCCTCTACTTCAGCTTCTTCCCCCCATTGTAGTACCATCGTATTCAGGGAACAAAGGATAACCGTCAACATCCTCTTCTTCTTCATTCTCTTCCATTTATTTCTACCTTCGCCACTGATGACACACCGATCATATGACCTTTTAGTGATTTTTTAGATTGCTTAGAAAGCAACACCTAACATCTAATTGATAGCATCACAAGCATTACTTATTTCCTTACCAATAGAGGTACCATGTAAGACACTATCTACAACTGCTGAGATATGATTGCATCCTGACGTTAGTCTCACTTATGTTCTCTTCTTTGAAATCCGAAGTTTGAGAACCTCATAACTCTAAGAGGTGATCTTTATCAAAACAAACAAACTAAAAAGGTTATAAATTGACTAAGTGTTGTATTATACTCCTTAGATATTTTTTTACTCTTTATGGTCCCCAAAGAGACCGATGTCGTATTTTGAAACACCACTGCGTAAAGGAGTGGATGGTGGTCAACTCTAGCATGGAAGAACACGGAGTATGAATGGCACAATGCAGTATAACATGCTTTTGGAATATCAGTGTAATGTTACTAGATGAAGCAGTGTAAAGCACTCAGACAACTATTGAGGCATTTTTTGTATCCTTTTCAGTGATATTGATTTAGGTTTTGCTCTGTTTCATAGTGTCTTGTTTTCTATTCTCACAATGTTAATTATATGTAAATCAGACAGTTTAAATTACATTGTATGTTGCTAGCATTTTAGATTTCTCAATTATTATTTGTTATTTCCTCAAGGCGGGCCTAAAGTTAACTGGGCAGGCTTCTCACACGTCCATGTTTTTACCAAGGTTATTGTGAGCATTATTCTGCCGTATGATGAAAATGAAGACATTGCGAACAATCATCTTACATTCATGTTCCGTGCCTATACTTTTGTGCAATTTCCTATCATTCAATTGGCAAAATTGACGGGCGCGACAACGCGTGCCATCAATGATATAGTAATCTAATATAAGTCTTAGGCTGGGGGCAGTCGCCCCCCTGCCCCAACATAGCTCTGCCACTGCTAGTGATGATCACCTCATGTCGTTGATCCGGGTAGCACGCCAGGTAGACGGCGCCGGCTAGGAGGGCTGCCGCGAGTGCAACATTGAGGATCACGAGGGGTGTATTCTTGAACTTCAAGTCGAAGCATACCTCGGGCAGCGACAGGTGCATGGTCCGTGGTGACGGCGTTGGCCGCGGCCGGATCAAATGATCTTGGCATGCATCAGCAACCAGCAGAAGGAGAAGTCGGATGACAAGGGGGCCTTAGCAGCCAATGCCATGGTGACCAGAGGCACGATAGAACAGAGGAGGTGGTGAATGTGAAGGCATTGGGGAGAGTAGCAGCCGACAGGTACTTACTCCATCATTTGCGGTTTATAGGGCTTAACTAAAAAATCTCGCCAACCAAGATGGATGATGGGTGATGGAATAATTTTGATAGTTTGTAAAAGTGCTTAGGCTGGTTATAGTGGGGAGTATCATATAGAGTATCATGCATATGATACTATTGTATGATACTACCTTCATAGTGCATAGTATCATAGATGACCTTATTTAATTATTGACATGCATGACACATAGTAGCATAGCATTTAACATGTTACGGTATCTACCTAGTATGTTACTCTAACCCTCTCTTTCTCTTCTTTAATTGTCCGCCACATCAGCATGTTTGCTAGTCCCAAGTACATGATACTACCTTAGTTACTCCCACTATGGTCAGCCTTAATTAGGCTGGTTGTAATGGGTGGTATCATATAGTAGTATCATGCATATGATACTAGTCCATGATACCATATCCGTAATGCATAGTATCATAGGATAGTTCTTTTATTGTCATGCAAGACACATAGTAGCACATCATTTAATATGATACAGTATCATGATATGATACTCAATCCTTTCTTTCTTTATTTAATTTCATGACAACTCATCAAAATTGTCTAGTTGACATGCATGATACTACCTATGATACTCCCATTACCGGCAGCCATACACTCGTTTTCCTTCAATAATTGTATTTATCAATGCATTAATTGCAAGACTTGCATGTATGACCAACAAATAATATAAAAAAAACATTTGCATACATTGGTGAATTTTATTTTAATTAATACAACAAAAGAATAAGTTGTTAATGTGTGAGACCAAGAGTAACTGAGAAAGAGATTGGCATACCTGCCTGAGAATTGCCAACAATCAGAGATTAAAGATTATGAGACGGCGGTGGCCGGCCGCCCGGCATCATCCTTGAAGATTAGGGATCGCCGCTGACAGTTGGCAAAGGAGATGCGACCAAGAGGCAACCTGACGATGGCGAAGAGACGAAGTTGCTCATATACATATACATGGGCCGTGTATTGGAGTTCAAACGTCAACATGTACAGATGTATATGGGCCTTGTGTGCTGGCGTTTTGTAAAGCTGTACACCACGATAGCCTTTTTATCTTTTAGAATTTACGTATGTTATGAACTGAGACTATGAATAATTGCACATTAGGTGCTGGACTGGTTTTAAATATTTTTTTTAACTAGGGTCAAACGACGTAGTTTTGCTAGACGTAGTTACCTTCAAATACTCAAAGGCATTAGGATCAATTGACCCAGCCACCATACTACAGCTTCGTTCATGCATTGTCCGGTCACAAAAAACAATCCAACCAGACCTCTTATACCCATCTTAAATGTCTGAACTAATCGGCATCCCTCATATCCATCGCAAATATGCAAACGATATGTGGGCTTGCGGACACGTCCGGATCCGTTTGGTCAGTCCGTCATGTAGGACGCGACCACATCATGAACCACCTTTTCTTTTTCTTTATTCTTTTTTTTCCACCAATCACGTGTAAGTAATCGGACATATGAGAAAAAATATGAAAAATACGACTGTCCACATAAAAAATAAAGACTTAAAACAAATACGTTCGATCATTAACCGACAAGTTCATGAACTTTAAGTGGCCGGATTTGCATGCTGCGGCTGTAAATGCTTCTAGTTAAAGATCAAATGAAGCCTCACATCACGTAGCAGCAAACATACTTCCAGAATCAATGCAGTAGTCTAAAGATTGCGTGGCCATGCCCTGCCACCCGTGAGCAGTGCATGGAGGGAGGCCAGCCACACCTAAGCAACTCTAGCACATCCTATATTCCTCTACTGTAAGGACATGTATAATAATTGATAAAATAGTTTTATCTTAAATTTTGTATATAATTTAGTTATAACAAAAAAAAGAGTCTATAATGGATCATTTCTTAGCCTTATCTTTTATAATTAATTATTTCTAAAAACATGATGAGACATATTGTGTTAAGAGATCACCTTTTGTCTTCTCTTAAATAAGAAAAGGTAAAACTTTTTTTTCGAGTTCTCTCTCTTTCAGCTCATCATTTATCCTATATAGCACTTCTAAGATAACATGATTGTACATGCCCAAACCCGGTTTATAGTTTGTGTAGGAGGGTCTAAACAGGATAAAAATTACAATGACAAAAAGGAACTTGTAAAAAAACTGAGTAATTTTAAAAAAGAAGTTTCACGCAAGAACTTTATACGCAAAAGCGGGCGGATTGTTCATACATAGGGACAGATCATTCGTACACAACATAGATATACTACATGAAAAGCTTGCTCGAGCTGGCCGGAGCTACCCTATCCTAGAAATAGCCAAAATCGTGCTCGTCGGAGCTCATATAGTGTGGTAGCTGACCTGCAGCTCGGTGGGTCCCAGCGACGGAGCTTAATCGGAGTCTACGTCGGAGGTGATGCTGACGAAGATCCGCTCCTGCTCAGCCTTTTCGCGGCGCCACGCCTCCTCCTTCTCGTCAAGAGTGATGATCTATGCGAGGCCCTGATCGAAGAGAACGGTGTAGATGCCCTCCTCCCTCTGATGCCACTGCCGCTCCTCTTTCTCCTCCCGTGCACTACACGCGAGCGTCACGAACAACTTGACCTATTAAGGAGGGAGGAAGTCCTCCGGCCCCATGATGGGACCGCTCCTTCGCTTCGGCCCCGCCTCGGCCTACGGACCCCTACCGCGCGGACCGGGGGGAGATCCTCTGGCTCCGTTTTCACCTTGGTGAGAGAGAAGCGCGAGCTGGACACCCTGGAGGAGCTTCCTGCGCCGGCGAAGAGACTCCGGCGCACGCGGTCGTACTCCTCCGTCTTACGGCGGAGGAGCGACGATGGCAACTTCAGCCCGCGGTACGTGTAGCGCAGGGCGTAATGCTTCCGCGTCGTGTCAGACGCGACGCGTGCGCTCGGGGTCGTCGTCGTCATGCCGGTCGGAGTTCCTCATCTCGTGGATCGGGGCGGGGCGGAGGATTTGAGATGCCGGCGACGATAAATATAGCGGAGCAGTGGGGAAAACATGCGGCGGAGGAATAGGGTTCCGACCTGTATCGTCCTTGCAGACCCGCAGATATACCACACGGTGAGGCGCGTAAGCGGGCCACCGTATAACTTTTACGGGCCGGGCCGAGTATACGCTTATACGGAGTCTGGTCTGAAAAAAAAAACAGCCTAAACCCATATACCAGCCGAAAATTTACGCTTCTGACGGTTTTACTGGGTCTGCCAGTGTTGCTGTCAACCTCTGCTCTGCGCGGGTAGCGGAAAAGGTGAATTTGATGTGCGGTTCAATGACCGGAATAGCTGGAAACAAGCTACCATTAGACTGGAACATGGTACTTTCTGGATCATAACGGCGGGAAGGTAGATTAGGACGTCTCCCAAGTCGTTCGGAAAGAAAGAAAGAAAGAAAATATCGGATCGGGAAGAAAGAAAAAACACATGATAGCATATATGCGTGTGGTTCTCCTGGAAGCTCTCCCGGCCGGCCCCTATAGCTACCATTAGCAATGCATGCATGCATGCATATAACGAGGGAAGGAATGCAGGAACGAGGAAAAGAAAAGGGAAAAGAAGAAGATATATCCATGGCGCTAGCTTCAAGGGAAAGGGGGGGTCGTGCTCGCCGTCGTCGTGAGCGGCCTCCTCATGATGATGATGTCGTGTCTTCCGGCGCCAGCGGGCGCGGACGAGTGCATGGACACATGCATTGGTGATTGCGTCGCCAAGGGGAAGGAGAAGAACATGACCCAGGAGCAATGCCAGTACGCATGCAATGTCGGCTGCCCCATTGGCGCCGCCCATAATGCAGTATCTAGTGCCCCCGTCAAGAATGGCGGGAATATCGTCCATGTCCTCGCGCATGTCCTCGCAGCAACGATGTGGGTCTAGCAGCTGCTTCCTTCGTCTCCCGCGAGCTCCATCATCATCGATGGCTATCCATCGACCTCCACGGCACCAATCTAGAGCTCCTCGATCGGCGTCAAAGACCATCAAAGCAAGCAAGGGTGGATATGTTATGAAGTGCATATGTACTGTACTATATATTGCATGCATGTATGTGCTTATATTAGGCGGGGCGGTGCATACTCATTTTATTTTTGGACTTCCACCGTGAGTAGTAATCACGCTTATGTGTAGACCTCAATTTATATAGAATATCATTTTAAAAATAATAACCAATGTGATGTAGATTTTGTAGTAATATAAAACATAGCCTATATTTTTTTACGGTAGATGACAATACTCCCTCCATCACGTTTTAGAAGGCGTGCATGAAATTTTTTTAGAACCTAGGTGATTATTGATTTCCTATGAGACGGGTTAAAAAATAGCATTCACACTACGCATGCATATAAAAATAGTAGCTAGGAGTACAACGGAGTATTAATTAGCTGCTAGGAGTAAATGCGATGCACCCTAGACCTTGTCTATTGTGAAAATGCACGTAAATTTAACCGTACCTTCTAAACTGTGATGGAGGTAGTATTACCTTTTGATATTTTGAGATTGTCACATCTAATATTAATATTTGGAAGACTACTTCGAAGATGGTTGACATGACAAGATGTAGATCTTACAATAGTGATGGATAATGTGCAAATGGTATAGTAGATGCCATCAGATCCTTGTGATTCACAATTAATTTTTGAGATAGCCATATTAAGTATGACACTTGTAATTGTCAAGATTTGCAACAACAAAATGTTTCTATTGCAAAAAATGTCTAAAATATTGCACACGTTCTGAAAAATGTGGGGGCCTGACACGTGTCATGCAATGGCCTTCTTTGAGAGCACGAGATGTTTCGAGGCCAACGGAGCAACCGGACCCGCACTTCCCTCACAAACCGGTCATGTTCTCTCTTCCACACAAACCGGACACGTTCTCTCTCGAAGTATAATAAATGACTCAAAATCTCGAAAACACAAAAGACTCGCGAGCACTGTGCCCATCAAGCTCCAGGACTTCAAAGCGCCGGTACCCATCAACACCTCCAAGTAGGAATGAGGAACGGTAGCCCCGACGCCCTCCAGGAAGGTGTCACCGCGGTTTTTCCCAGTCCCAACCTGCACCTCGGGCGCTGTGGAGCCTGCCACCAAGCCAACGTACACCATGCACCAACACGGTCTTGAAGATTCAAAGTCATAGTCCATCTTCTTAGCAGGAGTGTAATGAATATTGAAGCTTACTATATCTGGACTGCCCCACTATTTAAACATGTCATCTTGTTTGTCTCTCGACGAGGCGGGACTAAAGTTTGATGGGGCATTATCTATGCCGATAGCTACACTCGGCAAACGTTACATTTTCGATAGCCGCGTTCGGTAAAGGTATGCTTGAAAAACCTCGTTTGCCATCCATTCAGGGTGCTGTCCGCGGACGGAAACACATTTTTAGAACTTTTTTAATTCATTTTTTAATAAAACTTTTTTTAAAACACTTAATTTAAACTTTATTTAACAAGATACATTTAATTTTTTAAAGGAAATACTTAGTCAATTTCATTCAAACAAACTTTTAAAAATTAAAACGATTCATTTCATTTAACTTTTTAGGATATATTACATAACGATTGAATGAAATTGAAACTTAAAATTCTAAGTCCTAATCTAGTCGTCAACGACGCCGCCGAAGATCCTCCTCGTCGAAGCCAAACGCTTCGCCGCCGTCTTCGTCGCCGCTACTGCTGCTGCTGCTCAAGTTGACGATAGGCGCAATGGAGTTTGCGAGGGCAGCATTGTAGCCGGGGAAGTCGGGCGGGTCCTCAGGGTGACCGGCGATCGTCGGAATATTGATATAGTCCTAGATAAGCTGGGGTGGCACGACCATCTCCGACGCTTGGATGGCCGCCTGGAGCCCCGGCATGTCCTCCGTGCCGCCCTCCTACCCTGCAACCTACCGATACTCCGCCAAAAGGAGAGGCTTCGGCTCCGTCTCTGGTGGAGGCGCGCGACTCGATCCAGCGCTGCCCCCACCGCACAAGGGGCCACGATGCGGCGGTCACCGCTGCCAAGCAAGACCGACGCACGTCCGCTGGAGCCTCCATGGTCGAAGGCGCCGCAGGAGGGCCGCGCGGTAGCACGGCGGAAGGAGGCAAACCCGGCGTTGATGGGGGCTGGAATGGCGCCGGCGGCCGCCTGTGCGTGATGCGGGGCGATGACGACCTCCTCGAAGCTGCGGCCGTCCCACAACTGGTGCCGCCAGGCGCGGTTGTGCTTCACTAGCGGTCGCGGGCCGGAGAGTGCGTGGAGTCGCGCGTCCCGTTCAGCGGCGAGCATGTTCGGCCAGGCGAGGGTGTCGGGGGCGTACAAAGGGTCCGCAGCTCCTCCGGCGACAGCGGCGCCCGGTAGAGGCCGACGGCGCGGGCGAAAAGGTGGGTACCGGGCTCGGTCACCGGCACTCCGTCGAGGCTCAGGCGCTATCCCGACGGCATCCGCATGTCTGGCACCGTGGGGATGCCGAAGTGGGTGAGCTCCTCCGCCTCCTCGAGCATCAGGTTGGGGCGGGCCATCGCCGTAGATGAAAGGAGATGGGTGAGAGAGGGGCGAAAGAGGCGACGAGGACGAAGGAGAGAGGGGCGAGCGAGTGTGGGAGTTAGGCGCTGGGAGCGGGGCGTTTATATAGGGTGAGCGGGAGGAGGCAAACGACGGTGGTGGGTGAAGTATTGATGGCCGTCAGCGGCGCCCGAGGGCGGGCGGGCCGACGGCGAAGGCGGGCGGACCGATGGCGAAAGTCGGCGGATCGGGGCGAAGGCAGGTGGACCGAGGCGACGTGTGAATCGATGCAATGCGCAAAAGCACGCATCACCGCGGCAGTCGACGGGACGCTTCGGCAGTCAGCGCCGGAGTAATGGACACGACAGTCCGCCCTGAAGTAATGGCGGTTAATGGGGCGACCTTATCGGCCTTTTGCGCCGCTGTAACGCGGGTGGCTGTACGCGGCACGTATAGGCGGACCCACCTCGTGTAGGCACGTACGGCGCTAGGACGCGGTACGATGCGGACATTTTTATTCTATTCTATCCTTTTTTATGAAAGGGTATATGCTAATTTGATCTGTTTATGTGTCTATGGAGGTTGTACCAAAGCCGAAGCGATATGTAAGAGGTTGTACCAAAGCCGAAGCGATACGTAAATTATGAAACAAGTATACTTACACATTTTTTGTTTGAACCTAACACTTGATTGTAACGAGTCATCTTCTTTCTTTGCTTTGCCGAAATTTTGTTCTATATAACTAAGTAGTTTAGTATACTGTAAAAACATACCTTTGAATGCCCCGGATGAATTACTTATAGCCGTTTGTTAACATTTGAAGTAGGAGCTTCACTTCCTTTCATATCTTATACTCAGTATACAATACAGAGACTACATCCTAATTTTCTTGCATGTCTTTGTATTTCATATTATTTTTATATTTTTTATTCAGGTTATGCATGGCTACAGAACTATTCTTTTACCTTTTTTAAAGGAACATGACAATTCATGTGGATAGTGTAATTGGGTAGTTTTTGCATAATTTTTTCAACGATTGCTGCAGCCATACGGTTCATATACATGCGTAAATAACTACAGGCCGAATTTTGTGTACTATAATCTGCATCAGAGTATACTGTGCCCTTCAACCGCACACTAGTAGAAAACGGGCCTTTGGTCTGGACCATTTAGTCCCGGCCTGCCTCTGGGCCGGGACTAAAGGCCCGGCCACGTCGTCCCAATTCTCAATGCCTTCCTCGAGGCTTTAGTCCCGGTTCGTGTCCCAAACCGGGACTAAAGGGCTACGCGGCGGGCAGTGGTGGTGGCAACCGTTTGTATCCCCCTTTAGTCCCGGTTGGTGGCTCAACCCGGGACTAAAGGACTAACACGTGGCCTGCCGTGGTTGTGGCGACGGTTGGTATACCTCTTTAGTCCCGGTTGGTGGCTCAACCCGGGACTAAAAGCCTAACACGTGGCCTGCCGTAGTGGTGGCAACCGTTTGGTATACCTCTTTAGTCCCGGTTGGTGGCTCAACCCGGGATTAAAGGCCCAAACAGTTTGCATCCCGCGTCGTTTCGGGCGATGAAAAGCACGAACCGAAGCGTACAGTCACCATTTCTCTGTTCTTCTTCTCTCTCGCGTCGCCCTCTCTGTTCTTCTCCTCTCTTCTTCCCTTCTCTTCTTCCACCATGCCAACTAGCTTTCATTAGGTGGTCGCGCATGGCACGACGAAGCTCCGTGTCGTGTACACGAACCTGAGCAGGGAGGTACCGTTTTTCCTTCAACAGTTGAAGGAACGATGGTTTGACCACGCAGCGGATCATGAGAAGTTCTTCGGGCTTGATCTGGAGTACACGGCCGATCAACACGGTGTTGCCGTCATCCAAATATGCTTCGCAAGTCATGTCTTGATCTTCCAATGGGCGAGGTAAGTTTTGAGGCTTTCTTTGATCCAAGATAATGACATTGTATAAGTTTATTTGTTTCAATCATAGTTGGTTCCCTTCAAATAGTTGTAGTGAAACAATTTTGATTAGTTGAAGGGGAGCACAATCTAATTGGAATAGTGTTCCATAATCTGAAAAATCGTATTAGAATCAACTAGTGTTTAATATGTTCCATTGGAATCATAGTTGGTTCCCTTCAAATAGTTGTAGTGAAACAATTTTGATTACTTGAAGGGGAGCACAATCTAATTCGAATAGTTTTCCATAATCTGAAAAATCGTATTAGAATCAACTAGTGTTTAATATGTTCCATTGGAATCATAGTTGGTTCCCTTCAAATAGTTGTAGTGAAACAATTTTGATTAGTTGAAGGGGAACACAATCTGATTGGAATAGTGTTCCATAATCTGAAAAATCTGATTGGTTCAATATGTTCCATTGAAATCATAGTTGTAGTGATACAATTTTATGCGGTGTTCTTTGATCCAAGGTTATGAAAATTGAATATAGCTAGTGATCTCTCTAGGTTCCATTGGATAGCAATATGATATGCCATATTCACGAAAATTGCATATAGCTAGTGATCTCTCTAGGTTCCATTGGATAGCTATAGTGATCTCTCTAGGTTCCATTGCATATGTTCTATTTGAATCCTAAAGATAAGTTTCTCTTTAGTTGTAGTGAAACATGTTTCCTTATTGCAGCAGTATGTAACATTTGTTCCATTTTAATTTGTTTCTATTGCAGGAGTGACAAGCATTGTCCAGGACTCATGGAGTTCCTTCGCAGCGGCGTCACTTTTGCTTCCGTTGACATAAGGAACGACAAGCTGAAGATGAGGCACAGCTTCGGTATTGAGATACCAGCTGGTTGCCTCGTTGATCTCCAAACGATATTCAGGCTTCGACATGACAGGACTTCGATGGATCATATGGCAGTTGCCTTGATCGACGAGTCATATGGTGATATGAAGACCAGTTTCCCAAAGTATCAGCACAAACTTTGGGAGAAGGGCCCACTTGATGATATCAACATTGAGTATGCAGCAAAAGATGCATACGTTTCATACGAGTTGTACCGCAAGATTCGAGTCGTCAACTATGGCCAGCGTCACCTCGAGGAACGTGGACATTCTGATTTAGATGATTCAGACGAGTAGTGTTCTGAACGTCGAACACTTGTATATATATCTATGGTAGCTATTATTATGTACTGTTTGGGCTAGTATCATGTACTTCTTGGACCAATTTATATATGTCTAGTTTCTGTTTGTGCCATTATAGTTTCCAAATTTGAATGGTTTAGCCCTTTCTAACTTCATTTGCTACTTTTGAATAGTTTAGCCCTTTCTAACTTCATGGTATCATGCATTTTGACCACATATATATACAAAAAGTCTTCAGTTCAAATAAGTTCAAAAAATGAAATCCCTTTTGTAACAGATCTGTTTTTGATTAAAACAATCATTTAAAAATGAAAGACCATTAGTCCCACGTGGCGTGCAGCGGAACCACGTGGCGTGCCGCGGAACCACTTTTGTTGTGGGGGTCACTTCTCCTTCTTCTCCTTGTGCTAGATATTGGTTATGCACTAGGGGAAGTAGGAGTAGCGACCATCATCGACGGTTGAAAAATCAGGTGAGCTAGTGTCCACCATATATGAGAGAAGAAGAAATCCCTTTGTGATGTGCCTTTGAATGGTGCATTTTGAACACACAAAAAGTATGGAGTTCAAATCAGTTAAAAAAAATGAAATCCCTTTGTAAGAGATGAGTTCTCGTTCGAAACCCTGCTAATTCGAGAGAGATTGTCAGTTTTGTACACGAACTGCATCCAGTTTTTGTCGTAGCCCTCTCAACTTTTTAACACATGCTATGTGGGTGAAATGATGATAGCATGCCAACTTCCAACATTTTCAGAGTTCATTTGTAGTGCTTTTCAATTTCAGGGTCAACTAGCTCAAAAAAAAAAAGTAAATGCACGAAATATATCAAATGAAGTCAGAAATTGTTAAAATTTTGTGATGTGCCTTTGAATGGTGCACTTTGAACACACAAAAAGTATGGAGTTCAAATAAGTTCAAAAAAATGAAATCCCTTTGTAAGAGATGAGTTCTCGTTCGAAACCCTCCTACTTCGAGAAAGATTGTCAGTTTTGTACACGAACTGCATCCAGTTTTTGTCGTAGCCCTCTCAACTTTTTAACACATGCTATGTGGGTGAAATGATGATAGCATGCCAACTTTCAACATTTTCACAGTTCATTTGTAGTGCTTTTCAATTTCAGGGTCAACTAGCTCAAAAAAAATAAGTAAATGCACGAAATATACCAAATGAAGTCAGAAATTGTTGAAATTTTGTGATGTGCCTTTGAATGGTGCATTTTGAACACACGAAAATTATGGAGTTCAAATAAGTTCAAAAAAATGAAATCCCTTTGTAAGAGATGAGTTCTCGTTCGAAACCGTGCTACTTCGAGAGAGATTGTCAGTTTTGTACACGAACTGCATCCAGTTTTTCTCGTAGCCCTCTCAACTTTTTAACACATGCTATGTGGGTGAAATGATGATAGCATGCCAACTTTCAACATTTTCAGAGTTCATTTGTAGTGCTTTTCAATTTCAGGGTCAACTAGCTCAAAAAAAATAAGTAAATGCACGAAATATACCAGATGGAGTCAGAAATTGTTGAAATTTTGTGATTATCCTTTGAATGGTGCATTTTGAACACACAAAAAGTATGGAGTTGAAGTAAGTTCAAAAAAAATGAAATCCCTTTGTAAGAAATGAGTTCTCGTTCGAAACCGTGCTACTTCGAGAGAGATTGTCAGTTTTGTACACGAACTGCATCCAGTTTTTGTCGTAGCCCTCTCAACTTTTTAACACATGCTATGTGGGTGAAATGATGATAGCATGCCAACTTTCAACATTTTCAGAGTTCATTTGTAGTGCTTTTCAATTTCAGGGTCAACTAGCTCAAAAAAAATAAGTAAATGCACGAAATATACCAAATGAAGTCAGAAATTGTTGAAATTTTGTGATGTGCCTTTTAATGGTGCATTTTGAACACACGAAAAGTATGGAGTTCAAATAAGTTCAAAAAAAATGAAATCCCTTTGTAAGAGATGAGTTCTCGTTCGAAACCCTGCTACTTCGAGAGAGATTGTCAGTTTTGTACACGAACTGCATCCAGTTTTTGTCGTAGCCCTATCAAATTTTTAACACATGCTATGTGTGTGAAATGATGATAGCATGCCAACTTTCAACATTTTCAGAGTTCATTTATAGTGCTTTTCAATTTCAGGGTCAACTAGCTCAAAAAAATAAGTAAATGCATGAAATATACCAAATGAAGTCAGAAATTGTTGAAATTTTGTGATGTGCCTTTGAATGGTCCATTTTGAACACAAAAAAAGTATGGAGTTCAAATAAGTTCAAAAAAAATGAAATCCCTTTGTAAGAGATGAGTTCTCGTTCGAAACCGTGCTACTTCGAGAGAGATTGTTAGTTTTGTACACGAACTGCATCCAGTTTTTGTCATAGCCCTCTCAACTTTTTAACACATGCTATGTGGGTGAAATGATGATAGCATGCCAACTTTCAACATTTTCAGAGTTCATTTGTAGTGCTTTTCAATTTCAGGGTCACCTAGCTCAAAAAAATTAAGTAAATGCACGAAATATACCAAATGAAGTCAGAAATTGTTGAAATTTTGTGATGTGCCTTTGAATGGTGCACTTTGAACACACAAAAAGTAAGGAGTTCAAATAAGTTCAAAAAAAAATGAAATCCCTTTGTAAGAGATGAGTTCTCGTTCGAAACCCTGCTACTTCGAGAGAGATTGTCAGTTTTGTACACGAACTGCATCCAGTTTTTGTCGTAGCCCTCTCAGCTTTTTAACACATGCTATGTGGGTGAAATGATGATAGCATGCCAACTTTCAACATTTTCAGAGTTCATTTGTAGTGCTTTCCAATTTCAGGGTCAACTAGCTCAAAAAAAAATAAGTAAATGCACGAAATATACCAAATGGAGTCAGAAATTGTTTAAATTTTCTGATGTGCCTTTGAATGGTGCATTTTGAACACACAAAAAGTATGGCGTTCAAATAAGTTGAAAAAAAATGAAATCCCTTTGTAAGAGATGAGCTCTCGTTCGAAACCGTGCTACTTCGAGAGAGATTGTCAGTTTTATACACGAACTGCATCCAGTTTTTGTCGTAGCCCTCGAAATATTTGAACACATGCTATGTGGGTGAAATGATGATAGCACGCCAACTTTCAACATTTTCAGAGTTCATTTGTAGTGCTTTTCAATTTCAGGGTCAACTAGCTCAAAAACAAATAAGTAAATGCACGAAATATACCAAATGAAGTCAGAAATTGTTGAAATTTTGTGATGTGCCTTTGAATGGTGCATTTTGAACACACAAAAAGTATGGAGTTCAAATAAGTTCAAAAAAAATGAAATCCCTTTGTAAGAGATGAGTTCTCGTTCGAAACCGTGCTACTTCGAGAGAGATTGTCAGTTTTGTACACGAACTGCATCCAGTTTTTGTCGTAGCCATCTCAACTTTTTAACACATGCTATGTGGGTGAAATTATGATAGCATGCCAACTTTCAACATTTTCAGAGTTCATTTGTAGTGCTTTTCAATTTCAGGGTCAACTAGCTCAAAAAAAATAAGTAAATGCACGAAATATACCAAATGGAGTCAGAAATTGTTGAAATTTTGTGATGTGCCTTTGAATGGTGCATTTTGAACACACAAAAAGTATGGAGTTCAAATAAGTTCAAAAAAAAAATGAAATCCCTTTGTAAGAGATGAGTTCTCGTTCGAAACCGTGCTACTTCGAGAGAGATTGTCAGTTTTGTACACGAACTGCATCCAGTTTTTGTCGTAGCCCTCTCAACTTTTTAACACATGCTATGTGGGTGAAATGATTATAGCATGCCAACTTTCAACATTTTCAGAGTTCATTTGTAGTGCTTTTCAATTTCAGGGTCAACTAGCTCAAAAACAAATAAGTAAATGCATGAAATATACCAGATGGAGTCAGAAATTGTTGAAATTTTCTGATGTGCCTTTGAGTGGTGCATTTTGAACACACGAAAAGTATGGCGTTCAAATAAGTTCAAAAAAATGAAATCCCTTTGTAAGAGATGAGTTCTCGTTCGAAACCCTCCTACTTCGAGAGAGATTGTCAGTTTTGTACACGAACTGCATCCAGTTTTTGTCGTAGCCCTCTAAATTTTTTTAACACATGCTATGTGGGTGAAATGATGATAGCACGCCAACTTTCAACATTTTCAGAGTTCATTTGTAGTGCTTTTCAATTTCAGGGTCAACTAGCTCAAAAACAAATAAGTAAATGCACGAAATATAACAAATGAAGTCAGAAATTGTTGAAATTTTGTGATGTGCCTTTGAATGGTGCATTTTGAACACACAAAAAGTATGGAGTTCAAATAAGTTCAAAAAAATGAAATCCCTTTGTAAGAGATGAGTTCTCGTTCGAAACCCTCCTACTTCGAGAGAGATTGTCAGTTTTGTACACGAACTGCATCCAGTTTTTGTCGTAGCCCTCTCAACTTTTTAACACATGCTATGTGGGTGAAATGATGATAGCACGCCAACTTTCAACATTTTCAGAGTTCATTTGTAGTGCTTTTCAATTTCAGGGTCACCTAGCTAAAAAAAAATAAGTAAATGCACGAAATATACCAAATGGAGTCAGAAATTGTTGAAATTTTGTGATGTGCCTTTGAATGGTGCATTTTGAACACACGAAAAGTATGGAGTTCAAATAAGTTCAAAAAAATAAAATCCCTTTGTAAGAGATGAGTTCTCGTTCGAAACCCTCCTACTTCGAGAGAGATTGTCAGTTTTGTACACGAACTGCATCCAGTTTTTGTCATAGCCCTCTAAAAATTTTAACACATGCTATGTGGGTGAAATGATGATAGCACGCCAACTTTCAACATTTTCAGAGTTCATTTGTAGTGCTTTTCAATTTCAGGGTCACCTAGCTCAAAAACAAATAAGTAAATGCACGAAATATACCAAATGGAGTCAGAAATTGTTGAAATTTTGTGATGTGCCTTTTAATGGTGCATTTTGAACACACGAAAAGTATGGAGTTCAAATAAGTTCAAAAAAAATGAAATCCCTTTGTAAGAGATGAGTTCTCGTTCGAAACCCTGCTACTTCGAGAGAGATTGTCAGTTTTGTACACGAACTGCATCCAGTTTTTGTCGTAGCCCTATCAAATTTTTAACACATGCTATGTGTGTGAAATGATGATAGCATGCCAACTTTCAACATTTTCAGAGTTCATTTATAGTGCTTTTCAATTTCAGGGTCAACTAGCTCAAAAAAATAAGTAAATGCATGAAATATACCAAATGAAGTCAGAAATTGTTGAAATTTTGTGATGTGCCTTTGAATGGTCCATTTTGAACACAAAAAAAGTATGGAGTTCAAATAAGTTCAAAAAAAATGAAATCCCTTTGTAAGAGATGAGTTCTCGTTCGAAACCGTGCTACTTCGAGAGAGATTGTTAGTTTTGTACACGAACTGCATCCAGTTTTTGTCATAGCCCTCTCAACTTTTTAACACATGCTATGTGGGTGAAATGATGATAGCATGCCAACTTTCAACATTTTCAGAGTTCATTTGTAGTGCTTTTCAATTTCAGGGTCACCTAGCTCAAAAAAATTGAGTAAATGCACGAAATATACCAAATGAAGTCAGAAATTGTTGAAATTTTGTGATGTGCCTTTGAATGGTGCATTTTGAACACACGAAAAGTATGGAGTTCAAATAAGTTCAAAAAAAATGAAATCCCTTTGTAAGAGATGAGTTCTCGTTCGAAACCGTGCTACTTCGAGAGAGATTGTCAGTTTTGTACACGAACTGCATCCAGTTTTTGTCGTAGCCATCTCAACTTTTTAACACATGCTATGTGGGTGAAATGATGATAGCACGCCAACTTTCAACATTTTCAGAGTTCATTTGTAGTGCTTTTCAATTTCAGGGTCAACTAGCTCAAAAACAAATAAGTAAATGCATGAAATATACCAGATGGAGTCAGAAATTGTTGAAATTTTGTGATGTGCCTTTGAATGGTGCATTTTGAACACACAAAAAGTATGGAGTTCAAATAAGTTCAAAAAAAATGAAATCCCTTTGTAAGAGATGAGTTCTCGTTCGAAACCGTGCTACTTCGAGAGAGATTGTCAGTTTTGTACACGAACTGCATCCAGTTTTTGTCGTAGCCATCTCAACTTTTTAACACATGCTATGTGGGTGAAATGATGATAGCATGCCAACTTTCAACATTTTCAGAGTTCATTTGTAGTGCTTTTCAATTTCAGGGTCAACTAGCTCAAAAAAAATAAGTAAATGCACGAAATATACCAAATGAAGTCAAAAATTGTTGAAATTTTGTGATGTGCCTTTGAATGGTGCATTTTGAACACACAAAAAGTATGGAGTTCAAATAAGTTCAAAAAAATTGAAATCCCTTTGTAAGAGATGAGTTCTCGTTCGAAACCGTGCTACTTCGAGAGAGATTGTCAGTTTTGTACACGAACTACATCTAGTTTTTGTCGTAGCCCTCTCAGCTTTTTAACACATGCTATGTGGGTGAAATGATGATAGCATGCCAACTTTCAACATTTTCAGAGTTCATTTGTAGTGCTTTTCAATTTCAGGGTCAACTAGCTCAAAAAAAAATAAGTAAATGCACGAAATATACCAAATGGAGTCAGAAATTGTTTAAATTTTCTGATGTGACTTTGAATGGTGCATTTTGAACACACAAAAAGTATGGCGTTCAAATAAGTTCAAAAAAATGAAATCCCTTTGTAAGAGATGAGTTCTCGTTCGAAACCCTCCTACTTCGAGAGAGATTGTCAGTTTTGTACACGAACTGCATCCAGTTTTTGTCGTAGCCCTCTAAAATTTTTAACACATGCTATGTGGGTGAAATGATGATAGCACGCCAACTTTCAACATTTTCAGAGTTCATTTGTAGTGCTTTTCAATTTCAGGGTCAACTAGCTCAAAAACAAATAAGTAAATGCACGAAATATACCAAATGAAGTCAGAAATTGTTGAAATTTTGTGATGTGCCTTTGAATGGTGCATTTTGAACACACAAAAAGTATGGAGTTCAAATAAGTTCAAAAAAATGAAATCCCTTTGTAAGAGATGAGTTCTCGTTCGAAACCGTGCTACTTCGAGAGAGATTGTCAGTTTTGTACACGAACTGCATCCAGTTTTTGTCGTAGCCATCTCAACTTTTTAACACATGCTATGTGGGTGAAATGATGATAGCATGCCAACTTTCAACATTTTCAGAGTTCATTTGTAGTGCTTTTCAATTTCAGGGTCAACTAGCTCAAAAAAAATAAGTAAATGCACGAAATATACCAAATGAAGTCAGAAATTGTTGAAATTTTGTGATGTGCCTTTTAATGGTGCATTTTGAACACACAAAAAGTATGGAGTTCAAATAAGTTCAAAAAAAAATGAAATCCCTTTGTAAGAGATGAGTTCTCGTTCGAAACTGTGCTACTTCGAGAGAGATTGTCAGTTTTGTACACGAACTGCATCCAGTTTTTGTCGTAGCCATCTCAACTTTTTAACACATGCTATGTGGGTGAAATGATGATAGCATGCCAACTTTCAACATTTTCAGAGTTCATTTGTAGTGCTTTTCAATTTCAGGGTCAACTAGCTCAAAAAAAATAAGTAAATGCACGAAATATACCAAATGAAGTCAGAAATTGTTGAAATTTTGTGATGTGCCTTTTAATGGTGCATTTTGAACACACGAAAAGTATGGAGTTCAAATAAGTTCAAAAAAAATGAAATCCCTTTGTAAGAGATGAGTTCTCGTTCGAAACCCTGCTACTTCGAGAGAGATTGTCAGTTTTGTACACGAACTGCATCCAGTTTTTGTCGTAGCCCTCTCAAATTTTTAACAAATGCTATGTGGGTGAAATGATGATATCATGCCAACTTTCAACATTTTCAGAGTTCATTTATAGTGCTTTTCAATTTCAGGGTCAACTAGCTCAAAAACAAATAAGTAAATGCACGAAATATAACAAATGAAGTCAGAAATTGTTGAAATTTTGTGATGTGCCTTTGAATGGTCCATTTTGAACACAAAAAAAGTATGGAGTTCAAATAAGTTCAAAAAAAAATTGAAATCCCTTTGTAAGAGATGAGTTCTCGTTCGAAACCGTGCTACTTCGAGAGAGATTGTCAGTTTTGTACACGAACTGCATCCAGTTTTTGTCGTAGCCCTCTCAACTTTTTAACACATGCTATGTGGGTGAAATGATGATAGCATGCCAACTTTCAACATTTTCAGAGTTCATTTGTAGTGCTTTTCAATTTGAGGGTCACCTAGCTCAAAAAAAAATAAGTAAATGCACGAAATATACCAAATGAAGTCAGAAATTGTTGAAATTTTGTGATGTGCCTTTGAATGGTGCATTTTGAACACACAAAAAGTATGGAGTTCAAATAAGTTCAAAAAAAATGAAATCCCTTTGTAAGAGATGAGTTCTCGTTCGAAACCGTGCTACTTCGAGAGAGATTGTCAGTTTTGTACACGAACTGCATCCAGTTTTTGTTGTAGCCCTCTCAGCTTTTTAACACATGTTATGTGGGTGAAATGATGATAGCATGCCAACTTTCAACATTTTCAGAGTTCATTTGTAGTGCTTTTCAATTTCAGGGTCAACTAGCTCAAAAAAAATAAGTAAATGCACGAAATATACCAAATGGAGTCAGAAATTGTTTAAATTTTCTGATGTGCCTTTGAATGGTGCATTTTGAACACACAAAAAGTATGGCGTTCAAATAAGTTCAAAAAAATGAAATCCCTTTGTAAGAGATGAGTTCTCGTTCGAAACCCTCCTACTTCGAGAGAGATTGTCAGTTTTGTACACGAACTGCATCCAGTTTTTGTCGTAGCCCTCTAAAATTTTTAACACATGCTATGTGGGTGAAATGATGATAGCACGCCAACTTTCCACATTTCTAGAGTTCATTTGTAGTGCTTTTCAATTTCAGGGTCAACTAGCTCAAAAACAAATAAGTAAATGCACGAAATATACCAAATGAAGTCAGAAATTGTTGAAATTTTGTGATGTGCCTTTGAATGGTGCATTTTGAACACACAAAAAGTATGGAGTTCAAATAAGCTCAAAAAAATGAAATCCCTTTGTAAGAGATGAGTTCTCGTTCGAAACCGTGCTACTTCGAGAGAGATTGTCAGTTTTGTACACGAACTGCATCCAGTTTTTGTCGTAGCCCTCTAAATTTTTTAACACATGCTATGTGGGTGAAATGATGATAGCACGCCAACTTTCAACATTTTCAGAGTTCATTTGTAGTGCTTTTCAATTTCAGGGTCAACTAGCTCAAAAACAAATAAGTAAATGCACGAAATATAACAAATGAAGTCAGAAATTGTTGAAATTTTGTGATGTGCCTTTGAATGGTGCATTTTGAACACACAAAAAGTATGGAGTTCAAATAAGTTCAAAAAAAATGAAATCCCTTTGTAAGAGATGAGTTCTCGTTCGAAACCCTGCTACTTCGAGAGAGATTGTCAGTTTTGTACACGAACTGCATCCAGTTTTTGTCGTAGCCATCTCAACTTTTTAACACATGCTATGTGGGTGAAATGATGATAGCATGCCAACTTTCAACATTTTCAGAGTTCATTTGTAGTGCTTTTCAATTTCAGGGTCAACTAGCTCAAAAACAAATAAGTAAATGCACGAAATATACCAAATGAAGTCAGAAATTGTTGAAATTTTGTGATGTGCCTTTGAATGGTGCATTTTGAACACACGAAAAGTATGGAGTTCAAATAAGTTCAAAAAAAATGAAATCCCTTTGTAAGAGATGAGTTCTCGTTCGAAACCGTGCTACTTCGAGAGAGATTGTCAGTTTTGTACACGAACTGCATCCAGTTTCTGTCGTAGCCCTCTCAAATTTTTAACACATGCTATGTGGGTGAAATGATGATATCATGCCAACTTTCAACATTTTCAGAGTTCATTTGTAGTGCTTTTCAATTTCAGGGTCAACTAGCTCAAAAAAAATAAGTAAATGCACGAAATATACCACATGGAGTCAGAAATTGTTGAAATTTTGTGATTATCCTTTGAATGGTGCATTTTGAACACACAAAAAGTATGGAGTTGAAATAAGTTCAAAAAAAATGAAATCCCTTTGTAAGAGATGAGTTCTCGTTCGAAACCGTGCTACTTCGAGAGAGATTGTCAGTTTTGTACACGAACTGCATCCAGTTTTTGTCGTAGCCCTCTCAACTTTTTAACACATGCTATGTGGGTGAAATGATGATAGCATGCCAACTTTCAACATTTTCAGAGTTCATTTGTAGTGCTTTTCAATTTCAGGGTCAACTAGCTCAAAAAAAATAAGTAAATGCACGAAATATACCAAATGAAGTCAGAAATTGTTGAAATTTTGTGATGTGCCTTTTAATGGTGCATTTTGAACACACGAAAAGTATGGAGTTCAAATAAGTTCAAAAAAAATGAAATCCCTTTGTAAGAGATGAGTTCTCGTTCGAAACCCTGCTACTTCGAGAGAGATTGTCAGTTTTGTACACGAACTGCATCCAGTTTTTGTCGTAGCCCTCTCAAATTTTTAACACATGCTATGTGTCTGAAATGATGATAGCATGCCAACTTTCAACATTTTCAGAGTTCATTTATAGTGCTTTTCAATTTCAGGGTCAACTAGCTCAAAAAAATAAGTAAATGCATGAAATATACCAAATGAAGTCAGAAATTGTTGAAATTTTGTGATGTGCCTTTGAATGGTCCATTTTGAACACAAAAAAAGTATGGAGTTCAAATAAGTTCAAAAAAAATGAAATCCCTTTGTAAGAGATGAGTTCTCGTTCGAAACCGTGCTACTTCGAGAGAGATTGTTAGTTTTGTACACGAACTGCATCCAGTTTTTGTCATAGCCCTCTCAACTTTTTAACACATGCTATGTGGGTGAAATGATGATAGCATGCCAACTTTCAACATTTTCAGAGTTCATTTGTAGTGCTTTTCAATTTCAGGGTCACCTAGCTCAAAAAAATTAAGTAAATGCACGAAATATACCAAATGAAGTCAGAAATTGTTGAAATTTTGTGATGTGCCTTTGAATGGTGCACTTTAAACACACAAAAAGTAAGGAGTTCAAATAAGTTCAAAAAAAATGAAATCCCTTTGTAAGAGATGAGTTCTCGTTCGAAACCCTGCTACTTCGAGAGAGATTGTCAGTTTTGTACACGAACTGCATCCAGTTTTTGTCGTAGCCCTCTCAGCTTTTTAACACATGCTATGTGGGTGAAATGATGATAGCATTCCAACTTTCAACATTTTCAGAGTTCATTTGTAGTGCTTTTCAATTTCAGGGTCAACTAGCTCAAAAAAAATAAGTAAATGCACGAAATATACCAAATGAAGTCAGAAATTGTTGAAATTTTGTGAGGTGCCTTTTAATGGTGCATTTTGAACACACGAAAAGTATGGAGTTCAAATAAGTTCAAAAAAAATGAAATCCCTTTGTAAGAGATGAGTTCTCGTTCGAAACCGTGCTACTTCGAGAGAGATTGTCAGTTTTGTACACGAACTGCATCCAGTTTTTGTCGTAGCCCTCTCAAATTTTTAACACATGCTATGTGGGTGAAATGATGATATCATGCCAACTTTCAACATTTTCAGAGTTCATTTATAGTGCTTTTCAATTTCAGGGTCAACTAGCTCAAAAACAAATAAGTAAATGCACGAAATATACCAAATGAAGTCAGAAATTGTTAAATTTTGTGATGTGCCTTTGAATGGTCCATTTTGAACACAAAAAAAGTATGGAGTTCAAATAAGTTCAAAAAAAATGAAATCCCTTTGTAAGAGATGAATTCTCGTTCGAAACCGTGCTACTTCGAGAGAGATTGTCAGTTTTGTACACGAACTGCATCCAGTTTTTGTCGTAGCCCTCTCAACTTTTTAACACATGCTATGTGGGTGAAATGATGATAGCATGCCAACTTTCAACATTTTCAGAGTTCATTTGTAGTGCTTTTCAATTTCAGGGTCACCTAGCTCAAAAAAAATAAGTAAATGCACGAAATATACCAAATGAAGTCAGAAATTGTTGAAATTTTGTGATGTGCCTTTGAATGGTGCATTTTGAACACACAAAAATTATGGAGTTCAAATAAGTTCAAAAAAAAATGAAATCCCTTTGTAAGAGATGAGTTCTCGTTCGAAACCGTGCTACTTCGAGAGAGATTGTCAGTTTTGTACACGAACTGCATCCAGTTTTTGTCGTAGCCCTCTCAACTTCTTACCACATGCTATGTGGGTGAAATGATGATAGCATGCCAACTTTCAACATTTTCAGAGTTCATTTGTAGTGCTTTTCAATTTCAGGGTCAACTAGCTCAAAAAAATTAAGTAAATGCACGAAATATACCAAATGGAGTCAGAAATTGTTTAAATTTTCTGATGTGCCTTTGAATGGTGCATTTTGAGCACACAAAAAGTATGGCATTCAAATAAGTTCAAAAAAATGAAATCCCTTTGTAAGAGATGAGTTCTCGTTCGAAACCGTGCTACTTCGAGAGAGATTGTCAGTTTTGTACACGAACTGCATCCAGTTTTTGTCGTAGCCCTCTCAACTTTTTAACACATGCTATGTGGGTGAAATGATGATAGCACGCCAACTTTCAACATTTTCGGAGTTCATTTGTAGTGCTTTTCAATTTCAGGGTCAACTAGCTCAAAAATAAATAAGTAAATGCACGAAATATACCAAATGAAGTCAGAAATTGTTGAAATTTTGTGATGTGCCTTTGAATGGTGCATTTTGAACACACAAAAAGTATGGAGTTCAAATAAGCTCAAAAAAAATGAAATCCCTTTGTAAGAGATGAGTTCTCGTTCGAAACCGTGCTACTTCGAGAGAGATTGTCAGTTTTGTACACGAACTGCATCCAGTTTTTGTCGTAGCCATCTCAACTTTTTAACACATGCTATGTGGGTGAAATGATGATAGCATGCCAACTTTCAACATTTTCAGAGTTCATTTGTACTGCTTTTCAATTTCAGGGTCAACTAGCTCAAAAAAATAAGTAAATGCACGAAATATACCAAATGAAGTAAGAAATTGTTGAAATTTTGTGATGTGCCTTTGAATGGTGCATTTTGAACACACAAAAAGTATGGAGTTCAAATAAGTTCAAAAAAAATGAAATCCCTTTGTAAGAGATGAGTTCTCGTTCGAAACCGTGCTACTTCGAGAGAGATTGTCAGTTTTGTACACGAACTGCATCCAGTTTTTGTCGTAGCCCTCTCAGCTTTTTAACACATGCTATGTGGGTGAAATGATGATAGCATGCCAACTTTCAACATTTTCAGAGTTCATTTGTAGTGCTTTTCAATTTCAGGGTCAACTAGCTCAAAAAAAAAAAGTAAATGCACGAAATATACCAAATGAAGTCAGAAATTGTTGAAATTTTGTGATGTGCCTTTTAATGGTGCATTTTGAACACACGAAAAGTATGGAGTTCAAATAAGTTCAAAAAAAATGAAATCCCTTTGTAAGAGATGAGTTCTCGTTCGAAACCCTGCTACTTCGAGAGAGATTGTCAGTTTTGTACACGAACTGCATCCAGTTTTTGTCGTAGCCCTCTCAAATTTTTAACACATGCTATGTGGGTGAAATGATGATATCATGCCAACTTTCAACATTTTCAGAGTTCATTTATAGTGCTTTTCAATTTCAGGGTCAACTAGTTCAAAAACAAATAAGTAAATGCACGAAATATACCAAATGAAGTCAGAAATTGTTGAAATTTTGTGATGTGCCTTTGAATGGTCCATTTTGAACACAAAAAAAGTATGGAGTTCAAATAAGTTCAAAAAAAATGAAATCCCTTTGTAAGAGATGAGTTCTCGTTCGAAACCGTGCTACTTCGAGAGAGATTGTCAGTTTTGTGAACGAACTGCATCCAGTTTTTGTCGTAGCCCTCTCAACTTTTTAACACATGCTATGTGGGTGAAATGATGATAGCATGCCAACTTACAACATTTTCAGAATTCATTTGTAGTGCTTTTCAATTTCAGGGTCACCTAGCTCAAAAAAAAAAGTAAATGCACGAAATATACCAAATGAAGTCAGAAATTGTTGAAATTTTGTGATGTGCCTTTGAATGGTCCATTTTGAACACACAAAAAGTATGGAGTTCAAATAAGTTCAAAAAAAATGAAATCCCTTTGTAAGAGATGAGTTCTCGTTCGAAACCGTGCTACTTCGAGAGAGATTGTCAGTGTTGTACACGAACTGCATCCAGTTTTTGTCGTAGCCCTCTCAACTTTTTAACACATGCTATGTGGGTGAAATGATGATAGCATCCCAACTTTCAACATTTTCAGAGTTCATTTGTAGTGCTTTTCAATTTCAGGGTCAACTAGCTCAAAAAAAATAAGTAAATGCACGAAATATACCAAATGGAGTCAGAAATTGTTTAAATTTTCTGATGTGCCTTTGAATGGTGCATTTTGAACACACAAAAAGTATGGCGTTCAAATAAGTTCATAAAAATGAAATCGCTTTGTAAGAGATGAGTTCTCGTTCGAAACCCTCCTACTTCGAGAGAGATTGTCAGTTTTGTACACGAACTGCATCCAGTTTTTATCGTAGCCCTCTAAATTTTTTAACACATGCTATGTGGGTGAAATGATGATAGCACACCAACTTTCAACATTTTCAGAGTTCATTTGTAGTGCTTTTCAATTTCAGTGTCAACTAGCTCAAAAACAAATAAGTAAATGCACGAAATATATACCAAATGAAGTCAGAAATTGTTGAAATTTTGTGATGTGCCTTTGAATGGTGCATTTTGAACACACAAAAAGTATGGAGTTCAAATAAGTTCAAAAAAAATGAAATCCCTTTGTAAGAGATGAGTTCTCGTTCGAAACCGTGCTACTTCGAGAGAGATTGTAAGTTTTGTACACGAACTGCATCCAGTTTTTGTCGTAGCCATCTCAACTTTTTAACACATGCTATGTGGGTGAAATGATGATAGCATGCCAACTTTCAACATTTTCAGAGTTCATTTGTAGTGCTTTTCAATTTCAGGATCAACTAGCTCAAAAAAAATAAGTAAATGCACGAAATATACCAAATGAAGTCAGAAATTGTTGAAATTTTGTGATGTGCCTTTGAATGGTGCATTTTGAACACACAAAAAGTATGGAGTTCAAATAAGTTCAAAAAAAAATGAAATCCCTTTGTAAGAGATGAGTTCTCGTTCGAAACCGTGCTACTTCGAGAGAGATTGTCAGTTTTGTACACGAACTGCATCCAGTTTTTGTCGTAGCCCTCTCAACTTTTTAACACATGCTATGTGGGTGAAATGATGATAGCATGCCAACTTTCAACATTTTCAGAGTTCATTTGTAGTGCTTTTCAATTTCAGGGTCAACTAGCTCAAAAAAAATAAGTAAATGCACGAAATATACCAAATGGAGTCAGAAATTGTTTAAATTTTCTGATGTGCCTTTGAATGGTGCATTTTGAACACACGAAAAGTATGGAGTTCAAATAAGTTCAAAAAAATGAAATCCCTTTGTAAGAGATGAGTTCTCGTTCGAAACCCTGCTACTTCGAGAGAGATTGTCAGTTTTGTACACGAACTGCATCCATTTTTTGTCGTAGCCCTCTCAACTTTTTAACACAAGATATGTGGGTGAAATAATGATAGCATGCCAACTTTCAACATTTTCAGAGTTCATTTGTAGTGCTTTTCAATTTGAGGGTCAACTAGCTCAAAAAAAAAGTAAATGCACGAAATATACCAAATGAAGTCAGAAATTGTTGAAATTTTGTGATGTGCCTTTGAATGGTGCATTTTGAACACACAAAAAGTATGGAGTTCAAATAAGTTCAAAAAAAATGAAATCCCTTTGTAAGAGATGAGTTCTCGTTCGAAACCCTGCTACTTCGAGAGAGATTGTTAGTTTTGTACACGAACTGCGTCCATTTTTAGTCGTAGCCCTCTCAACTTTTTAACACATGCTATGTGGGTGAAATGGTGATAGCATGCCAACTTTCAACATTTTCAGAGTTCATTTGTAGTGCTTTTCAATTTCAGGGTCACCTAGCTCAAAAAAAATTAGTAAATGCACGAAATATACCAAATGAAGTCAGAAATTGTTGAAATTTTGTGATGTGCCTTTGAATGGTGCACTTTGAACACACAAAAAGTCAGGAGTTCAAATAAGTTCAAAAAAAATTAAGTAAATGCACGAAATATACCAAATGGAGTCAGAAATTGTTGAAATTTTGTGATGTGCCTTTGAATGGTGCATTTTGAACACACAAAAAGTATGGAGTTCAAATAAGTTTAAAAAAATTGAAAACCCTTTGTAAGAGATGAGTTCTCGTTCGAAACCCTCCTACTTCGAGAGAGATTGTCAGTTTTGTACACGAACTGCATCCAGTTTTTGTTGTAGCCCTCTCAACTTTTTAACACATGCTATGTGGGTGAAATGATGATAGCATGCCAACTTTCAACATTTTCAGAGTTCATTTGTAGTGCTTTTCAATTTCAGGGTCAACTAGCTCAAAAAAAATAAGTAAATGCACGAAATATACCAAATGGAGTCAGAAATTGTTGAAATTTTGTGATGTGCCTTTGAATGGTGCATTTCGAACACACAAAAAGTATGGAGATCAAATAAGTTCAAAAAAAATGAAATCCCTTTGTAAGAGATGAGTTCTCGTTCGAAACCGTGCTACTTCGAGAGAGATTGTCAGTTTTATACACGAACTGCATCCAGTTTTTGTCGTAGCCCTCTCAACCTTTTAACACATGCTATGTGGGTGAAATGATGATAGCATGCCAACTTTCAACATTTTCAGAGTTCATTTGTAGTGTTTTTCAATTTCAGGGTCAACTAGCTCAAAAACAAATAAGTAAATGCACGAAATGTACCAAATGAAGTCAGAAATTGTTGAAATTTTGTGATGTGCCTTTGAATGGTGCATTTTGAACACACAAAAAGTATGGAGTTCAAATAAGTTCAAAAAAAATGAAATCCCTTTGTAAGAGATGAGTTCTCGTTCGAAACCCTGCTACTTCGAGAGAGATTGTTAGTTTTGTACACGAACTGCGTCCATTTTTAGTCGTAGCCCTCTCAACTTTTTAACACATGCTATGTGGGTGAAATGATGATAGCATGCCAACTTTCAACATTTTCAGAGTTCATTTGTAGTGCTTTTCAATTTCAGGGTCAACTAGCTCAAAAAAAAAAGTAAATGCATGAAATATACCAAATGGAGTCATAAATTGTTGAAATTTTGTGATGTGCCTTTGAATGGTGCATTTTGAACACACAAAAAGTATGGAGTTCAAATAAGTTTAAAAAAAATGAAATCCCTTTGTAAGAGATGAGTTCTCGTTCGAAACCCTCCTACTTCGAGAGAGATTGTCAGTTTTGTACACGAACTGCATCCAGTTTTTGTCGTAGCCCTCTCAACTTTTTAACACATGCTATGTCGGTGAAATGATGATAGCATGCCAACTTTCAACATTTTCAGAGTTCATTTGTAGTGCTTTTCAATTTCAGGGTTAACTAGCCCAAAAAAAATAAGTAAATGCACGAAATATACCAAATGGAGTCAGAAATTGTTGAAATTTTGCGATGTGCCTTTGAATGGTGCATTTTGAACACACAAAAAGTATGGAGTTCAAATAAGTTCAAAAAAATGAAATCCCTTTGTAAGAGATGAGTTCTCGTTCGAAACCGTGCTACTTCGAGGGAGATTGTCAGTTTTGTACACGAACTGCATCCAGTTTTTGTCGTAGCCCTCTCAACTTTTTAACACATGGTATGTGGGTGAAATTATGATAGCATGCCAACTTTCAACATTTTCAGAGTTCATTTGTAGTGCTTTAAAATTATAGGGTCAACTAGCTCAAAAAAAAAGTAAATGCACGAAATATACCAAATGAAGTCAAAAATTGTTGAAATTTTGTGATGTGCCTTTGAATGGTGCATTTTGAACACACAAAAAGTATGGAGTTCAAATAAGTTCAAAAAAATGAAATCCCTTTGTAAGAGATGAGTTCTCGTTCGAAACCCTACTACTTCGAGAGAGATTGTCAGTTTTGTACACGAACTGCATCCATTTTTTGTCGTAGCCCTCTCAACTTTTTTGCACATGCTATGTGGGTGAAATGATGATAGCATGCCAACTTTCAACATTTTCAGAGTTCATTTGTAGTGCTTTTCAATTTCAGGGTCAACTAGCTCACAAAAAATAAGTAAATGTACGAAATACACCAAATGGAGTCGGAAATTGTTGAAATTCTGTGATGTGCCTTTGAATGGTGCATTTTGAACACACAAAAAGTATGGAGTTCAAATAAGTTCAAAAAAAATGAAATCCCTTTGTAAGAGATGAGTTCTCGTTCGAAACCCTCCTACTTCGACAAAGATCGTGAGTTTTGTACACGAACTGCATCCAGTTTTTGTCATAGCCCTCTCAACTTTTTAACACATGCTATGTGGGTGAAATTATGATAGCGTGCCAACTTTCAACATTTTCAGAGTTCATTTGTAGTGCTTTTCAATTTCAGGGTCAACTAACTCAAAAAAATAAGTAAATGCACGAAATATACCAAATGAAGTCAGAAATTGTTGAAATTTTGTGATGTGCCTTTGAATGGTGCATTTTGAACACACAAAAAGTATGGAGTTCAAATAAGTTCAAAGAAAATGAAATCCCTTTGTAAGAGATGAGTTCTCGTTCGAAACCCTGCTACTTCGAGAGAGATTGTCAGTTTTGTACACGAACTGCATCCATTTTTTGTCGTAGCCCTCTCAACTTTTTAACACAAGATATGTGGGTGAAATGATGATAGCATGCCAACTTTCAACATTTTCAGAGTTCATTTGTAGTGCTTTTCAATTTCAGGGTCAACTAGCTCAAAAAAAAAAAGTAAATGCACGAAATATACCAAATGGAGTCAGAAATTGTTGAAATTTTGTGATGTGCCTTTGAATGGTGCATTTTGAACACACAAAAAGTATGGAGTTCAAATAAGTTCAAAAAAAATGAAATCCCTTTGTAAGAGATGAGTTCTCGTTCGAAACCCTACTACTTCGAGAGAGATTGTCAGTTTTGTACACGAACTGCATCCAGTTTTCGTCGTAGCCCGCTCAACTTTTTAACACATGCTATGTGGGTGCAATTATGATAGCATGCCAACTTTCAACATTTTCAGAGTTCATTTGTAGTGCTTTTCAATTTCAGGGTCAACTAGCTCAAAAAAATAAGTAAATGCACGAAATATACCAAATGAAGTCAGAAATTGTTGAAATTTTGTGATGTGCCTTTGAATGGTGCATTTTGAACACACAAAAAGTATGGAGTTCAAATAAATTCAAAAAAATGAAATCCCTTTGTAAGAGATGAGTTCTCGTTCGAAACCCTCCTACTTCGAGAGAGATTGTCAGTTTTGTACACGAACTGCATCCATTTTTTGTCGTAGCCCTCTTTACTTTTTAACACATGCTATGTTGGTGAAATGATGATAGCATGCCAACTTTCAACATTTTCAGAGTTCATTTGTAGTGCTTTTCAATTTCAGGGTCAACTAGCTCAAAAAAAAAAAGTAAATGCACGAAATATACCAAATGGAGTCAGAAATTGTTGAAATTTTGTGATGTGCCTTTGAATGGTATATTTCGAACACACAAAAACTATGGAGTTCAAATAAGTTCAAAAAAAATGAAATCCCTTTGTAAGAGATGAGTTCTCATTCGAAACCCTGCTACTTCGAGAGAGATTGTCAGTTTTGTACACGAACTGCATCCAGTTTTTGTCGTAGCCCTCTCAACTTTTTAACACATGCTATGTGTGTGAAATGATGATAGCATGCCAACTTTCAACATTTTCAGAGTTCATTTGTAGTGCTTCTCAATTTCAGGGTCAACTAGCTAAAAAAAAAGTAAATGCACGAAATATACCAAATGAAGTCAGAAATTGTTGAAATTTTGTTATGTGCCTTTGAATGGTGCATTTTGAACACACAAAAAGTATGGAGTTCAAATAAGTTTTAAAAAATGAAATCCCTTTGTAAGAGATGAGTTCTCGTTCGAAACCCTTCTACTTCGAGAGAGATTGTCAGTTTTGTACATGAACTGCATCCAGTTTTTGTCGTAGCACTCTCAACTTTTTAACACATGCTATGTGGGTGAAATGATGATAGCATTCCAACTTTCAACATTTTCAGAGTTCATTTGTAGTGCTTTTCAATTTCAGGGTCAACTAGCTTAAAAAAAAGTAAATGCACGAAATATACCAAATGAAGTCAAAAATTGTTGAAATTTTACGATGTGCCTTTTAATGGTGCATTTTGAACACACAAAAAGTATGGAGTTCAAATAAGTTCAAAAAAATGAAATCCCTTTGTAAGAGATGAGTTCTCGTTCGAAACCCTACTACTTCGAGAGAGATTGTCAGTTTTGTACACGAACT
This sequence comes from Hordeum vulgare subsp. vulgare, assembly GCF_904849725.1. Taxonomy (NCBI): domain Eukaryota; kingdom Viridiplantae; phylum Streptophyta; class Magnoliopsida; order Poales; family Poaceae; genus Hordeum; species Hordeum vulgare. The sequence goes on from NC_058524.1 coordinate 3,342,739, forward strand.
GCATCTAGTTTTTGTCGTAGCCCTCTCAACTTTTTAAAACATGCTATGTGGGTGAAATTAAGATACCATGCCAACTTTCAACATTTTCAAAGTTCATTTGTAGTGCTTTTCAATTTCAGGGTCAACTAGCTCAAAAAAAAGTAAATGCACGAAATATACCAAATGAAGTCAGAAATTGTTGAAATTTTGTGATGTGCCTTTGAATGGTGCATTTTGAACACACAAAAAGTATGGAGTACAAATAAGTTTTAAAAAATGAAATCCCTTTGTAAGAGATGAGTTCTCGTTCGAAACCCTCCTACTTCGAGAGAGATTGTCAGTTTTGTACACGAACTGCATCCAGTTTTTGTCGTAGCCCTCTCAACTTTTTAACACATGTTATGTGGGTGAAATTATGATAGCATGCCAACTTTCAACATTTTCAGAGTTCATTTGTAGTGCTCTTCAATTTCAGGGTCAACTAGCTCAAAAAAAATAAGTAAATGCACGAAATATACCAAATGAAGTCAAAAATTGTTGAAATTTTGTGATGTGCCTTTTAATGGTGCATTTTGAACACACAAAAAGTATGGAGTTCAAATAAGTTCAAAAAAATGAAATCCCTTTGTAAGAGATGAGTTCTCGTTCGAAACCCTACTACTTCGAGAGAGATTGTCAGTTTTGTACACGAACTGCATCCAGTTTTTGTCGTAGCCCTCTCATCTTTTTAAAACATGCTATGTGGGTGTAATTATGATACCATGCCAACTTTCAACATTTTCAGAGTTCATTTGTAGTGATTTTCAATTTCAGGGTCAAGTAGCTCAAAAAGAAATAAGTAAATGCACGAAATATACCAAATGAAGTCAGAAATTGTTGAAATTTTGTGATGTTCCTTTGAATGGTGCATTTTGAACACACAAAAATTATGGAGTTCAAATAAGTTCAAAGAAAATGAAATCCCTTTGTAAGAGATGAGTCCTCGTTCGAAACACTGCTACTTCGAGAGAGATTGTCAGTTTTGTACACGAACTGCATCCATTTTTTGTCGTAGCCCTCTCAACTTTTTAACACAAGATATGTGGGTGAAACGATGATAGCATGCCAACTTTCAACATTTTCAGAGTTCATTTGTAGTGCTCTTCAATTTCAGGGTAAACTAGCTCAAAAAAAATAAGTAAATGCACGAAATATACCAAATGGAGTCAGAAATTGTTGAAATTTTGTGATGTGCCTTTGAATGGTGCATTTTGAACACACAAAAAGTATGGAGTTCAAATAAGTTCAAAAAAAATGAAATCCCTTTGTAAGAGATGAGTTCTCGTTCGAAACCGTGCTACTTCGAGAGAGATTGTCAGTTTTATACACGAACTGCATCCAGTTTTCGTCGTAGCCCTCTCAGCTTTTTAACACATGCTATGTGGGTGAAATTATGATAGCATGCCAACTTTCAACATTTTCAGAGTTCATTTGTAGTGCTTTTCAATTTCAGGGTCAACTAGCTCAAAAAAAAAGTAAATGCACGAAATATACCAAATGAAGTCAGAAATTGTTGACATTTTGTGATGTGCCTTTGAATGGTGCATTTTGAACACACAAAAAGCATGGAGTTCAAATAAGTTCAAAGAAAATGAAATCCCTTTGTAAGAGATGAGTTCTCGTTCGAAACCCTGCTACTTCGAGAGAGATTGTCAGTTTTGTACACGAACTTCATCCATTTTTTGTCGTAGCCCTCTCAAATTTTTAACACAAGATATGTGGGTGAAATGATGATAGCATGCCAACTTTCAACATTTTCAGAGTTCATTTGTAGTGCTTTTTAATTTCAGGGTCAACTAGCTCAAAAAAAATAAGTAAATGCACGAAATATACCAAATGGAATCAGAAATTGTTGAAATTTTGTGATGTGCCTTTGAATGGTGCATTTTGAACACACAAAAAGTATGGAGTTCAAATAAGTTCAAAAAAATGAAATCCCTTTGTAAGAGATGAGTTCTCGTTCGAAACCCTACTACTTCGAGAGAGATTGTCAGTTTTGTACACGAACTGCATCCAGTTTTCGTCGTAGCCCTCTCAACTTTTTAACACATGCTATGTGGGTGAAATTATGATAGCATGCCAACTTTCAACATTTTCAGAGTTCATTTGTAGTGCTTTTCAATTTCAGGGTCAACTAGCTCAAAAAAATAAGTAAATGCACGAAATATACCAAATGAAGTCAGAAATTGTTGAAATTTTGTGATGTGCCTTTGAATGGTGCATTTTGAACACACAAAAAGTATGGAGTTCAAATAAATTCAAAAAAATGAAATCCCTTTGTAAGAGATGAGTTCTCGTTCGAAACCCTCCTACTTCGAGAGAGATTGTCAGTTTTGTACACGAACTGCATCCATTTTTTGTCGTAGCCCTCTTTACTTTTTAACACATGCTATGTGGGTGAAATGATGATAGCATGCCAACTTTCAACATTTTCAGAGTTCATTTGTAGTGCTTTTCAATTTCAGGGTCAACTAGCTCAAAAAAAATAAGTAAATGCACGAAATATACCAAATGGAGTCAGAAATTGTTGAAATTTTGTGATGTGCCTTTGAATGGTATATTTCGAACACACAAAAACTATGGAGTTCAAATAAGTTCAAAAAAAATGAAATCCCTTTGTAAGAGATGAGTTCTCATTCGAAACCCTGCTACTTCGAGAGAGATTGTCAGTTTTGTACACGAACTGCATCCAGTTTTTGTCGTAGCCCTCTCAACTTTTTAACACATGCTATGTGTGTGAAATGATGATAGCATGCCAACTTTCAACATTTTCAGAGTTCATTTGTAGTGCTTCTCAATTTCAGGGTCAACTAGCTAAAAAAAAAGTAAATGCACGAAATATACCAAATGAAGTCAGAAATTGTTGAAATTTTGTTATGTGCCTTTGAATGGTGCATTTTGAACACACAAAAAGTATGGAGTTCAAATAAGTTCAAAAAAAATGAAATCCCTTTGTAAGAGATGAGTTCTCGTTCGAAACCGTGCTACTTCGAGAGAGATTGTCAGTTTTGTACACGAACTGCATCCAGTTTTTGTCGTAGCCCTCTCAACTTTTTAACACATGCTATGTGGGTGAAATTATGATAGCATGCCAACTTTCAAGATTTACAGAGTTCATTTGTAGTGCTTTTCAATTTCAGGGTCAACTAGCTCAAAAAAATAAGTAAATGCACGAAATATACCAAATGGAGTCAGAAATTGTTGAAATTTTGTGATGTGCCTTTGAATGGTGCATTTTGAACACACAAAAAGTATGGGGTTCAAATAAGTTCAAAAAAAATGAAATCCCTTTGTAAGAGATGAGTTCTCGTTCGAAACCGTGCTACTTCGAGGGAGATTGTCAGTTTTGTACACGAACTGCATCCAGTTTTTGTCGTAGCCCTCTCAACTTTTTAACACATGCTATGTGGGTGAAATGATGATAGCATGCCAACTTTCAACATTTTCAGAGTTCATTTGTAGTGCTTTAAAATTTCAGGGTCAACTAGCTCAAAAAAAAGTAAATGCACGAAATAACCAAATGAAGTCAAAAATTGTTGAAATTTTGTGATGTGCCTTTGAATGGTGCATTTTGAACACACAAAAAGTATGGAGTTCAAATAAGTTCAAAAAAATGAAATCCCTTTGTAAGAGATGAGTTCTCGTTCGAAACCCTACTACTTCGAGAGAGATTGTCAGTTTTGTACACGAACTGCATCCATTTTTTGTCGTAGCCCTCTCAACTTTTTAACACCTGCTATGTGGGTGAAATGATGATAGCATGCCAACTTTCAACATTTTCAGAGTTCATTTGTAGTGCTTTTCAATTTCAGGGTCAACTAGCTCAAAAAAAATAAGTAAATGCACGAAATATACCAAATGGAGTCAGAAATTGTTGAAATTTTGTGATGTGCCTTTGAATGGTGCATTTTGAACACACAAAAAGTATGGAGTTCAAATAAGTTCAAAAAAATGAAATCCCTTTGTAAGAGATGAGTTCTCGTTCAAAACCCTCCTACTTCGACAAAGATTGTGAGTTTTGTACACAAACTGCATCCAGTTTTTGTCATAGCCCTCTCAACTTTTTAACACATGCTATGTGGGTGAAATTATGATAGCATGCCAACTTTCAACATTTTCAGAGTTCATTTGTAGTGCTTTTCAATTTCAGGGTCAACTAGCTCAAAAAAAATAAGTAAATGCACGAAATATACCAAATGAAGTCAGAAATTGTTGAAATTTTGTGATGTGCCTTTGAATGGTGCATTTTGAACACACAAAAAGTATGGAGTTCAAATAAGTTCAAAGAAAATGAAATCCCTTTGTAAGAGATGAGTTCTCGTTCGAAACCCTGCTACTTCGAGAGAGATTGTCAGTTTTGTACACGAACTGCATCCATTTTTTGTCGTAGCCCTCTCAACTTTTTAACACAAGATATGTGGGTGAAATAATGATAGCATGCCAACTTTCAACATTTTCAGAGTTCATTTGTAGTGCTTTTCAATTTGAGGGTCAACTAGCTCAAAAAAAAAGTAAATGCACGAAATATACCAAATGAAGTCAGAAATTGTTGAAATTTTGTGATGTGCCTTTGAATGGTGCATTTTGAACACACAAAAAGTATGGAGTTCAAATAAGTTCAAAAAAAATGAAATCCCTTTGTAAGAGATGAGTTCTCGTTCGAAACCCTGCTACTTCGAGAGAGATTGTTAGTTTTGTACACGAACTGCGTCCATTTTTAGTCGTAGCCCTCTCAACTTTTTAACACATGCTATGTGGGTGAAATGGTGATAGCATGCCAACTTTCAACATTTTCAGAGTTCATTTGTAGTGCTTTTCAATTTCAGGGTCACCTAGCTCAAAAAAAATTAGTAAATGCACGAAATATACCAAATGAAGTCAGAAATTGTTGAAATTTTGTGATGTGCCTTTGAATGGTGCACTTTGAACACACAAAAAGTCAGCAGTTCAAATAAGTTCAAAAAAAATTAAGTAAATGCACGAAATATACCAAATGGAGTCAGAAATTGTTGAAATTTTGTGATGTGCCTTTGAATGGTGCATTTTGAACACACAAAAAGTATGGAGTTCAAATAAGTTTAAAAAAATTGAAAACCCTTTGTAAGAGATGAGTTCTCGTTCGAAACCCTCCTACTTCGAGAGAGATTGTCAGTTTTGTACACGAACTGCATCCAGTTTTTGTTGTAGCCCTCTCAAATTTTTAACACATGCTATGTGGGTGAAATGATGATAGCATGCCAACTTTCAACATTTTCAGAGTTCATTTGTAGTGCTTTTCAATTTCAGGGTCAACTAGCTCAAAAAAAATAAGTAAATGCACGAAATATACCAAATGGAGTCAGAAATTGTTGAAATTTTGTGATGTGCCTTTGAATGGTGCATTTCGAACACACAAAAAGTATGGAGATCAAATAAGTTCAAAAAAAATGAAATCCCTTTGTAAGAGATGAGTTCTCGTTCGAAACCGTGCTACTTCGAGAGAGATTGTCAGTTTTATACACGAACTGCATCCAGTTTTTGTCGTAGCCCTCTCAACCTTTTAACACATGCTATGTGGGTGAAATGATGATAGCATGCCAACTTTCAACATTTTCAGAGTTCATTTGTAGTGTTTTTCAATTTCAGGGTCAACTAGCTCAAAAACAAATAAGTAAATGCACGAAATGTACCAAATGAAGTCAGAAATTGTTGAAATTTTGTGATGTGCCTTTGAATGGTGCATTTTGAACACACAAAAAGTATGGAGTTCAAATAAGTTCAAAGAAAATGAAATCCCTTTGTAAGAGATGAGTTCTCGTTCGAAACCCTGCTACTTCGAGAGAGATTGTCAGTTTTGTACACGAACTGCATCCATTTTTTGTCGTAGCCCTCTCAACTTTTTAACACAAGATATGTGGGTGAAATGATGATAGCATGCCAACTTTCAACATTTTCAGAGTTCATTTGTAGTGCTTTTCAATTTCAGGGTCAACTAGCTCAAAAAAAAAAAGTAAATGCATGAAATATACCAAATGGAGTCATAAATTGTTGAAATTTTGTGATGTGCCTTTGAATGGTGCATTTTGAACACACAAAAAGTATGGAGTTCAAATAAGTTTAAAAAAAATGAAATCCCTTTGTAAGAGATGAGTTCTCGTTCGAAACCCTCCTACTTCGAGAGAGATTGTCAGTTTTGTACACGAACTGCATCCAGTTTTTGTCGTAGCCCTCTCAACTTTTTAACACATGCTATGTCGGTGAAATGATGATAGCATGCCAACTTTCAACATTTTCAGAGTTCATTTGTAGTGCTTTTCAATTTCAGGGTTAACTAGCCCAAAAAAAATAAGTAAATGCACGAAATATACCAAATGGAGTCAGAAATTGTTGAAATTTTGCGATGTGCCTTTGAATGGTGCATTTTGAACACACAAAAAGTATGGAGTTCAAATAAGTTCAAAAAAATGAAATCCCTTTGTAAGAGATGAGTTCTCGTTCGAAACCGTGCTACTTCGAGGGAGATTGTCAGTTTTGTACACGAACTGCATCCAGTTTTTGTCGTAGCCCTCTCAACTTTTTAACACATGCTATGTGGGTGAAATTATGATAGCATGCCAACTTTCAACATTTTCAGAGTTCATTTGTAGTGCTTTAAAATTATAGGGTCAACTAGCTCAAAAAAAAAGTAAATGCACGAAATATACCAAATGAAGTCAAAAATTGTTGAAATTTTGTGATGTGCCTTTGAATGGTGCATTTTGAACACACAAAAAGTATGGAGTTCAAATAAGTTCAAAAAAATGAAATCCCTTTGTAAGAGATGAGTTCTCGTTCGAAACCCTACTACTTCGAGAGAGATTGTCAGTTTTGTACACGAACTGCATCCATTTTTTGTCGTAGCCCTCTCAACTTTTTTGCACATGCTATGTGGGTGAAATGATGATAGCATGCCAACTTTCAACATTTTCAGAGTTCATTTGTAGTGCTTTTCAATTTCAGGGTCAACTAGCTCACAAAAAATAAGTAAATGTACGAAATACACCAAATGGAGTCAGAAATTGTTGAAATTCTGTGATGTGCCTTTGAATGGTGCATTTTGAACACACAAAAAGTATGGAGTTCAAATAAGTTCAAAAAAAATGAAATCCCTTTGTAAGAGATGAGTTCTCGTTCGAAACCCTCCTACTTCGACAAAGATCGTGAGTTTTGTACACGAACTGCATCCAGTTTTTGTCATAGCCCTCTCAACTTTTTAACACATGCTATGTGGGTGAAATTATGATAGCGTGCCAACTTTCAACATTTTCAGAGTTCATTTGTAGTGCTTTTCAATTTCAGGGTCAACTAACTCAAAAAAATAAGTAAATGCACGAAATATACCAAATGAAGTCAGAAATTGTTGAAATTTTGTGATGTGCCTTTGAATGGTGCATTTTGAACACACAAAAAGTATGGAGTTCAAATAAGTTCAAAGAAAATGAAATCCCTTTGTAAGAGATGAGTTCTCGTTCGAAACCCTCCTACTTCGAGAAAGATTGTCAGTTTTGTACACGAACTGCATCCAGTTTTTGTCGTAGCCCTCTCAACTTTTTAACACATGCTATGTGGGTGAAATGATGATAGCATGCCAACTTTCAACATTTTCAGAGTTCATTTGTAGTGCTTTTCAATTTCAGGGTCAACTAGCTCAAAAAAAAAAGTAAATGCACGAAATATACCAAATGGAGTCAGAAATTGTTGAAATTTTGTGATGTGCCTTTGAATGGTGCATTTTGAACACACAAAAAGTATGGAGTTCAAATAAGTTCAAAGAAAATGAAATCCCTTTGTAAGAGATGAGTTCTCGTTCGAAACCCTCCTACTTCGAGAAAGATTGTCAGTTTTGTACACGAACTGCATCCAGTTTTTGTCGTAGCCCTCTCAACTTTTTAACACATGCTATGTGGGTGAAATGATGATAGCATGCCAACTTTCAACATTTTCAGAGTTCATTTGTAGTGCTTTTCAATTTCAGGGTCAACTAGCTCAAAAAAAAAAGTAAATGCACGAAATATACCAAATGGAGTCAGAAATTGTTGAAATTTTGTGATGTGCCTTTGAATGGTGCATTTTGAACACACAAAAAGTATGGAGTTCAAATAAGTTCAAAAAAAATGAAATCCCTTTGTAAGAGATGAGTTCTCGTTCGAAACCCTACTACTTCGAGAGAGATTGTCAGTTTTGTACACGAACTGCATCCATTTTTTGTCGTAGCCCTCTCAACTTTTTAACACAAGATATGTGGGTGAAATGATGATAGCATGCCAACTTTCAACATTTTCAGAGTTCATTTGTAGTGCTTTTCAATTTCAGGGTCAACTAGCTCAAAAAAAAAAGTAAATGCACGAAATATACCAAATGGAGTCAGAAATTGTTGAAATTTTGTGATGTGCCTTTGAATGGTGCATTTTGAACACACAAAAAGTATGGAGTTCAAATAAGTTCAAAAAAAATGAAATCCCTTTGTAAGAGATGAGTTCTCGTTCGAAACCCTACTACTTCGAGAGAGATTGTCAGTTTTGTACACGAACTGCATCCAGTTTTCGTCGTAGCCCGCTCAACTTTTTAACACATGCTATGTGGGTGCAATTATGATAGCATGCCAACTTTCAACATTTTCAGAGTTCATTTGTAGTGCTTTTCAATTTCAGGGTCAACTAGCTCAAAAAAATAAGTACATGCACGAAATATACCAAATGAAGTCAGAAATTGTTGAAATTTTGTGATGTGCCTTTGAATGGTGCATTTTGAACACACAAAAAGTATGGAGTTCAAATAAATTCAAAAAAATGAAATCCCTTTGTAAGAGATGAGTTCTCGTTCGAAACCCTCCTACTTCGAGAGAGATTGTCAGTTTTGTACACGAACTGCATCCATTTTTTGTCGTAGCCCTCTTTACTTTTTAACACATGCTATGTTGGTGAAATGATGATAGCATGCCAACTTTCAACATTTTCAGAGTTCATTTGTAGTGCTTTTCAATTTCAGGGTCAACTAGCTCAAAAAAAAAAGTAAATGCACGAAATATACCAAATGGAGTCAGAAATTGTTGAAATTTTGTGATGTGCCTTTGAATGGTATATTTCGAACACACAAAAACTATGGAGTTCAAATAAGTTCAAAAAAAATGAAATCCCTTTGTAAGAGATGAGTTCTCATTCGAAACCCTGCTACTTCGAGAGAGATTGTCAGTTTTGTACACGAACTGCATCCAGTTTTTGTCGTAGCCCTCTCAACTTTTTAACACATGCTATGTGTGTGAAATGATGATAGCATGCCAACTTTCAACATTTTCAGAGTTCATTTGTAGTGCTTCTCAATTTCAGGGTCAACTAGCTAAAAAAAAGTAAATGCACGAAATATACCAAATGAAGTCAGAAATTGTTGAAATTTTGTTATGTGCCTTTGAATGGTGCATTTTGAACACACAAAAAGTATGGAGTTCAAATAAGTTTTAAAAAATGAAATCCCTTTGTAAGAGATGAGTTCTCGTTCGAAACCCTTCTACTTCGAGAGAGATTGTCAGTTTTGTACATGAACTGCATCCAGTTTTTGTCGTAGCACTCTCAACTTTTTAACACATGCTATGTGGGTGAAATGATGATAGTATTCCAACTTTCAACATTTTCAGAGTTCATTTGTAGTGCTTTTCAATTTCAGGGTCAACTAGCTTAAAAAAAAGTAAATGCACGAAATATACCAAATGAAGTCAAAAATTGTTGAAATTTTACGATGTGCCTTTTAATGGTGCATTTTGAACACACAAAAAGTATGGAGTTCAAATAAGTTCAAAAAAATGAAATCCCTTTGTAAGAGATGAGTTCTCGTTCGAAACCCTACTACTTCGAGAGAGATTGTCAGTTTTGTACACGAACTGCATCTAGTTTTTGTCGTAGCCCTCTCAACTTTTTAAAACATGCTATGTGGGTGAAATTAAGATACCATGCCAACTTTCAACATTTTCAAAGTTCATTTGTAGTGCTTTTCAATTTCAGGGTCAACTAGCTCAAAAAAAAGTAAATGCACGAAATATACCAAATGAAGTCAGAAATTGTTGAAATTTTGTGATGTGCCTTTGAATGGTGCATTTTGAACACACAAAAAGTATGGAGTACAAATAAGTTTTAAAAAATGAAATCCCTTTGTAAGAGATGAGTTCTCGTTCGAAACCCTCCTACTTCGAGAGAGATTGTCAGTTTTGTACACGAACTGCATCCAGTTTTTGTCGTAGCCCTCTCAACTTTTTAACACATGTTATGTGGGTGAAATTATGATAGCATGCCAACTTTCAACATTTTCAGAGTTCATTTGTAGTGCTCTTCAATTTCAGGGTCAACTAGCTCAAAAAAAATAAGTAAATGCACGAAATATACCAAATGAAGTCAAAAATTGTTGAAATTTTGTGATGTGCCTTTTAATGGTGCATTTTGAACACACAAAAAGTATGGAGTTCAAATAAGTTCAAAAAAATGAAATCCCTTTGTAAGAGATGAGTTCTCGTTCGAAACCCTACTACTTCGAGAGAGATTGTCAGTTTTGTACACGAACTGCATCCAGTTTTTGTCGTAGCCCTCTCATCTTTTTAAAACATGCTATGTGGGTGTAATTATGATACCATGCCAACTTTCAACATTTTCAGAGTTCATTTGTAGTGATTTTCAATTTCAGGGTCAAGTAGCTCAAAAAGAAATAAGTAAATGCACGAAATATACCAAATGAAGTCAGAAATTGTTGAAATTTTGTGATGTTCCTTTGAATGGTGCATTTTGAACACACAAAAATTATGGAGTTCAAATAAGTTCAAAGAAAATGAAATCCCTTTGTAAGAGATGAGTCCTCGTTCGAAACACTGCTACTTCGAGAGAGATTGTCAGTTTTGTACACGAACTGCATCCATTTTTTGTCGTAGCCCTCTCAACTTTTTAACACAAGATATGTGGGTGAAACGATGATAGCATGCCAACTTTCAACATTTTCAGAGTTCATTTGTAGTGCTCTTCAATTTCAGGGTAAACTAGCTCAAAAAAAATAAGTAAATGCACGAAATATACCAAATGGAGTCAGAAATTGTTGAAATTTTGTGATGTGCCTTTGAATGGTGCATTTTGAACACACAAAAAGTATGGAGTTCAAATAAGTTCAAAAAAAATGAAATCCCTTTGTAAGAGATGAGTTCTCGTTCGAAACCGTGCTACTTCGAGAGAGATTGTCAGTTTTATACACGAACTGCATCCAGTTTTCGTCGTAGCCCTCTCAGCTTTTTAACACATGCTATGTGGGTGAAATTATGATAGCATGCCAACTTTCAACATTTTCAGAGTTCATTTGTAGTGCTTTTCAATTTCAGGGTCAACTAGCTCAAAAAAAAAGTAAATGCACGAAATATACCAAATGAAGTCAGAAATTGTTGACATTTTGTGATGTGCCTTTGAATGGTGCATTTTGAACACACAAAAAGCATGGAGTTCAAATAAGTTCAAAGAAAATGAAATCCCTTTGTAAGAGATGAGTTCTCGTTCGAAACCCTGCTACTTCGAGAGAGATTGTCAGTTTTGTACACGAACTTCATCCATTTTTTGTCGTAGCCCTCTCAAATTTTTAACACAAGATATGTGGGTGAAATGATGATAGCATGCCAACTTTCAACATTTTCAGAGTTCATTTGTAGTGCTTTTTAATTTCAGGGTCAACTAGCTCAAAAAAAATAAGTAAATGCACGAAATATACCAAATGGAATCAGAAATTGTTGAAATTTTGTGATGTGCCTTTGAATGGTGCATTTTGAACACACAAAAAGTATGGAGTTCAAATAAGTTCAAAAAAATGAAATCCCTTTGTAAGAGATGAGTTCTCGTTCGAAACCCTACTACTTCGAGAGAGATTGTCAGTTTTGTACACGAACTGCATCCAGTTTTCGTCGTAGCCCTCTCAACTTTTTAACACATGCTATGTGGGTGAAATTATGATAGCATGCCAACTTTCAACATTTTCAGAGTTCATTTGTAGTGCTTTTCAATTTCAGGGTCAACTAGCTCAAAAAAATAAGTAAATGCACGAAATATACCAAATGAAGTCAGAAATTGTTGAAATTTTGTGATGTGCCTTTGAATGGTGCATTTTGAACACACAAAAAGTATGGAGTTCAAATAAATTCAAAAAAATGAAATCCCTTTGTAAGAGATGAGTTCTCGTTCGAAACCCTCCTACTTCGAGAGAGATTGTCAGTTTTGTACACGAACTGCATCCATTTTTTGTCGTAGCCCTCTTTACTTTTTAACACATGCTATGTGGGTGAAATGATGATAGCATGCCAACTTTCAACATTTTCAGAGTTCATTTGTAGTGCTTTTCAATTTCAGGGTCAACTAGCTCAAAAAAAATAAGTAAATGCACGAAATATACCAAATGGAGTCAGAAATTGTTGAAATTTTGTGATGTGCCTTTGAATGGTATATTTCGAACACACAAAAAGTATGGAGTTCAAATAAGTTCAAAAAAATGAAATCCCTTTGTAAGAGATGAGTTCTCGTTCGAAACCCTGCTACTTCGAGAGAGATTGTCAGTTTTATACACGAACTGCATCCAGTTTTTGTCGTAGCCCTCTCAACTTTTTAACACATGCTATGTGGGTGAAATGATGATAGCATGCCAACTTTGAACATTTTCAGAGTTCATTTGTAGTGCTTTTCAATTTCAGGGTCAACTAGGTCAAAAAAAAAGTAAATGCACGAAATATACCAAATGAAGTTAGAAATTGTTGAAATTTTGTGATGTGCCTTTGAATGGTGCATTTTGAACACACAAAAAGTATGGAGTTCAAATAAGTTTTAAAAAATGAAATCCCTTTGTAAGAGATGAGTTCTCGTTCGAAACCCTTCTACTTCGAGAGAGATTGTTAGTTTTGTACATGAACTGCATCCAGTTTTTGTCGTAGCACTCTCAACTTTTTAACACATGCTATGTGGGTGAAATTATGATAGCGTTCCAACTTTCAACATTTTCAGAGTTCATTTGTAGTGCTTTTCAATTTCAGGGTCAACTAACTCAAAAAAAAAGTAAATGCACGAAATATACCAAATGAAGTCAAAAATTGTTGAAATTTTGTGATGTGCCTTTTAATGGTGCATTTTGAATACACAAAAAGTATGGAGTTCAAATAAGTTCAAAAAAATGAAATCCCTTTGTAAGAGATGAGTTCTTGTTCGAAACCCTACTACTTCGAGAGAGATTGTCAGTTTTGTACACGAACTGCATCCAGTTTTTGTCATAGCCCTCTCAACTTTTTAAAACATGCTATGTGGGTGAAATTATGATACCATGCCAACTTTCAACATTTTCAGAGTTCATTTGTAGTGCTTTTCAATTTCAGGGTCAACTAGCTCAAAAAAAAATTAAATGCACGAAATATACCAAATGAAGTCAGAAATTGTTGAAATTTTGTGATGTGCCTTTGAATGGTGCATTTTGAACACACAAAAAGTATGGAGTTCAAAAAATTTTAAAAAATGAAATCCCTTTGTAAGAGATGAGTTCTCGTTCGAAACCCTCCTACTCCGAGAGAGATTGTCAGTTTTCTACACGAACTGCATCCAGTTTTTGTCGTAGCCCTCTCAACTTTTAACACATGCTATGTGGGTGAAATGATGATAGCATGCCAACTTTCAACATTTTCACAGTTCATTTGTAGTGCTCTTCAATTTCAGGGTCAACTAGCTCAAAAAAAATAAGTAAATGCACGAAATATACCAAATGAAGTCAAAAATTGTTGAAATTTTGTGATGTGCCTTTTAATGGTGCATTTTGAACACACAAAAAGTATGGAGTTCAAATAAGTTCAAAAAAATGAAATCCCTTTGTAAGAGATGAGTTCTCGTTCGAAACCCTACTACTTCGACAGAGATTGTCAGTTTTGTACACGAACTGCATCCAGTTTTTGTCGTAGCCCTCTCATCTTTTTAAAACATGCTATGTGGGTGTAATTATGATACCATGCCAACTTTCAACATTTTCAGAGTTCATTTGTAGTGATTTTCAATTTCAGGGTCAACTAGCTCAAAAACAAATAAGTAAATGCACGAAATATACCAAATGAACTCAGAAATTGTTGAAATTTTGTGATGTGCCTTTGAATGGTGCATTTTGAACACACAAAAAGTATGGAGTTCAAATAAGTTCAAAGAAAATGAAATCCCTTTGTAAGAGATGAGTTCTCGTTCGAAACCCTCCTACTTCGAGAGAGATTGTCAGTTTTGTACACGAACTGCATCCATTTTTTGTCGTAGCCCTCTCAACTTTTTAACACAAGATATGTGGGTGAAATGATGATAGCATGCCAACTTTCAACATTTTCAGAGTTCATTTGTAGTGCTTTTCAATTTCAGGGTCAACTAGCTCAAAAAAAATAAGTAAATGCACGAAATATACCAAATGAAGTCAGAAATTGTTGAGATTTTGTGATGTGCCTTTGAATGGTGCATTTTGAACACACAAAAAGTATGGAGTTCAAATAAGTTCAAACAAAATCAAATCCCTTTGTAAGAGATGAGTTCTCGTTCGAAACCGTGCTACTTCGAGAGAGATTGTCAGTTTTGTACACGAACTGCATCCAGTTTTCGTCGTAGCCCTCTCAACTTTTTAACACATGCTATGTGGGTGAAATTATGATAGCATGCCAACTTTCAACATTTTCAGAGTTCATTTGTAGTGCTTTTCAATTTCAGGGTCAACTAGCTCAAAAAAATAAGTAAATGCACGAAATATACCAAATGGAGTCAAAGTTGTTGAAATTTTGTGATGTGCCTTTGAATGGTATATTTCGAACACAAAAAGTATGGAGTTCAAATAATTTCAAAAAAATGAAATCCCTTTGTAAGAGATGAGTTCTCGTACGAAACCCTGCTACTTCGAGAGAGATTGTCAGTTTTGTACACGAACTGCATCCAGTTTTTGTCGTAGCCCTTTCAACTTCTTACCACATGCTATGTGGGTGAAATGATGATAGCATGCCAACTTTCAACATTTTCAGAGTTCATTTGTAGTGCTTTTTAATTTTAGGGTCAACTAGCTCAAAAAAAAAGTAAATGCACGAAATATACCAAATGAAGTCAGAAATTGTTGAAATTTTGTGATGTGCCTTTGAATGGTGCATTTTGAACACACAAAAAGTATGGAGTTCAAATAAGTTCAAAGAAAATGAAATCCCTTTGTAAGAGATGAGTTCTCGTTCGAAACCCTGCTACTTCGAGAGAGATTGTCAGTTTTGTACACGAACTTCATCCATTTTTTGTCGTAGCCCTCTCAAATTTTTAAAACAAGATATGTGGGTGAAACGATGATAGCATGCCAACTTTCAACATTTTCAGAGTTCATTTGTAGTGCTTTTTAATTTCAGGGTCAACTAGCTCAAAAAAAATAAATAAATGCACGAAATATACCAAATGGAATCAGAAATTGTTGAAATTTTGTGATGTGCCTTTGAATGGTGCATTTTGAACACACAAAAAGTCTGGAGTTCAAATAAGTTCAAAAAAATAAAATCCCTTTGTAAGAGATGAGTTCTCGTTCGAAACCCTACTACTTCGAGAGAGATTGTCAGTTTTGTACACGAACTGCATCCAGTTTTCGTCGTAGCCCTCTCAACTTTTTAACACAAGATATGTGGGTGAAATGATGATAGCATGCCAACTTTCAACATTTTCAGAGTTCATTTGTAGTGCTTTTCAATTTCAGGGTCAACTAGCTCAAAAAAAAGTAAATGCACGAAATATACCAAATGAAGTCAGAAATTGTTGAAATTTTGTGATGTGCCTTTGAATGGTGCATTTTGAACACACAAAAAGTATGGAGTTCAAATAAGTTTTAAAAAATGAAATCCCTTTGTAAGAGATGAGTTCTCGTTCGAAACCCTCCTACTTCGAGAGAGATTGTCAGTTTTGTACACGAACTGCATCCAGTTTTTGTCGTAGCCCTCTCAACTTTTTAACACATGCTATGTGGGTGAAATGATGATAGCATGCCAACTTTCAACATTTTCAGAGTTCATTTGTAGTGCTCTTCAATTTCAGGGTCAACTAGCTCAAAAAAAAAAGTAAATGCACGAAATATACCAAATGAAGTCAAAAATTGTTGAAATTTTGTGATGTGCCTTTTAATGGTGCATTTTGAACACACAAAAAGTATGGAGTTCAAATAAGTTCAAAAAATTGAAATCCCTTTGTAAGAGATGAGTTCTCGTTCGAAACCCTACTACTTCGAGAGAGATTGTCAGTTTTGTACACGAACTGCATCCAGTTTTTGTCGTAGCCCTCTCATCTTTTTAAAACATGCTATGTGGGTGTAATTATGATACCATGCCAACTTTCAACATTTTCAGAGTTCATTTGTAGTGCTTTTCAATTTCAGGGTCAACTAGCTCAAAAAAAAAAGTAAATGCACGAAATATACCAAATGGAGTCAGAAATTGTTGAAATTTTGTGATGTGCCTTTGAATGGTGCATTTTGAACACACAAAAAGTATGGAGTTCAAATAAGTTCAAAAAAATGAAATCCCTTTGTAAGAGATGAGTTCTCGTTCGAAACCGTGCTACTTCGAGAGAGATTGTCAGTTTTGTACACGAACTGCATCCAGTTTTCGTCGTAGCCCTCTCAACTTTTTAACACATGCTATGTGGGTGAAATTATGATAGCATGCCAACTTTCAACATTTTCAGAGTTCATTTGTAGTGCTTTTCAATTTCAGGGTCAACTAGCTCAAAAAAAATAAGTAAATGCACGAAATATACCAAATGGAGTCAAAATTGTTGAATTTTTTTGATGTGCCTTTGAATGGTATATTTCGAACACACA
Source organism: Hordeum vulgare subsp. vulgare (assembly GCF_904849725.1). NCBI lineage: Eukaryota > Viridiplantae > Streptophyta > Magnoliopsida > Poales > Poaceae > Hordeum > Hordeum vulgare. Next base: position 3,359,620 of record NC_058524.1, read on the forward strand.
AAAAGTATGGAGTTCAAATAATTTCAAAAAAAATGAAATCCCTTTGTAAGAGATGAGTTCTCGTACGAAACCGTGCTACTTCGAGAGAGATTGTCAGTTTTGTACACAAACTGCATCCAGTTTTTGTCGTAGCCCTCTCAACTTCTTACCACATGCTATGTGGGTGAAATGATGATAGCATGCCAACTTTCAACATTTTCAGAGTTCATTTGTAGTGCTTTTCAATTTCAGGGTCAACTAGCTCAAAAAAAAGTAAATGCACGAAATATACCAAATGAAGTCAGAAATTGTTGAAATTTTGTGATGTGCCTTTGAATGGTGCATTTTGAACACACAAAAAGTATGGAGTTCAAATAAGTTCAAAGAAAATGAAATCCCTTTGTAAGAGATGAGTTCTCGTTCGAACCCTGCTACTTCGAGAGAGATTGTCAGTTTTGTACACGAACTTCATCCATTTTTTGTCGTAGCCCTCTCAAATTTTTAACACAAGATATGTGGGTGAAATGATGATAGCATGCCAACTTTCAACATTTTCAGAGTTCATTTGTAGTGCTTTTTAATTTCAGGGTCAACTAGCTCAAAAAAAATAAGTAAATGCACGAAATATACCAAATGGAATCAGAAATTGTTTAAATTTTGTGATGTGCCTTTGAATTGTGCATTTTGAGCACACAAAAAGTATGGAGTTCAAATAAGTTCAAAAAAATGAAATCCCTTTGTAAGAGATGAGTTCTCGTTCGAAACCCTACTACTTCGAGAGAGATTGTCAGTTTTGTACACGAACTGCATCCAGTTTTCGTCGTAGCCCTCTCAACTTTTTAACACATGCTATGTGGGTGAAATGATGATAGCATGCCAACTTTCAACATTTTCAGAGTTCATTTGTAGTGCTTTTCAATTTCAGGGTCAACTAGCTCAAAAAATAAGTAAATGCACGAAATATACCAAATGAAGTCAGAAATTGTTGAAATTTTGTGATGTGCCTTTGAATGGTGCATTTTGAACACACAAAAAGTATGGAGTTCAAATAAATTCAAAAAAATGAAATCCCTTTGTAAGAGATGAGTTCTCGTTCGAAACCCTCCTACTTCGAGAGAGATTGTCAGTTTTGTACACGAACTGCATCCGTTTTTTGTCGTAGCCCTCTTTACTTTTTAACACATGCTATGTGGGTGAAATGATGATAGCATGCCAACTTTCAACATTTTCAGAGTTCATTTGTAGTGCTTTTCAATTTCAGGGTCAACTAGCTCAAAAAAAATAAGTAAATGCACGAAATATACCAAATGGAGTCAGAAATTGTTGAAATTTTGTGATGTGCCTTTGAATGGTACATTTCGAACACACAAAAAGTATGGAGTTCAAATAAGTTCAAAAAAATGAAATCCCTTTGTAAGAGATGAGTTCTCGTTCGAAACCCTTCTACTTCGAGAGAGATTGTCAGTTTTGTACACGAACTGCATCCAGTTTTTGTCGTAGCCCTCTCAACTTTTAACACATGCTATGTGGGTGAAATGATGATAGCATGCCAACTTTGAACATTTTCAGAGTTCATTTGTAGTGCTTTTCAATTTCAGGGTCAACTAGCTCAAAAAAAAGTAAATGCACGAAATATACCAAATGAAGTCAGAAATTGTTGAAATTTTGTGATGTGCCTTTGAATGGTGCATTTTGAACACACAAAAAGTATGGAGTTCAAATAAGTTTTAAAAAATGAAATCCCTTTGTAAGAGATGAGTTCTCGTTCGAAACCCTTCTACTTCGAGAGAGATTGTTAGTTTTGTACATGAACTGCATCCAGTTTTTGTCGTAGCACTCTCAACTTTTTAACACATGCTATGTGGGTGAAATTATGATAGCATTCCAACTTTCAACATTTTCAGAGTTCATTTGTAGTGCTTTTCAATTTCAGGGTCAACTAACTCAAAAAAAAAGTAAATGCACGAAATATACCAAATGAAGTCAAAAATTGTTGAAATTTTGTGATGTGCCTTTTAATGGTGCATTTTGAATACACAAAAACTATGGAGTTCAAATAAGTTCAAAAAAATGAAATCCCTTTGTAAGAGATGAGTTCTTGTTCGAAACCCTACTACTTCGAGAGAGATTGTCAGTTTTGTACACGAACTGCATCCAGTTTTTGTCATAGCCCTCTCAACTTTTTAAAACATGCTATGTGTGTGAAATTATGATACCATGCCAACTTTCAACATTTTCAGAGTTCATTTGTAGTGCTTTTCAATTTCAGGGTCAACTAGCTCAAAAAAAATAAGTAAATGCACGAAATATACCAAATGGAGTCAGAAATTGTTGAAATTTTGTGATGTGCCTTTGAATGGTGCATTTTGAACACACAAAAAGTATGGAGTTGAAAGAAGTTCAAAAAAATGAAATCCCTTTGTAACAGATGAGTTCTCGTTAGAAACCGTGCTACTTCGAGAGAGATTGTCAGTATTGTACACGAACTGCATCCAGTTTTTGTCGTAGCCCTCTCAACCTTTTAACACATGCTATGTGGGTGAAATGATGATAGCATGCCAACTTTCAACATTTTCAGAGTTCATTTGTAGTGCTTTTCAATTTCAGGGTCAACTAGCTCAAAAACAAATAAGTAAATGCACGAAATATACCAAATGAAGTCAGAAATTGTTGAAATTTTGTGATGTGCCTTTGAATGGTGCATTTTGAACACACAAAAAGTATGGAGTTCAAATAAGTTCAAAAAATATGAAATCCCATTGTAAGAGATGAGTTCTCGTTCGAAACCCTGCTACTTCGAGAGAGATTGTTAGTTTTGTACACGAACTGCGTCCATTTTTAGTCGTAGCCCTCTCAACTTTTTAACACATGCTATGTGGGTGAAATGATGATAGCATGCCAACTTTCAACATTTTCAGAGTTCATTTGTAGTGCTTTTCAATTTCAGGGTCAACTAGCTCAAAAAAAAAAGTAAATGCACGAAATATACCAAATGGAGTCAGAAATTGTTGAAATTTTGTGATGTGCCTTTGAATGGTATATTTCGAACACACAAAAAGTATGGAGTTCAAATAAGTTAAAAAAATGAAATCCCTTTGTAAGAGATGAGTTCTCGTTCGAAACCCTGCTACTTCGAGAGAGATTGTTAGTTTTGTACATGAACTGCATCCAGTTTTTGTCGTAGCACTCTCAACTTTTTAACACATGCTATGTGGGTGAAATTATGATAGCATTCCAACTTTCAACATTTTCAGAGTTCATTTGTATTGCTTTTCAATTTCAGGGTCAACTAACTAAAAAAAAAAGTAAATGCACGAAATATACCAAATGAAGTCAAAAATTGTTGAAATTTTGTGATGTGCCTTTTAATGGTGCATTTTGAATACACAAAAAGTATGGAGTTCAAATAAGTTCAAAAAAATGAAATCCCTTTGTAAGAGATGAGTTCTTGTTCGAAACCCTACTACTCCGAGAGAGATTGTCAGTTTTGTACACGAACTGCATCCAGTTTTTGTCATAGCCCTCTCAACTTTTTAAAACATGCTATGTGGGTGAAATTATGATACCATGCCAACTTTCAACATTTTCAGAGTTCATTTGTAGTGCTTTTCAATTTCAGGGTCAACTAGCTCAAAAAAAATTAAATGCACGAAATATACCAAATGAAGTCAGAAATTGTTGAAATTTTGTGATGTGCCTTCGAATGGTGCATTTTGAACACACAAAAAGTATGGAGTTCAAAAAATTTTAAAAAATGAAATCCCTTTGTAAGAGATGAGTTCTCGTTCGAAACCCTCCTACTTCGAGAGAGATTGTCAGTTTTGTACACGAACTGCATCCAGTTTTTGTCGTAGCCCTCTCAACTTTTTAACACATGCTATGTGGGTGAAATGATGATAGCATGCCAACTTTCAACATTTTCAGAGTTCATTTGTAGTGCTCTTCAATTTCAGGGTCAAGTAGCTCAAAAAAAAAGTAAATGCACGAAATATACCAAATGAAGTCAAAAATTGTTGAAATTTTGTGATGTGCCTTTTAATGGTGCATTTTGAACACACAAAAAGTATGGAGTTCAAATAAGTTCAAAAAAATGAAATCCCTTTGTAAGAGATGAGTTCTCGTTCGAAACCCTACTACTTCGAGAGAGATTGTCAGTTTTGTACACGAACTTCATCCAGTTTTTGTCGTAGCCCTCTCATCTTTTTAAAACATTCTATGTGGGTGTAATTATGATAGCATGCCAACTTTCAACATTTTCAGAGTTCATTTGTAGTGCTTTTCAATTTCAGGGTCAACTAGCTCAAAAACAAATAAGTAAATGCATGAAATATACCAAATGAAGTCAGAAATTGTTGAAATTTTGTGTTGTGCCTTTGAATGGTGCATTTTGAACACACAAAAAGTATGGAGTTCAAATAAGTTAAAAAAAATGAAATCCCTTTGTAAGAGATGAGTTCTCGTTCGAAACCGTGCTACTTCGAGAGAGATTGTCAGTTTTGTACACGAACTGCATCCAGTTTTCGTCGTAGCCCTCTCAACTTTCTAACACATGCTATGTGGGTGAAATTATGATAGCATGCCAACTTTCAACATTTTCAGAGTTCATTTGTAGTGCTTTTCAATTTCAGGGTCAACTAGCTCAAAAAAATAAGTAAATGCACGAAATATACCAAATGAAGTCAGAAATTGTTGAAATTTTGTGATGTGCCTTTGTATGGTGCATTTTGAACACACAAAAAGTATGGAGTTCAAATAAATTCAAAAAAATGAAATCCCTCTGTAAGAGATGAGTTCTCGTTCGAAACCCTCCTACTTCGAGAGAGATTGTCAGTTTTGTACACGAACCGCGTCCATTTTTTGTCGTAGCCCTCTTTGCTTTTTAACACATGCTATGTGGGTGAAATGATGATAGCATGCCAACTTTCAACATTTTCAGAAATCATTTGTAGTGCTTTTCAATTTCAGGGTCAACTAGCTCAAAAAAAATAAGTAAATGCACGAAATATACCAAATGGAGTCAGAAATTGTTGAAATTTTGTGATGTGCCTTTGAATGGTATATTTCAAACACACAAAAAGTATGGAGTTCAAATAAGTTCAAAAAAATGAAATCCCTTTGTAAGAGATGAGTTCTCGTTCGAAACCCTGCTACTTCGAGAGAGATTGTCAGTTTTGTACACGAACTGCATCCAGTTTTTGTCGTAGCCCTCTCAACTTTTTAACAAATGCTATGTGGGTGAAATGATGATAGCATGCCAACTTTCAACATTTTCAGAGTTCATTTGTAGTGCTTTTCAATTTCAGGGTCAACTAGCTCAAAAAAAAAGTAAATGCACGAAATATACCAAATGAAGTCCGAAATTGTTGAAATTTCGTGATGTGCCTTTGAATGGTGCATTTTGAACACACAAAAAGTATGGAGTTCAAATAAGTTTAAAAAAATGAAATCCCTTTGTAAGAGATGATTTCTCGTTCGAAACCCTTCTACTTCGAGAGAGATTGTCAGTTTTGTACATGAACTGCATCCAATTTTTGTCGTAGCCCTTTCAACTTTTTAACACATGCTATGTGGGTGAAATGATGATAGCATTCCAACTTTCAACATTTTCAGAGTTCATTTGTAGAGCTTTTCAATTTGAGGGTCAACTAGCTCAAAAAAAAGTAAATGCACGAAATATACCAAATGAAGTCAGAAATTGTTCAAATTTTGTGATGTGCCTTTGAATGGTGCATTTTGAACACACAAAAAGTATGGAGTTCAAATAAGTTCAAAAAAATGAAATCCCTTTGTAAGAGATGAGTTCTCGTTCGAAACCCTACTACTTCGAGAGAGATTGTCAGTTTTGTACACGAACTGCATCCAGTTTTTGTTGTAGCCCTCTCAACTTTTTAAAACATGCTATGTGGGTGCAATTATGATACCATGCCAACTTTCAACATTTTCAGAGTTAATTTGTAGTGCTTTTCAATTTCAGGGTCAACTAGCTCAAAAACAAATAAGTAAATGCACGAAATATACCAAATGAAGTCAGAAATTGTTGAAATTTTATGATGTGCCTTTGAATGGTGCATTTTGAACATACAAAAAGTATGGAGTTCAAATAAGTTCAAAAAAAATGAAATCCCTTTGTAAGAGATGAGTTCTCGTTCGAAACCCTGCTACTTCGAGAGAGATTGTTAGTTTTGTACACGAACTGCGTCCATTTTTAGTCGTAGCCCTCTCAACTTTTTAACACATGCTATGTGGGTGAAATGATGATAGCATGCCAAATTTCAACATTTTCAGAGTTCATTTGTAGTGCTTTTCAATTTCAGGGTCACCTAGCTCAAAAAAAAACAAGTAAATGCACGAAATATACCAAATGAAGTGAGAAATTGTTGAAATTTTGTGATGTGCCTTTGAATGGTGCACTTTGAACACACAAAAAGTAAGGAGTTCAAATAAGTTTTAAAAAATGAAATCCCTTTGTAAGAGATGAGTTCTCGTTCGAAACCCTGCTACTTCGAGAGAGATTGTCAGTTTTCTACACGAACTGCATCCAGTTTTGGTCGTAGCCCTCTCAGCTTTTTAACACATGCTATGTGGGTGAAATGATGATAGCATGCCAACTTTCAACATTTTCAGAGTTCATTTGTAGTGCTTTTCAATTTCAGGGTCAACTAGCTCAAAAAAAAAAGTAAATGCACGAAATATACCAAATGAAGTCAAAAATTGTTGAAACTTTGTGATGTGCCTTTTAATGGTGCATTTTGAATACACAATAAGTATGGAGTTCAAATAAGTTCAAAAAAATGAAATCCCTTTGTAAGAGATGAATTCTCGTTCGAAACCCTACTACTTCGAGAGAGATTGTCAGTTTTGTACACGAACTGCATCCAGTTTTTGTCGTAGCCCTCTCAACTTTTTAAAACATGCTATGTGGGTGAAATTATGATACCATGCCAACTTTCAACATTTTCAGAGTTCATTTGTAGTGCTTTTCAATTTCAGGGTCAACTAGCTCAAAAACAAATAAGTAAATGCACGAAATATACCAAATGAAGTCAGAAATTGTTGAAATTTTGTGATGTGCCTTTGAATGGTGCATTTTGAACACACAAAAAGTATGGAGTTCAAATAAGTTCAAAAAAATGAAATCCCTTTGTAAGAGATGAGTTCTCGTTCGAAACCCTGCTACTTCGAGAGAGATTGTCAGTTTTGTACACGAACTGCATCCAGTTTTCGTCGTAGCCCTCTCAACTTTTTAACACATGCTATGTGGGTGAAATTATGATAGCATGCCAACTTTGAACATTTTGAGAGTTCATTTGTAGTGCTTTTCAATTACAGGGTCAACTAGCTCAAAAAAATAAGTAAATGCACGAAATATACCAAATGAAGTCAGAAATTGTTGAAATTTTGTGATGTGCCTTTGAATGGTGCATTTTGAACACACAAAAAGTATGGAGTTCAAATAAGTTCAAAAAAAAAATGAAATCCCTTTGTAAGAGATGAGTTCTCGTTCGAAACCCTGCTACTTCGAGAGAGATTGTTAGTTTTGTACACGAACTGCGTCCATTTTTAGTCGTATCCCTCTCAACTTTTTAACACATGCTATGTGGGTGAAATGATGATAGCATGCCAACTTTCAACATTTTCAGAGTTCATTTGTAGTGCTTTTCAATTTCAGGGTCAACTAGCTCAAAAAAAAATAAGTAAATGCACGAAATATACCAAATGAAGTCAGAAATTGTTGAAATTTTGTGATGTGCCTTTGAATGGTGCATTTTGAACACACAAAAAGTATGGAGTTCAAATAAGTTCAAAAAAAAATGAAATCCCTTTGTAAGAGATGAGTTCTCGTTCGAAACCCTGCTACTTCGAGAGAGATTGTTAGTTTTGTACACGAACTGCGTCCATTTTTAGTCGTAGCCCTCTCAACTTTTTAACACATGCTATGTGGGTGAAATGATGATAGCATGCCAACTTTCAACATTTTCAGAGTTCATTTGTAGTGCTTTTCAATTACAGGGTCAACTAGCTCAAAAAAATAAGTAAATGCACGAAATATACCAAATGAAGTCAGAAATTGTTGAAATTTTGTGATGTGCCTTTGAATGGTGCATTTTGAACACACAAAAAGTATGGAGTTCAAATAAGTTCAAAAAAAAATGAAATCCCTTTGTAAGAGATGAGTTCTCGTTCGAAACCCTGCTACTTCGAGAGAGATTGTTAGTTTTGTACACGAACTGCGTCCATTTTTAGTCGTAGCCCTCTCAACTTTTTAACACATGCTATGTGGGTGAAATGATGATAGCATGCCAACTTTCAACATTTTCAGAGTTCATTTGTAGTGCTTTTCAATTTCAGGGTCAACTAGCTCAAAAAAAAATAAGTAAATGCACGAAATATACCAAATGGAGTCAGAAATTGTTGAAATTTTGTGATGTGCCTTTGAATGGTGCATTTTGAACACACAAAAAGTATGGAGTTCAAATAAGTTTAAAAAAAATGAAATCCCTTTGTAAGAGATGAGTTCTCGTTCGAAACTCTCCTACTTCGAGAGAGATTGTTAGTTTTGTACACGAACTGCATCCAGTTTTTGTCGTAGCCCTCTCAACTTTTTAAAACATGCTATGTGGGTGAAATGATGATAGCACGCCAACTTTCAACATTTTCAGAATTCATTTGTAGTGCTTTTCAATTTCAGGGTCAACTAGCTCAAAAAAAAAAAGTAAATGCACGAAATATACCAAATGGAGTCAGAAATTGTTGAAATTTTGTGATGTGCCTTTGAATGGTGCATTTTGAACACACAAAAAGTATGGAGTTCAAAGAAGTTCAAAAAAATGAAATCCCTTTGTAAGAGATGATTTCTCGTTAGAAACCGTGCTACTTCGAGAGAGATTGTCAGTATTGTACACGAACTGCATCTAGTTTTCGTCGTAGCCCTCTCAACCTTTTAACACATGCTATGTGGGTGAAATGATGATAGCATGCCAACTTTCAACATTTTCAGAGTTCATTTGTAGTGCTTTTCAATTTCAGGGTCAACTAGCTCAAAAACAAATAAGTAAATGCACGAAATATACCAAATGAAGTCAGAAATTGTTGAAATTTTGTGATGTGCCTTTGAATGGTGCATTTTGAACACACAAAAAGTATGGAGTTCAAATAAGTTCAAAAAATATGAAATCCCATTGTAAGAGATGAGTTCTCGTTCGAAACCCTGTTACTTCGAGAGAGATTGTTAGTTTTGTACACGAACTGCGTCCATTTTTAGTCGTAGCCCTCTCAACTTTTTAACACATGCTATGTGGGTGAAATGATGATAGCATGCCAACTTTCAACATTTTCAGAGTTCATTTGTAGTGCTTTTCAATTTCAGGGTCAACTACCTCAAAAAAAAAAAGTAAATGCACGAAATATACCAAATGGAGTCAGAAATTGTTGAAATTTTGTGATGTGCCTTTGAATGGTATATTTCGAACACACAAAAAGTATGGAGTTCAAATAAGTTAAAAAAATGAAATCCCTTTGTAAGAGATGAGTTCTCCTTCGAAACCCTGCTACTTCGAGAGAGATTGTCAGTTTTGTACACGAACTGCATCCAGTTTTTGTCGTAGCCCTCTCAACTTTTTAACACATGCTATGTGGGTGAAATGATGATAGCATGCCAACTTTCAACATTTTCAGAGTTCATTTGTAGTGCTTTTCAATTTCAGGGTCAACTAGCTCAAAAAAAATAAGTAAATGCAGGAAATATACCAAATGGAGTCAGAAATTGTTGAAATTTTGTGATGTGCCTTTGAATGGTGCATTTTGAACACACAAAAAGTATGGAGTTCAAATAAGTTCAAAAAAATGAAATCCCTTTGTAAGAGATGAGTTCTCGTTCGAAACCCTACTACTTCGAGAGAGATTGTCAGTTTTGTACACGAACTGTATCCAGTTTTTCTCGTAACCCTCTCAACTTTTTAACACATGCTATGTGGGTTAAATGATGATAGCATTCCAACTTTCAACATTTTCAGAGTTCATTTGTAGTGCTTTTCAATTTCAGGGTCAACTAGCTCAAAAGAAAAGTAAATGCACGAAATATACCAAATGAAGTCAAAAATTGTTGAAACTTTGTGATGTGCCTTTTAATGGTGCATTTTGAATACACAATAAGTATGGAGTTCAAATAAGTTCAAAAAAATGAAATCCCTTTGTAAGAGATGAGTTCTCGTTCGAAACCCTACTACTTCGAGAGAGATTGTCAGTTTTGTACACTAACTGCATCCAGTTTTTGTCGTAGCCCTCTCAACTTCTTACCACATGCTATGTGGGTGAAATGATGATAGCATGCCAACTTTCAACATTTTCAGAGTTCATTTGTAGTGCTTTTCAATTTCAGGGTCAACTAGCTCAAAAAAAAGTAAATGCACGAAATATACCAAATGAAGTCAGAAATTGTTGAAATTTTGTGATGTGCCTTTGAATGGTGCATTTTGAACACACAAAAATTATGGAGTTCAAATAAGTTTCAAAAAATGAAATCCCTTTGTAAGAGATGAGTTCTCGTTCGAAATCCTCCTACTTCGAGAGAGATTGTCAGTTTTGTACACGAACTGCATCCAGTTTTTGTCGTAGCCCTCTCAACTTTTTAACACATGCTATGTGGGTGAAATGATGATAGCATGCCAACTTTCAACATTTTCAGAGTTCATTTGTAGTGCTTTTCAATTTCAGGGTCAACTAGCTCAAAAAAAATAAGTAAATGCACGAAATATACCAAATGAAGTCAAAAATTGTTGAAATTTTGTGATGTGCCTTTTAATCGTGCATTTTGAACACACAAAAAGTATGGAGTTCAAATAAGTTCAAAAAAATGAAATCTCTTTGTAAGAGATGAGTTCTCGTTCGAAACCCTACTACTTCGAGAGAGATTGTCAGTTTTGTACACGAACTGCATCCAGTTTTTGTCGTAGCCCTCTCATCTTTTTAAAACATGCTATGTGGGTGAAATTATGATACCATGCCAACTTTCAACATTTTCAGAGTTCATTTGTAGTGCTTTTCAATTTCAGGGTCAACTAGCTCAAAAACAAATAAGTAAATGCACGAAATATACCAAATGAAGTCAGAAATTTTTGAAATTTTGTGATGTGCCTTTGAATGGTGCATTTTGAACACACAAAAAGTATGGAGTTCAAATAAGTTAAAAAAAATGAAATCCCTTTATAAGAGATGAGTTCTCGTTCGAAACCGTGCTACTTCGAGAGAGATTGTCAGTTTTGTACACGAACTGCATCCAGTTTTCGTCGTAGCCCTCTCAACTTTTTAACACATGCTATGTGGGTGAAATTATGATAGCATGCCAACTTTCAACATTTTCAGAGTTCATTTGTAGTGCTTTTCAATTTCAGGGTCAACTAGCTCAAAAACAAATAAGTAAATGCACGAAATATACCAAATGAAGTCAGAAATTGTTGAAATTTTGTGATGTGCCTTTCAATGGTGCATTTTGAACACACAAAAAGTATGGAGTTCAAATAAATTCAAAAAAATGAAATCCCTTTGTAAGAGATGAGTTCTCGTTCGAAACCCTCCTACTTCGAGAGAGATTGTCAGTTTTGTACACGAACTGCATCCATTTTTTGTCGTAGCCCTCTTTACTTTTTAAACACATGATATGTGGGTGAAATGATGATAGCATGCCAACTTTCAACATTTTCAGAGTTCATTTGTAGTGCTTTTCAATTTCAGGGTCAACTAGCTCAAAAAAAAAAAAGTAAATGCACGAAATATACCAAATGGAGTCAGAAATTGTTGAAATTTTGTGATGTGCCTTTGAATGGTATATTTCGAACACACAAAAAGTATGGAGTTCAAATAAGTTCAAAAAAAATGAAATCCCTTTGTAAGAGATGAGTTCTCGTTCGAAACCCTCCTACTTCGAGAGAGATTGTCAGTTTTGTACACGAACTGCATCCAGTTTTTGTCGTAGCCCTCTCAACTTTTTAAAACATGCTATGTGGGTGAAATGGTGATAGCATGCCAACTTTCAACATTTTCAGAGTACATTTGTAGTGCTTTTCAATTTGACGGTCAACTAGCTCAAAAAAAAGTAAATGCACGAAATATACCAAATGAAGTCAGAAATTGTTGAAATTTTGTGATGTGCCTTTGAATGGTGCATTTTGAAAACACAAAAAGCATGGAGTTCAAATAAGTTTTAAAAAATGAAATCCCTTTGTAAGAGATGAGTTCCCGTTCGAAACCCTTCTACTTCGAGAGAGATTGTCACTTTTGTACGCGAACTGCATCCAGTTTTTGTCGTAGCCCTCTCAACTTTTTAACACATGCTATGTGGGTGAAATGATGATAGCATTCCAACTTTCAACATTTTCAGAGTTCATTTGTAGTGCTTTTCAATTTCAGGGTCAACTAGCTCAAAAAAAAAGTAAATGCACGAAATATACCAAATGAAGTCAAAAATTGTTGAAATTTTGTGATGTGCCTTTTAATGGTGCATTTTGAATACACAAAAAGTATGGAGTTCAAATAAGTTCAGAAAAATGAAATCCCTTTGTAAGAGATGAGTTCTCGTTCGAAACCCTACTACTTCGAGAGAGATTGTCAGTTTTGTACACTAACTGCATCCAGTTTTTGTCGTAGCCCTCTCAACTTTTTAAAACGTGCTATGTGGGTGAAATTATGATAGCATGCCAACTTTCAACATTTTCAGAGTTCATTTGTAGTGCTTTTCAATTTCAGGGTCAACTAGCTCAAAAACAAATAAGTACATGCACGAAATATACCAAATGAAGTCAGAAATTGTTGAAATTTTGTGATGTGCCTTTGAATGGTGCATTTTGAACACACAAAAAGTATGGAGTTCAAATAAGTTCAAAAAAAATGAAATCCCTTTGTAAGAGATGAGTTCTCGTTCGAAACCCTGCTACTTCGAGAGAGATTGTTAGTTTTGTACACGAACTGCGTCCATTTTTAGTCGTAGCCCTCTCAACTTTTTAACACATGCTATGTGGGTGAAATGATGATAGCATGCCAACTTTCAACATTTTCAGAGTTCATTTGTAGTGCTTTTCAATTTCAGGGTCAACTAGCTCAAAAAAAAAAAAGTAAATGCACGAAATATACCAAATGGAGTCAGAAATTGTTGAAATTTTGTGATGTGCCTTTGAATGGTATATTTCGAACACACAAAAAGTATGGAGTTCAAATAAGTTCAAAAAAAATGAAATCCCTTTGTAAGAGATGAGTTCTCGTTCGAAACCCTCCTACTTCGAGAGAGATTGTCAGTTTTGTACACGAACTGCATCCAGTTTTTGTCGTAGCCCTCTCAACTTTTTAAAACATGCTATGTGGGTGAAATGGTGATAGCATGCCAACTTTCAACATTTTCAGAGTACATTTGTAGTGCTTTTCAATTTGACGGTCAACTAGCTCAAAAAAAAGTAAATGCACGAAATATACCAAATGAAGTCAGAAATTGTTGAAATTTTGTGATGTGCCTTTGAATGGTGCATTTTGAAAACACAAAAAGCATGGAGTTCAAATAAGTTTTAAAAAATGAAATCCCTTTGTAAGAGATGAGTTCCCGTTCGAAACCCTTCTACTTCGAGAGAGATTGTCACTTTTGTACGCGAACTGCATCCAGTTTTTGTCGTAGCCCTCTCAACTTTTTAACACATGCTATGTGGGTGAAATGATGATAGCATTCCAACTTTCAACATTTTCAGAGTTCATTTGTAGTGCTTTTCAATTTCAGGGTCAACTAGCTCAAAAAAAAAGTAAATGCACGAAATATACCAAATGAAGTCAAAAATTGTTGAAATTTTGTGATGTGCCTTTTAATGGTGCATTTTGAATACACAAAAAGTATGGAGTTCAAATAAGTTCAGAAAAATGAAATCCCTTTGTAAGAGATGAGTTCTCGTTCGAAACCCTACTACTTCGAGAGAGATTGTCAGTTTTGTACACTAACTGCATCCAGTTTTTGTCGTAGCCCTCTCAACTTTTTAAAACGTGCTATGTGGGTGAAATTATGATACCATGCCAACTTTCAACATTTTCAGAGTTCATTTGTAGTGCTTTTCAATTTCAGGGTCAACTAGCTCAAAAACAAATAAGTACATGCACGAAATATACCAAATGAAGTCAGAAATTGTTGAAATTTTGTGATGTGCCTTTGAATGGTGCATTTTGAACACACAAAAAGTATGGAGTTCAAATAAGTTCAAAAAAAATGAAATCCCTTTGTAAGAGATGAGTTCTCGTTCGAAACCCTGCTACTTCGAGAGAGATTGTTAGTTTTGTACACGAACTGCGTCCATTTTTAGTCGTAGCCCTCTCAACTTTTTAACACATGCTATGTGGGTGAAATGATGATAGCATGCCAACTTTCAACATTTTCAGAGTTCATTTGTAGTGCTTTTCAATTTCAGGGTCAACTAGCTCAAAAAAAATAAGTAAATGCACGAAATATACCAAATGGGGTCAGAAATTTTTGAAATTTTGTGATGTGCCTTTGAATGGTGCATTTTGAACACACAAAAAGTATGGAGTTCAAATAAGTTCAAAAAAAATGAAATCCCTTTGTAAGAGATGAGTTCTCGTTCGAAACCCTCCTACTTCGAGAGAGATTGTCAGTTTTGTACACGAACTGCATCCAGTTTTTGTCGTAGCCCTCTCAACTTTTTAAAACATGCTATGTGGGTGAAATGGTGATAGCATGCCAACTTTCAACATTTTCAGAGTACATTTGTAGTGCTTTTCAATTTGACGGTCAACTAGCTCAAAAAAAAGTAAATGCACGAAATATACCAAATGAAGTCAGAAATTGTTGAAATTTTGTGATGTGCCTTTGAATGGTGCATTTTGAAAACACAAAAAGCATGGAGTTCAAATAAGTTTTAAAAAATGAAATCCCTTTGTAAGAGATGAGTTCCCGTTCGAAACCCTTCTACTTCGAGAGAGATTGTCAGTTTTGTACGCGAACTGCATCCAGTTTTTGTCGTAGCCCTCTCAACTTTTTAACACATGCTATGTGGGTGAAATGATGATAGCATTCCAACTTTCAACATTTTCAGAGTTCATTTGTAGTGCTTTTCAATTTCAGGGTCAACTAGCTCAAAAAAAAAGTAAATGCACGAAATATACCAAATGAAGTCAAAAATTGTTGAAATTTTGTGATGTGCCTTTTAATGGTGCATTTTGAATACACAAAAAGTATGGAGTTCAAATAAGTTCAGAAAAATGAAATCCCTTTGTAAGAGATTAGTTCTCGTTCGAAACCCTACTACTTCGAGAGAGATTGTCAGTTTTGTACACTAACTGCATCCAGTTTTTGTCGTAGCCCTCTCAACTTTTTAAAACGTGCTATGTGGGTGAAATTATTATACCATGCCAACTTTCAACATTTTCAGAGTTCATTTGTAGTGCTTTTCAATTTCAGGGTCAACTAGCTCAAAAACAAATAAGTAAATGCACGAAATATACCAAATGAAGTCAGAAATTGTTGAAATTTTGTGATGTGCCTTTGAATGGTGCATTTTGAACACACAAAAAGTATGGAGTTCAAATAAGTTCAAAAAAAATGAAATCCCTTTGTAAGAGATGAGTTCTCGTTCGAAACCCTGCTACTTCGAGAGAGATTGTTAGTTTTGTACACGAACTGCGTCCATTTTTAGTCGTAGCCCTCTCAACTTTTTAACACATGCTATGTGGGTGAAATGATGATAGCATGCCAACTTTCAACATTTTCAGAGTTCATTTGTAGTGCTTTTCAATTTCAGGGTCAACTAGCTCAAAAAAAATAAGTAAATGCACGAAATATACCAAATGGGGTCAGAAATTTTTGAAATTTTGTGATGTGCCTTTGAATGGTGCATTTTGAACACACAAAAAGTATGGAGTTCAAATAAGTTTAAAAAAAATGAAATCCCTTTGTAAGAGATGAGTTCTCGTTCGAAACCCTCCTACTTCGAGAGAGATTGTGAGTTTTGTACACGAACTGCATCCAGTTTTTGTCGTAGCCCTCTCAACTTTTTAACACATGCTATGTGGGTGAAATGATGATAGCATGGCAACTTTCAACATTTTCAGAGTTCATTTGTAGTGCTTTTCAATTTCAGGGTCAACTAGCTCAAAAAAATAAGTAAATGCACGAAATATACCAAATGAAGTCAGAAATTGTTGAAATTTTGTGATGTGCCTTTGAATGGTGCATTTTGAACACACAAAAAGTATGGAGTTCAAATAAGTTCAAAAAAAATGAAATCCCTTTGTAAGAGATGAGTTCTCGTTCGAAACCCTCCTACTTCGAGAGAGATTGTCAGTTTTGTACACGAACTGCATCCATTTTTTGTCGTAGCCCTCTTTACTTTTTAAACACATGCTATGTGGGTGAAATGATGATAGCATGCCAACTTTCAACATTTTCAGAGTTCATTTGTAGTGCTTTTCAATTTCAGGGTCAACTAGCTCAAAAAAAATAAGTAAATGCACGAAATATACCAAATGGAGTCAGAAATTGTTGAAATTTTGTGATGTGCCTTTGAATGGTATATTTCGAACACACAAAAAGTATGGAGTTCAAAAAAGTTCAAAAAAAATGAAATCCCTTTGTAAGAGATGAGTTCTCGTTCGAAACCCTCCTACTTCGAGAGAGATTGTTAGTTTTGTACACGAACTGCATCCAGTTTTTGTCGTAGCCCTCTCAACTTTTTAACACATGCTATGTGGGTGAAATGGTGATAGCATGCCAACTTTCAACATTTTCAGAGTACATTTGTAGTGCTTTTCAATTTGAGGGTCAACTAGCTCAAAAAAAAAGTAAATGCACGAAATATACCAAATGAAGTCAGAAATTGTTGAAATTTTGTGATGTGCCTTTGAATGGTGCATTTTGAAAACACAAAAAGTATGGAGTTCAAATAAGTTTTAAAAAATGAAATCCCTTTGTAAGAGATGAGTTCTCGTTCGAAACCCTTCTACTTCGAGAGAGATTGTCAATTTTGTACGCGAACTGCATCCAGTTTTTGTCGTAGCCATCTCAACTTTTTAACACATGCTATCTGGGTGAAATGATGATAGCATGCCAACTTTCAACATTTTCAGAGTTCATTTGTAGTGCTTTTCAATTTCAGGGTCAACTAGCTCAAAAACAAATAAGTAAATGCACGAAATATACCAAATGAAGTCAGAAATTGTTGAAATTTTGTGATGTGCCTTTGAATGGTGCATTTTGAACACACAAAAAGTATGGAGTTCAAATAAGTTCAAAAAAAATGAAATCCCTTTGTAAGAGATGAGTTCTTGTTCGAAACCCTGCTACTTCGAGAGAGATTGTCAGTTTTGTACACGAACTGCATCCAGTTTTCGTCGTAGCCCTCTCAACTTTTTAACACATTCTATGTGGGTGAAATTATGATAGCATGCCAACTTTCAACATTTTCAGAGTTCATTTGTAGTGCTTTTCAATTTCAGGGTCAACTAGCTCAAAAAAATAAGTAAATGCACGAAATATACCAAATGAAGTCAGAAATTGTTGAAATTTTGCGATGTGCCTTTGAATGGTGCATTTTGAACACACAAAAAGTATGGAGTTCAAATAAGTTCAAAAAAATGAAATCCCTTTGTAAGAGATGAGTTCTCGTTCGAAACCCTACTACTTCGAGAGAGATTGTTAGTTTTGTACACGAACTGCGTCCATTTTTAGTCGTAGCCCTCTCAACTTTTTAACACATGCTATGTGGGTGAAATGATGATAGCATGCCAACTTTCAACATTTTCAGAGTTCATTTGTAGTGCTTTTCAATTTCAGGGTCAACTAGCTCAAAAAAAATAAGTAAATGCACGAAATATACCAAATGGGGTCAGAAATTGTTGAAATTTTGTGATGTGCCTTTGAATGGTGCATTTTTAACACACAAAAAGTATGGAGTTCAAATAAGTTTTAAAAAAATGAAATCCCTTTGTAAGAGATGAGTTCTCGTTCGAAACCCTACTACTTCGAGAGAGATTGTCAGTTTTGTACACTAACTGCATCCAGTTTTTGTCGTAGCCCTCTCAACTTCTTACCACATGCTATGTGGGTGAAATGATGATAGCATGCCAACTTTCAACATTTTCAGAGTTCATTTGTAGTGCTTTTCAATTTCAGGGTCAACTAGCTCAAAAAAAAAGTAAATGCACGAAATATACCAAATGAAGTCAGAAATTGTTGAAATTTTGTGATGTGCCTTTGAATGGTGCATTTTGAACACACAAAAATTATGGAGTTCAAATAAGTTTCAAAAAATGAAATCCCTTTGTAAGAGATGAGTTCTCGTTCGAAACCCTCCTATTTCGAGAGAGATTGTCAGTTTTGTACACGAACTGCATCCAGTTTTTGTCGTAGCCCTCTCAACTTTTTAACACATGCTATGTGGGTGAAATGATGATAGCATGCCAACTTTCAACATTTTCAGAGTTCATTTGTAGTGCTTTTCAATTTCAGGGTCAACTAGCTCAAAAAAAATAAGTAAATGCACGAAATATACCAAATGAAGTCAAAAATTGTTGAAATTTTGTGATGTGCCTTTTAATCGTGCATTTTGAACACACAAAAAGTATGGAGTTCAAATAAGTTCAAAAAAATGAAATCTCTTTGTAAGAGATGAGTTCTCGTTTGAAACCCTACTACTTCGAGAGAGATTGTCAGTTTTGTACACGAACTGCATCCAGTTTTTGTCGTAGCCCTCTCATCTTTTTAAAACATGCTATGTGGGTGAAATTATGATACCATGCCAACTTTCAACATTTTCAGAGTTCATTTGTAGTGCTTTTCAATTTCAGGGTCAACTAGCTCAAAAACAAATAAGTAAATGCACGAAATATACCAAATGAAGTCAGAAATTTTTGAAATTTTGTGATGTGCCTTTGAATGGTGCATTTTGAACACACAAAAAGTATGGAGTTCAAATAAGTTAAAAAAAAAGAAATCCCTTTATAAGAGATGAGTTCTCGTTCGAAACCGTGCTACTTCGAGAGAGATTGTCAGTTTTGTACACGAACTGCATCCAGTTTTCGTCGTAGCCCTCTCAACTTTTTAACACATGCTATGTGGGTGAAATTATGATAGCATGCCAACTTTCAACATTTTCAGAGTTCATTTGTAGTGCTTTTCAATTTCAGGGTCAACTAGCTCAAAAAAATAAGTAAATGCACGAAATATACCAAATGAAGTTAGAAATTGTTGAAATTTTGTGATGTGCCTTTCAATGGTGCATTTTGAACACACAAAAAGTATGGAGTTCAAATAAATTCAAAAAAATGAAATCCCTTTGTAAGAGATGAGTTCTCGTTCGAAACCCTCCTACTTCGAGAGAGATTGTCAGTTTTGTACACGAACTGCATCCATTTTTTGTCGTAGCCCTCTTTACTTTTTAAACACATGATATGTGGGTGAAATGATGATAGCATGCCAACTTTCAACATTTTCAGAGTTCATTTGTAGTGCTTTTCAATTTCAGGGTCAACTAGCTCAAAAAAAAAAAAGTAAATGCACGAAATATACCAAATGGAGTCAGAAATTGTTGAAATTTTGTGATGTGCCTTTGAATGGTATATTTCGAACACACAAAAAGTATGGAGTTCAAATAAGTTCAAAAAAAATGAAATCCCTTTGTAAGAGATGAGTTCTCGTTCGAAACCCTCCTACTTCGAGAGAGATTGTCAGTTTTGTACACGAACTGCATCCAGTTTTTGTCGTAGCCCTCTCAACTTTTTAAAACATGCTATGTGGGTGAAATGGTGATAGCATGCCAACTTTCAACATTTTCAGAGTACATTTGTAGTGCTTTTCAATTTGACGGTCAACTAGCTCAAAAAAAAGTAAATGCACGAAATATACCAAATGAAGTCAGAAATTGTTGAAATTTTGTGATGTGCCTTTGAATGGTGCATTTTGAAAACACAAAAAGCATGGAGTTCAAATAAGTTTTAAAAAATGAAATCCCTTTGTAAGAGATGAGTTCCCGTTCGAAACCCTTCTACTTCGAGAGAGATTGTCAGTTTTGTACGCGAACTGCATCCAGTTTTTGTCGTAGCCCTCTCAACTTTTTAACACATGCTATGTGGGTGAAATGATGATAGCATTCCAACTTTCAACATTTTCAGAGTTCATTTGTAGTGCTTTTCAATTTCAGGGTCAACTAGCTCAAAAAAAAAGTAAATGCACGAAATATACCAAATGAAGTCAAAAATTATTGAAATTTTGTGATGTGCCTTTTAATGGTGCATTTTGAATACACAAAAAGTATGGAGTTCAAATAAGTTCAGAAAAATGAAATCCCTTTGTAAGAGATGAGTTCTCGTTCGAAACCCTACTACTTCGAGAGAGATTGTCAGTTTTGTACACTAACTGCATCCAGTTTTTGTCGTAGCCCTCTCAACTTTTTAAAACGTGCTATGTGGGTGAAATTATGATACCATGCCAACTTTCAACATTTTCAGAGTTCATTTGTAGTGCTTTTCAATTTCAGGGTCAACTAGCTCAAAAACAAATAAGTAAATGCACGAAATATACCAAATGAAGTCAGAAATTGTTGAAATTTTGTGATGTGCCTTTGAATGGTGCATTTTGAACACACAAAAAGTATGGAGTTCAAATAAGTTCAAAAAAAATGAAATCCCTTTGTAAGAGATGAGTTCTCGTTCGAAACCCTGCTACTTCGAGAGAGATTGTTAGTTTTGTACACGAACTGCGTCCATTTTTAGTCGTAGCCCTCTCAACTTTTTAACACATGCTATGTGGGTGAAATGATGATAGCATGCCAACTTTCAACATTTTCAGAGTTCATTTGTAGTGCTTTTCAATTTCAGGGTCAACTAGCTCAAAAAAAATAAGTAATTGCACGAAATATACCAAATGGGGTCAGAAATTTTTGAAATTTTGTGATGTGCCTTTGAATGGTGCATTTTGAACACACAAAAAGTATGGAGTTCAAATAAGTTTAAAAAAAATGAAATCCCTTTGTAAGAGATGAGTTCTCGTTCGAAACCCTCCTACTTCGAGAGAGATTGTGAGTTTTGTACACGAACTGCATCCAGTTTTTGTCGTAGCCCTCTCAACTTTTTAACACATGCTATGTGGGTGAAATGATGATAGCATGGCAACTTCCAACATTTTCAGAGTTCATTTGTAGTGCTTTTCAATTTCAGGGTCAACTAGCTCAAAAAAATAAGTAAATGCACGAAATATACCAAATGAAGTCAGAAATTGTTGAAATTTTGTGATGTGCCTTTGAATGGTGCATTTTGAACACACAAAAAGTATGGAGTTCAAATAAGTTCAAAAAAATGAAATCCCTTTGTAAGAGATGAGTTCTCGTTCGAAACCCTCCTACTTCGAGAGAGATTGTCAGTTTTGTACACGAACTGCATCCATTTTTTGTCGTAGCCGTCTTTACTTTTTAAACACATGCTATGTGGGTGAAATGATGATAGCATGCCAACTTTCAACATTTTCAGAGTTCATTTGTAGTGCTTTTCAATTTCAGGGTCAACTAGCTCAAAAAAAATAAGTAAATGCACGAAATATACCAAATGGAGTCAGAAATTGTTGAAATTTTGTGATGTGCCTTTGAATGGTATATTTCGAACACACAAAAAGTATGGAGTTCAAAAAAGTTCAAAAAAAATGAAATCCCTTTGTAAGAGATGAGTTCTCGTTCGAAACCCTCCTACTTCGAGAGAGATTGTTAGTTTTGTACACGAACTGCATCCAGTTTTTGTCGTAGCCCTCTCAACTTTTTAACACATGCTATGTGGGTGAAATGGTGATAGCATGCCAACTTTCAACATTTTCAGAGTACATTTGTAGTGCTTTTCAATTTGAGGGTCAACTAGCTCAAAAAAAAAGTAAATGCACGAAATATACCAAATGAAGTCAGAAATTGTTGAAATTTTGTGATGTGCCTTTGAATGGTGCATTTTGAAAACACAAAAAGTATGGAGTTCAAATAAGTTTTAAAAAATGAAATCCCTTTGTAAGAGATGAGTTCTCGTTCGAAACCCTTCTACTTCGAGAGAGATTGTCAGTTTTGTACGCGAACTGCATCCAGTTTTTGTCGTAGCCATCTCAACTTTTTAACACATGCTATCTGGGTGAAATGATGATAGCATGCCAACTTTCAACATTTTCAGAGTTCATTTGTAGTGCTTTTCAATTTCAGGGTCAACTAGCTCAAAAACAAATAAGTAAATGCACGAAATATACCAAATGAAGTCAGAAATTGTTGAAATTTTGTGATGTGCCTTTGAATGGTGCATTTTGAACACACAAAAAGTATGGAGTTCAAATAAGTTCAAAAAAAATGAAATCCCTTTGTAAGAGATGAGTTCTTGTTCGAAACCCTGCTACTTCGAGAGAGATTGTCAGTTTTGTACACGAACTGCATCCAGTTTTCGTCGTAGCCCTCTCAACTTTTTAACACATGCTATGTGGGTGAAATTATGATAGCATGCCAACTTTCAACATTTTCAGAGTTCATTTGTAGTGCTTTTCAATTTCAGGGTCAACTAGCTCAAAAAAATAAGTAAATGCACGAAATATACCAAATGAAGTCAGAAATTGTTGAAATTTTGCGATGTGCCTTTGAATGGTGCATTTCGAACACACAAAAAGTATGGAGTTCAAATAAGTTCAAAAAAATGAAATCCCTTTGTAAGAGATGAGTTCTCGTTCGAAACCCTACTACTTCGAGAGAGATTGTTAGTTTTGTACACGAACTGCGTCCATTTTTAGTCGTAGCCCTCTCAACTTTTTAACACATGCTATGTGGGTGAAATGATGATAGCATGCTAACTTTCAACATTTTCAGAGTTCATTTGTAGTGCTTTTCAATTTCAGGGTCAACTAGCTCAAAAAAAATAAGTAAATGCACGAAATATACCAAATGGGGTCAGAAATTGTTGAAATTTTGTGATGTGCCTTTGAATGGTGCATTTTTAACACACAAAAAGTATGGAGTTCAAATAAGTTTTAAAAAAATGAAATCCCTTTGTAAGAGATGAGTTCTCGTTCGAAACCCTCCTACTTCGAGAGAGATTGTCAGTTTTGTACACGAACTGCATCCAGTTTTTGTCGTGGCCCTCTCAACTTTTTAACACATGCTATGTGGGTGAAATGATGATAGCATGCCAACTTTCAACATTTTCAGAGTTCATTTGTAGTGCTTTTCAATTTCAGGGTCAACTAGCTCAAAAAAAATAAGTAAATGCACGAAATATACGAAATGGAGTCAGAAATTGTTGAAATTTTGTGATGTGCCTTTGAATGGTGAACTTTGAACACACAAAAAGTATGGAGTTCAAATAAGTTCAAAAAAAATGAAATCCCTTTGTAAGAGATGAGTTCTCGTTCGAAACCGTGCTACTTCGAGAGAGATTGTCAGTTTTGTACATGAACTGCATCCAGTTTTTGTCTTAGCCCTCTCAACTTTTTAACACATGCTATGTGGGTGAAATGATGATAGCATGCCAACTTTCAACATTTTCAGAGTTCATTTGTAGTGCTTTTCAATTTCAGGGATCAACTAGCTCAAAAACAAATAAGTAAGTGCACGAAATATACCAAATGAAGTCAGAAATTGTTGAAATTTTGTGATGTGCCTTTGAATGGTGCATTTTGAACACACAAAAAGTATGGAGTTCAAATAAGTTCAAAAAAAATGAAATCCCTTTGTAAGAGATGAGTTCTCGTTCGAAACCCTGCTACTTCGAGAGAGATTGTTAGTTTTGTACACGAACTGCGTCCATTTTTAGTCGTAGCGCTCTCAACTTTTTAACACATGCTATGTGGGTGAAATGATAATAGCATGCCAACTTTCAACATTTTCAGAGTTCATTTGTAGTGCTTTTCAATTGCAGGGTCAACTAGCTCAAAAAAAAAAGTAAATGCACGAAATATACCAAATGGAGTCAGAAATTGTGGAAATTTTGTGATGTGCCTTTGAATGGTGCATTTTGAACACACAAAAAGTATGGAGTTCAAATAAGTTTAAAAAAAATGAAATCCCTTTGTAAGAGATGAGTTCTCGTTCGAAACCCTCCTACTTCGAGAGAGATTGTGAGTTTTGTACACGAACTGCATCCAGTTTTTGTCGTAGCCCTCTCAACTTTTTAACACATGCTATGTGGGTGAAATGATGATAGCATGCCAACTTTCAACATTTTCAGAGTTCATTTGTAGTGCTTTTCAATTTCAGGGTCAACTAGCTCAAAAAAAATAAGTAAATGCAGGAAATATACCAAATGGAGTCAGAAATTGTTGAAATTTTGTGATGTGCCTTTGAATGGTGCATTTTGAACACACAAAAAGTATGGAGTTCAAATAAGTTCAAAAAAAATGAAATCCCTTTGTAAGAGATGAGTTCTCGTTCGAAACCGTGCTACTTCGAGAGAGATTGTCAGTTTTGTACACGAACTGCATCCAGTTTTTGTCGTAGCCCTCTCAACTTTTTAACACATGCTATGTGGGTGAAGTGATGATAGCATGCCAACTTTCAACATTTTCAGAGTTCATTTGTAGTGCTTTTCAATTTCAGGGTCAACTAGCTCAAAAACAAATAAGTAAGTGCACGAAATATACCAAATGAAGTCAGAAATTGTTGAAATTTTGTGATGTGCCTTTGAATGGTGCATTTTGAACACACAAAAAGTATGGAGTTCAAATAAGTTCAAAAAAAATGAAATCCCTTTGTAAGAGATGAGTTCTCGTTCGAAACCCTGCTACTTCGAGGGAGATTGTTAGTTTTGTACACGAACTGCGTCCATTTTTAGTCGTAGCCCTCTCAACTTTTTAACACATGCTATGTGGGTGAAATGATGATAGCATGCCAACTTTGAACATTTTCAGAGTTCATTTGTAGTGCTTTTCAATTGCAGGGTCAATTAGCTCAAAAAAAAAAGTAAATGCACGAAATATACCAAATGGGGTCAGAAATTGTTGAAATTTTGTGATGTGCCTTTGAATGGTGCATTTTGAACACACAAAAAGTATGGAGTTCAAATAAGTTTAAAAAAAATGAAATCCCTTTGTAAGAGATGAGTTCTCGTTCGAAACCCTCCTACTTCGAGAGAGATTGTGAGTTTTGTACACGAACTGCATCCAGTTTTTGTCGTAGCCCTCTCAACTTTTCAACACATGCTATGTGGGTGAAATGATGATAGCATGCCAACTTTCAACATTTTCAGAGTTCATTTGTAGTGCTTTTCAATTTCAGGGTCAACTAGCTCAAAAAAAATAAGTAAATGCACGAAATATACCAAATGGAGTCAGAAATTGTTGAAATTTTGTGATGTGCCTTTGAATGGTGCATTTTGAACACACAAAAAGTATGGAGTTCAAATAAGTTCAAAAAAAAATGAAATCCCTTTGTAAGAGATGAGTTCTCGTTCGAAACCGTGCTACTTCGAGAGAGATTGTCAGTTTTGTACACGAACTGCATCCAGTTTTTGTCGTAGCCCTCTCAACTTTTTAACACATGCTATGTGGGTGAAATGATGATAGCATGCCAACTTTCAACATTTTCAGAGTTCATTTGTAGTGCTTTTCAATTTCAGGGTCAACTAGCTCAAAAAAATAAGTAAATGCACGAAATATACCAAATGGAGTCAAAATTGTTGAAATTTTGTGATGTGCCTTTGAATGGTATATTTCGAACACACAAAAAGTATGGAGTTCAAATAATTTCAAAAAAAATGAAATCCCTTTGTAAGAGATGAGTTCTCGTTCGAAACCCTGTTACTTCGAGAGAGATTGTCAGTTTTGTACACGAACTGCATCCAGTTTTTGTCGTAGCCCTCTCAACTTCTTACCACATGCTATGTGGGTGAAATGATGATAGCATGCCAACTTTCAACATTTTCAGAGTTCATTTGTAGTGCTTTTCAATTTCAGGGTCAACTAGCTCAAAAAAAAAGTAAATGCACGAAATATACCAAATGAAGTCAGAAATTGTTGAAATTTTGTGATGTGCCTTTGAATGGTGCATTTTGAACACACAAAAAGTATGGAGTTCAAATAAGTTCAAAAAAATGAAATCCCTTTGTAAGAGATGAGTTCTCGTTCGAAACCCTGCTACTTCGAGAGAGATTGTTAGTTTTGTACACGAACTGCGTCCATTTTTAGTCGTAGCCCTCTCAACTTTTTAACACATGCTATGTGGGTGAAATGATGATAGCATGCCAACTTTCAACATTTTCAGAGTTCATTTGTAGTGCTTTTCAATTTCAGGGTCAACTAGCTCAAAAAAAATAAGTAAATGCACGAAATATACCAAATGGGGTCAGAAATTGTTGAAATTTTGTGATGTGCCTTTGAATGGTGCATTTTGAACACACAAAAAGTATGGAGTTCAAATAAGTTTAAAAAAAATGAAATCCCTTTGTAAGAGATGAGTTCTCGTTCGAAACCCTCCTACTTCGAGAGAGATTGTGAGTTTTGTACACGAACTGCATCCAGTTTTTGTCGTAGCCCTCTCAACTTTTTAACACATGCTATGTGGGTGAAATGATGATAGCATGGCAACTTTCAACATTTTCAGAGTTCATTTGTAGTGCTTTTCAATTTCAGGGTCAACTAGCTCAAAAAAATAAGTAAATGCACGAAATATACCAAATGAAGTCAGAAATTGTTGAAATTTTGTGATGTGCCTTTGAATGGTGCATTTTGAACACACAAAAAGTATGGAGTTCAAATAAATTCAAAAAAATGAAATCCCTTTGTAAGAGATGAGTTCTCATTCGAAACCCTCCTACTTCGAGAGAGATTGTCAGTTTTGTACACGAACTGCATCCATTTTTTGTCGTAGCCCTCTTTACTTTTTAAACACATGCTATGTGGGTGAAATGATGATAGCATGCCAACTTTCAACATTTTCAGAGTTCATTTGTAGTGCTTTTCAATTTCAGGGTCAACTAGCTCAAAAAAAATAAGTAAATGCGCGAAATATACCAAATGGAGTCAGAAATTGTTGAAATTTTGTGATGTGCCTTTGAATGGTATATTTCGAACACACAAAAAGTATGGAGTTCAAATAAGTTCAAAAAAAAATGAAATCCCTTTGTAAGAGATGAGTTCTCGTTCGAAACCCTCCTACTTCGAGAGAGATTGTCAGTTTTGTACACGAACTGCATCCAATTTTTGTCGTAGCCCTCTCAACTTTTTAACACATGCTATGTGGGTGAAATGGTGATAGCATGCCAACTTTCAACATTTTCAGAGTACATTTGTAGTGCTTTTCAATTTGAGGGTCAACTAGCTCAAAAAAAAAGTAAATGCACGAAATATACCAAATGAAGTCAGAAATTGTTGAAATTTTGTGATGTGCCTTTGAATGGTGCATTTTGAAAACACAAAAAGTATGGAGTTCAAATAAGTTTTAAAAAATGAAATCCCTTTGTAAGAGATGAGTTCTCGTTCGAAACCCTTCTACTTCGAGAGAGATTGTCAGTTTTGTACGCGAACTGCATCCAGTTTTTGTCGTAGCCATCTCAACTTTTTAACACATGCTACGTGGGTGAAATGATGATAGCATGCCAACTTTCAACATTTTCAGAGTTCATTTGTAGTGCTTTTCAATTTCAGGGTCAACTAGCTCAAAAACAAATAAGTAAATGCACGAAATATACCAAATGAAGTCAGAAATTGTTGAAATTTTGTGATGTGCCTTTGAATGGTGCATTTTGAACACACAAAAAGTATGGAGTTCAAATAAGTTCAAAAAAAATGAAATCCCTTTGTAAGAGATGAGTTCTTGTTCGAAACCCTGCTACTTCGAGAGAGATTGTCAGTTTTGTACACGAACTGCATCCAGTTTTCGTCGTAGCCCTCTCAACTTTTTAACACATGCTATGTGGGTGAAATTATGATAGCATGCCAACTTTCAACATTTTCAGAGTTCATTTGTAGTGCTTTTCAATTTCAGGGTCAACTAGCTCAAAAAAATAAGTAAATGCACGAAATATACCAAATGAAGTCAGAAATTGTTGAAATTTTGCGATGTGCCTTTGAATGGTGCATTTCGAACACACAAAAAGTATGGAGTTCAAATAAGTTCAAAAAAATGAAATCCCTTTGTAAGAGATGAGTTCTCGTTCGAAACCCTACTACTTCGAGAGAGATTGTTAGTTTTGTACACGAACTGCGTCCATTTTTAGTCGTAGCCCTCTCAACTTTTTAACACATGCTATGTGGGTGAAATGATGATAGCATGCCAACTTTCAACATTTTCAGAGTTCATTTGTAGTGCTTTTCAATTTCAGGGTCAACTAGCTCAAAAAAAATAAGTAAATGCACGAAATATACCAAATGGGGTCAGAAATTGTTGAAATTTTGTGATGTGCCTTTGAATGGTGCATTTTTAACACACAAAAAGTATGGAGTTCAAATAAGTTTTAAAAAAATGAAATCCCTTTGTAAGAGATGAGTTCTCGTTCGAAACCCTCCTACTTCGAGAGAGATTGTCAGTTTTGTACACGAACTGCATCCAGTTTTTGTCGTGGCCCTCTCAACTTTTTAACACATGCTATGTGGGTGAAATGATGATAGCATGCCAACTTTCAACATTTTCAGAGTTCATTTGTAGTGCTTTTCAATTTCAGGGTCAACTAGCTCAAAAAAAATAAGTAAATGCACGAAATATACGAAATGGAGTCAGAAATTGTTGAAATTTTGTGATGTGCCTTTGAATGGTGAACTTTGAACACACAAAAAGTATGGAGTTCAAATAAGTTCAAAAAAAATGAAATCCCTTTGTAAGAGATGAGTTCTCGTTCGAAACCGTGCTACTTCGAGAGAGATTGTCAGTTTTGTACATGAACTGCATCCAGTTTTTGTCTTAGCCCTCTCAACTTTTTAACACATGCTATGTGGGTGAAATGATGATAGCATGCCAACTTTCAACATTTTCAGAGTTCATTTGTAGTGCTTTTCAATTTCAGGGATCAACTAGCTCAAAAACAAATAAGTAAGTGCACGAAATATACCAAATGAAGTCAGAAATTGTTGAAATTTTGTGATGTGCCTTTGAATGGTGCATTTTGAACACACAAAAAGTATGGAGTTCAAATAAGTTCAAAAAAAATGAAA
The DNA here is from genome assembly GCF_904849725.1 of Hordeum vulgare subsp. vulgare. Taxonomy (NCBI): domain Eukaryota; kingdom Viridiplantae; phylum Streptophyta; class Magnoliopsida; order Poales; family Poaceae; genus Hordeum; species Hordeum vulgare. Next base: position 3,388,724 of record NC_058524.1, read on the forward strand.
TCCCTTTGTAAGAGATGAGTTCTCGTTCGAAACCCTGCTACTTCGAGAGAGATTGTTAGTTTTGTACACGAACTGCGTCCATTTTTAGTCGTAGCGCTCTCAACTTTTTAACACATGCTATGTGGGTGAAATGATAATAGCATGCCAACTTTCAACATTTTCAGAGTTCATTTGTAGTGCTTTTCAATTGCAGGGTCAACTAGCTCAAAAAAAAAAGTAAATGCACGAAATATACCAAATGGAGTCAGAAATTGTGGAAATTTTGTGATGTGCCTTTGAATGGTGCATTTTGAACACACAAAAAGTATGGAGTTCAAATAAGTTTAAAAAAAATGAAATCCCTTTGTAAGAGATGAGTTCTCGTTCGAAACCCTCCTACTTCGAGAGAGATTGTGAGTTTTGTACACGAACTGCATCCAGTTTTTGTCGTAGCCCTCTCAACTTTTTAACACATGCTATGTGGGTGAAATGATGATAGCATGCCAACTTTCAACATTTTCAGAGTTCATTTGTAGTGCTTTTCAATTTCAGGGTCAACTAGCTCAAAAAAAATAAGTAAATGCAGGAAATATACCAAATGGAGTCAGAAATTGTTGAAATTTTGTGATGTGCCTTTGAATGGTGCATTTTGAACACACAAAAAGTATGGAGTTCAAATAAGTTCAAAAAAAATGAAATCCCTTTGTAAGAGATGAGTTCTCGTTCGAAACCGTGCTACTTCGAGAGAGATTGTCAGTTTTGTACACGAACTGCATCCAGTTTTTGTCGTAGCCCTCTCAACTTTTTAACACATGCTATGTGGGTGAAGTGATGATAGCATGCCAACTTTCAACATTTTCAGAGTTCATTTGTAGTGCTTTTCAATTTCAGGGTCAACTAGCTCAAAAACAAATAAGTAAGTGCACGAAATATACCAAATGAAGTCAGAAATTGTTGAAATTTTGTGATGTGCCTTTGAATGGTGCATTTTGAACACACAAAAAGTATGGAGTTCAAATAAGTTCAAAAAAAATGAAATCCCTTTGTAAGAGATGAGTTCTCGTTCGAAACCCTGCTACTTCGAGGGAGATTGTTAGTTTTGTACACGAACTGCGTCCATTTTTAGTCGTAGCCCTCTCAACTTTTTAACACATGCTATGTGGGTGAAATGATGATAGCATGCCAACTTTGAACATTTTCAGAGTTCATTTGTAGTGCTTTTCAATTGCAGGGTCAACTAGCTCAAAAAAAAAAGTAAATGCACGAAATATACCAAATGGGGTCAGAAATTGTTGAAATTTTGTGATGTGCCTTTGAATGGTGCATTTTGAACACACAAAAAGTATGGAGTTCAAATAAGTTTAAAAAAAATGAAATCCCTTTGTAAGAGATGAGTTCTCGTTCGAAACCCTCCTACTTCGAGAGAGATTGTGAGTTTTGTACACGAACTGCATCCAGTTTTTGTCGTAGCCCTCTCAACTTTTCAACACATGCTATGTGGGTGAAATGATGATAGCATGCCAACTTTCAACATTTTCAGAGTTCATTTGTAGTGCTTTTCAATTTCAGGGTCAACTAGCTCAAAAAAAATAAGTAAATGCACGAAATATACCAAATGGAGTCAGAAATTGTTGAAATTTTGTGATGTGCCTTTGAATGGTGCATTTTGAACACACAAAAAGTATGGAGTTCAAATAAGTTCAAAAAAATATGAAATCCCTTTGTAAGAGATGAGTTCTCGTTCGAAACCGTGCTACTTCGAGAGAGATTGTCAGTTTTGTACACGAACTGCATCCAGTTTTTGTCGTAGCCCTCTCAACTTTTTAACACATGCTATGTGGGTGAAATGATGATAGCATGCCAACTTTCAACATTTTCAGAGTTCATTTGTAGTGCTTTTCAATTTCAGGGTCAACTAGCTCAAAAAAATAAGTAAATGCACGAAATATACCAAATGGAGTCAAAATTGTTGAAATTTTGTGATGTGCCTTTGAATGGTATATTTCGAACACACAAAAAGTATGGAGTTCAAATAATTTCAAAAAAAATGAAATCCCTTTGTAAGAGATGAGTTCTCGTTCGAAACCCTGTTACTTCGAGAGAGATTGTCAGTTTTGTACACGAACTGCATCCAGTTTTTGTCGTAGCCCTCTCAACTTCTTACCACATGCTATGTGGGTGAAATGATGATAGCATGCCAACTTTCAACATTTTCAGAGTTCATTTGTAGTGCTTTTCAATTTCACAGTCAACTAGCTCAAAAAAAAAGTAAATGCACGAAATATACCAAATGAAGTCAGAAATTGTTGAAATTTTGTGATGTGCCTTTGAATGGTGCATTTTGAACACACAAAAAGTATGGAGTTCAAATAAGTTCAAAAAAAATGAAATCCCTTTGTAAGAGATGAGTTCTCGTTCGAAACCCTGCTACTTCGAGAGAGATTGTAAGTTTTGTACACGAACTGCGTCCATTTTTAGTCGTAGCCCTCTCAACTTTTTAACACATGCTATGTGGGTGAAATGATGATAGCATGCCAACTTTCAACATTTTCAGAGTTCATTTGTAGTGCTTTTCAATTTCAGGGTCAACTAGCTCAAAAAAAATAAGTAAATGCACGAAATATACCAAATGGGGTCAGAAATTTTTGAAATTTTGTGATGTGCCTTTGAATGGTGCATTTTGAACACACAAAAAGTATGGAGTTCAAATAAGTTTAAAAAAAATGAAATCCCTTTGTAAGAGATGAGTTCTCGTTCGAAACCCTCCTACTTCGAGAGAGATTGTGAGTTTTGTACACGAACTGCATCCAGTTTTTGTCGTAGCCCTCTCAACTTTTTAACACATGCTATGTGGGTGAAATGATGATAGCATGGCAACTTTCAACATTTTCAGAGTTCATTTGTAGTGCTTTTCAATTTCAGGGTCAACTAGCTCAAAAAAATAAGTAAATGCACGAAATATACCAAATGAAGTCAGAAATTGTTGAAATTTTGTGATGTGCCTTTGAATGGTGCATTTTGAACACACAAAAAGTATGGAGTTCAAATAAATTCAAAAAAATGAAATCCCTTTGTAAGAGATGAGTTCTCGTTCGAAACCCTCCTACTTCGAGAGAGATTGTCAGTTTTGTACACGAACTGCATCCATTTTTTGTCGTAGCCCTCTTTACTTTTTAAACACATGCTATGTGGGTGAAATGATGATAGCATGCCAACTTTCAACATTTTCAGAGTTCATTTGTAGTGCTTTTCAATTTCAGGGTCAACTAGCTCAAAAAAAATAAGTAAATGCACGAAATATACCAAATGGAGTCAGAAATTGTTGAAATTTTGTGATGTGCCTTTGAATGGTATATTTCGAACACACAAAAAGTATGGAGTTCAAATAAGTTCAAAAAAAAATGAAATCCCTTTGTAAGAGATGAGTTCTCGTTCGAAACCCTCCTACTTCGAGAGAGATTGTCAGTTTTGTACACGAACTGCATCCAATTTTTGTCGTAGCCCTCTCAACTTTTTAACACATGCTATGTGGGTGAAATGGTGATAGCATGCCAACTTTCAACATTTTCAGAGTACATTTGTAGTGCTTTTCAATTTGAGGGTCAACTAGCTCAAAAAAAAAGTAAATGCACGAAATATACCAAATGAAGTCAGAAATTGTTGAAATTTTGTGATGTGCCTTTGAATGGTGCATTTTGAAAACACAAAAAGTATGGAGTTCAAATAAGTTTTAAAAAATGAAATCCCTTTGTAAGAGATGAGTTCTCGTTCGAAACCCTTCTACTTCGAGAGAGATTGTCAGTTTTGTACGCGAACTGCATCCAGTTTTTGTCGTAGCCATCTCAACTTTTTAACACATGCTACGTGGGTGAAATGATGATAGCATGCCAACTTTCAACATTTTCAGAGTTCATTTGTAGTGCTTTTCAATTTCAGGGTCAACTAGCTCAAAAACAAATAAGTAAATGCACGAAATATACCAAATGAAGTCAGAAATTGTTGAAATTTTGTGATGTGCCTTTGAATGGTGCATTTTGAACACACAAAAAGTATGGAGTTCAAATAAGTTCAAAAAAAATGAAATCCCTTTGTAAGAGATGAGTTCTTGTTCGAAACCCTGCTACTTCGAGAGAGATTGTCAGTTTTGTACACGAACTGCATCCAGTTTTCGTCGTAGCCCTCTCAACTTTTTAACACATGCTATGTGGGTGAAATTATGATAGCATGCCAACTTTCAACATTTTCAGAGTTCATTTGTAGTGCTTTTCAATTTCAGGGTCAACTAGCTCAAAAAAATAAGTAAATGCACGAAATATACCAAATGAAGTCAGAAATTGTTGAAATTTTGCGATGTGCCTTTGAATGGTGCATTTTGAACACACAAAAAGTATGGAGTTCAAATAAGTTCAAAAAAAATGAAATCCCTTTGTAAGAGATGAGTTCTCGTTCGAAACCCTACTACTTCGAGAGAGATTGTTAGTTTTGTACACGAACTGCGTCCATTTTTAGTCGTAGCCCTCTCAACTTTTTAACACATGCTATGTGGGTGAAATGATGATAGCATGCCAACTTTCAACATTTTCAGAGTTCATTTGTAGTGCTTTTCAATTTCAGGGTCAACTAGCTCAAAAAAAATAAGTAAATGCACGAAATATACCAAATGGGGTCAGAAATTGTTGAAATTTTGTGATGTGCCTTTGAATGGTGCATTTTTAACACACAAAAAGTATGGAGTTCAAATAAGTTTTAAAAAAATGAAATCCCTTTGTAAGAGATGAGTTCTCGTTCGAAACCCTCCTACTTCGAGAGAGATTGTCAGTTTTGTACACGAACTGCATCCAGTTTTTGTCGTGGCCCTCTCAACTTTTTAACACATGCTATGTGGGTGAAATGATGATAGCATGCCAACTTTCAACATTTTCAGAGTTCATTTGTAGTGCTTTTCAATTTCAGGGTCAACTAGCTCAAAAAAAATAAGTAAATGCACGAAATATACGAAATGGAGTCAGAAATTGTTGAAATTTTGTGATGTGCCTTTGAATGGTGAATTTTGAACACACAAAAAGTATGGAGTTCAAATAAGTTCAAAAAAAAATGAAATCCCTTTGTAAGAGATGAGTTCTCGTTCCAAACCGTGCTACTTCGAGAGAGATTGTCAGTTTTGTACACGAACTGCATCCAGTTTTTGTCGTAGCCCTCTCAACTTTTTAACACATGCTATGTGGGTGAAATGATGATAGCATGCCAACTTTCAACATTTTCAGAGTTCATTTGTAGTGCTTTTCAATTTCAGGGATCAACTAGCTCAAAAACAAATAAGTAAGTGCACGAAATATACCAAATGAAGTCAGAAATTGTTGAAATTTTGTGATGTGCCTTTGAATGGTGCATTTTGAACACACAAAAAGTATGGAGTTCAAATAAGTTCAAAAAAAATGAAATCCCTTTGTAAGAGATGAGTTCTCGTTCGAAACCCTGCTACTTCGAGAGAGATTGTTAGTTTTGTACACGAACTGCGTCCATTTTTAGTCGTAGCGCTCTCAACTTTTTAACACATGCTATGTGGGTGAAATGATAATAGCATGCCAACTTTCAACATTTTCAGAGTTCATTTGTAGTGCTTTTCAATTGCAGGGTCAACTAGCTCAAAAAAAAAAGTAAATGCACGAAATATACCAAATGGAGTCAGAAATTGTGGAAATTTTGTGATGTGCCTTTGAATGGTGCATTTTGAACACACAAAAAGTATGGAGTTCAAATAAGTTTTAAAAAAATGAAATCCCTTTGTAAGAGATGAGTTCTCGTTCGAAACCCTCCTACTTCGAGAGAGATTGTGTGTTTTGTACACGAACTGCATCCAGTTTTTGTCGTAGCCCTCTCAACTTTTTAACACATGCTATGTGGGTGAAATGATGATAGCATGCCAACTTTCAACATTTTCAGAGTTCATTTGTAGTGCTTTTCAATTTCAGGGTCAACTAGCTCAAAAAAATAAGTAAATGCAGGAAATATACCAAATGGAGTCAGAAATTGTTGAAATTTTGTGATGTGCCTTTGAATGGTGCATTTTGAACACACAAAAAGTATGGAGTTCAAATAAGTTCAAAAAAAATGAAATCCCTTTGTAAGAGATGAGTTCTCGTTCGAAACCCTGCTACTTCGAGGGAGATTGTTAGTTTTGTACACGAACTGCGTCCATTTTTAGTCGTAGCCCTCTCAACTTTTTAACACATGCTATGTGGGTGAAGTGATGATAGCATGCCAACTTTCAACATTTTCAGAGTTCATTTGTAGTGCTTTTCAATTTCAGGGTCAAGTAGCTCAAAAACAAATAAGTAAGTGCACGAAATATACCAAATGAAGTCAGAAATTGTTGAAATTTTGTGATGTGCCTTTGAATGGTGCATTTTGAACACACAAAAAGTATGGAGTTCAAATAAGTTCAAAAAAAATGAAATCCCTTTGTAAGAGATGAGTTCTCGTTCGAAACCCTGCTACTTCGAGGGAGATTGTTAGTTTTGTACACGAACTGCGTCCATTTTTAGTCGTAGCCCTCTCAACTTTTTAACACATGCTATGTGGGTGAAATGATGATAGCATGCCAACTTTGAACATATTCAGAGTTCATTTGTAGTGCTTTTCAATTGCAGGGTCAACTAGCTCAAAAAAAAAAGTAAATGCACGAAATATACCAAATGGGGTCAGAAATTGTTGAAATTTTGTGATGTGCCTTTGAATGGTGCATTTTGAACACACAAAAAGTATGGAGTTCAAATAAGTTTAAAAAAAATGAAATCCCTTTGTAAGAGATGACTTCTCGTTCGAAACCCTCCTACTTCGAGAGAGATTGTGAGTTTTGTACACGAACTGCATCCAGTTTTTGTCGTAGCCCTCTCAACTTTTCAACACATGCTATGTGGGTGAAATGATGATAGCATGCCAACTTTCAACATTTTCAGAGTTCATTTGTAGTGCTTTTCAATTTCAGGGTCAACTAGCTCAAAAAAAATAAGTAAATGCACGAAATATACCAAATGGAGTCAGAAATTGTTGAAATTTTGTGATGTGCCTTTGAATGGTGCATTTTGAACACACAAAAAGTATGGAGTTCAAATAAGTTCAAAAAAAATGAAATCCCTTTGTAAGAGATGAGTTCTCGTTCGAAACCGTGCTACTTCGAAAGAGATTGTCAGTTTTGTACACGAACTGCATCCAGTTTTGGTCGTAGCCCTCTCAACTTTTTAACACATGCTATGTGGGTGAAATGATGATAGCATGCCAACTTTCAACATTTTCAGAGTTCATTTGTAGTGCTTTTCAATTTCAGGGTCAACTAGCTCAAAAAAAATAAGTAAATGCACGAAATATACCAAATGGAGTCAAAATTGTTGAAATTTTGTGATGTGCCTTTGAATGGTATATTTCGAACACACAAAAAGTATGGAGTTCAAATAATTTCAAAAAAAATGAAATCCCTTTGTAAGAGATGAGTTCTCGTTCGAAACCCTGCTACTTCGAGAGAGATTGTCAGTTTTGTACACGAACTGCATCCAGTTTTTGTCGTAGCCCTCTCAACTTCTTACCACATGCTATGTGGGTGAAATGATGATAGCATGCCAACTTTCAACATTTTCAGAGTTCATTTGTAGTGCTTTTCAATTTCAGGGTCAACTAGCTCAAAAAAAAAGTAAATGCACGAAATATACCAAATGAAGTCAGAAATTGTTGAAATTTTGTGATGTGCCTTTGAATGGTGCATTTTGAACACACAAAAAGTATGGAGTTCAAATAAGTTCAAAGAAAATGAAATCCCTTTGTAAGAGATGAGTTCTCGTTCGAAACCCTGCTACTTCGAGAGAGATTGTCAGTTTTGTACACGAACTGCATCCATTTTTTGTCGTAGCCCTCTCAATTTTTTAACACAAGATATGTGGGTGAAATGATGATAGCATGCCAACTTTCAACATTTTCAGAGTTCATTTGTAGTGCTTTTTAATTTCATTGTCAACTAGCTCAAAAAAAAAGTAAATGCACGAAATATACCAAATGGAATCAGAAATTGTTGAAATTTTGTGATGTGCCTTTGAATTGTGCATTTCGAACACACAAAAAGTATGGAGTTCAAATAAGTTCAAAAAAAATGAAATCCCTTTGTAAGAGATGAGTTCTCGTTCGAAACCCTCCTACTTCGAGAGAGATTGTCAGTTTTGTACACGAACTGCATCCAGTTTTTGTCGTGGCCCTCTCAACTTTTTAACACATGCTATGTGGGTGAAATGATGATAGCATGCCAACTTTCAACATTTTCAGAGTTCATTTGTAGTGCTTTTCAATTTCAGGGTCAACTAGCTCAAAAAAAATAAGTAAATGCACGAAATATACCAAATGGAGTCAAAATTGTTGAAATTTTGTGATGTGCCTTTGAATGGTATATTTCGAACACACAAAAAGTATGGAGTTCAAATAATTTCAAAAAAAATGAAATCCCTTTGTAAGAGATGAGTTCTCGTTCGAAACCCTGCTACTTCGAGAGAGATTGTCAGTTTTGTACACGAACTGCATCCAGTTTTTGTCGTAGCCCTCTCAACTTCTTACCACATGCTATGTGGGTGAAATGATGATAGCATGCCAACTTTCAACATTTTCAGAGTTCATTTGTAGTGCTTTTCAATTTCAGGGTCAACTAGCTCAAAAAAAAAGTAAATGCACGAAATATACCAAATGAAGTCAGAAATTGTTGAAATTTTGTGATGTGCCTTTGAATGGTGCATTTTGAACACACAAAAAGTATGGAGTTCAAATAAGTTCAAAGAAAATGAAATCCCTTTGTAAGAGATGAGTTCTCGTTCGAAACCCTGCTACTTCGAGAGAGATTGTCAGTTTTGTACACGAACTGCATCCATTTTTTGTCGTAGCCCTCTCTATTTTTTAACACAAGATATGTGGGTGAAATGATGATAGCATGCCAACTTTCAACATTTTCAGAGTTCATTTGTAGTGCTTTTTAATTTCATTGTCAACTAGCTCAAAAAAAAAGTAAATGCACGAAATATACCAAATGGAATCAGAAATTGTTGAAATTTTGTGATGTGCCTTTGAATTGTGCATTTCGAACACACAAAAAGTATGGAGTTCAAATAAGTTCAAAAAAAATGAAATCCCTTTGTAAGAGATGAGTTCTCGTTCGAAACCCTCCTACTTCGAGAGAGATTGTCAGTTTTGTACACGAACTGCATCCAGTTTTTGTCGTGGCCCTCTCAACTTTTTAACACATGCTATGTGGGTGAAATGATGATAGCATGCCAACTTTCAACATTTTCAGAGTTCATTTGTAGTGCTTTTCAATTTCAGGGTCAACTAGCTCAAAAAAAATAAGTAAATGCACGAAATATACCAAATGGAGTCAGAAATTGTTGAAATTTTGTGATGTGCCTTTGAATGGTGCATTTTGAACACACAAAAAGTATGGAGTTCAAATAAGTTCAAAAAAAAATGAAATCCCTTTGTAAGAGATGAGTTCTCGTTCGAAACCGTGCTACTTCGAGAGAGATTGTCAGTTTTGTACACGAACTGCATCCAGTTTTTGTCGTAGCCCTCTCAACTTTTTAACACATGCTATGTGGGTGAAGTGATGATAGCATGCCAACTTTCAACATTTTCAGAGTTCATTTGTAGTGCTTTTCAATTTCAGGGTCAACTAGCTCAAAAACAAATAAGTAAGTGCACGAAATATACCAAATGAAGTCAGAAATTGTTGAAATTTTGTGATGTGCCTTTGAATGGTGCATTTTGAACACACAAAAAGTATGGAGTTCAAATAAGTTTAAAAAAAATGAAATCCCTTTGTAAGAGATGAGTTCTCGTTCGAAACCCTCCTACTTCGAGAGAGATTGTGAGTTTTGTACACGAACTGCATCCAGTTTTTGTCGTAGCCCTCTCAACTTTTCAACACATGCTATGTGGGTGAAATGATGATAGCATGCCAACTTTCAACATTTTCAGAGTTCATTTGTAGTGCTTTTCAATTTCAGGGTCAACTAGCTCAAAAAAAATAAGTAAATGCACGAAATATACCAAATGGAGTCAGAAATTGTTGAAATTTTGTGATGTGCCTTTGAATGGTGCATTTTGAACACACAAAAAGTATGGAGTTCAAATAAGTTCAAAAAAAATGAAATCCCTTTGTAAGAGATGAGTTCTCGTTCGAAACCGTGCTACTTCGAAAGAGATTGTCAGTTTTGTACACGAACTGCATCCAGTTTTTGTCGTGGCCCTCTCAACTTTTTAACACATGCTATGTGGGTGAAATGATGATAGCATGCCAACTTTCAACATTTTCAGAGTTCATTTGTAGTGCTTTTCAATTTCAGGGTCAACTAGCTCAAAAAAAAATAAGTAAATGCACGAAATATACCAAATGGAGTCAAAATTGTTGAAATTTTGTGATGTGCCTTTGAATGGTATATTTCGAACACACAAAAAGTATGGAGTTCAAATAATTTCAAAAAAAATGAAATCCCTTTGTAAGAGATGAGTTCTCGTTCGAAACCCTGCTACTTCGAGAGAGATTGTCAGTTTTGTACACGAACTGCATCCAGTTTTTGTCGTAGCCCTCTCAACTTCTTACCACATGCTATGTGGGTGAAATGATGATAGCATGCCAACTTTCAACATTTTCAGAGTTCATTTGTAGTGCTTTTCAATTTCAGGGTCAACTAGCTCAAAAAAAAAGTAAATGCACGAAATATACCAAATGAAGTCAGAAATTGTTGAAATTTTGTGATGTGCCTTTGAATGGTGCATTTTGAACACACAAAAAGTATGGAGTTCAAATAAGTTCAAAGAAAATGAAATCCCTTTGTAAGAGATGAGTTCTCGTTCGAAACCCTTGTACTTCGAGAGACATTGTCAGTTTTGTACACGAACTGCATCCATTTTTTGTCGTAGCCCTCTCAATTTTTTAACACAAGATATGTGGGTGAAATGATGATAGCATGCCAACTTTCAACATTTTCAGAGTTCATTTGTAGTGCTTTTTAATTTCATTGTCAACTAGCTCAAAAAAAAAGTAAATGCACGAAATATACCAAATGGAATCAGAAATTGTTGAAATTTTGTGATGTGCCTTTGAATTGTGCATTTCGAACACACAAAAAGTATGGAGTTCAAATAAGTTCAAAAAAAATGAAATCCCTTTGTAAGAGATGAGTTCTCGTTCGAAACCCTCCTACTTCGAGAGAGATTGTCAGTTTTGTACACGAACTGCATCCAGTTTTTGTCGTGGCCCTCTCAACTTTTTAACACATGCTATGTGGGTGAAATGATGATAGCATGCCAACTTTCAACATTTTCAGAGTTCATTTGTAGTGCTTTTCAATTTCAGGGTCAACTAGCTCAAAAAAAATAAGTAAATGCACGAAATATACGAAATGGAGTCAGAAATTGTTGAAATTTTGTGATGTGCCTTTGAATGGTGAATTTTTAACACACAAAAAGTATGGAGTTCAAATAAGTTCAAAAAAAAAATGAAATCCCTTTGTAAGAGATGAGTTCTCGTTCGAAACCGTGCTACTTCGAGAGAGATTGTCAGTTTTGTACACGAACTGCATACAGTTTTTGTCGTAGCCCTCTCAACTTTTTAACACATGCTATGTGGGTGAAATGATGATAGCATGCCAACTTTCAACATTTTCAGAGTTCATTTGTAGTGCTTTTCAATTTCAGGGATCAACTAGCTCAAAAACAAATAAGTAAGTGCCCGAAATATACCAAATGAAGTCAGAAATTGTTGAAATTTTGTGATGTGCCTTTGAATGGTATATTTCGAACACACAAAAAGTATGGAGTTCAAATAAGTTAAAAAAAAATGAAATCCCTTTGTAAGAGATGAGTTCTCGTTCGAAACCCTGCTACTTCGAGAGAGATTGTCAGTTTTGTACACGAACTGCATCCAGTTTTTGTCGTAGCCCTCTCAACTTTTTAACACATGCTATGTGGGTGAAATGATGATAGCATGCCAACTTTCAACATTTTCAGAGTTCATTTGTAGTGCTTTTCAATTTCAGGGTCAACTAGCTCAAAAAAAAAGTAAATGCACGAAATATACCAAATGAAGTCAGAAATTGTTGAACTTTTGTGATGTGCCTTTGAATGGTGCATTTTGAACACACAAAAAGTATGGAGTTCAAATAAGTTCAAAAAAATGAAATCCCTTTGTAAGAGATGAGTTCTCGTTCGAAACCGTGCTACTTCGAGAGAGATTGTCAGTTTTGTACACGAACTGCATCCAGTTTTCGTCGTAGCCCTCTCAACTTTTTAACACATGCTATGTGGGTGAAATTATGATAGCATGCCAACTTTCAACATTTTCAGAGTTCATTTGTAGTGCTTTTCAATTTCAGGGTCAACTAGCTCAAAAAAATAAGTAAATGCACGAAATATACCAAATGAAGTCAGAAATTGTTGAAATTTTGTGATGTGCCTTTGAATGGTGCATTTTGAACACACAAAAAGTATGGAGTTCAAATAAGTTCATAAAAAAATGAAATCCCTTTGTAAGAGATGAGTTCTCGTTCGAAACCGTGCTACTTCGAGAGAGATTGTCAGTTTTGTACACGAACTGCATCCATTTTTTGTCGTAGACCTCTTTACTTTTTAACACATTCTATGTGGGTGAAATGATGATAGCATGCCAACTTTCAACATTTTCAGAAATCATTTGTAGTGCTTTTCAATTTCAGGTTCAACTAGCTCAAAAAAAATAAGTAAATGCACGAAATATACCAAATGGAGTCAGAAATTGTTGAAATTTTGTGATGTGCCTTTGAATGGTATATTTCGAACACACAAAAAGTATGAAGTTCAAATAAGTTCAAAAAAAATGAAATCCCTTTGTAAGAGATGAGTTCTCGTTCCAAACCCTGCTACTTCGAGAGAGATTGTCAGTTTTGTACACGAACTGCATCCAGTTTTTGTCGTAGCCCTCTCAACTTGTTCACACATGCTATCTGGGTGAAATGATGATAGCATGCCAACTTTCAACATTTTCAGAGTTCATTTGTAGTGCTTTTCAATTTCAGGGTCAACTAGCTCAAAAAAAAAAGTAAATGCACGAAATATACCAAATGAAGTCAGAAATTGTTGAACTTTTGTGATGTGCCTTTGAATGGTGCATTTTGAACACAAAAAAAGTATGGAGTTCAAATAAGTTCAAAAAAAAATGAAATCCCTTCGTAAGAGATGAGTTCTCGTTCGAAACCGTGCTACTTCGAGAGAGATTGTCAGTTTTGTACACGAACTGCATCCAGTTTTCGTCGTAGCCCTCTCAACTTTTTAACACATGCTATGTGGGTGAAATTATGATAGCATGCCAACTTTCAACATTTTCAGAGTTCATTTGTAGTGCTTTTCAATTTCAGGGTCAACTAGCTCAAAAAAATAAGTAAATGCACGAAATATACCAAATGAAGTCAGAAATTGTTGAAATTTTGTGATGTGCCTTTGAATGATGCATTTTGAACACACAAAAAGTATGGAGTTCAAATAAGTTCATAAAAAAAAGAAATCCCTTTGTAAGAGATGAGTTCTCGTTCGAAACCGTGCTACTTCGAGAGAGATTGTCAGTTTTGTACACGAACTGCATCCATTTTTTGTCGTAGCCCTCTTTACTTTTTAACACATTCTATGTGGGTGAAATGATGATAGCATGCCAACTTTCAACATTTTCAGAAATCATTTGTAGTGCTTTTCAATTTCAGGGTCAACTAGCTCAAAAAAAATAAGTAAATGCACGAAATATACCAAATGAAGTCAGAAATTGTTGAAATTTTGTGATGTGCCTTTGAATGGTGCATTTTGAACACACAAAAAGTATGGAGTTCAAATAAGTTCAAAGAAAATGAAATCCCTTTGTAAGAGATGAGTTCTCGTTCGAAACCGTGCTACTTCGAGAGAGATTGTCAGTTTTGTACACGAACTGCATCCATTTTTTGTCGTAGCCCTCTCAATTTTTTAACACAAGATATGTGGGTGAAATGATGATAGCATGGCAACTTTCAACATTTTCAGAGTTCATTTGTAGTGCTTTTTAATTTCATTGTCAACTAGCTCAAAAAAAAAGTAAATGCACGAAATATACCAAATGGAATCAGAAATTGTTGAAATTTTGTGATGTGCCTTTGAATTGTGCATTTCGAACACACAAAAAGTATGGAGTTCAAATAAGTTCAAAAAAAATGAAATCCCTTTGTAAGAGATGAGTTCTCGTTCGAAACCGTGCTACTTCGAGAGAGATTGTCAGTTTTGTACACGAACTGCATCCAGTTTTTGTCGTAGCCCTCTCAACTTTTTAACACATGCTATGTGGGTGAAATGATGATAGCATGCCAACTTTGAACATATTCAGAGTTCATTTGTAGTGCTTTTCAATTGCAGGGTCAACTAGCTCAAAAAAAAAAGTAAATGCACGAAATATACCAAATGGGGTCAGAAATTGTTGAAATTTTGTGATGTGCCTTTGAATGGTGCATTTCAAACACACAAAAAGTATGGAGTTCAAATAAGTTCAAAAAAAATGAAATCCCTTTGTAAGAGATGAGTTCTCGTTCGAAACCCTGCTACTTCGAGAGAGATTGTCAGTTTTGTACACGAACTGCATCCAGTTTTTGTCGTAGCCCTCTCAACTTTTTAACACATGCTATGTGGGTGAAATGATGATAGCATGCCAACTTTCAACATTTTCAGAGTTCATTTGTAGTGCTTTTCAATTTCAGGGTCAACTAGCTCAAAAAAAAAAGTAAATGCACGAAATATACCAAATGAAGTCAGAAATTGTTGAAATTTTGTGATGTGCCTTTGAATGGTGCATTTTGAACACACAAAAAGTATGGAGTTCAAATAAGTTCAAAGAAAATGAAATCCCTTTGTAAGAGATGAGTTCTCGTTCGAAACCCTTGTACTTCGAGAGACATTGTCAGTTTTGTACACGAACTGCATCCATTTTTTGTCGTAGCCCTCTCAATTTTTTAACACAAGATATGTGGGTGAAATGATGATAGCATGCCAACTTTCAACATTTTCAGAGTTCATTTGTAGTGCTTTTTAATTTCATTGTCAACTAGCTCAAAAAAAAAGTAAATGCACGAAATATACCAAATGGAATCAGAAATTGTTGAAATTTTGTGATGTGCCTTTGAATTGTGCATTTCGAACACACAAAAAGTATGGAGTTCAAATAAGTTCAAAAAAAATGAAATCCCTTTGTAAGAGATGAGTTCTCGTTCGAAACCCTCCTACTTCGAGAGAGATTGTCAGTTTTGTACACGAACTGCATCCAGTTTTTGTCGTGGCCCTCTCAACTTTTTAACACATGCTATGTGGGTGAAATGATGATAGCATGCCAACTTTCAACATTTTCAGAGTTCATTTGTAGTGCTTTTCAATTTCAGGGTCAACTAGCTCAAAAAAAATAAGTAAATGCACGAAATATACGAAATGGAGTCAGAAATTGTTGAAATTTTGTGATGTGCCTTTGAATGGTGAATTTTTAACACACAAAAAGTATGGAGTTCAAATAAGTTCAAAAAAAAAATGAAATCCCTTTGTAAGAGATGAGTTCTCGTTCGAAACCGTGCTACTTCGAGAGAGATTGTCAGTTTTGTACACGAACTGCATACAGTTTTTGTCGTAGCCCTCTCAACTTTTTAACACATGCTATGTGGGTGAAATGATGATAGCATGCCAACTTTCAACATTTTCAGAGTTCATTTGTAGTGCTTTTCAATTTCAGGGATCAACTAGCTCAAAAACAAATAAGTAAGTGCCCGAAATATACCAAATGAAGTCAGAAATTGTTGAAATTTTGTGATGTGCCTTTGAATGGTATATTTCGAACACACAAAAAGTATGGAGTTCAAATAAGTTAAAAAAAAATGAAATCCCTTTGTAAGAGATGAGTTCTCGTTCGAAACCCTGCTACTTCGAGAGAGATTGTCAGTTTTGTACACGAACTGCATCCAGTTTTTGTCGTAGCCCTCTCAACTTTTTAACACATGCTATGTGGGTGAAATGATGATAGCATGCCAACTTTCAACATTTTCAGAGTTCATTTGTAGTGCTTTTCAATTTCAGGGTCAACTAGCTCAAAAAAAAAGTAAATGCACGAAATATACCAAATGAAGTCAGAAATTGTTGAACTTTTGTGATGTGCCTTTGAATGGTGCATTTTGAACACACAAAAAGTATGGAGTTCAAATAAGTTCAAAAAAATGAAATCCCTTTGTAAGAGATGAGTTCTCGTTCGAAACCGTGCTACTTCGAGAGAGATTGTCAGTTTTGTACACGAACTGCATCCAGTTTTCGTCGTAGCCCTCTCAACTTTTTAACACATGCTATGTGGGTGAAATTATGATAGCATGCCAACTTTCAACATTTTCAGAGTTCATTTGTAGTGCTTTTCAATTTCAGGGTCAACTAGCTCAAAAAAATAAGTAAATGCACGAAATATACCAAATGAAGTCAGAAATTGTTGAAATTTTGTGATGTGCCTTTGAATGGTGCATTTTGAACACACAAAAAGTATGGAGTTCAAATAAGTTCATAAAAAAATGAAATCCCTTTGTAAGAGATGAGTTCTCGTTCGAAACCGTGCTACTTCGAGAGAGATTGTCAGTTTTGTACACGAACTGCATCCATTTTTTGTCGTAGACCTCTTTACTTTTTAACACATTCTATGTGGGTGAAATGATGATAGCATGCCAACTTTCAACATTTTCAGAAATCATTTGTAGTGCTTTTCAATTTCAGGTTCAACTAGCTCAAAAAAAATAAGTAAATGCACGAAATATACCAAATGGAGTCAGAAATTGTTGAAATTTTGTGATGTGCCTTTGAATGGTATATTTCGAACACACAAAAAGTATGAAGTTCAAATAAGTTCAAAAAAAATGAAATCCCTTTGTAAGAGATGAGTTCTCGTTCCAAACCCTGCTACTTCGAGAGAGATTGTCAGTTTTGTACACGAACTGCATCCAGTTTTTGTCGTAGCCCTCTCAACTTGTTCACACATGCTATCTGGGTGAAATGATGATAGCATGCCAACTTTCAACATTTTCAGAGTTCATTTGTAGTGCTTTTCAATTTCAGGGTCAACTAGCTCAAAAAAAAAAGTAAATGCACGAAATATACCAAATGAAGTCAGAAATTGTTGAACTTTTGTGATGTGCCTTTGAATGGTGCATTTTGAACACAAAAAAAGTATGGAGTTCAAATAAGTTCAAAAAAAAATGAAATCCCTTCGTAAGAGATGAGTTCTCGTTCGAAACCGTGCTACTTCGAGAGAGATTGTCAGTTTTGTACACGAACTGCATCCAGTTTTCGTCGTAGCCCTCTCAACTTTTTAACACATGCTATGTGGGTGAAATTATGATAGCATGCCAACTTTCAACATTTTCAGAGTTCATTTGTAGTGCTTTTCAATTTCAGGGTCAACTAGCTCAAAAAAATAAGTAAATGCACGAAATATACCAAATGAAGTCAGAAATTGTTGAAATTTTGTGATGTGCCTTTGAATGATGCATTTTGAACACACAAAAAGTATGGAGTTCAAATAAGTTCATAAAAAAAAGAAATCCCTTTGTAAGAGATGAGTTCTCGTTCGAAACCGTGCTACTTCGAGAGAGATTGTCAGTTTTGTACACGAACTGCATCCATTTTTTGTCGTAGCCCTCTTTACTTTTTAACACATTCTATGTGGGTGAAATGATGATAGCATGCCAACTTTCAACATTTTCAGAAATCATTTGTAGTGCTTTTCAATTTCAGGGTCAACTAGCTCAAAAAAAATAAGTAAATGCACGAAATATACCAAATGAAGTCAGAAATTGTTGAAATTTTGTGATGTGCCTTTGAATGGTGCATTTTGAACACACAAAAAGTATGGAGTTCAAATAAGTTCAAAGAAAATGAAATCCCTTTGTAAGAGATGAGTTCTCGTTCGAAACCGTGCTACTTCGAGAGAGATTGTCAGTTTTGTACACGAACTGCATCCATTTTTTGTCGTAGCCCTCTCAATTTTTTAACACAAGATATGTGGGTGAAATGATGATAGCATGGCAACTTTCAACATTTTCAGAGTTCATTTGTAGTGCTTTTTAATTTCATTGTCAACTAGCTCAAAAAAAAAGTAAATGCACGAAATATACCAAATGGAATCAGAAATTGTTGAAATTTTGTGATGTGCCTTTGAATTGTGCATTTCGAACACACAAAAAGTATGGAGTTCAAATAAGTTCAAAAAAAATGAAATCCCTTTGTAAGAGATGAGTTCTCGTTCGAAACCGTGCTACTTCGAGAGAGATTGTCAGTTTTGTACACGAACTGCATCCAGTTTTTGTCGTAGCCCTCTCAACTTTTTAACACATGCTATGTGGGTGAAATGATGATAGCATGCCAACTTTGAACATATTCAGAGTTCATTTGTAGTGCTTTTCAATTGCAGGGTCAACTAGCTCAAAAAAAAAAGTAAATGCACGAAATATACCAAATGGGGTCAGAAATTGTTGAAATTTTGTGATGTGCCTTTGAATGGTGCATTTCAAACACACAAAAAGTATGGAGTTCAAATAAGTTCAAAAAAAATGAAATCCCTTTGTAAGAGATGAGTTCTCGTTCGAAACCCTGCTACTTCGAGAGAGATTGTCAGTTTTGTACACGAACTGCATCCAGTTTTTGTCGTAGCCCTCTCAACTTTTTAACACATGCTATGTGGGTGAAATGATGATAGCATGCCAACTTTCAACATTTTCAGAGTTCATTTGTAGTGCTTTTCAATTTCAGGGTCAACTAGCTCAAAAAAAAAAGTAAATGCACGAAATATACCAAATGAAGTCAGAAATTGTTGAACTTTTGTGATGTGCCTTTGAATGGTGCATTTTGAACACACAAAAAGTATGGAGTTCAAATAAGTTCAAAAAAAATGAAATCCCTTTGTAAGAGATGAGTTCTCGTTCGAAACCGTGCTACTTCGAGAGAGATTGTCAGTTTTGTACACGAACTGCATCCAGTTTTCGTCGTAGCCCTCTCAACTTTTGAACACATGCTATGTGGGTGAAATTATGATAGCATGCCAACTTTCAACATTTTCAGAGTTCATTTGTAGTGCTTTTCAATTTCAGGGTCAACTAGCTCAAAAAAATAAGTAAATGCACGAAATATACCAAATGAAGTCAGAAATTGTTGAAATTTTGTGATGTGCCTTTGAATGGTGCATTTTGAACACACAAAAAGTATGGAGTTCAAATAAGTTCATAAAAAAATGAAATCCCTTTGTAAGAGATGAGTTCTCGTTCGAAACCGTGCTACTTCGAGAGAGATTGTCAGTTTTGTACACGAACTGCATCCATTTTTTGTCGTAGCCCTCTTTACTTTTTAACACATTCTATGTGGGTGAAATGATGATAGCATGCCAACTTTCAACATTTTCAGAAATCATTTGTAGTGCTTTTCAATTTCAGGGTCAACTAGCTCAAAAAAAATAAGTAAATGCACGAAATATACCAAATGGAGTCAGAAATTGTTGAAATTTTGTGATGTGCCTTTGAATGGTATATTTCAAACACACAAAAAGTATGGAGTTCAAATAAGTTCAAAAAAAATGAAATCCCTTTGTAAGAGATGAGTTCTCGTTCGAAACCCTGCTACTTCGAGAGAGATTGTCAGTTTTGTACACGAACTGCATCCAGTTTTTGTCGTAGCCCTCTCAACTTTTTAACACATGCTATGTGGGTGAAATGATGATAGCATGCCAACTTTCAACATTTTCAGAGTTCATTTGTAGTGCTTTTCAATTTCAGGGTCAACTAGCTCAAAAAAAAAAGTAAATGCACGAAATATACCAAATGAAGTCAGAAATTGTTGAAATTTTGTGATGTGCCTTTGAATGGTGCAGTTTGAACACACAAAAAGTATGGAGTTCAAATAAGTTCAAAAAAAATGAAATCCCTTCGTAAGAGATTAGTTCTCGTTCGAAACCCTTGTACTTCGAGAGACATTGTCAGTTTTGTACACGAACTGCATCCAGTTTTTGTCGTAGCCCTCTCAACTTTTTAACACATGCTATGTGGGTGAAATGATGATAGCATTCAAACTTTCAACATTTTCAGAGTTCATTTGTAGTGCTTTTCAATTTCAGGGTCAACTAGCTCAAAAAAAAAAGTAAATGCACGAAATATACCAAATGGAATCAGAAATTGTTGAAATTTTGTGATGTGCCTTTGAATTGTGCATTTCGAACACACAAAAAGTATGGAGTTCAAATAAGTTCAAAAAAAATGAAATCCCTTTGTAAGAGATGAGTTCTCGTTCGAAACCCTCCTACTTCGAGAGAGATTGTCAGTTTTGTACACGAACTGCATCCAGTTTTTGTCGTGGCCCTCTCAACTTTTTAACACATGCTATGTGGGTGAAATGATGATAGCATGCCAACTTTCAACATTTTCAGAGTTCATTTGTAGTGCTTTTCAATTTCAGGGTCAACTAGCTCAAAAAAAATAAGTAAATGCACGAAATATACGAAATGGAGTCAGAAATTGTTGAAATTTTGTGATGTGCCTTTGAATGGTGAATTTTGAACACACAAAAAGTATGGAGTTCAAATAAGTTCAAAAAAAAAATGAAATCCCTTTGTAAGAGATGAGTTCTCGTTCGAAACCGTGCTACTTCGAGAGAGATTGTCAGTTTTGTACACGAACTGCATACAGTTTTTGTCGTAGCCCTCTCAACTTTTTAACACATGCTATGTGGGTGAAATGATGATAGCATGCCAACTTTCAACATTTTCAGAGTTCATTTGTAGTGCTTTTCAATTTCAGGGTCAACTAGCTCAAAAACAAATAAGTAAATGCACGAAATATACCAAATGAAGTTAGAAATTGTTGAAATTTTGTGATGTGCCTTTGAATGGTGCATTTTGAACACACAAAAAGTATGGAGTTCAAATAAGTTCAAAAAAAAATGAAATCCCTTTGTAAGAGATGAGTTCTCGTTCGAAACCCTGCTACTTCGAGAGAGATTGTTAGTTTTGTACACGAACTGCGTCCATTTTTAGTCGTAGCCCTCTCAACTTTTTAACACATGCTATGTGGGTGAAATGATGATAGCATGCCAACTTTCAACATTTTTAGAGTTCATTTGTAGTGCTTTTCAATTTCAGGGTCAACTAGCTCAAAAAAAAATAAGTAAATGCACGAAATGTACCAAATGGAGTCAGAAATTGTTGAAATTTTGTGATGTGCCTTTGAATGGTGCATTTTGAACACAAAAAAAGTATGGAGTTCAAATAAGTTTAAAAAAAATGAAATCCCTTTGTAAGAGATGAGTTCTCGTTCGAAACCCTCCTACTTCGGGAGAGATTGTCAGTTTTGTACACGAACTGCATCCAGTTTTGGTCGTAGACCTCTCAACTTTTTAACACATGCTATGTGGGTGAAATGATGATAGCATGCCAACTTTCAACATTTTCAGAGTTCATTTGTAGTGCTTTTCAATTTCAGGGTCAACTAGCTCAAAAAAAATAAGTAAATGCACGAAATATACCAAATGGAGTCAGAAATTGTTGAAATTTTGTGATGTTCCTTTGAATAGTGCATTTTGAACACACAAAAAGTATGGAGTTCAAATAATTTCAAAAAAAATGAAATCCCTTTGTAAGAGATGAGTTCTCGTTCGAAACCGTGCTACTTCGAGAGAGATTGTCAGTTTTGTACACGAACTGCATCCAGTTTTTGTCGTAGCCCTCTCAACTTTTTAACACATGCTATGTGGGTGAAATGATGATAGCATGCCAACTTTCAACATTTTCAGAGTTCATTTGTAGTGCTTTTCAATTTCAGGGTCAACTAGCTCAAAAAAAAGTAAATGCACGAAATATACCAAATGAAGTCAGAAATTGTTGAAATTTTGTGATGTGCCTTTGAATGGTGCATTTTGAACACACAAAAAGTATGGAGTTCAAATAAGTTCAAAAAAATGAAATCCCTTTGTAAGAGATGAGTTCTCGTTCGAAACCCTACTACTTCGAGAGAGATTGTCAGTTTTGTACACGAACTGCATCCATTTTTTGTCGTAGCCCTCTCAACTTTTTAACACATGCTATGTGGGTGAAATGATGATAGCATGCCAACTTTCAACATTTTTAGAGTTCATTTGTAGTGCTTTTCAATTTCAGGGTCAACTAGCTCAAAAAAAATAAGTACATGCAAGAAATATACCAAATCGAGTCAGAAATTGTTGAAATTTTGTGATGTGACTTTGAATGGTGCATTTTGAACACACAAAAAGTATGGAGTTCAAATAAGTTCAAAAAAAATGAAATCCCTTTGTAAGAGATGAGTTCTCGTTCGAAACCGTGCTATTTCGAGAGAGATTGTCAGTTTTGTACACGAACTGCATCCAGTTTTTGTCGTAGCCCTCTCAACTTTTTAACACATGCTATGTGGGTGAAATGATGATAGCATGCCAACTTTCAACATTTTCAGAGTTCATTTGTACTGCTTTTCAATTTCAGGGTCAACTAGCTAAAAAAAAGTAAATGCACGAAATATACCAAATGAAGTCAGAAATTGTTGAAATTTTGGGATGTGCCTTTGAATGGTGCATTTTGAACACACAAAAAGTATGGAGTTCAAATAAGTTCAAAAAAATGAAATCCCTTTGTAAGAGATGAGTTCTCGTTCGAAACCCTACTACTTCAAGAGAGATTGTCAGTTTTGTACACGAACTGCATCCATTTTTTGTCGTAGCCCTCTCAACTTTTTAACACATGCTATGTGGGTGAAATGATGATAGCATGCCAACTTTCAACATTTTCAGAGTTCATTTGTAGTGCTTTTCAATTTCAGGGTCAACTAGCTCAAAAAAAAAAAAGTAAATGCACGAAATATACCAAATGGAGTTAGAAATTGTTGAAATTTTATGATGTGCCTTTGCATGGTGCATTTTGAACACACAAAAAGTATGGATTTCATATAAGTTCAAAAAAAATGAAATCCCTTTGTAAGAGATGAGTTCTCGTTCGAAACCGTGCTACTTCGACAAAGATTGTCAGTTTTGTACACGAACTGCATCCAGTTTTTGTTGTAGCCCTCTCAACTTTTTAACACATGCTATGTGGGTGAAATGATGATAGCATGCCAACTTTCAACATTTTCAGAGTTCATTTGTAGTGCTTTTCAATTTCAGGGTCAACTAGCTCAAAAAAATAAGTAAATGCACGAAATATACCAAATGAAGTCAGAAATTGTTGAAATTTTGTGATGTGCCTTTGAATGGTGCATTTTGAACACATAAAAAGTATGGAGTTCAAATAAGTTCAAAGAAAATGAAATCCCTTTGTAAGAGATGAGTTCTCGTTCGAAACCCTCCTACTTCGAGAGAGATTGTCAGTTTTGTACACGAACTGCATCCATTTTTTGTCGTCGCCCTCTCAACTTTTTAACACAAGCTATGTGGGTGAAATGATGATATCATGCCAAATTTCAACATTTTCAGAGTTCATTTGTAGTGCTTTTCAATTTCAGGGTCAACTAGCTCAAAAAATAAGTAAATGCACGAAATATACCAAATGAAGTCAGAAATTGTTGAAATTTTGTGATGTGCCTTTGAATGGTGCATTTTGAACACACAAAAAGTATGAAGTTCAAATAAATTCAAAAAAATGAAATCCCTTTGTAAGAGATGAGTTCTCGTTCGAAACCCTCCTACTTCGAGAGAGATTGTCAGTTTTGTACACGAACTGCATCCATTTTTTGTCGTAGCCCTCTTTACTTTTTAACACATGCTATGTGGGTGAAATGATGATAGCATGCCAACTTTCAACATTTTCAGAGTTCATTTGTAGTGCTTTTCAATTTCAGGGTCAACTAGCTCAAAAAAAATAAGTAAATGCACGAAATATACCAAATGGAGTTAGAAATTGTTGAAATTTTGTGATGTGCCTTTTAATGGTATATTTCGAACACACCAAAAGTATGGAGTTCAAATTAGTTCAAAAAAATGAAATCCCTTTGTAAGAGATGAGTTCTCGTTCGAAACCCTACTACTTCGAGAGAGATTGTCAGTTTTGTACACGAATTGCATCCAGTTTTTGTCGTAGCCCTCTCAACTTTTTAACACATGCTACGTGGGTGAAATGATGATAGCATGCCAACTTTCAACATTTTCAGAGTTCATTCGTAGTGCTTTTTAATTTCAGGGTCAACTAGCTCAAAAAAAAAGTAAATGCACGAAATATACCAAATGAAGTCAGAAATTGTTGAAATTTTGTGATGTGCCTTTGAATAGTGCATTTTGAACACACAAAAAGTATGGAGTTCAAATAAGTTTTAAAAAATGAAATCCCTTTGTAAGAGATGAGTTCTCGTTCGAAACCCTCCTACTTCGGGAGAGATTGTCAGTTTTGTACACGAACTGCATCCAGTTTTTGTCGTAGACCTCTCAACTTTTTAACACATGCTATGTGGGTGAAATGATGATGGCATGCCAACTTTCAACATTTTCAGAGTTCATTTGTAGTACTTTTCAATTTCAGGGTCAACTAGCTCAAAAAAAATAAGTAAATGCACGAAATATACCAAATGAAGTCAAAAATTGTTTAAATTTTGTGATGTGCCTTTTAATGGTGCATTTTGAACACACAAAAAGTATGGAGTTCAAATATGTTCAAAAAAATGAAATCCCTTTGTAAGAGATGAGTTCTCGTTCGAAACCCTACTACTTCGAGAGAGATTGTCAGTTTTGTACACGAACTGCATCCATTTTTTGTCGTAGCCCTCTCAACTTTTTAACACATGCTATGTGGGTGAAATGATGATAGCATGCCAACTTTCAACATTTTCAGAGTTCATTTGTAGTGCTTTTCAATTTCAGGGTCAACTAGCTCAAAAACAAATAAGTAAATGCACGAAATATACCAAATGAAGTCAGAAATTGTTGAAATTTTGTGATGTGCCTTTGAATGGTGCATTTTGAACACACAAAAAGTATGGAGTTCAAATAAGTTCAAAAAAAATGAAATCCCTTTGTAAGAGATGAGTTCTCGTTCGAAACCGTGCTACTTCGAGAGAGATTGTAAGTTTTGTACACGAACTGCATCCAGTTTTCGTCGTAGCCCTCTCAACTTTTTAACACATGCTATGTGGGTGAAATTATGATAGCATGCCAACTTTCAACATTTTCAGAGTTCATTTTTAGTGCTTTTCAATTTCAGGGTCAAATAGCTCAAAAATATAAGTAAATGCACGAAATATACCAAATGAAGTCAGAAATTGTTGAAATTTTGTGATGTGCCTTTGAATGGTGCATTTTGAACACACAAAAAGTATGGAGTTCAAATAAATTCAAAAAAATGAAATCCCTTTGTAAGAGATGAGTTCTCGTTCGAAACCCTCCTACTTCGAGAGAGATTGTCAGTTTTGTACACGAACTGCATCCATTTTTTGTCGTAGCCCTCTTTACTTTTTAGCACATGCTATGTGGGTGAAATGATGATAGCATGCCAACTTTCAACATTTTCAGAGTTCATTTGTAGTGCTTTTCAATTTCAGGGTCAACTAGCTCAAAAACAAATAAGTAAATGCACGAAATATACCAAATGAAGTCAGAAATTGTTGAAATTTTGTGATGTGCCTTTGAATGGTGCATTTTGAACACACAAAAATTATGGAGTTCAAATAAGTTTTAAAAAATGAAATCCCTTTGTAAGAGATGAGTTCCCGTTCGAAACCCTTCTACTTCGAGTGAGATTGTCAAATTTGTACACGAACTGCATCCAGTTTTTGTCGTAGCCCTCTCAACTTTTTAACACATGCTATGTGGGTGAAATGATGATAGCATGCAAACTTTCAACATTTTCAGAGTTCATTTGTAGTGCTTTTCAATTTCAGGGTCAACTAGCTCAAAAAAAAAGTAAATGCACGAAATATACCAAATGAAGTCAAAAATTGTTGAAATTTTGTGATGTGCCTTTTAATGGTGCATTTTGAATACACAAAAAGTATGGAGTTCAAATAAGTTTAAAAAAAATGAAATACCTTTGTAAGAGATGAGTTCTCGTTCGAAACCCTCTTACTTCGAGAGAGATTGTCAGTTTTGTACACGAACTGCATCCAGTTTTTGTCGTAGCCCTCTCAACTTTTTAACACATGCTATGTGGGTGAAATGATGATAGCATGCCAACTTTCAACATTTTCAGAGTTCATTTGTAGTGCTTTTCAATTTCAGGGTCAACTAGCTCAAAAAAAATAAGTAAATGCACGAAATATACCAAATGGAGTCAGAAATTGTTGAAATTTTGTGATGTGCCTTTGAATGGTGCATTTTGAACACACAAAAAGTATGGAGTTCAAATAAGTTCAAAAAAAAATGAAATCCCTTTGTAAGAGATGAGTTCTCGTTCGAAACCGTGTTACTTCGAGAGAGATTGTCAATTTTGTGCACGAACTGCATCCAGTTTTTGTCGTAGCCCTCTCAACTTTTTAACACATGCTATGTGGGTGAAATGATGATAGAATGCCAACTTTCAACATTTTCAGAGTTCATTTGTAGTGCTTTTCAATTTCAGGGTCAACTAGCTCAAAAAAAGTAAATGCACGAAATATACCAAATGAAGTCAGAAATTGTTGAAATTTTGTGATGTGCCTTTGAATGGTGCATTTTGAACACACAAAAAGTATGGAGTTCAAATAAGTTCAAAAAAATGAAATCCCTTTGTAAGAGATGAGTTCTCGTTCGAAACCCTACTACTTCGAGAGAGATTGTCAGTTTTGTGCACGAACTGCATCCAGTTTTTGTAGTAGCCCTCTCAACTTTTTAACACATGCTATGTGGGTGAAATGATGATAGCATGCCAACTTTCAACATTTTCAGAGTTCATTTGTAGTGCTTTTCAATTTCAGGGTCAACTAGCTCAAAAAAAAAGTAAATGCACGAAATATACCAAATGAAGTCAGAAATTGTTGAAATTTTGTGATGTGCCTTTGAATGGTGCATTTTGAACACACAAAAAGTATGGAGTTCAAATAAGTTTTAAAAAATGAAATCCCTTTGTAAGAGATGAGTTCTCGTTCGAAACCCTCCTACTTCGAGAGAGATTGTCAGTTTTGTACACGAACTGCATCCAGTTTTTGTCGTAGCCCTCTCAACTTTTTAACACATGCTATGTGGGTGAAATGATGATAGCATGCCAACTTTCAACATTTTCAGAGTTCATTTGTAGTGCTTTTCAATTTCAGGGTCAACTAGCTCAAAAAAAAATAAGTAAATGCACTAAATATACCAAATGAAGTCAAAAATTGTTGAAATTTTGTGATGTGCCTTTTAATGGTGCATTTTGAACACACAAAAAGTATGGAGTTCAAATAAGTTCAAAACAATGAAATCCCTTTGTAAGAGATGAGTTCTCGTTCGAAACCCTACTACTTCGAGAGAGATTGTCAGTTTTGTACACGAACTGCATCCAGTTTTTGTCGTAGCCCTCTCAACTTTTTAAAACATGCTTTGTGGGTGAAATTATGATACCATGCCAGCTTTCAACATTTTCAGAGTTCATTTGTAGTGCTTTTCAATTTCAGGGTCAACTAGCTCAAAAACAAATAAGTAAATGCACGAAATATACCAAATGAAGTCAGAAATTGTTGAAATTTTGTGATGTGCCTTTGAATGGTGCATTTTGAACACACAAAAAGTATGGAGTTTAAATAAGTCCAAAAAAAATGAAATCCCTTTGTAAGAGATGAGTTCTCGTTCGAAACCGTGCTACTTCGAGAGAGATTGTCAGTTTTGTACACGAACTGCATCCAGTTTTCGTCGTAGCCCTCTCAACTTTTTAACTCATGCTATGTGGGTGAAATTATGATAGCATACAACTTTCAACATTTTCAGAGTTCATTGGTAGTGCTTTTCAATTTCAGGGTCAACTAGCTCAAAAAAATAAGTAAATGCATGAAATATACCAAATGAAGTCAGAAATTGTTGAAATTTTGTGATGTGCCTTTGAATGGTGCATTTTGAACACACAAAAAGTATGGAGTTCAAATAAATTCAAAAAATGAAATCCCTTTGTAAGAGATGAGTTCTCGTTCGAAACCCTCCTACTTCGAGAGAGATTGTCAGTTTTGTACACGAACTGCATCCATTTTTTGTCGTAGCCCTCTTTACTTTTTAACACATGCTATGTGGGTGAAATGATGATAGCATGCCAACTTTCAACATTTTCAGAGTTCATTTGTAGTGCTTTTCAATTTCAGGGTTAACTAGCTCAAAAAAAAATAAGTAAATGCACGAAATATACCAAATGGAGTCAGAAATTGTTGAAATTTTGTGATGTGCCTTTGAATGGTATATTTCAAACGCGCAAAAAGTATGGAGTTCAAATAAGTTCAAAAAAAATGAAATCCCTTTGTAAGAGATGAGTTCTCGTTCGAAACCCTGCTACTTCGAGAGAGATTGTCAGTTTTGTACACGAACTGCATCCAGTTTTTGTCGTAGCCCTCTCAACTTTTTAGCACATGCTATGTGGGTGAAATGATGATAGCATGCCAACTTTCAACATTTTCAGAGTTCATTTGTAGTGCTTTTCAATTTCAGGGTCAACTAGCTCAAAAATAATAAGTAAATGCACGAAATATACCAAATGAAGTCAAAAATTGTTAAAATTTTGTGATGTGCCTTTTAATGGTGCATTTTGAACACACAAAAAGTATGGAGTTCAAATAAGTTCAAAAAAATGAAATCCCTTTGTAAGAGATGAGTTCTCGTTCGAAACCCTACTACTTCGAGAGAGATTGTCAGTTTTGTACACGAACTGCATCTAGTTTTTGTCGTAGCCCTCTCAACTTTTTAAAACATGCTATGTGGGTGAAATTATGATACCATGCCAACTTTCAACATTTTCAGAGTTCATTTGTAGTGCTTTTCAATTTCAGGGTCAACTAGCTCAAAAACAAATAAGTAAATGCACGAAATATACCAAATGAAGTCAGAAATTGTTGAAATTTTGTGATGTTTCTTTGAATGGTGCATTTTGAACACACAAAAAGTATGGAGTTCAAATAAGTCCCAAAAAAATGAAATCCCTTTGTAAGAGATGAGTTCTCGTTCGAAACCGTGCTACTTCGAGAGAGATTGTCAGTTTTGTACACGAACTGCATCCAGTTTTCGTCGTAGCCCTCTCAACTTTTTAACTCATGCTATGTGGGTGAAATTATGATAGCATACAACTTTCAACATTTTCAGAGTTCATTGGTAGTGCTTTTCAATTTCAGGGTCAACTAGCTCAAAAAAATAAGTAAATGCACGAATTATACCAAATGAAGTCAGAAATTGTTGAAATTTTGTGATGTGCCTTTCAATTGTGCATTTTGAACACACAAAAAGTATGGAGTTCAAATAAATTCAAAAAAAAGAAATCCCTTTGTAAGAGATGAGTTCTCGTTCGAAACCCTCCTACTTCGAGAGAGATTGTCAGTTTTGTACACTAACTGCATCCATTTTTTGTCGTAGCCCTCTTTACTTTTTAACACATGCTATGTGGGTGAAATGATGATAGCATGCCAACTTTCAACATTTTCAGAGTTCATTTGTATTGCTTTTCAATTTCAGGGTCAACTAGCTCAAAAAAAATAAGTAAATGCACGAAATATACCAAATGGGGTCAGAAATTGTTGAAATTTTGTGATGTGCCTTTGAATGGTATATTTCGAACACACAAAAAGTATGGAGTTCAAATAAGTTAAAAAAAATGAAGTCCCTTTGTAAGAGATGAGTTCTCGTTCGAAACCCTGCTACTTCGAGAGAGATTGTCAGTTTTGTACACGAACTGCATCCAGTTTTTGTCGTAGCCCTCTCAACTTTTTAACACATGCTATGTGGGTGAAATGATGATAGCATGCCAACTTTCAACATTTTCAGAGTTCATTTGTAGTGCTTTTCAATTTCAGGGTCAACTAGCTCAAAAAAAAGTAAATGCACGAAATATACCAAATGAAGTCAGAAATTGTTGAAATTTTGTGATGTGCCTTTGAATGGTGCATTTTGAACACACAAAAAATATGGAGTTCAAATAAGTTTTAAAAAATGAAATCCCTTTGTAAGAGATGAGTTCTCGTTCGAAACCTTTCTACTTCGAGAGAGATTGTCAGTTTTGTACACGAACTGCATCCAGTTTTTGTCGTAGCCCTCTCAACTTTTTAACACATGCTATGTGGGTGAAATAATGATAGCATTCCAACTTTCAACATTTTCAGAGTTCATTTGTAGTGCTTTTCAATTTCAGGGTCAACCAGCTCAAAAACAAATAAGTAAATGCACGAAATATACCAAATGAAGTCAGAAATTGTTGAAATTTTGTGATGTTCCTTTTAATGGTGCATTTTGAATACACAAAAAGTATGGAGTTCAAATAAGTTCAAAAAAATGAAATCCCTTTGTAAGAGATGAGTTCTCGTTCGAAACCCTACTACTTCGAGAGAGATTGTCAGTTTTGTACACGAACTGCATCCAGTTTTTGTCATAGCCCTCTCAACTTTTTAAAACATTCTATGTGGGTGAAATTATGATACCATGCCAACTTTCAACATTTTCAGAGTTCATTTGTAGTGCTTTTCAATTTCAGGGTCAACTAGCTCAAAAACAAATAAGTAAATGCACGAAATATACCAAATGAAGTCAGAAATTGTTGAAATTTTGTGATGTGCCTTTGAATGGTGCATTTTGAACACACAAAAAGTATGGAGTTCAAATAAGTTCAAAAAATATGAAATCCCTTTGTAAGAGATGAGTTCTCGTTCGAAACCGTGCTACTTCGAGAGAGATTGTCAGTTTTGTACACGAACTGCATCCAGTTTTTGTCGTAGCCCTCTCAACTTTTTAACACATGCTATGTGGGTGAAATGATGATAGCATGCCAACTTTCAACATTTTCAGAGTTCATTTGTAGTGCTTTTCAATTTTAGGGTCAACTAGCTCAAAAAAAAAGTAAATGCACGAAATATACCAAATGAAGTCAAAATAACAAAACAGATAATAGTTTGGATAGTCAAAATTAATAATTATGAAAATAAAAAATAGTTTTGCATTATTTATTCAATTTCAAACACTTTTCATTATCATAGTTTTGTCAAATTCTCAAATATGCAAAAAGAATTTTTAATAAACATAGTCTTTAATTGAAAATAACAAAATAGATAATAGTTCGGATAGTCAAAATTATTAATTATGAAAATAAAAAATAGTTTTGCATTATTTATTCAATTTGAAACACTTTTCATTATCATAGTTTTGTCAAATTCTCAAATATGCAAAAAGAATTTTTAATAAACGTAGTTTTTAATTGAAAATAACAAAATAGATAATAGTTTGGATAGTCAAAATTATTAAATATGAAAATTAGAAAATAGTTTTGAATTATTTATTCAATTTCAAACACTTTCCATTATCATAGTTTTGTCAAATTCTCAAATATGCAAAAAGAATTTTTGATAAACATAGTTTTTAATTGAAAGTAACAAAATAAGTTAATAGTTTGGATAGTCAAAATAGTTAATTTTGAAAATAGAAAATAGTTTTGAATTATTTATTCAATTTCAAACACTTTTCATTATCATAGTTTTGTCAAATTCTCAAATATGCAAAAAGAATTTTTAGTAAACATTGTTTTTAATTGAAAATAAAAAAATAAGTTAATAGTTTGGATAGTCAAAAAAATTAATTTTGAAAATAGAAAAAAATTGAAACTATATGAGAAATCATGGACAATTTCGAATTCATATTGAATTTTCTCCACAATTTCGAATATAGTTTCAACTTTCAGTAAGTTTAGGCCCGTAAGCCTGCTTTAGAGAGGAGCTCGACGGACAAGCTGCGACGGGTCTTATAAACAAGTGTTTGTCCCCCTCGCTTGGCGAGGTGGGACTAAACTTATCGTGCAGCCGAGGAGGGGCTTTAGTCCCGGGTGGAGCCACGCCCCGGGACTAAAGACCCCCTTTAGTCCCGGCTGGAGCCACGCCCCGGGACTAAAGACCCCCTGCTTCCCGCCTCCTGGTCTGCTCGAAAAGAGGCCTTTAGTCCCGGGTCGTGGCACCAACCGGGACTAAAGGGGGTCTTTAGTCCCGGCCCGAGCCACGCACCGGGACTATAGATCCACCTATATAAGCGGGACTTCAAAAATTTCCAACCCAATTCGTCCATTTCTCTTCTTCTTCCTCTCGTTCTCCTGCCCGGCGCGTCACAGCGACGAACTAACCGACGCCGTCAGGCTGCCCGCCGTCCTGCTCGCTGCCGCCTGCCGTCCTCCTTGCCGTCGGCCGTCCTCCTCGCCGCCGCGCCGTCCTGCTCGCCGCCTCGCCGTCCTCCTCGCCGTCGCGCCGTCCTCCTAGCCGTCGCGCCGTCCTCCTAGCCGTCGCGCCGTGCACCTCGCCGTCGCGTCGTCCTCCTCGCCGCGCACCGTCGACACCTCCGGCCGGTAAGCCCCCCGCCCCCTCCTCCCCAACACTCCGACCAGTATATATATAAGAAAGGAAGAAAAAGGAGAAGAAAAGAAGAAAAAGAAAAAGATTTTTTTGTCATTTAATTCCTATTGTTATTAGGTTTGTGCTAGATTATTAGGGTTAGTAATATTTAGAATTAGGTTAGGGTTACAAGAAGAAGAAATATGAACAAAAATAAAAAAATAAGAATAGGAAAAATGAAAATAAGAAGAGGAGGAGAAGAAAAGAAGAAAAAGTGTATAGTGTATAGTGTATATGCTTAAGTGTATAGTGTATATAGTGTATAGTGTATAAGGAGAGGAGGAATTTTGCTATAGTGTATATAGTGTATAGTGTATAAGAAAAAAAGAAAAGAAGAGGAGGAGAAGAGATCAAGAAAAGAAGAGGAGGAGAAGAAAAATGAAAATAAGAAGAGGAGGAATTTTGCTATTGTATAGTGTATATGCTTAAGTGTTAATAGTGTTTCTTAGATTATTGCTTAATTTTGCTATTGTATATGCTTAAGTGTTAATAGTTTAATTTTGCTATTGTATATTCTTAAGTGTTAATAGTTTATTTTTAGCAAGAAAATTAATAGAACTAGTTTATTTTTTTAGTTCATTTTACGATGCCTATCCCGCATCCTCGTCGTCGACTCGGCGGAGGACACCTGCTTGATCAGAGGGGCCCTGTCCGGGACTGGGCTCCGCCCGGCTGATATTGGGAGGTGCTACCTTCCGAGGGGCGTAGGTTGGTGAGGAGCCAGCCCGTCGTTGACCCGATCCTTGTTTGGTGGCGGTCGCGTGGGCCAGTGAGGGTGTCGAGGCTTCTGGACTCCGCGGAGGTGGTACGTCACCGTGTCAGCCAGGAGGATGAGCACGTCCGTCGCTACATGGTTGCGTTGGAGGGCAGGTTCGAGCATACCTGGCAGGTTCTTCGGGTATCTCACTGGAGCTATGATCCTGTGATGGTTCCTTCTCTTTGGGTGTCCACCGCCCGCGCCGATACCCGTCGGGCGCTACGGTTCTAGATGTATGCAGAAATCTAGGAGTCTCAAATTGGAAAAGTACTCCTATTTTAGTTTTTGGTACGTCGGCCAGCACAACACGAGTCCATCTCGATCACCGCCGCCGGACTTGGGTCGTCCGTCTCCGCCGCCGCCCGCACATGATACTAAGCGGAAGCGTGCCAGCAAGAACGCTTCGTCGATGATTTCTAAGGGACGGAGCTCCCCAAAGCGCAAATTGTCGCCCCTCCCAAAGGTACCTCATGCTAATTTTTCTATCAGACCTTATGATCGTACCCCCGAGGAAAACGCCAGGATAGCAAAGGAACAACATGATGCGCAGATGAAAAGGAAGGAACCCGAGCCCCGCCCGAAAAACACCGAGAAGAACATAGCATGGGCAAAAGACTTCATAACCACTCCATCACAGTATGACTTACACTATAAGCCTGATGACTATACACGCACATTGCAGAAGGAAGTGAAAAAGAGCAGGTCACGTGCAAGTGCAAGTGGGAGCAAATCAAGTTCAACTACAAGCAAGAAAAAATCAGACGTTCCTCAGCTTGGACAACAGGCCAAACAGTCGATCCCACCCCTCAAGGTGTTAACTGAAAATGTTCCCCCTCCGGTGCAGGGGCAAGCTTTTGAAAAAGCAAAGGAGTTGGCGGATGAATGTGGTATCTCGGTTGAAGATTTGCTGGCTTCCCAAGACGACAGGATACCCAAGGCTGTGGTAGCCCCTAAGCCACAGTTTGTCATGGGAGAGCCTTTGGTCAGCAAAGATGATCTCCTAACAAATATGCGTTACTTGCATAAATGGTACTTAAGTGAATCAAATAATGGGAGAACGATGATCGTGCTGAGTGTCCCACAAGAGTACTACAATGGCGACGCCCTCAACAAATCGCTTATGGCCGCTCCGAAGAAATCCATATCGACTTTGATGAACTCTTCCAGATGTACAATGGCGACGCCCTCGACAAATCTCTTATGAGTTGCTATTGTTTGTAAGTTTTTCAATTCGTTGTCTACATATAACTTGTTTAGTTATTTCAATTCATTGTCTATATATAACTTGTACTCTATTATGCAGAATGAAGATTCTAGAGTGTAAAAGTAAGAGCATCCTAAATATTGGGTTTATTGATCCAGATAAAATACATATAGCGACGCTAACTAATTATCCCAAGGAGACGGAGGAAAACCTTCTAAGGTTTCTAAGAGATCAAAATTTCTGTGACCACATACTGTTTCCATACCACTTCAGGTGAGGGTCTTTACTCTGTTGTGTCCATTCACTTATAAGTGTAATTGATAAGTTACTGACATATATATATATATATATATATACACATGTGCAGCTTTCATTGGATTCTGTTGGACATTCAAATTGATAAGGGAAGAGTTGATGCCTTCGACCCATTATCGAGACCCTCGGAACAGTTCCAAAGCCTGCAGGACATGCTCCAAGGGTAATTTTAATCATTCTTGCGCTCTATCGGTCTCTTTCGATGATTTTCTGATATATCAATTAATGAAAAACTTAGCAAATCATTATCCTTGTCGGGCAGGGTTTGGAATCGGTTCAAGTGCGTGACTCCCGGTAACTTTCCTAAGAACCTGACCTTTAGAGCGGCTCAGGTAAGTAGTAGTATGATATACTTATATTAATTTTCAATACTTTTATGAAGCTAGATTATTATTTTGATTATATATATTCTATTATCGTAAAGTGCGACCAGCAGCCGCGGGGAACGCATCTATGCGGATACTATGTTTGCGAGACCATTCGCACGTTTACCTCTGAGTTCAAGGATCACAGATTCGACGTAAGCAATGAACATTCACACCTCTATTTTTACCCGTCATTCTTTGTTATCATGATTGATATTCATATTCATCTCCTCTTCTTATATAGCACACGACCATGAGGACGAAGGTCCTACCAGAGCAACGCGCGATTGCTGTTGCGGAGGAGCTTGCGGGATTTCTGAGGACGGAAGCTATAGAAGACAAAGGACGATTTAGTGTAGCTAAGGGCCATTACTGATGTTCGTCCATGTAATCGAATAGACGGGCTCTAGTCCCGATAATTCAGATCTCCATATAATTGTATATATATGATCGCTTGTAAGATAAGTTAATCCATAAACCCTATATATATATTTCTATTTTAATCCCTAAAGCCCCTTACGGGCCGGGGCTATAGGCCCTGTCCCCACTAGTGGCAGCTATGTTACAGTATCCCTTTGAAACAAACTACATGCTATTCGCTAAACTAGAAAACACGAGAATTTAGGTACATTTCTTAAATTTCTCATCAGATTTTGGTGATATATTCCAGATAATATTTATCTCACGTTCTACTCCCTCCGTTCCTAAATATAAGTCTTTTTAGAGGTTTCACTATAGGACTATATACTGACGTATTTAGACATACTTTAAAGTATAGATTCACAAATTTTGTTTTGTATGTAGTCTCTTAGTGAAATCTCTTAAAAGACTTAGAGGGTGTTTGGATACTCTCTAGTCATGTGACTAGTAGTAGTCAGACTAGAAGTTTTTAGTCAGACCCTGTTTGGAAGGTGACTACTACTAGTCAGCATTAAATGTCTCTATATTAAATTATTCTCATTTATCTCCCTTCCATTGGTGTGTCAGCATGGGAGGATGAGCCATTAATTGGAGAAGAGACTTTAGTCACTTTTAGTTGGGGGTGGGGTGACTAGGGACTAAACTAGTTTTAGTCACCCATTAGTCAGGGGTGTTTGGAGGTTTACTGACTAAAGGTGATTACTACTAGTCTCTAGTCTCTAGTCTCTAGTGATCCAAACACCCTCTTATATTTAAGAATGGAGGGAGTATTTTTCAGTAGTTTCAAGGAAGTGGTTCTAGCATGGTCGTAAGTCCTATAGGTGTTAGGCTACAACCTAGGTTCTAACAAAAAAGTCTGACAATGAGTTTGCAATTGACCCACCACAGACAATGGAGCAATTGATTTTTTTTAATATTTTCCAGCAAAGAAAATATATTGTGCTTTCACACCTCTTTTGTGTCTGCTCATTTGAGAATTAATTTTAAGCTTATGTTCTATTACGTTTTTCCGTCCGTGTTGTGATTGCCTGCAATGCAGAATCTTCTTATTTGCAAACCATGAAGGCGTGTACCGTTGACTGAAATGTTATCTATATTGTCCCATCCTTCCTTTGTTACACACCAATACAATAGATTTATTGAGGACACCTTGACTTTGATTCCATCAGCCTTCCACATCACCAATTGTGCCACATCGTCATCCACTGAAACTATTTTGTAGCACATGCACACCTTAATTTAATTGTTCCATATCCAATGGTCCAGAGTACATGCATATTCTTTGTTCACACACAATTACTGCTGGAAATAATAGCTTTTGATTCTTCATCATTTTGCTCATAGTAAATTTATCCAATATTAATCTTAAAATCCTGCAGCAATGCACGAGGGAATCACCTAGTTGTATATGATACTACCACTGTTTTAGTTTTCAGATAGCCTGTAGATAATACCATCGAGCCCTAGCAATCAACATTATGAGAAGACGGGCATAACAAAGCCCGCCATCAGTGATCTAGTATACTATATTAGAACTATGTTGTTTTCCCTTCATCTGGGTTCGACATATATCAAACATTATATCGGACTTATTGCGTCAATGACATGTGGTAACTACCGATCTCCCAGTAATGCCCTACATTTATTCACAACATTTAATATTTTACTTGATTCTATCATGTGCATATTTGTAGCAGTATCTTGTAAATCAATCTCCAACACGTCTACTAGTAAGATGATCCAGTTTTGCATTTATCAGTCACCGAACTGAAAAATTTCTCCACAATCTCGGTCTCATCGAACTTTGCACCAAGCGCGCGGATCTCTCCCACCAAAGTAGTAAGACGCATGGCATAGTCATTCACCGATTCAGTTTCCTCCATCTGCAACTTGTGAAATTGGCGCTTCAGCACTTGTGTCCGAGCCTTGGTGACGCGATCTTCTCCGATCCTCATCTCCTTGAGTGCGTTCCACGCCTCTCTTGCCGTCTCGAACAACGCCAATGTCATTAGCACGGAATCCGGCACGGACTGGGCTATGGCGGCCATGGCATCTTCGTCGGACTCGTCGTCGACGTCTTCGTCCGTGATTGCCTGCCACACTCGAAGGGTTCGGAGAATAATTTTCATCTTCACCGCCCACACGCCGTAGTTGGCGTCGGTGAGCATCGGGTACTGGATGGGGATGTTGCGATGCGCCTGGACGTTGGCGCCGCTCGTTCCTCCTCCACTGGTTGCTGACTTGACGCCCTTCTTCACCTTGTCGCCGTTCTTGTCCGCCTTGGCACCGCCCTTCCCGGACTTGACCGACTCAACGTCGTTGTCCGTCATCGTAGATCGTAGATCGTCGAGGCTCTAGATACCAATTGTTGGCTTTTGAACGTGCGTATGCACCTGTACAGGCGTGCCTACGCGATTCTTGCTTCGGCCGGCTACTTGACGGAACTTGCGTAACTAGCGACACGAATAAAACTGATCGATGGATTTGATGGCTAGAGGCCCGTGTCGAGCCTTTGCTTTGTATTGCTTTTCGTTTTTCTGGTGTTACAATCAACACCCCTAGGGTGTCTTTTATACACGTCCACAAGGGACTATGGAAATAGACTAGGACTAGGAATCCTAATACTACTAGGACTCGGTTTGGCTTTCTTTCCTAATCCTAAAGAAACAACATGATTAACTTCTACATGAGACAACGAGCGTGTCACGTGGCACGCTCGTGGGGAAGGTCGCCATGGAGGCGGTTGACTAAATGACAACAAGGTTAAGGAGGAGATTGTTAGAGTTAACTTTGTTGTTTAGTTGTTCATCATGTTTATTTCGTTGCATTAGTTCGTTCATGCATGTAGTTGAACTGAAGGCTTGAGGCTGCGGCAGTGTAGAAGTGTGAGACGAGTACACATGCAAGCCAATAGGACCTGGTTAATGAGTTGAGTTAGCATGAGCTGATCAGTACCATGCACGTACATGTGTTGGTTAGCTGGTTAATGTGTTGGTTAGCTACATGCGCGCACAGCTCCGTGGAGTCAAGGCGGCCGAGTCCTACGGCAGATCAGCGTGGAGCTAGAAGCGGACGCAATTAGGTGGTACGTGCGTCAAGTGTGCCATTGCGGGCAAGCTCATGTCTGTTTTAAACTTGGATTTTAACTCAATCTGCAGGAATAATCGGATCAAGCAGCTGGCTTGGCGGGCGCGTGTGCATGCAACGTAGTGGGGTTAGTGGGTGTGTGTGTTGTGTAGGTCTGGTACTTAAAGACATGTACTCAGCTCATTTGCGTTGTGGAGAATACAGTAGAAAAGTGACACAAGTGTGTGCGGTGCCAAGCCTCTGTGTGTTCTTCTACCTTTAAGCTGAGCCTACCTCTTCCTTGGGCTGTTCCAACAGTAACAACCATCAACGATCAATCATAATACTGCAGAGTTCGAGATGATGCTGGGTGCAGTGCAAACGTTCGTCTAGGTGTAGGTGAGGTTCTTGTCACGCAGAAACCAGAGAGAGCATGGTGCATGGAGTAGCAAGAGCTAGCAGCGTGGCGCACTGGCGCTAGACCCATCACCCCATGCATGCATCTTGGTAGCTGGCCTAACGTCGTCACTGCTAGGTGATTTCATGGTTGGCCGCGCCACTTCTTTTGCACGCAGACACAGACACAAGGAGGAGGCCGCGGCATCTCTTTAGAAAAATAGGGAGTAGCAAGCAAACTCATTTCTTTTTCTAAAACTGAAGCCAAGCTGCATGTTCGACTGAATAAAAGGAAGGGTATGGCAGCACGGGATGGCGCCTAATTATCGGGTCAAATAAAAGGAACGGTCATGGGAAGTTGTCGTGGGAAGACGCCTAACCCATCCACAGTTTCATGATAAGGCTTTGTTTGGTACTGGTGTATTTTAAAAAATTTATGAGGATTATTCCGGTCAAACTCCTCAATCGTCACATATCCCATAACACCATTTGATTCTAGTGTATTTGACATATTTCATCCCACATTTCTCCTCAAATCCCTAAATTATAGTGCATTTTTCTCAATACACAATACACTACCCCTACCTAGTGTATTGGGGATAATGGAGATTTGAAGGGATTGGGTGAAGGTTGGGGTTTCACCCAATCCCTTGGGGATTATCCCCCACCAATCTCCTTCAAAACACTAGTACCAAACAAGGCCTAAAGGAAAAAAGGAAAGGCCCAAGCCCAATTCGCTAACATTTGACGTGTTTCTTCTTCGTGAAGACAAATACAGAAATCCCTTCTACCACTCTAATGACGCCTTTGGAGGATCAGTAGGGCTGCTTGCATGTACCGGGATGGGCCCCTTGGTTCTGGGCCCGGGGCGGCTCCCCCCCCCCCCCCCCCAATTAGTTAATATAAACATGTAACGTATTTTTTTAGGACAACGCTAGGGAGCGGCACCACACCTCCGTCTTGCCGTGCGGCGGCTCACTTAATCACATTCCAATGCAAAAATTAACCTCCTCTTAATCACCCATTACATATCTCTCTCATGCATGCATGCGTGCAATGACATCATTATGTATAATAAAAACTGCTACATGGATGCAATGATGTCACCAAGATTCCTTTTGATTTTGAAATTTAAAAAGTTTTATCTACAAAACCGTTAATTCAATCGATGATCCGCTTTCACCATTGACTTTCTCTCGACGAGTTCTTCGAAACTAGATCCCATGTCGACATGTTCCGTCAATTTTTTTTTCATCCACACTTGCCACATTTTTTGACCCACTTGCCATATTATTAACCACTTACTTGCCTGAAAAAATAACTTAATTAACACTTTTAATGTTTTTCTACAAAACCATGTAACAGTTTTCATTATACATGATATAAAAGCATTGTCATAGGTTGTGTTTGCCAATTTAAATATGCAAACTTGTCATATTTACATACAACTTTGCCAAAAAAAACTATTTTATGTGTTTGTTAGTTTAACTATTTCGAGTTATCATATTTATAAACGATGATCAAAAAAGATTTTTTGTGGTCACCGATTTTAAATATGTTGAGTTGTCATATTTTTACGCGTAATTGTCTAAAAGAATTGTTTGTGCTTGCCATTTTAATTATGTCTAGATGTCATATTTATACGCAGTTTCCAAAAAAATTGGCGATTAAGTTATTTTTTATCAGACAAGTAAGTACTTACTAATATGACAAGTAAGTAAAGCAAATGTGGTAAGTACGAGAAAAAAAAAGTTGTAAAAACATGTCGACATGGGATCTAGTTTTGAAAATTTCATCGAAACAAAGTCAACGGCGAAAACGAATCATCGATCGAATTAACGGTTTAAGAGATAAAAGTTTTTGAATTCCGATCATTTAAAACGAATTTCATGACATCATTGCATGCATGCATGCATGAGAAGAAATGATGCAAGCCGCTGCACGAAATGTTCATCATGCGGCGCTTCTAAATAGAATTTCCCAACTTTAATCTAAATACGTTAACGCTAACGTAGGAGCTTATAGAGTTACGTACGTGGTCCTACGTGGAGACTACATTAACGTAAGAGGTACTTATAGAGTTACGTACGTGGAGACTACATTCTTGTGGTGCAGGGTTAATTGCTTCAACAATGCCAAGACTACTGCTTCAACAAGGGTTTAATTGGACAAAAGCATGAAACTCACCCAATTTCAATTGGAAGAGATCAAGGGACGGAGCCAGCATTCATGCATAGAGGGGACAAGTTTATTTATGGAGGGGCAAAGTTCATATGAAGTGAATTTTTTTGACTACAATAACAACAATCATAATAGAAGAACCAATTTGTTAGGGAGACCCTCGCCCCCCCCCCCCCCCCCTCCCTAAATTCGTCCCTCACCAACGCATATTCCACTCGGAGTAGAGACAGAAATAGGGGAGGAAGAAGAAGAATATTCGTGGAGTTGGAAAGGAGCTTGGCTGGCATACAAAGTTGGAGAATGAAATTCACCGTAATTGTGTTCACAGCTCAAGGTTACGGTTTATACACGCATGCATCAGTGCACAACGTACGAAAGGATAACAAGTTACAATTAAAACTGCTATATGCATGTATACATGCGGGACGTGAACCGGGAGTCGTTGAATACAAAGTGTTGGCAGCCCCTGTGACCAAGTGGGCACTTGCTGGACCTTGACATCGCCGGTGCTGATATATATGCTCGCCATACAAAATGCAGATCGATGTCTACGTACGTGTTTGGTACGTTGATGCTGCCGCTGAGAAACAAACCAACGTGGTCGTGCTGGAGAGTATATATGTTCTTGTGATGCAGACTTAACTGCTTCACGAATGCCAAGTCCGCTTCAACAAGAGTTTAGTTGGAGGAAAGAATGAAACTCACACAATTCCAATTGGAAGCGATCAACGCAGCAACCACTCGAGGTAGAGACAGAAATAGGGGGAGGAAGAAGAATGCATGGACTTTGTCCAAAACTTAATTAGCACCTTGCCATAGATCGAGGAGTGATTCCACGATGCAAAGGTAAACCCTAATTAGAGAATAATTGGAAGCCAGATATAGATGGATTGGCCGGAGTTATTCATGCTAAGTAATGACGATCTAGTGATTGCTTGTCTCTCTCACCCTCTAAACATAAATGCAATACTCTGATTAAACAGTTCCCAGTCTCAAATGAAACTAATTGCTAAAGTAGTGAGGTTAGTACGAACGTCTTACAAATTTTGTTTGATTCTGACTTACCGTACCAAAAACCTCATGCTGGC
This sequence comes from Hordeum vulgare subsp. vulgare, assembly GCF_904849725.1. Taxonomy (NCBI): domain Eukaryota; kingdom Viridiplantae; phylum Streptophyta; class Magnoliopsida; order Poales; family Poaceae; genus Hordeum; species Hordeum vulgare. Next base: position 3,431,053 of record NC_058524.1, read on the forward strand.
GCTGTTGTTTTTAGTAAGGCAAGATTACTGTTCATAGCCTATTTTCCATCGAATTTGAGAATAATTACATTGATTTTTTTTTAAATAAACATTACATTAATTTTAAAGCACTAAAATGGAAGATATTTTCCTGTAGATATCATGGCTTGTGTCATTTTCTATTTTTGGATAAATATATTATATAATGTACAAATCAAATAGTTTGGGAGCATGATTAAAATTGTGTGTCGATGTGTAAGAAAAAGTTAGTTTTAAATGGTTCGTAGAGGGACATATATGGGGTTGTAGTCTATCGCTAGTAGAAAACAGACCTTTCGTTCGGAATTCTAGTACCGGTCGGGTTTGGGCTCGGGACTAATGTGAGCATTAGTCCCGGTTCCAACGGGTCGGATCGAATGGGGGCACGACCAGGATTAGTCCCGGTTTAAATGGGACCTCTAGTCTCGGTTGGTGATACCAACCGGGACTAAAGGGGTTGTGGTCCCTCAAGTCCCGGTTCGTATCACCCGCCGGAACTAAAGATAGACCTTTAGTCCAGGTTGATATATCCAACCGGGACTAAATAAACTTCCATAAAGCTGCTTCATCCAGCCAGATCGAGTCCAAGCTATCTCTCCTCTCTGTTTCCTTCGCCAAACTCGAGTTCATCCTTCATTTTTTTCAAGATTTGTCAAGATCAACATCATCCCATCTATCCAAAGGTTCTAAAAGGTTAGAAACTTCATCCTTTCATGTCTTATTGCTAGTTTAGCTCGTTTCATGCTATATAAGTATAGTAATTTGTGAGTTTTTGTTTGAGAGTAATTATGTGAGAGTTTATTTGATTTATATGCAATTTGAGCTCAAATTAACTTCTTAGTTGGCATATGTGTAGTTGTAGCTTACTTAGTGCCTTCCCGTCCACGTCCTCACCGCCGTTGATCGCCCGCGCCGTCCCGGCACCGACACCACCTTGATGAGGCTCTTATTCTTATCCTTTTTGTAAAAAAAATCTTATTATGTACTATTGCCATATTTTTTGTCATTACACGAGGATTCAAGGGCTAGGAATCAAGGTAACACTTCTATTCAATATTGTTTTGGTGTTGAATATAGGATATTTCAGTCTTGTGAACCTGGGATTTGCAAAAAATGGCCGAGTAATGGCGACCGGTAAAATCGATTAATCGGCCAATTTTTGATTAATCTCTTATCCACATGTGACCGAGACACTAATGATAAGCGATATCTTCAACATTGATATTATCTTTTATAACTATTTGGTTCATTTCATGTTTACGACAATTATGCCCATCAAGTTGACATAGATATTTTTATCTAGGAGGTATGTGAACCGGAAATTGCAACTGACCCTTTTGTGGAGAAGTTAAATTTAGTTGAAAAAGAACAGGATTATTTGATAGAAAAATTGAAAAGAATTGAAGAAGAGAAGATGTTGTTGATGATCACAAGATCAAAATGGATGCAATGCGCTTGAAAATTAGAAAGATTAGAAAATATGCCATTAATAAAGAGACTTGGGATCATTATGTTGTTGGATCAATTATTACCTTATTTGCAATTTGATCGCATTTGTTGTTGCATTTTAATGCTTTAGATAGTTGTATGTTGTTTTATGAGAAGTATGTATGAACTTTATGTATATATTTTTGTAGTAATAACATGTGGTCAATACTCTACTTTGGTTTTAATGTGATGAACTTGTATTAATTTGGTCACTTCTATAATGTGTAATGAAGATGAGCTGGCAATGTCTGTACGATGACCGGCGCTCATTAATGGCCTGCATAACTTTTGACGTGTGGCTGAGGCAAACAAGCGGAATGGTTTTATTTGTTGTCCATGTGGTGTCTGTAAGAATGATAAGGATTAATCTACCCCAAAAATCCTTCACACCCACCTACTTCAGTGTAGTTTCATGTCCAGCAATAACGGTTGGACCAAGCGTGGAAAAAGAGGGGTTATAATGGAAGACAATGAAGAAGAGAAGGATTATGCCAGCTATCCTAGGTTCCCCGAATACGATGCTACTACAATGGGGGAAGCTGAAGAAGAGGAATCAGATGAGCGTGCTGATGATCTTGGTGGGGGCATTGTTGATGCGCAGAGAAACTGCGAAAGTGAAAATGGGAGGTTGAAGTTGGAGCGCATGTTAGAGAATCACAAAAAATTATTGTACCCAAATTGCAAAGATGTCAAGAAAAAGTTGGATACCACACTGGAATTGCTGCAATGGAAGACAGAGAATGGTGTATCTGACATAGGATTTGAAAAGTTGCTGAAGATGATAAAGAAGATGCTTTCAAAGGATAACGAAATTACCGCCAGTACGTACGGAGCAAAGAAGGTTGTCTGCTCTCTAGGATTAGAGGTGCAGAAGGCACATGCATGCCCTAATGACTACATCTTCTACCGCGGTAAGGAGTACGAGAATTTGAATGCATGCCCGGTATGCGGTGCGTTGTGCTATAAGATCAGTTGCAACCGCGATGACTCCGTTGATGTTGAGGGCGAGAGGCACGGTTCGCATGTGTGAAATGATTCGAAGTTAAGTGACTCTAGTAGTCCATCAGTATGGAGCTTCTTCATGCGCTTAACGCCGATATGACCAAGGCGGCAGTGCCACAAGTATGTGGGACTATCATTATCAACTTTACATATTTTGGTATTCACACTATGAATATGTGTAACATCACGATCGAGATTCATCAAGAATAAACCATTCACCAGCGGAGCATGACCATAAAACATATCACTCATATAAATAGAACAACCATTATTCTCTGACTTAAATGAGTAGCCGTCTGGCATTAAGCAAGACCCTGATACAATATTCATGCTCAAAGCTGGTACTAAATAACAATTATTAAGGTTTAAAACTAATCCCGACAGTAGATGTAGAGGTAGCGTGCCGACAGCGATCACATCGACCTTGGAGCCATTCCCGACGCGCATCGTCACCTCGTCCTTGGCTAGTCCCCGCTTATTCCGCAGTTCCTGCTTTGACTTGCAAATGTGAGCAACATCACCGGTATCAAATATCCACGAGCTACTACGAGCGTTGGTAAGGTGCACATCAATAACATGTATATCACATATACCTTTAACGTTGTCGGCCTTCTTGTCCGCTAAGTATTTGGGGCAGTTCCGCTTCCAGTGACCCTTGCCCTTGCAATAGAAGCACTCAATCTCAGGCTTGGGTTCATTCTTTTTCTTCTTCCCGGCATCTGGCTTACCGGGCGCGGCAACGGCTTTGCCGTCTTTCTTGAAGTTCTTCTTACCCTTGCTCTTTTTGAAACTAGTGGTCTTGTTGACCATCAACACTTGATGCTCTTTCTTGATTTCTACTTCTGCAGACTTGAGCATCGAGTACAACTCGGGAATGGTCTTCTCTATCCCTTGCATGTTGTAGTTCAGCACAAAACCTTTGTAGCTTGGTGGGAGAGACTGGAGGATTCTGTCAATTATAGCATCATTCGAAAGTTCGACTCCAAGTGAAGTCAGACGACCGTGTAACCCAGACATTTTGAGTATGTGCTCACTGACAGAACTGTTCTCCTCCATCTTACAGCTAAAGAACTTGTCGGAGACTTCATATCTCTTGACACGGGCATGAGCTTGAAAAACTAGCTTCAGCTCTTGGAACATCTCATATGCACTGTGTTGCTCAAAACGCCTTTGGAGCCCCGTTTCTAAACTGTATAACATGCCACACCTAACCAGAGAGTAGTCATCACTCCGCGTTTGCCAGACGTTCAGAATGTCCTGGGCTGCTGCGGGAGCGGGAGGGTCACCTAGCGGCGCATCAAGGACATAAGCCTTTTTAGCTTCTTCAAGGATGAGCTTCAAGTTGCGAACCCAGTCCGCATAGTTGCTACCATCATCTTTCAGCTCGTTTTTCTCTAGGAATGCGTTGAAATTGAGGTTGACGTTGGCCATCTACAATATTTATAAAGACAACTTTTAGACTAAGTTCATGACAATTAAGTTCATTTAATCAAATTAAGTATGAACTCCCACTTAAATCGACATCCCTCGAGTCATCTAAGTGATACATGATGCATGTTGACTAACCCGTGTCCGATTATCATGTGAGACGGACTAGTCACCATGGTGAGCAACTTCATGCTGATCGTATTCAACCATACGACTCATGTTCGACCTTTCGGTCTCTTGTATTCGAGGTCATGTCTGTACATGCTAAGCTCGTCGAGTCAACCTAGGTGTTTCTCGTGTGTAAATCTGGCTTACACCCGTTGTATGCGAACGTTAGAATCTATCACACCCGATCATCACGTGGTGCTTCGAGACAACGATCCTTCGCAACGGTGCACACTTAGGGGAATACGTTCTCGAAATTTTAAAAGGGATCATCTTATTATGCTACCATCGTTCTAAGCAATAAGATGAAAAACATGATAAACATCACAATGCAATCATATAGTGACATGATATGGCCATTATCATCTTTGCTCTTTCGATCTCCATCTTCAGGCATCGCATGATCATCATCGTCACCGGCATGACACCATGATATCCATCATCATGATCTCCATCATCGTGTCTCCGTGAAGTCGTCACGCCAACTACTACTATCACTACTACTATAGCTAACCGTTAGCAATGAAGTAAAAGTAGTAAGCACATGGTGTTGCATCTCATACAATAAATGAAGGCAACTCTTATGGCTCCTGCCGGTTGTCATACTCATCGACATGCAAGTCGTGAAACCTATTACAATAACATGATCATCTCATACATCATACATGCAACATCACAACTTTGGCCATATCACATCACATGTCAAACCCTGCAAAAACAAGTTAGACGTCCTCTAATTGTTGTTGCAAGTTTTACGTGGTTGATTTGGGTTTCTAGCAAGAACGCTTTCTTACCTACGTGACAGCCACAACGATGATATGCCAAAGCTATTTACCCTTCATAAGGACCCTTTTCATCAAATCCAATCCGACTAGAGTAGGAGAGACAGACAACCGCTAGCCACCTTTATGCACGGTGTGCATCTCTGTCAGTGGAACCAGTCTCACGTAAGCATACGTGTAAAGTCGTCTGGGCCGCTTCATCCCACAATACCGCCGGAAAAGAATAAGACTAGTAGCGGCAAGCAATTGACAAATCATCGCCCACAACCTTTTGTGTTCTACTCGTGCATAGAATCTACGCACAGAAAACCTGGCTCGGATGCCAGTGTTGGGTAACGTAGCATAAATTCAAAAACTTTCCTACGCATATTCAGATCTTCCTATGGAGAGACCAGCAACGAGAGAGGGGTGAGTGCATCTTCATACCTTTGAAGATCGCTAAGCGGAAGCATTGCTAGAACGCAGTTGATGGAGTCGTACTCGCGGTGATTCAGATCGCGGTGTGATTCCGATCTAGTGCCGAACCACGACACCTCCGCGTTTAACACACGTGCAGCCCGGTGACGTCTCCGGCACCTTGATCCAGCAAGGAGGTGTTGGTGAACGTCGCGTGGGAAACAAAAAATTTCCTACGCGCACGAAGACCTGTCATGGTGATGTCCATCTACGAGAGGGGATGAGTGATCTACGTACCCTTGTAGATCGTACAGCAGAAGCGTTAGAGAACGCGGTTGATGTAGTGGAACGTCCTCACGTCCCTCGATCCGCCCCGCGAACAATCCCGCGATCAGTCCCACGATCTAGTACCGAACGGACGGCACCTCCGCGTTCAGCACACGTACAGCTCGACGATGATCTCGGCCTTCTTGATCCAGCAAGAGAGACGGAGAGGTAGAAGAGTTCTCCGGCAGCGTGACGGTGCTCCGGAGGTTGGTGATGATCTCTTCACAGCAGGGCTCCGCCCGAGCTCCGCAGAAACGCGATCTAGAGGAAAAACTATGGAGGTATGTGGTCGGGCAGCCGTGAGAAAGTCGTCTCAAATCTGCCCTAAAAGCCCCATATATATAGGAGGAGGGAGGGGGACCTTGCCTTGGGGTCCAAGGGACTCCCAAGGGGTCGGCCGAGCCAAGGGGGGGAGGACTCCCCCCCCAAACCGAGTTGGACTTGGTTTGGTGGGAGGAGTCCCCCTCCCTTCCCACTTCTTCCCTCTTTTTTTTTCTTTTCCTTTGATTTTCTTCTCTTGCCGCATAGGCCCCTTTGGGGCTGTCCCACCAGCCCACTAAGGGCTGGTGTGTCTCCCCAAAGCCTATGGGCTTCCCCGGGGTGGGTTGCCCCCCCCCCCCCCCCGGTGAACTCCCGGAACCCATTCGTCATTCCTGGTACATTCCCGGTAACTCCGAAAACCTTCCGGTAATCAAATGAGGTCATCCTATATATCAATCTTCGTTTCCGGACCATTCCGGAAACCCTCGTGACGTCCGTGATCTCATCCGGGACTCCGAACAACATTCGGTAACCAACCATATAACTCAAATACGCATAAAACAACGTCGAACCTTAAGTGTGCAGACCCTGCGGGTTCGAGAACTATGTAGACATGACCCGAGAGACTCCTCGGTCAATATCCAATAGCGGGACCTGGATGCCCATATTGGATCCTACATATTCTACGAAGATCTTATCGTTTGAACCTCAGTGCCAAGGATTCGTATAATCCTGTATATCATTCCCTTTGTCCTTCGGTATGTTACTTGCCCGAGATTCGATCGTCAGTATCCGCATACCTATTTCAATCTCGTTTACCGGCAAGTCTCTTTACTCGTTCCGTAATACAAGATCCCACAACTTACATTAAGTTACATTGCTTGCAAGGTTTGTGTGTGATGTTGTATTACCGAGTGGGCCCCGAGATACCTCTCCGTCACACGGAGTGACAAATCCCGGTCTCGATCTATACTAACTCAACGAACACCTTCGGAGATACCTGTAGAGCATCTTTATAGTCACCCAGTTACGTTGCGACGTTTGATACACACAAAGCATTCCTCTGGTGTCCGTGAGTTATATGATCTCATGGTCATAGGAACAAATACTTGACACGCAGAAAACAGTAGCAACAAAATGACACGATCAACATGCTACGTCTATTAGTTTGGGTCTAGTCCATCACATGATTCTCCTAATGATGTGATCCCGTTATCAAGTGACAACACTTGCCTATGGCCAGGAAACCTTGACCATCTTTGATCAACGAGCTAGTCAACTAGAGGCTTACTAGGGACAGTGTTTTGTCTATGTATCCACACAAGTATTGTGTTTCCAATCAATACAATTATAGCATGGATAATAAACGATTATCATGAACTAAGAAATATAATAATAACTAATTTATTATTGCCTCTAGGGCATATTTCCAACAGTCTCCCACTTGCACTAGAGTCAATAATCTAGTTCACATCACCATGTGATTCCAACGAATCCAACACCCATATAGTTATGGGGTCTGATCACGTCTTGCTCGTGAGAGAGGTTTTAGTCAACGGTTCTGAAACTTTCAGATTCGTGCGTTCTTTACAAATCTTTATGTCATCTTATAGATGCTGCTACTACGTGCTATTCGGAAATGCTCCAAATATCTACTCTACTATACGAATCCGTTTCACTACTCATAGTTATCCGGATTAGTGTCAAAGCTTGCATTGACGTAACCCTTTACGACAAACTCTTTTACCACCTCCATAATCGAGAAAAATTCCTTAGTCCATTAGTTACTAAGGATAAATTTCGACCGCTGCTAGTGATTCAATCATGGATCACTCTCTGTACCTCTCAACATACTTTGAGTCAAGGCACACTTCAGGTGCGGTACACAGCATGGCATACTTTAGATTCTACGGCTAAGGCATAGAAGACAACCTTCGTCTATTCTCTTTATTCTGCCGTGGTCGGGTTTTGAGTCTTACTCAAATTCACACCTCACAACGCAACCAAGAACTCCTTCTTTGCTGGTCTATTTTGAACTCTTTCAAAAACTTGTCAAGGCATGCATCTTGTTGAAACTTCTATTAAGCGCTTTCGATCTATCTCCATAGATCTTTGATGCTCAACGTTCAAGTAGCGTAATCCAGGTACTCCTTTGAAAACTTCTTTCAAACAACCTTGTATGCTTTACAGAAATTCTACATTACTTCTGATCCACAATATGTCAACCACATATACCTACCAGAAATTCTATAGTGCTCCCACTCACTTCTTTGGAAATACAAGTTTCTCATAAACCTTGTACAAACCCAAAATCTTTGATCATCTCATCAAAGTGTATATTCCAACTCCGAGATGCTTGCACCAGTCCATTGAAGGATCACTGGAGCTTGCATACTTGCTAGTATCTTTAGGATCGACAAAACCTTCTGGTTGTATCACATACAATGTTTGCTCAAGGAAACCGTCGAGAAAACAATGTTTTGACATCCTACGTGCAATATTTCATAAATAATGCATCAACAACTAACATAATTCTAACAGACTTTTAGCATCGCTACGAGTGAGAAAGTCGCATCATAGTCAACTGTTTGATCTTATCGAAAACATCTTTGCAACAAGTCGAGCTTTTCTTAATAGTGACTTATCACCATCATCGTCTGTCTTCTTTTAAAGATCCATTTTTACTCAATAGTCCTATGACCATCAAGTAGTTCTACCAAAGTCTACACTTTTTTTCACACATGGATCCTCTCTCGGATTTCATGGCTTCCAGCCATTTGTCGGAATCTGGGCCCACCATCGCTTTCTCCATAACTCGTAGGTTCACTGTTGCTCAACAACATGACCTCCAAGACAGGGTTACCGTACTACTCTGCAGCAGTACGTGACCTTGTCGACCTACGAGGTTTGTAGTAACTTGATTCGAAGCTCAATGATCATCATCATCAGCTTCCACTTCAATTGGTGTAGGCGCCACATGAACAACTTCCTGCGCCCTGCTACACACTGGTTGAAGTGATGGTTCAATAACCTCATCAAGTTCTACTACCCTCCCACTCAATTCTTTCGAGAGAAACCTTTCCTCGAGAAAGGATCCGTTTCTAGAAACAAACACTTTGCTTTCGGATCTGAGATAGGAGATGTACCCAACTGTTTTGGATATCCTATGAAGATGCATTTATCCGCTTTGGGTTCGAGCTTATCAGACTGAAACTTTTTCACATAAGTGTCGAAACCCCAAACTTTCAAGAAACGACAGTTTAGATTTCTCTAAACCTCAGTCTATACTGTGTCATCTCAACGGAAATACGCGGTGCCCTATTTAAAGTGAGTGCGGTTGTCTCTAATGCATAACCCATAAACGATAGTGGTAATTCGATAAGAGACATCATAGTATGCACTATACCAAATAGTGCGTGGCTATGACGTTCAGACACATCATCACACTATGATGTTCCAGGTGGCATGAACTGCGAAACAATTTCCACATTGTCTTAACTGTGTACCAAAACTCGTAACTCAGATATTCATTTCCACGATCATATCGTAGACAGTTTATCCTCTTGTTACGACGAACTTCACTCTGAAACGGAATTGAACTTTTCAACATTTTAGACTTGTGATTCATTAAGTAAATACTCCTGTATCTACTCAAATCGCCAGTGAAGTAAGAACATAATGATATCCACTGCGTGCCTCAGCACCCATTGGACTGCATACATCAAAATGTATCACTTCCAACAAGTTACTATCTTATTTCATCTCAATGAAAACAAGGCCTTGCTCATGTGGTATGATTCGCATGTCACTAGTGATTCAAAATCAGGTGAGTACAAAGATCCATCAGCATGGAGCCTCTTCATGCAATTTATACTAACATGACTCAAGCGGCAGTGCCACAAGTAATTGGTACTATCATCATCAACTCGTATCTTTTGGCACCAATATCATGAACATGTGTAACACTACGATCGAGATTCAATAAACCATTGAAGGTGATTATTCAAGAAAATAGAGTAACCATTATTCTCTTTAAATGAATAATTGTATTGCAATAAACACGATCCAATCATGTTCATGCTTAACGCAAGCACCAAATAACAATTATTTAGGTTTAACACCAATCCCGATGGTAGAGGGAGCGTGCGACGTTTGATCATATCAATCTTGGAAACACTTCCAACATGTATCGTCACCTCGCCTTTAGCTAGTCTCCGTTTATGCCGTAGCTTTCATTTCGCGTCACTAATCACTTAACAACCGAACCGGTATCCAATACCCTCGTGCTACTAGGAGTACTAGTAAAGTACACATCAACATCATGTATATCAAATACACTTCTTTCGACTTTTGCCAGCCTTCTTATCTACCAAGTATCTTGAGTTGCTCCGCCTCAGTGATTGTTCCCCTCATTACAGAAGCACTTAGTCTCGGGTTTGGGTTTAATCTTGGGTCTCTTCATTAGTGCAGCAACTGTTTTGCCGTTTCACGAAGTATCCCTTCTAGCCCTTGCCTTTCTTGAAACTTAGTGGTTTTACAAACCATCAACTATTGATGCTCCTTCTTGATTTCTACTTTCGCAGTGTCAAACATCGCGAATCGCTCAAGGATCATTGTATGTATCCTTGATATGTTATAGTTCATCACGAAGCTCTCACAGCTTGGTGGCAGTGACTTTGGAGAACTATCACTATCTCATCTGGAAGATTAACTCCCACTTGATTCAAGCGGTTGTCGTACTCAGACAATCTGAGCACATGCTCAACGATTGAGCCTTTTCTCCTGTGCTTTGTGGACAAAGAATCTTGTCGGAGGTCTCGTACCTCTTAACAAGGGCACAAGCATGAAATCACAATTTCATCTCTTTAGAACATCACTTATGTTCCGTGACGTTTTACAACGTTTTCGGCGCCTTGCTTCTAAGCCATTAAGTATTTTTGTACTGAACTATCGTGTAGTCATCAGAAACGTGTATGTCGGATGTTCACAGCATCCACAGACGACGCTCGAGGTGCAGCACACCGAGTGGTGCATTAAGGACATAAGCCTTCTGTGCAGCAACGAGGACAATCCTCGGTTTTACAGACTCAGTCTGCAAAGTTTGCTACTATCAACTTTCAACTAAATTTTCTCTAGGAACATATAAAACAGTAGAGCTATAGCGCAAGCTACATCGTAATTCGCAAAGACCATTAGACTATGTTCATGACAATTAGTTCAATTAATCATATTACTTAAGAACTCCCACTCAAAAAGGACATCTCTCTAGTCATTTGAGTGGTACATGATCCAAATCCACTATCTCAAGTCCGATCATCACGTGAGTCGAGAATAGTTTCAGTGGTAAGCATCTCTATGCTAATCATATCAACTATACGATTCATGCTCGACCTTTCGGTCTCATGTGTTCCGAGGCCATGTCTGCACATGCTAGGCTCGTCAAGCTTAACCCGAGTGTTCCGCGTGCGCAACTGTTTTGCACCCGTTGTATGTGAACGTTGAGTCTATCACACCCGATCATCACGTGGTGTCTCGAAACGACGAACTATAGCAACGGTGCACAGTCGGGGAGAACACAATTTCGTCTTGAAATTTTAGTGAGAGATCACCTCATAATTCTACCGTCGTTCTAAGCAAAATAAGGTGCATAAAAGGATTAACATCACATGCAATTTATAAGTGACATGATATGGCCATCATCACGTGCTTCTTGATCTCCATCACCAAAGCACCGGCACGATCTTCTTGTCACCGGCGCCACACCATGATCATCCATCAACGTGTTGCCATCGTGGTTGTCGTGCTACTTATGCTATTACTACTAAAGCTACATCCTAGCAAAATAGTAAACGCATCTGCAAGCACATATGTTAGTATAAAGACAACCCTATGGCTCCTGCCGGTTGCCGTACCATCGACGTGCAAGTCGATATTTCTATTACAACATGATCATCTCATACATCCAATATATCACATCACATCGTTGGCCATATCACATCACAATCATACCCTGCAAAAACAAGTTAGACGTCCTCTAATTTTGTTCTTGCATGTTTTACGTGGTGACCAAGCGTATCTAGTAGGATCGCATCTTACTTACGCAAACACCACAACGGGGATATATGAGTTGCTATTTAACCTCATCCAAGGACCTCCTCGGTCAAATCCGATTCAACTAAAGTTGGAGAAACCTTCACTTGCCAGTCATCTTTGAGCAAAGGGGGTTACTCGTAACGATGAAACCAGTCTCTCGTAAGCGTACGAGTAATGTCGGTCCAAGCCGCTTCAATCCAACAATACCGCGGAATCAAGAAAAGACTAAGGAGGGCAGCAAAAGGCACATCACCGCCCACAAAAACTTTTGTGTTCTACTCGAGAAGACATCTACGCATGAACCTAGCTCATGATGCCACTGTCGGTGAACGTCGCATGGGAAACAAAAATTTTCCTACGCGCACGAAGACCTGTCATGGTGATGTCCATCTACGAGAGGGGATGAGTGATCTACGTACCCTTGTAGATCGTACAGCAGAAGCGTTAGAGAACGCGGTTGATGTAGTGGAACGTCCTCACGTCCCCCGATCCGCCCCGCGAACAATCCCGCGATCAGTCCCACGATCTAGTACCGAACGGACGGCACCTCCGCGTTCAGCACATGTACAGCTCGACGATGATCTCGGCCTTCTTGATCCAGCAAGAGAGACGGAGAGGTAGAAGAGTTCTCCGGCAGCGTGACGGTGCTCCGGAGGTTGGTGATGATCTCGTCACAGCAGGGCTCCGCCCGAGCTCCGCAGAAACGCGATCTAGAGGAAAAACTATGGAGGTATGTGGTCGGGCAGCCGTGAGAAAGTCGTCTCAAATCTGCCCTAAAAGCCCCATATATATAGGAGGAGGGAGGGGGACCTTGCCTTGGGGTCCAAGGGACTCCCAAGGGGTCGGCCGAGCCAAGGGGGGGAGGACTCCCCCCCCAAACCGAGTTGGACTTGGTTTGGTGGGAGGAGTCCCCCTCCCTTCCCACTTCTTCCCTCTTTTTTTTTCTTTTCCTTTGATTTTCTTCTCTTGCCGCATAGGCCCCTTTGGGGCTGTCCCACCAGCCCACTAAGGGCAGGTGTGTCTCCCCAAAGCCTATGGGCTTCCCCGGGGTGGGTTGCCCCCCCCCCCCCGGTGAACTCCCGGAACCTATTCGTCATTCCCGGTACATTCCCGGTAACTCCGAAAACCTTCCGGTAATCAAATGAGGTCATCCTATATATCAATCTTCGTTTCCGGACCATTCTGGAAACCCTCGTGACGTCCGTGATCTCATCCGGGACTCCGAACAACATTCGGTAACCAACCATATAACTCAAATACGCATAAAACAACGTCGAACCTTAAGTGTGCAGACCCTGCGGGTTCGAGAACTATGTAGACATGACCCGAGAGACTCCTCGGTCAATATCCAATAGCGGGACCTGGATGCCCATATTGGATCCTACATATTCTACGAAGATCTTATCGTTTGAACCTCAGTGCCAAGGATTCGTATAATCCTGTATATCATTCCCTTTGTCCTTCGGTATGTTACTTGCCCGAGATTCGATCGTCAGTATCCGCATACCTATTTCAATCTCGTTTACCGGCAAGTCTCTTTACTCGTTCCGTAATACAAGATCCCGCAACTTACATTAAGTTACATTGCTTGCAAGGCTTGTGTGTGATGTTGTATTACCGAGTGGGCCCCGAGATACCTCTCCGTCACACGGAGTGACAAATCCCAGTCTCGATCTATACTAACTCAACGAACACCTTCGGAGATACCTGTAGAGCATCTTTATAGTCACCCAGTTACGTTCCGACGTTTGATACACACAAAGCATTCCTCCGGTGTCCGTGAGTTATATGATCTCATGGTCATAGGAACAAATACTTGACACGCAGAAAACAGTAGCAACAAAATGACACGATCAACATGCTACGTCTATTAGTTTGGGTCTAGTCCATCACATGATTCTCCTAATGATGTGATCCCGTTATCAAGTGACAACACTTGCCTATGGCCAGGAAACCTTGACCATCTTTGATCAACGAGCTAGTCAACTAGAGGCTTACTAGGGACAGTGTTTTGTCTATGTATCCACACAAGTATTGTGTTTCCAATCAATACAATTATAGCATGGATAATAAACGATTATCATGAACTAAGAAATATAATAATAACTAATTTATTATTGCCTCTAGGGCATATTTCCAACAGGAGGAGGGACACGTTGGGGAAGATCTCCAGCAGCACGACGGCGTGGTGTCGATGGAGAGACGAGGTCTCCCGGCAGGGCTTCGCCAAGCACCGACAGAGATGAGGAGAAAGAAGAGCAGGGCTGCACCGAGGGAGAGGGAAAACTGTGTCCTCAAAAGCCCAAAAGTGCCCACTTTATATAGGAGGAGGGGAGGGGGTGCCACTCCTAGGGTTACCACCCTAGGTGGTGCGGCAGCCCCCCCAGATGGGAGGTGCAGCGGCCAGGGCAGAGGGGAGGGGTGGCGCACCCCTAGGTGGGCCTTAGGCCCACCAGCGCCTAGGGTTTCCCCCCTCTCCACCTCCTGCGCCTTGGGCTGAGTGTGGGGGGCGCACCAGCCCACCTAGGGGCTGGTTCCCTCATGCACTTGGCCCATCTAGCCTCCCGGGGTCGTTACCCCCTTCCGATGGACCCCCGGGGCCACCTCCGGTGGTCCCGGTACGTTACCGGTGACGCCCGAAACACTTCCGTTGTCCGAAACCATCAGTCCTATATATCAATCTTTACCTCCGGACCATTCCGTAGCTCCTCATGACGTCCGGGATCTCATTCGGGACTCCGAACAACTTTCGATAACCTCGTATAACAATTCCCTATAACCCTAGCGTCATCGAACCTTAAGTGTGTAGACCCTACGGGTTCGGGAGACAGGTAGACAAGACCGAGACACCTCTCTGGCCAATAACCATCAGCGGGGTCCGTATACCCATGGTGGCTCCCACTTGCTCCACGATGATCTCATCGGATGAACCACGATGTCAAGGATTCAATCAATCCCGTATACAATTCCCTTTGTCTGTCTGTATAGAACTTGCCCGAGATTCGATCGTCGGTATACTTATACCTTGTTCAATCTCGTTACCGGTAAGTCTCTTTACTCGTTCCGTAGCACGTCATCGTGTGACTAACTCCTTAGTCACATTGAGCTCATGATGATGTTCTACCAAGTGGGCCTAGAGATACCTCTCCGTCACACGGAGTGACAAATCCCGATCTCGATTCGTACCAACCCAACAGACACTTTCAGAGGTACCCGTAGTGCACCTTTATAGTCACCCAGTTACGTTGTGACGTTTGATACACCCAAAGCACTCCTATGGTACCGGGAGTTGCACAATCTCACGGTCGAAGGAAAAGATACTTGACATTGGAAAAAGCTTTAGCATACGAACAATACGATCTAGTGCTACGCTTAGGATTGGGTCTTGTCCATCACATCATTCTCCCAATGATGTGATCCCCTTATCAATGACATCTAATGCCCATGACCAGGAAACCATGATCATCTATTGACTAACGAGCTAGCCAACTAGAGGCTTGCTAGGGACACATTGTGATATATTTATTGACACATGTATTACTGTTTCCTGTTAATACAATTATAGCATGAACAATAGACGATTATCATGAACAAGGAAATATGATAATAACCATTTTATTATTGCCTCTAGGGCATATTTCCAACAGCATTCCCCTAGGTCCTTAAAAAGACGAAGTGTTATGTAGTCGATGTTCACATAACACCACTAGAAGAATAACACCACAACTTAAATATCAATCAACACATATTACTTCAGCATGATATGACTACTATCAACTAGGCTTCTCCCATGTCCTCAAGAACTAAAGGAACTACTCCCAAGACGTAAAAGAGATCATGATCACAGGGGATGAAAATATGATGAACAATCTAGTCATAATAATAATTCTCCAACAAAACTCAATAACATTCACCACACGAGAGTAATCAACACCGGTAGAGTAAAGGGTATGAATAGTGCAAGGTAAAACTCTGATTGCAATGGTAAAGTGAGATGTGGTGAAGATGGAGACGGTGCTGGGGATGATGATCTCGATGATGCCCATGACGATGGTGATGACGATGAGGACGATCTCCCCTTCTGGGAGGAGTTCTCCCCGGTGGAATCTGCCCGCCGGAAAGGTCTTTTCTTCTCTATAGGTTTCTGCCGCGGAGCGAAAGAGGAACTATGGAAAAACTTTTGTCCCCGGGAGTTTTAGGTCACGAGGGTCATATAGGCCAAAGACGGGCACCGGAGGTGGGACCCACCGCCCAGGCGGCCTCCCGGCACGGCCAGGAGGCAGGTCGCGCCACCAAGGCGCCTGGGTGCCTGGTGGCCTCCTCCGTCCCTTCTTCGTCCTGTCTTCGTGATTTGTTCGGAAACTCCTTCCCCGTAAATTTTAGCTCAGTTGGAGATGTTCTGATATGGAAACTCTTCATGCTCTTTTCTCCGCTGAATCCTGCGTCTGCTGTTTCGGCACCAGAAAGTTGTAAACTGTGTAAAATAAGCTAAAACACTATAAAAGCAACATCATATTGTGAAATATATCAATGAATAGAGACAAATTATTATACAAAATAGTGATGCATTTTGGACGTATCACACCCTCCGACGACGGTGAGGGGAAAGGGAGGCCGGAGGTAGAGTAGGGCCGGCGGCGCCAAGGGCTTCGCCCAGCCGCTCGCAGGAGCGGTTGGGACACACTCCACTTAAATGAAGGAAGCCCACCAATACATGGAGAAATTTAGTTGCTAAATCATTAAATGAAGTATGCTTAGCTATAATAAGTTTAGCACCTATGCATTGAAGGCTTTGGTTACTAACTCCATAATGTGCTTAGCACCTCATATTAGCGCCAATGCATGGTAAGTGATCTTAGGCCACTTCCAATGCATTGGTGCTAAGATGAGGTGCTAAGCATAATAAATAGTTTAGCAACTAAAGTCCTCAATGCATAGTTGCTTAGCTTATTGTAGCTAAGCCTCCTTATTTAATGCTTTTGTAACTAAAGTTGTGCATGCATTGGTGCATTTCCTTCATTTAATTGTTTTACCTAGCTAGGTTCACGCGCTTAGCATTGTTTCTTCCTGGGGTCACCACACTCATCTCTCTCCTATTAATTAGCATGCCACATCAGATTTTTTGCCTATGTGACAGCCTTAGCACCTATACAAGGTGGAGCATTGGAAGTAGCCTTAAGATAATAGAGCTCCGTGTCTATGCTTGCGCCATTAACATGAGATATCATGAACATATCGATTGAATGATTTGTGAATGCACCTCCACCAATTGAGAACTTCACCATAGTTTACCATGCAACACAAGCCAAATGTTAATCCCACTAAAAGGAATATCCCTTGTGGTCACACAACCAATGAGTTGTTGTTTTTTTGACACAACCAATGAGGTGTTACCTAGCTAGGTTCACTAGAAGGTATCAAAACTAGTTTGTGGATCAATACCCTAAATATGTCGGGCTGAACATAACTTGCAGATGATGGAGTGAAAATTTGTAATACCCCTGAATTTACAAACGTAAATTTTAAACTAATATGAGAGATTTCACCAAAACTCAAGTTTTTTTATCTATAAGTTGTTTTGAAAATCCGAGACCATGGCTGTGTTTGACTCGTCGAGTCGATCGAAATATGTTATAAATGTGTCCAAATCAGAGGGTGGATGCATTTTTCGATGATACATTTATTTTGAGCTGTTGGATTATTTCGGGATCTATAATCCAGTTCATACTGGATAAGTCTTTTTTTTTTGAGGGAGTTCAGACTGGAGAAGTGATATAAGAAAAAGGACTAATGGGCTAGGCTTAGCACACATCATGCACAAGAAGCCCGTCGCCTAGGATTTCTTGAGCAGACTTCTTAAATTCGGTGGTTTTTCTTTCTAAAATCCGTGAACTTTTTGGAAAATTCATGAACATTTTTTAATTCAATTTTTTTCTTCCCTATTAATCAACTGTTGACTTTTTTTCAGAGTAGCGACTGGCCAATGCGACGGAACGAAACAGCGATGGATGAAATGATCGAGCGCTCGCCTATATGGGCTAGCCCATGAGGGATGGTTGGTGGGCGTCAGTTAGGGAACTGGCGCCTGAAGCGTGAGCTAGGGGCTTACGTTATCTTGCACCGCCGCCGTCGTCCACGCAGCCGTCGACTGCCGGACGACGCCTGCTGCCACCAGCCGAGGAGTTGTCAGGCCGGATCTGCGGCTAGATGAGGCTACTGTTTTGATTTCCTTTCTCTGGTTGCTCACACAAGTAGATTTCAGGGATTTAAAGATGAAGGTTCATTTGCGTCGGCTTCGATAATCTCAGGGTTTATTTCAAACTTTACTTCACAAGTAGCTAGGTGCTAATCTAAGGCTAGTTTTATTCATGTACGTGAAGGCCACTTGTGTTTTGCTTTACTCACCCGTACATTACTTCTTACAGAGAAAGGAATATATAGCTGAAGCCATTCGTGGTTGTTTTTTGTCCTTCAGTTTTTCTAAAAGTATAGACTTGGTCCCTTAAGATTTTTTAATATACATTTTGGTCCTTCAAGTCTTAAAATCAGATTTTAAGCACATCTACCGGGTTTGACCACAACGACTAGGTTTGACCGATGAACTGTAAATTAAAAAATAGCAAATAAATTGAGAAAAAACTGAAATTTTATGGCAATCAAGATGCCTGGGTGCGCTAGGTGCTTGAAAAAATGTATGGTGTTTCGACAAAAAAATGCTTCAAATTTGAGGAGCTCGTGGTAAAAAAATGGCTCACAAAAAGTCAAAAATTGTTTTTTTCTGAGCTCCTTGGATGTTATTTTACCACAAAAATTTGCATGCACTTAGTGCATCCAAGCATGTTGGCTGTCACAAACGTGTTAAACGTGGTCAAGCCTGGTCAACTTGTTCAAAATCTGGATTTGAACAAAACTTATCCTATTTTGAGACTTGAAGGACCAAATCTTTACCTAATAATAAAGAGGCTATCGCTTCCGTCGGAAAACCCACCGAGGTGATTTTACAAAAAAAAACCCTTACTGTTTATGACATTAAACTCGTAGTATATATTAAATGTTTTTTAAAATACTCATATCTTTTAAACCGTAACTACAAATTTAACATATTATATATGGAATTTGATTAGAAAAATATGTAGAATTTAAATATGATATTATTTTATCTGTTAAACGTTTAATAAAAATACTATCTACGGTGCAATCTTAATAAATAAGTCATTATTTGTCTTTCTTTCATACCGGTACTCATCCGGGTTGGGGATGAACATGTCAACAAAATCAGGATTAGAGATGAAACTGAAGGTTACTTGACTGATTCTTTGTACGTATTAAATCTACATGCAAGCCGTGTTAAAATAAAAGACCTCTGTAATTTTGAACTGCACTTTTGTAGGATAAGACGATCTTTATTTGTGTCGTAACTACAAATTCTCAGATTATAGACCATTTTTCATAAATTAAGAGCGTGTGGTATTTCTTTCTCACGTTGCAACGCATGTGCCCTTTTGCTAGTGTATACCAAAAAATGTTGAGGGACCAAAACATATTTTTCTCAATAAATAAGCATGAAGAAATACTAACGTAGATTAGGATAGAGTATATATAGAAATTGATATAACTTGTGCCCCGTTCGGTGGATATCTTTGGTACAAGAATAAAATCTGCTTTAACAATCCTTTGTACTATGGCTTAGGACTGTGCGGGATCTGCCCACGCTGACCATATATGGTTACCTAGAATTAGTAACTCATATTGTTTTCAATATGGATATGTGCGTGTGTCTTGAATAGTTAACCATGGTATAATTGCGAGTGCTAGGTGCTATTCAGAAGTATCTCTATTGTCTTATAATCCCCCCGTTCTAAATATACATTTTTTAGGGGCCTCAAGACAGACTATATGGAAATGTATATAGACATATTTTAAAGTGTAGATTCACTTATTTTGTGTCGTATGTAGTCTTTAATAAAACTAGTTAAACGCCCGTGCGTTGCCACGGGACAACATAACATTGTTGCATTGGTTGTATTTTACCCGACAACTCCATTTCTTCTTCCGTTGGTTCAAAATTTTATCTCAGTATACTTCTTGTTTTACCTTCGGTGTCATCACACAAATTTATTCCATATAGTTCCACTATGACATGACAAGTTAGCTCTTATTTGATAGTATTTTTTTTTATGGATTGGTAAGGTTCATATGTAGATGCATGTTTTTCAAGTTTTGAACTTTTGGACTGCCATGCCATTCAAATAAATGCTTCTTGTGATTTTCTTGAGCTGGGAAGGATGAATCGCTCCCGGAAAGGAGTCTATTGATTCTCTCCCAATTGGTTGGATCGTAGGGGCGATGATTTACTTCACGGGCGAGGTCTCTGGTTCAAGTCCAGGATGGCCCAGCTGCGTCAGGGAAAAGAATAGAAGAAGCATCTAACTCTTTCATGCATACTCCACTTGGCTCGGGGGGGATATAGCTCAGTTGGTAGAGCTCCGCTCTTGCAATTGGGTCGTTGCGATTACGGGTTGGCTGTCTAATTGTCCAGGATGCATTGTCATTGTCTGGTTAAAAAATATGTTGCATAAATCCATAAACATACTGGTTGGGGAAGATGAAAACAAAAGATGCACGAATTCATACCGAGATCTGATAATGATATATAGAAACTCAAGAGAGTTCCATTAGTACATGCTTGCCCTTTAAATGGAATTTTAAAGGGAGACATGTGAAAAATAATCTAAGTGCATATTGAATGCCATATCATTTATTTACAAAGTCATACAAATATAACATCATCAAATCCTGGAAGGTCGGTAGTTTCTCTTCGAGAACAACATACAAACAAAATATTTGGCGTAGAACAGTTCAAAAAGAAAAAAATGCAGCAATAGATTACAAGAGCGCAAATATTGCAGAGTAGTGCAATAGTATGTGTCAACAAACTTAAAGCCATCAAGCACAGAACTTTTCCCACGGCCATCATACGAAATCTTGCCTAGGGCATACAATGAGATGAGCACCTTCCATAATTATTTCTACATTGCACCAACCAATCCACCATACGCCCAAATCGACTTGTAAATAAACCTCACCAAACCAGAGTGATAAGCAAGAAAATGCACCTCAGAGTACCACTCCCCAAACTTATCATCCTTCTTGTACGTCATCCCCAGTTTCGTCTCCTTCTTGACCTCCTTCTTCTTCTTCCCTGCAATCCATGAACCAAGAAACAAGCTCAAAGAATGCAAAGATCAAATATCAAAACTCAAATCCAGAGGAATCAACAGCCCAAGAAGAAGATAAACAGGAACGCGCCTCCGCCTCCGCCCTTGTTGGTCGTTCTGCCTCCTCCCTTGTTGGTCGACATGGCGAAGTTCCCAAATCACCGCTGCAGCATGAGTAGATGGAACAAGAATCACGATCAAATAAGCTCGGAAAACATCGTGAGGAGCAAGCAGGGAGGGATTCGGCTTGCTTGCTCTACTGATACTGACACATGTATCAGTATCGGGATGATACAAATGCGTAAACTCGGCATTTTGGAAAAGCACCACTACAGGATATGTTGTACTATTTTCTAATTCACAAAAATATATATGTATAGATAGAAGCTAGGAACAGCAGATTAGCTTCTTGTTTGCTCTACCATGCATGCCGAAGCAGTTGACTATTAAGATCAAGAACACGACGTAACATTACCACTATATTCCCAGAGACATAAACAAAATTTGCGACCATTCTTTATCTTAGGGCTCATGCAATATGAATTTCCGCTGATTCTAACAAAAGCTAATGCTGTAGTGTTTCAGGTTTCACTCTATCTTTTCAATACAAAGGCGAGGGGCTCAAACTATTCTGACCATGTCAAAAACATTCTTCTAGACCTGTTGAGGACAATTGAAGAAATACGCAACATCCATGTGGAAAGATAATTCAATAAAGCAAGAAATCCTATAGTTGAGGCCCATATGAAGTTCACAGAATTTTTAGGAAACGATCAGAGTTTTAGCCCCTCCCATTTGAGCTTACTGTGAAGCCTTGGTTGTTGGGAGTCAACTGGATGCATCACTCCTTCAAATACGTGTTAAAATTGTTCCCCACAATAATTCCTTCTATACTGTTGCATAAAATTTGTTACAGTAATAATGAAGTGGACATCTGTGGAAGTGTGTGCTGCCAAGATAAATAATAACATAGCTCATAGTGCGTAGAAAAAAACTCTATAGCAGAAAACAAAACATACATTCCATATTACTGAATGAGGTCGAAACTATAAGCCCAATAAACCACAACCTCATGCTGTCAGAGCCACCTCCACACCATACGCTAATGGCTTATCTCAAGCTAATGCATCAGATGCAGGACTCGAAGGAGGGGATGAGGAGTCGGGGAGCTGAGGCCTCACCCGGGGCAACGGAGGGACTCGAGCAGAACCAACATTGATCGCCCTGCCACCAGAGAGCACCTAAGGGCATACGTCCACGACACCGTCCTCAAAGACAAAACGCCTAGGCAGGCATGTCCAACAGTCTAACTACATCGAGTGGTCCGTGAGCGTGACCGTCCTGATAAACACCCCACGCTGGAGCACCCCGGCAACTCGATGGGCGTGCTCCTGCTCTTGTAGCCTATGTTAGAACTTAGCACCACATTATTTACCAGTGCAAATAATAAGCTACCTACAGATTTATGCAACACAAGTATTAGCAGTTTTGCGCCATATTTTCTTTCCTGATTTCAGTTCAGTTCTTTAGTTTAGTCAAACTTGTTTTTCTACAGTACCATGTTTGGTTGTCATGATAAATGATAAATCTACCTTATTTGGTTAAAAAACAATAATTTGTGACTTTAGTTGATTGCACAGATGGCATCAAACTTATTATTATTTAGAGAACAATAATTGGAATTTCAGCGAAGTATTCAAATGTCCCCTGCATAGTGTTTGTTTCACTCCAGTTTAGAGCATAGAACCTTTCCTTATGATTTTTTTTTCTCAGAATCGCTACAGCAGAAGGCACAGTAATTAATTGATTGTATAATTTCCAGAAGAATAGATTACTCTAAGTGCATGAGTAATTATTACTATTTTGCTTGCACATTAACAGTCAAGTCTGGGACTCATTTTGAAGCTAGCGTTAGCCATAACTGTCTTGAACAGTTGAAGACCCACTTTATATTTCTACACAAGTATACGGTTAAATACAAAGCATATATGAGCATTCAGGTTCATGTATTTGACAGCAGTCAACACAAAACAATCCAGCCTGGTTGTTACAAGTAGTGGGAACTGAATGTAGCTGTACTCGGAGAATTATAATCCATAAAATGCTCCATGTTATGAATGCTGAATAGTATACTCTATTTCGTGGAAGAAAACACGGATTCTACTTTGCACTTATCAAGCCACCAGTGTACCCTAGAACTATTTGATACAAAAAAAGCCCCTGTAAGTTTTATTATTCAACTCGCGCTCCATCATTTATCTGCAACGCAAAAGGAAAAAAACGATTCGCTGCAAAAGTTACACCTGTATGCATCGCCTCCTCCCGTCGACCATGGGCCACCCTGGCCTTTGCCCAGCCCGCCGCCACACCACTCGCCGCCATGTCCGACATCAACCACCACCGCTGCCGATCTTAACCCACCTGCCTCCGCAGCCGTACCTCTACCCGCTCACTGCCCCCGTTGCGGCGCTCGAGCGCATCGCGTCGACCCTGGTCCATCCTGGCGTGTGCCCAGGTCGCTGCCACACCACTCGCCGCCGCGGCCGACCTCAACCACCACTGTTGTCGATCTCAACCCACCCGCCTCCGTGGCCGTACCTCTGCCCGCTTGCTGCCCCCGTTTCGGCGCTCGAGCACAGCTTCTGGATCAAATCAACGCGACGGCTACAGTGACTCGGGATGATGCGTCTGCTCGATGCAGAACGGCGGCGACGCGGCGGAGCGAAGTACTTGCAGGTGGAGCCGGGCCTCCATGGCTCACACGGGAAACTCTGAGGTTATGGCATGGCAACGGCGACTCCTTATGGCCAGATAGAGGCGCCTAACCCTTGCTCCCCTAATCGTATCCCCTCCTCCGGCAGGAACTCATCATCTGGTGAGATCCACTCTCCATGCCTCCAACCGTGTGCCAAGCACCGGCAAGAAATTTTGTTTTATGGGGATTTATTTGGTGATGAATGAATGTATTGAATGTAAGATTGTATTGTTGTAGAGACAGAGAATGGAACACCACCTTCAGTTTGTCATCTGATCCCACATTCTCTACCCCATGAGTGAAATAAGATAACAGTCCATTGATCAATTCACGTAGCCTCTTTGTTTTGCTTTGCTTGTCCCGCTCAATTTCTCGTCATGGTGGAATTAACAATGGACGGGTTGATTTCTCAACAAAATAGGATATGACTGACTACATTAGTTAGTTAGCTTATTATTGTAATAAATCAAAATGATTATAAAAAGATTAAAAACGTGTGGTATTTTTTTCTCCCGTTGCAACCCACGGACCCTTCGAACATGATCTGCGATCTAGATGAACTCTGGCGGCGATGGACACGCAGAGGAGAGGTGTAGCCGGAGAAGATTGGTTAGGGGTGGCGTGCGAGTAAATCAATGTCTACTGACGAATTGAATTTATGGGCCACGTGGTTATCATGTACGTGTCCAAAATCATATATTAAATATTAATTTAGTAATTCAAAAAATCCTGGAACGTTTTATGGAATCAAACATAACCAAGTATTGCACTCATATAAAAAGATTAAACAGGGAATGACTTTCATTGCATTCCAGCTAAAAGATTTCCCAAAAAAGAATAGATAAAAATACTATTCATGTTATATTATCGTCATAAATTTGTTCTTTTTTTACCCTGAAGCCAACGGAATAATTCTTTGGATATTCCTAGTCATATTGGATTATAAAGACGTTTTGAGATTTTTTAACCCTTTTTCTGAATTGCTAAATTATTTTTGAATGTAGGGGGGTGGAGCATCAGAGTGCTTCTAATCCACTCCCATGCTATTTTCACTATTTGAAACTATGTCATTGACTTTCAAAACAATATTTAAAAAAGTTGTAACACTGAAAATGAACCAAACTTGACAAAATTATGGGTTAGAAAACAGCTCATAAATTTCAAACAAATTTAGAATATGAAAAATGTTCAAAAATTTGAAAAAGTTCATAGATTTGGAAGATAAAGTTTGCAAAATTTGAAAAATAAGTTCACAAAATTTTAAAATGTTTGCTGATATCGTAATGTTCATGCATAAAAATGTTTGCAGGTTAAAAAAACGTTCATGGATTTTGAAAAAATGATTATCAAGTTTTAAAAAAGTTCATACTTTAGAAAAAAATCAAGAATTTGAAAAAAGGTCCACACAAATTTTAAGACGAATTACGACACCCATGTACCGAGTCACCGCCAACCGTCGACATCATAACACACAGCCACGGTGGGAAGAGTGGAAGGGACCTCCTTCCGCTCCTGGGCCGTCATCAACCACACATGGACTGGGTGACGTATGTGAGTTTGGAAAAGTAGATACGATGGAGACGTATCAGCCCCGTTGGACCGTGGGAAACACGACCCACTAACTACCGACGACCACCGCCAAGCAAGCCCTAGCACCGATCCCTAACCTTAGTCGGGTCAAGATCGCACGCCGCCGCACCCTGACCATCGACGTCGTTCTGGTCTACAACATAGCATCAAGAGGGGTGCCTACTCGCACCGGCACCGCAATGGACCAACAAGGGAGGAGGGCACTAACGCAAAGGCAAACCAACGCGGACTAGGTCGGTCCCCTACACCTGCACTCTGCCGAATGTCGTCCACCACCGCAAAATAGATCCCCGCCCAAACGCTGCAAGACAGCAGCGGGCCGCGAGGTAGACCGCGCCAGAACACGCCGCTAGCAGGAGCCTAGCCACGGCGGCCGCCCACACATGAGGCCAGACAAAGGCCGCTACCCAGGAGCAACACAGACGGGCCACCAACCCCCCCCCCCCCCCCCCCCCCGCCCCGGGTTGTAACCAGGGTGCCGCCATCACCGGGAGGAGGAGCTGCCGAATAGAGACCTCGTGTCGCTGTGTACAACTCATCCAGGTAGCTACGCCACGGCTGCGGGGCGTGAGATCTCTTATGTCCCCTTCACCAGCGACACACATGGGCTTTCCTGGTGGCCACCTCTAGGGATGACGAGAGGAGACTCGCTCGATGAGGTGGCGGTTGCGGCAGCAGCTAGGGTTAGTGCCACGGTCGCCCTGGAGTAGGCGACGCAAGGAGCGCATGAGATCGTGTTTCATCTTTTGTTTCCGCTCCCATCTCCCGTGAAATTAAGAGGTTAAACATGTGGGTAATTGCACGATGTTAAACATTTTATGGTACTTGCCCTTAATGCGGGAGTTCACGTTTCAAAATAAAAAGAAGATGTTAATAGGGGGTTAAAAAAATTGCTTGTTGCAGCAATTTTTTTCTTCGTCTTTCTGTAACATAGGTATTTTTTTGCAACAACGGTCGAGTTTCAGAAATTTTTGCAACGAAAGTCACGTTGCAGCCGGGATTCATGCTCAACGGAGAGTCGGGCGCGCGAGCAGGGACACATCTCCAGCGAGGCAGAGAAGCTCCCCGGCGGCGGGAGCTCGCCGGCGTCTGCGTCGCACAACTCCTTGTTCGCCGCGCGAGGTGGTGATCCGGCGATCCGGCGAGGTGGGGATCCGGCGAGGGGTTGGATCTCATTGGCGAGGTGGGGATCCGGCGAGCACCGACGGCGACGGCTGTTCGCCGGACTCCGCCAGGCTCGTCACCGGTAGCAGAGTAGCCACGACGAGGAACCTGGAGTGCTCCAGCTTCAGCCCCCGTTCCTGAAACAACGCTCCAGTTTCTGAAACAATGAGCCAGTTTCGGAAAATGGTTCGTGATCGAGGCGAGATCTAACGGACGAGCGGACGGCGGATGGATCAACCAGATCAGTCGGTGGGATGTAATCTTTTTCCAATAAAAAAATATGATAATAGGGGGTTATAAAAAAATATGATAATAGGGGGTTATTAATTTTTTCTTCGTCTTTCTGTAACATAGGTATTTTTACGGAAGAATTTTTTGCAACAACGGTCGAGTTTCAGGAATTTTTGCAACGAAAGTCACGTTGCAGCCGGGATTCACGCTCAACGGAGAGTCGGACGCGCGATCAGGGACACATCTCCAGCGAGGCAGAGAAGCTCCCCGGCGGCGGGAGCTCGCCGGCGTCCGCGTCGCACACCTCCTTGTTCGCCGCGCGAGGTGGTGGTCCGGCGATCCGGCGAGGGGCTGCATCTCGTCGGCGAGGTGGGGATCCGGCGAGTTAATTTTTCCCAATAAAAAAATTATGATAATAGGGGGTTATTAATTGAGCTAAATTCGGGAGTTCACGTTTTAGAGGGTGCTTGGATCCAAGGGACTAAAACTAGTCTGACTAAAAATAGTCTCTTTAAGAGGCTAAAGTTCCAAGCACCCATGACTAAAGAGAGGCTAAAACTAGTCTTGAGGCTAAAATGTTTTAGTCAGGGGTACCCTACTAAAATGTGGATTAGTCCTCTCTCTCCTCATTTAACTCCTCTCCTTTAACACATGCGAGTTCTAGATTGGAGGGTTTGGAGGATAATAAATGCTCATTAACTTGATTTTAGTCTCTTTAGTATTTGGATCCAAGCATGGATGAGGCTAGCAAGTTTTAGTCCCACTACTTCTAGTCATGGGACTAAAACGTATCCAAGCACCCTCTCAAAATAAAATAAAAAAGATGATAATGGGGGGTTAAAAAGTAAGCCTAGCGGATGTGTCATACGCGGAGGTAATATGATGACAATGATTTTTAACATGGATCATTTGTGCAGTTGCTAATTGTGCAATGCAGCACAATGAGTCACCGTCTCACCGTTTGGTGTGCACCTTTTAAGGGCACGTATAGTTAGCCATGTGCCTCCATTATAAATAAGGTCAAGTGTCCTCAACTTGCCGATGTGGGACTAAAGCAAGGGTCCTCGGTTCCGCGGCAGCTATGAAAAAACACGCTATCTGACGCTGAGCTTATCTGATGGAGTTGGAACATGCATACCAGAGCTCACCGGTCCGTATTCGTGCAGAGTCTCTTAAGTTTCCTATGTATGTTGTGCTCATCTTATGGTTTTATGCGGCTACTCCGCTGGCAGAGTAAAAAACTCCTAAAGCTTGGTAGCTAGTGATGAAGATCGTACGTCTTGAATTGTATGTAACGTTATTGTAGTTGTGCATGATTCAAACAGTCGGAACCGAGGACTCCTATTCGTAACAACCCAGACGACTCGATCGAAACCATCGGGGCAGACCACAGACTCCTAATACCGGGTAGACATCCGATAACAAGGACACAGAATTGATCACCTCCAAGCTTGTGGCAAAGCCCAAATGCAACATTATCTTTTGTTATCTTTTTATTAAAAGAGAGCTTCCCTGTGAAACTTGAAGTGACCTTTCATACAAACCGCTACAATCTTGATGCGGTGCTTGATTACATAGCATTACCATGCATTGCCAACATAAGTGCATAATCCTACAAATTAAAGTTGGACAGAGAAGAGTTAATTAATTAACCATATTATCGATAGACGCTTGCCTCACGGTCGGTACCCACTGTCGTGGATATAATCATGACAATACCGAGGGGCAGGAATGTACGTTGATGCAATCGCAACTACCGAATGGTGCAAGTTGGAACACACGCAAGCAATTATGCAGGTTCGGGCCCTCTGCGGTAGAGGTAATACCCAACTCATGTGGTGCCTCTTAGATTTTGGCGTAGGGTACGATGTGTGTATGTTCAACCCACAACCCGAAGCTGCGCTCCCGACTTATATAGAGAGTGTTACAAAGTGGTACATAATGGGCTGATATTAGTGATGTTTCTGGCCTGGCGTACTGTTTCATGGCATTTACAACAAGTAACTTCCCTGTTTAACTAGATTATGTCACCGTTGGATAACTGCCATTATTAAGACAATGTGGGCAAGAGGTATCCAAGGTAGCCGGTGACGGCTAATTATTAGCTGTCAGATGGCTCGGTATCAGACTGTAGGGACTTAGCATGGTCCTGAGCCACCCTCCTTGTTCTTGATGGGCCGATGACGTTTCCCCATGACACTTGGTCTTCTGGGTCACATCTTGGATGGGCCATGCGCCTCTGGTGGGCCAACTGTATATTTGGGTCAACCCCGTATTTTGACCCCGACATATAGCAATCAAGCCCTCTAAACAATTAGCACCGTCATAAGCCATGAATTCTCGAGTAAACTCCTCGTCAGACATATATGGTGTATTATGCACATCAAGTATTCTACTTCTACGAGGAGAACTAGGACTAACATTTAACTCATAATTTTCAGAAGTTTTAGTTTATTTTGCTTTAGAAATATGAGCATCCAATAATGTTCCAAGTCGAGCAGTTCTATCAAACAGAGTAGGAGCATCATCCTGAGTATCATCAATAGCAGAAGCAGAAGCAGTACATATTGTGTGAGATATAGCAGTATATGAAATATGTGGTGGTGGTAGTGTCACTGGTTGACTCAAAATAGTAGGTGAATCAAAGGTAGAGATAGATGGAAGATCCTTGCCTCCTCTTGTCTTAGAGCGCATGATCTTCGTTTTGGAATCCTTCAGATTTTTCACACTGAAGATAAATTACTCCAAATAAACTTAATAAATATAGCTATGCTTCCCGGCAACGGCGCTAAAAAATAGTCTTGAAGACCCATAAATATGGGAGATCACAACTGTCTTCGAGGAAAGTATTTCAACCCAAATTTATTGATTCGATACAAGGAGAGCCAAAGAATGTTTATATGCTTTAGCAGTTGAGTTTTTAATGAATGGCACCTAGAGAGATAATTTATTAGTAGCACATCAATATGATTGTCATGGCCGTAAAGAATGACAGTGTGAATGTAAGGGAGACAATAGTAGAAAACGTAGGAATGGAGTAAGCGATGGGATGTTCAGTTGAGTTTCAGTATGCAACGTTCATAACCTAGAGCGATGGAAAAGTAGCTTCAATTCATCAATCATATGTAAGCATGTATTTCATAAACAGTCATACATGCTTGCGATAAGAATTTTCGTAATATCTTTTGTCCTACCCTCCTGTCGAGCGGGGTCCTAATGGAAACTAAGGGTAATTAAGGTGCTCCTTTTGATAGAGAAATGGAGCAAAGAATTAACACATAATGACTATATATAATTGTTAAGTTAATGTCGTCCTCATCGATAAGTTGAGGTCTAGGGTTCAGAACGATAACAAGTGCATACAACTTCAGGTAAGATCAAGAACATAAATCTATTCATGAAAACGTAGAAGGTTCAGATATGAAATCATGCCACTTGGGCTCTACTAACAAGCATTAAGCATATCAACATCAATCTCAGAACATAAAATGTACTAGGGATCAAGCACTAACAAATCTGACAATGGTTAATAAGAAATCTCATTCAAATTCCCATCTACCTCCATATGCCTACACAAGAATTTCCTCCACACAGATGTAAGCATCATGAAATTGTAGATGGAGAAGGGTTGGTGATGACGACGGATAGGAATCCCTTTCTCCCGAGCTAGAAACGGAATCCATATCAGGGCTCCTGACGAAGAGAAGGAATTGGCGGCGGCTTCGTCCCATAAAACATGATAATAATTTTATGTGCTTTTAGGGGTATATGGGAATTTATGGCGGTGGAATCATCGGAAGAAAATGGCCAAGGGGCACAAATGGCCACGTGGTGTGGCTTGGGAGTGGTCGCCCCGCCGGCCCGTGTGGAAGCGTGGTGGCCCCCTTGGAAACATGTTCGCTCCATAGTGCATTATTTATTCCAAAATAATTCTCCAACCATCACGGTCCAATTCCGAGCACTTTATATTCTGCGCAAAGACCAGTGCCGACAAGAGATTTATTCCGATCTGAATCCCCATCTCCAACTCCAGCCGCATCTCCAACTCGCCGATGACAAATTTCAGCCTACCGCTAGAGCAGGATCCAAATAACCCAGTTATATAGGGACAAATCAAGGCGTTCGCTCTTAAGAAGATGGCAGAACTATTCAAGAACTGGAAAAAAAGATTGAACGAGTTTGTTGAGAAAGACGAGACTCGAGAATTCACCACACAATATGCGAAGATAAAAGATCACTGGCCCGCATTTGTGATGTACAAGAAATCGGAGAAAGCTAAGCAAAGGTCACAGGTAAATAAGCAAATGTTACAAAGGTCACACGTAAATAAGCAAAATGTTGCAAAGGTCACGGAAGGAGAGAGGCATGAGTTGAAAATTTAAAGGATTTATACTGGATTAGCATATAATCTCAGGGCTGTTTGCATACTCGGCTAAGCTTGATGGCTTAATAGTTCCAATACCTAATCTCCGAGTAAGTAAAGCACAAGCCCTAAATTGAATAACAGACGAAGAAATAAGGTTCCTCTCTCCTGTACGATTCAATTGGAAAGAAATCCAAAATCGATGCTTGTCGTGGTGATTAGGAGGGGCCATATAGGACCGCTTGCCGGAACCACGAACGATGCCCGCAGAGTTGTGTTGCCATATCCAGTAGGATTAGGAGGGGCCATGCTACAGCGCGCGCTCCGTCAATTGCCGCCTGTGTCGAGGAGATCATGGAAAGAAAGACAAATTTCAGATGTGCGAGAAACTTTTAAAAATCGCACTATTCATGCCTGATTTTTTTTCACGAGCTCCTTGAATGTCCAAAATTCATAAAATTTTGTAGGGAGTTCACACATAGGAGCAACTTGCACCAAAATAAATTTGAATTTTTTTTAACATTTTTTGTAGTCCAAACCGATGTACTGTTCACCGGGCTCAGAGATGGATTACCGGCACTATAAGCTACTCCGCTACTCCTAACACTGTTCATGTATGATGCGCAAAACAATGTGCCTTGTGCATTATCCATTCATTCTTCAGCTCATAAAGCAATAATCACTGCTATAAATCAAGGATTAACACAGAGGTTTAGCCAATCATCCACAAGATGATAGAGGGAAAAGTGGTTATCACTTTCCTGATCAGTGGAAAGTCGTACAAATATTAGATAGCAGCTAAACACGACACTCCCTATATGAATGGTTCATATATGCTTCATAGTTGATCTGCGACGATGAAATCTAATAGCGGTACATAGTGATCCAAGGGTGCACTCTGTATGAAAAGGCTTCCTTTACATAAATCATTACATCAGCTCTACCTCAAACCCATTGTCATTCCTTTTTCCGCATGCATCGCTCGATGCAGAGGCCGGGGCGATGCCTCCTTTTCGAAAAAAATCTTAAAATAAAAAGCAACATACATGCAGAGGCACCGCACCGTGCCTTCTGCCTGCTAGTTTATACTACAACTACAAAAGATCATTTTTGCGTCTTGTTGTCCGGCCGCGACTCTTTGTGGATTGACTAATTCGGGTACCAAAGGAAACATAAGGAATAATCTATCAGTAACATGCATGACCAGCCAAAAATAAATAGGGGATGATACACAAATCATCGGTGTTAGGGAGGGGGATGCTAAAAAATAATCTAATATAAGCCTCCCTAGATTAAATTTCTTCAGGAATTGATCCAAGGCTGGGGGCATTCGCCCCCCTACCCCAACATAGCTCTGCCACTGCTACTGACGATCACCTCATGTCGTCGATCCGGTAGCTGATGTCTAATGCTTAGCTGCATGCAGTACCTGGAGCGCGCCAACGCTAACGCGTGCTCCTTCAGCCAGGCGATCACCGCTGCCCAACGGTCCGGGTAGCATGCCAGGTAGACGGCGCCGTCTTGGAGGGCTGCCGCGAGTGCAGCATTGAGGATCACAAGGGGTGTATTCTTGAACTTCAAGTCAAAGCATACCTCGGGGAGCGGCAAGTGCATGGTCGGTGGTGAAGGCGTTGGCCTCGGCCGGATCTAATGATCTTGGCATGCATCAGCAGCCAGCAGAAGGAGAAGTCGGATAACAAGGGGGCCTTAGCAGTCGATCCCATGGCGGACAGTGACACGGTAGAACATAGGAGGTGGTGAAGGTGAAGGCGTTGGGGAACATAGTAGCAACCAATAGGTAGTTACTTCCTCCTTTTTGGTTTATAGGGCTCAACTCAAAAATCTCACCAACCAAGATAGATGATGAGTGGTGGAATAATTTTGATAGTTTGCAAAAGTAATTAATTAATGCACTCATTTTCTAAAATAATTGTATTTATCAATGCATTAATTGCAAGACATGCATGCATGACCAACAAATAATAAAAAACATTTACATGCATTGATGAGTTTTCTTTTAATCTTCGCATGCAGTGATTTAATGCAGCTCAACATCTGAGTGTGTGATGGAAATCAATAGAAATGAGACTTATAAAATGGAAAAACAATTTTTTTAAATAAACCTTATAAACCTGAAAGAAAGTAGTATAGAGTTATAGGAGTGATCAAAACCAACACAAGTCATAGAGGCTGGAGTAAGTCACCATGCATGCAAGGCGGCACAAGCCACAGGTGCTTTCTCTCATGCCAGCCACGTTATCATACATGCAGCCTTTCTTGTCCAATGATAAGGCAAGAGTTTGAAGTTTGTGTGCTCGGGCATCATGGTGTCCTTTTTTTGAAAAAAAAAAAACAGAAGCAATATTTAAAAGTTTTAAATAAATTTAAAATAATTCTATGAAAACTTTTATGTACTTACTACGGATCCTGTTTTGAAAAAATATGATTTGTAAGCTGCACAAAAAAATCCGGCCAAGAACAAACAATTCGGGCCCATTTGAAGATACATATTTGTCTTTTTTTGATACGCCACGTGTGAAAGTAAAATGTAATGAATTTTTACACATGTGTAGTATTGTGTTGTGTGTGTACCAAAAATTTCAAATATATTTGTGCAGTAAAAAATGCTTTTTTAAAAAAAGAGCATCATGGTGCCCGTGCACAACTATAAATTTTCGCAATAGATATGCCTTCGTGACTTGTATGGTCGTACTACATCAGACAATGAGAAAAAAAAAGGTAATTAGACAAACCTCACAACCCAATGAAATCGTTTCACCATCGAGTGGTATAACAGCCATTGTTTCTTCTTCACTAACATCGTCCTTTGAAATTGATTTAGCTTTTTTGATAACCACTAGGTCGATCTGCATATGTAAAGAAATTAGTAAAACAACCATGCATACACCAATCAACCATATATAATATATTGCTATAAGTGTTTGGTTGTGACCTACCAGCAACGTGTCGTACTCGTCAGAGCATTTTATATCCAGTGAATCTAGCTGATGTAGCACCACAGTAGAGACATGCTTGAAAAACAGGGCATTTTCAGAAATATTAAGCATTAGAGAGTGTAGAATATGCATGTATATCACTATATTACTTCCTCCGTTCCTATATATAAGTTTTTTTAGACATTTCAATAGGGTACTGCATAAGGATGTATATAGATATATTTTAGAGTGTAGATTCATTTATTTTACTCCGTATGTAGTTTCATATTAAAATGTCTAAAAAAGACTTATATTTAGGAAGGGAGGAAGTAGTTGCATGGCCGACAATATATTAGACAATGATCTTATCAGCAATACATGGACACAACCATATATATTAATACTTGCTGCTGTTAATTGCGTGTACATTTTCACACTTTCCGCTATGTAGTTTGTAACAAATTTGCACCAGGTCATGTCAGGAACAATATCTGCATCTTTAACCATTGATATAAAGTTTCTTTTAAGCACATGACCACTTGCTGGATCCAGGCATATACACATGGCACAATTAGTAGGAAGTTTCTCTTAAAGGCATCCTTGTCCATTATTGAAGAAATTATATCGACGATGTGCTTAATTGGCTTGCTACTTTCCATTGTTTCCTTTGTTGATTTTATTTCTTTTTCTTAAAGTTTCTTAATTTTTGGCTTCCCCCGGACAAGAGGCATTGGAACTTGAATTGATCCATCTTGTATACCAAGCATTTTCTTCACAAACTTCCTGATACTAATATGATGCCCCCTAATAACAACTGTTTTTATCCTCCAGTTGAACTGGTCTATTAACCAAAGAGTTAACCCTCATGATAGCCTGCAAGCAGGCATTTCTAGTAACACAGCAAAACCAAGCTCTCTTACCCATTCTTTTTGTATGTCAGTCAATGATTGTACAACCGGATTAACCTTCGGGGGGCAGCATTTGTATCCAATACATTGTATGCAACAAAAGAAGGGTGTCAAACCGATGATCACGTTATATATTAAATAAATGGTACGATGAATCAAAATACGCATGGCAAACAATTAACTTACCGGATCGTCCGAATTTATATCAGGATTGACCTGCAAATGCCAATTTGTGTGGAAATTATTTTTGTCAACATGATGCACCCTCTTCATATATCTGCATTTTATAAGTTTCCTTTGGTCGATATTACCACCGCCAGAGGTCAAACAGCTATCCTCTGAGCTTCCTCGTTGGGTAAACTCACCCCTGGCATATGCTTCAACGAGTCTATTTCGATACCTCATCATAAACCTCTTATCCCTAGTGTTTGACTGAAAACTTTCCGAGCTATCAAAAACATAGCATTCATTAAACTGGCTCCCCATTTCTGATTCATCAGATTCAGACACTGCGTGAAGCCTATTCCTTTTTTAGTCATACGTAGGTTTAAATTATCATGTCCAAAAGAAACCTCCGATCTCTTTCGACTTGCCATGGTACAACCAGGTTTACTCCTTTTCTTTGTAAATTTATTCCCATGGTTACCTAATTGCGGATTATTCATCTTCTTTACACTGCAATCTTTTTGTTCTAAATATGCATTTTCAACTGCGACCTAATTTTTAAGCATACCAGATACCTTATGAAAACAAGGAGATGTCCTTATGCGCAACTCATTGGCAAATGGCTTTTTCTCCATTTGATCTACGAGTAAACAGGTGATTGTGGAATGTAGTTCTGAATCTTCAAAGAAGCGTGAAACGCTACAACAACAAAACATAACACATTCAGCATAAAACTAAGAATGATAGGCCAGTGATGCATACAAAGAAAACCGTTTTGGATATACTCAATCCATTATTTTCTAAACCACGGCCTCTGTTACAATAAATTAAACTAAGTAGTCTCATCAGCTAGTAAGGTACGTGGGTACCTGATGCGTCAGATTTTCATACGAAAGTGCCAACCTAGGCGGACATGAAAAATAGACTATAATGCGAGAGTAAAATTGGAGAGACCCTACACGTATGGACAATATTTACAGAAGTTTACAGAAATGATTAGGTGGGCTAAGATGATTGGAAGAAATAAGGGCGAGGGGGGCCACGCCCCTGAGAATCAGGGGGCGGGGGAAATTTGTTGATGAAGGAGTTCCGTAAACCCTCCATATAACTCCGTAGAGTCACAGAAGATGCAACGTTCGGAGCAGAACGATTAGCCTGGTTGGCTGATTCGAGGCATTGCAGCTTGCTAGCTCATTTTCTTCGAACATGATCTGCGATCTAGATGAACTCTGGCGGCGATGGACACGACAGAGGAGAGGTGTAGCCGGAGAAGATTGGTTAGGGGTGGCGTGCGAGTAAATCAATGTCTACTGACGAATTGAATTTATGGGCCACCTGGTTATCATGTACGTGTCCAAAATCATATATTAAATATTAATTTAGTAATTCAAAAAATCCTGGAACGTTTTATGGAATCAAACATAACCAAGTATTGCACTCATATAAAAAGATTAAACAGGAAATGACTTTCATTGCATCCCAGCTAAAAGATTTCCCAAAAAAGACTAGATAAAAATACTGTTCATGCTATATTGTCGTCATAAATTTGTTTTTTTACCCTGAAGCCAACGGAATAATTCTTTGGCCAAACTTTTTATAAGAGTACATTTCCTAGTCATATTGGATTATAAAGACGTTTTGAGACTTTTTTAACCCTTTTTCTGAATTGCTAAATTATTTTTGAATGTAGGGGGGTGGAGCATCAGAGTGCTCCTAATCCGCTCCCATGCTATTTTCACTATTTGAAACTATGTCATTGACTTTCAAAACAATATTTGAAAAAAGTTGTAACACTGAAAATGAACCAAACTTGACAAAATTGTGGGTTAGAAAACAGTTCATAAATTTCAAACAAATTTAGAATATGAAAAATGTTCAAAAATTTGAAAAAGTTCGCAAAATTTTGAAAATAAGTTCACAAAATTTTAAAATGTTTGCTGATATCGTAATGTTGATGCATAAAAATGTTTGCAGATTCAAAAGAACGTTCATGGATTTTGAAAAAAATGATTATCAAGTTTTAGAAAAGTTCATACTTCAGAAAAAAATCATGAATTTGAAAAAACGTCCACACAAATTTTAAGACGAATTACGGCACCCACAACACTAGCTCGTCCCTTTTCCTCTGTCACTCGCCTTTGCGCCGCCACCGCCCAATCCGCTCGTTGTTCGTCGATAGTCATGGACCGACAGCGGATAACGATGTACTCCACACTCACTCTGAAGTGGCGTTTGTAGCTCCTAGAGGAGAAACAGGCTAGACGTGAAGCTCGGAGTGTAGCCGGCCTCTTCTGGACTCGCAGGAGTCGGAGCAGGAGCAGGAGAAAGCGTTGGATGCGGACATGGCATATGTAGAGCCGAAGGAGGAGGAAGAGGTGAAGGCGAGGTGTCCGATGCCTCTGGCGGATGGCTTTGGCATGGCCGAGGCACTAGCGGAGTTCAAGGTTGCCCAAGTCGGAGGCGGCAGAGCAGTAGGCCATCCTCGAATGTATCTTTTTCGATAAAGGGCATTTTATATTACTTAAAAGATTTAAGCAGTACACCGGTAATGTATCTATGAGGAGATGGAGGTGGAGGCAAACCGGTAATTCCTCCGCGTGGAACGGGAGGTTAATCCGTCTGGCACTGCCGGCACGAACATCGTCTACATCTCCGGTGATGAGTAGTATAGGCTTGTTTTAGGTTATGTATTTACTATATAGCTTTTGTATTGCATGCTGTAATATGGATTTGAGGTATAAAATTTAAGGTATGCGATTGAACCGCATGCAAAATGAAGGGTGATCGGGCCATCTCCGCGGCCATCCGCGGACGTATGATGGATCAAATATGTCATATACTCTTAGTCCCCTTTCTTTATTCTAAAAAGTTTAATCTTCTTTTTTCTTTTGCGCGAGGAGAAGGGGAAGAAGTTCCATAGAGATAGGTGTGGGGAAATCCCTTCACTTTGGACACAAAAGCTTTTTTTGTGTTGCGATCTCTGGTGATAGAGATCTTGCGGCAACCTATACTCCATAGTGGCATGGTGAGATAGGAGAGTAGGCATGTGAGCTTCTATCGAAATATACCACTGTTTAATGTGGTTATTGTTAACATTGAGCTCGATTGCATCTGTTGGGATAGCGACCAACTTCTTGAACAGCTCTAGCATGACTACCCTATTGATGGCAATGCCAACAAGAGTGGTAACCTATATTCGCTGAAGGGAACGGTTGTGAAGAGGATAAATTTTACGGTCTGTGGCCCCAGCCTTAGCAAAAATGTGTGAAGGAAAAAAAATAGAAGGCTTAGATGAGGATAAATTTAGCATTTTCCCCCTCAGGTCTGCATATTTTAGGATAAAAATAAATCTGTAAAAGTTTTAAAAACGCCTATTCAAACCCCCCCCCCCCCCACCTCTAGACGAAATCGTGGTCCTTTCAATTGATATCAGAGCAATGTCTCTCCTTATTAGGCTTCACCGCCTAGAGAGTATTGATCTCGACTAATGGATTAGTGCACAATGACACCTTTGATTTTGATGACACAAATTATCACCTGTGGAGAATTCGTATGCTTTATCACCTTCGGGCCATGGGCCCAAATGCTTTACAAATTGTTCTTGTAGGGATTGCTTTTGCAAAGGATGATCCATCTCCATCTATAGATGACATGTATCTTGATTATGAGGCCTTCCAGTATATTTTTAAAAATTCCAAAACATTTTTTTCAAATTCTGGAACTTTTTTTAAAATCCAAAACATTTTTATAAAAATTCTGGAACATTTTTTCAAATTCCAAAAGATTTTTTCAAATTCCGAAACATTTTTTAAAGATCCAGAACATTTTTTAAACAGAAAAAAAAAACGGTTCAGTAAACCTTCTAAAAATTTCCCAAAACCAAAAAAACCGGCTGGAACCTCGGTTCCCAAAACAGGGACGCTCTAATGGGTCAGCCCAATCTGAAGCGATCGCTCTCTTCCCTGTGCGTTTGGTCGACATTTCGACGCACAGAGCGTCAAACAGGATTTTCTAATCCTTTACTGTAGTCGCTCACCACAAGAGATCCAGTCCGTCTCTCTTAAAGCAAGAAATAGTTGCCACGGGTCTGCCATAGGCAGCTCAGTGCGGCGATCTCCCTCCCTCACTTCCTATTTTATCCTCACATTGCCCAATTTTGAAGAAAAAGTACAACATAAACGCCACAAAACTATAAATCCAGGAATTCATTGGCACCTTGCAACAAACCGATACACAATATTCTTTGAATCGGATTCAGTAAAACACAGCACAAAAGTAGGCGACAAATTTCCACCGGTCAGGTAATGCAGGGGGAAAAGGTGTATCGGCCATTTGCCGATAAATAGGTTAAACATCGTGTGCCGACTATGATCTGTTTGTTTGCTCTTGGTTCCCAAGCCCTCATTGCCAAAAATGAGGCGTGGTTATTGTGGTCTTTATTTATGAGAGCCTACACAGAAAAACTGCTCTCATCATCATCATTTACAGCAGAAAAAAAGAAACTCCTACAGCAGCATGGTCGTCGGGTTCTCAAGGTAGCTCTTGAATGCCTTGAGCCATTCCGCACCCATGGCGCCTGCAAAACAGGGGAGTGGTAAGGAAAACCTTTATCATAGATATATAGGAATGAGAAGCAGCATCCACTGGTTCTGAGTTGGCAAGGAAAAACAAGTACCATCAATGACCCGGTGGTCGCAGCTTAGCGTGGCTGACATGAAGGACCCAACTTCAAATTGGCCCTCAACTCCAGGGACCACCCTCTTCTCAGCTGCTCCGGAAAAAATTCCAATCATATGGTAAGCAACAGAGTAAGTAGCGCAGCCAAGGGGTTTCGGTATGGATCACCAACTATTAGGCAACATATTACCAGAGCCAATAGCCAAGATTGCCGATTGGGGAGGGTTTACGATGGCACAGAATTGCTTGATTCCGAAAGGGCCTCCCAGATTCGAGACGGTGAAAGTGCCACCCTGAAAAGCATAGCATCAGAATTATCAAGGTACAGATAAGTATCAAATATATTCCAGATATATTTTCGGTCCATACCTCGTAATCTTCTGGTTTTAGGCTGTTATCCCTTGCTCTTAGAGCCAACTGCTTCACCTCATCAGCAATAGTGGCCAACCCTTTCTTGTCCGCGTCCTGTATAAGCAATACAGGTCAAAGGAGCAGATGATATGAAGAATAGCACGGTGAACTTAGTACCGAGTCGAGCAACCCACCCTAACTACTGGAACGAACAAACCATGCTCAGTCTGTACAGCAACATTAATGTTCACGTTGTGGTACCTGCATGAGGAACAGATGAAATACATCACATTCTGACAAACGAAAATAAACCTCCCAGTTTAATTGACCAACAACTGTCCATATCTTACTGGCGAATAAAATCATTCATCCAGGAACTGTTACACGCAGGAACCTTACGAAGAGCCAACGCTGCAGCCTGCATATTGAACAACAATCAATTCAATACTCTAGTGTAGAGGCACACAAAGCAACTGAGAATTGTGTGAAGAACCCAAGATAAACTTATTTCAGATAACATTTCCTAGCGCTCAAGTAAATACATTGCCTAAAGATAAAATGTACGCTCTCCAAGTCTGCACTTGAGTATTAGGAAAAAGGAGCATCAGAAACCACCATAGGTCAAAACTCACCTTAATGACAAGATCATTTATAGATATCTTCTTCCCGCCAGATGCATCCTGCATCGGGTTCAATTCACTCCGCAATCTAGAATAAAACAAAATAATGAGTGGATCTTCCGTGTGAGAAGCAAAATAATGGTGCATGCAAAAGATAGGGCTGATTACCCCAAACAATGATTGAGCAAATTATCCATCTAGTTTACAGACATTGGGTATGCGTAGGATAAAATATTAAATGCACGAACGATGTCCATACTTGATAAGTTTGTCAACACGGCTATCAACTGTCAGATAGTAGTGAGGGATGGTCTGCTTAGATTGCAGCAAGCGGTTTGCAGTAACCTGAGGAAAACAAAATTAGATGCTGTCAATAGCAGTAGAGCACACCATAAGCGACACATACATTTGAAGAACTCCATGGCATTGATTTTACCTTCCGTATTTGTGTATTTGGAAGATCCACATAGCCTAGTCCTGGAGCTGCTGCAGCTTCCTTCTTCGAACCCTTGGATGCAGAAGCTTCATCAAGCATAAGCATGACAGTATCAGTTGATTGAACACTTCTACTTGCATAACTAAATTGATAAATGTTTATGCAGATCAAACAGTTTAAATACACCCTTTCTACCATCCACTAATTATCCTACAAATGAGAGGTGAGTAAAAAAAAATTGGTGGCGGAGAAAAGGTGATAAATTTTGTATCATAACCACACCCCACCTCCTTAACTAACATCATTCATGACTAACCATGCTCAGTTTTGCAGTTGTAGAACAGTATCAAAAGCACAGAATCAAGATTTAGGAGTGATTTTTGTTTGCACTGGCAAGGATAAAAGTAAACAGAAGAGAGCATACACAAGTAATCCTCAATGTCTGCCTTCAAAATACGCCCATCTGGACCAGTACCTTTTAAGCTTGAAAGCGGTACCTGTTTGGAGCACAATTTTGAAGGTCAAAAACTGCATTTCTTATGGACCGTCAGGGTATCTGAAATGCTAGCAGCTTACATTGTTGTCTTCCGCCAACTTTCTGGCAACAGGACTGGAGAATAAGCGATCCCCTGACTGAGAAGATTCTTCAGTCTTTGTAGCTGTTGGCTCGGGGGCCTTGGAAACCTCTTTCTTCTCTTCTTTTGGTTGCACAGGCTCAGACTGAGGTTTGGATTCAGCTGGAGCTGCAGCTGAAGGAGAAGACGAAGCCTTGTAATCCTTAAATTTCTCAATGTCACCCTCCTCTTCCACAGTTATGCAAATAATCTAGGTCACAAAAAAAATAACTTGTGGTCATTAGTCCAGCAACTATGTTAGAGACGGTGGAAAAAAAAGTGTTTCCTATGCATCGGGGTATAGCATATATGTACCTCGCCAACTTTAATCTCTTTTGCGCCATCTCCACAAACAATCTTAGCAAGATAGCCTTCCTCCATGCATTCCATCTCCACGGTAGCTTTATCCTAGCCACCACACATGTCCTTGACAATTAGCTAGCGGGCACAGGTTGTGCCCTGGGTGTATATGACAAGAAACAAAACTTACGGTTTCCACTTCGCAAAGAACTTCACCAGGTGAAACTTTGTCTCCTTCCTTCTTCACCCACCTTGCAATATTTCCCTACAGGCCATTAAAAAGTTTTTTACACCACATAGACAAACAAAGAAACACATGCATGTTGGTCATGCTTTATATTTTTATCTGTCAGCACTTTACATTTATTTCCAATTTTAGTAAATTACCTCAGTCATAGTAGGAGAAAGAGAAGGCATCCCGATTGCCTCATGCGGTGGCAAATCTGAAATGGTATATAACTTTGTTAAAAATGTTATATAAGGAATCAACTTGTCTGTATCAGCTTATAACTCAAAGCTGGAAACAATTTTAATACACAGATAGCTTGACAAGACAGAGAGGTACCTGCCCCACTTGAAAATTGTCTTGCCGAAACTACCTGTCCACTGAAAAATAGCAACAGACATTCAAAACAGGGTTACAGCTATGATGAACTAGCATAGAATATATGTACGTGGAAATTCAGGAAAAGGACATAAACGAGAGTGCATACCATGAGAACAAGCTATTGACCCCAGTAGCAATTGGCATCCGTTTCAAGCTGTAGCTTCCCCTTGCTTCTCGTGATGATACCTGCGAAAATAAATAGATGGGACGGCCCACCGAAGTCAGAATACACAACTAGGCTCCAATTAAATAAGTAGGATTTTAATCACAACTGCATAACCTTGAAGGTATGCAGGTCTTTTCCAGACTGCCTGTCTTGGAAAATGCTCGAGCTTCCAACCTTTTTCCCGTACTCCCCATGAACACTCGAACTTGAGACAGCTGCAGCAGAGCAAGACCAATTATTTCTAACGACAATTATAAGCAAGCCACTAAGTGAGGAAATTGTCGTTCCACACATTGAAACCAAAATAATGTGTTGCAAAGGATCATATTACAAGATAACCGATATACCCTACATTATAACTAGAATTCCGTCTTAGAAGAACTAGCGGGCACTCTAATAACAACACAATTAATTTTATTTTCATTGCTGACATATCAGTTGTTTGAACATAAGAGGACGAAATGAACATTCAGTCCAGATTGAATTAAAAGGGTAGAAGGTTTG
Organism: Hordeum vulgare subsp. vulgare; assembly: GCF_904849725.1. Taxonomy (NCBI): domain Eukaryota; kingdom Viridiplantae; phylum Streptophyta; class Magnoliopsida; order Poales; family Poaceae; genus Hordeum; species Hordeum vulgare. Next base: position 3,474,618 of record NC_058524.1, read on the forward strand.
TTAAGCAGCTACTCTGCTTTAGAGGTGTAGGAAGATTGCTGCTTCTTTCAAATCTTTAGCAAGAAAACTTCATCAGATCACACCCCTCCACATTTCCCCTGAAGCTCCGGCACTAGCATCAGAGGCCGAGCTCGTCATGGACCATACAAGGATAATAAAACCCTATTACAGACCCAAATATGGTAGCAGTCTGGTAGGGTACTGAACCATAAGCATAAATCCGTTGAAACAACCATTGGGTTTTGTGCAGCATGCCAGGCTTGATTTAAAGAAGGAGTTTCAGTTTCCTCAAAAACAGTTTATCAAGACCCCACAGGGGCACACAGAGAGGAGCAAGCACCTTCTCCTTTCGCAGCGGCGGAGCAGGCACTGGCGGAGAAGTGGCGAGCGATGCTCCCGCGCTCCCAGTCCAGGACACCGTGCACCCTTCGCAGCTGCATATATAGGTGGAAAACGTGCAGCCATGAGCATATGAAAAAACCGTACACGTGATGGGAGTGCTCCATGCCCGAGAGAGGCAGCAGGCAGCCAGAACGCCGCGAATGCAAGATGTGTTCTGTCATGTGACCATCATCAAGAATAAAAAGGCACGCCGCCCGCCCTCTGTTCTGTGCACGCGCGCCACAACAGCCCCGGAAGCACCGGTGGCAGCTCCCGTGCGGCGTTTCCAATCCGGCGAAAAACTCACGGTTCCAGGAGAATCACACGATTACATGGATCACATGAGGACCCATCACCCACACCTTTGCTACCGCTACTTCTCCCCGGGGACTGGATAAAATCCAGGACACCGAGGGATCCACATCAATCAATTTGCCACAGTCAACCCCGTCGGTCCACAGCGGCATCTCTCCGAGAGCCTAGATTCATCATCATCAGAATAACCTATCCGCATTGGTCTCCCGCAATTTCTAACCCGCCAAGGAATTAAAAAAGAAAAAAACTTGACCGATCAATCCGCCATAAGCCGCCCACAAGACGAGGCAGGCAACGAACGGAGCAGCGGCCCGTCCCAGGATCGCCGCCGCTGGATCGGGTCGGGCGGCGGTTTTGGTGGCCCGGGCGGACGGATCGCCGGACCGATTCCCCGACGGAGCCGGACGACACGGGGAGGGGAGGGGGGGTACCTTGCGGGAGTGGCGGAGGAGGAGCGCCATGGTGGGCGCCGGCGCCGGCGACGGTGCGGCGGAATCTGTGGGGAGCGGGGAGGAAAGAGATTCGCCAAGGGGAAGAATGAATGAAGGGCGGTTGGTGGCGGGCCTTCCTTATGTTCAGCCCACTTTTATATTTTCTTTTCTTTCCAAGGGATGCATTTGTCTATTTGCCACTATTCTTTCATGGTGCTGCCACCTCAACACTCAACAATCATAAATCAATCAATCAAAGGAAGGAAAAAAAAGAGAAGATTCTAAAACAAGTAAAAAAGTAGTAGCAATCAAGAATATTCTTTTTTCACAACATTACACCATCTCTGTAACAAAAAAATATATTGAAACGTTTAGATCGTTATTCATAAGTCAACAAAAACGAATCAACTGATTCTTTTGCGTTGTCATCGGAGCATGTTTTGAAATGACAATGTGTCGTTTTCCTTGTCTGTTAATGTTGACAACAACCCAAGAGAACTTGAAGTAGACTTCTCTCGACACGACATTATACCATTCTTTAATGGTGCTGCCACCTCTTCAATCATCAATCAAACAATCAAAGGAAAAAAGTGACGATTCTAAAAAAAAGGTGAAAAGGTGGCAACTTAGAATATTTCTTTTCATAATACCATAATATCCCCTCTGTAAAAAAATATACGTGTTTATTTCATACGTAATGATCTAAAAGCTTTTATATTTTTTTACATACGAAGTATTATTTTTGAAAATACCGACATATTTTTATGCAAATAAAATAGTACGTATTACCCATAGGTCAACACGAACTAGCCAGCTCGTTCTTTCGTTTTGTCCTCGTTGGAGCATGTTTTGAGATGGCAAGGTGTCATTTTCCTTGACGGCTAATGTTGACAACAAGAAAGAACTTGAAAGTAGCCTTTTTTCGTCTTAGCACTCATATGACAACATATCATTCATGTCTGTTAAAATACCATGAATGAAGGAAGCAAATCGTTGACTTGCCTCCAACACATATACGCTAGAAGGAAATGAAATATTAATCATAATATCATTATGATGCGTCGATGTACACATGGCATCACAACGTTGGTTTTCAGTCGTCTCTCGGACAACAACGCTTAGTTAGCTGAAATACAATATATATATATATTTTCTCAAAACATGTAAGCAATGTCAAAACCATACCATGTGCAACGGTTCTCTATCGACAGATAAAACGCAATATCTCTCTCTCTCTTGTTCTAAAATTAAAGTGGAAAAAAGGAAATTGATTCATGCGAAGCGCCCCTCGAGGAAACCGCTGTATTACAAACAGGCCCTCAAGGCGGAAATAAGCGTGTCCCCGGGTACCATTCCGCGAAAGCGCCACTCGCTGTCCCTCTCCCTCCCGACGGCGGCGAGCTCGCGCCCGCCCGCCCGCCCGCAAAACCCTAGGCGCCGGCGGCGGAGCCCCCCGTTCATGCCGGGCTGCCTCGCCGGCCTGTCCCCGCCACCCGCCGCGCTCCACCTCCTGCTCCGCGGCCGCGGCCGCAGCCGCATGGCCTTCTCCGCGGCCGCGCCGTCCCGCGCCTTCCAGCTCCGCCTCAACCCGCTCACCGGCGACTCCGAGTGGCTCGTCGTGGACGAGGCGGAGGGGGAGGATGCGGGGGCGGCGCCTCCCCAGACGCAGAGGCAGCTCCTCGCCGCCACCTCCTACCTCGACATGCTCAACGACGCCGCCCGCAACCGCGCCTACCGCCGCGCCATCGAGGCCGCCGTCTCCGACCCCTCCTCCCGCGTCCTCGACATCGGGTGAGCGCCCGTCCATACATACATTTATTTGCGCTCATTGGTGATTGGACCATGTATACTATGGGTCACATTGGACTTAAAATTTAGCAGGATAGATTTACACGAGTTCATTAAGGCCATTAGCATTTATTAGTTTAATTGTTAATTTAATTAAGGCCATTTGAACGATAACCATTAGCATTTAATTTGTCCTCTTGTTAATTATAAGGACAAGTTAGTTTAGAAGAAAAAAATCCCTCAAAAAAATATCAGCTTTGTTGGCTACATGATCTATGATATCACAGAGAAAACAGAGTGGATGCTATGCTAATGCTTATGATGGTTCAGAGCCGGGACCGGGTTGCTCTCCATGATGTCCGCGCGGGCTTTGGGGGCTGTTGGAGGCGAGGGCAGGGGCAGCGTGTCGGCATGTGAATCCTACCTTCCCATGGGCAAGTTGACGCGCAAGGCACTGAGAGCCAACGGGATGGACAATAAGGTGAAGCTCTTCCATAAGCGGTCGGATGAACTCCAAGTTGGAGTCGAGCTCGATTCGCCAGCTGATGTGCTGGTAGGCTTTTGTTTTAGCTCAATTGGCTTTCTTGTTCTGCTAAACGAACCTGCTCCAGTATTATACATACATATTTATGCTCAGTCAAATAACCTAGTATAGTACTCATACTCGTTGTTATGATTCAACTGTATCACTACACACTAAATCTGAATTGCCAGCATCATTCAGATTTGGTTATTTCAGTTGTCAGTTCACACCTAGCGACAACATAGCAGGCACTTCCCTTACTAGGAAGCAGTTATATTGATTGTTTTATTTATAGTTGACAAAACATACTATGTTTCTCAGGTGAGTGAAATTCTTGACTCTGAGCTGTTGGGTGAGGGCCTGATACCTACTCTACAGCAAGCTCATGATTCGTTACTGGTGAAAAATCCAAAGACAGTCCCATATCGAGCAACTACCTACGGGCAGGTCCGTTCCCACCACTTGTTCAATGTGACTTCATCTGGATAGCATTTTCTATGGATGCAATGTTTGATTGGTTTATACTGGAATTTTTTTTCTTGGGCATCCTAGTTAGTCGAAAGTCCGTTCTTGTGGAAGATGCATGATTTGCACAGCAATGAAGCAAATGCTGCGGATGGTGTCTGGCTTACTCCTGGTGGGATGGAAAATATCGTTTCTGTGAAGCTGCAGCAACATGCAATGCAATGTGATCCGTTACAAGACGAGATACGATTGGTATGCTATGCACCATTATTTTGCATGTTCAGCAAATGTATTATCAGGTCCTAATTTATTTTACTTCAGCTGTCAGAACCCTTCAAAGTTTTTGAATTTGACTTTTCGGAACGACCAGAGAGTCAGCGTGAAAACAAGATCACGATTAAAACAACTGGTGATGGCTGTGTTCATGCTATTATTTCGTGGTAAGTACAGAATCTTGTAGTCTCTTTCGTCACCTTATATTTAAAAGTGTGCTGAATTAATATTTTTTCTTCCAACGTAGGTGGGTGCTTCAGTTAGATTCTGATGGGTCAATCTTCTACTCCACTGCTCCCAGATGGGTGAGGCAATCAAGTATCACGGATCTACCACAATGCGCTGACGGTTGGTTAAATAATCAAGACTTTTGCCATCTTAAGTAATTCTTTTGCATTATTCCATGTCATTTTCCATTTCGATGAATTGATAGGCTATGTATTGACCAACATTTGTCCCCATTTCCCTGGTTTATTGAGTAATGTTGCACTTGGGCCATGAAAGTTCAGGATATAGTGGCCCAATGCGCATTCATGGTTGTTTATCTATGCCTGAACGTTTCTGCATAATGTTTTGCTAGCAATGCTAATAGCATTTGTGCAAGTACTGTTATTTATTGACCTTGTTGAAGACGTAAGCGATTTGGGCATATGATTATTGTTAGAACATACGTGCTTCTTAGGTTCACTGGTATTTCAAACTCGTTGTTTGAACTGGCATGTTCGTTATGTAGACCTTATAGGAGTCAACCTGTTTTACATTATGAAGTTATTAAAACGATGTCTTCCTTCTATCTTTATAGACACGAAGGATTGGTGTGATCACTGGAAGCATTGTGTTTGGTTTACACAAGGGAGAGGTGCTTCTGTTATGAAAGATCAAACTCTTTCTCTAAGGGCTAGTCATAACCTAACTAGCATCTCATATCAGCTGCTAAACGCCAATGATGAAGCATGCAATGGAAGCTTGAAAGGTGACCATCTGACATTGTTGCCGGAAAGGATAGCACTTTATGGTGATAGATATTGGAGATCAGCTTTGATAACAGCAATTAAAAATGCTGTAAGTACTCCAGTTCATTTGATTATAATATTATGTTGTTGCGGTGCGCACTTGATTTCCACAAACTTCTGTTTTTCGCTGTTAGAAATAGATCAAGATGTTAATTTAAGACTTCAGCATTTTAAAAGAATTCCACAGATCTGATAATACAAAAACAATCGGATGACTGTTAACATTTGAAAATGAATTCGTGGTTTCAATAGCTTATGTACTTTGGCCATTCAAAACATAGAAAGAAAACCTGTGCTTTCATGATCATATCCAAGTTCTCAATTCATAATCTTTGCTGGTCCCTCCGAGCATGGACTGAAGGGATTTTTACCCTTTCAGAAATCTGGAAACTAAATTGCTGCCTTGTTAGTTTCAGTGAAAACTAGACATGATCAATTCCATGGTTTATGCTACGCACCATTCTCTTTTTTTATACAAGTTATCTACATTATTCTAACATCTTCTATTCGTATTCAATGTTTTTCTGCCCAGCTAGGCGACAGATCTTTGCAAACCTGTATCGTGGCTGATGACAGTATATTCTTAGCTCTCTTAGTTTCTTCTCTCTCACCATCTTCAAAAGTCATTGCCATGTTTCCTGGTCTGCGGGACACAGGTGCAACATATCTCCAAGCTGTTGCAAAGGCAAACAATTTCTCCATAGATCAAATTCAAGTGATTGGTAAAAGAGCAGCATCTCTTTCAACGGATGATCTGGAACATAAAAAGGTTTGCTGCTAGTTTATAGTCTGGCTTCAAAAGTAGTTCAAGGGTTCATATACTGTTGTTTTGTATGAATTTCTCATGGTCTTCTATCATTTATCTCCACAGGTTGACTTGTTAGTGGGCGAACCATTTTATTGTGGCAGTGAAGGGATGCTTCCATGGCAAAACCTGCGTTTCTGGTTTGTTACTTTGAAATCCTAGTACTTGTTGTCTATCAAATTAAGCTTCACACCATCACTAACAAAGCAGTATGTCAACAGATGTTGCACATACATGTTCAACATATGGTGCTCTTTGTTGTGTTTCTGTTGGTATATTATCTTTTGATTCCTTATCTGCGTGTTCCTCATCTAAATGTTTTGGCCTGGCAGAAGTTGAGTACTTCTAACAGATAGTTAAACTTCACATTTATACTATTATTTCATTATTCTCAAGCCGAAATAATGAAGAGACAGGGCATCCACGAAATCGGTCAATACCTGCTGCTGTGGCGTGAGACAGAAGGCGCTGCCCTCAACGACCAGCCAGACCAGCTTATCTGGAGGTGGACCTCGAGCGGCTCCTACTCTGCGTGCAGCGCCTACCTAGCAACCTTCCACGGCTCCGCTAGCTGCGACTCATGGCAGCTGACATGGAGGAGCTGGGCTCCTCCACGCGTGAAATTCTTCCTCTGGCTCGTCAGTCTGGACAGGTGCTGGACAGCGGACAGATTGCGCCGGCGCGACCTGCAACACCATCCGCGCTGCGTCTTGTGTGACCAGGAGCCTGAGACGATGCGCCACCTGCTCGTCACTGCCCCTTCTCGCGACAGGTTTGGCATGAGACGCTCTCCTGGCTACGGCTGACATGCCGACCGCTAGACCAGGAGGCCACACTGAACGACTGGTGGATGCACGCCAAGCTGGAGACGCCAAAGCCCATGCGCAAGGGGCTGGCCACGACCACTCACCTGACGGCATGGATGCTCTGGAAGCACCGCAACTCCTGTGTGTTCGACGGCGAGCAGCCATCCATCGCCCTGCTCACGACTAGGATAAGAGAGGAGCTATCCCTTTGGGTTAGGGCTGGGGCAGCTGGCCTTGGGGTGATCATGCCGCTAACCTAGGACGTTCACTAGTTCTTGTACTTTCGTTTTTTTGCTCCCCGGTGAGCCTCCTCCTCGGAGGCGTGTACTGCTAAACTATCTCCCTTTTCAATGAAATGAAACGCAGAGTCTTTGCGTTTTCTCAACAACAAAAAAATGGTGCCCTATTAAACATTTCTTTTTGTCTAGTATAATACAGTTGTAGCAACGTATTTTTTGTAAAAGGAAAGGATGCACCCTCAATTTGAACGGAGAAGCAGATGTTTGCTCGTAGACCTTTAAGCATCCGGCTAGAGGATGCATCTGTTCACAGATGCCCTAACTAGCAAGCCAATAAATGAATTTTTATATCATCTTCACTAGGAAAAAAGCGTTAATTGTTAACTGTTGCCAACATTTTAGGTTAGTTGATCTAAGTTTATGCTGGAAGGCTTATGTGGTTGTGTTGAATATCTCAGTAGCATGTGAACCTTGGAGAACCGTATGTACCAACGACCAACCAAGTTAAACCTTGTAGGAAAGGCATGCTTATTCACCTAATTTTCTTTGAATTCACCAAGTATTACTCATCATACTTTTGAGAACAACATGGGAATGCCTTTGATGTCTATTGTTCTGTGTTATATTACCGTATGAAGATGCCAATACCTGCTCCTATTATTTTGGCTTTAGGAATGCAAGAACTCTGTTTGGCTCGATGTTATCCGAGGATGCACTCATAATGCCTTGTAAAGGAGTATTAAAGTTATGTGCCATGTCTCTTCCGGTTAGTCTTCCCCCATATTACTAGTTTCCTTTTGTGCAAAAGAATAGAGTTTTGTTTTTCTAATAACTGAGGTACTTGCAGGACTTGTGGAGGAGTCGTCGCAGCCTTAAAAATGTCGAGGGTTTTGACCACTCAGTTGTTAATGAGACTTTAGGAGCCTGCGGTGATCTTCCTGGAGAGCAGCAAGGTCCTTGCCTGCCCTATTATGTATGGCAATGTGGTTATACAAAGGTAGACCAAATACTATCCCGAGGTTGAATGCATTCAAAGTTTATTATATCATTTCGCTTAAAAGTGCCTAACGTCGCATTCAAATTTGAGCAGAAACTAAGCAAAGTTTACTCGCTCATGGACTTCAACTTCGCTGAGCCTATTCACTCATGCTTTGGGAAAACAAAGGTATAATTTTTTATCTTGCTGGTGGCATGGACGTCATGAGAGTTTTTCTATGTACTAGTTAATTATCAGACAGATCCTGAGTTTTATTAGGTCCATGCTGTAACTGGTTCAAACTGAATTTTGCTTTTGAGAAAATGGGAATGCACGCGATATGTCACACTAACTTGGAATATAGCGAAAAGTTGTTTGCTAGGTGTCTGTTGGCAGTGTTCTGTTCTGCCTTCACCTTGTTTATTAGTCTATGATTATGAAAAGCAATGCATTGGAAAAACCATGTTTGGTCCCATCATCCTTCAGTCTCCTGCACACTAAAATACTTGACGTAAAAGCGCCCTTCTTTGCTAGCTAGCTAAAATATGCATCTCGTTTTTCTGATTGGCTTGTGATCTTGCAGATAGAGTTTGCTGATGCTGGAACGTGCCATGGTTTTGCGGTTTGGATTGACTGGGTACTTGATGAGAAAAACTCCATCGTGCTAAGCACTGGACCAGGTAAAAAAAACTTTTATGGTCATCTATCTTATTCCAGGGAGCGTCGATATCTGTGACTGTATCTGGAACTGGTGATCAATTTAATGGTTGCTATATAGATCCTTCTGAATCTGATGGTGGTTCTCACATTGCCCGCAGATAGCCGATACTGGAAACAAGGAGTCCAGCTCCTTAGCAAGCCCATAGAGGTGAATCCAGCCAAGTCACAGTTGCATGTAGAGGCATCATTTGATCCTTCCTCTGGTGACATCACATTTTGCTCCTCGTTCTCTTGACGTAAGTTGCATCATGGAACCTCGTGCATCACAACACAGACTAGAAATTGTACCAGGTACAGATAGTGCGCTCTATTTCCCTTTGCACATTTTTGTCCGACCAACACATAATGCGAAGTAGAGTCTATAAAAAGCAATGTGCGACGGTGGTCTAGGATGTTTAAATTTTCAGAGATTGGGTAATCCTAGTTCCCAAACCACCATACTTTCTTCAAAAAGATCAGTCCCCAGTTGGCCACAAGGTACTTGAAATGCCCATCATGGTTATTCCCAAAAGCGATGTGTGTATCTGGGAATTGATGACTACTCTAATGACCCAAGATGGAAATATGATGGTAGAGGGGAGGTGATATGATATGGGGTTGTATTTAACTAGTTGCAGTATTTGAGCAAGTTTGAACTTATGTATTTGACTTGTGGCATTCATATGTAGTAACAATTTAATTGTGGTATGTGCAGACTGTAAAAGGAAACGATAAAGCCTTTAAAGAAAGCATCAATTGTCAGGGTAGTACCAAATTTGCGCAAACAGTACAGACATTTCCACATTGTCATTATAAACCATAGTAAACAGAATAAACCAAGCGCTTAACATTGCTCATTATTACAGACCTTGGGAGAGTGGCTAACCAAATTTCCATGTTTTTCGATGTTTCTCACGTACATCAGCATGAGTACAGCTGCAATACCACTTCACTCACAAATTTGTGCACTTGTGCACTGCCACCATCTTCATGAGTACGTCGCTTCACAATCTTCCGTCGCAGCCGATTACTTGCAGAATACTCTTATTTGTCGAATCCAGATCTTGCAATCAGTTCTCACACAACCTGCAACAAAGGAGTAGGCGATTGCATAAGATTTTCTTAAAGGCATCCTTCAAAACAATGAATACAACCATTTCCATAAACGGACACGTAACAGTAGCCAGATTTCTCTGTCGTGTTTCACAAAGAAAGATAAAAGCATGCCTAGCTAATTGGCAGTTTGGTGCATCCAGATCTTTTTTACAGGTAGCTCCCTCATATTCTTATTATTGAATTACAGGTAACTCCCTCATATTCTTATTATTGAATTAGATCGACAAATATAATACGGAGCAAAGTACCTGATGTCTCGGCTTCATCTTGACATGGGCAGTACCATGAATGTATCAGCGGCATCTTTCATGTTGGTCAAGTCAATGGTTTCCTCAAATGACCATTGGCTTCCTATCTCTCCACGTGAGTTATCTTACCGTATGTCCTGAATAACAGAAATGATATGATCAGGTCAACAGAGCAATTATAGCTCTCTCTGATGTATCGCAATTACAATGGCTTTACAGATCAATACTTACCGCAGTCGTCACGTATTTTACTCACTCGGTGAAGACGTCAAATCGAGCAAACAATATGCAACTAATTCCATGCTTATCATGACTATATATGCACATGTGCATCACGTTCATCTTTGTGTAGAAAGACTGCTCACTGGACAGTTAATAATAAAGAGGATAAAAGCGATTGCAACAGATAGCTTGGCAGGCACATTACACATACCTTGTTTCTGATGTGAGCAAGCTTCATCTTGCTCTCCTTTGAGTCACACCACTTCATTAGGGCAAAGCAGCCACGGATTTTTACATGTATGTTTAAGCCCAGTCAGTTGTTGTATGCTGTCCGGCAAAGACCCAATTCCCTCGCAGCGCCCGATCTCCAACCGCTCGAGAGAGGTAAGCTCTCCAAACCACTGCGGCATCGATGTTATGCTTCCCCACTCGAGCAAGCATAGCTCATGTACTCGTGTGAGCTGCCATGTGTTCCCAATCATTTAGGCTTAGGTGTGATGTTTGTTTGGTATTCAGCTCGGATATTCGACACCCCTTCATCAAAGGCATAGGAGTAGCGATGGGTATTGTCAAGATGATGGCTTCAGGCTTACTGATGTATTACTTTATACAAATTTTATGAATAATTAATAAAATGATTGCATGCATCACGCAGATGCAGAGGCCGGGAATGTAACTTCCTTTTCAAAAAAATGAGAGAAGTCGGATATATTCCAAGTTGATCCACCACCACCACACGACCATCATCATGTGGATGTGGTGGGGTCAGTTTGTCGCTAATGTTCTTACATACTCCCTCCGTCCCAAAATAAATGTCTCAATTTTAGTACAAATTTGTATTAGAGCTAGTACAAAGTTGAGACAGTTATTTTGAGACTGAGGGAGTATGAAATATAAAGCTTTTTCAACCGCTTGTTCAAATCTTACTTTTTTTTGTGCACATACTAGTTCACTCTTAAAATACCAGACTACAGGCGGGAGGCAAATATAGTAATTAAACGGGAAAAAACAAGTCAATGATGTTGCATGATTTAACGGTACAAACAAATTGAGGGAGTATGTTAAACACGATTGGTATTGAACCACTAGAATATGTATGTCCCCGTTGCAACACACGAGCAATTAGCTAGTGCAGACTAAAAAGAAACGGAGGGAATACATCCGGTCCTTCTCAAATGGAGACACCTAACAAACATAAAAGACCATAGACCATGAGCACTTACACAAGCAAATTAAGGATGAATGGCAGAGAAGAATTGGAGTGAAAATCGCATATGCTTTTTCATCCGAGGATGGCTCCGTGGGCAATGAAAAAGATGTTGCGGACAGTGTGTACAACCAGGCGTCCATAGAAGAAGGCTATCCCCTGAGTTGATGCAAGGGAAGGTGGAAAGAGATGAAAGAGGTTGCAATGAAACTTAGGAAGAATGGTCTTTCTGATGACATATACTGGAAACTTGATAATTCGAGAATTTTCTCTACCAAATCAATGTATAGGTGGCTAGAAAGATCTTGCGGGGTCTGGGTTCAAATGTATATGGAAGTCCAACATTCCTATTAAGATTCAAGTTTTCTTGTGGCAAACCTCCCAGAATGCTATTCTCCCTAGAGATAACATGAAAAAAAGGCAATGGCCGAGTGATCCCCGCTGTTCATTCTGTGATAAGTTGGAAACGGCCCGACATCTGCTTTTCTTATGCCTTGTTTCTACGGTAGTCTGGAGTACTATCGGTTCGATGCTTGGAACCGATTGCTGTCAAAATTCTATTTGGCAATACTATGTCTGGATGTATGCATTCTTGCCGGGTTTTGACAAACTCTGTACCGTTGGATTGGCTCCAATCTGCTGGGCAATTTGGCTTGCTCGCAACCGAGCCACCTTTGAATTCAAGTGGATTAATTCACCTTTTGAAATTGTGTTTACAGCTTGTACTTTCATGATTTATTGGACAGGTTTGCAAAACCTGATATGGTGCCGGTGGTGAGGAAGGGAACGGACATGCTAAAGATGAACGCCTCACAAATGTTGTTGTGCGGTCCACCGAAGCCGGACATGGGTGATGCTGAAGGGCTTTGATGATCTATATCCAAAACCATCTCATATTTTGTACTCCAGGTGATGCAGCAAGGAAAAAAGGGAAGTGAACGGTGGCTCCTCCATCCTGCAGTGATCAGTGGTGAATTGTGTCCTCAAGGCCTAGGTTTAATTTGTGTTGGTTTCTGGTTTATGCTAGTACTTTGGAGTGTTGTGGTTACACCTCCAGGAGTGTGGGTCTTTTGAGTCTGTAAATATGGTGGTAATGCGGTAGTTGATAGCTAGGCGATCTCAGGTAACATCAGGTTTTTGCCCCATGGCCTGTTATTTCTAATGACAGGCACATGCAGTGGGTTTTCTGATGTTGTCCCGGACTCGGTGAGACGTGAAAACACCCGATCCCATTCCGACCTCGACTTTTCCTCTTTCCCTAGTCTTTCTTCCCGTTACAATGTATTTCCATTATGAAAGTAATGGAAAGGGGGGAAGCCCGGTTCAAAAATGAAACTTAAGACATGGGGAGCATCCACTATTTCAACTTGTACTAATCTTGTAGGGGGCGTCAGTAATAGAAATATTAATATAAATTTATTATTTTCATTAAAGAAAATAATCTTTTACTATATACTCCCTCTAAAGAAATATAAGTGTTGGGATCACTGGAGGGGGTACAAGCTATGTCGCAAAAATAATTCAAAAATAATTCTTTTACTACAGTACATTCACGGACTCCAAACGCAAAAATGATACACAACATAAGAATAGACAGAAGTGCATTGAGCCGCGACCAATTATGAAATCCAAAGTCTCAAGTTACATAATGATGAGATGAATCAAGGCTCTAAGATGTACCTAGTTTGTGCATGCTTCTTTCTTGCTATCTTAACAAGTTACTGCTACAACTCTTCTCTCCTGCCTGGATACTCATTTATTTCTTTCCCTCCAACATCTTGCTTGAGATGATGATGGTTCAACAACTATCATGTACAATGGCGTCCGCACGCTTCCCATGAAAAAAAAAGAAAAAAGGGACACCGCTCCTCTCCTTTTTTTTACCTTTCTAGCAACATATATATCATGGATATTAAATACAGAACAAACTATCAGGAAGAAGAAGAAAGAAAAATCAGGCGGCTTTTCTCCGTAACCTTCTTTCAAATATCATAGCTCCACCTCCTGGAGATCCTCCCCGAACCCACCGCTGTTGAACCGATTAAGGGACGAGTTGCTGTGGGAGCGGCTGTGGGAAGGTCCCATGCCGGGCATCATTGGCGGGGACTGCATGGTCTGCCCGTCTGGCGATCTCGAGGCGGCGGTGCTGCTCATCTGCTCCGAGTACGTGCCGCTCCACGACGCTGCCCGTGACTTGGAGAAGGTGCCGTTGCCGCTGCCAGAGGGAGTCATGATGTTGTCCATGCTCGGGTGCCGCTGCATGCCCGGTTGCATCTGCATTGGGGGCGGCGGGGAGGCATAGAATGAGGACTCAACTGCCGGCGAGGACGATGGCCCATCCTGGTTTGCGGTTTCGTTGTGCGTGTCAGCTGTTGGCTCGGTCGGCTGCATTGAAGCATCAACGGCTGGAGTTGGGACGAAGAAACTGGCACTGGGCAGCTTGTTCACGGATGGCATGGCCGGTTTGCTGTATGATGGTGCTCCGAAGGCATTTGCGCTACCACCACCCTTGTTAAATGTGTCGACATATCTGCACAGATGAGGGCATGTTATAAGTAACCCACTAGGCCACTTGGCAACAAGGAAGTAAAACAGGGCAGTGGCAGTGGAGCTAAGCAAATTACCTTGATCTAACACCCACCCTCCCACGTGATGAGAACTGATTCTGGCTAGGTGGCATCGGCGGCATCCCTGCAAGCGGCTCGGAAGGATTTGGAGGCTTCATTTCTGAAAATCCGTTAGGAGTATAACCTCCGCCGCTGGGGGGCCCAGTCGAGTTGTTGTGATCTGGAACACCGTTCTGGAACGAGGCTTTCGTTGGAGGTGGGGCAAGGGGAGGCTCCGCAGCAGCGGGGACCGCAGCACCTCGCTCCACCCACCGCTTCAGGTTGTCATCAAAGTAGAAGTTGTTCTCTTCCCCCAACTTGGCCTTCAGACAATGAGAACATTACTTTAGTTACTGCACATAGCAAAAGGTAGGCACAAGTATAAAAGTTATCAGCACACACCTGGTTGGAAGATTTCGAAACAAGCCCCACTGTTTTCTGCAGTAACCATCCGAATCGCGAACTGCCTGAACCTGATGTGCTTTGCGCACTATCTGATCCACCACCCTGTCAAACAGTCAATATGTCAAGACAGAGAAATGAGAAGAAAAACTCGAGAAAATATTCCAATGTAACAAGTGCTCCTTCGTTCGCGAGCAACATGGAAGATATATTTTGAGTGGGCAAAAGTATTAGGGAAGTGATAAATTCAGGAGACAGGATATATAGTGGCCGCACCATCTTGACCAAGGTAACAAACCACTAAATTCAAATGAACACATTATATTACACAACAAGATAGAGAAAATCGTATGCCTTATAACCTACCTGTTTTCTTATAAAGTCTGGTTCAGAGACACTTCTGTTATGTGCGCCTTTCTTGTCAGGGCCACTATTTTCTGCCATTTCACTCATAAACTGCTCCGAAGTAGAAGATGACATAGGCATCGGTGACTGACTGTTTACAAAGTTTGTAACCTGAGGAGCAGAATTTGTAACTTGAGGAACAGGATAGAAATCTCTGTCACCAGAAGAGCCCTGTGACAATGGCGGCACTGGTGCTGGTTGTGTACCCATCATGCGGGACAGAGATTTATCAAATGTTGAGAAAATCTTTCCAACAAGCTTTGCAGGAGCAAGATTTGTGCCATATCCACCCTACATGTGGCCAAGTCAATTGCCAGTTAACAGGAGAAAATGCTCAAGATCAATAAAAAACATTAATTGCACATAAGTCATACCTGCTGGTGGGTGCGTATCCGCTCCTCCAGAGATGAAAACAATTGCTTCCATGCTTCTAGTTCAGGCGCACGGCCAGAGGATTTCAGTAGCTTCAAAGATGCTTGACAGTACCTTGGGAAGGCCATTCAAGTTTTAAAATGAGTTTGCATGACAAAGATACAAGGGGATATGAAATAGCCCAGAAACTTACTTTAGTGAATCAGAGACCTTCCCAACCTCCGCAAGCATGTATGCATATATCAGCTTATATGGTTGAAATGGCAGGAGGATATACTGAGAATTACCAAGAACTTTCGCATATTCATACATCTCTGTTCTCTGTAAGTTGCATCACAATGGTATTTGTTCAGGAACAGCAAATGCCAATGAAAAAAATGTAGTATTTATTCAGGAACAGCAAATGACAATGAAAAGAATGTAGTATTTGTTCAGGAACAGCAAATGACAGTGAAAATAAATGTACTTGCTATGAGAGGACAAGAGCGATAACCAAGCAAAAGAAGGATGCGACCAACATCTATGAAGGAAATGCAGATTTTTTTTCCCCACTATTTTAAAAACTATAGTTTCCAACCAGCAAGGAATGCTAAAGAGCAAGTACCAAAATAATAAAATCCCAATTTGACAGATCTAGCAACATATCTAATCTGCAGCCCTGAACATGGGTTGGTGTGAGAGAGACGGGGGCCAAACGCCCAAAGAAGATACACAATTATTCATATCTGAGCAATTATTATCATAGAAGATCAAATGCACCATCGCATGTGTGTTCGCGCACATGTGCGCAACCACAAACATATAGACAAAGTAAAGTGTGCAGATTTAGAAGACCTGTATAGCTTCAGGGCTGGTAAATGTGCGAGGACATCTCAGATGGTCTGCTCCGAGTAAACACATTCTTGCACTTTCGGAGTATGGATCGATATTTAGCTCAGCAACTAAATAGCATGAATGAGCAGCTGCAACCTGCATATACATATACAATAATACAAGTAAGGTATTCAGCTCAAACATGTAAAGAAAACAAACACTCAAACAGATGCAAACCTCATTTCTCTCTTTCCAGAGGCAATCCCCAAGGTGAGTGATTACAAGCTCATCTCCTTTCGTCCGGTTTGCAGTTATAATTGCCAAATTTTGTTGCCAGTCATTGAGCATGCCCACAGGAGTACCCTGTCGGACAGAAAAGCCACACTACATTTAACTTCAAAGTAAGTAAGATGGAAAAAAAGAACAGGTACTCCACATACAATGTCGAGAATCATGACATGAGAAATCGGGAGATGTCAGGCAAAATCCATGTCCGGATTTAAAAAACAATTGCAGTTTATAAGATGACAAATAAAATCATTGTGCAGGCTAAAAAAGATCCAGAGTTCTGTGTGGCAACACACTACGACACAAAAACTATGGACAGCATGGCTCCAATTCCTTCCAGTGGAAGTCATTTAAACTCAAAGAGTAATAAATGTGGAGGTTCCATTTAAATATACATCATGTTGCTCCTTCCAATCGTGGGCAAGAATGCAATAAATAAGTTCTTGGGTATTACCTCTGCAGGCTGTTGCTGCCTATGTAAAGTGCCATAATTGGCATCAACAGAGTTCTCAGCATTAAAAACATCTGCTGGTTGTCCAGCGATAAGAAGGCACAATGTCCTCAAAGGTGATCCAGATTTGAAATGACAGTAAGCCATTTTCTTCACAGTATCCGCATAAAACTGCATGACCAGTAATGAAGCGATCATCAATTGTTCAGGGAAAAAAGGAAGGCAAAGCCACCAAACAGACTAGGGACAGCAGATTTACAGAGTGAAGCAGACCTGATCACCAAGTTGTAAAGCAAGGATCAGTGCAGGTCCCCAAAGCTGACCTTCCTGCGCATACTGAAGCGCCTCTTTCCTTCTACCAGAAACTAGAAGATTTTGAACTTCTTGAGCAGTGGCCTGCAGTAGAATAGTTGGTTCAACTAAGGCCATATTTGCTAGATGACACAGCGCAGACAGCCAAGAAAATAGAATTACCTGTATCTGGTTTTCTGAGGGAATATTTTTCATGCAATGGTCTCTCATACGGGCACTATTACTATTACATGATGAAAAAAGTGCTGTTACTGCAGTGTCTGGGCCATCCATACCCTGTTAATAACAATTCAAAAATAAAATCGTTATATTCCACCTGGGCACATGAGGTCATCCATACCATGTTACCAAAAATTCATTATTCCACCTGTGTGCGTGGTGGTGTGCTGTGCCGCCGGGGGGGGGGGGGGGGGGGGGGGGGCATGGAATAGTTTTGATACCATATTAAAGGGAGATATTCAAGCACGCGCCGAGAAATGATCAAGCATTGAGTTACTTGTAGATGACTAGATGTTCACAATGCAAATCCTTACATTGCTGCTTTGCAGGCATGGGCTGAATTACTTGGCATGATTAATGATCGTATGAAAAATGACGCATGGGCCAAAAGGCCACAAGCCTCTTATAGGTGGCTAATAGGGATTGGACTTGAAGCCATTTCATGGTACACTATTTCATGAGTAATGGTAAAGCAGAACACAATCTAACCAAGGATAGCATTAATGTGGAACCCTCAAGAGAGCCTAAACAAAACAGACACTCTGTAGCAACACACAGCCAAGAAACATCCAAGGTCGGCAGTTCATTAGGAGTACTTGCTAGGTCGGCAATTCATAAAGCAGAACAAAATTATATGAACATGGAAGCAGTTCATTAGGAGTACTTGCTAGGTCGGCAGTTCATGGTACACCGCATAAAAATAAGGCTCACGGGGAGTATACCTCTTTGATTTAAACCAGACACTTTCGGTTCAAGGGCTCTAATATACAAATATTCATCTCTACTTGAAATCAGAACACCAATCAAACCATAGAGTTAGAACTACAGAAGATCCCCTCATGATAATAAAAATGGAAAAGAAAAAAAATGCAAAGGACAAAGTGAGACAAATGCCCACAACAAACTCAGTGCCCCTTGAATGGGAAGGAAACCCCAAGTCCCTGTTGCTCGCCTCTCCCTTTGCAGCACCACTTCTCCCCTCCATTGCTCACACTACCCTAACTCTCTATTGATCAGCCTCCCCTCAGTCGCTATCATCAATGTTCAAAAAAGCAGAAAGCGTAAGCGAAGCGGATGGCCACAGCTTAGAGCAATGGACGCTTAAGCGCAGCTTAACCGCACTTAAGCGTTTTTTTTAAATTGCTAGAATTCGATAGATTTTGAATAATATACACAGGAAAATAGGAAACATGGCACATGTGTAATTGAATAGCCATCTAAAATACAGTTCACACCATAGCGAGTGCACACTAATTTCACATGGCAAGCAAAATAACAACTAAAATGCAGTTCGGTTCAAATAGTCATAGCGTGATAAGAGATCGTGTGGCCATAATTTTGCCAGCATATGAATGAAATAGTTCCCAAACAGAGCCTAATAATAAGATAAATGGGATATTGCCATTATTGCGCAAGCAGACAAGCAAAAGTAGTTCAAAAACAGTCAAATTCTGGCCAAATTTTTAAAAAAACGCTTAATCTACTGCTTAGGGCAAAAGCAAAGCGCTTTGCCATCGCTCAGCACTTAAGCGTCGCTTATAAACGCTTTCTTGAACACTGGCTATCATGCAACCCACCCTCTCCAGACCCTCATCCCCGCAAGCTTCATCCAGGATGTCAAGGGTGTGGCTCTCTTCAAGGATACAGATTAACCTCGTCATGGTTGCAGTGTCGGATGTCCGGCTGTGAGGACAGCAAAAAGAAGAAAACGGCAGAGAGTGCCATGGATGTCTACTGGCCCTTGCCATCAGGTAGACATCAACGAATTTGCCACCAGCCAGCAATCAGGATCAGGGTTAAACTGTGATTGCTGCAAATCAGGTACCTAATCTAGGGTGCATCTATCAGAGGAATAGACAGCTACCACATAACTCCTACATGTCAGTAGTTTCCAGCATGAAGATTCGTGTCTCTCTCAACATGATAGATACAGAAGAACAAATCAGCAGACAACAATGTAAGACTGCGTCCACCAGTAGGGCTCAGAAGTGATTGAATACAAGCCCATAAAAGCGCAAGAACTATATTTTAAGATCGAGAAGTTATTCATGCTATCCAAATTTGTATCACAGCTCCCTACAAAGTACTAGAGAGAGAGAGAGTATATTTGCTATGTACTTGCAGAGCAGGACTGGATTATCAGTCTGACACTGTAGTTCATTGATTGTTCCAGTGAGGGTTTCACAGTACCCTAAAATCAACGATGCTGCTCAAGGAAAAGCATGGATACTTCCAAACAGAAAATAGCAAGATGAAACAGAAAATACCTCACGCGATGGATCGGGCCCAAAGGGTGAACGGAGTTTTCCATAGTGTTGATATGATATTTTCAGCAATGATATAAGCAGCTTCTGAACATCCCCTCCCTGAAAATCGCTAACAGAAGACTCGTAGCCTCCGATAATATCATCAAGCCATTTATTCAGATCCTTTGCCGCAGCACTTCCTCCGGCAAGGGGGCCAGGAATAGGTCGACGACACAAAGCATAGAAGTAGCTAAGGGCACTGCTACTAGGGATGCCTTGTTGATTAATTTTATCAGCAACAACCTCCGATATGTTAAGAATTGACACTGTGCCTTGAGAATTGCCCTTCAATGAAACGGTAAAAGCTTACACTACAACTTCATTGGAAATGAGAATATTATAAAGACTGTGATGAAGATACCTGATTTCCACTGTCAAAGTTTGTAGTCATTGAGCTGGTCTCTTTCATAACTACAAGCTTCCCACCAAATCCAAATGCAACCAGCGAATGTGGTGGGCGTCCAGCTGACGACCTCTCCTCGTGGTGGGAGTAACCAAGTTGTTGAGATGGAGCTAGCTGCTGAGGAAAGCTCATGGAGTTCTCAGTGCTCACATAGTTATTTGGTAAATGCATGTGTGCGCCGGCATCAGTCTGTGTTTGCATCTGGTACATGTTTGCTACAGGAACACTTTTTTGTGGCTCGACGAAGCCATTCGGATAATCATAACCATGGCCTGATGAAGACTGGTGTGCTACATGGTGAGCTTGATTATCTTTAGGAGGTTCAAATTCCTTGTGGGCAATCTGGTGACTTGAAGAAGGTACAAATCCTGTGCTTCTCTGGTTGTTTGTGAAAGGTTTGAACCCCTGGTGGACTGTTGAAGGTTCAAATCCCCTGGACCCACTGTCATGGCTAGCAGAAGTGCTTTGATTGATTTTATACGGTTCAAAACCCTTGTGAGCACTCTGAGAGCTAGTAGGTTCAAAACCCTTGTTACTAACCTGGTGGCCCTCACCACTACTATTGTATTGAGTTGTGGAAGGCAAAAATGTGTTGATAGCACTTTGATTGTTTTTATACGGTTCGAAACCTTTGTGAGCAGCATTCTGATAACTTGTAGGTTGGAAACCTTTGTTACTAACCTGGTGGCCCTCACCACTACTATTGTATTGAGTTGTGGAAGGCAAAAATGTGTTGATAGCACTTTGATTGTTTTTATACGGTTCAAAACCCTTGTGAGCAGCACTCTGATAGCTGGTGGGTTGGAAACCCTTGTTACTAACCTGGTGGCCCTCACCACTGCCACTGTATTGACTTGTAGAAGGCACGAATGTGTTGATATTATTCTGATAATTCGTAGTAGAGGTTTCCAAGGAAGGCATGAATGTGTTGATAGCAGTTCCATAATTTGTAGAGGGCTTCAAAGGCTCAGTATAGGCCGGTTGACTAATCTGATTCTCAGTATAAGGCTGCATGCTGTTGGCTAGCAAACCATGCTGCCATTGGTTCTGCTGATTAAAACTACTTGCCTGAGTGTTCCCAGTATGAACTACACCGTGACCTTCCCCAGCAAATGCATCTAATGCTGACGCCGGAGTTGCAGCTTGCACGACACTTTGCTGATATGACTCGAGGGTGAACCACTGCTGAGTGTTGGAATCATAGTAATGTTCAGGGTACTCAGCGTAGAAGAGCATGTTTGGTGGGTACTCCGCTGCCGCTGCGCTGCTCTGATCCTGGCCCCAGGTCGCGGCAGCGGCGCTGGCCTCTTCCGTGATGGTCTCCAACCCTGCCTGTGAAGAGTTCTGCAGGTACGAAACACCAAGGTGCTGCTGCTGCTGAACATTTTCGCCGCCAACGGCTGCTGCAGCACCGGCATTATTATCAGCAAAGCCTTGAGCACCGATAGTGTCCACTTGATACCACTGCCCTGTTGCCACGTCCCACTTCCAGCCAGGGTAGGGATCGGAGGGGTCCACAGCCCCGCCGGTCCAGTCCGACTGCGCAACGGTGTTCTGAAGATCCGCAGACTCCACGGCTCCAGCACCCATGTACGAGTGCGAACTTGCATTGCCGTCCACTCCATTGAAGAAGCTATGATCATCCGCCGCAACGCTACCAGCAGTCCCCACAGCCGAGCCCTGCACCCCGAAAAAGGTGTCTTCACCAACACGGCCATCCGCCAGGAATTCCCCGGAACCAGCCCCCCAGCCCAGCTGCGAGCTGGCATTGCTGCTGGCCACTCCATTGTAGAAGCTGTGATCCACTGCTCCGACGGTGGTGGCACCGAAACCTGAAACCTGGGCTCCCACGGCAGCTCCGAGAAACGGGTCGCCAGCTCCGAGAAACGGGTCGCCAGCGGTGTCGGCCAGGAGGTCGCTGAAGGGATCTGGCTCGGTTCCGCTGCTGATGTCGGCGCCGAAGAGGCTCCACTGCACCTGCTTGACGGTCGTGCGGACGCCCTTGGAGGACCCCGAGCCCGACCCTGACCCTGGCGACCTGCCCTCGGGGTCGGGCGCGGCCACCGCCTTGACCTCGGGTAACCCGGCCGGAACCTCGTCGTTAGGGGCCTCCTCCTTGACCTCGGGCAGCGCGGCCGGAACCTCAGCGTCAGGGGCCGCGGCCTCGACCTCGGGCAGCGAGGGCAGGACCTCAGCGTCAGGGGTCGCGGTCAGAGCATCAGCTTGAGGGGGCGCCACCGGGGCTTCAGCCTCTGCCTGCGGCTCGGGAGAGGCTGCCGCGGGCTGGGGCTCGGGCTCAGGGGCCCCACCCGTGCCGTCGTCGGCGTCGTCGAGGGTGAGGGCCGCGAGGTCGGCGGCCGCGGCGGCATCTTCGGCGGCAGCGTGGGATTTTGCGGCGGGGGGAGGTCGGGAGGCGTCGTCGTCGTCGTCGTCGACGAGCTTGTCGAAGAAGTCGGCGTCGTCGGAGTCGGACCCCATCCGCCGCCGATCCCTCCTGGGAGAGAGAGAGGGAGAGGGAGCGAGGGGCGAGCGAGCTAGGGTTTGGATCCCGGCCCGGCGCGGTGGATCGAGGAGGAGGAGGAGGAGGAGGGGATCGGGGTCGGCGGTGGGGCGGCGAGGAAGTGGATTTTGGATCTCGGCTCAGACTTTGGTTGTGTGGAGTTGGATTTGGATCGTGGAGGAGACGGGACGGGACGGGAGGGGGGAGACGGGCGCGGACGCGTCACGCGCGCTTGCGTGGCGTGCGACGCAGCCGCATCAGCCGCCGACGCGGCCTGCCGCGTCACCTCGCCTCCCTTCTGTTCTGCCTCTGGTTCCCACTGCCCCCATTTTCTGCCAACAACAACCAACAACCTTGTTTATCAATTCATCCTTTTCTCTTCTTTTTTCATGTTATGAGATAGCTTGTTTATCAATCCATCCTTTTCTTTTAATTTTTTTCATGTCATGAGATGATGATAGGTGTCATTTTTCCGTCATTCTCTTCTTTTGCTTTTCGTCTATCCGCCTGGAGCACCGGCTTGCATGCACGAAAGAGCATTTTTTGAGATCCCGTGACCCCTGATGCGACGGAAAACCGGATATAATGCTTCCTAGACCGACACCGACATGGCACGTATACACGTTGGTTATTGAGTGGACGGAGGAAAGAGACGAGCGCTGGCTAGCGATGACATGGCAGATCCGCACTAGCCATGAATGTATAGATCAAAGTAAATTTATCTTTTATTGTGTGATTAGAATATAAAAAATATGCATTTTAATATTATTTTTGTTCTATCGGTAAGCGTGCGCACGGCCATTTATACAAAAAATAGAAATATTATGCGGCTTAAAATGCTAACTCGCAAACACTCTACCGTCCAACCTTTTTTCCCCGAAAACAATCAACCCTTGATGTGTCAAAACCAATATAATCCTTTCTATAACAGCGATGGTATTCATTGAAATTTATTGATTGTATAAATATGGAATATCTAGTTAAAGACTTTATTGACGGGTGTCGTAATATCATGATTGCATTCAGAGAGTGCCAAGAAGCCCTATGTCCTACTTCATTTTTCATGTGCTCTTCCGCCAGTACTACGGACAATGAGACTCGCGCCCCTCGATCCAATCATCCAAGAGCTAGAGCACCGGTTTGCATGCGCGAAAGAGCATTTTTTGAGATCGCGTGACCCCTGATGCGACGAAAAAACGGATATAATGCTTCCTAAACCGACACCGACATGACATGTATACACATTTGTTATTTAGTGGATGGAGGAAAGAGATGAGCGCTGGCTAGCGATGACATGGTAGATACACACTAGCCAAGACGTTACTGAGTATCATGCACACCTCGGTTAATGACGATCTAGCCCAATGGGTCAGGAAAGTCTAGGAAGACAGGAGTTGGATGACATAGTCAATTGTCTGTTAGAGTAAGTCAAAAGTAGCACATGAAACGAAACGTATACATCAAAGTAAAATTATCTTTTATTGTCAATTATAATATAAAAAATATGCACCTTAATATTATTTTTATTCTATGTGTAAGCGCGCGCACGGCCATTTATACAGAAATAGAAATATTATGCGGCTTAAAATGCTAACTCGCAAACACTCTACCGTCCAACCTTTTTTCCCCGAAAACAATCAACCCTTGATGTGTCAAAACCAATATAATCCTTTCTATAACAGCGATGGTATTCATTGAAATTTATTGATTGTATAAATATGGAATATCTAGTTAAAGACTTTATTGACGGGTGTCGTAATATCATGATTGCATTCAGAGAGTGCCAAGAAGCCCTATGTCCTACTTCATTTTTCATGTGCTCTTCCGCCAGTACTACGGACAATGAGACTCGCGCCCCTCGATCCAATCATCCAAGAGCTAGAGCACCGGTTTGCATGCGCGAAAGAGCATTTTTTGAGATCGCGTGACCCCTGATGCGACGAAAAAACGGATATAATGCTTCCTAAACCGACACCGACATGACATGTATACACATTTGTTATTTAGTGGATGGAGGAAAGAGATGAGCGCTGGCTAGCGATGACATGGCAGATACGCACTAGCCAAGACGTTACTGAGTATCATGCACACCTCGGTTAATGACGATCTAGCCCAATGGGTCAGGAAAGTCTAGGAAGACAGGAGTTGGATGACATAGTCAATTGTCTGTTAGAGTAAGTCAAAAGGTGCACATGAAACGAAACGTATACATCAAAGTAAAATTATCTTTTATTGTCAATTATAATATAAAAAATATGCACCTTAATATTATTTTTATTCTATGTGTAAGCGCGCGCACGGCCATTTATACAGAAATAGAAATATTATGCGGCTTAAAATGCTAACTCGCAAACACTCTACCGTCCAACCTTTTTTCCCCGAAAACAATCAACCCTTGATGTGTCAAAACCAATATAATCCTTTCTATAACAGCGATGGTATTCATTGAAATTTATTGATTGTATAAATATGGAATATCTAGTTAAAGACTTTATTGACGGGTGTCGTAATATCATGATTGCATTCAGAGAGTGCCAAGAAGCCCTATGTCCTACTTCATTTTTCATGTGCTCTTCCGCCAGTACTACGGACAATGAGACTCGCGCCCCTCGATCCAATCATCCAAGAGCTAGAGCACCGGTTTGCATGCGCGAAAGAGCATTTTTTGAGATCGCGTGACCCCTGATGCGACGAAAAAACGGATATAATGCTTCCTAAACCGACACCGACATGACATGTATACACATTGGTTATTTAGTGGATGGAGGAAAGAGATGAGCGCTGGCTAGCGATGACATGGCAGATACGCACTAGCCAAGACGTTACTGAGTATCATGCACACCTCGGTTAATGACGATCTAGCCCAATGGGTCAGGAAAGTCTAGGAAGACAGGAGTTGGATGACATAGTCAATTGTCTGTTAGAGTAAGTCAAAAGGTGCACATGAAACGAAACGTATACATCAAAGTAAAATTATTTTTTATTGTCAATTATAATATAAAAAATATGCACCTTAATATTATTTTTATTCTATGTGTAAGCGCGCGCACGGCCATTTATACAGAAATAGAAATATTATGCGGCTTAAAATGCTAACTCGCAAACACTCTACCGTCCAACCTTTTTTCCCCGAAAACAATCAACCCTTGATGTGTCAAAACCAATATAATCCTTTCTATAACAGCGATGGTATTCATTGAAATTTATTGATTGTATAAATATGGAATATCTAGTTAAAGACTTTATTGACGGGTGTCGTAATATCATGATTGCATTCAGAGAGTGCCAAGAAGCCCTATGTCCTACTTCATTTTTCATGTGCTCTTCCGCCAGTACTACGGACAATGAGACTCGCGCCCCTCGATCCAATCATCCAAGAGCTAGAGCACCGGTTTGCATGCGCGAAAGAGCATTTTTTGAGATCGCGTGACCCCTGATGCGACGAAAAAACGGATATAATGCTTCCTAAACCGACACCGACATGACATGTATACACATTGGTTATTTAGTGGATGGAGGAAAGAGATGAGCGCTGGCTAGCGATGACATGGCAGATACGCACTAGCCAAGACGTTACTGAGTATCATGCACACCTCGGTTAATGACGATCTAGCCCAATGGGTCAGGAAAGTCTAGGAAGACAGGAGTTGGATGACATAGTCAATTGTCTGTTAGAGTAAGTCAAAAGGTGCACATGAAACGAAACGTATACATCAAAGTAAAATTATCTTTTATTGTCAATTATAATATAAAAAATATGCACCTTAATATTATTTTTATTCTATGTGTAAGCGCGCGCACGGCCATTTATACAGAAATAGAAATATTATGCGGCTTAAAATGCTAACTCGCAAACACTCTACCGTCCAACCTTTTTTCCCCGAAAACAATCAACCCTTGATGTGTCAAAACCAATATAATCCTTTCTATAACAGCGATGGTATTCATTGAAACTTATTGATTGTATAAATATGGAATATCTAGTTACAGACTTTATTGACGGGTGTCGTAATATCATGATTGCATTCAGAGAGTGCCAAGAAGCCCTATGTCCTACTTCATTTTTCATGTGCTCTTCCGCCAGTACTACGGACAATGAGACTCGCGCCCCTCGATCCAATCATCCAAGAGCTAGAGCACCGGTTTGCATGCGCGAAAGAGCATTTTTTGAGATCGCGTGACCCCTGATGCGACGAAAAAACGGATATAATGCTTCCTAAACCGACACCGACATGACATGTATACACATTGGTTATTTAGTGGATGGAGGAAAGAGATGAGCGCTGGCTAGCGATGACATGGCAGATACGCACTAGCCAAGACGTTACTGAGTATCATGCACACCTCGGTTAATGACGATCTAGCCCAATGGGTCAGGAAAGTCTAGGAAGACAGGAGTTGGATGACATAGTCAATTGTCTGTTAGAGTAAGTCAAAAGGTGCACATGAAACGAAACGTATACATCAAAGTAAAATTATCTTTTATTGTCAATTATAATATAAAAAATATGCACCTTAATATTATTTTTATTCTACGTGTAAGCGCGCGCACGGCCATTTATACAGAAATAGAAATATTATGCGGCTTAAAATGCTAACTCGCAAACACTCTACCGTCCAACCTTTTTTCCCCGAAAACAATCAACCCTTGATGTGTCAAAACCAATATAATCCTTTCTATAACAGCGATGGTATTCATTGAAACTTATTGATTGTATAAATATGGAATATCTAGTTACAGACTTTATTGACGGGTGTCGTAATATCATGATTGCATTCAGAGAGTGCCAAGAAGCCCTATGTCCTACTTCATTTTTCATGTGCTCTTCCGCCAGTACTACGGACAATGAGACTCGCGCCCCTCGATCCAATCATCCAAGAGCTAGAGCACCGGTTTGCATGCGCGAAAGAGCATTTTTTGAGATCGCGTGACCCCTGATGCGACGAAAAAACGGATATAATGCTTCCTAAACCGACACCGACATGACATGTATACACATTGGTTATTTAGTGGATGGAGGAAAGAGATGAGCGCTGGCTAGCGATGACATGGCAGATACGCACTAGCCAAGACGTTACTGAGTATCATGCACACCTCGGTTAATGACGATCTAGCCCAATGGGTCAGGAAAGTCTAGGAAGACAGGAGTTGGATGACATAGTCAATTGTCTGTTAGAGTAAGTCAAAAGGTGCACATGAAACGAAACGTATACATCAAAGTAAAATTATCTTTTATTGTCAATTATAATATAAAAAATATGCACCTTAATATTATTTTTATTCTACGTGTAAGCGCGCGCACGGCCATTTATACAGAAATAGAAATATTATGCGGCTTAAAATGCTAACTCGCAAACACTCTACCGTCCAACCTTTTTTCCCCGAAAACAATCAACCCTTGATGTGTCAAAACCAATATAATCCTTTCTATAACAGCGATGGTATTCATTGAAACTTATTGATTGTATAAATATGGAATATCTAGTTAAAGACTTTATTGACGGGTGTCGTAATATCATGATTGCATTCAGAGAGTGCCAAGAAGCCCTATGTCCTACTTCATTTTTCATGTGCTCTTCCGCCAGTACTACGGACAATGAGACTCGCGCCCCTCGATCCAATCATCCAAGAGCTAGAGCACCGGTTTGCATGCGCGAAAGAGCATTTTTTGAGATCGCGTGACCCCTGATGCGACGAAAAAACGGATATAATGCTTCCTAAACCGACACCGACATGACATGTATACACATTGGTTATTTAGTGGATGGAGGAAAGAGATGAGCGCTGGCTAGCGATGACATGGCAGATACGCACTAGCCAAGACGTTACTGAGTATCATGCACACCTCGGTTAATGACGATCTAGCCCAATGGGTCAGGAAAGTCTAGGAAGACAGGAGTTGGATGACATAGTCAATTGTCTGTTAGAGTAAGTCAAAAGGTGCACATGAAACGAAACGTATACATCAAAGTAAAATTATCTTTTATTGGCAATTATAATATAAAAAATATGCACCTTAATATTATTTTTATTCTATGTGTAAGCGCGCGCACGGCCATTTATACAGAAATAGAAATATTATGCGGCTTAAAATGCTAACTCGCAAACACTCTACCGTCCAACCTTTTTTCCCCGAAAACAATCAACCCTTGATGTGTCAAAACCAATATAATCCTTTCTATAACAGCGATGGTATTCATTGAAACTTATTGATTGTATAAATATGGAATATCTAGTTAAAGACTTTATTGACGGGTGTCGTAATATCATGATTGCATTCAGAGAGTGCCAAGAAGCCCTATGTCCTACTTCATTTTTCATGTGCTCTTCCGCCAGTACTACGGACAATGAGACTCGCGCCCCTCGATCCAATCATCCAAGAGCTAGAGCACCGGTTTGCATGCGCGAAAGAGCATTTTTTGAGATCGCGTGACCCCTGATGCGACGAAAAAACGGATATAATGCTTCCTAAACCGACACCGACATGACATGTATACACATTTGTTATTTAGTGGATGGAGGAAAGAGATGAGCGCTGGCTAGCGATGACATGGCAGATACGCACTAGCCAAGACGTTACTGAGTATCATGCACACCTCGGTTAATGACGATCTAGCCCAATGGGTCAGGAAAGTCTAGGAAGACGGGAGTTGGATGACATAGTCAATTGTCTGTTAGAGTAAGTCAAAAGGTGCACATGAAACGAAACGTATACATCAAAGTAAAATTATCTTTTATTGTCAATTATAATATAAAAAATATGCACCTTAATATTATTTTTATTCTATGTGTAAGCGCGCGCACGACCATTTATACAGAAATAGAAATATTATGCGGCTTAAAATGCTAACTCGCAAACACTCTACCGTCCAACCTTTTTTCCCCGAAAACAATCAACCCTTGATGTGTCAAAACCAATATAATCCTTTCTATAACAGCGATGGTATTCATTGAAACTTATTGATTGTATAAATATGGAATATCTAGTTAAAGACTTTATTGACGGGTGTCGTAATATCATGATTGCATTCAGAGAGTGCCAAGAAGCCCTATGTCCTACTTCATTTTTCATGTGCTCTTCCGCCAGTACTACGGACAATGAGACTCGCGCCCCTCGATCCAATCATCCAAGAGCTAGAGCACCGGTTTGCATGCGCGAAAGAGCATTTTTTGAGATCGCGTGACCCGTGATGCGACGAAAAAACGGATATAATGCTTCCTAAACCGACACCGTCATGACATGTATACACATTGGTTATTTAGTGGATGGAGGAAAGAGATGAGCGCTGGCTAGCGATGACATGGTAGATACGCACTAGCCAAGACGTTACTGAGTATCATGCACACCTCGGTTAATGACGATCTAGCCCAATGGGTCAGGAAAGTCTAGGAAGACACGAGTTGGATGACATAGTCAATTGTCTGTTAGAGTAAGTCAAAAGGTGCACATGAAACGAAACGTATACATCAAAGTAAAATTATCTTTTATTGTCAATTATAATATAAAAAATATCCACCTTAATATTATTTTTATTCTATGTGTAAGCGCGCGCACGACCATTTATACAGAAATAGAAATATTATGCGGCTTAAAATGCTAACTCGCAAACACTCTACCGTCCAACCTTTTTTCCCCGAAAACAATCAACCCTTGATGTGTCAAAACCAATATAATCATTTCTATAACAGCGATGGTATTCATTGAAACTTATTGATTGTATAAATATGGAATATCTAGTTAAAGACTTTATTGACGGGTGTCGTAATATCATGATTGCATTCAGAGAGTGCCAAGAAGCCCTATGTCCTACTTCATTTTTCATGTGCTCTTCCGCCAGTACTACGGACAATGAGACTCGCGCCCCTCGATCCAATCATCCAAGAGCTAGAGCACCGGTTTGCATGCGCGAAAGAGCATTTTTTGAGATCGCGTGACCCCTGATGCGACGAAAAAACGGATATAATGCTTCCTAAACCGACACCGACATGACATGTATACACATTGGTTATTTAGTGGATGGAGGAAAGAGATGAGCGCTGGCTAGCGATGACATGGTAGATACGCACTAGCCAAGACGTTACTGAGTATCATGCACACCTCGGTTAATGACGATCTAGCCCAATGGGTCAGGAAAGTCTAGGAAGACGGGAGTTGGATGACATAGTCAATTGTCTGTTAGAGTAAGTCAAAAGGTGCACATGAAACGAAACGTATACATCAAAGTAAAATTATCTTTTATTGTCAATTATAATATAAAAAATATGCACCTTAATATTATTTTTATTCTATGTGTAAGCGCGTACGACCATTTATACAGAAATAGAAATATTATGCGGCTTAAAATGCTAACTCGCAAACACTCTACCGTCCAACCTTTTTTCCCCGAAAACAATCAACCCTTGATGTGTCAAAACCAATATAATCCTTTCTATAACAGCGATGGTATTCATTGAAACTTATTGATTGTATAAATATGGAATATCTAGTTAAAGACTTTATTGACGGGTGTCGTAATATCATGATTGCATTCAGAGAGTGCCAAGAAGCCCTATGTCCTACTTCATTTTTCATGTGCTCTTCCACCAGTACTACGGACAATGAGACTCGCGCCCCTCGATCCAATCATCCAAGAGCTAGAGCACCGGTTTGCATGCGCGAAAGAGCATTTTTTGAGATCGCGTGACCCCTGATGCGACGAAAAAACGGATATAATGCTTCCTAAACCGACACCGACATGACATGTATACACATTGGTTATTTAGTGGATGGAGGAAAGAGATGAGCGCTGGCTAGCGATGACATGGTAGATACGCACTAGCCAAGACGTTACTGAGTATCATGCACACCTCGGTTAATGACGATCTAGCCCAATGGGTCAGGGAAGTCTAGGAAGACGGGAGTTGGATGACATAGTCAATTGTCTGTTAGAGTAAGTCAAAAGGTGCACATGAAACGAAACGTATACATCAAAGTAAAATTATCTTTTATTGTCAATTATAATATAAAAAATATGCACCTTAATATTATTTTTATTCTATGTGTAAGCGCGTACGACCATTTATACAGAAATAGAAATATTATGCGGCTTAAAATGCTAACTCGCAAACACTCTACCGTCCAACCTTTTTTCCCCGAAAACAATCAACCCTTGATGTGTCAAAACCAATATAATCCTTTCTATAACAGCGATGGTATTCATTGAAACTTATTGATTGTATAAATATGGAATATCTAGTTAAAGACTTTATTGACGGGTGTCGTAATATCATGATTGCATTCAGAGAGTGCCAAGAAGCCCTATGTCCTACTTCATTTTTCATGTGCTCTTCCACCAGTACTACGGACAATGAGACTCGCGCCCCTCGATCCAATCATCCAAGAGCTAGAGCACCGGTTTGCATGCGCGAAAGAGCATTTTTTGAGATCGCGTGACCCCTGATGCGACGAAAAAACGGATATAATGCTTCCTAAACCGACACCGACATGACATGTATACACATTG
Organism: Hordeum vulgare subsp. vulgare; assembly: GCF_904849725.1. Classification (NCBI taxonomy): domain Eukaryota; kingdom Viridiplantae; phylum Streptophyta; class Magnoliopsida; order Poales; family Poaceae; genus Hordeum; species Hordeum vulgare. The sequence continues at coordinate 3,506,706 of NC_058524.1, forward strand.
GTTATTTAGTGGATGGAGGAAAGAGATGAGCGCTGGCTAGCGATGACATGGTAGATACGCACTAGCCAAGACGTTACTGAGTATCATGCACACCTCGGTTAATGACGATCTAGCCCAATGGGTCAGGGAAGTCTAGGAAGACGGGAGTTGGATGACATAGTCAATTGTCTGTTAGAGTAAGTCAAAAGGTGCACATGAAACGAAACGTATACATCAAAGTAAAATTATCTTTTATTGTCAATTATAATATAAAAAATATGCACCTTAATATTATTTTTATTCTATGTGTAAGCGCGTACGACCATTTATACAGAAATAGAAATATTATGCGGCTTAAAATGCTAACTCGCAAACACTCTACCGTCCAACCTTTTTTCCCCGAAAACAATCAACCCTTGATGTGTCAAAACCAATATAATCCTTTCTATAACAGCGATGGTATTCATTGAAACTTATTGATTGTATAAATATGGAATATCTAGTTAAAGACTTTATTGACGGGTGTCGTAATATCATGATTGCATTCAGAGAGTGCCAAGAAGCCCTATGTCCTACTTCATTTTTCATGTGCTCTTCCACCAGTACTACGGACAATGAGACTCGCGCCCCTCGATCCAATCATCCAAGAGCTAGAGCACCGGTTTGCATGCGCGAAAGAGCATTTTTTGAGATCGCGTGACCCCTGATGCGACGAAAAAACGGATATAATGCTTCCTAAACCGACACCGACATGACATGTATACATGTTGGTTATTTAGTGGATGGAGGAAAGAGATGAGCGTTGGCTAGCGATGACATGGTAGATACGCACTAGCCAAGACGTGATTGAGTATCATGCACACCTCGATTAATGACGATCTAGCCCAATGGGTCAGGGAAGTCTAGGAAGACGGGAGTTGGATGACATAGTCAATTGTCTGTTAGAGTAAGTCAAAAGGTGCACATGAAACGAAACGTATACATCAAAGTAAAATTATCTTTTATTGTCAATTATAATATAAAAAATATGCACCTTAATATTATTTTTATTATATGTGTAAGCGCGTACGACCATTTATACAGAAATAGAAATATTATGCGGCTTAAAATGCTAACTCGCAAACACTCTACCGTCCAACCTTTTTTCCCCGAAAACAATCAACCCTTGATGTGTCAAAACCAATATAATCCTTTCTATAACAGCGATGGTATTCATTGAAATTTATTGATTGTATAAATATGGAATATCTAGTTAAAGACTTTATTGACGGGTGTCGTAATATCATGATTGCATTCAGAGAGTGCCAAGAAGCCCTATGTCCTACTTCATTTTTCATGTGCTCTTCCACCAGTACTACGGACAATGAGACTCGCGCCCCTCGATCCAATCATCCAAGAGCTAGAGCACCGGTTTGCATGCGCGAAAGAGCATTTTTTGAGATCGCGTGACCCCTGATGCGACGAAAAAACGGATATAATGCTTCCTAAACCGACACCGACATGACATGTATACACATTGGTTATTTAGTGGATGGAGGAAAGAGATGAGCGTTGGCTAGCGATGACATGGTAGATACGCACTAGCCAAGACGTTACTGAGTATCATGCACACCTCGATTAATGACGATCTAGCCCAGTGGGTCAGGGAAGTCTAGGAAGACGGGAGTTGGATGACATAGTCAATTGTCTGTTAGAGTAAGTCAAAAGGTGCACATGAAACGAAACGTATACATCAAAGTAAAATTATCTTTTATTGTCAATTATAATATAAAAAATATGCACCTTAATATTATTTTTATTATATGTGTAAGCGCGTACGACCATTTATACAGAAATAGAAATATTATGGGGCTTAATATGCTAACTCGCAAACACTCTACCGTCCAACCTTTTTTTCCCGAAAACAATCAACCCTTGATGTGTCAAAACCAATATAATCCTTTCTATAACAGCGATGGTATTCATTGAAATTTATTGATTGTATAAATATGGAATATCTAGTTAAAGACTTTATTGACGGGTGTCGTAATATCATGATTGCATTCAGAGAGTGCCAAGAAGCCCTATGTCCTACTTCATTTTTCATGTGCTCTTCCACCAGTACTACGGACAATGAGACTCGCGCCCCTCGATCCAATCATCCAAGAGCTAGAGCACCGGTTTGCATGCGCGAAAGAGCATTTTTTGAGATCGCGTGACCCCTGATGCGACGAAAAAACGGATATAATGCTTCCTAAACCGACACCGACATGACATGTATACACATTGGTTATTTAGTGGATGGAGGAAAGAGATGAGCGTTGGCTAGCGATGACATGGTAGATACGCACTAGCCAAGACGTTACTGAGTATCATGCACACCTCGATTAATGACGATCTAGCCCAGTGGGTCAGGGAAGTCTAGGAAGACGGGAGTTGGATGACATAGTCAATTGTCTGTTAGAGTAAGTCAAAAGGTGCACATGAAACGAAACGTATACATCAAAGTAAAATTATCTTTTATTGTCAATTATAATATAAAAAATATGCACCTTAATATTATTTTTATTATATGTGTAAGCGCGTACGACCATTTATACAGAAATAGAAATATTATGGGGCTTAATATGCTAACTCGCAAACACTCTACCGTCCAACCTTTTTTTCCCGAAAACAATCAACCCTTGATGTGTCAAAACCAATATAATCCTTTCTATAACAGCGATGGTATTCATTGAAATTTATTGATTGTATAAATATGGAATATCTAGTTAAAGACTTTATTGACGGGTATCGTAATATCATGATTGCATTCAGAGAGTGCCAAGAAGCCCTATGTCCTACTTCATTTTTCATGTGCTCTTCCACCAGTACTACGGACAATGAGACTCGCGCCCCTCGATCCAATCATCCAAGAGCTAGAGCACCGGTTTGCATGCGCGAAAGAGCATTTTTTGAGATCGCGTGACCCCTGATGTGACGATAAACCGGATATAATGCTTCCTAAACCGACACCGACATGTCATGTATACACGTTGGTTATTGAGTGGATGGAGGAAAGAGATGAGCGTTGGCTAGCGATGACATGGCAGATCCGCACTAGCCAAGACGTGATTGAGTATCATGCACACCTCGATTAATGACGATCTAGCCCAATGGGTCAGGGAAGTCTAGGAAGACGGGAGTTGGATGACATAGTCAATTGTCTGTTAGAGTAAGTCAAAAGGTGCACATGAAACGAAACGTATAGATCAAAGTAAAATTATCCTTTATTGTCAATTATAATATAAAAAATATGCACCTTAATATTATTTTTATTCTATGTGTAAGCGCGTACGACCATTTATACAGAAATAGAAATATTATGGGGCTTAATATGCTAACTCGCAAACACTCTACCGTCCAACCTTTTTTCCCCGAAAACAATCAACCCTTGATGTGTCAAAACCAATATAATCCTTTCTATAACAGTGATGGTATTAATTGAAATTTATTGATTGTATAAATATGGAATATGTAGTTAAAGACTTTATTGACGGGTATCGTAATATCATGATTGCATTCAGAGAGTGCCAAGAAGCCCTATGTCCTACTTCATTTTCCATGTGCTCTTCCACGAGTACTACGGACAATGAGACTCGCGCCCCTCGATCCAATCATCCAAGAGCTAGAGCACCGGTTTGCATGCGCGAAAGAGCATTTTTTGAGATCGCGTGACCCCTGATGTGACGATAAACCGGATATAAAGCTTCCTAAACCGACACCGACATGTCATGTATACACGTTGGTTATTGAGTGGATGGAGGAAAGAGATGAGCGTTGGCTAGCGATGACATGGCAGATCCGCACTAGCCAAGACGTGATTGAGTATCATGCACACCTCGATTAATGACGATCTAGCCCAATGGGTCAGGGAAGTCTAGGAAGACGGGAGTTGGATGACATAGTCAATTGTCTGTTAGAGTAAGTCAAAAGGTGCACATGAAACGAAACGTATAGATCAAAGTAAAATTATCCTTTATTGTCAATTATAATATAAAAAATATGCACCTTAATATTATTTTTATTCTATGTGTAAGCGCGTACGACCATTTATACAGAAATAGAAATATTATGGGGCTTAATATGCTAACTCGCAAACACTCTACCGTCCAACCTTTTTTCCCCGAAAACAATCAACCCTTGATGTGTCAAAACCAATATAATCCTTTCTATAACAGTGATGGTATTAATTGAAATTTATTGATTGTATAAATATGGAATATGTAGTTAAAGACTTTATTGACGGGTGTCGTAATATCATGATTGCATTCAGAGAGTGCCAAGAAGCCCTATGTCCTACTTCATTTTCCATGTGCTCTTCCACGAGTACTACGGACAATGAGACTCGCGCCCCTCGATCCAATCATCCAAGAGCTAGAGCACCGGTTTGCATGCGCGAAAGAGCATTTTTTGAGATCGCGTGACCCCTGATGTGACGATAAACCGGATATAAAGCTTCCTAAACCGACACCGACATGTCATGTATACACGTTGGTTATTGAGTGGATGGAGGAAAGAGATGAGCGTTGGCTAGCGATGACATGGCAGATCCGCACTAGCCAAGACGTGATTGAGTATCATGCACACCTCGATTAATGACGATCTAGCCCAATGGGTCAGGGAAGTCTAGGAAGACGGGAGTTGGATGACATAGTCAATTGTCTGTTAGAGTAAGTCAAAAGGTGCACATGAAACGAAACGTATACATCAAAGTAAAATTATCCTTTATTGTCAATTATAATATAAAAAATATGCACCTTAATATTATTTTTATTCTATGTGTAAGCGCGTACGACCATTTATACAGAAATAGAAATATTATGCGGCTTAATATGCTAACTCGCAAACACTCTACCGTCCAACCTTTTTTCCCCGAAAACAATCAATCCTTGATGTGTCAAAACCAATATAATCCTTTCTATAACAGCGATGGTATTCATTGAAATTTATTGATTGTATAAATATGGAATATCTAGTTAAAGACTTTATTGACGGGTGTCGTAATATCATGATTGCATTCAGAGAGTGCCAAGAAGCCCTATGTCCTACTTCATTTTCCATGTGCTCTTCCACCAGTACTACGGACAATGAGACTCGCGCCCCTCGATCCAATCATCCAAGAGCTAGAGCACCGGTTTGCATGCGCGAAAGAGCATTTTTTGAGATCGCGTGACCCCTGATGTGACGATAAACCGGATATAAAGCTTCCTAAACCGACACCGACATGTCATGTATACACGTTGGTTATTGAGTGGATGGAGGAAAGAGATGAGCGTTGGCTAGCGATGACATGGCAGATCCGCACTAGCCAAGACGTGATTGAGTATCATGCACACCTCGATTAATGACGATCTAGCCCAATGGGCCAGGGAAGTCTAGGAAGACGGGAGTTGGATGACATAGTCAATTGTCTGTTAGAGTAAGTCAAAAGGTGCACATGAAACGAAACGTATAGATCAAAGTAAAATTATCCTTTATTGTCAATTATAATATAAAAAATATGCACCTTAATATTATTTTTATTCTATGTGTAAGCGCGTACGACCATTTATACAGAAATAGAAATATTATGGGGCTTAATATGCTAACTCGCAAACACTCTACCGTCCAACCTTTTTCCCCCGAAAACAATCAACCCTTGATGTATCAAAACCAATATAATCCTTTCTATAACAGCGATGGTATTCATTGAAATTTATTGATTGTATAAATATGGAATATCTAGTTAAAGACTTTATTGACGGGTATCGTAATATCATGATTGCATTCAGAGAGTGCCAAGAAGCCCTATGTCCTACTTCATTTTTCATGTGCTCTTCCACGAGTACTACGGACAATGAGACTCGCGCCCCTCGATCCAATCATCCAAGAGCTAGAGCACCGGTTTGCATGCGCGAAAGAGCATTTTTTGAGATCGCGTGACCCCTGATGCGACGATAAACCGGATATAATGCTTCCTAAACCGACACCGACATGTCATGTATACACGTTGGTTATTGAGTGGATGGAGGAAAGAGATGAGCGTTGGCTAGCGATGACATGGCAGATCCGCACTAGCCAAGACGTGATTGAGTATCATGCACACCTCGATTAATGACGATCTAGCCCAATGGGTCAGGGAAGTCTAGGAAGACGGGAGTTGGATGACATAGTCAATTGTCTGTTAGAGTAAGTCAAAAGGTGCACATGAAACGAAACGTATACATCAAAGTAAAATTATCCTTTATTGTCAATTATAATATAAAAAATATGCACCTTAATATTATTTTTATTCTATGTGTAAGCGCGTACGACCATTTATACAGAAATAGAAATATTATGCGGCTTAATATGCTAACTCGCAAACACTCTACGGTCCAACCTTTTTTTCCCGAAAACAATCAACCCTTGATGTGTCAAAACCAATATAATCCTTTCTATAACAGCGATGGTATTCATTGAAATTTATTGATTGTATAAATATGGAATATCTAGTTAAAGACTTTATTGACGGGTATCGTAATATCATGATTGCATTCAGAGAGTGCCAAGAAGCCCTATGTCCTACTTCATTTTTCATGTGCTCTTCCACCAGTACTACGGACAATGAGACTCGCGCCCCTCGATCCAATCATCCAAGAGCTAGAGCACCAGTTTGCATGCGCGAAAGAGCATTTTTTGAGATCGCGTGACCCCTGATGCGACGAAAAAACGGATATAATGCTTCCTAAACCGACACCGACATGTCATGTATACACGTTGGTTATTGAGTGGATGGAGGAAAGAGATGAGCGTTGGCTAGCGATGACATGGCAGATCCGCACTAGCCAAGACGTGATTGAGTATCATGCACACCTCGATTAATGACGATCTAGCCCAATGGGTCAGGGAAGTCTAGGAAGACGGGAGTTGGATGACATAGTCAATTGTCTGTTAGAGTAAGTCAAAAGGTGCACATGAAACGAAACGTATACATCAAAGTAAAATTATCCTTTATTGTCAATTATAATATAAAAAATATGCACCTTAATATTATTTTTATTCTATGTGTAAGCGCGTACGACCATTTATACAGAAATAGAAATATTATGCGGCTTAATATGCTAACTCGCAAACACTCTACCGTCCAACCTTTTTTTCCCGAAAACAATCAACCCTTGATGTGTCAAAACCAATATAATCCTTTCTATAACAGCGATGGTATTCATTGAAATTTATTGATTGTATAAATATGGAATATCTAGTTAAAGACTTTATTGACGGGTATCGTAATATCATGATTGCATTCAGAGAGTGCCAAGAAGCCCTATGTCCTACTTCATTTTTCATGTGCTCTTCCACCAGTACTACAGACAATGAGACTCGCGCCCCTCGATCCAATCATCCAAGAGCTAGAGCACCGGTTTGCATGCGCGAAAGAGCATTTTTTGAGATCGCGTGACCCCTGATGCGACGAAAAAACGGATATAATGCTTCCTAAACCGACACCGACATGTCATGTATACACGTTGGTTATTGAGTGGATGGAGGAAAGAGATGAGCGCTGGCTAGCGATGACATGGCAGATCCGCACTAGCCAAGACGTGATTGAGTATCATGCACACCTCGATTAATGACGATCTAGCCCAATGGGTCAGGGAAGTCTAGGAAGACGGGAGTTGGATGACATAGTCAATTGTCTGTTAGAGTAAGTCAAAAGGTGCACATGAAACGAAACGTATACATCAAAGTAAAATTATCCTTTATTGTCAATTATAATATAAAAAATATGCACCTTAATATTATTTTTATTCTATGTGTAAGCGCGTACGACCATTTATACAGAAATAGAAATATTATGGGGCTTAAAATGCTAACTCGCAAACACTCTACCGTCCAACCTTTTTTCCCCGAAAACAATCAACCCTTGATGTGTCAAAACCAATATAATCCTTTCTATAACAGCGATGGTATTCATTGAAATTTATTGATTGTATAAATATGGAATATCTAGTTAAAGACTTTATTGACGGGTGTCGTAATATCATGATTGCATTCAGAGAGTGCCAAGAAGCCCTATGTCCTACTTCATTTTTCATGTGCTCTTCCACCAGTACTACGGACAATGAGACTCGCGCCCCTCGATCCAATCATCCAAGAGCTAGAGCACCGGTTTGCATGCGCGAAAGAGCATTTTTTGAGATCGCGTGACCCCTGATGCGACGAAAAAACGGATATAATGCTTCCTAAACCGACACCGACATGACATGTATACACGTTGGTTATTTAGTGGATGGAGGAAAGAGATGAGCGCTGGCTAGCGATGACATGGCAGATCCGCACTAGCCAAGACGTGATTGAGTATCATGCACACCTCGATTAATGACGATCTAGCCCAATGGGTCAGGGAAGTCTAGGAAGACGGGAGTTGGATGACATAGTCAATTGTCTGTTAGAGTAAGTCAAAAGGTGCACATAAAACGAAACGTATACATCAAAGTAAAATTACCTTTTATTGTCAATTATAATATAAAAAATATGCACCTTAATATTATTTTTATTCTATGTGTAAGCGCGTACGACCATTTATACAGAAATAGAAATATTATGGGGCTTAATATGCTAACTCGCAAACACTCTACCGTCCAACCTTTTTTCCCCGAAAACAATCAACCCTTGATGTGTCAAAACCAATATAATCCTTTCTATAACAGCGATGGTATTCATTGAAATTTATTGATTGTATAAATATGGAATATGTAGTTAAAGACTTTATTGACGGGTATCGTAATATCATGATTGCATTCAGAGAGTGCCAAGAAGCCCTATGTCCTACTTCATTTTTCATGTGCTCTTCCACGAGTACTACGGACAATGAGACTCGCGCCCCTCGATCCAATCATCCAAGAGCTAGAGCACCGGTTTGCATGCGCGAAAGAGCATTTTTTGAGATCGCGTGACCCCTGATGTGACGATAAACCGGATATAATGCTTCCTAAACCGACACCGACATGTCATGTATACACGTTGGTTATTGAGTGGATGGAGGAAAGAGATGGGCGTTGGCTAGCGATGACATGGCAGATCCGCACTAGCCAAGACGTGATTGAGTATCATGCACACCTCGATTAATGACGATCTAGCCCAATGGGTCAGGGAAGTCTAGGAAGACGGGAGTTGGATGACATAGTCAATTGTCTGTTAGAGTAAGTCAAAAGGTGCACATGAAACGAAACGTATACATCAAAGTAAAATTATCCTTTATTGTCAATTATAATATAAAAAATATGCACCTTAATATTATTTTTATTCTATGTGTAAGCGCGTACGACCATTTATACAGAAATAGAAATATTATGGGGCTTAATATGCTAACTCGCAAACACTCTACCGTCCAACCTTTTTTCCCCGAAAACAATCAACCCTTGATGTGTCAAAACCAATATAATCCTTTCTATAACAGCGATGGTATTCATTGAAATTTATTGATTGTATAAATATGGAATATCTAGTTAAAGACTTTATTGACGGGTATCGTAATATCATGATTGCATTCAGAGAGTGCCAAGAAGCCCTATGTCCTACTTCATTTTTCATGTGCTCTTCCACGAGTACTACGGACAATGAGACTCGCGCCCCTCGATCCAATCATCCAAGAGCTAGAGCACCGGTTTGCATGCGCGAAAGAGCATTTTTTGAGATCGTGTGACCCCTGATGTGACGATAAACCGGATATATTGCTTCCTAAACCGACACCGACATGTCATGTATACACGTTGGTTATTGAGTGGATGGAGGAAAGAGATGGGCGTTGGCTAGCGATGACATGGCAGATCCACACTAGCCAAGACGTGATTGAGTATCATGCACACCTCGATTAATGACGATCTAGCGCAATGGGCCAGGGAAGTCTAGGAAGACGGGAGTTGGATGACATAGTCAATTGTCTGTTAGAGTAAGTCAAAAGGTGCACATGAAACAAAACGTATACATCAAAGTAAAATTATCCTTTATTGTCAATTATAATATAAAAAATATGCACCTTAATATTATTTTTATTCTATGTGTAAGCGCGTACGACCATTTATACAGAAATAGAAATATTATGGGGCTTAATATGCTAACTCGCAAACACTCTACCGTCCAACCTTTTTTCCCCGAAAACAATCAACCCTTGATGTGTCAAAACCAATATAATCCTTTCTATAACAGCGATGGTATTCATTGAAATTTATTGATTGTATAAATATGGAATATCTAGTTAAAGACTTTATTGACGGGTATCGTAATATCATGATTGCATTCAGAGAGTGCCAAGAAGCCCTATGTCCTACTTCATTTTTCATGTGCTCTTCCACCAGTACTACGGACAATGAGACTCGCGCCCCTCGATCCAATCATCCAAGAGCTAGAGCACCGGTTTGCATGCGCGAAAGAGCATTTTTTGAGATCGCGTGACCCCTGATGTGACGATAAACCGGATATATTGCTTCCTAAACCGACACCGACATGTCATGTATACACGTTGGTTATTCAGTGGATGGAGGAAAGAGATGAGCGTTGGCTAGCGATGACATGGCAGATCCACACTAGCCAAGACGTGATTGAGTATCATGCACACCTCGATTAATGACGATCTAGCCCAATGGGCCAGGGAAGTCTAGGAAGACGGGAGTTGGATGACATAGTCAATTGTCTGTTAGAGTAAGTCAAAAGGTGCACATGAAACGAAACGTATACATCAAAGTAAAATTATCCTTTATTGTCAATTATAATATAAAAAATATGCACCTTAATATTATTTTTATTCTATGTGTAAGCGCGTACGACCATTTATACAGAAATAGAAATATTATGGGGCTTAATATGCTAACTCGCAAACACTCTACCGTCCAACCTTTTTTCCCCGAAAACAATCAACCCTTGATGTGTCAAAACCAATATAATCCTTTCTATAACAGTGATGGTATTCATTGAAATTTATTGATTGTATAAATATGGAATATCTAGTTAAAGACTTTATTGACGGGTATCGTAATATCATGATTGCATTCAGAGAGTGCCAAGAAGCCCTATGTCCTACTTCATTTTTCATGTGCTCTTCCACCAGTACTACGGACAATGAGACTCGCGCCCCTCGATCCAATCATCCAAGAGCTAGAGCACCGGTTTGCATGCCCGAAAGAGCATTTTTTGAGATCGCGTGACCCCTGATGTGACGATAAACCGGATATAATGCTTCCTAAACCGACACCGACATGTCATGTATACACGTTGGTTATTGAGTGGATGGAGGAAAGAGATGAGCGTTGGCTAGCGATGACATGGCAGATCCGCACTAGCCAAGACGTGATTGAGTATCATGCACACCTCGATTAATGACGATCTAGCCCAATGGGTCAGGGAAGTCTAGGAAGACGGGAGTTGGATGACATAGTCAATTGTCTGTTAGAGTAAGTCAAAAGGTGCACATGAAACGAAACGTATAGATCAAAGTAAAATTATCCTTTATTGTCAATTATAATATAAAAAATATGCACCTTAATATTATTTTTATTCTATGTGTAAGCGCGTACGACCATTTATACAGAAATAGAAATATTATGGGGCTTAATATGCTAACTCGCAAACACTCTACCGTCCAACCTTTTTTCCCCGAAAACAATCAACCCTTGATGTGTCAAAACCAATATAATCCTTTCTATAACAGTGATGGTATTCATTGAAATTTATTGATTGTATGAATATGGAATATCTAGTTAAAGACTTTATTGACGGGTATAGTAATATCATGATTGCATTCAGAGAGTGCCAAGAAGCCCTATGTCCTACTTCATTTTTCATGTGCTCTTCCACCAGTACTACGGACAATGAGACTCGCGCCCCTCGATCCAATCATCCAAGAGCTAGAGCACCGGTTTGCATGCCCGAAAGAGCATTTTTTGAGATCGCGTGACCCCTGATGTGACGATAAACCGGATATAATGCTTCCTAAACCGACACCGACATGTCATGTATACACGTTGGTTATTGAGTGGATGGAGGAAAGAGATGAGCGTTGGCTAGCGATGACATGGCAGATCCGCACTAGCCAAGACGTGATTGAGTATCATGCACACCTCGATTAATGACGATCTAGCCCAATGGGTCAGGGAAGTCTAGGAAGACGGGAGTTGGATGACATAGTCAATTGTCTGTTAGAGTAAGTCAAAAGGTGCACATGAAACGAAACGTATAGATCAAAGTAAAATTATCCTTTATTGTCAATTATAATATAAAAAATATGCACCTTAATATTATTTTTATTCTATGTGTAAGCGCGTACGACCATTTATACAGAAATAGAAATATTATGGGGCTTAATATGCTAACTCGCAAACACTCTACCGTCCAACCTTTTTTCCCCGAAAACAATCAACCCTTGATGTGTCAAAACCAATATAATCCTTTCTATAACAGTGATGGTATTAATTGAACTTTATTGATTGTATGAATATGGAATATCTAGTTAAAGACTTTATTGACGGGTATCGTAATATCATGATTGCATTCAGAGAGTGCCAAGAAGCCCTATGTCCTACTTCATTTTTCATGTGCTCTTCCACCAGTACTACGGACAATGAGACTCGCGCCCCTCGATCCAATCATCCAAGAGCTAGAGGACCGGTTTGCATGCGGGAAAGAGCATTTTTTGAGATCGCGTGACCCCTGATGTGACGATAAACCGGATATAATGCTTCCTAAACCGACACCGACATGTCATGTATACACGTTGGTTATTGAGTGGATGGAGGAAAGAGATGAGCGTTGGCTAGCGATGACATGGCAGATCCGCACTAGCCAAGACGTGATTGAGTATCATGCACACCTCGATTAATGACGATCTAGCCCAATGGGTCAGGGAAGTCTAGGAAGACGGGAGTTGGATGACATAGTCAATTGTCTGTTAGAGTAAGTCAAAAGGTGCACATGAAACGAAACGTATAGATCAAAGTAAAATTATCTTTTATTGTCAATTATAATATAAAAAATATGCACCTTAATATTATTTTTATTCTATGTGTAAGTGGCGTACGACCATTTATACAGAAATAGAAATATTATGCGGCTTAATATGCTAACTCGCAAACACTCTACAGTCCAACCTTTTTTCCTGGAAAACAATCAACCCTTGATGTGTCAAAACCAAATAAAATGCTTTCTATAACAGTGATGGTATTAATTGAACTTTATTGATTGTATGAACATGGAATATCTAGTTAAAGACTTTATTTATCAATTCATATTTTTCTCTTATTTTTTCATGTGATGAGATGACAATAGGTATGTGTTGGGGATCGTTGCATGGGAAACAAAAAAATTCCTACGCACAAGCAATACCTATTCATGGTGATGATCATCTACGAGAGGGGAGAGTGAACCTACATACCCTTGTAGATCGCTAAGCGGAAGCGTACATAACGCGGTTGATGTAGTGGAACATCTTCGCGATCCAAATCGCAGCCCGTCCCGCGATCTCATCACGATTCGTCCCGCGATCCCATCACGATCCTTCCTGATCTAGTGCCGAACGGACGAAACCTCCGCGTTCAGCACACGTACAGCTCGACGACAATCTCCACCTTCTTGATCCAGCAAGAGGGAGCGGAGAGGCAGATGAGTTTCCCAGCACGTCGACATGGTGGTGGTGGTGGTGGTGCTATTCCAACAGGGCTTCGCCTAAGCATCGCTGAAACTAGAGGAGAAACATATCTAGAGAGAGGACATCACGTGGTTGTTTTCTGTTGTATCTAAAACCCTCAAAACCCTTAGTATATATAGGAGGAGAGGAGGGAGAGGGATGCGCCCTAGGGCAGCCCTTTCTTCCCTTGCGCAAGGAGGAGAGGAGGAGTCCTCCTCTAATCCTATTTGGAGTAGGATTCCTCCTTCACACTTGGAAACTCTTTCCACCTTGTGTTTTTCCTTCTCAAACCTTATGGGCCTTAGTGGGAACTTATTTCAGCCCACTAGGGGTTGGTTTATCTCTTCCCACAGCCCTGGCTGGTTTATCTCTTCCCACAACCCATTAGGCCCCTTGGGGCGTGACACCCCTCCCGATGGTCCCTGGCACCCCTCTCGGCACTCCCGTACACTACCGATGAGCCCGAAACTTTTCCGGTGACAAAAACAGGACTTCCTATATATCAACATCTATAACTCAACTATACCGAAACGTCACCGAACCTTAAGTGTGCAGACCCTGCGGGTTCGAGAACTATGCAGACATGACCTGAGACACTCTCCGGTCAATAACCAATAGCGGGACTTGGATGTTGATACGTCTCAAACGTATCTATAATTTTTGATGGTTGCATGCTGTTATCTTGTCATCTTTGGATGTTTTATGTACCTTTTATATCTTTTTTGGGACTAACTTATTAATTTAGTGCCAAGTGCCAGTTCCTGTTTTTTCTGTGTTTTTGGCTCTTTTCAGATCTGATTTTGGAACGGAGTCCAAACGGAATAAAATACCCGAAATAAATTTTTCCCGAACGGAAGAAGATCATGGGGCTTGAGGGCCAAGCCAGGAGGGCTACAGGGGGCACAAGCCCCCTATCCGCCACCAGGGGGCGGCGGCCAGCAGGCTTGTGGCCTCCCTGGCGCCCCCTGACCTAGCTCCTTCGCCTATATATTCCCTAAAATACAGAGAAAAAATCAAGGGATGCACGAAAATACTTTTCCGCCGTCGCAAGCTTCCCTTTCCGCGAGATCTCATCTGGAGACCCTTCCCAGTGCCCTGCCGGAGGGGACTTTGGAGTTGGAGGGCTTCTACATCAACATCATCGCCCCTCCAATGACTCGTGAGTAGTTCACTTCAGACCTACGGGTCCGTAGTTAGTAGCTAGATGGCTTCTTCTCTCTCTTGGATCTTCAATATAAAGTTCTCCATGATCTTCATGGAGATTTATCCGATGTAATCCTCTTTGACGGTGTGTTTGTCGAGATCCGATGAATTGTGGATTTATGATCAGATTAACTATGATATATATTTGAGTCTTTGCTAATTTCTTATATGCATGATTTGATATCCTTGTAAGTCTCTCCGAGTCTTGGGTTTTGTTTGGCCAACTAGAGCTATGATTCTTGCAATGGGAGAAGTGTTTGGTTTTGGGTTCTTACGGTGTGGTGACCTTTCCCAATGACAGTAGGGGCAGCAAGGCACACATCGTGTAGTTGCCATCAAGGGTAACAAGGTGGGCTTTGTCGTAGATATGAGATTGTCCATCTACATCATGTCATCTTGCTTAAGGCGTTACTCTGTTCTTTTGGACTTAATACACTAGATGCATGCTGGACAGCGGTCGACGTGTGGAGTAATAGTAGTAGATGCAGAAAGTATCAGTCTACTTGTTTTGGACGTGATGCCTATAGATATAATCATTGCCATAGATGACGTCACGACTTTGCGCGGTTCTATCAATTGCTCGACAGTAATTCGTTCACCCACTGTCTACTTGCTTTCATGAGAGAAGCCACTAGTAAACACTACGGCCCCCGGGTCTATTCACATCTATCGTTTCCACTTTTGCTTTTACTTTGCTTTATTACTTTGTTGCTTTCAGTTCTCACTTGGCGAACAATCTATAAGGGATTGACAACCCCTTCATAGCGTTGGGAGCAAGATTTTTGTGTTTGTGCAGGCACTTGAGATACTCCTTCACTGGATCGATACCTTGGTTCTCAAACTGAGGGAAATACTTACCACCGCTGCGCTACATCACCCTTTCCGCTTCGAGGGAACACCAACGCGAGGCTCCAAGGCCTCGGGAGAAATCCTTTGCATATTTGCCTAGGAAGTCCCTTAAGGCATAGCCGTAGCAGAAGGATTCCTGGTGCCATAGCACGTTTCTGGCGCCGTTGGAAGGTCTTTTGTTGCAGTAGCAGAAGTATTTCTAGCGCCGTTGCCGGGGAAGGAGAGATCTATCCAAGTAGATCTCACAAACTCATCTCCTGCATTTACTTTTTTGCCAGTTGCCTTTCATTTTTCCTCTCCCCCACTTCACATTTGCCGTTTTCATTTGCCTTTCTCCTTTGCCGTTTTCTTTTGCCTTTTGCCTTTTTGTCTTTTTCCTTTGCCGGTTTTCTTGCTTGCTTGTGTGCTTGTTTGTTTGTTGAAGTCATCATGGCTGAAAACACCAAACTTTGCGACTTCTCGAGCACTAATAATAATGATTTTATTAGTACTCCGATTGCTCCCGCCACTAGTGCAGAATCGTATGAAATCAACCCAGCTTTGCTGAATCTTGTTATGAAAGAGCAATTCTCTGGCCTTCCTAGTGAAGATGCCGCATCCCATCTCAATACCTTCATTCAGCTTTGTGATATGCAAAAGAAAAGAAATGTGGATAATGACGTGATAAGTTGAAGCTTTTTCCCTTCTCGTTGCGAGATCGCACAAAAACTTGGTTTTCTTCTTTGCCTAAAAATAGTATCGATTCTTGGGATAAGTGCAAAGATGCTTACATATCCAAGTATTTTCCGTCGGCTAAGATCATCTCCTTCCGTAACGATATCATGAATTTCAAGCAACTTGATCATGAACACGTTGCACAATCTTGGGAGAGGATGAAGCTTATGATTAGAAATTGTCCCGCTCATGGCTTGAGTTTGTGGATGATTATACAAATCTTTTACGCTGGCTTGAATTTCGCTTCTCGCAATATCTTGGACTCCGCCTCAGGTGGAACGTTCATGGAAATCACGTTAGGAGACGCTACAAAACTCCTAGACAATATCATGACCAACTACTCTCAGTGGCACACTGAAAGGTCGCCTGCTAGCAAAAAGGTATACACTATAGAAGAAATTAACTCGCTTAGTGCTAAGATGGACGAGTTGATGAATTTGGTTGCTAGTAGAAACGCTACTGTAGATCCTAATGAGATGTCACTATCTTCCTTGATTGAGAGTAGCAACGCTAGTTTGGACGTGAATTTTGTTGGTAGGAACAATTTTGGCAACAACAATGCTTTTAGAGGAAACTATGTTCCTAGGCCTTTTCCTAGTAACTCCTCTAACAATTATGGCAATTCCTACAACAACACTTATGGAAATCACAACAAATTACCCTCTGATTTAGAGAGTAATATCAAAGAGTTCATCAACTCTTAAAAGATTTTCAGTGCGTCCATAGAGGAGAAACTACTCAAAATAGACGATTTGGCTAAGAGCGTTGATATGATGTCTTGTGATATTAATGCTTTGAAAGTTAGATGCGCTCCTCCCAAGGTCAACTTGGATGAAACTTTGAAAGCTATGGGTGTCTCCATGAATGAGAGCAAAGAAAGAACCGCCCAAATTCGCTTTAGGCATGAATGGTTCAAAAGGTGTGTTCTAGTGATGCAAATCACGAAGATCTTAAAGTGCTTGATGTGTCTCCTCTTGAATCTTTGTTTTCGTGTGTCAAAGCTATTGATGAAGGGGCTGGATATGAATCCACTTTGATTGAAAAACGCCCCAATGATTCGGAGTCCACCTATCTTGATGATAAAGGTGTGGAGAGTGGAGTAGAAGAAATCAAAATTTTGGGTAGTAATGAAACTCCCACTTTGGATTTCAAGGAATTCAATTATGATAATTGGTCCTTGTTTGAATGCATTTCTTTGATGCAATCCATTGCAAACTCTCCACATGCTTATAGCCAAAGCAAAGCCTTTACCGCGCATATCGTAGATGCTATGATGAAATCTCTTCAAGAGAAGCTCGAACTAGAAGTCTCTATACCTAGAAAACTTCATGATGAGTGGGAACCTACTATCAAAATCAAGATAAAAAACTATGAGTGCAATGCTTTGTGTGATTTGGGTGCTAGTGTTTCCGCGATTCCAAAGTCTTTATGTGATATTCTTGGTTTTCATTAGATTGAAGAGTGTTCTCTTAATTTACATCTTGCGGATTCTGCTGTCAATAAACCCATGAAAAGGATCGATGATGTTCTTATTGTTGCAAATAAGAACTATGTACCCGTGGATTTCATTGTACTTGACATAGATGGATCCTTCATGTCCCATTATTCTTGGTAGACCTTTCCTAAGGACTATTGGTGCTATCATCGATATGAAGGAAGGGAATATTAGATTTCAATTTCATTTAAAGAAGGGCATGCAACACTTTCCTAGAAAGAAAATAAGATTGCCTTATGAATCTATGATGTGGGCTACTTATGATTAGAGCACCAAAGATGACTATACGTGATTCCATCACCTTTTGCCTAGCTAAGGGCGTTAAACAAAAGCGCTTGTTGGGAGGCAACCCAACGAATCTATCCTTTTTCTTTCTGTTTTGTGTTTTCCACACTTTCATAATTCTGTTATGATTGTGTTTTTTGTGTTTATTTTTGCGTTTGTGCCAAGCAAAACCGTTATGATTAGTCTTGGGGATGATCGTTTGGTCATGCTGGAAAAGACAGAAACTTTCTGCTCACGAAAAGAATTTTCATTTTTTTTATGTAAGAGGTTTTGAGTTGATTCTTTTTGCTGCTGATTTATACGCAAATTATTCATATTCTAGTAATGTTTAAGAATTTTTGAAGTACCATAAGTATACTAAATATACAGATTGCTACAGACCGGTCTGCTGTTAATAGATTTTGTTTTTGTTGTGTTGGTTGCTTATTTTGATGAAACTATGGATAGTATCGGGGGGTATTAGCCATGGAAGATTGAAAATACAGTAACACAACATCAGCATAAGTAGAATTTAAGTTTGCTACAGTACCTAAGGAAGTGGTGGTTTGCTTTCTTATACTAATGTTATCACTAGTTTTTGTTTCGTGTTGTGAAGTTTTCAAGTTTTGGGTGAAGTTCTTATGGATAAAAAGATAAAGAGTGGCAAGAGCTCAAGCTTGGGGATGCCCAAGGCACCCCAAGAGATTCAAGGATGCCATAAAAGCCTAAGCTTGGGGATGCCCCGGGAAGGCATCCCCTCTCTCGTCTTCAATCCATCGGTAACGTTACTTGGGGCTATATTTTTATTCACCACATGCTATGTGTTTTTGCTTGGAGCGTCTTGTATCGTAGGAGTATTTTATTTTTGTTGTGTCACAATCATCCTTGCTGCACACCTAGAGAGAGAGACATGCACTCACCGTGATTTTGTCGAGCTTCACTTATATCCTTTGGTAGACAATTCAGCTCACATGTGCTTCACTTATATCTTTTGAGCTAGATACTTTTGCTCTATGTGCTTCACTTATATATTTTAGAGCACAGTGGTGCGTGGATTGGTAGTTGATCTATGATTTGAAAGTAGTCTCAAAAGGGGTAGTTATCCAAAGGGATACGAAAACTTCCACCTTCATGTGCATTGAATAGTTAGAGAAGTTTTATTCATCTCAATTAGTTTTGAGTTGTGGTTTTGGTAATAATTAAGTTATGCTAGTAAGGTGTTGTGGATCTAGAAATACTTGTGTTGAAGTTAGTGATTCCCGTAGCATGCACGTATGGTGAACCGCTATGTGATGAAACCTGAGCATGATTAGTCTATTGATTGTCATCCTTTGCATGGCGGTCGGGATCGCACGATGGTTTATACCTACCAATCCTTCCCCTAGGAGTATGCGTTGAATGCTTTGTTTCGATTACTAATAAAAGTTTTGCCACAAGTATATGAGTTCTTCATGACTAATGTTGAGTCCATGGTTTAGATGCACTTTCACCTTCCACCATCACTATCTTCTAAGTGTCGTGCAACTTTCGCCGGTGCACAAAACCCACCATTAGCCTCCCTCAAAACAGCCACCATACCTACCTACTATGGCTTTTTCAAGGTCATTCCGAGATATATTGCCATGCAACTACCACCATGACATGTGCCACCACGTCTACATTGCCATTGCATGATCGTAAGATAGCTAGCATGATGTTTCCATTAATGTCTATGCCATGCTAGATCATTGTCACGGTACACTACCGAGGGCATTCCATATAGAGTCATTGTTGCTCTAAGTTTTGAGTTGAAAGTGTGATGATCATCATTGACGGAGCATTGTCCCATTTGAGGAAATAAAAGAGGCCAAAGATGCCCACCAAAATAAAAATAAAAAAATAAAAAAGAGAGGCCAAAGAGCCCACCAAAAAAATAAAAAAAATGAGAGAAAAAGAGAGAAGGGACAATGTTACCACCTTTCCACACTTGTGCATATTAAGCACCATGATCTTCATGATTGATAGTCTCTCGTTTTGTCACCACCATATAGCTAGTGGGAAATTTTCATTATATAACTTGGCTTGTATATTCCAATGATAGGCTTCCTCAAAATTGCCTTAGGTCTTCGTGAGCAAGCAAGTTGGATGCACACCCACTAGTTTCCTTTAAGAGCTTTCACATACTCTTTGCTCTAGTGCATCATTTGTATGGCAATCCCTACTCATTCACATTGATATCTATTGATGAGCATCTCCACAGCTCATTGATATGCCTAGTTAATGTGATCATCTTCTTCTTATTTTGTCTTGCAACCTCCACCACACTCCACACCACTTATAGTGCTAGAACCATGGCTTACGCTCATGTATTGCGTGAGAGTTGAAAAGGTTTGAGAAAGTAAAGGTGTGAAACAATTACTTGGCCAATACCGGAGTTGTGCATGATTTAAATTCGTTGTGCAATGATGATAGAGCATAGCCAGACTATATGCTTTTGTAGGGATAACTTTCTTTTGGCCTTGTTATTTTGAAAGTTCATGATTACCTTGCTAGTTTGCTTGAATTATTATTGTTTCCACGTCAATAGCAAACTATTGTTTTGAATCTAATGGATCTGAACATTCACGTCACGTAAGAGGAGTTACAAAGGACATCTATGCTAGGTAGCATGAAAGCATAAAAAATTCATTCTTTATCACTTCCCTACTCGAGGACGAGCAGGAGTTAAGCTTGGGAATGCTTGATACGTCTCAAACGTATCTATAATTTTTGATGGTTTCATGTTGTTATCTTGTCATCTTTGGATGTTTTATGTACCTTTTATATTTTTTTTGGGACTAACTTATTAATTCAGTGCCAAGTGCCAGTTCCTGTTTTTTCTGTGTTTTTGGCTCTTTTCAGATTTGATTTTGGAACAGAGTCCAAACGGAATAAAATCCCCGAAATAAATTTTTCCCGAACGGAAGAAGATCAGGGGGCTTGAGGGCCAAGCCAGGACGGCTACAGGGGGCCCACAAGCCCCCTATCCGCCACCAGGGGGGCGGCGGCGACCAGGCTTGTGGCCTCCCTGGCGCCCCCTGACCTAGCTCCTTCCCCTATATATTCCCTAAAATACAGAAAAAAAATCAAGGGATCCACGAAAATACTTTTCCGCTGCCGCAAGCTTCCGTTTCCGCGAGATCTCATCTGGAGACCCTTCTCGGTGCCCTACCGGAGGGGACTTTGGAGTTGGAGGGCTTCTACATCAACATCATCGCCCCTCCAATGACTCGTGAGTAGTTCACTTCAAACCTACGGGTCCGTAGTTAGTAGCTAGATGGCTTCTTCTCTCTCTTGGATCTTCAATACAAAGTTCTCCATGATCTTCATGGAGATTTATCCGATGTAATCCTCTTTGGCGGTGTGTTTGTCGAGATCCGATGAATTGTGGATTTGTGATCAGATTAACTATGATATATATTTGAGTCTTTGCTGATTTCTTATATGCATGATTTGATATCCTTGTAAGTCTCTCCGAGTCTTGGGTTTTGTTTGGCCAACTAGATCTATGATTCTTGCAATGGAAGAACTGCTTGGTTTTGGGTTCTTACCGTGTGGTGACCTTTCCGAGTGACAGTAGGGGCAGCAAGGCACACATCGTGTAGTTGCCATCAAGGGTAACAAGGTGGGCTTTGTCGTAGATATGAGATTGTCTATCTACATCATGTCATCTTGCTTAAGGCGTTACTCTGTTCTTTTGGACTTAATACACTAGATGCATGCTGGATAGCGGTCGACGTGTGGAGTAATAGTAGTAGATGCAGAAAGTATCGGTCTATTTTTTTTTGGACGTGATGCATATAGATATAATCATTGCCATAGATGACGTCACGACTTTGCGCGGTTCTATCAATTGCTCGACAGTAATTCGTTCACCCACCGTCTACTTGCTTTCATGAGAGAAGCCACTAGTAATCACTACAACCCCCGGGTCTATTCACATCTATCGTTTCCACTTTTGCTTTTACTTTGCTTTGTTACTTTGTTGCTTTCAGTTCTCACTTGGCGAACAATCTATAAGGGATTGACAACCCCTTCATAGCGTTGGGAGCAAGATTTTTTGTGTTTGTGCAGGCACTTGAGATACTCCTTCACTGGATCGATACCTTGGTTCTCAAACTGAGGGAAATACTTACCACCGCTGCGCTACATCACCCTTTCCGCTTCAAGGGAACACCAATGCAAGGCTCCAAGGCCACGGGGGAAATCATTTGCATATTTGCCTAGGAAGTCCCTTAAGGCGTAGCCGTAGCAGAAGGATTCCTGGTGCCGTAGCACATTTTTGGCACCGTTGGAAGGTCTTTTGTTGCAGTAGCAGATGTCCATATTGGCTCCCACATATTCTACGAAGATCTCTATCGGTTGAACCTCTATGTCAAGGATTCAGTTAATCCCGTATGATGTTCCCTTTGTCCTTCGGTATGTTACTTGCCCGAGATTCGTCGGTATCTCCATACCTAGTTCAGTCTCGTTACCGGCAAGTCTCTTTACTCATTTCGTAATACAAGATCCCGTAACTAACTCATTATTCACATTGCTTGCAAGGCTTGTTGTGATGTTGTATTACCGAGTGGGCCCCGAGATACCTCTCCGTCGCACGGAGTGACAAATCCCAGTCTTGATCCATGCCAACCCAACATACACCCTTGGAGATACCTGTAGAGCACCTTTATAGTCACCTAGTTACATTGCGACGTTTGATAACCCACAAGGTATTCCTCCGGTGTCCGGGAGTTGCATGATCTCATGATCATAGGAACAGATACATTGACATGTAGAAAACAGTAGCAATAAACTAACACAATCATATGCTTGATACGTCCATTTTTCATCATGCTTTCATGTTGATATTTATTGCTTTTTTGGCTGTTATATTACTTTGTGGTACCATATTTATGCCTTTCCCTCTTATTTTGCAAGGTTTATTTGAAGAGGGAGAATTCAGGCAGCTGGAATTCTGGACTGGAAAAGGAGCAAATCTTAGTCCACTATTCTGCACATCTCCAAATGCCGTGAAAATTTATATGGAATTTTTTGGGATTATATAAAAAATACTGGGCCGGAGAAGTACCAAAGGGGAGCTACCAGGGCGCCACAAGCCTGGTAGCCGCCACCACCAGTGGCCCCCCTCTTTTGCTATATGAAGGGTTTCGTTCCAGAAAAAATCAATCGGGAGATTTTTCATGGTTTCGCCGCCGCCACGAGGCGGAACTTGAGCAGATCCAATCTAGAGCTCCGGCAGGACAATCCGGCCGGGGAAACTTCCCTCTCGGAGGGGGAAATCGTCGCCATCGTCATCACCAACACTCCTCTCGTCGGAGGGGAGGCATCTTCATCAACATCTTCATCAGCACCATCTCCTCTCCAATCCCTAGTTCATCTCTTGTAACCAATCTCCATCTCGCGACTCCGATTGGTACTTGTAAGATTGCTAGTAGTGTTGATTACTCTTTGTAGTTGATGCTAGTTGGATTACTTGGTGGAAGAGTTTATGTTCAGATCCTTGATGCTATTCATTACACCTCTGATCATGATTATTATTATGCTATGCGAGTAGTTACTTTTGTTCCCGAGGACATGGGATAAGTTATGCTAATAATAGTCATGTGAATTTGATATTCGTTCGGTATTTTGATATGATGTATGTTGTTTTTCCTCTAGTGGTGTTATGTGAACGTCGACTACATAACACTTCACCATATTTGGGCCTAGAGGAAGGCATTGTGGAGTAGTAAGTAGATGATGGGTTGCTGTGTGACAGAAGCTTAAACCCGAGTCTATGTGTTGCTTCGTAAGGGGCTGATTTGGATCCACTAGTTTAATGCTATGGTTAGACGTTGTCTTAATTCTTCTTTCGGAGTTGCGGATGCTTGCGAGAGGGGTTAATCCTAAGTGGGATGCTTGTCCAAGTAAGGGCAGTACCCAAGCGCCGGTCCACCTACATATCAAACTATCAAAGTAACGAACGCGATGTTGGGGAACGTCGCATGGGAAACAAAAATTTTCCTACACGCACGAAGACCTATCATGGTGATGTCCATCTACGAGAGGGGATGAGTGATCTACGTACCCTTGTAGATCGTACAGCAGAAGCGATTAGAGATCGCGGTTGATGTAGTGGAACGTCCTCACGTCCCTCGATCCGCCCCGCGAACAATCCCGCGATCAGTCCCACGATCTAGTACCGAACGGACGGCACCTCCGCGTTCAGCTCACGTACAGCTCGACGATGATCTCGGCCTTCTTGATCCAGCAAGAGAGATGGAGAGGTAGAAGAGTTCTCCGGCAGCGTGACGGCGCTCCGGAGGTTGGTGATGATCTTGTCTCAGCAGGGCTCCGCCCGAGCTCCGCAGAAACACGATCTAGAGGAAAAACTATGGAGGTATGTGGTCGGGCAGCCGTGAGAAAGTCGTCTCAAAACTGCCCTAAAAGCCCCATATATATAGGAGGAGGGAGGGGGACCTTGCCTTGGGGTCCAAGGGAACCCCAAGGGGTCGGCCGAGCCAGGGGGGAGGACTCTCCCCCCCCAAACCGAGTCCTACTTGGTTTGGTGGGAGGGAGTCCTTCCCCTTTCCCACCTCTCCCCTTTTTTTTTTCTTTCCTTTGATATTTTCTCTTCCTTGGCGCATAGGATTTGGTGGGCTATCCCACCAGCCCACTAAGGGCTGGTGTGACCCCCCCAAACACCTATGGGCTTCCCCGGAGTGGGTTGCCCCCCTCTGGTGAACCCCCGGAACCCATTCGTCATTCCCGGTACATTCCCGGTAACTCCGAAAACCTTCCGGTAATCAAATGAGGTCATCCTATATATCAATCTTCGTTTCCGGACCATTCCGGAAACCCTCGTGACGTCCGTGATCTCATCTGGGACTCCGAACAACATTCGGTAACCAACCATATAACTCAAATACGCATAAAACAACGTCGAACCTTAAGTGTGCAGACCCTGCGGGTTCGAGAACTATGTAGACATGACCCGAGAGACTCCTCGGTCAATATCCAATAGCGGGACCTGGATGCCCATATTGGATCCTACATATTCTACGAAGATCTTATCGTTTGAACCTCAGTGCCAAGGATTCGTATAATCCCGTATGTCATTCCCTTTGTCCTTCGGTATGTTACTTGCCCGAGATTCGATCGTCAGTATCCGCATACCTATTTCAATCTCGTTTACCGGCAAGTCTCTTTACTCGTTCCGTAATACAAGATCCCGCAACTTACACTAAGTTACATTGCTTGCAAGGCTTGTGTGTGATGTTGTATTACCGAGTGGGCCCCGAGATACCTCTTCGTCACACGGAGTGACAAATCCCAGTCTTGATCCATACTAACTCAACTACCACCTTCGGAGATACCTGTAGAGCATCTTTATAGTCACCCAGTTACGTTGCGACGTTTGATACACACAAAGCATTCCTCCGGTGTCAGTGAGTTATATGATTTCATGGTCATAGGAATAAATACTTGACACGCAGAAAACAGTAGCAACAAAATGACACGATCAACATGCTACGTCTATTAGTTTGGGTCTAGTCCATCACGTGATTCTCCCAATGACGTGATCCAGTTATCAAGCAACAACACCTTGTTCATAATCAGAAGACACTGACTATCATCGATCAACTGGCTAGCCAACTAGAGGCATGCTAGGGACGGTGTTTTGTCTATGTATCCACACATGTAAATGAGTCTTCATTCAATACAATTATAGCATGGATAATAAACTATTATCTTGATACAGGAATTATAATAATAACTATACATTTATTATTGCCTCTAGGGCATAATTCCAACACGCGAATCACATGAACATGATGAAACTAGCATGACAGAAATTCCCGTATGTCCTCGGGAGCGTTTTTCCTCTTATAAGACTTTGTTCAGGCGTGTCCCTTGCTACAAAAGGGATTGGGCCACTTGTTGCACCGTTGCTACTACTTGTTACTTGTTACGTTTCACCTCGCTACACCATCACTTGTTACTGCTACTTTCAGTGCTTGCAGTTATTACCTTGCTAAAAACCGTTTATTAGAGCCTTCTGCTCCTCGTTGAGTTCGACACTCTTACTTATCGAAAGGACTACGATTGATCCCCTATACTTGTGGATCATCAAGACTCTTTTCTGGCGCCGTTGTCGGGGAGTGAAGCGCCTTTGGTAAGTGGAAATTGGTAAGGAAACATTTATACACTCTGCTGAAATTTATTGTCACTTGTCACTATGGAAACTGTTCCTTTGAGGAGTTTGTTCGGGGTATCTTCACCATGAACGGAAGCACGAGGAGTTGTTCCTCAACCTGAGGTACCTACTGAAAATATCTTTTATGAAATTCCTTCGGGTATGCTTGCGAAACTGCTGGCTAATCCTTTTACAGGAGATGGATCTTCACATCCAGACTTGCATCTGATCTATGTAGATGAAGTTTGTGGTTTATTTAAGCTAGTCGGTTTGCCCGAGGATGAGGTAAAGAAGAAAGTCTTTCCTTTATCTTTGAAGGATAATGCATTGACATGGTATAGGCTATGTGATGATACTGGATCATGGGACTACAATCAGTTGAAATTGGAATTTCATCAAAAGTTATATCCTATGCATTTAGTACATCGTGATCGAAATTATATTTATAACTTTTGGCCTCGTGACAGGGAAAACATAGCTCAAGCTTGGGGGAGGCTTAAATCAATGCTATATTCATGCCCCAATCATGAGCTCTCGAGAGAAATTATCACTCAAAACTTTTATGCTCGGCTTTCTCATGAAGATCGTACCATGCTTGACACAATACTGGAAAACAGTTTTTTGCCATGTGCCATATCTTTGTCGTCTGCTAGCTGATGGCAAAGAGTGTCTTTGCCGTCAGCTTCCACAAAGCGGACGACAAAGCACTGGCTGATGGCATAGAGTGCTTTTGCCATCAGTCACATCTTTGCCGTCTGCTAGCAGACGGCAAAGAGTCTCACAGCAGACGACAAACATGTAGATGGGCCCACCTGACCGCGGGGACGGTAGGGCAAACTGAAGTCCCTTCTTTGCCGTCTGCTAGCGGACGACAAAGATCCCGGAGGCAGACGACAAAGAGGTAACTCCGTTAACGACTCTTCGCCCCCACCCAACCCCTCTCTCTCTCACCCACACTGCCTCTCTCTCTCCCACTCCTCTCCCTGACGCCCACTGCCGCCACCACTGTCGCGCCGCCGCCCCCGTCGCGCCGCCGCCCCTGTCGCCCCCGCCCCACCGCCCTCGTCGCCGCCCCGGTGTCCCAGAGCCCCCTGGCGCCGCTGCCCCACCTCTCCCCGATGCCCACCTGAGCCACCACCACCGTCGCGCCGCTGCCCCCACCTCGCCCCCGCTGCCGCTGCCTCACCACCGTCGCGCCGCCGCCCCTGGCGCCGCCCCGCCACCCCCAGCCCCGCCTCGCCACCCCCGGCCCTCCCGGTGAGCCCCCCCCCCCCCGCACCCGCATGATTTTTGTTCTTGTTAGTAGTTTTAGTGGTGGTAGTTTTAATAGTTGTTCTTGTTAGTAGTTTTAGTAGTTTTAGTGGTAGATTTATAGTTAGTTGGTAGATTTAGTAGGTAGTTTAGTGGTAGATTTTGTTTTGTCAATTAGTGGTAGCTTGTTAAATTAGTTAGGTTAGTTAGTTAGCTTGGTTAGTTAGGTGGAGGAGAAGAGGAGAAGAGGAGGAGGAGGAGGACGAGAAGAGGAGAAGAAGAAGATGAGTAGGAGGAGGAGGAGAATAAAAAGAAGAAGAAGAAGAAGATGAGAAGAAAAAAATAAGAAGGAGAAGAAGAAGAAGAAGAAGAAGAAGAAGAAGAAGAAGAAGAAGAGAGAAAAAATAAGAAGGAGAAGAAGAGAAGAAGAAGAGAAGAAGAGAATAAGAAAAAAATAAGAAGGAGAAGAAGAGAAAAAAGAAGAAGAAGTTGATTTTTTATTGTTTGGTATTTAGTGGTAGCTAGATTCTTTTTTAGTTACTTAGTGGTAGATTCTGTTTTTGTTATTTTTTTGCTGTTTAGTGCTATATAGGTTTAGCGATAGGTTTAGTTAGCTTGGTTAGTTAGTTAGTTAGCTTAATAGAAAGAATAGGAAGAAGAAGAAGAGGAGGAGGAGGAGAAGAGGAGAAGAGGAGGAGAAGAAGAAGAAGAAAAAGAAGAGGAGGAGGAGGAGGAGAAGACAAAAATAAGAAGGAGAAGAAGAAAAGAAGAAGAGAAGAAGAATACCTTCTCCTCCTTCTCCTTCTTATCCTCCTCCTCCTTCTCCTTCTTCTTGATTTCTTCTTCTTCTCCTCCTCCTCTTTCTTCTCGTCTATCTTATTCTCCTTACCTTATTTTCCCCAACAATGAGATAATTAGCCCATTTAGCTACAAAATGGCATAAAAACCTTGGTTAGCTCATGAATATTATATTCTTAACTTGTTTGTGTTGATCGGCTGGATTTACATGTGATAGTTGTCTCGTCGCTGTGAGGTCTGCTGTGCGAAGACCTCCCCGTGCGTTGTACGAGCTCCGCCCCTGCATTCGTGGGTCAGTAGAAATTTCATCTCCTCCTCGCCCCTTCATTTACTGTGGCTCGGTTTCCGGATGAAACTTTCTAGATTTAGGTAATTAAATTAATTTATCAGTATGCGTGACCAGTATGCGTCTCCCGTTCGAAAGGGCGACATCTATAAATATGCATGTCTTTGCATATTTATAACCGCCATCCTTTCGAATTGTCCAACATTATCCATGGACAACCCGAGTATGTGTAGATTGGGTTCGTTTTACCGTATGCTGTGCTCTGGATCCGATGCGGAATTTCGTCAGTGCCTCCCTGTTGTTCTCCGGATGCACATCCTCTCTGTTTATTTTGGAGACGTGTATCAGGAGAACAACGGGGAGGTGCTGCCGAAATTTTGCGTTGGATCCGGAGCAGAGCATGGGAAAACGAACCCAATCTACACATACTCGGGTGGGATTAGGACCTATCTTTACCTATTAGCGTGTAGGTTGCCAGGACGTAATAAAAATGACGAACCTGATTAACCGATGAATATAAATGCTAAATTATATATAAATATATTTCTTCTGTCTTTAGTAGCTAGGCAAGATGAGTGATCGTGCGTGGATGTATACCGGTCACCCTAGTCAGAAAGAGATGACGAAAGAATGGTTTGTAAAAACAAAGGAATTTGTGAAAGCCTCATTCGCAAATGGCCAGGAAAGAAACTATTGCCCCTGTCCTGGATGCGACAACTATAAAAAGACGACTGAGGCTATAATGATTAAACACCTACAGAGGAGGGGTTTTAAGCCTAATTATACGGTGTGGACATTTCATGGTGAGTCTATACAACGCACAAGAGCTGAGGTGGTCCGTCGTCGCACAGACGAGCATGGTACCGGGATCGAAGACATGGTGCAAGACTTTGATGATGCTCGGGATTCAGAAGATGAGATGGAGGAATCTGCAAAGGCCTTTTATGAAATGTTGGAGTCTTCAAAACGTCCTCTCCATGAGCACACTGAGCTCTGTCAGCTGGATGCAATTGCACAAGTAATGGCTCTGAAGGCTGAGTTCAACTTGGGAAGAGAATGCTACGACGCGATGATGACACTATTTGGACGCTTACTACCCAAAGGCCATGTCATGCCTGCAAACCTGTACCAGTCGGACAAAATACTTCGTGTACTTAAGATGCCCTATGAGAAGATAGATGCATGTGAGAAAGGATGTGTCTTATTTACGAAGGAGTATGCACACTTGGACTATTGTCCCAGTTGCGAGTCTTGCAGGTATCTTGTGGTAGACAACGGTCTGGGTGAGAAGAGGCATACCAAAATCGCAGTTAGTGTTCTTCGGTATATGCCAATCGTACCAAGACTTCAACATCTTTTGATGATCGAAGAGACAGCCAGACAGATGACATGACACAAATTGGGCAAAAGAACCGAACTAGATGCGGATGGGAATAAGATGGTGGTACACACATCAGATGGGGAAGCGTGGAAACATTTCGATGGATTGCATCAGGATAAAGCGGCAGATCCAAGGAATCCTCGAGTCTGCATCGCCACAGATGGTTTTAATCCCTTCGGCATGACGGCAACCAAATATAGTTGTTGGCCTGTATTTGTCATTCCACTCAATCTCCCCCCCCGGACAGATTATGCAAAGAAAGAACATATTTCTGACGTTGATAATTCCAGGGCCCAATTATCCGGGGAAGAATATGATGTGTACCTGCAGCCGCTTAAGGATGAATTGGAAGACACTTGGGATAATGGGGTCAAGACATACGATGCTGCTAGAAAACAAAACTTCAAAATGCATGCGTGGGACATGTACTCTATGCATGACTTGCCGGCGTATGCACTATTCTCTGGATGGTGTGTGCATGGAAGGTTCCCGTGCCCCCAATGCAAGGCAGCTCTTCAGTTTCATTGGTTGCAGGAGGGTCAGAAGTATTCTTGCTTTGACTTGCATATACAGTTCCTGGATCTTGACCATCAGTTCAGAAAAGACAAGAAGAACTTTATCAAAGGTAAAGTTGTCAAAAACTTGGCACCACCTGCTTTGAGAGGCCAACAGATCCTGGATCAGTTAAACGCCCTCGAGCCTGATCCAGAGCGTCCAGGGTATTTCAAGGGGTATAATTCAAAACACGCCTGGACTCACAAGCCATGCTTCTGGGATCTGCCTTACTTCAAAGACCTCCTTCTTCCACACAATATCGACATGATGCACACTGAAAAGAATATCGGAGAGGCTATTTTTGGTACATTGTTCGACATAGATGGGAAGACAAAGGATAATACTAAGGCTAGAGTCGATCAACAGACACTATGTCATAGACCATTACAAAACATGCGAGAAGGCAAAGGAAAGCAAAAGTGGTCGAAGCCAAAGGCCTGGTTCAATCTTGGAAGGCCATCTATGAGGGGAAATTATCTTGTGGGTCAAAATGCACTTGATGTTCCCCGATGGGTATGCAGCGAATCTAAAGAGGGGAGCGAGTCTTGAAAAATTAAAAATCTTTGGTCTCAAGAGTCATGATTGGCACATATGGCTAGAGCGGGTAATGCCGATGATGTTACGTGGCTTTATTCCTCAGGATGAATGGCCAGTACCGGCGGAGCTGAGCTATTTCTTTCGTGTTCTTTGTGCGAAAGAATTGTCGCCTGGCATGGTAGAAGACATGGAGGAGTTTGCACCGGAGTTGTTGTGCAAGTTAGAGAAGATCTTTCCACCGGGCTTCTTTAATCCAATGCAGCATTTGATTTTACATCTACCGACCGAGGCAAGATTGGGTGAGCCCGTGCAAGATCGTTGGTGCTATGCAACTGAGAGGATGCAGAAGACCCTTCGAGCTAAATGTAAAAATAAGCGTAGAATTGAAGCATCGATGGCTGAGGCATTCATTACTGAGGAGGTGGCAAACTTTGTGACAACACACTACGAAGCCAAAAATCATCATTTGCATAATCTGAAGCCTCGGCACAATGATGCAGACCCTAAAAAAGGTGGGTCCAACCTCAGCCTATTCAAAGGGAAGCTCGCACCAGCCGGTGCTTCGAAACCAATAACGTTGGATGTCGAAGAATGGCGGAACATTTCGTTGTATATCTTCAACAACCTAACAGAAGTGCGGCCGTACATCGAGTGAGTTCTCGACACATTTTCCCGTAACTTCTAATTCATTTGAACTGCTCTTATTCCCGGATATTTCAAACAGCCGTTACGTCGCCAAATTCTCGGATGGAGCGATGATCGAAAATGATTCCGTCGAAGAGTATAAGCTTCTGTCAAAGACAGGAGGCGGCTATCCCGGCTTCATCTCTTGGTTCAAACAAACAGTAATTATCAATAATGGACCATTTTATTTCTTGGTCTAACTTGCGGCTAATGCAACAATCGTTTCGTATTAAACTTGTAGGCTAATTCAGAGTCTATGGACGCCGAATTGAGACAAGTCGCTAATGGTTTTGACTATAAGGTCCGTTCATTTGAGAAATACAACATCAACGGGTATCTCTTTCGTACCTTTGGCAAAGAGCTATCTATGCCCGACCGGAAATCTACAAATTGTGATGTCTCTGCTATCGGCGAAGGTGTTATCGAGTATTATGGAAGAGTTGAAGCAATTTATGAACTTCAATTCTATGGTGAAAACCCACCGAACGTCGTAGTCTTCAAATGTTATTGGTTCCAGCCGAAGGAGACTAGAAGGACTCATGAACATATAGGACTAGTCGAAATCAATCCAAACACCCATTTAGATGTTCCCGATGTCTATATTACGGCTCAACAGGCGACCCAAGTTTTCTATCTACCGTTGGCATGCCAAACGGATAAGAATCTGGAAGGTTGGTATGTTGTTTATGAAGTGCCGCCACATGTCAGACCACCTCTCCCAAATGAACAGGATTATGAACCTCACATTAACCCAGACACATATGATGGAGAATTCTTCCAAGAAACACGTCTTTCCAAGAAACGTTTCAAGAACCGCCGTGCTTCACCCAAGAACATGGAAGTAGACAGCGACAATGAATCCGACTCCACCCCTAAGCCGGAACTAGAAGACCTGGAACTCGTAGAGGTTACTGATGCGGATGACCTGTCAATGCTTCAACGATTAAAGAAAGGACTTTCACAACTTCACGCCGTTGAACCCGACGAGCACGTCATTCATGAAGACATGCGTGATAGTGATGATGATGATTATTAGTTTGTAAGATTCACAACTTAAATTATATATATTTTAATCTTTATTATTCATGTACATATTATTATTCATGTCAGTTATTCAATTTTTTCATGTTGTACTAATTTCTTTTAATCTTTATCATGGCAGGTCACCAGGTGTTGAAAGATGGTGGGCGCTGGTCCAGAGCGCTCGACGGGTTCTTCCCAGACGCCCCGCACGAGGGGTGGTACTTCCCTTCCACCCCTATCTCTCCGTAGAGCCTTGGCAGACAGTATGTCGACACCACCCGTGGGTTCTTCTTCGTCGGCGGCATTGCCCACTGGGAGAGGTGCTGGTCGGGTAGGGAAGAAGGGGAAGGGTACATGGAGAGGTGGTGGCCGTGGAAGATCCAGGAGGACTATTGAGCCGTCCTCGCCATCACCACCAGCTCATTCACCCGAGCATAGGACTAGTATAGTTGACCCGTTTGCGGAGGAGGCTACGGGGACTCCGGTCCAGGAGCCTGGTGTTGACGGGCATTCGTCCCATGAGACTCCGGTCCAGGATCAGCCTCGGGTCGAGGTGCATTCCGCCCACGAGACTACGGTTCCGGAGGCTTCACCCGACATGGAGAGGCCCGGATGGAAGACCTGGCCGGATCGGACCGAGTTGCCGGATTGGACCGAGGGTCCGGGTGGCTCAGGGGGCGGGGATGAGCTTACGAATAGTGAGGGCGATGTGCAGGTGGACGGGACCACCGTGTACAAGCGTGGTAGTACACGTCTCCCGGTCGTGCCGGCTACCCGCGAGCAGAGGCCGGTGATTAAACCTGAAGGAGATAGGTAAGTACATTTACTTTTTTTTAGCTTTTGCCTTCAAGTTTGTTCAAATATCTAATGCGTTGACCTTATCATACTGTAGGGGATGGGTACACCCTCTTGGCGTCCGCAGGCCGAACTCCGTCCTTGGTGTGCTTTGCCGGACAAATTTCCCAGGGTTTGTCACGTTGCCTGGTGAGGGTGAGGTTCCTACACTAGGATTTTCCTCGGAGCACTACCAGGCTGCGCAGGCCCCGCCGGAGGAGATTACAGATGGTGTCTTGTGTCACACGAGGGCCGAGATGGTGATCAAGAGCTTTTGGGTAAATTATCCTTTTACACAATCTAAAATTAACAATATAGCTAATTATTGTACTAATAGGTGTTTTCACGTTTGATTGCAGACCTTCTATAGGTGTGAGGATGGATGTGAGGAGGAGGCGGCCAAGGTTCTCGAGGCCGAGTGTAGGCGGTTACTACAGAACTTACGCCACGAGGCTCGGCCGCAGGCTATTCGAGACTACTACGCTACGCGTGGTATTAAGAAGCAGAAGAAGGATTGCCGCGGAAAGTTTCTGAAGAAGGAGCAATACATGAAGGTAATTACCTATTCTTAAGTCCTTCTACGTAGTTTTCTTGATTTCATTCATAGGCGTAGCGCTCAAAATTCTTTCTAATAACTTACAGGTGCCCTCGAGATGGTGTGCGGATAAGATGGATTGTTGGGAGGCGTTGGTTGATGAGTGGTGCACAGGCAGCTGGCGAGCCATCCACGAGAATGCGAAGGATCAGCGTAGCCAAATGGTTGGTGTGCCACACCATCAAGGCAGCGCCAACTTACTTCAGTTCGGACGAAACTGGGTATGTGATTTGCTTCATGATTCATGCAATTCATTCTTCATGCTAATATTTTGTTCCTCTCTTTTAGGCGCATCACAATAAGACAGAGATGCCACACTTGTACGCCTTTATGGCATGGCCCATACTGCCTCGTACAAGAAGGCGAAGGCATTCTTTGAGTCTAACCTGGATGATCCCAATAACTTCACCAACATATCATCCCACCACAAGCTCGTGGCATACAGGGATGCGGGGAAGGCTACGAAAGGGGATGACTTTAACCCTAGCCAGGAACCTTTGGATCCAGAGCTGGTGATGATATCTGGTGGCGGGAGGCCCCATGGCTCGATAGCCATTGGAGATGGGATAATACGTTGTCCACTCACTCTCCCGGAGATCAAGGCGCGCCAGTCGAGCAGCTGTCCTCAGATAACGCGTCGTCCACGGCCAGTCGATCTTGCCATCGAGGTTAGTTGTATGGACTAAGAACACTTTCATCCATTTCATTATGTGTGTCACCATAGATCATTACTGTGGTAATGGGGAATGGTGTTTCAGGCTGCTCTTCAGAAAGAGAGATTGGCAAACTAGGCTGCTCTTGAGAAAGAGAGATTGGCAAACCAGGCTGCTCTTGAGAAAGAGAGATTGGCAAGCCAGGCTGCTCTTCAAGCTGCTCTTGATGAGAGGGACCAGACCACGGCACGATTGATTGAGGAGGAGAGGTCCCGGAATGAGGCGGGTCAACGGGCCCTGTACGAGCTTTTTGTGGTAAGTTTTTTTTTTCACATTAGCCAAATCATGTGTGTAATGTCTGTTTCATTACTAACTAATACGACCCACTCTTCACGGTCTGTGCGAAAAGAGCGGTCAAGTCCCTCCGCCGATGCCCGTCTTCCCTTCGATTGGCATGGTGAGTTTCATTATAAACTAGTATTAATAATTGAGTGTCATCATGCTAACTGAGACATTGCAAAATATCTATTCTGCAGAATAACTCCCGAGCAACATCACACGACCCTTCTCCAGGTGTTTCTCCTCCTTGATGACCACTACGGTAAGTTTCTCTTCTCCTCTTTCATATTCTCCTTGCCTTAATTTCCCCAACAATGACATAATTAGCCCATTTAGCTCCACAAAGACATAGTTAGCTAATTTAGCTCCAAGAAGAGGAGAAGAGGAGAAATGAAAAGGAAGAACAAAAATAAGAAGAGAAAGAGAAGAGAAGGAGAAGGAGAAGAAGGAGAAGGAGGAGGAGGAGGAGGAGGAGAAGGCCAAGGACCTTCTAGTCCTTCTCCTCCTCCTCCTCCTTCGCCTCCTTCTTCTTTATTTCTTCTTCTTCTCCTCATCCTCCTCCTCTTTCTTCTCCTCTTTCATATTCTCCTTGCCTTAATTTCCCCAACAATGACATAATTAGCCCATTTAGCTCCAAAATTCCATAATAACCTCAAAATGGCATAAGAACCTTGGTTAGCTCATTAATATTATATACTTAGCTTGTTTTCCTCTAAAATGGGATAATTAGCCCATTTAGCTCCAAAAAGACATAGTTAGCTAATTTAGCTCCAAGAAGAGGAGAAGAAGAGAAGAAATAGGAAAAATGAAAAGAAAGAAGAAGAAGAAGAAGAAGAAGAAGAAGAGAAGAAGGAGAAGGAGGAGGAGGAGGAGAAGGAGGAGAAGGCCAAGGACTGCTCCTCCTCCTTCTCCTCCTTCTTCTTTATTTCTTCTTCTTCTCCTCCTCCTCCTCTTTCTTCTCCTCTTTCATATTCTCCTTGCCTTAATTTCCCCAACAATGACATAATTAGCCCATTTACCTCCAAAATGCCATAATAACCTCAAAATGGCATAAGAACCTTGGTTAGCTCATTAATATTATATACTTAGCTTGTTTTCCTCTAAAATGGGATAATTAGCCCATTTAGCTCCAAAAATACATAGTTAGCTAATTTAGCTCCAAGAAGAGGAGAAGAGGAGAAGAAATAGGAAAAATGAAAAGAAAGAAGAAGAAGAAGAAGAGAAGAAGGAGAAGGAGGAGGAGGAGGAGGAGGAGGAGGAGAAGGAGAAGGCCAAGGACCTTCTAGTCCTTCTCCTCCTCCTCCTCCTTCTCCTCCTTCTTCTTTATTTCTTCTTCTTCTCCTCCTCCTCCTCTTTCTTCTCCTCTTTTATATTCTCCTTGCCTTAATTTCCCCAACAATGACATAATTAGCCCTTTTAGCTCCAAAATGCCATAATAACCTCAAAATGGCATAAGAACCTTGGTTAGCTCATTAATATTATATACTTAGCTTGTTTTCCTATAAAATGGGATAATTAGTCCATTTAGCTCCAAAAAGACATAGTTAGCTAATTTAGCTCCAAGAAGAGGAGAAGAGGAGAAGAAATAGGAAAAATGAAAAGAAAGAAGAAGAAGAAGAAGAGAAGAAGGAGAAGGAGGAGGAGGAGGAGGAGAAGGCCAAGGACCTTCTAGTCCTTCTCCTCCTCCTCTTTCTTCTCCTCTTTCATATTCTCCTTGCCTTAATTTCCCAACAATGACATAATTAGCCCATTTAGCTCCAAAATGCCATAATAACCTCAAAATGGCATAAGAACCTTGGTTAGCTCATTAATATTATATACTTAGCTTGTTTTCCTCTAAAATGGGATAATTAGCCCATTTAGCTCCAAAAATACATAGTTAGCTAATTTAGCTCCAAGAAGAGGAGAAGAGGAGAAGAAATAGGAAAAACGAAAAGAAAGAAGAAGAAGAAGAAGAGAAGAAGGAGGAGGAGGAGGAGGAGGAGGAGAAGGCCAAGGACCTTCTAGTCCTTCTCCTCCTCCTTCTCCTTCTTCTTCTTTATTTCTTCTTCTTATCCTCCTCCTCCTCTTTCTTCTCCTCTTTTATATTCTCCTTGCCCTTATTTCCCCAACAATGACATAATTAGCCCATTTAGCTCCAAAATACCATAATAACCTCAAAATGGCATAAGAACCTTGGTTAGCTCATTAATATTATATACTTAGCTTGTTTTCCTCTAAAATGGGATAATTAGCCCATTTAGCTCCAAAAATACATAGTTAGCTAATTTAGCTCCAAGAAGAGGAGAAGAGGAGAAGAAATAGGAAAAACGAAAAGAAAGAAGAAGAAGAAGAAGAGAAGAAGGAGGAGGAGGAGGAGAAGGC
Source organism: Hordeum vulgare subsp. vulgare (assembly GCF_904849725.1). Lineage (NCBI taxonomy): Eukaryota > Viridiplantae > Streptophyta > Magnoliopsida > Poales > Poaceae > Hordeum > Hordeum vulgare. The sequence continues at coordinate 3,544,367 of NC_058524.1, forward strand.
CAAGGACCTTCTAGTCCTTCTCCTCCTCCTTCTCCTCCTTCTTCTTTATTTCTTCTTCTTATCCTCCTCCTCCTCTTTCTTCTCCTCTTTTATATTCTCCTTGCCTTAATTTCCCCAACAATGACATAATTAGCCCATTTAGCTCCAAAATGCCATAATAACCTCAAAATGGCATAAGAACCTTGGTTAGCTCATTAATATTATATACTTATCTTGTTTTCCTCTAAAATGGGATAATTAGTCCATTTAGCTCCAAAAAGACATAGTTAGCTAATTTAGCTCCAAGAAGAGGAGAAGAGGAGAAGAAATAGGAAAAATGAAAAGAAAGAAGAAGAAAAAGAAGAGAAGAAGGAGAAGGAGGAGGAGGAGGAGAAGGCCAAGGACCTTCTAGTCCTTCTCCTCCTCCTCTTTCTTCTCCTCTTTCATATTCTCCTTGCCTTAATTTCCCCAACAATGACATAATTAGCCCATTTAGCTCCAAAATGCCATAATAACCTCAAAATGGCATAAGAACCTTGGTTACCTCATTAATATTATATACTTAGCTTGTTTTCCTATAAAATGGGATAATTAGCCCATTTAGCTCTAAAAAGACATAATTAGCTAATTTAGCTCCAAGAAGAGGAGAAGAGGAGAAGAAATAGGAAAAATGAAAAGAAAGAAGAAGAAGAAGAAGAGAAGAAGGAGAAGGAGGAGGAGGAGGAGGAGGAGGAGAAGGAGGAGAAGGCTGATCGTGCAATCTCTGGCCCTAGTGACAAGCATTAAGCATGGCAAAGTAGTAGCAACATCAATCTCAGAACATAGTAGATACTAGGGATCAATCCCCATCAAAACTAACTTGATTACATGATAGATCTCATCCTACTCATCACCGCCCAGCGAGCCTACAAATAGATTACTCACGAACGACGAATAGATTCATGTAATTGGAGAGGGAAGAAGGTTGATGATGATGGCGACGATTTCCCCTCTCCGGAGCCCAAGACGGACTCCAGATCTGCCCTCCAGATGAAGAACAGGTGGTGGCGGCGCCTCCGTATCGAAAACGCGGCGAAAACCTCTTTTTTTTTCTGGGACGAAAGGCAACTTATAGAGCTGGAGTTGGGGGCGGCAGGTGTCTATGGGCCCCACAAACCTGCCCACCGCCAGCAGGGGGGTGGGGGGTGGTGGCGGAGCAGGGGCTTGTGGCCCACTGGCCCACCCCCTGAGGTGGAACTTGGCGCAGATATTTTTGATATTTTCCAAAACTGCTCCCCGTAAATTTTCAGGACGTTTGGAGAACTTTGATTTCTGCACAAAAATAACACCAAGGCAATTCTGCTGAAAACAGCGCCAGTCCAGATTAGTTCCATTCAAATCATGCAAATTATAGTCCAAAACAAGGGCAAAAGAGTTTGGAAAAGTAGATACGATGGAGACGTATCAACTCCCCCAAGCTTAAAACCTTGTTTGTCCTCAAGCAACTCAGTTGACAAACTGAGAGAGAAAGAAAAACTTTGACAAACTCTGTTTGATCTTGTTGTTGCAACTATGTCTAACTCATAACCAGAATTTCAGCAAGATCACAAGTTAACCACATAAGCAAATGACAGAAAGGTCTCACGGTAAACTAATATCAATGGCATAATCAGCTAACGAGCAAATAATAATGAGTTTCAAATACCAACGCTTCAATCAAAACAAGCATGAAGCAATATGAATAGGTGGTATCTCGCTAGCTCTTTTTGAGACCGCAAAACGTAAATGCAGAGCACTTTTGAAGATCAAGGGCTGACTAAACATTGTAATTCATAGCAACGAAGATCCAGTCATAGTCATACTCTGTCGGGGGAATGATCCCCAGGTACCCCAAAGACGGAGAGTCGAGCGGGGTGCCTGCCCGCCCCGGCCGGCTGCTCCCAATCCGCCCACGGCCGACTCCTCTGACCAGCCGGCTACGCCAGCCAGACGGCTGCCCGGAGTCAACTACGACGTCCCCCGGGCGTCGTACTGCTTCATCTACAGTGAAACTTGTCCCCTGGGCGCTGGTTTATAAAGTGCCCCATGAGGCCCCATGAGACAAGCATAGCTTAGGTCCAAAGCTACATATAGCTTGGCATGTAAGCTACCCACCGTAGCTTACATACCAAGCAGCCAACCATAGCTTACATACCAAGCTACGCATCCATACAAAAGGCCTTAGGCTGCCCTCTCATCCGCTCAGGCGGTCAGCCCCCCCACATACCAACCACATAGACATGAGGCCAAGGAGGAGGCGCTCAGCTCTCTTCCTCCTCCAATACAGCTCCAGGATTAACCTTGTACCGCCAATATACATCATACACACACATGCAGGGGTAGGGGTATTATCTCCCCGGAGAGCCCCGAACCTGGGTAAACCACCGCGTGCTATTACCCTATCCCGTTCCGGATCCTCCACGACATCCTTGCCCTCACCTCGATTAGCCATTCCATGACATATGCCGTCAGGGTACCCTCTATATAAAAACAACGACATTTGGCGCCACCATGAGGCCAGCTGCTGCTAGAACCGTGGTTCGGGCGGGACCCTCTTCATCATCACCACTTCAACATCGCCGTCGTCTCTCCGGCGTTGCTCGGGGGGCTCGACATCAGCACGCCCCCGGCGCACCGTGTGGGGCGGCGCGTTCGTGTCGTTCGCCTTCGGTCCGCTTCCGCGTAAGTCGCGTTTGACCTCCACCCACCTGCGCACGCTCCGTCATGATCCGGCTCCTGCGCGTCGACGCGCTCGCCCGGCTGCGCCCCGCGCTCGACCCTCCGCGTGCTCGTCCATCAACACTGCTCCGACTCAACAAGAAGAAGAAGGTGTACGTGCATGACAACATACGTGCATGCATGTCCAAGCTACAGCTACAAACGGATGCTATCATGCATGTCCGATGCATGTCCATGGCTACATGCCTTGGCTTTCCATTCGGTCCGGCTACGCCGCGCGCGCGGCCGGCTGGCCGGTTGCAGCTCGGCACGCTGACTCCCCGGCTGAAGTGTGATTGGCTGCCAGGCTGCCATGGCCGGCTGCCAATCTGCAGCCTAGCTCACTGCTGCCTGCCCACCCGTCCAGCTGGCTGACTGGCCCTGGCTAGCCGGCTGCGTGCTCACTTGCCTAGCCGGCTCCACCGCGTGCTCGCCTGGCCGGCTGCCCGTTTGACCGGCTGCGGGTCTGGCTGGCGGTGCTACGTACACTGTCCACACACGGTCGAACCTCCCCCATCCTTTGCGCGCCTCCGCGTTTATGAAGGGTTTCGTCCGTGCCTCCGCTGGCTCCGTCCACCATCGACCGTGCACCGACTCGCTGCTCGGGCCGGCGTCCACACGCTGGTCCATGCGCACGCCGGCTTCGTCCGTGCCGCCTCGTTCCTTCAGCTGCTGCATATTCGAGAAAGAATAAGTTGAAGGAATGGACCGGCTAGTAAAAAAAGGAGGGAGAAAGAGAAGAACTGGCAGACTGTGCCGCTCGTCCGCATTACCCTTAGTCGCCCGACCTGCGTCGCTGCCTGGCCGGCTGTCCTGCCCGTCTACTTCGACACCGGGCCGGCTCGAGCTGCCTATCTACTTCAACGCCGGGCCGATTCAGGTCGCCCGTCTGCTTCGACAACGGGCCGACTCCGGTTGTCCATCTGCTTCGACTTCCGGCATGCTGGCATAACCACTGACCGCCAGAGACTCAGCGGCTACATCCAACGGGTGCCCCGACGCGCTCCATTGGGAAAAGGCCACAACAACCGCCTTGCGGACTTCAAAAAAACAATGTGAGATGTTCATCCGCATATTTTTACACCATACACAAAATATGGATACCCCGAGCGACCCTCGGAGGCCATCCCCGCATCTGTTTCAGTTGCTTTACTGTTCACCCCGGTGCTAGCTAGTCTCGGCCCGGGGTTGGCCGCTTGGCCCGATACATTCGTTTCCACGGGACGGCTTAGTAGCCTGTACGGTACCGAAGGCCCACTCTTTGTCTCAGCTACAGACCGCACCCCAGCTGTCCGGCTAGCGAGAGCAAAAGCTGGAGGTCACCACACGCGAAAAACGCCCAGGGAGAAGACGGCTTGGGCGACACGGTCGTCTCATTTGTGAGTATCTGCTCGGTCGAGTCTGCTCCCAGAGTCCGAGTACTGTACGCCCCATTCCGTGGCCCACTCTTCGCCTCAGCTATAGACCGGCTCCCGGCTGTCCGGCTAGCAAGAGCAAAAGCCAAAGAGCGGGGAGAACATGAAAAAGACTTAAGGGGGCTCGGTCGAAACCGAGCCGACGCCCTTTGCATAAACTTGCACTCCCAAAACCAAATATTAGACATGTCTGTGTTGATTAACCTTGTCTTTTGCATGATCATCTTGGCGGGAACCTCCCATCACCCGGCTGGCTGGAGCCCGGCCGGCTTCCAGCCGCTGGCTACTCCTGTCCGGCTAGGGCATTGCCGGCTATGGCCCGTAGCCGGCCAACATCATCAACATCTGCTACAACAACAGCAGGAAGCCTCCGCACGACTCTTCAAGTCACCCGGAGGCTCGGCGGCTACACCCAGCGGGTGCGCTTGCGCGCCCCCGATGGAAACAGTCAGCCGACGGACTCTGCGTCCGTGCCCGACAGCACCTCGCGCGCACCAGTCGGCGGACCCCGCGTCCGCGCCCGGCAGCGCCTCGCGCGCACCAGTCGGCGGACATTGCGTCCGCGCCCGACATCCCCGACGCCGCCGTCTACTCCAACAACCAGCAAAGACCCTCCGCCAGACTCTTCGAGTCGCCCGGAGGCTCGGAGGCTACACCCAGCGGGCCCGCTGGCTCGCTCCCGCTGAAAACAAGCCACACCCTCCCTATTGTAAAGCACACATAGTGTAAGCCGGCTGATCCCTGGTCACCTCGTACGAGCTTACGGACTGGCTCCGGCCGTCTGGCTTGCGAGGTGACGCCAGGTAAGGCCGGATGCATGCAAAGTTCGACTACAAAGGGTCGCTGGCTCGGGCTCGAAGGCTACGCAGCGCACGCCCCTTGCTGGCTTTAACAAGCTCGGGGGCTCGCTAGCCGCTCGGACGCCCTCCCTATTGTAAAAGGACACATAGTGTAAGCCGGCTGACCCCTGGTCACCTCGTACGAGCTTGCGGACTGGCTCCGGCCGTCTAGCTTGCGAGGTGACGCCAGGTAAGGCCGGATGCATACAAAGTTCGGCTACAAAGGGTCGCCGGCTCGGGCTCAGAGGCTACGCAGCGCACGCCCCTTGCTGGTTTTAACAATCTCGGGGGCTCGCTAGTCGCTCGGACGCCCTCCCTATTGTAAAAGAACACATAGTGTAAGCCGAGTGATCCCTGGTCACCTCGTACGACCTTGCGGACTGGCTCCGGCCGTCTGGCTTGCGAGGTGACGCCAGGTAAGGCCGGATGCATGCAAAGTTCGGCTACAAAGGGTCACCGGCTCAGGCTCGGAGGCTACGCAGCGCACGCCCCTTGTTGGCTTTAACAAGCTCGGGGGCTCGCTAGCCGCTCGGGCGCCCTCCCTATTGTAAAAGAACACATAGTGTAAGCCGGCTGATCCCTGGTCACCTCGTACGAGCTTGCGGACTGGATCCGGCCGTCTGGCTTGCGAGGTGACGCCGGGTAAGGTCGGATGCATGCGAAGTTCGGCTACAAAGGGTCGCCGGCTACCGTCTACTCCAGCAACAACAAAGACCCTCCGCCCGACCCTTCGAGTCGCCCGGAGGCTCGGAGGCTACACCCAGCGGGTGCGCTGGCGCGCCCCCGCTGAAAACAAGCCACGCCGTCCCCGGCTTGCAATCGACCATCGTCGACAACTTCTGCATCAACAACGACTGCGAAAACTCTCCGTCTGGCTCTTTGAGTCGCGCGGAGGCTCGGAGGCTACTGGCGGGGGAATGATCCCCAGGTACCCCAAAGACGGAGAGTCGAGCGGGGTGCCTGCCCGCCCCGGCCGGCTGCTCCCAATCCGCCCACGGCCGGCTCCTCTGACCAGCCGGCTATGCCAGCCAGACGGTTGCCCGGAGTCAACTACGACGTCCCCCCGGGCGTCGTACTGCTTCATCTACAGTGAAACTTGTCCCCTGGGCGCTGGTTTATAAAGTGCCCCATGGGACAAGCATAGATTAGGTCCAAAGCTACATATAGCTTGGCATGTAAGCTATCCATGGTAGCTTACATGCCAAGCAGCTTGGTATGTAAGCTACCCACCGTAACCATAGCTTACATACCAAGCTACGCATCCATACAAAAGGCCTTAGGCTGCCCTCTCATCCGCTCAGGCGGTCAGCCCCCCACATACCAACCACATAGACATGAGGCCAAGGAGGAGGCGCTCAGCTCTCTTCCTCCTCCAATACAGCTCCAGGAGCAACCTTGTACTGCCAATATACATCATATACACACATGCAGGAGTAGGGGTATTATCTCCCTGGAGAGCCCCGAACCTGGGTAAACCACCGCGTGGTATTACCCTATCCCGTCCCGGATCCTCCACAACAGCCTTGCCCTCACCTCGATTAGCCATCCCATGGTATATGCCGTCAGGATACCCCCTATATAAAAACAACGACATACTCAATATCAATCAAAAGCAAAGCTTAAAAATGACAGAGGTGCTCTCTAATTGGTGCTTATAAAAGAGGAGGATGACTCGACAGGAAAATAAATAGACAGGCCCTTCGCAGAGGGAAGCATTGATTTGCAGAGGTGCCAGAGCTCAAGCTTTTGAAAACAGAGACAATAATTTTGGGTGGCAAGTTTTCATTGTCAACGCAATGACCAAGAGTTCTCAATATCTTCCATGCTACTCATGCTATAGGCGGTTCCCAAACAGAAAAGTAAAGTTTTAACTCCCCCACCACCAATCAATCACACTCCACGGCTAGTCGAATCCTCGGGTACCGTCCATACTAACATCAATCCGGGGGGAGTCTTGTTTTACAATTATGTTTTCGATTTAAGCATGGAACTGGGCATCCCAAATACCGACCCCTTTCTCATGAATGACTGTGAATAAACACATATCGAGGATAACACTCCTAGCATGGAAGATACCAATAGCCCTCTGTCACCACATGAGCGGTTCGGGCATTCAAAACAGATTATTTCTTGAAGGTTTAGAGAATGGCACATGCAAATTTACTTGGAACGGCAGGTAGATACCGCAAATAGGTAGGTATGATGGACTCTCATGGAAAAACTTTTGGGTTTATGGAAGTGGATGCACAAGCAGTATTCCCGCATAGTACAAGTGAAGGCTAGCAAAAGACTGGGAAGCGACCAACTAGAGAGCGACAACAGTCATCAAGATGCAATGAGTTTGACTAACATTGAATGCAAGCATGAACAAGATATAAATCACCATGAACACGAACATCATAGAGGCTATGTTGATTTTTTTTCAACTACATGCATGAACATGCGCCAAGTCAAGCCACTTGAAACAGAATACCATCCTATCATACTACATCATAGTCATCTCAAAATCTATGTTCGCATTCAAGACAAACCATTATAAGCTCTCAGCTAAATAAGCATGGCATCAGAAACTATGATCTCTAAGTTGTCATTGCAAAGATGGTTCTCTCACAACAAATCTGGGTCGACAAGCTAGTCATATTTACAACAACAAAATAGATAGAGTTCATACCAGCTTTTCGGTCTCACTCACTTCATCATATACCATCATTGTTGCCTTTCATTTGCACGATCGAACGATGAAAATGATAATAAGCGCATTGGACTAAGCTGAATCTGCAGGCAAACACAAAGGAGAAGACAAAATAATATGGCTCTTTGAAAGCTAAACAGGTATGCATGCGAGAGCCACTAAACATTGTAACCAATATCTCCTACCTTGACCCAAAGAAAAAGAAAACTATTTACACGGGAAAGCTCCCAACAAGCAAAAAAAGAAAGAAAAATCTTTTTGGGTTTTCTCAAAAGGACACAAAACAAGAAAACAAGAAAACGAAAAGAAACTAGCATGGATAATACAGTGGCAAAGTGTAAACACCGGCTAACAAAGCGAAAGCATAAGCATGAATGTAAAGTCGATGAGAACACGTACTCCCCCAAGCTTAGGCTTTTGGCCTAGCTTGGTCTACTCCCAAGGTGGGAAATAACCAACTCCAGGATACTTCGGAGCAGACTGTGGATGCCACTGTTGTGGGAGCTCCTCTGGCTCCCATTGATAAACTGGCGTCTGGTACTCGACTGGCGGCTCGGGCACGGGCGCCTGTGGTTGGGGCAAGCCCCAATATGCGTAGATGTCCGCGGGCATAATAGTGTACCTGCCTGCATGAAGATCAAATAAAGAAGGAGCAGGCAAAGTAATAGTCTCTCGAGTACCCTGACTAAACACCAGGTTATAAATCATCCGTCTACTAGCATCTCTATCCAGAAAATCATGGCGAACCCTGCTGTCATAATCCATATATCTCTTAGGGAGAAGCATCTCTCCTTCCTCTCCCAGTCTAATGGGTATCTCAAAGTGTCTGGCAAGACGGGTAGCATAGATACCTCCATATATAACACCTTTAGAACGGTTCAGCTTAAACCGTTGAGCTACTATAGCGCCCAGGCTATAGGTCTTATCGTTATAAAGGCCTTCGTGCAAAACCGCAAGGTCGGGAGAACTGAGTGATCCAGCCTCCCCACGGCCAATCAAACATTTTCCCACAAATAGTGAGAAGTACCGAAGCATAGGAAAATGTATGCTAGCAATTCTAGCGCGAGACACTCCTCTCTCCTCTCCAACAACAATAGAACCAATGAAATCCTCCATGTCCCGTGGACGAGGGTCACAAATATCCCCAACATAAGGTAATTTGCATACATTGCAAAATTCCTGCAGCGTCATGCACTGGGGAATATCGTAAATCTTGAACTCAACCATGGGAGGATTCTTCCTCGGATAAAAGTTGAAGCTTTGAACGAAAATATTGGTGAGGAGGAGATATTGTGGGCACTTATCTTCAACGAACGCAGTAAAACCTGCGTTCTCCACCAAGTAATAAAAGTCTTTGTCGTGGGTATAAGCCTGACAGTAGATGTATAGTGTACGAATGAGATGGGCAGAGTCCTAGCTACGGCGAGGTTGTATGAGTTCAAGCCCCTCTACGGTGGAGGTAATAGCCCTACGTCTCAGTGCTCCTGGAGCTTGTTACCGAGTGTAATATGGAGTACAATGTTTTTCTAACCCTTTTACCAGTGGGGGAGGGCGGCTTATATAGAGTGCGCTGCCCTCCACAACGGTTCTGATTCAAGGGTGGAGTAGTGGCGATTGAATGCATGCGTTACAGGTAACATATGCTATAAATGCTAGTTAATGCACCCGGAAACGTACTGCAGTTTCCCCCCAGGGAGGTTACGACGCACCGAGTGTATCCAGTTGGTAGGTCCAGTGTCCTCCGAGTCTTAGTCTCCGACTGGATGATTCTGGGCCCGTTACCGACTGGATGATGGGGGCACCTTAATATAGTCGGGCATACTTAAGGTCCTGTCCCTTGTGTGGGGTAGTCCTTGGGTAGGACCTGTAGGACAGGCCTATGACCCTACCCTAGGACTATGACCCCATCATTAGTCCCCGAATGGATTGGGGTTGAAACGTCAAAGCAGTGCTTGACGCTCAGATCCGACTGGACTAGGTTCGGCTTGGGCGTTGCTTGCCTCTATCCATTCTATCTCTCCTGGCCAATGATCCGAGTGAATGTGTTTTTCGGAACGGACTGTCGGGAACCGAGTGCCTTCGCGGCATCTTTTGACACGACCGGTCAACTGACAGCGACGGATTTTCCGGGATCTCAAATTTCGGGTTCCGCGCGCTTAGCGGGGCGACGTCAGCGTGCTCGAGTAGCGCCTGACTCCTCGATCCTCGCGCCTTCAACTCTTCCGCCGATATCGCCGCGGCTGGTTGGGCGGATAAGATTTCGGGCCCGCTCGCCAGCGACCCAGTCGGTGTTCTATTTAACTCTGGCCGACGAGACTCTTCGGTTACGCTCGCCGAATCCTCTGCTCTTGCTTGCTCCGTCTTCCTCGCCACCTCTTGCGCTCATACACCTTTCCCTTCCCATCCTTCTCAAAAACTCGCCATCGCCGCCATGACCAAGGGTCAAACCAGCAAGATGGAGGCAAGGAAGAAGAAGGGCAAGGCGGCGGCTGCTCAGCGGTGGTAGCGGCCATTGCCAGCGGGATGGATCCAGGGAGACTTTCTCCCCTCCACAGTGATGGAGGGGGACCTGCTGGAGTTGGTAGAGCATGGCCAGCTCGTGCATAAGTCTTGGAGGTTGCCGGTGGACGACGAGGTTGAGCCGGCGCCACGGGAGGGGGAGCGCGTCTTGCTCCTCAGCCACGTTCACCGAGGTTTCTCTCTGCCCCCACCCTTTCTTCAAGGGTATCATGAATCATTTTGGTGCACAACTCCATCATTTCCCTCCGAACGCCATCGCCCACCTTTCAGCATTCATTGTCTTGTGCGAATGCTTTATTGGTTGTCCTCCCCATTGGGGTTTATTCATATACATCTTCTCCGCCCGCTCCCAAACCATAAAACGCCTTAGTCAGTCGGATGACAAGACGCATCTCCTCCAGCTCTGCGGGGGTTTAGGGTTCCAAAAGAAGAGTCGGAGCAGCTACCCTGCTCTGCAGTTGAGTGAGTCGGTTAGGAACTGGCAGTCGACGTGGTTCTACTGCCAGGATATAGCCTGCCCGAACGCGTCGACTGGGCTGCCTCCATTTAGTCTAGACCGTCCTGCTCCGCCCAAGCAACTCGCCCTCTCGAAAACTGAGAAGAATGACATCCAGCCTTTGGTCGAGGCACTCGTGGATGTTGTCAGAAGGGGGGTCTCCGGTATTGACCTGCTGGAAGTCTTCATCGGTCGGCGGATCCAGCCTCTACAAGCTCGCCACCACGCTATGTGGCTCTACACAGGGCCCGAGGATTCCACTCGGACCGTCGCGGTGGGCATACTCGAGGAGAAGGTGACCTCGATAGTGCTCCAAATCACGGGACCTTGCGAGAACCCTAAAGGAGCTCGCCGAGTGGCGCCTTACAGCGCGGACAACCCGCCACCGAATCAGGTGAGTAGCATTAGCCGAATATATCGAGCTATTTTGATTTCAGTCGTTCATTTATATCCTCGTGTGATGCTTAATGTTTCCGACTGAATCTTATGTAGGAATGGACCAGCTGGTCCTCCCCTGTCTCGAACGGGGATCCGGAGGAGGAGGAGGAAGAAGGTAGCCAGCAGGGGAGCATGGAGAGCGCTGAATATGTCTCCGACAGCAGGGAGTCGGAGGAGGAGGACAGCGAGGAGGAGGAAGAAGACGAAGAGCGCGACTCACCGCCCCCACCGCCAGAACAGCGGAGTAAGCGTCGACATGAGCCTGTCGTCCCTTCGGCTCCCCCCGCGTTGTCGAGTGCTCCACCTGCCGCTCTGGCGGTCCCGAGTGCTCGAGGCACGAAGAGGTCCAGGGACGCCCCCGCTGAGCCTGCAGGCCAATCTTCCAGGGTGCCCAAAACGAGTGGGCTCAAACCTCGGAGGGCTCTGCCGCGCATGAGGGTTGCCATCCCCGTCACATCCACGTAAGTGAATCCAACTCTCGGCTTTTTATGTTACCCGAGTGAACTCCCGCTTTACAAGTCGAATGGGCTTCACTTGACAGGGTCGCCACTTCTACAACCTCTCCAGTCCGCCAAGGGGATGACCCCATGGACACAGACAACGTCGTCTCGTCCCAGCCGGGTATTTTATTCCTGTAGACCGTACTATCCTTTTCTTTTTCTGAATCGTCATGCCATTCGGCTTGTCAGGGGCGATTCACCCGGACGAAGACGGGCAAGGGAGAGCCGACCCGGCCGCGGAGCCTGTCATGGAGCCTGTCCTTGAGGCTTCTCCTCCTGCTGCTTCCCCTGCCGCCGATGCTCCGCCGACTGAAGTGCCTCCACCGACCGAACCAGTGCCGGTGGGCGACGAACCGACTGGGGTGAATCTTGGGATGCCCCAGGATCTTCCCACGATTCCCGGTTCGTCGAATGCTGAATTCAGCATTCGGTGTGTCCCAGAGGAGCAGGTGGGAGCGGCCAAGGGAGCCATGGTCCAAGCAGAGCTGATGACCGGGGAGGCCAAGAGGGCTTATGACTCCGTTGCGGCTTTGTACCAGCGGAGCTTGGAGCTGCGCGACGACATCCGAGTAAGTAGTCTAGTAAGTACTTACTTTTATTTTGTAACCCACTGGGTGTTGTCGTAGTCTGCTGTTTGCAATGGGTTCACTCCGAGTGAACCCAGTGGGTGTAGTCCCCGAGACTTCTGTCGAGTGCTTGCACCGACAGTTGTCTTTATACATTTGGTCTTTATTTTTGTCATGTCCGTAGACAAGATTTATGAGTGCAAGTACTTACTGCAGTCAGAGCACTCTTGCGGTAAGAGTTCCCTAGAGTAAACTGCACACAGGTGGAGTAGCTTTAGCGTCGGAGGCGTAGGTGAAAACGTGCACCTCAATAGGGCAGACCTGCTTGAGGTGCATGCCAGTGGGGTCACTCTTAGTGAACCCACTGGGTGTAGTCCCCGAGACCGCTGTCGACTGATTGCATCGGCAGGGGTCTGAAGAACGTAGTGTGTATTGAGAAAGTTGCTGATAACCCTTTGTTTCGTGTTGTAGAAAACTTGTGATATGGGGACCGCTTATGAAGCCTTGAGGGCTGAGAAGAACCAATATGCTGGTGAACTAGAAGCCGCAACGCTCGCCATGGCTGGCATGAAGAACACGCTGGAAGTTCGAGAGAAATCCTTGGAGGAGGCGCTGCAGGCAAACAGGGCGTTGGTGGCGGAGGTGGAGAGGCTGAAGAAACAGAGGACCGAAGTGTACGATCAAATGGCTGCTCGGAACAAACGATGGACAGCTCAGGAGAAGTATGTGAACGACTGGGCTGTCCAGATGATGAGTCGTCTGGCTGGTAAGTCTGATGATTTGTCGAGTGATTGTATCTTGTGACGAACACTCGGTTTGTAATTTCTATTTGCTCGTTTTACTGCAGATTTTTGTGGTGACGCCGAAGCTGAAGCGGCGGCCGTGGAACGATCCATGAAGGACAATGTGCCACTCAGCGAGGACGCCAACCGGAATCTACTCCGGGCTCATATCCGCGTAAGCAAAGTGGGTCCGTTCATCAACCGACTGAAAGAAATCTTCGGCCGCATTGAGAAGGAGCTTTGGCCGGAAGACGAGTCGCGGGAGAAGATGGAGACTCTGTTGGGGCGACTGGGGGAGATTCCGGCCCGAGTGCAATCTTGGAAGAAATCGGCAGCGCGTTGCGGTGCTGATGTGGCGCTGTCCTTGGTCCGAGTCCATTGCAAAGAAGTGCGGGAAGATAAGCTGAAAGCCTTGAAAGTCGCCAACACGAAGAAGCTTCAATTCAAAGACTTCATGGAGACATTCCTGGAGACTGCGACCCGCATTGCTGATGGAATCGACCTGGATACCTTTGTGGAACCCTCCAGTCCTGACGCGGGCCCAGCTGACTCATGATCGAACTCTATCCTCGGTATGCCGAGTGTTTGTCTGTAAGATATTCTGGCCACTTCTGTTGGCCGTCATACTTTTAGATCGGTGCGGGTAAGCTTGATCCGCATCGAGTCTGTTATCGTTTCTAGACTGTTGGAGTCACAACGAAAACACTTATTCTTTTGCTTGAATGCTGTTTGGAGTTGAACACTTAATGTGTACTCGTAGAATATTAGGACTTAGATGATTCATGATCAGTGCTAAGTTCCCGAGTGTAACGTATAGAGCACACTCGGAGGAGCGATTAGTACTTAGGCGATGCAGGATCGCAGCTAAGTCCTCGAGTGAGACGTGAAGTGCACACTCGATGGAAGATTATTACTTAGGCGATGCGTGATCGCAGCTAAGTCCCCGAGTGTGACGTAAAGTGCACACTCGGAGGAAGTTAATACTTAGGCGATGCGTGATCGCAGCTAAGTCCCCGAGTATGACGTAAAGAGCACACTCGGAGGAAGTTAATACTTAGGCGATGCAGGATCGCAACTAAGTATCCGAGTGCGACGTAAAGTGCACACTCGGAGGAAGTTAATACTTAGGCGATGCGTGATCGCAGCTAAGTCCGCGAGTGTGACGTAAAGTGCACACTCGGAGGAAGTTAATACTTAGGCGATGCAGGATCGCAACTAAGTCTCCGAGTGCGACGTGAAGTGCACAGTCGGAGAAGTAAATACTTAGGCGATGCAGGACCGCAGCTAAGTCCCCGAGTGCGACGTGAAGTGCACACTCGAAGGTAGTTAATACTTAGGCGATGCAGGATCGCAGCTAAGTCTCCGAGTGCGACGTGAAGTGCACACTCGGAGGAAGTTAATACTTAGGCGATGCAGGATCGCAGCTAAGTCCCCGAGTGCGACGTAAAGTGCACACTCGGAGAAGTTAATACTTAGGCGATGCAGGATCGCAGCTAAGCCCCCGAGTGCGACGTAAAGTGCATACTCGGAGAAGTTAATACTTAGGCGATGCAGGATCGCAGCTAAGCCCCCGAGTGCGACGTAAAGTGCACACTGAGAGAAGTTAATACTTAGGCGATGCAGGATCGCAGCTAAGCCCCCGAGTGCGACGTGAAGTGCACACTCGAAGGTAGTTAATACTTAGGCGATGCAGGATCGCAACTAAGTCTCCGAGTGCGACGTGAAATGCACACTTGGAGGAAGTTAATACCTAGGCGATGCAGGATCGCAGCTAAGCCCCCGAGTGCGACGTAAAGTGCACACTCGGAGAAGTTAATACTTAGGCGATGCAGGATCGCAGCTAAGCCCCCGAGTGCGACGTAAAGTGCACACTCGGAGAAGTTAATACTTTGCAATCTATAACAGCCCCTGCAGTGTTTAAAAAGGGTCTTCCGACGATGATAGCCATGGCATCGTCCTCGGAAATATCCAAGATAACAAAGTCTGTTAAGATAGTGGTATTAGCAACCACAACAGGCACATCCTTGCAAATGCCGATAGGGAAAGCAGTTGATTTGTCGGCCATTTGCAGAGAAATTTCAGTGGGTGTCAACTTATCCAATTCAAGTCTACGATAAAGAGAGAGCGGCATACTGATATGTCCATTTTGCATCATGCTTCCATGTTGATATTTATTGCTTTTTGGGCTGTTATATTACTTGTGGTACCATATTTATGCCTTTTCTCTCTTATTTTGCAAGGATTATTTGAAGAGGGAGAATTCAGGCAGCTGGAATTCTGGACTGGAAAAGGAGCAAATCCTAGTCCACTATTCTGCACATCTCCAAATGCCCTAAAAATTTACATGGATTTTTTCTGGAATATATTAAAAATACTGGGCGAAAGAACTACCGGAGGGGGGCTACCAGGGCTCCACAAGCTTGCCCACCGCCACCACCCCCCCGGCGGCGCAGGGCAGGCTTGTGGGCTGCCTGACGGCCCACTAGCCCCCCTCTTTTGCTATATGAAGCGTCCTGGTCTGAAAAAAATCAATAGGGAGCTTTTTCGTGGTTTCGCCGCCGCCACGAGGCGGAACTTGAGCAGATCCAATCTAGAGCTCCGGCAGGACGATCCTGCCGGGGAAACTTCCCTCCCGGAGGGGGAAATCGTCGCCATCGTCATCACCAACACTCCTCTCATCGGAGGGGAGGCATCTTCATCAACACCATCTCCTCTCCAATTCCTAGTTCATGTCTTGTAACCAATCTTCGTCTCGCAACTCCGATTGGTACTTGTAAGGTTGCTAGTAGTGTTGATTACTCTTTGTAGTTGATGCTAGTTGGATTATTTGGTGGAAGAGTTTATGTTCAGATCCTTGATGATATTCATTGCACCTCTGGTCATGATTATGATTATGTCTTGTGAGTAGTTACTTTTGTTCCTGAGGACATGGGATAAGTCATGTTAATAATAGTCATGTGAATTTGATATTCGCTCGGTATTTTGATATGTTGTATGTCGTTTTTCCTCTAGTGGTGTTATGTGAACGTCGACTACATAACACTTCACCATATTTGGGCCTAGAGGAAGGCATTGGGAAGTAGTAAGTAGATGATGGGTTGCTGTAGTGACAGAAGCTTAAACCCCAGTCTATGCGTTGCTTCGTGAGGGGCTGATTTGGATCCACTAGTTTAATGCTATGGTTAGACTTTGTCTTAATTCTTCTTTTGTAGTTGCGGATGCTTGCGAGAGAGGTTAATCATAAGTGGGATGCTTGTCCAAGTAAGGTCAGTACCCAAGTTCCGGTCCACCCACATATCAAACTATCAAAGTAACAAACGCGAATCATATGAACATGATGGAACTAGCATGACAGAAATTCCCGTGTGTCCTCGAGAGCGTTTTTCCTCCTATAAGACTTTGTTCAGGCTTGTCCCTTGCTACAAAAGGGATTGGGCCACTTGCTGCACCGTTGCTACTACTTGTTACTTGTTACTCTTTGCTTGCTACGTTTCACCTTGCTACGCAATCACTTGTTACCGCTACTTTCAGTGCTTGCAGTTATTACCTTGCTGAAATCCGTTTATCTGAGCCTTCTGCTCCTCGTTGGGTTCGACACTCTTACTTATCGAAAGAACTACGATCGATCCCCTATACTTGTGGGTCATCAAGACTCTTTTCTGGCGCCATTGCCGGGGAGTGAAGCGCCTTTGGTAAGTGGAAATTGGTAAGGAAACATTTATATACTGTGCTGAAATTTATTGTCACTTGTCACTATGGAAACTCTTCCTTTGAGGAGTATGTTCGGGGTATCTTCACCACGAACGGAAGCACGAGGAGTTATTCCTCAACCTGAGGTACCTACTGAAAATATCTTTTATGAAATTCCTTTGGGTATGCTTGAGAAACTGCTAGCTAATCCTTTTACAAGAGATGGATCTTCACATCCAGACTTTCATCTAATCTATGTAGATGAAGTTTGTGGTTTATTTAAGCTTGCAGGTTTGCCCGAGGATGAGGTAAAGAAGAAAATCTTTCCTTTATCTTTGAAGGATAAGGTGTTGACATGGTATAGGCTATGTGATGATGCTGGATCATGGGGCTACAATCGGTTGAAATTGGAATTTCATCAAAAGTTCTATCCTATGCATTTAGTACATCGTGATCGGAACTTTATTTATAACTTTTGGCCTCGTGACAGGGAAAGCATAGCTCAAGCTTGGGGGAGGCTTAAATCAATGCTATATTCATGCCCCAATCATGAGCTCTCGAGAGAAATCATCACTCAAAACTTTTATGCTCGGCTTTCTCATGAAGATCGTACCATGCTTGACACTTCTTGTGCCGGTTCTTTTATGAAGAAGGATATTGATCACAAGTGGAATTTATTGGAGAGAATCAAACGCAACTCTGAAGATTGGGAGCTGGAGGAAGGTAAGGAGTCAGGTATGAATTTCGAGTTTGATTGTGTTAAATCTTTTGTTGTGACAAACACTTCTAGAGATTTTAGCGCTAAGTATGGACTTGATCTGAGATAGTAGCTTCTCTATGTGAATCTTTTGCTGCTCATGTTGATCTTCCCAAAGAGAAGTGGTTTAAATATCATCCTCCTGTAGAAAGCAACATAGCCAAAACCAATCTAGTTGAGGAGAAAATCATAGCTTTTAGTGATCCTGTTGTTCCTTGTGCTTACACTCAGAAACCACCATACCCTGCTAGGATAAAGGATTATTATAAAGCTCCAACTGTGATACGTAGGGGTTACATTAGACCACCTGCACCCCCTGAGGAGATTAGAGTGGAACCTAGTGTTGCTATTATCAAAGATCTCTTAGTCGAAGACATAGACGGGCATGTTATTAAATTCTGTGAGGACTCCGCTAGAATTGCTAAACCTCACGCGAAAGACAAGCACGGACCTGTAGTTGGCCTTCCCGTTGTTTCTGTTAAGATAGGAGATCACTGTTACCATGGTTTATGTGATATGGGAGCTAGTGTTAGGGCAATACCCCGTTCCCTATATGATGAAATCAAAGATGAGATTGCACCTGCTAAGTTAGAACCCATTGATGTCACTATCACGCTAGCTAATAGAGACACTATCTGCCCTCTGGGAATTGTGAGAGACGTAGAAGTCCTGTGTGGTAAGACGAAGTATCCTACTGATTTCCTCGTCCTTGGTACTGCACAAGATAGCTTTTGTCCCATCATATTTGGTAGACCCTTTCTCAACACTGTCAATGCTCACATTGATTGCATTAAGCAGACTGTCATAGTAAGTTTCGAGGGTGTGTCTCATGAATTTAACTTCTCCAAGTTTGGAAGACAACCCCATGAAATAGAGTCGTCTGGTAGAGATGAAATCATTGCTCTTGCCTCTATTACCGTACCTCCTATGGATCCTTTACAACAATATCTGCTTGAGCATGAAAATGATATGCATATGGAGGAGAGAGATGAGATAGATAGAATTGTCTTAGAACAACATCCTATTCTCAAGAATAATCTGCCTGTTTAACTGCTTGGAGATCCTCCCCCACCAAAGGGTGATCCTGTGTTCGAGCTTAAACAGTTGCCTGATACTCTTAAGTATGCCTATCTTGATGAGAAGGATATATATCCTGTCATTATTAGTGCTCTCCTCTCAGAGCGCGGAGAGAAGAAGTTACTAAAAACTCCGAGGAAGCACCGCGCTGCTATTGGATATACTCTTGATGATCTTAAGGGTATTAGTCCTACTCTATGTCAGCACAAGAATAAACCGATCCTAATTTTAAACCAGTTGCTGATCATCAAAGGAGATTAAATCCTAAGATGAAAGAGGTCGTTAGAAAACAAATATTAAAGCTTCTGGACGCAGGAATCATTTATCCTGTTGCTCATAGTGATTGGGTAAGTCCAGTACATTGCGTACCTAAGAAGGGAGGTATCACCGTCGTTCCTAATGATAAGGATGAACTAATCCCACAAAGGATTATTACCGGCTATAGAATGGTGATAGACTTCTGGAAACTGAACAAGGCAACCAGGAAAGATCATTATCCTTTGCCGTTCATCGACCAAATGCTAGAAAGACTATCAAAGCACACACATTTCTGCCTCCTAGACGGTTATTCAGGTTTCTCGCAAATACTTGTTGCACAATCTGATCAAGAGAAAACTACTTTCACCTGCCCTTTCGGTACCTTTGCCTATGGACGTATGCCTTTTGGCTTATGTAATGCACCTGCCACCTTCCAAAGATGTATGATGGCTATATTCTCTGACTTTTGTGAAATGATTGTCGAGGTTTTCATGGATGACTTCTCCGTTTACGGGTCTTCCTTTGATGATTGCCTCAGCAACCTTGATCGAGTCTTACAGAGATGCGAAGAAACCAACCTCGTCTTGAATTGGGAGAAGTGCCACTTTATGGTTAATGAAGGTATCGTCTTACGACACAAAATCTCTGAAAGAGGCATTGAAGTTGATAAGGCTAAGGTTGATGCAATTGAGAAAATGCCTTGCCCCACAAATATCAGAGGTATACGAAGTTTCTTAGGTCATGCTGGTTTCTATAGAAGGTTCATTAAAGACTTCTCTAAGATTTCTAGGCCTCTTACCAACCTCTTGCAGAAGGATGTTCCTTTTGTTTTTGATGAGGATTGTGAGGAAGCCTTTGAAATACTTAAGAAGGCTTTGATAACCGCACCTATTGTTCAACCACCTGACTGGAACTTGCCCTTTGAAATCATGTGTGACGCTAGTGATTATGTTGTTGGTGCTGTTCTAGGACAAAGAGTTGACAAGAAGTTGAATGTCATTCACTACGCCAGTAAAACTCTAGACAGTGCCCAAAGAAACTATGCCACTACGGAGAAGCAATTTTTAGAAGTCGTGTTTGCATGTGAAAAGTTCAGATCTTACATAGTTGACTCCAAAGTCACTATTCACTCTGATCATGCTGCTATTAAGTACCTCATGCAGAAGAAGGACGCTAAGCCTAGGCTGATCAGATGGGTTCTCCCGCTACATGAATTTGATTTGCACGTCGTTGACCGAAAGGGTGCTGATAACGCTGTAGCAGATAACTTGTCTAGGCTAGAGAATGTCCTTGATGACCCACTACATATTGATGATAGCTTTCCTGATGAGCAATTAAGTGTCATCCCCACTTCACATAATGCACCGTGGTATGCCGATTATGCAAACTATATCGTAGCCAAATACATACCACTCAGTTTCACCTATCAACAAAAGAAGAAATTATTCTTTGATTTAAGACACTACTTTTGGGATGATCCTCACCTTTATAAGGAAGGAGTAGATGGTGTTATTAGACGTTGTGTGTCTGAACATGAACAGGGACAGATCTTGCAGAAGTGTCATTCTGAAGCCTACGGAGGACAGCATGCTGGAGATATAATTGCCCATAAGGTATTGCAATCAAGTTTATATTGGCCCACTCTCTTCAAGGATGCCCGTAAGTTTGTCTTGTCTTGTGACAAATGCCAAAGGATAGGGAACATCAGTAAGCGTCAGGAAATGCCTATGAACTATTCACTTGTTATTGAACCATTTGATGTTTGGGGCTTTGATTATATGGGACCCTTCCCGAGTTCCAATGGGTACACTCACATCTTAGTTGCTGTGGATTACGTTACTAAGTGGGTAGAAGCTATCCCACTAAAAATGCTGATCACCACACCTCTATTAAGATGCTTAAAGAAGTCATATTCCCAGGATTTGGAGTCCCTAGATACTTGATGATTGATGGCGGTTCACACTTCATTCATGGTGTTTTCCGCAAGATGCTAGCTAAGTATGATGTCAACCATAGAGTTGCATCTCCTTATCATCCTCAGTCCAGTGGTCAAGTGGAGTTGAGTAATAAGGAGATCAAGTTGATCCTACAAAAGACCGTCAATAGATTTCGAAAGAACTGGTCTAGCAAACTTGACGATGCAATATGGGCTTATAGGACTGCTTATAAGAATCCCATGGGCATGTTGCCCTATAAAATGGTTTACGGTAAGGCCTGCCATTTACCTCTTGAGCTGGAACACAAAGCTTATTGGGCAATCAAAGAGCTCAACTTTGATTTCAAACTTGTCGGTGAGAAGCGGTTGTTTGATATCAACTCGTTAGATGAATGGAGAGCCCAGGCATTTGAGAATGCCAGGTTGTTCAAGGAAAAGGTTAAGAGATGGCACGACAAACGAATACAGAAACGAGAGTTCAATGTAGGTGATATGTCCTGCTATACAATTCTCGTTTGAGATTCTTCGCATGCAAGCTTCTCTCTAAATGGGAAGGTCCTTACGTTATCGAGGAAGTATATCGTTCCGGTGCCATCAAAATCAATAACACGGAAGGCAATTTTCCTAGAGTGGTAAACGGGCAAAGAATCAAGCATTATATCTCCGGTACTCCCATAAATGTTGAAACCAATATCATCAATGTCATAACTCCAGAGGAGTACATAAGGGATGTTTATCAGCCTGTTTCAGACCCTGAAAATGAAGAGGTATTTGTTTCAGTAAGTAATTGGACTTCGAATCTTTTCCAGTAGGAAATTTCCTCCGTTTTGGAATTTTTGGAAAATTAGAAAAATAAAAAGAAGTCAGGGGAGCGCACGAGGCGACCACAAGCTTGGTAGCCGCTCCTACCCCCGTGGTGGCGGCTAGGGGGCTTGTGGGCACCTCGTGTGCCTCCCGGACTCCGTTTTCTTGCGGAGCACTCCTTCTGGTCCAGAAAAAATCATTATATATCTGCCGGAGGGTTTTGATCTCCGTATCACGCAGTATTCCTCTGTTTTCGTTTCGAGCTTGTTGTCTGCCGCAGATTTAGAGCAAAGATGTCTCAGGAATCTGTTGGGGAGAATGATCTTCACCAAGTTCATGAAGAAGTAGATGCTGATCTGAAAAGAGTAGAAGTCACGGAAGCCAGGGACCAAGCTAAGGAGAAAACCCAAGCTAGGGAGGACGTTCAACCTATGTTCAACATTGAAGACGTTGAAGGAGTAGATTTTCTCCAACCCTTCCTCCACGTGCTGTCTCCATTATTGTTTGAACTCTTAAGGTTTTGCGAAACAACTCGTGCTCGCAATATTTCCCTTTCCCGTGAAGTTGTTTTGCTGGAAAACCATGTCACAGATCTCAAAGGTATAAATCAAAGATTGATAGCTCTCTTGGAATCAAAGGTAACAACTCCACCACCTTCACCACCAAAGGAAGACAACTCAGCATTGGTATGGGCAATCCCCTTGGCTTCTGCCAAGCTTGGGGGAGTTGCCCTGGTATCGTATCACCTTTATATCTTTTGCTTTTACCTTTGTTTTAGTTCTTTCCTTTTCAGTTTTTATTTCTTCTCTTAGTGGAATAAGTCTTTAGTGTTTAGTTTGAGTCTTTTGCTTTTGTCTCTCCTCCTTTGTATTCGAGCCTGCAAGCTATATAATAAAGAGTATATTAGTCAAGGGCTTTGCTTTGTGCCATGATCAAAAGTATGAAAAGAACGATAGCATGAAAGATCATGAGATGATCTTATGGGAAGTGATAACTTCACATATGCGACGTATGATGATTGAAACTTGTTGAGAATAAATCAACATAGACCTTAGTCATTGTTGCAATTAATAAGAAGTAATAAGGAAAGAGAGGTTCACATATAAATATATCATCTTAAACACTTTTTACAATTGTGAGCACTCACCAAACTATTACATGCTTAGGAGTAGATGTTGGACAAGGAAGACAACATAATGAATTGTGTTTGCTTGGTTCCAAACAATGTTATACGATTAGAGATCCCTTAGCATGTGACGATTGCTTCCACCTCATATTAGCCAAAACTCCCGCACCAAGTAGAGATACTACTTGTGCATCCATAAACCTTCAACCCAGTTTTGCCATGAGAGTCCACCATACCTACCTATGGATTGAATAAGATCCTTCAAGTAAGTTGTCATCGGTGCAAGGAATAAAAATTGCTCTCTAATATGTATGATCTATTAGTGTGTGGAAAATAAGCTTTGTACGAACCTGTGATGAGGAAGACATAAAAGCGACAGACTGCATAATAAAGTTCTTTGTCACAGGAGGCAATATAAAGTGACGTTCCTCCGCACTAAGAGGACACACATTCAAACCTCAAAAGTGCATGACATCCTCTGCTTCCCTCTGCGAAGGGCCTATCTTGTACCTTTACTTTTTGCCCTTGTAAGAGTCATGGTGATCTTCACCAATTCCCTATTTTTGCCTTTGTCTTGGCTACCGTCACATGCTTGGGAAAGATCTATATTCATATCTCAACTTGGAGTTGAGTACTTATGCTTTATTATTGTTGACTTTACCCTTGATGTAAATAGTTAGGAGGCAAAACTATAAGCCCTTGTCTTCCTCTGTGTCCAGCTGAAACTTTGACACCATGAGTACCACGTGAGTTGTAACATTTGTGGAAAACAAAAGAGATGATTGAGTATGTGGGTTTGCCTTACAAGCTCTTATTTGACTCTTTCTGATGTTATGATAAATTGCAATTGCTTCAATGACTTTGGACTGTTGTTGGTTACTTCTCGGTAAGGTTTTTTCTTCATACTTTGCTCTGTGAAGGAATTGTTACTTTCCCATAAGAATCTTTATGATGTACTGGTGTTCTATGTGTGATCATGATGCCCTCATGTCCGTATTATGTTTTATCGACACCTTCGTCCTTAAACATGTGGACATGTTTATGGAACTTGGTTTTCGCTTGAGGACAAGCGAGGTCTAAGCTTGGGGGAGTTGATACGTCCATTTTGCATCATGCTTTCATGTTGTTATTTATTGCTTTTTGGGCTGTTATATTATTCTGTAGTACCATATTTATGCCTTTTCTCTCTTATTTTGCAAGGTTTATTTGAAGAGGGAGAATTCAGGCAGCTAGAATTCTGGACTGGAAAAGGAGCAAATCTTAGTCCACTATTCTGCACATCTCCAAATGCCCTAAAAATTTACGTGGAATTTTTTGGGATTATATAAAAATACTGGACTGGAGAAGTACCAGAGGGGAGCTACCAGGGCGCCACAAGCATGGTAGCCACTACCCCCTGGTGGCGGCTAGCAAGCTTGTGGGCTCCCTGACGGCCCATTGGCCCCCCCTCTTTTGCTATATGAAGGATTTCGTTCCAGAAAAAACCAATCAGGAGTTTTTTTGTGGTTTCGCCGCCGCCACGAGGCGGAACTTGAGCAAATTTAATCTAGGGCTCCGGTAGGACGATCCTGCTGGAGAAACTTCCCTCCCGGAGGGGGAAATCGTTGCCAATGTCATCACCAACACTCCTCTCGTCGGAGGGGAGGCATCGTCATCAACATCTTCATCAGCACCATCTCCTCTCCAATACCTAGTTCATCTCTTGTAACCAATCTCCATCTCACGACTCTGGTTGGTACTTGTAAGATTGCTACTAGTGTTGATTACTCTTTGTAGTTGATGCTAGTTGGATTACTTGGTGGAAGAGTTTATGTTCAGATCCTTGATGCTATTCATTACACCTCTGATCATGATTATGTTTATGCTTAGTGAGTAGTTACTTTTGTTCCTGAGGACATGGGATAAGTTACGCTAATAATAGTCATGTGAATTTGATATTCGTTCGGTATTTTGATATGCTGTATGTTGTTTTTCCTCTAGTGGTGTTATGTGAACATCGACTACATAACACTTCACCATATTTGGGCCTAGAGGAAGGCATTGGGGAGTAGTAAGTAGATGATGGGTTGCTGGAGAGACAGAATCTTAAACCCCAGTCCATGCGTTGCTTCGTAAGGGGCTGATTTGGATCCACAAGTTTAATCCTATGGTTAGACGTTGTCTTAATTCTTATTTCTTAGTTGCGGATGGTTGCGAGAGGAGTTAATCATAAGTAGGATGCTTGTCCAGGTAAGGGCAGTACCCAAGCGCCAGTCCACCCTGATGCCAACTGTTCTTCCCCTTTGCAACGGCACCAGAAGAATGTTGTTAGCACTCTCCGGCAATCGAAACTAGAAGAATGTTGTTGACGGCTCACAAGTGCATGGGATCGTAGCAGTTTTCGAGGGTAGAGTATTCGACCCAATTTGTTGGTTTACCAGACAGGAGGTGAGAGGATACTCTCAAGTATTAGCAGCTGAATATGTCAGATTCAACCACACCTGAAAGATTAGTATCTGCAAGCACAGTAGTAACAACAAAGTAGTATGATAACAACGGTGTAAGAAACGATCTGTTGACGGCAGACTATTCCTAATGATTGTATCAATGGCGCCAAGTTGCCGCGTCGACGGAAGTTGTCAGTTCCCGTCAACGTCCAGCGAACCAAAATTGTAGCAGGTAGCAGCAGTGTAATGAGCAATAGCAGTGGCAAGGAAAAGCAGTAGTGACAGCAGTAGAAAGTAGCAACAGTAGCAATAGTAGTAGCAGCAGCAGAGCAAGACAAGTAACATTAGTAGCAATAGTAGTAGAAGCAGCAGAGCAAGACAAGTAACAACAGTAGGACAAACTCGTAGGCAATGGGTCGGTGATTTGTTTGGATGATATTCATCATGCAATAGCTATAACTCGGAGAGATATGTGGCTAGCTCCCGTTCGTCAATGTGATGTAGGCATGCATTCTGTGTGTCGTCATACGTGCTTAGGGAAAAGAACTTGCATGACATCTATTGTCCATCCCTCCCGTGGCAGCGGGGTCCAAAAGGAAACTACGGGGTATTAAGGTTCTCCTTTTAATAAAGAACCGGACCAACGCATTAGCACTTGGTGAACACATGAACTCCTCAAACTATGGTCATCACTGGGAGTGGTTCCGGTTATTGTCACTCCGGGGTTGCCGGATCATAATACATAGTAGGTAACTACAACTTGCAAGATCGGATCTAAAACACACATATATTGGTGAGCACATAATTATTTCAGATCTGAAATCATGGCACTCGGGCCCTAGTGACAAGCATTAAGCATGGCAAAGTAGTAGCAACATCAATCTCAGAACATAGTGGATACTAGGGATCAATCCCCATCAAAACTAACTCGATTACATGATAGATCTGATCCTACTCATCACCGCCCAGTGAGCCTATGAATAGATTACTCACGAACGACGAAGGGCTTCATGGAATTGGAGAGGGAAGAAGGTTGATGATGGCGATGGCGACGATTTCCCCTCTCTGGAGCCCAAGATGGACTCCAGATCTGCCCTCCAGATGAAGAACAGGTGGTGGCGGCGCCTCCGTATCGCAAACACGACGAAAACTTCTCTTTTTATTTTTTCTGGGACGAAAGGGATCTTATAGAGCTTGAATTGGGGGCGGCAGAGCCGTGTGGGCCACACAAGCCTGCCCACCGCCACTAGGGGGGTGGTGGCGGAGCCAGGGCTTGTGGCCCACGAGCCCACCCCCTGAGGTGGAACTTGGCGCATATATTTTTCTTATTTTCCAAAACTGCTCCCCATAAATTTTCAGGACGTTTGGAGAACTTTGATTTCTGCACAAAAATAACACCAAGGCCATTCTACTGAAAACAACGTCAGTCCAGGTTAGTTCCATTCAAATCATGCAAATTATAGTCCAAAACAAGGGCAAAAGAGTTTGGAAAAGTAGATACGATGGAGACGTATCAACTCCCCCAAGCTTAAAACCTTGCTTGTCCTCAAGCAACTTAGTTGACAAACTGAGAGAGAAAGAAAAACTTTGACAAACTTTGTTTGATCTTGTTGTTGCAACTATGTCTAACTCATAACCATAATTTCAGCAAGATCACAAGTTAACCACATAAGCAAAGGACACAAAGGTCTCACGGTAAACTAATATCAGTGGGATAATCAGCTAACGAGCAAATAATAATGAGTTTCAAATACCAACACTTTAATCAAAACAAGCATGAAGCAATATGAATAGGTGGTATCTCGCTAGCTCTTTCTGAGACCGCAAAACATAAATGCAGAGCACTTTCAAAGATCAAGGGCTGACTAAACATTGTAATTCATAGCAACGAAGATCCAGTCATAGTCATACTCAATATCAATCAAAAGCAAAGCATAAAAATGATAGAGGTGCTCTCTAATTGGTGCTTATATAAGAGGAGGATGACTCAGCAGGAAAATAAATAGACATGCCCTTCACAGAGGGAAGCATTGACTTGCAGAGGTGCCAGAACTCAAGCTTTGAAAATAGAGAGTCGCTCTCTAGTTGGTCGCTTCCCAGTCTTTTGCTAGCCTTCACTTGTACTAAGCGGAATACTGCTTGTGCATCCACTTCCATAAACCTAAAAAATTTCCATGAGAGTCCACCATACCTACCTATTTGCGGTATCTACCTGCCATTCCAAGTAAATTTGCATGTGCCATTCTCTAAACCTTCAAGAAATAATCTGTTTTGCATGCCCGAACCGCTCATATGGTGACAGAGGGCTATTGGTATCTTCCATGTTAGGAGTGTTATCCTCGACATGTGTTTATTCACTGTCATTCACGAGAAAGGGGCCGGTAATTGGAATGCCCAGTTCCACGCTTAAATCGAAAACATAACTATAAAACAAGACTCCCCCTGGACTGATGTTAGTATGGACGGTACCCGAGGATTCGGCTAGCCGTGGAGTGTGATTGATTGGTGGTGGGGGAGTTAAAACTTTACTTTTCTGTTTGGGAACCGCCTATAGCATGAGTAGCATGGAAGATATTGAGAACTCTTGGTCACTGCGTTGACAATGAATCATAGTCATCTCAAAATCTATGTTGGCATTCAAGACAAACCATTATAAGCTCTCAGCTAAATAAGCATGGCATCAGAAACTA
The DNA here is from genome assembly GCF_904849725.1 of Hordeum vulgare subsp. vulgare. Lineage (NCBI taxonomy): Eukaryota > Viridiplantae > Streptophyta > Magnoliopsida > Poales > Poaceae > Hordeum > Hordeum vulgare. The sequence goes on from NC_058524.1 coordinate 3,572,094, forward strand.
TGATCTCTAAGTTATCATTGCAAACATGGTTCTCTCACAACAAAGCTAAATCTGGGTCGACAAGCTAGTCATATTTACAAAAACAAAATAGATAGAGTTCATACCAGCTTTTCAGTCTCAGTCACACTTCATCATATATCATCATTGTTGCCTTTCATTTGCATGATCGAACGATGTGAACGATAATAAGAGCATTGGACTAAGCTGAATTTGCACGCAAACACAAAGGAGAAGACAAAGTAATATGGCTCTTTTGAAAGCTAAACATGTAAGCATTAAAGTACCAATAAACATTGTAACCAATATCTTCTACCTTGACATAAAGAAAAAGAAAACTATTTACACGGGAAAGCTCCCAACAAGCAAAAGAAGAAACAAAAATCTTTTTGGGTTATCTCAAAAGGACACAACACAAGAAAACGAAAATAAACTAGCATGGATAATACAGTGGCAAAGTGTAAACATCGGGTAACAAAGTGAAAGCATAAGCATGAATGTAAAGTTGGTGAGAACACGTACTCCCCCAAGCTTAGGCTTTTGGCCTAGCTTGGTCTACTCCCATGGATGGTCCTGGCGAAACCCAAAATCATAATGGGTGTTATATGGGAGTGCTGCAGCCACTGCCTGAATAGCTCCTCACGAAGTCGAGCAGCCCTCGCCTCCCTCTCATACTCCTCTACCTCTCCTATGGCAATAGAACCAATGAAATCCTCCAAGTCCCGTGGATGAGGGTCACGGATATCCCCAACATAAGGTAATTTGCATACATTGCAAAAATCCTGCAGCGTCATGCACTGGGGGACATCGTATATCATGAACTCAACCATGGGAGGATTCTTCCTCGGATAAAAGTTGAAGCTTTCAACGAAAATATTGGTGAGGAGGAGGTATTGTGGTCACTTATCTTCAACAAACGCAGTAAGACCTGCGTTCTCCACCAAGTAATAAAAGTCTTCATAAAGTCCGGCGGCGCGCAAAAAGTCATCACATGGCCACTCGCACGCTCGAACTTCTGTGACTCGAGGGACTACGTACTTGGGGTGGTTCTTCTCATCCTCCTTGGGGTTACGACTTGAAGAGCCTCTCAAGAACCTCCTCAGCTTTTCCTTTTTCTAGCTCTGAAAAATTCTGAAATTTTTAGAGACTTCGAAAGAAAAGTAAATGAAGATTAACCCAACTTGTAGCAACTACTCCTACTAGTGCCTAGAGACCGTATCATGCGCTAAAACTACTTGGTACCGGCTAAAATCAACCTTTCTAGTTGAAGAACAGGGTCACCAAGGTAGCAAGAATACGCGAAGGATAAAGCACTAGAGCAAAAACTAATTGGAACAATGGAGGAGTCAGTTACCAAGGAGTAATTTCCCCAAAACGGTTCGGAGAATGGTGCTTCGAGCAAGGAGATCAAAAATCACAGCCAAATGAGCAAGAACACGGGTTTGAGCTGCGAAACATTTTTTTCTGGAGGTGGAAGAAGAGGCTGTGAGCTGGAATGAGTGGAGGGGGTCCTGTGGGCCCCACAAGCTTGCACCCCGCCACCAGTGGGGTAGGTGGCGGTGGCAGGGCTTGTGGCCCACTGGTCTATCCCCCAGGCTAGCTCTGAGGCCCAGAATTTTTCAAAAATTCCAAAAAAAATCATACTAAATTTTCAGGACCATCGTAGAACTTTTATTTTTGAGGTATTTTTCTCCGGGATGCTAAAACAGAAAACAAGAAAAGCTAAACTAATTCTATCATTTTTCTTCTAAGCAAAAGAAAATGAAAACTCAAAACAGAGGTACGTGACTCTTTGATTCATCCGTTTCATGGTCATCGAAAGAAATCCGTCAATGGGGTTGATCAAGTCCTTATGACAAAACCTTCTCGAATCGCAAGAGAGAACGGAGAATTTTCGAATAGCCACTAAGTCACCTCAATGGGATATGTATCTCCCCAACAAGCAAATCATACTTCATCTTGACACGAGGAATAGGGCATTCAAAGCTTCCAATGAGAATCGATGAAGTCTTCTCGATAGCATTGATGCAATGTACTTGATATCGTTTCTTCGGAAAGTGCACGGTGTGCTCATTACCGTTGACATGGAAAGTGACATTGCCTTTGTTGCAATCTATAACAGCCCCTGCAGTGTTTAAAAAGGGTCTTCCAAGGATGACAGCCATGGCATCGTCCTCGGGAATATCCAAGATAACAAAGTCTGTTAAGATAGTGGTGTTAGAAACCACAACAGGCACACCCTCGCAAATGCCGATAGGGAAAGCAATTGATTTGTCGGCCATTCGCAGAGAAATTTTAGTGGGTGTCAACTTATCCAATTCGAGTCTACGATAAAGAGAGAGCGGCATAACACTAATACCGGTTCCAAGTTCACATAAGGTAGTTCTTACGTAGTTTCCTTTAATGGAGCAAGGTATAGTGGGCACTCCGGGATCACCAAGTTTCTTAGGAGTTCCACCCTTGAAAGTATAATTGGCAAGCATGGTGGAGATCTCAAGATCTGGTATCTTCCGTTTATTAGTCACGATATCTTTCATGTACTTGGCATATGGAGACATCTTGAGCATATAAGTTAACCGCATCTACAGAAAGACGGGTCTTATCATCTCAACTAAGCGCTCAAAATCCTCATCATCCTTTTTCTTGGATGGCTTAGGAGGAAAGGGCATAGGTCTCTGAACCCATGGCTCCCTTTCTTTACCATGCTTCCTTGCAGTGAAGTCATTCTTATCGTATTTCTTAGGTTGTGGGTTATCGGGATTAACCGTAGGTTTAATCTCCACATCCTCATCATTGCTAGGTTGAGCATTATTATGAACATCACTGTCCATATTGTCACCAGGTTCATGTTCATCACCAGATTGTGTTTTTGCATCAGACGCAGAAATATCACTACGTTCTTCAGGTGTGACAGTATTTGGTGAACTGGCATGCAGGCTTCTATCATCCTTATTCTTCTCCTTAAGATGACTAGGTGTATCAGCATTGATTCCTTGAGAATCTTGATTAATTCTCTTGTGATGACCTTCAGGATACAAAGGTTCCTGAGTCATTTTGCCTCCTCTAGTAATGACTCTGACAGAGTTGTCATTTAATTCATTGAGCAGGTCATTCTAAGCTTTAAGTACTTGTTCTACCTGAGTAGTAATCATAGAGGCATGTTTACTCAGAAGCTTCAGATCGTGGACATTGCTGTCTACACAAGCACTTAAATGGCTAAGCATACGAGTACTTTGTTCCAAATGTCTGCTAACATAATCATTGAAACTCTGTTGTTTGGCAACAAAGTTGTCAAATTCATCAAAGCATAGGCTAGCAGGTTTATCAAAATAATATCACTCTCATCAAACCTACGCAGGGAATTCACTTCTACTACCTGTATTGGGTTATCGAGACCATGGATCTCTTCGATAGGTGGTAGATTTTTGACATCTTCAGATCTAATTCCTTTCTCTTGCATAGATTTCTTGGCTTCTTGCATATCTTCAGGACTAAGGAATAGAATACCTCTTTTCTTAGGAGTTGGCTTAGGAGGTGGTTCGGGAATAGTCCAAGCATTATCGTTGATCAAGATGTTATTCAGTAGGGTCTCAGCTTGTTCTACAGTTCGTTCCCTAAATACACAACCGGCGCAACTATGTAGGTGGTCTCTAGAGGCATTGGTAAGTCCGTTATAGAGGATATCAAGTATCTCGCTCTTCTTAAGAGGGTGATCATGCAAAGCATTTTGTAGCTGGACGAGCCTCCCCCAAGCTTGCGGGAGACTCTCTTCTTGGAGTTGAGAACAATTGTATATTTCCTGCAAGGCAGCTTGCTTCTTATGGGTAGGGAAATATTTCTCACAGAAGTAATAGACCATCTCCTGGGTACTACGAACACATCCAGGAGCAAGAGAGGTGAACGAGACTTTAGCATCATCCTTTAGAGAGAAAGGAAACAACTTAAGGATATAGTAGTGGCGGATCTTCTCCTCATTAGTGAAAAGGTTGGCTATTTCGTGCAGTTTGGCAAGATGGGCTATGACCGTCTCAGACTCATAACTGTGAAAAGGATCAGATTCGACTAGAGAGATTATCTCAGGATCGACAAAGAATTCATAATCTTTATCAGTGACAAAGATAGGCGAAGTGGCAAACTTCGGGTCATTTTTCATCCTAGCTTCCCGAGATTTTTCTTTTCCCTTGAGAAGTAATTTCTCAGCGTCATAGGTATCCTTACACGCAAGAAAATCCTCAGCTATCTCTCCCTCCATAACGTAACCCTCAGGTATATCAGTCAATTCATATCTAGGAGAGCTAGATCTAGCAGGAGCAAAAGCATGTTCTATCTCAATAGTATTGGCAGTATCAGAAGCATCACGAGCATTGGCAGTAACTCTAGCAATATGAGCATCAAGGAACACTCCTAGTGGAACATCAGGTAAAGTAGCATCTCTAGCAGTATCAAGCATAGCACAATCAGGCATAGCATCTCTAGCATCATCAGGCAAAGCTGTATCAAGCATAGCATCTCTAGCAGTATCAAGCATAGCATCTCTAGCAATATCAAGCATAGCATCATGCATAGTATCAAGCATAACATCTCTAGCAGTATGAGTCATAGCATCATCAGGCATAGTATCATAAGCATCATCAAGCACATGCGACATATTAAGATTTCTAGAAGGAGGTGATGTCGCAAACTTACTCATAACTGAAGGTGAATCAAGTGCAGAGCTAGATGACAATTCCTTACCTCCCCTCGTAGTTGAGGGCAAGACTTTGGTCTTCGGATCCTTCAGATTCTTTATAGTGATCAGCAGACATAAATTCCAAGTAACTCAGAGAATATAGCAATACCTCCCCGGCAACGGCGCCAGAAAAACACTGGAATGTTTCCGACTCCAATCTCTGTGTTCTATGTCATGCTCGAGTCAAGGAAGACAGAGATCACTTATTCTTCACCTGTCTTTTCAGTACCAGGGTCTGGAATTACCTACAGATCACATGGCAGGGTCCATCCATGTGGAGTGCTACTATTGCTGCTAAAAGAGACTTCAATAACCCCTTCTTTGCTGAGGTGGTATTCACTGCATGTTGGAACATCTGGACTATCAGAAATGCAAAGGTCTTCAACCAGGAGCAGCCAAAGTTCAGAAAATGGAGATCTGGCTTCATTCATGACGTTTCCCTGTTAGCTCATAGAATTAAGGCTAGTTTTAGGGATGATCTCCTTAAATGGGTTTCCTTTTTGCCTCCTTGAGGTTTGTAGCCTTAGCTCCTCTTCCCTTTTGTACATTCTAATTTATTCTTGGACATACTGCTCTTATATATGGGAATAAAAGGAAAAAGGCTGTGGGGGGTTTTCCCTACAGTAGCCGGTCAAAAAACGGCGCCAGAAAAATGCTTGATGCCAACTATTCTTCCCCTTTGCAACGGCACCAGAAGAATGTTGTTAGCACTCTCCGACAATCGAAACTACAAGAATGTTGTTGACGGCCCACAAGTGCATGGGATCGTAGCAGTTTTCGAGGGTAGAATATTCGACCCAATTTGTTGGTTTACCAGACAGGAGGTGAGAGGATACTCTCAAGTATTAGCAGCTGAATATGCCAGATTCAACCACACCTGAAAGATTAGTATCTGCAAGCACAGTAGTAACAACAAAGTAGTATGATAACAACGGTGTCAGAAACGATCTGTTGACGGCAAACTATTCCTAACGATTGTATTAATGGCGCCAAGTTGCCGCGTTGACGGAAGTTGTCAGTTCCCGTCAAAGTCCAGCGAACCAAAATTGTAGCAGGTTGCAGCAGTGTAACGAGCAATAGCAGCGGCAAAGAAAAGCAGTAGTGACAACAGTAGCAAGTAGCAACAGTAACAACAATAGTAGCAGCAGCAGAGCAAGACAAGTAACAACAGTAGCAACAGTAGTAGCAGCAGCAGAGCAAGACAAGTAATAGCAGTAGGACAAACTCGTAGGCAATGGGTCGGTGATTTGTTTGGATGATATTCATCATGCAATAGCTATAACACAGAGAGATATGTGGCTAGCTCCCGTTCGTCAATGTGATGTAGGCATGCATTCCGTGTGTCGTCATACGTGCTTAGGGAAAAGAACTTGCATGACATCTATTGTCCAACCCTCCCGTGGCAGCGGGGTCCAAAAGGGAACTACGGGATATTAAGGTTCTCCTTTTAATAAAGAACCGGACCAACGCATTAGCACTTGGTGAACACATGAACTCCTCAAACTATGGTCATCACCGGGAGTGGTTCCGGTTATTGTCACTCCGGGGTTGCCGGATCATAACACATAGTAGCTAACTACAACTTGCAAGATCGGATCTAAAACAGACATATATTGGTGACAACATAATAATTTGAGATCTGAAATCATGGCACCCGAGCCCTAGTGACAAGCATTAAGGATGGCAAAGTAGTAGCAACATCAATCTCAGAACATAGTGTATACTAGGGATCAATCCCCATCAAAACTAACTCGATTACATGATAGATCTCATCCTACTCATCACCGCCCAGCGAGCCTATGAATAGATTACTCACGAACGACGAAGAGCTTCATGGAATTGGAGAGGGAAGAAGGTTAATGATGACGATGGCGACGATTTCCCCTCTCCGGAGCCCAAGACGGACTCCAGATCTGCCCTCTAGATGAAGAACAGGTGGTGGCGGCGCCTCTGTATCGCAAACGCGACGAAAATTTTTCTTTTTATTTTTTCTGGGACGAAAGGGATCTTATAGAGCTGAAATTGGGGGCGGCAGAGCCGTGTGGGCCCCACAAGCCTGCCCACCGCCACTGGGGGGTGGTGGCGGAGCCAGGGCTTGTGGCCCACTGGCCCACCCCCTGTGGTGGAACTTGGCGCAGATATTTTTCTTATTTTCCAAAACTGCTCCCCGTAAATTTTTAGGACGTTTGGAGAACTTTGATTTCTGCAAAAAAGTAACACCAAGGCAATTCTGCTGAAAACAGCGTCAGTCCAGGTTAGTCCCATCCAAATCATGCAAATTATAGTCCAAAACAAGGGCAAAAGAGTTTAGAAAAGTAGATACGATGGAGACGTATCACACCCACATATCCAACTATCAAAGTAACGAATGCGAATCACATGAACATGATGAAACTAGCATGACAGAAATTCCCGTGTGTCCTCGGGAGTGTTTTCCCTCTTATAAGACTTTGTTTAGGCTTGTCCCTTGCTACAAAAGGGATTGGGCCACTTGCTGCACCATTGCTACTACTTGTTACTTGTTACTTTTCACTTGTTACGTTTCACCTCGCTACACCATCACTTGTTACTGCTACTTTCAGTGCTTGCAGTTATTACCTTGCTGAAAACCGTTTATCAGAGCCTTCTGCTCCTCGTTGGGTTCGACACTCTTACTTATCGAAAGGACTATGATTGATCCCCTAGACTTGTGGGTCATCAATGCTACGTTCATAGTTTTAGGTCTTGTCCATCACATCATTCTCCCAATGATATGATCCCGTTATCAAGTGACAACACTTGTCTATGGCCATGAAACCTTGACCATCTTTGATCAACGAGCTAGTCAACTAGAGGCTCACTAGGGATAGTGTGTTGTCTATGTATCCACACATGTATTTGAATTTCCAACCAATACAATTACAGCATGGATAATAAACGATTATCATGAATAAAAAAATATAATAATAACCAATTTATTATTGCCTCTAGGGCATATTTCCAACAATCTCCCTTTTGCACTAGAGTTAATAATCTAGTTCACATCGCTATGTGATTGCAATGAACCCAACACCCATACAGTTATGGGGTTTGATCATATCTTGCTTGTGAGAGAGGTTTTAGTCAATGGGTCTGAACCTTTCAGATCCGTGAGTGCTTTACAAATCTCTATGTCATCCTATAGATGCTGCTACCACACATCATTTGGAACTATTCCAAATGACTGTTCCACTATACGAATCCGGTTTACTACTCACAGTTATTCGGATTAATGTCAAAGCTTGCATCGGCGTAAACCTTTACGAAGAACTATTTTAACACCTCCATAATCGAGAAAACTTTCCTTAGTCCACTAGTTACTAAGGATTACTTTCGACCGCTGTCCAATAATCCATTCCTGGATCAATTTTGTACCCCTTGACATATTCATGGCAAGGCACACATGTGACAGCCTGAGACGGACGCTCCAGAAGATTCCCCTTTATTTCCGTTTTTGTCGTGTGGTTATTTTTATTTGCCGCATCATCATCGCATCATGTGCATCATACACATTGCATGGGCATCCCGTTGCCGCCAGTTCTCTAAACTTGCATCCGTTGTTAGTTGCCGGTTCTCGTTGTTGTCTGTGTTGAGCCCGACCACACACGCACGCGCCCGGGGCATCGGTTAAATCTTGTTTTCAAAAGGGTGTATAAAAATTTCTCTGATTGGGTTGAAACTTGGCGTGCGGTCGAGTTTTATTATAGGTAGGCCGCCTGTCAAATTTTGTCGCAATCGGAGTACGTCTGGTATCCGAACGGTCGACCGTAGCGGCACCGTATTCGGTCTATCATTGGACGTTTTATCGGTGTTTGAAAATACGTTGCCGGGTGCCCGTTCTCCCTCTCATCTCCGGCTAACCTACTCTACACGGCCACTTAGCCCGTCCCGCGTTTGAGATTGTCCGATTCCGATCGCGCGGTTGAAACCGGGGCGAAATTCTGCTAAACGTAGCCCCCCATTGTTATAAATAGACCCCACATCAATTTAGACAACCACCCTCTCTCTCATCCTCGAAATCCGTGCAAACCCTAGCCTCCCACCTGCTCTCTCTCTCCTCCACCAGCCGCTGGGCCCGCGAGCCCACGCGAGGCCCGCCGAGCCCATCTGGCCGCAGGCAGCCTACTGCTTCCCGAGTGCCCAAGGGGAGGAGCCCCCGAGCAGCTCCCTCCTCTTCCTCCCGCGGCTGTCTGCCCATGCCGACCTCGAGCAGCCAGCCGCCGGAGCGCCCAATGCCGTTGACCGCAGCTCGCCGCCGCCGCCTGGAATGGGGCTCCCGTGCCTGGATCCCTACTTCCCCGCCGGTGCTTCGCCCCACCTCGCCTGCTGGCCGCTGTTGACGTGCAACTATTCCTGACTTGATGCCTCCACGGCAAGAGAGCCAGAAAAGAGCTGCTTCGAGTTGCTCAACAATTAGGAATTGTCTTGCAATAGCCCACGAGCGCGTGGGATCGCGACAATTTTCGAGGGTAGAGTATTCAACCCAAATTTTTTGGTTCGCACGACGGAAAGTGAAAGAATATTCTCAAGTATTAGCAGTTGAATGCGTCAGATTCAACCACACCTGAAAGATTAGTGTGTGCAAGAAAAGTAATATGATAGCAACGGTGCCAGAAACGATCTGGTGACAAGGCAGAATATTTCTAATGGTTGTATCAATGGCGCCAGTAAGTTACCCGTGGACGGGAAATATTCTATCCAGGAAACGGTGCCAGAAAAAGTATTGTGGCAGGTAGCAGCAATGTAACGAGTAACAGCAGTGGCAAGGAATAGCAGTAGTAAGAGCAGTAGCAAGTAGCAGTAGTAGCAAGTAATAATAGTAGCAAGTAGCAATGGCAGCAAGTAACAGTAGTAGCAACAGTAGTAACAACAGCAGCAAGACAAAGCAAGTAACAGTGGCAGCAAGTAACAACAACATCAACAGTAGTAACAGCAGCAGAGCAAAACAAGTAACAACAGTAGTGGGACAAACTCGTAGGCAATGGATCGGTGATTTGTCGGATGACATTCATCATGCAACAGTTATAACACGGAGAGATATGTGGCTAGCTCCCGTTCGTCAATGTGATGTAGGCATGCATTCCGTGTGTAGTCATACGTGCTTAGGGAAAAGAACTTGCATGACATCTATTGTCCATCCCTCCAGTGGCAGCGGGGTCCAAATGGATACTACGGGATATTAAGATTCTACTTTTAATAAAGAACCGGACCAACACATTAGCACTTGGTGAACACATGAACTCCTCAAACTATGGTCATCACCGGGAGTGGTTCTGGTTATTGTCATTCCGGGGTTGCCGGATCATAACACATAGTAGGTAATGATACGTCTCAAACGTATCTATAATTTTTGATGGTTTCATGCTGTTATCTTGTCATCTTTGGATGTTTTATGAACCTTTTATATTTTTTTGGGACTAACTTATTAATTCAGTGCCAAGTGCCAGTTCCTGTTTTTTCTGTGTTTTTGGCTCTTTTCAGATCTGATTTTGGAACGGAGTCCAAACGGAATAAAATCCCCGAAATAAATTTTTCCAGAACGGAAGAAGATCAGGGGGCTTGAGGGCCAAGGCAGGAGAGCTACAGGGGGCCCACAAGACCTGTAGCCGCCACCAGGGGGCGACAGCTACCAGGGTTGTGGCCTCCCTGGCGGCCCCCTGACCTAGCTCCTTCGTCTATATATCCCCTAAAATACAGAAAAAATAGGGGAATCCACGAAAACACTTTTCCACCGCCGCAAGCTTCCGTTTCCGCGAGATCTCATCTGGAGACCCTTCCCGGTGCCCTGCCAGAGGGGACTTTGGAGTTGGAGGGCTTCTACATCAACATCATCGCCCCTTCAATGACTCGTGAGTAGTTCACTTAAGACCTACGGGTCTGTAGTTAGTAGCTAGATGGCTTCTTCTCTCTCTTGGATCTTCAATACAAAGTTCTCCATGATCTTCATGGAGTTCTATCCGATGTAATCCTCTTTGGCGGTGTGTTTGTCGAGATCCGATGAATTGTGGATTTGTGATCAGATTATCTATGATATATATTTGAGTCTTTGCTGATTTCTTATATGCATGATCTGATATCCTTGTAAGTCTCTCCGAGTCTTGGGTTTTGTTTGGCCAACTAGATCTATGATTCTTGCAATGGGAGAAGTGCTTGGTTTTGGGTTCATACAGTGTGGTGACCTTTCCCAGTGACAGAAGGGGCAGCAAGGCACGCATCGTGTTGTTGCCATCAAGGGTAACAAGATGGGATTTTATCGTAGATATGAGATTGTCCATCTACATCATGTCATCATGCCTAAGGCGTTACTCTGTTCTTTTGGACTTAATACACTAGATGCATGCTGGATAGCGGTCGACGTGTGGAGTAAAGTTGATGCAGAAAGCATCGGTCTCCTTGTTTTGGACGTGATGCCTATAGATATAATCATTGCCATAGATAACGTCACGACTTTGCGCGGTTCTATCAATTGCTCGACAGTAGTTTGTTCACCCACTGTCTACTTGCTTTCATGAGAGAAGCCACTAGTGAACACTACGGCCCCCGGGTCTATTCAAAACTGAGGGAAATACTTACCGCCGCTGTGCTATGATACGTCCATTTTGCATCATGCTTTCATGTTTTTATTTATTTCTTTTTGGGCTGTTATATTACTTGTGGTACCATATTTATGCCTTTTCTCTCTTATTTTGCAAGGATTATTTGAAGAGGGAGAATTCAGGCAGCTGGAATTCTGTACTGGAAAAGGAGCAAATCCTAGTCCACTATTCTACACATCTCCAAATGCCCTGAAACTTTACGTGGATTTTTTCTGGAATATATTAAAAATACTGGGCGAAAGAACTACCGGAGGGGGGCCTCCAGGTCCCCACAAGCCCCCACTCCGCCACCACCCCCCTGGTGGCGGTGGGCAAGCTTGTGGGCTGCGTGAAGGCCCACTAGCCCCCTCTTTTGCTATATGATGCATCCTCACCTGGAAAAAATCATAAGGGAGCTTTTTCGTGGTTTCGCCGCCGCCACGTGGCGGAACTTGAGCAGATCCAATCTAGAGCTCCGGCAGGACAATCCTGCCGGGGAAATTTCCCTCCCGGAGGGGGGAATAATCACCATCGTTATCACCAACACTCCTCTCATCGGAGGGGAGTCATCTTCATCAACATGTTCATCAGCACCATGTCCTCTCCAATCCCTAGTTCATCTCTTCTAACCAATCTCCATCTCGCAACTCCGATTGGTACTTGTAAGGTTGCTAGTAGTGTTGATTACTCTTTGTAGTTGATGCTTGTTGGATTATTTGGTGGAAGAGTTTATGTTCAGATCCTTTGTGACAGCCCGAGACCGACGTTCCAGAAGATTCCCCTTCTATTCCATTTTCGTCGTGTGACTTATTTTATTTGTGGCATCATCATCACATCATGCGCATCATCTGCATTGCATCGGCATCTCCGTTGCCGCCAGTTTTCAAACTTGCATCCGTTGTTAGTTGCCGGTTCTCGTCGTTGTCCGTTCTGAGCCTGACCGCACACGCACGCGCCCGCGACATCGTCAAAACCCTGTTTTAAAAGTGTGCGTAAAACTTTCCCTGATCGGGTTGACATTTGACGCGCGGTCTTTATTAGTTATAGCTAGGCCGCCTGTCAAATTTCGTCGCGATCGGAGTCCGTCTGGTACCCGAACGGTCGATCGTAGCGGCCCCGTATTCGGTCTATCATCGGACGTTTCTTGGTGTTTTAAACTCGTGTCACGGGCTGCCGTTTTCCCTTTCGTCTTAGTCCAATACCCCCCCTCCACATAGCCACTATGTCCACCTTGCCTCAGCTCGCGACCGGAGCCGTCCGATCGCGGTCGCGTGGTCGAAATCGGTTGTAAACCCCCCTAAAACCTAACCCTAGAACCCCTTTACTATAATAGGCAGCCTCCCATGCCAAAAATTGCCTTCTCCCACCTCCTGCCTCGTTTTCCCTGCCGAGCCGCCACCACCTCGCCAGTTGGCGCCGCCCGAGAGGACCGGCCGCCACCTGAGCCGCCAGCAGCCGCCTTCGCAGCCAACCGGAGCGCGCCACGTGGCCTCCAGCGCCTCCCACCGCCGCGGCCCGCGCAACCCAGATCTGGCCCGCCCGGGCCCCATCCAGGCCAGCACGAGCACCAGCCGCCGCCTGGAGGCGAGCCTCCCTCCTCCTCTCGAGGTTGCTGCAGCTAGCTGCGCCACCCGGCCGCCTGCTCTCTGCCCCGCACCTTGTCCCGAGCCCCGACGTCGGCAGCTGCTCGCCGGAGCACGTCCGCCGGCCGGAGTCGTCGCCCTCGGCCTTCCCATTCAGTTCTGCCGCCAGCCGCACCAGCCGCCGCCACTCGGCCTTCCCTTCCAGATCCTGCAGCGACCTTCGCCGCTCCGACCTCGCCTTGCCAGATCCGGCCGCCGGGAGCCCGTTCCCGCATCGCCGTCTCCCCTCGCGCGAGCGCAGCTGCTGCTGCCTGCCAGCTCGAGCTGGGAGGGCACCATCCCGACGCCCCGTGCCCTAGCTGCTGCTGGGCCACGCAGGAACCGCCTATTCGGCCCGACGCCTCAACCCAGTGCGCCCGGCCTGCAACCTCCTCGCCGCTTGGGCCTCCTTTCCCCTGCTAGGGCCCATCTCAAGCCGGCCCAGCGACCTCCTCGCTTCCCCAGGAGCCAGCACCGACATTCCCCTCGGCCCACTGCCCCTCGGCAGCCCAGGTGAGGCTATTCCCCGCCCCCAGCACATTTTTTATTATCTTGCGCATGATGTAGGCCCGTTAGCAATATAGATGATTTTCGGAATTATAATTAATTCCAGAATATAGTAATATTAGAACGTCCGTAATTTTTATTCCGTGTGTCGGAACGAGGCGTGTAGTATATGGTTTTCGGGTAGTTTTGCGCGTAGAATCCGATTTTGCAACTTGCATAATTGTTTGACGTCGTTTAGTGTGCCGTATGACTAGAAACACATGCTGTTCCAATAGGTTTTGACTCGTTTTATTTTCTCGTGCGTGTTCGGGTTGCTCGTATGCCATAGTAGAAAAGTTCATGTTTTAGGAACCACTTTTCCATGTGTTTTAGAGTAGACGTTGATATTTTTGCGTATAGGGATTTGCCGCTAGTTTATTTTCCGTGCTTAGGACATTATCTCGCATTTACGTGTGGTGAAATTATTGTTGTGCAACCCCACATGTTTTATATGTTTTTGGGGTAGAAAAATCCATAGGATTTTTCTGTGCAATTAGTTTTAGCTTTTGAGCAAGTTAGTTCACGCGATATTTTGCCATGTTTCCCTCTTGTTATTTTCGTAAGATTTATTTCGTGCTTTGTTTGAAGGAGTTGTCAACTAGGGAGTTGTTCTTTGATGGTTTTTCTAGCCCGTGGTATTTTTGGTTGGAATAGAAATGCATGTTTAGGTGTGGTTTGCTTGCTCTCAAGTTGCTAGAAATAGTGCTGATTTGGAGGTGCTGAAATATTTCCAAGTCTGAGATCTGTTATATTTTGTTGCTGCCTTGTCTTGCTTCTATCTTTTGATTTGTAGCTCTTTTGAGGTTGGTGCAATGGAGTTAGTTCTAGCCCTTGTGTTTCTTTAGCATGCTGTGAATTTTCATGCCATTTGGAGTCCTGTAGCTATTGGTTTTGCTGCTGTCAATATGCCTTCAGACCAAAAACTGCACTTTCATGAAGTGTTATTTTCACTAAGTCTGAAATAGTGTGTGGGCCATTTTGTGACTTCTTTCCCTAGAGATCCATGACGCCATGCTAGTTGTTGTTAGTTGTTTGTTGTAGTGCTTCTTGCCCTCTTTCGTGCCATGTCTTGCTTGAGCATATCGGAGTTGTGTAGCTCGTAGTTGTGGGGTTTAGAAGATGCTATGTGGCTGATTTTGGCAGATTGTAGTGATTTCTTGTTTTGCTCGTATCTTTTGATCCGTAGCTCCGATTTGATCGTGTCCTACATGAAACTTGCTTAGAATCTCGTTTACTTTCATATTCTCTTGCTGGTTGTATGTTTTGAAGTGCTTGTGGCCGTCGTTGCACACATATTGCATTCATGCCATCATATCTTGCGGTGCTTGTATCTTTTGAACCGTAGATCCGTTGGAGATGTTCTCTATGTGTGGATTGCTTGTAACGACGCCTATAATCACGTGAACCTATTTGTTTTGCTGTTTAACAACCAATTAAATGTGTTAGTTCAGATCTGGACAGAATTGTAAATTAACATGTGAGGTCGTCTCGGAAGTGCTATATGTCATGTCCGACCTCATTTAAAATGCCTAGATAGGTAGTTTAATTACGCTTCACCTCTTGCCATGTTTAACCAAATTTAATATTGCCGAGTACCTAATCGGGATAGAACTACATAAATTAACGTGGAGTTTCATCAATATGCAACTCGTTGCATATTGAACTTCACTTAATGTGTAGTGTCTGTTTGTGTGAATTGTCATGCCGTGACTTGCATGTATTCAGCTGCTCATGCATCATTTGTGTTGTGCATCGTGTGGTGAATATCGTGTGTTGATGCTTGTTCCGGTTTCCCCCATCTCGATAGAGCTCCGCAAGCATGTCGGATGTGAGGACCCGTTCGACTACGTCGGTTCGTCTGCTTCACGGAGGCATTCTTCTTCCAAGCGGGATCTCAGGCAAGATGACCATTTCCCCAGATATCATCACTATCATTGCCATGCTAGTTTTATCGCTTGTACCGATTATGTCTCGTTGCCTACCACATGTTAAATATCAGCCTCTCAACAATGCCATGAAAACCTTCAACCTGTTCAACCTAGCAAAAGCACTGATTGGCTATGTTACTGCTTGCTTAATGTGACATCCCGATGCCGACGTTCCAGAAGATCCCCCTTTTCTTTCCGTTTTCGTCGCGTGTCTATTTTCTTTTGTCGCATCATCATCGCATCATGCGCATCATCAGCATTGCATCGGCATCCCGTTGCCGCCCGTTTTTAAAACGGGCATCCGTTGTTAGTTGCCGGTTCGCGTCGTTGTTCGTTCTGAGTCCGACCGGACACGCACGCGCGCGTGGCATCGTTCGAAACCCTGTTTTTAAAGTGTGCGTAAAACTTTCTCTGATCGGGTTGGGATTTGACGTACGGTCTTATTTTAATATAGCTAGGCCGCCTGTCGAATTTCGTCGCGATCGGAGTCCGTCTGGTACCCGAACGGTCGACCGTAGCGGCACCGTCTTCGGTTATTCGTCGGACGCGTGTCGGTGTTTTTAAAAATTCGTGCCGCGCCGCCCGTTCTCCCCATCTTCTCCGGATATCCACTCTACATGGCCACGTAACCGTTCCCGTGTTCGGAATTTCCCGAATCCGACCCCGCGGTTGGATTCGGAACGAATTTCCGGGTAACCTAGCCCCCCATATGTCTATAAATACCCCCCGGTGCATTTTAGACAGCCCCTCACCCCCGTGCCTCGAAATCCGTGCAGCCTCGAAACCCTAACCCTCAGCCTCTCTTTGTCCTCTAGCCACCAGCCCAAGGGGCCCGATCTGAGCCCGCCCGAGCCCATCTGGGCCCGGCTGAGCCCATCGCCCCACCGCCGCCGAGCCTCCCTGCTCCCTGCCTCCCTAGCGCCGCCGCCAGCCGCCGGGTGCTCCTCCCGCGTGCAGAATCCCTCGCCGACCGCCGCCCACCACCGGCCGGAGCCCCGCCGCCTCGGACCCTGCCCCGCCGCCAGCAGCAGAAGCAGTTCGTCGGAGCTGGCCGCCCCGCCATTGCACGCCGCCCGCGTTTCCCCTTCTGCCGCCGCCCGGATCCGGCGAGCCGACCGCTGCCGTGCCAGATCTCGTCGGTTCCCGCGATCCCCGGCCGCACCTGCTGGTTCCTCGCCGCCGGCCCCCCTTCGCCTGCACCGCCGCCGCCGGGTCCGCGGGATCGGGAGCAACCGACGAAAGCGCTCGCTCCCTCGCCAGCGCGACCCCGCCTGGGCCTCCAGCGCCGCCTCGGCCCAGCTCCCTCTCCACCAGGCCTCGGCCTCCTCCCCCCAAGCCGGCCCAAGGTGAATCAACCCCCCGGCCTCTAGTTTTTTTTACTAGGTGCGTTTTAGCTAAGTTGAGCCCACATAATTCGGCTCGGTAGCTTATTTTTTTCCCTTAGGAATCTTTCTTCGGTTTAGTTAATTTCACGAAGATAGACGAATATTGTTATCCCCGTAACTTTTTATCCGTAAGTTGGAACAAGGCGTTTTTTATATGGTTTTGGGGTAGCTTCGCGAGTAGAACACGATTATCCAACTTGCATAATTATTTGATGTAGTTTGAAGTGCCTAATGCATCGTTTTGCATGCTGTTTCAATAGGATCCGATCCGTAGTTATTTCTCGTGCATGTCCGGATTACCCGTATACCGTAGATTAAATGCCTATGTTTTAGGGACCTTTTTTCCATGCATTTTAGAGCGGTCATTTGTATTTTTGCGTATAGGGAATTGCCTCTAGTTTATTTTACCGTGTCTAGGGTATTATTTCGCATTTTTCGTGTGGCATTATTTTGTTGTGCAACCCCTCATATTTTATATGTTTTCGGGGTAGACAAATCCCATGGATTTTTCTGTGCAATTAGTTTTAGCCTATGAGTAAGTTAGTTCGCGCGATATTTTGCCGTGATGCCCTTTTGTTTGTTTCGTAGGATTTATTCCATGCGTCGTTTGACGGAGTTGTCAACTAGAGAGTTGATCTTGGGTGTTTAGACTAGCCCCTGGTATTTTTCGTTGCAATAGAAATGCATGTATAGGTGTGGTTTGCTTGCCCTCAAGTTGCTAGAAATAGTGCTGATTTTGAGGAGCTGAAATATTTCTAAGTCTGGAATCTGTTATATTTTGTTGCTGTCTTGTCTGGCTTGCATCTTGTGATATGTAGCTCTTTTGAGGTTGTTCCAATGGAGTTAGTTGTACCCCTTGTGTTTCTCTAGCATGCTGTAAAGTTTCATGCTATTTGGAGTCCTGTAGATATAGGTTTTGCTGCTGTCAACATAGCTTCAGACCGAAAACTGCACTTTCATGAGGTGTAATTTTCACTAAGTCTGAAATAGTGTGTGAGATGCCATTTTGTGTCTTCTTTTCCTAGTGCTCCTTGCTGCCATGCTAGTTGTTGTTAGTTGTTTGTAGAAGTGCTTCTTGCCCTCTTTTGGGCCATGCCTTGCTTGATTTATCGGAGTTGTGTAGCTCGTAGTTGTGGGGCGTAGAAATGCCATGTGGTTGTTTATGGCAGATTGTAGGCATTTCTTGTTTTGCTCGCAATTTTTGAACCGTAGCTCCGATTTGATCATGTCCTACATGAAACTTGCTTAGAATCTCGTGTAGTTTCATTTTCTCTTGCTGGTTGCATGTGTTGAAGTGCTCGTAGCCGCCGTTGCACACATATTGCATTCATGCCATCTTATCTTGCGGTGCTTGTAACTTTTGATCCGTAGCTTCGTTGGAGATGTTCTCTATGTGTAGATTACTTGAAATGATGCGTAGAATCACGTGAACCTATTTGTTCTGCTGTTTAACAACTAATTAAATGTGTTAATTCAGATCTGGACAGAATTGTAAATTAACATGTGAGGTTGTCTCGGAGATGCTATATGTCATTTCCGACCTCATTTAAAATGTCTAGATAGGTAGTTTAATTTCCGCTTCACCTCTTGCATGTTTGACAACATTAATATTGCCGTGTAAATAACCGGGAGTGAACTAAATAATTCATATGCGGAGTTTCGTCAATATGCAACTCGTTGCATATTGAACTTCACTTAATGTGTAGTGTTTGGTTGTGTGAATTGTCATGTCATGACTTGCATGTATTCAACTGCTCATGCATCATATATGTTGTGCATCGTGTGGTGAATTCCTTGTGTTGATTTGTGTTTCCGGTTTGCTTCGTCTCGATAGAGTTCCGCAGCGTGCCGGATTGTGAGGACCCGTTCGACTACGTCGGTTCGTCTGCTTCACGGAGGCATTCTTCTTCCAAGCGGGATCTCAGGCAAGATGACCATTTCCCTAGATACCATTACTATCATTGCCATGCTAGTTATTTCGATGCTACCGATTATGTCTCGTTGCCTACCACATGTTAAACATCATCCTCTCAACAATGCCATGATAACCTTCAATGGCTATGTTACTGCTTGCTTAACCCTGTTGATAGCGTTGCTAGTTGCAGGTACAGATGCTTCCATGTGAAAGCATGGGTTCCTTGTTATATCACCATATTAAATGCTATTTAATTTAATGCACCTATATACTTGGTAAAAGGTGGAAGGCTCGGCCTTTCTAGCCTGGTGTTTTGTTCCACCTTTGTGTTGGGGAACGTAGCATAAATTCAAAATTTTCCTACGCATATTCAGATCTTCCTATGGAGAGACCAGCAACGAGAGAGGGGTAAGAGCATCTTCATACCTTTGAAGATCGCTAAGCGGAAGCGTTGCTAGAACGCGGTTGATGGAGTCGTACTCGTAGCGATTCCGATCTAGTGCCGAACAACGGCACCTCCGCGTTCAACACACGTGCAGCCCGGTGACGTCTCCCGCACCTTGATCCAGCAAGGAGGAGGGAGAGGTTGGGGAAGAACTCCAGCAACACGACAGCGTGGTGTCGATGGAGAGACGAGGTCTCCCGGCAGGGCTTCGCCAAGCACCGGCAGAGAGGAGGAGGGAGAGGAGCGGGGCTGCGCCGAGAGAGAGGAAAACCGTGTGTCTCAATGGCCAAAAGTGCCCGATATATATAGGGGAAGGGGAGAGGGGGTGCCACCCCTAGGGTTCCCACCCTAGGGGGTGCGGCAGCCCCCCCAGATGGGAGGTGCGGCGGCCAGAAGGGGGAGGAGGGGGTGGCGCACCATCTGGTGGGCCTTAGGCCCACCTGGCCTAGGGTTTGCCCCCCCTTTTCTCTCCCTTGCGCTATGGGCTGAGTGGGGAGGCGCACCAGCCCACTTAGGGCTGGTTCCCACCCCCACTTGGCCCACCTTATCTCCCGGGGTCGTTGCCCCCCTTCGGTGGTCCCCCGGGGCCACCTCCGGTGGTCCCGGTGGTCCCGGTACGTTACCGGTGATGCCCGAAACACTTCCGGTATCCGAAACCATCCGTCCTATATATCAATCTTTACCTCCGGACCATTCCGGAGCTCTTCGTGACGTCCGGGATCTCATCCGGGACTCCGAACAACTTTCGGTAACCTCGTATAACAATTCCCTATAACCCTAGCGTCATCGAACCTTAAGTGTGTAGACCCTACGGGTTCGGGAGACAGGCAGACATGACTGAGACACCTCTCTGGCCAATAACCATCAGCGGGGTCTGGATACCCATGGTGGCTCCCACTTGCTCCACGATGATCTCATCAGATGAACCACGATGTCAAGGATTCAATCAATCCCTTATACGATTCCCTTTGTCTGTCGGTATAGAACTTGCCCGAGATTCGATCGTCGGTATACCTATACCTTGTTCAATCTCGTTATCGGTAAGTCTCTTTACTCGTTCCGTAGCACGTCATCGCGTGACTAACTCCTTAGTCACATTGAGCTCATGATGATGTTCTACCGAGTGGGCCCAGAGATACCTCTCCGTCACACGGAGTGACAAATCCCGATCTCGATTCGTACCAACCCAACAGACACTTTCAGAGGTACCCGTAGTGCACCTTTATAGTCACCCAGTTACGTTGTGACGTTTGATACACCCAAAGCACTCCTACAGTATCCGGGAGTTGCACAATCTCACGGTCGAAGGAAAAGATACTTGACATTAGAAAAGCATTAGCATACGAACAATACGATCTAGTGCTAGGCTTAGGATTGGGTCTTGTCCATCACATCATTCTCCCAATGATGTGATCCCGTTATCAATGACATCTAATGCCCATGATCAGGAAACCATGATCATCTAATGACTAACGAGCTAGCCAACTAGAGGCTTGCTAGGGACACACTGTGATCTATTTATTCACACATGTATTACTGTTTCCTGTTAATACAATTATAGCATGAACAATAGACGATTATCATGAACAAGGAAATATGATAATAACCATTTTATTATTGCCTCTAGGGCATATTTCCAACAGTCTCCCACTTGCACAAGAGTCAATAATCTAGTTACATTGTGATGTATCGAACACCCATAGCATTATGGTGTTGATCATGTTTTGATCGTGGAAGAGGTTTAGTCAACGGGTCTGCAATGTTCAGATCCGTGTGTACTTTACAAATATCTATCACTCCACTTTGCACATGGTCCTGGATGGAGTTGTAGCGGCGCTTGATGTGCTTCGTCTTCCGGTGAAACCTGGGCTCCTTGGCTATGGCAATGGCTCCAGTGTTATCACAGAAGAGTGTCATAGGACCCGACGCGCTTGGAACCACTCCAAGGTCGGTGATCACCTCCTTCATCCAAATTCCTTCATGAGCCGCTTCTGAAGCAGCTATGTACTCCGCTTCACATGTAGATGCTGCCACGACTTCTTGCTTGCTGCTGCACCAGCTCACTGCCCCACCATTCAACACATATGTGTATCCGGTTTGTGACTTAGAGTCATCCGGATCTGCGTCGAAGCTAGCGTCGACGTAACCCTTTACGACGAGCTCTTCGTCACCTCCATAAACGAGAAACATTTCCTTAGTCCTCTTCAGGTACTTAAGGACATTCTTGACCGCTGTCCAGTGTTCCATGCCTGGATCACTTTGGTACCTCCCTACCAAACTTATGGCAAGGTTTATATCAGGTCTGATACACAGCATGGCATACATTAGAGAGCCCACGGCTGAAGCGTAGGGGACAGAACTCATCTTCTCTCTATCTACTGTTGTGGTCGGCGACTGAGTCTGACTCAATCTCATACCTTGCAAAACTGGCAAGAACCCTTTCTTTGAGTTTTCCATATTGAACTTCTATAATATCTTGTCAAGGTATGTACTTTGCGAAAGACCTATGAGGCGTCTCGATCTATCTCTATAGATCTTGATGCCTAATATGTATGCAGCTTCTCCAAGGTCCTTCATTGAAAAACTCTTGTTCAAATAGGCCTTTATGCTCTCCAACATCTCTATATTATTCCCCATTAATAATATGTCATCCACATATAGTATGAGGAAAGCTACAGAGCTCCCACTCACTTTCTTGTATAGACAGGCTTCTCCGTAAACCTGTATGAACCCAAACGCTTTAATCACCTCATTAAAGCGAATCTTCCAACTCCGAGATGCTTGCACCAGCCCATAGATGGAGCGCTGGAGCTTGCACACTTTGTTAGCACCCTTAGGGTCGATAAAACCTTCTGGTTGCATCATATACAACTCTTCCTTAAGGTTCCCGTTAAGGAACGTTGTTTTGACGTCCATTTGCCAAATTTCATAATCATAAAAGGCGGCAATTGCTAACATGATTCGGACTGATTTCAGCTTCGCTACGGGAGAGAAAGTCTCTTCGTAGTCAACTCCTTGAATTTGTCGAAAACCCTTCGCGACAAGTCGAGCTTTGTGAACGGTTACATTACCGTTTGCATCAGTCTTCTTCTTGAAGATCCATTTATTTTCTATGGCTCGCCGGTCATCGGGCAAGTCCACCAAAGTCCATACTTTGCTCTCATACATGGATCCTATCTCGGATTTCATAGCCTCAAGCCATTTGTTGGAATCCGGGCCCGCCATTGCTTCTTCATAGTTCGAAGGTTCACCGTTGTCTAACAACATGATTTCCATCACAGGGTTGCCGTACCACTTTGGTGCAGAGCGTGCCCTTGTGGACCTTCGCGGTTCAGTAGTAACTTGATCCGAAGCTTCATGATCATCATCATTAACTTCCTCTTCAGTCGGTGTAGGCGCCACAGGAACAGCTTCCCGCGCTGCGCTACTATCCTGTTCGAGAGGGGGTGTAATTACCTCATCAAGTTCTACCTTCCTCCCACTTACTTCTTTTGAGAGAAATTCTTTCTCTAGAAAGGATCCGTTCTTGGCAACAAAGGTTTTACCTTCGGATCTAAGATAGAAGGTATACCCAATAGTTTCCTTAGGGTATCCTATGAATACGCATTTCTCCGCTTTGGGTTCGAGCTTTTCTGGTTGAAGTTTCTTCACATAAGCATCGCAGCCCCAAACTTTAAGAAACGACAACTTAGGTTTCTTGCCAAACCATAGTTCATACGGTGTCGTCTCAACGGATTTAGACGGTGCCCTATTTAAAGTGAATGCAGCAGTTTCTAATGCGTATCCCCAAAATGATAGCGGTAAGTCGGTGAGAGACATCATAGATCGTACCATATCTAATAAAGTGCGATTACGACATTCAGACACTCCGTTGCGCAGCGGTGTGCCAGGCGGCGTCAGTTGTGAAACGATTCCACACTTCCTTAGGTGTGTGCCAAACTCGTGACTCAAATATTCTCCTCCACGATCAGATCGTCGACATTTAATTTTTCTGTCACGTTGATTCTCAACCTCACTCTTAAATTCCTTGAACTTTTCAAACGTCTTAGATTTGTGCTTCATCAAGTAGATATACCCATACCTACTCAAATCATCGGTGAGAGTGAGAACATAACGATAACCACCGCGAGCTTCAACGTTCATTGGACCACACACATCAGTATGTATTATTTCCAATAAGTCGGTTGCTCTGTCCATTATTCCTGAGAATGGAGTCTTAGTCATCTTGCCCATGAGGCACGGTTCGCATGTGTCAAATGATTCAAAGTCAAGAGACTCTAATAGTCCATCAGTATGGAGCTTCTTCATGCGCTTAACGCCGATATGACCAAGGCGGCAGTGCCACAAGTATGTGGGATTATCATTATCAACTTTGCATCTTTTGGTACTCACACTATGAATATGTGTAACATCACGATCGAGATTCATCAAGAATAAACCATTCACCTGCGGAGCATGACCATAAAACATATCACTCATATAAATAGAACAACCATTATTCTCTGACTTAAATGAGTAGCCGTCTCGCATTAAGCAAGACCCTGATACAATGTTCATGCTTAAAGCTGGTACTAAATAACAATTATTAAGGTTTAAAACTAATCCCGATGGTAGATGTAGAGGTAGCGTGCCGACGGCGATCACATCGACTTTTGAACCATTCCTGACGCGCATCGTCACCTCGTGCTTAGCCAGTCTCCGCTTATTCCGCAGTTCCTGCTTTGAGTTGCAAATGTGAGCAACAGCACCGGTATCAAATACCCAGGAGCTACTACGAGCACTGGTAAGGTACACATCAATAACATGTATATCACATATACCTTTAACGTTGCCGGCCTTCTTGTCCGCTAAGTATTTGGGGCAGTTCCGCTTCCAGTGACCCTTTCCCTTGCAATAGAAGCACTCAGTCTCAGGCTTGGGTCCGTTCTTTTTCTTCTTCCTGACATCTGGCTTACCGGGCGCGGCAACAGCTTTGCCGTCTTTCTTGAAGTTCTTCTTACCCCTGCCTTTCTTGAAACTAGTGGTCTTGTTGACCATCAACACTTGATGCTCCTTCTTGATTTCTACTTCTGCAGACTTGAGCATCGAGTACAACTCGGGAATGGTTTTCTCCATCCCTTGCATGTTGTAGTTAAGCACAAAGCCTTTGTAGCTTGGTGGGAGAGACTGGAGGATTCTGTCAATTATAGCATCATCCGGAAGTTCGACTCCAAGTGAAGTGAGACGACCGTGTAACCCAGACATTTTGAGTATGTGCTCACTGACAGAACTGTTCTCCTCCATCTTACAGCTAAAGAACTTGTCGGAGACTTCATATCTCTCGACACGGGCATGAGCTTGAAAAACTAGCTTCAACTCCTGGAACATCTCATATGCCCCGTGTTGCTCAAAACGCCTTTGGAGTCCCGTTTCTAAACTGTATAACATGCCACACCTGACCAGAGAGTAGTCATCACTCCTCGTTTGCCAGACGTTCAGAATGTCCTGGGCTGCTGCGGGAGCGGGAGGGTCACCTAGCGATGCATTAAGGACATAAGCCTTTTTAGCTGCTTCAAGGATGAGCTTCAAGTTGCGAACCTAGTCCGCATAGTTGCTACCATCATCTTTCAGCTTGTTTTTCTCTAGGAATGCGTTGAAATTGAGGTTGACGTTGGACATCTACAATATTTATAAAGACAACTTTTAGACTAAGTTCATGACAATTAAGTTCATTTAATCAAATTAAGTATGAACTCCCATTTAAATCGACATCCCTCTAGTCATCTAAGTGATACATGATCCATGTTGACTAACCCGTGTCCGATCATCACGTGAGACGGACTAGTCACCATGGTGAGCAACTTCATGCTGATCGTATTCAACCATACGACTCATGTTCGACCTTTCGGTCTCTTGTATTCGAGGTCATGTCTGTACATGCTAAGCTCGTAGAGTCAACCTAGGTGTTTCGCGTGTGTAAATCTGGCTTACACCCGTTGTATGCGAACGTTAGAATCTATCACACCCGATCATCACGTGGTGCTTCGAGACAACGAACCTTCGCAACGGTGCACACTTAGGGGAATACGTTCTCGAAATTTTAAGAGGGATCATCTTATTATGCTACCGTCGTTTTAAGCAATAAGATGTAAAACATGATAAACATCACAATGCAATCATATAGTGACATGATATGGCCATTATCATCTTTGCTCTTTCGATCTCCATCTTCAGGCATCGCATGATCATCATCGTCACCGGCGTGACACCATGATCTCCATCATCGTGTCTCCGTGAAGTCGTCACGCCAACTACTACTATCACTACTACTATAGCTAACCGTTAGCAATGAAGTAAAAGTAGTAAGCACATGGCTTCGCATCTCATACAATAAATTAAGACAACTCCTATGGCTCCTGCCGGTTGTCATACTCATCGACATGCAAGTCATGAAACCTATTAAAATAACATGATCATCTCATACATCATACATGCAACATCACAACTTTGGCCATATCACATCACATGTCAAACCCTGCAAAAACAAGTTAGACGTCCTCTAATTGTTGTTGCAAGTTTTACGTGGCTGATTTGGGTTTCTAGCAAGAACGCCTTCTTACCTACGTGACAGCCACAACAATGATATGCCAAAGCTATTTACCCTTCATAAGGACCCTTTTCATCAAATCCAATCCGACTAGAGTAGGAGAAATAGACACCCGCTAGCCACCTTTATGCACGATGTGCATGTCTGTCGGTGGAACCAGTCTCACGTAAGAGTACGTGTAAAGTCGGTCCGGGCCGCTTCATCCCACAATACCGCCGGAAAAGAATAAGACTAGTAGCGGCAAGCAAATTGACAAATCATCGCCAACACCTTTTGTGTTCTACTCGTGCATAGAATCTACGCATAGAAAACCTGGCTCGGATGCCACTGTTGGGGAACGTAGCATAAATTCAAAATTTTCCTACGCATATTAAGATCTTCCTATGGAGAGACCAGCAACGAGAGAGGGGTAAGAGCATCTTCATACCTTTGAAGATCGCTAAGCGGAAGCGTTGCTAGAACGCGGTTGATGGAGTCGTACTCGTAGCGATTCCGATCTAGTGCCGAACAACGGCACCTCCGCGTTCAACACACGTGCAGCCCGGTGACGTCTCCCGCACCTTGATCCAGCAAGGAGGAGGGAGAGGTTGGGGAAGAACTCCAGCAACACGACGGCGTGGTGTCGATGGAGAGACGAGGTCTCCCGGCAGGGCTTCGCCAAGCACCGGCAGAGAGGAGGAGGGAGAGGAGCGGGGCTGCGCCGAGAGAGAGGAAAAACCATGTGTCTCAATGGCCAAAAGTGCCCGATATATATAGGGGAAGGGGAGAGGGGGTGCCACCCCTAGGGTTCCCACCCTAGGGGGTGCGGCAGCCCCCGCAGATGGGAGGTGCGGCGGCCAGAAGGGGGAGGAGGGGGTGGCGCACCATCTGGTGGGCCTTAGGCCCACCTGGCCTAGGGTTTGCCCCCCCCTTTTCTCTCCCTTGCGCTATGGGCTGAGTGGGGAGGCGCACCAGCCCACTTAGGGGCTGGTTCCCACCCCCACTTGGCCCACCTTATCTCCCGGGGTCGTTTCCCCCCTTCGGTGGTCCCCCGGGGCCACCTCCGGTGGTCCCGGTGGTCCCGGTACGTTACCGGTGATGCCCGAAACACTTCCGGTATCCGAAACCATCCGTCCTATATATCAATCTTTGCCTCCGGACCATTCCGGAGCTCCTCGTGACGTCCGGGATCTCATCCGGGACTCCGAACAACTTTCAGTAACCTCGTATAACAATTCCCTATAACCCTAGCGTCATCGAACCTTAAGTGTGTAGACCCTACGGGTTCGGGAGACAGGCAGACATGACCGAGACACCTCTCTGGCCAATAACCATCAGCGGGGTCTGGATACCCATGGTGGCTCCCACTTGCTCCACGATGATCTCATCAGATGAACCACGATGTCAAGGATTCAATCAATCCCGTATACGATTCCCTTTGTCTGTCGGTATAGAACTTGCCCGAGATTCGATCGTCGGTATACCTATACCTTGTTCAATCTCGTTATCGGTAAGTCTCTTTACTCGTTCCGTAGCACGTCATCGCGTGACTAACTCCTTAGTCACATTGAGCTCATGATGATGTTCTACCGAGTGGGCCCAGAGATACCTCTCCGTCACACGGAGTGACAAATCCCGATCTCGATTCGTACCAACCCAACAGACACTTTCGGAGGTACCCGTAGTGCACCTTTATAGTCACCCAGTTACGCTGTGACGTTTGATACACCCAAAGCACTCCTATGGTATCCGGGAGTTGCACAATCTCACGGTCGAAGGAAAAGATACTTGACATTAGAAAAGCATTAGCATACGAACAATACGATCTAGTGCTAGGCTTAGGATTGGGTCTTGTCCATCACATCATTCTCCCAATGATGTGATCCCGTTATCAATGACATCTAATGCCCATGATCAGGAAACCATGATCATCTATTGACTAACGAGCTAGCCAACTAGAGGCTTGCTAGGGACACATTGTGATCTATTTATTCACACATGTATTATTGTTTCCTGTCAATACAATTAGAGCATGAACAATAGACGATTATCATGAACAAGGAAATATGATAATAACCATTTTATTATTGCCTCTAGGGCATATTTCCAACACTTTGCCCCCTTAGTTTTCGGCTACCGGTGTTATGTTCCATAAATGAGCGCTCCTAACACGATCGGGGTTGTTATGGGGACCCCCTTGATAATTTGTTTTGGATTAAGACTGGTCTGGCAAGGCCCAACTTTGGTACTACATTTGCCTAATAACTAATGAACTGCATAGGGAGTAATTAACCCGAGGAATTTAATCAACCCCCGGGCCAGTGCTCCTCATGAGTGTTGGTCCAAATTGGCAGACTACGGGGCCACCGCGGGGCAACCCGAGGTTTGGTTCTCCTAGTGTGACCCATCCGTCGTGTCCTGAGAACGAGGTACGTGACTCCTATCGGGATCGTCGACACATCGGGCGGCCTTGCTGGGTTAGTTTTACCTTTGACGAAATATCTTATGTATCGGGATTCCGGTGATGCTTTGGGTAATCTCAGAGTTGAGGTTTTCCACTAGGGAATCCAACGAGATCGCGAGCTTCGTGATTGAGGATTTCTATGCGGCTTGTGGTAATTTGTGATGGACTAGTTGGAGCACCCCTGCAGGGTTAAATCTTTCGGAAAGCCATGCCCGCGGTTATGTGGCAACGTGGAAACTTTGTTTAACACTGGTTCTAGATAACTTGATCTCAACTTAATTAAAACTTTCCAACTATGTGCGTAACCGTGACTGTCTCCTTCGTGAGTTCTTACTTCGATCGAGGACACGGTGGGGTTATGTCTGACGTAGGTAGGTGTTCAGGATCATTGTTTTGATAATCTGTAGTTCACGTCCGTTATGCGTAGATCTTCCCTCTCTTATTTCTGGTATTCGTAAGTTAGCCACCAAATATATGCTTAGTCGCTGCTGCAACCTCACCACTTAACCATGCCTCACCCATTAAGCTTTGCTAGTCTTGATACCTTTGGAAATGAGATTGCTGAGTCCCCTGTGGCTCACAGATTACTACAACACCAGTTGCAGGTACAGGTAAAGGTTATTAGACGCGAGCGCGTTGATTGTACATTTGGAGTTGATTCTTCTTCTTCTTCATCATCGATCTAGGATGGGTTCCAGGTCGACAGCCTGGGATAGCAAGGATGGACGTCGTTCTTATTTTTATCGTTTGTTTTCATCCGTAGTCGGACCCTGCTCTTACTCTTGATGATTATGTAATGTACTGATGTGACTCTGATGTAGATTGTGGCGAGTGTAAGCCAACTCTGTATATATATATATCTCTTCTTTTCAGTACATGTACTTGTAACGATATCCATTCTTGCGACACGACGAGATGCGCTTCTATCCCTGACGAGGCCTTCGTGCCAAATTGAGGATAGGGTCGCATCTTGGGCATGACACTTAACCCCGTTGAAAGCGTTGCTAGTTGCACGTGCAGTTGCTTCCATGTGAAAACATGGGTTCCTTGTTATATCACCCTATTAAATGCTATTTAATTTAATGCACCTAAATACTTGGTAAAAGGTGGAAGGCTCGGCCTTTCTAGCCTGGTGTTTTGTTCCACCTTTACCCCCTTAGTTTCCGGCTACCGGTGTTATGTTCCATAATTGAGCGCTCCTAACACGATCGGGGTTGTTATGGGGACCCCCTTGATAATTCGTTTTAGATTAAAGCTGGTCTGGCAAGGCCCAACTTTGGTACTACATTTGCCTAATCACCTAATAAAATTGCATATGGACACTCCGGACCCCGAGGATAATTTAATCAACCCCCGGGCCAGTGCTCCTCATGAGTGTTGGTCCAAAATAGAGAAGCTTATTAATGCTACCCGGGGCAACTCGGCGTTTGGCGTGGTAACCATCGCTCATCCGTTGTGTCCTGAGAACGAGACACGCGGCTCCTATCGGGATCATCGACACGTCGGGCGGCCTTGCAAGATTAGTTTTACCTTTGACGAAATATCTTGTGCATCGGGATTCCGGTGATGCTTTGGGTAATCCCAAAGTTGGGGTTTTCCACTAGGGAATCCGACGAGATCGCGAGCTTCGTGATTGAGGATTTCTATGCGGCTTGTGGTAATTTGTGATGGACTAGTTGGAGCTGTTCGAATTATGCCCTAGAGGCAATAATAAATATAGTTATTATTATAATTCCTGTATCAAGATAATCGTTTATTATCCATGCTATAATTGTATTGAATGAAGACTTATATACATGTGTGGATACATAGATAAAACACTGTCCCTAGCAACCCTCTAGTTGGCTAGCCAGTTGATCAAAGATAGTCAGGGTCTTCTGATTATGAACAAGGTGTTGTTGTTTGATAACTGGATCACGTCAGTAGGAGAATCACGTGATGGACTAGACCCAAACTAATAGACGTAGCATATTGATCGTGTCATTTTGTTGCTACCGTTTTCTGCGTGTCAAGTATTTGTTCCTATGACCATGAGATCATATAACTCACTGACACCGGAGGAATGCTTTATGTGTATCAAACGTCGCAACGTAACTGGGTGACTATAAAGATGCTCTACACGTATCTCCGAAGGTGTTCGTTGAGTTAGTATGGATCGAGACTGGGATTTGTCACTCCGTGTGACGGAGAGGTATCTCGGGGCCCACTCGGTAATACAACATCACACACAAGCCTTGCAAGCAATGTGACTTAGTGTAAGTTGCGGGATCTTGTATTACGGAACGAGTAAAGAGACTTGCCGGTAAACGAGATTGAAATAGGTATGCGGATACTGACGATCGAATCTCGGGCAAGTAACATACCGAAGGACAAAGGGAATGACATACAGGATTATATGAATCCTTGGCACTGAGGTTCAAACGATAAGATCTTCTTAAAATATGTAGGATCCAATATGGGCATCCAGGTCCCGCTATTGGATATTGACCGAGGAGTCTCTCGGGTCATGTCTACATAGTTCTCGAACCCGCAGGGTCTGCACACTTAAGGTTCGACGTTGTTTTATGCGTATTTGAGTTATATGGTTGGTTACCGAATGTTGTTCGGAGTCCTAGATGAGATCACAGACGTCACGAGGGTTTCCGGAATGGTCCGGAAACGAAGATTGATATATAGGATGACCTCATTTGATTACCGGAAGTTTTTCGGAGTTACCGGGAATGTACCGGGAATGACGAATGGGTTCCGGGTGTTCACCGAGGGGGGGGGGGGGGCAACCCACCCCGGGGAAGCCCATAGGCCTTGGGGGTGGCGCACCATCCCTTAGTGGGCTGGTGGGACAGCCCAAGAAGGCCCTATGCGCCATAGGAAGAAAATCAAAGAGAAAAAAAAGGGGAGGTGGGAAAAGGGGGAAGGACTCCTCCTTCCAAACCTAGTTGGACTCGGTTTGGAAGGGGAGGGTTGCCCCCCTTGGCTCGGCCGAACCCCTTGGGGGTCCTTGGACCCCAAGGCAAGGCTCCCCCTCTTCCCCCTATATATACGGAGGTTTTAGGGCTGATTTGTGACAACTTTGCCACGGCAGCCCGACCACATATCTCCACGGTTTTACCTCTAGATCGCGTTTCTGCGGAGCTCGGGCGGAGCCCTGCTGAGATAAGATCATCACCAACCTCAGGAGCGCCGTCACGCTGTCGGAGAACTCATCTACCTCTCCGTCTCTCTTGCTAGATCAAAAAGGCCGAGATCATCGTCGAGCTGTACGTGTGCTGAACGCGGAGGTGCCGTCCGTTCAGCACTAGATCGTGGGACTGATCGCGGGACGGTTCGCGGGGCAGATCGAGGGACGTGAGGACGTTCCACTACATCAACCGCGTTCACTAACGCTTCTGCTGTGCGGTCTACAAGGGTACGTAGATCGAATATCCCCTCTCGTAGATGGACATCACCATGATAGGTCTTCGCGCGCGTAGGAAAATTTTAGTTTACCATGCGACGTTCCCCAACAGTGGTATCAGAGCTAGGTTCATGCGTAGATGTCTTCTCGAGTAGAACACAAAAGTTTTTGTGGGCGGTGATGTGCGTTTTGCTGCCCTCCTTAGTCTTTTCTTGATTCCGCGGTATTGTTGGATTGAATCGGCTTGGACCGACATTACTCATACGCTTACGAGAGACTGGTTTCATCGCTACGAGTAACCCCATTGCTCAAAGATGACTGGCAAGTGTCAGTTTCTCCAACTTTAGTTGAATCGGATTTGACCGAGGAGGTCCTTGTATAAGGTTAAATAGCAATTCATATATCTCCGTTGTGGTGTTTGCGTAAGTAAGATGCGATCCTACTAGATACCCATGGTCACCACGTAAAACATGCAACAACAAAATTAGAGGACGTCTAACTTGTTTTTGCAGGGTACGCTTGTGATGTGATATGGCCAATGATGTGATGTGATATATTGGATGTATGAGATGATCATGTTGTAATAGATAATATCGACTTGCACGTCGATGGTACGGCAACCGGCAGGAGCCATAGGGTTGTCTTTAAACTAACGTTTGTGCTTGCAAATGCGTTTACTATTTTGCTAGGATGTAGCTTTAGTAGTAATAGCATGAGTAGCACGACAACCCCGATGGCGACACGTTGATGGAGATCATGGTGTGGCGCCGGTGACAAGAAGATCGTGCCGGTGCTTTGGTGATGGAGATCAAGGAGCACGTGATGATGGTCATATCATGTCACTTATGAATTGCATGTGATGTTAATTCTTTTATGCACCTTATTTTGCTTAGAACGACGGTAGCATTATAAGGTGATCTCTCACTAAAATTTCAAGACGAAATTGTGTTCTCCCCGACTGTGCACCGTTGCTACAGTTCGTCGTTTCGAGACACCACGTGATGATCGGGTGTGATAGACTCAACGTTCACATACAACGGGTGCAAAACAGTTGCACACGCGGAACACTCGGGTTAAGCTTGACGAGCCTAGCATATGCAGACATGGCCTCGGAACACATGAGACCGAAAGGTCGATCATGAATCATATAGATGATATGATTAGCATAGGGATGCTTACCACTAAAACTATACTCAAGTCACGTGATGATCGGACTTGAGCTAGTGTAAGTGGATCATGAACCACTCAAATGACTAGAGAGATGTACTTTTTGAATGGGAGTTTAGCGAGTAATTTGATTAAGTTAAACTCTAATTATCTTGAACATAGTCTAAGTCCACTTTGAATATATTTGTGTTGTAGATCATGGCTCACGCGACAGTCACCCTGAATTTTAATACGTTCCTAGAGAAAGCTAAGTTGAAAGATGATGGAAGCAACTTTGTAGACTGGGCTCATAATCTTAAGCTAATCTTACATGCTGGGAAGAAGGATTATGTCCTTAATGCTGCGCTAGGAGATGAACCACCCGCTACGGCTGACCAGGATGTTAAGAACGCTTGGTTAACACGTAAGGAGGACTACTCACTAGTTCAATGTGCAGTCTTGTATGGCTTAGAACCGGGACTTCAACGTCGTTTTGAGCGTCATGGAGCATTTGAGATGTTCCAGGAGTTGAAGTTCATCTTTCAGAAGAACGCCCGGATCGAGAGGTATGAGACCTCCGATAAATTCTATGCTTGCAAGATGGAGGAGAACTCGTCTGTCAGTGAACATGTGCTCAAAATGTCTGGGTACTCAAACCGTCTAGCTGAGCTGGGGATTGAACTCCCGCAAGAGCCTATCACTAACAGAATCCTTCAATCACTCCCGCCAAGCTATAAAGGCTTTGTGTTGAACTACAACATGCAAGGGATGAACAAGTCACCCGGCGAGTTGTTTGCGATGCTGAAAGTCGCAGAGTCTGAACTCCGTAAAGAGCATCAAGTGTTGATGGTGAATAAGACCACTAGTTTCAAGAGAAACGGCAAAGGCAAGAAGGGTAATTCAAAGAAGAGCGGCAAACCTGTTGCCAATCCGACGAAGAAACCCAAAGCTGGACCTAAGCCTGAAACAGAGTGTTACTATTGCAAGGGTATGGGTCACTGGAAGTGCAACTGCCCCAAGTATCTGGCTGATAAGAAGGCGACCAAAGAAAAATCAGGTATATTTGATATACATGTTATTGATGTGTACTTAACCGGCTCTCGTAGTAGTGCCTGGGTATTCGATACCGGTTCTGTTGCTCATATTTGCAACTCAAAACAGGAACCGCGGAATAGACGAAGGCTGGCGAAAGATGAAGTGACGATGCGCGTAGGAAATGGTTCCAAGGTTGATGCAATCGCCGCTGGTGCAGTATCACTTCAGTTACCATCAGGATTAGTTATGAACTTGAATCATTGTTATTTAGTGCCTGCGTTGAGCATGAACATTATATCTACATCTTGTTTATTGCGAGACGGTTACTCCTTTAAGTCAGAGAATAATGGTTGTTCTATTTCTATGAGTAACATCTTTTATGGTCATGCACCCAATGTGAGAGGATTGTTCATATTGAATCTTGATAGTGATACACACATACATAACATTGAGACCAAAAGAATTAGAGTTAAAAATGTTAGCGCCATATTTTTTTGGCACTTCCGCTTAGGTCATATTGGTGTAAAGCGCATGAAGAAACTCCATGCCGATGGACTTTTGGAGTCACTTGACTTTGATTCACTTGACACGTGCGAACCATGCCTCATGGGCAAGATGACTAAAACTCCGTTCTCCGGAACAATGGAGCGTGCAAGTGACTTGTTGGAAATCATACATACCGATGTGTGCGGTCCGATGAGCGTAGAGGCACGCGGCGGATATCGTTATTTTCTCACCTTCACTGACGATTTGAGTAGATATGGTTATGTCTACTTAATGAAGCACAAGTCTGAAACATTTGAAAAGTTCAAGCAATTTCAGAGTGAAGTTGAAAATCATCGTAACAAGAAGATCAAGTTCCTACGGTCTGATCGTGGGGGTGAATATCTGAGTTTCGAGTTTGGTGCTCACTTAAGACAGTGTGGAATTGTTTCACAGTTGACACCGCCTGGAACACCACAGCGTAATGGTGTGCCCGAACGTCGTAATCGTACTTTATTAGAGATGGTGCGATCTATGATGTCTCTTACCGATTTGCCGTTATCGTTTTGGGGTTATGCATTAGAAACAACTACATTCACTTTAAATAGGGCACCATCAAAATCCGTTGAGACGACACCATACGAACTGTGCTATGGCAAATGGCCAAAGTTGTCGTTTCTTAAAGTTTGGGGATGTGATGCTTATGTCAAAAAGCTTCAGCTTGAAAAGCTGGAACCCAAAGCGGAAAAGTGCATCTTCATAGGTTACCCAAAAGAGATAGTTGGGTACACCTTCTATCTCAAATCCGAGGGCAAAGTATTTGTTGCTAAAAACGGAGCTTTTCTCGAGAAGGAGTTTCTCTCGAGAGAATTGAGTGGGAGGAAGATAGAACTTGATGAGGTTGTCGAACCTCTCATCCCTCTAGAAGGTGGCGCAGGACAAGGGGAAACCTCAGTCATTGCGACGCCGGTTGAGGAGGAAGTTAATGATGATGATCATGAAACTCCGGTTCAAGTTCCTGTCGAACCACGCAGGTCGACGAGACCACGTGCTGCTCCAGAGTGGTACGGTAATCCCGTCATGTCAATCATGTTGTTAGACAACAATGAACCTGCAAATTATGAAGAAGCAATGGTGCGCCCAGATTCCAACAAATGGCTAGAGGCCATGAAATCCGAGATAGGATCCATGTATGAGAACAAAGTATGGACTTTGGAAGTACTACCTGAGGGCCACAAGGCTATTAAGAACAAATGGATCTTTAAGAAGAAGACATACGCTGACGGCAATGTGACCGTTTATAAAGCTCGACTTGTGGCAAAGGGTTTTTCACAAGTTCAAGGAGTTGACTACGATGAGACATTCTCACCCGTAGCGATGCTTAAGTCCGTCAGAATCATGTTAGCAATAGCTGCATTTTTCGATTATGAAATCTAGCAGATGGATGTCAAAACGGCGTTCCTTAACGGTTTCCTTAAGGAAGAGTTGTATATGATGCAACCTGAAGGTTTTGTCGATCCTAAGAATGCTAACAAGGTGTGCAAGCTCCAGTGATCCATTTATGGGCTGGTGCAAGCATCTCGGAGTTGGAACAAGCGCTTTGATGAGGTGATCAAAGCATTTGGGTTTATACAAGTGGTTGGAGAATCTTGTATTTACAAGAAATTGAGTGGGAGCTCTGTGGCGTTTCTAATATTATATGTGGATGCCATATTGCTGATTGGAAACAATGTAGAGTTTTTGGAGAGCATAAAGGATTACTTGAATAAAAGTTCTCTATGAAGGACCTAGGAGAAGCTGCTTACATTCTAGGCATTAAGATCTACAGGGATAGATCGAAACGCCTGCTAGGACTTTCACAAAGCACATACCTTGATAAAGTTTTGAAGAGGTTCAAAATGGAACAGTCCAAGAAAGGGTTCTTGCCAGTTTTACAAGGTACGAGATTGAGTAAGACTCAGTGCCCAGCAACTGATCAGGATAGAGAGCATATGAGCACCGTCCCCTATGCTTCAGCCATAGGTTCTATCATGTATGCAATGCTGTGCACTAGACCGGACGTTAGCTTGGCCATAAGTATGGCAGGAAGGTTCCAGAGTAATCCAGGAGTGGATCACTGGACGGCGGTCAAGAATATCCTGAAGTACCTGAAAAGGACTAAGGAGATGTTTCTCGTGTATGGAGGTGACGAAGAGCTCGCCGTAAAGGGTTACGTCGATGCAAGCTTTGACACAGATCCGGACAACTCTAAGTCGCAGACCGGATACGTATTTATTCTTAATGGGGGTGTGGTAAGCTGGTGCAGTTCCAAGCAAAGCGTCGTAGCAGATTCTACATGTGAAGCGGAGTACATGGCTGCCTCGGAGGCGGCTAAGGAGGGTGTCTGGATGAAGCAGTTCATGATGGATCTTGGAGTAGTGCCAAGCGCACTGAATCCAATAACCTTGTTCTGTGACAACACGGGTGACATTGCCCTAGCAAAGGAACCACGGTTTCACAAGAAGTCCAGACACATCAAACGACACTTCAACCTCTTCCGCGACTACGTCGAAGGGGAGGACGTAAATATATGCAAAGTGCACACGGAACTGAATGTAGCAGACCCGCTGACTAAACCTCTTCCACGGGCAAAGCATGATCAACACCGGAACTGTATGGGTGTTAGATTTATTACAATGTAATTCACATGATGATGTGAGGGCTAGATTATTGACTCTAGTGCAAGAGGGAGACTGTTGGAATTATGCCCTAGAGGCAATAATAAATATAGTTATTATTATAATTCCTGTATCAAGATAATCGTTTATTATCCATGCTATAATTGTATTGAATGAAGACTTATATACATGTGTGGATACATAGACAAAACACTGTCCCTAGCAAGCCTCTAGTTGGCTAGCCAGTTGATCAAAGATAGTCAGGGTCTTTTGATTATGAACAAGGTGTTGTTGCTTGATAACTGGATCACGTCATTAGGAGAATCACGTGATGGACTAGACCCAAACTAATAGACGTAGCATATTGATCGTGTCATTTTGTTGCTACTGTTTTCTGCGTGTCAAGTATTTGTTCCTATGACCATGAGATCATATAACTCACTGACACCGGAGGAATGCTTTCTGTGTATCAAACGTCGCAACGTAACTCGGTGACTATAAAGATGCTCTACAGGTATCTCCGAAGGTGTTCGTTGAGTTAGTATGGATCGAGACTGGGATTTGTCACTCCGTGTGACGGAGAGGTATCTCGGGGCCCACTCGGTAATACAACATCACACACAAGCCTTGCAAGCAATGTTACTTAGTGTAAGTTGCGGGATCTGGTATTACGGAACGAGTAAAGAGACTTGCCGGTAAACGAGATTGAAATAGGTATGCGGATACTGACGATCGAATCTCGGGCAAGTAACATACCGAAGGACAAAGGGAATGACATACGGGATTATATGAATCCTTGGCACTGAGGTTCAAACGATAAGATCTTCTTAGAATATGTAGGATCCAATATGGGCATCCAGGTCCCGCTATTGGATATTGACCGAGGAGTCTCTCGGGTCATGTCTACATAGTTCTCGAACCCGCAGGGTCTGCACACTTAAGGTTCGACGTTGTTTTATGCATATTTGAGTTATATGGTTGGTTACCGAATGTTGTTCGGAGTCCCGGATGAGATCACGGACGTCACGAGGGTTTCCGGAATGGTCCGGAAACGAACATTGATATATAGGATGACCTCATTTGATTACCGGAAGGTTTTCGGAGTTACCGGGAATGACGAATGGGTTCCGGGTGTTCACCGGGGGGGGGGGGGGGGGCAACCCACCCCGGGGAAGCCCATAGGCCTTGGGGGTGTCGCACCAGCCCTTAGTGGGCTGGTGGGACAGCCCAAGAAGGCCCTATGCGCCATAGGAAGAAAATCAAAGAGAAAAGAAAAAAAAGAGGAGGTGGGAAAAGGGGGAAGGACTCCTCCTTCCAAACCTAGTTGGACTCGGTTTGGAAGGGGAGGGTTGCCCCCCTTGGCTCGGCCGAACCCCTTGGGGGTCCTTGGACCCCAAGGCAAGGCTCCCCCTCTTCCCCCCATATATACGGAGGTTTTAAGGCTGATTTGTGACAACTTTGCCACGGCAGCCCGACCACATATCTCCACGGTTTTACCTCTAGATCGCGTTTCTGCGGAGCTCGGGCGGAGCCCTGCTGAGATAAGATCATCACCAACCACCGGAGCGCCGTCACTCTGCCGGAGAACTCATCTACCTCTACGTCTCTCTTGCTGGATCAAGAAGGCCGAGATCATCGTCGAGTTGTACGTGTGCTGAACGCGGAGGTGCCGTCCGTTCGGCACTAGATCGTGGGACTGATCGCGGGACGGTTCGCGGGGCGGATCGAGGGACGTGAGAACGTTCCACTACATCAACCGCATTCACTAACGCTTCTGCTGTGCGGTCTACAATGGTACGTATATCGAATATCCCCTCTCGTAGATGGACATCACCATGATAGGTCTTCGTGCGCGTAGGAAAAATTTTGTTTCCCATGCAACGTTCCCCAACAGGAGCACCCCTGCAGAGTTAAATCTTTCGGAAAGCCGTGCCCGCGGTTATGTGGCAACGTGGAAACTTTGTTTAACACTGGTTCTAGATAAGTTGAAGTTAACTTAATTAAAACTTGCCAACTGTGTGCGTAACCGTGACTGTCTCTTTCGTGAGTTCCTTCTTCGATCGAGGACACGGTGGGGTTATGTCTGACGTAGGTACATGTTCAGGATCATTTATTTGATCAATAGTAGTTCACGTCCGCTATGCGAAGATCTTCCCCCTCTTATTTCTGGTACTCGTAAGTTTAGCCACCAAATATATGCTTAGTCGCTGCTGCAACCTCACCATTTAACCATGCCTCACCCGTTAAGCTTTGCTAGTCTTGATACCTTTGGAAATGAGATTGCTGAGTCCCATGTGGCTCACAGATTACTACAACGCTAGTTGCAGGTACATGTAAAGGTTACTTAATGCGAGCACGTTGATTGTTCATTTGGAGTTGCTTCTTCTTCTTCTTCATCGATCTAGGATGGGTTCCAGGTCGACAGCCTGGGATAGCAAGGATGGACGTCGTTCTTCTTTTGCCGATTGTTTTCGTCCGTAGTCGGACCCTGCTCTTCTTCATGTTGTTTATATATTGCACTGCTGTGATTCTGATGTAGCTTGTGGCGAGTGTAAGCCAATTCTATATATATATCTCTTCTTTTCAGTACATGTACTTGTAACGATATGCATTCTTGCGACAGGACGAGATGCGCTTCTATCCCTGACGAGGCCCTCGTGCCAAATTGAGGATAGGGTCGCATCTTGGGCATGACATCCTTGATGCTATTCATTACACCTCTGGTCATGATTATGATTATGTATTGTGAGTAGTTACTTTTGTTCCTAAGGACATGGGATAAGTCATGCTGATAATAGTCATGTGAATTTGATATTCGTTCGGTATTTTGATATGATGTATGTTGTTTTTCCTCTAGTGGTGTTATGTGAACGTCGACTACATAAAACTTCACCATATTTGGGCCTAGGGGAATGCATTGGGAAGTAGTAAGTAGATGATGGGTTGCTGGAGTGACAGAAGCTTAAACCCCAGTTTATGCGCTGCTTCGTGAGGGGCTGATTTGGATCCACTAGTTTAATGCTATGGTTAGACTTTGTCTTAATTCTTCTTTTGAAGTTGCGGATGCTTGCGAGAGAGGTTAATCATAAGTGGGATGCTTGTCCAAGTACGGGCAGTACCCAAGCGCCGGTCCACCCACATATCAAACTATCAAAGTAACGAACGCGAATCATATGAACATGATGAAACTAGCATGACAGAAATTCCCGTGTGTCCTCGGGAGCGTTTTTCTTCCTATAAAACATTGTTCAGGCTTGTCCCTTGCTACAAAAGGGATTGGGCCACTTGCTGAACCGTTGCTACTACTTGTTACTTGTTACTCTTTGCTTGCTACGTTTCACCTCGCTACACAATCACCTCTTACCGCTATTTTCAGTGCTTGGAGTTATTACCTTGCTGAAATCCATCTATCAGAGCCTTCTGCTCCTCGTTGGGTTCGACACTCTTACTTATCGAAAGGACTACGATTGATCCCCTATACTTGTGGGTCATCAAGACTCTTTTCTGGCGCCGTTGCCGGGGAGTGAAGCGCCTTTGGTAAGTGGAAATTGGTAAGTAAACATTTTTATACTCTGCTGAAATTTATTTTCACTTGTCACTATGGAAACTCTTCCTTTGAGGAGTTTGTTCGGGGTATCTTCACCACGAACGGAAGCACGAGGAGTTGCTCCTCGACCTGAGGTACCTACTGAAAATATCTTTTATGAAATTCCTTTGGGTATGCTTGAGAAACTGCTGGCTAATCCTTTTACAGGAGATGGATCTTCCATCCAGACTTTCATCTAATCTATGTAGATGAAGTTTGTGGTTTATTTAAGCTTGCAGGTTTGCCCGAGGATCAGGTAAAGAAGAAAGTCTTTCCTTTATCTTTGAAGGATAAGGCGTTGACATGGTATAGGCTATGTGATGATGCTGGATCATGGGGCTACAATCGGTTGAAATTGGAATTTCATCAAAAGTTCTATCCTATGCATTTAGTACATCGTGATCGGAACTTTATTTATAACTTTTGGCCTTGTGACAGGGAAAGCATAGCTCAAGCTTGGGGGAGGCTTAAATCAATGCTATATTCATGCCCCAATCATGAGCTCTCGAGAGAAATCATCACTCAAAACATTTATGCTCGGCTTTCTCATGAAGATCGTACCATGCTTGACACTTCTTGTGCCGGTTCTTTTATGAAGAAGGATACTGATCACAAGTGGAATTTATTGGAGAGAATCAAAGCAACTCTGAAGATTGGGAGCTGGTGGAAGGTAAGGACTCAGGTATGAATTTCCAGTTTGATTGCGTTAAATCTTTTCTTGAGACAAACATTTCTAGAGATTTTAGCGCTAAGTATGGACTTGACTCTGAGATAGTAGCTTCTCTATGTGAATCTTTTGCTGCTCATGTCGAACTTCCCAAAGAGAAGTGGTTTAAATATCACCCTCCAGTAGAAAGCAACATAGCCAAAACCAATCTAGTTGAGGAGAAATCATAGGTTTTAGTGATCCTGTTGTTCCTTGTGCTTACACTGAGAAACCACCATACCCTGCTAGAATGAAGGATTATTCTAAAGCTCCAACTGTGATACGTAGGGGTTACATTAGACCACTTCCACCCCCTGAGGAGATTAGAGTTGAACCTGGTGTTGCTATTATCAAAGATCTCTTAGCCGAAGACATAGACGGGCATGTTATTAAATTCTGTGAGGACTCCGCTAGAATTGCTAAACCTCACGCGAAAGACAAGCACGGACCTGTAGTTGGCCTGCCCGTTGTTTCTGTTAAGATAGGAGATCACTGTTACCATGGTTTATGTGATATGGGAGCTAGTGTTAGTGCAATACCCCGTTCTCTCTATGATGAAATCAAAGATGAGATTGCACCTGCTGAAATAGAACCCATTGATGTCACTATCACGCTAGCTAATAGAGACACTATCTGCCCTCTGGGAATTGTGAGAGACGTAGAAGTCCTGTGTGGTAAGACGAAGTATCCTACTGATTTCCTCGTCCTTGGTACTGCACAAGATAGCTTTTGTCCCATCATATTCGGTAGACCCTTTCTCAACACTGTCAATGCTCACATTGATTGCATTAAGCAGACTGTCACAGTAAGTTTTGAGGGTGTGTCTCATGAATTTAACTTCTCCAAGTTTGGAAGACAACCCCATGAAAGAGAGTCGTCTGGTAGAGATGAAATCATTGCTCTTTCCTCTATTGCCGTACCTCCTACGGATCCTTTAGAGCAATATCTGCTTGAGCATGAAAATGATATGCATATGGAAGAGAGAGATGAGATAGATAGCATTGTCTTAGAACAACATCCTATTCTCAAGAATAATCTGCCTGTTGAACTGCTTGGGGATCCTCCCCCACCAAAGGGTGATCATGTGTTCGAGCTTAAACAGTTGCCTGATACTCTTAAGTATGCCTATCTTGATGAGAAGGAGATATATCCTGTCATTATTAGTGCTCTCCTCTTAGAGCGTGAAGAGAAAAAGTTACTAAAAACTCCCAGGAAGCACCGCGCTGCTATTGCATATACTCTTGATGATCTTAAGGGTATTAGTCCTACTCTATGTCCGCACAAGATTAAAACCGATCCTGACTTTAAACCATTTGCTGATCATCAAAGGAGATTAAAACCTAAGATGAAAGAGGTCGTTAGAAAAGAAATATTAAAGCTTCTGGAAGCAGGAATCATTTATCCTGTTGCTCATAGTGATTGGGTAAGTCCAGTACATTGGGTACCTAAGAAGGGAGGTATCACCGTCGTTCCTAATGATAAGGATGAACTAATCCCACAAAGAATTATTACCGGCTATAGAATGGTGATTGACTTCCGAAAATTGAACAAGGCAACCAGGAAAGATCATTATCCTTTGTCGTTCATCGACCAAATGCTAGAAAGGCTATCAAAGCACACTCACTTCTGCTTTCTAGACGGTTATTCAGGTTTCTCGCAAATACCCGTTGCACAATCTGATCAAGAGAAAACCACTTTCACCTGCCCTTTCGGTACCTTTGCCTATAGACGTATGCCTTTTGGCTTATGTAATGCACCTGCCACCTTCCAAAGATGTATGATGGCTATATTCTCTGACTTTTGTGAAAATATTGTCGAGGTTTTCATGGATGAATTCTCCGTTTACGGGTCTTCCTTTGATGATTGCCTCAGCAACCTTGATCGAGTCTTACAGAGATGTGAAGAAACCAACCTCGTCTTGAATTGGGAGAAGTGCCACTTTATGGTTAATGAAGGTATCGTCTTAGGACACAAAATTTCTGAGAGAGGCATTGAAGTTGATAAGGCTAAGGTTGATGCAATTGAGAAAATGCCTTGCCCCACATATATCAGAGGTATACGAAGTTTCCTAGGTCATGCTGGTTTCTATAGAAGGTTCATTAAAGACTTCTCTAAGATTTCTAGGCCTCTTACCAACCTCTTGCAGAAGGATGTTCCTTTTGTTTTTGATGAGGATTGTGAGGAAGCTTTCGAAATACTTAAGAAGGCTTTGATAACCGCACCTATTGTTCAACCACCTGACTGGAACTTGCCCTTTGAAATCATGTGTGACGCTAGTGATTATGCTATTGGTGCTGTTCTAGGACAAAGAGTTGACAAGAAGTTGAATGTCATTCACTACGCTAGTAAAACTCTAGACAGTGCCCAAAGAAACTATGCCACTACGGAGAAGGAATTTTTAGCAGTCGTGTTTGCGTGTGAAAAGTTCAGATCTTACATAGTTGACTCCAAAGTCACTATTCACTCTGATCATGCTGCTATTAAGTACCTTATGCAGAAGAAGGACGCTAAGCCTAGGCTGATCAGATGGGTTCTCCTACTACAGGAATTTGATTTGCACATCGTTGACCGAAAGGGTGCTGATAACGCTGTAGCAGATAACTTGTCTAGGCTAGAGAATGTCCTTGATGACCCACTACCAATTGATGACAGCTTTCTTGATGAGCAATTAAATGTCATCTGCACTTCACTTAGTGCACCGTGGTATGCCGATTATGCAAACTATATCGTAGCCAAATACATACCACCCAGTTTCACCTATCAACAAAAGAGGAAATTCTTCGTTGATTTGAGACACTACTTTTTGGATGATCCTCACCTTTATAAGGAAGGAGTAGATGGTGTTCTTAGACGCTGTGTGCCTGAACATGAACAGGGACAGATCCTGTAGAAGTGTCATTCCGAAGCCTACGGAGGACACCATGCTGGAGATAGAACTGCCCATAAGGTATTGCAATCAGGTTTCTATTGGCCCACTCTCTTCAAGGATGCTCGCAAGTTTGTCTTGTCTTGTGACGAATGCCAAAGGACAGGGAACATAAGTAAGCATCAAGAGATGCCTATGAACTATTCACTTGTCATTGAACCATTTGATGTCTGGGGCTTTGATTATATGGGACCCTTCCCGAGTTCCAATGGGTACACTCACATCTTAGTTGCTGTGGATTACGTTACTAAGTGGGTAGAAGCTATCCCCACTAAAAATGCTGCTCACCACACTTCTATTAAGATGCTTAAAGAAGTCATATTCCCAAGATTTGGAGTCCCTAGATACTTGATGACTGATGGCGGTTCACACTTCATTCATGGTGTTTTCCGCAAGATGCTAGCTAAGTATGATGTCAACCATAGAGTTGCATCTCCTTATCATCCTCAGTCCAGTGGTCAAGTGGAGTTGAGTAATAGGGAGATCAAGTTGATCCTACAAAAGACCATTAATAGATCTCGAAAGAACTGGTCTAGCAAACTTGACGATGCACTATGGGCTTATAGGACTTCTTATAA
Source organism: Hordeum vulgare subsp. vulgare (assembly GCF_904849725.1). Lineage (NCBI taxonomy): Eukaryota > Viridiplantae > Streptophyta > Magnoliopsida > Poales > Poaceae > Hordeum > Hordeum vulgare. Next base: position 3,616,794 of record NC_058524.1, read on the forward strand.
GAATCCCATGGGCATGTCACCGTATGAAATGGTTTACGGTAAGGCGTGTCATTTACCTCTTGAGCTGGAACACAAAGCTTATTGGGCAATCAAAGAGCTCAACTTTGATTTCAAACTTGCCAGTGAGAAGCGGTTGTTTGATATCAGCTCGTTAGATGAATGGAGAGCCCAAGCATACGAGAATGCCAGGTTGTTCAAGGAAAATGTTAAGAGATGGCACGACAAACGGATACAAAAACGAGAGTTCAATGTAGGTGATTATGTCTTGCTATACAATTCTCGTTTGTGATTCTTTGCAGGCAAGCTTCTCTCTAAATGGGAAGGTCCCTATGTTGCCGAGGAAGTATATCGTTCTGGTGCCATCAAAATCAATAACACGGAAGGAAATTTTCCTAGAGTGGTAAATGGGCAAAGAATCAAGCATTACATCTCTGGTACTCCCATAAATGTTGAGACCAATATCATCAATGTCATAACTCCAGAGGAGTACATAAGGGATGTTTATCAGCCTATTTCAGACCTTGAAAACGAAGATGTTTATGTTTCGGCAAGAAATTGGACTCCGATGCTTTTCCAATAGGAAATTTCCTCAGTTTTGGAATTTTTGGAAAATTAGAAAAGTAAAAAGCAGTCCAGAGAGCAAACGAGGAAGCCACAAGGGCCCACACCGCCACCACCCCCCTAGTGGCGGTGGGCAAGCTTGTGGGCACCTCGTGTGCCTCCCGGACTCAGTTTTCTTGCGGAGGACTCCTTCTGGCCCAGAAAAAATCAATATATAGTTGCCCGAAGGTTTTGATCTCTGTATCGCGTAGTTTTCCTCTATTTTCGTTTCGAGCCTGTTTTTGTGATAGATCTAGATCATCATGACTTCCCCAAACTCTCCTAAGGACAAGATCTTCGAGAAGGTTATCAATCCCTATCGCACGGAAGTGCCGAAACACCCTCAATCTATCAAGATGAGCGAGGGGATGTTGCACATCCGTGATGTTGAGGGGCCTAAGAAGACCGGAAGCGTGGAGACGAGGCTCGAAGCAATGGAGCAACAAGTCTTCAAGTGCCAAGGGATGGTTGAGCGTGGACTCAACGCCAACCACACGATGATCACGGAGTTCACTAGCAATCACAAGATGGATGCCATTGATATTGGGAAACACCTCTCCAGGCTTTACGATAGGGTTTATCAACTTCAGGGCCAGATCTATGACCTGCAGAATCAAAACTATGAGTATGAGTACATATTTAAATCAATAAGGTTGGCTGCAGATTTGAGGATTCCGGCGACTCGTTCATCCTGCCATGATGGAGCACCTATGCCTTGGAAGACGGAGGATCAGACTACTCCGACAACAACACCACCATCACCACCAAAAGTAGACAACTAAGCATTGGTATGGGCAATCCCCTTGGCTTCTGCTAGGCTTGGTAGAGTTTTCCTGGTATCGTATCACCTTTATATCTTTTGCTTTTACCTTTGTTTTAGTTCTTTCCTTTTCAGTTTTTATTTCTTCTTTTAGAGGAATAAGTCTTTAGTTTATAGTTTGAGTCTTTTGCTTTTGACTCTCCCCCGTTGTATTCGAGCTTACGAGCTATATAATAAAGAGTGTCTTAGTCAAGGGCTTTGCTTTGTGCCATGATCAATAGTATGAAAAGAACGATAGCATGAAAGATCATGAGACGATCTTATGGAAAGTGATAACTTCACTTGGGACACGTATGATGATTGAAACTTGTTGAGAATAAATCAACATAGACATTAGTCATTGTTGCAATTAATAAGAAGTAATAAGGAAAGAGAGGTTCACATATAAATATATCATCTTAGACACTTTTTACAATTGTGAGCACTCACCAAACTATTACATGCCTAGGAGTAGATGTTGGACAAGGAAGACAATATAATGAATTGTGTTTGCTTAGTTCCAAACAATGTTTTTATGATTAGAGATCCCTTAGCATGTGACGATTGCTTCCACCTCCAACCAGTTTTGCCATGAGAGTCCACCATACCTACCTATGGATTGAATAAGATCCTTCAAGTAAGTTGTCATCGGTGCAAGCAATAAAAATTGCTCTCTAATATGTATGATCTATTAGTGTGTGGAAAATAAGCTTTGTACGAACCTGTGATGAGGAAGACATAAAAGCGACAGACTGCATAATAAAGTTCTTTATCACGGGAGGCAATATAAAGTGACGTTCCTCCGCACTAAGAGGACACGCATTCAAACCTCAAAAGCGCATGACAACCTCTGCTTCCCTCTGCGAAGGGCCTATCTTGTACCTTTACTTTTTATCCTTGTAAGAGTCATGGTGATCTTCACCAATTCCCTTTTTGCCTTTGTCTTAGCTACCGTCACATGCTTGGGAAAGATCTATATTCATATATCAACCTGGAGTTGAGTACTCATGCTTTATTGTTGTTGACTTTACCCTTGAGGTAAACCGTTGGGAGGCAATACTATAAGCCCCTATCTTCCTTTGTGTCCAGCTGAAACTTTGACACCATGAGTACCACGTGAGTTATAACAATTGTGGAAAACAAAAGAGATGATTGAGTATGTGGGTTTGCCTTACAAGCTCTTATTTGACTCTTTCTGATGTTGTGATAAATTGCAATTGCTTCAATGACTATGGATTATTGTTGGTTACTTCTCGGTAAGGTTTTTGCTTCATGCTTTGCTTTGTGAAGGAATTGTTACTTTCCCATAAGAATCTTTATGATATATTGTTGTTCTATGTGTGATAATGATGCCCTCATGTCCGTATTATGTTTTATCGACACCTTCGTCCCCAAACATGTGGACATGTTTATGGAACTGGGTTTCGCTTGAGGACAAGCGAGGTCTAAGCTTGGGGGAGTTGATACGTCCATTTTGCATCATGCTTTTATGTTGAAATTTATTGCTTTTTGGGCTGTTATATTACTTGTGGTACCATATTTATGCCTTTTCTCTCTTATTTTGCAAGAATTATTTGAAGAGGGAGAATTCAGGCAGCTGGAATTCTGGACTGGAAAAGGAGCAAATCCTAGTCCACCATTCTACACATCTCCAAATGCCCTAAAAATTTACGTGGATTTTTTCTGGAATATATTAAAAATACTGGGCGAAAGAACTACCGGAGGGGGGCTACCAGGGCCCCAAAAGCCCCCACTCCGCCACCACCCCCTAGTGGCGGTGGGCAAGCTTGTGGGCTACCTGAAGGCCCACTAGCCCCCGCTCTTTTGCTATATGATGCGTCCTGACGTGGAAACAATCATAAGGGAGCTTTTTCGTGGTTTCGCCGCCGCCACGGGGGGGGGGGGAACCTGAGCAGATCCAATCTAGAGCTCCGGCAGGATGATCCTGCCGGGGGAATTTCCCTCCCGGAGGGGGGAATCGTCGCCATCGTCATCACCAACACTCCTCCTGTCGGAGGGGAGACATCTTCATCAACATCTTCATCAACACCATCTCCTCTCCAATCCCTAGTTCATCTCTTGTAACCAATCTCCGTCTCGCAACTCCGATTGGTACTTGTAAGGTTGCTAGTAGTGTTGATTACTCTTTGTAGTTGATGCTTGTTGGATTATTTGGTGGAAGAGTTTATGTTCAGATCCTTGATGCTATACATTACACCTCTGGTCATGATTATGATTATGTCTTGTGAGTAGTTACTTTTGTTCCTGAGGACATGGGATAAGTCATGCTGATAATAGTCATGTGAATTTGATATCTGTTCGGTATTTTGATATGATGTATGTTGTTTTTCCTCTAGTGGTGTTATGTGAACGTCGACTACATAACACTTCACCATATTTGGGCCTAGAGGAATGCATTGGGAAGTTGTAAGTAGATGATGGGTTGCTGGAGTGACAGAAGCTTAAACCCCAGTCTATGCATTGCTTCGTGAGGGGCTAATTTGGATCCACTAGTTTAATGCTATGGTTAGACTTTGTCTTAATTCTTCTTTTGTAGTTGCGGATGCTTGCGAGAGAGGTTAATCATAAGTGGGATGCTTGTCCAAGTAAGGGCAGTACCCAAGCGCCGGTCCACCCACATATCAAACTATCAAAGTAACGAACGCGAATCATATGAACATGATGAAACTAGCATGACAGAAATCCCCGTGTGTCCTCGGGAGCGTTTTTCCTCCTATAAGACTTGTTCAGGCTTGTCCCTTGCTACAAAAGGGATTGGGCCACTTGCTGCACCGTTGCTACTACTTTTCACTTGTTACTCTTTGCTTGCTACGTTTCACCTCGCTACACAATCACCTGTTACCGCTATTTTTAGTGCTTGTAGTTATTACCTTGCTGAAATCCATCTATCAGAGCCTTCTGCTCCTCGTTGGGTTCGACACTCTTACTTATCGAAAGGACTACGATTGATGCCCTATAATTGTGGGTCATCATGCTACATCACCCTTTCCGCTTCGAGGGAACACCAACGTAAGGCTCCCAGGCCACGGGGGAATCCTTTGCATATTTGCCAAGGAAGTCCCTAAAGGCATAGCTGTAGCAGAAGGATTCCTGGCGCCGTTGGTGAGGAGTATCAAGACAAGAATAGTCTCCCGTCAGCACGTGTTTCTGGCACCGTTGGAAGGTCTTTTGTTGCAGTAGCAGGTAACTACAACTTGCAAGATCGGATCTAAAACACACATACATTGGTGACAACATAATAATTTCAGATATGATATCATGGCACTCGGGCCGTAGTGACAAGCATTAAGCATGACAAAGTAGTAGCAACATCAATCTAAGAACATAGTGGATACTAGGGATCAATCCCCGTCAAAACTAACTCGATTACCTGATAGATCTCATCCTACTTATCACCGCCCAGCGAGCCTACGAATAGATTACTCACGAACGATGAAGATCTTCATGGAATTGGAGAGGGATGAAGGTTGATGGTGACGATCGCGACGATCTCCTTGATCCAGAGCCCAAAACGGACTCGAGATCTGCCCTCCAAATGAAGAATAGGATGTGGCGGCGCCTCTGTGTCGCAAACGCGATGAAATCTTCTCTCTTGATTTTATCTGGGACGAAAGGGAATAAATAGAGCTGAGTTTGGGGGCGGCAGAGCCACGTGGGCCTCACAAGCTTGGTCGCCGTGGCCAGGGGGGGCGCGGCGACAGGGCTTGTGGCCCACTGGCCCGTCCCCTCCAGTGGATCTTTCTGCAGGTATTTTTCATATTTTCGAGAAATATTCTCCGTAAATTTTTAGGACGTTCCGAGAACTTCCATTTCTTCACAAAAACAACACCATGGCAATTCTGCTGAAAACGGCGTTAGTCCGGGTTAGTTCCATTCAAATCATGCAAATTAGAGTCCAAAACAAGGTCAAAAGAGTTTGGAAAAGTAGATACGACAAAGACGTATCAACTCTCCCAAGCTTAAAACCTTGCTTGTCCTCAAGCAACTCAGTTGACAAACTGAAAGAGAAAGAAAAACTTTGACAAACTCTGTTTGATCTTGTTGTTGCAACTATGTCTAACTCATAATCAGAATTTCGGCAAGATCACAAGTTAACCACATAAGCAAGTGACACAAAGGTCTCACGGTAAACTAATATCAATGGCATAATCAGCTAGCGAGCAAATAATAATGAGTTTCAGATACCAACAATTCAATCAAAACAAGCATGAAGCAATATGAATAGGTGGTATCTCGTAGCTCTTTTTGAGACTGCCAAACATAAATGCAGAGCACTTTCAAAGATCAAGGGCTGACTAAACATTGTAATTCATAGCAACGAAGATCCAGTCATAGTCATACTCAATATCAATCAAAAGGAAAGCATAAAAATGATAGAGGTGCTCTCTAATTGGTGCTTATATAAGAAGAGGATGACTCAACAGGAAAATAAATAGACAGGCCCTTCGCAGAGGGAAGCATTGATTTGTAGAGGTGCCAGAGCTCAAGCTTTGAAAACAGAGATAATAATTTTGGGTGGCATGCTTTCATTGTCAATGCAATGACCAAGATTTCTCAATATCTTCCATGCTACTCATGCTATAGGCGGTTCCCAAACAGAAAAGTAAAGTTTTAACTCCCCCACCACCAATCAATCACACTCCACGGCTAGCCGAATCCTCGGGTACCGTCCATACTAACATCAATCCGGGGGGAGTCTTGTTTTACAGTTACGTTTTCGATTTAAGCGTGGAACTGGGCATTCCAATTACCGGCCCCTTTCTCGCGAATGAAAGTGAATAAACACATGTCGAGGATAACACGCCTAACATGGAAGATACCAATAGCCCCCTGTCACCACATGAGCGGTTCGGGCATGCAAAACAGATTATTTCTTGAAGGTTTAGAGAATGACCCACAAGTATAAGGGATCAATCGTAGTCCTTTCTATAAGTAAGAGTGTCGAACCCAACGAGGAGAAGAAGGCTCTGATAGACGGATTTCAGCAAGGAAATAACTGCAAGCACTAAAAGTAGAGGTAACAAGTGATTGTGTAGCGAGGTGAAACGTAGCGAGCAAAAAGTAACAAGTAACGAGTTGTAGCAACGGTGCAGCAAGTGGCCCAATCCCTTTTGCAGCAATGGACAAGCCTGAACAAAGTCTTATAGGAGGAAAAACGCTCCCGACGACGCACGGGAATTTCTGTCATGCTAGTTTCATCATGTTCATATGATTCGCGTTCGTTACTTTGATAGTTTGATATGTGGGTGGACCGGAGCTTGGGTACTTCCCTTGCTTGGACAAGCATCCCACTTATGATTAACCTCTCTCGCAAGCATCCGCAACTACAAAAGAAGAATTAAGACAAAGTCTAACCATAGCATTAAACTAGTGGATGCAAATCAGCCCCTCACGAAGCAATGCATAGACTGGGGTTTAAGCTTCTGTCACTCCAGCAACCCATCATCTACTTACTACTTCCCAATGCCTTCCTCTAGGACCAAATATGGTGAAGTGTTATGTAGGCGACGTTCACATAACACCACTAGAGGAAAAACAACATACAACATATCAAAATACCGAACGAATATCAAATTCACATGACTATTATTAACATGACTTATCCCATGTCCTCAGGAACAAAAGTAACTACTCACAAGACATAATCATAATCATGACCAGAGGTGCAATGAATAGCATCAAGGATCTGAACATATACTCTTCCACCAAGTAATCCAACAAGCATCAACTACAAAGAGTAATCAACACTACTAGCAACCTTACAAGTACCAATCGGAGTTGCGAGACGAAGATTGGTTACAAGAGATGAAGTAGGGATTGGAGAGGGGATGGTACTGATGAAGATGTTGATGAAGATGCCTCCCCTCCGACGAGAGGAGTGTTGGTGATGACGATGGTGATGATTTCCCCCTCCGGGAGGGAAGTTTCTCCGAGAGGATAGTCCTGCCGGAGCTCTAGATTGGATCTACTCAAGTTCCGCCACGTGGCGGCGGCAAAACCACGAAAAAGCTCCCGATTGATTTTTTTTCCAGACCAGGACGCTTCATATAGCAAAAGAGGGGGGCTAGTGGGCCTTCAGGCAGCCCACAAGCCTGCCCTGCGCCACAAGGGGGGGTGGTGGCGGTGGGCAAGCTTGTGGAGCCCTGGTGGCTCCCCTCCGGTAGTTCTTTCGCCCAGTATTTTTAATATATTCCATAAAAAATCCACGTAAATTTTCAGGGCATTTGGAGATGTGCAGAATAGTGGACTAGGATTTGCTCCTTTTCCTGTCCAGAATTCTAGCTGGTTGAAGTCTCCCTCTTCAAATAAACCTTGCAAAATAAGAGATAAAAGCCATAAATATGGTACCACAAGTAATATAACATCCCAAGAAGCAATAAATATCAACATGAAAGAATGATGCAAAATGGACGTATCAACTCCCCCAAGCTTAGACCTCGCTTGTCCTCAAGCGAAAACCAAGTTCCATAAACATGTCCACATGTTCAGGGACGAAGGTGTCGATAAAAGATAATACAGACATGAGGGCATCATGATCACACATAGAACAACAATATATCATAAAGATTCTTATGGGAAAGTAACAATTCCTTCACAAAGCAAAGCATGAAGCAAAAACTTTACCGAGAAGTAACCAACAATAATCCATAGTCATTGAAGCAATTGGAATTTATCACAACATCAGAAAGAGTCAAATAAGAGCTTGTAAGGCAAACCCACATACTCAATCATCTCTTTCGTTTTCCACAATTGTTACAACTCACGTGGTACTCATTATGTCAAAGTTTCAGCTGGACACAGACGAAGATAGGGGCTTATAGTTTTGCCTCCCAACCATTTACCTCAAGGGTAAAGTCAACAATAATAAAGCATGAGTACTCAAATCCAAGTTGATATATGAATATAGATCTTTCCCAAGCATGTGACGGTAGCCAAGACAAAGGCAAAATGGGAATTGGTGATGATCACCATGACTCTTACAAGGGTAAAAAGTAAAGGTATAAGATAGGCCCTTTGCACAGGGAAGAAGAGGTTGTCATGCACTTTTGAGGTTTGAATGCGTGTCCTCTTAGTGCGGAGGAACGTCACTTTATATTGCCTCCTGTGACAAAGAACTTTATTATGCAGTCTGTCGCTTTTATGTCTTCCTCATCACAGGTTCGTACAAAGCTTATTTTCCACACACTAATAGATCATACATATTAGAGAGCAATTTTTATTGCTTGCACCGATGACAACTTACTTGAAGGATATTATTCAATCCATGGGTAGGTATGGTGGACTCTCGTGGCAAAACTGGTTGGAGGTTTATGGATGCACAAGTAGTATCTCTACTTGGTGCGGGAGTTTTGGCTAATATGAGGTGGAAGCAATCGTCACATGCTAAGGGATCTCTAATCATATAACATTGTTTGGAACCAAGCAGACACAATTCATTATGTTGTCTTCCTTGTCCAACATCTACTCCTAGGCATGTAATAGTTTGGTGAGTGCTCATAATTGTAAAAAGTGTCTAAGATGATATATTTATATGTGAACCTCTCTTTCCTTATTACTTCTTATTAATTGCAACAATGACTGAGGTCTATGTTGATTTATTCTCAACAAGTTTCAATCATCATACGTGTCATAAGTGAAGTTATCACTTCCCATAAGATCGTCTCATGATTTTTCATGCTATCGTTCTTTTCATACTTTTGATCATGGCACAAAGCAAAGCCCTTGACTAAGACACTCTTTATTATATAGCTCGTAAGCTCAAATACAACGGGGGAGAGACAAAAGCAAAAGACTCAAACTAAAAACTAAAGACTTATTCCTCTAAAAGAAGAAATAAAAACTGAAAAGGAAAGAACTAAAACAAAGGTAAAAGCAAAAGTTATAAAGGTGATACAATACAGGGGCAACTCCCCCAAGCTTGGCAGAAGCCAAGGGGATTGCCCATACCAATGCTTAGTTGTCTTCCTTTGGTGGTGATGGTGGTGTTGTTGGAGTAGTCTGATCCTCCGTCTTCCAAGGCATAGGTGCTCCATCATGGCAGGATGAACGAGTCGCCGGATTCCTCAAATCTGCAGCCAACCTTATTGATTTAAATCTGTACTCATACTCACAGTTTTGATTCTACAGGTCATAGATCTGGCCCTGAAGTTGGTCAACCCTATCGTAGAGCCTGGAGAGGTGTTTCCCAATATCAATGGCATCCATCTTGTGATTGCTAGTAAACTCCGTTATCATCGTGTGGTTGGCGTTGAGTCCACGCTCTACCATCCCTTGGAACTTGAAGACTTGTTGCTCCATTGCTTCGAGCCTCGTCTCCATGCTTCCGGTCTTCTTAGGCCCCTCAACATCACGGATGTGCAACATCCCCTCGCTCATCTTGATAGATTGAGGGTGTTTCAGCACTTCCGTGAGGTAGGGATTGATGACCTTCTTGAAGATCTTGTCCTTAGGAGCATTTGGGGAAGTCATGATGATCTTGATCTACGGCAGAAACAAGCTCGAAACGAAAATAGACAAATTGGTTGTAAATATCCCGAGCTACCATATCTCACTGGACACACCCAGTAACCAAAGGCTCCCTAGTTGCCGCAGGAGTGAGTAACGACCATGTACGTATCGACGCCGATGCCCTGTATAGTACCTGCAAAAAATTTATAGTTGTTTGCCTGTTAAAAGTCATGTCATTCATGCAGTTCCATATAGCCCAAAGCAATGCACATACTCCTATACGAACATGTTTAGCAATATGTATGTCCACTCCATTCAGCCACGTCCCAAACAGTGTCTCAATGCTATCCGAAGGACTAATATTAAAAGCTATACGAACTGTCTGCCATAATTTTTTTGCAAGCGGACAATGGAGAAAAAGGTGTTTGATAGATTCATCCTGGTCGCAAAAGCTACAACGCATACTTCCCGTTCAATTTTGTTTTGCCAGATTATCCCTAGTAAGAATCACCTTCTTGTGAACAAACCACATGAATACTTTGATTTGTAGGGGCACTTTGACTTTGTAGATATGAATGGACTTAGAGACTGGTGTTGTGTCAATCAAGTTCAAATACATTGATTTGACTGTGAAGATGCCATTAGTTGTTAGCTTCCAATGAAGCCTCTCAGACTCAGCAAATAATCGAACATCCATGAGTCTTCTGACTAAATGTAACCAAGCCTCCCACCGATGACCTACTAAAGCTCTACGGAATTGAATATTTAGAGGAGTAAACTGTAATATTGTGGCAACGTATACCTCCTTACGTTGGACAATATTATAAAGAGCAGGATATTGAATGGTTAGAGGCGTCTCCCCCAACCAAGTATCCTCCCAGAATCTCGTAGACTCTCCACTTCCAATGATAAATTTAGCTCCATGGAAAAAGGCCGATCTCATTTTCATCAAGCCTTTCCAGAATGGTGAATCATTGCGTCTGACTGTGACCTGGGCCAAGGTTTTAGACTATAGGTACTTATTACGCAAAATTTGTATCCACAGACCCTCTGTCTCTACAGATAACCTGAACAGCCATTTACTGAGCACACATCTGTTCTTTACCTCTAAATTCTCAATCCCCAGTCCTCCCTGTTCCTTTGGTCTGCAAATAATATCCCACTTCGAAAGCCTGTATTTCCTCTTAACTTCATCACTCTGCCAAAAGAAGCAGGATCGATAAAAGTCCAGCCTTTTGCGTACCCCTACCGGTATCTCAAAGAAGGACAAAAGGAACATTGGCATACTCGTAAGCACCAAGTTAATCAATATTAGCCGTCCTCCGTAAGACAAAAGCTTTCCCTTCCATGAGCTTAGCTTTTTCTCGAACCGATCTTCAATACACTTCCACTCTTTGTTTGAAAGCTTACGGTGGTGAATTGGTATACCTAGATAACTGAACGGTAGGCTTCCCAATTCAATGTTGTGAAAATTAATTTTCAATCCTGACAACTGTTCGAAAATACAAAGAATAAGTTTCATATTTCTTGCCTTTGCCATATCATGTTCCATAAACAAGATAGTATCATCGGCGTATTGTAGAATAGACACACCACCATCCACTAGATGTGCTATTAGTCCACCTACCCGGCCTTTCTCCTTAGCCCTTCCTATCAACACTGCCAGCATATCCGCAACTATATTAAATAGGATAGGGGACATTGGGTCTCCCTGTCGGAGCCCTTTTAGCGTTTGAAAGTAATGTCCAATATCATCATTAACTTTAATTCCAACGCTACCTTTTTGTACGAAGGATTGGACGTGCTTCCTCCATATCTCGTCAAATCCCTTCATACGTAAGGCCTGTTGTAAGAAAGGCCATTTAACCTTGTCATAAGCTTTCTCAAAATCCACCTTGAAGATAACCCCGTCTAGTATCTTCGAGTGGATTTCATGCAGGGTTTCATGCAGGACAACCACACCCTCTAGTATGTTTCTACCTGGCATGAAAGTCGTCTGACTCGTCTATACCACAACATGCGCAATCTGCGTTAATCTATTTGTCCCAACTTTTGTAAATATTTTGAAGCTCACATTATGCAGGCAAATAGGCCTGAATTGTTCAATGCGCACCACCCCCTCCTTCTTTGGCAACAACGTGATTGTCCCAAAGTTTAGGTGGAAAAGCTGCAAGTGTCCATTAAACAAATCCTGGAACATCGGAAGTAAGTCACCCTTAATAATGTGCCAACACCTTTTATAGAACTCAGCCGGGAACTCATCTGGTCCAGGCGCTTTGTTGTTCTTCATTTGTGATATAGCCTCAAACACCTCTTTCTCCGTGAATGGTGCGATTAATATCTCATTCTCGTCAGTCCCGAGTCGAGGAATATCATCCACCATATGCTCATCCATGGACACATAATTGTCATCCGGAGCTCCAAACAGTTTCTTATAATATTCCATGATATACAATTTTAGGTTTTCGTGCCCTACAATTGTACCTTCATCTTGCTGCAGTTGGAATATTTCTTTCTTTCTGTGTTTTCCATTCGCAATGAGATGAAAATACTGTGTGTTGTCATCACCTAATATGACATGTCGTGCCTTCGCTCGAAGAGCCCATTTCAACTCCTCCTCTTTGAGAAGCTGCTTGAGATCTTGCTCAGCTGCCGCTCTAGATGCCCTCTCATTGTCATCTAACATCGTGATTTCGGCCTTTAAGTCTAGGCTATTTATAAGATTGAGTAATCTTTCTTTCTCCATCTTATATTTGCCACTCTCATGTTTTGCCCAACCCCTAAGGAACTGCCTCAGGTTTCTGATTTTATTTTGCCATCTATCAAAGTTCGACCTTCCCCCTATGTCCCTAGCCCATTCTCTAGCTATGAGATTCATAAATCCTTCTCTCTCAAACCATGCTACCTCGAAAGAGAAAGTATTTTTATTACCTGCGTGTGTTGCTTCCCCTGAGACAACAAGCAGTGGGGTATGCTCAGAAATCGCTCTTGGCAACGCTCTTACTGTCACTAGAGGGAATTTCTGCTCCCAATCCATACTAGTGAGTACCTGATCCAACTTATCAATTGTTGGATTGGGCAAGCTGTTTGCCCAAGTAAATTTTCTGCATGAGAGCTCTATCTCTCACAGGTCTAGACTCTCGATAATTGTATTAAACATGAATGACCACCTGCCATCGAAGTTATCGTTGTTTTTCTCATCTCTGTGCCTAATGGTATTAAAGTCGTCCCCAACTAAGATTGGAATCGTCTCGGCTCCACACACCCGTCCTAGGTCAGCCAAGAAGTCCATGTTAAGTTCTGGCTGGGCAGCTCCGTACACTGCGACGAGTGCCCATTGGAACCCATCTTCCTTCGAGCGCACCCTAAATTTGACGGCGAAGTCGCCATACACTACGTTTCGGACTTCGAGCGTCTCACACCTTACACCAAGTAAGATCCCTCCAGATCTTTCTCTTGGTGGTAAATAGTGCCAATCAAAATCAATTCCACCAGAGAGAGTGCTAAGGAATTGTGACGTAAAATTATCTTTATCGGTTTCCAAAAGTGCAATAACATCCAGCTTGTGTTCAAGTGTTGTTTCCACAAGAAATCTTGTTTTAGCCAAGTCCGCTAGACCTTTGTTATTTCAGAAGATTCCTTTCATGTTTCATCATAGAATTTTTTTGCAGTCTTTAGTCTTGCGCTTCTGCGAACCGCAGATTCAGGATAGACCTTCCTCTTCCAGGGGCGTTTTGGCCTAACCTGAGCAATCATCGTGTCCATATAACTGGATTCAGATTGTGCGCAAGTATGTGGTTGCGAAGGAGCCATATACCCCACCGAACGTGATACTTCTACGTCTTCAGGCATCAAAGATGGCGGCGTAAGGTCCTCACATAGACCCTGTAACGCCTCCATCCCTAATGCATTAATGTCCGAGTCACTCATTGGTTTTACTGCCGCAATATTTTTAATCATGTCTATAGCCCGCTCGGCTTCTAAGTCTAAGAGATCATTCACTGATTTTGATACCTCCTTGCTATTATTACCTAGAGATACCCCGAGGTCTTTTGCATTTAAAATAATATCATCATCAGAAAAATGTAGAATAGAACAACTCGCATTGATGGACATACCTGAAGTAGCCTCAATGTCACCAAGCATGGCACGGCCCATCTGCAAATCATCGACGTCTGGCTGAGTCTAGAGACCCATACTCGTCCGCTTGTCTCCCGTCGCCGGGTTGGGGATCCCTCCAAAGGCAATAACCTCCTCCGCGGTGGGTCCCGTCAGTCCGTGGTCTCCTGCCTCCTGTCTGATGGGGCTAGTTCGCGCTGCGCCAGCAAACGCGCGGTCACCCATCTCGTGACTGGGCGAGCGAGCTTGCACATCAGCTCCGCCCCCAACACTCGCACCCCTAGCTGGGCTATGGTCACCTACCACGCCCCCAGCAGAACGCCGTAAGAACACAACTGTTGGGGTATGGCCTCCTGCCAGCCTCCCAACCGCATCCGAAGCCGCAGAAAGAACGTGTGGTTTAGGATACCCACTCTGCCCGTCCGTCGTCGTGAGTGAGGATGAGCGATGTACCTGACCCTGGTGGCCGGACTGTGGGGGAGAGCTCTTGAACCTCCGCGGCCGGACCTCCTCCGGCGTTGATCTCGCGGAAGGCGGCTGCACCCCCAATGCCTTCGGAGTGACATGCGGAGATAGTGGTGGAAGCTCCTGCTCCACCAGATCATCCGAGGAACAAAGATAATATATTGGGGTTATGGGTCCTATATATATTTAGCATCCACAATTTGTTTCCAAATTTTGCCATCGTCTAGGTGGTATCTCTTGACCCAAGAGGCAAGCAATCATAGGTCCGTATCAGATATGTTGGTTATACCCAAACACCCATACTCTTTTCTAATAGTCAAAGACCCCCAAGCAGCCAAATGATATTCGTGATGGCCCTCATAGCTAGTCACCCCAAAAACGTTGAGCTAACTAAGAATTGATATAAGTGTCAACCCATTTAGAGAATTTAATTATATATACCAATAAGATAAGAAGGAATAGTAAAAAAATAAGCTTGAAGCAAAATGAGTCTTTTACCAAAAGTGAAAAGCCTACCCTCTACAACCTGTTGCTGCTTTAACAATTTTTATGAACTACTGGCTGGAGATTGATGCACAGGGCCTCCTGGGTATTTAATTGGGAAACAAATGAGTTTACAGCCTAAGGATTGGACAAAGATTGCTACGGCAAGTTTGATGCTCGATGCATAGACGAAACAAAACTACACAAGACCGAGGTGGAATTAAAACTGTAAACTAGCATTGCTTTAGAAATTTATAATTGCCCCGGGCGCCACGGCTGAGAATCCAAGACCTCCATTGGCTTACCTGACGGAGGAACGAGCCGGCTTGCTTCTCATTCTCATCACAGCGGATCCAGGTACGTGCACGTTGTCAATTAATTCATCTCCACCTTTTATCATCTGCCTTTTCTCCACGAATTCGTGCTATATATCACTTTTTTCTTCCCGAATTCGTACTATCATTTTTTTCTCCACGAATTCATACCACTTATTTTCTTTCCAATATTTGTTTTTGGACCCGGGTATCTCATCTAGTGAATGTCAGATTTTTAGGCATGGCAAGTTGTGTTTGCCCAGGATGACAAGTTCAGTTGTGAGCATGGCAAATCCGTCTCAAGTCATCTTTTGCAATGAAATTGTCGTGCTTGTAAACTAAATTTGTTATCCTCGCACCAATATAAATCGCCATGAAAAATGTTGGGTGATTTGCCATGTCTAAATATCCGATGTCGAACTTTTTTGCATTTACGTTGTTTTTTTCGCACAAAGAATTATCTAAGCTTGCTCATAGATCATTTGTTTAAAATATTTGATTTTAACTCCACTACATTTCTTCTGCGGATAAATCATAGTATGATCTTTCCATACATAATGGTTTAGATATTATTCACAAAAGTTCCAATGAAATTTCCAAACCCACAGTGATAATTTCATCTAGTACTAGTAGTTAGTACTGTTAATTGGGCCAAAATCACGTCTAGACAGCTGGTGCCGCTAGTCACATTCGTTTGCAATTTCCACTGCATGTGTATGTTGTGGATCCGACCGCCATCGCTCTTGTTGCGCAGGCGAGTTGTTTCGGCCGGCCGTTCCATCGTGGCATGCGGCCGCCGGCACGCAGGTGATGCCGACACATGCAGGACACGCGGCCACGGCGTCAGTCAGCCGGGGAGGCAAAATTTTGTGTCTTGACCTTTTTAGGAAAGTTGATCGAGATTGATCCTCCTCGTTTGTAAAAAAATTAAGATTTGATCATTTTTCTCATGTCAGGGACCATGATGATAGGGTATAACTGTCTGCTGTCAAGGCCCTTGACGGTAAGAAACTTATCCACGCCAGCATGACGCACACTTACCATCAAAGATGCCGGCGGTAGCCTGTATAATTCTACCGTCAAGGTGCCCGATAGTATGTAGGTGTGAACACGTATTGTATTCGATACTTAAGAAAATTTTACGGTAGAACATGCATCCTACCGTCAGTGACCTCGACGATAGGTTGTTATACCCTACCGCAGGGGCGGACCTAGGATAAAAACCGAGTGGGGGCACCCAACTATAAAAAAGCTCTCGAACATGTTTACACATAAGCTTATTTTCATGTAAGTAATAAGATATTTCATTCAAGTTTCAAAGAAAGAATACTTATACAATAGTAACACAACAAGTTATCAATAAAGTGAATATACCTTGCAAAAAGACTTTATTTCCCAATACTTCATATTTTGCAAAAGAGACTATTCCTCTCTAATATAAATGCCGTTCTCTGTAAAGAGAAAGCACATATTAGTATTAGCCATCAAAATAGTATTGGAGATGGTAAACACACAAAAGGTGTAAGGTATTGGATCATTACAATTCATTCCTCGCACGGCGATCTTTCATCTTATGTAAACGATCAACAATCACTTCATTATTATTAGTAATATTATCCAACAGGCCCTTTTCCACGAAGCAAATTAGGTCATGGCTCAAGTAAGCATCACCAATTTTGTTATGCAAACCATTCTTAACAATCTTCATTATCTTTCGTCTTCCATATCAGATAATTGAAGTACTAATTGCAAAAATCCAGATACAAAACATGCTAGTAGTAGCATACTAACAGCTTAGTACTAGTAACAGAACGACTTACCGGAATGAATTGCACAGATAATTCTCATATGGTACAAATTAACCTACTAGTACACGTAATCAAATAATTTCCAGTTAGAACCAACGGTACAGGTATAAATTGAATATTTTCATTTGATTTTATATAGAACATAACAAGGAATCAACTGACGAATAAGAATCGGATGTTCAGGATAACAAATCGAGAAGTACCTTGGTGTTTACCTAGGGGAGTTTAGGATTTGGGGACGAGGCGATGAATAAGCTTGGGGATGAACATGGATTGCTGCTGCAGACCTGCATAGCCGAGCTACTTAGACCGTAGACCAGCGGTCGCGCCGCAGCTGCCGACGGCTGGTGACAAGGTGGCAGGGCGGGTGTCGGTCGAGCGGCGGCTGGCGACTAGGCGGCAGGGCGGGTGGTAGTCGAGTGGGCAGCCGTCGAGCCAGGATCGACCAGTCCTCGAGACCACGAAGCAGGCGGTGGCTGACAGTTCGGTTCTTCGTTTAATCATTTTTAGCTATTACTAGTTGATCTCCTAGGAATCGAAGCGGCAAGCATCAGCTCGCATTAATCTCTGTATGATGCAGGACATGTCCTAGGCCCTGTTTGGATACTCTAACTCGGTTAGAGGTTAGAGTTAGATTCTAACCCTAAACTAACTCTAACCAAAGAGGTGTTTGGATGGAAGGGTTAGATTACCAATAAATGCACTTTTTTCAATCATTTGGCTCCTTTATCTAGGATTTTGTGTGATGGAGGAAGAGAGAAAAGTAACTTTTTCTGGTCCCCACCCAACTCTACCCTAAAAAAGCACCTCTTGGATGAGTTAGATTTTTTAAGTGGGTTAGATGCATCTAACCAACTCTAACCCATCCTGTTTGAATTTTTGAGGGTTAGATGAGTTCAATCTAACCAACTCCAACTCTAACCCTAGGATCCAAACAGGGCCCTAAAAATCGAAGCGGCAAGCGGCCGCTCGCATTAATCATTGTATGATGCATGACATGCAGGCCTTTTTTCTCTCGATTTGGTTTGCTTTTTTAATGAGCTTTTCCACAAGAGTCGAAGGGAGTGGGGGCACCTGCTGTGATTCGACCGGGGGCCTGCTGGCCAGGATCGTATGTTTATACATGGACAACACAAAATTGAGTGGGGTCCTGGGCCCCCACTCACTATAACGTGCGTCCGCCCCTGCCCTATCGTCATGGACCCCGGTTGTAGGAAAATGGTCGAATTCTGAAATTTATAGAAACCAGGGCGAGATCTAGATCAACTTTAATAAAAGGGTCAAAACATGAAATTTAGCAGGCCGGGACGACTGTTTTGTCCGTTTACGCTTGCAAAACTGCTCGTAATGTCCAGTTTCGACCACCTGGCCGCCGCATCTTAAACCATATGTCCGGTTTTGGACTTCAAAAATGAAAAAAGACATTGTGAAATTATTAAAATGGCATATATTACAATAAAACTTAAAAGTTCACAAAAGACACGGCCTCACATTTGAACTAAACTTAGAACCAAAAAAAGCTAGATCTGCCCGCCGCCACTGTGGCTGCCTATGATGTCGCTGTTGATGTTGTGTCATCTTCATGCGTTGCCGTCCTCATCCTTGTCGTCCACCATGAGGTCGACGTAGGGAGGCGGTTGCCAGAGTTGTGGGATCGCGGCCCCCAACCTGGGTGGGCGCGACCTCAGGCTGCCATTGTGCGGCACGCTGCAGTGGTGACCAACAACGCCATCGGGGCCGGCGGTTCTGTCGGTAGTGGCGAGGGTGTGCTGCAGGACACCGTGGTCGTCCACGACCACTCCTGACCATACAAGGTCGGGTTCCACACCGGGGTGGACGGTTGGTCCTGCATCACCTCGTCCTTCACCTCATGCTTCATGTCCACCTCGACGAAGTAGACATCGCCGGCGGCCGAGAGCCGTGTCATCTCTCCCAGGCCCTCCCACTCCTCCTCCTGCAGGCGCTTGAACTCCCTCTCAGTGTCCTTCATCATGGCGTGCACCAACCGCTCCTCCTCATCGAAGGTCATCGTGGGAGGTGATGGCAGCGGCGGGGCGAAGAGGGGTAGAGCATCGTCGTTAGTCCGCACAACTGCGTACGGCCGGGCACTCTGGGTGGCCTCGATGTGTGCAAATGCAGCTCACGGGTCGGGCTACGAGTACGGCTGAAAAAGAACGTTTGCTGGTGCATGTCATGGTCGTCCTGGAATCAAGTTTCCTAGAGCGGTGAGTCCGTGTTGTACCTGATGGCGCGGGATCCTAGCTCGCCCGTGGTTGATCTCGTGGAGACGGATGTGACCACTCGCTGGGACGGCTAGGATAGGCACCTGAACCAGGGCTTAGATACCACCACTTGTTAGCTGCATTGAGATTTTCTCCGAAGAGGACAGGTGAACCATTATATAGTACTAGCTGATAAGTATTTCTCTCAGTAAAAACTAAGGTTACCAAATGAATAGGAGAAAACTAAGAGTATCCACGTCAAGAGCAATCTTATCCATGTTCCTAGCCATATCGTCAAATTTATGTAGTTTTTCTTCTACCATAGTGTTGAAATGTTTTGAGAACTAATAAATTCTATAATTGTATTCTCAAGATTAGAATGTATCCTATTATTATTATTGGATGAATTACCATAGGAATTGCCATAATTATTAGAGGAGTTACCGGGATTTAATCTAGGATTGGAATTCCCTCTATACACATTGTTGTTGAAATTATTCTAGAGACAAAATTCATATCAACAACATAATTATTTTGATCAAGCAAAGTAGATAGTGACACGTCACTGGGATCAACATGTGCATTCTTATTACTCCCTCTGTCCCGGTGTATAAGTCATCTTACGAAAACCAAATAATACCAAAATAGTTAGACATAGTGCATTAACTTTCATCTCATTTCTTGTTTTTTGACATTAATAGAGGAATCAACCAATAATAGACGTGGGACGTGTATGTTTTTAATGACTTGACACTAACTAGCACGACATGTAGTGGTCAATTCATTGCATGCAATGGTATTAGTTAGCAAATTAGCATAGATTTCTCTCATTTTCCTCTTTGTCTTGGTCACGGTGCACAACCTAAGATGACTTATACACCGGGACGGAGGAGTAGCAAACATATTCATAAGAGCTTCCATTTTATCACTTAAGGTAGCGATTTCTTCAACAAAATTTACCTTCTTACTAGTTGGAACTTGCTCGGTATGCCACTGAGAGTAAATTGTCATGATATTATCCAGAAGTTTTGTAGCTTCTCCCAATATAATTTCCATGAATATACCACCTACAGAAGAATTCAGAAGATTTCGGGAACAAAGTTTAGTCCCTCATAGAATTTTTGTATTATCATCCATAAACTTAAGCTATGAGTGGGACAATTTCTAAAATAAATTCACATATATTCTAAAATAAATCTCCGTAAAATTTTATCGTGTTTGAACTTTGTTTGATATGGTTTTTTTGCAAAATACAAATACATGCAAAACGAAAAATGACACTGGACACTACATTAATATGTTAATCCAAGAAAATGATATAAATTATTCGCAAAAGTATGTGGAAGTGGTAAGATAATCGCATTAAAAACCAAAAATATAGATAACTTGAAGATCGTATCATGTACGAGTAAGAGCAACAAGTGGAGGATCAGCGGCAGCAATCTGTCTAGATAGGCTAGGAAATTATTTGGGTCGCTCAGCCTTGGTTGTTGCTGGAGTTGTTGATCTAGCGACGTTGGAGGTGATTGCATGCAGAGAGGCTATTTCTTTATAGAAAGACCTTCAGCTACACAACTTTTTTTATCACATCAGATTCTAAACAAGTTGTGAACGATATTCACAAAGGAAACCAAGGAGCATATGGTCCCAGAATAAGTCAAATCGACACTAGACCTTCTCCTCTTTTACTTTTACTTTTACTTTTAATAGTCGTGCGGTCAATATTGACGCACATAGATTAGCAAAGTTTGCCATTTCTTCAGCTCAGGAGCCACATGTATGGTTTGGCCTGCCTCTGACCCGATGTGTATCCCATACTATGTGAACTTTCATTAATAAAGTTGGCTTTACCCTTAAAAAAGTTAAGGCTTTCTTTGGTTTGAAGGAATTTCGTAGGAATTCTATAGGATATGATTCTTCTAGCAATATTTCATTTAGAGCCCTTTGGTTTATAGGAATGGATTCCTATTTCTACATAGGATTGGTTCCTATCTTCTATATTTCAAAGGAAAATAAACATGATCCTAAACACCGTGGAAAAATTTGTATGATGTGAACCAAATTACATTTTTTCCTATTCCTACTCATACGATTCAAGATACATGTCACCTCATTTTCTACAAGTTTTCTATTCCAATGATAATCTGACCCTATGAACCAAAGAAGTCCTAATTTGATATTGCCGCCCCCGCCGCCTTGACCTCTCTACCACCTTCCCACTTCCTCCGGTTACCTCGTTCTTCGCGAACACCCTACGCTACCCTTGTCTCTCTTTCTATATATATCAGCAAGTGACAGAACCATATTTTTAACCAAGAACAAATAGAATGCTGTGATAAAATAGCATGGCCCTTATAACATGCATGCTACTAGCGTCCTATATCGAGCTATAGAATGATATTAGCGAGACATTGGGCATTGACTTATTTTTCGGCAAAGGATGAATCTTATTGGATCAAAATGAAACATCAAGAAGATACAAACTCCAAGAACACACACCTGGCCTCTGCATAGCTAGGATACACACAGCCAAAACCAGCACACACATGAAAAAGTTGTCGACAAATAGCAAAGTCATGTAATATAGAAGCTATGCATAGACAAAGAAAAAGAAAAATCAAAGCAACCAGATCTGTAATTGGAAAATTACAACAATAATCATACACGCACCAACCATATCATAACACCATATGGATGGCGAGATTCTTCAGTAGCAACACCTTCACAAAGGAGCAACTATCAATCGCCACAGTCACTGGATCCAACTATCATATGTTTAAATCTAGGTTTTCACCCTGAAAAATAAGTCTAAGCGTATCCGAACCATGCTTTCAACAGGGTAACAACACAAACATTGCCCTTGCCTGGTGTAAGCAACACGGGCCGGATCTAGGCTTTCACTTTGGAACTCAAGACCGGGTGCTTGCGTAGCACCGTCATAGATGTCACTTATCTGTTGTCACCACCACTTTTGATCCATTGTCGCTGCATAACTATTCCTTTGTGTCATGTCGTCATCAGTAGTTTGTGTAACCCACAGAAGTCAACCACTAGAAGCGTCACGAAGTGGTCACCGCAATCCACAACAAGTTCATCGCCGGCTCGCCACAACGATATCACAACACATTCCCGTCGACTACCGCCTCACCGAAGAGAGCCTTGTCCATACCCGTCGGCCTACAGACCGACCTGATCGGAACTGAAGTGCAGCCATCGCTAGATCAGGGGTGCACAACTGTCGGATCGACACGACACTTTCCGATCCAGGACGGAAGCACCAATGCCAATAGTAGTTGACCACCTCCATACGTCACCAAACAACACCGTAAACGAAAAAGCTTGCCCCTGCAACGCCCCCTCGAAAATGCTAAACATACGGACACTTACATGAGTTTTATGGAGACCTTCCCTCTAATACTCTCCATCCCCCCTGATTTTCAGGTGGGTGGGCCACTCCTTTACCTTAATCCAATGCTAATTTGACACCGCAAACCCAGTCCGTAAAACCCCCGTATGGGTCCGTCGATGTAGCATTACCGACGCTCCCTCCCCCGGGCAGCGGCGTGACCCCGTCCTCCAGCCCTTCTCTCCACCCTCCACCTCGTCGCCGCCACCGGTCGGAGCCGCCAGGGCAAAGCCCCTCACAGTGGTTGGCGGCCGGGCACCTTCTCCCCTGTCCCCTAGGGGGCGGTGGGTGCGGGACTCCCTGCCGGGGCGGAGGCGCCGGGCATACGCGGGACTCGATGGCGCGGCGACCGCTGCTCCGGGCAGCGGCGTGCTAACTGATGCGGGGTGGCGGCTGCATCCCGGGTCGGCATCCTTCAGCGAAATCTGGATCCGGGGGGCCTCGGGCGACTGCTACTGGCCAACCCGCGACAGGGGAGGTGCACACCTACGCGCGACGACTAGCTAGTCTTGTCCTGTAGGGGTGGGGCCGAGGGTGGCTTTGGCCACAGGCTGCAGTCTCGCCCTCGTCGGTTGTAGCTAATGGCGGTGATGGTGCTCTGCCAGGTTGGGGATGCTCAAGCTCTCTGTGTATAAGGGCGGTGGTGCGGTCCTGTGGGGACTTCAACAACACGACACCGGGGTCCTGCAGGCGGCGTAGGGTGGTGGCGTTGCCCCCCCCTTCTCTTGGATTGGATGTGGACCGACGGTACGTGGGGCTGCGCGGGTGCCATTGGTCCAGGTCTAGGGTTCTCGCTCGGGCGGGCTTGTTCATGGCATGGGACGTTCTAAGCTGGTTCTTGTAACGCCCAAGATGCGATCCCATCCTTATTTTGGCGCGAGTGTCTCGACAGGGATAGAAGCGCATCTCGTCGTTTCGCAAGAATGGATATCGTTACAAGTACATGTACTGAAGAGAAGAGTATATGGAATTGGCTTACAATCGCCACAAGCTACATCAGAGTCACATCGATACATTACATACAATCGCCATGAAGAAGAGCAGGGTCCGACTACGAACGAAAACAAACGATAAAAGAACGACGTCCATCCTTGCTATCCCAGGCTGCCGACCTGGAACCCATCCTAGATCGACGAAGAAGAAAGAAGAAGAAACTCCAAATGAACAATCATCGCGTGCACGTCTTAATATCCTTTACATGTACCTGCAACTGATGTTATAGTAATCTGTGAGCCACAGGGGACTCGGCAATCTCATTTCCAAAAGTATCAAGACTAGCAAAGCTTAATGGATGAGGTATGGTTAAGTGGTGAGGCTGCAGCAAGCGACTAAGCATCATTTGAGGTGGCTAACTTACGAGTACAAGAATAAAAACGGGAATGATCTACGCATAACAGACATGAACTATTGGTGATCAAATGAATGATCCTGAAGACCTTCTTACGTCAAACATAACCCCACCGTGTCCTCGATCGGAGAAGGAGCTCACGAAAGAGACAGTCATGGTTACGCACTCAGTTTGCATATTTTTTTAATTAAGTTAACTTCAAGTTATCTAGAACCGGATGTTAAACAAAGTTTTCACGTTGCCACATAACCATGGGCACGGCTTTCTGAAAGATTTAACCCTCGAGGGGTGCTCCAACTAGTCCATCACAAATTACCACAAGCCGCATAGAAATCCTCAACCACGAAACTCGCGATCTTGTCGGACTCCTTAGTGGTAAAGCTCAACTCTGAGATTACCCAAAGTATCATCGAAATTCCGACGCACAAGATATTTCGTCAAAGGTAAAACTAATCCAGCAAGGCCGCCCGACGTGTCGACGATCCCGATAGGACCCGAGTATCTCGTTTTCAGGACACGACGGATGGGTCACATTAGAAGTAAAACCAAACCTCGGGTTGCCCCGCGGTGGCCCCGTAGTCTGCCAGTTTGGACCAACACTCATGCGGAGCACTGGCCCGGGGGTTGATTAAATGTCCTTGGGTTAATTACTCCCTATGCAGTTCATTAGTTATTAGGCAAATGTAGTATCAAAGTTGGGCCTTGCGAGATCAGTTTTAATCTAAAACGAATTATCAAGGGGTCCCGTTAACAATCTTGATCGTGTTAGGAGTGCTCAATTATGGAACATAACACCGGTAGCCGAAACTAAGGGGGCAAAGGTGAAACAAAACACCAGGCTAGAAAGACCGAGCCTTCCACCTTTTACCAAGTATATAGGTGCATTAAAATAATTAGCAATTAATATGGTGATATGACAAGGAACTCATGTTATCACATGGAAGCAACTGCACCTGCAAGTAGCAACGCTAACATATGGTAAAACAAGCAGTAACATAGCCAATCAGTGGTTTACTAGGTTGTGAACAGGTTGAATGTTTTGATGGCAATGTTGGGAGGCTGATATTTAACATGTGGTAGGCAACGAGACATAGCGATAGAAGCGAGACAACTAACATGGCAATGATAGTAATGATATCGGGGGAAATGGTCATCTTTCCTGAGATCCTGCTTGGAAGAAGAACGAATCCGTGAAGCAGACGAACCAACGTAGCCGAACGGTTCCTCACATTCCGACACGCTTGCGAAACTCTATCGGCAAGAAATAATCCGGAACAACAATCAACACATGGTAACACCACAACAAATGCATGATATGATGCACAATACATATGATGCATGTCCGGTTTAATTATGCAAAGCACGGCAAGGCAATTCACAACAATCAAACACTACACATTAAGTGAAGCTCAATATGCAACGAGTTGCATATTGACGAAACCCTACATTTGATTTACTTAGTTCACTCCCGTTTAGATACAAGACAATATTAAATATTATTTAAACAGCAAAATAAATATCACCTTGTTGTTCTACATGATTTCCTAGCCAAGAAACATATTTCATTTATTTATATCAGAGCTACAGTTGTTTAACTAAGGTTTAAACCGTTATGACATGGCATTGATGCAAAACAAAATAAACGGCAGGTTAACCACTTTAAATACATGTGAGAGCTGGTTATTGTGAAATTACAGGAAAAATTCTAAGCAACTTACATGTTGAAATCATTTAAATCCGGTGCCCGGTTAAATTTATATGAATTTTACAAAAATGGCACAAAATGATTTGAACCCCAGATCTCTCGGACAAAACCTGCTGGTGCTAGCCAGTGGGCTACAACCGTGTTATTGACAATATATAGCGTTCATTTGAGAAGAACTAGGTAAACAACACAGTGCAGATGTGAAGCTAAATAAAAGTAACCGGTGCGAAAAAAATTGTTGCCCATGGGACTCGAACCAGAGACCTCCAACAACATATGCTTACCAGAAGGGAAACGTTTCTGGCCGGTGCGCCGGCCGAACCATTCGGCTGGCTGCGCGCGACCCGTTGATTTGGGATGCAACTTTTTTCGTCTAAATTTGTTGCAACCAACGTTCATATTTGCTACAAGCGTTTCCTATTCGCTATTTTTGTCCAGTAAAAACCCTGCATATACGTTTGGTTGCAACTCCAGTTCGTCGGATTTTTCGTTACAATCGGTGTTTTTTACTTTTCCTACAACCTGTTAATTTTTGCTACAACCAGCATCATTTTTTGCTGCAATCATTCAGTAAAAAAGTTGCATCCATGTTCACGTAGATATTTGCTACAACCGGCGTTTGACTTTTGCTACCACGCACCATCAGCTTCGTCTTTTTTGCTACGATCACGTAGATATTTTTTTGCTACAACTTTATTTGTTGCAACCGTTGACGAAAATTGCTGCATCGCGCCGAAATTGGCTACATCGGAGAAAAAATGTTGCATGGAGATCTAACGATGCGGACGCGCGGGGGTTGGTGGATCGTGCGGCCCGCGCGCGACCGGCTGAAAGTTTCGGCCGGCGCGCCGGCACAGAGTACCGACCTTACCAGAAAGGAGCTAAGAAAACAACATAGTTTGAGATACGGGGATTGGTCACATTGGGGTTCAGAGACCAGCGGCCATGGCAAAAGATGCAGAGGAAGGCCGAGATGAACTCGAGAAGGCACGAATCTGGGCTTGGGGACTCGGTCCCGACCCGTTCCTATCAAGAGACGAGGCGCCGGACGGTGGAGCTCCTTGCTCCTGCGGGTCTTCACCAGCGAGCTCCGGTTCCTGTTAGTCTCCAAGCCGTCTGTTCCTGTCAGCGAGAAATGGAGAGAGGAAGAGATGAGAGAAAGAGAGAGGGAGGAGGATAGAACAGGAGGAGCGGGGGAAGAAGGAAGAAGGGCTTGACGGATCCGTACGAGGAGTCCCATTCCCGCCAACAAGGTGGCTTGCACAACGCTGCAGCTCCAGCTGTGGAGAAGCTCCATGAGGCGGCTCGGCTGCTCCTGCAGGAGCTGCTGCTACAAGACAAAGAGAGAGATGGGAGGAAGGAGAGCATGGCACGGGGCTCAGGGTCGAACCGGGTATTCGCCGGCGGCGGCCTCGGGCTGCTCCGGCGAGGGGCTAGGACGGCAGCTGGAGGAGCTACTGGTTTCGGGCATTAGCTCCTGGGGCGGACCGAAGGAGCTGATGCGGGGCGCCGGTGGCTGCGCGGGGCTGCCCTGGATCGAACAGGAGGAAGGAGGAGGCTGCAACTGGTTGGCCAGATGGGAAAACGAGGTGGCTGGCGGCGGCTGCGGGACAAGATCCCTAGGAGTTAGGGTTTGTCTCTAATTAGGTAGGGGTGGTCTATAAATAGGAAAACGGGTTAGGTTCGGACCCTCTGATTTAGATCGGACGGTCGAGAAAAAAAAAAGATTAGGAGAGTCAATGGATAAACCGATGACAGTTTGGAGTATAACGGGGTTGATACGGACCGAACGGTCACGACCAACCGGTTCGGTTTCGGGAGGTTTTCGGACTAGGCTGCGTGTAGGGTCGGTGCACTATGCAGAGGGGCTAGGCGGGGATGAGAGAGAAAATGGCAACCCAGAGACAGAGTTTAACGATGTCGCGGGCGCGTGCCTGTGTGGTAGGTCTCAAACGGTCAAGGATAAAACAGAGAGAACCGGCAACTACGCGCATGATGAATGCAACTACCAACCAAATCACACGACGCAACGGAATAAAAGAGAAATCTTCTGGAGCGTCGGTCTCAGGCTGTCATAGTTCTTTAGGTAGGTGTGGTCGGGTGTGGCTTGGGATTGGGTCGCGGGTGGTGCTTGTCCTCTCCTCACAGGTAAAGTGGTCGGTGGTGGTTGTCGTGATGTCATCGCTTTGGTGTGCGGATCGAAGCCGGTGGCCACGGACATGGCGTTTTGTGAACTTGCCTAGGCCAGGTCTTGGGGCTTGTTCACTGACGGCCATCGACAGTCCGTGAGTATTGTCCCTCCTAGTCCATAGGGATTGGTTGGATGCAGGCATGTGTGCTTCCTATTGTGAAGGTGCCTACCCAGACTTGGGACTAATGTCGGGCTAGGAATAGAGGACGTCCCTCGTCACTTTCAATTGCGGTCGAGCGCGCGGGAAAGGGAGTGAAGCATGATATTTGGCGGCAGGAATGCCGGGGCGGCGGCCCGGGATGGTGGTCAGCATGGTGGCGCTTCGGCGGGCACCAGTGCGGCAATGATGAAGGGCCGGTGATAGTCCACATTACATTAAACATAAAATTAAATAGACTAAAAACGAGGAGGCGTGTTGTCCTAGGCCTCCTCCTCCTCCTCCTCCTCCTCGTCGGAGCCGATAAGATCGACGAGCATCAGCGTGGGCCAGCCTAGGAGAAGGCCGTCTCCCATGCGATGGCAACGTCGTCCATCGGTGGCTGCACCGGTGCATGCTGGGCAGCAAGCCGCTGCTCCTCCTCCTCAGCTTCGGCCTTGCGCTTCATCAGCTCAATCCGCCGGGCCTCTGTGCCCTCCTCCAACACCCGTCGCTGCCGCCAGTGCTCTAGGTAGGCCGCCTCGTGCTCCGACATCGCACCCAACCATACGGGTGTCGCGCTGACCCACTCGCACACCACCCCGCCCCAGGCGTATAACTCGGGCCTGAGGACTAGCGACAATAGTGCGGAGGGGGACGGTGGGGCCAGCGGCGCCACGACACAGTCGCCGACAGCAGAGAGCGCCATTGTTGGCTTTTGAAAGTGCGTATGCAGCTGTACAGGCGTGCCTACGCGATTCTTGCTTCGGCAGGCTACTTGACGGAACTTGCGTAACTAGCGACACGAATAAAACTGATCGATGGATTTGATGGCTAAAGGCTCGTGTCGTGCCTTTGCTTTGTATTGCTTTTCGTTTTTCTGGTGTTACAATCAACACCCCTAGGGTGTCTTTTATACACGTCCACAAGGGACTATGAAAATAGACTAGGACTAGGAATCCTAATACTACTAGGACTCGGTTTGGCTTTCTTTCCTAATCCTAAAGAAACAACAGGATTAACTTCTACATTCACCTCCTTAATCTTGTTGCTTGACTTCACTTCTTGCACTCCGACTTTCCTCCTCATCTCGATGAACTTCTGTCGACCGAGGGGCTTGGTGAAAATATCGGCAAGTTGGTCTTTCGTGTTCACATGTTGAACCTCGATCAACCCTTCTTCAATGCACTCCCGGATGTGGTGGAACCGGGTATCTATGTGCTTGCTCCTTTCGTGATGAACCGTATTTTTGCACAATGAGATTGTAGCTTGGTTGTCAATCTTCAATGACACCTTCTGCACCTCCCGCTTTGCAAGAATAGCTAGGAGTCTTCTCAGCCACACTGCTTGACAAGCCGCCGTGCTTGTCGCTATGTATTCTGCCTCGCATGAAGACTGTGCCACCACCTTTTGCTTCTGAGAATTTCAGCTAATCGGATTCGGGCCAAGGTAAAAAACCATGCCCGTTGTGCTCTTTCGGTCATCGACATCACCTGCCATGTCGCTATCTGAATATCCACGAAGGATCAATCCTTCCTTTCCCTTTTTGTACGTGCAACCAAGATTAATGGTGCCTTTCACATAGCGTAGAATTTGATTGACCGCGCTCGTGTGTTCGGTTGTCGGATTCTCCATGAAACGACTCACGATCCCGACTGAATACGCCAAGTCAGATCGGGTATGCACCAAATATCTCAGGCTGCCCACAATGCTTCGATACATTGTGGTGTCCACTGGCGGATTTGAGCTACGCTTGCTCAACTTGTGACGTTGGTCCATTGGAACTTGTGTCGCGTAGCAATCTCACATGCAACACTTGTCCAATAACTTGACCGCGTAAGCCGATTGACATAGGGAAATCTCTCCGGAGCTTTGCTTCACTTCGATGCCCAAGTAATAGCTGAGTAATCCCAGATCACTCATGCTAAACTTGTTCTTCATTTGCGCCTTGAAACGTTCAATTTCTTGTACTCTATCTCCGGTGATAATCAGATCGTCGACATAAACTCCAACTAGCAGGTTTGAGCCTTTGGAGTTCTTTGTATAGACTGCGTGCTCGAGGGGACATCTCTTGAACCCAAGCGAGACCAGACTTTGTTCTAACTTTGAGTTCCAAGCTCTTGGCACTTGCTTCAACCCATAAAGTGCCTTCTTGAGCTTGTAAACTTTCTCTTCTTCGCCTTTCTTCTCGTAGCCGAGGGGTTGTTCCACGCACACTTCTTCTGTGAGATCGCCGTTGAGGAAAGCGGATTTAACATCCATATGATGAACCTTCCAATCCTCTTGTGCTGCCAAAGCTAGGAGCACTCTCACCGTCTCGATTCGAGCAACCGGTGCAAACACCTCATCATAGTCAACTCCTTGACGTTGAATGTAGCCCTTTGCAACGAGTCTTGCCTTGTACTTCACAATGGCACCCTCCGTGTCCTTCTTTAACTTGTAAACCCACTTCAAACCTATCGTCTTTTGGTTTGGAGGTCGGGTTACCAAAGTCCACGTGCCATTGCTCTCAATTGCCTTCATCTCCTCATCCATGGCGTGCGTCCAGCTAGGACTTTTTCTCGCCTCTACGAAGTTCGCCGGCTCCTCAACTCCGAACAGACATAGTCCGGAGTACTCGAGCGTAACTGGCTTTGTGTACTGTAGACTTTCTTGAGGGTCTTGTAGCGACGAGGCCCTGAGGAGTCCGTTGTGGCTTGCGAAGGAGGCGACACAAATTGTGTCGGTGTTGATGCACTTGAGGAAGACGGCTGAGACCCTGGTGTGTCATCGACATCCGTGTCGTCGGCGTAGTCGTCGTGACCGTGACCATCATCTTGATTGTCGTCGTCACTATGCGCCTCGTTGTCGATGTTGTCGTCGAGATCTCCGCCTGTGTCGTGCGCTTCGTTGTCGCTATCTCCTTGCGACCTATGCACGTCGTCGTCGGTGTCGGCACCATGATGATCACTACCATTGTGGTAACCTTGGTTGGGCGTCTTATCAACCACTTGGACATCCTCCCGTGCATCATCATCAGTTGGAAATTCAACCGTGAATATGTTACTGTTTGGAGCATTGTCGGCTGCGGCGCTCCAATTCCACGCTTGGTTTTCTTCAAACACGACGTCGCGTGAAATCTGTAGACGCTTGGTTTGTGGATCGTAGAAGCGGTATGCTTTGGTGCCGGAACTCCTCTCGTATCCGACAAACACCATCTTGGTGCTACGATCGGCAAGCTTTGAGAGATGCGGCTCCGCCGTCTTCACATGTGCCACACACCCGAACGTCCGTAGATGAGACACATTCGGCTTACGTCCGTAAATTGCTTCATACGGAGTCTTGTCGATCACCGCCTTTGTTGGAGCCCGGTTGAGAAGATAGACCATCGTCGAGACAGCTTCTCCCCAAAAAGTCCCCAACAGGTTCTTGCTCGTGAGTAAACTCCTTGCCATGTCAACGACGGTTCGATTGCGCCTTTCAACGACCCCATTCTGCTGCAGCGTGTAAGGTGCCGTGAGGAACCTCTTTATGCCAATCTTCTCGCAATAGTCGTTGAACTCATTCGACGTAAATTCTCCGCCTCGATCTGTCCGTAGAGCGCGAACCTTCAACTTGTGTTCCATCTCCGTTGTAGCCTTCAGCTTCTTGAACGCTTCAAACGCCTCATCTTTAGATCGTAGGGGAACGACCCACATATATCTCCAGTAGTCGTCTACCACGAGGAAGAAATACTTCTTTCCCGCGTGAGTTGCTGGGGTGATAGGGCCACATAGATCACCATGGAGCAGCTCGAGTGCATCACTTGCACGATAGGTAGACTGAGCAGGGAACGGCCTGCGGTGCTGTTTTCCAACCAAGCACACGTCACATACTCGATCAACATGGTCGATAGATGGCATCCCGGATACCATCTCCATCTTGACATCTTCTTCAAGGCGTAGAAGTTAACGTGTCCAAATCTAGCATGCCATAACCATGAATCATCATCACTCTTGGCGAGCCAACACTCCGGTTGAGATTGATCAAGGTTAAGGATATAGAGCCTATTCCGTGTGCGATTAACATGTGCTAGCACGTTTTGGAGGTTGTCGAAGATCGTCATCACTTCGTTCTCGATATTCACCTTGCATCCATTCTCGTCAAGCTTCCCAATAGAGATAATGTTGTTGCGAAGCCGTGGGATGTAGTACACTCCGATGAGTATGCGATGTTCGCCTGTGAGACCCTTGAAGAGGACAGATCGTTGCCCGCAAATCTCCACAGCTGAACCATCACCGAACTTGACCGAGCCTTCAACATCGTATTCCAGCTCGAGGAATTTCTCCTTGCATCCCGTCATGTGGTTACTAGCACCCGTGTCGAGATACCACGACACGTTCTGATCACCGGATAACTTTGGTGTCACTTTTTCCTCATGAAGTAGCACCTTCCGGCTTGGTTTCACAACCACCGTTTCAGCGAGATCACAAACTTCGGCCATCAGAAGACCTGGACCTTCGTCTTCCTGCTTTGCCAAATTTGCCTTGATCTCCCGCTTGTTAGGCTTTGGACAATCCTTCGCAAAGTGACCCATCTTATTGCAGTTATAGCACTTGACCTCGGACAAGTCCAAGTTCCGTGGTTTCTGCTCTTTAGATTGGCCCGCCTTACCACGACCTTGTGGTTTGCCTTTTCCTTTGCCTTTTCCGTTTTGTCCATCGCCCTTCGTGTTGCTTGAGCCTTCGCCACCGTCACGCCTTCCTTTGCTACTTGGGGCCTCCCAATCTGCGCGCGAGTACATGAGTTGGTCACTACCTCCTCCTTTGCCTTTCCGACAGCCACGAGCATTCTCTTCCCATGTCCACAATCGTCCGATCGCCTCCGTTATGGTCATGTCGTCGATGTCGTAAAGCTGCTCGAATGTGCCGATGATGTACGTGAATTTATCAGTGACTGAACTGAAAAACTTCTCCACGATCTCGGTCTCATCGAGCTTTGCACCAAGCGCGCGGATCTCTCCCACCAAAGTAGTAAGACGCATGGCGTAGTCATTCACCGATTCAGTTTCCTCCATCTGCAACTTGTGAAATTAGCGCTTCAGCACTTGTGCCCTTGCCTTGGTGACACGATCTTCTCCGATCCTCATCTCCTTGAGTGCGTTCCACGCCTCTCTTGCCGTCTCGAACTCCGCCAATGTCATCAGCACGGAATCCGGCACAGGCTGGGCTATGGCGGCCATGGCACCTTCGTCGCGCTCCTCGTCGACGTCGTCGTCCGTGATGGCCTCCCACACTCGAAGGGATCGAAGAATAATCTTCATCTTCACCGCCCACACGCCGTAGTTGGCGTCGGTGAGCATCGGGTACTGGATGGGGATGTTGCGATGCGCCTGGACGTTGGCGCCGCTCGTTCCTCCACCACTGGTTGCTGACTTGACGCCCTTCTCCACCTTGTCGCCGTTCTTGTTCGCCTTGGCACCGTCGCTGCCGGACTTGACCGACTCAGCGTCGCTGTCCGTCATCGTAGATCGTAGATCGTTGAGGCTCTAGATACCAATTGTTGGCTTTTGAACGTGCGTATGCAGCTGTAAAGGCGTGCCTACGCGATTCTTGCTTCGGCCGGCTACTTGACGGAACTTGTGTAACTAGCGACACGAATAAAACTGATCGATGGATTTGATGGCTAAAGGCTCGTGTCGTGCCTTTGCTTTGTATTGCTTTTCGTTTTTCTGGTGTTACAATCAACACCCCTAGGGTGTCTTTTATACACGTCCACAAGGGACTATGAAAATAGATTAGGACTAGGAATCCTAATACTACTAGGACTTGGTTTGGCTTTCTTTCCTAATCCTAAAGAAACAACATGATTAACTTCTACAGCCATGGCCTCTGCCAGCTGCTTCTGGTAGGTCGCCTCCTCCTCCTCATTGAGGCACGCTTCCTCATGGAGGACGGCCGCCAGCGCATTCTCGTATGCGGCCTCTGTTGCCTGGTCTTCTCGCACGACGAGGACAGCGACGGTCCAGCGACCACATTGCGGATGCCCCGCCGGCGCTGCTCCTCGTGCTCCCACACAAACCAGACCTCCTAATCGGGAGAGTCTGCAGCGTAAACGGGGTTGCGCCACTGCTCTCGTGTCAACTGCTGCTGCCGGCGTCTCACCCTCTGTAGGTCGAAGTGGAACGCGCCTGCACTGCCAGCCATCGATGGCAGTAGCTGACACGTGAGGAGCACCGTGCTGGATGAATCTAGCAAGCTAGCTAGCCTAG
Source organism: Hordeum vulgare subsp. vulgare (assembly GCF_904849725.1). NCBI lineage: Eukaryota > Viridiplantae > Streptophyta > Magnoliopsida > Poales > Poaceae > Hordeum > Hordeum vulgare. The sequence continues at coordinate 3,651,088 of NC_058524.1, forward strand.
CTGCTGGATCAATCCCATACGTAGCAAGTTAGCTAGCTAAATACTGGATCAATCAAGACCTAGGTGTAGCAGCCGCGGGTGCTTCGGCACGAAGGATATGCACGTACGTCTATGCGGCGTAGGAGAGGTTCCAGCGCCTTAGGAAGCAGAGGAGTCGCCGGAGTACACAAATCCATCGGCGTACGCACAGCTAAACAAGCACGATTTCATGAAATTTTTCCACCGCTTACCGACGAGGGTCGTTGGAGTTACGGGAGCCCCGGGGAGGTTCCGTTTTCCCGTCGTCGCCAGGGAGCGTTGGATTTAGAACGCTGATCAAATCCTCCGAGAGCAGCAGACTCGTAAGTTCAAAGGTAGCAAGCAAGTAGACACCAGGTTGATGATAGCCACAGTGTATAATACGCGTCTTGCCCAAGCTAGCTTTAGTTGATTTCGATCAACTCGAGGTAACAGAACAAGAAACTTTGCACCGAATCGATCTATTGCCAAAGGCTCTTGACGTACCTTGTTTTGTTACTTTGAACTGAATCGATCTATTACAGGGGTACAAGCATATATACATTTAGCCTACTGCTAACCGACTCTTACTCAGGCAGTAGTACGAGTACTACTCGGACATAGTACACGACATATTAGCTCTTACAGGGAGGTAGATGGCCATAAACGTCATTACAACGACATAAACGTGGATCGCGACGTCCTCTTTCTATCAACGTCTCGAAACAGGCTTTGGTCCCGGTTTATATATGAAATAACAATCCAACATAATACACGATCGAATGACATAAAGGGATGGGTAGTCCGCAGACGACAATCCTATAGGATCATCGGTCCATGTAAGACGCATGCAACAACCCTATCAAAGGAAAACACATGATGATTATAATACAACATCACACAACGTCCTTGAACACCTAAGCTCCATGACACAGTGAGGTAGCCAGCCCGATGTGCTGGGATGGCCCCGTAATAGAAATATTACATTCTTTTCATTTATTTTACCAAAAAATGTTTTACTACACTATGCACAAGCTATGGGGGAATTCCAGGGTGGTCCATTGACCACCCTGTCCACCCCCTAGCTACGCCACTCCCACGACAGCGCCCTCGGGAGGGAAAACGACGCAATGCAACACCGCTACTGAGTTCACCATGGACAAGGGTTTCATCCAATACTCTCACATGAAGAGGAGCATCACAACAACGTCTTCAGGAAGAGAGTGGCACCCATGGATGTCATCATCGTCGGCGACAAGGCACAAAACTTTCGCTCAGCAGGTCCACCGTGTCACCATGAGGCCTCCAGGATACGTGCGACGAGGTCCGATCCCTAGTTCTGGATCGGGGCATCCTCACTGTCAATGACAGAGAGCACACCGAGGCCACCCGCCGCTACACCTCTTGTCACCCACACGACCAAGAGGAAAGCCATCACCACCGCCATGAGCCCGCTGGAGAGCCAACCATGCGGACCACCATCGGGGGTTGCCACCTGGGCATCCACGTTGCAGACACCGCCCCCACCCACATCACGGGGCACCGACCACTGCAGGAAGAGCAAAAGGGATCTCCTTTACTCATAGCCCTGCATTAGCCACAAAGTCTGGGTCGGCACCTCCATAGTAGGAGGCGCCCCCACTTGCTTCTGCAACTAGTCCTAGTGGACCAGACGAGACAAAACCCTGCAACTATCGATGACTGTCGACGAGCACTCTCGCACAATGCCATGCCCGTGGCCTCTGTCGCTGATCTGCCAGATAGAAGATCGTTATCCTGACCACCACCATCGACCATCGTACCCACGAGGAGAGGGTGCCATCTGCTCGCGAACACCTCCCAGACTGCGCCCACCATCATCTACCCGGAGCCGAGAGCTCTGACCCGCCCAGGCCCCAAGCTAGTCTGCCCGAGCACGAGCCCCAAGTCCTGGCCATCTCCACAGCACGAGACGTTCGCGCCGCCGGCCCGGACCTAAGAGAAGAGATGAGCACCACCACCTGCACCCCGTCGCAGAACACCAACCACTGCTGCCCGAGCCGCAGCAGCCGCCTCGCCGGCAAGTGCAACCACCGCAAGCTGAACGCACCAGACCACGACAAGGCGCGAGCCCTACCAAGGTCCATCGGTTGCCCGCACACACCACACCATGCCAGGGGCGTCCCAACCAAGCCGGCAGTTGCCCCGAGCCCGCGTCGCCGCATCACTCGTCGCCTTCCGCCGGATCTGATGAAGCAACCGCAGCAGCCAGCTACCCCGCCGCACCCAACCAATGTTTTAAATAGCGGGCTACGACAAATAGCGACGGACCTCTAAATCAGCTATAGCGAGCTATAGAGGCATATTTATACATGATACCATTTAATGGCACACTGCTGAAAATGCTATAGCAAGGCTATAGCGGGGCTATAGATGGCTATTTAAAACTATGCACCCAACACGTCAACACGCCCCACAGCCACCAGTCCACCACCTCCCACCAGTCCACCACCTCCATGCAACCACCGCCGCTTCGCCGCCCCGTTTGGCCCGTTGCACAGCCGCCTGGTTCTGGTCAAGTATGTACAACATGATAGAGTTGGGCTGGGCATCAAACTTAACTCACTGAAAATTTGCTTCACTAAAGATTTGAGGGTTCCGCTAGGTGGCGTTAACTCAAAATAAGCAACTAATGGGTTTCAGGTATCGGCTAGATCCTCTTACATATTGTGTGTGTGTATACTAGATGATACCCCGGGCATTGCTGCGAGATTTTGTAGTGTTGTAGAAAAGAGTAGGATTTGTGTAGTATGTAATTAGTGAAATCATGAAAATAGATAGATGAATATATGTTGGATTGAACCTTTGATAAAATAATGTAAACAGTTTAAGAAATACTACCTCCGTCACGTAATATAGGTCGTTATTATATTCATTATACTCACATATTAGATGTAATAACATCTTATATTAAAGGACCGAGGGAGTAGTATATTGTTATCGATGGTGCATTGCTAGTGTGTTAGCCTGCTGATATATTGCAAAAGAGTGAAACTAAGCTTAACTAATGAGAAATGTTCATATCATTATTACCTTAGTACTTCTTTATTGTGTAACAATCTGCGTCAAGAAAGTCAAGATGTCATCCTTAATCAATTACTTTTGGGTAAGTGAACATCACTCGGTGCACTTTGTGGCAAAAATTCAGAAACAATCCCACCCCGCCTGCACACATAGTGTTGATATCAGCCATGATGTAACTCATAATTATTGAGTAAAACATTACCTGGTTTTTGAACTCCGATATGCATAAATAAAATAAAAATGATTGGCATATGAAAGTACAATTCGGGAATAGCTTGTGGACATCTAGCAGAACGTGCCTAGAACATGAATTATATCTTTCATACTAAGGAGCAAAGAGCATGAGGTGAGCACCACCCATTTATCAGTATTAAGTATTAACACTGAGAACTGAAACAGTTATTTTGTTTAACATCGGACAAAGTATAGAAATAAGTATAATTTGATTTTATTCATTTTAGTGAATGAAAACTAAACAGAAAAAAGCATGGAGTCGGCCAACCATATAGTACACAAAATTATAGGATTTGAGCTGCGGTATTTGAGTTCCCATATATGCTAATCGCTCCTGATCATTCTCAATCGAGTAGCAACTGAGACCTACGCGGGGCAGAAAAAATTACCTATATCATCATGTCACTTCTCTACGAAAACCCATCATTTCATTGGAAATCTCATCAAATGCAGCCGGGGATATATTGGAGCAATGTGTCGATGTCTCAGCGGTGAACCTCTCAATATTGTTGTCTCGTGCAACATGTTCTTCATATAAATGATTAAAATGGAGCATCCTCACGACACATTTCTGATGAGATAGATTTATAGAGGCTAAATGATAGACGGCTTCCTATAGTGAATCTAGTATCAAGAGTGAGCCGAATATATTCCCAGCTCTCTTCAATAAACTTCTTGGAATATAATATTTCTGAAAAAGCCACATATATAGATTTCAAGAATGAGTACGCATTGAGTGAATGGTCCTAGATACATGCCACTTATTGAGCAAGTCTAAAGAATTATATAAAATTGACAGACAACAATCTGATTATATTGAAAGGAACCACCCTATGTGGATGGAATGAGTAATATACTGGTATCCAATCCCTTACGTATGTACATATAGAGAATCTAGATCTAATAACTCGGTATATCATCAGAAGATAGCAACAAAGAAAGTATTAGATAAATGATACTCAGTACATCATCAGACGATAGCAACAAAGAAAGTATTAGATAAATGATGAGAAATGAACACTTTAGAGAGATGATCTAATCAGGGGACATAGAGTCACAAACACACGTAGAGAGAGAGAGAGAGAGATGATCTGCAGGACGTGGAGGAAAATTGCAGGCCATTCAACCAGCCTGGTCGGCTTGCTCCGAAGTTGCAGGAGGTCAGGTGGCTAAAAAAGGCAACCATATTACACAGGAGAAGATAGCCACCTGAGGCGAGGCAAAGATGTCGAACTGCAGCCGGACAAAGAGGCAAACAACATGTGAATGGAAGCGGAGCGGTGCGCACCTGATACACTAGTGCTCAGAAGGTGGAATCCTAAAGAAAGATCTCTCTTCTGATATAGTTAGACTCCTTACTGCTCCTCGCTGGATTTCAGTTTGCTGGTGATTAAACGACGTCCAGCACGCATCCGCGTCCCAGCACCCAGAGAGACGTCTAAGGCGAGGTGGACCAGCTCCCCGATTTGGGTGGGCGGGAACTGAAATGCGTCCTGGGAGGAGTCTAACCCCCTGAGAGGCATCTGTGGTGAAGAAGTTCGGTGGTCGGGCGGGAAGAGCGTACTTCACGTCGAGATCGTCTGTTGTTGTCACACCATAGGGAAATTAGGGGGTGTTTGTTTACAGGGATTTTTTGATGTGGGGATTATAAAAAATCCTTTGTAGTCCCATCTAAACCAAACAGGACGGACTTCTAGGGAATAAAAGTAGGCATTTGGGACAAAAGGAAGAAGTCTATGTGAAGAGTCTTTTTGAGATTTTTTGATACTTTTTCCAACAGTGTCCTCACTTTTAGCATGTCATTTAATAACCTTTAGTCTATTTCTAGGGGTATCATGGTCTTTTAGCATGTCATTTAATAACCTCTAGTCAATGTTTAATCCCTGGAATCAAACAGATAGGGACTAGGGACTTTTTAGTTAGGACTAAAAAAAATCCTAAGACTTTTTAGGCTGGTCATAGTACGGAGTAAAATATAGTACTATCATGCATATGATACTATTGTACAATATAACCTTTATAGTGCATAGTATCATAAACTACTCCCTCCTTTTTGGTTTATAGGGCTCATATCTGAAATCTCATCAATCAAGGTGAATTGTAAGTGGATGACACTAGTTTTAACTAGCCAATGAAATTTTTTCTCACATATTCAATTTTCAAGGCAATAAATATAGCATCCTCCTTCTCATTGAACTTGCATGGTGGATGTAAAAAACGATGCATGCATAGCCACTCATCTCCTTTCTCTAAACTCTATAAATTAAATATGGTGTGGGACTCAAAGCACTTTAACTCAGTTAGATCAAAATGAGCCTAATATAATGGAAATCTAATTTTTTTGAGAGCCCTGTAAACCGGAAAAGAGGGAGTAGTATCATATGTGATCTTATTTATTGCCATGCATGACATAAAGTAGCATTGCATTTAACATGATACGGTATCTACCTATGTTACTTTAACCTTCTTTTTTTCTTTAATTCTCTGCCACATCAGCATGTTTGCTATTCCCGAGTATATGTTACTAGCTAAGATACCATCACTATGGCTAGCCTCAACCAAACAGGCCTTAGGCTGGTTGTAATGGGAGTATCATAAGTAGTATCATACATGCCAACTAAGCATATTTGATGATGTGGCATGGAATTAAATGAAGAAAGAGAAGGTTGAGTATCATATTATGATACCGTATCATATTAAATGTTGTGCTACTATATGTCATGCGTGATAATAAATAAATCGTTATATGATACTAGCACATGATACTATGCATTAGGGATGTAGTATCATACACTAGTATCATATGCATGATACTAGTAATATGATACTCCCATTACAACCAGCCTTAGTCTTTTCGTTTGTAGGGATCGACGGCTGGCCTTACATAGCTAGCCAGGTGAAAAGTTCCCTCTTTTAAGGGAAAGTGGGTTGTGTGGTTCAGTTTTTTTTTTGAACTGGGAACATTTCATTCCATTAATCACCACGCCAGCCATAGTCGGCGGCAACGAGACCTTGGGCAAAGGTAGGAGCAAGACCCGGCCATACGGCTTGGGGTGCAAGCACCATCTTCGACCCATGCATCGCAAGAGCGTCTGCAACCTTATTACAAGCCCGTGGATAATGAAAAATGTCGAAAGAAATGAAGTTTAAAGAAGCAAAAGCTTTAATCTCTTGGAACAGATTGCCATTTGGAGCCAGATCATATCTTGATGTCTTGATCGCCGAGACCAAAGTGGAGGCATCTGTTTCCATCACCACGTTGCCAATGCCTAACTCCTGCGCCTTGTAGATAGCACGGATGCAAGCTTCAGCTTCAACTTGTAGTGCATCATGGACGTGATGTAGCCTCCCCGCAGCAGTGACCACGACATCCCCTTCATGATCCCTGATAATGTAGCCCCATCCTCCTGTCAAAGTATCCTTATTGTAACTCCCGTCAGAGTTTATTTTCAGAATGCCAACCTCAGGTTTTGTCCATCCTGTGATCGCTCTTTCCTGGCTCCGTTTCCTCCCACCAAAGAACTCCAGGTACTCGTCAGCTATACATCGTGTCTGCCAGCCCAGCGCTTGTGTATTGATCTGTGTCTGCTCCATCCTGAATTTGTTACAGGCATTCCACCAGGTCCATAGCAGTGCGATGATGGTCGTCGTTTGTGCAGGGGAACCAGCTAGCAGCACCTGTACCACCTCCTCCTGAATAGGGATTGTCATGATCAGTTGCGCATCGGGGGCCCAGAAGATGGAGGTAACAAGCTGCTCATCCCAGGTGGACGTATACGGATCCATTAGCTCTGCTAAAGTTGAGATGATCGTATGGCCCCGTGGGGTGAATGGGCGCCTATCCCAGTTGCATGGAATCCATGGATCCTCCCAGATTTTGACCGTAGTGCCGTCGCCAACTCGTTTGATCAGCCCCTTCTTAAGCACCTCCACTCCTTGCAGTATACTGCGCCATGCATATGATATCCCTCTTTTGGCTTTGGCGTGAGGATGTCCGTAGCTGGGTAATATCGTGCTTTCATTACACGTGCACATAGCGATTCGGGGTTTTCCAACAGGCGCCAGGCTTGCTTAGCTAGCATTGCTAGGTTGAAGGTGTGTAGATCCTTGAAACCCAAGCCTCCCTCTTTCTTTGATCTCATCAGTTTTTCCGCAGAAAGCCAATGAATCTTCTGGTCATCCTCCTGTTGTGCCCAAAAAACCGACAAATCATTGACGTCATTTGCTCGCATAGACCCTCTGTGAGATCAAAGACCGACATTGCAAAGACTGGAATAGCTTGGGCACAAGCTTTAATCAGGACCTCCTTCCCTACTTTTGTCAGCAATTTTTCCAGCCAACCCTGAATGCATTGCCACATTCTGTCTTTTAGGTATGCAAAATCTTTGGTCCTCGACTGGCCAACAAACATAGACAGCCCCAAGTATCTCTCATTCCACGTTTCTCTTGTTAATCCCAACAGATCCAGCAGCTTCCTTCGGGTATCCCGCTTGGTATTCTTACTGAACATTATGGCCGATTTGTCAACATTTATAGTTTGTCCCGAGCATTCCTGATACAGTTTCAGGATGTTTTGCAAATGAAGTATAGCATCTTCTGTAGCCTTCAGAAGAATCAACGAGTCATCTGCAAACAGTAGGTGATTAATGCTCGGGGCATTGCGGCATATTTTAACTCCCTCAAGTCTCCCTTCTTGTTCAACGCTGTTGAGTAGAGATGAGAAGGCTTCCGCGCAGAACAGAAATAAGTAAGGTGATATTGCATCCCCCTGTCGTAGCCCCCTCCCTAGCTCAAGCTTCTCCGTGATAGTATCATTGAATCTGAAGGTATACTTTACTGTAGTGCAGCACCTCATAACTAGCTGTACCCATGCATCCGCAAAGCCCATTTTGTGCATCATCGCTTCCAGGAATTCCCATTCAACTCTATCATATGCTTTGCTCATATCGAGTTTTAGAGCCGCATACCCCCCCCCTCTCCAGATCTTTTATTCTGCATAAAATGGGTGACTTCATAGGCGAGCAAGATATTATCCGTGATCAAACGGCCTGGGATAAAGGCACTCTGATTTGGAGCTATCACCTCCGGCAGGATCTGTTTTAGCCTGTTCGCAACAACCTTCGTGATAAGCTTGTAGATCACGTTACGCAAATTGATAGGTCGTAGATCCTTCATCCTTTCAGGGTTGGGTACTTTAGGGATCAATACCACACAGGTGTCATTCCATGCTTCCGGCATCACTCCTCCATACAGTACGCTCAGAACCTCCTCCACTAATTTCTCCCCAATTGTCTCCCAATACTTTTTATAAAAGATCGCCGACATACCATCAAGACCAGGGGCTTTAAGATCGTCGATGCTCTGTAGTGCAGCCCGGACTTCTTCGGCAGTGTAGTTTTTTGTGAGCATCTCGTTCATAGCCGGAGTGATTCTTGGCATCACATGCACGAGTAGTTCCTCCATCCTGGTAGTGGTCATCGAGGTGAACAGCTTCCCGAAATATTCCATGATCACCACCTCCTTTTCTTCCTCCTCTTCCGCACACCCTCCATCCTCTCTCCTCAGCCTCTTTATTCTGTTCTTCTTTCTACGAGCCGAAGCGAACCTCTGGAAGTATACCGTGTTTTCGATCTCCTTTCTGTAACCATGTAACATGTGCACGTTGCTTATAATACATCTCCCTCTGGTCCTCGAGTCGTTCCAGCTTGTATCTCAGTATCCTTTCCCTGCTCACCGTGTCCTGTGTGAGAGTGTGTTGCCTGCAAACCTCCACCTCTTTCTTTAGTTTTGCGATCCTTCTCTCCATGTCCCCAGTGATGTGCGACTCCAATGCTGAAGGTCACCTGCCACACCTTGTAGTGCCTGTATCACTGTGCCCCCTGTGGCTACCGTTTCTCTCTTCCAAGCATTCTCAATGACAGCACCACAAGCATCCTCCGTCATCCAACTCGCTTCAAATTTAAAACTGTCCCTTCCCTGCGTTTCCTTGTCCTTTGGCGAAAGGACTCATGATCCATGTGCACTATGACCGGCCGGTGATCGGAGTGTCTAGGGTCGCCGTGCACTACCCGGTACTCAGGAAAACGGCTGCACCATTCGGGAGTCGCCACCGCTCGGTCCAGTCTCTCGCAAATGTAATGCTGTGCATCATGGTTGTTATTGCGCTAGGTATATGGGTCCCCAACAAACCCAAGATTATGGAGGTGACAATCTTCTAGGGCTTGTTTAAAGCGGTCCATGTAAATTTGAGGTCTCGCCACACCCCCTTCCTTTTCACCCTGCATTAGAACCTCATTGAAATCCCCCACACATATCCATGGTTTGTCACTGTGATGTTTTATATTACGCACTAGCCGCCAGGTTGTTTCCCTAGCTTCCATTTTGGGTTCCCCATATATTCCTGTGAATCGCCAGATGAAACCGTCATCCTCTGTGATCTCAGTATCAATATGGTACCGTGATTTCATGCCCGGTTAAACCTTCAGTGAGCTTTTCCAGAACATAGCTAAACCCCCTCCCTTCCCTTCACAGTCCTTCACCACCAGGCCAGTCATTCCCAACTTCCACTTCCACCACTCAATCCTCCTAGCATCCAGCTTCGTCTCCGATAAGAATAGCATGTCAGGGTCCTCCTTCTTCTGGATATCCAGTAGGCTACGAATTGCCGGGCCGTTCCCTAACCCCCGACAATTCCAAGCGATCAGCTTCATTGGGGGTTGCAGGACTGCCCCGGCAGCCCCGCATACATTTGGTTGTTTTGGTTCATCTTCGTTCCCTCTGTAGCATCCACCATTCTCCCCTTCTTCTGCTCATGTTGCGACCCCGTCTCCATCTCCTCCCCAGCCCGCTTCTCAATCACGATACCAATGTGTTCCTGGCCCTCCTTGCTCGGTTCGCGTGTTCTTCTTTTAAACTTCCTTCCACTCTTCCCTCCTGCAGCGGCCTCTATCTTCGTGCCCTCCTGTTCCTCCTTGTCCCTACCCATAGGGCGTGGCTGGTGGTTCTGCAACTTATTGTGTTCTGCACTAGGGGGCACTATTACGGTCTCTCCTTCAACCTCTTGTCTGTTTACCACCTGCTCTTTATCTTCAAAGCTTAACTGTTTCGTTGTACCCCTGGAGCCACCACCATCATCCTTGGTTGTAGCTTTGAGTGGGCTAGTCACCTCCCTCTCCTCCTCCTGGCTATTATGACCACTGCTACGTGAAGCTGTACCGTCTTTACGCCACGAGAGGGCTGCACTACCTCTGCCCACACCTCCACGTCCCAGCTGATACATTCGTCAGTCGGTACCACTCTGTTTATATCCCACCGCCCCCATGCTTTCTTCACTCGATCTGCTGCTCAACCCTTTTCCTCTACCTCCCTCCGCATATTTCTTGTTTTCCTCCTCAGCTCTCATCCATGGACCGAATTGCGGTGCTTCATTCTTTGCCGGCTTCAGTTTACATTCCTTCTCCCTGTGTCCAATAATCCCCCAGGTATAGCAAAAATACGGCAGGTGTTCGTACTCAAAGCGACACCATCTCAGCTTTCTTTTTTTAGTAATGTCCTGCTGATTTTCCTCCTCCCCCATCTGCTCATTGTCGCTCTCCCGTTCCAATACAAATCCCCTCATCAGAGGGATGTTGATGTTCAGCTTCACCTTGATTCGAAGGAACTTCCCTATAGCTTTGCCGTCATAGCCCACATCCACATCCAGAGTTTATGTGAAGTCTTTGCCGATCCTCTCCCCCATGGCTCTTTTCATTGATCCCAGTGGGAGGCCATAAACCCTGATCCACATTGGGATGATACTGAATTCATATTCGTCCACCGTTTTGTCAGGGTCAAAGTCCTCCATCACGAGGAGCTCCTTGTCAAACCACCATGGGCCATCCTCCAGTGCACGTCGCCATCCCGAGGCTTGTTTGAACCTAAACATGAATATGTTCTCTTCCAGCTCGCTACATCGGAGTCCCTTAATTGGGCACCAGATCCTCCCCATCGTATGTCCAATGATGCCTGCATGAACTAGTTTCTCGGAAAACAACTTCCCCACTGCCTGCGGATCACCCTACTCCCACCTCGCGGCTTTCCCCTTCTCATGCTTCCCTACCTTCAGGCCTTTCCTCTCCGCCGCCGTCAACTTCAGACCCCTGAGCATCCCTTCGACATCCTCCATGACCCTCGCTAGGGGAAGCCCAGGACGACGGGATCAGGAAGACCACACTCGGACAAAAACTAGGGTTGAGCGTGTTTTACGACCGTGTGCCCTAGAACCACACGGAAGGCTTATGTGGAGGGATCGAGGTGGCAAGGGCAAGACTGTTGTCGTGGTCGTAGAGGACTCCCTGGACCAGGGTGGGATGAGATCAGCCGGCGGCCGACTTGACTCCGGCGAGACAAGCTTCAGATCCGATCGCCTCGGGAGTCGCCCCCGACAATCACGCTAACCGCCACTTATGGGCGGACATCTTCCTCCCATACCAGGGTGGTTCAGTTGTTACGCTTGGAAACGGGAAAAGAACGACAGGATGAAACGGAGCTGAAACAAAAAAAAGCTGACGCTTCATTTATGCTGAGGTGGAATGGTGCATGCTACAATTGCTGACGTGGATAGCTTTCATGTTTATAGAAATAGGATAGTGAAAATAAACTATTTAGGTATTATAGATATGTGTGTGTGCTGGCTACAACCAGTTTATCCGCATTCCAGTAATTTGATCCTAGCATCGTGTCATGTATGAAGAATCATGCAAAATAAAAACAAAAACACATAGAACTCATCTAGATGAGATAAATTTAGTCTCATTCACATGGAAAACAAAAACAGATAAAACTACATCACCACACATGCATCTTAAAGTAGTCCAATGGTTATAAAAGATGAATGTGACATGATTAAAACTCAGCTAGATGAGTTGTAACAAAACCGCTCTCTCGCTCTACTTCCGTATCCTTTTCTGTACCCTTTACTTGCTACTTATTTGCATCTAGATGACGTTGATATATCTACTGAATATTTTCGTTGAGCCAATGGTGGAAAGGGGTACGAGCCGAGATGTGAAAAAAACAAATAAATAAATGTACCATTTGAGAAGGCACATAGATTCTTCAGATTCACCATTCTCTGTCGTTTGATGTCAAAGTAATTATGAACATGCATGTGTCTGCAGGTTGACACAACCTTGACACAAACCTCTCCACGTCCTACCCGGCCGCTGAGAGAATGGGTTTATTCTGGAGCCGTCCTACGGCGATGCAGCCTATTATGCTCAACGAACAAGCCATAGTCAACAACCTTACCGAAGATAACGTGACAAGGATGTGGGCTAGCAGAACCACATGGGAGGACGAACAGCTCTACATAGTCCTCGATCAGGGCACTACTGACATCGGTCATCCTGCTAGTCTGGTCGTCAAGAAGTTCCAGAATGAGAACCCAGCACTGCAGGTGGACGCCAATGTCAAGTACCGCTACAAGTCGGAGATGATCCTGTTAGTCAGCAATTCTCACGATAACATCATCAAAGTCATAGACCTCATCGAGAGGGAAGATGCGATCATGCTCGTTTACGGCTATCCGGTGAACGGCAGCCTTCGATCCTGGCTGCACCAACCAATGGATGACCGTCAGCCGCTGAGCTGGCCGCAGAGGAGGCTCATTGCCATTGGCACGGCCAAAGGGCTCCACCACCTGCACTATGGATGCAATAAGCCGATTATCCACCACAACATCAGCTCTGACAACATCTTGCTTGATCAGAATTGCAATGCCGTGATAACCAATTTTGATGATGCATGTATGCACATGGCAGGGCTCGGGCAACCGTTGCCAATCATGGGCGTGCGTCCTGGGAACTTTGGGTTCGCGGCTCCAGGTATGTTGGGCTATATATCGATGTATTGTACGCAATAGAATTTTATCTTGACTTTTTAAACTGGAAATCTGCCTTAACTACCTTGGTCTTTAACTGGTATATATAGTACTCCCTCCGTCCCAAAATAATTGTCTCAACTTTGTACTAGCTCTAGTATAAAATTGTATTAAGCTTAAGACACTTATTTTACGGAGGGAATACTTATAAATGGTTATCTGCAGAATATGGGAACACGGCAAGCCATATGACGGAGAAGGTAGACACTTACAGCTTTGGTGTGATTTTGCTGGAGCTCGTCACTGGGCGGATGGCCAATGGAGCTGGAGGGGATGGCAACCTGGCGATTTGGGCGCACAAAGTGATTGAGCTAATGGCAAAACAACCGGAGAAGTTCGAGAGTGTTGTGGACAAGCGCATCCCAGATCAAGCGCGGTACATAGACGACATGGCAAGTGTATTCAGGCTCGGCGTCGATTGCACAGTTGTGGATCCGCAGCAAAGGCCGTCCATGCATATGGTTCTCAAACGACTCCACCGTCTCCTTGGGTGTCGCCCATTTCGTGGCCTCCTCACCCGGCTGTGATGTTCGCTAGCTATCTTTTTCATTATGATCACGTCACTCATGAATGGTGATGACTCGGTTGAATAAATTTGTAGAGACATCTCAAGTATAAGTAATAGCGTCGGTGTTCTGCGTTTTTTCTGGGAACATTCCGCTGTCCTATTGTGTTCACCTCTGCAAAATTCTGCTGCTTGTTTTCCCAAAAATATTGCATAACGTTCCTGTTGCTACTTGTGAGGACTTGAGCAACGAGTATCTGACATACCATTATCATGTGGATTGTTATTTGTTCAGTCTTCCTAAGTCTCAGTCGACTAAGACTTGGTTAAGTCTCAATAGAAGCTATATCCGTGAGATCTTACATTGAGATCCATGCGAAATTTTATTTTCAGTTTATTCTTTTTCTCTCTTGCATGTTATTGCACTTGACTAAGGCTTGTTCAAATATTAGCCGATTGACACATAGTCACACCCTTATTTGTTACATTCTGCAGGGTCACATCAGATTTCATATTTGTGTTTTTTTCTGCTGACAGAAGCTGCACTTGAACTACCGAGATGGTGACTACAAACTTCCTAAGCAGCAGAGCAGAGAGAAAGCCAACGGTTTTCAACTAATGCATATGACTACAAAGGTCACAGCCTAAAGTTATGTGATGGATCAGATTGACAAGGCATTTCCTTCAAATTTAGAGTTGGTATAATTATAAATAGCACCTAATGAATTTGTATTGATTAAAATTTAGAGTTGCAAATGCAGTTCACTTCTTTACAAATATATGTGCCCAGGCCCGGCTCTGATTCCACCTCCTCTCAATTCCTTTGGCTTTGTATATACTCAAAAAGACCTCATGAATTTTACCGTAGTTTTCCCAGTACCACCAATTCCCTGTCTGGGGCAATCTTTGTTTTGGCCTCTTTACGGCACCCTACCGGATTGAATCTTTTAGGGGGGCGAGTTTATCGTCATCAACCTATTCATCATCTCATGTTACTTCTATAATGTTAGGGAGTAGTCCACCTTCGGGACAGAGAGTATGTATCAGTACCTATGTGATCTATCTCTCACTCTCTCTGTCTCTCTTAATTAGTATTTTTTAGTGATGATTGTGATCATGGGATTTGTTATAGGAGTTAAAATTATGTCATGTATCCTCCTCATATTATATTTGTGGTGAATTAAATCTTGCATATCTATGAGTTTTTTTAGGTTGGATTGAATCTTTTTGGAATCAAGGAGATTACATGATGCATGTCTAGTGTAACTTACGAAGATGCCCGTAGTGTCATTGGGGTGACTCTATGGATAATATGTTAGAACAATAAAAATCATATGATGTTGCCGTAGCATAAATTATATGGTTTCCTGATGGGCGTATGAAAAGAATAATAACAATTTTGATGGTAGATGGCCATTTTTGTTCAATACTATTATTGAGAGCCTTGAATTGCGGGAGATAGAACTCACAGGTAGGAATTTCACTTGGGCAAATTCCCTGCCGAATCAAACTTTTGAGAAGTTAGATAGAGTTCTTACCAGTGTAGATTGGGAACAGAAGTTCCCTTTGGTTACAGTCCGTGCACTCCAAAGGGCGATTTCCGATCATACCCCCTTGCTGTTGGATACTGGGGATGCATCGCATCTGGGTAATCGAGACAGGTTCTCTTTCGAATCCAGCTGGTTCTTAAGGGAGGGCTTTCTGGAGTTGATTGACAGGGAATGGAATAGGACTTCGGGCGGCTCATCGAGTGTACAATGATGGCAAAATAAAATTAGACACCTGAGACAATACCTTTGTGGCTGGGCTAAGCATGTCTCGGGGACAAATAAAGATGAGCGGGAAAGGCTCATTAACTTTATTGATGAGCTGGATAGAAAGGCTGAGTACTGTGTGCTGGATGAAAATGATCGTCCGCTCAGATTTGAGCCTGAACAAAGGCTTCGTACTCTTCTTAGAGAGGAGGAGATGAAGTGGGCGAATAGAGCAAAAGTAAAAGCTATTATACTTGGGGATAATAACACTAAGTTCTTCCAGTTAGTAGCCAATGGCAAGCACAGGAAGAAGAGGATAGTGCAGCTTGAACAGGATGAGGGTACAATAGTTGGTCATGAGAACTTAAAATTGTACATCTCAAACTATTATAAAAAGCTTTTTGGTGCTCATCATGATAGTTTTGTGACTATGGACGAGCACCAAGTTGCAGATATTCCCCAAGTTGGGGAAGCTGATAATGAGTCTTTATCTGCTCCTTTCTTGGAGAAAGAGGTGCTAGACGCGATAGGAGGTTTGAAGTGTGGCAAGGCCCCTGGTCCAGATGGGTTTCCGGCGGAGTTTTACAAACACTGCTGGCACATCATCAAGAAGGATCTTATGGCAATGTTTGATGATCTGTATGCTGGTAATCTCCAACTCTTCCATCTGAATTTTGGTACTATTACGCTGATACCAAAGAAAGAAGGGGCGTCACGTATTGAACAGTTTAGCCCGATTTGTTTGCTTAATGTTAGTTCCAAAATATTCACAAAGGTTGGAACAGATAGACTAACAAAGATGGCGCATTCTGTGGTGCAATCTTCGCAAACCGCATTTATGCCCGGGCGTAATATCCTTGCAGGGGTAGTGGTTCTCCATGAGACTCTGCACGAAATTCACTCAAAGAAACTTGATGGAGTTATCTTTAAAGTGGATTTCGAAAAGTCATATGACAAAGTGAAATGGTCCTTCTTGCAACAAACATTGCGGATGAAGGGGTTCGATGAGGTTTGGAGAAAGCACATAGATTCCTTCACTACAAGAGGGAGTGTCGGGATCAAGGTCAATGATGATATTGGTCACTTCTTCCAGACACATAAGGGGCTAAGACAAGGGGATCCTATGTCCCCTATTCTCTTCAATATTGTTGCGGATATGTTGGCTCTGTTGATCAAGAGAGCTAACGAAAAGGACCTTGTAGCTGGATTAGTACCTCATCTGGTGGATGGGGGTGTATCTATTCTACAATATGCTGATGATATGATTCTCTTTATGGAGCATGATTTAGTCAAAGCTAAAAATCTTAAGCTCATCTTGTGCCTTTTTGAACAGTTATCTGGGTTGAAGATTAACTTCAATAAAAGTGAGTTGTTTTGTTTTGGTGAAGCAAAAAACCAACAACATATTTATAATCAGCTGTTTGGATGTGTGGCAGGGGAATTTCCTTTTACGTACTTACGAATTCCCATTCACCATCGTAAACTAACAAATGCTGCGTGGAAATGCATGGAGGAACGGTTTGAAAAGAAACTTAGTACTTGGAAAGTCAAGCTTCTTTCTTACGGAGGTAGGTTAGTGTTGGTTAATTCAGTATTAATAAGTATGCCTATGTTCCTCCTATCTTTTTTTGAGATACCTGTGGGGGTACGGAAAAGATTGGATTTCTACTGTTCTCGCTTTTTCTGGCAGAGTGATAAGGTTAATACTAAGTATAGGTTGGCGAAATGGGATATTATCTGCCGTCCTAAAGATCAAGGAGGCTTAGGTATTGAAAATTTGGAAACCAAAAATAGATGTCTTCTCAGCAAGTGGCTGTTTAGATTGTCGATGGAATCCGAAGGAATGTGGGTACAAATTCTGACCAATAAGTACCTTCATTCCAAATCTTTATCTCAGGTTGAAGCGAGACCATTTGACTCGCCATTCTGGAAGGGTCTGATGCGGGTAAAAAGCTCATTCTACCATAGATCGAGGTTTATCATTGAGAATGGGGAATTGACTAGATTCTGGAAAGACACCTGGCTAGGAGAAGCGCCTTTGGCTCTTCAATATCCGCGGTTGTACCATATTGCCCAGCATCGACAAGTGTCAGTTGCGGTAGTATTGCGTGAGATTCCCCTTAATATTCAATTCCGCAGATCTCTAGTTGGGGATAGATGGATTTCCTGGTTGCATCTAGTTAGAAGGTTAATGGAGGTTAACCTTTCTGATAGGAGTGATCGAATCTCCTGGAGATTAACACCGAATGGGTTGTTTACGGTTAAATCCATGTATTCTGATCTCATTGATTCAGTACCTATTCCAAAATCCAAACATATTTGGAAGGTTAGAGTTCCTTAGAATTAAAGTTTTCTTGTGGTTTGTTCACAAGGGAGTTATTTTAACTAAGGATAATTTGGCCAAACGGAATTGGAAAGGTAGCCCCAGATGTTGTTTCTGTCCGAGAGTAGAGAGTATTCAGCACCTCTTTCTCGACTGTCCTATGGCTAAACTTGTTTGGCGCTCAATTCATATTGTTTTTAACATCTCTCCTCCTGTTAACTTGAACTCGTTATTTGGAACGTGGTTACAGGGAATTGATGCTCAATTGGCCAAATCTATTCGTGTCGGAGCATGTGCTCTTCTTTGGGCTTTATGGAATAGCAGAAATGATTTGGTTTTTAACAGACTTCGTGATATTCACTTTCTGCAGGTTATCTACAGAATTACTGCACTGATCCGTACATGGTCGTTACTAACTCCTATGGCAGCTAGGGAGCCTATGGTTACTGGGTGTGTCCGCTGGGAGATGGTAGCACAGGGTATCTTCAACCGGTTTGGATGGCGGCATATTAATAGGATAGGTGTTTAGTCATCTTTATCTTTTAGCCACTTCAGGCCGCGGCGCGATGTTCGCCATGTATCTTTTTTTTCTTTTTTTATATACTTTGTACTTCTTAAACACTATGTTTGCTTAATATATGGCTGTATGCATCCCTCGATGCAGAGGCCGGGACGAGGCCTCCTATTCTAAAAAATATGGTTTCCTGAGGTAACATTGGGGTGGATCAATATATGATGATTAGGAAGACGACTTTGATGTGATTGTCTATTTGCGCACCTACAGGATCTTGTCCTACTTTGATCCGATAGAACACGAAACTTCAGAGTGATTCTCTACTACACTTTTTGAGCATTTATCATGTTGTTTAACCAGCTTAATGATGTAGAAAGTTTATGATCCTGAAGGTATAAACATAGGCCTTGTTTGAAGCATTGGGTACTGTTTTAGTCACTTTTACTACTTTTTACGTTGCTTTCCTTTTATTAATAAATGCAAAACATATAGTTTCCATCCAAACTATCAATATATCGTCCAAATTATCAATCTCATGGTCGAACTAGTTCATTTTTTTGCGAGTACTAGTACCAGTTAGATGCACGTGCAACGCACGACTAACCGAATAATTTATAAATTACTTTTTATATTAAAAATTTAGTAGACATATATAGCTGCAAAAATATTGAAACACACACAATATACACATTACTTGCACTCCATTGAAAAATTGAAAACAAATGTATTCAGTGGAATAATGAAAAAAATATTTGAAGTAACATAAGACAAGGAGAAACATTGGGCTCACTTGAAGGTTGCAGCAAGCTGGAATGAATCCTAACTTCTTCACTTGATGCATCATATCTAGCTTCGATGTCTGAAAAAAGGCTTAAAATACAGATGATCTGGCATTAGAACAGGTCACAACCTGGTATTTCAAAGGAAATATATACAACCTGAGATCTTTTGGCACTTGCATATAAAGGTTGAGGAATCACCTGGAGAAACTCCAAAAAATCAAACAGAAATCCGTTGTGAGTAACCGCAAATTACAAAAACTATCAACAGTCCCAACATATATAACCAGTGAACTGAAACGGTAGTGTAAAATCATAATAATAGGTAGGTCCTTTGCTGAGCACAAATCATAATAATCGGTTGACGTGAAATTAAAGCTTCTAGAGCTACCTCACAGGTGAAGAATTGTGGCTTATTAATGGGGTATGCCAGTCTTGTGACATCCTCGGCTTTTGCTACAGTGAGCGTTGTAATTAAGCTACAGTGATGACCATGATCAGCAACAAATCATTTTGCTAAATTGGATATCATCAAGTTGAAATTCATATCTCTTTTCAAATTCCACGTAAAAAGCCACTTGAATTATATGGAAATAAAATAGTTCCCCAAACAGCATCGGAAAAATGATGCACAATTGTGGAATAATCCAAAACAATTATTATTAATGAAAACAACATCACCCTCGATGTTGGTGTGGACCCCACCATCAAAACAGAGTCATTTTTGCATTTAAAAGTGTTCTTAATTTCCATGAAAAAATCCAAACATAATCCAATTGTCCCAATTATTTTTGTGGTCATTCAAAATACTGTAAGATATGTGTTGGACCATGTCACACATTTTTGCTATAGGGAATAGTTGCTGGAATTAAATAAAGCAGAATGTTTTTGCTCCATTTGTACAAGAACATGCACATATTTTTTGCTCCATTTTCATTCTTCTTTAACAAAGCTTGCCTACCAAGTTCCACGAGGTACTACTAACCCTCTCTCTTCTTCAACTACGACTGAACAAAACTGCATGTACAGAGATTCACATAAGAAACACAACGAACAAACACACATTCAGGCTAACTCGGGTGAAAGCTTCTGCAATCCCAGCTTCACCACGGACCTCTAGACCTAGAGTAAAGGATCTACTTACTGAACTCAACTCCGGCACCACCGCTGCTTCGGCCCATCGCCGATTTGCCGGAGAAACAGAGCAGAGCCGCAGAGACCGAGCCGTCGTCGTCTGCGGAGAAGATCTTCTATCTACAGGAGGATGGAGCGCGTGGAGATTATGTTGGTCCATCGATCTCTTCAGCCCGCGACCGCATCCCCGCCACAGCTCGCGATCCACGGATGCCCTGTGGAAAACACCAGCCGATCCACAAACGTCAGCGAGGAACTCCAGAGGCGACGGCGAGCGGTCTTCGATTCAGGGGATCTGTCGGGCGATCGCTGGAGAGCCTGCGGGAGACGTCCTTGCAGAGCATGCGGCGCATCAGGTCCTTGGCCACGGGCGAGAGGCCGGCGAAGGCGCGCGGCGGGAAGCGCAGGTTGCCGCGGAGCACGGCCTCGAAGATCTCGGGCTTGGTGGCGCCGTAGAAGGGCACGGCCCCCGAGAGCATCATGTAGAGCACCACCCCGGCGCTCCACACGTCCACCTTCTCCCCGTACTCCCTCCAGGCGACCACCTCGGGCGCCACGTAGTATGGCGTGCCGACGAGGCCCGACATGGGCCGCCCGTCCCCGAACCACTCTGCGGAGTCAAAGTCGGCGAGCTTGAGCACGCCCGTGGCGGCGTCGAAGAGGAGGTTGTCTGGCTTGACGTCGCGGTGCGCGACCCCGCGGCGGTGGCAGGCGGCGAGCGCGGACGCGAGCTGCGCGGCCAGCCCGGCGGCCTCGCGCTCGGGGAGGCGGCCGCCGCGGGCGGAGAGGAGCGAGAAGAGGTCCCCACCGGCGCAGAGGTCGACGACGCGTGGTCTTCAGGGCCAGCGCCTCCCCCGTGGCGTTGGAGTGGCAGCGGCGGACCGTCCCGAAGCGTCCGCGCCCGATCTCGTCGCCAATGGAGTACTGCCGCATCAGCGCCTCCTCTCCGCCGTAAACCATGGTGTGGTGTGGTCTGGTTTGGCCTCTCTTGTTGGAGGCCAGGCTGCCGTTAATTCTTCCTAAATTTCTGTACTTGATTGGCTCCTTTTTTTTCTTGAAGATGCAACAGTTTTTCGCTGTAGGAGGAGGTGGAGCACGATCAGCCTTAGTTAATTTGGAAAATGCACACGGTGGTGGTGCATGGATGATGGAAGGCCGTTAGATTATAATTTATTGTCTAATTGTGTGGTGGTGATTGGTGTTTGTTTTTGGGAGGTAATAGTTGTGTGTATTTAGAGAAGTTTTTGTTTGATCTTTTATTAGTAGTATAGATAACTAGCAATTGTTTGATAGAGGTTGCTTTGAGCCTAGGCCTTCCGTGGATTGAGAAATCCTACCTCATCTACGCGATGGAAATTTATTGTTTTTCTAAAATCCTCTGCACTTAAAGGTACAACGAATTCTACGAGAATAAAATTACGTAGTAGATATCATTCATCTACCCAAATGATAAGATTCACACCTGTGGTACAAAGTAACACCGCCTTGATGTTTTCTACAACTAATGTTTCCATCCGAGAAAATAAACCACCCCAAAAAACTGAAATTTATCATCCAAACAGAAAGTTTTCATGCTTCACAATTAAAGTTGCTATCCTCGAATAACTAAACTTGCCATAGAAAGCGTCAGGACGGAATTCCTTCATGCCACACTTTTGACAGTTATTAGGATTTTTCATCTACTGTTAATGTCGGGTTCACATTCTGGAACATCATGACGAGCCGCATATTTGGTAGACCGATGCGAGATGTGCCTACACTTGTTTGCTGCTATTGGCGAGCGATTCCCTCATGAGGCTGACGTCATAAACTTGCATGCGTACGAGCCAGCAGGACGGCCATGCACAATCCAGGATGCATGCATGATAAATTTAGAATCCAGCCATTCATGGTTTTAAATTTCTTTTTAAATATTTCGGCCGTTGCCAAAATCACTAAAATTCAATGATTTTGGTTTTCTTTTGACATAGAAGACCGAAATTTCCACATTAATTTGATAGAGATCGATCGAACCAAATATTTCGTAACTTAGAAAAAAACTAATGAACTTGTGTACCGAAAGCTACTGAAACATCTGGACTGAAAAGTAATTATTTAAATATGTAGCAAAGTTATTGAAATTTCACTGAAATTACTTGAAAGTGAGAGCTATATTCTCACCTGCTGTTGTAGCGCACGGGCTGCGGAATTCATGGAGTGTTGCTCACCACATAGAACAGAGAGCGCGCAGAGTGGAGGTGCTGGTGAAGAACATGGTAGCGGTAGTGGAAGAAGATCATGTCCATCCGCTCCGTGGTGACCGTCAGCGAGTTTGTGCGGCATCGGTGGGGGAGGGAGAAATTCGTGGGTGCAGCAGCCAGGCCGTCGCCGCCGCTGCCGCATCGGCCGGCCGTCTCCTCCCGCATGCTTCCTGTACGCTTCCAGCTCAAACGCCGAGCGAGCTCTCCACATATTTCTCCTCTCTTCTACCAGACGTCAATAAAATAAAAAAAACGCAACATTCCAATGAGCGGCTGGCTATATATGGAACCTAATAAATAAATAAAATTATGGTCTTGCGTGAAGAAAAAAAAGGAGCATGGCGGCGGCTGGTGCAGATACAGAGGAGCATGGCTACGTGGCATGGTTCAAAATAGAAAGACGTTTCGATATGATTTCAAATGTCTTTAAACTGGGATCATCAGTCAACGGCAAGGTGCTGATTATACCAATGTGCTACATATATATACTGCCAAGCAAAATAAAAATAAAAAATTGTTGTATACCTCTTTACCACCGCCGCCGCTTGTAAGTATATACTTACGTCCTCACTGCGCTATCAGTATGGACCATTTGGAGGCATTCCAACGTTTGCATCTTTGACAGCGCGACCCCGTCCCTATCCCTCCTAACTCGCACCATTAAGGAGGAAGCTTGCACATGTGCCAATGCGAGGGTTTAGTTCGATCATTCTTGTAACCTGGCTCTTGTATATCATGTGGGCTGAGCATCTCATCTTTTGCACATAGCAATCTTCTAAACGCCTCTTAGTGTACGTTCATGGAGGTCTTTCACTATACTTTATCTCTTTCTATCAATGTAATGATATGCAGCTGCAAGTATTCGCGAAAAAAAATGTACTTATGCCCGAACATATTGTTGGATTTTTTGTTCCATTCGTTGCCCTGAGAAGTTCCAGTCGGCTGTGATAAATGATAAAACCGAGGTGATTGCTTTGGAGAGTCAGGACAACACACATCGATGGACAAACCAATGTGCTACATATACTGCCGAGCAAAAAAACAAAAAAAAAAACAAAATTGCTGTATACCTCGTTACCACCGACCGTATTGCTGGATTTTTTATTCCATTCGTCAGCTTGGGAAGTTCCAGTCAGTTGTCATAGATGGTAAAACCGAGGTGATTTGCTTTGGAGAGTCAGCATAACACATCGATGTGGATTGCCAGAGTTCCAGCGGAGAGTTCAATGCGTGTTGCGTACGTGTAAAATTAAGCTCAACCAACAGCCCTCTGTCTACGTCTTTGAAGCTCTGTCATACTTCACTGACACGCTTGGTCTTGATGTGATGGAAACATCACCTTCTCCCTCTGAGAATCCATTGCTGGCTGATCTTGTCAACAGCCAGCGCATGGGTGTGTATAAAATTTGGCTTTTCATTTTTTTAAAGGAATTTCAAGGTTCACATCGTTGTCACGTTTCGGCCAGACGAGCCTCGGTAAATATTTCATATTTTCACTTTTTAAATGAATTTCAGGGGTCACATCATTGTCACGCTTCGATCACATTAAATCCTGTAACAACGTTCGAGTTACAGAAACAAGCACATTGCTACGCGCCCCCCCGACCAATCTTTTTAAAAGATTCATAGGAGCGCTAGCCACCAGATCTAGTGTTAAAAAGTGGCTGACGGGTGTTTTGGAACATAGATTATGTTGCGTATTTTTGCAACAGAGAGCATGTAGAATTTGTTATAGAATATTTTTTGCAACAAGAATCGTGTTGAGGAAACACCTGCAGATTTTTCTGTAACATAGGTTGTGTTGCGGAATGTTTTTTGCAACATCGATTGTGTTATAGGATATTTTTTGTAACAAAGTTCTTGTCATAATTTTTTTGGCAACTATTTTATGTAACATAGCTGATCTTGCAAAAACTTGTGTAAGTTGCCATCGTCGTTCCCCGATGTGGTTTGCAACATCGTTGTTATTGCAAGATACGATAAACAGGTACATGTAGGCAAAGAAAAGAACGGAGATGTGCGAGCACCTTTGAGGTCGCATAGATCAAGGATTATCCAACGGCTACGCAGGTAGTGGAACTTCTCGTGCAATCAACCGATAAAGCATTAGCTTTTCCCTATAATTAATGGAAAACGTTACCTTTCAGCCGACTGATCCTCCTCTTGCATCCGCCGCTTCCTTTGCTCGCCACGTGGCCACATGGGTGGTGAATTAATTCGGAAGGAGCGAGAAGGGACACGTCCCGGTGAGCATGCTACGTGTTGTGGATTGCTGACGATACTACGGATACACGCATTTTTTTTGCAACAAAGACTCCGCTGCAATAGCTACAGATAGCGACAGATACAATTGCTAAACACATATGCTTGTTTTTTGCAAAATATTTCTATAACAAGGATCATGTTGCAAAATATTTTTTGCAACATTAACTTTCTAGCAAGGTTTCTACAACATAATCATTACTGCAAAGATATTTCTGCAATGTTGGCTCTGTTGCAATGGGGAATCACACGTTCGGTCGCTCGATGGACCGAGATCGACGGCTCGCGAGACGGCAGATTTTTTAAAAGATTCATCGGCCCATGCATAGTAGCTCCATAGTAGCTCTCATTTTCCAATCCTCCACTGCTCCTTTACCAGCCATGATATTTTATAGGTATTTTCGCAATACGATCTTTGTTACAGAAAAATTTCTATAACAAACTCTGTTGTAAAAAAAAAGCTACAAAATTATACAGGTGTTTCCGCAACACAATATTTGTTATAGAAAATATTCTATAACAAACTCTGTTGCAAAAAAATTACATAGGTGTTTCCGCAACACGATCTTTGTTGCAGAAATTATTCTATAACAAACTTTGTTGCAAAACTAATAATCTACAAACATTTTTGCAACATGTCTATTACAAAAAATTCTGCAACATAATCTATATTGCAAAAGCTAATATGCCCATCTACCATTTGAAGACGTCACTTCTGACGGACAGCGACCCGGCCGATCGAAGTGTAGCAGCCGAGACAAATCAACTATTTCTACAACAAAGCCATTGTGACAAAAATTAATGAGTGAGAAAGAGGACAAGCAAGACGTGGCAGCGATTAAACGGTTGCACGTGTGTAGATCTAACGGCCATCAAGGTGGTGGTGGATACTAACATGCGGTTAGCGCGTGATAACCGTCGTGTCCCTTTCTCCTGTCTATTGTAAGGGCATGTACAACGATGTACATTCAGCTGTCTATAAGGAGGCCAACTAGGATTTTTTGTTGAGGTGGAGAAAGAAAGAGAAGAGAGAGAAGAAGTCTGTCTGTAGAATTGCAGTCGATCTATAGCGCTAGAAATTCGGTTGCTATCGACGACCGATTCCCGTTGTATCAAGGGTGTCTACAATTTTGCATTTATCCTTTTACTTGATGGTTCCACCAATTCCAGCGGAAGGTGCAGTTCCATAGATGATTAAAAAGACAATCCATTATGGTAGCTGTCGTTAGTGCCGTCTTGAGATAACATGAAGAGAGATTATAGACAGGTCTCGTCTAAACAATTGTACATGCCCTAAGGAACACGCCGTTCCGGATGTATCGCTTACCATAAATTGTAAAGACATCATCATCATCAGTGATGGTTACTGTTCATTCAATTTGTTTTGTATCACGTTATCAGCGCGAGTCTCTCCGCTGAGAGAGAAAGGCCGGAGGCGTCTGATGAGGCGCAATGCGAGGAAGTGGCCACACCAACGGCATCTTGACACTGCCCTCAACTACGCGGCGACGCCGGCCGGAGGACGCGGCGCACAACGAGAACCAGGAAGGATCATCATTGCCATCTTCCTGCTCCTCGTCGTTGGCGTCAGGGTCCATGGCGTAGGCACGGAAGGCCGTGATGGGGAAGCGACGTACGGGTGAAACAGCGAAAACCGGCCGGCTACGAGGGCGGCGCTCACGCGGTGGCTTCGGCAAGGCAGGACGGCACAATGCGGTGCGCATCGCCTCGGAACTCCCTAGGCGACACTAGTGGGGACAGGGCCTATAGCCCCGGCCCGTAAGGGGCTTTAGTCCCGGTTCACCAACCGGGACTAAAGGGGCGGGACTAAAGGCCTAACCTTTAGTCCCGGCCCTGTTCCAAGCCGGGACCAAAGGTCCTCCACGTGGACGCCTCGGAGCGCCCTCAGGGACAGGCCCTTTAGTCCCGGGTCTTAACACGGACCGGGACTAAAGAGTTTCTGCAGATTTTGTTTATTTTTTGGTTTTAGGGTTTTAAGGTTTAGGTGTTCGGGAGATTAACGTGATGCCTCGTTTGGTGTTCGGGAATTAGTTTTCATATAATTTTAAATAGAAATAATTATGCATATATATATATAAGATTAAATTATCTTACAAGCGAGCATATATATACAATTACATGGAGATCTGAATTATCAGGACTAGAGCCCGTCTATTCGATTACATGGACCAACATCAGTAATGGCCCATAGCTACATTAAATCATCCTTTGTCATCTATAGCTTCCGTCCTCAGAAAGGTCGCAAGCTCCTCTGTAACAGCAATCGCGCGTTGCTCTGTAGGGACTTCTCCCTCATGGCCGTGTATTATATAAGAAGAGGAGATGAATATGAATATCAATCATGATAACAAAGAATGACGGGTACAAATAGAGGTGTGAATGTCCATTGCTTACGTCGTATCTGTGATCCTTGTGCTCAGAGGTAAACGTGCGAATGGTCTCGCAAACATAGTATCCGCATAGATGCGTCCCCCGTGGCTGCTAGTCGCACTTTACGAGAATAGAATATATATAATCAAAATAATAATCTAGCATCATAAATG
The DNA here is from genome assembly GCF_904849725.1 of Hordeum vulgare subsp. vulgare. Classification (NCBI taxonomy): domain Eukaryota; kingdom Viridiplantae; phylum Streptophyta; class Magnoliopsida; order Poales; family Poaceae; genus Hordeum; species Hordeum vulgare. The sequence continues at coordinate 3,678,376 of NC_058524.1, forward strand.
TATTGAAAATAGAAGTATATCATACTACTACTTACCTGAGCCGCTTTAAAGGTCAGTTTCTGAGGCTCGATACCGGGAGTCACGCACTTGAACCGCTTCCAAACCCTGCCCGACAAGGAAAATGATTTGCTAAGTTTTTCATTAATTGATATATCAGAAAATCATCGAAAGAGACCGATAGAGCGCAAGAATGATTGAAATTACCCTTGGAGAATGTCCTGCAGGCTTTGGAACTGTAGGGGAACGTCGCATGGGAAACAAAACTTTCCTACGCGCACGAAGACCTATCATGGTGAATTCCATCTACGAGAGGGGATGAGTGATCTACGTACCCTTGTAGATCGTACAGCAGAAGCGTTAGAGAACGCGGTTGATGTAGTGGAACGTCCTCACGTCCCTCGATCCACCCCGCGAACAATCCCGCGATCAGTCCCACGATCTAGTACCGAACGGACGGCACCTCCGCGTTCAGCACACGTACATCTTGATGATGATCTCGGCCTTCTTGATCCAGCAAGAGAGACGGAGAGGTAGAAGAGTTCTCCGGCAGCGTGACGGCGCTCCGGAGGTTGGTGATGATCTTGTCTCAGCAGGGCTCCGCCCGAGCTCCGCAGAAACGCGATCTAGAGGAAAAACTATGGAGGTATGTGGTCGGGCCTTAAGTGTGCAGACCCTGCGGGTTCGAGAACTATGTAGACATGACCCGAGAGACTCCTTGGTCAATATCCAATAGCGGGACCTGGATGCCCATATTGGATCCTACATATTCCACGAAGATCTTATCGTTTGAACCTCAGTGTCAAGGATTCGTATAATCCCGTATGTCATTCCCTTTGTCCTTTGGTATGTTACTTGCCCGAGATTCGATCGTCAGTATCCGCATACCTATTTCAATCTCGTTTACCGGCAAGTCTCTTTACTCGTTCCGTAATACAAGATCCCGCAACTTACACTAAGTTACATTGCTTGCAAGGCTTGTGATGTTGTATTACCGAGTGGGCCCCGAGATACCTCTCCGTCATACGGAGTGACAAATCCCAGTCTTGATCCATACTAACTCAACTAACACCTTTGGAGATACCTGTAGAGCATCTTTATAGTCACCCAGTTACGTTGCGACGTTTGATACACACAAAGCATTCCTCCGGTGTCAGTGAGTTATATGATCTTATGGTCATAGGAATAAATACTTGACACGCAGAAAACAGTAGCAACAAAATGACACGATCAACATGCTACGTCTATTAGTTTGGGTCTAGTCCATCACGTGATTCTCCCAATGACGTGATCCAGTTATCAAGCAACAACACCTTGTTCATAATCAGAAGACACTGACTATCATCGATCAACTGGCTAGCCAACTAGAGGCATGCTAGGGACGGTGTTTTGTCTATGTATCCACACATGTAAATGAGTCTTCATTCAATACAATTATAGCATGGATAATAAACTATTATCTTGATACAGGAATTATAATAATAACTATACATTTATTATTGCCTCTAGGGCATAATTCCAACAGTCTCCCACTTGCACTAGAGTCAATAATCTAGCCCTCACATCACCATGTGAATTACATTGTAATAAATCTAACACCCATACAGTTCTGGTGTCGATCATGTTTTGGCCGTGGAAGAGGTTTAGTCAGCGGGTCTGCTACATTCAGATCCGTGTGCACTTTGCATATATTTACGTCCTCCTCCTCGACGTAGTCGCGGATGAGGTTGAAGCGTCGTTTGATGTGTCTGGTCTTCTTGTGAAACCTTGGTTCCTTTGCTAAGGCAATGGCACCAGTGTTGTCACAGAACAAGGTTATTGGATCCAGTGCACTTGGCACCACTCCAAGATCCGTCATGAACTGCTTCATCCAGACACCCTCCTTAGCCGCCTCCGAGGCAGCCATGTACTCTGCTTCACATGTAGAATCTGCTACGACGCTTTGCTTGGGACTGCACCAGCTTACTGCACCCCCATTAAGAATAAATACGTATCCGGTTTGCGACTTAGAGTCGTCCGGATCTGTGTCAAAGCTTGCATCGACGTAACCTTTTACGGCGAGTCTTCGTCACCTCCATATACGAGAAACATCTCCTTAGTCCTTTTCAGGTACTTCAGGATATTCTTGACCGCTGTCCAGTGATCCACTCCTGGATTACTCTGGAACCTACCTGCCATACTTATGGCCAGGCTAACATCCGGTCTAGTGCACAACATCGCATACATGATAGAACCTATGGCTGAAGCATAGGGGACGGAGCGCATATGCTCTCTATCTTCATCAGTTGCTGGGCACTGAGTCTTACTCAATCTCGTACCTTGTAAAACCGGCAAGAACCCTTTCTTGGACTGTTCCATTTTGAACCTCTTCAAAACTTTATCAAGGTATGTGCTTTGTGAAAGTCCTATCAGGCGTTTTGATCTATCCCTATAGATCTTAATGCCTAGAATGTAAGCAGCTTCTCCTAGGTCCTTCATAGAGAAACTTTTATTCGAGTAACCTTTTATGCTCTCCAAAAGCTCTACGTTATTTCCAATCAGTAATATGTCATCCACATATAATATTAGAAACGCCACAGAGCTCCCACTCACTTTCTTGTAAATACAAGATTCTCCAACCACTTGTATAAACCCAAATGCTTTGATCACCTCATCAAAGCGTTTGTTCCAACTCCGAGATGCTTGCACCAATCCATAAATGGATCGCTGGAGCTTGCACACCTTGTCAGCATTTTCAGGATCGACAAAACCTTCGGGTTGCATCATATACAACTCTTCCTTAAGGAAACCGTTAAGGAACGCCGTTTTGACATCCATCTGCCAGATTTCATAATCGAAAAATGCAGCTATCGCTAACATGATTCTGACGGACTTAAGCATCGCTACGGTAGAGAAAGTCTCATCGTAGTCAATTCCTGGAACTTGTGAAAAACCCTTTACCACAAGTCGAGCTTTATAAACGGTCACATTACCGTCAGCGTCCGTCTTCTTCTTAAAGATCCATTTGTTCTGAATAGCCTTGCGGCCCTCAGGTAGTATCTCCAAAGTCCATACTTTGTTCTCATACATGGATCCTATCTCAGATTTCATGGCTTCTAGCCATTTGTTGGAATCTGGGCCCACCATTGCTTCTTCATAATTCGCAGGTTCATTGTTGTCTAACAACATGATTGATAAGACGGGATTACCGTACCACTCTGGAGCAGCGCGTGATCTCATCGACCTGCGTGGTTCAACAGAAACTTGAACTAGAGTTTCATGATCATCATCATTAACTTCCTCCTCAACCGGCGTCGCAATGACAGAGGTTTCCCCTTGCCCTGCGCCACCATCCAGAGGGATGAGAGGTTCGACAACCTCGTCAAGTTCTATCTTCCTCCCACTCAATTCTCTCGAGAGAAACTCCTTCTCGAGAAAAGTTCCGTTCTTAGCAACAAACACTTTGCCCTCGGATTTGAGATAGAAGGTGTACCCAACTGTCTCTTTTGGGTAACCTATGAAGACGCATTTTTCCGCTTTGGGTTCCAGCTTTTCAGGCTGAAGCTTTTTGACATAAGCATCACATCCCCAAACTTTAAGAAACGACAACTTTGGCCTTTTGCCATACCACAGTTCGTATGGTGTCGTCTCAACGGATTTTGATGGTGCCCTATTTAAAGTGAATGCAGCTGTTTCTAATGCATAACCCCAAAACGGCAAATCAGTAAGAGACATCATAGATCGCACCATCTCTAACAAAGTACGATTACGACGTTCGGACACACCATTACGCTGTGGTGTTCGAGGCGGTGTTAACTGCGAAACAATTCCACATTGTCTTAAGTGAGTACCAAACTCGAAACTCAGATATTCACCCCCACGATCAGACCGTAGGAACTTGATCTTCTTGTTACGATGATTTTCCAATTCACTCTGAAATTGCTTGAACTTTTCAAATGTTTCAGACTTGTGCTTCATCAAGTAGACATAACCATATCTACTTAAATCGTCAGTGAAGGTGAGGAAATAACGATATCCGCCGCGTGCCTCTACGCTCATTGGACCACACACATCGGTATGTATGATTTCCAACAAGTCACTTGCATGCTCCATTGTTCCGGAGAACGGAGTTTTGGTCATCTTGCCCATGAGGCATGGTTCGTATGTGTCAAGTGAATTGAAGTCAAGTGACTCCAAAAGTCCATCAGCATGGAGTTTCTTCATGCGCTTTACACCAATATGACCTAAACGACAGTGCCACAAAAATATGGCGCTATCGTTGTTTACTCGAACTCTTTTGGTCTCAATGTTATGTATATGTGTATCGCTATCAAGATTCAATATGAACAATCCTCTCACATTCGGTGCATGACCATAAATGATGTTACTCATAGAAATAGAACAACCATTATTCTCAGACTTAAAAGAGTAACCGTCTCGCAATAAACAAGATCCAGATATAATGTTCATGCTCAACGCAGGCACTAAGTAACAATGATTTAAGTTCATCACTAATCCCGATGGTAGCTGAAGTGACACTGTGCCGACGGCGATTGCATCAACCTTGGAACCATTTCCTACGCGCATCGTCACTTCGTCTTTCGCCAGCCTTCGCCTATTCCACAGTTCCTGTTTCGAGTTGCAAATATGAGCAACAGAACCGGTATCAAATACCCAGGCACTACTACGAGAGATAGTTAAGTACACATCAATAACATGTATATCAAATATACCTGATTTTTCTTTGCCCGCCTTCTTATCTGCCAGATACTTGGGGCAATTGCGCTTCCAGTGACCCATACCCTTGCAATAGAAGCACTCTGTTTCAGGCTTAGGTCCAGCCTTGGGTTTCTTCGGCGGATTGGCAACAGGCTTGCCGCTCTTCTTTGAATTGCCCTTCTTGCCTTTGCCGTTTCTCTTGAAACTAGTGGTCTTGCTCACCATCAACACTTGATGCTCTTTACGGAGTTCAGACTCTGCGACTTTCAGCATCGCAAACAACTCGCCGGGAGACTTGTTCATCCCTTGCATGTTGTAGTTCAACACAAAGCCTTTATAGCTTGGCGGCAGTGATAGAAGGATTCTGTCAGTGATAGCCTCTTGCGGGAGTTCAATCCCCAGTTCAGCTAGACGGTTTGAGTACCCAGACATTTTGAGCACATGTTCACTGACAGACGAGTTTTCCTCCATCTTGCAAGCATAGAATTTATCGGAGGTCTCATACCTCTCGATCCGGGCGTTCTTCTGAAAGATAAACTTCAACTCCTGGAACATCTCAAATGCTCCATGATGCTCAAAGCGACGTTGAAGTCCCGGTTCTAAGCCATACAAGACTGCACATTGAACTATTGAGTAGTCCTCCTTACGCGCTAACCAAGCGTTCTTAACATCCTGATCAGCCGTAGCGGGTGGTTCATCTCCTAGCGCAGCACTAAGGACATAATCCTTGTTCCCAGCTTGTAAGATTAGCTTAAGATTACGAGCCCAGTCTACAAAGTTGCTTCCATCATCTTTCAACTTAGCTTTCTCTAGGAACGTATTAAAATTCAGGATGACACTTGCGTGAGCCATGATCTACAACACAAATATATTCAAAGTGGACTTAGACTATGTTCAAGATAATTAGAGTTCAACTTAATCAAATTATATTCTAAACTCCCACTCAAAAAGTACATCTCTCTAGTCATTTGAGTGGTTCATGATCCACTTACACTATCCCAAGTCCGATCATCACGTGAGTTGAGTATAGTTTCAGTGGTAAGCATCCCTATGCTAATCATATCAACTATATGATTCATGATCGACCTTTCGGTCTCATGTGTTCCGAGGTCATGTCTGCACATGCTAGGCTCGTCAAGCTTAACCCGAGTGTTCCGCGTGCGCAACTGTTTTGCACCCGTTGTATGTGAACGTTGAGTCTATCACACCCGATCATCACGTGGTGTCTCGAAACGACGAACTGTAGCAACGGTGCACAGTCGGGGAGAACACAATTTCGTCTTGAGATTTTAGTGAGAGATCACCTCATAATGCTACCGACGTTCTAAGCAAGATAAGGTGCATAAAAGGATTAACATCACATGCAATTCATAAGTGACATGATATGGCCAACATCACGTGCTTCTTGATCTCCATCACCAAAACACCTGCACGATCTTCTTGTCACCGGCGCCACACCATGATCATCCATCAACGTGTTGCCTTCGGGGTTGTCGTGCTACTTATGCTATTACTACTAAAGCTACATCCTAGCAAAATAGTAAACGCATCTGCAAGCACAAACGTTAGTATAAAGACAACCCTATGGCTCCTGCCGGTTGCCGTACCATCGACGTGCAAGTCGATATTTCTATTACAACATGATCATCTCATACATCCAATATATCACATCACATCGTTGGCCATATCACATCACAATCATACCCTGCAAAAACAAGTTAGACGTCCTCTAATTTTGTTGTTGCATGTTTTACGTGGTGACCAAGGGTATCTAGTAGGATCGCATCTTACTTACGCAAACACCACAACAGAGATATATGAGTTGCTATTTAACCTCATCCAAGGACCTCCTCGGTCAAATCCGATTCAACTAAAGTTGGAGAAACCGTCACTTGCCAGTCATCTTTGAGCAAAGGGGGTTACTCGTAACGATGAAACCAGTCTCTCGTAAGCGTACGAGTAATGTCGGTCCAAGCCGCTTCAATCCAACAATACCGCGGAATCAAGAAAAGACTAAGGAGGGCAGAAAAACGCACATCACAGCCCACAAAAACTTTTGTGTTCTACTCAAGAAGACATCTACGCATGAACCTAGCTCATGATGCCACTGTTGGGGAACGTCGCATGGGAAACAAAATTTTCCTACGCGCACGAAGACCTATCATGGTGATGTCCATCTACGAGGGGGGATGAGTGATCTACGTACCCTTGTAGATCGTACAGCAGAAGCGTTAGAGAACGCGGTTGATGTAGTGGAACGTCCTCACGTCCCTCGATCCGCCCCGCGAACAATCCCGCGATCAGTCCCACGATCTAGTACCGAACGGACGGCACCTCCGCGTTCAGCACACGTACAGCTTGACGATGATCTCGGCCTTCTTGATCCAGCAAGAGAGACGGAGAGGTAGAAGAGTTCTCCGGCAGCGTGACGGCGCTCCGGAGGTTGGTGATGATCTTGTCTCAGCAGGGCTCCACCCGAGCTCCGCAGAAACGCGATCTAGTGGAAAAACTATGGAGGTATGTGGTCGGGCAGCCGTGAGAAAGTCGTCTCAAATCAGCCCTAATTGCTTCATATATATAGGAGGAGGGAGGGGGACCTTGCCTTGGGATCCAAGGGACCCTCAAGGGGTCGGCCGAGCCAAGGGGGGGAGGACTCCCCCCCCCAAACCGAGTTGGACTTGGTTTGGTGGGAGGAGTCCCCCTCCCTTCCCACTTCCTCCCTCTTTTTTTTTCTTTTCCTTTGATTCTTTATTCTTGGCGCATAGGCCCCCTTGGGGCTGTCCCACCAGCCCACTAAGGGCTGGTGTGTCTCCCCAAAGCCTATGGGCTTCCCCGGGGTGGGTTGCCCCCCCCCCCCCCCGGTGAACTCCCGGAACCCATTCGTCATTCCCGGTACATTCCCGGTAACTCCGAAAACCTTCCGGTAATCAAATGAGGTCATCCTATATATCAATCTTCGTTTCCGGACCATTCCGGAAACCCTCGTGACGTCCGTGATCTCATCCGGGACTCCGAACAACATTCGGTAACCAACCATATAACTCAAATACGCATAAAACAACGTCGAACCTTAAGTGTGCAGACCCTGCGGGTTCGAGAACTATGTAGACATGACCCGAGAGACTCCTTGGTCAATATCCAATAGCGGGACCTGGATGCCCATATTGGATCCTACATATTCCACAAAGATCTTATCGTTTGAACCTCAGTGTCAAGGATTCGTATAATCCCGTATGTCATTCCCTTTGTCCTTCGGTATGTTACTTGCCCGAGATTCGATCGTCAGTATCCGCATACCTATTTCAATCTCGTTTACCGGCAAGTCTCTTTACTCGTTCCGTAATACAAGATCCCGCAACTTACACTAAGTTACATTGCTTGCAAGGCTTGTGTGTGATGTTGTATTACCGAGTGGGCCCCGAGATACCTCTCCGTCATACGGAGTGACAAATCCCAGTCTTGATCCATACTAACTCAACTAACACCTTCGGAGATACCTATAGAGCATCTTTATAGTCACCCAGTTACGTTGCGATGTTTGATACACACAAAGCATTCCTCCGGTGTCAGTGAGTTATATGATCTCATGGTCATAGGAATAAATACTTGACACGCAGAAAACAGTAGCAACAAAATGACACGATCAACATGCTACGTCTGTTAGTTTGGGTCTAGTCCATCACGTGATTCTCCCAATGATGTGATCCAGTTATCAAGCAACAACACCTTGTTCATAATCAGAAGACACTGACTATCATCGATCAACTGGCTAGCCAACTAGAGGCATGCTAGGGACGGTGTTTTGTCTATGTATCCACACATGTAAATGAGTCTTCATTCAATACAATTATAGCATGGATAATAAACTATTATCTTGATACAGGAATTATAATAATAACTATACATTTATTATTTCCTCTAGGGCATAATTCCAACAGGAACTGTTCCAAGGGTCTCGATAATGGGTCGAAGGCATCAACTCTTCCCTTATCAATTTGAATGTCCAACAGAATCCAATGGAAGCTGCACATGTGTGTGTGTGTCTATATATATATATATATATATATATATATATATATATATATATATATATATATATATATATATATATATATATCTGTGTGTGTGTGTGTGTCAGTAACTTATCAATTACACTTATAAGTGAATGGACACAAGAGAGTAAAGACCCTCACCTGAAGTTGTATGGAAACAGTATGTGGTCACAGAAATTTTGATCTGTTAGAAACCTTAGAAGGTTTTCCTCCGTCTCCTTGGGTTTATCAGTTAGCGTCGCTATATGTATTTTATCTGGGTCAATAAACCCAATATTTAGGATGTTCCTATTTTTACAATCCAGAATCTTCATTCTGCATAATAGAGTACAAGTTATATGTAGACAGTGAATTGAAATAACTAAACAAGTTATATGTAGACAACGAATTGAAAAACTTACAGAGAATAGCAACTCATAAGTGATTTGTCGAGGGCGTCGGCATTGTACATCTGGAAGAGTTCATCAAAGTCGATATGGATTTCTTCGGGGCGGCCGTAGTACTCCCGTGGGACACTCACCACGATCATCGTTCTCCCATTCTTTGATTCACTTAAGTACCATGTATGCAAGTAACGCATATTTGTTGGGAGATTATCTTTGCTGACCAAAGGCGCTCCCATGACAAACTGTGGCTTAGGGGCTAGCACAGCCTTGGGTAACCTGTCATCTTGGGAAGCCAGAACGTCTTCAACCGAGATACCCCATTCATCCGCCCACTTCTTTGCTAATTCCAAATCTTGCCCCTGCACCAGAGGGGGGACATTCTCAGCTAACACCCTGAGGGGTGGGATCGACTGTTTGGCCTGTTGTCCAAGCTGAGGAACGTCTGACCTTTTTTTGCTTGTAGTTGAACTTGATTTGCTCCCACTTGCACTTGCATGTGATCTGCTCTTTTTCACTTCCTTCTGCAATGTGCGTGTATAGTCATCAGGTTTATGGTGTAAGTCATACTGTGATGGAAGGTTCGTGAAGTATTTTGCAAATGCTATTTCCTTCTCGATGTATTCCAGGCGGGGCTTGGGTTCCTTCTTTTTCATCTGTGCAACATGATGTTCCTTTGCTATCCTGGCGTTTTCCTCGGCGGTACGATCATAAGGTCTGATAGGAAGATTGGCATGAGGTACCTTTGGGAGGGGCGACAGTTTGCGCTTTGGGGAGCTCCGTCGCTTAGAAAGCATCGGCGGAGCGTTCTTGCTGGCACGCTTCCGCTTAGTATCCGGAGCGGGCGGCGGCGGAGACGGACGACCCAAGTCCGGCGGCGGTGATCGAGATGGACTCGTGTTGTGCTGGCCGTCGTCATGTGGAGGGTTTGGAGGTGATGGAGGTGTAGGTGACCTGCGACGACTCGGCGGCCGTGTTGTCCTTGGGGCCGAGCCTGGAAGCTTGATGTAGTTCTTGTCCCATAGGATGACTCCACCCAGTACTTCTCCGAGTGTCCTCTCATCTTCGGGTCCAGCTATGTCGAGCTCCATATCATGAAACCCCGCCATGATTTCATCCACCCCGACTTTAGCAAAGCCAGCTGGAATCTCACGGCCATGCCAGCGTGCATCAGGGCCAGAAGGTAAAAGCTTGTCCGACGGCCACCTTCATGGATATGTTCTTGAATTTCTGATGGACTTCACATGATGTTGACTCCTTGATTCGATCCACGGGGTAGCCGGGAGCATCCTCTATCATTCTTCGTGCATCGTCGGGCGGGGCCTCAGATTCAGCCATGCTGCTTTTCCGCTTAGATGGGGCGCCGGTAATATCGAGTGCAGGATCTTCCTGGCGCGCTACTCCTCTAAGCTCATCAATCTGCTTCTGTTGCTCGTTAATCCTGGCAAGCAACTGGTTGAACTTGTCATTCTCCTTATCCTGCTGTCGCTTCTTTGCTCTCGCTCGGCTTCTGTAAGTGTCTTGGTCTCTGGCAAACCCAAGCCACCACGAGTAAGAAGGACCGAAGCCTCGCGTTCGTCCTCCATGTTCGTCATTACCGAGGACCAGTGTGAGCAAATCTTTCTCTCTATCTGCAGTGAACTGTCTTTTTCCCTCCTTAATTTCTTTCACTATCTTTTTCCAATTCTCCCTGGGTATCCTAAGACCGTCACTGCAGATGAGGTCCTCTGTTGCTTCGTCGTACGAACCACCATGCACAAGGAACCAATTTCTTGCTCTCAATTCCCACTCATCACGGAGTGGTTCAGGTATGATGCCTTTAGCTAGCAGATCTTGCTCTTTCTTATCCCACTTTGGGATGGCAGTCTCATAGCCCCCTGGCCCCAGGTTGTGGTGATATTTCTTCTTGTCGGCGTTTTTCTTGTTCTTTTCTGATAATGCCTGGGCATCTTCTGACTCCTTGTACTCTTGAAATGCCTTCCAGTGATTCTCCTGCTTGGCTAGATACCCCTCGAATACTGGAACTTTCTTTGTCTTCAGATAGTTTTTCCATAGCTTCTTCTTCCAGCTACGGAACAGTTCGGCCATCTTCTTTAGAGTCCACTGCTTGACTTTGGCCCTCAGTTTTTTTGCGGCGTCTTCGTTCTCACATTCTGGCAGGTTGAAATGTGACATGAGATCATTCCAAAGATTATCTTTGTACCTTTCGGCGACATAGTCACTATCAGCTGCCCCTTTGCGCTTGTTCCACTGCTGAACGCTGATCGGGACGTGATCCCTAAGGAGAACTCCGCATTGCTTCTTGAATGTGTCAGCAGCATTCTTAGGAAGCTTGGGTTCGCCCGTAGGCAATATCACCTCAAAGGTGTAATGCGTCCGTGCATCCAACTTTCTAGTCGGGCCTCGTTTCGTAGGTTTGCTCGATGTGGAGGCCTAAGAGGGAGAAACATTCGTCAAATGAATGTATATGTATAAAATATAGATCTATCTCCAATATTTTTCACATATTACAAGTGATTGTCGAACTTCATATGTATACCTCGCTGGACTTTATTATTTCTCCACCGGCTTGTCCATCAGTGGAGCTATCACCTTCTCTGTCATTGGACCTATCTCCTGCCCCATCGGCTTCATCTTCGTGTCGGTCGACCTCCATTCCATATCCGGAGGGGTTTAGATATGACGACGGAGATTCAGCTGGTTCAACATCGGGGCCGTCTTTGATTATATCTTCGAGAAGTTCTTCCTCTTCGAGGTTCCTGATATGTGGATCCATAGTTCTGCAAAAAACGGACATCTGATTAACTAATAAACTAACAAACTATATAAGAGGGGTTGGAAACTTCGAAGTGTCATTTTATATAGGAGGACCTTTAGTCCCGGGTCTTGGTTAGAACCTAAACTCTAAAATATGTCTAACTAATGGCCTTAGGTACACATTAATATCGTTGCCGGGTTGCTTTGGACCTTGGATAAGCACTGGCATCATAATGAACTTCCGCTTCATGCACAACCAAGGAGGAAGGTTGTAGATACATAGAGTAACGGGTCAGGTGCTGTGACTGCAACTCTGCTCCCCAAAAGGATTCATGCCATCTGTACTCAGACCTAACCATAAGTTCCTTACGTCAGCTGCAAATCTCGGGAACTCTCTCTTGATTTTTCTCCACTATCGACCATCAGCGGTGTGCCTCAACTTATCGTCTTTCATACGATCTTCCATGTGCCATCGCAACAACTTCGCATGATCTTTATTTCTGAACAGACGTTTCAACTGTGGTATTATAGGAGCATACCACATCACCTTGGCAGGAACCCTCTTCCTGGGTGGCTCACCCTCAATATCACCAGGGTCATCTTTTCTGATCTTATACCGCAATGCAGTGCATACCGGGCATTTATCCATATTCTCGTACTTCTCACCGCGGTAGAGGATGCAGTCATTAGGGCATGCATGTATCTTCTGCACGTCTAATCCTAGAGGGCAGACAAGCTTCTTTGCTTCATACGTGCTGGCGGGCAATTCATTCTTTCTTGGAAGCATCTTCTTCATCAGTACCAGCAACTTTTCGAATGACGAGTCAGTCACACCGGTCTCTGCCTTCCACTTCAGCAATTCCAGTGTGCTACCCAGGTTCTTCTGGCCATCTTCACAAGTTGGGTACAACAATTTGTTGTGGTCCTGTAACATATCCTCGAACTGCAACCTCTCCTTTTCTGTGTCGCAACCTCGCCGTGCATGAGAAATGACCCGGCCAAGATCATCAGCGGGCTCATCTGCTTCCCGTTCTTCATCCTGATCTTCTTCTTCATTGTCTTCCATTGCGGTATCAGCATACTCAGGGAACATAGATCGGTAGTTGTCATCATCATTCTCTTCTTCTTCATCGTCGTCTTCCATCATAACCCCTCTTTCTCCGTGCTTGGTCCAAACATTATAGCCCGACATAAAACCGGACCGAAGCAGGTGGCTCTGAATGACTCTTGAGGAAGTGTAATCCTTCTCATTCTGACATTCAACACATGGACAAAAAATATAGCCACCACCATGCTTGTTCGCATCGGCTGCATCTCGAAAAGAATGCACGCCTTCTCTGTAAGCGGTTGTGCGTCGATCACCGTACATCCATGGATGGCTCATCTGCGTTATACGACAGTATATCAAATACAATCACGATCCTAAAAATTAGTACCGCACGGTCTAAACGAGGAAATATAGTTGCTAACCTTTTAGAATAAGTATAAATAAAGAGGAAGAGGTTTAAGCGTGGCTCGGGCATCTCATATCGTAGTTGTGTTTGGCGAACTGAAGCGGCATCGCTCTAACACACATTTCAACAAACACCTCTAGTGCATAAAAAAATGGAGAGCTAGCACACACCCACACTCTTCCATCCAAGAAAAATGCAAGGAAGAGGGGAGAGGGGGGCTGTGCTATATATTGGCAGAGGACTTTAGTCCCGGTTTGAGACACAAACCGGGACTAAAGGCTCCTTACGGGCCGGGACCAAAGCCTCGTGGGCGGCATTGCGATTTGGGGCGACGTGGCCGGTGTTGGAATTATGCCCTAGAGACAATAATAAATATAGTTATTATTACAATCCTGTATCAAGATAATCGTTTATTATCCATGCTATACTTGTATTGAATGAAGATTTATATACATGTGTGGATACATAGACAAAACACTGTCCCTAGCAAGCCTCTAGTTGGCTAGCCAGTTGATCAAAGATAGTCAGGGTCTTCTGATTATGTACAAGGTGTTGTTGCTTGATAACTGGATCACGTCATTAGGAGAATCACGTGATGGACTAGACCCAAACTAATAGACGTAGCATGTTGATCGTGTCATTTTGTTGCTACTGTTTTCTGCGTGTCAAGTATTTGTTCCTATGACCATGAGATCATATAATTCACTGACACCGGAAGAATGCTTTGTGTGTATCAAACGTCGCAACGTAACTGGGTGACTATAAAGATGCTCTACAGGTATCTCCGAAGGTGTTCGTTGAGTTAGTATGGATCAAGACTGGGATTTGTCACTCCGTGTGACAGAGAGGTATCTCGGGGCCCACTCGGTAATACAACATCACACACAAGCCTTGCAAGCAATGTGACTTAGTGTAAGTTGTGGGATCTTGTATTACGGAACGAGTAAAGAGATTTGCTGGTAAACGAGATTGAAATAGGTATGCGGATACTGACGATCGAATCTCTGGCAAGTAACATACGGAAGGACAAAGGGAATGACATACGGGATTATATGAATCCTTGGCACCGAGGTTCAAACGATAAGATCTTCGTAGAATATGTGGGATCCAATATGGGCATCCAGGTCCCGCTATTGGATATTGACCGAGGAGTGACTCGGGTCATGTCTACATAGTTCTCGAACCCGCAGGGTCTGCACACTTAAGGTTCGACTTTGTTTTATGCGTATTTGAGTTATATGGTTGGTTACCGAATGTTGTTCGGAGTCCCGGATGAGATCATGGACGTCACGAGGGTTTCCGGAATGGTCCGGAAACGAAGATTGATATACAGGATGACCTCATTTGATTACCGGAAGGTTTTCGGAGTTACCGGGAATGTACCGGGAATGACGAATGGGTTCCGGGTGTTCACCGGGGGGGCAACCCACCCCGGGGAAGCCCATAGGCCTTGGGGGTGGCGCACCAGCCCTTGATGGGCTGGTGGGACAGCCCAAGAAGGCCCTATGCACCAGAGATAGAAAATCAAAGAGAAAGAAAAAAAAGGAGGTGGGAAAGGAGAGAAGGACTCCACTTTCCAATCCTAGTTGGACTAGGATTGGAGGAGGACTCCTCCTCCCTTGGTGGTGAAGCCCTTGGGGCTCCTTGAGCCTCAAGGCAAGCCTCCCCTCCCTCCTCCTATATATATGGAGCAATTAGGGCTGATTTGAGATAACTTTTCCAAGGCAGCCCGACCACATATCTCCACGATTTTACCTCTAGATCACGTTTCTGCGGAGCTCGGGCGGAGCCCTGCTGAGATTAGATCACCACCAACCTCCGGAGCGCCGTCACGCTGCCGGAGAACTCATCTACCTCTCCGTCTCTCTTGATGGATCAAGAAGGCCGAGATCATCGTCGAGTTGTACGTGTGCTGAACGCGGAGGTGCCGTCCGTTCGGCACTAGATCATGGGACCGATCGCGGGACGGTTCGTGGGACGGTTCGCGGGGCGGATCGAGGGAGGTGAGGACGTTCCACTACATCAACCGCCTTCACTAACGCCTCTGCTGTGCGATCTACAAGGGTACGTAGATCGTAAATCCCCTCTCCTAGATGGACATCACCATGATAGGTCTTCGTGCGCGTAGGAAATTTTTTGTTTCCCATGCGACGTTCCCCAACAGTGGCATCATGAGCTAGGTTCATGTGTAGATGTAATCTCGAGTAGAACACAAAAGTTTTTGTGGGCGGTGATGTGCGTCTTGCTGCCCTCCTTATTCTTTTCTTGATTCTGCGGTATTGTTGGATTGAAGCGGCTTGGACCGACATTACTCGTACGCTTACGAGAGACTGGTTTCATCGCTACGAGTAACTCCGTTGCTCAAAGATGACTGGCAAGTGTCGGTTTCTCCAACTTTAGTTGAATCGGATTTGACCGAGGAGGTCCTTGGATAAGGTTAAATAGCAATTCATATATCTCCGTTGTGGTGTTTGCGTAAGTAAGATGCGATCCTACTAGATACCCATGGTCACCACGTAAAACATGCAACAACAAATTAGAGGAAGTCTAACTTGTTTTTGCAGGCTATGCTTGTGATGTGATATGGCCAACGATGTGATGTGATTTATTGGATGTCTGAGATGATCATGTTGTAATAGATAATATCGACTTGCACGTCGATGGTACGGCAACCGGCAGGAGCCATAGGGTTGTCTTTCAACTAACGTTTGTGCTTGCAGATGCGTTTACTATTTTGCTAGGAGGTAGCTTTAGTAGTAATAGCATGGTTAGCACGATAACCCCGATGGCGACACGTTGATGGAGATCATGGTGTGGCGCCGGTGACAAGAAGATCGTGCCGGTGCTTTTGTGATGGAGATCAAGGAGCACGTGATGATGACCATATCATGTCACTTATGAATTGCATGTGATGTTAATCCTTTTATGCACCTTATTTTACTTAGAACGACGGTAGCATTATGAGGTGATCTCTCACTAAAATTTCAAGCCGAAATTGTGTTCTCCCCGACTGTGCACCATTGCTACAGTTCGTTGTTTCGAGACACCACGTGACGATCGCGTGTGATAGACTCAACGTTCATATACAACGGGTGCAAAACAGTTGCACACGCGGAACACTCGGGTTAAGCTTGACGAGCCTAGCATGTGCAGACATGGCCTCGGAACACATGAGACCGAAAGGTTGATCATGAATCATATAGTTGATATGATTAGCATAGGGATGCTTACCACTGAAACTATACTCAACTCACGTGATGATCGGACTTGAGCTAGTGTAAGTGGGTCATGAACCACTCAAATGACTAGAGAGATGTACTTTTTGAGTCGGAGTTTAGCAAATAATTTGATTAAGTTAAACTCTAATTATCTTGAACATAGTCTAAGTCCACTTTGAATATATTTGTGTTGTAGATCATGGCTCACGCGACAGTCACCCTGAATTTTTACGTTCCTAGAGAAAGCTAAGTTGAAAGATGATGGAAGCAACTTTGTAGACTGGGCTCGTAGTCTTAAGTTGATCCTACAAGCTGGGAAGAAGGATTATGTCCTTGATGCTGCGCTAGGAGATGAACCACCCGCTACGGCTGACCAAGATGTTAAGAACGCTTGGTTAACACGTAAGGAGGACTACTCAGTAGTTCAATGTGTAGTCTTGTATGGCTTAGAGCCGAGACTTCAACGTTGCTTTGAGCGTCATGGAGCACATGAGATGTTCCAGGAGTTGAAGTTTATCTTTCAGAAGAACGCCCGGATCGAGAGGTATGAGACCTCCGATAAATTCTATGCTTGCAAGATGGAGGAGAATTCGTCTGTCAGTGAACATGTGCTCAAAATGTCTGGGTACTCAAACCGTCTAGCTGAGTTGGGGATAGAACTCCCGCAAGAGGCTATCACTGACAGAATTCTTCAATCACTTCCGCCAAGCTATAAGGGCTTTGTGTTGAACTACAACATGCAAGGAATGAACAAGTCACCCGGCGAGTTGTTTGCGATGCTGAAAGTCGCAGAGTCTGAACTCCGTAAAGAGCATCAAGTGTTGATGGTGAATAAGACCACTAGTTTCAAGAGAAACGGCAAAGGCAAGAAGGGTAATTCAAAGAAGAGCGCCAAGCCTGTTGCCAATCCGACGAAGAAACCCAAAGCTGGACCTAAGCCTGAAACAAAGTGCTACTATTGCAAGGGTATGGGTCACTGGAAGCGCAACTGCCCCAAGTATCTGGCTGATAAGAAGGCGGCCAAAGAAAAATCAGGTATATTTGATATACATGTTATTGATGTGTACTTAACCAGCTCTCGTAGTAGTGCCTGGGTATTCGATACCGGTTCTGTTGCTCATATTTGCAACTCGAAACAGGAACTGCGGAATAGGCGAAGGCTGGCGAAAGATGAAGTGACGATGCGCGTAGGAAATGGTTCCAAGGTTGATGCTATCGCCGTCGGCACAGCTTCACTTCAGTTACCATCAGGATTAGTTATGAACTTGAATAATTGTTATTTAGTGCCTGCGTTGAGCATGAACATTATATGTGGATCTTGTTTATTGCGAGACGGTTACTCTTTTAAGTCAGAGAATAATGGTTGTTCTATTTCTATGAGTAACATCTTTTATGGTCATGCACCCAATGTGAGAGGATTGTTCATATTGAATCTTGATAGTGATGATACACATATACATAACATTGAGACCAAAAGAGTTAGAGTTAACAATGATAGCGCCATGTTTTTGTGGCACTGCCGCTTAGGTCATATTGGTGTAAAGCGCATGAAGAAACTCCATACCGATGGACTTTTGGAGTCACTTGACTTTGATTCACTTGACACGTGCGAACCATGCCTCATGGACAAGATGACTAAAACTCCGTTCTCCGGAACAATGGAGCGTGCCAGTGACTTGTTGGAAATCATACATACCGATGTGTGCGGTCCGATGAGCGTGGAGGCACGCGGCGGATATCGTTATTTTCTCACCTTCACTGACGATTTAAGTAGATATGGTTATGTCTACTTAATGAAGCACAAGTCTGAAATATTTGAAAAGTTCAAGCAATTTCAGAGTGAAGTTGAAAGTCATCGTAACAAGAAGATCAAGTTCCTACGGTCTGATCGTGGGGGTGAATATCTGAGTTTCGAGTTTGGTGCTCACTTAAGACAATGTGGAATTGTTTCACAGTTGACACCGCCTGGAACACCACAGCGTAATGGTGTGTCCGAACGTCGTAATCGTACTTTATTAGAGATGGTGCGATCTATGATATCTCTTACCGATTTGCCGTTATCGTTTTGGGGTTATGCATTAGACACAGCTGCATTCACTTTAAATAGGGCACCATCAAAATCCGTTGAGACGACACCATACGAACTGTGGTATGGCAAAAGGCCAAAGTTGTCATTTCTTAAAGTTTGGGGATGTGATGCTTATGTCAAAAAGCTTCAGCCTGAAAAAGCTGGAACCCAAAGCGGAAAGGTGCATCTTCATAGGTTACCCAAAAGAGACAGTTGGGTACACCTTCTATCTCAAATCCGAGGGCAAAGTGTTTGTTGCTAAAAACGGAGCTTTTCTCGAGAAGGAGTTTCTCGCGAGAGAATTGAGTGGGAGGAAGATAGAACTTGATGAGGTTGTCGATCCTCTCATCCCTCTGGATGGTGGCGCAGGGCAAGGGGAAATCCCTGTCGTTGCAACGCCGGTTGAGGAGGAAGTTAATGATGATGATCATGAAACTCCGGTTCAAGTTCCTATCGAACCACGCAGGTCGACGAGACCACGTGCTGCTCCAGAGTGGTACGGTAATCCCGTTTTGTCAATCATGTTGTTAGACAACAATGAACCTGCAAATTATGAAGAAGCAATGGTGGGCCCAGATTCCAACAAATGGCTGGAGGCCATGAAGTCCGAGATAGGATCCATGTATGAAAACAAAGTGTGGACTTTGGAAGTACTACCTCAGGGCCGCAAGGCTATTCAGAACAAATGAATCTTTAAGAAGAAGACGGACGCTGACGGCAATGTGACCGTTTATAAAGCTCGACTTGTGGCAAAGGGTTTTTCACAAGTTCAAGGAGTTGACTACGATGAGACATTCTCACCCGTAGCGATGCTTAAGTCCGTCAGAATCATGTTAGCAATAGCTGCATTTTTCGATTATGAAATTTGGCAGATGGATGTCAAAACAGCGTTCCTTAATGGTTTCCTTAAGGAAGAGTTGTATATGATGCAACCCGAAGGTTTTGTCGATCCTAAAAATGCTAACAAAGTGTGCAAGCTCCAGCGATCCATTTATGGACTGGTGCAAGCATCTCGGAGTTGGAACAAACGCTTTGATGAGGTGATCAAAGCATTTGGGTTTATACAAGTGGTTGGAGAATCTTGTATTTACAAGAAAGTGAGTGGGAGCTCTGTGGCGTTTCTAATATTATATGTGGATGACATATTGCTGATTGGAAACAACGTAGAGTTTTTGGAGAGCATAAAGGATTACTTGAATAAAAGTTTCTCTATGAAGGACCTAGGAGAAGCTGCTTACATTCTAGGCATTAAGATCTACAGGGATAGATCGAAACGCGTGATAGGACTTTCACAAAGCACATACCTTGATAAAGTTTTGAAGAAGTTCAAAATGGAACAGTCCAAGAAAGGGTTCTTGCCAGTTTTACAAGGTACGAGATTGAGTAAGACTCAGTGCCCAGCAACTGATAAAGATAGAGAGCATATGAGCACCGTCCCCTATGCTTCAGCCTTAGGATCTATCATGTATGCAATGTTGTGCACTAGACCGGACTTTAGCCTGGCCATAAGTATGGCAGGCAGGTTCCAAAGTAATCCAGGAGTGGATCACTGGACGGCGGTCAAGAATATCCTGAAGTACCTGAAAAGGACTAAGGAGATGTTTCTCATGTATGGAGGTGACGAAGAGCTCGCCGTAAAGGGTTACGTCGATGCAAGCTTTGACACAGATCCGGACGACTCTAAGTCGCAGACCGGATACGTATTTATTCTTAATGGGGGTGCGGTAAGCTGGTGCAGTTCCAAGTAGAGCGTCGTAGCAGATTCTACATGTGAAGCGGAGTACATGGCTGCCTCGGAGGCGGCTAAGGAGGGTGTCTGGATGAAGCAGTTCATGACGGATCTTGGAGTAGTGCCAAGCGCACTGAATCCAATAACCTTGAGTCTGTTATGTGACAACACGGGTGCCATTGCCCAAGCAAAGGAACCACGGTTTCACAAGAAGTCCAGACACATCAAACGATGCTTCAACCTCATCCGCGAGTACGTCGAAGGGGAGGTCGTAAATATATGCAAAGTGCACACGGATCTAAATGTAGCAGACCCGCTGACTAAACCTCTTCCACGGGAAAAGCATGATCAACACCAGAACTGTATGGGTGTTAGATTTATTACAATGTAATTCGCATGATGATGTGAGGGCTAGATCATTGACTCTAGTGCAAGTGGGAGACTGTTGGAATTATGCCCTAGAGGCAATAATAAATATAGTTATTATTATAATTCCTGTATCAAGATAATCGTTTATTATCCATGCTATAATTGTATTGAATGAAGACTTATATACATGTGTGGATACATAGACAAAACACTGTCCCTAGCAAGCCTCTTGTTGGCTATCCAGTTGATCAAAGATAGTCAGGGTCTTCTGATTATGTACAAGGTGTTGTTGCTTGATAACTGGATCACGTCATTAGGAGAATCACGTGATGGACTAGACCCAAACTAATAGACGTAGCATGTTGATCGTGTCATTTTGTTGCTACTGTTTCCTGCGTGTCAAGTATTTGCTCCTATGACCATGAGATCATATAATTCACTGACACCGGAGGAATGCTTTGTGTGTATCAAACGTCGCAACGTAACTGGGTGACTATAAAGATGCTCTACAGGTATCTCCGAAGGTGTTCATTGAGTTAGTATGGATCGAGACTGGGATTTGTCACTCCGTGTGACGAAGAGGTATCTCGGGGCCCACTCGGTAATACAACATCACACACAAGCCTTGCAAGCAATGTGACTTAGTGTAAGTTGCGGGATCTTGTATTACGGAACGAGTAAAGAGACTTGCTGGTAAACGAGATTGAAATAGGTATGCGGATACTGACGATCGAATCTCGGGCAAGAAACATACCGAAGGACAAAGGGAATGACATACGGGATTATATGAATCCTTGGCACTGAGGTTCAAACGATAAGATCTTCATAGAATATGTGGGATCCAATATGGGCATCCAGGTCCCGCTATTGGATATTGACCGAGGAGTGACTCGGGTCATGTCTACATAGTTCTCGAACCCGCAGGGTCTGCACACTTAAGGTTCGACGTTGTTTTATGCGTATTTGAGTTATATGGTTGGTTACCGAATGTTGTTCGGAGTCCCGGATGAGATCACGGACGTCACGAGGGTTTCCGGAATGGTCCGTAAACGAAGATTGATATATTGGATTACCTCATTTGATTACCGGAAGGTTTTCGGAGTTACCGGGAATGTACCGGGAATGACGAATGGGTTCCGGGTGTTCACCGGGGGGGGGGGGCGGAAACCCACCCAGGGGAAGCCCATAGGCCTTGGGGGTGGCGCACCAGCCCTTGGTGGGCTGGTGGGACAGCCCAAGAAGGCCCTATGCGCCAGAGATAGAAAATCAAAGAGAAAGAAAGAAAAAAGGAGGTGGGAAAGGAGAGAAGGACTCCACTTTCCAATCCTAGTTGGACTAGGATTGGAGGAGGACTCCTCCTCCCTTGGTGGCGCAGCCCTTGGGGCTCCTTGAGCCTCAAGGCAAGACTCCCCTCCCTCCTCCTATATATATGGAGCAATTAGGGCTGATTTGAGACAACTTTTCCGAGGCAGCCCGACCACATATCTCCACGGTTTTACCTCTAGATCACGTTTCTGCGGAGCTCGGGCGGAGCCCTGCTGAGATTAGATCACCACCAACCTCCGGAGCGCCGTCACACTGCCGGAGAACTCATCTACCTCTCCATCTCTCTTGGTGGATCAAGAAGGCCGAGATCATCGTCGAGTTGTACGTGTGCTGAACGCAGAGGTGCCGACCGTTCGGCACTAGATCGTGGGACGGATCGCGGGACGGTTCGTGGGACGGTTCGCGGGGCGGATCGAGGAACCTGAGGACGTTCCACTACATCAACCACGTTCACTAACGCTTCTGCTGTGCGATCTACAAAGGTACGTAGATCGGAAATCCCCTCTCATAGATGGACATCAGCATGATAGGTCTTCGTGCGCGTAGGAAATTTTTTGTTTCCCATGCGACGTTCCCCAACAGTCGGGTCTTTAGTCCCGGCCCAGAGGGAGGCCGGGACTAAAGGGTCCAGGCCGAAGGCCCGTTTTCCACTAGTGCGAGGGATTGGCATAGTGCGACGATGTGACGGCGAAGCATCCCTCGTCAACGGAAAAGACCAGAGATCCATTGGGCACCATCAGCCTCCAAACGCCAAGCGCTCTAGTCCATCGGCGGCAGAGGCATCGGCATGTGTGCGTGCATGCACTTCACATAAAAAAAGTGCACTTGCACATAAAAAAGAGCAATCAGGTGAACAATAATTTGATTTTCATATTTTGCACGTCTATATCGGTATAGGTCGGTCTACCTTCTAACCTTGTATAGTTGAGGTTGAAGCCCACATTATACTCTATATATATATCGTTGCACCTGATTAATGATATTGAAAGTCGCAATGCCAAAACATTTTCTACATGGTATCATACATCTCGATCCTAACCTAACCCTCAGCTGCGGCCGCGCCTTCCTCTCTAAGCCGCCGCGCCGCCGCCGACGCCCATCGCCACAACACCCCCCTCGCGGCGTCTTCCTCTCTTACGCCGCCGCCGCCCCGTGTCGCGTGCCTTTCATGGTTCTACTCCCCAGCCGTCGCCGCGATCTACCGCAACCGCCTACCGCTGCCGCCGTGATCTGCCGCCGCCGCTCGGTGCCATGTGCGTCTCCCGCTTCTGCTCCCCAGTCGCCGCCGCCGCGATCTACCGCACCCGCCTACCGCAGTCGCCGCGATCTGCCCCCACCGCCCAGTGTCGCGTGCCTCTCCCGCTTCCGCTCCCCAGCCGCCGTCGCGATCTACTACAGCCGCCGTGATTTGTCGCCGCCGCCCCGTGTCGCGTCCCTCTCCCGCTTCCGTTCCCCATTCGCCGCCGTGATCTACCGCTGCCGCCATGATCTGCCGCCACCGCCACCTGCTTGCCGCCGCGAGTTGTCACACCGTAGCTGCACATCTAACATCCCTCTCCATCACGCCCCACCGCCGCCGCCGCCATGCAGTCGCCAGACTCCGTGTACACCAACAACAGCAACCCCTTCACCGGTCCCGCGCCCTCCACCGATATCATACGTGATCTCAACATCGAAGGCCGTGTTCCCATCCGCCTCGACACCACCTCGTCATACTACGCGTGGAAGACCTATTTGAACCTCGTCTTCAGCGAGTACTACCTCACCGAACACATCGACGGCTCCATCGACAACGAGTACATGAAGGGTGATCAGGAGTGGTCCGCCATCGAGGCCACTCTCATCCGGTGGTTCTACCAAACCTGTTGGAAATATGCCCTAGAGGCAATAATAAATTAGTTATTATTATATTTCTTAGTTCATGATAATCGTTTATATCCATGCTATAATTGTATTGATTGGAAACACAATACTTGTGTGGATACATAGACAAAACACTATCCCTAGTAAGCCTATAGTTGACTAGCTCGTTGATCAAAGATTGTCAAGGTTTCCTGGCCATAGGCAAGTGTTGTTACTTGAGAACGGGATCACATCATTAGGAGAATCATGTGATGGACTAGACCCAAAACTAATAGACGTAGCATGTTGATCGTGTCATTTTGTTGCTACTGTTTTCTGCGTGTCAAGTATTTGTTCCTATGACCATGAGATCATATAACTCACTCACACCGGAGGAATGCTTTGTGTGTATCAAACGTCGCAACGTAACTGGGTGACTATAAAGATGCTCTACACGTATCTCCAAAGGTGTTCGTTGAGTTAGTATGGATCGAGACTGGGATTTGTCACTCCATGTGACGGAGAGGTATCTCGGGGCCCACTTGGTAATACAACATCACACACAAGCCTTGCAAGCAATGTGACTTAGTGTAAGTTGCGGGATCTTGTATTACGGAACGAGTAAAGAGACTTTCCGGTAAACGAGATTGAAATAGGTATGCGAATACTGACGATCAAATCTCGGGCAAGTAACATACCGAAGGACAAAGGGAATGACATACGGGATTATATGAATCCTTGGCACTGAGGTTCAAACGATAAGATCTTCGTAGAATATGTGGGATCCAATATGGGCATCCAGGTCCCGCTATTGGATATTGACCGAGGAGTCACACGGGTCATGTCTACATAGTTCTCGAACCCGCAGGGTCTGCACACTTAAGGTTCGACGTTGTTTTATGCGTATTTGAGTTATATGGTTGGTTACCGAATGTTGTTCGGAATCCCGGATGAGATCACCCACCTCGGGGAAGCCCACAGGCCTTGGGGATGGCGCACCAGCCCTTGGTGGGCTGGTGGGACAGCCCAAGAAGGCCCTATGCGCCAAGGATAGAAAATCAAAGAGAAAAGAAAAAAAAAGAGGTGGGAAAGGAGAGAAGGACTCCACTTTCCAATCCTAGTTGGACTAGGATTGGAGGAGGACTCCTCCTCCCTTGGTGGCGCAGCCCTTGGGGTTCCTTGAGCCTCAAGGCAAGCCTCCCCTCCCTCCTCTTATATATATGGAGCAATTAGGGCTGATTTGAGACAACTTTAAGGCAGCCCGACCACATACCTTCACGGTTTTACCTCTAGATCGCGTTTCTGCGGAGCTCGGGCGGAGCCCTGCTCAGATTAGATCACCACCAACCTCCGGAGCGTCGTCACGCTGCCGGAGAACTCATCTACCTCTCCGTCTCTCTTGCTTGATCAAGAAGGCCGACATCATCGTCGAGCTGTACGTGTGCTGAACGCGGAGGTGCCGTCCGTTCGGCACTAGATCGTGGGACGGATCGCGGGACGGTTCGCGGGGCGGATCGAGGGACGTGAGGAAGTTCCACTACATCAACCGCGTTCACTAACGCTTCTGCTGTGCGATCTACAAGGGTACGTAGATCGGAAATCCCCTCTCGTACATGGACATCACCATGATAGGACTTCGTGCGCGTAGGAAATTTTTTGTTTCCCATGTGACGTTCCCAACAGTGGTATCAGAGCTAGGTTCATGCGTAGATATCTTCTCGAGTAGAACACAAAAGTTTTTGTGGGCGGTGATGTGAGTTTTGCTTCCCTCCTTAGTCTTTTCATATTTCCGCGGCATTGTTGGATCGAAGCGGCTCGGACCGACATTACTCGTACGCTTACAAGAGACTCGTTTCATCGCTACGAGTAACTCCGTTGCTCAAAGATGACTGGCGGGTGTCGGTTTCTCCAACTTTAGTTGAATCGGATTTGACCGAGGAGGTCCTTGGATGAGGTTAAATAGCAATTCATACATCTCCGTTGTGGTGTTTGCGTAAGTAAGATGCGATCCTACTAGATACCCATGGTCACCACGTAAAACATGCAACAAAGACGTCTAACTGGTTTTTGCAGGGTATGCTTGTGATGTGATATGGCCAACGATGTGATGTGATATATTGGATGTATGAGATGATCATGTTGTAATAGTTAATATCGACTTGCACGTTGATGGTACTGCAACCGGCAGGAGCCATAGGGTTGTCTTTAAACTAACATTTGTGCTTGCAGATGTGTTTACTATATTGCTAGGACGTAGCTTTAGTAGTAATAGTATGAGTAGCACGACAACCCCGATGGCGACACGTTGATGGAGATCATGGTGTGACGCCGGTGACAAGAAGATCGTGCCGGTGCTTTGGTGATGGAGATCAAGAAGCACATGATGATGGCCATATCATGTCACTTATGAATTGCATGTAATGTTAATCCTTTATGCACCTTATCTTGCTTAGAACGACGGTAGCATTATGAGGTGATCTCTCACCAAAATTTCAAGACGAAATTGTGTTCTCCCCGACTGTGCACCGTTGCGACAGTTCTTCGTTTCGAGACACCACGTGATGATCGGGTGTGATAGACTCAACGTTCACATACAACGGGTGCAAAACAATTGCACACGCGGAACACTCGGGTTAAGCTTGACGAGCCTAGCATGTGCAGACATTGCCTCGGAACACATGAGACCGAAAGGTCAAGCATGAATCGTATAGTTGATATGATTAGCATAGAGATGCTTACCACTCAAACTTTTCTCGACTCACGTGATGATCGGACTTGAGATAGTGGATTTGGATCATGTACCACTCAAATGACTAGAGAGATGTAATTTTTGAGTGGGAGTTCTTAAGTAATATGATTAATTGAATTAATTGTCATGAACATAGTCTAATGGTCTTTGCGAATTACGTTGTAGCTTGCGCTATAGCTCTACTGTTTTTTATATGTTCCTAGAGAAAATTTAGTTGAAAGTTGATAGTAGCAAACTTTGCAGACTGAGTCTGTAAAACTGAGGATTGTCCTCATTGCTGCGCAGAAGGCTTATGTCCTTAATGCACCACTCGGTGTGCTGCACCTCGAGCGTCGTCTGTAGATGTTGTGAACATCCGACGTACACGTTTATGATGACTACACGATAGTTCAGTACAAAATACTTAATGGCTTAGAAGCAAGGCGCCGAAGATGTTTTGAAACGTCACGGAACATAAGAGATGTTCTAAAGAGATGAAATTGTGATTTCATGCTTGTGCCCTTGTTAAGAGGTATGATACCTCCGACAAGATTCTTTGTCCACGAAGTAGAGGAGAAAAGCTCAATCATTGAGTGTGTGCTTAGATTATCTAAGTACGACAATCGCTTGAATCAAGTGGGAGTTGATCTTCCAGATAAGATAGTGATGGTTCTCCAAAGTCACTGCCACCAAGCTGTGAGAGCTTCGTGACGAACTATAACATATCAAGGATAGATACAATGATCCTTGAGCGATTCGCGATGTTTGACACTGCGAAAGTAGAAATCAAGAAGGAGCATCAATAGTTGATGGTTAGTAAAACTACTAAGTTTCGATAAAGACAAGGGCTAGAAGGGATACTTCGTGAAACGGCAAAGCAGTTGCTGCACTAATGAAGAGACCCCAGATTAAACCCAAGCCCGGGACTAAGTGCTTTTGTTATGAGGGGAACGGTCACTGAGGCGGAGCAACTCTAGATACTTGGTAGATAAGAAGGCTGGCAAAAGTCGAAAGAAGTATATTTGATATACATGATGTTGATGTGTACTTTACTAGTACTCCTAGTAGCACGAGGGTATTGGATATCGGTTCGGTTGCTAAGTGATTAGTAACACGAAATGAAAGCTACGGCATAAACGGAGACTAGCTAAAGGCGAGGTGACGATACGTGTTGGAAGTGTTTCCAAGGTTGATATGATCAAACGTCGCACACTCCCTCTACCATCGGGATTGGTGTTAAACCTAAATAATTGTTATTTAGTGCTTGCGTTAAGCATGAACATGACTGGATCATGTTTATTGCAATACGATTATTCATTTAAAGAGAATAATGGTTACTCTATTTGCTTGAATAATCACCTTCAATGGTTTATTGAATCTCGATCGTAGTGTTACACATGTTCATGATATTGGTGCCAAAAGATACGAGGTAATGATGATAGTACCACTTACTTGTGACACTGCCGCTTGAGTCATGTTAGTATAAATTGCATGAAGAGGCTCCATGCTGATGGATCTTTATACTCACTTTATTTTGAATCACTAGTGATATGCAAATCATACCACATGAGCAAGGCCTTGTTTTCATTGAGATGAAACAAGATAGTAACTTGTTGGAAGTGATACATTTTGATGTATGCAGTCCAATGGGTGCTGAGGCACGCAGTGGATATCATTATGTTCTTACTTCAATGACGATTTAAGTAGATACAAGAGTATTTACTTAATGAATCACAAGTCTGAAATATTGAAAAGTTCAATTCTGTTTCGGAGTGAAGTTCGTCGTAACAAGAGGATAAACTGTCTATGATATGATCATAGAAATGAATATCTGAGTTACGAGTCTTGGTACGCAGTTAAGACAATGTGGAAATTGTTTCGCAGTTGATGCCACCTGGAACATCATAGTGTGATGATGTGTCTGAACGTCATAGCCACGCATTATTCGTATGGTGCATGCTATGATGTCTCTTATCGAATTACCACTATCGTCTATGGGTTATGCATTAGAGACAACCGCATTCACTTTAAATAGGGCACCACGTATTTCCGTTGAGATGACACAGTATAGACTGAGGTTTAGAGAAATCTAAACTGTCGTTTCTTGAAAGTTTGGGGCATCGACACTTATGTGAAAAATTTCAGTCTGATAAGCTCGAACCCAAAGCGGATAAATGCATCTTCATAGGATATCCAAAACAGTTGGGTACATCTCCTATCTCAGATCCGAAAGCAAAGTGTTTGTTTCTAGAAACGGATCCTTTCTCGAGGAAAGGTTTCTCTCGAAAGAATTGAGTGGGAGGGTGGTAGAACTTGATGAGGTTATTGAACCATCACTTCAACCGGTGTGTAGCAGGGCGCAGGAAGTTGTTCCTGTGGCGCCTACACCAATTGAAGTGAAAGCTGATGATGGTGATCATCAAGCATCGGATCAAGTTACTACAAGCCTCATAGGTTGACAAGGTCGCGTACTACTGCAGAGTGGTACGGTAACCCTGTCTTGGAGGTCATGTTGTTGAGCAACAGTGAACCTACGAGTTATGGAGAAAGCAATGGTGGGCCCGGATTCTGACAAATGGCTGGAAGCCATGAAATCCGAGAGAGGATCCATGTATGAAAACAAAGTGTAGACTTTGGAAGAACTACTTGATGGTCGTAGGACTATTGAGTAAAGATGGATCTTTAAAAGGAAGACAGACGACGATGGTGATAAGTCACTATTAAGAAAAGCTCGACTTGTCGCAAAGATGTTTCCGACATGATCAAATAGTTGACTATGGTGAGACTTTCTCACTCGTAGCGATGCTAAAAGTCTGTTAGAATTATGTTAGTAGTTGTTGCATTATTTTTGAAATATTGCACATAGGATGTCAAAATATTGTTTCCTCGACGGTTTCCTTGAGCAAATATTGTATGTGATACAACCAGAAGGTTTTGTCGAACCTAAAGATACTAACAAGTATGCAAGCTCTAGCAATCCTTCAATGGACTGGTGCAAGCATCTCGGAGTTGGAATATACACTTTGATGAGATGATCAAAGATTTTGGGTTTGCACATGGTTTATGAGAAACTTGTATTTCCAAAGAAGTGATTGGGAGCACTATAGAATTTCTGATAAGTATATGTGGTTGACATATTGTGGATCAGAAGTAATGTAGAATTTCTGTAAAGCATACAAGGTTGTTTGAAAGGAGTTTTTAAAGGAATACCTGGATTGTGCTACTTGAACGTTGAGCATCAAAGATCTACGGAGATAGATCGAAAGCGCTTAATAGAAGTTTCAACAAGATGCATGCCTTGACAAGTTTTTGAAGGAGTTCAAAATAGATCAGCAAAGAAGGAGTTCTTGGTTGCGTTGTGCGGTGTGAATTTGAGTAAGACTCAAAACACGACCCCGGCAGAATAAAGAGAATAGACGAAGGTCGTCTTCTATGCCTTGGCCGTAGAATCTGAAGTATGCCATGCTGGGTACCGCACCTGATGTGTGCCTTGACTCAAAGTCTGTTGAGAGGTACAGAGAGTGATCCATGATTGAATCACTAGCAGCGGTCAAAATTTCTCCTTAGTAACTGATGGACTAAGGAATTTTTCTCGATTATGGAGGTGGTTAACGATTTCGTCGTAAAGGGTTACGTCGATGGAAGCTTTGACACTAATCCGAATAACTATGAGTAGTGAAACGGATTCGTATAGTAGAGTAGATATTTGGAGTATTTTCGAATAGCACAAAGTAGCAGCATCTATAAGATGACATAAAGATTTGTAAAGAACACACGGATCTGAAAGTTTCAGAACCGTTGACTAAAACCTCTCTCACGAGCAAGACATGATCAGACCCCATAACTATATGGGTGTTGGATTCGTTGGAATCACATGGTGATGTGAACTAGCTTATTGACTCTAGTGGAACTGGGAGACTGTTGGAAATATGCCCTAGTGGCAATAATAAATTAGTTATTATTATATTTCTTTGTTCATGATAATCGTTTATTATCAATGCTATAATTGTATTGATTGGAAACACAGTGCATGTGTGGATACATAGACAAAACACTGTCCCTAGTAAGCCTCTAGTTGACTAGCTCGTTGATCAAAGATGGTCAACGTTTCCTGACCATAGGCAAGTGTTGTCACTTGATAACGGGATCACATCCTTAGGCGAATCATGTGATGGACTAGACCCAAACTAATAGACGTAGCATGTTGATCGTGTCATTTTGTTGCTACTGTTTTCTGCGTGTCAAGTATTTGTTCCTATGACCATGAGAGCATATAACTCACTGACACCGAAGGAATGCTTTGTGTGTATCAAACGTCGCAACGTAACTGGGTGACTATAAAGATGCTCTACAGGTATCTCCAAAGGTGCTCGTTGAGTTAGTATGGATCGAGACTGGGATTTGTCACTCCGTGTGACGGAGAGGTATCTCGGGGCCCACTCGGTATTACAACATCACACACAAGCCTTGCAAGCAATGTGACTTAGTGTAAGTTGCGGGATCGAGTAAAGAGACTTGCCGTTAAACAAGATTGAAATAGGTATGCGGATACTGACGATCGAATCTCGGGCAAGTAACATACCGAAGGACAAAGGGAATGACATACGGGATTATATGAATCCTTGGCACTGAGGTTCAAACGATAAGATCTTCGTAGAATATGTAGGATCCAATATGGGCATCGAGGTCCCGCTATTGGATATTAACCAAGGAGTCACTCGGGTCATGTCTACATACTTCTCGAACCCGCAGGGTCTGCACACTTAAGTTTCGACGTTGTTTTATGCATATTTGAGTTATATGGTTGGTTACCGAATGTTGTTCGGAATCCCGGATGAGATCACGGACGTCACGAGGGTTTCCGGAATGGTATGGAAACAAAGATTGATATATAGGATGACCTCATTTGATTACCGGAAGGTTTTCGGAGTTATCGGGAATGTATCGGGAATGACGAATGGGTTCCGTGTGTTCACCGGGGGGGCAACCCACCCCGGGAAAGCCCATAGGCCTTGGGGGTGGCGCACCAGCCCTTGGTGGGCTTGTGGGACAGCCCAAGAAGGCCCTATGCGCCAAGGATAGAAAATCAAAGAGAAAATAAAAAAAAAGGTGGGAAAGGAGAGAAGGACTCCACTTTCCAATCCTAGTTGGAGTAGGATTGGAGGAGGACTCCTCCTCCCTTGGTGGCGCAGCCCTTGGGGCTCCTTGAGCCTCAAGGAAAGCCTCCCCTCCCTCCTCCTATATATATGGAGCAATTAGGGCTGATTTGAGATAACTTTAAGGCAACCCGACCACATACCTCCACGGTTTTACCTCTAGATCGCGTTTTTGCGGAGCTCGGGCGGAGCCCTGCTGAGATTAGTTCACCACCAACATCCGGAGCGTCGTCACGCTGTCGGAGAACTCATCTACCTCTCCGTCTCTCTTGCTGGATCAAGAAGGCCGAGATCATCGTCGAGCTGTACGTGTGTTGTACGCAGAGGTGTCGTCCGTTCGGCACTAGATCATGGGACGGATCGCAGGACGGTTCATGGGACGGTTCGTGGGGCGGATCGTGGGACGTGAGGATGTTCCACTACATCAACTGCGTTCACTAACGATTCTGCTGTGCGATCTACAAGGGTACGTATATAGGAAATCCCCTCTCGTAGATGGACATCACCATGATAGGACTTCGTGCGCGTAGGAAATTTTTTGTTTCCCATGCGACGTTCCCAACAAAACCGTCTCGAAGGATATCTTCCACACGGTTGTCGCCGATGGCGATGATGCTTGCACCGTGTGGACCAAGATCAACGCGCTCTTCACCGACAACAAACTTCAGCGCCTTGTCTTCTTGCAGCAAGAGTTCTTTGGGTGCCACCAGGATGATTCCTCCATCGACGACTACTGCATGCGCCTCAAGATGCTCGCCAATGAACTTCACGACATCAGCGTGAAATTCTCCGACGAGCTCATGTTGAGCACCCTCACCGCCGGCCTTAATGAGGATTTCGGCAGCTGCCTCTAACCTCACTTTTTTTACGAAACCCACCTTTCAGGTCGTTAATGCGTACGTGAAACTTGAGGAGCGCCGGATGAAGAAGGTCAAGCAGCGGGTGCAACACACCGCTCTCACCACAGGCAGCACCCACGGTGGCCCCGCCCCCTCGGCGCCGGTGCCGACACATTCGCGGCCTCCGCCGCCATTGGGATTCTTCCCCCTCCCTCCCGCACCTCCCGCCGCTCCCATGCCTTCCCAAACGCAGCAACAGCAGGGCGAGGGCCCGCGTAACCAGCGCGGTGGTGGCGGCCGCCGTCAACAGCACCCACAGCAGCAAGGGAACGGAGGGGCGCCGCGCTTCCCGCAGCTGTCTTCGCCATGGACTGCGGGTCCAAACCCTTGGACGGGCGTGGTGCATGCCTATCACATGCCCGTTCCAAGGACACCTGCGTCGGGTCTCCTCGACCCCCTCCTGCCGGTCACCAGGCATTCTTCGGCGCTGCCACCCAATCGGTTGGCACTGGCTATGCAGCCCTGTTCGTGCTGTCCTTCGCGGGTGGGTATGGGCCACCCACCCCCAATGGAGCCATATGGGGCCTTCCCGCCACCGCAGGTACCGCACGCCATGGGATCCCATCCTCCTCGCCGCCTTGCACTCGGCCCCGTCGCCGTGTAACTATGGTGGTGCAGTTGACTGGTACATGGACTCGGGTGCTACCGCGCACACATGAAAGCTCATCCCGGTAACCTCATCTCCTCCAGTCCTGTCAACACTCCCACTCATATAACCATAGGCTATGGTTTCTCCTTACATATCACTCATTTCGGTCACACTAATTTTCCCTCCAACTCCACACCCATCAACATTTCAAATGTTCTTGTTTCTCTTGAATTAGTGTCTAATCTCATTTCCGTCCGTTGCCTATCTCATGAGAATCCTCTTACCGTTGCATTTGACGCCATTAGTTTCTCTGTGAAGGACGTCCGCACCCGGATAGTACTCCACCAATGTGAAAGCTCGGAGGATTTCTACCCCGTGCATGCCGGTGCCTCCACCTCCACTCCCGTCGCTCTCGCCACCAGCGTCGACCTTTGGCATGCTCGATTGGGCCACCCCAACCCCGCCGTCCTGCGTCAAATTCTTAGGGGTTTTTCTTTTTCATGTAATAAGTTTGACGATCACTTTTGCGAGCCTTGCCGCCTTGGCAAGCACGTTCGTCTTCCCTTTAGCGAGTCAACAACTATATCTACCTTTCCATTTCAGCTCCTTCGTAGTTATGTTTGGACATCTCCTGTTGCAAGTAATACCAGCTACCTATACTATTTGGTGATCTTAGATGCTTTCTCTCATTACGTGTGGACTTTCCCGTTGTGCACTAGTAGAAATAAGGGCTTTCGTCCCAGCTCGAAAAACACATTAGTCCCGGTTCCTTTCCGAACCGGGACTAATGTTAGTATTAGTCCCGGTTCGAGCGGCAAAGGCGCCGGTCGGGCATTAGTCCCGGTTCAAATCGGACCTTTAGTCCCGGTTCGTGTCTCGAACCGGGACTAAAGGGTTTGGAGGATTTAGTCCCGGTTCGTGTCTTGGACCTTTAGTCCCGGTTCGTGTCTCGAACCGGGACTAAAGGGTTTGGAGGATTTAGTCCCGGTTGGTGTCTTGAACCGGGACTAAAGGGTAGACCTTTAGTCCCGGTTCGTGACACGAACCGGGACTAAAGGTGTTCAATTTTTTTTTTTCTGTTTTTAAATTCTTGTTTGTAGTTTCTGTTTTATATTGCTTATATCTTTTAGGATATTTGATGTTTTTGATTGATTCTTTTTGCATTAGATTCAAAATTTTGTCTAGTTTCTGTTTGTGCCATTAGTTTTCAAATTTCAATGTATTAATAAATATGTATCACAATCCATCTCGAGGTATTTGGATCAATACCTATTCGGTGGATCTTTTTTTTTTCTCTGCCAGGAACCAGATTTGAACTGGTGACACGAGGATTTTCAGTCCTCTGCTCTACCAACTGAGCTATCCTAACCTTTTCTTGTGCATCATCCTAGTAGAGTATTTGTATCTATGTCAATTAAAAGGACTAAAAAATCAATTAAAGTATTTCAAATTCAAAATTTGAAAGGGGGGTAGCCCTATGCATTGTGCATGGTTTACTTAAATAATACTTAAAAATAGAGTGAATAACCAAGATTTCTTGCCGATACTCTAATAAAAAAGAAATCTATTCAATGAATAGGATAAGATCCATTGAGTTCTCTTCGCATTCCTTTCCTTTGTGAAAGAGTAGAATGAGAAAGCTAATGAATCTTAAACCCATTGATAAAAAGAAAAGAAAAAGAGGATTTGGGGATAGAGGGACTTGAACCCTCACAACTTAAAAAGTCGACGGATTTTCCTTTTACTAGAAATTTCATTGTTGTCAGTATTGACATGTAGAATGGGACTCTCTCTTTGTCCTCGTCCGATTAATCCACTTTCTTTTGAAAAGTTCTCAAAACTTTGAATTTGAATTGAAGAATTTGATTATTCAATATTCGAATGGAGTGGATTCACAATAATTCAAAATAAAATTATGATATGAGTTTTTTATTTCATAATCATTTCGAATTTTATTTTGAAATTTTAAAAAAGATAAAGAACCTATATTATAATATGAGTTCTGTGATTTTAACTTTGAATTTGTTTAAATTTGCTTCAAACCCAGTTTTTGAATAACTTGAGTTTACAAATAGTTTTTAATTTAATTCTTTTTTCTCATGTGTTAGATTGTTGTCACAGTAAGAATTATTTGGTCATTTTTAGAATAATTTAAATTAGGATTTTAATTAAAGAAATATTGTTTTGCTTATATAGTTGTTTTAGTCATTTAATTGTTGTTTTTTATTATTTTTAGTTAGTTCTTTCTGTAGATTTGAACATGATGTAGTATGGTGCATATTTAGTGCACAAAAAAAATCTACAGTTCAATTAATTTTAAAAAAATGTCTTTGTAGCAGATGGGTTTTCGTCTGAAACCTTGATACTTTGAGTTTTGTTGAAAATAAACAAAAATGATAAAATCTTCAAAAATAAACAAAAATGATAAAATTTTCAAAAAATAAAATCCTTGGAGATGTTGTTAGGTTTTAGTGTCTAGTCGGTATAGAAATTTTGAGATATGAATTTTGACTGTTTTTGCAAAAAAAGAAAAAAAAATAAACGGTCATAACTTTTGCATACGACGTCCAAAAAGATTAATATATCAAAAAAAACTAGAAAACATTGGTACTCGATTTCACCCGGGCTTGCCCGGTGAAGTTTTCTCACATGCTCAAAATTCCAAATGGAAAAGAAGTTATTTCAAAAAGAAGTTTTTTCCAAAAAAGAAAAATAATTTATTTAAAAATATTAGGTTGTTTTCATTGAAATTCACTATTATTGTTACTTATTAAGTTTATTCTAATAATTGTTTGTAATTCAAAAAATTAAATCATGTGACATGACATCAAGACCCAAGTTGTTTAGGATTGATAGCTTACTATTGTCAGGAAAACAACAAGTGCACACTTGGCAACTAGGGGCGATAGAACCAGAAAGTTAAGCGTGCTCGGGCTGTGTTTGTAATTCAAAAAATTAAATCATGTAACATGACATCAAGACCCAAGTTGTTTAGGATTGATAGCTTACTATTGTCAGGAAAACAACAAGTGCACACTTGGCAACTAGGGGCGATAGAACCAGAAAGTTAAGCGTGCTCGGGCTGAAGTAGAACCGGGACTAAAGGTACTCCCTCCGAGGCGGCCACGTGGAGCACCTTTGGTCCCGGCTTGGAACAGGGCCGGGACTAAAGGTTAGGCCTTTAGTCCCGGTTGGTGAACCGGGACTAAAGCCCCTTACGGGCCGGGACTAAAGGCCCTGTCCCCACTAGTGGTGTCGCAAGACCGATGCTCTCGCCACACTCACATCCTTTTATTCCTATGTCTCCATGCAGTTTGGTCGCCCTATTCTTGCACTCCAAACCGATAACGGTAAAGAGTTTGGTAATGCCGCTGTTCGCGCTCTCCTAGCGTCACACGGCATGGTTTTCTGCCTAACCTGCCTCTACACCTCCCAGCAGAACGGACGCGCCGAGCGCATCCTCCACACTCTTAATGACTACGTCTGTACGTTACTCATTCACTCTAACGTACGTCCCAGGTTCCGGCGTGATGCCCTCGCCATCGCCACCCTACTCATTAACATTCGTCCTTTTTGCACTCGGTGGAATTATACCCTCATCATCTCCTCTTTGGTGCGTCTCCATCTTACGACGACCTTCACCTTTTTGGGTGTCTTTATTATCCTAGCACCGCGTCCACCACACCTCATAAACTCCCCACCCCCATCTTTCTCGGCTACCCCTCCAACACCAAAGGTTACCAACACTAGTAGAAAAAACCTTATAGGCATACTAGTAGCGCTGGAAAATAGCACGTGCTGCTGCTACTTAGCAGTACCGCTGAAAATAATAAGCGCTACTGCTAATGTCCTTAGCAACAGTGCTGCATTCATTTCCAACGTTACTATTAAACGGGCCCAACAAAACCACCCACTGTAGCTCTAGCAGTAGCGCTGGACGCTTAGAAGCGCTACTACTAAGTTCTATAGTTGTAGCACTTCCCTTGAACGGGGTCCACATGCATTTCCCTTCAGCCGCTGGTGTCACCTTCAGCTCCGAACCTCCCAAATGCTTGTTGACAGGCAAACCAACAACAAAATCTCCGGCAACGTCCTACTTTGAAGAAAGAGATGCACTCTGCTACAGCCCCCGTATCGGCCGTACTCCACACCCGCGCGACGTCTTCGAAGACAGGAAAAAGCCCTCCACATATTTCTCCTCTCTTCTACCGGATGTCCATAAAAAAAACGCAGCATTCCAAGGAGCGACTAGCTATGTATGGAACCTAATAAATAAATAAAATTAGGGTCTGGCTAGGATTCAGCAGCCCGTAAACCAGCTCGTTTAGTGACCTCGTTGCCGTTTTGTTGTTTTGGGATTTCTTTGTTATTTTATTTTCCGGCTGCGTCAGCCACATATGGGCCGAACCGACGGAGCGAAGTTTGTGGCACGATCATGCTGAATGGTTTTGTGGCATGCGTCTCTTTTCACGTCACATTTTCTTGTCTTTTCTTCTTGTTAACTTTTTGGTTGTTCCATAATAAATGTAAAAAAATGCTTACATTTATCCTGCATTGAACAAAAACATCTTTGTATTTTAAAAATATGCATCATGCACTCAAAAATAAGTTTGTGTTGTATTTTTAAAAAATATTAAAAATATATTTTAGAAAAACACATTTTTTTGAACGAAAGGGGTTTCCCCCCGGCCCCATTTTTATTTCAAATGAAGCGATTAAAAAAACAAGTAGGGATTTTGAGTGCGAAAAATGTAAATACAATGTGTATTAAAATATTAGTCTTGTATTTTAAAAAGTTGAACTTGCATTTGAAAAAATCGTTGCGTATTTAAAAAAATGTTTGCGTGGGGTAAAAATAAAACAATAAGTTAAATTATTTGCACATGAGGAACGACACATGGAAGTGACCGTGGAGACCCCCCCTCCGACAGTTGTAGTCCGCGTGCGGGGGATTGGGGTACTTGCAGTTGTGTATCCAGTGACAAACATACAACTGTCCCACTCCCGAGACAAAACACCATCGAAGTTGTATTTTCCTTGAAGAGAGTTAGTTGCAGCCGGGAAGACACTTGCAGTTGCGTGTCTACCAGCAGACATGCAACTACCCCACTCCTCCCAACAAAATAATAGCAAGTTACACTTGTGTTGAAGTCATTCAATTCTAGTTGAGGCGACACTTGCAGTTTCCTGCCTAGTGATAGACATGCAATTGCCCAGCTCTCCTCAACAAAAACACCACTAACTCATAGTCACATTAAATACATATCGTTATAGTCCAGGATGACACTTGTCCTTGCATGCCTAGTGCGGGACATGCAGCTATCCTTTCACTGACAAAACACCGGTAAGTTGCAGTCGAGGTCAAACTTGTAGTTGTGTGCCTAATGGCAAACATGCAATTGTCCCCTTTCCCCGAGAAACACTACTAAGTTGCGATTACATTATAGACATGCAATTGCAGTTGAGGGTGACACTTACAATTGCATGGATTCTAGTAGACATGCAACTACCCCTCCTCGACAAAACACTACTAAGTTAGAGTCATGTTGAAGACATGCGGTTGCATGTTGTGGACGATAATTGCAGTTGCGTGCCTAATGGCGGACATGCAAATGCCCCCCCCCCCCCCCCCCCCCGCCTACAGACAAAAGAACACTAAGTTACAGTTACGGTAAAGACATGCAGTTTTGAGTTGCGGTTGTGGGCGACCCTTGTAGTAGCGTTCCTCATGGAGGACATGCAATTGCCCCTTTTACCCAACAAAAATACCACATTGTTGCAACCGGGCGTGACAAATTGCAATTGCGTGCCTAGTGATAGACATGCAACTACTAACCCTCCTATCATAAAAATACAACTGAGTTGTATCCGCATGGAATACATACACTTGCAGCCGGGGTGACATGTAGTCGTGCCTACTGGCATACATGCAACTACCCTCCCATGCAAAAAGACACCGCAAAGTTGTACGTAGACGCATGAAAGACATACATTTGTAGCCGGGGTGCCATGCGATTGCTTGTCTAGTGGAAAACATGCAACTACCCTCCACGAGAAGACATCAAAGAGTTGCAGTCGGGGTGAAAATTGCAGTTGCATGCCTCGTGGAAGCCATGCAACTGACCACACTACGGAGTTGCAGTCGCGTTGAAAACATGCAATTGAAATTAGGGGCAATAATTGAAGTTGCATGCATACTGACATGCATGCAACGATCCCACTTGACAAAACAACATAAAGTTGCAGTCGGAGACGACACTTGCAATTGCATGCCTAATACAAGCCATGCAACTAACCTCCTCCGACAAAACACTACAAAGTTGTAGTCGCGTTGAAGACTTGCAATTGCAATCAAGGGCAATAATTGCAATTGCATGGATACTGGCATGCATGCAACGAGCCCTCTTGACAAAACAACACAAAGTTGTAGTCGAGACCACACTTGCAATTGTGTGCCTAGTGACACACATGCAATTGTGCCCTCGTCGATAAAAATACAACATAGTTGTTGTCGCGTTGAAGACATAAAATTACAGTTGAACACGGCA
The DNA here is from genome assembly GCF_904849725.1 of Hordeum vulgare subsp. vulgare. Taxonomy (NCBI): domain Eukaryota; kingdom Viridiplantae; phylum Streptophyta; class Magnoliopsida; order Poales; family Poaceae; genus Hordeum; species Hordeum vulgare. Next base: position 3,718,189 of record NC_058524.1, read on the forward strand.
CTTGCAGTTGTGTTCATAGTAGTAGACATGCTGATAAAACACCACACAGATGTAATCTTTTTAAATTTAAAAAATAAATGTATTGCTTAAATAAAAAATTAATAACAAAAAACAACAATAATCATACTGTTAGAAAAGAAGTAACCAAAAACAGCAATAAAAAGAAAACAAGTGTAGAAACCAAAAATTGAATTTAAAAATACAACGAACATGTTATCGACACAAAAGGGGCACAAACAAAAAATCTGCTAAAAATTATACAAGAAAATGAAAAATAATTTTAAAACAGATAAGAAAAACAAGGGCTAAGGCCGAACACACAATGAAAAGGACCTCTGCCTACCTAGCCCACGACGCGTAACTTTCTTCACGCGAGAGTGAAAAAACAAGTCAAAAAGATCAGCTCAAGCTCGGCTAGTTCGGTACAGGCTGATTTACACAAACAAACAACACTACACATATCGTAATGCAACAAATGATCTAATGGTCAGAACGTTGACTGAGACTTGAGTAAAACTCAGTCGACTAAGTTTTAGCATCCCCATAAAATTATGGTCTTGCGTGAAGAAAAAAAAGGAGCATGGCGGCGGCTGGTGCAGATACAGAGGAGCATGGCTACGTGGCATGGTGCAAAATAGAAAGACGTTTCGATATGATTTTCAAATGTCTTTAAATTGGGATCATCAGTCAACGGCAAGGTGCTGATTATAACAATGTGCTACATATACTGTAAAGCAATTTTTTTTTTTTTTTTTTGCTGTATACCTCTTTACCATCGCCGCCGCTTGTAAGTATATACTTGCGTCCTCATCGCGCTATCAGCCAGGACCATTTGAAGGCATCGTAACACTTACTCCATTTGAGTACATCTTTGACGGCACGACCCCGTCCGTATACCTCCTAACTCACAGCATAAAGGAGGAAGCTCGCACATGTGCTAATCTTGATGTTCGAGGGCTTAGTTCGATCATTCCTATAACCTGATTCTTGTATCATGTGCGCTGACCATCTCATTTTTTACACATAATGATCTCCTAAGCGCCTAAGACGCTTATGGATGTCTGTTACTATACTTTACTTCTTTTTATCAATGTAATGATATACCACTGCACGTATTTCCAAAAAAAAAAGGATATACTTACGCCCGTACGTATTGCTAGATTTGTTGTTCCATTCGTCGTCCTGGGAAGTTCCAGTCGGCTGTGATAAATGATAAAATCGATGTGATTGCTTTGTAGAGTCAGCACAACACACATCGATGGATATACCAATGTGCCAAGCAAAAACATACTCCCTCCGTCCTAAATTTTTTGTCTTATGTTTATCTAGAAATAAACGTATCTAAATACTAGAACTTGACTAGACACATTCATATCTAGACAAATCTAAGATAAAAATTTTGGGTTGGAGGAAGTATATTTTTTTTTCTGTACCTCGTTACCACCGACCGTATTGCTGGATTTTTTGTTCCATTCGTCGGCTTGGGAAGTTCCAGTCGGCTGTCATAGATGGTAAAACCGAGGTGATTTGCTTTGGAGAGTCAGCATAACACATCGATGTGGATTGCCAGAGTTCCAGCGGAGAGTTCAATGCGTGTTGCGTACGTGTAAAATTAGGCTCAACCAACAGCCCTCTGTCTACGTCTTTGAAGCTCTGTCATACTTCACTGACACGCTTGGTCTTGATGTGATGGAAACATCACGCCCTCCCACTCAGAATCCATGGCTGGCTGATCTTGTCAACAGCCAGCGCGCCGGTCCGAACGCTCCGCGTCAGGCGCGGTCGTCCGATCCGTGAGCCGCACTGTTAAATCTATTCATGCAACAATATTTCTTGATGCAACAAATTTCGATCAAGATGCAACAATTTTCGTCCATGATTGTAATAAAAATATAGTTGTAGCAAAAAAATATCAACATAATCATAGCAGAAAAGCAACGCTGATGATGCGTGGTAGCAAAACAAAAGTTGGTTGTAGCAAAAACAGTCTGGTGGACTCAGGTTGCAACTCTAATGAACATGTATGCAACTTTTTTAGTGAACGGTTGCAGTAAAAAATGATATCGGTTGTAGCAAAAATTAACATGATTGTAGCAAGAATCAAAAACAACGGTTGTAGCGAAAAATCCCATGAACTAGGGTTACAACCAAACATATATGCAACTTTTTTAATGAACAAATATAGCAAATAGAAAATGCTTGTAGCAAATTTGAACGCTAGTTGCAGTAAATTTAGAAAAAAAAAACTGCATGCCTAATCAGCTGCACGCGCCGAACGGTTTGGCCGATGCGCCGTCCACGAACGTTTCCCTTTCTTCTTCCAATGAGGCTTCCAATCCGGTCCCACATGACAACCTTATGAATTGCATATGCATGGCTAAAATATATGTAATTTGTGGCTAAAACAAACATTTTTTAGAAAAGAATGGATTTTATTAGCTTTAAATGTAGCATCAAGCAATACTAGAATACGTTTTTGTGCCGAGTTTCAAAACTTTGTCGAGTTCATTTTATGGGGAACTCAATGAATTTTTGCCTGCTGAGTTTGTTTGAAAATTAGACTCAACAGTGATAAGCAACTCAGCAAAAACTGTGATTTTTGTTGGTTTCAATGATATACGACTTGGCGAACTAAATAAATTCGGCGGAATCTCGTCTTCGCCGAGTTCCGGTCAGAAAAAACTCGACATAGTCTTACAAGTAAGCGCAGTCGTACAGCAGGCGACGGAGCCGTGAGAGCGGTCTTTCTTTGCGGAGTTTCGATCAAGGAGACTCGGTAAATATTTTCTATTTTCATTTTTTTAAAGGAATTTCAGGAATTACATTGTTGGCACGGTTCGGCCACACGAGACTCAGTAAATATTTTTTATTTTCATTTTTAAAGGAATTTCAGCGGTCACATCGTTGCCATGTTTCGGCCACACGAGGCTCGATAAATATTTTCATTTTTCATTTTTCTAAAGGAATTTTAGGGATCACATCATTACCACGTTTCACCCAGACGAGACTGGGTAAATATTTTCATTTTTCATTTTTCTTAAAAGAATTTGAGGGGTCACATCGTTGACACATTTCGGCCAAACGAGACTTGGTAGATATCTTATACTTTCATTTTTTTAAAGAAATTTCAGTGGTCACATCATTGCCACGTTTCGGCCAGACAAGGCTCGGTAAATATTTTCTATTTTCATTTTTAAAGGAATTTCAGGGGTCACATCATTCCTACGTTTTGGCCAGACGAGACTCAGATACACGTTTTCACCTTTTTGTTAGATTGCCAAGCATCGATATGAGGCAAAACAGCCTTGCCGTGGCTTACAAGGAAGAAACAACCGATCTCTAGATTGAATAGGATTCGGTAGTTACAAGAAACCTGGATAGCTCCGGGAGAGAGAGAGTGAGAGTGATACTTGTTGATTGAGGTTACATTGTAGAGATAACCGTAAAATATGACACCTTTCCTTAATCTCAACTATCCTATATTTAGGTTATTTTTGAACTCTTCAAATGGTTTTGCTGGTTATTTCCGTTGCTCCCATGTTGTCACACTATTTTTGTTAGATTGCGAAGCATTGATATGAGGAAAAACAGCCTTGTCGTGGCTTACAAGGAATAAACAACCGATCTCTAGATTGAGTAGGATTCGGTAGTTACAAGAACCCTGGATAGCTACGGGAGAGAGAAAGAGTGATACTTGTTGATTGAGATTACATTGTAGAGATAAACATAAAATATGACACCTTTCCTTAATCTCAACTATCCTGTATTTAGGTTATTTTTGGACTCTTCAAATGGTTTTGCTCCACTCGCTCCAATGCTTCACTATTCGTGTATCATCATGGAGCTGGCACTGCATACCGGGCCTGTTACAAGCGGATTGCCGCTTTTTTGTAGTCGCTTGGGTTCTGCTCCACCCGCTCCGATGCTTCACTATTGTGTATCATCATGGAGCTGGCACTGCATACCTGTTGCTATACGCCGACGACATCATCCTCACGGCATTCACTCATGAGCTCCTTCAGCAAGTCACTGCTTGCCTTCGTGATGAGTTTGCACTCATGGATTTGGGGCCCCTGCATTATTTCTGATACATGTTTCATTTTTAAAGGAATTTCAGGGGTCACGTCATACACGTTTTCACCTTTTTGTTAGATTGCGAAGCGTTGATATGAGGCAAAACAGCCTTGCCGTGGCTTACAAGGAAGAAACAACCGATCTCTAGATTGAATAGGATTCGGTAGTTACAAGAAACCTGGATAGCTCCGGGAGAGAGGAAGAGTGATACTTGTTGATTGAGGTTACATTGTAGAGATAACCGTAAAATATGAAACCTTTCCTTAATCTCAACTATCCTATATTTAGGTTATTTTTGAACTCTTCAAATGGTTTTGCTGGTTAATTCCGTTGCTCCCATGTTGTCACACTATTTTTGTTAGGTTGCGAAGCGTTGATATGAGGCAAAACAGCCTTGTCGTGGCTTACAAGGAATAAACAACCGATCTCTAGATTGAGTAGGATTCGGTAGTTACAAGAACCCTGGATAGCTACGGGAGAGAGAGAGAGTGATACTTGTTGATTGAGATTACATTGTAGAGATAAACGTAAAATATGACACCTTTCCTTAATCTCAATTATCTTGTATTTAGGTTATTTTTGGACTCTTCAAATGGTTTTGCTCCACTCGCTCCGATGCATCACTATTCGTGTATCATCATGGAGCTGGAACTGCATACCGGGCCTGTTACAAGCGGATTGCCGCTTTTTTGTAGTCGCTTGAGTTCTGCTCCACCCGCTCCGATGCTTCACTATTGTGTATCATCATGGAGCTGGCACTGCATACATGTTGCTATACGCCGACGACATCATCCTCACGGCATTCACTCATGAGCTCCTTCAGCAAGTCACTGCTTGCCTTCGTGATGAGTTTGCACTCATGGATTTGGGGCCCCTGCATTATTTCTGATACACGTTTCATTTTTAAACGAATTTCAGGGGTCACGTCATACACGTTTTCACCTTTTTGTTAGATTGCGAAGCGTTGATATGAGGCAAAACAGCCTTGCCGTGGCTTACAAGGAAGAAACAACCAATCTCTAGATTGAATAGGATTCGGTAGTTACAAGAAACCTAGATAGCTCCGGGAGAGAGAGAGAGTGATACTTGTTGATTGAGGTTACATTGTAGAGATAACCGTAAAATATGACACCTTTCCTTAATCTCAACTATCCTATATTTAGGTTATTTTTGAACTCTTCAAATGGTTTTGGTGGTTATTTCCGTTGCTCCCATGTTGTCACACTATTTTTGTTAGGTTGCGAAGCGTTGATATGAGGCAAAACAGCCTTGTCGTGGCTTACAAGGAATAAACAACCGATCTCTAGATTGAGTAGGATTCGGTAGTTACAAGAACCCAGGATAGCTACGGGAGAGAGAGAGAGTGATACTTGTTGATTGAGATTACATTGTAGAGATAAACATAAAATATGACACTTTTCCTTAATCTCAATTATCTTGTATTTAGGTTATTTTTGGACTCTTCAAATGGTTTTGCTCCACTCGCTCCGATGCTTCACTATTCATGTATCATCATGGAGCTGGCACTTCATACCGGGCTTGTTACAAGCGGATTGCCGCTTTTTTTGTAGTCGCTTGGGTTCTGCTCCACCCGCTCCGATGCTTCACTATTGTGTATCATCATGGAGCTGGCACTGCATACCTGTTGCTATACGCCGACGACATCATCCTCACGGCATTCACTCATGAGCTCCTTCAGCAAGTCACTGCTTGCCTTCGTGATGAGTTTGCACTCATGGATTTGGGGCCCCTGCATTATTTCTGATACATGTTTCATTTTTAAAGGAATTTCAGGGGTCACGTCATACACGTTTTCACCTTTTTGTTAGATTGCGAAGCGTTGATATGAGGCAAAACAGCCTTGCCGTGGATTACAAGGAAGAAACAACCGATCTCTAGATTGAATAGGATTCAGTAGTTACAAGAAACCTGGATAACTCCGGGAGAGAGAAAGAGTGATACTTGTTGATTGAGGTTACATTGTAGAGATAACCGTAAAATATGAAACCTTTCCTTAATCTCAACTATCCTATATTTAGGTTATTTTTGAACTCTTCAAATGGTTTTGCTGGTTAATTCCGTTGCTCCCATGTTGTCACACTATTTTTGTTAGGTTGCGAAGCGTTGATATGAGGCAAAACAGCCTTGTCGTGGCTTACAAGGAATAAACAACCGATCTCTAGATTGAGTAGGATTCGGTAGTTACAGGAACCCAGGATAGCTACGGGAGAGAGAGAGAGTGATACTTGTTGATTGAGATTACATTGTAGAGATAAACATAAAATATGACACTTTTCCATAATCTCAATTATCTTGTATTTAGGTTATTTTTGGACTCTTCAAATGATTTTGCTCCACTCGCTCCTATGCTTCACTATTCATGTATCATCATGGAGCTGGCACTTCATACCGGGCTTGTTACAAGCGGATTGCCGCTTTTTTTGTAGTCGCTTGGGTTCTGCTCCACCCGCTCCGATGCTTCACTATTGTCTATCATCATGGAGCTGGCACTGCATACCTGTTGCTATACACCGACGACATCATCCTCACGGCATTCACTCATGAGCTCCTTCAGCATGTCACTGCTTGCCTTCGTGATGAGTTTGCACTCATGGATTTGGGGCCCCTGCATTATTTCTGATACATGTTTCATTTTTAAAGGAATTTCAGGGGTCACGTCATACACGTTTTCACCTTTTTGTTAGATTGCGAAGCGTTGATATGAGGCAAAACAGCCTTGCCGTGGCTTACAAGGAAGAAACAACCGATCTCTAGATTGAATAGGATTCGGTAGTTACAAGAAACCTGGATAACTCCGGGAGAGAGAAAGAGTGATACTTGTTGATTGAGGTTACATTGTAGAGATAACCGTAAAATATGAAACCTTTCCTTAATCTCAACTATCCTATATTTAGATTATTTTTGAACTCTTCAAATGGTTTTGCTGGTTAATTCCGTTGCTCCCATGTTGTCACCCTATTTTTGTTAGGTTGCGAAGCGTTGATATGAGGCAAAACAGCCTTGTCGTGGCTTACAAGGAATAAACAACCGATCTCTAGATTGAGTAGGATTCGGTAGTTACAAGAACCCTGGATAGCTACGGGAGAGAGAGAGAGTGATACTTGTTGATTGAGATTACATTGTAGAGATAAACATAAAATATGACACTTTTCCTTAATCTCAATTATCTTGTATTTAGGTTATTTTTGGACTCTTCAAATGGTTTTGCTCCACTCGCTCCGATGCATCACTATTTGTGTACCATCATGGAGCTGGCACTGCATACCGGGCCTGTTACAAGCGGATTGCCGCTTTTTTGTAGTCGCTTGGGTTCTGCTCCACCCGCTCCGATGCTTCACTATTGTGTATCATCATGGAGCTGGCACTGCAGACCTGTTGCTATACGCCGACGACATCATCCTCACGGCATTCACTCATGAGCTCCTTCAGCAAGTCACTGCTTGCCTTCGCGATGAGTTTGCACTTATGGATTTGGGGCCCCTGCATTATTTCTGATACACGTTTCATTTTTAAACGAATTTCAGGGGTCACGTCATACACGTTTTCACCTTTTTGTTAGATTGCGAAGCGTTGATATGAGGCATAACAGCCTTGCCGTGGCTTACAAGGAAGAAACAACCGATCTCTAGATTAAATAGGATTCGGTAGTTACAAGAAACCTAGATAGCTCCGGGAGAGAGAGAGAGTGATACTTGTTGACTGAGGTTACATTGTAGAGATAACCGTAAAATATGACACCTTTCCTTAATCTCAACTATCCTATATTTAGGTTATTTTTGAACTCTTCAAATGGTTTTGGTGGTTATTTCTGTTGCTCCCATGTTGTCACACTATTTTTGTTAGGTTGCCAAGCGTTGATATGAGGCAAAACAGCCTTGTCGTGGCTTACAAGGAATAAACAACCGATCTCTAGATTGAGTAGGATTCGGTAGTTACAAGAACCCAGGATAGCTACGGGAGAGAGAGAGAGAGAGTGATACTTGTTGATTGAGATTACATTGTAGAGATAAACATAAAATATGACACTTTTCCTTAATCTCAATTATCTTGTATTTAGGTTATTTTTGGACTCTTCAAATGGTTTTGCTCCACTCGCTCCGATGCTTCACTATTTGTGTATCATCATGGAGCTGGCACTGCATACCGGGCTTGTTACAAGCGGATTGCCGCTTTTTTTGTAGTCGCTTGGGTTCTGCTCCACCCGCTCCGATGCTTCACTATTGTGTATCATCATGGAGCTGGCACTGCATACCTGTTGCTATACACCGACGACATCATCCTCACGGCATTCACTCATGAGCTCCTTCAACAAGTCACTGCTTGCCTTCGTGATGAGTTTGCACTCATGGATTTGGGGCCCCTGCATTATTTCTGATACACGTTTCATTTTTAAAGGAATTTCAGGGGTCACATGATACACATTTTCACCTTTTTGTTAGATTGCGAAGCGTTGATATGAGGCAAAACAGCCTTGCCGTGGCTTACAAGGAAGAAACAACCAATCTCTAGATTGAATAGGATTCGGTAGTTACAAGAAACCTGGATAGCTCCGGGAGAGAGAGAGAGTGATACTTGTTGATTGAGGTTACATTGTAGAGATAACCGTAAAATATGACACCTTTCCTTAATCTCAACTATCCTATATTTAGGTTATTTTTGAACTCTTCAAATGGTTTTGCTGGTTATTTCCGTTGCTCCCATGTTGTCACACTATTTTTGTTAGGTTGCGAAGCGTTGATATGAGGCAAAACAGCCTTGTCGTGGCTTACAAGGAATAAACAACCGATCTCTAGATTGAGTAGGATTCGGTAGTTACAAGAACCCTGGATAGCTACGGGAGAGAGAGGGTGATACTTGTTGATTGAGATTACATTGTAGAGATAAACATAAAATATGACACTTTTCCTTAATCTCAATTATCTTGTATTTAGGTTATTTTTGGACTCTTCAAATGGTTTTGCTCCACTCGCTCCGATGCTTCACTATTCGTGTATCATCATGGAGCTGGCACTGCATACCGGGCTTGTTACAAGCGGATTGCCGCTTTTTTTGTAGTCGCTTGGGTTCTGCTCCACCCGCTCCGATGCTTCACTATTGTGTATCATCATGGAGCTGGCACTGCATACCTGTTGCTATACACCGACGACATCATCCTCACGGCATTCACTCATGAGCTCCTTCAGCAAGTCACTGCTTGCCTTCGTGATGAGTTTGCACTCATGGATTTGGGGCCCCTGCATTATTTCTGATACACGTTTCATTTTTAAACGAATTTCAGGGGTCACGTCATACACGTTTTCACCTTTTTGTTAGATTGCGAAGCGTTGATATGAGGCAAAACAGCCTTGCCGTGGCTTACAAGGAAGAAACAACCAATCTCTAGATTGAATAGGATTCGGTAGTTACAAGAAACCTGGATAGCTCCGGGAGAGAGAGAGAGTGATACTTGTTGATTGAGGTTACATTGTAGAGATAACCGTAAAATATGACACCTTTCCTTAATCTCAACTATCCTATATTTAGGTTATTTTTGAACTCTTCAAATGGTTTTGCTGGTTATTTCCGTTGCTCCCATATTGTCACACTATTTTTGTTAGGTTGCGAAGCGTTGATATGAGGCAAAACAGCCTTGTCGTGGCTTACAAGGAATAAACAACCGATCTCTAGATTGAGTAGGATTCGGTAGTTAGAAGAACCCTGGATAGCTACGGGAGAGAGAGAGTGATACTTGTTGATTGAGATTACATTGTAGAGATAAACATAAAATATGACACTTTTCCTTAATCTCAATTATCTTGTATTTAGGTTATTTTTGGACTCTTCAAATGGTTTTGCTCCACTCGCTCCGATGCTTCACTATTCGTGTATCATCATGGAGCTGATACTGCATACCGGGCTTGTTACAAGCGGATTGCCGCTTTTTTTGTAGTCGCTTGGGTTCTGCTCCACCCGCTCCGATGCTTCACTATTGTGTATCATCATGGAGCTGGCACTGCATACCTGTTGCTATACGCCGACGACATCATCCTCACGGCATTCACTCATGAGCTCCTTCAGCAAGTCACTGCTTGCCTTCGTGATGAGTTTGCACTCATGGATTTGGGGCCCCTGCATTATTTCTGATACACGTTTCATTTTTAAAGGAATTTCAGGGGTCACATCATACACATTTTCACCTTTTTGTTAGATTGCGAAGCGTTGATATGAGGCAAAACAGCCTTGCCGTGGCTTACAAGGAAGAAACAACCGATCTCTAGATTGAATAGGATTCGGTAGTTACAAGATACTTGGATAGCTCCGGGAGAGAGAGAGAGAGTGATACTTGTTGATTGAGGTTACATTGTAGAGATAACCGTAAAATATGACACATTTCCTTAATCTCAACTATCCTATATTTAGGTTATTTTTGAACTCTTCAAATGGTTTTGCTGGTTATTTCCGTTGCTCCCATGTTGTCACGCTATTTTTGTTAGATTGCGAAGCGTTGATATGAGGCAAAACAGCCTTGTCGTGGCTTACAAGGAATAAACAACCGATCTCTAGATTGAGTAGGATTCGGTAGTTACAAGAACCCTGGATAGCTACGGGAGAGAGAAAGAGTGATACTTGTTGATTGAGATTACATTGTAGAGATAAACATAAAATATGACACCTTTCCTTAATCTCAACTATCCTGTATTTAGGTTATTTTTGGACTCTTCAAATTGTTTTGCTCCACTCGCTCCGATGCATCACTATTCGTGTATCATCATGGAGCTGGCACTGCATACCGGGCCTGTTACAAGCGGATTGCCGCTTTTTTGTAGTCGCTTGGGTTCTGCTCCACCCGCTCCGATGCTTCACTATTGTGTATCATCATGGAGCTGGCACTGCATACCTGTTGCTATACGCCGACGACATCATCCTCACGGCATTCACTCATGAGCTCCTTCAGCAAGTCACTGCTTGCCTTCGTGATGAGTTTGCACTCGTGGATTTGGGGCCCCTGCATTATTTCTGATACACGTTTCATTTTTAAAGGAATTTCAGGGGTCACATCATACACCTTTTTGTTAGATTGCGAAGCGTTGATATGAGGAGCCTTGCCGTGGCTTACAAGGAAGAAACAACCGATCTCTAGATTGAGTAGGATTCGGTAGTTACAAGAAACCTGGATAGCTACGGGTGAAAGAGAGAGAGAAAGAGAGAGTGCTTGATGGCCGTTACCTTGTTTTAACAAGTCAATGTTTTGCCTTGGGTTTTTCTAACGAGTCCAGATTTCTTTGAAAAGCGGGTTTTATTTATTGTTCATACACAAAGCAGCCACACATGTGGTAGATTCAAACTTCACTTTTGATTTAGAATTAGATTGAGTAGCGTGCTTACTTCCAGTGACCTGTCAAGAAGGGTTTTCGGCCAACATATTGCGTCGAGTTCATGCCTTGCGGATCCGTTGGATCAGTGCGGTGTGGTTCATGTGCGGGTCTGCGGGAAGGCATGCTGCGGTGTGCGACCCTGCAGCGGTGGCGTGAAGGATGGTTGTGTGAGGTCCTGCGGTGGTTTGCTTTCCGATTTGGTAGCGGTTGCTGGCGCCGAGCCGCAATGACAGTGGGCCTGGTGAGCTCCAGGTGAAAGTCCAGCTGGACCTTGTTCGATGCCGAAGACATCCAGTGTACCTTTGATGACTTTTTTCCTGGAGGGTTACCACTAATAATTTGTCCACGCAAAAAAAATAAAAAGTGGAAACATACACTGGAGACTTACAACATTTGTATGATATATGCGGTTGCTCGGAAGAAAGCGAATTTCATGCTGTCATTTTGTGCACAAAAAGCAAAGCACTTAGAGAAGAGAGGAGAGCCTCATGAGAATTGCCCAGGGAAGAGACCTTTCGTGACATATGTTCCGATTGACTGATGGTACCTGCTACTGCTACTCTGGCGCTGATGGTACCTGAGGTTGAGTGAGAACGTTCTAGCTAGGTTGCTCCTGCTACTCTGGCGACTGGCGCTGATGATACCTGAGGGATGATTGTGTGTAGCATGGTCAATATAAAACCTCCATATCTTAGTCTGCCAAATTCGTATCGAGGTAGCAAGATGAAATTCTGTTGGCTCGGACCAGAAGAACAGGGGAAAAGGTGTGGTCGGCACGGACCATGGACAACGTAACTTGTTCCTTCACTCCCGGCCCTGATCAGGGATGGGTCAAACTAAACACTAACGCTTGGTTCGTAGTGAAGACTGAGGATGACATTGTGTAGGACTGTTGAGGAAGCTGAGGCTTACTGCTGGCCTCTGGTTGGCCTATCGTCTCGGAACTACATAAGAGAGGTACAACGGTTTAGTCCTGCTCGAAATTGATTGCTCGGTACTGGGCAAACAACTACTCCCTCCCTACAGCTAGTTAGCTTTCCCTCTCACTAGATGACACAAAGGGCGGAGCGAACCAAGCATCCAAATCATGCAAGTAAGCATACACACAGACAATCCATTGATTCTGTATATCAGAAGCTGTGTGTGTGTGGGAGACTGCCGACCCCCTCAGCGCACCAGGGGATCAGATCCCAGCGCCTCCAGCCACACGGTGGCGGTGGCGCCCGGTGCCAAGGCGTTGAGGCAGGAGGAGGCGGCGGCAACCACTCAAGGCGGCTGGGGCACCTCGAGATAGGAGCTTCACACCGCGGCCAGGGTGGCTCCCTGGCCGTGCGGCGCGCAACCGACGACCCCATGGCAGGTGGTGCTAGCCATGGTGGCGGCCGCGGATCTAGATCCCACCTAGATCCGTCGTTGTTCTTCACGTGGATGGTTGGCAGTGCGATGAAGTGTCCGGTGAAGGGATGGAGGATCTCCGTTAGAGTATCGACGGCGGCATACATCTTCATGGTGAAGCTCCTCACGGTTCCAGCCAACCACGATATCAGGATGACGCGGCTTACGGTGAAAACCATGCCTGACTATTGTCTTGGCGAATGATGGCGTCATTTCTGACGTCGTTTCCTTCTCGAGGCATCGTTGTTGCAGGTCACGTCAACTCGATCGGGATGTTTCGTGGGAAACAATAGATCTGGCTCTACCGGATTGGACGATGACGACGCTTTCGATGTCGTACTCCCTCCTGGGTGCATCGTTTTGGAGCAAGTGCTGGCTGGAGGGGACAAGAGGAGGATCGGTGTTTCATCTACCGCAAGGCCGATGACGGATTGCGAAGGCATGACGCTGTGGAGTTTCAGCGATGGGCGTGTGTGGATGGATATGTGCAAGATGATGGCCTTGTCCAGCGTCGCGGTTGCGTCGACGGCAGGCTTGACAAAGTCACTGCGTCAGTGTCTGCTCTAGAGATGGATCGATGGAAGACGGAGATGGTGGCCTCTGAGAGTGCGTCGGACCGGTGTGTGACCCAGTCTCGGCATTGTGGCTTTGATTGGCAAAGTGCTGACAACCTTCACAAAGAGCACAAAAGCAAGCAATCTTTGTTCAGCTACGATGCGTCGATACCATGAGCGGTATTGAGGACGCATGAACAATATGACAATCATCACGACTAAGAGGAACAAAGCCATTGTTTGGGCGATACATATGGCACGATAATGAAATGTCCTCAACGCAGTCTGTTACAATCCTACTACTACTACCCGATGAGACGAACACCACAAATACTCAGCACTACTAGCTGTACTCACTCACAAATCCAGAATGATCTGCACGCTTGGCCAGGCCATGATACATGACCCAGTTATTGCCATTGGCAGGGTATCCCCTGGAGGGGGCGTGAGGTCTGGCTGACTTGCGGGACCCTCCTTATTTGTCTCTGCGACCCGGCGACCGCGAAGATATGGCTGCGCTATCGGCGTTGCTGCGGGCCGTCCCACCGAAGATGATTCCGGTCCTCGCCGTCAAGGAAACCGTGCAGAAGGCGTGGGAAGCTGTCAGGCTCATACGCATGGGGTGAGCCGCGTCCGCGAGGCGACCGCGCAACGCCTTCGCAGGGTGTTCGAGCAGATCGCCTTCAAGGAGGGCGAAAACCTCGACGCGTTTGGACTGCGGATCACCGCCCTCGTCAACAACCTGCGCTCGCTCGGGGACACCGTCGACGAGGTGAAGGTGGTTCAGAAAATCCTCACGGAGGTGCCCAGCCAGTACGTTCAGATCGCGTGCTCCATCGAGACACTTCTTGATTTGAATGACCTGACAGTGGAGGAACTAATCGGGCGCCTGCGGTCATCTGTCGAGCGGTGTTCAGTCGCCGCAACGGACAACATCGGCGGGCAGCTGCTACTCACAGAGCAGGAGTGGCTGGCCCGAGGAAAGCGGCGCGAGCAAGGGCAGGGCTCTGGCTCGAACGGCAGAAAGGGCAAGCAGAAGGGCAAACCGCAGGGACGGGGCCGCGACAACGACCGGCGCGACTCCGGCGGCAAGCGCGACATGTCACAGGTAAAATGCTATAACTGCAACAAGTACACCGGCCACATTTCTAGGGACTGCCCGGAGCCACGACGTGAACGGAAGGGCCAGCAGGCCAACCTGGCCAAGGTGGAAGAGGATGAGCCGGCCCTGCATCTCGCTAGGGCCTGCAGACTCCACGACGACGACGATGGGCCCGCGCTTCTGATGTCTGTAGCGGTCCCTGACGACAAGGGACATACGCTGCAGGCGGCGTGCGCTGAAGCCACGACCACGGCGACCACCGGCCTCACCAACAGCGTGGAGCTGGTCGAGGAACACGTCCTCCTCACCAAGGAGGCACAACCCGACGACACCTGGTTCCTGGGCACAGGCGCCAGCAACCATATGACTGGTTGCGCGTCTGTCTTCGCCGACCTGTACACAGGCGTCACCGGCATGGTGAAGTTCGGCGATGGCTCCGTGGTCGAGATCAAGGGGCGAGGAACGATCCTGTTCTCGTGCCAGAACGGAGAACATCGCGCACTCACCAACGCCTACTACATACCTCGCCTTCGCAGCAACATCGTCAGCCTTGGTCAACGACAGTCTCCTCCACCTCCGGGATCGCCAGAGCCGCCTACTGGCGCGAGTACCACGGGCGCGGAACCGGTTGTATGTGGTCACACTGGAGATTGCGCAGCCGGTGTGCCTCATCGCACGTCACGAGGAGGACGCATGGCGGTGGCATGCCAGGTACGGACACCTGAACTTCGACGCACTCCGCAGGCTAGCGAGCCGCGGCATGGTGTGCGGCCTGCCGTCCATCGAGCACGTCGAGCAGCTGTGCGATAGCTGCCTGGCGGGAAAGCAACGTCGAGCCCCCTTCCCGCGAGCCGCCAAGCATCGCGCCGAGGGGCTCCTCGACCTTGTGCACGAAGACCTCTGCGGGCCGATCACACCGGCATCGCCCGCCGGCAAGAACTACTTCCTGCTGCTCGTCGATGATCAGAGCCGCTATATGTGGCTCACCCTGCTCCGGACGAAGGACGAGACGGCAAACGCGATCAAGCAGTTCAAAGCGCACACGGAGGTTTAGACGGGCCGCAAGCTCCGCCTCCTCCGCACGGACCGCGGAGGCGAGGTCAACTCCATCACCTTCGCCACCTATTGCGCAGATGAGGGAGTGGGGCGCCAGCTGACTGCGCCGTACTCACCGCAGCAAAACGGGGTGGTGGAGCGACGGAACCAAACCATCGTCGCGACGGCACGAAGCATCATGAAGGCAAAGGGCGTGCCTGCGAGGTTCTGGGGCGAGGTGGTGAGCACTGCGGTGTTCCTGCTGAACCGCTCGCCAACAAAGAGCGTCGACGGCAAGACACCGAACGAGGTATGGCATGGACACAAACCATACGTAAGTTAGCTGCTTGTTTTTGGGTGTGTCGCACATGTCAAGGCGGTGAAGCCGCACCCTGCCAAGCTGGATGATCGGTGCCAAGCTGGATGGTCGGAGCACACCCATGGTGTTCTTCGGGTAGGAGCCAGGCTCGGCCGCATACCGGGTGTATGATCCGGCGCGGCAGCGCGTCCATGTTACCAGGGATGTGGTGTTCGATGAGCAGGCGAGCTGGAACTGGACGGAGCAGGGAGTGGTGATCAACACGGTCGCGTTCACCGTCAACTCCTACACGCATACGATGACGCACGCATTACGACCCGCGGCAAGCCCTGCCGCGACAGGCAGCGCACAGCCGAGCTCCACCTCGCCGCAGGAACAAGCAATGCCTGAACCTGCGTCGGCTGCTCCAGCTCCTTCACCTGCAGCGGTTGCGCCATCTCCCTCGCCCGATCCGCAGGCGGCGTCGCCAAAGGCAGCACCGGCACTGCCGCAACCTCGCCACTCCATGACGACGCGATCCCGCAATGGCATCGTGCAACCGAAGTCCTATGAGGACTACGTGATGGTACACGAGGACGATCTCGACCACGAGATGGTCGAGGAAGAAGATCTCCACCTCGGGGTCATTGGCGAGCCGCTCTCGTTCGCCGAAGCCGAACACGATGCGAACTGGAGGCGCGCCATGGACGAGGAGATGGCGTTCATCATCGACAACAAAACCTGGCGCCTCGCTGATCTACCTGCAGGTTTTTGGCCCATCGGACTCAAGTGGGTCTAGAAGCTGAAACGAGGCGCCAACGGAGATGTTCAGAAGTACAAGGCGAGGCTGGTCGTGAAGGGCTATGTCCAGAGGCACGGAGTGGATTTCGAGGAGGTGTTTGCTCCTGTGGCGCGCCTCGAATCCGTCCGTCTGCTCCTCGCTCTAGCAGCTCAAGAAGGATGGCTTGTCCACCACATGGACGTTAAGAGCTCCTTCCTCAACGGCGACCTGCAGGAGGAAGTATATGTGGTGCAGCCACCTGGCTTCATCGTCGCTGGAGAGGAAGGCAAGGTGCTGCGTCTGGACAAGGCGCTCTACGGTCTACGCGAGGCACCACGAGCGTGGTACTCCAAGCTGGACAGTTGTCTGTTGTCGCTCAGCTTCAGCAGAAGCGATTTAGAACATGTCATCTACGGGCGTGGCACTGGGACGGCGAGGCTGCTGGTCGGCGTATATGTCGACGACCTCGTCATCACGGGCAACGACAAGCTGGAGATCACACGGTTCAAGGAGGAGATGAAGAAGCTCTTTCGGATGAGCGATTTGGGGCTGCTCAGCTTCTACCTTGGAATCGAGGTAAAGCAGGAAATAGACGACATCACGCTGAGCCAGGCTGCAAACGCCATGAAGATCCTCGACAAGAGTGGCATGGTAGGGTGCAGACCATGCCCAATGCCCATGCAGCCACGGTCTAAGCTCAGCAAGGTGAGCACCGCGGCGCCGACTGACGCAACAGAGTACCGTAGCATCGTCGGCAGTCTGCGGTACTTGGTGCACACACGCCCCGACATCGCATACTCGGTGGGCTACGTGAGCCGTTTCATGGAGGCTCCCACTACCAAGCATCTGGCCGCCGTCAAGCACATTCTCCGGTACGTCGCCGGAACACTGCATTTCGGCTGCCGGTACACACACGGAGACGGACGCACAAAGCTAAACGGGTACAGCGACAGCGACCTGACAGGTGACATAGACACCCGCAAGAGCACCACTGGCGCTCTGTTCTTCCTAGGACCAAACCTGATCAATTGGCGGTCCCTGGTTGCGCTCTCCTCATGTGAGGCAGAGTATATCGCCGCAACGACGGCGGCATGCCAGGGCATCTGGCTAGCGTGTCTTCTTGGTGAACTGCAGAACAAGAAGACCGAGAGGATCAAGCTGAAGGTGGACAACAAGTACGCAATTTCCCTCTGCAAGAACCCGTTTTTCACAACCGCGCATAAGGTGTCATTTCATCAGGGAGTGCGTGGAAGACGGGCGCGTGGAGGTCGAGTTCATCGACACTAATGGAAAGCTTGCGGATATACTGACAAAGGCACTCGGGCGTGTCAAGTTTCAGGAACTGCGAGCAGCAATCGGCGTCGTTGGAGTTAAGTAAACAGCACAGGGGTTAGGAAGTGATTGTCAGATAAACCCTGTCGCTGTTTTAGGCTAGTCTTCGTCAGAAATAAAACCACGATCTCGTGAGCCTATTCACAGCGTGGCGCGCAAGTTTAGGTTCCTAGAGAGTAGGAGATCACCACTGGACTCCGTCGTGGGATGGCGCGGCAGCAGGGAGTCGTGGCGAGAAAGAAGGATCGCGGGAGAGAGTCGTTGGGATGGCAGTGGCCGTAGCTTGATCCGGGTTTGTAGCTGATGCTCGGAGGGTTGTTAGCATCCCGTGTAATCAGAGTATAAATAAAGTGAGAGAAACAGAAAAGCGGCTAGGTTTTACGCTGCACAAATCCTTCTCTCGAGCTCGTTTCTTCGTGGCCTGAAAGAGTTCTTGCGAGGGTGAACCGGAGTAAGCTAACAAACGGCACCCTGCCGTATGGCAGGGGATCGTCGTCCATAAAATCTGACCAGCAGCGCCGTCACACACTTCATTATAGATAAAAATTACAGGAAAGAAATAAGCAAAGAGCTGGAACCTCTACCCCAGATCCAAAGGGATCAACAGTTAACAATGTTCTCCAAAGAAAAACATTGTTCCCCTGTAAACTAGATTGCTAGTTTAGGTTTTTATTTTGCATTCTCGGTCCTTCCTGCAATAGTCATTGCACGTTTTTGCATATGTGGCGATTCGTTTTCTCTTATAGTATACCTTTGAAAAAAGAACATCTATACGCTGAAACTAACATGAGAATCACCAACACCGCTAGTAAAAAAAATATTATCTCCGCTGTCGCCTTTTGGGAGGTGCATAGACGAAAGGCATTGGGTATATACTTCAAGCGGTGGTTTTGCATGTTCTCCTTGTAATACCTCGACACCATGAATCTACAAAATTCAAAGACTTGCGCACATTAATTGAAGCCGACGGATTCGTGTGTTGAACTGTTGATGCAAGCAATCTTGCGCACATGAATTGAAGCCGACGGATTCGTGTGTTGAACTGTTGATGCAAGCAATCTTTGTTCGGCTACGATGCGTCGATACCATAAGCGGTATTAAGGACGCATGAACAATATGACAATCATCACGACTAAGAGGAACAAAGCCATTGTTTGGGCGATACATATGGCACGATAATGAAATGTCCTCAACGCAGTCTGTTACAATCCTACTACTACTACCCGATGAGACGAACACCACAAATACTCAGCACTACTAGCTGTACTCACTCACAAATCCAGAATGATCTGCACGCTTGGCCAGGGCATGATACATGACCCAGTTATTGCCATTGGCAGGGTATCCCCTGGAGGGGGCGTGAGGTCTGGCTGACTTGCGGGACCCTCCTTATTTGTCTCTGCTTCTGGGGTGTCACCACTTCTGGACTTGTCCCGCAGGGTTTATAGCTTCATTTTCGACAGCGCCCTTCATCTTCATTTTACGTTCCTCTTCAACTTCAGTTTTACTTTCCTCTTTAGCTTCAGTTCTTTGCACGCTTGGCCAGGGCATGATCTCGACTTTTCTTCTAGTGGCGTTGCAGTCAGCTTGTTTACCTGCTACATCCAGAATGGAACTCTTAAATCAGGTTTTTTTTTTAGAAAAGGAGGCTGACTTTTAGGGATCTATTTCTTAGGTATGTGTTTACTAATTAATGCGACAGCCCACGAGCTTTATTCTAAAAACATTGAACGGTGTTATTTTAAAACAGATACTCAAAAGTCTATGACAAGATGAATTGGTCTTGGTCGGAAAAAGAGACTATGATAAGGCCAAAGTGTTTTTTTTCTCCAACAGTCATCAGAATGAAGGTTTAGTTGCTTGTGTTTGTTAGTATTTAGTATGTGAAAAATAATCGGTGTGCATTTAACACCTCCTACTAGCATCGATGATATGATCGGCAGCTGACTTTTAGGATAGGAAACAATCACGGGATAAATTCTTAGTGGGTGGAACTTCCATGTGCGGTCTCTTTAGTAAAGCAAAAATTGTAATATATTTGACAATAAAATGTCCCTCATTCAATGCAAGGAATTTACATGGCCTCCTCCTTGTGTCGTCTGCTCTGGGCTGGAAGAAGTAGCCTGGGAAATCTGGGCAGGAAACGTGTTTAGAATTTCCGGTTTGGGTACGGAACATATGAATTAAAGTAGGATGATGAAAGACATAAGGCCAGTCATGAGGAAAAAGGGAATATGTACCTGGCTGATGGATGAACCTTTAGCAATACCAATCTTACTTAGTTCATTAACAATCTGGGCTATTGTAGGCCTTTGCGTTCTGTCATCCTCCACACATTTTAACACTATTTCGATGCATGTCCTCACTTCTTCGGATACTTGGGTAGACATTGTTTCCTGCACCTTCATTCACCAGTTTTCGCATACCTAGTTAATTGAAAGATAATGCCCAAAAAGGCTAGTCATGGTGAAAAAGAGTTTGATCCACAGGAGAAAATGATATACCCGATCTACTGGTGATCTCTTAACAATACCAATGTTACTTAATTCATTCAAAATCTGAGCCATCGTAGGCCTTTGAGTTCGGTCATCCTCCACACATTTTAATGCTATTCCGATGCATGTCCTCACTTCTTCAAATACATGGGACCGCATTGTTGCATGCAGCCTCACTTGCCATTTTTTACATACCTACATATAATTGAAACATAATGCCAAAAGAAGTGTGCACCAACAACGTGGGTGTGAGGCACAATAAAATATGTGTGAGAAAATGTTTTCTGTGATACTGGATCATTTTCCTTACATGCTCAATAAATTCTTCCCGAGGGGTGTGTGCATAGTTGGAGTAGTCCTCCTTTCCTGTCATCATTTTTATGATTATGACCCCGAGAGCAAATACATCAGACTTCAGACTGATCTTATGTTCATTGATGTATTCTGGTGACATGTATCCACTGCAATACATCAAATATATTAGTTTTTAAAAGTCCAAGACAAGAAGTTGATTAAATATTTCTGAATCACTAACTTACGGTGTTCCTTTAATAACTCCGGATGTTGTCATATAGGTTTGCGTTGTATCAAAGACTCTTGACAAACCAAAATCACCGATCTTTGCCACCATATCCTTATCCAGCAAAATATTTCCGGGTTTTAAGTCCCCATGGTAAATGGGAGGGACAGCATTATGAAGGTAATGTAACCCCTCACATATTCCTTTTATTATTTTGTAACATCTGTCCCAATCAAGTTTGCAGGATTCAGCTGTATAAAGAAATTAGTAAATTAGTATTGGCAAGTATGTTTTCTCTAAGACATAATCCACTGCACTGCCTGATTTCCGCCGCCTAGATGCTACAAAAAAAAGGTTGCATTATCTACCTCAACCATAACATGTCTCATGTCTCGTTAGTCGCTACTCAACACCTAGATGAAGCATGAATCCTATGTATGGATCCAAGGGTGAGTAAATAGACCGTGTTTCCGCCCTTCTGTAGTTGATTATGTTGTAAGAAATTCAAATATAATTTAGTGCAACTAGAGCAGAATCGTACCTGAAAGTTGGTCGTCAAGGCTTCCTCGTTGCATGTATTCGAAACAAATCACTCTTTCTATCACACTAGCAGAAACATGTTTTCCTTCGTGCTCAACAATTATTGGTGATATATGGTGGCAGTAGCCAACTAACCGTACAATATTTTTATGTTCGGCCCTCATTACATTATTAACCTCTTTCTTAAATAGCCCATCATCAATAGACAACGTTTGATGAAGTTTCTTAACAGCAATTTCTTCTCCATTGTCCAACACTCCCTGTTGAGAATCTCTGTTTTTATGGCACATCATTCTTGTATTTAACAGTAGGGTTCATATGAAAGTCAGAAGAGGAAGCAATACCATACCTTGTAAATAACCCCACATGCACCACGACCAATTATGTTCTTCTCAGAAAAAACATTTGTAATATGTTCTAAGAACTCGAATGCAAACTCCCTTGTCTTATATAGATCACCTAAAGATGAGCACTCAACAATATCAATCTTATCCATCCTTTGTATGATCTCATTTATAGTAGGCCTGTTCACTCGATTGGACTCCACGCATTTTAGAGCTATTTCGATGCATGTTTTAACTTCATTGGAAGTATGCTTCGATACTGTGCCCGGCATCCTATTTACCCAGAATCCATATACCTGCAGAATTGGAACATTTCGTTAGCATGCATGCCAAGATGTATTGCAAAACATAATATTTGAAAAAATTGTTAATTTTATAGTATAGGGTTTTTTCATACACGCTCAGTAAACTCTTCGGGTGGAATGTCTACACATTTGGTATAGCTCTCCTTTCCTGCCATAATTTGCAAGATTATGACACCCAGACTGAATACATTACTTGATGTGATTAGCCGTTTACTGATGTATTCTGGTGGCATATATACACTGCATAGTACAAAAAGAATTTATTTTCACAAAAAGGTTCATAGAAGAATTGGATTATACTTCCCATGGCAGCGTACCTTGTTCCCCTAACTTCTGATGTGCTGGAGGTTTCTATTGAATCAAAGAGTCTAGAGAAACCAAAACCTCCAATTTTGGGCATCATGTCCTTATCCAGCAAAATTTTTGTAGGTTTTAATTCTAAATGCCAAATAGGCTCTTGGAATCCCTTGTGAAGGCAAAGTAAACCATCACAGATGCCTTTAATTATTTTGTAACATGTGTACCAAGCAAGTGCGCATGGTTCATCTATAGAAGTAAACAAAATATGTATTACCAGGATGTAAAGTTTAGGGATCATTAAATTTTGTGCATTCAAAAATGATAGTGTAAGTAGAGCATAATCATACTAGAAAGATGCTTGTCAAGGCTTCCTCCCTCCAAGTATTCGGAGCATAAATATCTTTCTTCTACTCGAGCAGAAACATGCTTTCCATTGTGCTCAACAAGCACCTGTTTTGTGTGATGGCAGTAACCAACCAACGGTATGATATTTTGATGTCGGACCCTCATAAGATTATTAAACTCGTTTTTGAATTCCTCATCGTCCAGCCCCGGCATGAGGTGAAGCTTCTTCACAGCAATGTACTGCCCATTGTCCAGCACTCCCTGTTAAAACATAAGTATGTATTAAATCACCATTGCTAAGTGTTCAGGAGCTGTTGCGACCTTTTATAAACTTCTCTATGCGTGGTGCAGAACATATGGGATGGGTGGCTTTGTTGACAACTTTAATCACAAAGATGGATTGCAGAAATTGGATCTTACCCCGTTGTCCTGCACTCCATGTTATCAGCTCCATAGTAGTAATGAAATTGCGAGCGATTATACACTCCCGGGATAAAGCATATAGTACCTTGTAGACTATTCCATGCCGACCACGGACAATGATGCGCGCCTCGGAGAAATTGTCTGTGATGCTGTTCAAGAACCCGACTGTAAACTCGTACCGAGGACGAGGGGGCGGATAGTAGGGAAAGGGATAGTACACCGGCGGGACCGGTACGGGCTTCTTCTTGTCGGCGCCGTCCTTCTTGTCGCCGTCCTTCTTCTCCTCTTTGGCCGGCCCGACGGAGACGATCTGAGCGTTGGCAAACAACCTTCGCAGCTTGGCCACGACGTCGACGGGGTCGACGACGCCGACGACCGTGATCGTCCCGCACCGCAAGTCCGCGGCAATCGCGTCGATACCTTTACGTGAAACGAATTCAGGAACAAGACTGGAGAGGAGAGAAAAACCTGGATCAGGGAAGAGTAGTAGAGGCAGAGAGGCAGTACCATGTAGAGTGGAGACTGCTTTGAGCGCCTTCCGCTGCTGGCTCCTGTCCTCCAGCGCCACCTTCATCACCATCCTTCGCTGCGATCCCCATAGAAAGAACAAACAAATTAACCCATGGAGCAACCAACAACAGCAAGATTTCGCAGCTAATCTCACCATCATGGCGGCCGGCAATCAACCAACCACAACAATAGTCCACGCGGGACTGCGGGAGAGAGAGGGGAAAGTACGTGGAAGGCAAAATACAAGTCGGCCAAAAATCAAAATGGTGCTCAAGTGGGCAGAGTACTGCTGCAACTAGTCAATTATTGAGGACGAAAATATCTTGCCATCCGCAGCAAGGAGGACCAGTATGATTAGCTCTCACCAACCACGCCCCCCACACTATGATTAGCTCTTCACGAACGGACTTGCAGATTAGAATTAAGTATTGCACCTAACAGGCTCTCCAATACGACCGATCGTAGTAAAAGACATCGTTAAATTGTCTGGTTGTTTTCTTAGAGCATCTTCAAAAATCACCAACTCCAACAGATCATGTAAAATAGGCGATGCAAAATACATCACCGTTGTTTTCTTAGAAACAGAAGCGCTTAGATCCACGCCCAAAAAATTTATATAGCTTTTTTTTTAGAATTCTGGTCGGGAAGTGAAATTCTCCCCATTTTTAGATCCCATCTCACGCGTTTCCCCCTCCCCTCCGCTGCGCCCCGCGCGGGCGGCCGAGGGGCTCCAACCCTAGCCGCCGGTCTCTCCCCATCCCACCCCTCCCCTTCGCCGCCGCTGGAGGAAACCGCCGGGCTAAGCCCGGGCGGATGATGGCGGTGGCGGAGGAGCCTCTCCTTCTCGCGCGCGTGGGTGGCGCGGGGCATCCAGGCGCGCGGATGTGTGTCCCGAGATCTGAGACTCTGTGCGGCGGTGGATCGCTCCCGGCGGCGAATGCAACTGCTGCATCTGGCCACGATGTCTCCTCGGATCAGCGACGTCATGGAGGGACTTGGTTGGTTGGTCAGCTGCAGGCGTAGTTGGCCCTTTCGTCAGATCTGATCTGGCCTGAGTGGCTAGCTTGCTCTGCGGTGGCGGAGATCGGTGGTCGCCTGTGCGCACGATGTGAGACGGATATTCGTCGAGCGGATCCGGGAGAAATCCTTGTTCTTGGCTTGTTGCTAAGTCAGGCGATGGCGGCACTCTTCAATGTCGTCACCTTCTTGGGGGCATCGCCGTGGAGAAGCTCAAGACCTCTATCCGCTACCTTCGGGGGAAACCCTACATTAGTAGATCGGATGACGGCGGCGCGCAGGTGTCGTTTTCCTCTTGGGGACGTCATTTTTGGAGGTGTACACATGCTTGAGGGACCAGTGGGCGGCTTTTTTGGTGGAGCGGTGCTTCATCTTACTCATTGATGGCGGTGGATCTCGGCAGCGTGGCGCAGCGGAGACTCGGTGTCTGATGCGTGGAGATGGACTCGTGCAGGAGGTGGAAGCTCTTTTGCGTCATGGTGACGTCGATGGCAGAGAGGTCTAGCAAGTCGGTGTGTTAGTTTCTTCTCTGAAGACGGATTGGTGAAAGATGGCGGCGACGACACATGAGAGTGCGTCGGACCGGTTTGTACCCTAAACCCAGTATGTGGCTCGGTTGGGGCCTCCGGCTTTAGATGTTAGGTTTTGGTGCGATGTCTGATTGGTATTAGGTTCGGACTATCGGCATCCCTTGATCAAGTGATTAGGAGTAGCGATAGTTGTTGCTAAGATGGTGGCTTTGGACAAACTGATGTACTAATTGTAAAGTCTTTGTGAATAATTAATAAAATGGCTGCATGCATCTTCCAGATGCAGAGGCCGGGGGTAATCCTCCTTTTCTAAAAAAAAGTTAGGTTTTTTAAGGACGCCGGCGAGCGTCGGCTCCAGCGATCGCAGTATATTTAGAGCGTGTGCGGCGCTTCAGCAGCTGCTGTAAATTTAGCGCGCGTGCGGCGCTCCAACACCCAAAACACGCATATGAAAACATAGATTAATAATATAGATAATATATTTTACATATAGATAATAAAACATAGATAATATAGATAATATTACATATAGATAAAACTAGTTCAACACAAAGATAAATAAAACTAGTTCAGCACGTAGATAAATATAGATTAAAGTACTGCGTAACGCGTCCTCCCAACGTTCATCTTCGGATGTGAAGATGGACAGTAAACCGACTTCGATGGTCCCGTACTGCGATACAGCGAGCAACTTGCGCACACGCCAATCCTGCCGCTCCGCGCGACGTCTTGCCTTCTTCTCCGTCCAGTACGCGTCCTCGACGTTGACGTCCTCTGGGTGGCGCCGGCGCCACTCCGTCATGCGCCGCTCGTCCTCCTCGGCGACGAGCAGGCGCTGCTGTTGCTGACGGTGCTCTGCACGTTCTTGCTCCGTGATCAGACGAGGGGGAGGGGCGAGGTTCTGCGCCTGCTCGTGCGTGGAAACGTCGTGGAAGTTCATCTGGGCGCGCGGCCGCCCTAGTCGCCACGCCGCCGCGTCGTACGCACGGGTGGCTTCGTGCGCGGTCTCAAACGTGCCGAGGCCGAGGTGGACGTCACCGGATCGGATCTCGACGTAGTAGGTGCCAGAGGGGCGCTCGCGGACGCCGCGGTAGCCCGACGATGAACGGCAGCATGCCGGCAGAGGGAGCGACAGAGGAAAAGTGCAGAGGAAGAATCGAGAGCACGAGGGAGATGCGCATGGCTGTGTGGGCAGCCGTGTGGCGGACGCGGCATTTTATAGTGCGCTAAAAGCTGCGCGCCAAATCTGACGCGCGGCAGCCCGCTTTCTCCCGCGCGCTAAACATGGAATTTACCGCGCATATGTTTTTTGTCGTCAGTGTTGAAGAAGCTCTTATGGGTGCTCTATTTTACATCGTTTGTGAGCGTAGTTGGAGATGTAAAAAATATCAGTTGGTGATGCAAATTTTGCTCCGGCCGTATATGGTCCCCTACTGATGTAATTTGCTCTCGGGCATTAAGTGGTGACCTATTTTACATCACGAACAGATCTTGAGTAAAAATATTTGCATCTACATAATCGATTGTAGCACGTTTTTACCCTCTCATGGTGTAGAAAAATAGTCTGGGTCATATTTACATCATCTATTCGAGATGCTTGGTTCTCTCTACGGCACAATCAATTACTGATAGTGCGTCTTCAATAAAATACAACACCAAATTGTGGGTTTTGTCGAGGCTAGTCCCTCGCATCCGGCGGTTTTCTTTCCCTTGTATATGGGCCACGCCCTGCCCTTCTTGTTTATTTCTGCGCCAGTTTTTTTCTAGTGCTGTATCTAGGGCCGAGGACCGAAGAATCAAGGAGCCATCTATATAAAGTGAGATAATTGTGAAAGAGTAGCATAATTCGGGCCGTAATCACTAGTTAGTGTCATCTTTCAATTTTTTCGCAAATACGTACCAAGATACAGGCAGCTTGTTGCAAAACTTGTATTTCTATGTATAGATGCTCTTTCTGACAAATATGGCCCACCGGTCAGTCTCTTACAGGAAAAAGCGGGCCGGGCCTCTTCGGCCGGTGGAAAACCGGCTCTCTCTCTCTCCATCCAGTCCGGATCGGCCGCATAACAACATAGGCCGGCTCGATTCGGATCCAGCCGCACTCGCACTCTCTCCCAGCCCGACTCCCTCTCCTCTTTCCTGGCGATGGCGACGGTGACTCCTGGAAGCGTAGTTGGTGGTGGCGGCGACGACGACGTCGAGGGTGACGGCGGCCACATCGTTTGGAGCGGTGCTTTAAGAGGCGTAGCTTGTGGTGGCGGCGACGGCGACGGCGACTATTATTCGTCCGATGGCGAGGGTGCGTGCGAGTTCTCCGAGCCTGCTGTGTCCAAGGCAGGGAAGTTGAGGCTAGGGCAGATTTGGGTGGTGAATCCAAGTACAAGCCATCGTTGGACGTTGGGGATCGGCGCCATTGAGAAGTTTTCTTGGTGTGATAAATTATTTTTAGGGTTAGTTTTAGTTAGTTCCAATTTCTGTATTATCATTGGGGATTAGGGATAGCAATCAGTGCCATGTTCCGTAATTGTGACATTCTTGTGCATCAATAGGAATTTACACTTCCATATTGAAATTTGTGTAATGTAAATTTGTAGTAATGTAGTTTCTGAAATTTATAGTAATGGGGGTTAGGATTAGGAATTTACACTTGCATGATTTGTCTCCTGTGATGTAAATTTATCACTCACAAGTGCCATATTTTCTGAAATTGTAGTTTATATCCAGAAATTTGGGATGTTGGCATCCATTTTCAAGATCAGGACAATTTACAGTTGAAACTGTGCTGGGATGATGTTGTCTTTTCTAGTGTGGAAGCACTGATGGAGACACAAGGCTATGGAAGCACTGACTCAATGTATTTTGATCAAGGCATAGGATTTCATGGTCTAGAGAAAATAGATAACAATGCTAAGTTGCAACAACTCAAGAGGTAGCACAAGGATGCCAAGTTGTTGAATTTGTCAGGGTATAAGGGGAGTGCACCTTTCATTGAACATGTGCTTCTGACAGAAGAGAGCAAAAATGCGGTTGGAACATAAGAGAGCAGAAATGAGGGAAGAGAGCACAAGGGCAAGGTCAAGCTTAAACAAGTAGTGGAAAAGGATAGTACTTATGCATCTTCATTTGATGTTGAGGGTCCAAGAGATATTGAAAATGATCCTTACTTCGTGGGGGAGTATAGCTCAAAAGGAAATGAGGGAAGGGGGTTGAATTAGAAGAATTTGAACATGAAGAAACAGAGGATGATGAAACAGACGTCAGTGATGCAGGACTTGATGATGAAGTGCTACCAAAGGTGTTACATCATTATGAGGGTGAAACAGATGTGGAAGATTTATTTGAGCTGGATGAGGAGGATCATGTTGTTGAAGAAGGAGAACACATTAGTGAACCTGCAATAAAGAAAGTTAATTTTCATGGAGGTACCACAATTGAGGCATTGGAAGCAGATTGATACCAAGCTTTGTAATTTATTAGTGTCAGTACCACGCCTGGGGCGATACGTTGCAAAAAGGACTATATCCGGGGTTTATACGTATTGATGGTCTATGACGCTGTATCTGAACGGTTGGGCCCGCCCGGCAGTTGCCACCCGGCTCGAACCGTTACTTGTTGGGTCGGTCGGCCGGTCGGGTTGTCTCCTCCCTCCCCTCGAGCCCTCCTCTCCGCCACAATTGCTCTGCTCTGTGTGGTGATGGCGGCGAGGGCACCGGCGAGGAGGGCGGCATCGGCGGTGACCACCCCCGCTCATGCATTGATGGCTCGGCAGGAGGAATAGACGGCAGTGGCGCCTACTCCACCTCGGAGGACTGTAGCGACGACGACGATTTTATGGAGCCGACATTGTCGACGAAGCAGAGGTTGCGGCTGGAGCGTATTTGGGTGGCGAACCCTAGCAACGCCCATCAGTGTACTCATGGAATCGGTGGTGTGTTGTAAGTTCTTTTCTGCTAACTCAATTTGGGGATTAGGGTTTGTTGCCTCCATTTACTGTTCAATTTGCTACTGAATTATTCAGTAATTAGGATTAGTGGTAGGCAGTCTAGGAGTGGGATCAGGTGACCTAACTAGGCATCATTATTCTGTTAACTAATTCTTTGTAACTAGGATCAGGGGTTATGTTAAACTGTTAGGCTAGGTTGGGTTAGGCCTATGTAATAATTTTTATTAGGCTAGGTTAAATTGTTAATCAACATTTTGTGTTATTTCATTTTGCAGTTTGTATGATGACATTTTGGAGGTTAGGATCTATTTTGATGCTGCTCATAGTTTAGAGCTGAAGCTTTGTAGTTTAGATGTAACTTATTTGAATATAGTTGCAGTGATGGAAACCCAAGGATTTAGTGTATATGATCTACTGTATCACATTGAGAATCCAGCTTTAGGGAAGAAAGGGTTGGAGATGGTAGAGAGTAATGGTGAGTTGCAACTAACAAAGAGGCAGACCGAGGAGTCAAAGGTTCTAGATTTGCTAGTGTGGGCATGTCCACCTCCTGTCAGCCAGTTTCAGAGGCAAGAACAGTTGTATATGAAGAGTTTGTTGTACATGATTTTAGTGAGCCACCCATCTATGTTTTTGATGAAGAAGGAATTGCATTTGAAAGTCAAAGTAGCAGCTTCAGTGCACCTCATGGTATTGGTGTTTGCAAACAAGAGAGCAAGAATGTAAAAGGAAAGCTGAAAGCTGTTTTGTAACTAGAAGAAGATGGATATGAGGGCAGTGGTGGTTTTGATTGTCAAGGTGAAGATGACAGTGATGCAAACCCTTTTTATATGGGTGATGCCAATGACATAGAGATGGAAGAGGGAAAGAGTCAGATAGAGTCTGATGAAATAGAAGATGAAGAAACAAATGATGAAGGATCTGAGGAGGAAGAAGTGGTGAATTATGAGGGTGACACAGAGGTTGAGGAATTATTTCTACAGGATGAAGATGACAAAGTTGTTTCACAAGATGAAGATGACAAAGTTGTTTCACAGGAAGAAGACACTGTAGTTCTACATGAAGCGAAGAAGAAGAAGAAACAGAAGCTTCCAGTCACGAGTGGGCCTACAAGAAGGTCACATTCAAATGTACTAGAAAAGGAGGAGCTTGAATTCAAACCTTCATCTGATGAAGAAGAGAAAGGGTTGTTGAAGGAGGCTGATGATGATGTTTTTGAGCCATTGTCATTTGTGGTGCCAAAGAAAAGGAAGAGCAGGGCAAAGCAGAGGCCTCCTAGAAAATGGTACAATGAGAAAAAGGAGCAACCACATGAGCAATTATGTCTAAAGATGTGTTTCAGGGATCAACATCAATTCAGAGAGGCTTTGTTGAACTTACACATCACTCAAGGTAGAAACTTCAAATATCACAGAAATTCAGATCAAAGGATAATTGTACAATGCAAACAAGAACATTGCAACTTCTTTATGGTGGTAGTAGTTATAAAAGGTGAAACTACTTTTGTAATTAAGAAGATGAGAATTGAGCACACTTGCCTTGTTAGTACTGAGACAACAAGGGTCAGTGCCAAGTGGCTTGCTGTCAAATATAAGTCACTGTTCAGATATGATATAACAACTGGTATTCAGACTTTGATTGATGCCTGCATGGAGAAGTATGGTGTGCTTGTGCCCAAGACAATGGCATATAGGGCAAAGAACCTAGCAATTGAGGTTGTTTTAGGAGAACACAAGAAGCAATACCCCAGGTTGAGAGACTATGCTCAGACAGTGATGGATACAAACCCTGGGAGTAGAGTAGTAGTCACAACTGTAACTCCAACACCCACTGCAAAAATTCCTCATCTAGGCCCAAGATTCCATGCCATGTTCTATTGCATCAATGGAGCAAGGGAGGGGTTTATCAAGGGATGCAGACCATTCATTGGTCAGTTTATTTACCTTCTGCATTAATTACATATTGTTTCATCTTTAAATTCATTAAGGTGTTGTTTTTGCTTGTTGGTCCAGGTGTTGATGGGTGCTTCATTAAGTTAACTACTGGTGCTCAACTACTTGCTGCCACTGGTAGAGATGGGAACAACAATATATACCCACTAGCATTTGGTATTGTTGGGCAAGAGGACACTACTAGCTGGTGTTGGTTTCTACACCAACTTAAAATCTGCCTAGGAGAAGTGGGACAGTTTGGACCATACACAATAATGTCTGATAGGCAAAAGGTATGTGCTTGCATTACCTTACCTTGTTCTTATATGTTTGTTATCTGCTACATAGTAGCTTAGGTAGTTTAATTCTGTGTCCGAGGGCCTACTAAATGCAGTCAATGCTGTCTTTCCTCACTGCAACCAAAGGTTCTGCCTTAGGCATATCTATGCAAACTTTCAAAATGCTGGGTTTAGGGGGAAGATCTGAAGAAGTACATGGATAATGCTGCCTATGCATATAGTGAACACAAATTTAACATTGGAATGACCGACCTTAGAGCTGAATGTGAGGAAGCTTGGAAGTGGCTATCTGCAGTACCCAAGAAAACATGGGCAAGGCATGCATTTGTCACAAACTGCAAGACTGACCTTGTAGTTAACAATTTGTTTGAGGTGTTCAACAAGTATGTCCTAGATGTTAGGAAGAAACCAATTAGGATAATGTGTGATGGAATAAAGGATAAGCAGATGGTGAGGTGGCATAGGAATAGAGAGAATGGAAATAAATCTAGATGGGAGATAACACCCCATTATAGTGAGAAGCTAGAGGTTGAGAAGGAGAAGGCCAAATTTTGCAAACCTATTCAAGCTGGTGTGGACTTATGGCAAGTTACAAGTGGGCAGCAAACCCATGTTGTTAACTTGCTACTTCAAACATGTGGGTGCAGAAAATGGGATCTAACTATGATCTATCCACTAGATTATGTCAGCAATAAACAAGGGGAAACGAAAACCACAGGATTATGTCAGCAAATTCTTTAAGAATTTTTTTATGTGGCAGCTTATTAACCAATGATCTATCCAGCTCCTGGTGGGCATGATTGGACAAGGACCCCTGGTCCAGACATTGAACCACCTGAATTTAAAGTGAAGAGGGGAAGAAAGAAAGAGAAGAGGATCAAGGGGAAATTTTAAGTGCCAAAGCCAAAGGACACATCAAGAATGGGGACTATAACATGTGGCAATTGTGGACTCCAAGGCCATAAGTATACAAATTGCATGAAACAGTTGAAGCCTGAGATGGCTTTGAGGAAGAACAAACATGTGGTAATCCCCTTTGAAGTAGTATCATGTTTTCCTTGTTGCACATTATCTTCTTGTACTATTTGATAACAGATTTCCATTTTATGTCAGCGTACTTCAAGGAATTCAAATGTTGTTGGTGCTACTGCTGGTGATCCTACACATCACCAATAGCTTATAATCCAGCTCCTACACCACCACCTAGAGCTTCTAATCCAGCTCCTACAATAGCAACAACATCTCGAACAATAGGTGTTGGTAGAGTTGCTGCTTGTAGAGGTGGTGCTAGAAGAGGTGCTGGAAGAGGTGGAGGGAGGGGTGCTGGAAGAAGTGGATGGCGAGGTGCTGGGAGAGATGCAGGGAGAGGTTCAAGGGCATTCTAGGCCCCAAGGCAATCTGTTGCCTCCACTTCTGCTGCTCCTCAACCTTCATATGGTAGACATAATGGATGGAGGTCCTACTTCTATTCTAGTGGTAATTACTAAATGGAAGATGTGTCATGTAATTTTTAAAACAATGTGGATGGTTGTTGTGTGCTGGTGCTCCTGCTTGTCAGTTTAAGAATTAATACCATGTATGGATTTTGTTGATATATTCACTACACAGCTATTATGATTGATATATTCACTACTCAGCAATTTTGATTGATATATTCACTAGCTATTATGATTGATATATTCACTACTCAGCTATTATGATTGATATATATCATCATTTTTAGTCTAACAATCAAAGAAAACAATACTCACTGGAGTTCAACAGATTATAGGCATACACAACCATTGTTCACAATACATAGTGGAGTTCAAATGCACCTTTCACCCTTTTCTCACAAAAGGATGAATAACATAACTACTAGGTACATAAACATCTCCTACCTCTTGAGCTTGCGTTGGTTTTTTCCTTGAAGAGGAAAGGGTGATGCAGCATAGTAGCATTGAGAACCAATGTATCAATCGAGTAGGAGAATCAAGCCAAGTGTCCAGAGTACCTGCGCAAACACAAACGAGATTGCACCCAACGCTATAAAGGGGTTGTCAATCTCTTCAAGATTGATTGCAAAGTGAGATCTGAAGGTGGAAAGTGCAACAAAGTACAAGTGTAAGGCTGAAAATATGATGTGAAGTAGACCCGGGGGCCATAGTGTTCACTAGAGGCTTCTCTCAAGATAGCAAATATTACGGTGGGTGAACGAATTACTGTCGAGCAATTGATAGAACCGCGCAAAGTCATGACGATATCTAAGGCAATGATCATACATACAGGCATCACGTCCGAGACAAGTAGACCGATCCATGAATATCATGGAGAACTTTGTATTGAAGATCCAGGAGAGAGAAAAGCCATCTAGCTACTAGCTATGGACCCGAAGGTCTATGGTGAACTACTCACGCATCATCGGAGAGGCAATGGTGTTGATGAAGAAGCCCTCCGTATCCGAATCCCCGCTCCGACATGGCACTAGAACGTGCCCCAGATGGGATCTTGCGGAGACAGAAGCTTGCGGCGGCAGAAAAGTATTTTCGTGGATCTCTCCCGTGGTTTTGGATTTTTCATGGATTTATAGGTGGAAGAAGTAGGGCAGACGAGCCACAGGGGACCCACAAGCCTGCTAGGCGCCCCCTGGCCGCGCCTAGGGGGCTTGTGGCCTCCCGTGGTGACCTCTGCCTTGGTTCCCACGCCCCCTGCGTATCTTCTGTTCCGGAAAAAATCTTTTCGGAAGTTTTATTCCGTTTGGACTCCGTTTAATATTCTCCTCTGAAAAGGGTCAAAAACACGGAAAAAACAGGAACTGGCACTTGGCACTGAGTTAATAAGTTAGTCCCAAAAAAGATATAAAAGGCATACAAAACATCCAAAGTTTGACAAGATAATAGCATGGAACCAGCAAAAATTATAGATACGTTGGAGACGTATCAAGCATCCCCAAGCTTAACTCCTGCTCGTCCTCGAGTAGGGAATTGATAAAGACATAATTTTTGATGTGAAATGCTACCTAGCATATTTGTCCTTTGTAACTTCATTTATGTGACATGAATGTTCAGATCCGTAAGATTCAAAACAATAGTTTGCTATTGACATGAAAACAATGATACTTCAAGCAAACTAGCAAGGTAATCATGAACTTTCGAAATAACAAGGCCAAAGAAAGTTATCCCGACAAAATCATATAGTCTGACTATGCTCCATCATCCCCACACAACTAATTTAAATCATGCACAACCCCGGTATTGGCCAAGTAATTGTTTTCGCACTCTTACTTTCTCAAACCTTTTTCAACTCTCACGCAATACATGAGCGTGAGCCATGGATATAGCACTATAGGTGGAATAGAGTGTGGTGGAGGTTGTGAGACAAAAAGGAGGAGATGGTCACATCGACTCGGCGTATAAAAGGGCTATGGAGATGCCCATTAATAGATATCAATGTGAAATAGTAGGGATTACCCTGCAATGGATGCACTTATTCGAGCTATAAGTAAGTGAAAGCTCAAAAGGAGAACTAGTGGGTGTGCATCCAACTTGCTTGCTCACGAAGACCTAGGGCAATTTTGAGGAAGCCCGTCATTGGAATATACAAGCCAAGTTATATAATGAAGATTCCCACTAGCATATGGTGGTCACAAAACGAGAGACTCTCAATCATGAAGAATATGGTGCTATTATGAAGCACAAGTGTGGAAAAGATAGTAGCATTGTCCCTTCTCTCTTTTTCTCTCTCTTTTTTTGGGGCTCTTTGGCCTCTTTCCATATCTCTCCTTTTTTTGTGGGAAACTTCGGCCTTTTTTTATTTCCTCACATGGGACAATGCTCTAATAATGATGATCATCACACTTTTATATACTCACAACTCAATACTTAGAGCAATGAAGACTCTATAGGAAATGCCTCCGACAGTGTACCGGGATGTGCAACGATCTAGCTTGGCGTATGACGTTGAAACATCTCGCTAGCTATCTTGCGATCATGCAATGGCAATATGTAAGTGACGGCACAAGTCATGAGACAGAACGGTGGGAGTTGCATGGCAATATATCTCCGAGTGGCTATGAAAATGCCATAGTAGGTAGGTATGGTGGCTGTTTTGTGGAAGGCATATGGTGGGTTTGTGCACCGGCGAAAGTTGCGCGACACTAGAGAGGCTAGCAATGGTGAAAGGTGAAAGTGCATCTATACCATGGACTCACATTAGTCATGAAGAACTCACATACTTATTGCAAAAGTTTTTATTAGTAATCAAACAAAGTGTTAAACGCATACTCCTAGGGGAAGGGTTGGTAGGTGTTAACCATCGCTCGATCCCGACCGCAACACAAAGGATGACAATCAATAGATCAATTATGCTCCGACTTCCTAACATAGCGGTTCACCATACGTGCATGTTATGGGAATCACTAACTTCAACACAAGTATTTCTAGATTCACAACACCCTACTAACATAACTCTTAATATCACCAAATCCATGTCTCAAAACTAATTGAGAGGAATCAAACTTCTCTTTCTAATCAATGCACATGAAGATGGAAGTTTTATTGTATCCTCTTTGGGTTCCTATCACCTTTGGGACTACTTTCATAGCACAAGCCAACTACCAAGTTACTCAGAGAGATCACTCTCAAAAAGATATTAGTGAAGATCGAGAGTTCTTATTTCTCCAAAATATGACACCGCCGAGCTCTAAAAGATCTAAGTGAAGCACATGTGAGCTCAATTGCCTAACTCAAAAGATATAAGCGAAGCTCAAAGAGTATTCTAGCAAATTCACGATGAGTGCATGTCTCTCTCAAAAGGTGTGCAACAAGTATGATTGTGACACAACAAAAAGAAAAGACTCCTATGATACAAGACGCTCCAAGCAAAACACATATCATGTGGTGAATAAAAATATAGCTCCAAGTAATGTTACCGATGGATTGAAGACGAAAGAGGGGATGCCTTCCCGGGGCATCCCCAAGCTTAGGCTTTTTGGTGTCCTTGAATTTGTCTTGGGATGCCTTGGGCATCCCCAAGCTTGAGATCTTTCCACTCTTGATCCCTTTGTCCATGAGAACATCACCCAAAACTTGAAAACGTCACAACACAAAACTTAAACAGAAACTCGTGATATCATTAGCACAACAAAACAAACTACCACCTATTGAGGTACTGTAGCAAACTTGATTTCTATTTATATTGGTGTTAGATTACTGTATTCTCACTTTTCCATGACTAGTACCCCCGATACTATCCATAGTTTCATCAAAACAAGCAACCAACACAACAAAAACAGAATCTGTCAAAAACAGACGAGTCTGTAGCAATGTGTATACTTCGTATACTTCTGGTATCTCAAAAATTCTGAAAAATTACGACAGTTTGGGAAATTGGCATATCAACCAGCAGAAAAAAGAATCAACTCAAAATCTCTTTATGGATAAAAATTAAAAATAATTTCGTGAGCGAAAAGTTTCTGTCTTTTTCCAACAGGATCAAACAACCATCACCAAACTAGTCATAAAGGTTTTACTTGGCTCAAACACAAAAAGAAACACAAAAGACACAATCATAACATAATTATGATGGTGTGGACGCAAGAAAACATAAATAAAAAAGAAAATATAAATTCATTGGGTTGTCTCCCAACAAGCGCTATTGTTTAACGCCCTTAGCTAGGCATAAGGTGATAGAATCACGTATCGTCGTCTTTGGTACTCAAACCATAAGTAGCCCTCATCATGGATTCTTGGCGCAATCTTATTTTCTTTCTTGGAAAATGCTCCATGCCCTTCTTTAAAGGTAATTGAAATCTAATATTCCCTTCCTTCATATCGATGATAGCACCAATAGTCCTTAGGAAAGGTCTACCAAGAATGATAGGACATGTAGGATTGCAATCAATATGAAGCACAATGAAATCCACGGGTACATAGTTCCTATTTGCAATAATAAGAACATCATTGATCCTTCCCATGGGTTTCTTAACAGTAGAATCCGCAAGATGCAAATTAAGAGAGAACTCCTCAATCTCATTAAAGCCTAGAACATCACATAAGGACTTTGGAATCGCGGAAACACTAGCATCCAAATCACACAAAGCATTGCATTCATAGTTTTTGATATTGATTTTGATAGTAGGTTCCCACTCATCATGAAGCTTTCTAGGAATAGAAACTTCCAACTCAAGTTTCTCTTCAAGAGATTTCATCATAGCATCGACGATATGATCGGTAAAGGCTTTGTTTTGGCTATAAGCGTGTGGAGAGTTTAGCATGGATTGCATCAAGGAAATGCATTCAATCAAAGAGCAACTATCATAATTGAATTCCTTGAAATCCAAAGTAGTAGTTTCATTACTACTCAAAGTTTTGATATCCTCTACTCCACTTTCAATGCTTTTAGAATCAAGATAGATAGACTCCGAATCATTGGGGTACATCATCATTAGGTTTGACACTAAAAAACAAGGATTCAATGGGAGTCACACGAAGCACTTTAAGATCTTCGTGATTCTCATCACAAATTTCAGGTTTAGAAGCCATTTTATTGACTAAGGTAGCCTGTTTATCAAAAATCTGGCCTGCCAATTTTTCAAGACGGGCAAACTGAGAATTTAGCGCAAGGAATTCTTTGGCCATATGATTAACTTCTTTATTCATAAAAGCCCAAAAAGAATTTTGCTCCCTTAGCTCTCTATGCAAGTAACTATTATAATCAAACTGTGTAGACATGAAGCCGTTAACACTAGTTTCAATCTCTTCCAACCTTGTATAGTAAGCATCATAATCCTTTGGTTGGGCCATACAGGTCT
Organism: Hordeum vulgare subsp. vulgare; assembly: GCF_904849725.1. Lineage (NCBI taxonomy): Eukaryota > Viridiplantae > Streptophyta > Magnoliopsida > Poales > Poaceae > Hordeum > Hordeum vulgare. The sequence continues at coordinate 3,756,428 of NC_058524.1, forward strand.
TAGCAGGCAGGCAAGCGCACAAGCGAACAGAAAGCAAGGGAGAGAAAAGGGCGAATGAAAAAGGAAAAAAAATTGTAAATTTTTGTTTTTCAGAAGTGGGGGAGAGGAAAACGAGAGGAAAAAAGTAAATGCAAGAGATGAGTTCGCGACACTTACTTGGATAAGCTTCACTTAGAATAATCCCCGGTGCCAGAAATTGACACGTTGACGGGAGACTATTCTTGACTTGATCCTCCTCGGCAACGGCGCCAGAAATTCTTCTTGCTATCTCTTCAGATTGCGTTAGGTTTTCCCTTGAAGAGGAAAGGGTGATGCAGCACAGTAGCAGTAAGTATTTCCCTCAATTTTGAGAACCAATGTATCAATCTAGTAGGAGAATCAAGCCAGGTGTCTAGAGTACCTGCGCAAACACAAACGAGCTTGCACCCAATGCTATAAAGGGGTTGTCGACCCCTTCAAGATTGATTGCAAAGTGAGATCTAAAGGTGGATAGTGCAACAAAGTAAAAGTGTAAGGCTGAAAATATGATGTGAAGTAGACCCGGGGGCTATAGTGTTCACTAGAGGCTTCTCTCAAGATAGCAAATATTATGGTGGGTGAACGAATTACTGTCGAGCAATTGATAAAACCGTACAAAGTCATGACGATATCTAAGGCAATGATCATACATATAGGCATCACGTCCGAGACAAGTAGACTGATACTTTCTGCATCTACTACTATTACTCCACACATCGACCATTATTCAGCATGCATCTAGTGTATTGAGTTCATGACGAACAGAGTAACGCCTTAAGCAAGATGACATGATGTAGAGGGATAAATTCATGCAATAGATATAAACCCCATCTTTTTACCCATGCTGGCAACAACACGATGCATGCCTCGCTACCCCTTATGTCACTGGGTGAGGTCACCGCATGGTATGAACCCAAAACCAAGCACTTCTCCCATTGCAAGAATCATAGATCAAGTTGGCCAAACAAAACCCACAACTCGAAGAGAATTACAAGGATATGAAATCATGCATATAAGAGATCAGAAGAAACCCAAATAAGATTCATAGATAATCTGATCATAAATCCACAATTCATCGGATCTCAACAAACACAACGCAAAAGAAGATTACATCGGATAGATCTCCATGAAGATCATGGAGAACTTTGTATTGAAGATTCAAGAGAGAGAAGAAGCCATCTAGCTACTAGCTATGGACCCGAAGGTCTATGGTGAACTACTCACGCATCATCGGAGAGGCAATGGTGTTGATTAAGAAGTCCTCCGTATCCGGATCCCCCCTCCGGCAGGGCACCAGAACGTGCCCCAGATGGGATCTTGCGGAGACAGAAGCTTGCGGCGGCGGAAAAGTATTTTCGTGGATCTCTCCCATGGTTTTGGATTTTTTGGGGATTTATAGGCGGAAGAAGTAGGGCAGGCGAGCCACAGGGGGCCCACAAGCCTGCTAGGCGCGGGCCCCCTGGCCGCGCCTAGGGGGCTTGTGGCTTCCCCTGGTGGCCTCTGCCTTGGTTCTCACGCCCCCTGCGTATCTTCTGTTCCAGAAAAAATCTTTTCGGAAGTTTTATTCCGTTTGGACTCCGTTTAATATTCTCCTCTGAAAAGGGTCAAAAAAACGGAAAAAACAGGAATTGGCACTTGGCACTAAGTTAATAAGTTAGTCCCAAAAAATATATAAAAGGCATACAAAACATCCAAAGTTTGACAAGATAATAGCATGGAACCAGCAAAAATTATAGATACATTGGAGACGTATCAATAGCCAGAGTTCACAATTAGTACAACACTACATTACACAATCATAATTCTAAGTTACTAGGTCATTGCACAACCATCCTTCCCAAAAGGTCTACAATGCCCACTAATCTCAAATTCATCTTGTTCAGCTCTGTAAGATGGCCTGGATCCCCTTGAGCTCCTCCTCCGCCTTCATGAGCTCAACAATCTTAAACTCTAGCATGTACTTCTCTTCATTACGCTTTTCATTTCCCTTGAGCAGATCAGCAACCTGAAACTTCAACTCTAGCTTCTCTTGTGAGTGCTTCTCCTCAAACTTGGTGAACTCTGCATTCTTCAACTCCAAATTCATCTTAGCCTCACTCAGCAGTTCCTTCTCTTTTATATTCTTGAACTTCAAGTTTTGGATGAAAGTTGTTTGAGCACTTGTCAAGTTGCACAGAAGTTCATACTTCTAATTAAGCTTATGTTATCTGCATCTTTCTTGGCCATTTATGTTGCCATTTCTACCTTTCTGCATTGCTGCTGGTATGTGTGGTTAGCCCGCAGATAACTGAAATCCACAACCCTATCCTCCTGGATATCCATAAGTTGATGCACATCTTGGACTAACTTGTCATAATTTGCATCGAGCTTGTTCTTTTCTTCTTTCAGATTGTGAATAGTAAAAGCACTTTCAAGATTATCATTCACCCAAGCAATCTTGCTCTCTTCAACAATTGCACAAAGCTTCAACAATTCATTCTCCATTGTTGGGGGCCACTCATAATCAACCCATTGAGCAACCCCACACTTATGACCTTCCTGGAAAAATTAAAAGGCAATATTTAGTGATCAACACATTCAACCAATGCCCAATGCTTCAACTATATATTCAGCAGAATAAAACTACATCACTAAATCATAGTTAACAAAACAGACTATGTCACTTTAAATAAACAGAGTACTGAAATTAACAAAATCATGTGCATAATTCAATAAGGCGAAAAGGATACCGGCTCTGCACATGCTAAGAACCTTCTCCCAGTGTATATTCCTTCAAATGCAACAAGCCTCTCTGCTGCCTTCCCATGCTTCTCACAGATTACATCTAACTCAAGGCCCTTGTAATCCGGGTCCTCAAGTGAGATAGGGACCTGCCAAGCAAAATCAAATTTACCATGATGTGCAGAGGACGAGGTCAAAGAAAATCAAAGGAAAGCATCACAACATAGAACAGATACACAGGAAAATCCCCAAAATTTCTAAACCTAACCCTAACCCTAGCTCCAATGAACTCACCTCGTTAAACCCATCGGTGGACGAGGACGAGGAATGCATGTAGGGGAGGCTTGAGGTGTTATCGCTGCTTTCGTCCTAAAAAACCATGACTGCGGCAGTGTTGGAATTATGCCCTAGAGGCAATAATAAATATAGTTATTATTATAATTCCTGTATCAAGATAATCATTTATTATCCATGCTATAATTCTATTGAATGAAGACTCATTTACATGTGTGGATACATAGACAAAACACCGTCCCTAGCAAGCCTCTAGTTGGCTAGCCAGTTGATCAAAGATAGTCAGTGTCTTCTGATTATGAAGAAGGTGTTGTTGCTTGATAACTGGATCACGTCATTAGGAGAATCACGTGATGGACTAGACCCAAACTAATAGACGTAGCATGTTGATCGTGTCATTTTGTTGCTACTGTTTTCTGTGTGTCAAGTATTTATTCCTATGACCATGAGATCATATAACTCACTGACACTGGAGGAATTCTTTGTGTGTATCAAACGTCGCAACGTAACTGGGTGACTATAAAGATGCTCTACAGGTATCTCCGAAGGTGTTAGTTGAGTTAGTATGGATCAAGACTGGGATTTGTCACTCCGTGTGAACGGAGAGGTATCTCGGGGCCCACTCGGTAATACAACATCACACACAAGCCTTGCAAGCAATGTAACTTAGTGTAAGTTGCGGGATCTTGTATTACGGAACGAGTAAAGAGACTTGCCGGTAAACGAGATTGAAATAGGTATACGGATACTGACGATCGAACCTCGGGCAAGTAACATGCCGAAGGACAAAGGGAATGACATACGGGATTATATGAATCCTTGGCACTGAGGTTCAAACGATAAGATCTTCGTAGAATATGTAGGATCCAATATGGGCATCCAGGTCCCGCTATTGGATATTGACCGAGGAATCTCTCGGGTCATGTCTACATAGTTCTCGAACCCGCAGGGTCTGCACACTTAAGGTTCGACGTTGTTTTATGCGTATTTGAGTTATATGGTTGGTTACCGAATGTTGTTCGGAGTCCCGGATGAGATCACGGACATCACGAGGGTTCCCGGAATAGTCCGGAAACGAAGATTGATATATAGGATGACCTCATTTGATTACCGGAAGGTTTTTCGGAGTTACCGGGAATGACGAATGGGTTCCGGGAGTTCACCGGGGGGGGGGGGCAACCCACCCCGGGGAAGCCCATAGGCCTTGAGGGTGGCACACCAGCCATTAGTGGGCTGGTGGGACAGCCCAAAAGGGCTCTATGCGCCAAGAAGAAAAAATCAAGAGAGAGAAAAAAAAAGGAGGAGGTGGGAAGGAAGGGGGACTCCCTCCCACCAAACCAAGTCCAACTCGGTTTGGGGGGGCAGTCCTCCCCCCTTGGACTCGGCCGACCCCCTTGGGGCTCCTTGAGCCCCAAGGCAAGGTCCCCTCCCTCCCACCTATATATACGGAGGTTTTAGGGCTGATTTGAGACGACTTTTCCACGGCAGCCCGACCACATACCTCCACGGTTTTTCCTCTAAATAGCGTTTTTGCGGAGCTCGGGCGGAGCCCTGCTGAGACAAGGTCATCACCAACCTCCGGAGCACCGTCACGCTGCCGGAGAACTCTTCTACCTCTCCGTCTCTCTTGCTGGATCAAGAAGGCTGAGATCATCGTCGAGCTGTATGTGTGCTGAACGCGGAGGTGCCGTCCGTTCGGTACTAGATCGTGGGACTGATCGCGGGATTGTTCGCGGGGCGGATCGAGGGACGTGAGGACGTTCCACTACATCAACCGCGTTCACTAACGCTTCTGTTGTACGATCTACAAGGGTACGTAGATCACTCATCCCCTCTCGTAGATGGACATCACCATGATAGGTCTTCGTGCGCGTAGGAAAATTTTTGTTTCCCATGCGACGTTCCCCAAGAGTGGCATCTGAGCTAGGTTCATGCGTAGATGTCTTCTCGAGTAGAACACAAAAGTTTTTGTGGGCGGTGATGTGCGTTTTCCTGCCCTCCTTAGTCTTTTCTTGATTCCGCGGTATTGTTGGATCGAAGCGGCTTGGACCGACATTACTCGTACGCTTACGAGAGACTGGTTTCATCGTTACGAGTAACTCCGTTGCTCAAAGATGACTGGCAAGTGTCGGTTTCTCCAACTTTAGTTGAATCGTATTTGACCGAGGAGGTCCTTGGATGAGGTTAAATAGCAACTCATATATCTCCGTTGTGGTGTTTTCGTAAGTAAGATGCGATCCTACTAGATACCCATGGTCACCACGTAAAACATGCAACAACAAAATTAGAGGACGTCTAACTTGTTTTTGCAGGGTATGCTTGTGATGTGATATGGCCAATGATGTGATGTGATATATTGGATGTATGAGATGATCATGTTGTAATAGAAATATCGACTTGCACGTCGATGGTACGGCAACCGGCAGGAGCCATAGGGTTGTCTTTATACTAACGTTTGTGCTTGCAGATGCGTTTACTATTTTGCTAGGATGTAGCTTTAGTAGTAATAGCATGAGTAGCACGACAACCCCGATGGCAACACGTTGATGGAGATCATGGTGTGGCGCCGGTGACAAGAAGATCGTGCCGGTGCTTTGGCGATGGAGATCAAGAAGCACGTGATGATGGCCATATCATGTCACTTATGAATTGCATGTGATGTTAATCCTTTTATGCACCTTATTTTGCTTAGAACGACGGTACCATTATGAGGTGATCTCTCACTAAAATTTCAAGACGAAATTGTGTTCTCCCCGACTGTGCACCGTTGCTACAGTTCGTCGTTTCGAGACACCACGTGATGATCGGGTATGATAGACTCAACGTTCACATACAACGGGTGCAAAACAGTTGCGCACGCGGAACACTCGGGTTAAGCTTGACGAGCCTAGCATGTGCAGACATGGCCTCGGAACACATGAGACCGAAAGGTCGATCATGAATCATATAGATGATATGATTAGCATAGGGATGCTTACCACTGAAACTATACTCAACTCACGTGATGATCGGACTTGAGCTAGTGTAAGTGGATCATGAACCACTCAAATGACTAGAGAGATGTACTTTTTGAGTGGTAGTTTAGCGAATAATTTGATTAAGTTAAACTCTAATTATCTTGAACATAGTCTAAGTCCACTTTGAATATATTTGTGTTGTAGATCATGGCTCACGCGAGTGTCATCCTGAATTTTAATACGTTCCTAGAGAAAGCTAAGTTGAAAGATGATGGAAGCAACTTTGTAGACTGGGCTCGTAATCTTAAGCTAATCTTACAAGCTGGGAAGAAGGATTATTTCCTTAATGCTGCGTTAGGAGATGAACCACCCGCTACGGCTGATTAGGATGTTAAGAACGCTTGGTTAGCACGTAAGGAGGACTACTCAATAGTTCAATGTGCAGTCTTGTATGGCTTAGAACCGGGACTTCAACGTCGCTTTGAGCGTCATGGAGCATTTGAGATGTTCCAGGAGTTGGAGTTTATCTTTCAGGAGAACGCCCGGATCGAGAGGTATGAGACCTCCGATAAATTCTATGCTTGCAAGATGGAGGAAAACTCATCTGTCAGTGAACATGTGCTCAAAATGTCTGGGTACTCAAACCGTCTAGCTGAGCTGGGGATTGAACTCCCGCAAGAAGCTATCACTGACAGAATCCTTCAATCACTGCCGCCAAGCTATAAAGGCTTTGTGTTGAACTACAACATGCAAGGGATAAACAAATCTCCCGGCGAGTTGTTTGCGATGCTGAAAGTCGCAGAGTCTGAACTCCGTAAAGAGCATCAAGTGTTGATGGTGAATAAGACCACTAGTTTCAAGAGAAACGGCAAAGGCAAGAAGGGCAATTCGAAGAAGAGCGGCAAGCCTGTTGCCAATCCGACGAAGAAACCCAAAGCTGGACCTAAGCCGGAAACGGAGTGTTACTATTGCAAGGGTATGGGTCACTGGAAGCGCAATTGCCCCAAGTATCTGGCAGATAAGAAGGCGGCCAAAGAAAAATCAGGTATATTTGATATACATGTTATTGATGTGTACTTAACCGGCTCTCGTAGTAGTGCCTGGGTATTTGATATCGGTTCTGTTGCTCATATTTGCAACTCGAAACAGGAACTGCGGAATAGGGGAAGGCTGGCAAAAGATGAAGTGACGATGCGCGTAGGAAATGGTTCCAAGGTTGATGCAATCGCCGTCGGCACAGTGTCACTTCAGTTACCGTCAGGATTAGTGATGAACTTAAATCATTGTTATTTAGTGCCTGCGTTGAGCATGAACATTATATCTGGATCTTGTTTATTGCGAGACGGTTACTCTTTTAAGTCAGAGAATAATGGTTGTTCTATTTCTATGAGTAACATCTTTTATGGTCATGCACCGAATGTGAGAGGATTGTTCATATTGAATCTTGATAGCGATACGCATATACATAATATTGAGACCAAAAGAGTTAGAGTTAACAATGATAGCGCCATATTTTTGTGGCACTACCGCTTAGGTCATATTGGTGTAAAGCGCATGAAGAAACTCCATGCTGATGGACTTTTGGAGTCACTTGACTTTGATTCACTTGACACGTGCGAACCATGCCTCATGGGCAAGATGACTAAGACTCCGTTCTCAGGAACAATGGAGCGTGCAAGTGACTTGTTGGAAATCATACATACCGATGTGTGTGGTCCGATGAGCGTGGAGGCACGCGGCGGATATCGTTATTTTCTCACCTTCACTGACGATTTAAGTAGATATGGTTATGTCTACTTGATGAAGCACAAGTCTGAAACATTTGAAAAGTTCAAGCAATTTCAGAGTGAAGTGGAAAATCATCGTAACAAGAAGATCAAGTTCCTGCGGTCTGATCGTGGGGGTGAATATCTGAGTTTCGAGTTTGGTGCTCACTTAAGACAATGTGGAATTGTTTCACTATTAACACCGCCTGGAACACCACAGCGTAATGGTGTGTCCGAACGTCATAATCGTACTCTATTAGAGATGGTGCGATCTATGATGTCTCTTACTAATTTGCCGTTATCATTTTGGGGCTATGCATTAGAAACAGCTGCATTCACTTTAAATAGGGCACCATCAAAATCCGTTGAGACGACACCATACGAACTGTGGTATGGCAAAAGGCCAAAGTTGTCGTTTCTTAAAGTTTGGGGATGTGATGCTTATGTCAAAAAGCTTCAGCCTGAAAAGCTGGAACCCAAAGCGGAAAAGTGCGTCTTCATAGGTTACCCAAAAGAGACAGTTGGGTACACCTTCTATCTCAAATCCGAGGGCAAAGTGTTTGTTGCTAAAAACGGAGCTTTTCTCGAGAAGGAGTTTCTCTCGAGAGAATTGAGTGGGAGGAAGATAGAACTTGACGAGGTTGTCGAACCTCTCATCCCTCTGGATGGTGGCGCAGGGCAAGGGGAAACCTCGACGCCGGTTGAGGAGGAAGTTAATGATGAAGATCATGAAACTCCAGTTCAAGTTTCTGTCGAACCACGCAGGTCGACGAGACCACGTACTGCTCCAGAGTGGTACAGTAATCCCGTCTTATCAATCATGTTGTTAGACAACAATGAACCTGCGAATTATGAAGAAGCAATGGTGGGCCCAGATTCCAACAAATGGCTGGAAGCCATGAAGTCCGAGATAGGATCCATGTATGAGAACAAAGTATGGACTTTGGAGGTACTACCTGAGGGCCGCAAGGCTATTCAGAACAAAGGGATCTTTAAGAGGAAGACGGACGCTGCCGGAAATGTGACCGTGTATAAAGCTCGACTTGTGGCAAAGGGTTTTTCACAAGTTCAAGGAGTTGACTACGATGAGACATTCTCACCCGTAGCGATGCTTAAGTCCGTCAGAATCATGTTAGCAATAGCTGCATTTTTCAATTATGAAATCTGGCAGATGGATGTCAAAACGGCGTTCCTTAACGGTTTCCTTAAGGAAGAGTTGTATATGATACAACCCGAAGGTTTTGTCGATCCTAAGAATGCTAACAAGGTGTGCAAGCTCCAGCGATCCATTTATGGACTGGTGCAAGCATCTCGGAGTTGGAACAAACGCTTTGATGAGGTGATCAAAGCATTTGGGTTTATACAAGTGGTTGGAGAATCTTGTATTTACAAGAAAGTGAGTGGGAGCTCTGTGGCGTTTCTAATATTATATGTGGATGACATATTACTGATTGGAAACAACGTAGAGTTTTTAGAGAGCATAAAGGATTACTTGAATAAAAGTTTCTCTATGAAGGACCTAGGAGAAGTTGCTTACATTCTAGGCATTAAGATCTATAGGGATAGATCAAAACGCCTGATAGGACTTTCACAAAGCACATACCTTGATAAAGTTTTGAAGAGGTTCAAAATGGAACAGTCCAAGAAAGGGTTCTTGCCAGTTCTACAAGGTACGAGATTGAGTAAGACTAAGTGCCCAGCAACTGATGAAGATAGAGAGCATATGCGCTCCGTCCCCTATGCTTCAGCCATAGGTTCTATCATGTATGCGATGCTGTGCACTAGACCGGATGTTAGCCTGGCCATAAGTATGGCAGGTAGGTTCCAGAGTAATCCAGGAGTGGATCACTGGACAGCGGTCAAGAATATCCTGAAGTACCTGAAAAGGACTAAGGAGATGTTTCTCGTGTATGGAGGTGACGAAGAGCTCGCCGTAAAAGGTTACGTCGATGCAAGCTTTGACACAGATCCGGACGACTCTAAGTCGCAAACCAGATACGTATTTATTCTTAATGGGGGTGCAGTAAGCTGGTGCAGTTCCAAGCAAAGCGTCGTAGCAGATTCTACATGTGAAGCGGAGTACATGGCTGCCTCGGAGGCGGCTAAGGAGGGTGTCTGGATGAAGCAGTTCATGACGGATCTTGGAGTGGTGCCAAGCGCACTGAATCCAATAACCTTGTTCTGTGACAACACTGGTGCCATTGCCTTAGCAAAGGAACCACGGTTTCACAAGAAGACCACACACATCAAACGACGCTTCAACCTCATCCGCGACTACGTCGAGGGAGAGGACGTGAATATATGCAAAGTGCACACGGATCTGAATGTAGCGGATCCGCTGACTAAACCTCTTCCACGGCCAAAGCATGATCAACACCAGAACTGTATGGGTGTTAGATTTATTACAATGTAATTCACATGGTGATGTGAGGGCTAGATTATTGACTCTAGTGCAAGTGGGAGACTGTTGGAATTATGCCCTAGAGGCAATAATAAATATAGTTATTATTATAATTCCTGTATCAAGATAATCGTTTATTATCCATGCTATAATTGTATTGAATGAAGACTCATTTACATGTGTGGATACATAGACAAAACAGCGTCCCTAGCAAGCCTCTAGTTGGCTAGCCAGTTGATCAAAGATAGTCAGTGTCTTCTGATTATGAACAAGGTGTTGTTGCTTGATAACTGGATCACGTCATTAGGAGAATCACGTGATGGACTAGACCCAAACTAATAGACGTAGCATGTTGATCATGTCATTTTGTTGCTACTGTTTTCAGCGTGTCAAGTATTTATTCCTATGACCATGAGATCATATAACTCACTGACACCGGAGGAATGCTTTGTGTGTATCAAACGTCGCAACGTAACTGGGTGACTATAAAGATGCTCTACAGGTATCTCCGAAGGTGTTAGTTGAGTTAGTATGGATCAAGACTGGGATTTGTCACTCCGTGTGAACGGAGAGGTATCTCGGGGCCCACTCGGTAATACAACATCACACACAAGCCTTGCAAGCAATGTAACTTAGTGTAAGTTGCGGGATCTTGTATTACAGAACGAGTAAAGAGACTTGCCGGTAAACGAGATTGAAATAGGTATACGGATACTGACGATCGAATCTCGGGCAAGTAACATGCCGAAGGACAAAGGGAATGACATACGGGATTATATGAATCCTTGGCACTGAGGTTCAAATGATAAGATCTTCGTAGAATATGTAGGATCCAATATGGGCATCCAGGTCCCGCTATTGGATATTGACAAAGGAATCTCTCGGGTCATGTCTACATAGTTCTCGAACCCGCAGGGTCTGCACACTTAAGGTTCGACGTTGTTTTATGCGTATTTGAGTTATATGGTTGGTTACCAAATGGTGTTCGGAGTCCCGGATGAGATCACGGACGTCACGAGGGTTTCCGGAATAGTCCGGAAACGAAGATTGATATATAGGATGACCTCATTTGATTACCGGAAGGTTTTTCGGAGTTACCGGGAATGTACCGGGAATGACGAATGGGTTCCGGGAGTTCAGGGGGGGGGGGGGGCAACCCACCCCGGGGAAGCCCATAGGCCTTGAGGGTGGCACACCAGCCCTTAGTGGGCTGGTGGGACAGCCCAAAAGGGCTCTATGCGCCAAGAAGAAAAAATCAAGAGAGAAAATAAAAAAAAAGGAGGAGGTGGGAAGGAAGGGGGACACCCTCCCACCAAACCAAGTCCAACTCGGTTTGGGGGGGAGTCCTCCCCCCTTGGACTCGGACGACCCCCTTGGGGCTCCTTGAGCCCCAAGGCAAGGTCCCCTCCCTCCCACCTATATATACGGAGGTTTTAGGGCTGATTTGAGACGACTTTTCCACGGCAGCCCGACCACATACCTCCACGGTTTTTCCTCTAGATCGCGTTTCTGCGGAGCTCGGGCGGAGCCCTGCTGAGACAAGGTCATCACCAACCTCCGGAGCGCCGTCACACTGCCGGAGAACCCTTCTACCTCTCTGTCTCTCTTGCTGGATCAAGAAGGCCGAGATCATCGTCGAGCTGTATGTGTGCTGAACGCGGAGGTGTCGTCCGTTCGGTACTAGATCGTGGGACTGATCGCGGGATTGTTCGCGGGGCGGATCGAGGGACGTGAGGACGTTCCACTACATCAACCACGTTCACTAACGCTTCTGCTGTACGATCTACAAGGGTACGTAGATCACTCATCCCCTCTCGTAGATGGACATCACCATGATAGGTCTTCGTGCGCGTAGGAAAATTTTTGTTTCCCGTGCGACGCTCCCCAACAGGCAGCACGGTGTTGCGGTAGCCGGTGGGGACGCACGCAGCGATGAATGAGGGACGAGGAGGAAAAAGGAGGGAACAATGACCCGACTGGCCGACCGACCCGCATTGGTCAATTCTATTTATATTGCAATTATAGTGACAAGTGTTGCTTTAGTTATGAATTTGCTATTATAGTGACAATTGCGTGTTGTGATATATTAGGTGTTGATGGATGTTTTGTAAAGCTATGCATGGCTGCCAAATCCTTGCTGCCATTGGTAGAGATGGGAATAATATGGATAATGGCTAAAAACTGCAATAGCTAAAAAATGTGTGACATTGAGAAGATGTGTGATCTAGTCATGCCACAATGCTTTTGATTTTGCTGTTTATCTTGTTTGGTACAATGGCTACAAACTGTGTGATCTTGTCAAACATGGTTCGGGTTCACACACAGCCATACTTCAAACAACAAACTTACAACAGCAGCAGGTTCCAGCTTACAAACTAAAGCATAGTTCATCCTTACAACAACTAGAGCATAGTTCACACAATAAATAGATCCATACAACAACTAAAGCAGGTTCATTCTTCTTCATTCATTCATCTTATCACTTCATCTTTTCATTGAGTAGCAGGTTCCAGCTTGAATTGGTCACAACTTCTTCAGTGAGCTTCTCATTTGAAATGGTCCTAGCAACAAGTTCATTCTTCAACTGGGTCACTTCATCAGTGATTTTTTGCTTCTGACTTGGCTAGCACCTCCTGTAGATGACTGATCTGCAACTGCATGTTCCCCCTCTGTTCAATCAACCTCTCCTTTTCTTTCAAATGGTCGCACTTCAGATTTTGTATCATTTTTCCTTGAGCTCTTGTAAGGTTCTGAAGAATGACATACTTCTCATTCAGCCTCTGGTTCTCTCCCTCTTTCCTTCCTATCTTTACCTTCTGTCGTTCATATTCCTTTTTGTACTCAGTGACCACATACAAATGCTCTTTACACCTAGAATCTTGGGCCTGGAAAAAGGAGTCCACATCTTTAGCTATTTCCTGAAATTTATCTTCAAGACTCTTCTTCTCACATGTCAAAGTCTAAATTGTCACTGCACTATGCAGATTGTCACTCTTCCTGTCATCTTTGGCATCTTCATACATTTGCCAAAGCTTCAACAGGGCATTCTGCATTGGTATAGGCCAATATGGATCAACCCATTCAACAAATCCACAGTTATCAGCTCCCTGCAAATTAAACAATACACAGAGCATAGTGAGCATAGCATATTATCTATGCAATTAAATATAGAACACATGACATACTGAGCATAACATCTAATGAATACAGTAAACACAATCACTAACCTAACAAATACAGACAACTTTTAATTGCAATATTTACTAACAAATCTATTAGGCAGTCATTCCATTTAGCATATCCAGTGCTAAATTAATACAAAAATGCACTAATCCATACCTGCTCAGCACATGCCAGGAACCTCCTGCCACTGCTAGTTCCTTCAAAAACTACGAATCTCTGTGATGCTTTGCCATGCTTCCGGCAGAAAACCATAAGCTTCAACTCAAGGCCTTTGTAATCCTCGTCTTCAATGCTAGTAGGGATCTAAAGCGAGCAACAATCACAAATGAGAAACCCTAAATCCCCAAACCCAAATCAGCGGGCTAGAACCCTAACTCGAACCCTAAATCCCCAAATGCAGCAGGCTAGAACCCTAACCTTAAATCCCCAATTCCAACAGGCTGGAACCCTAACCCTAACTGCGAGCACTCACCTCGTACTTGTCGTCGTCCTGGCTGTTTTCGCGGAGCATGCCGGAGTAGTCATGGTTGTTGTCATCGCTGCTTTCCTCCTCGTACTCCATGGCGGGGCGCAGACGGCACGGACGGCTGACACGGCACGGCTGGCGGCGACGAAGAATCGTCGGGACAGAGGAGAAGGAGTCGTGCTGGGGAAGAGTGCGAGTGCGGCTAGATCCGAATCGAGCCGGCCTAGGTTGTTATGCGACCGATCCGGTCCGGATGGAGAGAGAGAGTCGGTTTTCCCCCGACCGAAGCGGTCCGAGCCGGGTTTTCCTGTAAGAGACTGATCGGTGGGCCATATCTACCAGAAAGAACAGTTCTATCAGAAAGAACATCTATACGTAGAAATACAAGTTTTGCAACAAGCTGTCTTTATCTTGGTACATATTTGCAAAAAATTTGAAAGATGACATCAACTTATGATTATGGCCCGAATTGTGGTACTCTTTTGCAATGATCTCATATAAAGTTGCATGGTTGATGTGCGCATCTTATGTTTTTCATTCTTTTTTTCTTATTTTGTAAATTCATACTTTTTAAAATTCGTGTTGTTGATAGAATTTATGTTCTTTCTCTGAATTCCAAAAAATAAAATCTTGTGAATTTTTAAATTCACAAATATTGATTTTCGTTAGTAAGTATGGATGAATGGAACTCCTTTGCTAGTCAGTGTAGTAAAAAGAAATTATTCCAGTTGTGTGTTCACCTAGACCAGTTGTATGCACATTTTTTAACACACTTGTGACTCAGTTACATGTCTATTCTCAACACGCAATTTGGGGCCACCCTCGACATACAACATGCCCGACCGAGCTGTATGTCCATCTTCAAAACACAATTTGATCCTAGATAACCTAGTTGCATGTCCATCCTCTGCACACAACTCGATCCAACTAGTTGCATGCTCATCCTTGATCCCACCCACTACAAGTTGGGAGACCCGAGGGTTTTGGTCCCATTTGCATGTCCACTCTAGACATGTAACCGGGCTTGTCATTTTTTCCCTAATTGCATGTCCACCCATTCGACAAGCAACAAGGCTTGACTCATTACAAGTCCACCATTGACACTCTAGGTCTGCTTGTTTTTGTCATAGTTGTAACCCATTTTTATGCCCGTTGGCTCCCACTGTGGTCACACTCTAATAGGGCCGCTCCGATTCCATGCTCGGGTGGTTTGCCTGTGCGTTGCATCAACAGTTCAACACAACAAGCGGCAAATAGGAATTGTTGGAAATATGCCCTAGATGCAATAATAAATTGTTATTATCATATTTCCTTGTTCATGATAATCGTATATATGTGTGGATACATAGACAACAAAGTGTCCCAAGTAAGTCTCTACTAGGCTAGCTCGTTGATGAAAGATGGTTAAGGTTTCCTAGCCATAGACATGAGTTATCATTTGATAACGAGATCACATCATAAGGAAAATGATGTGATGGACAAGACCCAAACCGTAAGCATAGCATATGATCATATGACTAAGTTTATTGTTATTGCTTTCTGCATGTCAATGTATCTGTTTCTATGATCACGAGATCATGCAACTCCCTGACACTAGAGGAATGCCTTGTGTGTATAAAACGTCACAACGTAAATGGGTGATTATAAAGATGCTCTACATGTATCTCCGAGGGTGTATATTGGGTTGGCATGGATCGAGACTCGGATTTGTCACTCCGTATGACGGAGAGGTATCTCTGGGCCACTCGGTAATACAATATCACAAGAAGCTTGCAAGCAATGCGACTAAGGAGTTAGTCACGAGATCTTGTATTATGAAACGAGTACAGAGAATTGCCAGTAAGGAGATTGAACTAGGTATGACGATACCAACGATCGGGTCTTGGGTAAGTAACATACCGCTGGACAAAGGGAACTCCATACGGGATTGACTGAATCCTTGACATCGTGGTTCGACCGGTAATTTTCTTCGTGGAATATGTGGAAACCAATATGTGCATCCAGGTCCCTCTATTGGTTATTGACAGGAGAGGTGTCTCGGTCATGTCCACATGATTCTCGAACCCGTAGGATACGCACGCTTAATGCTCGATTGAAGCTAGAGTAGTATTGGGATATGTACGTTGGCAGGATACATAGGCACTGAGCGCAACAACATTACCCTTAGTACTACAAGAGAAACGGAGTTCTCAGCCATTAACACGCCACCGCGAAGAGCATATGACGAACCGTGTGCTTCAAGGCGGCGCCTTCAGGAAGGTTACGACACCAAAAATGCCGCCACCGCCCGACCCGAGGATCAGAGTTTCCCCTGGAGCAACACGACGGGCAATGAGAGCCATGACGAAGCCTTCAATAAGGGAGCGAGCTACGCCGCCGACGGTCCGTACAAATATGGATTGGGTTCTCATCCCGGCCAACACTCACCACCACCGGACGCCACACCCCAGCGACCACGCCGCCCACACGGCCATGGCCACCGGGCAGCACCAAGCCACGACTCCGCCCAAGAACACCGCGCTACCACCACCAGAGCCGCCGCCCCGACATCCAAGACCTTATCACCACATCACGCGAGACCTGACACACCCCAACCAAAGAGAAGAGCGAAAAAGGTCGACCTTTCGCACCCCTGGGAGACCCCAGCGTTGAGACCCGATAGGCCGGCCAACGCTAGCCTCCATCGACCCATCATGCAGCCCCGAGTGCGAGACGAGCTCGGTCCCGCCACACCTTGCGCGAGACGAGGTCAGTTCTGCTGCACCATGCGCGAGACGAGCCGGTCCTGCTGCACGTGCGCGAGACAAGCTCGATCCTGCTGCACGGGGCGTGAGACGAGCGATAAACCGCGGCTCGGAGAGGGCCAGACCTTTGATGAAAGTAGCGTCAGGGCTACGCGGAAATGGGTCGCAAAGGCCGACACAGACCGCCTACAGACGAGTCGATGCCGGGATAAGCCAGCCGTCGCCGCAGCCAATCTGCCACCATCACAGCACTAGCGCCTCCACGTCCTGGCCAGATCCGTCCGAAGCTCCACCATCCCGCACCGGAGCAGCGAAGACACTAGCCGCATCACCACCGCCTTATCAGGGCCGCCGGCCACCCCAACCAACGCCATCCACTAATGCCATGTCGGTTGACTACCAGGGCGAAGGACACATGTCAACTTCCCGTCCAACGCCTGGCGCACGCATGAGGGAACGCCTTTGAGTATGAGAGCAGTCTCCATGGCCAGGGAGAAGAAGCACCCGAAGGCTGAGGTACTTCTCAACGATCGGCAAGGCAATGATCCGTTGGTGGTGTTTTGGATGAATGAGGACACACACAATCGATTATTTGCCCTTCCTCCTCCCCTGATATTGACGGGTAAGGACCGGACCACTAGTCATTGAGACAATCTTGAGGCAAATCCTAAAATGCCATGTAAAGTGGGGCAAGTGATCTAAATTCCTTACTACGCCTTGAACAAGTCATTGTTAAATGCTGCTACCAAGAAAAAAAATGAGAAGCGCTAGAAGGACGAGGAGGACAGTGATGACGATAACTTCTGGGATGAACTAAAACTGATTTCGGAGTATCTACAGCTGAGAGCCAAAAAAGATTTTTCATTTTGTCATTATTTTATATACTTTGACCTTTTTGTGTGTGTGTGTGTGTGGGGGGGGGGTTTATAAAACAGGGTGAGAACATGTTTCATGGATGCCCACAAAAAATCGAGTAGCACAGGCCACGAAAACAAGTCTGGTGTTGTCTCCTGCTGACACCAGGCCCCACAGTACGAGCGCACGAGGGCGAATCACAGCCACCAAGATCAAGATATTTTCGTCACCAACAATAGTGGACTCCTTGTAGTAGACTTTGAGTCGAGGAGGAGCTGGTGTCCATTCGGCCGACTCGATTCCGCCGGGGCACATGAGATTAGAGCAACTCCAACAGGTCCACCCAAACACACATTGAATTTGTTCATTTTTTTTTTGTTTGTTTGGATCGGTCGTCCGCCCAACGTCCGTCTATTTTAGATTTAGGTTGGCAGTGTGTCCAACTGCCGACCTATTTCATGTCCGCAGTCAACATATTTAAAAAATAGGGCCCGCGGTCGATCATGTCAGCGGCCATGTTTCATGCCAGCATCATGCCAGCGACCATGTTTCATGTCAGCAACATGCCAACGTCGGCATACAATGTTGGCCTCAAAAAATAGGACCACTGTCATGCTGGCGCACTCGGCAGCCGGCCGGCACACATGCCAGCAGACAAGAAAACAATGCAACTTTAGTTCGACCACGCCATTGCGGCCCGTGGTCATGCCAGCACACCTGCTGGCATCTAAAAAATATGGCGCTCGCCGTCATAGATCACTCGTTGTCGAAGTTGAGCATGTTGGCCTGCATCTTCTCGAACCACGACCTCTTCCTTGGCGACATGGTGTTGAGATCCACCTTCATAATCTCCACCCCGGTCATCATGCTCGCTAGAGCCACTTCTTTGGACTTGGTCTTGGCGTTGACGGCCTCGATCTCTAGCATCTTGGCTTGCTTCTCCGCCTCCATCTCAAGCATCCGTGCTTGCTTCTCCGCCTCCATGTCAAGCCTCCTCCTTTGGAGCTCCAAGAAGGCATTTATTTGCTCTTCTCTTTCTTGCCGGTGCTTCTCCTCCCTTGAGTCCTTTTTGGTGATCATGCTCTCCACAGTTGCGGTCAAGACGATCGATGCCGCATCCCTCTTGTCCTCCTTCTTGGAGTTGTTCTTCCCCCTCGGCCGAGCCTTCTCGCCGTCCCAACCTCCTCCACGGCTTGTTTCCCACCACACGACTTGAGGCCGGCATATTACGCCTTGAACTTCTCCTCGTCTTTGATCACCCTAAAGCAATGGAAGAGGTTGAAGCACTTGCCATTGTGTTGGACCTTGAATGCCTCCAACGCTTGAAATACCTACAAATGTATTTCATGCAAGCATTGACAAAATGATATGCAAAAGCATGTATATGATGACACAAAAAGAGGGCGGTTTGCTAGCATACCTTGTCTTGCACACCGATGCCGCTCACGGGGCGGGCCTTGACGCTCTCAAGAGTGGCCCAAAACTTGTTGCACTCTTGTTGGATCACCATCCAACGCTTCGAAATGGACACCCACCCGCGCGCTTGCTATTTGATACGGCGGAAACTTGTTGCGTTCATGAAACTCACGGTGAACACGAATCCAAAAGGTTGAATGCTTTTGTTCGGCGCCCGTCTTGGGGTCTTGCCCAATGTCTCTCCAACACTCGCAAAGAAGTTTGTCCTCGGCCGCCGTGTATGCCTTGGTCCGCTTGCTCTTGCGCTTTGGTGCCGTCCCGTCCGCTTGGTTGGCGAGCTCGTCCTCAAACAAAGACTCCGCTTCGATGTCGCACTCGTCCTCTTCCTCTAGCCCATAGTCCTCCCGGAACTCATGGTCGAGAGGGAAGCCGTACAGGTCCAGGCCGACGCCGAGCTGATCACGCATGAAGGCGGCCTGATCTTCGTTGTAGCCTCGGTCATCCTGGCTTTGTGTCTCGTCAGGATCGAAGCCAGCGGCCTGCGACCACCCTCGAAGATCATGTTCTGCATGTAGTCGTTGTTGCGACGGTCGACATTCCATCGAACAGGTTGCGTGCGCCCAACAGCTGGTCGGCTGGCGTCAGCCTCACACGTTTCCTCGCGCCTCCGGATGACGAGCCACCGGCCACCGGTGTGGCGTTGAGGTCGATGGTCGTGGGCGCGGGCGTGGAAGGCGCGACCACGCTCACCTCGGTCGAGCAGTCCCCTGAGAGGCGGGAGGCCTGCGGGTAGACGTGGAAGCCGAGCACCGGGTTGCAAGACGAGACGCGGGGCGAGTCGGGCAGCAGCGCACGAGGGAAGGCGGATGAGCCGGTGCTGACCGCGGCGGCCACGACGGCGTTGACGAGGCCGTGCTGGATAGGGTTTAACCCCAACATGCAGAGCGCCTCCCTCGTTGCCGTCGTGACGTGGGCGTTGGTGACTTGCTGCTGCGCGGCGGCCGCCGCGATGGCTTCATCCCTCGCGCCCGCCGCGTGCCTCCGGTCCTTCCTCTTGACCGACTCCTTTGCCCGATGTTCAGACGTCATCACCTTCTTCGGCTTCGGCGCGGCGGCCTTCCGGGAGGCGCGAGGCTTGCCTTTGTCGGACGCGAGGGAGGCTAGGCCGGCTGCGTCGTCGAGGTCGAGGTCGCCGTCCATGGCGGGCATGGGGCGGGAGCAGGCGCGGGGCGGGAGCAGGAGTGGGTTGGGAGCGTGCGCCGGCGGGAGTTTTTTTGGGGGGAAATGGCGGTGGAAGCCACCGACCGGCGGACCCGGGAAGAGGATGTCACGCCCAAGATGCGACCCTATCCTCAGTTTGGCACGAAGGCCTCGTCAGGGATAGAAGCGCATCTCGTCGTGTCGCAAGAATGGATATCGTTACAAGTACATGTACTAAAAAGATGAGATATAAATAGAATTGGCTTACACTCGCCACAAGCTACATCAGAGTCACATCAGTACATTACATAATCATTAAGAGTAAGAGCAGGGTCCGACTACGGACGAAAACAAACGAGAAAAGAAGAACGACGTCCATCCTTGCTATCCCAGGCTGCCGGCCTGTAACCCATCCTAGATCGATGAAGAAGAAGAAAAAGAAGCAACTCCGAATGAACAATCAACGCACTCGCGTCAAGTAACCTTTACATGTACCTGCAACTGGTGTTGTAGTAATCTGTGAGCCACAGGGGACTCAGCAATCTCATTTCCAAAGGTATCAAGACTAGCAAAGCTTAATGGGTGAGGCATGGTTAAGTGGTGAGGTTGCAGCAGCGGCTAAGCATATATTTGGTGGCTAACTTACGAGTGCCAGAAATTAGAGGGGGAAGATCTACGCATAATGGACGTGAACTACTCATGATCAAATGAATGATCCTGAACACCTACCTACGTCAGACATAACCCCACCATGTCCTCAATCGGAGAAAGAACTCATGAAAGAGACAGTCACGGTTATGCACGCAGTTGGCATATTTTAATTAAGTTAACTTCAAGTTATCTAGAACCAGTATTAAACAAAGTTTCCACGTTGCCACATAACCGCGGGCACGGCTTTCCGAAAAGATTTAACCCTGCAGGGATGCTTCAACTAGTCCATCACAAATTACTACAAGCCGCATAGAAATCCTCAATCACGAAGCTTGCGATCTTGTAGGATTCCCTAGTGGAAAACCTCGACTCTGAGATTACCCAAAGCATCACCGGAATCCCGATGCACAAGATATTTCGTCAAAGGTAAAACTAATCTAGCAAGGCCGCCCGACGTGTCGACGATCCCGATGGGAGTCGCGTACCTCGTTCTCAGGACACGACGGATGAGCGATGGTTACCACGCCAAACGCCGAGTTGCCCCGGGAAGCGTTAATAAGTTGCTCTGTTTTGGACCAACACTCATGAGTAGCACTGGCCCGGGGGTCTATTAAATTAGTCCGCGGGTGACGGTGGGTCCCTATGCATTATTATTAGGTTATTACGCAAATGTAGTACCAAAGTTGGGCCTTGCCAGACCAGCTTTAATCTAAAACGAAATATCAAGGGGGTCCCCATAACAACCCCGATCGTGTTAGGAGCGCTCAAATATGGAACATAACACCGGTAGCCGAAACTAAGGGGGCAAAGGTGGAACAAAACACTAGGCTAGAAAGGCCGAGCCTTCCACCTTTTACCAAGTATATAGGTGTTGGAATTATGCCCTAGAGGCAATAATAAATATAGTTGTTATTATAATTCCTGTATCAAGATAATCGTTTATTATCCATGCTATAATTGTATTGAATGAAGACTCATTTACATGTGTGGATACATAGACAAAACACCGTCCCTAGCAAGCCTCTAGTTGGCTAGCCAGTTGATCAAAGATAGTCAGTGTCTTCTGATTATGAACAAGGTGTTGTTGCTTGATAACTGGATCACGTCATTAGGAGAATCACGTGATGGACTAGACCCAAACTAATAGACGTAGCATGTTGATCGTGTCATTTTGTTGCTACTGTTTTCTGCGTGTCAAGTATTTGTTCCTATGACCATGAGATCATATAACTAACTGACACCGGAGGAATACTTTGTGTGTATCAAACGTCACAACGTAACTGGGTGACTATAAAGATGCTCTACAGGTATCTCCGGAGGTGTTAGTTGAGTTAGTATGGATCAAGACTGGGATTTATCACTCCGTGTGACGGAGAGGTATCTCGGGGCCCACTCGGTAATACAACATCACACACAAGCCTTGCAAGTAATGTAACTTAGTGTAAGTTGCGGGATCTTGTATTACGGAATGAGTAAAGAGACTTGCCGGTAAACGAGATTGAAATAGTATGCGGATATTGACGATCGAATCTCGGGCAAGTAACATACCGAAGGACAAAGGGAATGACATACGGGATTATATGAATCCTTGGCACTGAGGTTCAAACGATAAGAGCTTCGTAGAATATGTAGGATCCAATATGGGCATCCAGGTCCCGCTATTGGATATTGACCGAGGAGTCTCTCGGGTCATGTCTACATAGTTCTCGAACCCGCAGGGTCTGCACACTTAAGGTTCGACGTTGTTTTATGCGTATTTGAGTTATATGGTTGGTTACCGAATGTTGTTCGGAGTCCCGGATGAGATCACGGACGTCACGAGGGTTTCCGGAATGGTCCGGAAACGAAGATTGATATACAGGATGACCTCATTTGATTACCGGAAGGTTTTCGGAGTTACCGGGAATGTACCGGGAATGACGAATGGGTTCCGGGAGTTCACCGGGGGGGCAACCCACCCCGGGGAAGCCCATAGTCCTTGAGGGTGGCGCACCAGCCCTTAGTGGGCTGGTGGGACAGCCCAAAAGGGGCCCTATGCGCATTGGAAAAAAAATCAAAGAGAAAGAAAAAAAAAGAGGAGGTGGGAAGGGAAGGAAGGACTCCCACCCACCAAACCAAGTCCAACTCGGTTTGGGGGGGGAGACCTTCCCCCCTTGGCTCGGCCGAACCCCTTGGGGCTCCTTGAGCCCCAAGGCAAGGTCTCCCCTCTCCCACCTATATATACGGAGGTTTTAGGGCTGATTTGAGACGACTTTTCCACGGCAGCCCGACCACATACCTCCACGGTTTTTCCTCTAGATCGCATTTCTGCGGAGCTCGGGCGGAGCCCTGCTGAGACAAGGTCATCACCAACCACCGGAGCGCCGTCACGCTGCCGGAGAACTCTTCTACCTCTCCGTCTCTCTTGCTGGATCAAGAAGGCCGAGATCATCGTCGAGCTGTACGTGTGCTGAACGCGGAGGTGTCGTCCGTTCGGTACTAGATCGTGGGACTGATCGCGGGATTGTTCGCGGGGCGGATCGAGGGACGTGAGGACGTTCCACTACATCAACCGCGTTCACTAACGCTTCTGCTGTACGGTCTACAAGGGTACGTAGACCACTCATCCCCTCTCATAGATGGACATCACCATGATAGGTCTTCGTGCGCGTAGGAAAATTTTGTTTCTCATGCGACGTTCCCCAACAGTGGCATCATGAGCTAGGTTCATGCGTAGATGTCTTCTCGAGTAGAACACAAAAGTTTTTGTGGGCGGTGATGTGCGTTTTGCTGCCCACCTTAGTCTTTTCTTGATTCCGCGGTATTGTTGGATTGAAGCGGCTTGGACCGACATTACTCGTACGCTTACGAGAGACTGGTTTCATCGCTACGAGTAACCCCGTTGCTCAAAGATGACTGGCAAGTGTCGGTTTCTCCAACTTTAGTTGAATCGGATTTGACCGAGGAGGTCCTTGGATGAGGTTAAATAGCAACTCATATATCTCCGTTGTGGTGTTTGCGTAAGTAAGATGCGATCCTACTAGATACCCGTGGTCACCACGTAAAACATGCAACAACAAAATTAGAGGACGTCTAACTTGTTTTTGCAGGGTATGCTTGTGATGTGATATGGCCAACGATGTGATGTGATATATTGGATGTATGAGATGATCATGTTGTAATAGATAATATCGACTTGCACGTCGATGGTACGGCAACCGGCAGGAGCCATAGGGTTGTCTTTATACTAACGTTTGTGCTTGCAGATGCGTTTACTATTTTGCTAGGATGTAGCTTTAGTAGTAATAGCATGAGTAGCACGACAACCCCGATGGCAACACGTTGATGGAGATCATGGTGTGGCGCCGGTGACAAGAAGATCGTGCCGGTGCTTTGGTGATGGAGATCAAGAAGCACGTGATGATGGCCATATCATGTCACTTATGAATTGCATGTGATGTTAATCCTTTTATGCACCTTATTTTGCTTAGAACGACGGTACCATAATGAGGTGATCTCTCACTAAAATTTCAAGACGAAATTGTGTTCTCCCCGACTGTGCACCGTTGCTATAGTTCGTCGTTTCGAGACACCACGTGGTGATCGGGTGTGATAGACTCAACGTTCACATACAACGGGTGCAAAACAGTTGCGCACGTGGAACACTCGGGTTAAGCTTGACGAGCCTAGCATGTGCAGACATGGCCTCGGAACACATGAGACCGAAAGGTCGATCATGAATCATATAGATGATATAATTAGCATAGGGATGCTTACCACTGAAACTATACTCAACTCACGTGATGATCGGACTTGAGCTAATGTAAGTGGATCATGAACCACTCAAATGACTAGAGAGATGTACTTTTTGAGTGGGAGTTTAGCGAATAATTTGATTAAGTTAAACTCTAATTATCTTGAACATAGTCTAAGTCCATGTTGAATATATTTGTGTTGTAGATCATGGCTCATGCGACAGTCACCCTGAATTTTAATACGTTCCTAGAGAAAGATAAGTTGAAAGATGATGGAAGCAACTTTGTAGACTGGGCTCGTAATCTTAAGCTAATCTTACAAGCTGGGAAGAGGGATTATGTCCTTAATGCTGCGCTAGGAGATGAACCACCCGCTACGGCTGATCAGGATGTTAAGAACGCTTGGTTAGCACGTAAGGAGGACTACTCAATAGTTCAATGTGCAGTCTTGTATGGCTTAGAAACGGGACTTCAACGTCGCTTTGAGCGTCATGGAGCATTTGAGATGTTCCAGGAGTTGAAATCTATCTTTCAGAAGAACGCCCGGATCGAGAGGTATGAGACCTCCGATAAATTCTATGCTTGCAAGATGGAGGAAAACTCGTCTATCAATGAACATGTGCTCAAAATGTCTGGGTACTCAAACCGTCTAGCTGAGCTGGGGATTGAACTCCCGCAAGAGGCTATCACTGACAGAATCCTTCAATCACTGCCGCCAAGCTATAAAGGCTTTGTGTTGAACTACAACATGCAAGGGATGAACAAGTCTCCCGGCGAGTTGTTTGCGATGCTGAAAGTCGCAGAGTCTGAACTCCGTAAAGAGCATCAAGTGTTGATGGTGAATAAGACCACTAGTTTCAAGAGAAACGGCAAAGGCAAGAAGGGTAATTCAAAGAAGAGCGGCAAGCCTATTGCCAATCCGACGAAGAAACCCAAAGCTGGACCTAAGCCTGAAACGGAGTGTTACTATTGCAAGGGTATGGGTCACTGGAAGCGCAATTGCCCCAAGTATCTGGCAGATAAGAAGGCGGCCAAAGAAAAATCAGGTATATTTGATATACATGTTATTGATGTGTACTTAACCGGCTCTCGTAGTAGTGCCTGGGTATTCGATACCGGTTCTGTTGCTCATATTTGCAACTCGAAACAGGAACTGCGGAATAGACGAAGGCTGGCGAAAGATGAAGTGACGATGCGCGTAGGAAATGGTTCCAAGGTTGATGCAATCGCCGTCGGCACAGTTTCACTTCAGTTACCATCAGGATTAGTTATCAACTGAAATCATTGTTATTTAGTGCCTGCGTTGAGCATGAACATTATATCTAGATCTTGTTTATTGCGAGACGGTTACTCTTTTAAGTCAGAGAATAATGGTTGTTCTATTTCTATGAGTAACATCTTTTATGGTCATGCACCCAATGTGAGAGGATTGTTCATATTGAATCTTGATAGCGATACACACATATATAACATTGAGACCAAAAGAATTAGAGTTAACAATGATAGCGCCATGTTTTTGTGGCACTGCCGCTTAGGTCATACTGGTGTAAAGCGCATGAAGAAACTCCATGCTGATGGACTTTTGGAGTCACTTGACTTTGATTCACTTGACACGTGCGAACCATGCCTCATGGGCAAGATGACTAAGACTCCGTTCTCCGGAACAATGGAGCGTGCAAGTGACTTGTTGGAAATCATACATACCGATGTGTGTGGTCCGATGAGCGTGGAGGCACGCGGCGGATATCGTTATTTTCTCACCTTCACTGACGATTTGAGTAGATATGGTTATGTCTACTTGATGAAACACAAGTCTGAAACATTTGAAAGTTCAAGCAATTTCAGAGTGAAGTTGAAAATCATCGTAACAAGAAGATCAAGTTCCTACGGTCTGATCGTGGGGGTGAATATCTGAGTTTCGAGTTTGGTGCTCACTTAAGACAATGTGGAATTGTTTCACAGTTAACACCGCCTTGAACACCACAGCGTAATGGTGTGTCCGAACGTCGGTTTCGTACTTTATTAGAGATGGTGCGATCTATGATGTCTCTTACCAATTTGCCGTTATCGTTTTGGGTTTATGCAATAGAAAGAGCTGCATTCACTTTAAATAGGGCACCATCAAAATCCGTTGAGACGACGCCATATGAACTATGGTATGGCAAAAGGCCAAAGTTGTCGTTTCTTAAAGTTTGGGGATGTGATGCTTATGTCAAAAAGCTTCAGCCTGAAAAGCTGGAACCCAAAGCGGAAAAGTGCGTCTTCATAGGTTACCCAAAGGAGACAGTTGGGTACACCTTCTATCTCAAATCCGAGGGCAAAGTGTTTGTTGCTAAAAACGGAGCTTTTCTCGAGAAGGAGTTTCTCTCGAGAGAATTGAGTGGGAGGAAGATAGAACTTGACGAGGTTGTCGAACCTCTCATCCCTCTGGATGGTGGCGCAGGGCAAGGGAAACCTGTGTCGTTGCGACACCGTTTGAGGAGGAAGTTAATGATGATGATCATGAAACTCCGGTTCAAGTTTCTGTCGAACCACGTAGGTCGACGAGACCACGTGCTGCTCCAGAGTGGTACGGTAATCCCGTCTTATTAATCATGTTGTTGGACAACAATGAACCTACAAATTATGAGGAAGCAATGGTGGGCCCAGATTCCAACAAATGGCTAGAAGCCATGAAGTCCGAGATAGGATCCATGTATGAGAACAAAGTGTGGACTTTGGAGGTACTGCCTGAAGGCCGCTAGGCTATTCAGAACAAATGGATCTTTAAGAGGAAGACGGACGCTGACGGCAATGTTTCACAAGTTCAAGGAGTTGACTACGATGAGACATTCTCACCCGTGGCGATGCTTAAGTCCGTCAGAATCATGTTACCAATAGCTGCATTTTTCGATTATGAAATCTGGCAGATGGATGTCAAAACGACGTACCTTAACGGTTTCCTTAAGGAAGAATTGTATATGATACAACCCGAAGGTTTTGTCGATCCTAAGAATGCTAACAAGGTGTGCAAGCTCCAGCGATCCATTTATGGACTGGTGCAAGCATCTCGGAGTTGGAACAAACATTTTGATGAGGTGATCAAAGCATTTGGGTTTATACAAGTGGTTGGAGAATCTTGTATTTACAAGAAAGTGAGTGGAAGCTCTGTGGCGTTTCTAATATTATATGTGGACGACATATTGCTGATTGGAAACAACGTGGAGGACAAAAGCAATAAGCCTACATCGAGCCAGCGCCAGAACCGACCACCCGCCTCGCATAGAAATCCTCAATCACGAAGCTTGCGATCTTGTAGGATTCCCTAGTGGAAAACCTCGACTCTGAGATTACCCAAAGCATCACCGGAATCCCGATGCACAAGATATTTCGTCAAAGGTAAAACTAATCCAGCAAGGCCGCCCGACGTGTCGACGATCCCGATGGGAGTCGCGTACCTCGTTCTCAGGACACGACGGATGAGCGATGGTTACCACGCCAAACGCCGAGTTGCCCTGGGAAGCGTTAATAAGTTGCTCTGTTTTGGACCAACACTCATGAGTAGCACTGGCCCGGGGGTCTATTAAATTAGTCTGCGGGTGCCGGTGGGTCCCTATGCATTATTATTAGGTTATTACGCAAATGTAGTACCAAAGTTGGGCCTTGCCAGACCAGCTTTAATCTAAAACGAAATATCAAGGGGGTCCCCATAACAACCCCGATCGTGTTAGGAGCGCTCAAATATGGAACATAACACCGGTAGCCGAAACTAAGGGGGCAAAGGTGGAACAAAACACTAGGCTAGAAAGGCCGAGCCTTCCACCTTTTACCAAGTATATAGGTGTTGGAATTATGCCCTAGAGGCAATAATAAATATAGTTGTTATTATAATTCCTGTATCAAGATAATCGTTTATTATCCATGCTATAATTGTATTGAATGAAGACTCATTTACATGTGTGGATACATAGACAAAACACCGTCCCTAGCAAGCCTCTAGTTGGCTAGCCAGTTGATCAAAGATAGTCAGTGTCTTCTGATTATGAACAAGGTGTTGTTGCTTGATAACTGGATCACGTCATTAGGAGAATCACGTGATGGACTAGACCCAAACTAATAGACGTAGCATGTTGATCGTGTCATTTTGTTGCTACTGTTTTCTGCGTGTCAAGTATTTGTTCCTATGACCATGAGATCATATAACTAACTGACACCGGAGGAATACTTTGTGTGTATCAAACGTCACAACGTAACTGGGTGACTATAAAGATGCTCTACAGGTATCTCCGGAGGTGTTAGTTGAGTTAGTATGGATCAAGACTGGGATTTATCACTCCGTGTGACGGAGAGGTATCTCGGGGCCCACTCGGTAATACAACATCACACACAAGCCTTGCAAGTAATGTAACTTAGTGTAAGTTGCGGGATCTTGTATTACGGAATGAGTAAAGAGACTTGCCGGTAAACGAGATTGAAATAGTATGCGGATATTGACGATCGAATCTCGGGCAAGTAACATACCGAAGGACAAAGGGAATGACATACGGGATTATATGAATCCTTGGCACTGAGGTTCAAACGATAAGAGCTTCGTAGAATATGTAGGATCCAATATGGGCATCCAGGTCCCGCTATTGGATATTGACCGAGGAGTCTCTCGGGTCATGTCTACATAGTTCTCGAACCCGCAGGGTCTGCACACTTAAGGTTCGACGTTGTTTTATGCGTATTTGAGTTATATGGTTGGTTACCGAATGTTGTTCGGAGTCCCATATGAGATCACGGACGTCACGAGGGTTTCCGGAATGGTCCGGAAACGAAGATTGATATACAGGATGACCTCATTTGATTACCGGAAGGTTTTCGGAGTTACCGGGAATGTACCGGGAATGACGAATGGGTTCCGGGAGTTCACCGGGGGGGCAACCCACCCCGGGGAAGCCCATAGTCCTTGAGGGTGGCGCACCAGCCCTTAGTGGGCTGGTGGGACAGCCCAAAAGGGGCCCTATGCGCATTGGAAGAAAAATCAAAGAGAAAGAAAAAAAAAGAGGAGGTGGGAAGGGAAGGAAGGACTCCCACCCACCAAACCAAGTCCAACTCGGTTTGGGGGGGGGAGACCTTCCCCCCTTGGCTCGGCCGAACCCCTTGGGGCTCCTTGAGCCCCAAGGCAAGGTCTCCCCTCTCCCACCTATATATACGGAGGTTTTAGGGCTGATTTGAGACGACTTTTCCACGGCAGCCCGACCACATACCTCCACGGTTTTTCCTCTAGATCGCATTTCTGCGGAGCTCGGGCGGAGCCCTGCTGAGACAAGGTCATCACCAACCACCGGAGCGCCGTCACGCTGCCGGAGAACTCTTCTACCTCTCCGTCTCTCTTGCTGGATCAAGAAGGCCGAGATCATCGTCGAGCTGTACGTGTGCTGAACGCGGAGGTGTCGTCCGTTCGGTACTAGATCGTGGGACTGATCGCGGGATTGTTCGCGGGGCGGATCGAGGGACGTGAGGACGTTCCACTACATCAACCGCGTTCACTAACGCTTCTGCTGTACGGTCTACAAGGGTACGTAGACCACTCATCCCCTCTCGTAGATGGACATCACCATGATAGGTCTTCGTGCGCGTAGGAAAATTTTGTTTCCCATGCGACGTTCCCCAACAGTGGCATCATGAGCTAGGTTCATGCGTAGATGTCTTCTCGAGTAGAACACAAAAGTTTTTGTGGGCGGTGATGTGCGTTTTGCTGCCCACCTTAGTCTTTTCTTGATTCCGCGGTATTGTTGGATTGAAGCGGCTTGGACCGACATTACTCGTACGCTTACGAGAGACTGGTTTCATCGCTACGAGTAACCCCGTTGCTCAAAGATGACTGGCAAGTGTCGGTTTCTCCAACTTTAGTTGAATCGGATTTGACCGAGGAGGTCCTTGGATGAGGTTAAATAGCAACTCATATATCTCCGTTGTGGTGTTTGCGTAAGTAAGATGCGATCCTACTAGATACCCGTGATCACCACGTAAAACATGCAACAACAAAATTAGAGGACGTCTAACTTGTTTTTGCAGGGTATGCTTGTGATGTGATATGGCCAACGATGTGATGTGATATATTGGATGTATGAGATGATCATGTTGTAATAGATAATATCGACTTGCACGTCGATGGTATGGCAACCGGCAGGAGCCATAGGGTTGTCTTTATACTAACGTTTGTGCTTGCAGATGCGTTTACTATTTTGCTAGGATGTAGCTTTAGTAGTAATAGCATGAGTAGCACGACAACCCCGATGGCAACACGTTGATGGAGATCATGGTGTGGCGCCGGTGACAAGAAGATCGTGCCGGTGCTTTGGTGATGGAGATCAAGAAGCACGTGATGATGGCCATATCATGTCACTTATGAATTGCATGTGATGTTAATCCTTTTATGCACCTTATTTTGCTTAGAACGACGGTACCATAATGAGGTGATCTCTCACTAAAATTTCAAGACGAAATTGTGTTCTCCCCGACTGTGCACCGTTGCTATAGTTCGTCGTTTCGAGACACCACGTGGTGATCGGGTGTGATAGACTCAACGTTCACATACAACGGGTGCAAAACAGTTGCGCACGTGGAACACTCGGGTTAAGCTTGACGAGCCTAGCATGTGCAGACATGGCCTCGGAACACATGAGACCGAAAGGTCGATCATGAATCATATAGATGATATAATTAGCATAGGGATGCTTACCACTGAAACTATACTCAACTCACGTGATGATCGGACTTGAGCTAATGTAAGTGGATCATGAACCACTCAAATGACTAGAGAGATGTACTTTTTGAGTGGGAGTTTAGCGAATAATTTGATTAAGTTAAACTCTAATTATCTTGAACATAGTCTAAGTCCATGTTGAATATATTTGTGTTGTAGATCATGGCTCATGCGACAGTCACCCTGAATTTTAATACGTTCCTAGAGAAAGATAAGTTGAAAGATGATGGAAGCAACTTTGTAGACTGGGCTCGTAATCTTAAGCTAATCTTACAAGCTGGGAAGAGGGATTATGTCCTTAATGCTGCGCTAGGAGATGAACCACCCGCTACGGCTGATCAGGATGTTAAGAACGCTTGGTTAGCACGTAAGGAGGACTACTCAATAGTTCAATGTGCAGTCTTGTATGGCTTAGAAACGGGACTTCAACGTCGCTTTGAGCGTCATGGAGCATTTGAGATGTTCCAGGAGTTGAAATCTATCTTTCAGAAGAACGCCCGGATCGAGAGGTATGAGACCTCCGATAAATTCTATGCTTGCAAGATGGAGGAAAACTCGTCTATCAATGAACATGTGCTCAAAATGTCTGGGTACTCAAACCGTCTAGCTGAGCTGGGGATTGAACTCCCGCAAGAGGCTATCACTGACAGAATCCTTCAATCACTGCCGCCAAGCTATAAAGGCTTTGTGTTGAACTACAACATGCAAGGGATGAACAAGTCTCCCGGCGAGTTGTTTGCGATGCTGAAAGTCGCAGAGTCTGAACTCCGTAAAGAGCATCAAGTGTTGATGGTGAATAAGACCACTAGTTTCAAGAGAAACGGCAAAGGCAAGAAGGGTAATTCAAAGAAGAGCGGCAAGCCTATTGCCAATCCGACGAAGAAACCCAAAGCTGGACCTAAGCCTGAAACGGAGTGTTACTATTGCAAGGGTATGGGTCACTGGAAGCGCAATTGCCCCAAGTATCTGGCAGATAAGAAGGCGGCCAAAGAAAAATCAGGTATATTTGATATACATGTTATTGATGTGTACTTAACCGGCTCTCGTAGTAGTGCCTGGGTATTCGATACCGGTTCTGTTGCTCATATTTGCAACTCGAAACAGGAACTGCGGAATAGACGAAGGCTGGCGAAAGATGAAGTGACGATGCGCGTAGGAAATGGTTCCAAGGTTGATGCAATCGCCGTCGGCACAGTTTCACTTCAGTTACCATCAGGATTAGTTATCAACTGAAATCATTGTTATTTAGTGCCTGCGTTGAGCATGAACATTATATCTAGATCTTGTTTATTGCGAGACGGTTACTCTTTTAAGTCAGAGAATAATGGTTGTTCTATTTCTATGAGTAACATCTTTTATGGTCATGCACCCAATGTGAGAGGATTGTTCATATTGAATCTTGATAGCGATACACACATATATAACATTGAGACCAAAAGAATTAGAGTTAACAATGATAGCGCCATGTTTTTGTGGCACTGCCGCTTAGGTCATACTGGTGTAAAGCGCATGAAGAAACTCCATGCTGATGGACTTTTGGAGTCACTTGACTTTGATTCACTTGACACGTGCGAACCATGCCTCATGGGCAAGATGACTAAGACTCCGTTCTCCGGAACAATGGAGCGTGCAAGTGACTTGTTGGAAATCATACATACCGATGTGTGTGGTCCGATGAGCGTGGAGGCACGCGGCGGATATCGTTATTTTCTCACCTTCACTGACGATTTGAGTAGATATGGTTATGTCTACTTGATGAAACACAAGTCTGAAACATTTGAAAGTTCAAGCAATTTCAGAGTGAAGTTGAAAATCATCGTAACAAGAAGACCAAGTTCCTACGGTCTGATCGTGGGGGTGAATATCTGAGTTTCGAGTTTGGTGCTCACTTAAGACAATGTGGAATTGTTTCACAGTTAACACCGCCTTGAACACCACAGCGTAATGGTGTGTCCGAACGTCGGTTTCGTACTTTATTAGAGATGGTGCGATCTATGATGTCTCTTACCAATTTGCCGTTATCGTTTTGGGTTTATGCAATAGAAACAGCTGCATTCACTTTAAATAGGGCACCATCAAAATCCGTTGAGACGACGCCATATGAACTATGGTATGGCAAAAGGCCAAAGTTGTCGTTTCTTAAAGTTTGGGGATGTGATGCTTATGTCAAAAAGCTTCAGCCTGAAAAGCTGGAACCCAAAGCGGAAAAGTGCGTCTTCATAGGTTACCCAAAGGAGACAGTTGGGTACACCTTCTATCTCAAATCCGAGGGCAAAGTGTTTGTTGCTAAAAACGGAGCTTTTCTCGAGAAGGAGTTTCTCTCGAGAGAATTGAGTGGGAGGAAGATAGAACTTGACGAGGTTGTCGAACCTCTCATCCCTCTGGATGGTGGCGCAGGGCAAGGGAAACCTGTGTCGTTGCGACACCGTTTGAGGAGGAAGTTAATGATGATGATCATGAAACTCCGGTTCAAGTTTCTGTCGAACCACGTAGGTCGACGAGACCACGTGCTGCTCCAGAGTGGTACGGTAATCCCGTCTTATTAATCATGTTGTTGGACAACAATGAACCTACAAATTATGAGGAAGCAATGGTGGGCCCAGATTCCAACAAATGGCTAGAAGCCATGAAGTCCGAGATAGGATCCATGTATGAGAACAAAGTGTGGACTTTGGAGGTACTGCCTGAAGGCCGCTAGGCTATTCAGAACAAATGGATCTTTAAGAGGAAGACGGACGCTGACGGCAATGTGACCGTTTATAAAGCTCGACTTATGGCAAAGGGTTTTTCACAAGTTCAAGGAGTTGACTACGATGAGACATTCTCACCTGTGGCGATGCTTAAGTCCGTCAGAATCATGTTACCAATAGCTGCATTTTTCGATTATGAAATCTGGCAGATGGATGTCAAAACGACGTACCTTAACGGTTTCCTTAAGGAAGAATTGTATATGATACAACCCGAAGGTTTTGTCGATCCTAAGAATGCTAACAAGGTGTGCAAGCTCCAGCGATCCATTTATGGACTGGTGCAAGCATCTCGGAGTTGGAACAAACGTTTTGATGAGGTGATCAAAGCATTTGGGTTTATACAAGTGGTTGGAGAATCTTGTATTTACAAGAAAGTGAGTGGGAGCTCTGTGGCGTTTCTAATATTATATGTGGACGACATATTGCTGATTGGAAACAACGTGGAGTTTTTGGAGAGCATAAAGGATTACTTGAATAAAAGTTTCTCTATGAAAGACCTAGGAGAAGCTGCTTACATTCTAGGCATTAAGATCTATAGGGATAGATCAAAACGCCTGATAGGACTTTCACAAAGCACATACCTTGACAAAGTTTTGAAGAGGTTCAAAATGGAACAGTCCAAGAAGGGGTTCTTGCCAGTTTGACAAGGTACGAGATTGAGTAAGACTCAGTGCCCAGCAACTGATGAAGATAGAGAGCATATGCGCTCCGTTCTCTATGCTTCAGCCATAGGTTCTATCATGTATGCGATGCTGTGCACTAGACCGGACGTTAGCCTGGCCATAAGTATGGCAGGTAGGTTCCAGAGTAATCCAGGAGTGGATCACTGGACAGCGGTCAAGAATATCCTGAAGTACCTGAAAAGGACTAAGGAGATGTTTCTCGTGTATGGAGGTGACGAAGAGCTCGCCGTAAAAGGTTACGTCGATGCAAGCTTTGACACAGATCCGGACGACTCTAAGTCGCAAACCGGATACGTATTTATTCTTAATGGGGGTGCGGTAAGCTGGTGCAGTTCCAAGCAAAGCATCGTAGCAGATTCTACATGTGAAGCGGAGTACATGGCTGCCTCGGAGGCGGCTAAGGAGGGTGTCTGGATGAAGCAGTTCATGACGGATCTTGGAGTGGTGCCAAGCGCACTGAATCCAATAACCTTGTTCTGTGACAACACGGGTGCCATTGCCTTAGCAAAGGAACCACGGTTTCACAAGAAGTCCAGACACATCAAACGATGCTTCAACCTCATCCGCGACTACGTCGAAGGAGAGGACGTAAATATATGCAAAGTGCACACGGATCTGAATGTAGCAGACGCGTTGACTAAGCCTCTTCCACGGCCAAAGCATGATCAACACCAGAACTGTATGGGTGTTAGATTTATTACAATGTAATTCGCATGATGATGTGAGGGCTAGATTATTTACTCTAGTGCAAGTGGGAGACTGTTGGAATTATGCCCTAGAGGCAATAATAAATATAGTTGTTATTATAATTCCTGTATCAAGATAATCGTTTATTATCCATGCTATAATTGTATTGAATGAAGACTCATTTACATGTGTGGATACATAGACAAAACACTGTCCCTAGCAAGCCTCTAGTTGGCTAGCCAGTTGATCAAAGATAGTCGGTGTCTTCTGATTAAGAACAAGGTGTTGTTGCTTCATAACTGGATCACGTCATTAGGAGAATCACGTGATGGACTAGACCCAAACTAATAGACGTAGCATGTTGATCGTGTCATTTTGTTGCTACTGTTTTCTGCGTGTCAAGTATTTGTTCCTATGACCATGAGATCATATAACTCACTGACACCGGAGGAATACTTTGTGTGTATCAAACGTCGCAACGTAACTGGGTGACTATAAAGATGCTCTACAGGTATCTTCGAAGGTGTTAGTTGAGTTAGTATGGATCAAGACTGGGATTTGTCACTCCGTGTGACGGAGAGGTATCTCGGGGCCCACTCGGTAATACAACATCACACACAAGCCTTGCAAGCAATGTAACTTAGTGTAAGTTGCGGGATCTTGTATTACGGAACGAGTAAAGAGACTTGCCGGTAAACGAGATTGAAATAGGTATGCGGATACTGACGATCGAATCTCGGGCAAGTAACATACCGAAGGACAAAGGGAATGACATACGGGATTATATGAATCCTTGGCAGTGAGGTTCAAACGATAAGATCTTCGTAGAATATGTAGGATCCAATATGGGCATA
This sequence comes from Hordeum vulgare subsp. vulgare, assembly GCF_904849725.1. NCBI lineage: Eukaryota > Viridiplantae > Streptophyta > Magnoliopsida > Poales > Poaceae > Hordeum > Hordeum vulgare. Next base: position 3,792,541 of record NC_058524.1, read on the forward strand.
CAGGTCCCGCTATTGGATATTGACCGAGGAGTATCTCGGGTCATGTCTACATAGTTCTCGAACCCGCAGGGTCTGCACACTTAAGGTACGACGTTGTTTTATGCGTATTTGAGTTATATGGTTGGTTACCGAATGTTGTTCGGAGTCCCGGATGAGATCATGGACATCACGAGGGTTTCCGGAATGGTCCGGAAACGAAGATTGATATATAGGATGACCTCATTTGATTACCGGAAGGTTTTCGGAATTACCGGGAATGTACCGGGAATGACGAATGGGTTCCGGGAGTTCACCGGGGGGGGCAACCCACCGCGGGGAAGCCCATAGGCCTTGAGGGTGGCGCACCAGCCCTTAGTGGGCTGGTGGGACAGCCCAAAAGGGGCCCTATGCGCGTTGGAAGAAAAATCAAAGAGAAAGAAAAAAAAGAGGAGGTGGGAAGGGAAGGAAGGACTCCCACCCACCAAACCAAGTCCAACTCGGTTTGGGGGGAGAGACCTTCCCCCTTGGCTCGGCCGAACCCCTTGGGGCTGCTTGAGCCCCAAGGCAAGGTCTCCCCTCTCCCACCTATATATACGGAGGTTTTAGGGCTGATTTGAGACGACTTTTCCACGGCAGCCCAACCACATACCTCCACGGTTTTTCCTCTAGATCGCGTTTCTGCGGAGCTCGGGCGGAGCCCTGCTGAGACAAGGTCATCACCAACCTCCGGAGCGCCGTCATGCTGCCGGAGAACTCTTCTACCTCTTCGTCTCTCTTGCTGGATCAAGAAGGCCGAGATCATCGTCGAGCTGTACGTGTGTTGAACGCGGAGGTGTCGTCCGTTCGGTACTAGATCGTGGGACTGATCGCGGGATTGTTCGCGGGGCGGATCGAGGGACGTGAGGACGTTCCACTACATCAACCGCGTTCACTAACGCTTCTGCTGTACGGTCTACAAGGGTACGTAGATCACTCATCCCCTCTCGTAGATGGACATCACCATGATAGGTCTTCGTGCGCGTAGGAAAATTTTGTTTCCCATGCGACGTGCCCCAACAATAGGTGCATTTAATTAAATAGCATTTAATATGGTGATATAACAAGGAACCCATGCTTTCACATGGAAGCAATGCACCTGCAACTAGCAACGCTAACAACAGGGTTAAGCAAGCAGTAACATAGCCAATCAGTGGTTTGCTAGGTTGAACAGGTTGAGGGTTTCATGGCATTGTTGAGAGGCTGATATTTAGCATGTGGTAGGCAACGAGACATAAACGGTAGAAACGGTGAAACTAGCATGGCAATGATAGTAACGGTATCTGGGGAAATGGTCATCTTACCTGAGGTCCCGCTTGGAAGAAGAATGCCTCCGTGAAGCAGATGAACCGACGTAGTCGAACGGGTCCTCACAATCCGGCACGCTGCGGAACTCTATCGAGACGAAGCAAACCGGAAACAAAAATCAACACACGGAATTCACCACATGATGCACAACAAAAATGATGCAAGAGCAGTTGAAAACATGCAAGTCACGGCATGACAAATCACACAATCAAACACTACACATTAAGTGAAGTTCAATATGCAACGAGTTGCATATTGACGAAACTCCACGTTAATTATTTAGTTATATCCCGATTAGGTACACGACAATATTGAATGTGGTTAAACATGGCAAGAGGTGAAGCGTAATTAATCTACCTATCTAGGCATTTTAAATGAGGTCGGAAATGACATATAGCACCTCCGAGGCGACCTCACATGTTAATTTACAATTCTGTCCAGATCTGAACTAACACGTTTAATTAGTTGTTAAACAGCAAAACAAACAGGTTCACGTGATTCTACGCGTCAATGCAAGCAATCTACACGTAGAGAACATCTCCAACGGAGCTACGGATCAAAACATACAAGCACCGTAAGATATGATGGCATGAATGTAATATGTGTGCAACAATGATCACGAGCACTTCAAAACATATAACCAGCAAGAGAAAATGAAACTATACGAGATTCTAAGCAAGTTTCATATAGGACACGATCAAAACGGAGCTACGGATCAAAAGCTACGAGCAAAACAAGAAATCACTATAATCTGCCAAAATCAGCCACATAGCATTTTCTACACCCCACAACTACGGGCTACACAACTCCGATAAACTCAAGCAAGGCATGGCACGAAAGAGGGCAAGACGCACTACTACAAACAACTAACAACAACTATCATGGCAGCAAGGAGCACTAGGAAAAGAAGACACAAAATGACATCCCACACACTATTTCAGACTTAGTGAAAATTACACCTCATGAAAGTTCAGTTTTCGATCTGAAGCAATATTGACAGCAGCAAAACCATAAGCTACAGGTCTCCAAATGGCATGAAAATTCACTGCATGCTAGAGAAACACAAGGTTTACAACTTACTCCATTGCACCTTCCTCAAAAGATCTACAGATCAAAAGGTAGAAGCAAGACAAGACAGCAACAAAATATAACAGATTCCAGACTTAGTAATATTTCAGCACCTCCAAATCAGCACTATTTCTAGCAACTTGAGAGCAAGCAAACAACACCTAAACATGCATTTCTATTGCAACCAAAAATACCAGGGGCTAAACAAAACATCCAAGATCAACTCTCTAGTTGACAACTCCGTCAAACGAAGCACGGAATAAATCCTACGAAAATGACAAGAGGGCAACATGGCAAAATATCGCGCGAACTAACTTGCTCTAATGCTAAAACTAATTGCACAGAAAAATCCATGGGATTTTTATACCCCGGAAACATATAAAATATGTGGGGTTGCACAAAAAAATAAAGCCACACATAAATGCGGGAAAATAACCTATATACGAGAAAATAAACTAGCGGCAAATACCTACACGTAAAAATATAAATGACCGCTCTAAAATACATGGAAAATTAGTTCCTAGAACATGGGCATTTATACTACGGCATTCGAGCAAACCGGACTTGCGCGAAAATTAAATACAGGACGTATCCTATTAAAACAGCACGTTATTCTAGGCATACGGCACGCTAAATGTCGTCAAACATTTGTGCAAGTTTTAAAAACGGATTCTATGCGAGAAACTACATGAAAACCATATATTACTCGCTTCGTTCTGACTTACGGATAATAAACTACGGGCATTCGAATATACGTTATTTTTCTGAAATTAGTTATAAAATTCCGAAAAATCCCTAAAAGAAAAAAATAACTATCGGGCCTATACTATTTACTAATGGGCTACAGAGCATGGGCGTAACATAAAAAAAATGCACGCGGGCGAGGGCTCTCACCTCGGCCACTTGGGCCGGCCTGGAGAGAGGGGGCAACCGACCTGGAGGGTGCTGGGCCGAAGGCCTCGAGGCGGACCAGGGGCGAGGCGAGGCCGGCCTGGGGGTGAAGCAGATGGGCCGACGCGGGGCGGTCTGGGCCGCAGCGGCTGGTGGCGATAGCGCCACGCATGGCCAGGCGTTGGCGATGCGATCCGGTCAACGCGGGCAGAGCGAGCGCCTGCGCCTCCCGATCCGATCGAGGCCACGGCTCGCCGCGACGGGACTCGTCGGCGGGGCTGCAGGCGGCCGGGGGTGTCGAGGTAGCGGCGGGATCCGACGGGATCCGACCCGTGGAGGCGGCAGGAGGAAGATCCGGCGGCGGCAGAGCTCGAGGTCGGGCATGGGAGCTCGCAGCGGCGCGGGCATGGCAGAGGACGTGCGGGTCTCCGGCGAGCAGCGGGGATGCGGCGGCGAGGTGTTGCGCTCGGCTCTCCGGCGAGCTGCTGCCGGCAGCGGGGCATGAGGACCTTGGGGCGACGTGGCAGGGGGGTGGCGGCTCACCACCAGGGGCACGGGAGCACGGGGGTTGCGGGAGGAACGGGCGAGGCGGCGGCGGTTCGGGCCTGGCGGGCCCCAGATGGGCTCGTGCGGGCCGGCCGCTGGGGGGGAGGAGGTGCTGCGGGGAGAGGAGGGAGACCAGGTGGCGGCGGCTGGGTTGGTGGGCGCAGAAATCGAGGCAGCCACTAGGGTTTCCCTAGAATGGCAGGGGGCTTCTATTTATAGGAAGGGGCTAGGTTAGGGGGTATTTGGGGGTTTTTCGACCCTCCGATCGCGATCGTGCGGTCGGATTCGGACGATTCCGCACGCAGGAATGGGTATGTGACCGTGCAGGGTGGTTTACCGGAGACGAGACGGAGAACGGGCGGCGCGGCAACGAATTTTAAAACTCCGACAAACGTCCGACGGTAGACCGAATACGGTGCCGCTACGGTCGACCGTTCGGGTACCAGACGGACTCCGATCGCGACGAAATTCGACAGGCGGCCTAGCTATATTAAAATAAGACTGCACGTCAAATCTCAACCCGATCAAAGAAAGTTTTACGCACACTTTTAAAACAGGGTTTGACGATGCCGCGGGCGCGTGCGAGTGCGGTCGGACTCAGAACGGACAACGACGGATACCGGCAACTACTAACGGATGTAAGTTTTGAAAAAGGGCGGCAACGGAGACGCCGATGCAATGTTGATGATGCGCATGATGCGATGATGATGCGACAAATAAAAATAGACACACGAAGAAAACGGAAAGAGAGGGGAATCTTCTGGAACGTCGGCATCGGGCTGTCACAGAGGAGTAGCCGTGCGCGCGAGCGTCTGTCTCGTGTCCGCGCCGATGCAAATCCGTCCAAAATTGTGTCGGGAATGGGTCGCCAAACAGCCCGTCCGTTTAGGTCGGCGCGTTAGGCCGACTTTTGTGTCCACGCCGACCTAAACGGATGATGACGGACGAAATGGATCGTCACATTGAAGTTGCTCTTAGGCCCAGGCAACTAGTTAGTGAAACAATCCTGGAGCAAATCATAAAACAACATGTAAAGCGGGAAAAATTATCCAAATCCCTCACTACACCTTCAACGAGTCGATGTTAAACACCGTCATCAAGAAGAAAAAATGGGGAGCGCTGGAAGGACAAGGAGGACAGTGATGGCCACGACTTTTGGGGGGAATCAAAACGGGTTTCAGCAGTATCTCGAGCTGAGAACCAAAACCGATATTTCATTTATCATTGTTTTATATCGTCTAGGCTTGTACTTTGACTTGTATTTTTTTATAATTTATATAAAACAGGATGAGAACATGTTTGATGGATGCCCACAAAAAATTGCGTAGCACAGGCCACGGAAACAAAGTCTGGCCTCGGCTCCCCGGACAGAGATCAGTTGACATGCACGTTTGCATGTCACCGTGTGACTTACGGCCTAAATTCAAATTTAAACATTGCGAAAAAATCCGAAAAAAAATCATGCATGTTCACATCACATATTAAGATAACTCTTACAAAATTCAGATCAAAATTCGAAACATACACCGAGAAACAAAAAAAAAGAAACTCAGATATAAATAGTCTACACAGAATCATTGTGACTATTCATGACAGATTTCTCTTTTTTTTTTCTCACATGTAGGTTTCGCGAACCACAACCACAAAGATCAAGATATTTTCGTCACCAACAATAATTGACTCCTTGTACTAGTCTTCCAGTCGAGCAGGATTTGGGTGTCCATGCGGCCGACTCGATCAGATCTATTTTGCCTTCCACTTTCCTCTCTCTCAGATCTATCGACCCCCCATTGGTGTTGACTTGATGGCGGCTGCGAGGAAGGTGATTATAGCTGAGAATTCTTGCTGATTTGTACTTGTTGCATGCCCTCTAGATGCTGATTTGCAGGCCTTGGCTGCTCATCTCGTTCTGTTCTCTAAGGAAGATTTGCAGACTTTGCTCATCTCGTTTTGTTCTCTGACGATTGCAGAAGATCGTGGTGAAGGTTGAGCTGAAAGACGACAGCCAGTGCAGGAAGGCGCTCAAAGCACTCTCTGCTCTCCGCGGTACTACTATAACTTCTATTCATTGAAGTTTTATTTGATTCCGTTTCTGACGTGCACAACAACGGGCCTCAGGCATCCATGTGATTTCTGCTAACCCGAGGCATGGGAACATCACGGTCGTCGGCGAGGTTAACCCCGAGGATGTCCTGGCCAGGCTGCAAAAGAAGTTGTTTCCAAACGCTCAGATCGTCGCCGTCGGGCCCGTCATGGAGACGAACGAAGTTACATTCGAGTTCGTGAACCGCATCACAAACAATTTCTCCGAGGAGCGAATAATTGGTCGTGGTGGCCACGGAGTAGTTTTCAAGGTACTGCACGATTACTACTAGCATCTTTTGCTTTCTAGGAGTACTCCCTCCGTCCAAAAAAAAAAACTCAAATTTAGCAGTATAGCTTACAAAAGTTGATACATTTATTTTAACAATTAAGACGGAGGAAGCACATATAAAACTCATAATACAAACAGGAAATGAAAATAGATTATTGTTCCTCATCTTTGACGATATTCGTCTTAAAACATATACTCCTCTTCCAGCCACAGGACTACAGAAACTATTCTTAGAGCAGCTGACGGTTGTTGGACTAAATCCAACAAAAAACACGACCGTCAGCTGCTATCCTTAGAGCATTAGGGTGTGTACAATGGTTAATAAGGTAGTATTATTTTTAGTTTTGCATGTACTTTAAAAATGGTAAAAAATATTTATAATGGACCATCTCTTAGTTTTATCTTGTATAACTAGTTATTTTTAAAAATATGGTAAGACATATTGTGTTAAGAGATCATCTCTTGTCTTCTCTTACATAAGAGAAGGCAAACCTTTTTTATGAGTTCTCTCTTCTCCATCTCATCATTTATCCTATGTGGCACATCTAAGATATCACCATTGTACATACCCTTAGGACGCCCAAAACCCAAGTCAAACATCCGGACTAGACGAATGTCCCAAACGGGCCTCAAACATCCTAGTTGATCGCCTGATCGACATTCCACATATCTAGCCCAAAATTGATGCGGATGTGGATGTCCCAAACAGGTCTCAAACGTCTTAGCTGATCGACATTCCGCATATCTAGCCCAAAATTGATGCGGATGTGGATGTTCCAAACAGGTCTCAAACGTCTTAGCTGATCGATGTTCCGCATATCTAGCCCAAAATTGATGCGGATGTGGATGTCCCAAACAGGTCTCAAACGTCTTAGCTGATCGATGTTCCGCATATCTAGCCCAAAATTGATGCGGATGTGGATGTCCCAAACAGGTCTCAAACGTCTTAGCTGATCGACATTCCGCATATCTAGCCCAAAATTGATGCGGATGTGGATGTCCCAAACAGGTCTCAAACGTCTTAGCTGATCGACATTCCGCATATCTAGCCCAAAATTGATGCGGATGTGGATGTCCCAAACAGGTCTCAAACGTCTTAGCTGATCGACATTCCGCATATCTAGCCCAAAATTGATGCGGATGTGGATGTCCCAAACAGGTCTCAAACGTCTTAGCTGATGCGGATGTGGATGTCTCAAACAGGTCTCAAACGTCTTAGCTGATCGACATTCCGCATATCTAACCCAAAAATGATGCGGATGTGGATGTCCCAAACAGGTCTCAAACGTCTTAGCTGATCGACATTTCGCATATCTAGCCCAAAAATGATGCGGATGTGGGGTGTCAAGGCCCCTTGGGGCGCGCACAGTATGTCAGACCCGACCCATGCTGGTCCACCCGACTGCATATATTTTCGCCCCCATTTCCTTCCCGGACCAAACCAAAGCCACTCCACATAACCCCCTGCTCTCCACTTCGTCATCCAAGCTCCTATTCGGTGACTTGCAGCCTTCTTCGGTATGACGGGCAGGAAACCTGACTCCAACTAGTCCGGGTCCGTCAACTGGGGTGTCATCTCGTACTGGTTGGAGGAGGCGATGACTGTTCGCCTTGCACTCCGCCACTCCCGGGAGGACAACGCCCACCAGACGACAAGATCTGTACGACGCGACTCCATAGCATCGTTGCATCAAGTGCTCGGATCCTCCGAGGCTGGATCATCACGGTCACGGGATCCTTCAAATCACCCCTACCCATTACAGGTCTGACGGAGTATGAGTCCCATCGGGACCGGTGTGTCCGCCGTGGGAAGGAGAGGATGAGGGGGGCTGAGGCCCGCCTCACTGCCCACATGACGGAGGCGGAGGCGGCTGATGAGGTGGTGCAGGTGGCCGCAGAGGAGAAAGCCATCCGCGCACGCATAGATAGAAGCGGCACCAGGGGAACACGCACGCCCTTGCCTGATAGGAGAATCGGGTGATCCATGCCATGGCCGGACTGCCACCCAAGGAGGAGAAGGAGGACAACAACGGGTTGGACAGCTCCCGCGAGGAGAAGATCTTGCTCAATCGTACGTGCCTCCGACTAGTACTTCCGTGACAAGGATTAAAATGGCGACCGAAAGGGCAAGGGCAGCCCGTTGATCTTGTCCACCATAGCCAAACATGATAAATTTTGATAGTTCGTTGGCATGTTGTACGTAGTAACAGTCAATGTATACAGTGTATCATCATAGTTGCATGGGTTTGTATGGATTTAAGGTATGCTAATTAAAGAATTCTGGTGTGAGAAGAAATATTTGAGGCTTGATCGGACAATGCCCGCGGACGTGTCCGACGCGTCCTCAGACATTTGAGGGGCTGAATTAGCCCATCGCGGCGGCTTCGCCTGCTAAAAGTTTCAGCTGAAATCTGTAGCAACAGTTCTGGCCAATGGCTAGTATTTAGCGAAAATCAGGGAAAACACTAAATGAGGTAAAACGTTTCGAAATTACTTTATGTTGTAATTTAAATAAAATAAAATTAGATGGCTGTAACTCAGCTTGACCGAAACATGAAACGATCATCATTGAGTTCAGCTGTGTCTAGGATCCTAATCAAGTATTTCTCTCTAAAGTTGCCATATCTGCATCCAAGACCCAACTTCCACAGAACAATCTTTGTGATGAAGGTTGTCAGGCACCCCATATGCTCTGGCCCATATAGAGATAAGTTTATAAAAGGCAGCAAACTGGTGATTACTTAGCAATCTACTCCCTCCGTTCCTAAATATAAGACCTTTTAGAGATTATACTATAAACTACATACGGATGTACATAGACATATTTTAGAGTATAGATTCACTCATTTTGCTTCGTATGTAGTCTTCTAGTGAAATTCCTAAAAGGTCTTATATTTTGGAATGGAGGGAGTATATCACAGTACTTCTTCCTTTCAATCTAAAGGGATAATCATTCATCTCTTCAAGCTTATAAGTCTATGCAAACTTGATCATGAAAGATGTGTCCATTACCTCAGCAAGTCATTCACGTTCTCATGGAACAGTCACCTAAAAGCATTTGTAAAGGGCTCACCAGTGATTTCTCCATCCAGAAAAGACACTAAACTCCACACCTGGTTGTGCCACCATCAATTGTAATCTATCTCTGCAGAACATCCAACCAACTTAGCAACTGGACTAGCTTTTTTTTTAGAAAACGAGTTTTAGCCCCAGCCTCCGCATCTAGACTGGACTAGCTCTTGTTAGCATTGAACACTTATCTGACACATCCGTACGTGCTTTGCAATATGGGTGATACATAATAGTACCTCCTTGCAGTCCTTTACCAGGCGCCCTGGTAACAAGCATATTGTAACATCCTGCAGCACCGTACCTTTACAGCAACCCAACGGAGCCGATCTAATAACGGAGCCGATCTAAATGGACGACGATTTTATCCGTTTGTTGTTCGTTTCGGCTGGTTAGGCGGACACGAACATTCATTTCCATGTTTGAATCGACGCATGCGCTCAACGCTGGTCCGATTAATTTTGACGATGCGAGAAAAAAAATGCATGCATATTTGAAATAAAAACAACACTAATTAAACATTAAAGCCGGTCATAAAGGCCGACGAGAGTCCACGCGTCCACATTTGCATTCAAGAAAATTAAAAACAAACTAAACTACGAGGCGCGCGTTGCCCTAGGCGTCGTCGTCGTCGTCCTCGGGGTCCGTGAGGTCGATGAGCGTCGCCGGAGGGCCGGCCCAGGGGAACGCCGTGTTCCAGAGGGCGTTCATGTCGGACACGGGCTGTGCCGCCACGGCCTCGCGCCCCTTCTCCTCGGCTTCGCGCTGCTTCTCCTCAGCGTCGTGCTCGAGCATCTCGAGGTACTCACCATAGCGGCGCTCCTCGGCCAGGCGTCGCTGGCGCCAATGTTCGAGGTACGCCGGCGCAGGCCCAACCCAGACCGGTGGTGAGCTGACCCACTCGTGCACTACTCCCGTCCAGGAGTAGCGCTCGATCAGCTCCAGCTCCGGCTCGGCGTTGACAGGGGACAGCGGGGTAACTGGTGGCAGGACGAAGTCGCCCGCAGTGGAGAAGGCCATGTCTTGCGCCATGACCACCTCGTACGCCGCCTCCTCTTGCTCGGCCGCCGCCGCCCTGCGCCGCTCGTCCTCCTCGCTCTCCCGGTAGACCGCCGCAAGTTCCTCCTGGTAGGCATCCTCCGCCGCATGGTCTTCCTCGCGGACGATGAGCGGGGGCGGTGGCACGGTGCAGTCGACTTCGCGAACTCCGCGTCGCCTCGCCTCCTTTGGCTCGAAGGCGAACCACCTAGCCCAGTTGGGCGAGTCGATTGCGTAGGCGGGGTCGCAGCGCTGCTCCGGCGTCAGGAGCGCCCGTCGGCGCCGCACCTCCTCCGTGTGAGCCCTAGCCGACCCCGGCGCCGCCGGCACTGGGATCCTCTCCGTATCTAGGTGCCAGTCGTGCGGCGGGGTGGCGTCGGGTACGGGAGAGGCACGCGGTGCTGCCAGTGCCACTCCGCCTGGTGCAGTAGCACGTTGATGCGCTGCCTCGGCCGGTGAGCTGGCGCCGGCGGAGGCGGGAGGAACTCCGAGGGAAAAGGACTGGCGGGGGACTTGCTCTTGGCCTTGCTCCTGCCGGCGCCGGAGAAGAGCACCATCTGGCACGGCTGGGGTGGCTAGGGTTTGCCGACGACGGGGAAACGAGTGTGGCTAGATGGGGACGGGGCTAACGGATGAGGACGGCCCCGCCGCACGGTCGGCTTAAAAAAGGACGACCACCATCGCTGACGCGTGGGCCCGAGGTCATAAATTAAGGTGACCACATAGGCCGCGGGCAGTTGGACGACTGCCAAGTGGGAAGCAGCGGACACCGAGAAGGCGCGCCTGGTGTCCGTTCCGCGTCCGCGTCAACGCATTTAGGACGCAAATTTGGGCCGCAAATGCGTCGACGCGAAGCAGACTCGATTTGTGTTTGGGTCGGCGCATTAGGCCTCCTCTTTTGTTCGCGCCAATCCAAACAAACGACGACGGACGAAATGGGTTGCCCCAGTAAGGTTGCTCTTAGTTCCACTAAATTCGGTTAGATCTCTAACCACACCATTACTGTTACCTGCACCTCTAGGCGCGCGCCGCTACCCTCGATTGAACTTGAGACAGAGGTGCCTGATCACCCGCACGAAAACTTCCTGATGAATCTGAATTCTATCCCAATGCCTGCCTCATGCCCTGTGCATGAGCATCACAACCAATCTGACCCCCTACCCCCAGCAAACTGAGGTTGTTGCTGATGGTGCCACGCGGGCGGGACGGAGGAGCCATACCTGGGTGTGGGAAACACGGCTTCTGAACGAAGCTTTGCCAGTACCCCTGCTCCTGGTATGGCTGCTCTGCCTTTCCGGCCCCCTTCCACCTTGTTCATTATAGTTTCAACGGGAGCAGCAACAACCTCTGTCAACGGAAGCTGCTCTGAATCGACGGCAACGCTGCACTGCTCCTCGTCACCGCACTCATAGAACAACCTCTGTCGGACTCTGCAATCGTCGCCTCCACCGCTAGGGTCGCCATCGCCGGGCGGGACGCGGAGACGGCCGCCACGGCACCTGTCGCCTCCGTTGCTAGGGTCGCCGTCGCCGGGCGGGACGCAGAGACGGCCGCCACCGCACCTGTCGCCTCCGTTGCTAGGGTCGTCGTCGCCGGGCGGGACGCGGAGACGGCCGCCACCGCACCTGTCGCCTCCGTTGCTAGGGTCGTCGTCGCCGGGCGGGACGCGGAGACGGCCGCCACCGCACCTGTCGCCTCCGTTGCTAGGGTAGATGGCCGCCATCACCGCCGCCGCTTCCTCCGCTAGGCTAGAAACCTGGCCGACATCCATTTTTTATGAAACGAAGGCAAAAAGCTTTGCCTCATCTCATTAATTAAGAAGAAGAGAATTATTCGGTTGATTAACGGAAAACAGAACGAAAACCGTTACAATCACGTCTACACAGGACACATAAGACGACCTTGTAACCTACATAAGAACGCACATACGTCGCCGAGGAAAGAACACCGTCGAGGCTGCAACCCGGTGTCATAACCATCACGCCTACACAAGGAAGATTCCGACTCCACCATCGACGACCATCAGTATAGCCCTCACCACAAGCAAAAGCCGAGGCCCACGACGGCCATTACCAAACAGTCAACCGCACGCGCCAACTACCAAACAGTTCCGACTCTGTCGACAAACATTGCAGGACAAAAGCACTAAGCCTGCATCGAGCCAGCGCCAGAATCGACCACCCGCCTCGCATCATCGTCGCCGCAAGGGCTCCTCCTCAGCAGCTCCGACTCCAGAAAGATAAAAGTGAGGCACGGCCACCCCTCGAACATGCCAGATGAGACCGACTACCAAAACTCAGGAGCAAACGAACTCCACTCGAAGCCGCCATCGTTACCACACAAGAAGTCACGGCAACCATCCGCACCGCCAGTCGGGCACCTGCCGACCACGATGTTGTGCGTGTCTAGCTTCGAAAAAGCACGAGGGAGACCGATGACACTCAAGGTAAAGCCTCCAAGGGGGTAGCGATGTGGGAGAACGACGCCACACCCATAGATTAAGAACAAAAACCAAAACTGAAAAAGAAAACAGCCGCCGCCATCTTCTACATGGCCCAGGCGACCGCCAATGTGGTGGCCTCATAGAACACCTTGACCTCATCTCTGATCAGTCCAGCAAGCGCGAGCGATGTCAACTCTTTCTGCTCAAACACCCTGCGGTTTCTCTCTTTTCAAGTATTCCACGCAATGTAAGCTGCTAAAGTGATTTTTTTCCCTGTTCTTCTCCTTGTTCCCACGGCCTGCGCACAGTGTGGACCATCATGCCCCAATGGATGTTCCCGAGGGAGCCAGCATGCCCATCCTGCCATCTAGCTGGAAGTGCATCTAGACCTTTTTCACAAAGCAGCAGTTGAGGATGATGTGATCGGCCGTCTCCTTCGCTTGGTCACATAGAGAGCACATGTTATTGTGCGGCCATTCCCTTGCTTGCAGCCGATCCGTCATCCAGTTTCTGTTTTGGAGCAGTAGCCATAAGTAGAATTTAATCTTCCCCTCCATCTTACTCCTCCACGCATTAGCCCATCCAGGTTTGACAATTCTTGCCACAAACTGGACGTCATAAGTAGAAGCGGATAAGTAGCCCCGATGGGCAGTAAGGGTCCAAAGAACCTTATCTTTGCTGTCCGTAAGATGGATCAATTGGTTTTCCAGTTTCCATCCAAAGCCGCACAAACTGACTGAGTCGTGTTAAACCATTTCAAATTCAGATTAGAAACATCCGGCTGACAGAGCCAGCCATACTCGGTTAGGTAGTTAGAGATATATTTCAGTTTAACTTGTGCTTATCTCTTCTATCTCTTCCGTGTATCTCTCTGGTTGTTGATCAACCGACTCATGTAACCTAAACCTCATATATCAATATAAATACCGTGGGCCTCTCTGTATAGAGGTTAAGACGCTTCATAATCTTCACATGGTAATCAGAGCAAGCCTCTTCCGTAGCATCTATCGCTCTTTTCCCATCTCAGCCATCATCCCCGATCATCACCACACCAGCGCCCCTGCCATGGCCACCTCCACCGCTGATGTCTCCTTTGGCCTCAACTACAATACCTCGGAGCCTCTCACCCGGACAAACTATGTTCTCTTACGAGCCCAAGCACGATCCCAGATACTGGGCGCCGGCTTGTATGGCTATATTGATCAATCCATCGCACATCCTCCACAAACAATCTCCACCAAAGACAAAGATGGCAAGGATCAACTAGTTCCCAATCCCACCTATACCCCTTGGTTAGTCCAAGATCCACAGATAGTAGCATATCTCCTTCGAAATATGTCCAAAGATGTACTGGTTCAGGTAGCTTCGCTCGAGTCATCGCATGCCGTCTGGACTGCTTTGGCAAACATGTTCTCTGCCGTATCTTTATCTCGTGTCAACAATATTCGATCTGCTCTACCCAATGCACAGAAAGGATCTCAATCGGCCTCTGCGTATTTTGGTCATATGCGCTCTCTCTCCAATGAACTTGCTGCAGCAGGCAAACCTCTCGAAGATGGGCAGCTCATCTTCTTCATCGTCGCCGGGCTGGACATGGACTACCAGCCCATCATCTCCGCCCTCGACGTTCGCACTGAACCTATCACCATCGACACCCTCTTCTCGCTGGTGGCGAACTTCGATCAACGAGTCGAGATGTTCCATGGAAACGGCGGCTTCAAGTCGTCAGCAAACGCTGCCTCAACATGATCGAAACAAGCGATGTGAAGTTTCACTTCATCCGTGACAACATGGAAACTGGGCAAGTGGAGGTCGATTATGTGCGGACACAAGAACAGCTAGCAGATGTCTTGACGAAATCCGTTGGAAGAATTCAGTTCACTGAAATGCGTCCAAGGCTGAGCGTAATGGAAATCACCGTGTAGAGAATATTGACTAGTTAGGAAATATGAGATAGACTAGGATTTGTCCTATCTTTCCTTGTATTTTAAATTGATCATTGTACTCCTATATACATGCCCATGAGGCTTACGAAATACAACAACAATTATTCTATCAATCCATTTATTTCCGTTCGATACAACATATCGAACGCCAAGCTTGGCGCAGATATGTTAGAATAACCTCTCCGTCGGCCATTAGGGCCTTTTCAGACTTTTTAATGATGTGATGTTCACATCGCAGCATGGGCGTGTTCACGGCATATTCCTGTTTTCCCTTTGCTGTTTTTTTTCTAAACCCGGTCAGCATGGCACATCGGTGTGAAAGAGATCGCGGGATGGCGCGAATCCGGATCACAGAAGTGGTGAACGGGGTTTATTAAATACTAGCAAAAGGGCTCGTGCGTTGCAACGGAAGAAAAAAATCACCATCTTTAATGACGATGACCACATTATGTTCTTATCTCATCGCATTATTTTTAAAATTTGTTCATAAATGCAAGAAAATATTTCTTCTTTTAATTTTATTCATAATTCAGAAGTTGAAACAATGTTCATATTTTTTTTAAAATATAATGGTTGTAAAAAAACTTGGTAACTCAAAGAATTATTCTGAATTTCAAAAAACATTTTTTTAAATATACTATAATATTCCGATCCACCCCGACAATTAATTCTTCAAAATCCACTCAGGTATATAATTAGAAAGACTCAAAAGCATTACTGTTTAATTGCATACATTCAATCATTCGTGAACATTTTTACAAATTTGGGAACATTTTTAAAATTGAGAACATTTTTTACTATTTATAATCATTTTTTAAAAAATCCAAACAATATTTTATGTTGCGAACTGTTTTCAAGTATTTTCTTGTGAATTGGCGAATAATTCATTTTTTGAATTATCAAACATTTTCTTTAGTTGCATTAAAAATTTGCTCAAAATGATAGACTTTTTTTGATTCACGAATGTGTTCTCCAAAATTATGATTTTTTTTAATATGCAAACATTTTTACAAAAATCCCGAACAATTTTTGAATTTGCAAACATTTTATGTTTTATCAAACATTTATGTAAATATAATCTTTTGAATTCGATTTTTTTGATTTATTTGAATTAGAAAATTTAAAAAGGAGCAGATAAATAATAATTAAAAAAGTAAAACTAAAAAAACAGGCCCCCACCCATGGGCTGGCACAAGTGGGCATACTGTTTATTTTCCAGCGAGCAGAGCCTAGTATGGCTGGTCCCTATGTTTTGGTCGGCCCATGCAATGATTCCCTGCAAAACGTTTTTTTATAATTTATAGGTGGTATTGGTGGGTAATATTAGACAATTTTAATGACGTACCACAGAAGCAATAGGTGCTTTATTAATAGGTAAAGATCTTTCGGATGTAAAAATAATAAGGGGTTGGAAGGAAAACTAAAAACGGGGTGACTTTTGGAGGTCGTCCTGCCCGCTCCCGCGACCGCGGGGGGGGGGGGGGGGGGGCTCCCTAGGCGGAGGCGCGGACGGCTGCGGGTCAGGTGGCCCGTGTCTGCGCAGGGACGCGGGGGTGCGTTCGATCCAGGTCTGGATCTGAGGCTCCTCCGGTGGGCTGCCTGCAGGAGGCGCGGGCCGAGGCGGCGTGGGCTTGCCGTCGTCGGTGGCCTCGGCTGTTGGTGTGGGTTGGCGTGGGTTCGGGCCGGCTGTAGTTCTGTCGAGGATCTGGCATGACGGCGCGGGTCCGGCGAGATGGAGCTGCTCGGGGTCCTCCGGGCGGTGTTGCTCGGCTTGGTGGCGGTCCGGCGACACGGCGGCGGTCGCCGACGGCGGGCGAGGTGGCGGCGTTGCTCTTTGGCGACGGGGCACAGCGGTGGCACGGGGTGGCTGGCGGCGCGCACCCGGCCCAGATCTGGGCCCTACGGGGCCCATCTGGGTTCTAGCAGGCCGGCCCTCGGCACGGTTGTGATGTCCTCTGCGTGGTGAGGAGGAAGGGCAGCTTGGACGGGGAGTGGTGACGCCGATGGCGTGCCTGGTGCAGCGCGATGGCAGGAGCTTCACGGGCTTTGAGGTCCCAGCCGGGCCTGTGGGCCCACGGTCCTGCTATGCTTCGGCCACTGTGTCCGGTCGGCGACCGCCGTTGGCGGTGGAGGTTGAGCCCTCCCGCATGCCGACAGTGATGATACTCCTTGTCCCGGCCCATTCTTCGTTGTTGTCCAGGTCTCACCTTGTAGTGTCGTGGTGAGACGGCATGGAGGCCTCAAGGCTGTGTTGGCGAAGGGTGGAGGTTGGCTTGGTGGCAGGCTTCGGAGTGGCCGAGGTGCAGGTCGGGATCGGGGGAAACCCTTGTCGGCTTGGCCGACACCGTCACGGTGGCGCCTGTGGGTGCCGCCGATATCCTTCCTGAAGGGCGGCGGGGCTAGCCTTCCTTGCACCTCTTTGCGTACCGGGGGAAACCCTTGACAGCAGCGTCGTCATCGCCGCGGTCCTTCTTGGAGGTGCTGATTGGTACCGGCGCTCCAGAGTCTTGGAGCTTGCTGGGAGATCCCTGGTGGGCGCAGCGGTCACGAGGCTTCTTCGTTTTTGTCGATCCGCCGGTGTCGGCATTTGTTTCGTTTCTTTTCTTTTTCTTTTTCTTTTCTTTTGGGCGTGTTGTGCTGCTTCCGTCCCAGCACCTATCGTTGGTTGTATCGGCTGGTTGCTTTGTAATACAAAGTGGAGGGAAACCATTTTTTGAAGAAAACTATGCGCAGTCAGTTGCAACACAATACTCGCCTCTCTCTCTCATTATTTTTGGCTCCGGCTCATAATTTCTTCTCATCGGCAAATCGATAACGACAAATTCGTTCGTTTTTAGAAAAAAGGAATATATTCATATCACAAAGATATCAATTACATCCAGCCACTGCACCTACAAAATGTCACAAGACATTGAGGATGCACACAGCTAAAGGAGAAAAACATAAGATAAAAACAAGATCCCGTCACAGCGATCAACTCCTCTCAAGAGTAGCACTCCAACCACAACGCTGCTTGTGAGAGTTACGAAACACTTATAAGAATTAAACTTTGCAACTCCATGCTTAAAAAAACAAAATTTATATACAAACATCTCAACATAAACTCACTGAGAACATCAAATAATTCCCATAGCAAAGGGTGGGATTTACACCCGCTCCTTTTGCTTCCCTTCTCCAACTGAGTCTCTATATATAGCTGCGCATGTAGTAGCGGCGTGTCAACATTTGGAGCGGATGGTCAGGGAGTATTTTACCCAGGAGCATGGATGGCGATCTAGTCTAAGAATTGATGGTTCATAGCATTTTTCTGTTATTTCACTTGTTATAAAATTCTTATGTGTGTGTGTGTGGCTGTATGCATCTTAGTTATGCAGAGGCCGGGAGTGATCTCAGCACGATTGTATCATCTTGATGTAATGATCTGAGTTTAATAAAAGCTTTCTTTATCGAAAAATGTAGTAGAGGGTTTGACATTCCACCTCAGCCCCTATGGTCTGGCCACAATTTTGAACTAGTTCCACTACCCGCTCTTGTGCTTGCGAGCTCTAGAGATTGACCCCCATCATGGTCATCCTGAACCTGTAACCACACACAACGTACACAGCATCCAGCGGAAATCGCACTTGGCTCTAATCCTTTCTCTGGAGATTGGTGTGCTCTCGCCCCGCGCACCACCGGCACACCCAAGCGAAGACGTCCTTGGCAATCCGCCAATGCCAAACCATGCCCCCTTCAGCGATAATGCCAAACCACCAATGCCAAACCATTTCCACCACTAACACATTGTAGCTCTCCCGTACGTGCTTCTTCCCACAGTCGGTGTTGTCAAGTTCTCTTTGGATCTCTGACATGCTCACGATAAAGATCGGAAGCCCGTGGGCGAAATCTTACCATCTGACGTGAGAGATCTCCCTATGGCAATTCTACCCCGGCTCCAACAAAAAACTTCCTAGGATCAACTTATCTGAGTTGTAGAAGTGGAAGTAGTGAAGAACCGTCTTGATCCATTAATTTCTATACCATCTATAATATTAAATGCTTAACCAACAATATTATATGTTAGCATATAGTGACCTAATAGATATGTTTTAACAGGGATTACAGGACAATGGGGAATGCATTGCTGTGAAGAAGTTTCATCTCATGCAGGGGCTTGACAACGAGGAATTTAAAAATGAGTTTAATAATCTTATGAGGGTCCAACATCAAAATACCATACGGTTAGTTGGTTACTGCCATCATACAGCACAAGTGCCTGTTGAGCGCAATGGAGAACATATTTCTGCTAGAGTGGAAGAAAGAGCCTTATGCTCTGAATACTTGCCAGGAGGAAGCCTTGATAGACATCTTTCTAGTATGATTATGCTCTACTTACACTATCATTTTTGCATGCAAGGACAATGATCCCTAAACTTTACATCTTGGTAATACACATTTTGCTTACTTCTATAGATGAATCATGTGCGCTTGATTGGCACATATGTTATAACATAATTAAGGGATTATGTGAGGGTTTACATTACCTTCATGAAGGATTCGGGTATCCTATTTACCATCTGGGATTAAAACCTTCAAAAATTTTGCTGGATAAGGACATGATGCCCAAAATTGGGGGTTTTGGTTTCTCTAGACATTCAACAGAAACCTTCAACACATCAGATGTTACGGGAACAAGGTATGCTAACAACCATGAGAAGTAATCGGATTCTTTCATGAACTTTTTGTGAGAATAAATTCCTTTTGTACTATGCAGTGTATACATGCCACCAGAATACATCAGTACACGTCAAATTACACCAAAGTTTGATGTATTCAGTCTGGGCGTTATAATCTTGCAAATAATGGCAGGAAAGCAGAGCTACATCAAATGTGCAGATATTCCTCCTGAAGAATTTATTGAGCTTGTAAGAAAAAACTCTTATATTGTGGAATCTATTTTTTTCCACTAATATTAGGTTGTTCCATACATCTAAGCCTGCATGCCAAGGAATTGTGTTTCAATTCTGCAGGTATATGAATTATGGGTGAATAGGCTGCAGGCCACAATATCGAAGCGTACTTCACGTGAAGTTAGAACATGCATCCGAATAGCTCTAAAATGCGTGGAGTTCAATCTGATGAAGAGGCCTACCACAAATGAAATCATACAAGAACTGAATAAGATTGATATTGTTGAGTGGTCATTTGAGTTTTTAGAACGCATTACAAATGGTTTTTCTGAGCAGAACATAGTTGGCCGTGGCGGATATGGAGTTATTTACAAGGTATAGTTATTACACTTCTAACTGTCAAATGAGGCCGTCCGTTAGTATCAAGAATTGTGTGACATAAAATCTGAGATTTTAACAGGGGGTGTTAGAGAATGGAGAAGAGATTGCTGTTAAGAAACTTCATCCAGTGTTGTGGATTGATGATGAGCAGTTTAAGAATGAGCTTAATATTCTAACGAGGGTCAAACACAAAAATATCGTACAGTTAGCTGGCTACTGCCACCATACATCACAGATAGTTGCCGAGTACAAAGGAGAACATGTTTCTGCTAGTGTGGTAGAAAGAGCGATTTGTTTGGAATACATGCATGGTGGAAGCCTTGCCGATCAACTTTCTGGTATGATTCTGCTCTACTTCTATTAAATTATATTTGAATTTTCTAAGACATAATTAACTACATAAGGGGGTAAATATGAGTGCAAAGTTTTGGTGGACGGGGTATTTGACGACTTTATTTCAAAAGATTGAAAAACAATATTTCTATGTTTCAAAAAAATCCGAAAATAAATATGTGAACACTTATACATATTTGCAGTGGATCCGTAAAATTTCTTTCAAAAAATATATTTTTTGCAAGCTGCACAAAAATAAAAAAATTCCGGCCCAAGAACAACAAAAAGGGCCCATTTTCATTTGTGTTTTTGTTTTTTTATGTGTACGCCACGTATAAAGTATATTGTTATGAACTTTTCCTCAACGTGTTATATATGTATCTGCGTATGTATAAATTTTTTGACCTTTTTTATGTGGAAATATATTCTCTTTTAAGTCCACCCTGGTGCCCGGGTTCCATTTGCACTTTTCGGGTAAATATGGTCTATTTGCTCACCCTTGGATCCATATATATGATTCTTCTTGGGCTAGCTGTTGAGGTAGCAACCAACAACAAATGAGATAAAAGGTTAGGGTTCAGGTAGATAACAGAACCATTTTTTGGGTAGCATCTACGAGTAAAAATCAGGCGGTACGATAAAAGTCAGGAGTACGTTTTATAGAAAACAAACTTGATAGTACTAGTATGCCTTCTATTTAATAGTAACATGCTTTTTCTTTACTTCTGCAGCTGAAGCTTGCACACTTGATTGGGACAAATGCTACAAAATAATAAAAGAAATTTGTGAGGGTTTACATTACCTTCATAATGTTGATGCTCCCATTTTCCATCTGGACTTAAAACCTGCAAATGTTTTGTTGGATAAGGATATGGTAGCAAAACTTTGTGATTTTGGTTTGTCAAGATTATTTGATTCGATGCAAACCTATATCACAGAATCCCAAGATATGAAAGGAACACGGTAAGTTAATAACTCAGAAGTAATTAATCAACTTGTTTTCTCAAACTTGTAGAAAATTAACTATATTTGCTGAAGTGCAGTGGATATATGCCACCAGAATACATCAACAGACAACAAATCAGTCCGAAGTTTGACGTATTCAGTCTCGGGGTCATAATCATACAAATAATGGCAGGAAAGGATGGCTACTTCAATTGTGCAGACACCCATCCAAAAGTATTTATTAAGCATGTAAGGAAAAAAGATCCGATATCAGGGAAAGAAATCCCAAATATTTTATTGTGCCTTACCCCTATTCGTGCATGCCTCTTTTGGCATTATGTTTCAATTCTTCAGGTATGTGAAAACTGGCGAATGAGGATGGAAGCAAATATGCCGTCCCATGTATCTCAAGTGAGGACATGCATCAAAATAGCATTAAAGTGTGTGGAGGACGACCGAACCCGAAGGCCTACAATAGCCCAGATTGTCAATGAACTAAGTAACATTGGTATTCCTAAAAGTAAACCGATACGTCAGGTACATATTCTCTGCTCCCGCGGATCATCTCTTTTCACTATGACTGGTCTTACGTCTTTCATGATCCTACTTTAATTCATATGTTCCCTGCCATAATCTGAAATCATCAACACGTGTGGTTGCATTGGAGGAATTTTAAAGCAAATTATTAGTATTCAAATAATATAAAATTTTGTAGAAAAAACATTTAGGACTTTGTTTGGAAACATAGTTCTTTGATAAAAATAGTAGTCTCGACGAGCTACTTTTCCCAGCCCGCAACAGGCTGGCTCCACCAAATCCCTGTAGCAGCCGCCATGAATACGGCAAGGAGGAGGCCATGCTGCATCAAGTTAGAAACATTTTGGTTGTCTTACAGCACCTTAACATATGGAAGTTTGACCCACAAATTTATCCCACGATTGCTTTGTTGTTATGACCGGTACAACGTACCAACGGAGGAGGCCTAATGGGCAGGGTTAATTACGGGCTTAGCCCAAGTTATCTTACCTATCTTAGAGTCCAAGTTATATTAGAGTCCAAGTTAGAGTCCAAGTTATCTAGGGTTTAGTGAAGGATGTCCTCCTATATAAACACATGTACCCCTTCGATATTAAGCAGACAATAAACAGAATATTCTGTTGTCGTCTTCCTCAGGAGACGAGAGCCCCAAACCCTAGCCGCCTCTCTCTCTCTCACGCCGCGACGACGCCCAACCGCCGGCGTCAGCGTCCCCAACCTCGCAGCCCGCACTTCCACCCCTACAACCTACGTCCGAGACCTGGTAGAACCCTAGCCTCTACCAATTTAGCCTCTACCATTTGTGCTATGCCTAAAAGCTAGTTAGTAATTACAGAACATATCCTCAATGCTAGTAGGGGTTATGTGGTTGGTTTCTGAATGCACTGATTATTTTGCAGTCTAAATATAAGATACCAGCAGTTAGCCATTTAGACCTTCATTCCGAGGGACTGCTTGAGAAAAGACCAATTCACCTTATCATAGGCTTTTGGGAGTGAGATTCGGCTGGGAACAAACTGTAATCCATCTGTAATAAACCAAAATCGCTCGCCTCACCTCCAGGGGGGCGACTCAGGCGCTCTAGCCGCTGCAGCCCTCAACCTCTCTCCTCCACTGCTTCCCCGCCGCCGCCGGAGGAGGCCGGCGAGCGAAGCTCGCCCGGGCGGACGGCGGACGGAAGGCCTTCCTTCCTTCTTCACGAGGGGATCCTCTGGCTGAGATGCGACGGCGCCCCTGGGCGTACGGCATGGAGGCGGAGTTGGCGCGCTCGGACGGTGGCCCAATGGAATCCTGGCGGTGCTGCGGGGGCTAGCATCGGCGGATCTGGGGTTCACAATCCCAGATCGGTCCTCTTTGGACTCGGGTGTCGTCCTACGGCTCTAAGCGGTGGTGGGCGTGCGTGTTGACTGTTCTCCTTCACAGATGTGATTGGGGGCAGCAGGAGGCGTTGGTTGGCGTGCTGCTGGATCTGAATAAGGTGGTGGCGCCATCCCCTTTGTCAGGGATGACGGCCAGGTGGTGGGTCCTTGTGGTGTCGCCGGTGGCGGCGGATCTTGGGATCCCGCTTCTGGGGACGTCGCACGATGTGGTGGCCCGTGCAGGAGAGATGGGTTCTTCGAACAGATCTGGGTGAAAGCTTGCTTTCGGCTACTGCCAAGACCGGCGATGGCGACTCTGTCTACGTCGTTCCCTTCCTAAAGGCATCGCTGAGGAGAAGTTCAAGGCCACTCTCTGCTAGCTTCGAGGGAAACCCTAGATTAGTAGATCGGATGACGCCGACGCTCTGGTGTCGTTTCCCTCTTGGGGGCGTCATTCATGGAGGTACACACGGCCTCGAGGGACCATTGGTCGGCATCTACGGTGGAGCGGCGTTCCATGTGACACCCCGACGTCATGGAGTCTCGGCGGCGAGGCGCAGCAAAATCTCGGCGATGGATGTGTGATGATGAGCGTGCGTAGGGAGAAGGCGCTGTCTGGCGCCGTGGGGGCATCGACGGCAGGCCTTGCAAGGTCGATGCGTCACTAACTGTTCTGAAGATGGATTGATGGAAAGCGGCGGCGACGACCTATGAGGGTGCGTTGGACCGGTTTGTGCCCCTGACCCGGTATGTGGCTCGGTCGGGGCTTCCGGCTTTAGATGTTAGGCTAGGCGAGAGGTCTGGATACATGGCTCACACTTTCCGCACCCCTTAATCATTGGATAGGAGTAGCGATAGATGTTACCAAGAGGGTGGCTTCAGACATATTGATGTATTGCTTTGTAAGATCTTTGTGAATAAATAATAAAGTGGATGCATGCATCTTGCAGATGCAGAAGCCCGGGGTCATCTTTTTTTCTAAAAAAAATAGGTTTTTGAGAGTCTATTTAAAAATAACATCGTTTAACTTTTTAGAATGAAGCTCGTGGATTGCCTCATGTATACCTAAGAAACACTAGCAAAATGGCCCGTGCGTTGCAACGGAAGAAAAAAAACATAATCTTCAATCATGGTGACCACATTATGTTCACATATCATCGCTTGATTTAGAAATTTTGTGCACAAATGCAAGAAAATGTTTCTTTTTTTTAAATTTATTCAAAAATTGAAGCAATCTTTACATTTTCAAGAAATATATATCATGGTTGTCAAAAATCTTGGTAACTCAAAGATTTATTCTGAATTTCAAGAATTTTTTTAAAAAAACATATAATAATAATCCGATCCATCCAACAGTTAATTTTTCAAAATTCACACAGGTATATTGTCATAAAGACTTATAAGCATTAATGTTTAACTACATACATTAGATCCTTCATGAACAATTTTACAAACATGGGAATAATTTTAAAATCGAGAATATTTTTTACAATTCACAAACATCTATTAAAAATCGTGAATATTTTTTATATTTCGAACGGGTTTAAATATTTTCTATTAATTGGCAACCAATTCAAGAAAAGACGAACATATTTTTTTATGTTGGAGGATTTTATTTTAAATTTACAAACATTTTTTAAAACACATGAAGCTTTTCTGAATAAACAAACATTTTTATAAATCAGTCATATATTTATTAAATTCATGGACATTGTTTTGGAATTTGCAAAAAAAAAAAATCCGGCGCTTTTTTTGAATCCTATTTTTAATTCAAAATAAAAATTCATCAGCATTTTAATTCAAAATTCCTATTTTTTAATATGCAAAAGTTTTTGTAATTATAAATTATTTAACTGATAAATAAACAAAAATGTAACGGAAAATTTTAAATATAAAAAATAAACTATCTTATTGTACATGGAATTGTATTTGAGGTCATGGACTTTGCTTATTGTACAAACATTTTTTCTAAAATTGCAAACATTATATTGTATATGCGAGTATTTTTTACAAAACTCCGAGCAGTTTTTGAAGTCACAAACATTTTAATTTTTTAAATATGTTGATTTATATTTTTCAGTTTATTAAAATTTTAAAGATTATTTGAAGTTCTAATTTATTTAAAATAAAAAATAAAACGGAACTGAAAATAAATAAATAAAGGGAACTAAAAGAAGGTGCCTGTGCATGGGCCGGCCCATACGATGTGCTGGATATTCTCCCAGCGTGCAAAGCGTAATATAGGAGGTTTTTACATGGGCCGGCACAGTTCAAGATTTTTCGCTTTGTGAAACTTTTTCTACTCCCTCTGTTCCTAAATATAAGTCTTTAAAGAGATTTCACTAGAAGATTACATACGGATGTATATGGACATACTTTGGAATGCACATTCATGCATTTTACTACGTATGTAGTCACTTAGTGAAATCTCTAAAAAGACTTATATTTAGGATCGGAGGGAGTATTACTTACCGTGGCATGGTGGTAATTTATGTAAAATTTGGGGATAATTTCCAAGACGGACGACCAGAAACCGAATTTTGCTTTATTATTAGAGAGAGATTTTATACATGGAATTGTATTTGAGATCATGGACTTTGCTTATTGTACAAACATTTTTTCTAAAATTGCAAACATTATATTGTATATGCGAGTGTTTTTTACAAAACTCCAAGCAGTTTTTAAAGTCACAAACATTTTAATTTTTTAAATATGTTGATTTATATTTTTCGGTTTATTAAAATTTTAAAGATTATTTGAAGTTTTAATTTATTTAAAATAAAAAAATAAAACGAAACTGAAAATAAATAAATAAACGGAACTAAGAAAAGGTGCCTGTGCATGGGCCGGCCCATACGATGTGCTGGATATTCTCCCAGCATGCAGAGCGTAATATAGGAGGTTTTTACATGGGCCGGCCCAGTTCAAGATTTTTCGCTTTGTGAAACTTTTTCTACTCCCTCTGTTCCTAAATATAAGTCTTTAAAGAGGTTTCACTAGAAGACTACATACGGATGTATATGGACATACTTTGGAATGCACATTCATGCATTTTACTACGTATGTAGTCAATTAGTGAAATCTCTAAAGAGACTTATATTTAGGAACGGAGGGAGTATTACTTACCGTGGCATGGTGGTAATTTATGTAAAATTTAGGGGTAATTTTTAAGACGGACGACCAGAAACCGAATTTTGCTTTATTATTAGGGAGAGATTTTATACATGGAATTGTATTTGAGATCATGGACTTTGCTTATTGTACAAACATTTTTTCTAAAATTGCAAACATTATATTGTATATGCGAGTGTTTTTTACAAAACTCCGAGCAGTTTTTGAAGTCACAAACATTTTAATTTTTTAAATATGTTGATTTATATTTTTCGGTTTATTAAAATTTTAAAGATTATGTGGAGTTTTAATTTATTTAAAATAAAAAAATAAAACGGAACTGAAAATAAATAAATAAACGGAACTAAGAGAAGGTGTCTGTGCATGGGCCGGCCCATACGATGTGCTGGATATTCTCCCAGCGTGCATAGCGTAATATAGGAGGTTTTTACATGGGCCGGCCCAGTCCAAGATTTTTCGCTTTGTGAAACGTTTTCTATTACTTACCGGTGTCTTCGTGGGTAATTTATATAAAATTTAGAGGTAATTTCCAAGACGGACGACCAGAAACCGAATTTGCTTTATTATTACTAGCAAAAGGGCCCGTGCGTTGCAACGGGAGAAAAAAATACCACACATTTTTAATCTTTTTTATAATCATTTTGATTTATTAAAATAATAAGCTAACTAACTAATGTAGTCAGTCCTATCCTATTTTGTTGAGGAATCAACCCGTTCATTGTTAATTCCATCATGATGAGAAATTGAGCAGGACAAGCAAAGCAAAACAAAGAGGCTACGTGAATTGATCAATGGACTGTTATCTTATTTCACTCATGGGGTAGAGAATATGGGATCAGATGACAAACTGAAGGTGGTGTTCCATTCTCTGTCTCTACAACAATACAATCTTATATTCAATACATTCATTCATCAGCAAACAAATCACCACAAAACAAAATTTCTTGCCGGTGCTTGGCACACGATTGGAGGCATGGGGAGGGGATCTCATCAGATGATGAGTTCCTGCCGGAGGAGGGGATACGATGAGGGGAGCAAGGGTTAGGCGTCTCTATCAGGCCATAAGGAGTCGCCGTTGCCGCGCCATAACCTCGGAGTTCTCCGTGTGAGCCATGGAGGCCCGCCTCCACCTGCAAGTACTTCGCTCCGTCGCGCCTTATCCGCGCGCCGTCGCCGTTCTGCATCGAGCAGACGCATCATCCCCAGTCACTGTAGGTGTCGCGTTGATTTGATCCAGAAGCTGTGCTCGAGCGCTAAAACGGGGGCATCAAGCGGGCAGAGGTACGGCCGCGGAGGCGGGTGGGTTGAGATCGACAATAGTGGTGGTTGAGGTCGGCCGCGACGGCGAGTGGTGTGGCAGCGGCCTGGGCACAGGCCAGAGTGGACCAGGGTCGACGCGATGCACTCGATCTCCGCAACAGGGGCAGTGAGCGGGGAGAGGTATGGCCGCGGGGGCGGGTGGGTTGAGATCGGCAGTGGTGGCGGTTGAGGTCGGCCGCGGTGGTGAGTGGTGTGGCGGCGGCCTGGGCACAGGCCAGGGTGGCCCAAGGTCGACAAGAGGAGGCGATGCGTACGGGTATAATTTTTGCAATGAATCGTTTTTTCCTTTTGCATTGCAGATAAATGATGGAGCGCGGGTTGAATAACCAAAATTACAGGGTTTTTTTTATAAAAATGCCGCGGTGGGTTTTTCGACGGAAGCAATAGCCGCTTTATTATTAGGTATAGATTAAGGAGAGATAAGGCATGTGCGCGCGAGTGTATGGATTCATGCATGATTTAACTGCTCTTTTCTCTGGATACAGTGGGCAAACAAGCTGACTTCGTTGAAGACCTTCCTCACTTGAAGCATTGGCTGTTCGTCTTAGTTGCAGCAATTGCCATATTTTTGCATGGCCTCAATACTCGATGTTTGCAAATCGATGCATCATATCGACGCATCATAGCCAAACAGGATTGCTTACATCAACACACAAGTTCGTTGGCTTCAATTAATGTGCGCAAATCTTCGAAGTCATTGAGTATGTACTTCAAGCACTGATGTGCGTGTTCTGCTTGTAATATCTCGGCACCATGAATCTGTAAAAATTAGTGTGTAATGGGTACGCTGGCCAGATGTTATAGACGAGGGCTAATGTGTTGGAACTCGGTCCACTCGATCCCATCATATCACGATAAACACGTGCATAAAAAATCTTGTAGTCAAATGTCCTTGTCGTACCTTAATTTTCCTTTTTTATTTTTTTATTTTCTCTCAACTCATGATATTACAAGAATCACGACAGACTCAAGTATATATAGAAGCTATCCTACACGCACCAAGCCGTCCACAGCTACACACGGAATCGGACTTTGACTTTCTAACCGCTAATACGTACGTGACTCCTAGTACTAAGAGAACTCTAACCGCTAATATACTCCTAGTATTACGTACGTACATGAAACCTGACTCCAAACCCGACTCATGATGCATGTCTACTTTAGACACGATCAAGCTAATTAATTTAGTCAAGATTAAACCCATCAATCTCCTCCTAATTTTGATTCCTCCTAATCTGAACTTATCATTGCTTTGTACTCCTTCTGATCGTGGCTCTCGTTGTAGATCCACGACCTGACGATTCCATCCCAATGTATGATACAGACTCACAGTCACGTTGTTAGAGGACAACATCAGTCACCCCATCAGTAACGCAATACATGCTAATGTATCACACACCATCCCATGTAGAGACATGTCCTCATTGAAAAGGCTCTCCTTTAGTGGTCATCGTCCCACTACACGCTTGAGCTTGATCTTCATTTCACGTCTTCGCCCTCGGTACTACACCACACCGGACAACCCGTCGACCCTGAGACGCTTCATCTTCAACCGGACCATATAGAGACCAGTACTTGCACATGACGACGATGACTCACTGACACGACGACGACCGAGATGTGCCAACCCGCATGACTCCTTGACTCATCTAAGTCTCCATGACGACGATCTTGATGACTTTTGAGCAACGTTACTTGGCACCACTGCTCCAGCGGGCTCCGGCCGCGGCGGCGGCTGTGCTGGGAGCCGGCGGCAGTGGGAGGAACCCTAGCGCGGGGGGCAAAGGATACCCAGTGCTCCACCACCACTGAGGTAGTAGCTGACCGGACGCAGCAACAAAAGGCATACCAGTCCCGCTGGCCCGTGGGTACGGCCAGGCCCTAAAGGGGCCCTGAAGCCACTGTTGTCGTGATGCAGCAGGCGCGTCATGGCTCCGCCGATCCACGTCCGAGCAGGAGCGCATCTCTATCCAACCGAAAGCAGCACCGCCAGAGGACCGAACTGGCCCGCCTAAAACCCATATGGGGCCAAGGGCGCAGATCTAGGACGGGGATGACGCACCGGACCAACACACCGGAGGTCACTACCACGCCGCCAAGGGACAGGTCCACCACGGACAAGCCACCTCGAGATCGTCGGACTGCCTGCCGGCCGAGGCGCATCGCGATCCGGTCGCTCCCCCGAGCGGGAGGCCAGGACACGTGGGGAAGGGAGGTCCCGTAGCCGCTGACATCACCCAGGCCTTGCCCGATCGCTCCCGCCGACGGTGGCAGGGAGGGGCGGCGAGGAAGGGAGCTGGTGACTTGGGCGAGCGGCGCCGTCCCGTTCGCCGCTCGGGGCAACGCTGGGGCGGGGGGCACAGGGAGGCTGGCGGCCACGGCGGCGACTGTGCTGGGAGCCAGTGGCGGCGGGAGGAACCCTAGTGCGGGGTGGGGGCACATCATTAGGAGAATCATGTGATGGACTAGACCAAACTATGAATGTAGCATATTGATCGTGTCATTTTATTGCTATTGTTTTCTGCGTGTCAAGTATTTATTCTTATGACCAAGAGATCATATAATTCACTGTCACCGGAGGAATATCTTGTGTGCATCAAACGTCGCAACGTAACTGGTTGACTATAAAGGTGCTCTACAGGTATCTCCGAAGGTGTCCGTTGAGTTAGTATGGATCAAGACTGGGATTTGTCACTCCGTGTGACGGAGAGTATCTCGGGGCCCACTCAGTAATACAACATCACATACAAGCCTTGCAAGCAATGTGACTAAGTGTAAGTCACGGGATCTTGTATTACGGAACGAGTAAAGAGACTTGCTCGTAACGAGATTGAAATAGGTATGCGGATACCGACAATCAAATCTCGGGCAAATAACATACCGAAGGACAAAGGGAATGACATACGGGATTATATGAATCCTTGACACTGAGGTTCAATCGATAAGATCTCCGGAGAATATGTAGGATCCAATATGGGCATCTAGGTCCCGCTATTGGATATTAACCGAGGAGTGTCTCGGGGCATGTCTACATAGTTCTCGAACCTGCAGGGTCTGCACACTTAAGGTTCGATGATGTTTTACTATAGTTGAGTTATATGTGTGGTTACCGAATGTTGTTCGGAGTCCCGGATGAGATCAGGACGTCACGAGGGTTTCCGGAATGGTCCGGAAACGAAGATTGATATACAGGATGGTTTCATTTGGTCACCGGAAAGTTTCGGGCATTACCGACAGTGTACCGGGAGTGACGAATGGGTTCCGGGAGTTCACCGGGAGGGGCCCACCCACCTGGAAGTGAGCCCAAGGCACTAGGGTGGCGCCACAAGTCCTTAGTGGGCTGGTGGAGTCAGCCCAAGGGGCCCATGGCACCACTTAAAGAAATACCAAAAGAAAATAAAAGGAAAAAGAGAAAAAAGGGAGGTGGGACGAATTGGAGGAGGAGTCCTCCTCCTCCCCTTGGCCGGCGCACCTTGAGGGCTTGTCCCTCAAGGCTAGCCCTCCCCCTCCCTCTTATATATAGTGGTCTTTTAGGGCTGATTTGAGACAACTTTTGCCACATGCAACTCAATCCTAGACCACATAGTTCTACCTCTAGATCGGATTTCTGCGGAGCTCGGGCGGAGACCTACAGGAGTAGATCATCACCACCACCGGAGCACCGTCACGCTGCCGGAGAACTTATCTACTTCTCCGTCTTGCTTGCTGGATCAAGAAGGCCGAGATCATCGTCGAGCTGTACGTGTGCTGAACGCGAAGGTGCCATCCGTTTGGCACTAGATCGAAACGGATCGTGGGACGGATCACGGGACGGTTCGTAGGACGGTTCGAGGGACGTGAAGACGTTCCACTACATCAACCGCGTTTCTTAACGTTTCGTGCTGTGCGATCTACAAGGGTACGTAGATCCAAATCTCCTCTCGTAGATGAACATCACCATGATAGGTCTTTGTGTGCGTAGGAAAATTTTTATTTCCCATGCAACGTTTCCCAACAGGTTTTTCCTGTAAGAGACTTACCGGTGGGCCATATCTGTCACAAAGAACATCTATACGTAGAAATACAAGTTTTGCAACAAGCTGCCTTTATCTTGATACGTATTTGCAAAAAAATTGAAAGATGGCACCAACTTGTGATTATGGCCCGAATTGTGATACTCTTTTGCAATTACCTCATATAAAGTTGTATGGTTGATGTGCGCTTATGTTTTTTGTTCTTTTTTTTCTTATTTTGTAAATTCATCTTTACCTACTAATAAAGAAAATAATACTTCTGTCGTACGTCATAAACATTACCCATAAAGTTGCTTAAAATTACCCACTATGTCATCCATAAGTCAAAAGAAAATGGTTTTTTTTATCACAAATCGTTCTGCCATCTATTGGTTTATAAGATGTTGAATCACAATTTGACAACTAAGCTGTCCTAGCGTAGTGGCTCGAGCGCGACCCCTTCTTCGTGGAACACCCGGGTTCGAGTACTGTCCTAGCATATATATTTTTTTTTTACCTTTTCTTCTTTTCTTCTATCAGGCTGATTCAAATCAAGCAATTTTCGTTTTTTTTTTCCTTTTTTTCTTTACCTTTTCTAGCATACTTTTTTTTTCTTTTTTTGTTTACCTTTTCTTCTATCAGGCTGATTCAATATTTTTTTCTTTACCTTTTCTTCTATCAGGCTGATTCAAATCAAGCAATTTTCGTTTATTTATTCCCCTTTTTTCTTTACCTTTTCTAGCATATTTTTTTCCCTTTTTTTGTTTACCTTTTCTTCTTTTTTTCTATCAATTTTCGTTTATTTTTTCCCCTTTTTTCTTTACCTTTTCTAGCATATTTTTTTCCTTTTTTTGTTTACCTTTTCTTCTTTTCTTCTGTCAGGCCTGATTCAAATCAAGCAATTTTCGTTTTTTTTTCCTTTTTTTCTTTACCTTTTCTAGCATACTTTTTTTTTTCTTTTTTTGTTTACCTTTTCTTCTATCAGGCTGATTCAATATTTTTTTCTTTACCTTTTCTTCTATCAGGCTGATTCAAATCAAGCAATTTTCGTTTATTTATTCCCCTTTTTTCTTTACCTTTTCTAGCATATTTTTTTCCCTTTTTTTGTTTACCTTTTCTTCTTTTTTTCTATCAATTTTCGTTTATTTTTTCCCCTTTTTTCTTTACCTTTTCTAGCATATTTTTTTCCTTTTTTTGTTTACCTTTTCTTCTTTTCTTCTGTCAGGCCGATTCAATATTTTTTTTCTTTTTTTTTTACCTTTTCTTCTTTTCTTCTATCAGGCTGATTCAAATCAAGCAATTTTCGTTTATTTTTGCCCTTTTTTGTTTACCTTTTCTAGCATACTTTTTTCCTTTTTCTGTTTACCTTTTCTTCTTTTCTTCTATCAGACTGATTCAAATCAAGCAATTTTCGTTTATTTTTTCTCTTTTTTGTTTACCTTTTCTTCTTTCCTTCTATCGGGTTGATTCAAATCAAAGCGATTTTTGCTTTCTTATTTTTATTTATCTTTTCTTCTTTCTTCTATTAGGCTGATTTAAATCAAGCGATAGGAATTGGGAGGAGAAGATGAAATGGACTATTTTTGGAAGAGGCCAACTATCTATGATAGGTTGTTAAATTGTATACCACTAACTAGACTGCGAACATTTTTTTTTGCCTCAATGGCCTATGAATTAGTTCATCTTGATTTCGTTCACTCATGTACGACAGTATGCATGCAAGCACAGTGGCGCCCGACGTACACAACATCGACCAGATATATGCATATAGAGTGGTTGCTGAATTTTGAATCTATTTCATGCTCCCATGCGGCATTTGGCCAGTGAAAATCTTGAATTGCACTTTTGTAGGGTAAGTTCATCTTTGTTTGTGTCGTAACTAAAAAATCTCATATTATAGATCATTTTTTATAAATTAAGGGCGTGTAGCATTTTTTCTTCCGTTGCAACGCACGGGCCCTTTTGCTAGTACTTTTTAAAATTCTTGTTGTTGATAGAATTTATGTTCTTTTTCTGAATTCCAAAAAATAAAATCTTGTGAATTTTTAAATTCACAAATATTGATTTCTGTTAGCAAGTATGAATGAATGGAACTCCTTTGCTAGTCAGTGTAGTAAAAAGAAATTATGCCACTTGTGTGTTCACCCTAGACCTGTTGTATGCACATTTTTTGACACACTTTTGACTCAGTTACATGTCTATTCCAAATTTGGGACGTTTGGTGCATCCCGTTGGATGTTAAAAATGTGCAGACCATGCGGTCATGATATTTAGGGACGCTTTTAGGTACGACGTTGGAGATGTTCTAACACTGTGAGCCTGAACTATCGAGAACTTACCAGGGAAATCAATGGGAAAAATGGGAAATACTACGCAGGCTTCCAATCATGGATGCATAGCTTTAGTTGAAAAGTTTTAATCTTTTCTTTCTATTTTGACAAAACCGAAATTTTAAAGTCGGAACTTTTGCCAGGTTTACGTCAATAATTGTTGGTCAGGTTAGCATGCATTCCTTATGCGCACATTAAGTAATCCAGAGATTAAATTAGCTTAGATATGCACCGTTGGATCGTCATGTCTTAATATCCTTTACTTCTCTTTTTTTTTTGAAAATGAGGATAATGCTAGACTTTCATTAATTGTTGCAGACAACCATAATTTATTGTGAAGTACTCAAACGTACATAAGAGATAAAGAAACGTCCACTCGCTAAAATCATCGCAATAGAGATTATATGATGCATGTATGCATCACAAACGCTATTACTATGCTACCTCCCAAATCGGATAAACAAACCCCATGCGGCCATCTCCAATTTGGTGCACCCAAAGTCTAAGTAACCGGCGCCTCCATGAGCTGAAGAAATGACCACGTATGAATTTAATGTGTAGCCTAATGCATAACCTCTAAGAAATTAGAAACTCTTTTAGTTGTCAAAAAAATATCATTGTGACACTTCCAAATAGAGCATACTAAAGCACACATACCAATACAAATTTGAGTTTTTAGTCGTTTACTAATGCCCACTAACCACTTTGCAACCATATTTGGAATACTAGCCAAAGGCAGAAGGTCGAAAGCCATGAACGCCATCACATAAACAACATTTCTTGCCATTTGAGCGTTTCGGGCTATTTAGCACTGTTTGACCCGAGGCTTGCCCAATTTTCTAGCGACATCATTATTGTTAGGATGATAAAAATACTACATCCGATATATACTAAGTATTTCCTATTTACTATAATTTTGTATTATACTAATCAGAGACAAATAATATGAATCATGATTTGCCATCGGTTGTACTACACTACTCACTTTTGACAATTAATATTACATTTGAGGCTCTAAGCTGTATATGGGAGGTGGTGTTTTCATTTGTATATATATAACACATTTCAAAATGTTAAAAAATTCCAAACAATAATTTCATGTGTACAACAAAACATTTTATATACGCACACGAAATTTCGCAAAAATACCATTTTTTGTGGCATGTATGCACATATGTGTGTGTGTGTAATTATATATAATGTCCCATGAATAGTTGTTATTAAGCATAAAAAATGACATTTTTACAGAAGCCATAAAAAATGTCCTTTTTCACTGATACTTCACGCACGGACATATAATTTCCGGACGTACATGGGGAATTTTCTCCCAAACTTTTTAACTTTTAAAAATGTATACTTAGACTATCGGTGCATCCACACCTAAACCTGATCATTCCTCCGGCCGGGCTTGGTAAAGCCCGAACAAAAAATCCCAAGCCCGAGCCCACCCGGAATTACATAAACAGTGAATTTTTTAATTAAATTAATCATATTTGCGATATTATATTAATTTAGTATACCTATATTTTAATAAAAAATATTTATTTGGGCTTTCGGGCCGGGCTTCGGATGAGAAAGTGGAGCCCGAGCCCGGCCCGAATGCTGGGCTTCAGGTTCGGGCCTCCGGGCCGGGTTGTTCATGAACAAGTTTATCCACACCTATGAGCCAATGGTAATTTCTGATTTTCGTGTTGTATCTCAAAGAATTATGTGTCTTTTGTGAAGGAAAACGTAAACAATGTCGTTATTTTTGTGCCAAGATCCCTATAAATTAGGGATAAGTATATTTTTGGTCCCCCGATTCTTATGAAAGTTTTGATATCGTTCCTGAACTTCAAACCAATTAAAACTTTGTCCCTCAATTTCAAAAGAGTCAATTACACCATAGGTGTCCGAACTTGACAAGAAAAGTCAGTTTGATGCTAAAATTTACGACATACATTGAACCGGTGATAAAACTTGACATGCACGTGCATCTACGGTGCTAATCACGTTTTGTATACATATAACATGCTGATGAGGCGCGCCATCATGGCATGTGACCCAATATCAGTGACGAGAAGGCGAGGACGGGCATGTGGCCTGATTTTTTAAGAAAGCACCCTGATATTTCACCTTTTCTCACAAAAACCTTCTCATTTTTCACTTAAAATAACACTAGAAGGTTACTATGACAATTGGGCCCACCCGTGCGGACACAATGCAACAAAGGGAAATGAGAAGGCAAAATTAAGCACTGTCCAGGTTCAAATACACGACATTCGACACCACCTTGGACAGGCTAGCTAGCCATCACACCACATATCACTTGTTGTATAAATGTGATTTCTATCCGCAATGACATATAGACAAACACGTATATAGGCCTTAAATGACCTGCGATCACAACAGACCAATTTCACATGTTAGTTTTTAGTTTTCATAGCACTTTGTAGGAATATTTTAAAAAATATTATACATACAAATAAGTTAACTTGTTTAAGATAATATTCTTATAATTATAAGAAAAATATTTAAGATAACGTTCGCGTAATTCCAAAAATATATTCTTATTTAACAAAATGTTCATGTAATTTTAAAAATAATTTTCACATGATTCTAAAAAAGGTTCTTATTTAAAAGAACGTCAATCTCGTCCTATCAAATATTACATTATTTTTTAGAAATGTTTTCATAGTTAAATTAGTATTTATGAATAATAATATTTTTTGCAAATTATTATAAAAATCATGCATTATTAATGTACTCAGAAAATACTCATGTGTTTTTGGGTTGTATTCATGCATTAAGGTAAATATTCATGTACTTACCTTACGAGAAATATTATTACTTAAAGTACTGTTAATGTAATTCTAAAATACATATAAGCATTATTTAAAAATATATTATGTAATTGCAATAGTAATATGAATTATAATGATATATGTGAATTAAAAACACGAGCATGATAAATATGAGTCACGGTCATTGGAGTCCATTTAAGGCCCATCTAGGTCATTAGGGTGTTTTTCGCAAAAACTTAGGTCGCACGTACGTCCCCGCGTCTCCTGTCATTGACGTTGGGTCTCACGTCTTGTTGGCGCGTCTTGTCAGTACGTTTTATGTATAAAAAACATGATTAGCACCGTAGATGCATGTTCAAACCAAATTCTATTGCTGGTTCAATGTATGCCGAAAGTTTTAGAACCAAACTAACTTTTCTTGCCATGTTCAAGCACTTGTGATGTAATTGACTCATTTCAAAAATGGATAAGTTTAGTCCCTCGAGCAGTTTCTCTCCGACGCGAGCGATGTGTCGGTGAACAGTAAATTCAGAAAATAGGCAAAAAAAGAAAGATATGATTAATTGCTCCCATTTTCTTGATTAAATATGAGGTCACATGAGATATTTCTCATGGCTAAGATATAGTGGGAGATGTAGTATTGGGAATGACCAGTTGCATGAAAATAATAGTTACCCAACGATAGATACCCCAAAAGCAAGGGAAAATTAGTACGAAAAACAGATTAAGCCCTTCCTTAGTATCCAGGCCGTGACTAATGCAGAGAGTAAACAAAAACAGGAAGAAAAAAACGCAAATGGTATATTCGTTTACCCAGCGTATCTTCGTAGCAGCAAGGGACCAGATCGATCGAGACATCCACAGATGGTATCAGCAAGGGATGTCATAATCTACACTTGAATGAGGTAACAAGTGTTTAAGAGTTTAAGAGTGGCTGACACGCTGGACGGGGCTAATTAAGTATTAGTTAAATAACGTGGGCTGCAATTGCTATTTTTTTGAGGGCCGCTAGATCTTGTTAAAAAAAACACTAGCACCTTTTTAGCCATTAGTTCAATTTGCATGCATGTGGCGAGTTGACCCACCGGCCCACATCCACATGCAACCTGCCACATGCAATTCCGAAACAAAAAAAGAGAGCTGGCATGAACCACACGATCACGATGGAGCTCAAAATTCTAACATGTTATGTAGCTCAAACCTTCGGCCCAATTTAAAATCCATTTCCACTATTAAATCTATCACGGTGGGATCTTCAACACTAGATCTCATATTGATTTGTTCCTACTCCCTCCATCCATATATTCACGATTTTTTGTGTTACCTTTTTACCGCATGCATGTTCGAGTAATAATATATGACATGTATGATACACATAGCATATTATCGAATTTGTGAGAGATGGAGTTTCTAATGATATTTTTTATATCATACATCTTATATATTAATTTCCATACCGATGGTCAAACGCAACCTCGAAATATGTATGAGGCCCTAGATATATAGATGGAGGAAGTACTACTTTCTTTGGTTAGAAGTATCATGACTGGATTACATACATTACCATGCATGCAGTAAGCAAGTTATCATGGTGTTTTCGTTAAAGTTACGAGGAACTTAGAAAAATGTTCCCTCAACCTCTCCCCATATGCACTATATATGGGGAAAAATATGTCATCCTAGATATCCCCATTTCGAAAATTCTAAATATTTTGTACTTCAAACCGACGGTCAGATTCAAATTTCTGTTTCACCATAGAAAACCACCATCACGAAACGTTTGGAACTAGATTCCCATGTTGATATGTTCCGATGACTTTTTTAGGGTCAAAAGTTACCAGGCCCTATATATATGTGTAAGTTACCATGCTTTTTACACGGAAGTTATTGGGCTATGTTTCAATAACTTTTTTTTCTAGGTCAAAGTTACATGACGTTGTACGTACCTTATAAGGTGTGCGGTGGCTAATTGCCAAGTTATTTACACATAAGCTACGAGAGTATGTTTCAACAACTTCCCCTCCCTCGGGTCAAATTTACTGCGGTGTTTGTTCATGAGTTATCAGGTTTGTTGTGCATAAATTATCATTCTATTTACACATAAATTACCATGGGTATGTTTAGACAACCTTTTTCTTCCTAGTGAAAGTTACCATGCTGTTTGTACATAAGTTACAATGGGGTCAAACGCATGTTTCTGGTAAGGCATGTGCATGCTCTTCAGGGTGCGTACTAGCACATTTTCTCCAGTGATGTGCAAAGCACTTGAACAACCTCCAGACTCTAATTCGTAGTCATGCACTAATAAGAAGAGACAAAAATGATCAAATATTGCTATTGTCTTTGAATTTGACAGGAACTAAGTAGGGAGTAGTTGGCAAATGGATCAAGGTTTTAAGGTTGTAATCTTTATTTCAACTTTTGGCTTTGACATGAGTTTTAGGCCCACAAAACTAAATTGCGCTCTCTGGACCCACCTTCGCGTAAGGAAACTTCACCTTGAGTGGAACAATTAGGTCAACATCCACTTGCCCATGTTCACCATGCAAATTGTCATCGTCTCGGCCCACATCACGTATGAAAGCTTTAGGTTGGTCGTAATGAGAGTATCATAGGTACTATCATGCATGTCAACTAGGCATATTTGATGAGGTGGTATATAATTAAAGAAAAAAAAGATTGAGTATCATATCATGATACCATATCATATTAAATGTTCTTCTAGTATGTGTCATGCATGACAATAAATGAATTATACTATGATACTAATCTATGATAGTATACATTACGAATGTAGTATTATACACTACTCCCTCCATCACAGTTTAGAAGGCAAGCTTAAATTTATGTGCATTTCCAGAATAGATAAAGTTTAGGGCGCATTGAATTTACTCCTAACAGCTAATTAGTACTCCATTGTGCCACTATTATATGAATGCGTAGTTTGAATGCTATTTTTCAGTCCATCTCACAGTCAATCAATAACGATATAGCTTCCACAGAATTTTAAAGCATGCCTTCTAGTATGATATGCATGATACTGGTATATGATATTCACCATTGCAACTAGTCTTACCGTGTGATGGCAAGAAATCACACCCTTACCCCCATTAAAAGCGCTAATCCCACAAGAATCGCCATCCAATTAAAGACCGTGTGAAGGAAAGAAATTTGGTCTACGCCCTTCCCACGTGCGATCTCCGTTAAAAGCCCAATCCCATATAAATCACAATCCAATTAGAGCGTCAATTGTCATGCGATTACTCTTAGAGATTGCAGCCACGCGATCGCAATCAGACGGCTCCCGATCATTCGGATATGTTAATTAGAAAAAACAATAGTTCACCACTTCATTTAGAACACTTCTGAACATTGACTAGCCTTGCCTTCTTCACAGTTTATCTTTGAGCTCTCTCTACAAAAAAAAATGCAGCACACCTAAAGCATTTTTAAGCGATCTAATTTTTGTTCTCACGATTTTCCTTTCTGAAAATGCAAAAAGTAATAATTAAAATGGAAGTTTAAAAAAATAGCTTAAGGAAAATTTTGAGTTTTCATAAATTTAAGCTTCAACAATGCCGAACCTCCAAAATCTAAAGTATTCATAAACTTGAATGAGGTTGAGGTGGTAGAGCAGATCTTGTTTGATGGGATAAGGCCAAGGAAGTGGTCACATGTCACATGGCATGTGGGCCCGCGGAGCATTTTGTCTCGTTTACCCACTCTCTGTCGGATGCTCGGACTCATGTGCGCACGCCGACGACCGCGGCCATGGATCCCAGCGCCTCATCATCCATCGGTATATCTACTACTACGTGCCACCGTCGTCCTCAACCTCCCTCCCTCCCTACCTACCGATCACGCACGCGCACCACGGGCAGGTCCAACCAACACACATGGGGCACGAGATGGTGGCATCCAACGGCGCCGGCGGCGGCCGGAGGACGACGAAGCCGCACGCCGTGGTGATCGCGTACCCGTACCAGGGCCACGTGATCCCCGCGGCGCACCTCGCGCTGCGGCTCGCCGCGCGCGGCTTCGCCGTCACCTTCGTCAACACCGAGTCCGTGCACGAGCAGACCGCGCGCGCCCTCGGCGTCGACCGCCACCGCTACGACATCTTCGCCGGCGCACGCGCCTCGGCGGAGGCGCTCGACGTGCGGTACGAGCTGGTCAGCGACGGTTTCCCGCTCGCCTTCGACCGCTCGCTCAACCACGACCAGTTCAAGGAGGGCGAGCTGCACGTGCTCGCCGCGCACGTCGAGGAGCTGCTCCGCCGCGTCGTCGTCGACCCGGCCTCCACCTGCCTCGTCGCCGACACCTTCTTCGTGTGGCCGGCGACTCTCGCCAGGAAGTTGGGCATCCCGTACGTGTCCTTCTGGACGGAGCCGGCCCTCATCTTCAACCTCTACTACCACATGGACCTCCTCGCCGCGCACGGCCACTTCAACTCCTCCAAGGGCCCGCCGCGGAAGGACACCATCACGTACGTCCCCGGCGTGCCGGCGATCGAGCCGCACGAGCTCATGTCGTACCTGCAGGACACGGACGTGACCAGCGTGGTGCACCGCATCATCTTCAAGGCCTTCGACGAGGCCCGGCGCGCCGACTACGTGCTCTGCAACACGGTGGAGGAGCTGGAGCCGTCGACCGTCGCCGCGCTGCGCGCCGAGAAGCCCTTCTACGCCGTGGGCCCCATCGGGTTCCCCCGCGCCGGTGGCGACGCCGGCGTCGCCACCTCCATGTGGGCCGAGTCGGACTGCTCGCAGTGGCTGGACGCGCAGCCGGCGGGCTCCGTGCTCTACATCTCCTTCGGCAGCTACGCGCACGTCACCCGGCAGGAGCTGCAGGACATCGCGGCCGGGGTGGTCGGCAGCGGCGCCAGGTTCCTGTGGGCGATGCGGCCGGACATCGTGAGCTCCGACGACCCGGACCCGCTGCCGGAGGGCTTCGCGGCGGCCTGCGCCGGGCGCGGCCTGGTGGTGCCATGGTGCTGCCAGGTGGAGGTGCTCGCCCACGCCGCGCTGGGCGGATTCCTGACGCACTGCGGCTGGAACTCGGTGCTGGAGAGCGTGTGGGCAGGCGTGCCCATGCTCTGCTTCCCGCTGCTCACGGACCAGTTCACCAACCGGCGGCTCGTGGTGCGCGAGTGGCGCGTCGGCGTGCCCATCGGTGACCGCGGCAAGGTGTTCGCCGACGAGGTGGCGGCAAGGATCCAGGGGGTCATATCCGGCGAGGAGGGACAGCAGCTCCGGCAGGCGCTGAAGAAGGTGAGGGCCAAGCTCAAGGCCGCCGTGGCCCCCGGCGGGTCGTCGCAGAGGAGCTTCGACGACTTCGTCGACGAGCTCACCGGCCGTTGCGGACGTACATTGATGAGCTAAACCGATCCGATCGGATCCCATCGGCGGCCTGCATCTCAATCATTCAATGCATTGTAGTATCCTAGGGAGTAAGTGCTCATGATCTTGCATGTTGAGCTGGATGTTGGTTGCTCCTTTTTTCCTCCGATCCACTATACTACCTGCTGCTATAATTAAACGACATTCCAAGTAAATTGTCATCGTTCGATTGTCGTGCAAGTAAAAGTTTCATTGTTCATGGTTGGTGGAGTGTACCATGTGCATTTTCCACAAAAGTGTTGATCATGGCACTAGCGACTTCACGAGCAAACAAAAACAAAGGGGGAAAGAACAATGATATTTGTAAGAACTTCTTCGGCCATGACTTACAAATTCGGACCCTCAAACACCCACGACGCTACCGGTCAGTGATCGGAGGTGTCCCTTATTTGTCGGTCCAGACAGTCATACTTAAAAAGAATCATATATCCGGTCATTTTGCACGTGATTGATGGAGAGGAACACAAAGAACGAAAAAAAAGAACAAAGAAAAGAAAAATGTGGTCCGGGATGGAGTCGCGTTTTATGTGACGGACTGACCGGACACGTCCGCGAGCCTTCATATCCTCCCCATATTTGTGATGGATATGATGGTTCGCGTA
This sequence comes from Hordeum vulgare subsp. vulgare, assembly GCF_904849725.1. Lineage (NCBI taxonomy): Eukaryota > Viridiplantae > Streptophyta > Magnoliopsida > Poales > Poaceae > Hordeum > Hordeum vulgare. The sequence continues at coordinate 3,835,240 of NC_058524.1, forward strand.
CAGTCCGGGCATATATGGACGATATGAGGGGTCCGGTTGGTCACTTTTTTCCTTTTTTTTTCTCCTGTCCCGTCACTAATCGAACGCGCCAACGGGCATATGAAGGATCATTTGAGGGGTCCGGTTGGTCACTATTTTTCTTTTTTCTTCTGTCTGGTCACTGATCGAACGCGCCTACGGGCATATGAAGGGTCATTTGAGGGGTCCGGTTGGTCAACTTTTTTCCTTCTTTCTCCTGTCCGGTCACTGATCGAACGCACCTGCGGGCATATGAAGGGTCATTTGAGGGGTCCGGTTGGTCACTTTTTTCCTTCTTTCTCCTATCCGGTCACGGATCGAACGCGCCTACGGGCATATGAAGGGTCATTTGAGGGGTCCGGTTGGTTACTTTTTTCCTTCTTTCTCCTGTCCGGTCACTGATCGAACGCGCCTGCGGGCATATGAAGGGTCATTTGAGGGGTCCGGTTGGTCACTTTTTTCCTTCTTTCTCCTATCCGGTCACGGATCGAACGCGCCTACGGGCATATGAAGGGTCATTTGAGGGGTCCGGTTGGTTACTTTTTTCCTTCTTTCTCCTGTCCGGTCACTGATCGAACGCGCCTGCGGGCATATGAAGGGTCATTTGAGGGGTCCGGTTGGTCACTTTTTTCCTTCTTTCTCCTATCCGGTCACGGATCGAACGCGCCTACGGGCATATGAAGGGTCATTTGAGGGGTCCGGTTGGTTACTTTTTTCCTTCTTTCTCCTGTCCGGTCACTGATCGAACGCGCCTGCGAGCATATGAAGGGTCATTTGAGGGGTTCGACTGTAGATGCTCTAAGGTACCGGTTTTACAAAAACTTTATTGTTTTGCTAAGTCCCAGTAGACTGAGACTTCACTATGTCTCAATCGATGGTATATGCCTTTGATCCTGCATGGATATTTTTTTTTCTTTTCTTATTCTTATATACGATGTCACTTCATTGAAACTTGGTTAAATCTTAGTCGACTAAGATCTATCCACACCCAAAAGTTTACGCATCGGTTCAATCGGATAAGGATATGCTAAAAGCAGAGGAGCTTCGACGAGTCCGGCGACCCACCGTTTGTGGTGGACGTAATTAAGTTGAGTTGAGCATGCATTTTAATCATTCAGTGTATCCTAGAGAGTTCATAATGCATGTTCTTGATGTTGATCTTAAATCCTTCTTTTTTGTTATCCACTGCTCACACAAATCATATTGTATGTTAAGTTGCACAATCAAAAATTTCACCTAAATTTCCACTATACCTACCTACTATATGGTGGCAGCAAAACAAAATTCCAAGCAAATTATCATCGTAGTGTTTCATTGTTCATGTGGTTGGTGGATTGTTACCATATGCATTTTCCACGGAGCTTTTAAAAAATGACAGTAGCAAGCAAGGGGGCATATGTGGGCACACACAACCCCACCAAAAAACAAAATGGAATAAAAGCAAGTGGGGTGAACCTTTCTATGGGTGGAGAACAAAAACAAGTGGACAACAAAACCCAACCATCATCAAATGGAAAACAAAAATGCTAGCATTACTAGCTAGGACCGATGATTGGGTTCTAGGAAGCTTCTGATTGGGCAAGCGTGCATGAGATTGTCGGCGAAAACTATGATTTCCATTGCTTTGAACCTCCGTTGCAAACTGAAGAGTGAAGAGCTATGCTCCAGCATGTGGCTTGTTCTGACGACGACGGTGGTTGCTCGTTGGTTCGATATAATTTTAATTATGTTTGAAATGTTTTGTACTTTTGATGAATAACAATAATATATTTCTTTTTCACATAAAAACCACATCCAGAGCTGAGGCTTTGTTTAGGAGCACACTCTGGTTGCATAGGATGCCAAGTCCTGGCTTTGTATTATTATTATTATTCGTCGTATATAATTTTTTGGGGATATTATTCTACATAATTGCTTGTGTGGTGGTCATGCATGTGCATGATCGGTGGCCAGCCACCAAGTCCTTCCTTGCATTGCATAGGTGGCATGGCAGCAACATTGTGGGCCCCACGTCCTTGCTTTCATTTTTGGAGTCGTGCCGACATGGACAATCACGCTTGCATGCATGCATGCATGCATCGATTGAAAGCACACATCACCATCACAAACTGTTGCATGCATGCATCCACAGGACACACACGTCATCATCACAAATTGTCGGGTGCATGAACACGCGTGTGTATACTACTAAGTACTCCCTCCGTCTCAAAATAACTGTCTCAAACTTAGTACAACTTTGTATTAGAGCTAGTATAAAATTGAGACAGTTATTTTGGGACGGAGGGAGTACAAAACATGTACCCCTCTTCCGTTTCTTTACTGTGCATATAATTTTTGTCTAAGGTCAAACCTTGTAAACTTTGAGTGACACTGTAAGAGAAAATATTAACATTCACAAAATAAAATACATATCATTGGATGCATCATGAAACTAGTTTGCATACCATATAACTTTAGTGTTGAACATGTGTCCAAGTTTTTCAATATAAATTTGATCAAACTTTATAAATTTTGACTTCAGACAAATTTCATATACAAAGTAAAAAAGGAGGGAGTGTCTTCATTGGTACTCCCTCTTTTTTTACATACAAGGTCACAAACTTAAATTATGGATCTCAAGATAATATTTAATATATATTTTGCAAATCAATATTTTTTTTTTACTGCGATCATTAATACACCGCATGCATGCAAGAGAAATGAATGAAAGATGTAGCTAAATGTCATTACGGCTACATGCATACAAGTATTAAACAAGTTACTTGTATGAAAAAACATCATTATTTTTTCCTCGATGAGCATTGATGACCTTGTATAGTTATAAACTGTATATTTTATAATGACCTCGTATAAGTAAATGGAGGGACTAGTATATATAAGACATCATGGCAGGAAACATGGCCGGAAACACGCTACTGAAGAATCTCCAAACAACAGAATTGTCATAAAAGAACTAATTTTGTACTCTCTCTGTCCCAAAATAAGTGTCGCAGATTTAATATTAAATTAGTATAAATTTTGAACTAGATCAATGACACTTATTTTGGGACGGAATAGAAACGTAGCAACTTTTTTTCACATATGATGTGGTTGTGCTTTGTAGTGAATATTAATAGCTAAAATACTACCTCCGTCACGGTTTAAAAGACGTGTTTGGAAGTTCACTGGAACCTAGTTGATTATTAATTGGTTGTGAGATAAGCTAAAAAATAGCATTCACACTACGCATGCATATAAAAGTAGTAGTACAACGGAGTATTAATTAGCTGTTATGAGTAAATGCAATGCGTCTTAAACCTTGTCTATTGCGAAAATGCACGTAAATTTAACCGTGCCTTCTAAACCGTGACGAAGGGTGTAGATAATTTTACATTGAATTGTAAAATTGTCATGAATATGCGGTCAAATCGACATACTTTCCAACTTTTCGTCCGCTAGAAAAAGATTCTGTTAACCAAAAATCTTCTCTCCACACCCCTAAAACCAATTTTTTCTGTCGTTAAAGTATTCGCCTGTTGTGGGAGATACTCTTACCAGATCTCCTTTTATCAACGCATATTCATAACAGCTAATTAACAGCTTACTATTCCTGACAATAGTAAGCTATCAATCCTAAACAACTTGGGTCTTGATGTCATGTCACATGATTTAATTTTTTGAATTACAAACAATTATTAAAATAAACTTAATAAGTAACAATAATAGTGAATTTCAATGAAAACAACCTAATATTTTTAAATAAAATTATTTTTCTTTTTTTTGGAAAAAACTTCTTTTTGAAATAACTTTTTTTCCATTTGGAATTTTGAGCATGTGAGAAAACTTCACCGGGCAAGCCCGGGTGAAATCGAGTACCAATTTTTTCTATTTTTTTATATATTAATTTTTTTTGGACGTCGTATGCAAAAGTTATGGCCGTTTATTTTTTTTCCTTTTTTTGCAAAAACGGTCAAAATTCATATCTCAAAATTTCTATACCGGATAGACACTAAAACCTAACAACATCTCAAAAGATATTATTTTTTGAAGATTTTATCATTTTTGTTTATTTTTTGAAGATTTTATCATTTTTGTTTATTTTCTACAAAACTCAAAGTATCAAGGTTTCAGACGAAACCCATCTGTTACAAAGGCATTTTTTTAAAATTAATTGAACTGTAGATTTTTTTTGTGCATTAAATATGCACCATACTACAACATGTTAAAATCTACAGAAAGAACTAACTAAAAATAATAAAAAACAACAAATTAAATGACTAAAACAACTATATAAGCAAAACAATATTTCTATATATAAAATCCTAATTTAAATTATTCTAAAAATAACCAAATAAATCTTACTGTGACAACAATCTAACACATGAGTGGGAGCAAAAAGAATTAAATTAAAAACTATTTGTAAACTCAAGTTATTCAAAAACTGGGTTTGAAGCAAATTTAAACAAATTCAAATTTAAACCATTCAAATTTTAAAACTAATGGCACAAACAGAAACTAGACAAAATTTTGAATCTAATGCAAAAAGAATCAATCAAAAACATCAAATATCCTAAAAGATATAAACAATTTAAAACAGAAACTACAAACAAGAATTTAAAAACAGAAAAAAAAATCTGAACACCTTTAGTCCCGGTTCGTTTCATGAACTGGGACTAAAGGGCTAAAGGCCTACCCTTTAGTCCCGGTTCAAGACACCAACCGGGACTAAATCCTCCAAACCCTTTAGTCCCGGTTCGAGACACGAACCGGGACTAAAGGTCCAAGACACGAACCGGGACTAAATCCTCCAAACCCTTTAGTCCCGGTTCGAGACACGAACCGGGACTAAAGGTCTCATTTGAACCGGGACTAATGCCCGACCGGCGCCTTTGCCGCTCGAACCGGGACTAATACTAACATTAGTCCCGGTTCGTAAAGGAACCGGGACTAATGTGTTTTTCGAGCTGGGACGAAAGCCCTTATTTCTACTAGCGCGTGTTTGGAAGTTCACTGAAACCTAGTTGATTATTAATTGGTTGTGAGATGAGCTAAAAAATAGCATTCACACTACGCATGCATATAAAAGTAGTAGTACAACGGAATACTAATTAACTGTTATGAGTAAATGCAATGCGTCTTAAACCTTGTCTATTGTGGAAATGCACGTAAATTTAACTGTGCCTTCTAAACCGCGACGGAGGGTGTAGATAATTTTACATTGAATTGTAAAATTGTCATGAATATGCGGCTAAATCGACATATCTTTCCAACTTTTCGTCCGCTAGAAAAAGATTCTGTTAACCAAAAATCTTCTCTCCACACCCCTAAAACCAATTTTTTTTGTCGTTAAAGTATTCGCCTGTTGTGGGAGATACTCTTACCAGATCTCCTTTTATCAACGCTGATTATAATGCTCCAGTTGCGCCTTCAGGTTTGTCCAAAAAACATTTTTATTTTACTTTTATGCTCCATATGTCTCAACTTATATTGTGTAGGAGTATTAGTTTTTCCAGATTACATTTTTTTTTCCACGCGAACCTGCAACAGGATCAGGATCGTATTCCACTGTAAAATGATAACGGAGCAAAAATGAACGATTGCAGCCTGCATCCAGGTGAAAAGGAGTTCGGCCGCAGAAAAATAAAACCTCATAAGTCATAAGCCCTTGGTACGTGTGGGGCGTTTTGGAGGACGAGCTAGCTGGCTCTTATAATCCTTTTTTTCTTCGAATGTTAGCAGTTTAACGGCTAAATTCATTAAATAGTTAAAAAAAGATTGGTCCAGTTATGAGAAAAATTGGACCCAAAAACCAAACACATGATGCCTTTCGGCAAACACAACTAACAAGCCATGGTTCCCTCTAACCAAATCCACCTCCATAACGACGCCCTCAAGAGAGAACGCGACGCCGGATAGCGACGCCATCGTCCGATCTAAAACTAAATCAAGGGTTTTCCCCGGAGCACGTCACGAAATGCAAGGTGGGAGCAACTATATCAATGCCTCTAACAAGGAAACGGCGCGAGAAGGCGCCCCCATCGACGACTCCAACCAATCGGAGTATGACTTTCGCCGGCAATCTCACCTGCATAGCCCGAATCCAGGATCTGATTAGCCTACACATCAATCGCTATCCCTACCTCCACGACAATGCCTCCACCAGCCTTAAACTTTTCTTGAGACTGATTAGATTAGGAATTTTTGGGTATCTAGCCCCCCCCCCCCTCCAAACATCCATATATTATGATTGCCCCCCTGAGATTCTTGTCTAGCTCCGCCACTGCTCCACGGCCAACCGCATCTCCCCGGCAAGCTCGATGTGCTGCAAAATCTGGCTCTCATAATCTCGTCCAGCCATTTTAAGGCTGTGATATGTACGGCGTGATTTTCCTGTTTTATACATGTGCCACTGCATAGAAATACTTTTTTTTTAGCTGGTGCATAAATACATAGGTTCCGTTGGCTGCTGTGCGTTCTTTGTACGTAGCCCTCGTGGATTACTTTGAAATTTGCACCATGCGGAAGCTTAGGCCGGTGGTGGGACAATCGGACGGCCCATCAGCAAGAAAATACCACTTTCTATTTATTGGCTTGGTTCGACCTCTATCATTACACTAAACATAAAGTGCTTTTACCTAAAAAAAAGTGCTTTGCCCGAAAAAAACTAAACATAAGTCTTCTTTCGAGGACTGTATTTTAGAAATGTCCGTGAATATGAAAAAGGTTCATGTATTCAAAAAGTTATTCACAAACTTGGATAAATGTTTGAAGTTTTAAAAAAATGTTCACCAATTTAAAGTGTTCATGAAATTTGAGAAATGTCCGTGGGTAGGAAGAAATTTGTGCAAAGTAAAATGAACGCGATCTCTCAAGATTTTTCTCTATATGAGAGTGCAAACCCTATTTGTTTGCACTTATGTTAGCTTTTACAGCTTTTCCACTATGATTTAAAAGCCAAAAAAGCTCCTAAACATATTGGGATACCACTGTCCTACTAAAACATGTATTCTTCACGCGTCATGCCATTTTACATACACCCCTGAAGTTTCGGATAATCAACCCGTCGTTCAGTTTTAAATCAGATTTTTTGCTTTTACAAAAAAAAAACCTGGTGGTTATGGTAATCAACCCGCAGGACAGTTTTATCTTTTAAGGCTGATTTTTGCCTTTAAATCCCTGATAATTGGGTTAATCAATCTGCAGTACATATCAAATGTTTTGTAAAAACAACTATATCTTTTAAACCACAATTTTAAATTTAACATGTTTTACATGAAATTTAATTTAAAAATATGTAAAATCTCAATATTATGTTATTTTTTCTGATAAATATTAAAAAAAATGCTATTCAGGGCACAACATTTATCAATGACGCACGATCCGTTTCTTTTTCATACCGGTGCCGATCTAGAAATGAAGGCCTGAGCAAAACCATGATTGGAGACGAAAGAAATCATCTACAACCACACATGGACGCGTCACCAAAACCTCACAGAAAGAACAAAGATTTCTCCTCTTATACCGAGAGAGGGACACATTAAAAGTGACAATATTCAAACATATTGTGATTTTATAAGCTCTGAGTCCACCATCTTCAAGAGTAAAAGGATAAGTTGCAACAAACATGGGATGTCATGTGTTGAGAGAAAGGACATGAAGAAGTCTTGACTCTTGGTTACAATGCACAGGCTCGGTCAACACAAATGTGGCGCCTTAAAAATAAGTGCCTCTGCTCAACTTAAAAAAATAAGCCATCCTTCAAATTTGTTGAGACTTCTAAATTAGTCATCACATTACTAGTTTAAAAGTCCCAATAAATAAAAGAGGCGGCTTATGGAAAAAGATGAGGTGACTTATTTGTTAAGTTGCCAAATGAACTGGCCCTAAACTTACGTCCATAAGTATTGGATGCTAAGCTACCATCGCATAAAAAAAGGACAAGCTAGTTAAGCAGCAGTACAGGTTTCGTTCAATTTCAGAGACAACTTATTGAATGCCAAAATACAAGGGGGGCCGACGGTTCATGTATCTAATCTGCATCTCTTTTCCTTTTTTGCACACAATACATGCTGCATAAATGATTATTAACTTGCGTGAATTTTTCACGTAGCTCTGCTTGCGTGCCCACAAGTGGCCGCGATCCAGCATCGCATCAAACAAATAAATTTTCACATGGAAAGAAAGGGGGGTTCAGTTCTGCGGCCCAGAGTGAATCTGAAACCGACTCCGAGGTAGCAGACAGGCTATGCAGTCGATTATTTGTCCAGTCGGTCAGTCATTCATCGCTATCCTTCCAGTGATGCAGCAGCAGCAGCCTCCTTTTCATCGTCAGGGAAGTAGTCCTTCCTGCAATATAAACCAAAGGATATTCAACCAACACAGAGCATGCCATGACATCTCCTTATGCCTCCAAGACATCATCAAGCGACAAACCGAGAGGGTGTAACTAGCTTCGTATCGAAGGAACGAACCTTATTTTTCGGGATAGCTGGTACAGGCCTGTACCGGCCATCGCAACATTAACGCTGAAAAGGTTCCAGTTTTTCTGAAAAAAGGAGCAATGAGATGAAAAGAAGGTAAAACAGAAATAGTAGAAAACAACACAGGATAGCAGGTGCAAGGAGATGGCACAGGAATACGAATGAATCATATATGCAACAAGCAAAAGTAGCCCAGTCAAGGGAGCCATCAAATAAAAACAGTATGATATGAGATGATCGGCGCAAAACAAATGTACACTTCAGTTCAAATACAAAGATAATCCACGTCGCCCAAATTTGATGACACCTTATAAGATTCAGTGCAAATAATAATGAAAGAAAAGGATATTATAGTATCGATGGCTTACCGGTGTGATAACCATGCTGTAGCGTGACCAGACGACTCCAGTGCAGGCAACCGCTGAACCCCATATAACAGAATAAGCATGTGGGCAGGACACAAGAATAAGTAAATGGTAAACTAATGGCATGCTGTCCTGAATGCTGAAATGCTAGTTGAACATACCAATTTGCTGAGGATAGGATATCTTTTCAGGAGGCTTAGCAAAGTCGGCAATGTTCGCAATGCTGATCCCCCATTTAAATGTTGGAGCCCAAAAATGAACTGCAAGGAAGGTCAAATTATTGTCTCAGCCTCTTTTTCAAGTGATACTTATAACTTAGCACATGTACTGTACAATGTCCAATAGGTAAGCATCACAATTTAGTGCAAAAGAACTGTGCAGTATGGGCCATAAGAATTTATCATGATTGAAGATACTAAAAAAAATATATATTTTTGATGATATAAACAAGTATAATGCTAAATTGAATGCCAAATAACCAAAAATGCAGCTCAGGCATGTCAAGAATAAGTACAAGGTCGGCCAAGGCTTAAGAAAATTTGCAGTATTTACCACGATATCACTTTATTAGAAAAATGCAATATCTTTCACGAATCTAATTTTCCATGAGAAAGTCCATATTTTCCTATGCCAAACTTACCAGGAAATAATAGACATGAGTGGCAAAGGGAAAGGGATGAACATTTAGCTATACGGTGAATTAGAGACTGCTGATATACTCTCTAGTGCCCTGTATTTGGTTTGTTTGGAGCTATGTAAGAGATTCCATTTTTTTTAGATGTATATAAGAGATTCCTTGGTATGACAGGAAGTTCCCCTCTCATGATTGCAATTTGTCGTGGAGCAAATTTACATAATGGATTTTGTAAGCCCAACTACAAACTTGCTAAAGATACCTGGCCAGCAAGCCACTGTCGATAACAAGGAACATATTAGACAATGTTCTTGGCCGACCCAGCTAACACATTAAATGGTTTTCGAGTCACGGCAGAAATGGCAGTGCGAAGGTGGCTACTACTCCAAAGGGAGGAGAGAGTGGAACCTGCAACCGCCAGAATCAAATGAATCATAAGACAACTTAAGAGTAGAGCACCGTAGCTGTTTGTAGGAGGGGACTGAATAGTTGTTGGCTCTAGATTCTGCTGGTTTCAGGTTCTATTTTATGATGTCTTCAGTTTGACTACTGCTATTTTGATTCTCTATGGTGGTATGTTTTCTCCATGTTATTTTGTTTTCACAAACAATGGCCACCTGTCGTCATACGCCGAAACCAAAAATTAGAGTAAGCACACACTATTTTTCACATTCAAAACATGCCAACAACCTGGCAATCCTAACATAACAACACAATCCGAAGCTAAGACGACACACAAAGAAAACATGTATAATCCACCGACAGGGGAGCAAAGCAAACGTTGACCTTCTTACAGCAACCACATGAGAAGCTAAAACTGGTAAAGGACATTTGCCTGTAGGCGAACTGTTTTATACTTTTCTCCCAGCCAGACAGACATTGCTAGTGTGCACAACAATAATAAATAAACAAAGGCGAGAACCAAAAAAGAGACGAGATGTGTGAAACAAATGCGAGTACGACAGTCACTAACTGGTTTTGGGGCCAGCAGGATGGTTCCAAAAGGCTTGAAGCTTTGAAGCCATTTCAATCAAATGGACGCGCACTTCCCTGTTCCTTTGCACTCTGTCCTGTACACCTAGAAGCAGAAAACAGGAAAGCACGCCTGTAAGTCGAGTCCAGCATAACAAATGATATCAGAAATTCATTTGGAAAACACCTGCGCGGCGTGCACAAAGCAAACAATAGTTGGCAAGAACACAACATGCCAGGAAGCAAATTTGGACATCATCGGCGATACAAAACCATTGGCGGCTTGGCACGAGGGGAATTGAGTTGAGTTCATCCAATACATACAACAGAAAAGCACTGCATGCAGCGACTCCCGAGAAAGATACAATCCCCATGAACGGATACCGGACACATCAAGTACATCAATCTCTGAAAGTCTGAATAGTTAACCAGCTATTAGTCATAGTACTACGCTGTAACGCAAACTTGGCCGGCCCAAACAGTTGCTGCTCTGCTCCTGCTCCTACTACAAACCCACAGGGACACGAGCCCCCTAGATTTGCTGGACTCGGGGACGAAGGAGCGGCGCTACCGAGAATCGCGCGCGGGGCGGCGAGGGATCCATCTCGATCCGACTACCAACAACCAACCCAAGGGGACCTAATTTCGTTGGGCACCGGGATGAAGGAGCGTCGCTAGCGAGAATCGGAATCAATCTCGATCCGACCACCAACCTACCAACCCGAGAACGCGAACAGATCTAAACGCAGCAGGCGAGAACGAACCAAGGATAAAGGCCGGAGGGGGATGGATTTCATCTATCACCTGGGAGGGAGGGACGGCCGCCGCCGGTCGTGGTCGCCGGAGCCGAGGAATCCGAGAGGGGAGAGGGGATGGGTTAGCGGTAGGCAGGCGTGTGCGTGGACCGGATCGGTGATAGGTCAACAGAATCAATCGACGCCCGTTCGTCTGCGTATGGACGGCAGTGATGAGTCGATTCTGCAGGGACACAACAACTTTGCTTTCTTTCTATTGTACTCCCTCTGTTCCTAAATATTTGTTGTAGTTCTCCCCCAACAACAAATATTGTGGTACAGAAGGAGTAGAATCTATATCTATACTACTACTCCCTCCGTTACTAAACATGTCTTTTAGACATTTTACTAGTAGACTACATACAGATGTATATAGACATATTTTAGAATGTAGATTCACTCATTTTGCTCCGTACGTAGACTTCTAATGATATCTCTTAAAATACTTATATTTAGGAACGGAGGGAGTATTAAACAAGCAAACCAGAACTTTCTTAAGTGCACCTAATAAATTGACCCACAACCAACCAGCACCACAGGATTAGTTCGATAAATCAAAATCTAACCGTTATCATTAATCCAATCACAGTCTGGTGTACGTTTAGCAATTTATCTTGGCTGACCGTACTCCACCAAGAGAAAAATCACCCATCCGCTGCCCCTCCCATCGCGCGATAGTTGCAGCAAAAAAATGCGTCCGCAAAGACCAACGCGTCCGTTTCCACGAAAAAGTAATCATCGTAAAAAAAACGTGCCAAGAGGGGGAGGAGGAGTACCTTGAATGGGAACTACGCGGCGGACCTCGCCGGCGCTGTCCTTGGGGAGGAGCGCGGAGACGGGCCGGTCGAGCGCGACGGCGGGGGAGGAGCAGAGGAGGCAGAGGATGTCGGCGAGGCCGGCGCGTCCCACGACGGCGCCACGCATCGGGCCGACGGCGATGTAGGCAGCGGCGGTGGCGCGGGGCCCCTTGCGGACCGTGGCGACGGGGTCGCCGACGGCCGCGGAGAGCGGGAGGGACCTCACGGCCGGCTTGTCGATGTAGAGGTCCGACATGTCATTGGCGCAAGCGCGTCGGGGAGGAGCAGAGGAGGCAGAGGACGTCGGCGAGGCCGGCGCGTCCCACGACGGCGCCGCGCGCCGGGCCGACGGCGATGCAGGCGGCGGCGGCGGCGCGGGGCCCCTTGCGGACCGTGGCGGCAACATGCAGTTTTTGATCTGGTTTGTTGTTCATCTCGGCTGATTCTTTCTCTGGAAAATAATTTGGAACACTAAAATCTGCATTTTTAAATGGTTCTTGCAAACTAAATTTATGAATAGAACAATTGTATTTGCTTTTAGATGTTCTGTTGTATCAAATCCCTGTTCATTACATAATTTGGGATTGAAACGGTGCCATGATAGGTGGCATTCACGCTTCAGGTATGAGATCAACTCAATCATCTTCAATTTAGTTTTTTTTCTTGTTATCTAGGTCTTTGAATAGTAGGCAGTCTTTGAACAAGGGGTGTATGGGAGTACACAGTTTGGACCCCTCTGCAGATTGAAACATTTTCTTGATATATAAGTTTGCAATTTTCACAACTTGTCACTTGTATTTGATTGAATAATACTCCCTCTATCCCAAAATAAGTGTCTCAAGCTTAGTACAATTTTATACTAAAGTTAGTACAGAGTTTAGACACTTATTTTAAGATGGAGGGAGTATATAGCATGAGCATACAATTCACAAGTGTATGATTTTATTTTGCATAATTATTTGATAATACTGAATGTATCTCGCAACCTATCTTGTAACTTTCAGAAAATTTTGTTATTTTAGCTTTGGAGTTTATGGTTTGAAGCAACAATTTCAGATAAGAGATTCTTCATGTTGGCTTTTAGTTTGAAGTTATTCGATAACACATTTAAATTATTTATATAATATTGCCTTGCATCATATCTGTAGGTAGTAATAAAGTGTCTTACATGCAGGGTTTCAGTTAATACTTGCTTACTTTGAGTCATCGTATCTAGATGTCAAGTGATGGTTGATTTGAAGTGATGATTTTCCATATTACATGACTTCCAAAATATTTTTCGTATGGTATTGGGGATTTTGTTGTTGTTGCATATTTGCATCCAAGTCATATTTCCCACATCTACTTGAGAAGAAACCATGCTTCTATATAGGATAAGTTGCACAAGATTTGACGTGGTTTACATTAGTAGGTTTATTCTTCTGATAGATATTAGTACTTTTATGATAACCATGTTATCTCAATGGTTGTGCTTCACTAATAATTTTTGATGTCATTCCTGGCAGATTTCCTAACTCAGCGTCATTGCATCGAAGATGGCTAGGAGGTTGAAGATATGTCAAATGAAAGACGCGGGGAGGCACGAACGGGACAAACAGGACACTGCGGTGGTGCAGGAATACGCAACAAGGTATGTGCAGAGAACAACCACTGTCGCCAAGTCACGACTCCTCCCTGCGTGTCCACTTCTCCCTAGCTGCCTGGTCATCATCATTATCACAAATCAATGTTTTCTTATTACAACCTAGAGGAGATGGATACTATGGTTGTAACTTGCCATAATTCTTATGTTTAATTCTATTATGTGTTGGGTTTATTAGCTAGATTTGGTCCGTTTAGATACAATTTCATTCTCCTTACCATCTACGAGTTATTGTTCCATCGCAATAATTTATATTATCTCATTAAAAATCTTATATGAAAAACCATCTTGGAAAACTCATAAACGGAAAAAGAGTACAATATGAACTGAAGATCACCAACAGGTTATAACTTGGGATTTTACTCCCCCTGAATTTTCGCAAACATCAATGTTGTCTCATACCAATTCCACAAATGTGATTCTCGAATATAAACGTTGGTAGAGACATTGTAAACCTCATAATAATTTTTTTTGCAGATTATCCTCTTGCATTTCTGTAATCCATGAGGATAAATATAACCCATAAGCAATACAAGTTACATTATCTTGGTAGATAATGATCTTTGATTCCAATGAATCTTCACATGATCTCACATGTGACCAGTCATTCTGCGAAGACATGTATATCTTGTCATGCTTCGAACATAGTTATGGCAGAATGATATAGGAAGGACTCATTTAGAGTCTATTCTGAAGGCTTCCTTCAGGATACTCTTCCATTAAATTCAGTCTTTGATATGGCATTGTTGGGATCAAATTATCAGCCACTATCAGGATATCACACCATGGTCCCATCTTGATTTTTTCAATGGAATTAATCAAGACCTTTTGTGTCTTGGACATATCTCAAGATATTCCTTACACCAACCATTATACCTTTTACTGGGGATGCACTCTCAATAGATTGCCAACAAATATAGTGTTAGTCCTGACTTACTTTGCAATTTATATGAGTGCTCCAATGGTACTCAGATACGGAACTTCATGTCCATTATCACTTTACCATCTCCCCTAGGTTTGAATGGGCTTGTGTCCCATGCCAGGTATAATATGACCATATGTGTCTTTGATAAGATATATCCATATTGAACTTTTTCAATATTTCTAGATATATGAAGACTGACATACATTTATTCCCAAGGAAATGTGCTCAAGCTATAGATTTAGCACCATTTGGTTTGACCCAAATATCCGTCTCAAAATGATTGTGTGTATCTAATATGTCATGTATAGACATTGATAATAAGATCATCCACATCAATAAAGGATATCTTCATGAATACACATCAACAATCATTAGTGTTAGAGTAATCCTTATCAAGGAGTAACTCACTTAGTAGGTTGTACCACACAACTCTCCGACATCTTCAGAGTCATAGGATGACTTCTGAAGCTTCACACATGTTGCGACTTATCATTGGATTCAGAATATTAAGCCATTTCATGACTTCAATATATATATATATCCAAACTGAATGATCCATGCGAGTATATAGCCATTACATACATCAACTGTATGGATTTGTACTGCCAATTCACTATCAAAACATAATTCCACTCATACCGAAAAGGTATGCTACATCACAACTGATGTCGGGTCTCTACGGAAACCCATGTGCTACAAGCCTCGCTTTCTCACCACCTCATCTATTTCGTTTCTGAATGAAAAATCACTTCTCTTCACTATGGAAGATACTTATGAGGAGCGGGTTTTACTATGGTAAACACCTCTCTTTCGATGAGCGAGTGCTACTCTTCTTAATTGCTTCCTTTCATTTGAACCAATATATGTGTCAACAACACTTTCCATGGATTTTGGTGAGGGCCCAAAAGGATTTCAACAATTCTCAAGAAGAAATTTATGTCGACATATGTAGACTTGAATATACGATTCTCTTGAATCAATATCATTAGTGGAATTCTCATTATGCCTCTTAACTCCTTGTGATTTCCCACAACAACGGACTCAAGGTGTTTCGATGTCCCGGCACCATAAAAATGTGTGCACATCTGCGCTGAGCTCTAGATGACGCGCATCCATTAGGTGTCATTCAACGCGAGGTTGAATCACATTCACTTACTCATGAGGCCATTTTCTCCATTTTCGCGGAAATATATGAGAACTTAATCCCATCTGACCAGAATTCTCCCCCTCTTACTCTCATCCGGGGATACGAGTGGTTATTAGGTACCTCCACTCGTTCTGATATAAAAATTCAGTGACACCTTTGTCATCAGTAAATGTATATGGCAGATTATTTGCAATACGTTGCAAATTCTCATAATGTGAATCTCTACTTCAGATTCTTAAGTACGTGGACAAAATGTCTATGACATTTCTTTTGCATTTTCTGGCATTCTATGTGGTACATTTCTCCCCCTAATGCCAGAAAATGTCCTTATTGCAAAAGCAATCAACGTACGAGCTGCAAATAACTTCCTCGCTAGGGTTAAGGTATTTGACGGATTAACAATCATACCACAGTTATTCCTCACATAGATCCCAAATATATGTGAAGGCTGTAATATACGTTTGTGCAACCGAATTATTGCAGATGGGAAATACTTCACTGATTTCCACGTACAGACCGTAAGGGGATACAGTATTAAATGCATGTGATCTCATTTAGACCAAATATGCGGCATGTGAGTCCGCATGTTACCAACAACAAGATGTTGGATCATCACAATTCTGTAGCAATGGCCATGCAACTTGACTCTTTTTGACAAGAGATCTAGCCACACCATTCTGGGTAGGTATACGACCTACTAAATATGACCATAAATTTTTTGTGAATCAAATTCAACGATATTTCCATTCCGATGGAATTATCCCATGCATATGCTCCAATTCGTCAATTTGAGCACTTAATTCAATAAATACATGGTTTTGTGTGGATGATACACACCTAAGGCCATCTTCTAGATGTGTCTATGAATACCATGAAGTGCCAAAATAACCCAGCCAATGATTGAATATTTTGCATCATTCTTGAACCCGTTCAAGAATAATGAGTGTCGCATTCAAATTTTAAGGTGAGAGTGCCTTAAAATTAATTCCTCTATGGCACATGTAGTGCACATAAATCTTTCGATTGTCAGGAATATTGCAACTTTATTGTGGCCAACAGAATTATCAATAATTTTTCTAATCGTCCTCATACCAGACAGGTAAAGGAGGAAAAATTATTGTGTACGCAACAATATTATGTATGAATTCTTCATACACTCAGTTCCTCACAACTATCATGTCCCGTGGACAAGATGTTGCAAATTATACCACATGTAGTAGTACAATTATAGGCTAATGATATATTGAGATAACTAGGAGACTACATAAGATCTCCAAAATATCTTGGGAATGTCATTCCACAAGCATATCATCAATGTAGAGGAGTGTATTCTCCTTCTACTGCACCAGAATATTTTCTGGTTGTCCATTTGAAGTAGAACTTCAAACATATCCCTTTAGACTCATTCGCCTTCTCCAATGAGTCGGTGACATGATTCAACCAAAAACTTAAAAGTTTGATAATCATTAGTACGATATTTCATACAACCACCTCTTTGACAAACTTGGGAGTTGTCATTGTGATCATTTATTTAAATGACAAATTCCTTTGTGAGATATACACTCCATTTCTGCTTGTCTCTTTTTCCCAATTTACTTTCAACTCCTTGTGGTTCTCTAACCACATATTGCTTAGTACTGTAAACACTAGCACAAATTTCAGGTAATGATATAACACCCATTAGAGTGTACCAGATGACTCTTCGCAAGAAGTTGATAATATTTTTACCCCGAAATGAATATGATATTCTTTTACCATCATAGGAGAATGTAAAGTGCAGTAAGGACATATAATCAGATCAAGATCCGAGATTTCCTTATCACATAATCTCAACTTAGTGTTGATTTATAGACAACAGAATTATAAGCATCAACGGAGTTTAAGTCTTGAACACAAATGAATAGTCATTCATGTAATGCTTATGACAATATATCTCTCCCTAAGGTAGTCCCGAAGGGCATATGGGTATTCATCATCCATTTAAATACTCAGTTTATTAACCATGACATTGTGATGTCACATAAATGTAAATTTGCACATTTCAGCTATTTACAAATAGCAATGACAATCTCTGTAGGTGGATTTTCACTCGCGACAAGGCCATGGGTCGACAAAATCATTAATGTCCATAACCCATTTTCAATAATGACTTCCACCTTGTGTCATCACATCGCATTTCCTTTCCAAAAAGGCCAGCCATATATTGCATGAAATGCTTATGCATTAATTTACCTTCAGTAAATTAAGGACAATGAAAATGCTATGGCTAAGCATAATCATGATCATGGTGATTCTTAGTGACTTATGAGGAAGCCCTCACAAGAAGCTAATCATCCCAATATGATGTAGTTCTTCAAATTGAAGGTATAGTCACCTCATAAAGAATAAATCTTTAATTCCCATAAAACACAGAGGTAATCAACCACCTAGTGGTGCCTCACTCTTATGAATATTTTATTCAATCATATCCTCCGCACAACCTTATGTTATTTAAAACACATGAAGGTAATTACCACGAAGTGGCATAAACCTCTCAGTTGTGCATGAAATTTAATTCGTTGCTACATTTACATCTCATAAGTTGTGTACTCGTGGAAGCTAATCACCAAAATATGCAAGTATTTTGCATAATTATCTTCATAGCATAATATGTAGCATAGTCGCCACTAAGCCTTGGATTCCTCCCCTGATGGAGTATGTGACATTGCAGTCACAACCAATGACAAATGCTATGAAATTGATAAGTATTTGGACAAACATCATGAAGGTAGGCACCAACGGCGTAGGCCTCATAATGGTTATGTCATAAGTTTGTGCCTTCACTCTGCTTTGAACACATTGAGATAAACACTATTGAGTAGTGCAGACCTCACTTCTTATGGAGCTTCTCACAACCTTATGTTAATTAAAACACATTGAAGGTAATCACCACATGATGGTGTATACCTCGTAGTTGTGAACGAAATTTAATTCATTGCCATAAAGCAATCCATAAGTTGTGTGCAAAATTGAAGATGGTCGTTAAGTCGAAACGACATAATATAGACCTATAATAACATTGGATAATCTGCAATTAAGCAGTAGGTATCATTTGTCGATTCCGTGTGACAAATGTAAATTTGACATAACCAGGGAGTGTCAAACATTTCACTACCGCATGTTTCCCAAATTTGCAAGCAAATTCTGTATTCCATGTGAATAATGGGATCACCATATTGCTTTGCAACAGTATTACACATGTAATACAAATCGATGCAGAAGTATGAACATACTTGTGCAATATATATGAGGACTTGAGGCCTCAAGCGGTGATTTTACATGATGTAAAATGATGCATAATCAATTATTATGCAATTCAACAAGATCGTATGGTCTATCATGCATATTTGCTCTGAATGCTCGAGGCATAAAAAGCAAATAACAATAACCATATCATCAAAATGCTAAAAAACATCAAGCCCAAGGAGTAAACTGAAAAGTTTATGAAGAGATTAGACTCTCCCCTTTCTTATGACTGGTTGCCAATTTGCCAATTCGCCGATGGGAATAACGATCGTTGGTTGCTGTTAGTGGCTCGCCGCACCGCCGACCTCTCTCAACGGGAGACATGTGCTAATAACGTTTTGTAGAATGAATGCAAAGAAACAAATGATTTCACTAGTCCCATTGCAATGTGGGAGACCCACTTATATACAAGATGAAGGGGTGTGTTGGGGAGACACCTTTTCCCCAACAGACACCTCCTAGGAGGCATCCCTCCCATACAATTGATCACATGTTTTATTTCACAATACTTTCCAAACTGCTCTAGTTCTTTTCAACACCAGTATTATGATACGGAGGAAGTAGTATAATACTATATATTCACGTATACTTTTTCAACAAC
The DNA here is from genome assembly GCF_904849725.1 of Hordeum vulgare subsp. vulgare. Taxonomy (NCBI): domain Eukaryota; kingdom Viridiplantae; phylum Streptophyta; class Magnoliopsida; order Poales; family Poaceae; genus Hordeum; species Hordeum vulgare. The sequence continues at coordinate 3,854,879 of NC_058524.1, forward strand.
CAAAGTATTATATTTGAAATGGAAAATGCATGTTGGTGATAAATCTCAATGAAAATATAACTTAATATTATCGAATATTCACACATCTGCAAATTGTTACGCGTTTCCAGCCAATGTGAGTACGATGGAGGTTCTCTAATCGAACATAATCTTACTTTATTGTGTAAGGGTTATTAAAGCCATTATAGGGGCTCCTCATAATCTATTCCAGTTGATAATTTGTAGTAATCATTAGAGCAGTAACAAGTGCAATATGCCAAGTGTAATTCGACATTCTTACACTTACCCAGTTCGACGAAAAGTCATGAAACCAATCCCACGTCGTTGATATCTTATTTTATCCTACGGTTGAGGGCTTTCACCAAATCCCGTTCTAACCACACATTCTTCACACGCCTACGTCGCCAACGTGTGATTGCCTCACCACACTCCAAACTGTACCTGCATCCGCTTTAAAGTGGGATCATTCACACAGAACCACAACACGCGTAACCGAGTGCGTCAATCTATTGGCAGCATCCTCTTTTGACATCGGTTCTTTCGTTCCACTTTTTGATGTTTGCTTGCTGATATACAAAAATGATAAACAGATGTAATTCATCTCTACATGATGCCCATGTTTCAGTTAGTGTTGCCCCGATGTGCATGCTTGTGATGGTGTTGGTAGCGTGTCTTGGTTGGGTGCACGAGACCGTGGAGGTGTGTGGTTGGAACTAGTGGTGAGAGAGAATGTATGAGGAGGATGCGAGGTTTGTAGCGGATGAGGGAGGGTTCACCATGTGGATAAGGCTAAGGTTTTCAATACCAAATGCACGTCAAGCAATGGGACATGTGAAGAACATACAACTAGTAGCATTGTTCCTATTTCCACTCGTTGCATCCATTACCATATATATATTTGGTTGATGGCAAGATGCAAGGTCAATCTGATGTGGTTGTGGCTTGTGACTTGTGTTGACCAGATATCAACTAGAAGTGCATCCATCATATCAAATAGGAGAAAGATCCTACAAAAATATTTTGTGCTTATAAACTAGACTTGTTAAAGGCATATGATAGGGTGGATTGGGATTTCTTGGAGAAGTTGATGCAAAAGTTGTGGTTCTCACATCGATGGTTTGAATGGATCATGATTTTTTTCACATCGGTGCAATATGCAGTGAAATTTAATGGGATCCTCTTTGATTCATTTGCACCGTGACGCGGGCTTTAGCAACATGATCCTTTATCCCCTCTCTTGTTCTTGTTTGTTGTTGTATGGTATATTATAGATGGGAGTTGGTTTGAATAATATATCCTCTGCGAAGGATTGTCGCCATGCACCGGGTATTTTGCACTTGCTATTTGCGCAAGATACCCTTTTGTCTTTCAAGCCTCTCAAGAAAAATCATTGAAAACGAAAGAGAGTCTTGATCTCTATGAACAAGACACTGGTCAACTACTGAATTATGATAAATGCTCTGTCATGTTTGGTTATGCTTATCCTCTGGAGGTTTAGAAACAGTGAGGGAAATCCTTAAAATAATAAGTTCAGGCTTTGAAGAAAAATACCGAGGCCTCCCTATGCCAGAGGGACATATTTCCAAGGGTTGGCTTCAGAACTTACAAACTAGTTAAACATAAATGTTGATACAATGGGGATATGACATTCTTGTACAGTCCGGGAGAAAAGTACCAATTAAATCGGTTGTGCAAGCTCTACCTACTTATATCATGGGTTTGTTTTCAACTACCATTTTCTGTGTGTGATGATGGTGAGAAACATTTATTGGGGATCAAAAGACGGGAAGACGAAAGTCCATTGGAGGGCCTAGAAGTTTTTGTGCAACCAAAAACCATGCCATACTTTTTTCCATTAACTTGAAAGCTGCCGCAATAGTCACCCTTTTACGGATGACGTTTAGATAAACCCAAAGTCCATGGAGCAAGTACGAAGGAACTCGATACCCTCATGGTCTAAGGAATTATGCAAAAACTAGCTTCCACTGTGTTATAAAACATTTAACTCGTGACAACTATATCTCATAGGATAACATCAATTTGGGTCGAATCAGCACAAGTGTTCTTCTAACAAAATTTGCTGGCATAATCATGTGCATAATTAGGAAAACATGACCATCATGCAACACTTAAGCTAGTCTTAGAAGCACGCCTAGGAATGCATTTTACCGTTTATTATTCCACACGTGTATATGAGTTTACCTCTGAGACTTTATGGATATACGGACTCAAGGTCCAAAGCAGTTATAACACGGAATATAGACTTTAATCACGAACTTAGAGATTAATAATAGCTATTATTGTTGCCTCTAGAGTATATCTCCTACATATTGTTTGTTGGAGCTGATCTCTACTAGTGCATGTGTTGGTTCATCTTTTGTGATTCAACACACTGTTTCCTAATTTGGATTATGTTGCCCTATCGATCCATGTGCTGCTGATTATTGAAACATGGATATTCTGTGTCTAAACTGTCGTCGAATCATTGCCTGGCTTTGAACTTGTTTGTAGTTTAGACTACTCACAACGGGGAGTAACATAGAGTAATAACATATATATGTTATTAGTCTAAGTTATTACCTGCATAGTGAATAGTAATATAGAGGTAGTAACATTGGGCCTTTCATTTATTAGTCTATAGACTCATCTTGTGTTGGTTTTCGCTATGTTATTCCTGGTATGAGTAACATGCTAAGTTACTCAATTTCTCTCTCTTCTCATTAATTAGTTGTCACATTATATTTTTTGCTTAGGTGACATCTATGTTATTACCTATGTTATTTCCATTATGGATAGTCTTATAAATCGTTGCCCGAGTACTGACCGAAAATACTAGGCATACGGTTCGCTGACATTCCCAACTCTTGACACTTGGTATACTCTCGTTTGCTGACATGGTTTTTGCTGAGTGTAATACTCGGCAAATAGTATGCCGACATGGTTTTGTCTTTCGCCGAGTATTTGGCATACACGGTAAAGAAGCCGATTTCAATAGTAAATGATTTGCATTCTAAGCTGAAAACATGGTCTCTCTCTTTTTAAATTAAATGGGGTTTCTAACAATAGTATTACGGCCAGGGTTCAAAATGATTTTTCTTTATCAAAATATCACTCTCATTTCTATAGGCAAAAGTATAGGAGACACTATTTTGTAGTGAGCGATGGCCTTGCCAACTCGTGGGACTCCACTTATTAATTAAACCTCGGGCTACACTGTGGGGAAGTCCGTCACTGCCAATATTCTAGCTAGGGTGCATGAACCCTTGCCAATTCTGAATTTGATGGTCATTGCTTCAGTTAACCCATACACATAGTAGTTTTTAGTGACGTTCTATGATTAACCATGCTCCTCGCACCCAAAATATGACCATGTCTATTGATGTGTACTATTCAAAGTATAGTGGCCTTTAAGACGATCAACATACAATATATAGTTTCACAAACACTTCATATAGTAGTTGATACATATGATGAAAATGTTCACGGACAATATAGATTAACACATATATTTCCAACATATACAAGGAAGATATGTGTACATGCACACCATCGAATGATGCGGGAGAGACTGATTAGACTTGTTTGCCAGTTACACATCCATCGTTGACGACGGTTGGCCGTGATGCTCTCGTCGTTCTGAGGCGCTGGAAACGGACTCTCTGCCATAGGTTCACCCGGAGGCACAACTCATCGAGCACCCAGTCAGGCATAACATGGCATATGCACCACTGGAGCCGGTGTCCCAGGTTAGGCATGCACAGCGTGCCATGCCCGATCCAGCACACTGCCGCTCTGGCGTACTCGTCCGATGTCGGCATGATTAGCCGGGACAAGAGGCTTCGTCGCTTGCGAGAAGCAGCCACCCCCAATGTCATGTTGGTCTCCACGAACAACGGCGCCTGCAGTTGCATCACACATGCCATGGTATTAATTTTGATCCACCCAACAATGATTATTATGTTGCGTCTAAATCGATCCATCGCGACGTACGTAGCAAGGTTTAGATTCTAATAGCAGATGAAGTTGGTGGATTTTTAATTGAATTGCTATTTTATCTACACATTGTGTTTGTATTTTGGATTAACTTGTTGATATGCAACACGCTTGTATTACTAGCATTCAACAAGACTCTGAAATAACTTTTGAAACATTCTTCAGTAGTAATAATAGATTTGGGCGGATGGTTGTAAGGAACACGTAGAAACAAACATGAACTGCCCGTATGCATTTTCACTCTAATATTATAGTAGGCCCCACGTACGAACCTGACATTGTACATCGATTCCTTTGCCCCTGTACTCAACGTGAAGGCTCCTGGACAACTGAGCAACGTACCTGAAATGTACATTTGTTGAGCTAAGAAAATGTTCATGGTATAAGTTGGGTGAAAACGACAGAAGAGGTTGTGTACTATACTACTCCGAATTACCGTTTGGAGGCTGCGTAGATGGAAAGGAGCGGGAAGGACGGGATGGCCAGGGTGGTCCCGGAGCCGATGTTGACGATGGCACCCCTGCCCCGCTCCACCATCCCCGGCAGCACCGCCGCCGTCACCTCGGTGAGCGCCCACAGGTTCACACGGATCATCCTCACCCAGGCCTCCACGTCCGCCTCGTGCAGATACACCGCGCAGGGCTTGGCTAGACCGGCGTTGTTTACCAGCACCCCGACGTCGAGCCCCGCCACCGCATCCCCGAGCAGCCGCAGCGCCTCGTCGCCTGCCACCATCGATCAGTAAACATAACCAGCATGCAGCTCGTGTCCATCACCTTAACCTTCCCGGCGGAAATTTCATGCATGCATGCATGCATTTCAAGAGTCGGAGGATAGCTTAAAAATATTTTGGTACATTTGAACTTGGCGACTACATATAACCTACTAAATCCTTGAGAAAAATCACCTCTAGGCGTGGCGATGAGGGCGAGGTCGACCACGACGGTCTTGGTTTGCACGGCGTAGGCGCAGGAGATGGTGTGGGAGATGTCGTGGAGCTTGGCAGGGTCGCGGCCGACGAGGACGAGGTTGAGGCCGCGTCGGGCGAGGTCGAGGGCGACGGAGCGGCCCATGCCGGACGTGGGGCCGGTCACCACGGCCCAGGCGCCGTAGCGGCGGCAGAGGTCAGTGGGGCGGCGCAGCAGCAAGAGCAGGTGGGAGAGGACGCGGAAGGCGACGGCGGCGACGTGCAGAGCGCCAAGGACGGCGAGCGAGACGAACCACGCCGGCTCCTGCTGCTGCTGCCAGTGCCGGAAGAGGATAGCCCCCATCTTCACTCTCTTTTTTCTCTTCTCTTGTGTAGATATAAAACATCTCCTTAGTAATATATACGACCGATCCATGTCTTCTGTATTAAACATGCCAGTGCAGCAGTTGGTCGATCAGGACTTAATGGAAACTACATACATCTAGTACAGTTCTTTCCAAAATCAATCAACGTACAATCAATGGAAACTACGGTACAATCAATGGAGGAGGGACACAAGGAATAATCAACAATGTACTGCAGGAACGTGAGCTGTTCAAGTGGACGCATGGTTCTCTTCTCAGTGTGGTGTGTGTGCCACACAAAAGGAATCTCATCTCATGTCCTCTCTCCACCGTGTTCCAGGCTGACTATGGCCAACACTTGAACATGTTTACTGTGCATGGGAGTAAATGCCTTCTTTTAGCTCACCATCCATGCAGATTGCAGAATGATGGAGTACATGCCTTCTTGATTATTGTGAAGGCGTCGAATAAGGCCAGGTGGAATGTTCGTCTTCTAACAGGGAATACTTCCTCCTTTTCAAAATAAATGTCAGTACAAATTTAATATTAAAACAGTGACACTTATTTTAGGACCAAGGAAGTACATTCTTACGTCCATGGCTTGCTATCTCAAATACAGCACTACGATGTTTGCTGCAACTACCCATGTTACAACTACCGCCCACAATTTTGTTTCAGTTATCCATGTTGCAACTTGGTAACTTTTTTTAGAGCAATCATAAGCTTTATTCCGCAATGTTTAGGGCTAAATCGCTCATAACATAAGCAACTACATGCGCTGGAAAATCATCATAAAAAACAACTACATCTCCCTCAGGGAGTGCTAAGCCAAGCATGGCAAGGTGGTGAGCAGGCATGTTTGCCTCACGCTTACAATAGACGAACTCACAGAAGGAGAACCAAAGTCTGGCCTGAGCCCTGACATCTGCAATAACATGTGCGTGTCGCGAAAAATTTGACGTCCGTCTATTGAGGGCTTGTTCGACTAGGAGCGCGCCTGTCTCGACAATCAACCTCACCAACCGAGCTCAGCCACCAGGTCCACTACCTTCTCCACCGCATGCAATTCAGTGTCGAATGCCTCTACAACATGTTCCACTTGCCCCGCTCGAGCCGCAACCACAAACCCATCACTATCCCGAGCCAGCACACCCCAAACATCATGCTGATCCCCAGGGGTATAGGCCCCATCCACATTGATCTTTACCACATCTTGGGGTGGCAGGGTCCAGTGATGAGTAACCTCCGCCGGCTTAGGCATCTTACAGAAACCGTCACTATATTCCGAAGCAGCACATGCAGCCTAAATGCAGTCTGGTTGGCCTCCATCGGCTTCTCTCCCTCTCGCACTTTGTTCCGCTGATTCCACCATTGCCACCGCATAACAATGATTTGCATGCGAACATTCTCGGGCTGCTGCCAAAGACTGTCCAGAGTTTGCCCAATCGAAGTGCAACCTTCCAATTGCTGCCTGACAAGTTCGAGATTCAATTCTCTCCACACTTTCTTGACCTTATGACATTCAACAAACAAGTGTTTCCCTGATTCATGCCTAGAATTGCACAAAAAGCATCGATGATCATCCATGTGCGCTCCCCTCCTGCTCAAAATATCCATAGTGGGAATGGTACTTTGCGCCATTCTCCACATAAAGTGTCGGATCTTCCCCGGGCATGGCATCCTCCACAATCTTTTCCATTTGACATCACCACCACCATTCAAATTACCAACCCCTTATGGGGCAGCATCATTTCCATCAAGCTGAACCTCAGAGACAGCCCGTTATAGTTTGTAGGCTTGTCGGATAGAGAAGTTACCCTTGGGGTCGAAGTGCCAGGCCATGAAGTCTTCAGCTTCATCCCGCAGCGGCATTTGAAGGATTAGATTGGCGTCCTCCTCCCAGAACATGTCCCTGATCAGGTCCTCGTCCCACTTGGCAGAAACCAAATCAATAAGCTCTGAAACCGGATCCATGGGTTACCTCCTTTAGGAGTTATCACCTTCCGCGACCAGGCTCTAGGGATCCATGGGTCCTCCCAAATCTGGATGTTCTGTCCATCCCCCACACGCCAAATCACACCTTGCTTGATCAACTCAATACCATGTTTGATACCGAGCCACGCATAGGACATGTTTGCAGTCTGATCCGCCTCCAACACCGAACAGTTTAGGAAGTACTTGGCGTTCAGAAGCTGTGCACATAGGGTCTCCGGTTGTTGGAGCAGGCACCATCCCTGCCGGGCCAGCATGGCGATGTTGAAATCATGTATGTCTCTGAATCCGAGCCCCCCTCTGCCCTTCAACCTAGTAAGTTTTGGCAACTTGGTAACTTGGGAGCACCAAAAAACTCACAGATACATCTGATCGAGATAACTTTTGTGATCCAATAACAATGTGTGAATAGTACGGTAACTCAAACATTAGGCAATGATAACTTATAAGATCGAAAAAAATGTCATAAACACATTTGAAATGATATTTTAACTCCACTTGTCCGAAAATATATAAGGCGTGTTTTTCGCACAGTGTGTGATGCACGACTTTGACCAACAACGTGTACTAAATGATATGTATTGATAGTTATAAATGGTATTGCTGCATTCGTCTTGCAAAATCATTCCATTTTTTTGTACTAATTTTGTGCCTATATTTAAAATACAAACCGTAGTTAAAATTGTAAGTCTTTAACAGAAAATAAATCGTGCCTTCTATTTTGGGATGGATGCATATATTTATGAGTTTTTTAAACCGGTAACCTATGATTCACACAATATTAGGTGAGCTCGAATTTTTTTCGCAAAAAACATTTCAAATGACATACAATTTTGAAGCTAGAATAACAGCTGATTAGCCCGGTAAATCACATACTCTACCTTGTGAATTTTTAACCCGAAAAAATTATATGAGAAATATATAATTTAAAAGATCCTGTGACGATGAATCTGGTGGCGAGAACATATATCCAATCAGATTGGTCATTCAAGAGATAAATGTTTTAGTTTTTCAAATAGGAAAAAATCATGTACTTTTTTGTCCTCTACTGCATGCATGCAGTGTGACACTCTTATTCTTTTCTATCTCCCCTCGATACACATGAAGATGGCGTATGTGAAGAGTCCCCATCACAAAGTCTTTTGAAAAAAGCAGATCTTTGGAGTGATGTCATTGCACGAACCTTGTGTGCCAAAGAAAACATGTCTAATCCACAAGTCATTTGGTGCCACTGTTTTAAGTATGATGATAGCTTCTTTGACATGGCCTTGGTATTGCCCACGTAAACATTTCGGACAGTTCGACCAGTGCTGATACATGCAATCAACTAAACCTGGCATACCTAGGAATCCATTGATACTCAATTGTCAATGATCTTTCCGTGTCCTTCACAGTTGGCTCTCTTAGGTACTCTAGCCCGAACACCTTCACCATAGTGCGTGCAAATTGCACGTTGGTGTTCAAGACTATGGTCTCTCCCATCTGGACATCAACATCAATTGCATCTGCTGATTTACCATAAATAAGCACCCTAAGAGCAATCGTGCATTTCTATGGAGGAGGGTAGGAAAATTTTCCACAATAATCCTTCCTTAGCTTGAAGTTGTCATCAACCTTCACGGCTTCCACTACCCGCAATAACAAAATTCTTCTCATTCAGTAGTGACGACGAAAGAAACTTTCAGGGGATGTTGGGTCCGTTGTGAAGTAACCCGTGTACAAAATACATGCACTACAATCCTATCACTAAGAATAACACTCCACCTCTTGATGGAACCCTTGAAGTTGAGGACGTGCTCTACTGCCTTCATCAACTCATCTTGGATGCTCATCATCATTTCAACATCCTCATCATCTGCATCACATGAGATGATGAACTTGTTCCCATACCCATCATTCCATGACGAATCCATTGGTGACCTAGAAGTAATGACTGAAAGAATAGGAAACCGGCCCAAACGTTGACCGGTTGTGGCCTGGTCGGTGGTGGTGTGGGTTAGGGCGTCCGATGGCGAAGCTCTGGGTTAAGAATGGCAGAGGAGCAAAGATGGCGGCGAAACTCCGGTGATGGCTATGCAGACAAGGACAAACATAAAAGGAAAGAGGGTTGGTCGGTCCAGAAGGAAGGGGACAGATATGGGCGAATTAGCGCAGGCCCAAGCGGCCAGTCTGACATGGACACGGTGCTCTGGAGCCTGCAGGCATCCCATATCCGTCATAGACATGGGCTGGACATATGGAGTAATTGTGTGTGATCAAGAAGTGACGTGTAGAGGTGGGATAGACACTTAACAAGGCAAATGAGTAGTTTTTAGTTTTCTTGAATTTTAGGCAGATTTTAGCAGAAGTTAAGTCACATTAAAAAGTTCCTACACATGCATATATAGAGATTGAGTAGTGGGCAAAAATATCATGCAAGTGTAATGAGGAAGTAAAGGAAGGTACAGATGGGAAGACCAAACGCAATGAAGACACAGTGTTTTTGCCGTGGTTTCGATAGGCGGTGCTATCATACGTCCATGTTGATGGAGGCTTCAACCCACGGAGTGTAAGGGCTCCATCCCTGAGGGTTCCACGAAGAAGCAACCTTATCTATGCCATCATGACTTACGTTCACGAAGGACTAGCCTCACTCAGGTAGATCTTCACGAAGTAGGCGATCTCCTTTCCCTGACAAACTTCTTGGTTCAACTACACACAATTTGGAGGATCCTAAAAGACACCTAACAAATCTAGGAGACACCATTCTCCAAAAGGTTTTCTCTTCGTGAGCTGGTGGGCCGGCCCATCTCGAGTCCCCCCTTCAACGAGTCAGGACCTAGACTCGCTGAAGGCGAGATATAGGGGTGCCCATGTACTGGGGTCATTTTGTTTTCACTGTGTAAATTTTCTTCACGGGCTCTTGTATCTAACGGGGTTTGGACCAAGGTTGTTGGGCTCAATTGATTCCAGCCCAACACTATAGCTCCGCCCCTGGTGCGGTGCCGGTCGATCTCCAATTGTTTGCCTTGCGAGGGCATGCATGCACTAGTTTGTTAGTGTTTCCCGAGATGTGTGGAAGCCTTGATGAACTCAGCAACAACATGCGTAATAGTCAAATGCCCCGGGCTTGCCAGGAGATTCTTTGCATTGGTGTCATCTCCAACATTTTTGCAATTGGCAGAAAAATGAGATATTCCTCCAAGCAAGAGAACCAGTCGCAAGAGCTTTGACTTGCAACACACATTCAACATGCAAATAAATTGCTTGAATGAAGATGGACGTATCCGAGTATAGATTTTGCAACATAACTCCAATAGCAGCAACATGGAAACCACTTGCAATGGTTTGAAAAAAGCGATAAGGTTATCTAAATAACTGATATTTGATTTATTATTTTGTAGGGAGATCTCTGGTCCGGGACCTCCTATATGCCACTCGTTGCGGCAAAAAGGTGGCATTCCGCATAGGGGCGGCTAACCTGGGCCAACTCATTGAGTGGCATGCGAAGGCAACACATTCGCGAGCTGAAGAATGGAAAAAATAATCGCTCTTGCGCAGTGACTCAAACCGACGAGTTCGTAGCAAAACGCGCTCTGTCCTAATCGTTCCGTGTGAGTAACAATCATGGTAGATTTGCAGCGCCATATCTAAAGAAACAAATAAGAGCGGCAAAACTTAAATAACAGTTCGCTAAAATTACCAAAAACTAAAATGCTGAGAGGATTTAAACTGAAGACGTCCTACAGGCTGCAAGTGATGAACGTCGCTAGCAATCAATTGCAAAAAGATTTGGGGTCCAAAATTGCAGCCCGGTTTATATGAACCATAATACGACACATATTAAACAATTTTTCAAAATTTTAGAGGCGATTTTCTTTTTGATATTTATAAACAAATTTTTGAAAACTCAAACATTATATGGAAAAAGAATTGTTTTTGGCAATCTCAAAAAATAAAAAATATAAACAAAATTTTAGTCCCGAACACTTTTCAAAATTATTTTTAAAACAGGAATAAAAACGAAAAAGCAAATATTTTCCGAAATTACGAACATTTTATCCAAATTAGAGCACAAATTTTGAAAACATGAACATTTAACGAATTTGGAAACAAATTTCAAAAGGGGAACATCTTTTGAAATTTAGTATCATCTTTGAATTTCCAAACATTTTTTTGAAATTCAGTATCATCTTTGAACAAAAATAAAAAAATGCAAACATTTTTTGAATTTCCGGACAAATTTGGAAAACATGAACATGTTTTGAATTTTTTATTTTTATGAAAATGTTAACTGTATTCGAATTAGTGAAAACAATTAATAAGTGGAAACTTTTTTTGAAATCATGAAGCATTTTTAACTTTAAGTTTTAATTTTGAAAAAAAATTGAATTTGTGAACCAATTTTGAAATTCGGAACATTTTTTCAAATTCCTGACTATTTCCGAATTGGTGAAAAAACTTAAAATGAAAACATTGTAAATAATGAAATTTGATCTATTTTTGGAATTTTAGAGCATTTTTTGCAAAAGAAGCATGTTGTTTTTGAAATTCCATACTTTTTAGGAAAACATGAACAAAAAAAAGGACAATAGAGATAAATAGGTAAAAGAAAAAAAGAAACAGGCAGAAGAAAAAAATATTATACAAAAAAGAAACATAAAAAAAGAGGAAAAAAAAGGTTCAGGAATGTTCTAGAAGGCTCCCGAAACCGGAAATAACCAATTGTACTGTGGCACGCTCGTTTCTACTCCCTCCGTTCCTAAATATAATACCTTTTAGAGATTGTACTATAAACAATATACGGATGTACATAGACATATTTTAGAGTATAGATTCATTCATTTTGCTCCGTATGTAGTCTTCTAGTGAAATACCTAAAATGTCTTATATTTTGGAACGGAGGGAGTAGTTATTTGGCCAGCCCATCTGGTTCGCTGGCTGTGTATGAAACTAAGAATGGTGGATGACTCAGCGACAATCTGCATAGGATTTTTTTTTTTTTGAATAGGATTTCACGGTATATCCTATTTGACGCATGTTGCGTCGAACTGTTGACCTTTTGCACCGGCTCGCGATTGAAGCCCATTCATGTGTTGCAGCTATTCCTGTTTTAGGAATTACTACTTCTATTGATATATGGAACACGAATTGGATACCAAGACAAGAGAATATACGCCCAATTCTCTCGGGAGTGCGAATTGAACCTTTTGACATTCTGAACGCTAGGTGGAATAGCGAGGTACTCGGGCAGGTATTTCTACCATATGATGCCTTGGCGATTATGCAGATTCCTATTTATACGCGTAATATGGAGGATTTTTGGTCACGGCACTTCGAGAAACCTGGGACCTTCACGGTACGCACAGCCTATAGGATGACTGTGGCAACAAAAAAACGGAGGGAAGAGTGGCTTGATGAGCGACCGGGCTCCTCTAATACTTCAGCTAATGAAAAAATTTGGACCGTTATTTGGAAGGTTCTTGTACCAACAAAACTCAAAGTCTTCCTTTGGAGATTGGCCCAACACTCAATACCCACCGACGACGTACGAAAACATAGAAATATGGCTGATAGAGATGCATGTTCAGTGTGTGGTATGCTTGATTCTTGGAGACATAGCCTTATTGAATGCTCTATGGCAAGGTGTGTGTGGGCGTTGGTGGACCCTGAACTCATGGACTGGATGGTGGCCGTGGTTGAACCATCGGCGAGAAATTGGCTATTCACCTTGATGGATGATCTGTCGCATGACTAGTTCACACGGTTTATGGTAACACTTTGGGCGATTTAGACGGCGAGACGGAAATTGATTCATGAAGGTATCAACCGAAGCTCATTTTCGACACATCTTTTTGTTACAAGGTTTATCTCAGAGCTTGAGCAAGTGTAGAACCCAATGCGACATGAAATAACAACTGCGCCGGTAGTTCAAACTCAACAACGATGGTTGCCACCTCCTATGGGCTCGATCAAAATATACGTGGATGTTGGTGTTGGACGCTATTCAGGAACATTGGCAGCAGTATGTCACGATAGGGATGGTGGCTACCTGGGCTCTTCAGTTCTCGTCATTCCAGGTTTGTAAGATGCTTCATCGCCTGAAGCTATTGCCTGTAGGGAGGCCTTGTCCCTAGCACAGGATCTGGTTGTAAGCAAGGTGTCAATCACATTAATCAAGACACGGGAGGTAATTATGGAGGCATCATTAGAGAGATAAATGATTACAGTACAAGTTTTAGTTTGGTGTGTTTCCAATTTTGAGTCTAGAGCTTCGAATTGTGAAGCCCATCGATTAGCTAGGTTTGGCATTTCTCTTTTCCCTGGTAGACATTTGTGGTCGGGAGATCCTCATGATGTGAACTCCAGTTCTGTAAAACGGTTAGGAACCTTATAGAAAGTTCCCAATACTGATAATATTTCTAAATCCAGTTCTGCTTTTATCAGTTTCTTATTTATGCATTTCTTTATTTACTTTTTTTCCTATTTATGCATCTTTTTTATTTACTTTTTTCCTTTTTTGTTCTTTTTTTACCTGCTTCTTCTGCTTGGAAATATGAAATAATTTGTTATTTTTTTTTCTTCTTTTAAAACTTTCTTAACATTTTTTGAAATGTTCGTGTTTCCAAAATTCTTCAGGACTTTAAAAAATCTCAATTTAAAAATTAGTTTACAATTTCAATAAATATTCGTGTATCAAAAAATGTTCTCGTTTTCAAGTTTGTTCATAGTTTGATAATAAATTCATGTTTAATTTTCTTCAATAAATGTTCTGGTTTTCAAAATTTGTTCACATTTTAAAAATGTTCGTGTTTCCAAAATGTTCCATTTTTCAAATTTGTTCACATTTTAAAAATGTTCGTGTTTCCAAAATGTTCCATTTTTCAAATTTGTTCACAATTTCATAAAATATTTCGTGTTAAAAAAATGTTCAGGAAATTCAAAATTAGTTTTTGTTTTCAAAATTTGGTTACATTTTAAAAGAAATTAATGTTTCAAAAATGTTCTCGTTTGAAATTTGTTCACAGTTTCATAAAATTGTTAGTGTTTCAAAAAATGTTCAGGAATTTCAGAAAACGTTCTCGTCTTCAAAATTTATTCATATTATTAACAAATGTTCATGTTTAAAAAATGTTTGTATATTCAACATTTTTGTTTGCTGTTCCAAAAAATATTCACATGTTTCAAAGTTTGTTCGCAATTCCAACAATATTCCCATGTGTCAAAGTTTTTTTGCATTTTCCGAAAAGCATAAAATAAAAAAATTGTTTGCACTTTTTATTTTATTTTGTGTTTTCTACTTTATTGGTGCTGACTTCAGTATTTTTTGCTGTTTTCTATTTTTTAAATTGAAAAGTATTCGTGATCTCAGACAATATTCGAAAATTTCAAATAATGTTCGCGTTTCTTATAATTTGTTTGTTTATCAGGAAATGTTAGTTTTTAAGAAATTCTTCGCGTTTTTGGAAACTGTTTGGGATTTCTAAATTTTGTTCATGTTTTATTTTTAAATTGGCATATCAAAATTTCTTCACTTTTCCTAAAAATGCGGCATTTCAAAACTGCTTACAATTTTCAAGAAATGCTTTCCAAATCTCAACGCTGCGGTGTTTTCCTATAGAGTTTTTGAACCAAGATGTTTAGGGGCTGTTCGGCAATCCACCGGCTCCATGTAATTCAAGAATCTGAGGAGTGCCTATTGGCCAACTCCACAGTTTTGAACGGCAGCTCCACCCGCTCCTGGAGCGGAGTGGAAGGTTTCCGAACACGTCTTTAGTTGGTGCGGTTGTACTGTGCGGTTGCAGGATCGATTACTGGGGTGTGCTGTTGTTTTTCACCATTTTTTGTGTCGCGCGACAGGAAACAAAACAATGAGCGGATTGGTGGCCGTCCAGTCGACCCTGTGGGTCGAGCTCCTGTATGACGCAAACTGGGTCATATAGGAGGTCCCGGATTTCGTGCCTGGTCATGCAGAAAAAAACCTTAAAAGTGCATGTCATTGTGGGCTTTCCAGACGGTCCATACCAAAGCAAAATAAAACTTTATCAATTGAATTATCAGTTCCCTGACCCCAATTATAGCAGACAACTCTAATTAAAGAAGAGTCAAAAAAAGTATTATTTGATAGGATCAATCAATCAATATACAGAGCAATTTGCCAGCAAATTAAGTAATTAATAGATCGCTCCACTACATTTTTTGTTTATTTTTTGGTTGAAAAGCAACTTCTCCAGTAGATAATGGACCACTCATCCCAGCAGTCATTTTTTGGTTGAAAAGCAACTTCTCCAGTAGATAATGGACCACTCATCCCAGCAGTCGCTAGAAACAATACAGCTTGATACTCCCTCTGTCCCAAATTAGTTGTGATGTATCTAGAACTAAAATTACCTTTAGATACATCCATTTCTGCAACAACTAATTCTGGACGGAGAAGTGCAAACTAATCATCTTTCAGACTGTAACAAAGCGCCTTGGAGTTCGACTAACTCATCGGCGACATAGAAGAATTCGGACATACAAAACTTCAAAAGAATAAAAGCTAAGCAACATGATCTCAGTGGCTTGTTTGACTAGGACGATGTCTCCTCCCAACATCGATGAGTGGCTTGTTTATCCATAGCATTACCGCGTCAACTGTGTAGCTAATTGTTCCTTATAGCATTACCGCGTCAACTGTGTAGCTAATTGTTCCTTATAGCATTAACACATGCAATTACTTCTCAGCTGCCATCATCCATCACATTGCTGCCCAGCCAAGACACCATGTCCAGATTGTTCACTGATATCACCAGGAAAAGGGAGCACGCAAAATAATTGCATGTTGAACTTCTCAGTCCTGGAGGTTCTGCATTAACCCGGTTGAACTGCAAGATGAGACAGACTGAGGCACTTGAACTCGTCATAGGTGGCTGGAGCCTGGAGGTCCTGCCATTATTTGAAGTACACAATGGATGGAAATAAATAGAGTATTGAAAAGATAAATTTTTTAACGAAATGCACATGTATTAGAAAAGGCTATATATCTTTCCGGGTGCTAAGGTGTCTGATGGGAGCTAATTTACCTTTCCGTTTATTTGTAGGTCAGGATCTGAATCACACTTTATACAAATGTCTTCCAGCGGATATGCGCAATCTTTGGCCAACTTTCACCATCAGGTGCCTGGCAGCTCTCCATCAAGCGATCAGAACAAGCAATTATTTCTATGTGCTGGAGGGAGGATGGCAAATCTGGTAAAGATGATATGTTGTAGCACTCACAGATCATAAGATTCTGCAGAGTGGAGAAGCACTTCAGATTTGTTGGCAGGGAAATCATTTCACAATTACTGAATTCCAGTCTATTGACAGATGTGAAATTTGCGGATTCATCGAATGAAATGAATGGTTCCTCACATCCTTCAAGCGAGAGATGTGCTGGAACTGTGAAACCTTCAGCTGAGAGCATGTTGTTGAGTATTATAGGACTGCTGACAGCGAGTTTGTACCGGACTCGAAACTGTGAGGTACACTCAAGAGTGAGCTTCGGAACATCAATCAAACCCATTTCTTCAAGTTGCAGGAAACACAATCCCTCGAGCATACATAAATCTGGCAACCGATCCAGTGATAATTTTTTAACAGAGGTGAGACTACCAACAGACAGGCATGCCGTGCTTCTGCAATTCCATATGGAAATTTTATCCATGTGTGGCCAGTCAGTACAGAGGAAGTTACCTTCAAGCATGCACTTTTCTATCCAGAGGCTCTCAATGGATAATGGCAAGCATTCTGCTCCATGTGCCAACTCTAAAGAAGGGCAAGATCTCAATGTAAAATGTGCAAGAGAGGTAGCAGCTCGTAAGCCCCCTAATGACCTAAGACACCAGCAATCTGTGATGTTCAAGTGGCCAAGTTTTGCCAGATGTTTGAGGACCTCTTCTGAAGGAAGTTTAGTTAAATTAAAAATCTTTTCTAAGAACAAACTCCCCAGTGAAGCCAGGCCATCAAGGCAAACAGCTAATGCTTCATCTGTAATACTGCATGAAGAAAGATGAAGTTCATGAAGGCCTGATGGTGGAACCAATGGCAGCCCAATCCTCCGTTCATACATGAGTCTCATGCTTTGCTCATGACAGCATATCCATGCCTTGATGATATCCTCTTTTACCAAAACTCCATTTTTCGCTCTCTGTAGAGCACTTTCAAAGTTTTGAACATGTGACATATCAGCATGTGTGAATATCATCAGCTGCTTCAGAAATGAACATTCCGATAAGAGTACAGTGCTAATACCTGATCCTGAATCCACCTCCCACATCAAACCAAGTTGTGATGCCAAATGGTTGGTCCTTGTGCTATTCTCTCTCTGGTCATTATGTTCCAGCTCATCATGGGAAATAAATATGAGCAGTGGGCAGCGCTGCACTTTTAACACCTTAAGGCCTAGTGGAAGACAAGGTAATGTGTTCAGGTTTGACAAACCCTGGAGGAGAAGTGAAGTGCAATTCACAAACAGCTCAGTATTGGATGGTAAGATTTGTAATTTTCTGCAACCAAAAAATCTCAAATAATTCAAATTCTCAAAATACGAACCATCAATTAACCAGCCTGGATATTTCCAAGATTCGTAACCCTCAATTGAAAGGGCCGAAATTTGAGGCGGTGGGGTCAGGCCTTCTAGAATCTCCAAATGTAAGCTATCCTCTGCAGTCGTGTTATTTCCGAGATTCCAGCCAAGGTGCAAGCTGTCAAGATGACTTTTCTGATATAGCTTCGATTCTATGGCTTGATCCTTTCCAGTGACATTCTCAAGATGTTCGACACTTAAGTGGCCACGAATCTCGTTCATGTCCCTCAGCTGTTCCAACTCAAATCCCTTTTTCTTCTGCACAGAAAATTTATCCAATTGTTGAAGCAAAGTTAGCTTGCCAATGTTAGGAATCTGAGGCAGTGCCAACTCATCCCGTTCAAGATGCCGTAACTTCCTTAAATTGCAGATGTTTTCAGGCAAACTCTTCACACTGTCATTTAACAGAAGTGACTGCAAGTGGTAAAGAGTACACAGTGATCTTGGCAATTCAGAAATCAGTGTCCCGATGATGTTCAAATACCGAAGATGCTTCAACTCACCAACAGATTCTGGCAACTGACTGCTACTGTATGATGACAAATATAGTACGCGTAACTTCTTCAAATTCTGTAGTATCTGATTAAAAAGGTCACTAACATCATCTACTAGGGGGTCTATGCAGATAATAGTGCGTAAATGATGTAGCTTGCAAATACTTTGCTTGTGCTGTGTCATACTTTCAACACGAACAGATAGATGTCGAACAGTGGATGGTATTTCTGTCACCTTATCATCTTCCAATCTGAAGTAGTCTTCTTTGGAGAGTGATTCTGCCAGATCATGAAGGAGATCATGCATAACGTAGTACGTGTCAGTGTATTTCTCATCAACTGGTTGAAAGAACGAAACAGAGATCATTTCATGGAAACAATCCCTCCCAACAACTTCTACTCTCTTGTTTTGGTTGCATGAATCAACAAGGCCCTCTGCCATCCAAAGATGAACCAAATCATCAATGACATACTTGTGGCCTTTCGGAAACAAGCTGCAATATAAAAAGCATCTCTGCAGACATGGATCTAATTTCTCATAACTCCACAACAGAGCTCTCATGGGATCGCTTAGTTTGTCAATCTTCATAGTTAGAGCATCCTTCCATGCAGTGATATCTGTTTTCCCTTTCAACTGCGAACCCATAACTTTTGCCGCCAAAGGAGATTGTCCAAGCCGTTTAGCAATCTTCTTTGAAAACTCTTCCAACTTTTCACGCAACTGCGGATTTCTGATTTCTGGTCCAGAGAATGCATGATGTTTGAAGAGTGCCAAGAACTGAGCATCATCCATCTTCTCTAGAGGACACACTTCACAGCAAAGAGTAGCTGGAAATGTATCCCGTCGAGAAGTTACCAAAACTTTGCTTCCCGTCTGTCTGGAAACTAGAGGGGCTAACAGTTGGTCCCATTCCCTTTCACTGCCAAGTTCAAACCAAACGTCATCCAGCACAAGCAGGAATTTCCCTGATTCTTGCAGTATGTCTGTCAACTTGCACTGCAGAGTATCAAGGTTATCAATGCGTGGGCATTCCCCCTTAGAGGCAGACTCGATGATCTCCCGTGTATGACGGCGGACATCGAGTTTACGTGAGATGCTTACCCACATTGTCACATCAAAATATTCTTTTACCCTCTTGTCATTGTAAACAAGCTGAGCCAAGGTGGACTTTCCCATGCCTCCAACTCCAACAATGGCCAAACCCGAGTACATAGTTGTACTAGACTCGGTAGTAGCAGTTACCTTGGTAAGACACTCTATTATATGATCGCGATCCTTGTCACGACCAATCACTTTCATAGGTGGTAGCGATGTGATCTCAGGAACAACATCTGATGGTATGGCGGGTCTCTCTGCGTTATGACCAGCAGGTAAACAGAGAAGCTGATGGAAGTCCTTGGCTTTCGCGAGGGTGGCCTTCAGTTCCTTAAGATGGCGAACTAGCTTTCTGTTCTCTGAACTCAGATTGGACAGCCTGCTTGATGCAGAACGCAGAGGCTTCATAAAAGTGTTGCTGATGGAGGAACCATTGGCCGGCATGGAATCCTTACCCTTTGCTTTGTGCTTGAGGATGTTGTACTCATGCTCGTCTAGCAAGTCTTCAGCCAGGTAGAAGCTTTCTTTGAGTTCCTGAAGCCATTTGTCCAACTTGGGCCTGTGGTTTCCCTTGTCTGCTGCTTCAATCACTAGTTCAAACTGTGGCATGATAGTGGTCTCCAGTTCATGGATCTCACGCGCCATGTTCACTCCAAGGTACGTTGAAGCATTAGCATGGAGCTTCTTCAAGACCGGCAACGCAGCCAATCTTAAGGCAGCTATAGCTAAGGCCACTTCTGCCATCGGACTGTAGGTGAGGCTACTAGGCTGAAAGCGAGTTTATAGAAGAAAATAAGAAAACAAACTCGATCCATATAAAGATACAAAATGATGAAACACATTGTATGGAGATGAACAAGTACAATGAAAAATAGGAGCAAAAGCTATAAAGACAATTTTCCTCTCTTTCCTTGATTTTTTTAGGTGTGGAATGTCGTGAATAAATCGAAAGGTGAGCACTGGAAGGACGCAGTGATGGATGAAAAACATGTTGAGTGGGAAATGAGGAGATAAATTTGTCAACTTTAATGGAGATACGAAATCTACTGGCAGATCCGTAGGCAATGTAAAAAAAACCAAGAATACTACTTTTGAGTGTGGGAAATTACCAGAATAAATGATAGATGACCAATGAGAGTGCTTCACATCAGAGGCAGTAGAAACAACCAATGAATACAGCAGTTGATAGAAAACCTGTTGGAGTAGGAAATCACGGGTTAAATTAGCCGGTTGCAGCAACAGAGAAAATAAACAGAACCCTACATCCAGATTTGCAGAGGAAAACAGAGGAGCATAGTGGTGATCGTACACAGATGAAGGAGTGAGAAACAGAGCGCTGAGGCAAGGTTGCAGGAGAAGCAGATAGTAGGAGCTAATAATGAGAGGAGGCTAAAATCCCCAAACAGCAGGTCAAACAAGGCAATAGCAGATCTGATCCGGCTACTTGCCCTTTTTAAAAAGGTTAGCTGACTGTACTTACTAATAAACTAACCAGTAACCAATGTGGACAGACACAGCTCACTGATCGATAATTAGAGAAGCATCACAAATTAGAATCACGTTCTTATCCTTACCATGGTGGTGGTCTGGCGAACATGGTCATAGACCATTGCTGGCCCTCACAATCCTTGTCATAATCTGCAGGGAAATCATCACAAAATAGAATAGCAAATAGGTAAGATATTTCCTTCAATTGCATCCTCATGGTGGTGGTCTGGTGGAATAACCCCAGAAGCATCACGAGTTAGAATCCCGTTCTTCTCCTTACCATGCGTGAAAAAGTGGAGAACTATCCTCATGGTGGTGGTCTGGTCTCTGGTGGACATGGTGCTTGCCCATCGAAATATTTTTTTCTCACCATCACCATGCTGGCCCTCGTGCTTTCCACAAACCACCCTCACAGATCTGAATGCTATGTCCAAGAATAAAATATACTCCATAGGAAATAATCAAAAAATAGAATTGCAAATAGGTAACGGATTTCCTTTGATTACATTCACATATTACATAGTGAAAATTATTAGGAAGAGATGTTGTACAGTCTAATAACTTTCGAATTACTGTAGAAGTGTAGATGCAGAATTCTTCTACGTCTTGCACTGGTGTATATCACCGATATAACAACCATAACTGAAAAGAATGTGCATACACACATGTGTTGATTCATATGGCAGACAGTCTTGGCCTTTCCAAAAAATTGGCGCCCTTCAAGGATATAACAAGAAACACTATTGTGTACTGAGGTCCAGTAAGAACAAGACTGAGCATACTGCATACACAGACATGGAAAGCAGCAGAGATGGAAATTAAATGAATGATGATCAGGATCAGCAGGCAATTCAGACTCAGAACTAGATTACTGCTGTGCAACAACTCAGATCCACGTTGAAGGATGCGCAAGGAAAAAATGCGCACCTTGTTCGCTGTGGGGAACAGCTCGGCTCACGCGGTGGCCCTACGCCCCAGGCTCAGATGGTGGCCTCCACGACCACCCGCAGCCGCCGGAGGCCACCCAGCATGAGCGCCGGCGAGGACTGCATCCCGACCACCACCGTCGTCGAATGGGGGCGGTGATGGCCTGGCGGCGCGGGCTCAGAACGCAGGCAGAGGTCGGTGGAGCCGCACAAGAGAGAGGGCCGCTAGGGCCCAGTGGATTGGATGGCCCGACCGTGTTGTGTCCCTTCGTATTTTCAGAAAAAAGTTTATCTATTTTTCTTAAAAAAAAAAAGGCAATGTACCTCTCTCTCCTCTCCTCTCTTTTTTTTTTTTTGAGATATCATTTCCCCTCTCCCTGGTGCATTTTGTCGAGCACCTGTGTGCATTCTTGTATCACAGACATGATCGATACAAGACAGATCAAAAATGTATTTCACGAAGGGCGTGGAGGGGTTGGAATGGTGCAGCGGAGCGGCAACTCTAGGGCACATTCGTGTTGGGTTGGATTGAGAAGGAGGCCGCAAGAAAGGCAGTAATTATGGTTCGAATGGATGATCTGTTTCTTCTTCCGACTAATGACTTCAAAATATTTTCTCTTTCTTTTTTTGGACTTCACTAACGTCCAAACACTACTAGGAGACAGCTTATATACATGATTTTAACAGTAGTGCGGTTTTATGAAGACACGCTACTATTAAGTAGTAGTAGCGCGACGTATCTACCGGGGCTACAGGTATCTAAGTAGCAGTAGCGCGGCATGTCACGACTGCGCTAGTGCTAAGTTGTCCCATCGCCAACGACGGGGGCTACCTGTAGCAGTAATGGTGATGAATAGGCAACGCTACTACTAATTACTTAGCAGTAGCGCTGCATGCTGCCAGCGCTACTGCTACGACTCTTAGCAGTAGCGCCCTTCCCCAACAAGCGCTACGGCTAGGTCATACATTTGTCTTCTTCCACCCGCCCCTCACTCCTCACTCTCTTCTCTCGAACCAGTTCTATCTCCCTCGCACCATTTGCTGCTCCCGCATCCCGATGGCCCTTCCTGTCCCGGCCCTCCCCATGCGACGGCCCTCCCCACGTGGCGGCCCTCCCCGTCTCGACACTCCCACGCAGCCTCCCCACGTGGTGGCCCTCCCCGTCCCGGCACTCCCACGCAGCCTCCCCACGTGGCTTCCCTCCCCATCTCGACACTCCCACGCAGCCTCCCCACGTGGTGGCCCTCCCCGTCCCGGCACTCCCACGCAGCCTCCCCACGTGGCGGCCCTCCCCGTCTCGACACTCCCATGCAGCCTCCCCACGTGGTGGCCCTCCCCGTCCCGGCACTCCCACGCAGCCTCCCCACGCGGCGGCCCTCCCCATCCCGTCCCTCCCCACACAACCCTCCCCATCCCAACCATGCATGCAGCGGTAGCTCTCCCTCCCTCCTCTCTCCCACTCCCCCCTTCTCCCTCCCCCCTCTGTTTTTTGCACTGCTAGATAAGATGAATGGATGGATGAATTGATGCATTTAGATGGTTATGAATTGGTGCATTTAGATGTTACCAATGGATGGATTTAGATGGTTAGATGGATAGATGTATGCATTTAGATGAATGTGTGCATTTAGATGAATGTGTGCATTTACATGGATCGATGTTTAGATGGAAGGATGGATATAAGTACTTGATCATGATAATATTGCTATGGAAATTTTTTGTATCATTTGTTGGTGCCACTTGTATCATTTTGCAGAGAGCACCTCCTAGTGCCTATGTTTTACCGGAATGTTGATTCATTATGTTCCGGCAAATTTTAGGCGCTCGATATGTCCTATTTTAGCAATGACAATTTTTTATGCAATGTTATTTGACTTATGATTTGGGTGACTTCTGGTCTATTGGAGCTCCTCGTGTAACTTTCAGTATGTTTTTGATGGAGGAATACCGACTGTTGTCGTGGGGTTTTCTTCCTCTTCTTCTCTTCTTGCGATATATACCTCGGTACAATGCGCAAGGAGAGAAGAAGAGGTGCCACTAGTAGAAAACAGGGCTTTGGTCCTGGCCTGATAAGAGCATTAGTCCCGGTCGACTTACGAACCGGGACTAATGCGTGCATCAGTCCCGGTTCGAGCAGCCAGCACGTCGGTCGGGCCTCGACGGGCACCAGTCCCGGTTCTTCTAGAACCTTTAGTCCTGGTTCCAGCCACCAACTAGGACTAAAGGGCCTAGCTCCTGGCGCAACCCCTTTAGTCTCGATTCGTGTCCGGAACCATGACTAAATGGCTATCTTCAGTCCCGGTTCTAGACACCAACCGGGACTAAAAGATTGCCTATATATATGCTCGTCCCTGCTCGCTCACTCTCATTTTTGGCTGGCCAACGTGTGCAGGTGTGTGCTACTCTGTTCTCACCTCCTATGCACATGAGGTGTTTGATGAAATGGCCGAGCCACACTTAAGCTTTCTTTCCTTTCCAAGCTCGACCTCCAAGCTTCATTTCCCCCAAGATTTGTCTAGATTTGGCGGTGCACCAACTATCCAATTGTTCTAAAAAGGTTAGTAACTTCATCCTCATCTCTCACTACTAGTTTAGCTCATTTCAAATGCTCTAGAAGTAGTGTGGTTTGCGGGTTTTAGTGGAGGAGTGTATGTGTGAGTTTATTTGATTTAAATGCACAATTTGATCTGTATGTTGTTTATATAATTAATTATATAATGCATGCAGATGAACCGACAATGGATGTACGGTGACCGATGCACCTCCGACTACATTGACGGCCTACATAATTTTCTCGAAATGGCTGAGGCAAACAAGCAGAATGGTTTTATGTATTGTCCATGTACTGTCTGTGGGAATACAAAGGATTACTCTTCCTCGAAAACCCTTCACTTGCACCTGCTTGAGAAGGGTTTCATGCCACACTATAATGTTTGGACCAAGCACGGAGAAAGAGGGGTTTTGATGGAAGACAATTAAGAAGAAGAGGATGATGAGAACTATCCGGATCCTATGTTCCCTGAATACGGTGATACTGCAATGGGGGAAGCTCAAGATCAAGAGGCACCAGATGTGTCCGCTAATGATGATCTTTGCCGGGTCATTGTTGATGCACAGAGAGAATGCAAAAATGAAAGGGGGAAGTTGAAGATCGATCGCATGTTAGAGGATCACAAAAAAGGGTTGTACCCAAATTCCGAAGATGGCAACACAAAGCTTAGTACCACACTGAAATTGCTGCAATGGAAGGCAGAGAATGGTATATGTGACAACAGATTTCAGAAGCTACCAAAAATAATGAAGAACAAGCTTCCAAAGGATAATGAATTGCCTGACAGTACGTACGAAGCAAAGAAGGTTCTTTGCCCTCTAGGATTAGACGTGCAGAAGATACATGCATGCCCTAATGACTGCATCCTCTACCACAGTGAGGAGTACGAGAATTTGAATACATGCCTGATATGCGGTGCATTAGGATATAAGATCATACGAGATGACCCTGATGATGTTGAGGGCCAACGCCCCAGGAAGAGGGTACCTCCCAAGGTGATGTGGTATGCTCCTATAATACCACGACTGAAACGTCTGTTTAGAAACAAAGAGCATGTCAAGTTGTTGCGATAACACGAAGAAGACCGTAAGAAAGGAGGGATGTTGAGAGTACCCGGTGACGGGTTGTTGTGGAGAAAAATCGAGAGAAAGTGGGGGGACTTTGCAGGTGAGGCAGGGAACGTATGGTTTTGTTTAAGTGTGGATGACATTAATCCTTTTGGGGAGCAGAACAACAATCATAGCACTTGACATGTAACTCTATGCATCTATAACCTTCCTCCTTGGATGTGCATGAAGCGGAAGTTCATTATGATGTCGATGCTCATCGAATACCTTAAGCAACCTGGCAACTACATTTATGTGTACCTAAGTTCATTAGTTGAATAAATTTTACAGTCGTGGGATAAAAAAAGATGTACGTGTTTGGGATGAGCACAAACAGCAGGAGTTTGACCTACGAGCGTTGCTGTTTGTAACCATCAATGATTGGCCTGCTCTTAGTAACCTTTCAGGACAGACAAACAAGGGATACCACACATGCATGCACTATTTAGATGAGGCTAAAAGTATATATTTGTATAAATGTAAGAATAATGTGTACCTGGGACATCGTCGATTTCTTTCGAGCAAGAATCACTTAAGAAAGAAAGGCAAGAATTTCAAAGGTGAGACAGATCACCGGAAGAAGTCTGTCCTCCATACAGGTGATGTTATATTTGATATGGTCAATGATTTACAAGTAGTCTTTGAAAAGGGTCCTGACAGATAATCTGTTCCGAATGACGCCGAGGGACACACACCCAAGGATTTTTGGACCTACCTTATTGGACAGACCTAGAGGCCTGCTCTGCAATCGACGTGATACACGTGAAGAAGAATATTTGCCTGAACTTGCTAGATTTCTTGGGAGTGTATGGGAAGACAAAATATACACCGGAGACACGGGAGAACCATCAACGTATGAATGAAAAAGATGGCATGCATCAAAGCAGTATCAAGGTCCTGTCAGCTATGCTCTTACCAAAGCAGAGAAGGAAATATTTTTTAAATGTCTGCTCAGTATCAAGGTCCCATCTGGCTACTCATTGAATATAAAGGAAATAATAAATATGGCATCGAAAAAATTCCAGAACCTGAAGTCTCATGACTGCCACATGATTATGACGTAACTGCTTCCGGTTGCATTGAGGGGGCTTCTACAAGAAAATGTTCGATTAGCTATTGTGAAGCTATGTGCATTCTCAATTCAATTTCTTAGAAGGTAATCGATCCAGAAATCCTACCAAGGTTACAAAATTATTTGGTTCAATGTCTTGTCAGTTTCGAGTTGGTGTTCCCACCAGCCCTCTTCAATATTATGACGCACGTCCTAGTTCACCTAGTCAACGAGATTGCCATTCTGGATCCTGTATTTCTACACAATATGTTCCCCTTCAAGAGGTTCATGGGAGTGTTAAAGAAATATGTCTGTAATCGTGCTAGGCCGAAAGGAAGCATCTCCATGGGCCACAAAACAAAGGAGGCCATTGCATTTTGTGTTGACTTTATTCCTGACATTGAGCCGATTGATGTCCCTCAATCGCGGTATGAGGGGAGACTGAATGGAAAAGGCACGCAAGGACCAAACTCAATAATCTGTAGGGACGGGCATTCTTGGGCGCAAGCACACTACACAGTTCTACAGAATTCTATCTTGGTGACCCTGTATATCAATGAACACAAGAATATTCTACGCTCCAAACACTCGGAGCAGTCTGACGAATGGATTACACTGAACACATCAGGACTTTCGGCGGTTGGTTGCAAACACATCTCATGGGTAACAACATTGTTGAAGATGACCTGTACTTGTTGGCCAGGACACCATCTTTGACTATATTAACTTTCAAAGGGTACGTGATGAATGGAAATACATTTTACACGATCGCCCAAGATAAAAAGGGCACCAACCAAAATAGTGGCGTCTGCTTTGATGCAACAAACACCAATAGGCCAAAGGACATCATATATCATGGTTACATAGAGGAGATATGTGAACTTGACTATGGGAAAAATTTCAAGGTCCCTTTGCTTCGGTGCAAAAGAGTCAATCTGAAAGGAGGTGGGGTAAAGGAAGACCCGCAGTACGGAATGACAACAGTGGGTCTCAACAATCTTGGATACACAGATGAACTATTCATCCAAGCCAATCATGTGGCGCATGTTTTCTATGTGAAGGACATGTCTACCAAACCGAAAAAAAGAAAAGATAAGGAAGCGAATGCATTATACGATGAGACAAAGCGCCACATAGTTATTTCAGGAAAAAGAAACATCGTGGGAGTGGAGGACAAGACACACATGTGACAAGATTATGAAAAGTTTAATGAAATTCCTCCCTTCAAAGTGAAGGTTGACCCAATCATCATGTTAAACAGTGAAGATTATCCATGGTCACGACGCAATAAGCAATAAGATCATCCAAGCTTTGATCCTACAATATCACTATTGTTACATGTCAAAAAATGAAATCCCTTGTAACCCTCTCAACTTTTTAGCACACGCTATGTGGGTGAAATTTTGATACCATGCTAAGTTTCAACCTTTTCAGATTTCATTTGTAGTGTTTTTCAATTTCAGGGTTATTTAGCTCAAAACAAAATCATTAAATGCATGAAAAATAAAAAATGAAGCCAGAAAAGGGTTGAAAATTGATCACGTGGCTTTGAATGGTGCATAAAAAAACATACTAAAAATAATAGCAAATTTTTTTTTCATAAAGTTAAAGCAAAAAGTAACATACAAGAAAACGCCCGTCTACTAGGCAACGACGGTCTGCATACGACTAGAAACGCATTTACACATGGGCCAGCAGATGCAGCCCCATGTAGCAAGTAGGCCCAACAGGGCAGATATAAAATTTAGGCATTTACTGCCTGCTTTAGAGAGGAGCTCGGGATGATAGCCGCAGCGGGGCTTATAAACCGCTGCGAGCGGCCTTCGCCCGACGAGGTGGGACTAAATTTCCACCCCGCCTTGACTGTGCCAGCACCAACCCTTTAGTCCCGGTTGGTGGCAACAACCGAGACTAAAGGTGGATTTTTGCCAGCGCAAATGACGGGAAATCAAGCCTTTAGTCCCGGTCGGAGCCTCCAACCGGGACTAAAGGTGAAATTTCGCCGGCCAAAAGGACGGGATCCCAATCCTTTAGTCTCGGTTCGTGGCTTCAACCGGGACTAAATGGTCCTTTAGTTCCGGTTGTGGCCACCAACCGGGACTAAAGGGTTGGGGTATATAATCTCAGCGGCCCTCCCTCGCCAATCTTCCTCTCCACTCCGGCGACGTTGAACCTACGCACGATGCCACTAGGCTGCTGGATCCGAGGACATCACCGCCGTCTCCAGTCCCCAACCCCGACGCTGTCGTCGTCGCTCCTCTCGTCTCTAACCCCTACGTCTTTGTTGCCGCTCCTGTCGTCTCTTACCCCGACGCCACCGTCGCCGCTCCTCCCCTGACCCCGCCACTCGACTCCGCCGCCTCCTCCCACAGTGAGCCTTTACTCATTTCAATTTTGATGTCATACATCACGTACAGGATCTGATCCTACTGTAAATCAGAGTCACAATTTTTCATACCCTTGAAAACAGAATGAGCTCAAGTTTGTCGATCACCATAAAGATTTCCTGTTTTTGTGATGAGTATTCTATCATCGGAACAATTGTGACTCTTTTTTTCCAGTACACTGACAATTGCTAATAGGTGAAATGTACATCCGTGGAAACTAGTACAAACTAATCCAACTGGAACGTTTGTAGGTATCATCTCAGTAGACACATCATTCAGTTTCTTATCTTACAGATGAAAGAATAAAAGCAATTGACCACAAGAACTGCCATTAGGAAAAAAAGAACCATGTCTTGTCAGCTCCCTCGGTTTGGCTTGGAAACTACAGTAAAAATTAATCTACACGAAACTACTGGAAAACAGAGTCACATGCACCTCAAATTTGCTGATCACCATAAGTAAAGATTCCCTGCATTTGAGATGAGTGCTATATCATCGGAACAATTGTTCATACACTGACAATTACTCTAATAGGTGAAATGTATATCCAGGGAACTAGTAACTACAAATTATTCATGCTGGAACTAGTAACTCAGTATACACAACGTTTGTAGGCATCATCTCAGTAGACACATCATTCGCTTTTTTTTTAGAAAAGTAGGATTGCCCCCGGCCTCTGCATTTGGTGAGCCACCGCCTCCCCCCTCTCTGTTCGCCCCCTCGTCGCGCGCACGCGGGTGCATGCCACCTCACTGCTCATCTACCATATTAATTCACGTCTTGTCTGTTCTTCTTGTATACACTCGTGTTGTATTAACTCGATAAAACCTTTTGCTATTATCATACGAAGATGCTTTTTCTGAGCCCAAGCCACCGGATCTGGCCGGGTGATGGCTCTTCTTCAGCATACTCTGGCTCTTCTTCAGCATACTCTGGCTTTTCTTCCTCGTGCTCGTACTCTGACTCTTCTGTAGAATACTCTAGGTTTGGGACTTGCTCATAATATAATACGCACTGGTACCTTTCCCATTTTGCAGGGTGCGTGCAAAAACTATCTTTATCAAAACTGCAAAAGAAAGCCATGTTTATTATTGTAGCTACTTCAATATACGGTTGACATGCTGGAAACAAGATTGATTGAAACTTACATGTTAACTTTAAATTCATGTGTGCAGGAAAGGCGGCACAGGAAGTCCGCTAAATGCTCATCAAAGTACCACCATATGGCAATATCTACCTCTTGTATGGTCTGTGGAAAATTTACAATTAAATTCCAGATAGCACCATGACATAATAACACAGGAAAATGAAGAAAAATCCTCAAATAACTAGTGACCATACCAGATTTTGTTTAGGATGTGAAAGGAAATTCCGGCAAAAAGTAAACCATGACCATTCATTCTCATAATATGCAGCCCCCCTCGGTGGCCATAGCCGCCAGTTATAGAGGTATACCGGATTGAAGTCACGATCACATTCAGCGATCCAACCCCAGGTATACGGAGATTGTAGAACGGGGTCCATTGAATCATCGTGTTGAAACTTGATGTATCTATGCACTTCCAATATAAGTCCTTGTCGACTGGAGGATGACATCATACAAGGGTGATTTCTGATGAACGCCTTGAATGTTTGAGATGACTCAGCACCCCATGGCATTTCCCTCATAGTTTTCAGCAAATGGGCAACATAAGCTATCTTTTCTTGTGAAGAATCCAGTTTCATCATGCACACCTTTTCAAGTACTTTACCCAAAGCTTTAATGTCATCCTTATATCCACTAGGGGTGAAATCCACAGCCAGCGCATTTACATAGGGATCAATCATGTAAGCATCTGCCGGTGGTAAGTATATGATATTCTCACATTCAAACTTACCAGTAAAACACTTGTTCCCCGTGTGACACAAGGATACCATTTCAAACAGCTTTTGAAATGTCTGTCTACCTAGCTTACTTAACATACATGATGATCCCTTTGTCTCAAGCCATTCACTTTTGGACGGCAGTTCATTCATTCGGTCCAGAAAAGGCATATAGCCATATTGAAGATAGGGCCTGCACAATACTTATTTAAATATATTGTAGTCCAACTATATATGATTCTCCAACATATATAACAGCTATGTGCAGTCATGTATCTACTTACTTTTCAGGGCCACCACCATGAATCGCATGGAATGTTGTAATTGTAGAAGTGGGAACATCACCTTCAAGTGATTCTTCCAATAGCAATATACTTTGTTTAACCTCATCGCAACTATGAGCCATGAACTTGAATAGAAAATAGTTGTCTTGCCTTGATATATAGCTGATTCTACAGTAGATTCACAAGTTGCTTGACCGGATATAAGTTGCCTACCAATGCGAACGAACAAATGAAACTACATATAACACAAATAAATAACTACATAAATAAATAAATAGAAGGTCAACGGATATGTATGAACAAACCAAAGTAAAGTGAACAACTGAAGGCCCAATCGGAAAGAACCGAGAAGTTGCAATGAAATAAAAGTAAAAAATGTCAAACAGGCAAGTAGATAGTGAAGACCATGAAACATGCGTAACTTGTTCTAGATCTGTTGATCCCATGGCCACATCAAAGACGATACAACTCGGAGCTCGGTGGAGAAATTAAGGGGAAACTAACTAGCTAGCTAGACTAGAAGAGTTGTGGGCTTGTGGTGGCAAAAAGTTTGACATGTTCCTGCAGCTAGCTCTGCTCATCCATACTACATACTAATTAACCGCGGCGAAATCTATCAGCCCACACACAAAACTGATCAAGTGACCATGAAGTACCTGGGAAGAAGAAGGCGCGTCAGAGTCAACGAGCTCCTTGTCGTCCGCTCCGACCAGTTCCCACGGCGACCCCGACCAGGGCAGGCTTTCTTCCCTTTCTCTGAGCAAAGAAGAATCCTCCCATTTTTTTTTATCCGAGAGAGAAGTGATTCCAGGCTCTTCTTCAACTTTTCCTTATGCTGTAAATCAGTAATTCCAAAGAACAAAAAATGGAGGAAAGAGGTCCACGATTGGTGTGTAAATTAATATACCAATGAGCGGCCATCTGCTACGGGGGCCATGAAAGCTGCAGCTTAATTGCCGCGAGTTTACTAATAACCAGTAAAGTTGATCTGGTATGTATTTCGCGTTGGAGACCTTATCCAATCCAAGATTGCTTACGAGTCGACGTGTGGACAAAAGATATACAATTGCAACGCGTTGAAATTCGACAACCCAGTTGTTCTTTGTCTCCATCATGAAATCCGTTAAAGATAGAAACCATTGACCAACGCTCATTCTACGTACCTGAATTGTACGTGCCTGAATTTCCGTACCTGAATTTACAAAAGACAATTTACATTAAATGTTTGAAAAACGTTAATCAAGCATTTGAAGAATGTTAAATGTGTGTAGAAAACATAGTTTCATTTATACGAAAAATGTATTAATTGAAAAGGTTAACCATGTATTTACATTCTGTAATCAAGCTTTAGAGAAATATTAATCAAGCATTTTTTTTATTGCCATTAAAGATGTACAATGTGTACTTGGATTATTTTAACCATGATTAAAGATGTTCAAATTGTTCAGGCATTGTAGCTTTACTGTGCGGTTACGTTGCCATTCTCTCACATATTCGTTAGCCTAGCTCACATGCTTAGTGTTGGGCAAAGTCTAGTGTTTCAGTTCAGTCGGTTGCAGAAACACTAGTCTCGCAACAATTAAGCTCCCGCGGTTCCGGAGTGGCCAAAATGGCCTTATATAGGGGGACTAGTGTTGAACGATCTTGACTTGACTGATTTTATATGACACTTGAATGTTTGTGGTGGTTGCTTTATATAATATAAATCGGGGAAAAACCCTTTTTGTCTGTCTTCAAGACACGCGTGTGGGTTATACTATACTCACACGCTGCTCTGCTTAACACAGACAGTACGAGTAGCTTTATACAAACAGGACTACCTATGTTGCAGAATACTAACTCCATACAAACAGAATCTACATGCACCACGGTGATCACATCGACCGGCAGCTAACAGCACGTGCCGTATGCACACCATCACCAGATAACGGAGCGCCCCGACTTCCTCTGCCCTACAGATCGAATGGTCAGGGTGAGTTCAGACAAGTGTTTTCCATAATGATCGACATGGTCTTCTAAATGAAATTGTGACTGTGTCCACTGATGGCAACACTCTACCTTGTGTAAGGAGTAAGGTTTCCTCCCAGGATCAAACACAGGACACTGGAGTGTCGCTGAATAACACTGAGCATCTCTGGAAACAAAGGACAGCAGCATTTCTGGTGTAGAGGTGGTAGACAGGCAGAGATAAGTGGATCCTTATATTACGATTACTCCATCAATTCAAGAGAATCCTAGATGACTCTAAGGGGCACCGTCGCCGATGAGGCGATGACAAGTGACTGGAGCCATGGCACTAACCCCACAAGAAATCTAATTGTCCGCGAGGATGCAGTTAACACTAAATTCAGTCAAAAGACCTACTGCATATAAGGTCGGCGGCGCCATGAGCTCCTAGACAAGCTAGCGTACGTCCTCCTTCGGGTTCATCGAAAAGCCTATGCATGTCGACGGCAACCTTGCACTCGCACAGCAGCTGGAGTGGAGCCTCCTGCAATTATGTCCGAGTAATGTTCTCTGAACTCTGAAATGTCAGCAACACCGGGTACACCCACGACCATGAACACTTCTATATGAACAGCACACCAGGCTGAACGCAACCAGGAATGTGATTGCTATGTAAGCCGGCCTGTAGGATGATCGATTCAATGCCTGCATAAATGAGTCGAGACAAGTGAGATGCATAAGACGGAAACGGTTCAGAAAGTTCAGGCAATCGACACATGTCGTTACTTCAGCCTGGAACGAGTGCTGGAAGTCACCAAAATCCATCGCTGCCTTTCACATATTGCCCCATGTCCAGATTGTTCATAGGAGTTTCACTCATAGCACCAGCAAAAGAGACAGAGCACGTCTGCTTGCCTTTCATACTTGGACAAAGGGTACGCAGCATCGTGCTGGTGGTCAGTCATGGTAAGTAAATTGATGTCTCACATGGCAACTGCCATATACTCCCTCCGTTCCTAAATATAAATCTTTTTAGATGTTTCACTAAAAGACTACATACGGATGTATATAGACATACCTTAGAGTATATATTCATTCACTTTGTTCCGTATGTAGTCTTCTAGTGAAATCTCTAAAAAGACTTATATTTAGGAATGGAGGGAGTAGTATCAACTAGTTTTCATATCACACAATTAGCACAGCCCTTCTAAACCATAATCATATATAATTAAAGTGCTCCGACAAGCCATGTGTATACAATTAAAGTTCTCATTCATAATACATAAGACCAATAAACAGAGCAGGGAATGGTCATTGAAAGATGAGGTGCACACAATGATGAGGTACTTGAAAGATGAACAAATACTATCAATTTGAAGTACAAAATGGACTAAACTTTCAAACGAATGGAGTATTTGCAAGACGAACAAATTTGGAAAGTGTGAACATTTTTTGAATTGTGAAAAAATATGAAACCATAAACATTTTTTTGATTTGTAAACAAACTTTGAAACACGAACAAATTTCAATTTCGTGAACACAATTATAAATTGTGAAATTTTTGCGAATTGTGAACAAATTAAGAAACGTGGAACAATTTTCAAATTGTGAATTTGAAACTTGAACGAATTTCAAATTACTGAACAAAATTATTAAATTATGGACATTTTTCGAATTATAAACAAATTTGGAAAGCGCAAACATATCTCGAATTGTGAAGCAATTTGGAAACATGAACAAGTTTCAACAATAGAACATTTTTATAAAAGCAAGAACATTTTCTAAATTTCAAGAATAATTTTCAAACACAAACTTAGTTTTTAAAAAATAACCTTAGAAATAAAAAAAGAAAAAAGAAACATTTAATTTCTCACCTCGCCATGTCCTGTGCGTTCGCAGGCATCTTAATGCAAACGCCGTCCTATAGGATTTTCCGTTCCTACCTTAATGTAATCTCGTATGCAAACTCATTGCGGCAGAGAAGAGCCGTAACGCACAGGGGCACGCCGGCCAGTTTTTTTTATTTCAAAAAAATATAATATTTTCCTTTTGTTTCTTTTTTCCTTTTCTTCTTATTTCCTTTTTTTAACTTTTTTTAGTTCGTTTTTCTTACGTTCTTCCTTTTCTTTTCGTATTTGAAGCAAAAACATTTTTCGAATTTGAAGAATATATTTTCAAAACCAGATCATTTTTTGAAAAAAAGAAATACACAGAAAACGATTTTTCTTTCCTTTTTTGTCTGTTACTTTTTTCTTTCTTTTCGTTCATTTTTTCTTTCCTTTTTCCTTTTCTTTTTCTATATGAAGCAAAAACAGTTTTCGAATTCGAAGAAAATTTGGAAGTACTAACAATTTTTTAAAGCATGAAGTTTTTTGACTCTTGAGATCAAAATTTTGAAAAGGAAATTTTTTTGAAAAAATCCGAACAAGTTTGAGAGCGTGAACACATTTTTAAATCAAACATATTATTTGAATTTCAAGAAGAAATTTTGAAACTGTGAATAATTCAAAGAAATCATGAATAATGTTGGAAACGCAAACAATTTTTTAAAGCACGAACATTTTTTTAATCTTGAGGACAAAATTTTGAAAAGGAGAACAATTCTGAAAAACCCCGAAAAAAATTGAAAAAAAACAATTTAAAGAACTAACATTTTTTGAATTTTGAGAACAAAATTTGAAATCGAGAATAATATTTTAAAATCCTGAACAAATTTGAAAGCACGAACAATTTTTTTAAACTGGAACAGTTTTAAAATCTTGAGAACAAAATTTTGAAACAAAAAAACAATTTTGAAAAACCCCAAACAAATTTGGAAGCGCGATCAATTTTGAACATTTTTTAAAAAGGGAAACAAATTTGAAAGCATGAACATGTTTTTGATACTTGTAAACAAATTTGAAAAACGAGAAATTTTTTAGAAAATAAAAAATAATTGGAAGCTCGAACTATTTTTTAAACATGTTTAAATCAAGAACAATTTTCAAATATATTTCGAATTTTAAGAATAATTTTTGAAAACCTAGAACTTTTTTTTGAAAACCTCAAACATTTAAAAAAAATCCAAAACATTATTTGAAAATTTTAGAAAACTTTTTACAAATACAAAAACATTTTTAGAATTTGAAGAACAATTTTTGAAAATCCGGAACATTTTTTGAATTTAGAAATGAAGTTTGAAAAAAGATAAAGTTTCGAAACATGTTTGGAAGCAAGGACATTTTTTGATATTTAAGAACATTTTTCGTATTTTAAGAACATTTTTTGAAAATCCAAAATATTTTTTGAAACAGAAACAGAAAATAATAATAAAAAGAAAAAAAACGACAAAAACGACAAAATGGTTCATACCATTTCATGATCTTCCCATCGATAGCAAAATATTTCAAAGTAAAAGAAAACAATTTTAATAGCATACTATAATTTAAGATCAACACAAGAAAATCTATTTTTAGTCATGAATAATATAATCATACGTTCAAATATGTATCTTAATAAATAACGTGGCATGTCATTATTAAATCAATTAGTTGTAGTAAATCAATTTTACATAATGTAATGTCAACTTACATGATAGAATCTTATAATCTTTACCTAATAATAAAGAGGCTATCGCTTCCGTCGGAAAACCCACCGAGGTGATTTTATAAAAAAAAGCCCTTACTGTTTATGACATTAAACTAGTAGTATATATTAAATATTTTTTAAAATACTTATATTTTTAAACCGTAACTCCAAATTTAACATATTATACATGGAATTTGATTAGAAAAATATGTAGAATTTAAATATGATATTATTTTATCTGTTAAACGTTTAATAAAAATACTATCTAGGGTGCAATCTTAATAAATAAGTCATTATTCGTCTTTATTTCATACCGGTACTCATCCGGGTTGGGGATGAACACGTCAACAAAATCAGGATTAGAGATGAAACTGAAGGTCACTTGACTGATTCTTTGGATGTATTAAATCTACATGCAAGCCGTGTTAAAATGGAAGAACTGTGAAATTTTGAACTGCATTTTTGTAGGATAAGACCATCTTTATTTGTATCGTAACTATAAATTTTCAAATTATAGACATTTTTTATAAATTAAGAATGTGTGCCGTGTGGTATTTCTTTCTCCCGTTGCAACGCATGGGCCCTTTTGCTAGTCTAATATAAATAGCATATATTTTTTGACAAGATAAATCAATGTGAAGTAAAAAAACATTTAATATAAATACGTGAGTGAGAGATAAAATATGATGAACTCCATTTGCCGATGTGTTTATCTTTGTTTACCACCACCGGTTTACTATGTTTGAACTCCGTCCAACGTGGAAGCTTATTCACTTTCATATCCACCACCGGTTTTCAATTACTCCCTCCGTCCCAAAATAACTGTCTTAACTTTGTACTAGCTCTAATACAAAATTGTACTAAGCTTAAGACAGTTATTTTAGGACGAAGGGAGTACTATATTACTATATTCCAGGGCACCAACAACAGGATTTGCAATGTTGTGAGCTCGGCATCTTCGGTTCCTGATTGGTGGCAGATGCTCTCTTGGAAGCACGGTACACCAGCCAGGGTTGCTGAGGAAACCACCCTCTCGGCTTACATTGCATGGCATCTTTGGAAGGAGAGATATAGAAGAGTTTTTGAGAATACTGAGATGACGCCGAGGGCTCTGATGAATTTTATTCGTGATGATATTAGATTGCTGAATGAGGCTTTTCGACAAAACTTTCCGATGGTCGGGTAGGAGCGCTCTGTTGGAAGTTGTAATCTATACGGTATTGTATAAACCGTTTAGAGATAATCTAGATTTAGAGATAAGTTAGTTTAAATCATGTGTGCCGAAGGGATATGACTTGGAGATCAATCCTTAGGCATAACTACCTTGTATATCTTGTGCTATATATTAACACGCAATCCGTCCCTGCTAGCCACACGGTTAATCTAGCTTTTCTACATGGTATTCAGAGCCACCTCTTCCTATCACATCTAAACATGTCGAGCTCCTCCTCCGCCGTCGCAATGGCCACACCCTCCCTCGCATCCCTTGGCCACACCATCTCTGAAAAATTAACCAGGGAAAACTTTTTGGTGTGGTGCGCAAGTTCTACCGCACATCAAAGCTGCTGGCATGATGGGCTACCTGGACGGCTCGGTCCAGGAACCGCCGGCTGTCCTCATCATGGAGAAGGAGGTCTCCGGGAAGAAGGAGGCGACGGAGTCTCCAAACCCTGCCCATGCGATATGGGTAACGCAGGATCAACAGGTTCTTACCTTTCTGATCTCCTCGCTGTCTCGCGAGGTTTTGCTTCAGGTCAGCTCCTTTACCACGTCCGCTGGCATCTGGAAAGCCTTGCTGCAGAGTTTTGCCTCGCAGTCTAGGGCTAGGGTGATCCAGCTTCGCTCGGCCATCGAGCACACTCGCAAGGGAGATCTGACGGCCGCCGCATACTACACCAAGATGGTGAGCATCGCCGACGAGCTAGCTGCCGCCGGCAAGCCTCTGGACGAGGATGATGTGGTGTCCCACATCCTGCAAGGTCTCCTTCACGAGCCTGACTACAATGGGTTTGTGTCGGCGATCTCCACACACACTGCAACCGATCAGCCAATCGGACTTGGTGAGCTTTTCTCGCTGCTACTCGCCGCTGAATCCCGCATAGCAGCACAACATGCTTCTTTCCCATCCAACCACTCTGCCAATCACGCCTCCCGCGGCGGTGGCCGCGGCAACTCCAGCCGTCCTGGTGAGAATAACGGTGGCGGCGGTCCCCGGGGCTACAACAACAACTACACCGGGGGACGCTACCACGACAACTCCGCCAACAGCGCCGGCCCAGGCGGGGCGCCACGGCAAGGAGGCGGCAACCGTGGTGACCGTGTCCAGGAGAAGTGCCAAATTTGCAAGGAGATGGGGCACGGTGCGTGGCGCTGCAAGCAGCGGTTTGATCGCAGCTTCAACAACAACGTTCGCAATCCTGCTGGTAGTGGTGGAGGAGGAAACCGATCTGCCAATGCTGTGCACTCCTATGGGGTGGACACAAATTGGTACCTCGACACGGGCGCAACAGATCATGTGACAGGCGAGCTTGAAAAACTTGTTGTCCGCGATCGCTACACCGACACCGAGAAAATTCACACGGCAAGTGGTCAAGGTATGGATATAGCGCATATTGGTCATTCCACTCTTAGCACTCCCCATGGATCTCTTCAACTTAAAAATATTCTTCACGCTCCAAAGTCTGATCAGAGTCTCCTATCTGGGTATAAGCTTATCAAAGACAATTATGCTTTTCTTGAGATTTACCCTGAGATTTTCTTTGTCAAGGATCGAGCCAACCGGAGAACAATCTTCCAAGGCAAGAGTAACGGCGACTTGTTTCCTGTCTCGGGTCGCCAGGATGTCCCTCCACAGCATCAAGCACTAGGCGTCACGACACCATCTACATCTCGGTGGCATAGGCGTCTAGGGCATCCCTCTTTAGCAATAGTCCAAAGAATTCTTCGAGATTTTGAACTTCCTGTTTCAAATAAAAGGGATCATCACTCTGTTTGTGATGCTTGTCAGATGGCAAAAAGCCATCAACTTCCCTACCCTCGATCAACTAGTGAATCAAAGTTTCCTTTAGAACTTGTGTTTTCAGATGTATGGGGTCCTGGCCCACTCTCGGTTGGTAGACAAAAATATTATGTGAGCTTTATAGATGATTTCAGCAAATTCTCTTGGATCTATTTACTCAAAAATAAGTCTGATGTTTTTGAGAAGTTTCACCTCTTTCAACAGCTTGTTGAATGCCTTTTTAATCGGAAGATCTTGTCCATGCAAACTGATTGGGGAGGTGAGTATAAAAAACTTAACTCCTTTTTTGAGCGCATTGGTATTTCCCACCATGTCTCCTGCCCTCATGCTCACCAACAGAATGGATCTGCTGAGCGGAAACATCGCCATATTGTCGAGGTTGGCTTGTCCCTCCTCGCTCATGCCTCTATGCCCTTAAAATTTTGGGATGAAGCTTTTATTACCACGGTTTATCTTATCAACCGTGTCCCTAGTCGAGTCATTCACCACCAAACTCCACTAGAACGCTTGTTTGATATATAAACCCAACCATGGCTTTCTCCGCATTTTTGGTTATGCGGTATGGCCAAACCTTCGGCCCTTCAACAAACACAAGCTCGAGTTTCGCTCTAAACAGTGCGTCTTCATAGGATATAGCAATCTCCACAAAGGGTACAAGTGCCTTGATGTCTCCTCTGGACGTGTTTATATCTCTCGCGATGTAGTCTTTGATGAACACGTCTTCCCTTTTGCCACCTTACACCCAAATGCCGGTGCCCAACTCCGCAAGGAGCTAGTTCTTCTTCCACCCAACCTTCTGCCTATGTTCGGTCCTTTACAAGGGGGAGGTGTTAGAGCATATATCTCCATATGTGGTTTTGGTAATTGATGACAATTCCTATGGACTAATGGTTGCCTTAAGATACATTTATAGGATTTTTCCATAGGCACTTCTTGAAGTCCATCTGTTGGGTTCAAGGAGTTTATATGATGACCAAGATGGTATTCAAGGTATTATCCAAAGAATGGTCATAGAGACACATGGTTGATCAAGATCTCAGACAAAGAGTAAATCAAGATGATCATTGTCCATAGGCACTTCTTGAAGTCCATCTGTTGGGTTCAAGGAGTTTATATGATGACCAAGATGGTATTCAAGGTATTATCCAAAGAATGGTCATAGAGACACATGGTTGATCAAGATCTCATACAAAGAGTAAATCAAGATGATCAACATACAAAGCGTACAAAGCGTACAAGATGTACCGAGAGGGATCAAGTGATCCCATGGTATGATAAGCATTGTCCATTACGTATTTGTGTACTAACCCATGGTCTTCGTGAGAGTTCTATGTGGGGGTTAGGTGTGTTTCCATGGGCTTGCGTCAAAGGGAAGATCTCATACAACCCATGAGCAAATCAAGATGATCAACACACAAAGCATACAAAATGTACCGAGAGGGATCAAGTGATCCCATGGTATGGTAAGCATTGTCCACTACGTATTTGTGTACTAACCCATGGTCTTCGTGAGAGTTCTATGTGGGGGTTAGGTATGTTTCCATGGGCTTGCATCAAAGGGAAGATCTCATACAACCGATGAAGTATGACGTCAAGTTGTGATCGTCATCAAGATTGCGATGTGCAAGTTCAAGTGGATCAGCACGAAGATATCATGCTTGAAGCTTGCCGTCCATTGTGGTGGCAATGGACTTGTGAAGATATGCTGAAGAGTGGCTCACCCATAGTGAGTATGGGGGAGCAATAAACTAATCTTCATCAAGCCAACACAATCAAGAAAGGTGGTCCATCTTGAGGAAGCCAAGATCATCATCATCTAGCTCAAGAGGACGAGGTGCAAGGTATAGGTTTGCCCTTGATAGGTTTTCTGTTTAGGATAGATTGTTGTACTATCAAGGGGGCTCTCAAGTGAGTAGCTTGATCGTATCATTCGTTGAGAGCTCAAATCATTTGCATCCTTGCATCATACTTCTTGGTTCTTGTTTGGTGTTTCTCTTTGTGAGTTTTAGAGCTTATGGTCATCTTCGTGACAAGCTCGAGTTCATCGAAAACGGAGTCCATATGCATCTACTATGATGTTTTCGATGTTGGAGTTTTTGCCGGTTCTTCATTCAAAGAGGACTCACATCTCTATATCTTTGGCATATTCATAACCGCATGGTCTTAAGATTTCCAACAAGCTTGGGTTTGCTCGATTCGGAGCTCGTATGCGAAAGTTATGGCTGTTTCAGTGGCGAGCGGTAGTACCGCTGGACCTAGCGGTAGTACCGCTAGAGTTGGCGGTAGTACCGCTGGCCCTAGCGGTAGTACCGCTAGCTGGCGGTAGTACCGCCCCTGGTCAGCGGTAGTACCGCTCCAGGAGCTTAGTACTGCCTGCCTAGCGGTTGTTCGTGGACGGGCCTTTTTGCGAAGACTTTCTTGGCGGTGGTAGTGCCGTTGCACTACCAGGGGCCCAGCGGTAGTACCGCTGGAGTGCCAGCGGTAGTACCGCTAGCTGGCGGTAGTACCGCTGGAGTGCCAGCGGTAGTACCGCTGCAGCCAGCGGTAGTACCGCTAGAGCTCGGACAGAAAGTGGGGGTAACGGTCTGATTCCTTCCCCCACTATATAAAGGGGGTCTTCTTCCCCCTTGGCCTTATCCATCGGTTGAGCTCTTGTTCTATCTCCATTGTTGACATTCTTAGAGCTTGATTACTCTCTATCCCTCCAATGATTCTTGCTTGTTCTTGAGGGAAAAGAGAGAGGAGATCTAGATCCACATCTCCACCAATCACTTTCTCCTCTATGTGAGGGGAACCCCTTGGATCTTGATCTTGGAGTTCTTTGTGAGCTCCTTGTTCTTCCTCTCATATTTCTCCATAGCTTTTGTTGTTGTGGAGGGATTTGAGTGTGAGGGACTTGACCACTTCGTGTGTTCTTGCCATTGCATTAGTTGCATCGGTTTGAGTTCTCCACGGTGATACGTGGAAGTGAGAAGTTGAGAAGCTTACTACCTTTGGTACTTAGTACCCTTGATATTGTTCTTCGTGGATGCTTTGGCGTCCTAGAAGCTTGGTGGTGTCTCGGAGCTCAATCATTGTGGTGTGAAGCTTCGGGAAGCGTCGGGGTCTCCAATTAGGTTATGGAGATTGCCCCGAGCAATTTGTACGGGTACCGGTAACCGCCCCCAAGGGTTGCCACGTGTACGGGTTCGGTGACCGCCCCCAAGGGTTGCCATTTGTACGGGTTCGGTGACCACCCTCAAGGGTCCCTTAGTGGAATCACGGCATCTTGCATTGTGCGAGGTCGTGAGGAGATTACGGTGGCCTTAGTGGCATCTTGGGGAGCATTGTGCCTCCACACCGCTCTAACGGAGATTAGCATCCGCAAGGGTGTGAACTTCGGGATACATCATCGTCTCCCCGTGCCTCGGTTATCTCTTACCCGAACCCTTTACTTATGCACTTTACTTTGTGATAGACATATTGTTTATTGTAATATATCTTGCTATCACTTAGTTGTTTATCTTGCTTAGCATAAGTTGTTGGTGCACATAGGTGAGCCTAGTTGTTTGTAGGTTTTGTGCTTGACATATTAAACGTTAGTTTTATTCCGCATTTGTTCAAGCCTAAACCTTAACTATTTTAAAGCGCCTATTCACCCCCCCTCTAGGCGACATCCACGTCCTTTTCAGGAGGCATAGAGTCTGATCATATGTCTATATCTACTAACCTTGGTGCAAGTGTGCAGGAAAATTCTGGCGAAGAAATTGCAGAGAATGACTATGATTTCATGCAGCAATCACGTTCCCACGCGCAGAAAATCCGGGTGCAGATCCCGGTGCTGATTCTGGTACAGAATCGGCCTCGGAGTCACGCGCTGCCACGCCTCCAGGCGGATCCTCCCCGGGATCAGCGCCCCTGCCAGGGCGGTCGG
Organism: Hordeum vulgare subsp. vulgare; assembly: GCF_904849725.1. Taxonomy (NCBI): domain Eukaryota; kingdom Viridiplantae; phylum Streptophyta; class Magnoliopsida; order Poales; family Poaceae; genus Hordeum; species Hordeum vulgare. The sequence continues at coordinate 3,898,416 of NC_058524.1, forward strand.
GCGAACCGCCTGCGGGCCACGCGCCAGGCAGATCCTCCCCGGGATCAGCGCTCTCGTCAGGGCGGTTGGGCGAACCGCCTTCGGGCCACGCGCCAGCACCTCCCGGGTCTGTCGGGCCCTCGGCAGCCGAATCCTCCCCGATCTCTGCGCCAGCATTGCCCGTCACTGGTCGCCCCCATGCACCCACTCAGGTGACTCCACGTGGCGGCACCTCCGCTGATCTGCATGGCGCCTCGTCCGCCGACGGTGCAACCGCCGTTTCTCCCGTGCATCCACCTCCTCTCCAACAGGCACTGTCTCGACCACCGTAGCCGCCACCTGATCAACTTCAAACCAGGTCTCGTAGTGGCATTTATAAGCCTAAACTTTATAAAGATGGTTGTGTACGCTGGGGTTCTTTCTATTCTACAGGAGAACCACAAACCTTGGATGAGGCTCTCAGTGAGTCCAACTAGAAAGCTGCTATGGATGAGGAGTACTCTGCTCTCATGGAGAACAACACGTGGCAACTTGTTCCTCCTCTCAAGGGAAGAAATGTCATTGGCTGCAAATGGGTCTATAAAGTTAAAAGGAAGTCTGATGGCACCATTGACAGGTACAAGGCTCGGTTGGTTGCAAAAGGTTTTAAGCAAAGGTACGGGCTTGACTATGAGGAAACTTTCAGTCCTGTAGTAAAAGCTGCCACTATTCGAATTATTCTTTCAGTAGCAGTATCTAGAAATTGGTGCATACGACAATTAGATGTGAAGAACGCGTTTTTGCATGGTGTTCTGGAAGAGGAAGTGTTTATGAGGCAACCTCCTGGATATGAGAATTCACAATTCCCACATCATGTTTGCCGACTTGACAAAGCTTTGTATGGTCTCAAACAAGCACCAAGAGCTTGGTACTATAGGTTGTCCTCCAAATTACAGTCTTTGGGTTTTATGCCCTCCAAGGGTGACACTTCCTTATTCTTTTATCATAGGAAAGGAGTCACTATTTATATGCTCATTTATGTTGATGATATAATTATCACCAGTTCATGCTCTCAAGCTGTTGAAGCCCTTCTCAAGGATTTGCGTATGGATTTTGCTCTCAAAGATCTTGGTGATCTACACTACTTCCTTGGCATTGAGGTAAAACATGTGACAAATGGCATTGTGTTATCACAAGAAAAATATGTGCAGGATATTCTTCAGAGAGCAGGCATGAAGAATTGTAAGCCATCTCCTACTCCTTTGTCAACTTCTGAAAAACTGTCTCTTTATTCTGGGAAGGTTCTTGTGCCAGAAGATGCTACAAAATACAGAAGTATTGTAGGAGCTCTACAGTACTTAACATTGACTAGGCCAGACATTTCATACTCAGTGAATAAAGTTTGCCAGTTCTTACATGCTCCAACCAGCGTACATTTTGCAGCGGTTAAAAGAATACTTAGGTATCTTCAAGCAACCAAAGGCCATGGGCTTAAGCTTGGTAAGTCTGACTCAATGCTAGTCAGTGCCTTCTCTGATGCAGAATGGGCAGGATGCCCTGATGACAGGAGGTCAACAGGGGGATTTGCAGTTTTCTTGGGCAGCAGCTTAGTCTCCTGGAGTGCTCGCAAGCAAGCTACTGTGTCTAGATCAAGCACAGAAGCTGAGTATAAATCACTAGCAAATGCTACTGCTGAAATCATATGGGTGCAGAATATGTTGACAGAATTGGGTGTCTCACATCCAACATCAGCATCTCTTTGGTGTGACAATCTTGGTGCTACGTACCTCTCTGCTAATCCAATCTTCCATGCCAGAACTAATCATATAGAGATTGACTATCATTTTGTTTGTGAAAGGGTAGCCAGCAAGCAGTTAAACATTCGGTTTGTACCCGCTGGAGATCAAGTGGCGGATGGCTTCACAAAACCATTGACAACACAACAGCTAGCCTCTTTTAGACACAATCTTAACTTAGATAGTTTCGATTGAGGGGGAGTGTTGGAAGTTGTAATCTATACGGTATTGTATAAACCGTATAGAGATAATCTAGACTTAGAGATAAGTTAGTTTAAATCATGTGTGCCGAAGGGATATGACTTGAAGATCAATCCTTAGGCATAACTACCTTGTATATCTTGTGCTATATATTAACACGCAATCCGTCCTTGCTAGTCACACGGTTAATCTAGCTTTTCTACACGCTCTTGTGATGGTGTGTGTTCCTACATCTGTGGTTTTTTTCTCAGTAGTTTTTTCTTTTTTCTTTTCTCATGCCCCGTATATTTGTACTATGTAATGTGTACTTTTGTTCCCCACTATAATGCAAAGGCAGAGCTCCTGCTATTCTCGTCAAAAAAAAAGTGCTCATTAATAGCACACGAGGTAAATAAACAGATCAGGGAAAGAGCAACCTTGTGTGTAGCAGTACAAGTCTCATCATGCAAGGTAAATGGACAAGAGATAACGGTTGCAATCGCGTATAAACCAAAAGTACAACATACCAAAGCAGAGGGTAGCAGTAAGAGGACGGCAATAACAAGATCCAAAACAAGGGACACTACTTTTGGCAACTGTTCAGCCACGAGCCCACGAGGTAAATAAAAAGATAACCGACAACACAAGTCCAAATCCCAACGTCATTGATAATTACTGGCACCAGAAAATAGGAGGTGTTGGAACTTGGAACCACAAGTGCGATGCATCAGTCAATCAGCTAAAAGCATCTTCAACAGTCCGTATGTTCAATCGTTGGTATAAATGTCTACATCAACAACCAACGGCACATCATACAAGCTCTTCAATGAAGTGTATGTTAATCGTATGTAAAATAACTAAGGGGTTTACTAAACATGGAAGAAATAACCATGCTTGCCTCGGAGCTTGTGCGTGAACCGTTGTTTCAAGTTCATACGATTTCGTTCTCTCTCTTCTTTTATTATGCGTCATTGTCATCAAAATCATTTATGTGGCAATTTTACCAATGATGATCATACAACTATTGAAGATGCCCTAAGCACAAGACTGGCCGACGGGATCAGCACCGTCCAATGAAGTAGGAGACACAGTTGAACTGTAACATGAGCCAGTCACTCCTCCTCTCTTAACAGGTTACTGGAGGGCACACATCTTGGGCCTGTGCAGTTAATTAATGTGAAGTAAACAAATGAAGGAAGCAATGGAGTATTTGATAGTTTTTTTTTTTTGGAAAAGGAGGAACTGAGCCCCCGGCCTCTGCATCAATCGATGCATGCAGCCATCTTATTAAAATAGGTTCGAAACATACTCTTAGATCCATACAGCTCTGAAGCTCATAATGAAAACAAAGATAAAATGATAAATAAACTGCCATATCCGGCGTCGCTAAAAACAGACTACGATGTCTATACACATAGCCTATTATTAGCACGTCATCCAAACCGGTTGAAGATAGCCCGTGCGACCGTCTCCCATCGACTGCACTCAATATCCATATGCTCCCTGAAGTCCGCATGACTGAGTAATGACCACGTACGGATCCAAGACGTCGCTCTGAGGATAACCTGCAAAAGGTTGTTGAAGTTCTTGCCATTAAAAATCATATCATTCCTGTTATTTCATATAGCCCAAAATAAAGCACATACCCCAATTCTGATAAGTTTCGATATTTTAACGTCAACTCCGTTTAGCCACGTTGTAAATAACGAACTAATGCATGTAGGTGGGATAACATTAAAAGCTATATGGACAGTACGCCATAATAGTTTTGCAAGATTGCAGTCTAGAAATAGATGTCTTATTGTTTTATTCTGATCACAATAACAGCAATTCGGTCTGCCTTTCCATCTTCGTTTTATCAAGTTATCTTTGGTTAATACCACCCTTTTGTGTATAAACCACATAAATTTTTTGATCCTGAGAGGCACTTTAATATTCCAAATATGAATTGATCTGGGGAGTGGTCCAGCAATTTGATAGATTAAAAGTAATTACATGCATATACATCTTTGAGAGTGCAAAGGTGGACGACCGGAGCTAGTTTACCTTTCATTTATTAGCAGGCTCAATCAAATAGCCTCCGGCGGATATGGGCAATCTTTGGCCAACTTTCTCCATCAGGTGCTCGACAGCTCTCCTTCAATTGCTCAGAACAACCCCCTACACGTATCTCCTGAAGGGAGGATGGCAGATCTGGTAAAGATGATATGTTGGGGCAATTAAAGATGTCAAGCGTCTTCAGATTGGAGAAACGGTTCAGATTTGTTGGCAGGGAAATCGTTTGACAAGAATGGAAATCAAGGCGCATTACAGATATAAAATTTGCTGATTCTTCGAATGAAATGAATGGTTCCTTGCATTGTACAAGAGAGAGACGTGCTGGAACTGTGAGACCTTCAACCGATAGTATGTTGTTGAGTATTACAGGACTGCTAACAGAGAGTGAGGTCTGGACTCGAAATTGTGAGACACACTCAGGGGTGAGTTTCGGAACATCAATCAACCCTGCGTTGGAAAGTTGCAGCAGGGAAGGCAATCCTTTGAGCGTACATAAATCTGGCAAGCAACACAGTGAGAGTGATTTAAGAGAGGGGAGACTACCAACGGATAAGCATGGAGTTGTTCTGCAATGGGCTATGTGAATGTGCTTCATCTGTGCCCAGTCAGTACAGAGGAAGTCAGCTGCAAGCACACAATTATCTATAGTGAGGCTATTAAGGGATAATGGCAAACATTGGGCTCCATGTGCCAATTCTAAAGAAGGGCAACAGAACAACTCAACAGCTGAAACAGAGCTAACAGCTCGTAAGCCCCCTAATGATCCAAGGCACCAGCAATATCCGATATGCAAGAAGTGAAGTTTTGTCAAACGTCGGAGGATCTCTTCTGAAGGAAGTGTAGTTAAAGTCATAATCCCTGTTAGGGTCAATCTTTCCAGTGAAGACAGGCCATCAAGGCAAACAGCTAAAGCTCCATCTGTAATACTGCATCCCGAAAGAGAAAGTTTATGCAGTCCTGATGGTGGAACCAGCGGCAGCCCAATGCTCCTTCCATACATGAGTCTCATCTTATGCTCATGACAGTGTATCCATGCCTTGATGATATCCTCTTTTATCAATACTTCATCTGTCTCTCTTTCTAGAGCACTTTCAAGGTTTTGAACATGTGACATATCAGCATGCATAAATATCGATAGCTGCTTCATAAACGAATGTTCCAAAAAGAGTACACTCCTAACATTTGATCTTGGATCCAACTCCCACAGTAAACTAAGTTGTGATGCCAAGTGGTCTGTCCTAATGATTTTTTCGCTCTGATCATGATGTTCCAGCTCATCGCTGGATATATATAGAAGCAGTGGACAATTGATTATTCTTAACACTTCAAGTCCTAGTGGAAGGGAAGGTATGGCCTTCAGGTTTGGCATATTTTTGAGTTGAAGTAAAGAGCAATTTCCAAATAACTCGGTACTGGATGGTAGGTTTTGTACTGCGCTGCAATTTTCAAAGACTAAAGATTCCAAATTCTCAAAATATGAACCATCAAGTAACCAGCCTGGATATGTTGAAGATGTGAAACCATTAATTGTAAGATTCTCAAGTTGAGGTGGTGGCATCAAGCCTTCCAGAACCTCCAGATGTAAACTATCCTCTGCATTTGTGTTATTGTTGTAACTCCAGACAAGTTGTAAGCTGCTAAGATGACTTTTCTGATGCAGCTTTGATTCTAAGGCTTGATCCTTCCCAGTGACATTCTCGAGATTTGTTACACTTAAACTGCCACGAATCTCATTCATGTCCCTCAACTGCAGTAACTCATATCCTTTTTTCTGTTGCACAACAAATGTCTCAAGTTGTTGAAGCGAAGTTAACCTGCCAATGTGAGGAATTTGACGTGGTGCTTCTTTGCACATGTATATTCTATTATGACACCTCTCACCCCGCTGTTCAAGATGTCGTAACTTCCTTAAATTAGAGAGTTTCTCAGGCAACCTCTCAACTTTGTCATTTAACAGTAGTAACTGCAAGTGGTAAAGAGTACACAAAGATCTTGGCAATTTAGAAATCAGTGTGCTGACCATGTTTAAGTACCGAAGGTGCTTTAACTCACCAACTGATTCTGGCAACTTACAGCTGCTGTAAGATGACAAACATAATACACGCAACTTCTTGAAATTTTGTACTATCTGACTAAAAAGGTCTCTTACATCATCCATTACGGGGTCTATGCAGATAATAGTGCGTAAATGATGCAGCTTGCATATACTTTGCATGTGTTGCTTCATACTATCAACACGAACAGATAGATGCCGAACAGTGGGTGTTATTTCTGTCACCCTATCATCTTCCAGTCTGAAGTAGTCTTCCTTGGAGAGTGATTCTGCCAGATCATGAAGGAGATCATGCATAACATAGTGTGTGCCAGTGTATTTCTCATCAACTAGTTGAAAGAAGGAAAGAGAGATCATCTCCTTAAACCAATCCCTTCCAATATCTTCCACTCTCTTGTTTTTGTTGCACGAATCAACAAGTCTCTCTGCCATCCAAAGATGAACCAACTCATTAATGACAAACTTGTGGCCTTTTGGAAACAAGCTGCAATATAGGAAGCACCTCTGCAGAATTGGATCTAACTTCTCATAACTCCACAAAAGAGCTCTCATGGGCTCACTTAATTTGTCAATATGTATGGTAAGAGCATCCTTCCATGCCGTGATATCTGTTTTCCCTTTCAACTGGGAACCGACAACTTTGGCCACCAAAGGAGATTGTCCAAGCCTTTTAGCAATCTTCTCTGCAAAATTTCGCAGCCTTTTACGCAATTGCGGATTTCTGATTTCTGGTCCAGAGAATGCATGGTGTTTGAAGAGTGCCAAGAACTCAGCATCTTCCATGTTTTCCAGAGGACACACTTCACAGTAAAGAGTAGATGGAAATCTATCCCGTCGAGAAGTTACCAAAACTTTGCTTCCCATCTGTTGGGAAATTAGAGGAGCTAACAGTTGGTCCCATTCACTCTCACTCTCAGGTTCAAACCAAACATCATCCAACACAAGCAGGAATTTCCCTGATTCTTGCAGTATGTCTGTTAACTTGTGCTGCAGGATATCAAGGTTATCAATGAGTGGGCATTCCCTCTGAGAGGCAGACTCGATAATCTCCCGTGTATGACGGCGGACATCAAGTTTGCGTGAGATGCTTACCCACATTGTCACATCAAAATATTCTTTTACCCTCTTGTCATTGTAAACAAGCTGAGCCAAGGTGGACTTTCCCATGCCTCCAACTCCAACAATGGCCAAACCCGAGTACAGAGTTGTACTAGACTCAGAAGTACCAGTTGTCTTCGTAAGACGATCTATTATATAATCACGATCCTTGTCACGACCAATCACTTTCAGAGGTGCTAGTGATGTGGCCTCGGGAACAGCAGCTGATGGGATGGTGGGACACTCTGCATTACAACCAGCTGGTAAGGAGAGCAGTTCACGGAAGTCCTTGGCTTTCGCCAGGGTAGCCTTCAGTTTATTCAGCTGGTCAATTAGTCTTCTATTCTCTGAGTTCAGATTGGACAGCCTGCTTGATGCAACACGCAGAGGCTTCATAAGAGTGTTGCTGATGTCGGAGGCACTGGCAGACAGGGAACCCTTTCCCTTTGCTTGGCGCTTGAGTAGGTTGTACTCATGCCCATCAAGCAAGTCTTCGGCCATGTACAATGATTGTTTGAGTTCCTGAAGCCATTTGTCCAACTTGGGCCTGTGGTTTCCCTTGTTTGCTGCTTCGATCATCAGCGCGAAATGCGGGAATATAGCAGTCTCCAGTTCATGGAGCTCACGCGCCATGTCCACTCCAAGGTACGTTGAAGCATTAGCAAGGAGCTTCTTCAAGGCTGGCGGTGCAGCCAATTTTAAGCTTACGCTTAAGGCAGCAGTGGTTAATGCTGCTTCCATTGGATTGCAGAGTTTATTTGTTGGGTGTGGAATGGCCTGAATAATCTGAAGACAACACTGGAATTGTTTCTGGATGCAGTGATGGATGAAGAAACTGTTGAAATAGGAAAACAACACGAGATAAATTAGACAGCTACAATGGTGATAAGAAAACAGACACCTAGGCAGATCTGTAGACAAATAATACTGTTCTGAGAGTGGGGAATGACTTGACCTGAATAATCGATAGACCAACAATGAAAGTGAGATTGTGAGAAATCACGAGGGTATAGCAAAGGATGAACACCTGCTAGAGTGAGAATAGACAAATAAAAACCAGATCAGCAGATCAAAGCAGAGGATAATACTGATGAGCTTACAGAGCTAAAGAACGCACTGGAATTGCTTGTGGACGCACTCAATTTGTTTCAGGATGCAATTATGGATCTAAAGCCTGTTTGAGTCACGAGTTAAATTAGGCAAGTACTAAGAAGAAAGAAACCTAGTTGCAGATCTCTAGACAATGGCAAAGACTAAGAAATTTCTAAGAGTGGGGAATGACCTGAATAGTTGTTAGACGAGCAATCGAACGTGCTTCTGGATCGGAGGCAGAAAAACCAATGAATATAGCAACAGATGAACAACTGCTGGAGTGGGAAATCACGAAATAGATTAGCCGGTTGCAACAACGAAGACAATCAACAGCCAGATTTGTGGAGCAAACATAGGAGAATAGTGGTGAGCTTACACAGATGAAGTGAGGAAGCAGATGATGTGTTTTGCAAGAGGATGAGAGGCAGATCCCAAGCAGCAGCTCAGCGTGAAAATAATCCCAAAAGGCCTGAAGCTTTGAATAAGCCATTCAAATGCACAGGCACTTTCGTGTACTTTTCCACGACCCTGCTTTATCCACTTAATTAAGCAGCACCCTACTTAATGGACGCGCACTTCTGTCCTTTTCCTGCTTTATCCACTTAATTAATTACTATCTGTCCTGCACACCTACAAACAGAGAAAACAAGAAAGCATGCCTGTAAGTCAAGTAGTCCACCACTATAACCAAGGTATCAGAAAGACCTTTACAAAAAGAATAAAACTCAGCGAGCGAGAATATGCAGGAAGCAAATTTGGGTATCAAGGAAGGAGATCAAGTTCATCCAGTAGTGCTGTAAAAGAAGCCTTACGTAAATATGCAATAACCCATTCAAATATACAGTCCACATAAATAAATACTGGAGACGTCGAATACAGTCTCAACATAGCGAAACCTTTACATTGCGACCCAAGTCTGCAAGTCACATAAGTACAAAGCCTACAAAGCAACCTTGAGACTAGCCAGGGTTTGCATCTGGCCCTGGTCCTGCTCCAGCATTAAGATTATACAGTTGCTGCTCCTACTCCACTCCTCTGTTGACCGAAACAACCAAGAGATAACTGGGGGCAGCTAATTAAGGAAATCTTTAGCCGCAACCCGATTTGGCTTCTAAAAACCATGGTTGAGAGTCAACAGTGAAGTGCAAGTCTATCGTCCTTACTAGACTACACTTGGATTGTTCGAGAGTAGAAAAAGAAAATGTCGGTACAAATCACTGAACTTCATCTCATGTCTGTACATATCCACAAACCATTGATTCTGAGGAAGGAAGGGGCTGCAAAGCTCAAGGGGACACCTAATTTGGTGCACTCCGGGATGAATGTGCCGGAGAACCTGCGTGGCCAACGACGGCGCAAAATCCATGAAGCCACGAACGGGAGAATGTGGATGAGACTAAGCGGCACAGAGGCAGTGATATGGTGGTGCATCAATGTGAGCAGAATCAAGCAAAATAAAGCTTCACGCGAGAAAAAGAATGGAGTACAGTGTCCACTAAGAGCAAGTACAATAGAGCTGAGTCAGCTGACTATAAGGAATAAACTAATATATTTTTGTTTAGTTAGAGGAAAGAGAAGTTAAGCGGGCTCTTAGCTAAGAGCCAGCTCTAGCACGTGCTCCTAGGCATTTTGTGAATATGAAAGGTGGACCATATAATAAAGAAGTAGTACACTTTTGCAATGAACTATTGTACATGTTGGCTATAAGATGAGCTATAGATGACATGTCAATGACTTATAACCAGCAGCTGGCTATACTATTGTATTTGCTCTAATCACAGCGACGGTACACAATTGATTGAGCTGCTGCAGCCTGGTCCACCAATTAGCATGTGAACTACAGAGCCGTTGGGGTCCTTTTGATAGTACAGTGTCCACCAATCAACATGTGAACTACACAGACGTTGGGCACATGAGTCGCGAGTCGCGACACATCGATACTCGTGTAAGAATTAAATGAAACTCACTTTCTTGTTTCCTGTAAAATTAAGGGCAGCATCTGAATGGACCCAACATTGCTGAACCAGCCCTGTCTCACAGGTTTCTGTTGCACTAAGAAAATGACAAGTCAGCATGCTCATAGATCAGCACAAACATATACAGTGTTAAATGTGAATGCATCAAACAAGCTTCCGCATCGGTGAACAATAATTTGTCAGCTCTGCAATGAAAAAGATGGTCCTGCTACCACTATCAAGCCGAGTTTTGATGTGGTATGGTGGTTTCAGATTAAATGTATCAAGGTGAGTTTCTGCATCGGTGAACTAATTTTGCTGCCTAGCTAGATCCACATTTTTCTCTGTCCCTGCTGTCCCAGCTGCTACTCCAAGAACGCTTCGGATGCCCCAGGAGCCGTGCTAGCACAGGCTCCAATTTTCCACCCAGCCGAAGCTCCAGGCTCCGCAGCCTATGGGGGGCAGCCACCATGAGCGCCAACGATGCCCGCATCCCGACCTCCGCAGTCTCGACGAGTGACCCCCTCAGCCTCCCTCCCCCACTTCGTTGGGCAGGAGGCGGCATTTTGCGGCTGGAGGGATTGGTTGAGGATGCAGGAGGGGCCGCAAAAGCGCGAGAGAGGACTTGCCGCCGGTGCCGATTTGCGGCGGAGACGCGGGAGGGCGAAAGAAACTTTTTTTTCCTAGACGCTACCTTTTTTTTTAGAGAGGCTACTAGACACTACCCAGAGCGACAGTGAGCGTGACGTGTGTACTGGGCCAAGCCCAAGTAGCAACCTGGGCTGGTTGTGTCCTGCGTGTTTGTCTCTTAGCATTCTCAGCCCATCTTTTATTTACTTAAAACAAGGAGAGATTTATTCTAAAAGAAACTCTTTAAAAGGGCAATAAGAGCCTCTCAACTGTTCTATAATTTTAGGATTAAAAACCTTGTCCACTGTTTTGTTGATTGGTTTGGAAGAGCTTATAGTTACGAACCGACAAAACTGGACGGTGATTAGTGAACCGTCATTAGGACGTAATTAACAGTTATTAGTCTAAACGCCGTACGGACGCGTCCGTCCGTACAGACGCCTTTTGGTTTGCATCCCAATCCTTGTATAAATATTGCCATCAATCAATGAAAGATTAGTTTTCGCACAAACACTTTCGCTATCACTTTTTACACGTTATCAAGCACTGCTCTGCCAGAAAGAGAAGAAAAGCCATCGCAGAAGAGCAAGAGAAAGAAGAAATAGGTGAGAACATAGCAGGAGACCTGTCATCCCTTGCTTTCGTCTTCGCTCGCTTCATCCAGCAAGAAAGCCATCGCTGTCGCTTTCCTCGCTCTCAGGATCACCGTGCCGCACGTCGTCGTCATGGACTTGGCGTAAACAGTGGCCCTCGCCACCGCTCTTTCTGTTGGGGAACGTCGCATGGGAAACAAAAATTTTCCTACGCGCACGAAGACCTATCATGGTGATGTCCATCTACGAGAGGGGATGAATGATCTACGTACCCTTGTAGACCGTACAGCAGACGCGTTAGTGAACGCGGTTGATGTAGTGGAACGTCCTCACGTCCCTCGATCCGCCCCGCGAACAATCCCGCGATCAGTCCCACGGACGGCACCTCCGCGTTCAGCACACGTACAACTCGACGATGATCTCGGCCTTCTTGATCCAGCAAGAGAGACAGAGAGGTAGAAGAGTTCTCCGGCAGCGTGACGGCGCTCCGGAGGTTGGTGATGACCTTGTCTCAGCAGGGCTCCGCCCGAGCTCCGCAGAAACGCGATCTAGAGGAAAAACCGTGGAGGTATGTGGTCGGGCTGCCGTGGAAAAGTCGTCTCAAATCAGCCCTAAAACCTCCGTATATATAGGTGGGAGGGACGGGACCTTGCCTTGGGGCTCAAGGAGCCCCAAGGGGGTCGGCCGAGTCCAAGGGGGAAGGCTCTCCCCCCCCAAACCGAGTTGGACTTGGTTTGGTGGGTGGGAGTCCTTCCTTCCCTTCCCACCTCCTCTTTTTTTTTCTCTTTGATTTTCTTTCCTAGGCGCATAGGGCCCTTTTGGGCTGTCCCACCAGCCCACTAAGGACTGGTGTGCCACCCTCAAGGCCTATGGGCTTCCCCGGGGTGGGTTGCCCCCCCGGTGAACTCCCGGAACCCATTCGTCATTCCCGGTAACTCCGAAAACCTTCCGGTAATCAAATGAGGTCATCCTATATATCAATTTTTGTTTCCGGACCATTCCGGAAACCCTCGTGACGTCCGTGATCTCATCCAGGACTCCGAACAACATTCGGTAACCAACCATATAACTCAAATACGCATAAAACAACGTCGAACCTTAAGTGTGCAGACCCTGCGGGTTCGAGAACTATGTAGACATGACCCGAGAGACTCCTCGGTCAATATCCAATAGCGGGACCTGGATGCCCATATTGGATCCTACATATTCTACGAAGATCTTATCGTTTGAACCACAGTGCCAAGGATTCATATAATCCCGTATGTCATTCCCTTTGTCCTTCGGTATGTTACTTGCCCGAGATTCGATCGTCAGTATCCGCATACCTATTTCAATCTCGTTTACCGGTAAGTCTCTTTACTCGTTCCGTAATACAAGATCCCGCAACTTACAATAAGTTACATTGCTTGCAAGGCTTGTGTGTGATGTTGTATTACCGAGTGGGCCCCGAGATAGCTCTCCGTCACACGGAGTGACAAATCCCAGTCTTGATCCATACTAACTCAACTAACACCTTCGGAGATACCTGTAGAGCATCTTTATAGTCACCCAGTTACGTTGCGACGTTTGATACACACAAAGCATTCCTCCGGTGTCAGTGAGTTATATGATCTCATGGTCATAGGAATAAATACTTGACACGCAGAAAACAGTAGCAACAAAATGACACGATCAACATGCTACGTCTATTAGTTTGGGTCTAGTCCATCACGTGATTCTCCTAATGACGTGATCCAGTTATCAAGCAACAACACCTTGTTCATAATCAGAAGACACTGACTATCTTTGATCAACTGGCTAGCCAACTAGAGGCTTGCTAGGGACGGTGTTTTGTCTATGTATCCACACGTGTAAATGAGTCTTCATTCAATACAATTATAGCATGGATAATAAACGATTATCTTGATACAGGAATTATAATAATAACTATATTTATTATTGCCTCTAGGGCATAATTCCAACAGTCTCCCACTTGCACTAGAGTCAATAATCTAGCCCTCACATCATCATGCGAATTACATTGTAATTAATCTAACACCCATACAGTTCTGGTGTTGATCATGCTTTGGCCGTGGAAGAGGTTTAGTCAGCGGGTCTGCTACATTCAGATCCGTGTGCACTTTGCATATATTTACGTCCTCTCCCTCGACGTAGTCGCGGATGAGGTTGAAGCGTCGTTTGATGTGTCTGGTCTTCTTGTGAAACCGTGGTTCCTTTGCTAAGGCAATGGCACCCGTGTTGTCACAGAACAAGGTTATTGGATTCAGTGCGCTTGGCACCACTCCAAGATCCGTCATGAACTGCTTCATCCAGACACCCTCCTTAGCCGCCTCCGAGGCAGCCATGTATTCCGCTTCACATGTAGAATCTGCTACGACGCTTTGCTTGGAACTGCACCAGCTTACCGCACCCCCATTAAGAATAAATACGTATCCGGTTTGCGACTTAGAGTCGTCCGGATCTGTGTCAAAGCTTGCATCGACGTAACCTTTTACGGCGAGCTCTTCTTCACCTCCATACACGAGAAACATCTCCTTAGTCCTTTTCAGGTACTTCAGGATATTCTTGACCGCTGTCCAGTGATCCACTCCTGGATTACTCTGGAACCTACCCGCCATACTTATGGCCAGGCTAACATCTGGTCTAGTGCACAACATTGCATACATGATAGAACCTATGGCTGAAGCATAGGGGACGGAGCGCATTGTTGGGGAACGTCGCATGGGAAACACAATTTTTCCTACGCGCACGAAGACCTATCATGGTGATGTCCATCTACGAGAGGGGATGAGTGATCTACGTACCCTTGTAGATCGTACAGCAGAAGCGATTAGAGATCGCGGTTGATGTAGTGGAACGTCCTCACGTCCCTCGATCCGCTCCGCGAACAATCCCGCGATCAGTCCCACGATCTAGTACCGAACGGACGGCACCTCCGCGTTCAGCACACGTACAGCTCGACGATGATCTCGGCCTTCTTGATCCAGCAAGAGAGACGGAGAGGTAGAAGAGTTCTCCGTCAGCGTGACGGCGCTCCGGAGGTTGGTGATGATCTTGTCTCAGCAGGGCTCCGCCCGAGCTCCGCAGAAACACGATCTAGAGGAAAAACTATGGAGGTATGTGGTCGGGCAGCCGTGAGAAAGTCGTCTCAAATCTGCCCTAAAAGCCCCATATATATAGGAGGAGGGAGGGGGACCTTGCCTTGGGGTCCAAGGGAACCCCAAGGGGTCGGCCGAGCCAGGGGGGAGGACTCTCCCCCCCCAAACCGAGTCCTACTTGGTTTGGTGGGAGGGAGTCCTTCCCCTTTCCCACCTTTCCCTTTTTTTTTTCTTTCCTTTGATATTTTCTTTCTTGGCGCATAGGGGATTGGTGGGCTGTCCCACCAGCCCACTAAGGGCTGGTGTGACCCCCCCAAATACCTATGGGCTTCCCCGGAGTGGGTTGCCCCCCTCCGGTGAACTCCCGGAACCCATTCGTCATTCCCGGTACATTCCCGGTAACTCCGAAAACCTTCCGGTAATCAAATGAGGTCATCCTATATATCAATTTTTGTTTCCGGACCATTCCGGAAACCCTCGTGACGTCCGTGATCTCATCCAGGACTCCGAACAACATTCGGTAACCAACCATATAACTCAAATACGCATAAAACAACGTCGAACCTTAAGTGTGCAGACCCTGCGGGTTCGAGAACTATGTAGACATGACCCGAGAGACTCCTCGGTCAATATCCAATAGCGGGACCTGGATGCCCATATTGGATCCTACATATTCTACGAAGATCTTATCGTTTGAACCACAGTGCCAAGGATTCGTATAATCCCGTATGTCATTCCCTTTGTCCTTCGGTATGTTACTTGCCCGAGATTCGATCGTCAGTATCCGCATACCTATTTCAATCTCGTTTACCGGTAAGTCTCTTTACTCGTTCCGTAATACAAGATCCCGCAACTTACAATAAGTTACATTGCTTGCAAGGCTTGTGTGTGATGTTGTATTACCGAGTGGGCCCCGAGATAGCTCTCCGTCACACGGAGTGACAAATCCCAGTCTTGATCCATACTAACTCAACTAACACCTTCGGAGATACCTGTAGAGCATCTTTATAGTCACCCAGTTACGTTGCGACGTTTGATACACACAAAGCATTCCTCCGGTGTCAGTGAGTTATATGATCTCATGGTCATAGGAATAAATACTTGACACGCAGAAAACAGTAGCAACAAAATGACACGATCAACATGCTACGTCTATTAGTTTGGGTCTAGTCCATCACGTGATTCTCCTAATGACGTGATCCAGTTATCAAGCAACAACACCTTGTTCATAATCAGAAGACACTGACTATCATTGATCAACTGGCTAGCCAACTAGAGGCATGCTAGGGACGGTGTTTTGTCTATGTATCCACACATGTAAATGAGTCTTCATTCAATACAATTATAGCATGGATAATAAACTATTATCTTGATACAGGAATTATAATAATAACTATACATTTATTATTGCCTCTAGGGCATAATTCCAACAGTCTCCCACTTGCACTAGAGTCAATAATCTAGCCCTCACATCACCATGTGAATTACATTGTAATAAATCTAACACCCATACAGTTCTGGTGTCGATCATGTTTTGGCCGTGGAAGAGGTTTAGTCAGCGGGTCTGCTACATTCAGATCCGTGTGCACTTTGCATATATTTACGTCCTCCTCCTCGACGTAGTCGCGGATGAGGTTGAAGCGTCGTTTGATGTGTCTGGTCTTTTTGTAAAACCTTGGTTCCTTTGCTAAGGCAATGGCACCAGTGTTGTCACAGAACAAGGTTATTGGATCCAGTGCACTTGGCACCACTCCAAGATCCGTCATGAACTGCTTCATCCAGACACCCTCCTTAGCCGTCTCCGAGGCAGCCATGTACTCCGCTTCACATGTAGAATCTGCTACGACGCTTTGCTTGGAACTGCACCAGCTTACTGCACCCCCATTAAGAATAAATACGTATCCGGTTTGCGACTTAGAGTCGTCCGGATCTGTGTCAAAGCTTGCGTCGACGTAACCTTTTACGGCGAGCTCTTCGTCACCTCCATACACGAGAAACATCTCCTTAGTCCTTTTCAGGTACTTTAGGATATTCTTGACCGCTGTCCAGTGATCCACTCCTGGATTACTCTAGAACGTGCGTGCCATACTTATGGCCAGGCTAACATCCGGTCTAGTACACAACATCGCATACATGATAGAGCCTATGGCTGAAGCATAGGGGACGGAGCGCATATGCTCTCTATCTTCATCAGTTGCTGGGCACTGAGTCTTACTCAATCTCGTACCTTGTAACACTGGCAAGAACCCTTTCTTGGACTGTTCCATTTTGAACCTCTTCAAAACTTTATCAAGGTATGTGCTTTGTGAAAGTCCTATCAGGCGTTTTGATCTATCCCTATAGATCTTAATGCCCAGAATGTAAGCAGCTTCTCCTAGGTCCTTCATAGAGAAACTTTTATTCAAGTAACCTTTTATGCTCTCCAAAAGCTCTATGTTGTTTCCAATCAGTAATATGTCATCCACATATAATATTAGAAACGCCACAGAGCTCCCACTCACTTTCTTGTAAATACAAGATTCTCCAACCACTTGTATAAACCCAAATGCTTTGATCACCTCATCAAAGCGTTTGTTCCAACTCCGAGATGCTTGCACCAGTCCATAAATGGATCGCTGGAGCTTGCACACCTTGTCAGCATTTTCAGGATCGACAAAACCTTCGGGTTGCATCATATACAACTCTTCCTTAAGGAAACCGTTAAGGAACGCCGTTTTGACATCCATCTGCCAAATTTCATAATCGAAAAATGCAGCTATTGCTAACATGATTCTGACGGACTTAAGCATCACTACGGGAGAGAAAGTCTCATCGTAGTCAATTCCTGGAACTTGTGAAAAACCCTTTGCCACAAGTCGAGCTTTATAAACGGTCACATTACCGTCAGCGTCCGTCTTCTTCTTAAAAATCCATTTGTTCTGAATAGCCTTGCGGCCCTTAGGTAGTATCTCCAAAGTCCATACTTTGTTCTCATACATGGATCCTATCTCGGATTTCATGGCTTCTAGCCATTTGTTGGAATCTGGGCCCACCATTGCTTCTTCATAATTTGCAGGTTCATTGTTGTCTAACAACATGATCGTCAAGACGGGATTACCGTACCACTCTGGAGCAGCGCGTGATCTCGTCGACCTGCGTGGTTCAACAGAAACTTGAACTGGAGTTTCATGATCATCATCATTAACTTCCTCCTCAACCGGTGTCGCAATCACAGGGGTTTCCCCTTGCCCTGCGCCACCATCCAGAGGGATGAAAGGTTCGACAACCTCGTCAAGTTCTATCTTCCTCCCACTCAATTCTCTCGAGAGAAACTCCTTGTCGAGAAAAGTTCCGTTCTTAGCAACAAACACTTTGCCCTCGGATTTGAGATAGAAGGTGTACCCAACTGTCTCTTTTGGGTAGCCTATGAAGACACACTTTTCCGCTTTGGGTTCCAGCTTTTCAGGCTGAAGCTTTTTGACATAAGCATCACATCCCCAAACTTTAAGAAACGACAACTTTGGCCTTTTGCCATACCACAGTTCGTATGGTGTCGTCTCAACGGATTTCGATGGTGCCCTATTTAAAGTGAATGCACCTGTTTCTAATGCATAACCCCAAAACGATAACGGCAAATCAGTAAGAGACATCATAGATCGCACCATTTCTAATAAAGTACGATTACGACGTTCGGACACACCATTACGCTGTGGTGTTCCAGGTGGTGTTAATTGCGAAACAATTCCACATTGTCTTAAGTGAGTACCAAACTCGAAACTCAGATACTCACCCCCACGATCAGACCGTAGGAACTTGATCTTCTTGTTACGATGATTTTCCACTTCACTCTGAAATTGCTTGAACTTTTCAAATGTTTCAGATTTGTGCTTCATCAAGTAGACATAACCATATCTACTTAAATCGTCAGTGAAGGTGAGAAAATAACGATATCCGCCGCGTGCCTCCACGCTCATCGGACCACACACATCGGTATGTATGATTTCCAACAAGTCACTTGCACGCTCCATTGTTCCGGAGAACGGAGTTTTAGTCATCTTGCCCATGAGGCATGGTTCGCACGTGTCAAGTGAATCAAAGTCAAGTGACTCCAAAAGTCCATCAGCATGGAGTTTCTTCATGCGCTTTACACCAATATGACCCAAGCGGCAGTGCCACAAAAATATGGCGCTATCATTGTTTACTATAACTCTTTTGGTCTCAATGTTATGTATATGCGTATCGCTATCGAGATTCAATATGAACAATCCTCTCACATTCGGTGCATGACCATAAAAGATGTTACTCATAGAAATAGAACAACCATTATTCTCAGACTTAAAAGAGTAACCGTCTCGCAATAAACAAGATCCAGATATAATGTTCATGCTCAACGCAGGCACTAAATAACAATGATTTAAGTTCATCACTAATCCCGACGGTAGTTGAAGTGACACGGTGCCGACGGCGATTGCATCAACCTTGGAACCGTTTCCTACGCGCATCGTCACTTCGTCTTTCGCCAGCCTCCGTCTATTCCGCAGTTCCTGCTTCGAGTTGCAAATGTGAGCAACAGAACCGGTATCGAATACCCAGGCACTACTACGAGAGCTGGTTAAGTACACATCAATAACATGTATATCAAATATACCTGATTTTTCTTTGCCCGCCTTCTTATCTGCCAGATACTTGGGGCAATTGCGCTTCCAGTGACCCATACCCTTGCAATAGAAGCACTCTGTTTCAGGCTTAGGTCCAGCCTTGGGTTTCTTCGGCGGATTGGCAACAGGCTTGCCGCTCTTCTTCGAATTGCCCTTCTTGCCTTTGCCGTTTCTCTTGAAACTAGTGGTCTTGCTCACCATCAACACTTGATGTTCTTTACGGAGTTCAGACTCTGCGACTTTCAACATCGCAAACAACTCGCCGGGAGACTTGTTCATCCCTTGCATGTTGTAGTTCAACACAAAGCTTTTATAGCTTGGCGGCAGTGATTGGAGGATTCTGTCAGTGATAGCTTCTTGCGGGAGTTCAATCCCCAGTTCAGCTAGACGGTTTGAGTACCCAGACATTTTGAGCACATGTTCACTGACAGACGAGTTTTCCTCCATCTTGCAAGCATAGAATTTATCGGAGGTCTCATACCTCTCGATCCGGGCGTTCTTCTGAAAGATGAACTTCAACTCTTGGAACATCTCAAAAGCTCCATGACGCTCAAAGCGACGTTGAAGTCCCGGTTCTAAGCCATACAAGACTGCACATTGAACTATTGAGTAGTCCTCCTTACGCGCTAACCAAGCGTTCTTAACATCCTGATCAGCCGTAGCGGGTGGTTCATCTCCTAGCGCAGCATTAAGGACATAATCCTTCTTTCCAGCTTGTAAGATTAGCTTAAGATTACGAGCCCAGTCTACAAAGTTGCTTCCATCATCTTTCAACTTAGCTTTCTCTAGGAACGTATTAAAATTGAGGATGACACTTGCGTGAGCCATGATCTACAACACAAATATATTCAAAGTGGACTTAGACTATGTTCAAGATAATTAGAGTTCAACTTAATCAAATTACATGCTAAACTCCCACTCAAAAAGTACATCTCTCTAGTCATTTGAGTGGTTCATGATCCACCTACACTATCCCAAGTCCGATCATCACGTGAGTCGGGAGTAGTTTCAGTGGTAAGCATCCCTATGCTAATCATATCATCTATATGATTCATGATCGACCTTTTGGTCTCATGTGTTCCGAGGCCATGTCTGCACATGCTAGGCTCGTCAAGCTTAACCCGAGTGTTCCGCGTGCGCAACTGTTTTGCACCCGTTGTATGTGAACGTTGAGTCTATCACACCCGATCATCACGTGGTGTCTCGAAACGACGAACTGTAGCAACGGTGCACAATCGGGGAGAACACAATTTCGTCTTGAAATTTTAGCGAGAGATCACCTCATAATGCTACCGTCGTTCTAAGCAAAATAAGGTGCATAAAAGGATTAACATCACATGCAATTCATAAGTGACATGATATGGCCATCATCACGTGCTTCTTGATCTCCATCACCAAAGCATTGGCACGATCTTCTTGTCACCGGCGCCACACCATGATCTCCATCATCATGATCTCCATCAACGTGTCGCCATCGGGGTTGTCGTGCTACTTATGCTATCACTACTAAAGCTACATCCTAGCAAAATAGTAAACGCATCTGCAAGCACATATGTTAGTATAAAGACAACCCTATGGCTCCTGCCGGTTGCCGTACCATCGACGTGCAAGTCGATATTTCTATTACAACATGATCATCTCATACATCCAATATATCACATCACATCATTGGCCATATCACATCACAATCATACCCTGCAAAAACAAGTTAGACGTCCTCTAATTTTGTTCTTGCATGTTTTACGTGGTGACCAAGGGTATCTAGTAGGATCGCATCTTACTTACGCAAACACCACAACGGAGATATATGAGTTGCTATTTAACCTCATCCAAGGACCTCCTTGGTCAAATCCGATTCAACTAAAGTTGGAGAAACCGTCACTTGCCAGTCATCTTTGAGCAAAGGGGGTTACTCGTAACGATGAAACCAGTCTCTCCTAAGCGTACGAGTAATGTCGGTCCAAGCCGCTTCAATCCAACAATACCGCGGAATCAAGAAAAGACTAAGGAGGGCAGCAAAACGCACATCACCGCCCACAAAACCTTTTGTGTTCTACTCGAGAAGACATCTACGCATGAACCTAGCTCATGATGCCACTGTTGGGGAACGTCGCATGGGAAACAAAAATTTTCCTACGCGCACGAAGACCTATCATGGTGATGTCCATCTACGAGAGGGGATGAGTGATCTACGTACCCTTGTAGATCGTACAGCAGAAGCGATTAGAGATCGCGGTTGATGTAGTGGAACGTCCTCACGTCCCTCGATCCGCCCCGCGAACAATCCCGCGATCAGTCCCACGATCTAGTACCGAACGGACGGCACCTCCGCGTTCAGCACACGTACAGCTCGACGATGATCTCGGCCTTCTTGATCCAGCAAGAGAGACGGAGAGGTAGAAGAGTTCTTCGGCAGCGTGACGGCGCTCCGGAGGTTGGTGATGATCTTGTCTCAGCAGGGCTCCGCCGAGCTCCGCAGAAACACGATCTAGAGGAAAAACTATGGAGGTATGTGGTCGGGCAGCCGTGAGAAAGTCGTCTCAAATCTGCCCTAAAAGCCCCATATATATAGGAGGAGGGAGGGGGACCTTGCCTTGGGGTCCAAGGGAACCCCAAGGGGTCGGCCGAGCCAGGGGGGAGGACTCTCCCCGCCCCAAACCGAGTCCTACTTGGTTTGGTGGGAGGGAGTCCTTCCCCTTTCCCACCTTTCCCTTTTTTTTTCTTTCCTTTGATATTTTCTTTCTTGGCGCATAGGGGATTGGTGGGCTGTCCCACCAGCCCACTAAGGGCTGGTGTGACCCCCCCAAATACCTATGGGCTTCCCCGGAGTGGGTTGCCCCCCTCCGGTGAACTCCCGGAACCCATTCGTCATTCCCGGTACATTCCCGGTAACTCCGAAAACCTTCCGGTAATCAAATGAGGTCATCCTATATATCAATCTTCGTTTCCGGACCATTCCGGAAACCCTCGTGACGTTCGTGATCTCATCCGGGACTCCGAACAACATTCGGTAACCAACCATATAACTCAAATACGCATAAAACAACGTCGAACCTTAAGTGTGCAGACCCTGCGGGTTCGAGAACTATGTAGACATGACCCGAGAGACTCCTCGGTCAATATCCAACAGCGGGACCTGGATGCCCATATTGGATCCTACATATTCTACGAAGATCTTTTATCGTTTGAACCTCAGTGCCAAGGATTCGTATAATCCCGTATGTCATTCCCTTTGTCCTTCGGTATGTTACTTGCCCGAGATTCGATCGTCAGTATCCGCATACCTATTTCAATCTCGTTTACCGGCAAGTCTCTTTACTCGTTCCGTAATACAAGATCCCGCAACTTACACTAAGTTACATTGCTTGCAAGGCTTGTGTGTGATGATGTATTACCGAGTGGGCCCCGAGATACCTCTCCGTCACACGGAGTGACAAATCCCAGTCTTGATCCATACTAACTCAACTAACACCTTCGGAGATACCTGTAGAGCATCTTTATAGTCACCCAGTTACGTTGCGACGTTTGATACACACAAAGCATTCCTCCGGTGTCAGTGAGTTATATGATCTCATGGTCATAGGAATAAATACTTGACACGCAGAAAACAGTAGCAACAAAATGACACGATCAACATGCTACGTCTATTAGTTTGGGTCTAGTCCATCACGTGATTCTCCCAATGACGTGATCCAGTTATCAAGCAACAACACCTTGTTCATAATCAGAAGACACTGACTATCATTGATCAACTGGCTAGCCAACTAGAGGCAAGCTAGGGACGGTGTTTTGTCTATGTATCCACACATGTAAATGAGTCTTCATTCAATACAATTATAGCATGGATAATAAACTATTATCTTGATACAGGAATTATAATAATAACTATACATTTATTATTGCCTCTAGGGCATAATTCCAACACACATATGCTCTCTATCTTCATCAGTTGCTGGGCACTGAGTCTTTACTCAATTCGTACCTTGTAAAACTGGCAAGAACCCTTTCTTGGACTGTTCCATTTTGAACCTCTTCAAAACGTTATCAAGGTATGTGCTTTGTGAAAGTCCTATCAGGCGTTTTGATCTATCCCTATAGATCTTAATGCCTAGAATGTAAGCAGCTTCTCCTAGGTCCTTCATAGAGAAACTTTTATTCAAGTAATCCTTTATGCTCTACAAAAACTCCACGTTGTTTCCAATCAGCAATATGTCATCCACATATAATATTAGAAACGCCACAGAGCTCCCACTCACTTTGTTGTAAATACAAGATTCTCCAACCACTTGTATAAACCCAAATGCTTTGATCACCACATCAAAGCGTTTGTTACAACTCCGAGATGCTTGCACCAATCCATAAATGGATCGCTGCAGCTTGCACACCTTGTTAGCATTCTTAGGATCAACAAAACCTTCGGGTTGTATCATATACAACTCTTCCTTAAGGAAAACGTTAAGGAACGCCGTTTTGACATCCATCTGCCAGATTTCATAATCGAAAAATGCAGCTATTGCTAACATGATTCTGACGGACTTAAGCATCGCTACGGGTGAGAATGTCTCATCGTAGTCAACTCCTTGAACTTGTGAAAAACCGTTTGCCACAAGTCGAGCTTTATAAACGGTCACATTGCCGTCAGCGTCCTTCCTCTTAAAGATCCATTTGTTCTAAATAGCCTTGCGGCCCTCAGGTAGTACTTCCAAAGTCCACACTTTGTTCTCATACATGGATCCTATCTCAGACTTCATGGATTCTAGCCATTTGTTGGAATCTGGGCCCACCATTGCTTCTTCATAATTTGCAGGTTCATTGTTGTCTAACAACATGATTGATAAGACGGGATTACCGTACCACTCTAGAACAACACGTGGTCTCGTCGACCTGCGTGGTTCGACAGAAACTTGAACCGGAGTTTCATGATCATCATCATTAACTTCCTCCTCAACCGGCGTCGCAATGACAGAGGTTTCCCCTTGCCCTGCGCCACCATCCAGAGGGATGAGAGGTTCGACAACCTCCTCTAGTTCTATCTTCCTCCCACTCAATTCTCTCTCTCGAGAAACTCCTTCTCGAGAAAAGCTCCATTTTTAGCAACAAACACTTTGCCCTCGGATTTGAGATAGAAGGTGTACCCAACTGTTTCTGTTGGGTAACCTATGAAGACGCACTTTTCCGCTTTGGGTTCCAGCTTTTCAGGCTGAAGCTTTTTGACATAAGCATCACATCCCCAAACTTTAAGAAACGACAACTTTGGCCTTTTTCCATACCACAGTTCGTGTCGTCTCAACGAATTTTGATGGTGCCCTATTTAGAGTGAATGCAGCTGTTTCTAATGCATAACCCCAAAAAGATAACGGCAAATCGGTAAGAGACATCATAGATCGCACCATCTCTAATAAAGTACGATTACGACGTTCGGACACACCATTACGCTGTGGTGTTCCAGGCGGTGTCAACTGTGAAATAATTCCACATTGTCTTAAGTGAGCACCAAACTCGAAACTCAGATATTCACCCCCACGATCAGACCGTAGGAACTTGATCTTCTTGTTACGATGATTTTCCACTTCACTCTGAAATTGCTTGAACTTTTCAAATGTTTCAGACTTGTGCTTCATCAAGTAGACATAACCATATCTACTCAAATCGTCAGTGAAGGTGAGAAAATAACGATATCCGCCGCGTGCCTCTACGCTCATCGGACCACACACATCGGTATGTATGATTTCCAACAAGTCACTTGCACGCTCCATAGTTCCGGAGAATGGAGTCTTAGTCATCTTGCACATGAGGCATGGTTCGCACGTGTCAAGTGAATCAAAGTCAAGTGACTCCAAAAGTCCATCAGCATGGAGTTTCTTCATGCGCTTTACACCAATATGACCTAAGCGGCAGTGCCACAAAAATATGGCGCTATCATTGTTAACTCTAACTCTTTTGGTCACAATGTTATGTATATGTGTATCGCTATCAAGATTCAATATGAACAATCCTCTCACATTAGGTGCATGACCATAAAAGATGTTACTCATAGAAATAGAACAACCATTATTCTCTGACTTAAAAGAGTAACCGTCTCGCATTAAACAAGATCCAGATATAATGTTCATGCTCAACGCATGCACTAAATAACAATGATTTAAGTTCATCACTAATCCTGATGGTAACTGAAGTGAAACTATGCCGACGGCGATTGCATCAACCTTGGAACCATTTCCTACGCGCATCGTCACTTCATCTTTCGCCAGCCTTCGTCTATTCCGCAGTTCCTACTTCGAGTTGCAAATATGAGCAACAGAACCGGTATCGAATACCCAGGCACTACTACGAGAGCCGGTTAAGTACACATCAATAACATGTATATCAAATATACCTGATTTTTCTTTGGCCGCCTTCTTATCAGCCAGATACTTGGGGCAGTTGCGCTTCCAGTGACCCATACCCTTGCAATAGTAGCACTCTGTTTCAGGCTTAGGTCCAGCTTTGGGTTTCTTCGTCGGATTGGCAACAGGCTTGTCGCTCTTCTTTGAATTACCCTTCTTGCCTTTGCCGTTTCTCTTGAAACTAGTGGTCTTATTCACCATCAACACTTGATGTTCTTTACGGAGTTCAGACTCTGCGACTTTCAGCATCGCAAACAACTCGCCGGGTGACTTGTTCATCCCTTGCATGTTGTAGTTCAACACAAAGCCTTTATAGCTTGGCGGCAGTGATTGAAGGATTCTGTCAGTGATAGCCTCTTGCGGGAGTTCAATCCCTAGCTCAGCTAGACGGTTTGAGTACCCAGACATTTTGAGCACATGTTCACTGACAGACGAGTTCTCCTCCATTTTGCAAGCATAGAATTTATCGGAGGTCTCGTACCTCTCGATCCGGGCGTTCTTCTGAAAGATGAACTTCAACTCCAGGAACATCTCAAATGCTCCATGACGCTCAAAGCGACGTTGAAGTCCCGGTTCTAAGCCATACAAAACTGCACATTGAACTACTGAGTAGTCCTCCTTATGTGCTAACCAAGCGTTCTTAACATCCTGATCAGCCGTAGCGGGTGGTTCATCTCCTAGCGCAGCATTAAGGACATAATCCTTCTTACCAGCTTGTAAGATTAGCTTAAGATTACGAGCCCAGTCTACAAAGTTGCTTCCATCATCTTTCAACTTAGCTTTCTCTAGGAACGTATTAAAATTCAGGGTGACAGTCGCGTGAGCCATGATCTACAACACAAATATATTCAAAGTGGACTTAGACTATGTTCAAGATAATTAGAGTTTAACTTAATCAAATTATTTGCTAAACTCCCACTCAAAAAGTACATCTCTCTAGTCATTTGAGTGGTTCATGATCCACTTACACTAGCTCAAGTCCGATCATCACGTGAGTTGAGTATAGTTTCAGTGGTAAGCATCCCTATGCTAATCATATCATCTATATGATTCATGATCGACCTTTCGGTCTCATGTGTTCCGAGGCCATGTCTGCACATGCTAGGCTCGTCAAGCTTAACCCGAGTGTTCCGCGTGCGCAACTGTTTTGTACCCGTTGTATGTGAACGTTGAGTCTATCACACCCGATCATCACGTGGTGTCTCGAAACGACGAACTGTAGCAACGGTGCACAGTCGGGGAGAACACAATTTCGTCTTGAAATTTTAGTGAGAGATCACCTCATAATGCTACCGTCGTTCTAAGCAAAATAAGGTGCATAAAAGGATTAACATCACATGCAATTCATAAGTGACATGATATGGCCATCATCACGTGCCTCTTGATCTCCATCACCAAAGCACCGGCACGACCTTCTTGTCACCGGCGCCACACCATGATCTCCATCAACGTGTTGCCATCGGGGTTGTCGTGCTACTCATGCTATTACTACTAAAGCTACATCCTAGCAAAATAGTAAACGCATCTGCAAGCACAAACGTTAGTATAAAGACAACCCTATGGCTCCTGCCGGTTGCCGTACCATCGACGTGCAAGTCGATATTTTCTATTACAACATGATCATCTCATACATCCAATATATCACATCACATCGTTGGCCATATAACATCACAAGCATACCCTGCAAAAACAAGTTAGACGTCCTCTAATTTTGTTGTTGCATGTTTTACGTGGTGACCATGGGTATCTAGTAGGATCGCATCTTACTTACGCAAACGGAGATATATGAGTTGCTATTTAACCTCATCCAAGGACCTCCTCGGTCAAATCCGATTCAACTAAAGTTGGAGAAACCGACACTTGCCAGTCATCTTTGAGCAACGGGGTTACTCGTAGCGATGAAACCAGTCTCTCGTAAGCGTACGAGTAATGTCGGTCCAAGCCGCTTCAATCCAACAATACCGCGGAATCAAGAAAAGACTAAGGAGGGCAGCAAAACGCACATCACCGCCCACAAAAACTTTTGTGTTCTACTCGAGAAGACATCTACGCATGAACCTAGCTCATGATGCCACTGTTGGGGAACGTCGCATGGGAAACAAAAATTTTCCTACGCGCACGAAGAACTATCATGGTGATGTCCATCTACGAGAGGGGATGAGTGATCTTTGTACCCTTGTAGACCGTACAGCAGAAGCGTTAGTGAACGCGGTTGATGTAGTGGAACATCCTCACGTCCCTCGATCCGCCCCGCGAACAATCCCGCGATCAGTCCCACGATCTAGTACCGAACGGACGGTACCTCCGCGTTCAGCACACGTACAGCTCGACGATGATCTCGGCCTTCTTGATCCAGCAAGAGAGACGGAGAGGTAGAAGAGTTCTCCGGCAGCGTGACGGCGCTCCGGAGGTTGGTGATGACCTTGTCTCAGCAGGGCTCCTCCCGAGCTCCGCAGAAACGCGATCTAGAGGAAAAACCGTGGAGGTATGTGGTCGGGCTGCCGTGGAAAAGTCGTCTCAAATCAGCCCTAAAACCTCCGTATATATAGGTGGGAGGGACGGGACCTTGCCTTGGGGCTGAAGGAGCCCCAAGGGGGTCGGCCGAGTCCAAGGGGGAAGGCTCTCCCCCCCAAACCGAGTTGGACTTGGTTTGGTGGGTGGGAGTCCTTCCTTCCCTTCCCACCTCCTCTTTTTTTTTCTCTTTGATTTTCTTTCCTAGGGGCATAGGGCCCTTTTGGGCTGGTGTGCCACCCTCAAGGCCTATGGGCTTCCCCGGGGTGGGTTGCCCCCCCGGTGAACTCCCGGAACCCATTCGTCATTCCCGGTAACTCCGAAAACCTTCCGGTAATCAAATGAGGTCATCCTATATATCAATCTTCGTTTCCGGACCACTCCGGAAACCCTCGTGACGTTCGTGATCTCATCCAGGACTCCGAACAACATTCGGTAACCAACCATATAACTCAAATACGCATAAAACAACGTCGAACCTTAAGTGTGCAGACCCTGCGGGTTCGAGAACTATGTAGACATGACCCGAGAGACTCCTCGGTCAATATCCAATAGCGGGACCTGGATGCCCATATTGGATCCTACATATTCTACGAAGATCTTATCGTTTGAACCTCAGTGCCAAGGATTCATATAATCCCGTATGTCATTCCCTTTGCCCTTCGGTATGTTACTTGCCCGAGATTCGATCGTCAGTATCCGCATACCTATTTCAATCTCGTTTACCGGCAAGTCTCTTTACTCGTTCCGTAATACAAGATCCCGCAACTTACAATAAGTTACATTGCTTGCAAGGCTTGTGTGTGATGATGTATTACCGAGTGGGCCCCGAGATACCTCTCCGTCACACGGAGTGACAAATCCCAGTCTTGATCCATACTAACTCAACTAACACCTTCGGAGATACCTGTAGAGCATCTTTATAGTCACCCAGTTACGTTGCTAGGGACGGTGTTTTGTCTATGTATCCACACATGTAAATGAGTCTTCATTCAATACAATTATAGCATGGATATCTTGATACAAGAATTATAATAATAACTATATTTATTATTGCCTCTAGGGCATAATTCCAACACTTTCACCAGGAACAACCGCCGTCGTGGAGATGCACGCAACAGCAACCACCCGGTGCATCAGGCCGGGACTTCGGCTCCAGTCTGTTGGGGAACGTCGCATGGGAAACAAAATTTTTCCTACGCGCACGAAGACCTATCATGGTGATGTCCATCTACGAGAGGGGATGTGTGATCTACATACCCTTGTAGACCGTACAGCAGAAGCGTTAGTGAACGCGGTTGATGTAGTGGAACGTACTCACGTCCCTCGATCCGCCCCACGAACTATCCCGCGATCAGTCCCACGATCTAGTGCCGAACGGACGGCACCTCCGCGTTCAGCACACGTACAACTCGACGATGATCTCGGCCTTCTTGATCCAGCAAGAGAGACAGAGAGGTAGAAGAGTTCTCCGGCAGCGTGACGGCGCTCCGGAGGTTGGTGATGATCTCATCTCAGCAGGGCTCCGCGCGAGCTCCGCGGAAACGCGATCTAGAGGTAAAACCGTGGAGATATGTGGTCGGGCTGCCGT
This sequence comes from Hordeum vulgare subsp. vulgare, assembly GCF_904849725.1. NCBI lineage: Eukaryota > Viridiplantae > Streptophyta > Magnoliopsida > Poales > Poaceae > Hordeum > Hordeum vulgare. The sequence continues at coordinate 3,928,052 of NC_058524.1, forward strand.
GGCAAAAGTTGTCTCAAATCAGCCCAAAAACCCCACTATATATAGGAGGGAGAGGGGGAAGCCTTGCCTTGGGGTACAAGAACCCCCAAGGGGTCGGCCGAGCCAAGGGGGGAAGGATTCTCCTCCCAAACCGAGTCCTACTTGGTTTGGAAGGTGGAGTCCTTCTTCCCTTTCCCACCTCCTCCTTTTTTTTCCTTTTTCTCTTTGATTTTCTTCCCAATGCGCATAGGCCCCTTTTGGGCTGTCCCACCAGCCCACTAAGGGCTGGTGCAGCACCCCCAACACCTATGGGCTTCCCGGGGTGGGTGGCCCCCCCGGTGAACTCCCGGAACACATTCGTCATTCCCGGTACATTCGCGGTAACTCCGAAAACCTTCCGGTAATCAAATGAGGTCATCCTATATATCAATCTTCGTTTTCGGACCATTCCGGAAACCCTCGTGACGTCCGTGATCTCATCCGGGACTCCAAACAACATTCGTTAACCAACCATATAACTCAAATACGCATAAAACAACGTCGAACCTTAAGTGTGCAGACCCTGCGGATTCGAGAACTATGTAGACATGACCCGAGAGACTCCTCGGTCAATATCCAATAGCAGGACCTGGATGCCCATATTGGATCCTACATATTCTACGAAGATCTTATCGTTTGAACCTCAGTGCCAAGGATTCATATAATCCCGTATGTCATTCCCTTTGTCCTTCGGTATGTTACTTGCCCGAGATTCGATCGTCAGTATCCGCATACCTATTTCAATCTCGTTTACCGGTAAGTCTCTTTACTCGTTCCGTAATACAAGATCCCGCAACTTACAATAAGTTACATTGCTTGCAAGGCTTGTGTGTGATGTTGTATTACCGAGTGGGCCCCGAGATAGCTCTCCGTCACACGGAGTGACAAATCCCAGTCTTGATCCATACTAACTCAACTAACACCTTTGGAGATACCTGTAGAGCATCTTTATAGTCACCCAGTTACGTTGCGACGTTTGATACACACAAAGCATTCCTCCGGTGTCAGTGAGTTATATGATCTCATGGTCATAGGAACAAATACTTGACACGCAGAAAATAGTAGCAACAAAATGACACGATCAACATGCTACGTCTATTAGTTTGGGTCTAGTCCATCACATGATTCTCCTAATGATGTGATCCTGTTATCAAGTGACAACACTTGCCTATGGACAGGAAACCTTGACCATCTTTGATCAACGAGCTAGTCAACTAGAGGCTTACTAGGGACAGTGTTTTGTCTATGTATCCACACAAGTATTGTGTTTCCAATCAATACAATTATAGCATGGATAATAAACGATTATCATGAACTAAGAAATATAATAATAACTAATTTATTATTGCCTCTAGGGCATATTTCCAACATTCTCCCACTTGCACTAGAGTCAGTAATCTAGTTCACAACACCATGTGATTTCAACGAATCCAACACCCATATAGTTCTGGGGTCTGGTCACGTCTTGCTCGTGAGAGAGGTTTTAGTCAACTGTTCTGAAACTTCATGCGTTCTTTACAAATCTTCATGTCATCTTATAGATGCTCCTACTATGTGCTACTCGGAAATGCTCCAAATATCTACTCTACTATACGAATCCGTTTCACTACTCATAGTTATTCGGATTAGTGTCAAAGCTTGCATCGACGTAACCCTTTACGACGAACTCTTTAACCACCTCCATAATCGAGAAAAATTCCTTAGTCCATTAGTTACTAAGGATAAATTTTGACCGCTGCTAGTGATTCAATCATGGATCACTCTCTGTACCTCTCAAGAGACTTTGAGTCAAGGCACACATCAGGTGCGGTACACAACATGGCATACTTTAGATTCTACGGCTAAGGCATAGAAGACGACCTTCGTCTACTCTCTTTATTCTGCCGTGGTCGGGTTTTGAGTCTTACTCAAATTTACACCTTACAACGCAACCAAGAACTCCTTCTTTGCTGATCTATTTTGAACTCCTTCAAAAACTTGTCAATGCATGCATCTTATTGAAACTTTCATTAAGCGCTTTTGATCTATCTCCATAGATCTTTGATGCTTAACGTTCAAGTAGCGCAATCCAGGCATTCCTTTGAAAACTCCTTTCAAGCAACCTTATATGCTTTACAGAAATTCTACATCACTTCTGATCAACAATATGTCTACCACATATACTTATCAGAAATTCTATAGTGCTCCCACTCACTTCTTTGGAAATACAAGTTTCTCATAAACCTTGTACAAACCCAAAATCTTTGATCATCTCATCAAAGTGTATATTTCAACTCCGAGATGCTTGCACCAGTCCATTGAAGGATCACTGGAGCTTGCATACTTGCTAGTATCTTTAGGATCGACAAAACCTTCTGGTTGTATCGCATACAATGTTTGCTCAAGGAAACCGTCGAGGAAACAATGTTTTGACATCCTACGTGCAATATTTCATAAATAATGCATCAACAACTAACATAATTCTAATAGACCTTTAGCATCGCTACGAGTGAGAAAGTCTCATCATAGTCAACTGTTTGATCTTGTCGAAAACATGTTTGCGACAAGTCGAGCATTTCTTAATAGTGACTTATCACCATCATCGTCTGTGTTCCTTTAAAAGATCCATCTTTACTCAATAGTCCTCTGACCATCAAGTAGTTCTTCCAAAGTCTACACTTTTTTTTCATACATGGATCCTCTCTCGGATTTCATGGCTTCCAGCCATTTGTCGGAATCTGGGCCCACCATTGCTTTCTTCATAACTCGTAAGTTCATTGTTGCTCAACAACATGACCTCCAAGACAAGGTTACCGTACCACTCTGTAGTAGTACGTGACCTTGTCGACCTACGAGGTTTGTAGTAACTTGATTCGAAGCTCAATGATCACCATCATCAGCTTCCACTTCAATTGGTGTAGGCGCCACAGGAACAACTTCCTGCACCCTGCTACACACTGGTTGAAGCGATGGTTCATTAACCTCATCAAGTTCTACCACTCTCCCACTCAATTCTTTCGAGAGAAACCTTTCCTCGAGAAAGCATCCATTTCTAGAAACAAACACTTTGCTTTCGGATCTGAGATAGGAGATGTACCCAACTGTTTTGGATATCCTATGAAGATGCATTTATCCGCTTTGGGGTTCGAGCTTATCAGACTGAAACTTTTCCACATAAGTGTCGAAGCCCCAAACTTTCAAGAAACGATAGTTTAGATTTCTCTAAACCTCAGTCTATACTGTGTCATCTCAACGAAAAACGCGGTGCCCTACTTAAAGTGAATGCGGTTGTCTCTAATGCATAACCCATAAACGATAGTGGTAATTCGATAAGAGACATCACAGCATGCACCATGCCAAATAGTGCATGGCTATGACGTTCAGACACATCATCACACTATGATGTTCCAGGTGGCATGAACTGCAAAACAATTTCCACATTGTCTTAGCTGCGTACCAAAACTCGTAACTCAGATATTCATTTCTATGATCATATCGTAGACAGTTTATCCTCTTGTTACGACGAACTTCACTCCGAAACAGAATTGAACTTTTCAATATTTCAGACTTGTGATTCATTAAGTAAATACTCTTGCATCTACTCAAATCGTCATTGAAGTAAGAACATAATGATATCCACTGCGTGCCTCAGCACCCATTGGACTGCATACATCAAAATGTATCACTTCCAACAAGTTACTATCTTGTTTCATCTCAATGAAAATAAGGCCTTGCTCCTGTGGTATGATTTGCATGTCACTAGTGATTCAAAATCAAGTGAGTATAAAGATCCATCAGCATGGAGCCTCTTCATGCAATTTATACTAACATGACTTAAGCGGCAGTGCCACAAGTAAGTGGTACTATCATCATTACCTCGTATCTTTTGGCACCAATATCATGAACATGTGTAACACTACGATCGAGATTCAATAAACCATTGAAGGTGATTATTCAAGAAAATAGAGTAACCATTATTCTCTTTAAATGAATAATCGTTTTGCAATAATCACGATCCAATCATGTTCATGCTTAACGCAAGCACCAAATAACAATTATTTAGGTTTAACACCAATCCCGATGGTAGAGGGAGCGTGCGACGTTTGATCATATCAACCTTGGAAACACTTCCAACACGTATCGTCACCTCGCCTTTAGCTAGTCTCCGTTTATGCCGTAGCTTTCATTTCGCGTTACTAATCACTTAGCAACCGAACCGGTATCCAATACTCTCGTGCTACTAGGAGTACTAGTAAAGTACACATCAACATCATGTATATCAAATATACTTCTCTCGACTTTTGCCAGCCTTCTTATCTACCAAGTATCTAGAGTTGCTCCGCCTCAGTGACTGTTCCCCTCATTACAGAAGCACTTAGTCTCAGGTTTGGGTTTAATTTTGGGTCTCTTCATTAGTGCAGCAACTGTTTGCCGTTTCACGAAGTATCCCTTCTAGCCATTGCCTTTCTCGAAACTTAGTGGTTTTACTAACCATCAACTATTGATGCTCCTTCTTGATTTCTACTTTCGCAGTGTCAAACATCGCGAATCACTCAAAGATCATAGTATCTATCCTTGATATGTTATAGTTCATCACGAAGATCTCACAGCTTGGTGGCAGTGACTTTGGAGAACCATCACTATCTCATCTGGAAGATTAACTCCCACTTGATTCAAGCGATTGTCGTACTCAGACAATCTGAGCACACGCTCAACGATTGAGCTTTTCTCCTTTACTTTGTGGACAAAGAATCTTGTCGGAGGTCTTGTACCTCTTAACAAGGGCACAAGCATGAAATCACAATTTCATCTCTTTAGAACATCACTTATGTTCCGCGACGTTTCAAAACGTCTTCGGCGCCTTGCTTCTAAGCCATTAAGTATTTTGCACTGAACTATCGTGTAATCATCAGAAACGTGTATGTCGGATGTTCACAGCATCCACAGACGACGCTCGAGGTGCAGCACACCGAGTGGTGCATTAAGGACATAAGCCTTCTGTGTAGCAACGAGGACAATCCTTGGTTTTACAGACTTAGTCTGCAAAGTTTGCTACTATCAACTTTCAACTAAATTTTCTCTAGGAACATATAAAAAAACAGTAGAGCTATAGCGCAAGCTACATCGTAATTCGCAAAGACCATTAGACTATGTTCATGATAATTAGTTCAATTAATCATATTTCTTAAGAACTCCCACTCAAAAAGTACATCTCTCTAGTCATTTGAGTGGTTCATGATCCACTTACACTAGCTCAAGTCCGATCATCACGTGAGTTGAGTATAGTTTCAGTGGTAAGCATCCCTATGCTAATCATATCATCTATATGATTCATGATCGACCTTTCGGTCTCATGTGTTCCGAGGCCATGTCTGCACATGCTAGGCTTGTCAAGCTTAACCCGAGTGTTCCGCGTGCGCAACTGTTTTGCACCCGTTGTATGTGAACGTTGAGTCCATCACACCCGATCATCACGTGGTGTGTCGAAACGACGAACTGTAGCAACGGTGCACAGTCGGGGAGAACACAATTTCGTCTTGAGATTTTAGTGAGAGATCACCTCATAATGCTACCGTCGTTCTAAGCAAAATAAGGTGCATAAAAGGATTAACATCACATGCAATTCATAAGTGACATGATATGGCCATCATCATGTGCTTCTTGATCTCCATCACCAAAGCACCGGCACGATCTTCTTGTCACCGGCGTCACACCATGATATCCATCATCATGATCTCCATCAACGTGTCGCCATCGGGGTTGTCGTGCTACTCATGCTATTACTACTAAAGCTACATCCTAGCAAAATAGTAAACGCATCTGCAAACACAAACGTTAGTTATAAAGACAACCCTATGGCTCCTGCCGGTTGCCGTACCATCGACGTGCAAGTCGATATTATCTGTTACAACATGATCATCTCATACATCCAATATATCACATCACATCGTTGGCCATATCACATCACAAGCATACCCTGCAAAAACAAGTCAGACGTCCTCTAATTTTGTTGTTGCATGTTTTACGTGGTGACCATGGGTATCTAGTAGGATCGCATCTTACTTACGCAAACACCACAATGGAGATATATGAGTTGCTATTTAACCTCATCCAAGGACCTCCTCGGTCAAATCCGATTCAACTAAAGTTGGAGAGACTGACACCCGCCAGTCATCTTTGAGCAACGGAGTTACTCGTAGCGATGAAACCAGTCTCTCGTAAGCGTACGAGTAATGTCGGTCCGAGCCGCTTCGATCCAACAATACCGCGGAATCAAGAAAAGACTAAGGAGGGCAGCAAAACGCACATCACCGCCCACAAAAACTTTTGTGTTCTACTGGAGAAGACATCTACGCATGAACCTAGCTCATGATACCACTGTTGGGGAACGTCGCATGGGAAACAAAATTTCTACGAGAGGGGATGTGTGATATTCGTACCATTGTAGACCGTACAGCAGAAGCGTTAGTGAACGCGGTTGATGTAGTGGAACGTCCTCACGTCCCTCGATCCGCCCCGCGAACTATCCCGCGATCAGTCCCACGATCTAGTGCCGAACGGACGGCACCTCCGCGTTCAGCACACGTACAGCTCGACGATGATCTCGGCCTTCTTGATCCAGCAAGAGAGACGGAGAGGTAGAAGAGTTCTCTGGCAGCGTGACGGCGCTCCGGAGGTTGGTGATGATCTCGTCTTAGCAGGGCTCTGCCCGAGCTCCGCGGAAACGCGATCTAGAGGTAAAACCGTGGAGATATGTGGTCGGGCTGCCGTGGCAAAAGTTGTCTCAAATCAGCCCAAAAACCCCACTATATATAGGAGGGAGAGGGGGAAGCCTTGCCTTGGGGTCCAAGAACCCCCAAGGGGTCGGCCGAGCCAAGGGGGGAAGGATTCCCCTCCCAAACCGAGTCCTACTTGGTTTGGAAGGTGGAGTCCTTCTTCCCTTTCCCACCTCCTCCTTTTTTTTTTCCTTTTTCTCTTTGATTTTCTTCCCAATGCGCATAGGCCCCTTTTGGTCTGTCCTACCAGCCCTTAGTGGGCTGGTGCGGCACTCCCAACACCTATGGGCTTCCCGGGGTGGGTGGCCCCCCCGGTGAACTCCCTGAACCCATTCGTCATTTCCGGTACATTCCTGGTAACTCCGAAAACCTTCCGGTAATCAAATGAGGTCATCCTATATATCAATCTTCGTTTCCGGACCATTCTGGAAACCCTCGTGACGTCTGTGATCTCATCCGGGACTCCGAACAACATTCGGTAACCAACCATATAACTCAAATACGCATAAAACAACGTCGAACCTTAAGTGTGCAGACCCTGCGGGTTCGAGAACTATGTAGACATGACCCGAGAGACTCCTCGGTCAATATCCAATAGCGGGACCTGGATGCCCATATTGGATCCTACATATTCTACGAAGATCTTATCGTTTAAACCTCAGTGCCAAGGATTGATATAATCCCGTATATCATTCCCTTTGTCCTTCGGTATGTTACTTGCCCGAGATTCGATTGTTAGTATCCGCATACCTATTTCAATCTCGTTTACTGGCAAGTCTCTTTACTCGTTCCGTAATACAAGATCCCGTAACCTACACTAAGTCACATTGTTTGCAAGGCTTGTGTGTGATGTTGTATTACCGAGTGGGCCCCGAGATAGCTCTCCGTCACACGGAGTGACAAATCCCAGTCTTGATCCATACTAACTCAACTAACACCTTCGGAGATAACTGTAGAGCATCTTTATAGTCACCCAGTTACGTTGTGACGTTTGATACACACAAAGCATTCCTCCGGTGTCAGTGAGTTATATGATCTCATGGTCATAGGAACAAATACTTGACACGCAGAAAACAGTAGCAACAAAATGACACGATCAACATGCAACGTCTATTAGTTTGGGTCTAGTCCATCACATGATTCTCCTAATGATGTGATCCCGTTATCAAGTGACAACACTTGCCTATGGCCAGGAAACCTTGACCATCTTTGATCAACGAGCTAGTCAACTAGAGGCTTACTAGGGACAGTGTTTTGTCTATGTATCCACACAAGTATTGTATTTCCAATCAATACAATTATAGCATGGATAATAAGCGATTATCATGAACTAAGAAATATAATAATAACTAATTTATTATTGCCTCTAGGGCATATTTCCAACACAGTCGCCGCCAACGTGACCGGACCGGGAACTCCTCCAACCGCTTTCTCCATCCCTCCGATGGAGTGGCTGGTTGCAGGGCCATCAGCCCCGTTTCTCGGAGAAGAGGAGTTGCTCCCATGACAAGCCCCTGCCACCACTCCCACCGTACTGCCTGCAGCACCTCCCGTGCCCGGCACATACGGGCGCATCGCCGTGGCTGCCGACACTGACGCCGTCGGACGAACTTCCGGAGCACTTCTTCCCTCCGGGATACGGCCCAATCCCGGAACTCCCGTCCCCAACTCCGGCTGCAGAAGAACTCCATGGCACCCCCACCGTCCCGGATCTGAACATTGAGGCCAAGATGGGAGAGGAAGAGATGGAAGGGCACGACTCCTCGTCGACACCGCCAGCACCACCCCTTCCTCCCACTCCTCCACCAGTAGCACGCCGCATCCTGCGGCAGTTTGCCGCAGCCATGGCCCATAACCGAGCCGCACTCCGGGGCGCATGGTCACCGGCGGCCCTCGGCCTCGCCGACGCCCCCACGGAGAGCAGCAGCGGCAGGAGCCTTGCGGCAGCGCAAGCAGCACCAGATCAAGAGGAGGACGACCATGGAAATGGAGAGATGGCTTGGACAGGTGCTGTGCACCACCAGATCGAGTGAAGAGGGGAAACGGGAAAGGAGGGCCAGCGTGGTGGCTTCCAGATCGAGAGGAAATACGAGAGAATGGGAGCGGCGGCGCTGTGGGAAACCCTCGCATGCGTGTTCCCAGGCTCCCTTATCCTTCCGTATGGATGCATAGGCCACCAGCCACGTTCTCTCCCTGCAGCCACGTTCTCTCTTTGCAAAAAGGCCACCGGGCCACGTTCTTTCTCTCCACAAAGGCCTACAGGCCAAGAATCCACCACGTATAGATTGCCTAAATAAAGTAACAATTAGTATGTTGTGTTAGTATAATCACAGTATTACTATATTGTAGCAGCCTGTTTCTTTTATTTAGGTGTGATATCTCACTGTATTAAGAACCTCTGATTATTATATTCACTCGGTATTGCATTGTACGTTTGAATAATTAGACTATGTATTGTCTAAAATAAAGTCTCGGAATATGTACATATTCTATATGATTGCCTCAGCATTTTTCATTTTTTTTAAATATGTAGTTTTCAAGTACAATATTTTCTTTTTACAATTCAAATTTCGGGAACACAATTTAGATGAGGCATCTATTGCACTTTGCAAATTATCCTCATCACTAAAAGATCAAAATTTTGCCTCCATTCTGTTGGCAAAATGACTATCTCAGAGTGCTCTCCCAAAATATACGAACTAAAGTGACTACCTCGAATTTTATTTTGCAAATCACAAGGCAATTGTGTGATCTACTGCATAATTTGCAGATTATCCACTCTCGCTATGAGCTTTACATCCAGTCTTTTGACAAGATGATTACCTTTAAAGTGATTTTGTAAAATGTAGTATGACACAAAAGTAATGGACATATGAACATCTACTGGTCAAAACCAGAATATGCCCTTCATTACTGCGAGATCTACACCGCAACGGTGACTATCTTCAAAGTGGCATATACATAAAAAAAATGAGGTCTACACATATAAGTATAAAGAATCAGCTATACTTATAAATTTTGCTTCATCAAAGCATTAATTGTTCCTTATATTTTACTATCATAGTAAAACTAAATTATGCATGAAAATACCATACAGGAAATGGCTGGCGTCATGCATCGTGAATTTCATGAACTTGAACTAGATGGTAGTAACTATTTGCCATGGGCTATGGATGCAAAGATAGCCCTCGAAAGTCGTAAACTCGGTTTTATTATCACCACACCCGATGAAGGCGCCGGAGAAATCCCCATGACAGCCAAATATACTGCTTTAAGTTTCTTAAGGCACCATCTCCATCCCAACTTAAAGTCGGAATATTTGATGGAAGAAGATCCACTAACTTTGTGGAACTCTCTCAAGGAGAGATATGACCAACAAAGAGCAGTTATGCTGCCAGAAGCACAGAGAGAATGGTCCCTCATAAGGTTCCAAGACTTCAAATCTGTGGCAGCATATAATTCTGCAGTTTACAAGGTTAACTCAAAACTAAGGTTTTGCAATGAAGCAATTTCTGAAGAAGACCTTATTGAGAAGACCTTGTGCACTTTCCACCCCTCGATGAGGGTACTACAACAGCAGTACCGTCAACAGAAATACAAAAAGTATTCTGAGCTCATATACACTTTACTTCAGGCTGAGAAACATGATGAACTTCTCATGAAGAATCATCAAACACGCCCAACGGACTCAATGCCACTCCCTGAAGCACATGCTAACACTCAGTTTACTAAAAAGTATGGGGGCAACAAAAAGAATTTCAAGAAATTCAATGGAAAGTGGAAAAAGAACAACAAGCAGAAAAGCTTTGGTCAATCTAAAGGTACATGTCACTTCAAGAAAAATGACCGAAGCACCAACTCCGAGATTTATCAAAGGTGTGGATGTACTAACCATCGTACTAGCAAATGCCGAACTCCCAAGCATCTAGCGGATTTATACATCAAATACACTGGGAAAGGCAAACAAGTTCATGGGAAAGCCGAAGCTCACTTCAACGCTTTACAACAAGAAGGAAACCTTGAAGCTAGCACTTCTCAAAGCGCTCCTAACGAAACAAGGCAGGATGAAGACCTTCTTGATATTGACAACCTGATGGTGGAATACACCCAAGACGCATATGGAGATCTCATATAATCTCCACATCACTCATTTGATGTTATCAGCTATTTTATTGTAATAATGGATGTTATAATTTGTATAACTCTAAGTAGAATAAAGTCCTACGGACCAATCGTATTATGTAGTTCAAACATAATATCATATTTCTATTTGTAACTATAATATGAATACTTTGTATATGTATATTTATATGTGAGTAATATGAATAAAGTTTCGTAAAATATTCTCTTACTCTATATAGATTTTACGGGAAAATAATTCAATGGAAGAAGAATTATGTTTGGTGGACAGTTCTACCACTAACACAATTTTAAGGGAAATAAAATATTTCCAAACTCTAACTAAGAGAAAAGGAAATATTATGACAATCGCCGGTCACGATGCATCAATTATTGGTTCAGGACGAGCCACACTTGTTCTACCTATGGGTACTACGATTGTAATTGAGAATGCACTCTTGTATCCTGAATCTACGCACCCTTCTAAGTTTCAAAGACCTCAAATCAAATAATTTCCATCTGGAAACAATTTCTGAAAATAATTCTGGATATTTGATTTTAACAAAAAGTAATGGGTCTGAGAAACAAATTCTTGAAAAATTCCCCTCACTTTCATCTGGATTATATTACAGTTATATAAAACCCGTACCACATGGTGCGTACAAAATAATTTTTCAAGATCTTGATAAATTCAAGACTTGGCATGATCGCCTAGGTCATCCTGGCATAGGGATGATGAGAAAAATTATTGACAATTCTATTGGTCATAGCCTTCCAACTAAAATTTTCCCAAAATCATCAGATTTTGTGTGCACCGCATGTGCAACTGGGAAATTAATTATAAGACCATCTTATCTTAAGGTAAAAAGTGAGTCACTTAACTTTCTTGAACGCATTCAAGGAGATATATGTGGTCCAATTCAACCACTATCAGGACCTTTTAGATATTTCATGGTGCTCATAGATGCATCTATTAGATGGTCACATGTATGTCTATTGTCCACACGAAATCATGCTTTTGCCAAGATAATTTCTCAAATTATCAAATTAAGAGCAAATCATCCTGAAAATAGGATAAAAACAATTCGAATGGACAATGCCGCTGAATTCTCTTCACGAGCATTCAATGACTACTGCATGGCTATGGGCATTCATTTAGAACATTCTGTGCCTTATGTCCATACTCAAAATGGTTTGGCCGAGTCTCTCATCAAAAGAGTAAAATTAGTTGCTCGACCACTATTACAGAATTGTAATTTACCAGCATCTTGTTGGGCACATGCGGTATTACACGCCGCAGATTTGATACAAATCAGACCAACTGCATATCATACAACCTCCCCACTGCAACAAGTACGTGACACTCAGCCAAGTATTTCCCATCTGCGAAAATTCGGTTGCGCAGTATACGTACCGATATCACCACCGCATCGTACATCCATGGGCCCCCACAGAAAACTAGGGATCTATGTGGGTTATAATTCTTCGTCAATTATTAACTTACAGGGGACCTGTTTACTGCCTGCTATGCCGATTCAATTTTTGATGAGGACCATTTCCCGGCATTAGGGGGAGAATCAAACCACAAAGAATGCCAGGAAATAGATTGGAATGTAACATGCATTCAGTCCTTAGATCCACGTACTAAAGAATCTAAAACTGAAGTTCAGAGGATCATAGATTTGCAACACATTGCAAATAATCTGCCAGAAACTGTTGGAATTAAACTCAACGTCTGAGTCCGTGTCACGTACATATACATGTGTATACATTGTGTCCGTGTAGGATTAGTGTTAGAATTGGAATAGGAATAGTACTGTACTCTTTCGGTTTCTAAATATAATTCTTTTTAGAAATTTCACTAGGGGCTAAATAGGGAGCAAAATAAGTGATTCTATATTTTAAAATATATATGTATAGGTCCATACGTAGTACTCTTGTCGAACCTTTAAAAAGACTTATATTTAGAAACAGAGGGAGTAGTTGGCTAGGCTGAGTAGTATATATATCCACGTACCCCTTGTAAACAACTATCCAGATGAAAAGTGTTAGATTAAAACGAAATGGAATAAAAAATGAATGGACGATTAGTCATGTTTCTATTGATTCTCAAGTATATATACATCTGGAAGAGGTGGGAAGAAGAGGTGTCTGTTTCGAGACATCCCTCCAGAACAGCCGCCTGTTGGCAATAGAGAGAGAGAAGAGACATTATTGTTCGGGATTGGACACCCTTTGCTAATTAATTTCTAACACCCCCCTTGTACAACATCGTTCATTGAATGTTTCATTCTTCACAGCTTCTTGTGTATAGATCTTCCATCTTGATAAATCTTTCATATAATCTTGAGAGTCTCCCCAAAAACCATGTGGGAAAAACATGAGGAGAATAGAGTAGATATGTTGCTAAAACTCCTTTAAACCTAGTGGGAAAAGTAAGGAGAAAATGATGCAACATATGATGATTATTGTCTCTTGATAACTTATATGAGAAAAAGTTTTGAAGAAGGAGAAAACTCATCAATAAGTTTGGAGAACAATTAATATGTCCTAAGTACTTCTTTTAAAAGCCTCAATAGGGAATATAGAAAGTATGACATATGATCTTTGAGAAGATATTGCCTCACTAAAAACCATTATGAGAAACTTTGAGAGAAAACTCATAAGGAAAAAGAGTGCAATCGTACATGCCACTGAAAACTCTTTTAAAACCCAATGAGAAAAATATAAGAAGAAAATGATATGACATATATAGACACTTGTGTTTATTTTATCTCATTTAAAACCTTTTTATGAGAAACCATTAGAGAAAACTCATCAAGGAAAAAGAGTACAAAACATGAGATGGATCCGAACGACAAGATAGATATTAAGAAGCCCGACTTGTGGTGGTTGGAGGAGGACAGAGTCGGAGACTCTGGAGATGCAGAACATGTTGGGACACATCTTGGGTGCATGGGTGCGTTTGCTCCTACATGCGTCCACACGGTGCAGCCGTGGTTCCCATGCCAAGCAGCTTGGCCGTGGCGGCGACCTCACCACTGTTGTGTGGATGCTCACTGATCACGCGGCCCTATTTCGCATCCCGCAACACAACTAATGGTGTTCTCGTAGCTAGCTGTTTAATTACAGCCACCCCTGCCTGCTACCTATGTGCGTGACCAGTTTAATTCTTCTTGTTTTGTTTGGGAGTGTATCGCTAGAATTCACTAGGCGATATCTTATGTGTTCCTGTGAGAATTAGCTGCATGTAATGGTATTTGGTTGTATGGAACATGAACATTTCTAATTAATATTATGAGAACTGGAACTAAAAGAAACATATAGATGATCATAGTATATGAATATGATTATTGTATTGTTATAAACAATTTATGGAATTTAAATAGGAGTATCGAGAAATAGAATGAAACTGCTGGGGAGCAGTTCCCATTATATATATTATTGCCTGCAAAAGGATAATGGGAAATGACATATCTGCATGTTAAGAGAAACATATTATTATTGATCGCCTTTTTAGTTATATAGGATTACACGAGTCTAGGTAGCTATCATAAAAGAGTTAACAATTTCCTTCCTCTCCCTATACCTAGTCACTACAATGAGACTCTGCTTTCGAGACCGTCTTTCTCTACTGTAATAGGTATATTTGTAGGATATCTATAGTGGGTGGTAGGTGGTGCATGCTCTTTATATTATTTAAGCAACCTTTTGAAAAGTTAAAGTCAGTTCTGATTAAGTACGAGGATGTTGAAGACTGTTGTCGCATCAAGGTTAGGAAGGTGCTTGGATTCAAGAGACTAAAACTAGTCTGACTAAAACTAGTCTTTTTAAGAGGCTAAAGTTCCAAGCACCCCTGACTAAAGAGAGACTAAAACTAGACTTGAGGCTAAAATCTTTTAGTCAGGGATACCCCTACTAAAATGTGCATTAGTCATCTTTCTCCTCATTTAACTCCTCAGGAAAGTTCTGGATTGAAGGGTTTGAAGGATAATAAATGTTCATTAACTTGATTTTAGTCTTTTTAGTACTTGGATCCAAACTTGATGTGGCTAGCAAGTTTTAGTCTCATTACTTTTAGTCATGAGACTAAAACATATCCAAACACCCTCTAGGTAATAACCTTGCCGCACCCACCCACGCTGTACCGATAAACTTGAGGCAAAGACATAAATTCGTGTACAAGACCTACCTGATGTGAAGCAACCTGCAAACAACAAGGGACCATCAAGTGTTAACAAGGTGAGAAAAGTCTAGAAGAAAATACAATTTTGCCAACATGCATTTTACTAGAGACTGTCTATTTTACATATGGATGAAAACAAAATCGCTTTCAGTCATATTTTTGTTCCGTAATTCATTTCGAAATAGGTCCACACCCCCAAACTATTAACGAGTCTACATCCAAAACTTTTCAAACCCGATAGCAACTACAGTGTCCACTTACAAATTAGGACAAAACTTACACTAACAACATCACTAAGAATTACAATTTAGAAAACCACTAAATTTGCACTATAATTCCACTAAAATGCCATTTGGAAATACAGTGTAAAATTCACTAAAAGTACATGAACTGGAATTCAATAAAGATTTTCTAGTGTATAATTCACTAAAGCCACAAAAAGAACTACACAAAAATTCCTGCTATTTTTAAATATCAGTAAAAAAGCACTGTGAAAGTACAAAAAATATACTAAGAACTCCACTAAGATTTACAGAGCAAAAACAACTAAAAATCGAATGCAAATCACTAACAAATACAATGTAAAATAAAGTAGAAGTACACAGAAATTCCACAAAAAATTACTTTGTAAATTATGCACTTCATTTCAACAGACCATTATAGTTTCAAAAAAAAAATCAAAGTACACTACAACCCCACTAAGAAAAACAGTGTAAATTAACTATTAATTACGCCCAGAAAAAATCAACTACTAATTACACCCAGAAAAAATCAACTATTAATTCCCCTGTAATCCAGCAATCCAGAATTTTCTTATTCCATTATCTATTACAGTGTAAACTCACTTAAAAAATAAACTACACTGCACTGGAAACAACTTCCTAACAGACCAGCACATGACCTGGAGAAGTAAAAAAAAGTTGATAAACACCCCTGTCCTATGATTTAACACCTGTTGGAATTAAACTCAACGTCTGTGTCCGTGTCACGTACATATACATGTGTGTATACATTGTGTCCGTGTAGGATTAGTGTTAGAATTGAAATAGGAATAGTACTAATCTTTCGGTTTCGAAATATAATTTCTTTTTAGAAATTTCACTAGGGGCTAAATAGGGAGCAAAATAAGTGAATCTATATTTTAAAATATATATGTATACGTCCGTACGTAGTACTCTTGTGAAACCTTTAATTAAAACATAAGACCAATCCAAAACATAAAACATAGTTGCTTCACAACTTTGATCAATAAAAGCACAGCCCGCGGATCGCTGACGTAGCTCTACTGCCTGATCCAGATCGTTCATTCACGGCGATCCAATGGTCCGGACAGGTGCGGGGTTTTGAGAGGGTTTTGATGGGGTTTTCAAACATCAGGGTTGAGCATAAGTAATTAAAAAATAAAAAAAAATAGAAAATTTGTGGCAATCATCATTATATGTGACTAACTTCATAGGAAAAATAAGAAATCTGGACTATGGAGTTTTTCATGAAAAAACCTTCACAAACTTGGCTATCACGAACGAGGTTGTACGGTTTTTAAAAGTTAGGGTTCAGCATAAGTAATTCAAAAAAAAAAAATCAAAAAAATAGAAAACTGGTGCCAATCAATTTGAGTTGTTAGTATATGACAAAGTAAGAACATGTATACTGGTTTCCCAATTTTTTTTAAATTTTTTATGCTCATTTCAAACTTGGTCAAACCTAAGTTTGACAAACATTTAAACAAGTTGCAAACATGAAAATGACAAACCAATACTGGATCATTCTTAGTCACTCCAAAATGAAGCTTTTGTGAAGTTTTTGAAAGTTTGGAGTTCAACACCCAAAACCATTTGTCTTGACACGTGAGTTATAAATTAGCTTCAAAGGCGGTAAATACCCCATTTCTAAAACAAGTTTTTTTGTCCATCATGTCTAAAACAGCCAAATCAATTTGAGTTGTTAGTATATGACAAAGTAAGAATATGTGCACTCGTTTTTCAATATATTTTTTATGCTCATTTCAAACTTGGTCAAACCAAAGTTTGACAAACATTTAAACAGACCAGTTTGTTCGCCGTTTTCGTTTTCGCTTACACCTGTAAATTGCTCTTCGTTTACACCTCGAACAAAAATATACATGTGTATTTATTTTACATAAAAAACGTGTATGTATTTAAACTGAAAACTGAAAACAGGGCAACCTCGTTGGAAACACAGTAGGGCGCTCGGGCTGACCGGTCAAACTGACCCGTGGGCCAGGGAAGTCATCGAGCGTCACATCAGTGTCCCATTGATACGTCTCGAACGTATCTATAATTTTTGATGGTTTCACGCTATTATCTTGTCAACTTTAGATGTTTTATATACCTTGTATATCTTTTTTGGACTAACTTTTTAGTTCAGTGCCAAGTGTGAGTTCCTGTTTTTTCTGTGTTTTTGACTCTTTTCAGATCTTATTTTGGAACGGAGTCCAAACGGAATAAAATCCCCGAAATAAAATTTTCCAGAACAGAAAAAGATCGGGGGACGTGAGGGCCAAGGCAGGGGGCCCACAGGGAGCCCACAAGCCCTGTTGCCGCGGCCAGGGGGGCCCACGGCAACCAGGCTTGTGGCCTCCCTGGCGCTCCCCTGCCCTAGCTCTTTGGCCTATAAATTCCCTAAAATCACAGAAAAAATTAGGGCATCCACAAAAACACTTTTCCGCCGCCGCAAGCTTCCGTTTCCGCGAGATCTCATCTGGAGACCCTTCCCGGTGCCCTGCCGGAGGGGACTTTGGAGTTGGAGGGCTTCTACATCAACATCATCGCTTCTCCAATGACTCGTGAGTAGTCCACTTCAGACCTACGGGTCCGTAGTTAGTAGCTAGATGGCTTCTTCTCTCTCTTGGATCTTTAATACAAAGTTCTCCATGATCTTCATGGAGATCTATCCGATGTAATCCTCTTTGACGGTGTGTTTGTCGAGATCCGATGAATTGTGGATTTGTGATCAGATTATCTATGAATTATATTTGAGTCTTTGCTGATTTTCTTATATGCATGATTTGATATCCTTGTAAGTCTCTCGGAGTCTTGGGTTTTGTTTGGCCAACTAGATCTATGATTCTTGCAATGGGAGAAGTGCTTGGTTTTGGGTTCATACCGTGTGGTGACCTTTCCCAGTGACAGAAGGGGCAGCAAGGCACGCATCGTGTTGTTGTCATCAAGGGTAACAAGATGGGCTTTCATCATAGATTTGAGATTGTTCATCTACATCATGTCATCTTGCTTAAGGCGTTACTCTGTTCTTTTGAACTTAATACACTAGATGCATGCTGGATAGCGGTCGACGTGTGGTGTAATAGTAGTAGATGCAGAAAGTATCGGTCTACTTGTTTTGGACGTGATGCCTATAGATATAATCATTGCCATAGATAACGTCACGACTTTGCGTGGTTCTATCAATTGCTCGACAGTAATTCGTTCACCCACCGTCTACTTGCTTTCATGAGAGAAGCCACTAGTGAACACTACGGCCCCCGGGTCTATTCACAACTATCGTTTCCACTTTCACTTTTACTTTGCTTTCTTTACTCTTTGCTTTCAATTCTCACTTTGCAAACAATCTATAAGGGATTGACAACCCCTTCATAGCGTTGGGTGCAAGCTCTTTGTGTTTGTGCAGGTACTTGTGACTTGAATGCTCCTCCTACTATATTGATACCTTGGTTCTCAAACTGAGGGAAATACTTACCGCCGCTGTGCTACATCACCCTTTCCTCTTCAGGGGAACACCAACGCAAGGCTCCAAGGCCGCGGGGAAATCCTTTGCATATTTGCCAATGAAGTCCCTATAGGCGTAGCTGTTGGAAATATGCCCTAGAGGCAATAATAAAATGGTTATTATCATATTTCCTTGTTCATGATAATAGTCTATCGTTCATGCTATAATTGTATTAACAGGAAACAGTAATACATGTGTGAATGAATAGATCACAATGTGTCCCTAGCAAGCCTCTAGTTGGCTAGCTCGTTAGTCAATAGATGATCATGGTTTCCTGATCATGGGCATTAGATGTCATTGATAACGGGATCACATCATTGGGAGAATGATGTGATGGACAAGACCCAATCCTAAGCCTAGCACTAGATCGTATTGTTCGTATGCTAAAGCTTTTCTAATGTCAAGTATATTTTCCTTCGACCGTGAGATTGTGCAACTCCCGGATACCGTAGGAGTGCTTTGGGTGTATCAAACGTCACAACGTAACTGGGTGACTATAAAGGTGCACTACGGGTACCCCCGAAAGTGTCTGTTGGGTTGGTACGAATCGAGATCGGGATTTGTCACTCCGTGTGACGGAGAGGTATCTCTGGGCCCACTCGGTAGAACATCATCATGAGCTCAATGTGACTAAGGAGTTAGTCACACGATGACGTGCTACGGAACGAGTAAAGAGACTTACCGGTAACGAGATTGAACAAGGTATAGGTATACCGACGATCGAATCTCGGGCAAGTTCTATACCAAGAGACAAAGGGAATCGTATACGGGATTGATTGAATCCTTGACATCGTGGTTCATCCGATGAGATCATCGTGGAGCTAGTGGGAGCCACCATGGGTATCCAGACCCCGCTGATGGTTATTGGCCAGAGAGGTGTCTCGGTCATGTCTGCCTGTCTCCCGAACCCGTAGGGTCTACACACTTAAGGTTCGATGACGCTAGGGTTATAGGGAATTGTTGTACGAGGTTACCGAAAGTTGTTCGGAGTCCCGGATGAGATCCCGGACGTCACGAGGAGCTCCGGAATGGTCCGGAGGTAAATATTGATATATAGGACGGATGGTTTTGGACACCGGAAGTGTTTCGGGCGTCACCGGTAACGTCCCGGGACCACCGGGACCACCGAAGGGGGGCAACGACCCCGGGAGGCTAGATGGGCTAAGTGGGGAAGGGAACCAGCCCCTAGGTGGGCTGGTGCGCCCCCACCCAGCCCATGCGCACCAGAAAAAAGGGGGAAGGGGGGAACCCTAGCTTAGGTGGGCCTAAGGCCCACCAGAGGGGTGCGCCACCCCTCCTCCTTGCCCTGGCCGCCACCCCCCTCTCCATCTAGGGCTGCCGCACCCCTTGGGGGTGGGAACCCTAAGGGCTGCGCCCCCTCCCTCTCCCCCTATATATAGTTGAGGGTTCGGGGCTGTTTTACACACGGTTTCATCTCTCTCTCGACGCAGCCCTGCTCCTCTCTCTCCTCCTCTCTGCCGGCACTTGGCGAAGCCCTACCGGGAGACCTCGTCTCTCCACCGACACCACGCCGTCGTGTTGCTGGACTTCTTCCCCAACCTCTCCCTCCTCCTTGCTGGATCAAGGTGCGGGAGACGTCACCGGGCTGCACGTGTGTTGAACGCGGAGGTGCCGTTGTTCGGCACTAGATCGGAATCGCTGAGAGTACGACTCCATCAACCGCGTTCTAGAAACGCTTACGCTTAGCGATCTTCAAAGGTACGAAGATGCTCTTACCCCTCTCTCCTTGCTGGTCTCTCCATAGGAAGATCTGAACATGCGTAGGAAATTTTTTGAATTTATGCTACGTTACCCAACGGTGGCATCCGAGCCAGGTTTTCTATGCAAGATTCTATGCACGAGTAGAACACAAAAGTTGTGGGCGATGATTTGTCAATTTGCTTGCCGTTACTAGTCTTATTCTTTTCCGGCGGTATTGTGGGATGAAGCGGCCCGGACCGACTTTACACGTACACTTACGTGAGACTGGTTCCACCGACAGACATGCACACCGTGCATAAAGGTGGCTAGCGGGTGTCTGTCTCTCCTACTCTAGTCGGATTGGATTTGATGAAAAGGGTCCTTATGAAGGGTAAATAGCTTTGGCATATCATCGTTGTGGCTGTCACGTAGGTGAGAAGGCGTTCTTGCTAGAAACCCAAATCAGCCACGTAAAACTTGCAACAACAAGTAGAGGACGTCTAACTTGTTTTTGCAGGGTTTGACATGTGATGTGATATGGCCAAAGTTGTGATGTTGCATGTATGATGTATGAGATGATCATGTTATTGTAATAGGTTTCACGACTTGCATGTCGATGAGTATGACAACCGGCAGGAGCCATAGGAGTTGTCTTAATTTATTGTATGAGATGCAACGCCATGTGCTTACTACTTTTACTTCATTGCTAACGGTTAGCTGTAGTAGTAGTGATAGTAGTAGTTGGCGTGACGACTTCACGGAGACACGATGATGGAGATCATGATGATGGAGATCATGGTGTCACGCTGGTGACGATGATGATCATGCGATGCCTGAAGATGGAGATCGAAAGAGCAAAGATGATAATGGCCATATCATGTCACTATGTGATTGCATTGTGATGTTTATCATGTTTTACATCTTATTGCTTAAAACGACGGTAGCATAATAAGATGATCCCTTTTAAAATTTCGAGAACGTATTCCCCTAAGTGTGCACCGTTGCGAAGGTTCGTTGTCTCGAAGCACCACGTGATGATCGGGTGTGATAGATTCTAACATTCGCATACAACGGGTGTAAGCCAGATTTACACACGCGAAACACCTAGGTTGACTCGACGAGCTTAGCATGTACAGACATGACCTCGAATACAAGAGACCGAAAGGTCGAACATGAGTCGTATGGTTGAATACGATCAGCATGAAGTTGCTCACCATGATGACTAGTCCGTCTCACGTGATGATCGGACACGGGTTAGTCAACATGGATCATGTATCACTTAGATGACTAGAGGGATGTCGATTTAAGTGGGAGTTCATACTTAATTTGATTAAATGAACTTAATTGTCATGAACTTAGTCTAAAAGTTGTCTTTACAAATATTGTAGATGTCAAACGTCAACCTCAACTTCAACGCATTCCTAGAGAAAAACAAGCTGAAAGATGATGGTAGCAACTATGCGGACTGGGTTCGCAACCTGAAGCTCATCCTTGAAGCAGCTAAAAAGGCTTATGTCCTTAATGCGCCGCTAGGTGACCCTCCCGATCTCGCAGCAGCCCAGGACATTCTGAACGTCTGGCAAGCGCGGAGTGATGACTACTCTCTGGTCAGGTGTGGCAAGTTATACAGTTTAGAAACGGGGCTCCAAAGGCGTTTTGAGCAACACGGGGCATATGAGATGTTCCAAGAGCTGAAGCTAGTTTTTCAAGCTCATGCCCGTGTCGAGAGATATGAAGTCTCCGACAAGTTCTTTAGCTGTAAGATGGAGGAGAACAGTTCTGTCACTGAGCACATACTCAAAATGTCTGGGTTACACGGTCGTCTGACTTCACTTGGAGTCGAACTTCCGGATGATGCTATAATTGACAGAATCCTCCAGTCTCTCCCACCAAGCTACAAAGGCTTTGTGCTTAACTACAACATGCAAGGTATGGAGAAAACCATTCCCGAGTTGTAATCGATGCTCAAGTCTGCAGAAGTAGAGATCAAGAAGGAGCATCAAGTGTTGATGGTCAACAAGACCACTAGTTTTAAGAAAGGCAGGGGTAAGAAGAACTTCAAGAAAGACGGCAAAGCTGTTGCCACGCCCGGTAAGCCAGATGCCGGGAAGAAGAAAAAGAACGGACCCAAGCCTGAGACTGAGTGCTTCTATTGCAAGGGAAAGGGTCACTGGAAGCGGAACTGCCCCAAATACTTAGCGGACAAGAAGGCCGGCAACGTTAAAGGTATATGTGATATACATGTTATTGATGTGTACCTTACCAGTGCTCGTAGTAGCTCCTGGGTATTTGATACCGGTGTTGTTGCTCACATTTGCAACTCAAAGTAGGAACTGCGGAATAAGCGGAGACTGGCCAAGGACGAGGTGACGATGCGCGTCGGGAATGGTTCAAAGGTCGATGTGATCGCCGTCGGCACGCTGCCTCTACATCTACCGTCGGGATTAGTTTTAAACCTTAATAATTGTTATTTAGTACCAGCTTTAAGCATGAACATTGTATCAGGGTCTTGCTTAATGCGAGACAGCTACTCATTTAAGTCAGAGAATAATGGTTGTTCTATTTATATGAGTGATATGTTTTATGGTCATGCTCCGCTGGTGAATGGTTTATTCTTGATGAATCTCGATCGTGATGTTACACATATTCATAGTGTGAGTACCAAAAGATGCAAAGTTGATAATGATAGTCCCACATACTTGTGGCACTGCCGCCTTGGTCATATCGGCGTTAAGCGCATGAAGAAGCTCCATACTGATGGACTACTAGAGTCTCTTGACTTTGAATCATTTGACACATGCGAACCGTGCCTCATGGGCAAGATGACTAAGACTCCATTCTCAGGAATAATTGAGAGAGCAACCGACTTATTGGAAATAATACATACTAATGTGTGTGGTCCAATGAACGTTGAAGCTCACGGTGGTTATCGTTATGTTCTCACCCTCACCGATGACTTGAGTAGGTATGGGTATATCTACTTGATGAAGCACAAATCTGAGACGTTTGAAAAGTTCAAGGAATTTCAGAGTGAGGTTGAGAATCAACGTGACAGAAAAATTAAATGTCTACGATCCGATCGTGGAGGTGAATATTTGAGTCACGAGTTTGGCACACACCTAAGAAAGTGTGGAATCGTTTCACAACTGACGCCGCCTGGCACACCGCAGCGCAACGGAGTGTCTGAACGTTGTAATCACACTTTATTAGATATGGTACGATCTATGATGTCTCTCACCGACTTGCCACTATCATTTTGGGGATACGAATTAGAAACTGCAGCATTCACTTTAAATAGGGCACCGTCTAAATCCGTTGAGACGACACCGTATGAACTATGGTTTGGCAAGAAACCTAAGTTGTCGTTTCTTAAAGTTTGGGGCTGCGATGCTTATGTGAAGAAACTTCAACCAGAAAAGCTCGAACCCAAAGCGGAGAAATGGGTATTCATAGGATACCCTAAGGAAACTATTGGGTATACCTTCTATCTTAGATCCGAAGGTAAAACCTTTGTTGCCAAGAACGGATCCTTTCTAGAGAAAGAGTTTCTCTCGAAAGAAGTAAGTGGGAGGAAGGTAGAACTTGATGAGGTAATTACACCCCCTCTCGAACAGGAAAGTAGCGCAGCGCAGAAAGTTGTTCCTGTGGCACCTACACCGACTGAAGAGGAAGTTAATGATGAAGCTTCGGATCAAGTTACTACTGAACCGCGAAGGTCACAAGGGTACGCTCCGCGCCAGAGTGGTACGGCAACCCTGTGATGGAAATCATTTTGTTAGGCAACGGTGAACCTTCGATCTATGAAGAAGCAATGGCGGGCCCGGATTCCAACAAATGGCTTGAGCCCATGAAATCCGAGATAGGATCCATGTATGAGAACAAAGTATGGACTTTGGTGGACTTGCCCGATGACCGGCGAGCCATACAAAATAAATGGATCTTCAAGAAGAAGACTGATGCAAACGGTAATGTAACCGTTTACAAAGCTCGACTTGTCGCAAAGGGTTTTCGACAAATTCAAGGAGTTGACTACGAAGAGACTTTCTCTCCCGTAGCGAAGCTGAAATCAGTCCGAATCATGTTAGCAATTGCCGCCTTTTATGACTATGAAATTTGGCAAATGGACGTCAAAACGGCGTTCCTTAACGGGAACCTTAAGGAAGAGTTGTATATGATGCAACCAGAAGGTTTTGTCGACCCTAAGGGTGCTAACAAAGTGTGCAAGCTCCAGTGCTCCATCTATGGGCTGGTGCAAGCATCTCGGAGTTGGAACATTCGCTTTAATGAAGTGATTAAAGCGTTTGGGTTCATACAGGTTTACGGAGAAGCTTGTCTGTACAAGAAAGTGAGTGGGAGCTCTGTAGCTTTCCTCGTACTATATGTGGATGACATATTATTGATGGGGAATGATATAGAGATGTTGGAGAGCATAAAGGCCTATTTGAACAAGAGTTTTTCAATGAAGGACCTTGGAGAAGCTGCATACATATTAGGCATCAAGATCTATAGAGATAGATCGAGACGCCTCATAGGTCTTTCGCAAAGTAAATACCTTGACAAGATATTGAAGAAGTTCAATATGGAAAACTCAAAGAAAGGGTTCTTGCCAGTTTTGCAAGGTATGAGATTGAGTAAGACTCAGTCGCCGACCACGATAGCAGATAGAGAGAAGATGTGTTCTGTCCCTATGCTTCAGCCGTGGGCTCTCTAATGTATGCCATGCTGTGTACCAGACCTGATATAAACCTTGCCATAAGCTTGGTAGGGAGGTACCAAAGTAATCCCGGTGCGGAACACTGGACAGCGGTCAAGAATATCCTTAAGTACTTGAAAAGGACTAAGGAAATGTTTCTCGTTTATGGAGGTGACGAAGAGCTCGTCGTAAAGGGTTACGTCGACGCCAGCTTCGACACAGATCCGGATGACTCTAAGTCACAGACCGGATACGTGTATGTGTTGAATGGTGGGGCAGTGAGCTGGTGCAGCAGCAAGCAAGAAGTCGTGGCAGCATCTACATGTGAAGCGGAGTACATAGCTGCTTCAGAAGCGGCTCATGAAGGAATTTGGATGAAGGAGCTCATCACCGACCTTGGAGTGGTTCCAAGCGCGTCGGGTCCTATGACACTCTTCTGTGATAACGCTGGAGCTATTGCCATAGCCAAGGAGCCCAAGTTTCACCGGAAGACGAAGCACATCAAGTGCCGCTACAACTCCATCCAGGACCATGTCCAGAGTGGAGTGATAGATATTTGTAAAGTACACACAGATCTGAATATTGCAGACCCGTTGACTAAACCTCTTCCACGAGCAAAACATGATCAACACCATAATGCTATGGGTGTTCGATACATCACAATGTAACTAGATTATTGACTCTAGTGCAAGTGGGAGACTGTTGGAAATATGCCCTAGAGGCAATAATAAAATGGTTATTATCATATTTCCTTGTTCATGATAATAGTCTATCGTTCATGCTATAATTGTATTAACAGGAAACAGTAATACATGTGTGAATGAATAGATCACAATGTGTCCCTAGCAAGCCTCTAGTTGGCTAGCTCGTTAGTCAATAGATGATCATGGTTTCCTGATCATGGGCATTAGATGTCATTGATAACGGGATCACATCATTGGGAGAATGATGTGATGGACAAGACCCAATCCTAAGCCTAGCACTAGATCGTATTGTTCGTATGCTAAAGCTTTCCTAATGTCAAGTATCTTTTCCTTCGACCGTGAGATTCTGCAACTCCTGGATACCTTAGGAGTGCTTTGGGTGTATCAAACGTCACAACGTAACTGGGTGACTATAAAGGTGCACTACGGGTACCTCCGAAAGTGTCTGTTGGGTTGGTACAAATCGAGATCGGGATTTGTCACTCCGTGTGACGGAGAGGTATCTCTGGGCCCACTCGGTAGAACATCATCATGAGCTCAATGTGACTAAGGAGTTAGTCACACGATGACGTGCTACGGAACGAGTAAAGAGACTTACCGGTAACGAGATTGAACAAGGTATAGGTATACCGACGATCGAATCTCGGGCAAGTTCTATACCAAGAGACAAAGGGAATCGTATACGGGATTGATTGAATCCTTGACATCGTGGTTCATCCGATGAGATCATCGTGGAGCTAGTGGGAGCCACCATGGGTATCCAGACCCCGCTGATGGTTATTGGCCAGAGAGGTGTCTCGGTCATGTCTGCGTGTCTCCCGAACCCGTAGGGTCTACACACTTAAGGTTCGATGACGCTAGGGTTATAGGGAATTGTTGTACGAGGTTACCGAAAGTTGTTCGGAGTCCCGTATGAGATCCCGGACGTCACGAGGAGCTCCGGAATGGTCCGGAGGTAAATATTGATATATAGGACGGATGGTTTTGGACACCGGAAGTGTTTCGGGCGTCACCGGTAACGTCCCGGGACCACCGGGACCACCGAAGGGGGGCAACGACCCCGGGAGGCTAGATGGGCTAAGTGGGGAAGGGAACCAGCCCCTAGGTGGGCTGGTGCGCCCCCACCCAGCCCATGCGCACCAGAAAAAAGGGGGAAGGGGGGAACCCTAGCTTAGGTGGGCCTAAGGCCCACCAGAGGGGTGCGCCACCCCTCCTCCTTGCCCTGGCCGCCACCCCCCTCTCCATCTAGGGCTGCCGCACCCCTTGGGGGTGGGAACCCTAAGGGCTGCGCCCCCTCCCTCTCCCCATATATATAGTTGAGGGTTCGGGGCTGTTTTACACACGGTTTCATCTCTCTCTCGGCGCAGCCCTGCTCCTCTCCCTCCTCCTCTCTGCCGGCGCTTGGCGAAGCCCTGCCGGGAGACCTGATCTCTCCACCGACACCACGCCGTCGTGTTGCTGGACTTCTTCCCCAACCTCTCCCTCCTCCTTGCTGGATCAAGGTGCGGGAGACGTCACCGGGCTGCACGTGTGTTGAACGCGGAGGTGCCGTTGTTCGGCACTAGATCGGAATCACTGCGAGTACGACTCCATCAACCGCGTTCTAGCAACGCTTCCGCTTAGCAATCTTCAAAGGTACGGACATGCTCTTACCCCTCTCTCGTTGCTGGTCTCTCCATAGGAAGATCCGAACATGCGTAGGAATTTTTTTGAATTTATGCTACGTTACCCAACAGTAGCTGTAGCAGCAGGATTCCTGGCGCTGTTGCCAGGGAAGGTCTGTTGTCGTAGTAGCACCCATCAGAGCTGTTTATACGGTGAGGTGTCGTACCCTAGCTATTTCCAGATCTGTGCCGCTCTAGCTCTTCTCGCCCCGACCCCTCACCGCCGGCGAACCCCACCAAAACCAGCCCACGCATTCCAGCCTCGCCGCCGCACAGATCATGGGGAGGCTAGGATCTTCCAGCTCGCGCGGTGGCCATTCCGGTGGCGGAAACCGGAGGACGAAGCGGCCGACGCCGAAAATCCCAGAGTCTGAGCGGGAGCGCGAACGGGCGGCGCGGGTTGCTTCCGCGCTGCTCGGAAGAGCGGCGCCCGAAGGTACACCAACTGGGGCTCGCGCCACCGCGTGCCTTCCCCCGGCGCGAGGTGGAGGAGTACGACCGCCCCTGCCAGATGGTGGAAGCGGCGCGCTCCTTTGCCGCTGGCTCCTCTACCGCCCCTACCGCCCCTGCCGCGGGCTCCTCCGCCATTGCACCCGCGCTGGTGCTGCCGGGCTTTCTGCCGGAGGACTACATCAACGACGGCGAGCTCGAGGACGTCATGGCCAAGGTGATGGAGCGCATCAAGGAAGAGGCCCAACGGGTCGCCGCGCGCCGACAGAGGGAAGAGGAGCTCGACGAGATCCGCCTCCGCCAAGCCATCGAGGCATCCCGCGCCGACAGGGGGTAGGGCGCCTCCGACTCCGACTCCGACTGACCGGCTCCGCCGCAACGTCGGGGCCGCACCACTAGGCCCACTTTTGGAGATGGTTAGGAGCTAGCCCGTGTAATCAGGGAGGGTTAGGTGGCCCTTGTAATGAACTTTTGATATTTTCTGTAATGGGTATATGTTTGTTCGAATTCGGTCTCTTTTCTTTTAAATGTTTTTAAATTTGCCTGCTTTTCTGTATCGGAGCTCGCCGGCGTTGCCGTGTTTCGTCGCCGGAGAAGAAGAAGAGGGAGGATGGATAACTGTTTGACTGTAGTAGCCGCCATCTGGGTCCCATGCAGACGTGGATAAGCTGTGGGTCCCGCTCGGCTCCACCTAATCCTGATACATATTGTGCTTAAGGGTCACGTCGTGCCTGGGCTATTTGTGAGCACAAAGGTGTCGCAGCAGAGCCATTCTTACCAACGACGTCGCACTCCTTTCAATTTCCCTCAAAAACATCGCACAAGAGCTATTCGCCATTCTTGACCACGTTGGATGCAAGTGTTTGCTTATTTATGTGCAGTTGTTGAAGAGGGGTGCTGATTTTTACTCTATTGGTTTGATAAACCCTAGTTCTCTAGCCGCGCCAGGCCCGCCAGCCGAAGGAAGAGGACGCCCCACCGTCGCCAACACCGACAAGGCTTTTCTCGAAGGCACGACCCGGCGTCGACGAGGGGAGGAGGTGGGAGGAGAGGTAGAGGCCGGCGGTGCTGGGGTGGCCCTCCCGGTCGCGCGCGGGAGCGGCGCTGAAGGGAAAAATCGGTCGCATTGATATACATTCGGGCGGACATGTCAATTACTTCTTCGTCCAATGTAGTCGTGTCGCATTGATATATATTTCGAAGGACATGTAAATTACTTCTCCCGGTTGCAACTCACGGACATACATGCTAGTCTATATGCATGAAAATATAATTATTTGCTCCGGGGCGTCATGGTTTGGATACACAAAGTAATCATGATTGTCATCAGCACTGCTTTTATTACCGAGACCATGCACAGGACCAACGAACAATATTATAAGTGTGTAATCCTTAAGGTTCTACCGATCAAACTAAGGCTTTAATTCTAGATCGTGTATGCCTACTGTACGAGGAAGTGGATGGCACTACAAAGTGAAAGTGCATGTATTGCTTTCCACTGTGTTTTTCTTCCGAAAGTCTATTACCTAATAATAAAGCGGCTATTGCTTCCGTCGGAAAACCCACCGCTGCATTTTTTATAAAAAAGCCTATGTAATTGTGACAGCCCGATGCCGACGTTCCAGAAGATTCCCCTCTCTTTCCGTTTTCGTCGTGTGGCTTATTTTATTTGTCGTGTCATCATCGCATCATGCGCATCATTAGCATTGCATCGGCATCTCTGTTGCCGCCAGTTTTTAAACTTGCATCCGTTAGTAGTTGCCGGTTCTCGTCGTTGTTCGTTCTGAGCCCGACCGCACTCGCACGCGCCCGCGGCACCGTCGAAACCCTGTTTTTAAAGTGCGTTTAAAACTTTCTCTGATCAGGTTGAGATTTGACGTGCAGTCGTGATTAGTTATAGCGAGGCCGCCCGTCGAATTTCGTCGCGATCGGAGACCGTCTGGTACCCGAACGGTCGCCCGTAGCGGCACCGTCTTCGGTTATTCGTCGTCGGTGTTTTTAAATTCGTGCCGCGCCGCCCGTTCTCCCTCTCGTCTCCGGAAATCTACACAACACGGCCGCGTACCCGTTCCCGCGTTCCGAATCGTCCGAATCCGACCCCGCGGTTGGATCCGGAACGAAATTCCGGTTAACCAAGCCCCCCGGTTTGCCTATATATAGACCTCTTCTAGTTTTCGGACAACCCCCTCTCATATCTCCTCGAAATCCGTGCCAAACCACCCCTAACCCTAATCCTGCCGGATCCTCTCTCCCACCAGCGCCGCCGGGCCCGCGAGCCCGAGACAGGCCCTCCCGAGCCCATCTCGGCCCGAGGCAGCCGCCGCCGCCTGCACAGGCCAGCGCGCCACCGCAAGCCAAGCCGCCCCCTCGCGTCGCGGCGTCCCGGGCCGTCTCCCGCCTCGACCTGCGCCATCCGGCGAGCCCCAGTCGCCGGAGCCCCGCTAGGACCGGCCCGTCCCACGTCGTCGACAGCCGCCGCCGCGCAGAGTCTCGAGCCGGCCGCCGTAGCCCCAGATCCCGTGCGCGCCGACCTCATCGTCCAGGAGCCGCCGCGAGCTCGCCGCCTGCCTTTCCCGCCGCCCCTCCGGTCGCCGTCACCTCCACCGGCCAGATCCCGCGTTGGCCAACGGGATCCGCCGGGTCTCCTCCCCGTCGAGGCCTGTGCCCGTGGTGGCCTCCTTCGCCGGCCGCCCGACGGCGGGTCCCCAGCGCTGCCGCTCGGGATCGAGCCCGGGAAGGTCAGCAGCCGCGTGGGCCTCTCCTCCCAGAAGGCCGTCGCCCCGAGGCCCAGCCTCCGTCGCCCCGAGGCCCAGCCCAGCAGACTCGGCCCACTCCACCAGGCCGGCCTACTCTTGGCCCGAAGGTGAGCCCTCTCACCAGCGCCCTGTGCGCGTATTAGCTTAGTTGCGCCTCCAATTCGGCCCGTTAGGATTTTAGGTTGTTTTTCGGAATTGTTTATATTCCAGAAATTAGGTATATCTTAGATCGACCGTAGTTTCTAAACCGTAAGTCGGAACGACGCGTGTTATATATTGTTTTGGGGTAGCTTCGCGAGTAGAACACAATTATCCAACTAGCATATTTGTTTAACGCTGTTTAGAGTGCCTAATGCCTCGTTTTACGTGCTGTTTAACTAGGATCCATTCCGTAGTTAATTTTCATGTGTATCCGGACTGCTCGTATGCCAGGGATTTAATGTCCATGTTTTAGGGACCATATTTCTACGTATTTTTGAGCGGTCACTCGTAATTTTCCGTGAAGGGTTGTGCCGGTAGTTTATTTTCCCGTTTAGAGGTATTATCTCGCATTATTGTGTGGCTATATTTTGCGTTGCAAACCCCGCTTATTTTATATGTTTTCGGGGTAGAAAAATCCCATGGATTTTTCCGTGCAATTAGTTTTAGCTTTTGAGGAAGTTAGTTCGCGAGATATTTTGTCGTGTTGCCCTTTTGATTAATTCGTAGGATTTATTCCGTGCCTCGTTTGAATTAGTTGTCAACTAGGGAGTTGATCTTGGGTGTTTTGTTTATCCCCTGGTATTTTTAGTTGCAATAGAAATACATGTATAGGTGTTGTTTGCTTGCTCTCAAGTTGCTAGAAATAGTGCTGTTTTAGAGGAGCTGAAATATTTCTATGTCTGGAGTCTGTTATATTTTGTTGCTGAATTGTTTTGCTTCTAGCTTGTGAACTGTAGCTCTTTTGGGGTTGGTCCAATGGAGTTAGTTGTACCCCTTATATTTCTCTATCATGCTGTTAAGTTTCATGTTATTTGGAGTCCTGTAGCTATAGGTTTTGCTGCTGTCAATATGCCTTCAGGCTGAGAACTGCACTTTCAGGAGGTGTTATTTTCACTAAGTCTGAAATAGTGCGTGAGATGCCATTTTGTGTCTTCTTTTCCTAGTGCTCCTTGCTGCCATGTTAGTTGTTGTTAGTAGTTTGTAGTAGTGCTTCCTTCCCTCTTCCGTGCCATGCCTTGCTTGAGCAAATCGGAGTTGTGTAGCCGTAGTTGTGGGGCGTAGAAGGTGCTATGTGGCTGATTTTGGCAGATTGTAGCGTGTTCTGGTTTTGCTCGTAGTTTTCGAACCGTAGCTCCGTTTTGATCGTGCCCTACATGAAACTTGCTTAGAATCTCGTGTAGTTTCTTTTTCTCTTGCTGTTTGCATGTTTTGAAGTGCTCGTGTCTGTCGTTGCACACATTTTGCATTCATGCCATCATATCTTGCGGTGCTTGCTTCTTTTGATCCGTAGCTCCGTTTGAGATGTTCTTTTGGTGTAGATTGCTTGCCTTGATGCGTAGAATCACGTGATCCTATTTGTTCTGCTGTTTAACAACCAAATAAATGCATTAATTCAGATCTGTACAGAATTGTAAATTTACATGTGAGGTCGTTTCGGGGGTGCTATATGTCATTTCCGACCTCATTTAAAATGTCTAGATAGGTAGTTTAATTTCCGCTTCACCTCTTGCATGTTTAACCACATTTAATATTGCCGTGTAGATAACCGGGAGTGAACTAAATAATTAACGTGGAGTTTCGTCAATATGCAACTCGTGCATATTGAACTTCACTTAATGTGTAGGTGTGATTGTGTGATTTGTCATGCCGTGACTTGCACGAATTCAGTAGCTCATGCATCATATGTGTTGTGCATCGTGTGGGGAATGACGTGTGTTGATTCTTGTTTCCGGTTTGCTTTGTCTCGATAGAGTTCCGCATCGTGCCGGATTGTGAGGACCTGTTTGACTACGTCGGTTCGTCTGCTTCACGGAGTCATTCTTCTTCCAAGCGGGATCTCAGGCAAGATGACCATTTCCCCAGATACCATTACTATCATTGCCATGCTAGTTTATCGCTTCTATCGTTTATGTCTCGTTGCCTACCACCTGTTAAATGTCAGCCTCTCAACAATGCCATGAAACCTTCAACCTGTTCAACCTAGCAAACCACTGATTGGCTATGATACTGCTTGCTTAACCCTGTTGTTAGCGTTGCTAGTTGCAGGTGTAGATTCTTCCATGTGATAACATGGCTTCCTTGTCATATCACCATATATTAATACTATTTAATTTAATGCACCTATATACTTGGTAAAAGGTGGAAGGCTCGGCCTTTCTAGCCTGGTGTTTTGTTCCACCTTTGCCCCCTTAGATTTCGGCTACCGGTGTTATGTTCCATAATTGAGTGCTCCTAACACGATCGGGGTTGTTATGGGGACCCCCTTGATAATTCGTTTTAGATTAAAGCTGGTCTGGCAAGGCCCAACTTTGGTTCTACATTTGTCCAACATAATAATTTTGATAAATTGAAATGCATAGGGAGTTAGCGCTACCCGAGGAGTAATTTTACATAAACATGGGGGGCCAGTGCTGATGGTGTTGGTCCCAAACGGTCTGCCTGCGGGGCCACCGCGAGGAAACTCGAGGTTTGGTACCTGTAGCTAGTTCCATCCGTCGTGTCCTGAGAACGAGATACGCGGCTCCTATCGGGTACGTCGACACGTCGGGCGGCCTTGCTGGATTAGTTTTACCTTTGACGATATATCTTGTGCATCGGGATTCCGGTGATGCTTTGGGTAATCTCAGAGTTGAGGTTTTCCACTAGGAATCCGACGAGATCGCGAGCTTCGTGATTGAGGATTTCTATGCGGCTTGTGGTAATTTGTGATGGACTAGTTGGAGCACCCCTGCAGGGTTAAATCTTTCGGAAAGCCGTGCCCGCGGTTATGTGGCAACGTGGAAGCTTTGTTTAACACTGGTTCTAGATAACTCGAAGTTAATTAATTAAAACTTGCCAACTGTGTGCGTAACCGTGACTGTCTCTTTCGTGAGTTCCTGCTCCGATCGAGGACACGGTGGGGTTATGTCTGACGTAGGTAGGTGTTCAGGATCATTCATTTGATCATCAGTAGTTCACGTCCGTTATGCGTAGATCTTCCCCCTCTTGCCTCTTGTACTCGTAAGTTTAGCCACCAAATATATGCTTAGCCGCTGCTGCAACCTCACCACTTAACCACGCCTCACCCATTAAGCTTTGCTAGTCTTGATACCTTTGGAAATGAGATTGCTGAGTCCCCTG
Source organism: Hordeum vulgare subsp. vulgare (assembly GCF_904849725.1). Taxonomy (NCBI): domain Eukaryota; kingdom Viridiplantae; phylum Streptophyta; class Magnoliopsida; order Poales; family Poaceae; genus Hordeum; species Hordeum vulgare. The sequence goes on from NC_058524.1 coordinate 3,962,166, forward strand.
TGGCTCACAGATTACTTCAACACCAGTTGCAGGTACAGGTAAAGGTTACCTGACGCGAGCGCGTTGATTGTTCATTTGGAGTTGCCTCTTCTTCTTCTTCTACTTCATCGATCTAGGATGGGTTCCAGGCCGGCAGCCTGGGATAGCAAGGATGGACGTCGTTCTTATTTTTCTCGTTTGTTTTCGTCCGTAGTCGGACCCTGCTCTTACTCTTGATGATTATGTAATGTACTGATGTGACTCTGATGTAGCTTGTGGCGAGTGTAAGCCAATTCTATATATCTCTTCTTTTCAGTACAGGTACCTGTAACGATATCCATTCTTGCGACACGACGAGATGCGCTTCTATCCCTGACGAGGCCCTCGTGCCAAATTGAGAATAGGGTCGCATCTTGGGCGTGACAGTAATTTTTGTTATTCAACCCGCGCTCCATCATTTATCTGCAACGTAAAAGGAAAAAAAAAGATTCGCTGCAAAAATGATACCTGCCTAGGCCGCTGCCACACCACTCGCCGCCGCGGCCGACCTCAACCGCCACTATTGTCGATCTCAACCCACCCGCCTCCGTGGCCATACCTCTGCCCGCTTGCTGCCCCCGTTTCTGCGCTCGAGCCAGCTTCTGGATCAAATCAACGCGACAGCTACAGTGACTGGGGATGATGCGTCTGCGCGATGCAGAACATCGGCGGCGCGCGAATAAGGCGCGGCGGAGCGAAGTACTTGCAGGTGGAGGCGGGCCTCCATGGCTCACACGAGGAACTCCGAGGTTATGGTGCGGCAACGGCGACTCCTTATGGTCAGATAGAGGCGCCTAACCCTTACTCCCATCATCGTATCCCTTCTCCGACAGGAACTCATCATTTGGTGAGATCCCCTCCCCATGCCTCCAACCGTGTGCCAAGCACCGGCAAGAAATTTTGTTTTGTGGGGATTTGTTTGCTGATGAATGAATGTATTGAATGTAAGATTGTATTGTTGTAGAGACAGAGAATGGAACATCACCTTTAGTTTGTCATTTGATCCCACATTCTCTATCCCATGAGTGAAATAAGATAACAGTCCATCGATCAATTCACGTAGCCTCTTTGTTTTGCTTTGCTTGTCCCGCTCAATTTCTCATGATGGTGGAATTAACAATGGACGGGTTGATTTCTCAACAAAATAGGATATGACTGACTACATTAGTTAGTTAGCTTATTATTTTAATAAATCAAAATGATTATAAAAAGATTAAAATCGTGTGGTATTTTTTCTCCCGTTGCAACGCACGGGCCCTTTTGCTAGTATAACTAAAAGTTGTACATGTGCATGCCTGCCTCGGTGGATGCCACAAAAAAGATGGCCAAGTTGCTACCTAGGCTCAAATTAACAATATATATGTTGGGCTCAAACGTTTTGTCCGACCACTGCGCCTACGCAACAAGTGGCCTTATTGGACACGCAATAATAGATCTTCGGCTGGTTCCCCAATTCCCTGTGACAAAGGACGGCCTTGCTCTCTTCTCCGCCTCCATCTATGTCATAGTTGGCAATGGATTGTGAACTACCTTTTGGAATGATAGATGGGTCAATGATGAGTCTCTTAGACTCTCTTACTGATGTCTACAAGGTATCCAAAAGCAAGAACTTCATGGTAGTGGCTGCCTTTCCCAATCGGGAATCTCGGTGATCTCGGAACTCCGACAATTCACACACTTTGGTACATAGCGTCTTAACAATGCCTCCCTGTGGCTAGCCAGATATTGACGACACCATTCGCCGGGCCTGGAACCCCCTCACATACATACTCTGCAGCCTCCACCTACCGTTGCCAGTTCATCTGTTTCTTCTCTACCATCCGTTTCAACATGCTTTGGAAGGCCAAGGGGAAACCCAAGTGCAGTTTTTTCATGTGGTTGTGGCTAAGAGATAAACTCTTTATACTAATACAAGAGATAAATACACTCATGGTCACTATATTTGGGACGAAAGCACGATACGGTCACTGACCATTGGAATACGCTCGTTACGGTCACTGTATACGATGGGACGTGATTGTACGGTCACTGTAGCACATATGCGGTGCGTACAGGCCTAGTTGACCACGTGCTGACCGATCGTTGGGGACAGGTGGCGATCCGCGGCGCGGCGGCAGTGGAAATATGCGAATAGCCCCTCAGGCATCACCTAATCCCCAATCATCCCTCCTCCTCCTCCTCCAGTCACGGCGCCTGTTCGTCTTCGCGCAGAGATAGGGGAGTCGCCGCCCCGGCTATCGTCGGCGGTATAGTCGTGGCGAGGGGCTGAATTCGTGCGTCGTCCACGACGCACCGCCGCAGCACTCCTTCTTCCCGTTGGAACGGACGTCGATGGCCCCTGTTCATCGTCCAGAAGGGGCACCTCCCCCCGTGTACAGTAAGTCCTATTTCCTCAAGAATCCAAGCGTTTTGATGTTCAAAAACCAACCTTTTAGGGCCGCATTGCCTTTGTAGATGTGTTGTTGTTCTTAGTCAGGACCGATTGTTCTAGGGTTTTGGTATGGGATTTGGGGGTAGGAGAATTGGGGCTTAGGTAGGGTTTTATCTCTTTTAATAAAATGTATATACAGCCGATTCTGATGCTTGCTGTCTATGTGTTGCTGCATCAGGTCGTAGAAGCAGAAATTTGTCTATTGAAATTAATCATGGTGGATTTTTTGTTGGGCATGGGAGGAACCGTGCTTATGTGAATGGTCGAGCCATCTGGTATGATAATGTGGAGAAGGTAACCTGGTCACCAATTCTTATTGAAAGCCTAGTTGAGGAAATAGGTTATGAGATGGCAGGGAGGCTCAAAGTATTCTACTGTGTGCCCATCCTTACACCCAGTACAAATGGTCTAAGAGAACTTAGTGATGAGGAGCAGACAGACAGAATGATGGTGTTTGTTGATATTGGGCACCATTTCTTCAGTATATATCTGGATCATGATGACAGTTTGCAGGCAAATTCAAATGAAGATGATGTTGTGCACTATCCAAGAGCACATTTGCCTCCGGTTATCAGCCCTGCAAAGAGGATTCCCAGCAGTACTGTTCAGTCTGAAACAGAGGAAGCAGAGGCAGGGGCAGAAACAGATGAAGGAGAGGCAGGGGCAGAAACAGAGCAAGAAGAGGCAGGGCCAGAAACAGAGCAAGCAGATGCAGAGCCAGAGATAGGGGCACTAATTCCCCTGCAGGTTATATTCCCTGAGCAAGAAACAGAGGCAAATACTGAAATGCAAGCAGAGGATGTTGGAGGCAGCACATCTATGAGGAGGAGTGCTAGGCAGAGCAAATGCAGTTATGCAATGGAAGAAGAGGATGTAGGTAGTGACACAGATGATGAGGATTATGACCCTGGTCTACTTGTGGACAGTGACAATGAAAGGAGATGCGAATAGCTCTCATGCCATAGCCTGCTGCAGGAATGATAGAATTGATCCTCTTCTGATGGTTGACCCTTGCTACTCAAAGGAGATGTTCAAGAGAGCATATGGTAATATTATATATCCTTGCAAAGATAGGAGAGAGTGGGAGGATTTACATGGGCCCCCAATTCAGCCACCATTGTACCAGAAGCATGTGGGTAGACCATGTACCAGAAGAAGACAAGAACCTGGAGAGGTTGATCATAGAAGGGGAGGGAAGAAAATAACAAGGCATGGTGTCATCATGCACTGTTCTTACTGTGGTGAGGCAGACCACAACACCAGGGGTTGCAAGCACAAAAAGGCTGGACTGCCACCACCAAGGGCTGGCAGTGTGACAAATCAAGAACAAGGTCCTGGCAGTGTGACAAATCCAGAACAAGGTGTTGGCAGTGTGCCTAATCCAGAACAAGGTGTTGACAGTGTGACAAATCCAGAACAAACAGCTACATCCACTGAAGTTGATCCTGTTTTAACACAGGTAACACTTGTATGATCATGTTTTAACACACTAAAGTTGATCATGTTTGGCATTTATCTAACACAAACTTTTGCATTTCAGCAGGACCATCAAGAACCTTCTGCAACATATGAAGATCTGATGGTAGACAACATGATTGCCCAGGTAACATAACTACTCCATACCCCATAACATAACTAGTACTGCAGTATTGATCTCACAATGGACACTTGTGTATTTTTTAGATGCCAATACCTAGAGTTGTGGAACAAAGGCCACTACCATCTTCTAGTTTCCTGAATGCTGCCCAAGTGGTGCTAAACCAGTCTCTTGATGGCCAAGGCAGCCAAGCAAGTTCAAATACCATCAGGCCTAATGAGTTGGCATAGAAATTGGAGGCCATGAAGAACCAGAGAGATAGGGAACTAGAGGAGAGGAAGCAGGCCATTCTGGCATCTAGAAGACAAGAGGAATTGAGGAGAGCTGAAGAGGTAGCAAGAAAGAAACATGAGGTTGCACAGAAGAAGGCTGAACTAGCAGAGAGAAGAAGATTGGTTGCTGCACAGACAACTGCCAAAAAGAAAGAAGAAGCAGAAATCAACAAGAAAGCTCAAGCTGAGACAAGACAGATTATTCAAGACACAATGAAAACATTAGCTGCTGAGAAGAAGGCAAGGCAAGAAGCAGAGAGGAGAGCTGCTGCTCAAAACAAAGAGGAAGAAAAGAGAGCACAGAGGGAAGCAGCTGCTGCAAAAAGAGAAGAAGAGAAGATAATTGCTGCTGCAAAAAGAGAAGAAGAGAAGAAGCTTGCTGCTGCCAGAAAACAAGAGGAGAAGATGCTTGCTGCTACCAGAAAAGAAGAGGAGAAGAAGCTTGCTGCTGCCAGAAAAGAAGAGGAGAAGAAGCTTGCTACAAAAAAAGCAAGGGAGCAAAGCATGGCTGTTGCAAAAAGAAAACAAAGCTGGGTTAACAATGAAGCTGCCTATCCAAAGAAGGCTCCAAGATCTTCAATGTTTGATGTCTTTAGATAGTAGTATTCATAGTGACTGCAATATTGTCCTGTAAGAAACATGGCTATTTTCTTTTGTATGTGGATGATGGGCAAGACTTATTTGGTTGTGACAACAAGTTTTCATGCATTATATTTGGTCAGTTTGGCATATTTGTCAAGTTTGGAAAAGACTTCCTTCTTATTTGGTCATTTTGGTCCTATTTGTCAAGTTTGGAAAAGACTTCCTTCTTATTTGGTCATTTTGGTCCTATTTGTAGACAATCACATATTAAGAAGGAATGACATAAGAACATCATATTGATCAAATATAACATAGGGTTCAGCATAGCATTATCACTTCCACCATTACATGAGACCATTACATGAAACAAACTACATGACACAAACTAGGACTGCCACCATTACATGAAACAAACTACATGACACAAACTAGGACTGCCACCACTACTAACATCACTGCAGTGTCCCAAAATGAACCTGGCATCACCAATGCAGCTAGTCTTCAGTTCTTCACCATGTATAGCACCAATGCACCAACACCTAACATCAGCACAACAGCAAGCAGGATCTTCATGAGCATCACCAGCTCTCTCCCAAGCTTCATCAGTGCAGCAGCTTGCTGCCTGGTCATCACATTGCCACTCTCTCTCTTCACAAACTTCTTAGACATGCTGGTTGATCCATTCATGTAATGAAGCTCTTGTGCATTCAGAAGTTGCTCCCTGCGTTCCTCAGCCGCACCAATAGCATCCACAGCTGCATCGCCAACCAGGTAGTGATTCTCAACCAGGTACTGCACGTACTCCAATTCCCAACGCCAGAACTCACAACTCACCTATCCAAAAATACATGGCAAGGTAAAAAAAAGTTCAATCTTTGCATCCAAAACGGAATAGAATGCATGGACAGGACATAAATGGAAGAGATAAATCCATGGAAACACTAACCCCATGATTTTGGCACTTGTAGAAGACCCATCCATCGTGCTTCTCAGTGGTGGACACAAACATGCGCACTTTCTCCTTGCAGCCTGCGCAGCGGATCAGCGGCAGCGCCAACGCCCGGCGGCGGACAGCAGAGGAGGACGAGCTCGTGAGAGACATGACCGCCAGAGCTTGCGGTGGACAGCGCCAGAGAGACGGTGACCGAGCAGAGCGACGGAGGCAGAGCAGAGCGACGGAGGCGGAGCAGAGCGACGGAAGGTTAGGGATTTGAGGGGGACACCGCGGGTTAGGGATTTGAGGGATTGGGGATTTTGGTTCTTTTACAAATAACCCCCTCATGAATCGTTGGCCGAATGAGAGACCAGTACGTGGCGGTCAACAATAGGTCAAACTAGGCCTGTACGCACCGCATACGTGCTACAGTGACTGTACAATCACGTCCCATCGTATACAGTGACCGTAACGAGTGTATTCCAATGGTCAGTGACCGTATCATGCTTTCGTCCCAAATACAGTGACCATGAGTGTATTTATCTCCTAATACAAATATGGCGACTTGCACTATCTCTCACAATGATGATTGCTACCAATGTGGTCAAGTGGAGGAATCCCCCGTGCACCTTATTCTCAAATGTCCCTATGCCAAAGCTGTTTGGCAACTGCATGCCAAGTGGTGCGACAACCCATCCTTCGCCAATAGTGCCCAACATGCCAATCCTAACCAGGAGTGGTGGAACTCCAGCACCAGCATCTTGCCGGCCAAAGATGCCACTGCTGCCATCTACTTCGCCTGGAACTTGTGGAAAGAACGCAACGGGAGGGGGTTATTAGCTGAAGGGCGTCAGTTGTACCTCTCCCCCACTCCCCTTCGTGTATCGGAAAAAATTCTAGGTCTCGACCGGGCAACAGCGTCGTCATCGTCGCAGTCCATCTTGAAGGTGTTGCTTGATACGCGGCAACTCGGCGGAATTGAAGTGGGACGGGATTCTCCGTGGGCGCAGCAGTTGCGGATACTATAGCTTTCGTTGATCCGGTGTTGTTGGCATTTTTTTCTCTTGGACATGATTGTGCTGCTTGCCCCAGTGATGATATCAGTTTGTACCGGGTGGTTGCCATATTAATACAGCTGGTGAAAGCCTATTTGGAGAGATATATATTCCATCTTTCCAAACAAGAGATGTTGCAGCCTACTACGTACCACCCTCCAATGGCTATCTGATAGCATATTGAGAATTAATAACCTTAACGAGAGTCTGGTTAGTTTTAATTATTTTGGTGGGGGAACCTTAATCCCAAACTCTTGTAATACAAGAAGAGCACCAATTGTATTTTCAATTACTCCTGCTTAATGTATTGACAACTCAATTAATTGCCCGTTATTGAAAACGATAATGCATACGTACGTGCATGCACTCATATCATGAGGAGATAGAGGTGCACGTTGATGGGGGCTGCGGGATCCGAAGGATATATAGTTAGTCTGATTCCTAGTCATTCCCTAAAATACAACATTCCCTAAAATACAATGACCTTTATGGCTTTTTCTATTTTATTTATGGTGGGCTTTTGGAGGGGAGGCATGCAGGAGCGCGCGAGCGACCATGCACGCTTGCACCCACTCACCAGGGCAAGTGGCACTTAATTTGGACATAAACCAAGGATAATACAGTAGTTCTTTTCCGGGCCGAGAAGATAGTGGTTAACGTCACTGATTGTGCCGCACCAACGTCCTCCTATATATTCTATGATGGTACGTTTCTCAAGCAGCAGAGCGTTCGACATGGCAAAGTATAGATGCACCGGACCATATATATATATATATAGCTGAAATGGTGATCAGTGAGGAGAAGCAAAGCAAATTTAGTTGGTAACGTAATCTTGCTCGAATTATCAAGCTCAGGCGGCCGCCCAGCAACTGAAAGCTAGGTACGCCCCTCCAACTAATTTTGAGTACATGATTAGTACATGCAATATAATGCATAATAAGTAGTTTGTTCAAATGGCAGGCTTGCAGGAACCAAGAGGAAGGAAGGCAGCAGGGTCGATCATTCATCAGTATACAAAACATATATAGTATATCATCATGCAGTTGACGGCTACAGATGCTGCAGTCGTAATAGTGAAGCTGGTGAACGACTGGGTGGTCCGTTCGCTGGTCCTTTTGAGCCTGGCGACGCATCTTGTGCTGGTTCTCCTCGCCGGTGTCCGACGGCGTAGAGCCACGGGTTTTGGCACAGCCCTGCTGTGGTTTTCTTACCAGGTGGCCGGCTGGGCGGCGACACGCTCCATGAGCCACCTCATGCTGGGCATCGTCACGTCCAGCCAGCAGCACCTGCACGCCTTCTGGACTCCCTTCCTCCTCATGCACATTGCCTTGCCGGACAACATCAGCGCCTACTCCGTCGAGGACAACGCGTTATCGAGCCGGGCACTGGCGCTCGCCCCGGCGCAGGTCGCTGGAGCCATCCTTGCTCTGTGCAAGCACTTCGTCGTCGTCCACGACGCCGGGGCCTTGCGGCCGGCGGCCTACCTCATGTTCACCCTGGGCATTGCCAAGTACATAGAGAGTGTGTGGGCGCTGCGGCAAGGCAATCTGGGCACCATCCGGCGGTCAATCAAGAAGATGAAGCCCGACGAGCTGAGCGCTGAAGAGCATGAAGGCCATGGTTTCAAGTTGAACAACGAGCAAGCCTTGCTGCTTGCCCATGACCTGCTGTACGTCAGCAAGGGTGCCTTTGCGGACTATTCCTTCAGCTTGAAGCCGGTGGAGCCAGACGCCGCCATCCAAGCAGTAAGAGCCTTCTCCCGGTCTCAAGGTTGGGAGGACATGTGCAAGGTGGTGGAGATGGAGCTGTCCCTCATGTACGACGTCATGTACACCAAGGCGGCCGTCGGCCACACCTGGCCCGGTTACTGCATCCGCCTCGCCTCGCCGCTCTTCACTGCCGCCGCCTTGCTGCTCTTCTGGTCCGACAACAAAGACGGCCAGAGCAGTGCAGATGTCATCGTCACCTACTCCTTGCTCATTGTCACACTCGTGCTTGATGTCGGGTGGCTACTTAGATCACTGGGATCCACATGGACATGTGCATTCCTCAAGCATAGCCCATATTGGCTTCTTGGGTGTTCGCATCGGCTCATCCGCAGCTTGGGCTTCATGGCGGTCAAGTATCATCTAACTAGCTACAGGATGTGGTCGAGCTCCGGTACCATCGGGCAGTACAACCTGCTGAGAGAGAGCTGTCGCCGAAGAAGAGGTGGGACCACCATGAACATATCCAGCAGGCTCGTAAAGATGGTCGCAACAGAAGACAATTGGATGGAATACCAATACGGCTATTCCAAGGGCATTGCACTCTTGCCATTTGTCAGGGACTTGTTGTTTCAAGGGATATGGGAAATTCTCAAGAAAACCTTCCAACCACCAGCACAAAAAGTATATGCAGAGGTGACCGCCCAGGTGTCCGTAGATCCAGATCCAGCCGGAGCCTTGGGCGAGAGCCCTCCTCCAGGTCCACCGCCGTCAGCTGAGGCTGCTAAGGTGGAGGCCGATCTACATGCTGGCCAAATAGCACACTCGGAATTAGGCGACGCTCTTGATATCGGCCCTGAGTTCCAAGAGGTAGTACTTAGGTGGCACATCGCAACCGACATCTTCCTCTTATGCAGGCCAAGCTCAACAACCAATTCTGGCAGAGGCTCCTACAAATATGTCAAGGTGATACAAGAGCTGTCAAATTATATGATGTTCCTCGTCGCCGTACGTCCCGGCATGCTACCGGGCCTTTACCTCCTCAGCATGCACGATGCAACAAGAGAGGCATTGGACAAATTTTGTTGTGGACTACATGCCATGCCTGATCACGAACGTACTTGTTGCACTTGTAGTCCAAGAGATGAGATGCACTTTGCAGAAATCCTTAAAGCCATGGAACCCATAGAAGGCTCTACGTCACTTATTCTGTCGGAGGGAAGGCTCTACGCCAAGTTAATGCTCAGTCGGGTGAATGCAAATGAGATGGATCCGAACGACAAGACGGATATTAAGAAGCCCATTGCTCAACTTAAGAAATTGATGCCCGACTTGTGGTGGTCGGAGGAGGACGGAGTCGGAGATTGGTCGCTGCCGATGCAGGACATGTTGGAACAGCACATGTTGGAACATATCTTGGGTGCATGGGTGCGTTTGCTCCTACATGCGTCCACACGGTGCAGCCGTGGTTCCCATGCCAAGCAGCTTGGCCGTGGCGGCGACCTCACCACTGTTGTGTGGATGCTCGCTGATCACGCGGCCCTATTTCGCATCCCGCAACACAACTAATGGTGCTCTCATAGCTAGCTGTTTAATTACAGCCATCCCTGCCTGCTACCTATGTGCGTGACCAGTTTAATTCTTCTTTTTTTTGTTTGAGAGTGTGTCGCTAGAATTCACTAGGCGATATCTTATGTGTTCCTGTGAGAAGTAGCTGCATGTAATGGTATTTGGTTGTATGGAACATGAACATTTCTAATTAATATTATGAGAACTGGAACTAAAATAAACATATATATGATCATAGTATATGAATATGATTATTGTATTGTTATAAAATATTTATGGAATTTAAATAGGAGTATCGAGAAATAGAATGAAACTGCTGGGGAGCAGTTCCCATTATATATATTATTGCCGGCAAAAGGATAATGGGAAATGACATATCTGCATGTTAAGAGAAACATATTATTATTAATCGTCTTTTTAGTTATATAGGATAACACGAGTCTAGGTAGCTATCATAAAAGAGTTAACAATTTCCTTCTTCTCCCCATACCTAGTCACTACAATTAGACTCTGCTTTCGAGACCGTCTTTCTCTACTGTAATAGGTATATTTACAGGATATCTATAGTTGGTGGGTAGGTGGCCGTGCATGCTGTTTATATTATTTAAGCAACCTTTTGAAAAGTTAAAGTCAGTTCTGATTAAGTACGAGGATGTTGAAGACTGTTGTCGCATCAAGGTTAGGTAATAAACTTGCCGCACTCACCCAGGATATCTATAGTGGGTGGTTAGGTAATAACTCCCTCATACCCATAGCTGCTAAACAGTGAGCAGGTTTATTACAAGCCTTTGGACAAAATTCTACAACAGAATCATGAAACTCCATAATAAGTTGATACTTGATGTCCAAAAAGAGATGTCCCAGTTTTGCTTGATCATAGGAAGACGATGATAGAGCTTGCTTTAGATTCAGCGAGTCTGTAGAAACGATGACGCGTCCAATACCCAAATAGTCTGCCAGTCGAATACCGTTCTCCACAGCAATGGCTTCAGCATGTAACGCATCAGAAGCATGAGTGATCCTTCTAGCTGCAGCAAAAACAACTGAGCCCCTACTGTCACGCCCAATGGCTCCCCACCCTCCTGTTCTCTGTGATTCTAAGAAGGCACCATCGGCGTTGATTTTAATGAAGTCATCAGGGCCGGGGAGGCTGCCTAGGATTCGGTTTGGGTTTATAGAATTGAAACCATTCATCAGCATGGCGTCTGATCTGTAGTTGGATATCTTCTACTGAAGCTCGGGTCTCATTATGATTTTCTTTGTTCCTTTCACTCCACTAAGTCCAGAGTAGGGCTACTGTTATCATCTTTTTATCATATATGGCAACTTCCAGATATGCTCAAGTACTCTCAATGGTCCCTGGCTTTGCATCAGTTCTAGACAAACGTCTTCAAGTTGCAAGCTGGCCAACATGGTTTTACTTGATTGCATCTGAAAAAAAGGTGGCCTCCGTCCTCGAAGAACTTGTGACAGACGACACATCGGGTATCAAGCTCCACTCCCGTGCGGGCAATATTCATGTGTAAAGGATGGCTGTTGTGATCGAACCTCCACAGAAAATGTTGCACTCTTGCCGGGCAGTGCAGGTTCCATAATCCTCTCCAAGTGTCAGTCACCCACGAGGCTCCTTCTGAAGTCATACTAGCGCTTCTATGTTTTTGCATTGCCTTAACAGCTAGCTGCACTCGATATGCCGATCTCACTGAAAAACATCCTTTGGTATCAAGGTGCCAAGCGATCCAATTGTCAGTATCCGCACGAATGGGAATAGCTAAGATTTCCTCCACATCCTTAGGAAAGAAACTCTGGCGAACCAACTGTTCATTCCAACATACATTTGTGAAAAACGATAGGTTAAGCGTATGCAACGGCTCGAGGGACGCGTTCGTGTTATATAGGGGCACAATGCCGAGATTACACAAGTTGGTTAGGTCTAGGATTGATCTCCAAGTAATCTAACAACATGGGATCTTATCTCTAGACATACCGATTTACAAAGAGCTGGACACGGTTTATACATCACCGTATCCTAACTATACAATGTTTAACACTCCCCCTCAATCACAACTATCTAGGTTGAGATTGTGTCGAAATGCTTCTAGCTGCCTAAGGGTAAGTGGTTTAGTAAAACCATCAGCAACTTGATCACCTGTAGGTATAAACCTAATATTCAGCAGCTTGTCAGCAACACGTTCTCGAACAAAGTGATAGTCAATTTCAATGTGCTTAGTCCTGGCATGAAAAACTGGATTAGCAGCTAAGTATGTAGCACCAAGATTATCACACCAAAGGGAGGCTGCCTTTGGATGACGTATCCCAAGTTCATTCAACATGTTCTGCACCCAAATAACTTCGGCACTAGCATTGGCTAGAGCTTTATATTCTGCTTCGGTGCTTGATCTAGAGACCGTGGGTTGTTTACGAGCACTCCATGATACTAGATTTCCTCCAAGAAATACTGCAAAGCCTCCTGTAGACCTTTTATCATCTGGGCATCCTGCCCAATCTGCATCAGAAAAAGCACTTACAAGCATTGAATCTGACCTACTGATCTTGAGTCCATGACTCCTTGTCCCTTGCAAATACCTCAGTATCCTCTTTACTGCTGTCCAGTGTGTAGTGCTAGGAGCATGCAAGAACTGACATACCTTATTTACTGAATAAGAGATATCTGGTCTAGTTAACGTCAAATACTGCAATGCTCCTACAATACTTCTATATTTGGTGGAGCCTTCTGCTCCAAGTACTTCCCCATCATGGACAGACAATTTTTCAGATGTAGATAAAGGTGTAGAAGAAGGTTTGCACCCTTTCATACCTATTCTCTGGAGTATTTCCTGCACATACTTTCCTTGTGACAGCATGATCCCACCGGGTACCTTTTTAACCTCAATGCCAAGGAAGAAGTGTAGATCACCTAGGTCTTTGAGAGCAAAATCTTTTCTCAAGTCCTTAAGAAGAGCTTCAACTGCTTGACTTGATGAGCTAGTTACAACTATATCATCAACATAGATCAGCATAAAAATAGTTACTCCATGCTTATGATAAAAGAAGAGTGATGTATCCCCCTTGGATGGAACAAACCCTAAAGATTGCAATTTGAAGGACAAACGAGAAACCAGGCTCTAGGTGCTTGTTTCAGACCATACAATGCTTTATCAAGTTTGCAAACATAGCGAGGTGAGTGAGGATGCTCATACCCAAGAGGTTGCCGCATAAATACTTCCTCTTCCAGAACGCCATGTAAGAACGCATTCTTCACATCTAGCTGTCGCATGCACCAATTACGAGATACAACTATAGACAAAATTAACCTGATAGTGTCAGCCTTAACAACAGGGCTAAATGTATCCTCGTAATCCAAGCCATAGCGTTGCTTAAAACCCTTAGCAACAAGACGTGCCTTATACCTGTCTATGGTGCCATCAGATTTGCGTTTAACCTTATAGACCCACTTACAATCAATGATATTCTGGCCTGCAGCAGGAGGAACAAGACGCCATGTCTGGTTTTTGATGAGAGCAGCAAATTCCTCATCCATAGCAGCTTTCCGTCGGGTGTCACCAAGAGCTTCAGCAAGGCTTTGTGGTTCACCTGTGGAACAGAACGAGCCCCAACGTACACAGCCATCAGTATATACCTTAGGTTTGAGAATGCCTCCCTGGGCACGTGTGTGCGCTCGAGCAGGTGGAGGAGGTGTAGGACGAGCAAGCTGTAGCGGAAGACGCGGTACTGTAGTCGAGACAGGGGATTCATCGAAGGAGTCCTGGAGCGAGCGTGACGCATCCGAGCCGGCAGGATCGTCGGCTGCATGCGTATCGGACGACCCGACAGGCGTGGCGGGGGGTGCAGCAGACAGGAGGCGATCCCGAGGCGCACATGCAGAGACGGTTGGTGACGCGGGAGCGGTCGAGCCACGTGGGGGCGTAGCCGACGCGGAAACCGGCGCTGGAGCGCCCGAGCCACGCAGGGGCGGGGGCGACGCGGAAACCGACGCGGGAGCCGCCGAAGCAGGCGCCACGTTCGGCCGATCGGGAGGGGGCCCGCCTGGCCCTGCCTCGTGGGGAGTCCCCCGACCGTGGGAGGATCTGCTGGCCTCGTCAGCGCCAGGAGTTGCGACCCCCGAGGCTGGAACGAGATCAGGCGCAGGCTGGCCCGGATCGGGAACTGAATCCGAGGCGGGATCTTCTGCGGGAGCACCGGGATCTGCTGAGAGCATAAAATCATGCCCGTTGCACTGTTTCCTACAAAATCATCCTGCACACTAGAATCGGCTGGATCATCATGGTTAGTAGTATGAGACATTGTCGTGTGGTCATCAGTAGTATCTACCCCCCTAGCAAGGAATTGTGGCGATGGGAGGTGGTGGGAGGGAAGTAAAACAAGCTCTTTACGAAGTTGTGCACCGGCATTAGGATGGAGTGTAGCAAAAGGGAAAACTTGCTCATCAAATACCACGTCACGAGAGATGTAAACTCGACCAGAAGTAACATCAAGGCACTTATACCCTTTGTGCATGGTGTTGTACCCTAGGAAGACACATTGTTTGGAGCGAAACTCAAGCTTGTGTTTGTTGAAGGGACGTAAGTTGGGCCAGACAGCACACCCAAAAATGCATAAAAATGTGTAGTTGGGTTTTGTATGAAACAAACGCTCAAGAGGGGATTGATTGTGGATGACCCTACTAGGTGTGCGATTAATAAGGTAGACGGCAATAAGAAAAGCTTCATCCCAAAACTTGAGGGGCATAAAAGCATGGGCAAGGAGGGATAACCCAACCTCGACAATGTGGCGATGTTTTCTTTCAGCAGAGCCATTCTGCTGATGAGCATGGGGGCAGGAGACATGGTGGGTGATGCCAATATTTTCAAAGAACACATTGAGTTTTTGGTATTCACCACCCCAATCTGTTTGCATAGCAAGGATCTTCCGATCAAAGAGACGCTCAACGTGTTGCTGAAAAAGATGAAACTTTGCAAACACATCAGATTTATGCTTGAGTAAATAAATCCAGGTAAACTTGCTGAAATCATCAATGAAGCTAACATAGTACTTTTGCTTTCCTACAGAGAGGGGTCCAGGCCCCCACACATCAGAAAAAACAAGCTCTAAAGGAGCTTTGGACTCACTAGTGGAACGAGCATAAGGGAGTTGATGGCTCTTGGCCATTTGACATGAATCACAAACTAACAGGTGATCTTTTTATTGGACACAGGAAGACAAAAATATCTAAGAATTTTCTGGACAACAGGCAAAGCCGGATGCCCTAGACGCTTATGCCATCTTGAAGTGGACGGTTTGGTCACACCAAGTGCTTGTCGATGTGGAGGATCATGGCGACCAGAAATTGGAAACAGACGTTTTTTACTCTTGCTTTGAAGGATTGTTCTCCGAGTGTCTCGATCCTTGACAAAAATAATTTCAGGGTAAACTTCAAGAAAGGCATAATTATCATTGATAAGTTTGTGAGCAGAGAGAAGACTTTTGTCAGCTAGGGGTGCATGGAGGATGTTGTTTAAGTGTAGAGATCCATGGGGAGTAGACAAAACAGAGTTACCAATATGAGCAATGTTCATACCTTGACCACTTGCAGTGTAGATTTGATCCATCCTGGTGTAGCGATTCCGAACAGCTAGCTTCTCAAGCTCACCGGTGACATGGTCTGTTGCGCCAGTATCCAGATACCAGTTGGTATCCACTCCATAGGATCCCGAGGTTTGGGCAGCATTGGCAGATTTGTTTCCACCCCCACCTCCACTGCCAGCCGGGTGACTCACGTTGTTGTTGAAGCTGCGATCGAAGCGCTTGTTGCAGCGCCACACACCGTGCCCGCTTTCTTTGCAGATCTGGCAATTCTCCCGGTTGTTGTTGCCGCGGTTACCACCACGGTCGCCACACCCGCCACCATTGCCTGAGTTGTCGAAGAAGCGGCCACCCGTGTTGTTGTTGTTGAAGCCACGGGGACCACCATTGCCGTTCCCAGAACGACCGTAGCCACCCGGACCACCTTTCTTTGCAGCCATATTAGCCGTGTAGGAGGCAGTCTGGGTGGTGATCCGTCCCTCTGCAGCAAGCAGCAGGGAGTACAGCTCTCCAAGACCGATCGGTTGATCAGTGATGGTGCGGGTTGAGGTAGCAGAAACGAACCCGTTGTACTCGGATTCATGCATCAGCCCTTGGAGGATGTGCGACACCACGTCGTCCTCATCAAGGGGTTTTCCAGCAGCAGCAAGTTCATCAATGAGCCCCTTCATCTTGGTGAAGTAAGCAACGGCGGAGAGATCACCTTTGCGAGTGGAGGCGATCTGTGAGCGGAGTTGGATGATGCGCGCCCTCGACTGCGATGAGAAGCTCTGAAGAAGCTCCTTCCACGCCTCGGCAGCAGTCTCGCAGTTACTGACCTGCATCAGTAACGTCGCGAGAGAGGGAAGCCAGCAGAAAAGTCAGTACCCGCTGGTCCTGGGTCACCCAAACGTCATGTTCGGGGTTGGGAGTGGCGACGATCTCCTTCTTGCCAGCAGCTTCTTTTTCCAGAAGAAGCTCGGCGCTGGGTTCCTTGTTTGATCCATCAAAGAACCCCATCATACCGGCGGCACGGACGTGCGGCAGGACTTGGGCTCTCCATACAAGAAAGTTCTCTCTTGTTAGCTTCTCTGTGATGGTGTGGCCGAGGGAGGCAATGGAGGGAGAGGCCATGGTGATCGCAGAGGAGGAGGTGGACATGGCGGCGGCTAGATGTATTGGAAGAGACTAGCTCTGTATACCATGTGAAAAACGATAGGTTAAGCGTATGCAACGGCTGCAGGGACGCGTTCGTGTTATATAAGGGCACAATGCCGAGATTACACAAGTTGGTTAGGTCTAGTATTGATTTCCAAGTAATCTAACAACCATGAAATCTTATCTCTAGACCTACCGGTTTACAAAGAGCTGGACACGGTTTATACATCACCGTATCCTAATTATACAATGTTTAACAACATTGACATGATCAATCAGTTCAGTGACAAGAATGATCTCACTATCACCTTGTGGAGTAATCGACCGTCGTGTTGTTCCTCTTGGTAACCACGGGTGTTCCTACACTTTAATCTGCGAGCCGTCACCAACACGCCAAATATAACCCATTTTGAATACTTCTGCTCCTTGTAAAATACTACGCCACACATAGCTACAGCCACTGACCAGGGTCGCCTTCAAAATGTCTCCATCCGGAAAATACATCGCCCGCAAAACTCTAGCACATAATCATTCCACGGATTGGATCATACGCGACACCAACATGGTTTTACTTGATTGCATCTGAAAAGGTGGCCTCCATCCTCGAAGAACTTGTGACAGACGACACATCGGGTATCAAGCTCCACTCCCGTGCGGGCAATATTTACGGTTGAGCGAGCGAGCAGATTTGGCTCTCCTTCGTCGGCAAGGTTGGCCTTGCCTAGCAAGGTAAAGTGGCGAGGGATCCAAACGCTCCCTAAGAAGCCCATTGCTCTACTTAAGAAATTGATGCCCGACTTGTGGTGGTCGGAGGAGGACGGAGTCGGAGATTGGTCACTGCCGATGCAGGACATGTTGGAACACATCTTGGGTGCATGGGTGCGTTTGCTCCTACATGCGTCCACACGGTGCAGCCGTGGTTCCCATGCCAAGCAGCTTGGCCGTGGCGGCCACCTCACCACTGTTGTGTGGATGCTCGCTGATCACGCGGCCCTATTTCGCATCCCGCAACACAACTAATGGTGCTCTCATAGCTAGCTGTTTAATTACAGCCATCCCTGCCTGCTACCTATGTGCGTGACCAGTTTAATTCTTCTTGTTTTGTTTGGGAGTGTATCGCTAGAATTTACTAGGCGATATCTTATGTGTTCCTGTGAGAATTAGCTGCATGTAATGGTATTTGGTTGTATGGAACATGAACATTTCTAATTAATATTATGAGAACTGGAACTAAAAGAAACATATATATGATCATAGTATATGTATATGATTATTGCATTGTTATCAAATATTTATGGAATTTAAATAGCAGTATCGAGAAATAGAATGAAACTATTGGGGAGCAGTTCCCATTATATTATTGCCTGCAAAAGGATAATGGGAGATGACATATCTGCATGTTAAGAGAAACACATTATTATTGATCGCCTTTTTAGTTAGATAGGATTACACGAGTCTAGGTAGCTATCATAAAAGAGTTCACAATTTCCTTCCTCTCCCTATACCTAGTCACTACAATTAGGCCCTGCTTTCGAGACCGTCTTTCTCTACTGTAATAGGTATATTTGTAGGATATCTATAGTGGGTGGGTAGGTGGTGCATGCTCTTTATATTATTTAAGCAACCTTTTCAAAAGTTAAAGTCAGTTCTGATTAAGTACGAGGATGTTGAAGACTTACAAAGGACTAAAATTACAGTAACAACACCACTAAGAATTACAATTTAGAAAAACCATTAAATTTGCACTATAATTCCACTAAAATGCCACTTGGAAATACAATGTAAAATTCACTAAAAGTACACGTACTGGAATTCAACAAAGATTTTGCAGTGTACAATTTACTACAGCCACAAAAAGAACTCCACTAAGATTTACAGAGCAAAGACAACTAAAAATTGACTGCAAATCACTAAGAAATACAATGTGAAATAAACTAAAAGTACACAGTAATTCCACAAATATTTACTGTGTAAATTATGCACTTCGTTTCAACAGACAATTATAGTATCAAAAAAAATAAATTCAAAGTACACTATAACCCCACTAAGAAAAACAGTGTAAATTCTCATATTCCACTAGTCATTACAGAGCAAAATCAACTACTAATTACACCCAGAAAAAATCAACTTTTAATTCCCCTGTAATCCAGCAATCTAGAATTTTCTTATTCCATTATCTATTACAGTGTAAACCCACTTAGAAAATAAAGTGCACTGCACTGGAAACAACTTCCTAACAGACCAGCACATGACCTGGAGAAGTAGAAAAAAAGGTAAACACCCCCGTCCTATGATTTCACTCCTGTTGGAATTAAACCCAACGTCCCTGTCTGTATCATGTACTTATACATGTGTATCCATGGTGTCCGTGTAGGATTAGTGTTAGACGTGGAATAGGAACGGTACTACTCTATTCGTTTCTTGATATAAGTTTATTTAAAGATTTCATTAGGGGGCTATATACGAAGCAAAATGAGTGAATATATACTTTAAAATATGTTTATATACATTTGTATGCAGTTTTCTAAAAAAACATTTGAAAAAGCTTATATTCAATCTGCATGCTGGCCAAATAGCACACTCGGAATTAGGCGACGCTCTTGATATCGGCCCTGAGTTCCAAGAGGTAGTACTCAGGTGGCACATGGCAACCGACATCTTCCTCTTATGCAGGCCAAGCTCAACAACTAATTCTGGCAGCAGAGGCTCCTACAAATATGTCAAGGCGATACAAGAGCTGTCAAATTATATGATGTTCCTCGTTGCATTATTTGAAAAATTTAGAAAACTTTTTGAAAAGACAAAAAACATTTTTAGAATTTGAAGAAAAATCTTTGAAAATCCGAAACTTTTTTTGAATTGACAAATGAAGTTTGAAAAAAGATAAATTTTCGAAACATGTTTGGAAGCAAGGATAGTTTTCGAAATTTAAGAACATTTTTCGTATTTTAAGAACATTTTTTGAAAATTCAGAATTTTTTTTGAAAATCCAAAATATTTTTTGAAACAGAAAAGAAAAAAAAGAAAAAAAACGAAAAAATGGTTCTTACCATTTCATGTTCTTCCCATCTATAGCAGAATATGTCAAAGTGAAAGAAAACAATTTTAATGGCATACTATAATTTAAGATTAACACAATAAAATCTATTTTTAGTCATGAATAATATAATCATACGTTCAAATATGTATCTTAATAAATAACATGGCATGTCATTATTAAATCAATTAGTTGTAGTAAATCAATTTTACATAATGTAATGTCAACTTACATGATAGAATCTTATAATCTAATATAAATAGCATATATTTTTGACAAGATAAATCAATGTGAAGTAAAAAAACATTTAATATAAATACATGAGTGAGATATAAAATATGATGAACTCCATTTGCCGATGTGTTGATCTTTGTTTACCACCACCAGCTTACTATGTTTGGACTCCGTCCAACGCGGAAGCTTATTCACTTTCATATTACTATATTTTCAATGTTAATTAAAAGTGAATGACTGTTTCGAGTTAATTCATCCTCTATCTTCCGATAAGCTACTCAAACCTCCTTAACAAAGAGCAAATTAAATAGTATAACCTCGTGAAATAGAAATGACTTAAATTAATGGTAAAATAACCCGTGTAAGTAAATAGAAGTTTATTATAAAGTCTTGATTGTTTTATCCTTTGAATCATCTCGGTAGTTCAACCTAGATGCAATGGTGGATATGATGGGGTGAGTTACCTTCTGACATGGATCTAACAAAAGTTAGATTTCAGGGGAATTTTTCAGTTTTTAGAGATTATTAGTGCGTACAATCTCGCCCAGGGCACGTCCCAACCGCTAGTACTATCAAATTGGTACATCAGTCAGGATGCAGAGGAGTTTGCCACCATAGTAAAGGGGAAGAGAAACCAACAACTATTGGCTCCATTTCTCCTTTTCCTTTTGGGACGCCAAACAACATGTCCGTATTAGTCAGTAATATATCACATAAACATGTGCTCATGTATATATCACATAATGCAGGCCTTTTCAAACCTCGACTTATATATGCTACAATCATCCATCACGATTTCTCCAGCACCATGTCCACATTGTTCGTGTACACATTTCATTGATAGCACCAGCAAAACAGAGCACTCATAAAAGGGGAAATAACAGATCAACTTATCTTCTAATTTTTTTTTCGAAAAGGAGGCGTTGCCCCGGCCTCTGCATCAAGAGATGCATACAGCCATGACTTATCTTCTAATAGGCTCAGTCATGCCATAAACTGGTGCTCATGTATATATATCACATAACGCAGGCCTTTTCAAACCTCGACCTATATAAATCATACAACCATATGTATAAAATTAAGGTGCTTGTTCAGAATACATGCGATAGATAAACAGAGTAGGGAGTGATCATCTTTACATACCTCTAACCAGCCAGCTGGTCGCTACTGAACCCAATGATACACCAACGGTATGAATCTCTTCTTACCTTTTCGCCGGCCAGCATTAACTCAGGCGTGCCTCAGTCAAAAACAGAAATCTGCAGATCTGAAGCAGCAGGCTTTCTATCTGTATATGCAACTGCATATTCATACTACATTTGGTAAACAGGGAAGGAGCAACCAGAAAGACCTTCTAAAGCATGCCCTGCAGATCTGAAGCGGCAGGCTTTCGGTATGATACCCAAGCACTGCAAATACGTAACCATTACTCATTACGGTAGTGAATGATAAAAGGGATCTTCAGTTACATGGTGTGTGACAGCACACAAGAGATAACGATTGCAATCCAGTACAAACCAAAAATACAGCAGACTCCAGCAGACTCTAGCAGAACAGGATTTATTTACAATGGATAATAGCCTGAAGAGAAACATAACCAACAAGGCAACAACACGATTACAAAAACCACCATCATTGATTTGGCATCAGAGGACAGTAGGTGGTAGAGTGTGAGGAGGACTATCCAAGGGGGTCAGAACCGGCCCGTGAAGTAGGAGATAGAGTTGAACTGTACGTCGAGCCAGCCTGGAGTACTCCACCTTGTAACAGGCTGCTGGAGCCTGGAGCGAAGACATCACTTGTTTAATTTTCCTTTATGGCCTGCTATAAAGTTGAAGTAAACAAGTTAAAAAAAACTCTGACAGAAAGGGCGTATCTGAAAGATAGAAAATTAAACAAAATGCATATGTATAAGGAAAGGCTACAAATATCTTTGAGAGTGCAAAAGTGGCGTCCGGGAGCTATTTTACCTTCCCGTTTATTTGCAGGTGGGAATTCGAATAACACTTCATCTAATGTTCTTCCAGCGGATATGCGCGATCTTTGGCCAACTTTCTCCATCAGGTGCTCGGCAGCTCTCCTTCAACAGCTCACTACAATCCCATATGCATATCTGCTGGAGGGACGACGGCAGATCCGGTAAACATGATATGTTGCGGCAGCAAATGATAAGGAGATTCCGCAGATTGGGGAAGCGCTTCAGATTTGTTGGCAGGGAATTCATTTGACAGTCACTGAATGTCAGGGTCCTGACAGATGTGAAATTTAAGGATTCATCTAATGAAATGAATGGTTCCTTGCATTTGTCAAGAGAGAGACTTGTTGGAACTGTGAAACCTTCAGCTGAGAGCATGTTGTTGAGTAGTGCAGAACTGCTAACTTGGAGTATGTGCTTGACTCGTAACTGTGAGATACACTCAGGGATAAGTTTCGGAACATCAACCAATTGTACCAAATCAAATTCCTGGATAGACAATCCTTCAAGTGTACATAAATCTGGCAAGTTATGCAGAATGAGTGCATGGACAGAGGTGAGGCTACCAACAACAAACAAGCTTGCGGGGCTTCTGCAGTTGTTTATGCTAATATATTCCATCTGTGGCCAGTCAGTACAGAGGAAGTCAGCTGCAAGCACGCAGTTCTCTATACTGAGTTTCTTAAGGGATAATGGCAAGCGTTCTGATCCACGTGCGAACTCTAAACAAGGGCACGATCCCAGTCCAACTTCTGAAAGGGAGGTAGCAGCTCGTAAGCCCCCTAATGACCTGAGACACCAGCTATCTACGATGAACAAAGAGTCAAGTTTTGTCAAATGTTGGAGGACCTCTTCTGAAGGAAGCGTGGTTAAAGTCATAATCTCTACCAAGACCAATCTTTTCAGTGAAGCCAGGCCATCAAGGCAAACAGCTAAAGCTCCATCTGTAATACTGCATGAAGAAAGTTCAAGTTCACAAAGTCCTGATGGTGGAACCAGCGGCAGCCCAATGGTCCTTCCATAGATGAGTCTCATTCTCTGCTCGTGACACAATATACATGCCATGATGACATCCTCTTTTACCAATACTTCATCTTCCTCTCTTTCTATAGCATTTTCAAGTTTCTGAACATGTGCCACATCTACATGCATAAATATCATCAACTGCTTTAGAAATGAATGTTCCTGTGAGAGTAGTCTCCTAATATTTGATCCTAAATCTAACTCCCAGATTAAACCAAGTTGTGATGCCAAGTGGTTTGTCCTCATGAAATTCTCTGTCTTATCATCATGTTCCAACGCATCGTTGGAACTAAATACAAGCAGTGGGCATTTGTGTACTAGTAACGTTTTAAGGCATGGTGGAAGACAAGGTAATTTCTTTAGCTTTGGCACATCTCGGAGGACAAGTGAAGAGCAATTCCTATATAGTTCAGTATTGGATGGTAGTCTTTCCAAGGCGCTGCAATTAACAAAGCTCAAAGATTCCAAATTCTCAAAATACGAACCATCAAGTAACCAGCCTGGGTGTTTTGAAGATCTGTAACCGTCAATTTCAAGATTCTCAAGTTGAGGCGGTGGCATCACGCCTTCTAGAATCTCAAAATGTAAACTACCCTCTGCATTCGTTTTATTCTTGGAACCCCAGACAAGTCGCAAGCTGCCAAGATGAATTTTCTGATGCAGCTTCGATTCTAAAGCTTGATCCTTTCCAGTGCCATTCTCAATATTTGTGACACTTAAACTGCCACGAATCTGGTTCATGTCCCCCAGCTGTTGCAACTCATGTCCATTTTTATTTTGTACAGAAAATTCCCGGAGTTGTTGAAGTGAAGTTAGCATGCCAATGTTAGGAATTTGTGGCAGTGCTTCTTCGCTTAACGTGTATATTTTATCATCATGACTTTCAATATGTCGTAACTTTCTTAAATCACACAGCTTCTCAGGCAAACTCTCAACTTTGTGACTAAACAAAAGTAACTGCAAGTGGTAAAGAGTACACAGTGATGTTGGCAATTCAGAAATCAGCGTTCTGATGATGTTCAAATACCGAAGGTGCTTCAACTCACCAACAGATTCAGGCAACTTACTGCTGTTGTAAGAAGACAAAGATAGTACACGCAACTTCTTCAAATTCTGTAGTATCTGACTAAAAAGGTCACCTACATCATCCATCAGGGGGTCTATGCAGATTATAGTGCGTAAATGATGTAGCTTGCAGATACTTTGCTTGTGTTGCTTCATACTACCAACACAAACAGATAGATGTCGAACAGTGGATGGAATTTCCATCACCTTATCATCTTCCAACCTGAAGTAGTCTTTCTTGGAGAGTGATTCTGCCAGATCATGAAGGAGATCATGCATAACATAGCATTTCTCATAAAATGGTTGAAAGAACGAAACAGAGATCATCTCCTTGAAGTAATCTCTCGCAATATCTTCAACTCTCTTGCTTTGATTGCATGAATCAACAAGGCCCTCAGCAATCCAAAGATGAACCAGCTCATCAATGACATACTTGTGGCCTTTTGGAAACAAGCTGCAGTATAGGAAGCACCTCTGCAGACGTGGATCTAACTTATCATAACTCCACAACAGAGCTCTCATGGGCTCACTTAATTTGTCAACCTGTATGGTAAGAGCATCCTTCCATGCCGTGATATTTGTTTCCCCTTTCAACTGGGAACCCACAATTTTTGCCGCCAAAGGAGATTGTCCAAGCCTTTTAGCAATCTTCTCTGCAAAATCTTCCAACCTCTTGCGCAACTGCAGATTTTTAATTTCTGGTCCAGAGAATGCATGGTGTTTGAAGAGTGCCAAGAACTGAGCATCTTCCATGTTTTCTAGAGGACACACTTTTTCACAACAAAGAGCAGCTGGAAATGAATTCTGTCGAGTGGTTACCAAAACTCTGCTTCCCGTCTGTTGGGAAACTAGAGGAGCAAACAATTGGTCCCATTCCCTCTGATTGCCAGGTTCAAACCAAACATCATCCAATACAAGTAGGAATTTCCCTGATTCTTGCAGTATGTCTGTCAATTTGCGCTGCAGAGTATCAAGGTTATCAATGCGTGGGCATTCTCCCCGAGAGGCTGACTCAATGATCTCTCGTGTATGACGGCGGACATCAAGTTTGCGTGAGATGCTTACCCACATCGTCACATCAAAATATTCTTTTACCCTATTGTCATTGTAAACAAGCTGTGCCAAGGTGGACTTTCCCATGCCTCCAGCTCCAACAATGGCCAAAACCGAGTACATGGCTGTACTAGACTCAGAACTAGCAGTTGTCTTGGTAAGACACTTTATTATATGATCACGATCCTTGTCACGACCAAACACTTTCAGAGGTGGTATTGATGTGGTCTCAGGAACAACAGCTGATGATATGGGACGGTTCTCTGCATCATAACCAGCTGGTACGCAGAGCAGTTGACGGAAGTCCTTGGCTTTCGCCAGGGTGGTCTTCAGTTCATTCAGATGTTGAATTAGCTTTCTGTTTTGAGAGCTCAAATTGGACAGCCTGGTTGATGCAGCACGCAGAGGCCTCATTAAAGTGTTGCTGATGGAGGAGGCATTGGCTGGCAAGGAATCCTTCCCCTTTGCTTGGCGCTTGAGGATGTTATACTCATGCTCGTCCAGCAAGTCTTCAGCTAGGTAGAAGCCTTCTTTGATTTCCTGAAGCCAATTGTCCAACTTGGGCCTGTGGTTTCCCTTATCTGCTGCTTCAATCAACAGCTCGAACTGCGGCAAGATAGTGGTGTCCAGTTCATGGAGCTCATGCGCCATATCCACTCCAAGGTACGTTGAAGCATTAGAAAGGAGCTTCTTTAAGGCCGGCGATGCAGCCAATTTGAAGCTTACGCTTAAGGCAGCAGTAGCTAACGCCACTTCCATCGGAATGTAGGGTTTATTTTTTGGGTGTAAAGGCCTAGGGAGGGAGTTGTGTTTGTTTTGTGGATGAAAATATTTTGGGTGTAGAAAGAAAAATTATGGGAAGTAGGTAAAAGAACACACTTCTCCTTCTCTAATGTGAGGGTCACTAGGCTGGAAGAGAGTTAAAGGGGTGTTTAAGGGATGGGACACCTAGCTATTATGAAGATGAAGAAGTGCACAACTGAATTTCCACTCTCTTGTTTGGATTTTTTTTTTTGTGTGGAATGGCCTGAATATATGAAATACCAGGATTGGAATTACTTCTGGAAGCACTGATGGATAAAAACCTCTTGAAGTCGTAGACCCCGAGCTAAATTAGCAAACTGCAATGATGACAAGAAAAAAGAAACCCACTGGGAGATCAGATGTGTAGACAATGGCAAAAGGTAAGAATACTATTTTGAGCGTGGAAACTAACCTGAATAAATAATAGAAGAGCAATGAAAGTGCTTCCGGGTCGGAGGAAGAAATAACCAGTTAATATAGCAACGGATGAACAGCTGTTGGTGTGGGAAATCACAAGATAGATTAGCCGGTTGCAACAAGGAAGATAATACAGTAGTAAAAAATCCAGATTTGTAGAGGAAAACAGAGGAGATTAGTTGTGAGCTTACACGGATGAAGAAGTGAGAAGCAGCGTTGTAGGAGCTGACACAGAGATTAGGCAAGGCAGATACTAGTAATTCTGTCCTGCAAGGGAATTAATGAGAGGAAGCCAAAATTCCCAAAACAGCAGCTCAACAAGGCAATAATAGAGAAACCCAACTATATCATGTATCTGGTTGAATTCCAAGGTTCCACAATGAATAGCCAATCCCTATCTGACTTTTCAATCCTATCCTACCAGCTTAATGCCTACGTAGCCTTCTCCTGCCCACACACTACGCTCCGCGGGATCCGTCATTTCCGGTGCCACCGTTGTAGATGTTAATCATGTTGCTCATGTAGGATTAGGAAAGAAAGCCAAACCGAGTCCTAGTAGTATCAGGATTCCTAGTCCTAGTCTATTTCCATAGTCCCTTGTGGACGTGTATAAAAGACACCCTAGGGGTGTTGATTGTAACACCAGAGAAAAAAGAGCAAAGCAATAAAACAAGGCACGTCAAGAGCCTCTGGCTATAAATCGATTCGGTGCAAAGTTTCTTGTTCTGCTACCTAGAGTTGATCGAAATCAACTAGAGTAGCTCCGGCAAGACGCGTATTATACGCTGTGTGGCTACGGTCGATCCATCAACCTGGGTGGCTGCTTGCTTGCTTGTTTGCATAGCCAGCTTTGTGCGCGTGTGTAGCTCCCGGGTGATTTGATCCAGCGATTCGAAGCCAACAACCGTATCCATCCCGTTGGCCTCCCCTCGACTGGGTCTTCCTGGTGGCGAGTTGGCCACGCCATTATCTTTTGCAACTGCGAAAACGACTGATTTTCCATCTTCCTTCACAGCAAAAGTGGTTCCAGAGGCCCAAACAATAGACTGAAATTTTACAAAGCAAATGAATGAATGATTAGTTTTTTTAATTTCCTGTTGTTTCTAACTGGAGCTCCTCAGCCTTCCGGTCAAGCAAAAAATGAGCATACTGTAAGAACTAATGGGTTCTTTGCACACTGATCAGCATACTGCATGCACATACATGGAAAGAAAATAGTGGAAGGAAATAAATTTCTGCCGCGGCGGACTGAGCTTCACCGATTTTGGAGATGAACCCATTAGATTGGCTGCAATTGTGGACTATTGTGCATGCAGTATAAGATGGGTTCACTATACTATTGTGGACTGAGGTCCAGTCACTTTGCAGCATAAGATCTAGGCTGAAGGAGAGGATATGTGTAAGGAAAAAAATGATCGCCGTGGGGAATAGATTGGCTCACGCGGTGGCCGTGCTCGCACAGGTTCAAATGGTGGCCGTGCTCGCTGTTGTGTTCCTTGTTATTTTCAGGAAAAAAAAGTTTCTCTAGTGTTTGGACTAAAAAAAAGTTTCCCTAATTCTTTTAAAAAGGCAATGTACCTCTCTCTCTCTCTCCTCTCCTCTTTTCTTCTTCTTTGAAATGTCCTCTATCTCTCTCTCTAACGTGCAGTAATCAATGGATACAAAATACCACCGAATTTCACGCACTTGCATTGGGTGCCAAATCAAAGCCATTAGTATATATATACTATGAAAACCAAAGAGCTGAATTTCGGTGACAAGAATATGAAAGCAACCAGATTGCGACACAGAGTAGCCTTTTGAATTTTAGAAACAAATACATGTATACTGGACAAACATATAATATAATGGATGAGAAATGGAAATGCTGACTTCAGAATCACCCCAAAGTCACAAACAGGTTTCCCAGACCAGACCATAATGTCACAGGCCACGGGATTAAAACTGGTAACCGATTGGCCGTAAAGATGATCGTAATGCTTCATTGCTTGCTTGGATTAAGCGGTTGATCAAAATTCATGGACAGGCACATCACCCTCGCATGCTCTCTTTATGACGTTCAGTTCCTTGACTACGTGCATCATCTTCATTCTGTGCCTTGTGGAATCATGGCAGAAAGCTAGGCCAAGCTTAAATATTGTTAGCTAATCAGTTGCACGAAGAACATCTACAAGTGTTGGTTTTCTGAATAAACGCCGACAACGTGTGTATGTCCACGCTTGGTTAGTAGCGTCAGTAGATAGCACTAGTAGAAATAAGGGCTTTCGTCCCAGCTCGAAAAACACATTAGTCCCGGTTCCTTTACGAACCGGGACTAATATTAGTATTAGTCCCGGTTCGAGCGGCAAAGACGCCGGTCGGGCATTAGTCCCGGTTCAAATGGGACCTTTAGTCCCGGTTCGTGTCTCGAACCGGGACTAAAGGGTTTGGAGGCTTTAGTCCCGGTTCGTGTCTTGAACCGGGACTAAAGGGTAGACCTTTACTCCCGGTTCGTGACACGAACCGGGACTAAAGGTGTTCAGATTTTTTTTCTTCTGTTTTTAAATTCTTGTTTGTAGTTTCTGTTTTAAATTGCTAATATCTTTTAGGATATTTGATGTTTTTGATTGATTCTTTTTGCATTAGATTCAAAATTTTGTCTAGTTTCTGTTTGTGCCATTAGTTTTCAAATTTGAATGGTTTAAATTTGAATTTGTTTAAATTTGCTTCAAAGCCAGTTTTTGAATAACTTGAGTTTACAAATAGTTTTTAATTTAATTCTTTTTGCTCCCACTCATGTGTTAGATTGTTGTCACAGTAAGATTTATTTGGTTACGTAGATGTAGATGTAGCATTGCTCCAAAGGTATATACGTAGATGTAGCATTGCTCCAAAGGTATATACTCAGCATTTTCAACAGGCGCGGTAGCTCGGCGTGCTAAAAAAAAGTTCGTAACGCCGAAATAGAGCTTTAACGCGTGCAGTATGATTGTTGATTTTTCAGCCCCTGCAAAATTTAGCACGCCGTTCTAGCGCATCACCAGGTGCGGTAAAATCCAGCGTGCGCTACATCGCTGCTTGGAAACTAAAATATAGCATTCAAATTCATAGCATAGTTCAAGCTTCAAACCACAAGCAAGTTCATACGATGATAGATAAATATGATAAAATCTTTAAAAAATAAACAAAAATGATAAAATCTTTAAAAAATAAAATCCTTTGAGATGTTAGGTTTTAGTGTCTAGTCGGTATAGAAATTTTGAGATATGAATTTTGACCGTTTTTGCAAAAAAAGGAAAAAAATAAATGGCCATAACTTTTGCATACAACGTCCAAAAAAAATTAATATATAAAAAAAACTAGAAAAAATTGGTACTCGATTTCACCCGGCTTGCCCGGTGAAGTTTTCTCACATGCTCAAAATTCCAAATGGAAAAAAAGTTATTTCAAAAAGAAGTTTTTTCCAAAAAAAAAAGAAAAATAATTTTATTTAAAAATATTAGGTTGTTTTCATTGAAATTCACTATTATTGCTACTTATTAAGTTTATTTTCATAATTGTTTGTAATTCAAAAAATTAAATCATGTGACATGACATCAAGACCCAAGTTATTTAGGATTGATAGCTTACTATTGTCAGGAAAACAACAAGTGCATACTTGGCAACTAGGGGCTATAGAACCAGAAAGTTAAGCGTGCTCGGGCTGAAGGAGTGAAAGGATGGGTGATCGGTCGGGAAGTTAGACGATTTGAAATGAGTGATCCACTCTAGAGTAGTGAGGATGGGTGATTAGAGATTAAATTGTCAAATAATTCAAAGATTTGAAAATTGGAATAAAACATAAAAAATATTCCAAAATAAAATTTGAAAAAAATTAAAAAAAAATCTACCTTTTCGGGTCAAACAAACAAAATAAACAGACGGATCCTTTAGTCCCGGTTCGTAAGTAGAACCGGGACTAAAGGTACTCCCTCCGAGGCGCTCACGTGGAGCACCTTTGGTCCCGGCTTGGAACAGGGCCGGGACTATAGGCTAGTTTTACTTGTTCTTTCGGCAGCCGTTGGGCTAGCCTATGAATAACAGAAACAGAGAGAAAAGCTGCAAGCAGTTGAGCAGCGCAAAAACCTCGTCTCTGACGGTGTTAGTTCGTCGTCCCTCTCGATCTCCCTTTCTCTCGTGCGATCGTCGGCCGTCAACAACAACAAGTGGCATCAGAGCTAGGTGGTGTCCGATCCAGCCTAGGCGCCGGCGGTGTCCGATCCGCCGGAGAGATGGCCCCAAGCGACGACGAGAAGAACAAGAAGCGGGAGGACAGTGACGAGGCCGGCGCAACGTCGCTGGGACTAGAGAGATCCCTGGCTCGCCTCTCAACAGAGGAGGGGTCGGGGGTGCGTGTGATCGAGCGCGTCGTGCACGGAGGCGGGGGTGGGGCACCCCCGATGATGCTCACGCGCACGAACTACTCCGACTGGGCCATGATCACCAAGCTGCAGCTTCAAGCTGGCGAGTTGTGGAGGGTCGTGGAGACTGGGCAAGGCTCAGACCGCGACGACCGACGCGCCATGATCGCGCTCCTGAAGGGAGTGCCGCCGGAGCCGATGCGCATCCTAGGTGCAAAGCCCACGGCCAAGCAGGCGTGGGACACCCTGAAGACCATGCGTGTCGGGGTCGAGCGAGTTCGCGAGGCCAAGGCACAGACCCGTCGCTCGGAGTACGAATCGCTCCGGTACAAGGACGGCGAGGGAATCGAGTCCTATGTGATGCGTCTGAGAACGATCATCGGCCAGCTGGAGGCACTCGGAGATCTGGTGGACGAGCACAAAGCTGTCCTCAAGGTCCTCCGCACAGTGCCACGTCCATACCGCGAGATGGCAGTCGCGATCGAATCCCTGGTGGACACCAAGCATCTCTCCCTCGAGGAGTTGTGTGGGCGGCTCCTTGTCGTCGAGGAGCGCGAACACGAGCAGACACAAACGTCTCGGGGCCAACTTATGTTCACAACTGACGAATGGTTGGCACGCCAACGACAACTCGAGCTCAGTGGTGGCTCCTCCGGCGGATCGTCGAACGGCGGAGAGCGTCGTGGGCGTGGAAACAGAAAGCCGAAGGGAGCACAAGGAGGAGGAGGTCGCGGCCAAGGTGCTGGCCGCGACAGTGGAGGAACGGCAGCACCCAGGAGAAAAGGTGACTGTCACTACTGCGGCATCGCCGGACACTGGCTGAAAGAGTGCCGCAAAAGGGCTCGGGATCGCGAGCAACAAGAGCAGCAGGCCAACGTGGCCGTGGTTGAGGGCGAGGTGGAGCAGCCAGGACTGCTTCTCGCAGCCTGTGAGGCACAGCACGCACCAGCCCCAGCCGCTCCGAACCTGGAAGCAGACGAGATCTTCCTCAACGAAGCGCGGGTGGTACCGGTGGCCACAAACGATGACCGGTGGTACCTGGACACAGGCGCTAGCAATCATATGACGGGACACCGTGATCTGCTCACGCAGGTCGACGAGTCCGTGCGTGGCACGGTTCGCTTCGGCGACGGGTCCGTCATACAGATATGCGGGCGCGACGCGGTCGTGTTTACCTGCAAGAATGGCGAGCACCGAGCCCTCACCGATGTCTACTACATCCCCCAGCTACGAACAAGCATCGTAAGCCTGGGGCAACTCGATGAACACGGGTGGAGATCAGTGATCCAGGACGGCGTGCTCTGTCTGTACGATAGGGAGAGCGTGCTGCAAGCGCGGGTGCAGCGGACGAGCAACCGACTGTACGCCGTGGCTCTGAACTTGGCTGCGCCCGTGTGCCTCTTCGGGAAGATGGATGACGCTGTGGCCTGGCGCTGGCACGCAAGGTTTGGGCATCTCCATTTCCGTGCACTGCACTCTCTGAGTGCGAAGGCGATGGTAAGGGGCATGCCAGTTGTCCAACACCTGGAGCAATTCTGCGAAGGGTGTACTCTGGGGAAGATGCATCACCCGCCATCCCCACGCACGACGGCGTTTCGTGCAGAGCAGGGACTCGACCTCGTTCATGGCGACCTCTGTGGCCCCATCACGCCGGCGACTATGAGCGGCAACAGATACTTCCTGCTCATGGTGGACGATCACAGCCGGTACATGTGGCTTGAGGTGCTCAGGAGCAAAGATGAGGCATTCCGTTTCTTCAAGGAGATCAAGGCGGCCGCGGAGATGCAGAGCGGAGTGAAGCTCAGGGCACTCCACACGGACCGCGACGGCGAGTTCAACTCAAATGAATTTGCTGTGTTCTGCGAGGAGGCAGGCATCCACGGGAACACAACGACGCCGTACTCTTCGCAGCAGAACGGAGTCGTCGAGAGGAGAAACCAATCTGTCGTTGAGATGGCCCGTAGTCTCATGAAGAGCATGGGTGTACCAAGCACGTTCTGGGGCGAGGCGGTGCGCACGGCAGTACACATCCTCAACAGGTCACCAACGAGAAGCCTTCAGGGGGTGACGCCATACGAAGCTTGGCGCAAGAAGAAGCCGACGGTGGACTACTTCCACACCTTCGGTTGCGTCGCACATGTCAAGCTCATCGGACCTGGCCAGAACAAGCTAGCAGACAGATCGTGCCCAGGTATCTTTCTCAGGTACGAGCCGGGCACGAAGGGATACATGGTGTATGATCCCGTCGGCAAGCGTCTCTACATCACGCGTGACGTACGCTTCGAGGAGGAGAGGCGCTAGGACTGGAGCAAGGACGGGGGCGACCCAGCGGACTCCCAATCCAGGGAGTTCACCGTCATATACCCTGATTCGGGGGGTGCCAATCACCATGACATACTCTGTAAGTCCAGACCTCCAGGATCTTGTCATTACACCTCACACACCTAGTGCTATGGATGTTGATGCTTCGGACGGTGGGGCGGCCATGCCACACTCTCCGGAGAAAGGGCCTGATCAGCACTCAGCTTCTGCGACCAACGAACCGCCATCTCCAACACCGTCGGCCAGTGATGATGATGGGTGGGTGTCTGCACCCGACGGTGAGACATTCGACTCCGAGGGAGTGCCGTTGCGGTACAAGACCGTCGAACACCTCATCGATCATGCACCAGTGCGGACACTCGAGTACAGTTGGCTGTGCCTCTCTGCTGCAGAAGAACCCGCATCAGTGGACGATGCACTGGGAGAACCTGCTTGGCGCGGAGCGGTGGAGGCAGAGATGGAGTCAATTCTTCGGAACAACACTTGGGAGCTTGCTTCGCTCCCTACAGGACAGCGTGCGGTCGGGCTGAAGTGGGTGTACAAGGTGAAGAGGGATCCAGCAGGCAACATCGTCGAGCACAAGGCGCGATTGGTTGCAAAGGGATATGCGCAGAGGCAAGGAATTGATTTTGATGAAGTGTTTGCTCCTGTGGCACGCCTGGAGATAGTCCGCATCTTGTTGGCAGTGGCGGCACATCATCACTGGAGTGTGCATCACCTGGATGTAGGTTCTGCTTTTCTGAATGGAGACCTTGAAGAGGAGGTATATGTTCATCAGCCTGCTGGTTTCATCGACCAGTCTAGTCCACATATGGTGCTAAGACTGAAGAAAGCATTGTATGGGCTACGTCAGGCTCCCCGTGCATGGAACTCGAAGCTAGACGCCACTATGATCAGTCTAGGGTTTCATCGGTGCAAACTGGATCATGCTCTATACCGTCGAGGGGATAGCAACAACTTCCTGCTGGTTGGCGTTTATGTGGATGATTTGATCATCACTGGGACGTCGAGCACATCCATTGATGAGTTCAAGAAACAGATGCAAGATCTTTTCCAGATGAATGATCTTGGTTTATTCAGCCACTACTTGGGTATAGAGGTGAAACAAGACGTTGGAGAGATCAGGATATGCCAGAGCAGCTATGCAGCAAAGATACTGGCAGATGCAGGGATGGAGGAGTGCAATTCGTGCTGGACACCGATGGAGAACCGCCTGAAACTAGCAAAGAACACAGGAGAGGTAGTGGACGCCACCAGGTATCGCAGCATAATTGGCAGCCTCAGATACTTGGTAAACACTCGCCCAGACATTGCATTTGCAGTTGGTGTTGTGAGCAGATTCATGGAAGCACCAGGGAAGGAACACTGGGTAGCTGTCAGGCAGATCCTGAGGTATCTGAAAGGGACTCTAAATATGGGATGCATTTTCAGAGCAGGGAGAGGAGACAACATTGAGGGGTTTAGTGACAGTGGTCATGCTGGAGATCCAAATGACAGGAAGAGCACAACAGGGTTGTTGTTCCTCCTTGGTGAGAGTGTGGTTACCTGGGCATCACAAAAGCAGAAAATTGTGGCTTTATCATCATGTGAGGCTGAATATATAGCCGCAACAACAGCTGCAACTCAGGCAGTATGGTTCAGCAAACTGCTCGCAGAGATGCTTGGAACTGATGCGCAGAAGGTGAGGCTTAGGGTTGATAACAGGTCAGCAATCGAGCTAAGCAAGAACCCAGTCCATCATGAGATAAGCAAGCATATTGATCTTCGGTATCATTACATCCGGGAGTGTGTGGAGCAGGGCACGGTTGACGTAGATCATGTGAGAACAAATGATCAACTCGCAGACATACTCA
Source organism: Hordeum vulgare subsp. vulgare (assembly GCF_904849725.1). Classification (NCBI taxonomy): domain Eukaryota; kingdom Viridiplantae; phylum Streptophyta; class Magnoliopsida; order Poales; family Poaceae; genus Hordeum; species Hordeum vulgare. Next base: position 3,997,212 of record NC_058524.1, read on the forward strand.
CCAAGTCACTCGGAAGAGCTCGGTTTGAAGAACTGCGGCTCAAGCTTGGAATCAAAGACGTGCAACAGACTTAGGGGGTGATTTGTTAGCTAATCAGTTGCACAAAGAACATCTACAAGTGTTGGTTTTCTGAATAAACGCCGACAGCGTGTGTATGTCCATGCTCGGTTAGTAGCGTCAGTAGATAGCAGCTAGTTTTTCAGTTAGTTAGTTAGCTAGATTCGCTCACAAGTCCGGTTCATGGGATGGCATGATCACTGCGGTACTTGCGGGCGAAGTAGGAGCTCGTTCTTGGTCCGACGTCGTGGGATGGCACGATCGATAGGTCGGCAGGAGAAGCGGGCTAGTTTTACCTGTTCTTTCGGCAGCTGTTAGGCTAGCCTATGAATAACAGAAACAGAAAGAAAAGCTGCAAGCAGTTGAGCAGCGCAAAAACCTCGTCTCTGATAGTGTTAGTTCATCGTCCCTCTCGATCTCCCTTTCACTCGTGTGATCGCCGTCCGTCAGCAACAACAAATATCGGATATAAGAGTATATCGATGATACACTCTGTGTCTCTGCTGTAGGTTGCACTACCATGGACTATTTCCAGTAGCTTATCATGATAGGTCATCCTGAGATATATAGTCGACCAGCTGGCTTGTCACACCATCCGTGAAATTGTCAGTTGGCCTCCTGCCAGTAAATATTTCCAATAGCAACACCCCGTAGCTATATACGTCACCATCTGTGGAGGGTTCGAACCTTTGGTTCTTCCACATATGCTAGGAGCGGTCATTACATTACATTACATGTAGGCATCAGCCAGGTGATATGGGGGGTGGACCGGCTAGGATGTCTGAGGAGACATGAGGGGCAATCGGGAAGGCGACTAGGGGGCAGGAGATGACGCCTGCCACTCCGAAGGCCGGATCCGATCTACGCGTTGCGATGCAGGGACACATCTTGACGGGGATAACGACGGCGCCTCAGTGCACCGGACTTGGGCGGCGGCGTTCGAAGATATTTCTTCTGCATCTCGCCGGCAGCGTTTTGGATCGATAGTTTTGCATTTTTCTTCGCGTTGGATTACGATTCGCGATGAAGATGACGATATTTTGGCAGGCACTTACTTGCAGGTTAATCAGGTTCCTAAGGTGCGAGACAACTTGGAGATTGATGGTGTACAAGTGCTGGTCGGGAACATTTGGGAGGCGCGGTGCGAGGACAAGGGATCTCCTCAGGTTTGTGATTTGACGTCTACTCCGATGCGTTGTGGTGGCCGGTTCTGGGCTCTCGCTGACCAGGGGGGTGAGGATGAGGTCGTTGACGAAGATGATAGGGCATTAAGCCATGTCCGACCAGTTCTTCAGGCCGATAGGCTGGCGGTAGGAACATCGGCGGATTACTGTTCGCCTGGCCATAGACGCCATGTTCTTGACCTGCGCCCATCGAGGAAAGCTCCCAAGCCGAAGGAGGGGATGCGTCCATGGATTGGTCCTATTCCCAAGGTAACTTCGCATCCGATTAATCTAGCGGATTACTTTGCTCCGGATTGGCAGTTGGCCAAGACGAAGAACAGGAGAAAGTTGCGGTCGGTTTCTGCTCGGGAAAGGCAAGTGCCGACGTTAGTGCCGTCATCTTCGGGACGACGGGCTGCATCTGGTTTGAATGTCAAACAGCTGGCTAGTGGGCCAGCAGGGTTGACGAACGATCTGGGCCTGCCAATGTTCGGGTATGAGGCCCGAATGGCAGATACCCACGGTCTTCTTTCGGTACAAGAGTTAGTCGAGGAGACCCAGATCACTATGGTGGTTTCTGTCGAGCCGCCGCCAAGCTCCAGGGGCAAGTCGAAGCCAGGGTTCCCGCAGCTAGGGCCAGGTCGGGCGGCGAGAATCCCTCCTCCTCCTGAGTCCTCGTCCGGCATCATGGCGGGTAGGGGACAACCCTCTAAACCACTGCAGCAGACGGCCAAGCCATTGGGGCAGAACCCTCGCATGGTGCAGCAGGACAACGCCGCGCCGCTGCTTGGCCCGGCGATGCAACCGGCTGGCAATATGGATGTGCACAAAGGGCAGCCTCGAGGCCGATGGGGTGATGACGGAGTGGATGGAGATGGCAATCACCGGGGATCCTCATCGGCGGGAGGCGGCCGTGGTCAGCCTTGGCAAGGCAATGGTGGTGCTGGTCGTGGGTACTCGGGCCCTCCTGGCAACTTTGTCCAGGGGGTGGCGGGACCTAACCCTAGGAGGAGATCCTACCGCCCCAATTGGGCTGGTAGAGGGGGTGGGAGGCGGCCGAAACCACCTCTACTACCGGTTGTGGCGGTGCCGGAGATCACTTCTTTGGAAGTTACCAAGGAGCAGGGGGTTGCTCATGTATTGACGGCTGATAAACCTATGGTGGATCAAGCTGAGCCAGTCGGTAAGACCGATGGGGGAGAGCGTCTGACAAAGTGGGCGCGAAAGAAGGAGAAGATGACTTGCTATCGATGTAGTGAGACGGGGCACTTCGTTTCGGAGTGTAAGGCTGATCTATGTGATCTTTGTCTTAAGCCTAAACACGGGACAGCTGCTTGCCCACTCTCTGTTGGACCTATGCCGGTGGTAAGGATATACGGAGTGTGCTGTCCAGAACTTATGTTTTTTGAGTCTCCGACTGAGGCGTCTAAGGCACACATGGCAGATACAACATATGTTGGGACTATTACTGTTGTGAGAGGGACTATGACAAGTGAACAGATTGTGCAACAGCTTCGAGAGCTTGTGTCAGCAACTTTTAGGTGGGAACCTGTGTTGATTGCAGATAATGTATTCAAAGTAGTTTTTCCTACCAAGGAGGACCTCGCTCGTCTGGTCAAATTTGGTATGTGTCGAGTTCCAAGCACGAGTTGTGTACTCGAGTTTGACGCATGGAAGACCGAGGAGCCAAAAGATGTTCCTCTTCCTCAGATTTGGGTTCGTTTTGTGGGAGTTCCATCGAAGGCATTAAATGATTATCCCATTATTGGGAGCCTCGGCTCTCTCATCGGTAAGATAGAGAAGGTGGATATGATTTTCACTAGAGCTAAAGGTGTGCCGAGGATGCTAGTCAACGTCAGTGATATTCAGTTGGTGCCGGATGAGGTTATGTGGACCTTTGAGGGGGCTAGATACACTTTGCTGTTGGAGATAGAGAGTCCAGATCTTTTTAAGGATTCGGTCACTAATGGAGATGTAGATACGACGGATAAAGACGATGATACGGGAGCTAGGGAATCCGAGGAGAAGGATGACCTTTTTGACTCATCTAAGCAGCAAGCGCCTGACAGCAAGGCAAGCAAGGGCGTAGGAGGTACGCCACCGTCACTACCTCCGACGTCTCAACTGAAGTTTGGATCGTTTGAGCCCGCGTCGGCTCCGGCGAAGATTGATTTGTCTAGGTCATCACCGACCTACAGGGCTGCGGTCCACCTAGCGTAGGACTTAGGGAAAGTACCCAAGCCGGGCGTACTCGCTGAAGCAAATGTCGTGTTGCCGACTGTCTCGTTGTCTGCTTATCTAGCTAGTGCTAAGCTGTAGGAAGGAAAACTGGGTCAGTTGGGAGTTGAGCAATGCGAGCCTGAGAGACATGTCGTAGCACAACAGCCTGTTGGGGAACGTCGCATGGGAAACAAAAATTTTCCTACGCGCACGAAGACCTATCATGGTGATGTCCATCTACGAGAGGGGATGAGTGATCTACGTACCCTTGTAGATCGTACAGCAGAAGCGATTAGAGATCGCGGTTGATGTAGTGGAACATCCTCACGTCCCTCGATCCGCCCCGCGAACAATCCCGCGATCAGTCCCACGATCTAGTACCGAACGGACGGCACCTCCGCGTTCAGCACACGTACAGCTCGACGATGATCTCGGCCTTCTTGATCCAGCAAGAGAGACGGAGAGGTAGAAGAGTTCTCCGGCAGCGTGACGGCGCTCCGGAGGTTGGTGATGATCTTGTCTCAGCAGGGCTCCGCCCGAGCTCCGCAGAAACGCGATCTAGAGGAAAAACTATGGAGGTATGTGGTCGGGCAGCCGTGAGAAAGTCGTCTCAAATCTGCCATAAAAGCCCCATATATATAGGAGGAGGGAGGGGGACCTTGCCTTGGGGTCCAAGGGATCCCCAAGGGGTCGGCCGAGCCAGGGGGGAGGACTCTCCCCCCCCCCAAACCGAGTCCTACTTGGTTTGGTGGGAGGGAGTCCTTCCCCCTTCCCACTTCTTCCCTTTTTTTTTCTTCTTCCCTTTGATTTTTCTATCTTGGCGCATAGGGGATTGGTGGGCTGTCCCACCAGCCCACAAAGGGCTGGTGTGACCCCCCCAAATACCTATGGGCTTCCCCGGAGTGGGTTGCCCCCCTCCGGTGAACTCCCGGAACCCATTCGTCATTCCCGGTACATTCCCGGTAACTCCGAAAACCTTCCGATAATCAAATGAGGTCATCCTATATATCAATTTTCGTTTCCGGACCATTCCGGAAACCCTCGTGACGTCCGTGATCTCATCCGGGACTCCGAACAACATTCGGTAACCAACCATATAACTCAAATACGCATAAAACAACGTCGAACCTTAAGTGTGCAGACCCTGCGGGTTCGAGAACTATGTAGACATGACCCGAGAGACTCCTCGGTCAATATCCAATAGCGGGACCTGGATGCCCATATTGGATCCTACATATTCTACGAAGATCTTATCGTTTGAACCTCAGTGCCAAGGATTCGTATAATCCCGTATGTCATTCCCTTTGTCCTTCGGTATGTTACTTGCCCGAGATTCGATCGTCAGTATCCGCATACCTATTTCAATCTCGTTTACCAGCAAGTCTCTTTACTCGTTCCGTAATACAAGATCCCGCAACTTACACTAAGTTACATTGCTTGCAAGGCTTGTGTGTGATGTTGCATTACCGAGTGGGCCCCGAGATACCTCTCCGTCACACGGAGTGACAAATCCCAGTCTTGATCCATACTAACTCAACTAACACCTTCGGAGATACCTGTAGAGCATCTTTATAGTCACCCAGTTACGTTGCGACGTTTGATACACACAAAGCATTCCTCCGGTGTCAGTGAGTTATATGATCTCATGGTCATAGGAATAAATACTTGACACGCAGAAAACAGTAGCAACAAAATGACACGATCAACATGCTACGTCTATTAGTTTGGGTCTAGTCCATCACGTGATTCTCCCAATGACGTGATCCAGTTATCAAGCAACAACACCTTGTTCATAATCAGAAGACACTGACCATCATCGATCAACTGGCTAGCCAACTAGAGGCATGCTAGGGATGGTGTTTTGTCTATGTATCCACACATGTAAATGAGTCTTCATTCAATACAATGATAGCATGGATAATAAACTATTATCTTGATACAGGAATTATAATAATAACTATACATTTATTATTGCCTCTAGGGCATAATTCCAACAGTCTCCCACTTGCACTTGAGTCAATAATCTAGCCCTCACATCACCATGTGAATTACATTGTAATAAATCTAACACCCATACAGTTCTGGTGTCGATCATGTTGATGCCGTGGAAGAGGTTTAGTCAGCGGGTCTGCTACATTCAGATCCGTGTGCACTTTGCATATATTTACGTCCTCCTCCTCGACGTAGTCGCGGATGAGGTTGAAGCGTCGTTTGATGTGTCTGGTCTTCTTGTGAAACCTTGGTTCCTTTGCTAAGGCAATGGCACCAGTGTTGTCACAGAACAAGGTTATTGGATCCAGTGCACTTGGCACCACTCCAAGATCCGTCATGAACTGCTTCATCCAGACACCCTCCTTAGCCGCCTCCGAGGCAGCCATGTACTCCGCTTCACATGTAGAATCTGCTACGACGCTTTGCTTGGAACTGCACCAGCTTACTGCACCCCCATTAAGAATAAATACGTATCCGGTTTGCGACTTAGAGTCGTCCGGATCTGTGTCAAAGCTTGCATCGACGTAACCTTTTACGGCGAGCTCTTCGTCACCTCCATACACGAGAAACATCTCCTTAGTCCTTTTCAGGTACTTCAGGATATTCTTGACCGCCGTCCAGTGATCCACTCCTGGATTACTCTGGAACCTACCTGCCATACTTATGGCCAGGCTAACATCCGGTCTAGTGCACAGCATTGCATACATGATAGAGCCTATGGCTGAAGCATAGGGGACGGAGCGCATATGCTCTCTATCTTCATCAGTTGCTGGGCACTGAGTCTTACTCAATCTCGTACCTTGTAACACTGGCAAGAACCCTTTCTTGGACTGTTCCATTTTGAACCTCTTCAAAACTTTATCAAGGTATGTGCTTTGTGAAAGTCCTATCAGGCGTTTTGATCTATCCCTATAGATCTTAATGCCTAGAATGTAAGCAGCTTCTCCTAGGTCCTTCATAGAGAAACTTTTATTCAAGTAACCTTTTATGCTCTCCAAAAGTTCTACGTTGTTTCCAATCAGTAATATGTCATCCACATATAATATTAGAAACGCCACAGAGCTCCCACTCACTTTCTTGTAAATACAAGATTCTCCAACCACTTGTATAAACCCAAATGCTTTGATCACCTCATCAAAGCGTTTGTTCCAACTCCGAGATGCTTGCACCAGTCCATAAATGGATCGCTGAAGCTTGCACACCATGTCAGCATTTTTAGGATCGATAAAACCTTCGGGTTGCATCATATACAACTCTTCCTTAAGGTAACCGTTAAGGAACGCCGTTTTGACATCCATCTGCCATAATCGAAAAATGCAGCTATTGCTAACATGATTCTGACGGACTTAAGCATCGCTACGGGAGAGAAAGTCTCATCGTAGTCAATTCTTGGAACTTGTGAAAAACCCTTTGCCACAAGTCGAGCTTTATAAACGGTCACATTACCGTCAGCGTCCGTCTTCTTCTTAAAGATCCATTTGTTCTGAATAGCCTTGCGGCCCTCAGGCAGTATCTCCAAAGTCCACACTTTGTTCTCATACATGGATCCTATCTCGGATTTCATGGCTTCTAGCCATTTGTTGGAATCTGGGCCCACCATTGCTTCTTCATAATTTGCAGGTTCATTGTTGTCTAACAACATGATTGATAAGACGGGATTACCGTACCACTCTGGAGCAGCGCGTGATCTCGTCGACCTGCGTGGTTCAACAGAAACTTGAACTGGAGTTTCATGATCATCATCATTAACTTCCTCCTCAACCGGCGTCGCAATGACAGAGGTTTCCCCTTGCCCTGCGCCACCATCCAGAGAGATGAGAGGTTCGACAACCTCGTCAAGTTCTATCTTCCTCCCACTCAATTCTCTCGAGAGAAACTCCTTCTCGAGAAAAGTTCCGTTCTTAGCAACAAACACTTTGCCCTCGGATTTGAGATAGAAGGTGTACCCAACTGTCTCTTTTGGGTAACCTATGAAGACGCACTTTTCCGCTTTGGGTTCCAGCTTTTCAGGCTGAAGCTTTTTGACATAAGCATTAAATCCCCAAACTTTAAGAAACGACAACTTTGGCCTTTTGCCATACCACAGTTCATATGGTGTCGTCTCAACGGATTTCGATGGTGCCCTATTTAAAGTGAATGCAGCTGTTTCTAATGCATAACCCCAAAATGATAACGGCAAATCAGTAAGAGACATCATAGATCGCACCATTTCTAACAAAGTACGATTACGACGTTCGGACACACCATTACGCTGTGGTGTTCCAGGCGGTGTTAACTGCGAAACAATTCCACATTTACTTAAGTGAGTACCAAACTCGAAACTCAGATATTCACCCCCACGATCAGACCGTAGGAACTTGATCTTCTTGTTACGATGATTTTCCACTTCACTCTGAAATTGCTTGAACTTTTCAAATGTTTCAGACTTGTGCTTCATCAAGTAGACATAACCATATCTACTTAAATCGTCAGTGAAGGTGAGAAAATAACGATATCCGCCGCGTGCCTCCACGCTCATTGGACCACACACATCGGTATGTATGATTTCCAACAAGTCACTTGCACGCTCCATTGTTCCGGAGAATGGAGTCTTAGTCATCTTGCCCATGAGGCATGGTTCGCACGTGTCAAGTGAATCAAAGTCAAGTGAATCAAAGTCAAGTGACTCCAAAAGTCCATCAGCATGGAGTTTCTTCATGCGCTTTACACCAATATGACCCAAGCGGCAGTGCCACAAAAATATGGCGCTATCATTGTTTACTCTAACTCTTTTGGTCTCAATGTTATGTATATGCGTATCTCTATCAAGATTCAATATGAACAATCCTCTCACATTCGGTGCATGACCATAAAAGATGTTACTCATAGAAATAGAACAACCATTATTCTCAGACTTAAAAGAGTAACCGTCTCGCAATAAACAAGATCCAGATATAATGTTCATGCTCAACGCAGGCACTAAATAACAATGATTTAAGTTCATCACTAATCCCGATGGTAGTTGAAGTGACACTGTGCCGACGGCGATTGCATCAACCTTGGAACCGTTTCCTACGCGCATCGTCACTTCGTCTTTTGCCAGCCTTCGTCTATTCCGCAGTTCCTGCTTCGAGATGCAAATGTGAGCAACAGAACCGGTATCGAATACCCAGACACTACTACGAGAGCCGGTTAAGTACACATCAATAACATGTATATCAAATATACCTGATTTTTCTTTGCCCGCCTTCTTATCTGCCAGATACTTGGGGCAATTGCGCTTCCAGTGACCCATACCCTTGCAATAGAAGCACTCTGTTTCAGGCTTAGGTCCAGCCTTGGGTTTCTTCGGCGGATCGGCAACAGGCTTGCCGCTCTTCTTCGAATTGCCCTTCTTGCCTTTGCCGTTTCTCTTGAAACCAGTGGTCTTGCTCACCATCAACACTTGATGCTCTTTACGGAGTTCAGACTCTGCGACTTTCAGCATCGCAAACAACTCGCCGGGAGACTTGTTCATCCCTTGCATGTTGTAGTTCAACACAAAGCCTTTATAGCTTGGCGGCAGCGATTGAAGGATTCTGTCAGTGATAGCTTCTTGCGGGAGTTCAATCCCCAGTTCAGCTAGACGGTTTGAGTACCCAGACATTTTGAGCAGATGTTCACTGACAGACGAGTTTTCCTCCATCTTGCAAGCATAGAATTTATCGGAGGTCTCATACCTCTCGATCCGGGCGTTCTTCTGAAAGATAAACTTCAACTCCTGGAACATCTCAAATGCTCCATGACGCTCAAAGCGACGTTGAAGTCCTGGTTCTAAGCCATACAAGACTGCACATTGAACTATTGAGTAGTTCTCCTTACGTGCTAACCAAGCGTTCTTAACATCCTGATCAGCCGTAGCGGGTGGTTCATCTCCTAGCGCAGCATTAAGGACATAATCCTTCTTTCCAGCTTGTAAGATAAGCCTAAGATTATGAGCCCAGTCTACAAAGTTGCTTCCATCATCTTTCAACTTAGCTTTCTCTAGGAACGTATTAAAATTCAGGATGACACTTGCGTGAGCCATGATCTACAACACAAATATATTCAAAGTGGACTTAGACTATGTTCAAGATAATTAGAGTTCAACTTAATCAAATTATATGCTAAACTCCCACTCAAAAAGTACATCTCTCTAGTCATTTGAGTGGTTCATGATCCACTTACACTATCCCAAGTCCGATCATCACATGAGTCGAGAGTAGTTTCAGTGGTAAGCATCCCTATGCTAATCATATCAACTTATATGATTCATGATCGACCTTTCGGTCTCATGTGTTCCGAGGCCATGTCTGCAGATGCTAGGCTCGTCAAGCTTAACCCGAGTGTTCCGCGTGCGCAACTGTTTTGCACCCGTTGTATGTGAACGTTGAGTCTATCACACCCGATCATCACGTGGTGTCTCGAAACGACGAACTGTAGCAATGGTGCACAGTCGGGGAGAACACAATTTCGTCTTGAAATTTTAGTGAGAGATCACCTCATAATGCTACCGTCGTTCTAAGCAAAATAAGGTGCATAAAAGGATTAACATCACATGCAATTCATAAGTGACATGATATGGCCATCATCACGTGCTTCCTGATCTCCATCACCAAAGCACCGGCACGATCTTCTTGTCACCGGCGCCACACCATGATCATGCATCAACGTGTTGCCATCGGGGTTGTCGTGCTACTTATGCTATTACTACTAAAGCTACATCCTAGCAAAATAGTAAACGCATCTGCAAGCACAAATATGTTAGTATAAAGACAACCCTATGGCTCCTGCCGGTTGCCGTACCATCGACGTGCAAGTCGATATTTCTATTACAATATGATCATCTCATACATCCAATATATCACATCACATCATTGGCCATATCACATCACAATCATACCCTGCAAAAACAAGTTAGACGTCCTCTAATTTTGTTGTTGCAAGTTTTACGTGGTGACCAAGGGTATCTAGTAGGATCGCATCTTACTTACGCAAACACCACAACGGAGATATATGAGTTGCTATTTAACCTCATCCAAGGACCTCCTCGGTCAAATCCGATTCAACTAAAGTTGGAGAAACCGTCACTTGCCAGTCATCTTTGAGCAAAGGGGGTTACTCGTAACGATGAAACCAGTCTCTCGTAAGCGTACGAGTAATGTCGGTCCAAGCCGCTTCAACCCAACAATACAGCGGAATCAAGAAAAGACTAAGGAGGGCAGCAAAACGCACATCACCGCCCACAAAACCTTTTGTGTTCTACTCGAGAAGACATCTACGCATGAACCTAGCTCATGATGCCACTGTTGGGGAACGTCGCATGGGAAACAAAAATTTTCCTACGCGCACGAAGACCTATCATGGTGATGTCCATCTACGAGAGGGGATGAGTGATCTACGTACCCTTGTAGATCGTACAGCAGAAGCGTTAGAGAACGCGGTTGATGTAGTGGAACGTCCTCACGTCCCTCGATCCGCCCCGCGAACAATCCCGCGATCAGTCCCACGATCTAGTACCGAACAGACGGCACCTCCGCGTTCAGCACACGTACAGCTCGACGATGATCTCGGCCTTCTTGATCCAGCAAGAGAGACGGAGAGGTAGAAGAGTTCTCCGGCAGCGTGACGGCGCTCCGGAGGTTGGTGATGATCTTGTCTCAGCAGGGCTCCGCCCGAGCTCCGCAGAAACACGATCTAGAGGAAAAACTATGGAGGTATGTGGTCGGGCAGCCGTGAGAAAGTCGTCTCAAATCTGCCCTAAAAGCCCCATATATATAGGAGGAGGGAGGGGGACCTTGCCGGGGTCCAAGGGATCCCCAAGGGGTCGGCCGAGCCAGGGGGGAGGACTCTCCCCCCCCAAACCGAGTCCTACTTGGTTTGGTGGGAGGGAGTCCTTCCCCCTTCCCACTTCTTCCCTTTTTTTTTCTTTCCTTTGATTTTTTCTCTCTTGGCGCATAGGGCATTGGTGGGCTGTCCCACCAGCCCACTAAGGGCTGGTGTGACCCCCCAAATGCGTATGGGCTTCCCCGGAGTGGGTTGCCCCCCTCCGGTGAACTCCCGGAACCCATTCGTTATTCCCGGTACATTCCCGGTAACTCCGAAAACCTTCCGGTAATCAAATGAGGTCATCCTATATATCAATCTTCGTTTCCGGACTATTCCGGAAACCCTCGTGACGTCTGTGATCTCATCCGGGACTCCGAACAACATTCGGTAACCAACCATATAACTCAAATACGCATAAAACAACGTCGAACCTTAAGTGTGCAGACCCTGCGGGTTCGAGAACTATGTAGACATGACCCGAGAGACTCCTCGGTCAATATCCAACAGCGGGACCTGGATGCCCATATTGGATCCTACATATTCTACGAAGATCTTATCGTTTGAACCTCAGTGCCAAGGATTCGTATAATCCCGTATGTCATTCCCTTTGTCCTTCGGTATGTTACTTGCCCGAGATTCGATCGTCAGTATCCGTATACCTATTTCAACCTCGTTTACCGGCAAGTCTCTTTACTCGTTCCGTAATACAAGATCCTGCAACTTACACTAAGTTACATTGCTTGCAAGGCTTATGTGTGATGTTGTATTACCGAGTGGGCCCCGAGATACCTCTCCGTCACACGGAGTGACAAATCCCAGCCTTGATCCATACTAACTCAACTAACACCTTCGGAGATACCTGTAGAGCATCTTTATAGTCACCCAGTTACGTTGCGACGTTTGATACACACAAAGCATTCCTCCGGTGTCAGTGAGTTATATGATCTCATGGTCATAGGAATAAATACTTGACACGCAGAAAACAGTAGCAACAAAATGACACGATCAACATGCTACGTCTATTAGTTTGGGTCTAGTCCATCACGTGATTCTCCCAATGACGTGATCCAGTTATCAAGCAACAACACCTTGTTCATAATCAGAAGACACTGACTATCATCGATCAACTGGCTAGCCAACTAGAGGCATGCTAGGGACGGTGTTTTGTCTATGTATCCACACATGTAAATGAGTCTTCATTCAATACAATTATAGCATGGATAATAAACTATTATCTTGATACAGGAATTATAATAATAACTATACATTTATTATTGCCTCTAGGGCATAATTCCAACACAGCCTCAGGAGGTGGACTCTGGGATAGTGCACCAAGTGGAAGGTGATGAAGATCTTGCTGGGGATGATCATGCAGGCCTCAAGTTCGGGTCGGTTGGGCCGGTGCTGGGAGATGCTATGGGAGTAGCTACACCCCCTGACGCGCTTGGACCAGAGGCGAGCTCGGCGCATGTGCAGAGGGCTGCTGTTGACGGCGTCAGCGACCCGGAGGAAGCCGTGCCGCTGATGGGAGTGCAGGCGCAGGCTGCACCAGCTAAGCGCAGCTCCTCCTCCTCATCGGGTCTCAGGTCGCAGATGAAGGAGGGCGCTATGCGCCATCATGATGGGCTGGAGGGACTTGTTCGGAATACAAAAGCACAAGGCAGCTTTGATTTATTTTCTGCGGACAAGGTCATAGCGTATGGAGGTATAGCTAATCCGATGACGTCGGGCACGAGGTCTAGTCAGAGGATTCAGGAGCAACCGGACGCGGATGACTTGCAGATGGGATGGGCTAAGCGCGTGGCAAAGATGAGAGATGTCGAAGCTTCCACAGGTATGTCCATTAACAAGGCCCATTCTATTTTACATTTTATGCCTCAAGAGATTATCAATAATGCTTCTTCGATTGGTGTTTCGCTGGGGAGCACGGGTAAAGAGGTTGCCAAATCGATTAATGATCTACTTGACTTAGAAGTAGATAGGGCCTTGGACATAGTCAGGAATCTAGCGGCGACAAAACCTTTGAATAATTCTGAAATTTCTGCGTTGGGGGAGTTGAATTCTCTATGTGAGGATCTCGCTCCAGATGAGGGATCAGAGGAGGGTGACGATCACCTCGTTGATGACTGTGGTCAGGATTTTATACCTAAGCAAGATGAAGACTTCCAGCCGGGTTATATGGACCTGGAGATTGGCAGTGAAAAACCTAAATGCACTTGGAAGCGGAAGGTGTATCCGGTTTCGGCCGTGCGTAGGAGTGCACGATTTAAGACTGCTAACAAATTCTATGATGAAAGATGAGAGGGATCTTTTGGAATAGCAGAGGTCTTAAAGACTTGGCTAAAATTAGATTTCTCGCGGAGGCTACGGTAGAGTATAAGTTAGATTTTATCGCGCTCATGGAGACTGGACGTGATAATTTTACATCACAGTTCCTGAAAAACTTATCCGCAGGAGTGGATTTTGACTGGCACTGTCTCCCCCCAAGAGGAAGATCCGGTGGGATCTTACTTGGGGTGCGGTGTGAGTCACTTCAGGTACGCGAAGTGGTGTTGGGGGAGTTTGCAGTTAAGTATAGGCTGCGCTCGAAAAATGACGGTTTTCTATGGGCTCTAGTAGCGGTGTATGGGGCTGCCCAGGCAGAGCTCAAACCATATTTCCTAGTAGATTTGGTCCGTATGTGTGATGACAAGTCACCTCTATTGGTTGGGGGTGACTTTAACATTATTCGACGTTCAGACGAAAAAAACAATGATAGGTTTGATGGCAGATGGCCATTTATGTTTAACACTATTATTGAAAGTCTGGATCTCAGGGAGATTGAACTTTCAGGAAGAAAGTATACCTGGGCTAACTCCCTACAAGAACAAACGTTCGAAAAGCTAGATAGAGTACTCATGAGTACGGAGTGGGAACAGAAGTTCCCATTAGTATCTGTTTGTGCACTTAATCGGGCACTCTCTGATCATACACCATTGCTTCTGGATTCCGGGGATGCAATCCATTCGGGTAACAAAAACAATTTTTCATTCCAGTCTAGTCGGTTCCTGAGAGAGGGCCGGATTCATGGACATGATTGCTTGGGAATGGAAGGTCGGGTGCGGAGGGATGTCTAATGTTGAAAGATGGCAAAACAAGATTAGGCATCTTCGACAGTTCCTACGGGGATGGGCAAAGAATCAATTTGGGATATACAAAGAGGAGCAGGATAGACTCTTAAAGTATATTGATGATCTTGATCTCAAAGGGGAGAATGGTGTGTTGGATGCAAATGAACGGACATCCAAGGATGAAGCCGAACAGAGAGTTCGGTCACTCCTTCGAGAAGAGGAAATGAAATGGGCCCTTCGAGCTAAAGTATGTACGATTGTCCATGGGGATAACTATACGAAGTTTTTCCATTTGATTCCGAATGGCAAGCATAGGAAAAAGAGGATTGTGCAGCTCGAACAGGATGAGGGCACTATAGTGGGCCACGAGAACTTGAAATTGTACATTACAAATTATTATAGACAGCTCTTTGGAGCGTCAGCTAACTCTTCTATCACTATGGATGAGCGCATGGTAGCGGATATCCCTCAAATCAGAGATGCCGACAATGAGATACTATCCGCCCCTTTCACGGAGAAAGAGGTGCTTGAGGCGATTACACAAATGAAAAATGGCAAAGCTCCTGGTCCGGATGGCTTTCCGGCTGAGTTTTATAAGAAATGCTGGTTTATTATCAAGGATGACCTAATGCCAATGTTTCATGACCTATTTTGTGGACGATTAAAACTCATTCATCTGAATTTTGGTACCATTACGTTGTTACCGAAGAAAGAGGGGGCGACACGTATTGAACAATTTCGCCCTATCTGTCTACTCAATGTTAGCTTTAAGATATTCACAAAGGTGGGTACTAATCGGCTAGCTCAGGTCGCTCACTCGATGGTTCAGGCGATGCAGACGGCGTTCATGCCTGGACGGAACATCCTGGAAGGGGTAGTTATTCTGCATGAAACATTACATGAATTTCACTCGAAGAAACTAGATGGGGTTATCTTCAAGGTAGATTTTGAAAAGGCATATGATAAAGTAAAATGGTCTTTCTTGCAACAAACTCTACGTATGAAGGGGTTTGACCAGCTATGGCGGAAGCATGTCGACTGTTTTATTAAAAAAGGCAGTGTCGGTATCAAAGTGAATGATGACGTTGGTCATTTTTTCCAGACACTTAAGGGTCTACGACAAGGGGATCCTATGTCGCCGATTCTTTTCAACATTGTTGCGGACATGTTGGCCTTGATGATTAGGAGGGCTAGTGACAACGATCTAGTAGGAGGACTTGTACCGCATCTCTTGGATGGGGGTGTCTCAATCTTACAATATGCAGATGATACCATTATCTTTATGGAGCATGATTTAGAGAAGGCCCGGAATATGAAACTCATCTTATGCTTGTTTGAACAGTTGTTTGGGTTAATGATTAACTTCAACAAAAGTGAAATATTTTGTTTTGGAAGGGCAAAGGCAGAACAACATACTTACAACCAATTGTTTGGGTGTGAGTTTGGGACCTTTCCGTTTACTTATTTGGGTGTGCCTATCCATCACCGGAAACTTACAAACAAGGAGTGGAAATGTATCGAAGACCGATTTGAAAAGAAGCTAAGTTGCTGGAAAGGCAAGCTTTTATCTTATGGAGGACGTTTAGTACTTGTTAATTCAGTATTAACCAGTATGCAGATGTTCCTCTTATCCTTCTTCGAGCTACCTAAGGGGGTAAGGAAGAGGTTAGATTTCTATCGGTCACATTTCTTTTGGCAAAGTGATGAAGTGAAAACAAAGTATAGGCTTACTAAATGGGACATCATTTGCAGACCCAGAGATCAAGGGGGTTTAGGGGTGGAGAATTTAGAGGTTAAAAACAGATGCCTGCTAAGTAAATGGCTGTTTAGAATTTCGGTAGAAACCGAAGGCATGTGGGTGCAAATTCTAAGGAATAAGTACTTGCAACATAAGACCTTAGCTCAGGTGACCGTTAAACCGAATGATTCTCCATTCTGGAAAGGATTGATGAGGTGTAAGAACGTGTTTTTTAACCAGACTAAGTTTGTCATTGCTAATGGTGAATCAACTAGATTCTGGGAGGATGCATGGTTAGGGTATGTGCCCCTAGCACTGGAATATCTGCAGCTATACAATATTGTCCAACGCAGACAAGCGTCGGTTGCGGCAGTCTTGAGCCACACGCCTCTAAATATCCGGTTCCGTCGATCTTTGATCGGGGAAAGATGGACGAGATGGCTACACTTAGTTAGAAGGTTAATGCAAATCCAACTGTCGGATAGGCCCGACACTATTCATTGGAAGCTAACTAAGGATGGATCCTTTTCGGTAAAATCTATGTACCTTCATCTTATTGATTCGGGGTACATTCCAAGATCCAAACATGTGTGGGAGGTCAAAGTTCCGTTGAGGATAAAGATCTTTATGTGGTTCGATCACAAAGGTGCTATCCTAACGAAAGACAACTTGGCAAAACGTAAATGGAAAGGCAACCAGCGATGCAATTTTTGTGACAATAAGGAAACTATCAAGCACCTCTTTTTCCAATGTCCGATGGCTAAAATCCTATGACGTTCTATACACATTGCTTTTTAATATCACCCCCACTAGTGTCAACACGTTGTTTGGGACGTGGGTAGAGGGAGTTGGTAGTCACTTGGCAAATAGTATCCGTGTTGGAGCTTGTGCATTACTGTGGGCAGTTTGGAACTGCAGGAATGATTTAGTGTTTAACAGATGCACATCTATCAATTTTTTGCAGGTTATCTACAGGGCTACCGCACTGACCCGCACGTGGTCATTACTCACTCCTGCGGATTCCAGGGAGCTTATGGTTACTCGGTGTGTCCGCTGGGAGATGGTAGCACAGGGTATCTTCAACCGGTTTGGACGGCGGCAAGCTAATATGATAGGTGGCTAGTCATCTACTTATTATACCATCGCTGCTTGGGCGCTTTGGGCGCTTTGGATCGCTTCGTTTTTGTTCTTTAGTCTCAACATTGTTGTACTCGTTCCAGATTTGGTTTCATTTTTTATTAATAAAGGGCTGCATGCATCTCTCGATGCAGAGGCCGGGGCTATGCCTCCTTTTCTAAAAAAAATATCTATGGAGGGCTCAGATCCCGAGCCATACTCTGACAAACATGTAAACAAAGATGTTACTGGCCATGTAATGGATAGGCACAAATTTGGCAGATTTCACTCTCAATACAATCTAGCTTGCCAAGTAAAATCTACCAAACTGATACCGAATCAAATAATATAAAGATAAATATTCCTAGATGATTTTCAAATGTTGTTCACCTGGTGGGACGTATCCAATTGTGCCTTTAATTACATGTGAGCTACTTTCAGTTCCACCACCACTGTGCATGCATTCATCAGTATGCATTATCTTTGCTAGACCAAAGTCGGTGACGTGTGCAACAATGTCATCATCAAGAAGGATGTTGCATGGTTTGCTATCACAGTGAACTATGGATGGCTCAATTTGATGTTGAAGATATTCTAATGCCTCTCCAACATCAAGAGCAATGCATAGCCTTTACATCAACCTTAGCCTTCTAAAGTTTCTGCTGTTAGTTATGGAGTTTGGATGCAGCAAGTCATCTAAATTTCCGTTGCAGATAAGGTCTAAGACAAGTGCCTTGAACTCATCACCATTACCGTTCAAACTGCTACACACAGTGATCACTTTGACAAGGTTCCGGTGTCGAATCTTCCTTAGGGCCTCACACTCTCTCAAGAAGCTTCTATTAGCTCCTCGTTTGCCAAGATTGAGTACCTTGATTGCTACAGTATACAAACTATCATCGAGATTTAGAGTTCCAATGTACACATTGTCGAAGCTTACAGAACCAATGAAATTTTCTGGTGAGAATGATTCCGTTGCTGCATCTATCTCAGCATAGCATATCCTCTCATGGTGAAATCCAGTTTCTTGATCAACAATGTTTGGTTTGTTTCTTGGCTTCATCAAGTAGCATGCAGTTAGGGAGCACATGAAGAAGACCAAAGTTCCAACCATGCAAAAGAGTATGACCCGACGTCGATGCTGTGAAGCCTGGTTAGAACGTATATATGGACAAGAAGAGAGTTGCAAGGAAGCGGGACCTCCACATAGCATGCTATTACCAGGGAGCAACATTACAATGGAATTGTGGAAGATCCATGTATTTGGCACGGGACCAGATAGGTTGTTGAAAGAGAGGTTTAGATATGTTAGGAGCTCAACACTGAGGAACTCAGGTATGGGTCCTGCTAAGTTATTGTTGGAAATATCCAACTTTACGAAGCCTCTTATAGAAGAAAAGTCTTTTGGTATTTGCCCCTGCAAAAAATTTCCTTGCAAATATAGGAAATTCAGTTGGACGCAACTACCGAGAGCGTCTGGGATTTCACCAGAGAGCTTGTTTATTGACAAGTCGATAGTGACAAGGTTGTTCAACTTTCCTATCTGTGTTGGAATGGACCCACTTAGAGCATTGTTGGAGAGGTTGAGAAGTAAGGTAAGAGAGGTAATACTAAGTATCTCATGTGGGATTTCCCCCCTCAACGAGTTTTAGATCCCGAGTTCCTAGACACCCCCTTATCTATACTGTTCATTTGAAATATGACGCCTTGAAATTTGTGCGACAGTGACCCCCTCAACGAGTTTTAGATCCCGGGTTCCTAGACAGAGGCTTGCGCGAATCTTATTCCCAATGGATGGACGAGATAGGAGGGTGCCGGGACTTCCGGGTGTCATCACACCTTTCCGTTACCGGAAAGATCCACAGATACAAGTTTTGGTAGATTTCCAATGCTTGATGGAATGCTCCCATCCAGAAAGTTATTAGAAAGAGAGAGGTTGTTCAATTGCGTGATATTGCCTAATGATTGTGGAATCTGCCCATAGAATCTAGGGAAACGTTACCCCCGGCGCGCCGCGCGCGGGTCGCGCTCGCTGGCAGGTGTATGCAGCATTTTTTCGTAAAAATTGTTGCAACCGTGTATTTTTTTGTTACAAACGTTTTTCATGCAGCTTTTTTCTCGTGTAAATTTGTTGCAACCAGCGTTCATATTTGCTACAAGCGTTTTTTATTTACTAGATTTGTACAGTAAAAAAGCTGCATATACGTTTGGTTGCAACTCGAGTTCGTTGAATTTTTGCTACAACCAGCGTTTTGACTTTTGCTACAACCGTGTTATTTTTTGCTACAACCGGCATCATTTTTTGCTGCAACCGTTCACTGAAAAAGTTGCATACACGTCACGTAGATTTTTGCTACAACCGGCGTTTAACTTTTGCTACCACGCACTAGTGGGGACAGGGCCTATAGTCCCGGCCCGTAAGGGGCTTTAGTCCCGGTTCACCAACCGGCACCACAGAGGCGGGACTAAAGGCCTAACCTTTAGTCCCGGCACTAGTGGGGACGGGGCCTTTAGCCCTGGCCCGTAAGGGGCTTTAGTCCCGGTTCACCAACCGGGACTAAAGGGGCGGGACTAAAGGCCTAACCTTTTCGTCCCGGCCCTATTACACGCCGGGACTAAAGGTGCTCCACGTGGGCGCCTCGTAGCGCCCCAGGGGCAGGCCCTTTAGTCCCGGCTCGTTACACGGACCGGGACTGAAGATTTTCAGATTTTGCTGGTTTTTGGTTTTTTATTTTTGAATGAAATTATTTTTGGGTTTTAGGGTTTTAGGGTTTAGGTGTTTGGGAGATTAACGTGATGCCTCGTTTGGTGTTCGGGAATTAGTTTTCATATAATTTAAATAGAAATAATTATGCATATATATATATATACGATTAACTTATCTTACAAGCGAGCATATATATATATATACAATTATATGCAGATCTGAATTATCGGGACTAGAGCCCGTCTATTCAATTACATGGACGAACATCAGTAATGGCCCCTATTTACACTAAATCGTCCTTTGTCATCTATAGCTTCCGCCCTCAGAAATCCCGCAAGCTCCTGTGCAACAGCAATCGCGCGTTGCTCTGGTAGGACCTTCGTCCTCATGGCCGTGTGCTATATAAGAAGAGGAGATGAATATGAATATCAATCATGATAACAAAGAATGACGGGTAAAAATAGAGGTGTGAATGTTCATTGCTTACGTCGAATCTGTGATCTTTGAGCTCAGAGGTAAACGTGCGAATGGTCTCGCAAACATAGTATCCGCATAGGTGCGTTCCCCGTGGCTGCTGGTTGCACTTTACGAGAATAGAATATATATAATCAAAAAAATAATCTAGCATCATAAATGTATTGAAAATTAATAGAAGTATATCATACTACTACTTACCTGAGCCGCTCTAAAGGTCAGCTTCTCAGGAAAGTTACCGGTAGTCACGCACTTGAACCGCTTCCAAACCCTGCCCGACAAGGATAATGATTTGCTAAGTTTTTCATTAATTGATATATCAGAAAATCATCGAAAGAGACCGATAGAGCGCAAGAATGATTAAAATTACCCTTGGAGCATGTCCTGCAGGCTTTGGAACTGTTCCAAGGGTCTCGATAATGGGTCGAAGGCATCAACTCTTCCCTTATCAATTTGAATGTCCAACAGAATCCAATGGAAGCTACACATGTATATATATATATATATGTGTGTGTGTGTGTCAGTAACTTATCAATTACACTTATAAGTGAATGGACACAACAGAGTAAAGACCCTCACCTGAAGTTGTATGGAAACAGTATGTGGTCACAGAAATTTTGATCTGTTAGAAACCTTAGAAGGTTTTCCTCCGTCTCCTTGGGTTTGTTAGTTAGCGTCGCTATATGTATTTTATCTGGGTCAATAAACCCAATATTTAGGATGCTATTACTTTTACACTCCAGAATCTTCATTCTGCATAATAGAGTACAAGTTATATATAGACAATGAATTGAAATAACTAAACAAGTTATATGTAGACAGCGAATTAAAAAACTTACAAACAATAGCAACTCATAAGCGATTTGTCGAGGACGTCGCCATTGTACATCTGGAAGAGTTCATCAAAGTCGATATGGATTTCTTCGGAGCGGCCGTATTACTCCCGTAGGACACTCAGCACGATCATCATTCTCTCATTCTTTGATTCACTTAAGTACCATTTATGCAAGTAACGCATATTTGTTGGGAGATCATCTTTGCTGACCAAAGGCTCTCCCATGACAAACTGTGGCTTAGGGGCTACCACAGCCTTGGGTATCCTGTCGTCTTGGGAAGCCAGCAAATCTTCAACCGAGATACCACATTCATCCGCCAACTCCTTTGCTCTTTCAAAAGCTTGTCCCTGCACCGGAGGGGGAACATTCTCGGTTAACACCTTGAGGGGTGGGATCGACTGTTTGGCCTGTTGTCCAAGCTGAGGAACGTCTGATTTTTTCTTGCTTGTAGTTGAACTTGATTTGCTCCCACTTGCACTTGCACGTGAGCTGCTCTTTTTCACTTCCTTCTGCAATGTGCGTGTATAGTCATCAGGCTTATAGTGTAAGTCATACTGTGATGGAGTGGTTATGAAGTCTTTTGCCCATGCTATGTGCTTCTCGGTGTATTCCGGACGGGGCTCGGGTTCCTTCTTTTTCATCTGCGCATCATGCTGTTCCTTTGCTATCCTGGCGTTTCCCTCGGGGGTACGATCATAAGGTCTGATAGGAAGATTAGCATGAGGTACCTTTGGGAGGGGCGACAGTTTGCGCTTTGGGGAGCTCCGTCGCTTAGAAATCTTCGACGGAGCGTTCTTGCTGGCACGCTTCCGCTTAGTATCATGTGCGGGCGGTGGCGGAGACGGACGACCCAAGTCCGGCGGCGGTGATCGAGATGGAGTCGTGTTGTGCTGGCCGACGTCATGTGGAGGGCTTGGAGGTAATGGAGGTGTAGGTGACCTGCGACGACTCGGAGGCGGTGTTGACCTTGGGGCCGAGCCTGGAAGCTTGATGTAGTTCTTGTCCCATAGGATGACTCCATCCAGTACTTCTCCGAGTGTCCTCTCATCTTTGGGTCCAGCTATGTCGAGCTCCATATCATTAAACCCCGTCATGATTTCATCGACCCCGACTGTAGCAAAGCCAGCTGGAATCTCACGGCCATGCCAGCGTGCATCAGGGCCAGAAGGTAAAGCTTGTCCGACGGCCACCTTCATGGATATGTTCTTGAATTTCTGATGGAGTTCACATGATGTTGACTCCTTGATTCCATCCACGGGGTAGCCGGGACCGCCCTCTATCATTCTTCGTTCATCGTCGGGCGGGGCCTCAGATTCAGCCACGCTGCTTTTCCGCTTAGATGGGGCGCCGGTAATATCAAGTGCAGGATCTTCCTGGCGCGGTACTCCTTTAAGCTCATCAATCTGCTTCTGTTGCTCGTTAATCCTGGCAAGCAACTGGTTGAACTTGTCATTCTCCTCATCCTGCTGCCGCTTCTTTGCTCTCTCTCGGCTTCTGTAAGTGTCTTGGTCTCTGGCAAACCCAAGCCACCACGGGTAAGAAGGACCGAAGCCTCGCGTTCGTCCTCCATGTTCTTCATTGCCGAGGACCAGTGTGAGCAAATCTTTATCTCTATCTGCAGTGAACTTTCTTTGTCCCTCCTTAATTTCTTTCACTATCCTTTTCCAATTCTCCCTGGGTATCCTAAGCTCGTCATTGCAGATGAGGTCCCCTGTTGTTTCGTCGTACGACCGACCATGCGCAAGGAACCAATTTCTTGCTCTCAATTCCCACTCATCACGGAGTGGTTCAGGTACGATGCCTTTACCTAGCAGATCTTGCTCTTTCTTATCCCACTTTGGGATGGCAGTCTCATAGCCCCCTGGCCCCAGCTTGTGGTGATATTTCTCCTTGTCGGCATTTATCTTGTTCTTTTCTGATAATGCCTGGGCATCTTCTGACTCCTTGTACTCTTGAAATACCTTCCAGTGATTCGCCTGCTTGGCTAGATACCCCTCGAATACTGGCACTTTCTGTGTCTTCAGATAGTTTTTCCGTAGCTTCTTCTTCCAGCTACGGAACAGTTCGGCCATCTTCTTCAGAGTCCACTGCTTGACTTTGGCCCTCAGTTTGTCTGCGGCGTCTTCATTCTCACATTCTGGCAGGTTGAAATGTGACATGAGATCATTCCAAAGATTATCTTTGTACCTTTCGACGACATAGTCACTATAGGCTACCCCTTTACGCTTCTTCCACTCCCGAACGCTGATCGGGACGTGATCCCTAACGAGAACTCCGCATTGCTTCTTGAATGTGTCAGCAGCATTCTTAGGAAGCTTGGGTTCGCCCGTAGGAAATATCTACCTCAAATGTGTAATGCGTCCGTGCATCCAACTTTCTAGTCGGGCCTCGTTTCGTAGTTTTGTTCGATGTGGAGGCCTAAGAGGGAGAAACATTTGTCAAATGAATGTATATGTATACAATATAGAGCTATCTCCAATATTTTTCACATATTACAAGTGATTGTCGAACTTCATATGTATACCTCGCTGGACTTCTCCTCTTCACCGGCTTCTCCATCAGTGGAGCTATCACCTTCTCCGTCATTGGACCTATCTCCTGCCCCATCGGCTTCATCTTCGTGTCGCTCGACCTCCATTCCAACGTCCTGGTTTAGATATGACGACGGAGATTCAGCTGGTTCAACGTCGGGGCCGTCTTTGATTATATCTTCGAGAAGTTCTTCCTCTTCGAGGTTCCTGATATGTGGATCCATAGTTCTGCAAAAAACGGATTCTCTTAACCTTTGTACCAAAAAAGAATTATTCTATCAGGAACTCCGTTCCAAAACAACTTAAGTCCCGGGTCGTGGCTCCACCCGGGACTCCTAGATTTCTGCATAGTATTCAAAGTAGGAGTACTTTTCCAATTTGAGCATTCAATAAGCAAAACCAAATCGTAAAATAAAGTAGTATTCAAATTAGCATGCATTCAATTATAAGCTAATACATCATCACTTTTGTCCGTACATCGTCGAATGTTATCACTAACACTCCTCGAATACTATCATACATATAGCATCACTAATACATCTAGAACCGTAGCGCCCGACGGGTATCAGCGCGGGCGGTGGACACCCAAAGAGAAGGAACCATCACAGGATCATAGCTCCAGTGAGATCCTCGAAGAACCTGCCAGGTATGGTCGAACCTGCCCTCCAACGCAACCATGTAGCGACGGACGTGCTCATCCTCCTCGCTGACACGGTGACGTACCACCTCCGCGGTGTCCGGAAGCCTCGGCACCGTCACTGGCCCACGCGACCGCCACCAAACAAGGATCGGGTCAACGACGGGCTGGCTCCTCACCAACCTATGCCCTCCGGAAGGTAGCACCTCCCAATACCAGCCGGGCGAAGCCCAGTCCCGGACATGGCCCCTCTGATCAAGCAGGTGTCCTCCGCCGAGTCGACGACGAGGATGCGGGATAGGCATCGTAAAATGAACTAAAAAAATAAACTAGTTCTATTAATTGTTTTGCTAAAAATAAACTAATTGTATATATAGTAAAATAAAGTAGTTTTATTAAATCAACTGGTTCAACTATATATTGACAAAAGTTTTAAGTGTGTGTAAAAATTCGTGTATGTAAGCATCTGCAATTGTATTGTTTAAAAAAAATTAGGAGCATGATGCTATGAAGCTTTATAAAGTTGTTTTGTAACGGAATCCCGAATAGGATAATTAGCTTTTTGGTACGCAGTTCAAAAAGATCCATCCGAATATCGCTATTTAGAAGGACTTTGTTGAACTTTGTACCAAAAAAAGAATTATTCTATCAAGAACTCCGTTCCAAAACAACTTTCGAGAGCTTGATAGCGCCATGCGTCTGTTACTACCAGGTAATGATGAAGCCATGGACCGACCCTAAACTAACTTACTTAAATTTATATAGCCCTAAACTAGCTAATACTAACCTAATTAACACTAATTAATATGCTTAAGTGATTTTTTAGTAATTTAAGTGATATTTATAGATTGTAGATTTGTATATGCTTAAACACTAACTGTGACCTAAACTAAAAAGCCCTAAACTAACTTACTGAAATTTACATAACCCTAAACTAACAATAACCTATTAATTAACACTAACTACCTAACCCTAATAACACAAATTTAAATAACACAAAAATAACACAAATAACCTATTTAACACTAACCTACCTAACCCTAAATTCACCAAATATTCTACAAATAACACTTAAGCATATACAATAGCAAAATTAAGCAATAATCTAAAAAACACTAATTAAGCATCTATATACGTACAAAATTACATAAGCATGCATGCATGTCGACGATCAATCAAGAGAGGAGAGGAGAGAGGCTCACCGGCGGCAGGGGGTGTTGGATCGAGGAGGAAGGTAGGGCGACGACGATGGCGAGGAGGACGGAAAGGCGACGACGATGGCGAGGAGGACGGCATGGCGCGACGACGAGGAGGACGGCAGGGCGACGGCAACGGCGACAGCAAGGAGGACGGTAGGGCGACGACGCCGGCGAGGAGGACGACGACGACGATGAGGACAGAAGGGCGACGACAAGGAGGACGGAAGGGAGACGGCGACGACGCACAGCCTGGCGGCGTCGAGCAGTTTGTCCGGTGCTGCAGGCGAGCAAGAGGAGGAAGAAAGATTGAAATGGCGATTTGGGTTGGAAATTTCCAACTCCTGCTTATATAGGTGGAGCTTTAGTCCTGGGTCGGGGCTCGAACCGGGACTAAAGACACCCTTTAGTCCCAGGTCTAGCCACGACCCGGGGCTAAAGACCCCTTTTCGGCAGGCGAGGAGGCGGGAAACGAGGGGCTTTAGTCCCGGGTCGGGGCTCCACCCGGGACTAAAGGTGGTCTTTAGTCCCGGTTTGAGCCCCGAACCGGGACTAAAGACCTGGGTGGCTCCGGTGCGACGCAGGGCAACCTTTAGTCCCACCTCGCCTAGCGAGGGGCGCTGGCAGTGCTTTATAAGCACTGCCGCGCCTTGCTCAATTGAGCTTCTCTCTATTGCAGGCCTATGGGCCTAACTCTCCTCTCGCTGCATGTTGGGCCTATTGGGCCCGCGGGCCTGCATCCTGGCCCACCTGTCGGGTAGTGTTTCTAGTCGTATGCAGGCCGTGATGGCCCAATACACTACAGGAGTCACCTTCTTTGCCGTCTGCCATCACACACGGCAAAGACAATATCCCGGACGGCAAAGACAATACCACAGACGGCAAAGATTGTCACGGCCGGCAAAATTTCTGCATCAGCCTACGACGGCATAGGACCTTCTTTGCCGTCTGCCCCCCAAAGCGGACGACAAAGCTCTTTGCCTTCAGCTTTCCTCAGGAGCTGTCGGCAAAGCTCTTGAGACGGCAGCCGACACGCGTTGCCTCCGTTAGGGGTTAACGGAGCCTTTGCCGTCTGCCTCCCCGTGAATCTTTGCCGTCTGCCTTCTCCTCCCCTCCCCTCCCCTCCCCCTCCATCTCTGCCGTCTGCCTCCACGTCCATCTTTACCGTCTGCCGGGTCCTCCCCTCCCCCTCTCTCCACTCTTTGCCGTCTGCCTCCTCCTCCGTGCCCTCTTCTTTGCCGTCTGCCCCCCAGGAAGCACACGGCAAAGAGACTATATGGCCAGCTGCTACTGCCCAGGTTGCACAGCTGGGCGCCACGTGGCACCTTTGCCGTCGGCTGGCTGACGGCAAAGAGCCTATATTGTCACATTTTTATTTATTTTTCCTATTTCACAGCACATATAAATATAATTCATAGCACATATATCATAAATAGATCACAACACATATATGATATACATATAAAGCTCATCAATGCCATTTGTTCATCAACGTACATCCCATATATCAAAAGAATCAACACATACAAAGTTTCATCCATATATACATACATATAGTTGCACATATATTGTTCATCAACACATTGTTCATCAACACATACAAAGAACCAACACATTGTTCATCAACTCAAATAAAAACGGAAACTAAAGCACTCCAAAGCCAGCTTCCATGCATGTAGTACATCCAATCTGCAAAATGGGAATAAGAAAGTCAGAAGAAGAAGAAGAAGAACATATATATGACAAATAAGCTAAATTGAAGAAGAAAGAGAAGAAGCAAGAAGAGAACAAGGAGAAGAAAAACAAGAAGGAGGAGGAGGAGGGGAAGGGGAAGGGGAAGGAGAAGGAGGAGGAGAAGAAGAAAAAAGAAGAGAAGAAGAAGGAGAAGAAGGAGAGAAGAAGAAGGAGAAGAAGGAGGGCTCCTTCTCCTTCTTCTTCTCCTCCTTCTCCTTCTTCTTCTCTTCTTCCCCTCCTCCTTCTTCTTCTTCTCCTTCTCCTTCTCTTCTTCTTCTCTTCTTCTTCTTCTTCTTCCTTCTCCTTCTTTTTGAGCTAAATATTCCAATTATGTCATTGTAGAGGAAAACAAGCTAAGTATATAATATTCATGAGCTAACCAAGGTTCTTATGCCATTTTGAGCTTATTATGGTATTTTGGAGCTAAATGGGCTAATTATGTCATTGTTGGGTTAATTAAAGAAAGGATAATATGAAAGAGGATAAGAAAGAGGAGGAGGAGGAGGAGAAGAAGAAGAAGTCAAGATGGAGGAGGAGGAGGAGGAGAAGGATAGAAGGTCCTTGGCCTTCTCCTCCTCCTCCTCCTCCTCCTTCTTCATCTCTTCTTCTTCTTCTATCTTTTCATTTTGCCTATTTCTTCTCCTCTTCTCCTCTTGTTGGAGCTAAATTACCTAATTATGTCTTTTTTGAGCTAAATATTCCAATTATGTCATTTTAGAGGAAAACAAGCTAAGTATATAATATTCATGAGCTAACCAAGGTTCTTGTGCCATTTTGAGCTTATTATGGTATTTTGGAGCTAAATGGGCTAATTATGTCATTGTTAGGTTAATTAAAGCAAGGATAATATGCAAGAGGAGAAGAAAGAGGAGGAGGAGGAGGAGGAGGAGAAGAAGAAGAAATCAAGAAGAAGGAGGAGGAGGAGGAGAAGGAGGAGGAGGAGAAGGATAGAAGGTCCTTGGCCTTCTCCTCCTCCTCCTCCTCCTCCTCCTCCTCCTTCTTCTTTTCTTCTTCTTCTTCTTCTTCTTCTTCTTCTTTCTTTTCATTTTGCCTTTCTTCTCCTCTTCTCCTCTTGTTGGAGCTAAATTACCTAATTATGTCTTTTTTGAGCTAAATGGGCTAATTATCCCATTTTAGAGGAAAACAAGCTAAGTATATAATATTAATGAGCTAACCAAGGTTCTTATGCCATTTTGAGCTTATTATGGTATTTTGGAGCTAAATGGACTAATTATGTCATTGTTGGGTAAATTAAAGCAATTGCAAGGATAATATGAAAGAGGAGAAGAAAGAGGAGGAGGAGGAGAAGAAGAAGAAATCAAGGAGGAGGAGGAGGAGAAGGACTAGAAGGTCCTTGGCCTTCTCCTCCTCCTCCTCATCCTCCTCCTCCTTCTCCTTCTTCTCTTCTTCTTCTTCTCTTCTTCTTCTTCTTCTATCTTTTCATTTTGCCTATTTCTTCTCCTCTTCTCCTCTTGTTGGAGCTAAATTACCTAATTATGTCTTTTTTGAGCTAAATGTTCCAATTATGTCATTTTAGAGGAAAACAAGCTAAGTATATAATATTCATGAGCTAACCAAGGTTCTTGTGCCATTTTGAGCTTATTATGGTATATTGGAGCTAAATGGGCTAATTATGTCATTGTTGGGTTAATTAAAGCAAGGATAATATGAAAGAGGAGAAGAAAGAGGAGGAGGAGGAGAAGAAGAAGAAATCAAGAAGAACGAGGAGGAGGAGAAGGCCAAGGACCTTCTAGCCTTCTCATTCTCCTCCTCCTCCTCCTCCTTCTTCTTCTTCTTCTTTCTTTTCATTTTTCCTATTTCTTCTCCTCTTGTTGGAGCTAAATGACCTAATTATGTCTTCTTCGAGCTAAATGGGCTAATTTTCTCATTTTAGAGGAAAACAAGCTAAGTTTGGAGGAGAAACTTACCGTAGTGGTCATCAAGGAGGAGAAACACCACGGTTGCTCGCGCCGGCTTCGTTTGGAGACGGTTTCCCTGGAGAAGGGTCGTGCGATGCCGCTCGGGAGTTATTCTGCAGAAAAGATATTTTGCAATGTTTCAGTTAGCATGATGACACTCAATTATTAATACTAGTTTATAATAATTCTCACCGTGCCAATCAAAGAGAAGACGGGCATCGGCGGAGGGACTTGACCGCTCTTCTCGCACAAACCCTGAAGAGTGGGTTGTATTAGTTAGTATTGAAACAGACATTACACACATGATTTGGCTAATGTGAAAAAAAACATACCACAAAAAGCTCGTACATGGCCCGTTGACCCGCCTCATTCCGGGCCCTCTCCTCCTCAAGCAATCGTGCCGTGGTCTGGTCCCTCTCATCAAGAGCAGCCTGAAGAGCAGCCTGGCTTGACAATCTCTCTTTCTCAAGAGCAGCCTGGTTTGCCGCTCTCTCTTTCTGAAGAGCAGCCTGAAAAACCATTCCTCGTTACCACAGTAATGATCTATGGTGACACACATAATAAAATGGATGAAAGTGTTCTTAGTCTGTACAACTAACCTCGATGGCAAGTTCGACTGGCCGTGGACGAGGCGTTATCTCAGGACATCTGCTCGACCGGCGCGCCTTGATCTCCGGAAGAGTGAGTGGACAACGTATTATCCCATCTCCAATGGCTATCGAGCCATGGGGCCTCCCGCCACCAGATATCATCACCAGCTCTGGATCCAAAGGTTCCTGGCTAGGGTTAAAGTCATCCCCTTTCGTAGCCTTCCCCGCGTCTGTGTATGCCACGAGCTTCTGGTGGGATGATATGTTGGTGAAGTTACCGGGATCATCCAGGTCAGACTCAGAGAATGCCTTCGCCTTCTTGTACGAGGCAGTATGGGCCATGCCATAAAGGTCGTACAAGTGTGGCATCTCAGTCTTATTGTGATGCGCCTAAAAGAGAGGAACAAAATATTAGCATCAAGAATGAATTGCATGAATCATGAAGCAAATCACATACCGAGTTTCGTCCAAACTGAAGTAAGTTGGCGCTGCCTTGATGGTGTGGCATACCAACCATTTGGCTACGCCGATCCTTCGCATTCTCGTGGACGGCGCGCCAGCTGCCTGTGCACCACCCATCAACCAACGCCTCCCAACAATCCATCTTATCCGCACACCATCTCGGGGGCACCTGTAAGTTATTAGAAAGAATTTTTAGCGCTACGCCTATGAATGAAATCAAGAAAACTACGTAGAAGGACTTAAGAATAGGTAATTACCTTCATGTATTGCTCCTTCTTCAGAAACTTTCCGCGGCAATCCTTCTTCTCCTTCTTAATACCACG
Source organism: Hordeum vulgare subsp. vulgare (assembly GCF_904849725.1). NCBI lineage: Eukaryota > Viridiplantae > Streptophyta > Magnoliopsida > Poales > Poaceae > Hordeum > Hordeum vulgare. The sequence goes on from NC_058524.1 coordinate 4,027,843, forward strand.
CGTGGCGTAGTAATCTCGAATAGCCTGCGGCCGAGCCTCGTGGCGCAAGTTCTGTAGTAACCGCCTACACACGACCTCGAGAACCCTGGCCGCCTCCTCCTCATATCCAGCCTCACACCTATAGAAGGTATGCAATCAAACGTGAAAACACCGATTAGTACAATAATTAGGTATATTGTTAATTTTAGATTCTCTAAAAGGATAATTTACCCAAAAGCTCCGGATCACCATCTCGGCCCTCGTGTGGCACAAGACACCATCTATAATCTCCTCCGGCGGGGCCTGCGCAGCCTGGTAGTGCTCCTAGGTAAATCCTAGTGTAGGAATCTGACCCTCACCAGGCAACGTGACAAACCCCGGGAAATTTGTCCGGCAAAGCACACCAAGGACGAAGTTCGGCCTGCGGACTCCAAGAGGGTGTACCCATCCCCTGCAGTATGATAAGGTCAGCGCATTAGATATTTGAACAAACTTGAAGGCAAAAGCTAAAAAAAAGGGTAAATGTACTTACCTATCTCCTTTAGGTTTAATCACCGGCCTCTGCTCGCGGGTAGCCGGGGCGACCGGGAGACGTGTACTACCACGCTTGTACACGGTGGCCCCGTCCACCTGCACATCGCCCTCACTATCCGTAAGCTCATCCCCGCCATCCCCGCCCCGTGAGCCACCCGGACCCTCGGTCCAATCCGGCAACTCGGTACGATCCGGCCAAGGCTCCCATCCGGCGCTCTCCACGTCGGGTGAAGCCTCCGGAACCGTAGTCTCCTCCGGCTGCTCCTGGGCCGAATGCACCTCGACCCGAGGCTGCTCCTGGACCGGAGTCTCATGGGATGAATGCCCATGAACACCAGGCTCCTGGACCGGAGTCCCCGTAGCCTCCTTCGCAAACGGGTCGACCATACTAGTCCTATGCTCGGGTGAATGAGCTGGTGGTGGTGGCGAGGACGGCTCAACAGTCCTCCTGGATCTTCCGCGGCCACCACCTCTCCCTGTACCATTCCCCTTCCTCCCTACCCGACCAGCACCTCTCCCAGTGGGCAATGCCGCCGACGAAGAAGAACCCCCGGCTGGTGTCGAAAGACTGTCTGCCAATGCTCTACGGAGAGATAGGGGTGGAAGGGAAGTACCACCCCTCGTGCGGGGCGCCTGGGAAGAACCCGTCGAGCGCTCTGGACCCGCGCCCACCATCTTTCAACACCTGCCATGATAAAGATTAAAAGAAATTAGTACAACATAAAAAAATTGAATGACTGACATGAATAATAATATGTACATGAATAATAAAGATTAAAATATATATAATTTAAGTTGTGAATCTTACAAACTAATAATCATCATCAATAAATGCATGATCATCATCACTATCACGCATGTCTTCATGAATGACGTGCTCATCGGGTTCAACGGCGTGAAGTTGTGAAAGGCCTTCCTTTAATCGTTGAAGCATTGACAGGTCATCCGCATCAGTAACCTCTACGAGTTCCAGGTCTTCTGGTTCCGGCTCAGGGCTGGAGTCGGATTCATGGTCGCTGTCTACTTCCATGTTCTTGGATGAAGCATGGCGGTTCTTGAAACGTTTCTTGGAAAGATGTGCTTCTTGGAAGAATTCTCCATCATATGTGTCTGGGTTAATGTGAGGTTCATAATCCTGTTCATTTGGGAGAGGTGGTCTGACATGTGGCGGCACTTCATAAACAACATACCAACCTTCCAGTTTCTTATCCGTTTGGCATTCCCACGGTAGATAGAAAACTTGGGTCGCCTGTTGAGTCGTAATATAGACATCGGGAACATCTAAATGGGTGTTTGGATTGATTTCGACTAGTCCTATATGTTCATGAGTCCTTCTAGTCTTTTTCGGCTGGAACCAATAACATTTGAAGACTACGACGTTCGGTGGGTTTTCACCATAGAATTGAAGTTCATAAATTGCTTCAACTCTTCCATAATACTCGATAACACCTTCGCCGATAGCAGAGACACCACAATTTGTAGATTTCCGGTCGGGCATAGACAGCTCTGTGCCAAAGGTACGAAAGAGATACCCGTTGATGTTGTATCTCTCAAATGAACGGACCTTATAGTCAAAACCATTAGCGACTTGTCTCAATTCGGCGTCCATAGACTCTGAATTATCCTACAAGTTTAATACGAAACGGTTGTTGCATTAGCCGCAAGTTAGACCAAGAATGAAATGGTCCATTATTGATAATTACCATTTGTTTGAACCAAGAGATGAAACCGGGATAGCCGCCTCCTGTCTTTGACAGAAGCTCATACTCTTCGACGGGATCATTTTCGATCACCGCTCCATCCGAGAATTTGACGATGTAACGGCTGTTTGAAATATCCGGGAATAAGAGGAGTTCAAATGAATTAGAAGTTACGGGAAAATGTGCCGAGAACTCACTCTATGTACGACCGCACTTCTGTTAGGTTGTTGAAGATATACAACGAAATGTTCCGCCATTCTTCGAGATCCAACGTTATTGGTTTCGAAGCACCGGCTGGTGCGAGCTTCCCTTTGAATAGGCTGAGGTTGGACCCACCTTTTTTAGGGTCTCCATCATTGTGCCGAGGCTTCGGATTATGCAAATGATGATTTTTGGCTTCGTAGTGTGCTGTCACAAAGTTTGCCACCTCCTCAGTAATGAATGCCTCAGCCATCGATGCTTCAATTCTACGCTTATTTTTACATTTAGCTCGAAGGGTCTTCTGCATCCTCTCAGTTGCATAGCACCAACAATCTTGCACGGGCCCACCCAATCTTGCCTCGGTCGGTAGATGTAAAATCAAATGCTGCATTGGATTAAAGAAGACCGGTAGAAAGATCTTCTCTAACTTGCACAACAACTCCGGTGCAAACTCCTCCATGTCTTCTACCACGCCAGGCGACAATTCTTTCGCACAAAGAACACGCAAGAAATAGCTCAGCTCCGCCAGTACTAGCCATTCATCCTCAGGAATAAAGCCACGTAACATCACCGACATTACCCGCTCTAGCCATATGTGCCAATCATGACTCTTGAGACCAAAGATTTTTAATTTTTCAAGACTCGCTCCCCTCTTTAGATTCTTTGCATACCCATCGGGGAACATCAAGTGCATTTTGACCCACAAGATAATTTCCCTCATAGCTGGCCTTCCAAGATTGAACCAGGCCTTTGGCTTCGACCACTTCCGCTTTCCTTTTCCTTCTCACATGTTTTGTAACGGTCTATGACATAGTGTCTCTTGATCGACTCTAGCCTTAATATTATTCTTTGTCTTCCCATCTATGTCGAACAATGTACCAAAAATAGCCTCTCCGATATTCTTTTCAGTGTGCATCATGTCGATATTGTGTGGAAGAAGGAGGTCTTTGAAGTAAGGCAGATCCCACAAGCATGGCTTGTGAGTCCAGGCATGTTTTGAATTATACCCCTTGAAATACCCTGGACGCTCTGGATCAGGCTCGAGGGCGTTTAACTGATCCAGGATCTGTTGGTCTGTGAACGCAGGTGGTGCCAAGTTTTTGACAACTTTACCTTTGGTAAAGTTCTTCTTGTCTTTTCTGAACTGATGGTCAGGATCCAGGAACTGTCTATGCAAGTCAAAGCAAGAATACTTCCGACCCTCGTGCAACCAATGAAACTGAAGAGCTGCCTTGCATTGGGGGCACGGGAACCTTCCATGCACACACCATCCAGAGAATAGCGCATACGCTGGCAAGTCATGCATAGAGTACATGTACCACACATGCATTTTGAAGTTTTCTTTTCTAGTGGCATCGTATGTCTTGACCCCATTTTCCCAAGCTTCTTCCAATTCATCCTTAAGCGGTTGCAGGTACACATTCATATTCTTCCCCGGATAATTGGGCCCTGGAATTATCAACGTCAGAAATATGTTCTTTCATTGCATAATCTGCCCGGGGGGGAGATTGAGTGGAATGACAAATACAGGCCAACAACTGTATTGGGTTGTCGTCATGCCAAAGGGATTAAAACCATCCGTGGCGCCGCAGACTCGAGGATTCCTTGGATCTGCCGCTTTATCCTGATGCAATCCATCGAAATGTTTCCACGCTTCCCCATCTGATGTGTGTACCATCATCTTATTCCCATCCGCATCTAGTTCGGTTCTTTTGCCCAATTTGTGCCATGTCATCTGTCTGGCTGTCTCTTCGACCATGAAAAGACGTTGAAGTCTTGGTACGATTGGCATATACCGAAGAACACTAACTGCGATTTTGGTCTGCCTCTTCTCACCCATACCGTTGTCTACCAGAAGATACCTGCAAGACTCGCAATTGGGACAATAGTCCAAGTGTGCATACTCCTTCCTAAATAAGACACATCCTTTCTCACATGCATCTATCTTCTCATAGGGCATCTTAAGTACACGAAGTATTTTGTCCTACTGGTACAGGTTTGCAGGCATGACATGGCCTTTGGGTAGGAAACGTCCAAATAGTGTCATCATCGCGTTGTAGCATTCTCTTCCCAAGTTGAACCGAGCCTTCAGAGCCATTACTTATGCAATTGCATCCAGCTGACAGAGCTCAGTGTGCTCATGGAGAGGACGTTTTGAAGACTCCAACATTTCATAAAAGGCCTTTGCAGATTCCTCCATCTCATCTTCTGAATCCCGAGCATCATCAAAGTCTTGCACCATGTCTTCGATCCCAGTACCATGCTCGTCCGTGCGACGACGGACCACCTCAGCTCTTGTGCGTTGTATAGACTCACCATGAAATGTCCACACCGTATAATTAGGCTTAAAACCCCTCCTCTGCAGGTGTTTAATCATTACAGCCTCTGTCGTCTTTTTATAGTTGTCGCATCCAGGACAGGGGCAATAGTTTCTTTCCTGGCCATTTGCGAATGCGGCTTTCACAAATTCCTTTGTTTTTAAAAACCATTCTTTCGTCATCTCTTTCCGACTAGGGTGACCGGTATACATCCACGCACGATCACTCATCTTGCGTAGCTACTAAAGACAGAAGAAATATATTTATATATAATTTAGCATTTATATTCATCGGTTAATCAGGTTCGCCATTTTTATTACGTCCAGGCAACCTACACGCTAATAGGTAAAGATAGGTCCTAATCCCACCCGAGTATGTGTAGATTGGGTTCGTTTTCCCATGCTCTGCTCCGGATCCAACGCAAAATTTCAGCAGCACCTCCCCGCTGTTCTCCTGATACACGTCTCCGCAATAAACAGAGAGGATGTGCATCCGGAGAACAACAGGGAGGCACTGACGAAATTCCGCATCGGATCCAGAGCACAGCATACGGGAAAACGAACCCAATCTACACATACTCGGGCTGTCCATGGATAATGTTGGACAATTCGAAAGGATGGCGGTTATAAATATGCAAAGACATGCATATTTATAGATGTCGCCCTTTCGAACGGGAGACGCATACTGGTCACGCATACTGATAAATTAATTGAATTACCTAAATCTAGAAAGTTTCATCCGGAAACCGAGCCACAGTAAATGAAGGGGGGCGGGGAGGAGATGAAAATTGTACTGACCCACGAATGCAGGGGCGGAGCTCGTACAACGCACGGGCAGGTCTTCGCACAGCAGACCTCATAGCGACGAGACAACTATCACATGTAAATCCTTTGATCAACACAAATATTCCAATTATGTCATTTTAGAGGAAAACAAGCTAAGTATATAATATTCATGAGCTAACCAAGGTTCTTGTGCCATTTTGAGCTTATTATGGTATTTTGGAGCTAAATGGGCTAATTATGTCATTGCTGGGTTAATTAAAACAAGGATAATATGAAAGAGGAGAAGAAAGAGGAGGAGGAGGAGGAGGAGAAGAAGAAGAAATCAAGAAGAAGGAGGAGGAGGAGTAGAAGGAGGAGGAGGAGAAGGATAGAAGGTCCTTGGCCTTCTCCTCCTCCTCCTCCTCCTCCTCCTCCTCCTTCTCCTTCTTCTCTTCTTCTTCTTCTTCTTCTTCTTCTTCTTTCTTTTCATTTTGCCTATTTCTTCTCCTCTTCTCCTCTTGTTGGAGCTAAATTACCTAATTATGTCTTTTTTGAGCTAAATGGGCTAATTATCCCATTTTAGAGGAAAACAAGCTAAGTATATAATATTAATGAGCTAACCAAGGTTCTTATGCCATTTTGAGCTTATTATGGTATTTTGGAGCTAAATGGACTAATTATGTCATTGTTGGGGAAATTAAAGCAATTTTAATGATAATATGAAAGAGGAGAAGAAATAGGAGGAGGAGGAGAAGAAGAAGAAATCAAGGAGGAGGAGGAGGAGAAGGACTAGAAGGTCCTTGGCCTTCTCCTCCTCCTCCTCCTCCTCCTTCTCCTTCTTCTCTTCTTCTTCTTCTCCTCTTCTTCTTCTTCTTCTATCTTTTTCATTTTGCCTATTTCTTCTCGTCTTCTCCTCTTGTTGCAGCTAAATTACCTAATTATGTCTTTTTTGAGATAAATGTTCCAATTATGTCATTTTAGAGGAAAACAAGCTAAGTATATAATATTCATGAGCTAACCAAGGTTCTTGTGCCATTTTGAGCTTATTATGGTATTTTGGAGCTAAATGGGCTAATTATGTCATTGTTGGGTTAATTAAAGCAAGGATAATATGAAAGAGGAGAAGAAAGAGGAGGAGGAGGAGAAGAAGAAGAAATCAAGAAGAAGGAGGAGGAGGAGGAGAAGGAGGAGGAGGAGAAGGATAGAAGGTCCTTGGCCTTCTCCTCCTCCTCCTCCTTCTCCTTCTTCTCTTCTTCTTCTTCTTCTTCTTCTTTCTTTTCATTTTTCCTATTTCTTCTCCTCTTCTCCTCTTGTTGGAGCTAAATTACCTAATTATGTCTTTTTTGAGCTAAATGGGCTAATTATCCCATTTTAGAGGAAAACAAGCTAAGTATATAATATTAATGAGCTAACCAAGGTTCTTATGCCATTTTGAGCTTATTATGGTATTTTGGAGCTAAATGGACTAATTAATTCCAAAAATCTAAATACCAAACATGTGATCTTCTTTTTGTCTTCTCCTCCTCCTATTCTTCTTCTTCTTCTTCCTATTCTTCTTCTTCTTCTTCTCCTCCTCCTCCTCCTCTTCTCCTCTTCTCCTCCTCCTCCTCTTCTTCTTCTTCCTATTCTTCTTCTCCTCTTCTCCTCCTCCTTCTCCTCTTCTTCTCCTCCTCCTATTCTTCTTCTTCTTCTTCTCCTCCTCCTCCTCCTCTTCTCCTCTTCTCCTCCTCCTCCTCTTCCTCTTCTTCCTATTATTTCTAGTAAGCTAACTAACTAACTAACCTAACTAACCAAGCTAACTAAACCTATCGCTAAACCTAGATAGCACTAAACAGCAAAAAAAAAACAGAATCTGCCACTAAGTAACTAAAAAATAATCTAGCTACCACTAAATAACAAAAGAAAATCTACCACTAAACTACCTACTAAATCTACTAATTAACTAACTAAATCTACCAACTAACTAAACTACCACTAAAACTACTAATTAACTAACCTACCAACTAAACTATATATGCCACAACAGCTACAATAACAACAAGTACAATAACAAGAACAACTACTACAACAACAATAAAAAATCATGCCGGTAGTTATAATCTAATTCCAAAGAACTAAATACCAAAAAATAAAAAATCAAGGGGGCGGGGGTGGATGGGCTTACCGGCAGTGGGGCTGCGGGGGCGGCGCCGAGGCCTGCGGGGCAGTGGCTGGGCCGGCGGCGCCAGCGGTGCGGCTGCGGGGGCGGCACCAGGGGCGCCGGGGGTGGGGCAGCGGGGGCGCACCAGGGGCACCACGGGGCGCCGGCGGTGGGGCTTGAGGGGCGGCACCAGGGAGCGCCGGGGGGGGGGGGTTGTGGGGCTTCGGGGCGGCACCAGGGGCACCGGGGCGGCGCCGGAGGTGGCCGGGCGACAGTGGTGGCGGCGTTGGGCGTCGGGGGAGGAGAGAGAGGGAGGGGCCGTTTGAGAGAGAGAGAGAGGGCCGCGGTGGGGGCGGGACAGCCGTTACTAGATTCAAGACCTTTGCCGTCAGCTGGCACACGACAAAGGGGTCTATACTCTTTGTCGTCTGCCTCTCGCATCTTTGCCGTCAGCCAGCAGACGGCAAAGAAGGGAGTAGGTTGACCTAAGGTTCCCCCGGCCAGATGAGCTTCTCTGCCGTCTTCTGGCGCCTTCTTTGCCGTCTGCCGCGGACGGCAAAGAGCTGACTGCTGGCAAAGACCTTCTTTGCCATCAGCCAGTTCTTTACCGTCAGTTTTGCTGAAGCTGATGGCAAAGAGTGTCTTTGCCGTCAGCTAGCAGACGACAAAGAATAGGCAGACGGCAAAATCTCTGATTCCAGTAGTGATAGGCGGCATTTTTTTTACTTTAATAATTTTTAGTCCTAATTTATATTTTAATTCTTTACTATTAAATATTTTTTTTCTCTTCTATTTTAGTTTTCTATTGAGTTGATCTTTTTTTGTTTCTTTTTAGCTAATGTTTTACTTGATTCTTTCCAACAAATAAGCAATTTGATAATTTTAGTTAATTATTTTTAATTCATTCATTTTAGTTAATATTTTAGTCGATTTTTTTAGTTGACTCTTTTTTTTGTTTTCTATTAAGTATTTTAACAAAAAAAACTTTATGAAATTTCTGACTTCATTAGATATTTTTCGTGAATTTACTTATTTTTTTGAGCTAGTTGACCCTGAAATTGAAAAGCACTACAAATGAACTCTGAAAATGTTAAAAGTTGGCATGGTATCATCATTTTCACCCACATAGCATGTGCTAGAAAGTTGAGAGTATTACGGCAAAAACTGGATGCAGTTCGTGTACAAAACGGACAATCTCTCTCGAAGTATCACGGTTTCGAACGAGAACTCATCCGTTACAAAGGGATTTCATTTTTTTGAACTTATTTGAACTCCATACTTTTTGTGTGTTCAAAATGCACCATTCAAAGGCACATCAGAAATTTTCAACAATTTCTAACTTCATTTGGTATTTTTCGTCTATTTACTTATTTCTATTAACTATTTTGTTATTTTTAATTAAAAACTATGTTTATTAAAATTCTTTTTGCATATTTGAGAATTTGACAAAACTATGAAAATGAAAAGTGTTTGAAATTGAATAAATAATTCAAAACTATTTTCTATTTTCAAAATTAATTATTTTGACTATCCAAACTATTAACTATTTTGTTATTTTCAATTAAAAACTATGTTTATTAAAATTCTTTTTGCATATTTGAGAATTTGACAAAACTATGAAAATGAAAAGTGTTTGAAATTGAATAAATAATTCAAAACTATTTTCTATTTTCAAAATTAATTATTTTGACTATCCAAACTATTAACTATTTTGTTATTTTCAATTAAAAACTATGTTTATTAAAATTCTTTTTGCATATTTGAGAATTTGACAAAACTATGAAAATGAAAAGTGTTTGAAATTGAATAAATAATTCAAAACTATTTTCTATTTTCAAAATTAATTATTTTGACTATCCAAACTATTAACTATTTTGTTATTTTCAATTAAAAACTATGTTTATTAAAATTCTTTTTGCATATTTGAGAATTTGACAAAACTATGATAATGAAAAGTGTTTGAAATTGAATAAATAATTCAAAACTAAAAGGTTAGTACATTCCATACATGCATTACATAAAAGGTTTAATACATTATTACATTATTGCACCAATATTCCTATCTATTATTTCTGCTTTCTTCTGGGTCGTAGCCATGGAGAATCTTCATCATTCAGTAGGATGCTTGGGTCAGTTTTCACTTTGAAGGGCGGAATTTCATGAAACTTATTATAATCTACTGACATGTCTGCCTTGTCATCTACTCCCACGATGTTTCTTTTCCCTGAAAGAACTATGTGGCGTTTTGGCTCATTGGACGATATCTTCTTTTGCCGATTTCTTTTTCTCGTTTTTGTAGACATGTCCTTCACAAAGAAAACCTGAGCGACATCATTGGCAAGGACAAATGGTTCGTCCATGTACGCAAGATTGTTGAGATCCACTGTTGTCATGCCGTACTTTTGGTCTACAACTACCCTGCCTCCTGTCAGCTTCACCCATTTGCGCCGAAACAAAGGGATCTTCAAAGTAGGTCCATAGTCAAGTTCCCATATCTCCTCTATGTACCCGTAATATGTTTCCAAACAGTGCTCATTCTCGTCTATAGCATCAAAGCGGACACCACTATTTTGGTTGGTGCTCTTTTTATCTTGGGCAACCGTGTAAAATGTATTCCCATTTATCTCATACCCTTGGAAAGTACATATAGTCGAAGATGGTGGCCTAGCCAAATAGTAAAGCTGATCTCCAACGGTGTCGTCATTCATGAGATGTGTCTGCAACCAACTGCCGAAAGTTTTCTCGTGTTCCCCTTTAATCCAAGAGTTAGCCTTCCCCGGGTTTTCGAAGCGTAGAATATTCTTGTGTCTCACGATATACGGAGCCACCACGGTGGAATTATGTAGAACTGTGTAGTGTGCTTGAGAGAAAGAATGCCCGTCCATACATACTTTTGCTTTCCTTCCTAGTGTGCCTTTTCCTGTCAGCCTACCCTCATACCGAGATTCAGGAACACCAATCGGCTTAAGGTCAGGAAGAAAGTCCACACAAAACTCAATGACCTCCTCTGTTCCATAGCCCTTGGAGATGCTTCCTTCTGGCCTAGCACGGTTACGAACATATTTATTTAAGACTCCCATGAACCTCTCAAAGGGGAACATATTGTGTAGAAACACAGGACCGAGAATTCTAATCTCTTCGACTAGGTGAACTAGGAGGTGTGTCATTATATTGAAGAAGGATGGTGGGAACAACAACTCAAAGCTGACCAGACATTGGACCACATCAATCTGTAACCCTGATAGACTTTCTCAATCGATTACCTTCTCAGAAATTGCATTGAGGAATGCACATACCTTCACAATTGCCAGGCGAACATTTTCCGATAGAATTCCCCTCAATGCAACCGGGAGCAATTGCGTCATAAGCACGTGGCAGTCATGAGACTTTAGGTTTTGGAATTTTTTGTCTTTCATATTTACGATTCCCTTTATATTCGACGAGAAGCCAGTCGGGACCTTGATACTGAAAAGGACTTCAAAGAAGATTTCCTTCTCTTCCTTAGTAAGAGCGTCGCTGGCACGCCCTTGAAACTACCCTGGATGCATGTCATCTCTTCCTTTATGACGTTCCTGGTCCTCCCGTGCTTCCGGTGTATCTTTTGACTTCCCATAAAAGCCCAGGAAGCCTAGAATATTCACGCAGAGATTCTTCGTCAGGTGCATCATGTCGATTGCCGAGCGGACCTCATGGACTTCCCAGTAGGGTAGCTCCCAAAATATAGATTTCTTCTTCCATATGGGTACGCGCTTATCAGGGTCGTTAGGAACAGGTTGGCTGCCAGGACCTTTTCCAAAGATTACTTTTAAATCTTTGACCATATCAAATACTTCAGCACCAGTACGGATGACAGGCTTCCCCCGGGGTTCTGCCTTGCGATTGAAATGCTTGCCTTTTTTCTTTAAGGGATGCTTGGGCGAAAAATAACGACGATTGTACGGGTACACATTCTTCCTACATTTGTCCAGATATATACTTTCTGTCTGATCCAAACAATGCGTGCATGCATTGTATCCCTTGTTTGACTGTCCTAAAATGTTACTAAGAGCAAGCCAATCATTGATGGTTACGAAAAGCAACGCTCGAAGGTCAAATTCCTCTTGTTTGTGCTCGTCCCACACACGTACACCTGGTTCAGCCCACAGCTTTAAAAGTTCATCAACTAATGGCCTTAGGTACACATCAATATCGTTGTCGGGTTGCTTTGGACCTTGGATAAGCACTGGCATCATAATGAACTTACGCTTCATGCACAACCAAGGAGGAAGGTTGTAGATACATAGAGTAACGGGCCAGGTGCTGTGACTGCAACTCTGCTCCCCAAAAGGATTCATGCCATATGTACTCAGACCAAACCATAAGTTCCTTGCTTCACCTGCAAATCTCGGAAACTCTCTCTCGATTTTTCTCCACTGCCGACCATCAGTGGGGTGCCTCAACTTATCGTCTTTCATACGATCTTCCATGTGCCATCGCAACAACTTCGCATGATCTTTATTTCTGAACAGACGTTTCAACCGTGGTATTATAGGAGCATACCACATCACCTTGGCAGGAACCCTCTTCCTGGGTGGCTCGCCCTCAATATCACCAGGGTCATCTTTTCTGATCTTATACCGCAATGCAGTGCATACCGGGCATTTATCCATATTCTCGTACTTCTCACCGCGGTAGAGGATGCAGTCATTAGGGCATGCATGTATCTTCTGCACGTCTAATCCTAGAGGGCAGACAAGCTTCTTTGCTTCGTACGTGCTGGCGGGCAATTCGTTCTTTCTTGGAAGCATCTTCTTCATCAGTACCAGCAACTTTTCGAATGACGAGTCAGTCACACCGATCTCTGCCTTCCACTTCAGCAATTCCAGTGTGCTACCCAGCTTCTTCTGGCCATCTTCACAAGTTGGGTACAACAATTTGTTGTGGTCCTGTAACATCTGCTCGAACTGCAACCTCTCCTTTTCTGTGTCGCAACCTCGCCATGCATCAGAAATGACCCAGCCAAGATCATCAGCGGGCTCATCTGGTTCCCGTTCTTCATCCTGATCTTCTTCTTCATTGTCTTCCATTGCGGTATCAGCATACTCAGGGAACATAGATCGGTAGTTGTCATCATCGTTCTCTTCTTCTTCATCGTCGTCTTCCATCATAACCCCTCTTTCTCCATGCTTGGTCCAAACATTATAGCCCGACATAAAACCGGACCGAAGCAGGTGGCTCTGAATGACTCTTGAGGAAGTGTAATCCTTCTCATTCTAACATTCAACACATGGACAAAACATATAGCCACCACCATGCTTGTTCGCATCGGCTGCATCTCGAAAAGAATGCATGCCTTCTTTGTAAGCGGCTATGCGTCGATCACCGTACGTCCATGGATGGCTCATCTGCGTTATACGACAGTATATCAAATACAATCACGATCCTAAAAATTAGTACCACACGGTCTAAACGAGGAAATATAGTTGCTAACCTTTTAGAATAAGTAGAAATAAAGAGGAAGAGGTTTAAGCGTGGCTCGGGCATCTCATATCGTAGTTGTGTTTGGTGAACTGAAGCGACATCGCTCTAACACACATTTCAACAAACACCTCTAGTGCATCCAAGAAAAATGGAGAGCTAGCACACACCCACACTCTTCCATCCAAGAAAAATGCAAGGAAGAGGGGAGAGGGGGGCTGTGGCCAATATATATAGGCAGAGGACTTTAGTCCCGGTTTGAGACACAAACCGGGACTAAAGGTAGCGCACATGCGGGCTGCACACCGCGTAGCCCTTTAGTCCCGGTTTGAGACACAAACCGGGACTAAAGGCTCTTTACGGGCCGGGACCATAGCCTCGTGGGCGGCATTGCGATTTGGGGCGACGTGGCCGGGCCTTTAGTCCAGGCCCAGATGGAGGCCGGGACCAAAGGGTCCAGGCCAAAGGCCCGTTTCCCACTAGTGACGCATCATCTTCTTCGTTTTTTTTGCTACGATCATGTAGATATTTTTTTGTTATAATTATTTTTTTTGTTGCAACCGTTGCGAAAAATGCTGCATAGCGTCGAAATTTGTTGCATGGAGATAAAAATGTTGCATGGAAAGATCTGACGGTCCCCCTGCAGATCGGGTGGTCAGCCTGCGACCGGCGTTAGCGCTCGCGCAGGCGCGCCGGCGCCTAGTACTCCCCTAGAATCTATTATGGGATAGATCAAGATAGTGGAGGTTAGGAATCTGGCAGATATCGAGAGGCAAGGTGCATGTGAAAAGGTATCTGCGATGTTAAACTTTGTAAGTTTTTGATACTTTCCTAACCCTGCAGGTATGGTCCCAGCTATTTTGTTTCTACCTATTGTAATCCAGTCGAGCCTTCTAGATAGATTAGCAAGGGTAACTGGCATAACACCTTCAAGGTTGTTTTGTTCAAGGTCTAGTATTTCCAGGTTGCTACAGTTGCTCAATGATGTGAGGAAATCCCAATCCCTAGGCACGCTCCTCGTCGTCGCCGGCCTCCACAGCTCCATCCCCTCTGGTTCATATTACTTCTAGACATGTTTTAGTGTTAGATACATCTGTTTTTTGTTCATACAAGTTTTTGTTCATAGAAATTTTTGTATTGATGTTAGATGTTTGCATTATAATGATGTAGAGGCTGGATGTGTTTTCATTGTGTGTGTATTTTTGATGCTTTATTTTGAATCACTAAAATCCATCATTTGGTGAAAAAATGTTACGAAGAATAGCATCGCAAATAGAATAGATCGACATTTGGACTGAAGTGTACTTTCATCTCACACGATAACTGGTTCGAAGCAAAACTGGTTGAATCTTATCTTGATGCAAATTAACCACTCTTTGAAGCGGTTGATGTTGGAACTTTTTGAACGTATGGTAGGTCGATCATGATCATGATGGTGTCATCTGAGCATTCTTAAAAGCACCGTACCTGATCTACTCGTATACTAGGTGATTACTGGAATCATCGCACGTTATACCATGTGCATCCAACACCTAGATCAGTGCCCCTCAAAAAAACACCTAGATCAGTGTGTTGGTATAAGATATTATCGTTGGACGTCACCGCACGCACTGGAAAACAAATGTTCATATATATGTTCATATATATATATATATATATATATCTTTATATATATATATATATTCAAAATGAGTTAATTAAAAGACTCACTAAGTAAAAATTTACCCCCCCCCCCCTGCCCCGATAGATAACTTTGACATGAGGGGGATGTCGGACATGCATGAGAGAGAGGCGGTCCGCTCGCCCGACCAACTATCAAGGCCACCCAAACCCTAGAAGAATTCTTATTCCTCACCCCAGCCTATCTCTCACGGTTACAATTGAAACGTAAGAAACAAAAGCATCTGGGATAAAATTACAGCCTGAAAAAGAAACCTCTCTATTCGTGAAGCAAAAAGGGAGTGTCGTAATATTACCTCGGGCATGTAACATACGATGGACAAAGGGAACAGTATACATGATTGATCGAATCCTTGACATCGTGTTTCGATCGATAAAGAACTTCATAGATTATGTAGGAACCAATATGGGCATCCAGGTCCCGCTATTGGTTATTGGCTAGAGAGTGTCTCGGTCATGTCTGAATAGTTCACGAACCCGCAGGGTCTGCATACTTAAGGTTCAGTGACGATTTAGTATTAATGAGTTATGTGTGGTGATAACCGAAAGTTGTTCGGAGTCCCGTATGAGATGCCGCACATCACGAGGACCTCCGAAATGGTACGGAGGTAAAGATTTATATATGGGAAGTCATATTTTGCCTAGCGGAAAAGTTTTGGTTTTTCCGGTATTGTATCGGGAAGGTTCTAGAAGGTTCCGGAAACTTTCGGAGGAATCCGAAAGTTCACCAAGGGTTCTACCACGTCCCAAGGGTTTGCATGGGCTGAGGGGAGACATCGTGGCCTTATTAGGCAAGCGCACAAGTACCTCAAGGCCCATGCAGTTGTGAAAGGTGAAAAGTCCACCTTTGTATGGAAGGGAAGGAGGGGGCTAGGATTCCACCTCCTCGCCCATTGGCTGTGACCTAGGGCTTGGAGGGGATGTTCCCCACGCCAATACACCTATATATAGAGGGGAGGGGCGCCCCAAGAGAACACACGAATCCCTTGCCTCCCCTGTCTCTCCCTAGATCGTTTTCTCCTCCGTTCACGGTATTGGTAGTGCTAGGCGTAGCCATGCTGGGACAGCTACACCACCACCACCGTCACGCCGTCGTGCTGCCGGTGAACTCATATACATATCTGTCCTCGCTTGTTGGATCAAGGAAGCGGAGAATGGCATCGAGTTGTACGTGTGCTAAACGCGGAGGTGTCGTCCGTTTGGCACTAAATCGGGATGGATCGTGATGGGATCACGGGACGGATTCGATTTGGATCGCGAAGACGTTCGACTACATCAACCGCGTTATATAGGCTTCCGCTTAGCGATCTACAAGGGTATGTAGATGCACTCACCCTCTCGTAGATGTTAGTCTCCATAGATTGATCTTGGTGAGCGTAGGAAATGTTTTGTTTCCCAAGCGACATTCCCCAACAGTCGCATCTTGAGCTAGGTCTATGCATAGATGACATCACGAGTAGAACACAAAGGAGTTTATGGGCGTTGATATTCAAATTGCTTCCCTCCTTAGTCTTTTATCGATTCAGCGGTATTATGGGATGAAGCGACCCGGACCAACTTTGCTCGTCCACGTACGAGAGACCGGTTCCATCGACTGACATGCAACTTGTTGCATAAAGGTGGCTCGCGGGTGTATGTCTCTCCCACCTTAGTTGAATCGGATTCCACAAAGGCGGTCCTTGTAGAAGGTTAAATAGCAGCTTGCATATCACCGTTGTTGTTTTGCGTAGGTAAGAAGCGTTCTTACTAGTTACCCATAGCAGCCACGTAAAACATGCAAAAATAAATTAGAGGATGTTTAACTTGTTTTTGCAGGGTATGTTGTGATATGATATGGCCAAAGGCATGATGATATATATTTGATGTATGAGATGATCATGTTGTAATAGTTAATATCGACTTGCATGTCGATGCTACGGCAACCGACAGGAGCCATAGCATTGTCTTTAATTATTGTATGACATGCGTGTCAATCATTAAGCATTATGTAATGCTTTACTTTATTGCTAAACGGTAGAAATGGTAGTACAATCATGGTTGCTGGGACAACCTTGATGGCAACACGATGATGGAGATCATGGTGTTGTGTCGGTGACGATGGAGATCATGCCGGTGCTTCAAAGATGGAGATCAAAAAGCACAAGTTCATGGCCATATCATGTCACTTATGATTTGCATGTGATGTTAATCCTTTTTTGCACCTTGTTTTGCTTAGGACGACGGTAGAATTATAAGGTGATCCCTCACAAAATTTCAAATAAAATTGTGTTCTCCCCGAGTCTGCACCGTTGCGAAAGTTCGTCGTTTCGAGACACCACGTGATGATCAGGTGTGATGATTTAGTATTAATGAGTTATATGTGGTGATAGCCAAAAGTTGTTCGGAGTCCCGGATTAGATCCCGAACGTCACGAGGACCTCTGAAATGGTCCGAGCTAAAGATTTATATATGGGAATTCATATTTTGGCTACGAGAAAAGTTTCAGGTTTTTCGGGTATTGTACCGAGAAGCTTCTAGAAGGTTCCGAAAACTTCCGAAGGAGTCTCGAAGTCCACAAAGGGTTCTACCACGTCCAAAGGGTTTGCATGGGCTGAGGGGAGACATCGTGGCCTTATTGGGTCAAGCGCACAAGTCCCTCAAGGCCCATGTAGTTGGGAAAGGTGAAAGTCCCCCTTTGTATGGAAGGGAAGGAGGGGGCTAGGGTTGCACCTCCTCCCCCTTGGATGTGCCCTAGGGCTTGAAACAGCCCCTCCACCCATATATAAAGGGGAGGGGGCGCCCCAAGAGCACACACGAAGCCCTTGGCACCCCTCTCTCTCCCTAGATTGTTTTCTCCTCCGTTCGCTGTTTCGGTATCGCTAGGGGTAGCCCTGCCGGGACAGCTACGCCACCACCACCATCATGCTTTCGTGCTGCCGGAGAACTCATCTACATCTCCGTCCTCTCTTGCTAGATCAAGGAGGCGGAGAACGTCATCGAGCTGTACGTGTGTTGAACGCGAAAGTGCCGTCCGTTCGGCACTAGATCGGGATGGATCATGATGGGATCGCAGGACGGATTGCGATTTGGCTCGCGAAGACGTTCGACTACATCAACCGCATTATATACGCTTCCGCTTAGCGATCTACAAGGGTATGTAGATGCACTCCCCCTCTCGTAGATGTTAGTCTCCATAGATTGACCTTGGTGAGCGTAGGAAATTTTTTGTCTGCTATGTGACGTTCCCCAACAGATTGAACATGTAGTTCTGCGTGACGGTCAAGCTCGTCAATGTTGGAACAAAGGCGACCTTTTTATTTTTTAAGAATACCAGCTGTGTGTCTTGCCCAACCTAGAAGATAGTTGCGGAGATTACGCATTTTATTATTCCATCTTCGAATAGGCGAATCACCACCCACTGGCTTAGACCACTCGAATTTGAAGGGGTGTTGTGTAGTTGGTTTCAATGTGCCAGTAGATAAAATGATGGGGGCATGGTCAGATAATGCTTCAAAACGTTCGATAGCGTGTATTGTTACCAGCGGGGATTTATCTTCCCAATCGGTGCTCATTAGTACCCGATCCAACTTTTCGTATGTTGGCTAGGGAAAGCTATTCACCCAAGTGAATTTCCTTCCCATCATGTGAACCTCTCTTACATCGAAGCTATCGATGACACCATTGAATAAAAAAGGCCAATGGTTATCAAACCTTCCTTTACTTTTCTCATGTGGGAACTTTAGCATATTAAAATCCCCACCTATTAAAATAGGATGTGGATTATTATTAGCCAAGTTAAGAAATTCACGGAGGAAAGCAGCCTTATGAGCTTCTTGAGCAGCACCATACACAGCAACCGAACTCCAAACAAAGTTATCAACTCTATTACGGATGTTGAAT
This sequence comes from Hordeum vulgare subsp. vulgare, assembly GCF_904849725.1. Taxonomy (NCBI): domain Eukaryota; kingdom Viridiplantae; phylum Streptophyta; class Magnoliopsida; order Poales; family Poaceae; genus Hordeum; species Hordeum vulgare. Next base: position 4,046,495 of record NC_058524.1, read on the forward strand.
TTAATATGAAAGTCACCATCCGAAAAAGTTAATACCTCCATCGAATCTGATTTAACGTCAAGTAAGATGCCACAGGACGTACCTGTTGGGAAACGTAGCATAAATTCAAAATTTTCCTACGCATGTTCAGATCTTCCTATGGAGAGACCAGCAACGAGAGAGGGGTAAGAGCATCTTCGTACCTTTGAAGATCGCTAAGCGGAAGCGTTGCTAGAACGCGGTTGATGGAGTCGTACTCGCAGCGATTCCGATCTAGTGCCGAACAACGGCACCTCCGCGTTCAACACACGTGCAGCCCGGTGACGTCTCCCGCACCTTGATCCAGCAAGGAGGAGGGAGAGGTTGAGGAAGAAGACCAGCAACACGACGGCGTGGTGTTGGTGGAGAGACGAGGTCTCCCGGCAGGGCTTTGCCAAGCGCCGGCAGAGAGGAGGAGGAAGAAGTGCAGAGCTGCGCCGAGGGAGAGGGAAAACTGTGTCCTCCAAAGGCCAAAAGTGCCCACTATATATAGGGGAAGGGGAGAGGGGGTGCCACCCCTAGGGTTCCCACCCTAGGGGGTGCGGCAGCCCTCCCAGATGGGGTTTGTGGCGGCCAGATGGGGAGGAGGGGGTGGCGCACCCCTCTGGTGGGCCTAAGGCCCACCTAAGTAAGGGTTCCCCCCCTCTTTTTCTTTCCCCTGCGCCATGGGCTGAGTGGGAGGCGCACCAGCCCAACTAGGGGCTGGTTCCCACCCCCACTTAGCCCATCTTACCTCTTGGGGTCGCAGCCCCCTTTCGGTGGTCCCCCGGGACCACCTCCGGTGGTCCCGGTACGTTACCGGTGATGCCCGAAACACTTCCGGTGTCCGAAACCATCCGTCCTATATATCAATCTTTACCTCCGGACCATTCCGGAGCTCCTCGTGACGTCCGGGATCTCATCCGGGACTCCGAACAACTTTCGGTAATCTCGTATAACAATTCCCTATAACCCTAGCGTCATCGAACCTTAAGTGTGTAGACCCTACGGGTTCGGGAGACAGGCAGACATGACCGAGACACCTCTCTGGCCAATAACCATCAGCGGGGTCTGGATACCCATGGTGTCTCCCACTAGCTCCACGATGATCTCATCGGATGAACCACGATGTCAAGGATTCAATCAATCCCGTATACGATTCCCTTTGTCTGTCGGTATAGAACTTGCCCGAGATTCGATCATCGGTATACCTATACCTTGTTCAATCTCGTCGCCGGTAAGTCTCTTTACTCGTTCCGTAGCACGTCATCGTGTGACTAACTCCTTAGTCACATTGAGCTCATGATGATGTTCTACCGAGTGGGCCCAGAGATACCTCTCCGTCACACGGAGTGACAAATCCCGATCTCGATTCGTGCCAACCCAACAGACACTTTCGGAGGTACCCGTAGTGCACCTTTATAGTCACCCAGTTACGTTGTGACGTTTGATACACCCAAAGCACTCCTACGGTATCCGGGAGTTGCACAATCTCACGGTCGAAGGAAAAGATACTTGACATTAGAAAAGCATTAGCATACGAACAATACGATCTAGTGCTAGGCTTAGGATTGGGTCTTGTCCACCACATCATTCTCCCAATGATGTGATCCCGTTATCAATGACATCCAATGTCCATGATCAGGAAACCATGATCATCTATTGACTAACGAGCTAGCTAACTAGAGGCTTGCTAGGGACACATTATGATCTATTCATTCACACATGTATTAGTGTTTCCTGTTAATACAATTATAGCATGAACGATAGACGATTATCATGAACAAGGAAATATGATAATAACCATTTTATTATTGCCTCTAGGGCATATTTCCAACAGTCTCCCACTTGCACTAGAGACAATAATCTAGTTACATTGTGATGTATCGAACACCCATAGCATTATGGTGCTGATCATGTTTTGCTCGTGGAAGAGGTTTAGTCAACGGGTCTGCAATATTCAGATCCGTGTGTACTTTACAAATATCTATCACTCCAGTTTGGACATGGTCCTGGATGGAGTTGTAGCGGCGCTTGATGTGCTTCGTCTTCCGGTGAAACCTGGGCTCTTTGGCTATGGCAATGGCTCCAGTGTTATCACAGAAGAGTGTCATAGGACCCGACGCACTTGGAACCACTCCAATGTCGGTGATGAGCTCCTTCATCCAAATTCCTTCATGAGCCGCTTCTGAAGCAGCTATGTACTCCGCTTCACATGTAGATGCTGCCACGACTTCTTGCTTGCTGCTGCACCAGCTCACTGCCCCACCATTCAACACATATACGTATCCGGTTTGTGACTTAGAGTCATCCGGATCTGTGTCGAAGCTAGCATCGACGTAACCCTTTACGACGAGCTCTTCGTCACCTCCATAAACGAGAAACATTTCCTTAGTCCTTTTCAGGTACTTAAGGATATTCTTGACCGCTGTCCAGTGTTCCGCACCGGGATTACTTTGGTACCTCCCTACCAAGCTTATCGCAAGGTTTATATCAGGTCTGGTACACAGCATGGCATACATTAGAGAGCCCACGGCTGAAGCGTAGGGGACAGAACTCATCTTCTCTCTATCTGCTGCCGTGGTCGGCGACTGAGTCTTACTCAATCTCATACCTTGCAAAACTGGCAAGAACCCTTTCTTTGAGTTTTCCATATTGAATTTCTTCAACATCTTGTCAAGGTATGTACTTTGCGAAAGACCTATGAGGCGTCTCGATCTATCTCTATAGATCTTGATGCCTAATATGTATGCAGCTTCTCCAAGGTCCTTCATTGAAAAACTCTTGTTCAAATAGGCCTTTATGCTCTCCAACATCTCTATATCATTCCCCATCAATAATATGTCATCCACATATAGTACGAGGAAAGCTACAGAGCTCCCACTCACTTTCTTGTACAGACAGGCTTCTCCGTAAACCTGTATGAACCCAAACGCTTTAATCACCTCATTAAAGCGAATGTTCCAACTCCGAGATGCTTGCACCAGCCCATAGATGGAGCGCTGGAGCTTGCATACTTTGTTAGCACCTTTAGGATCGACAAAGCCTTCTGGTTGCATCATATACAACTCTTCCTTAAGATTCCCGTTAAGGAATGCTGTTTTGACGTCCATTTGCCAAATTTCATAATCATAAAAGGCGGCAATTGCTAACATGATTCGGACTGATTTCAGCTTCGCTACGGGAGAGAAAGTCTCTTCGTAGTCAACTCCTTGAATTTGTCGAAAACCCTTTGCGACAAGTCGAGCTTTGTAAACGGTTACATTACCGTTTGCATCAGTCTTCTTCTTGAAGATCCATTTATTTTCTATGGCTCGCCGATCATCGGGCAAGTCCACCAAAGTCCATACTTTGTTCTCATACATGGATCCTATCTCGGATTTCATGGCCTCAAGCCATTTGTTGGAATCCGGGCCCGCCATCGCTTCTTCATAGTTCGAAGGTTCATCGTTGTCTAACAACATGATTTCCATCACAGGGTTGCCGTACCACTCTGGTGCGGAGCGTACCCTTGTGGACCTTCGTGGTTCAGTAGTAACTTGATCCGAAGCTTCATGATCATCATCATTAACTTCCTCTTCAGTTGGTGTAGGCATCACAGGAACAACTTCTTGCGTTGCGCTACTTTCCTGTTCGATAGGGGGTGTAATTACCTCATCAAGTTCTACCTTCCTCCCACTTACTTCTTTCGAGAGAAACTCTTTCTCTAGAAAGGATCCGTTCTTGGCAACAAAGGTTTTACCTTCAGATCTAAGATAGAAGGTATACCCAATAGTTTCCTTAGGGTATCCTATGAATACGCATTTCTCCGCTTTGGGTTCGAGCTTTTCTGGTTGAAGTTTCTTCACATAAGCATCGCAGCCCCAAACTTTAAGAAACGACAACTTAGGTTTCTTGCCAAACCACAGTTCATACGGTGTCGTCTCAACGGATTTAGACGATGCCCTATTTAAAGTGAATGCTGCAGTTTCTAATGCGTATCCCCAAAATGATAGCGGCAAGTCGGTGAGAGACATCATAGATCGTACCATATCTAATAAGGTGCGATTACGACGTTCAGACACTCCGTTGCGCTGCGGTGTGCCAGGCGGCGTTAGTTGTGAAACGATTCCACACTTTCTTAGGTGTGTGCCAAACTCGTGACTCAAATATTCTCCTCCACGATCAGATCGTAGACATTTTATTTTTCTGTCACGTTGATTCTCAACCTCACTCTGAAATTCCTTGAACTTTTCAAACGTCTCAGATTTGTGCTTCATCAAGTAGATATACCCATACCTACTCAAATCATCGGTGAGAGTGAGAACATAACGATAACTGTTGGAATTATGCCCTAGAGGCAATAATAAATGTATAGTTATTATTATAATTCCTGTATCAAGATAATAGTTTATTATCCATGCTATAATTGTATTGAATGAAGACTCATTTACATGTGTGGATACATAGACAAAACACCGTCCCTAGCATGCCTCTAGTTGGCTAGCCAGTTGATCGATGATGGTCAGTGTCTTCTGATTATGAACAAGGTGTTGTTGCTTGATAACTGGATCACGTCATTGGGAGAATCACGTGATGGACTAGACCCAAACTAATAGACGTAGCATGTTGATCGTGTCATTTTGTTGCTACTGTTTTCTGCGTGTCAAGTATTTATTCCTATGACCATGAGATCATATAACTCACTGACACCGGAGGAATGCTTTGTGTGTATCAAACGTCGCAACGTAACTGGGTGACTATAAAGATGCTCTACAGGTATCTCCGAAGGTGTTAGTTGAGTTAGTATGGATCAAGACTGGGATTTTTCACTCCGTGTGACGGAGAGGTATCTCGGGGCCCACTCGGTAATGCAACATCACACGCAAGCCTTGCAAGCAATGTAACTTAGTGTAAGTTGCGGGATCTTGTATTACGGAACGAGTAAAGAGACTTGCTGGTAAACGAGATTGAAATAGGTATGCGGATAGTGACGATCGAATCTCGAGCAAGTAACATACCGAAGGACAAAGGGAATGACATACGGGATTATACGAATCCTTGGCACTGAGGTTCAAACGATAAGATCTTCGTAGAATATGTAGGATCCAATATGGGCATCCAGGTCCCGCTATTGGATATTGACCGAGGAGTCTCTCGGGTCATGTCTACATAGTTCTCGAACCCGCAGGGTCTGCACACTTAAGGTTCGACGTTGTTTTATGCGTATTTGAGTTATATGGTTGGTTACCGAATGTTGTTCGGAGTCCCGGATGAGATCACGGACGTCACGAGGGTTTCCGGAATGGTCCGGAAACGAAAATTGATATATAGGATGACCTCATTTGATTATCGGAAGGTTTTCGGAGTTACCGGGAATGTACCGGGAATGACGAATGGGTTCCGGGAGTTCACCGGAGGGGGGCAACCCACTCCGGGGAAGCCCATAGGTATTTGGGGGGGTCACACCAGCCCTTTGTGGGCTGGTGGGACAGCCCACCAATCCCCTATGCGCCAAGATAGAAAAATCAAAGGGAAGAAGAAAAAAAAAAGGGAAGAAGTGGGAAGGGGGAAGGACTCCCTCCCACCAAACCAAGTAGGACTCGGTTTGGGGGGGGGAGAGTCCTCCCCCCTGGCTCGGCCGACCCCTTGGGGATCCCTTGGACCCCAAGGCAAGGTCCCCCTCCCTCCTCCTATATATATGGGGCTTTTAGGGCAGATTTGAGACGACTTTCTCACGGCTGCCCGACCACATACCTCCATAGTTTTTCCTCTAGATCGCGTTTCTGCGGAGCTCGGGCGGAGCCCTGCTGAGACAAGATCATCACCAACCTCCGGAGCGCCGTCACGCTGCCGGAGAACTCTTCTACCTCTCCGTCTCTCTTGCTGGATCAAGAAGGCCGAGATCATCGTCGAGCTGTACGTGTGCTGAACGCGGAGGTGCCGTCCGTTCGGTACTAGATCGTGGGACTGATCGCGGGATTGTTCGCGGGGCGGATCGAAGGACGTGAGGACGTTCCACTACATCAACCGCGATCTCTAATCGCTTCTGCTGTACGATCTACAAGGGTACGTAGATCACTCATCCCCTCTCGTAGATGGACATCACCATGATAGGTCTTCGTGCGCGTAGGAAAATTTTTGTTTCCCATGCGACGTTCCCCAACAGTGGCATCATGAGCTAGGTTCATGCGTAGATGTCTTCTCGAGTAGAACACAAAAGGTTTTGTGGGCGGTGATGTGCGTTTTGCTGCCCTCCTTAGTCTTTTCTTGATTCCGCGGTATTGTTGGATTGAAGCGGCTTGGACCGACATTACTCGTACGCTTACGAGAGACTGGTTTCATCGTTACGAGTAACCCCCTTTGCTCAAAGATGACTGGCAAGTGACGGTTTCTCCAACTTTAGTTGAATCGGATTTGACCGAGGAGGTCCTTGGATGAGGTTAAATAGCAACTCATATATCTCCGTCGTGGTGTTTGCGTAAGTAAGATGCGATCCTACTAGATACCCTTGGTCACCACGTAAAACATGCAACAACAAAATTAGAGGACGTCTAACTTGTTTTTGCAGGGTATGATTGTGATGTGATATGGCCAATGATGTGATGTGATATATTGGATGTATGAGATGATCATGTTGTAATAGAAATATCGACTTGCACGTCGATGGTACGGCAACCGGCAGGAGCCATAGGGTTGTCTTTATACTAACATATGTGCTTGCAGATGCGTTTACTATTTTGCTAGGATGTAGCTTTAGTAGTGATAGCATAAGTAGCACGACAACCCCGATGGCGACACGTTGATGGAGATCATGATGATGGAGATCATGGTGTGGCGCCGGTGACAAGAAGATCGTGCCGGTGCTTTGGTGATGGAGATCAAGAAGCACGTGATAATGGCCATATCATGTCACTTATGAATTGCATGTGATGTTAATCCTTTTATGCACCTTATTTTTCTTAGAACGACGGTAGCATTATGAGGTGATCTCTCACTAAAATTTCAAGACGAAATTGTGTTCTCCCCGACTGTGCACCGTTGCTACAGTTCGTCGTTTCGAGACACCACGTGATGATCGGGTGTGATAGACTCAACGTTCACATACAACGGGTGCAAAACAGTTGCGCACGCGGAACACTCGGGTTAAGCTTGACGAGCCTAGCATGTGCAGACATGGCCTCGGAACACATGAGACCGAAAGGTCGATCATGAATCATATAGTTGATATGATTAGCATAGGGATGCTTACCACTGAAACTACTCTCGACTCACGTGATGATCGGACTTGGGATAGTGTAAGTGGATCATGAACCACTCAAATGACTAGAGAGATGTACCTTTTGAGTGGGAGTTTAGCATATAATTTGATTAAGTTGAACTCTAATTATCTTGAACATAGTCTAAGTGCACTTTGAATATATTTGTGTTGTAGATCATGGCTCACGCAAGTGTCATCCTCAATTTTAATACGTTCCTAGAGAAATCTAAGTTGAAAGATGATGGAAGCAACTTTGTAGACTGGGCTCGTAATCTTAAGCTAATCTTACAAGCTGGAAAGAAGGATTATGTCCTTAATGCTGCGCTAGGAGATGAACCACCCGCTACGGCTGATCAGGATGTTAAGAACGCTTGGTTAGCGCGTAAGGAGGACTACTCAATAGTTCAATGTGCAGTCCTGTATGGCTTAGAACCGGGACTTCAACGTCGCTTTGAGCGTCATGGAGCATTTGAGATGTTCCAGGAGTTGAAGTTTATCTTTCAGAAGAACGCCCGGATCGAGAGGTATGAGACCTCCGATAAATTCTATGCTTGCAAGATGGAGGAAAACTCGTCTGTCAGTGAACATCTGCTCAAAATGTCTGGGTACTCAAACCGTCTAGCTGAACTGGGGATTGAACTCCCGCAAGAAGCTATCACTGACAGAATCCTTCAATCGCTGCCGCCAAGCTATAAAGGCTTTGTGTTGAACTACAACATGCAAGGGATGAACAAGTCTCCCGGCGAGTTGTTTGCGATGCTGAAAGTCGCAGAGTCTGAACTCCGTAAAGAGCATCAAGTGTTGATGGTGAGCAAGACCACTGGTTTCAAGAGAAACGGCAAAGGCAAGAAGGGCAATTCGAAGAAGAGCGGCAAGCCTGTTGCCGATCCGCCGAAGAAACCCAAGGCTGGACCTAAGCCTGAAACAGAGTGCTTCTATTGCAAGGGTATGGGTCACTGGAAGCGCAATTGCCCCAAGTATCTGGCAGATAAGAAGGCGGGCAAAGAAAAATCAGGTATATTTGATATACATGTTATTGATGTGTACTTAACCAGCTCTCGTAGTAGTGCCTGGGTATTCGATACCGGTTCTGTTGCTCACATTTGCAACTCGAAGCAGGAACTGCGGAATAGACGAAGGCTGGCGAAAGACGAAGTGACGATGCGCGTAGGAAACGGTTCCAAGGTTGATGCAATCGCCGTCGGCACAGTGTCACTTCAACTGCCATCGGGATTAGTGATGAACTTAAATCATTGTTATTTAGTGCCTGCGTTGAGCATGAACATTATATCTGGATCTTGTTTACTGCGAGACGGTTACTCTTTTAAGTCTGAGAATAATGGTTGTTCTATTTCTATGAGTAACATCTTTTATGGTCATGCACCGAATGTGAGAGGATTGTTCATATTGAATCTTGATAGAGATACGCATATACATAACATTGAGACCAAAAGAGTTAGAGTAAACAATGATAGCGCCATATTTTTGTGGCACTGCCGCTTGGGTCATATTGGTGTAAAGTGCATGAAGAAACTCCATGCTGATGGACTTTTGGAGTCACTTGACTTTGATTCACTTGACACGTGCGAACCATGCCTCATGGGCAAGATGACTAAGACTCCGTTCTCCGGAACAATGGAGCGTGCAAGTGACTTGTTGGAAATCATACATACCGATGTGTGTGGTCCAATGAGCGTGGAGGCACGCGGCGGATATCGTTATTTTCTCACCTTCACTGACGATCTAAGTAGATATGGTTATGTCTACTTGATGAAGCACAAGTCTGAAACATTTGAAAAGTTCAAGCAATTTCAGAGTGAAGTGGAAAATCATCGTAACAAGAAGATCAAGTTCCTACGGTCTGATCGTGGGGGTGAGTATCTGAGTTTCGAGTTTGGTACTCACTTAAGACAATGTGGAATTGTTTCGCAGTTAACACCGCCTGGAACACCACAGCGTAATGGTGTGTCCGAACGTCGTAATCGTACTTTATTAGAAATGGTGCGATCTATGATGTCTCTTACTGATTTGCCGTTATCGTTTTGGGGTTATGCATTAGAAACAGCTGCATTCACTTTAAATAGGGCACCATCGAAATCCGTTGAGACGACACCATACGAACTGTGGTATGGCAAAAGGCCAAAGTTGTCGTTTCTTAAAGTTTGGGTATGTGATGCTTATGTCAAAAAGCTTCAGCCTGAAAAGCTGGAACCCAAAGCGGAAAGGTGCGTCTTCATAGGTTACCCAAAAGAGACAGTTGGGTACACCTTCTATCTCAAATCCGAGGGCAAAGTGTTTGTTGCTAAGAACGGAACTTTTCTCGAGAAGGAGTTTCTCTCGAGAGAATTGAGTGGGAGGAAGATAGAACTTGACGAGGTTGTCGAACCTCTCATCCCTCTGGATGGTGGCGCAGGGCAAGGGGAAACCTCTGTCATTGCGACGCCGGTTGAGGAGGAAGTTAATGATGATGATCATGAAACTCCAGTTCAAGTTTCTGTTGAACCACGCAGGTCGACGAGATCACGCGCTGCTCCAGAGTGGTACGGTAATCCCGTCTTATCAATCATGTTGTTAGACAACAATGAACCTGCAAATTATGAAGAAGCAATGGTGGGCCCAGATTCCAACAAATGGCTAGAAGCCATGAAATCCGAGATAGGATCCATGTATGAGAACAAAGTATGGACTTTGGAGATGCTGCCTGAAGGCCGCAAGGCCATTCAGAACAAATGGATCTTTAAGAAGAAGACGGACGCTGACGGTAATGTAACCGTTTATAAAGCTCGACTTGTGGCAAAAGGTTTTTCACAAGTTCCAGGAATTGACTACGATGAGACTTTCTCTCCCGTAGCGATGCTTAAATCCGTCAGAATCATGTTAGCAATAGCTGCATTTTTCGATTATGAAATCTGGCAGATGGATGTCAAAACGGCATTCCTTAACGGTTTTCTTAAGGAAGAGTTGTATATGATGCAACCCGAAGGTTTTGTCGATCCCAAAAATGCTGACAAGGTGTGCAAGCTCCAGCGATCCATTTATGGACTGGTGCAAGCATCTCGGAGTTGGAACAAACGCTTTGATGAGGTGATCAAAGCATTTGGGTTTATACAAGTGGTTGGAGAATCTTGTATTTACAAGAAAGTGAGTGGGAGCTCTGTGGCGTTTCTAATATTATATGTGGATGACATATTACTGATTGGAAACAACGTAGAACTTTTGGAGAGCATAAAAGGTTACTTGAATAAAAGTTTCTCTATGAAGGACCTAGGAGAAGCTGCTTACATTCTAGGCATTAAGATCTATAGGGATAGATCAAAGCGCCTGATAGGACTTTCACAAAGCACATACCTTGATAAAGTTTTGAAGAGGTTCAAAATGGAACAATCCAAGAAAGGATTCTTGCCAGTGTTACAAGGTACGAGATTGAGTAAGACTCAGTGCCCAGCAACTGATGAAGATAGAGAGCATATGCGCTCCGTCCCCTATGCTTCAGCCATAGGCTCTATCATGTATGCGATGCTATGCACTAGACCGGATGTTAGCCTGGCCATAAGTATGGCAGGTAGGTTCCAGAGTAATCCAGGAGTGGATCACTGGACGGCGGTCAAGAATATCCTGAAGTACCTGAAAAGGACTAAGGAGATGTTTCTCGTGTATGGAGGTGACGAAGAGCTCGCCGTAAAAGGTTACGTCGATGCAAGCTTTGACACAGATCCGGACGTCTCTAAGTCGCAAACCGGATACGTATTTATTCTTAATGGGGGTGCAGTAAGCTGGTGCAGTTCCAAGCAAAGCGTCGTAGCAGATTCTACATGTGAAGCGGAGTACATGGCTGCCTCGGAGGCGGCTAAGGAGGGTGTCTGGATGAAGCAGTTCATGACGGATCTTGGAGTGGTGCCAAGTGCACTGGATCCAATAACCTTGTTCTGTGACAACACTGGTGCCACTGCCTTAGCAAAGGAACCAAGGTTTCACAAGAAGACCAGACACATCAAACGACGCTTCAACCTCATCCGCGACTACGTCGAGGAGGAGGACGTAAATATATGCAAAGTGCACACGGATCTGAATGTAGCAGACCCGCTGACTAAACCTCTTCCACGGCCAAAACATGATCGACACCAGAACTGTATGGGTGTTAGATTTATTACAATGTAATTCACATGGTGATGTGAGGGCTAGATTATTGACTCTAGTGCAAGTGGGAGACTGTTGGAATTATGCCCTAGAGGCAATAATAAATGTATAGTTATTATTATAATTCATGTATCAAGATAATAGTTTATTATCCATGCTATAATTGTATTGAATGAAGACTCATTTACATGTGTGGATACATAGACAAAACACCGTCCCTAGCATGCCTCTAGTTGGCTAGCCAGTTGATCGATGATGGTCAGTGTCTTCTGATTATGAACAAGGTGTTGTTGCTTGATAACTGGATCACGTCATTGGGAGAATCACGTGATGGACTAGACCCAAACTAATAGACGTAGCATGTTGATCGTGTCATTTTGTTGCTACTGTTTTCTGCGTGTCAAGTATTTATTCCTATGACCATGAGATCATATAACTCACTGACACCGGAGGAATGCTTTGTGTGTATCAAACGTCGCAACGTAACTGGGTGACTATAAAGATGCTCTACAGGTATCTCCGAAGGTGTTAGTTGAGTTAGTATGGATCAAGACTGGGATTTGTCACTCCGTGTGACGGAGAGGTATCTCGGGGCCCACTCGGTAATGCAACATCACACACAAGCCTTGCAAGCAATGTAACTTAGTGTAAGTTGCGGGATCTTGTATTACGGAACGAGTAAAGAGACTTGCTGGTAAACGAGATTGAAATAGGTATGCGGATACTGACGATCGAATCTCGGGCAAGTAACATACCGAAGGACAAAGGGAATGACATACGGGATTATACGAATCCTTGGCACTGAGGTTCAAACGATAAGATCTTCGTAGAATATGTAGGATCCAATATGGGCATCCAGGTCCCGCTATTGGATATTGACCGAGGAGTCTCTCGGGTCATGTCTACATAGTTCTCGAACCCGCAGGGTCTGCACACTTAAGGTTCGACGTTGTTTTATGCGTATTTGAGTTATATGGTTGGTTACCGAATGTTGTTCGGAGTCCCGGATGAGATCATGGACGTCACGAGGGTTTCCGGAATGGTCCGGAAACGAAAATTGATATATAGGATGACCTCATTTGATTATCGGAAGGTTTTCGGAGTTACCGGGAATGTACCGGGAATGACGAATGGGTTCCGGGAGTTCACCGGAGGGGGGCAACCCACTCCGGGGAAGCCCATAGGTATTTGGGGGGGGTCACACCAGCCCTTTGTGGGCTGGTGGGACAGCCCACCAATCCCCTATGCGCCAAGATAGAAAAATCAAAGGGAAGAAGAAAAAAAAAAGGGAAGAAGTGGGAAGGGGGAAGGACTCCCTCCCACCAAACCAAGTAGGACTCGGTTTGGGGGGGGGAGAGTCCTCCCCCCTGGCTCGGCCGACCCCTTGGGGATCCCTTGGACCCCAAGGCAAGGTCCCCCTCCCTCCTCCTATATATATGGTGCTTTTAGGGCAGATTTGAGACGACTTTCTCACGGCTGCCCGACCACATACCTCCATAGTTTTTCCTCTAGATCGCGTTTCTGCGGAGCTCGGGCGGAGCCCTGCTGAGACAAGATCATCACCAACCTCCGGAGCGCCGTCACGCTGCCGGAGAACTCTTCTACCTCTCCGTCTCTCTTGCTGGATCAAGAAGGCCGAGATCATCGTCGAGCTGTACGTGTGCTGAACGCGGAGGTGCCGTCCGTTCGGTACTAGATCGTGGGACTGATCGCGGGATTGTTCGCGGGGCGGATCGAGGGACGTGAGGATGTTCCACTACATCAACCGCGATCTCTAATCGCTTCTGCTGTACGATCTACAAGGGTACGTAGATCACTCATCCCCTCTCGTAGATGGACATCACCATGATAGGTCTTCGTGCGCGTAGGAAAATTTTTGTTTCCCATGCGACGTTCCCCAACAATAACCACCGCGAGCTTCAACGTTCATTGGACCACACACATCAGTATGTATTATTTCCAATAAGTCGGAGGCTCTCTCCATTATTCCTGAGAATGGAGTCTTAGTCATCTTGCCCATGAGGCACGGTTCGCATGTGTCAAATGATTCAATGTCAAGAGACTCTCGCAGTCCATCAGTATGGAGCTTCTTCATGCGCTTAACGCCGATATGACCTTTAAGTATGTGGGACTATCATTATCAACTTTGCATCTTTTGGTACTCACACTATGAATATGTGTAACATCACGATCGAGATTCATCAAGAATAAACCATTCACCAGCGGAGCATGACCATAAAACATATCACTCATATAAATAGAACAACCATTATTCTCTGACTTAAATGAGTAGCCGTCTCGCATTAAGCAAGACCCTGATACAATGTTCATGCTTAAAGCTGGTACTAAATAACAATTATTAAGGTTTAAAACTAATCCCGACGGTAGATGTAGAGGTAGCGTGCCGACGGCGATCACATCGACCTTTGAACCATTCCCGACGCGCATCGTCACCTCGTCCTTGGCCAGTCTCCGCTTATTCCGCAGTTCTTGCTTTGAGTTGCAAATGTGAGCAACAGCACTGGTATCAAATACCCAGGAGCTACTACGAGCGCTGGTAAGGTACACATCAATAACATGTATATCATATATACCTTTAACGTTGCCGGCCTTCTTGTCCGCTAAGTATTTGGGGCAGTTCCGCTTCGAGTGACCTTTTCCCTTGCAGTAGAAGCACTCAGTCTCAGGCTTGGGTCCGTTCTTTTTCTTCTTCCCGGCATCTGGCTTACCGGGCGCGGCAACAGCTTTGCCGTCTTTCTTGAAGTTCTTCTTACCCCTGCCTTTTTTGAAACTAGTGGTCTTGTTGACCATCAACACTTGATGCTCCTTCTTGATTTCTACTTCTGCAGACTTGAGCATCGAGTACAACTCGGGAATGGTTTTCTCCATCCCTTGCATGTTGTAGTTAAGCACAAAGCCTCTGTAGCTTGGTGGGAGAGACTGGAGAATTCTGTCAATGATAGCATCATCCGGAAGTTCGACTCCAAGTGAAGTCAGACGACCGTGTAACCCAGACATTTTGAGTATGTGCTCACTGACAGAACTGTTCTCCTCCATCTTACAGCTGAAGAACTTGTCGGAGACTTCATATCTCTCGACACGGGCATGAGCTTGAAAAACTAGCTTCAGCTCTTGGAACATCTCATATGCCCCGTGTTGCTCAAAACGTCTTTGGAGCCCCGTTTCTAAACTGTATAACATGCCACACCTGACCAGAGAGTAGTCATCACTTCACGCTTGCCAGACGTTTAGAACGTCCTGGGCTGCTGCGGGAGCGGGAGGGTCACCTAGCGGCGCATTAAGGACATAAGCCTTTTTAGCTGCTTCAAGGATGAGCTTCAGGTTGCGAACCCAGTCCGCATAGTTGCTACCATCATCTTTCAGCTTGTTTTTCTCTAGGAATGCGTTGAAGTTGAGGTTGACGTTGGACATCTACAATATTTATAAAGACAACTTTTAGACTAAGTTCATGACAATCAGGTTCATTTAATCAAATTAAGTATGAACTCCCACTTAAATCGACATCCCTCTAGTCATCTAAGTGTTACATGATCCATGTTGACTAACCCGTGTCTGATCATCACGTGAGACGGACTAGTCACCATGGTGAGCAACTCATGCTGATCGTATTCAACCATACGACTCATGTTCGACCTTTCGGTCTCTTATATTCGAGGTCATGTCTGTACATGCTAAGCTCGTCGAGTCAACCTAGGTGTTTCGCGTGTGTAAATCTGGCTTACATCCGTTGTATGCGAATGTTAGAATCTATCACACCCGATCATCACGTGGTGCTTCGAGACAACGAACCTTCGCAACGGTGCACACTTAGGGGAATACGTTCTCGAAATTTTAAGAGGGATCATCTTATTATGCTACCGTCGTTTTAAGCAATAAGATGTAAAACATGATAAACATCACAATGCAATCATATAGTGACATGATATGGCCATTATCATCTTTGCTCTTTCGATCTCCATCTTCAGGCATTGCATGATCATCATCGTCACCGGCGTGACACCATGATCTCCATCATCGTGTCTCCGTGAAGTCGTCACGCCAACTACTACTATCACTACTACTATGGCTAACCGTTAGCAATGAAGTAAAAGTAGCAAGCACAAGGCGTTGCATCTCATACAATAAATTAAGACAACTCCTATGGCTCCTGCCGGTTGTCATACTCATCGACATGCAAGTCGTGAAACCTATTACAATAACATGATCATCTCATACATCATACATGCAACATCACAACTTTGGCCATATCACATCACATGTCAAACCCTGCAAAAACAAGTTAGACGTCCTCTAATTGTTGTTGCAAGTTTTACGTGGCTGATTTGGGTTTCTAGCAAGAACGCCTTCTTACCTACGTGACAGCCACAACGATGATATGCCAAAGCTATTTACCCTTCATAAGGACCCTTTTCATCAAATCCAATCCGACTAGAGTAGGAGAGACAGACACCCACTAGCCACCTTTATGCACGATGTGCATGTCTGTCGGTGGAACCAGTCTCACGTAAGCGTACGTGTAAGGTCGGTCCGGGCCGCTTCATCCCACAATACCACCGGAAAAGAATAAGACTAGTAACGGCAAGCAAATTGACAAACCATCGCCCACAACTTTTGTGTTCTACTCGTGCATAGAATCTACGCATAGAAAACCTCGCTCTAATGCCACTGTTGGGAAACGTAGCATAAATTCAAAATTTTCCTACGCATGTTCAGATCTTCCTATGGAGAGACCAGCAATGAGAGAGGGGTAAGAGCATCTTCGTACCTTTGAAGATCGCTAAGAGGAAGCGTTGCTAGAACGCGGTTGATGGAGTCGTACTCGCAGCGATTCCGATCTAGTGCCGAACAACGGCACCTCCGCGTTCAACACACGTGCAGCCCGGTGACGTCTCCCGCACCTTGATCCAGCAAGGAGGAGGGAGAGGTTGGGGAAGAAGACCAGCAGCACGACGGCGTGGTGTTGGTGGAGAGACGAGGTCTCCCGGCAGGGCTTCGCCAAGCGCCGGCAGAGAGGAGGAGGAAGAAGTGCAGAGCTGCGCCGAGGGAGAGGGAAAACTGTGTCCTCCAAAGGCCAAAAGTGCCCACTATATATAGGGGAAGGGGAGAGGGGGTGCCACCCCTAGGGTTCCCACCCTAGGGGGTGCGGCAGCCCTCCCAGATGGGGTTTGTGGCGGCCAGATGGGGAGGAGGGGGTGGCGCACCCCTCTGGTGGGCCTAAGGCCCACCTAAGTTAGGGTTCCCCCCCTCTTTTTCTTTCCCCTGCGCCATGAGCTGAGTGGGGAGGCGCACCAGCCCAACTAGTGGCTGGTTCCCACCCCCACTTAGCCCATCTTACCTCTTGGGGTCGCAGCCCCCCTTCGGTGGTCCCGGTGGTCCCGGTACGTTACCGGTGATGCCCGAAACACTTCCGGTGTCCGAAACCATCCGTCCTATATATCAATCTTTACCTCCGGACCATTCCGGAGCTCCTCGTGACGTCCGGGATCTCATCCGGGACTCCGAACAACTTTCGGTAATCTCGTATAACAATTCCCTATAACCCTAGCGTCATCGAACCTTAAGTGTGTAGACCCTACGGGTTCGGGAGACAGGCAGACATGACCGAGACACCTCTCTGGCCAATAACCATCAGCGGGGTCTGGATACCCATGGTGGCTCCCACTAGCTCCACGATGATCTCATCGGATGAACCACGATGTCAAGGATTCAATCAATCCCGTATACGATTCCCTTTGTCTGTCGGTATAGAACTTGCCCGAGATTCGATCGTCGGTATACCTATACCTTGTTCAATCTCGTCGCCGGTAAGTCTCTTTACTCGTTCTGTAGCACGTCATCGTGTGACTAACTCCTTAGTCACATTGAGCTCATGATGATGTTCTACCGAGTGGGCCCAGAGATACCTCTCCGTCACACGGAGTGACAAATCCCGATCTCGATTCGTGCCAACCCAACAGACACTTTCGGAGGTACCCGTAGTGCACCTTTATAGTCACCCAGTTATGTTGTGACGTTTGATACACCCAAAGCACTCCTACGGTATCCGGGAGTTGCACAATCTCACGGTCGAAGGAAAAGATACTTGACATTAGAAAAGCATTAGCATACGAACAATACGATCTAGTGCTAGGCTTAGGATTGGGTCTTGTCCACCACATCATTCTCCCAATGATGTGATCCCGTTATCAATGACATCCAATGTCCATGATCAGGAAACCATGATCATCTATTGACTAACGAGCTAGCTAACTAGAGGCTTGCTAGGGACACATTGTGATCTATTCATTCACACATGTATTAGTGTTTCCTGTTAATACAATTATAGCATGAACGATAGACGATTATCATGAACAAGGAAATATGATAATAACCATTTTATTATTGCCTCTAGGGCATATTTCCAACAGTACCGCGCGGGGGAATAGAATGCCAAGTAAAGCCCATACCACCAGATAGACGGTCGAAGAGACTCACTCGAAAATCACGTCTCCGCGTTTCGGAAATAGCCACCCCATTTCGGAAATAGCCACGAACTACTCCCTCGGTACTTTGCCTACTAAAACTATAAATATTTTGGTACAGAGAGAGTAGCTCCTATATACTTCCGAGTAGGGAATGAGCTACTAGAACAATAAACAGAGCACAGATGCCCTGCAGATCTAAAGCAGAGGACCAAAACAAAAGTTCCATCATGCAAGGGAAATAGTCATGGCACAAGGCACACTGTATCAAGTATGAAACCCAAGTACTGCAAGACATCAGGCAACTCGTTACAGGAGTGAATGATAGAATTGACCATCAGTCACATGGTATCTAGGAGCATACAAGAGATCCTAATAACAATCCGCACAAATCAAAAGTACGACATCCTTCAGGAGAAGGTAACATGACAGCATGACAAAGCATCATGTAAATGAGAAACTACTTCGGGTAATTGTTCGGTTGGTGAAGCATGGAGAAGATAGCCGAAAACAGGAATACAAAATCCACCATCATGGATTGTAGCACTAGAGGACAAGAGGTGCCGGAGTAGAGGCAATGCATGAAGCAATCAGCAGCAAAGCAGGAGACCAACCGAAGGGATCAACACCGGCCAGTGAGGTAATCATAGGACAGATAGTTGAACTGTAAAAGTTGCCAGCCTGAGAGCAGCACTCCGGCTCGTACCAGGTTCCTGGAGGGCACACATCTTGGGCCTGCTATCAATTTGAAGTAAACAAATTAATGGAATTTTGAAGTAAATGGAGTATTTTAAAAGGCAAAATAACAGAATCTAATGTTACAAAGGGCTATATATCTTTGACAGTGCAAAGGTGGCTGACAGTAGTTTTTACCTTTCCGTTTATTTGTATGTAGGGATCTAAATCACACTTTTAAAAAGTACTTCCTGCGAATATGTGCAATCTTTGGCCAACTTTCTCCATCAGGTGCTCGACAACTCTCCTTCAAGCGCTCGCAATCATCCCATATGCATATCTGAAGGAGGGAGGATGGCAGATCTGGTAAAGATGATATGTTGGGGCACCTAACAATGTCGATCACCTTCAGATTGGAGAAGCGCTCTAGATTTTTTGGAAGGGAAGTCATTTGACATCCAGATAATCTCAGTCTCCGGACGGATGTAAAATTTGCAGATTCTTCAAATGAAACAAATGGTTCCTTGCATCCTTGAAGACAGAGAAATGCTGGAAGTGTGAAACCTTCAGCTGAGAGCATCTCGTTGAGTATCACGAGACTGCCAATATAGAGTGATCTCTGGACTCTAAACTGTGAGATACACTCAGGGACGAGTTTCGGAATAGCAATCAAATGCACGTTGTGCAGTTGCAGGGAAGACAATCCTTCGAGCGTACATAAATCTGGCAAGTGCTCCAGTATGAATGATTTAACAGAGGTGAGACTACCAACGGACAAGCATCTGGTGCTTCTGCAATTGGTTATGCTTATTGTATCAATGTATGGCCACTCAGTACAGAGGAAGTCAGCTGCAAGCACGCAACTGACTATAACGAGCGTCTTAAGGGATAATGGCAAACATTCTGCTCCACGTGCCAACTCTAAAGAAGGGCAGGAAACCAATCTAACAGTTGAAAGTGAGGTAGCAGCTCGTAAGCCCCCTAATGACTTGAGACACCAGCAACGCCAGATGTACAAGTGGTCAAGTTTTTTCAAATGTTGGAGGATCTCTTCTGAAGGAAGTGCAGTTAAAGTCATAATATCTACCAAGACCAATCTTTTCAGTGAAGCCAGGCCATCAAGGCAAACAGCTAAAGCTCCATCTGTAATACTGCATGAAGAAAGAAAAAGCTCACAAAGTCCTGATGGTGGAACCAGCGGCAGCACCATGCTCCTTCCATATGTGACTCCCATCCTTTGCTCGTGACAGTATGTCCATGCCTTGATGATATCCTCTTCTGCCGATGCTTCATCTTTTTCACCTTCTAGAGAAATTTCAAGATTTTGAACATGCGACATATCAGCATGCATCGATATCATCAGCTGCTTCAGAAATGAAAGTTCCAATGAGAGTGTACTCCTAATATGTGATCCAGAATCTACCTCCCAGATTAAACTAAGCTGTGATACCAAGTGGTCTATACTCGTGATATTCTCTCTCTGCTCTTGATGTTCCAGCTCATCATTTGAAATAAATATAAGCAGTGGGCATTCTACAATTTCTAACTTTTGAAGGCCTGGTGGAAGACAAGGTAATGTTTTCAGGTTTGGCACATTCCAGAGGACAAGTGAAGAGCAATTCCTAAACAGTTCGGTGTTGGATGGTATGCTTTGTAATGCAGTGCAATTAACAAATCTTAAAGATTTCAAAAACTCAAAATATGAAGCATCAAGTAACCAGTCGGGATATTTTGAAGATTTGTAACCGTTAATTGTAAGATCCCCAAGTTGAGGCGGTGGAATCTCCAAATGTAAACTATCCTCTGCATTGGTGTCATTTTTGCACCTCCAAACAAGATGCAATGTGTCAAGATGAATTTTGTGATGCAGCTTCGATTCAAAGGCTTGATCCTTGCCAGTGACATTCTCAAGATTTGTGAGACGTAAACAGCCTCGAATCTCATTCATGTCCCTCAGTTGTTGCAACTCATATCCTTTTTTCTTTTGCACAGAAAATTCCTCAAATTGTTGAAGTGAAGTTAACTTGCCAATGTTAGGAATTTGATGTGGTGCTTCTTTATATGGGAATATTATATCATGATCCCAATCTTGGTGCCGTTCAAGATGACGTAATTTCCATAAATTACAAAGTTTTTCAGGAAAACTCTCAACTTTGTCATTTAACAGAAGTAGCTGCAAGTGGTAAAGGGTACACAATGATCTTGGTAATTCAGAAATCAGTGTGCTGATGATGTTCAAATACCGAAGGTGCTTCAACTCACCAACAGATTCTGGCAACTTACTACTGTTATAAGATGACAAATATAGTACGCGCAACTTCTTCAAATACTGTAGTACCTGATTAAAAATGTCATTTACATCATCCATTAGGGGGTCGATGCAGATAATAGTGCGTAAATGATATAGCTTGCAGATACTATTCTTGTGCCGCTTCATACTCTCAACACGAACTGATAGATGTCGAACAGTGGACGGTATTTCTGTCACATTATCGTCTTCCAATCTGAAGTAGACCTCTTTGGAGAGTGATTCTGCCAGATCATGAAGAAGATCATGCATAACATAGTATGTGGGAGTGTGTTCCTTTTCCTTACCAAATTTTTGAAAGAACGAAACAGAGATCATCTCCTTGAAGCAGTCCCTCCCAATATCTTCCACTCTCTTGTTTTGGTTGCACGAATCAATGAGGCCCTCTGCCATCCAAAGATGAACCAACTCACCAATTAAATACTTGTGGCCTTTTGGAAACAAGCTGCAATATAGGAAGCACCTCTGCAAACATGGATTTAACTTCTCATAACTCCACAACAGAGCGCTCATGGGCTCACTTAATTTCTCAATCTTTATAGTAAGAGCATCCTTCCATGCAGTGATACATGTTTTTCCTTTCAATTGGGAACCCACAACTTTTGCTGCCAAAGGAGATTTTCCAAGCCTTTTAGCAATCTTCTCTGCAAAAGCTTCCAGCCTTGCACACAACTGTGGATTTCTGATGTTTGGTCCAGAGAATGCATGGTGTTTGAAAAGTGCCAAGAACTGAGCATCTCCTAGGTTTTTCAGCAAACGCACTTCTTGACAGCAGAGAGCAACTGGAAATGTATCCCGTCCAGAAGTTACCAAAACTTTGCTTCCTGGGTGTTGGGAAACTAGTGGTGCCAACAGTTGGTCCCATTCCCTGTCGCTGCCAGGTTCAAACCAAACATCATCCAACACTAGCAGAAATTTCCCTGAGTCTTGTAGTATGTCTGCCAACTTGCACTGCAATGTATCAAGGTTGTCAATGCGTGGGCATTCCCCGTGAGAGGCAGACTCAATGATCTCCCGTGTATGACGTCGAACATCAAGTTTGCGTGATATGCTTATCCACATTCTCACATTAAAATGTTTTTTTACCCTCTTGCTATTGTAAACAAGCTGTGCCAAGCTGGACTTTCCGATGCCTCCAGCTCCAACAATAGCCAAACCCGAGTACATGGTTTTACTAGACTTGGTAGTCACTGTTGTCTTGGTAAGACAATTTATTATATGGTTGCGATCCTTTCTACGACCTATCACTTTCAGAGGTGCTATTGAACTAGTCTCAGGAACAACAGCTGATGGTATGGTGGAGCCCTCTGCACTATAACCAGATGGTAAGAAGAGCAGTTCACGGAAGTCCTTGGCTTTCGCCAGGGTAGCCTTTAGCCCATTTAACTGTTGAATTAGCTTTCTGTTCTCTGAACTAAAATTCGACAGCCTGCTCGATGCAGCACGCAGAGGCTTCATAAAAGTGTTGCTGATGGAGGAGCCATTGGCCGGCAAGGGATCCTTTCCCTTTGCTTGGCGCTTGAGGAGGTTGTACTCATGGTCGTCCAACAAGTCTTCAGCCAGGTAGAAGCCTTCTTTGAGTTCCTGAAGCCATTTGTCCAACTTGGGCCTGTGGTTTCCCTTGTTTGCTGCTTCGATCACCAGCTCGAACTGTGGCAAGATAGTTGTCTCCAGTTCAAGGAGCTCAAGTGCCATGTCCACTCCAAGGTATATTGAAGCATTAGCAAGGAGCTTCTTCAAGACTGGCGATGCGGCCAAATTTAAGCTAACACTTAAGGCTGCTCCAGCTAACGCCACTTCTGCCATCGTATTGCAGTTCTTTTGGTGTATATTCCTAGGGAGGGGAGTTGTGTTTGCTTTGTGGATGCACATATCTTCTGTGCAGAAAGACAAAGCATTTAGCAGCATTAAAACCAATGGAAGATTCAGATATTAATGACTTAGGAGGTGCACAACTACAGACTCTTTGTGACAATTTACTACATCTAGAGGAAGATGAGGTAGATCTGGATGACATGGGATCGGAGGGGTATGTGGCTCCTTCGATTGACGGTTGTCTTCCAAATGTCAGAGTAGTACAAAATAACTTAGATGGTATTAAAGACAAACCCAAGAGACCTTGGAATAGAAAAGTATTTCCTCAATCAGCGGTCGGGAGGAGTGCCAGAGTAAAACAAAAGAAAAAATTTCATGATGAGATATGAAAGGGATTTTTTGGAATAGCAGAGGTCTAGCGGACTTGGCTAAAAGAAGGTTCCTTAGAGAAGCATCTCTCGAACATAAACTTGACTTTATAGCTTTACAAGAAACGGGTAGGGATAATTTCACATCACAATTTCTTAATATCCTCTCGGGAGGGGTTGATTTTGACTGGCATTGTTTACCGCCAAGGGGAAGATCTGGTGGGATCTTACTTGGGGTAAAATGTGAAACACTAGAGGTGATGAATGTGATATATGGCGAGTTCACAGTTAAATTTCGACTGAGGTCGAAGACCGATGGGTTCAGGTGGGCTCTGGTGGCTGTATATGGGGCAGCGCAACCAGAACTCAAACCTCATTTTCTGGCAGATTTGGTACGGATTTGTGGAGACGAAAGATTACCACTTATGGGGGGGGAGACTTTAACATCATTAGAAGACAAAATGAAAAAAACAATGATAATTTTGATACACGCTGGTCCACTATGTTTAACATGGTCATTGAGAGTCTTAATTTGAGGGAGATTGATCTCACTGGTAGACAATTTACTTGGGCAAATTCTTTACCGGTACCAACATATGAGAAATTGGACCGGGTACTGACTAGCGTTGAGTGGGAACAGAAATACCCACTGGTTACAGTACAGGCCTTGCAAAGAGCTATATCTGATCACACGCCTCTACTACTGGACTCCGGAGAGGCAAATCATGTGGGAAATAGAAATATCTTTTCTTTTGAATTAAGTTGGTTTGAAAGAGAAGGTTTCATGGATCTCATAGCCGAAGAATGGGCAAGGGACTCGGGTGGGATAACAAATATCGATATATGGCAAAACAAAATTAGAAATTTACGACAGTTTTTAAGAGGATGGGCAAAAAATCAGAGTGGTAAATATAGAATTGAAAAAGAACTACTCTGTCATCTGATTAATGAATTAGACATTAAAGCGGAGTCTAATCAACTCAATTTGACGGACAGGAATAAAAAGATTGATGCTGAGAGGAGGTTGCAAAAACTCCTAAGAGAAGAGGAGATGAAATGGGCAACTGGAGCCAAGGTGGCAAAGGTGGTTCATGGGGATGATAACACACAATTCTTCCACATGATTGCAAATGGCAAACACAGGAAGAAAAAAATTACTCAGCTTGAGCAAGATGAAGGAACAATTATAGGACACGAGAACTTAAAATTATATATCTCTGAATTTTACAAAAAATTATTTGCTAAACCAGAAGAGACAATGGTCTCTTTGGATGAAAGCATCACTCATGATATACCTCAACTAAATGCAGATGAGAATGAGGTGTTATCAGCTCCATTTACAGAGAAAGAAGTATATGACTCAATCACACAAATGAAATTAAATAAAGCACCGGGACCAGATGGGTTCCCTGCTGAGTTTTATAAGAAGTGTTGGTACATTATTAAGAGTGACTTGATGCATATGTTTCATGATCTATTTAATGGTCACTTGCAATTATTTCATCTCAACTTTGGAACAATTACACTGTTGCCAAAAAAGGTGGAAGCTATTCGAATTGAACAGTTTAGACCGATATGTCTGCTCAACGTGAGTTTCAAGATCTTTACAAAAGTTGGTACAAACAGATTAACAAAGATTGCTAATTCTGTAGTCCAACCGACGCAGACTGCGTTCATGCCTGGGAGACATATCTTGGAGGGTGTTGTGGTCCTCCATGAGACATTGCATGAAATCCATACAAAGAAACTAGATGGGGTTATATTTAAAGTGGATTTCGAGAAAGCATATGATAAAGTAAAATGGTCTTTTCTCCAACAGGCCTTACGTATGAAAGGATTCAATGATGCATGGAGAAATCAGGTTGATAATTTCATCCAAAAAGGGAGTGTAGGTGTTAAAGTTAATGATGACATAGGTCATTTTTTCCAAACACATAAGGGACTCAGGCAAGGTGATTCATTATCCCCAGTGTTGTTTAACATAGTTGCAGACATGTTAACAATATTAATACAAAGAGCCAAAGAAAAAGGCCAAGTTGGAGGCCTCATACCGAATCTTGTAGAAGGAGGGGTGTCTATTTTACAATACGCGGATGATACAATTATTTTCATGGAGCACGATATGGCCAAAGCAAGGAACATGAAACTATTATTGTGTCTTTTTGAACAATTATCAGGATTAAAAATAAATTTCAACAAAAGTGAACTATTTTGCTTTGGAAAGGCAAAAGAGGAACAGGACGCTTATAGACAGCTTTTTGGATGTGAAATGGGATCACTACCATTTAGTTATCTTGGGATCCCTATTCATCATAGGCGACTGACGAATAAGGAGTGGAAATGTATTGAAGATAGATTTTAAAAAAAACTAAGTTGTTGGAAGGGCAAGCTTATGTCATATGGAGGAAGGCCAGTATTAATAAATTCGGTGTTAACTAGCCTGCCCATGTTTCTCTTGTCTTTTTTTGAAATACCAGTAGGGGTTCGAAAAAGACTAGATTTTTATAGGTCTCGGTTCTTCTGGAAAAGTGACGAGGTCAAGAAGAAATACAGACTGACACGTTGGGATATTATATGTAGACCTAAAGAACAGGGGGGTATGGGTATTGAAAACTTACAAGTCAAGAACAGATGCCTTCTCAGCAAATGGCTTTTTAGGCTATCTATGAAAACTGAAGGAATGTGATTTCAAATACTTAAAAATAAATACTTACATTCAAAAACTTTAGCACAGGTTAAAGTTAGACCACAGGATTCTCCTTTCTGGAAAGGTCTAATGAAGGTAAAGGTGACCTTTTTCCAGCGGGTAAGATTTGTAGTTGGGGATGGTGCATCAACAAGGTTTTGGGAGGATACTTGGTTGGGAGACACTCCCCTAGCTCTTCAATATCCAACTCTATATAACATTGCCCAACGAAAAGAGGATTATGTTGACACAGTACTTCAATCCATACCTCTTAACAACAATTTAGGAGAGCTTTAGTTGGACCACGGTGGAACACATGGCTACATCTGGTCAGAAGGTTAATGCAGATTCAACTATCTAACCAGACGCATACTATTCGTTGGACTTTGGCTTCCAACGGAGTATTCTTAGTTAAATCTATGTACATGGATCTCATTGATAATGCGCTAATATCTAGATCGCTACATATATGGAAAATCAAGGTACCCCTGAGGATTAAAGTTTTCATGTGGTTCATACACAAGGGTGTGGTATTAACCAAAGATAATTTGAAAAAACGAAGATGGAGAGGCAGGGTGAATTGTTGTTTTTGTGAGCAAAATGAAACGATTAAACATCTTTTCTTAGAATGCCCGCTTGCAAAACTTCTTTGGCGCACACTACACATAGCTTTTAATATATCTCCACCTACATGTATGAATTCCTTATTCACAACGTGGCTCAATGGAGTCGATGGCAGAATATCGAAACTTATTAAAATTGGAGTATGTGCGTTATGTTGGGCTATATGGAATACTAGGAATGACATGATTTTTAATGACAAGAATTTCAACAACTTTTTGCAGGTTATTTTCAGAGCAACGTCCTGGATCCGTATGTGGTCGTTACTCAGTCATGTGGACTCCAAGGATCTCATGGATATTGGGTGCAACCGACGGGAGACGGCCGCTCGGGTTATCTTCAACCGATTTGGATGGCGTGCTAATAATAGGCTAGGTGTATAGGCATCGTAGTCTGTTATCAGTGGAGCCGGATGGGCAATTTATTTGTTTAATTTTTGTACTCAGGTTCAGAGATTTGTGGACATCACATACTTTAGCTTATTTTTAATAATATGGCTGCATGTATCGATTGATGCAGAGGCCGGGGGCTCGTTTCCTCCTTTTCCAAAAAAAAAAAAGACAAATTATGATATTTCAACTGATGTTTCTAGAAGAAAACAAGAGAACAGGTTCGAATTTTGATCCGTAAAGATGCTAAATGATGGAGACGGACAAGTGGAGAATGGAAATGAGAACAAAACTATGGAGATATTTATCCCCTCTCTTCTTTTTTCGTGCGGAATGGCCTGGATAAATTGAAAGACAGAACTGGAATTGCTTCTGGAGGTAGCGCTGGATGAGAACCTATTGAAGTAGGAAATCACGAGATAGATTAGCCAACTGCAAATAAGAAAAGAGCAGATCTGTATGCAATGGATAAACCTAATATTACTATTTTGAGACTGACGAATGACCTGGGTATTTGATAGACGGGCAATGAAAGTGCTTCTACATCGGAGGTAGAAACAACCAGTGACAATAGCAATGGATGACAAACGTGCTGGAGTGAAAAATCACGAGATAAATTAGCTGGTCGCAACAACAAAGATAGTAAACAGAAGAAGCCTACAACGTTTAGTGGAGGAAAACAAAAGAGAGGTAGGAACTTACACAGATGAAAGGAGAAGCAGCGTTGTAGGAGCCAGCGCAGGAATGCAGCAAGGTTGCAGGAGAGGTACGAGCTATTAATGTTGCTTTGCAAGAGAATGAGAGGAGGTTTACCAGACAATAGTAGAGCTGATCCAGCTAGTTGCCTTTTTTTTGCAAAGAGAGCCTTGGCTCAGTGGTTGGGCATGTGGTTGTGAGCCCAACGACCCGAGTTCAATTCGTAGAATTGACAGGTGATGCAAAGGGAGTTTTCTCCCATTTATTGAGGATCAAGTTTGGCGTGTGGTAGAACCACTCATCAAAAAAATCTTGATACTCATTTTAAAAAAATTCTGAGGACCATGTTTATCTTGGTACTCATACTAAAATGGCCGTACGCATCCCTTGTTGGTGCAGAGGCCGGGAAGTGAAAATCTCTCCCCCTTTTAAGATCTTCACTGCATTTTCGGAGATGAGGACCGCCTCAGGAGGCGGAGGCGGCAGCCGGCGTCCTTCCGCGTCGTGCGTTCCGCTCCACCTTGCGCCGGCGCCCATCGAGAAGGTCGCCGCATCGCCCTCTTTCCCGGAGGGTACCCCGCCCTTCTCGCTGCCTACGCGGCCGCCGGCGTCCAACGAGAAGGACGCCGTTGTTGCATCGCCCTCTTTCCTGGAGGGTACCCCGCCCTTGCGTTCGCGGCCGCCGGCGCCCAACGAGCAGGACGCCGCTGCATCGTCCTCTTTCCCGGAGGGTACCCCGCCCTTCTCGCTGCGTTCGCGGTCGCCCCTAGTGGCCTTCGCTGTCCCGGGCAGGAGTCGATCCCAATGTCACCACAGTGCCGGATCTGCGAGGCCTTACCTTGTCCCGGTTGCCGATGGGGGGGGCCTCGTCAAGATCTCTGGCGCTGCCCGCGACCAGTTGGTGGACAAAGATTCTCCCAGTTCAAGTGTTGATCCGGGAGATCAGCAGGACGGCGCCGAAGCCAAGCGCCCCTATACTTTAGGAGGTGGTGGGGAGGTTCCTGTCGTCGACAAGACCTTCGCGAAGCCGAGGCAGACGTCCCGCGATACCAAGGTATGTACTCACTCTTCACGAGGCTGTTCTGCATGTGTCCATCGTATCTGGGAGGTGAGTTTCTCGATCTCTAAGGATGCATCTAAGGTAGAGCAGCATGGATCGCTAGTTGTTCATCTTTCTTCTGGGTGGGCTACGATTCGAGATGCCGAGGGAGATATTCTTGCAGGCTCATATCTCATGTATCAGGATCTCAGGATTGGACAACAATTAGAGATGGATGGTCTTTTAGTTATGCTCATTGAACCTGACCACTTCGTGGGGGATTTTGAGGTGAAGAATGGTTCGGCTCCTCCCCGGGTGGGTGGAAAATTCTGGGTACTTGCAGATTACAATTCCGACACCGACATTGAGGAAGAGATTTCTCCTTCTCCGGTACCTTCTCCGATTTCTCTAGCATCGTCTGATGGGATATCCGTGGAGTGTAAAATCCAGCGAGATTTTCATTTACCGAGGAAGAAGATGGATGTTCCGAGGCCTAAATCTTGGATTGGGCCACTTCCTAAGGTTAGTAGGAGTCCATTTTTACTTTCTGATTTTCTTGTTCCGGGTAGTTGGCCCGTGGGAAGGAGCCGACGACAGCGTAGACTGCCGAAAGCCACGCATGTGCCGTTGGTGAGGCAGTCCACAGGAGCTGTACGGGAGGCGTTTCTCGCGGCAGCAATTGAAGCGAACGAGACGGGTCAGGTGCCTAAATTAGAACCGCAGACTGGGTATATGGCCCAGTCGAGTTCTAGGCGACCCGATGATGCCCGAGAAGACTGCCAGAAGGAAGGAAAATCTGTTGTTGTGCATGCTGTCGATCGGGCCTATGTTCAGTCCGATTCGATTCTGGTTGTTGGGCAGGAGGCGGTAGTGCCTGTTGCTGATCGGGCTGATGCTAATTCCGAGTCATTCTCGGTTGCTGGACAGGAGATTTACCAAGTGGAGTCCAAGTCCCAGTCGGCCTCCAGGAAGCCCGATGGGATTAGTCAATACAGCCAGGAGGTGTCCTGTAACGCGGTACAGCAGGTTCAGGCCAAGTTCGATTCGAACTCGTTGCATACGCAGGAGGGATTCCAGCCGGATAGCAACGTTGGCCAGGACTCGGCTGCTCGGGTCTTTTTAAAGCAGCACAGGGTCGGATTCCCTAGACAGAAAATCACGAGGGCGCCGCGAGTCCCTTACACTAGGTCGCTCGTGATGTCCGGCAGAGATGTCCCAGCAGAGTCGCAACAGCGGGCGCCGGCGGCCTCGCAGATGCCACTGCGTGAAAATGGATGCGGCCTCGCAGTCGCATAATTCGCATATCCTCGAACCACTGACCCATCTTCAGGAAAGAGATCCGCATCATCTTTGCCAGTCCAATCATCCGTCGACGCCACCACGGCGCCCAACGACGCCACCGCCCTGCGCTCATCCGTCCAGATGCGAAGACTCCGGGAGATCTGTCGTGCGTAGCACCTGCCAACCAGGCATGACTCAGCGTAGCACCTGTCGGCCAGGCATGACTTGATAGCTCCACCAAAATTCCGCGCAAGACGAAGCCGCTCAACCTCCTGCCTCAGTCTGCCAGCGCTGCTCCACAAACGATGCTCCCAAGAGAGAAACGGCACCGCTGTACCGCCATCGTCCGATCTGGAAGACCAGATTCTAGGGTTTCCCCCGAAGCAGTGCCCACCACCAGCAATCGTTCAGGACCCACACTGTGCCCACCACCACTCAGCCCTCAAGGTGACGCTTTCAGGAAGGTCACGACGTCAAGGACGCCGCGCCGCCCACCGGAGTTCACCCGAGAGGCAAGGAAGGGGAGCAGAGGAGCAGATGTATACCGACGTCTCCAAAAAGAATAACGGCGCTCTTGAGCGTCGTCGTCGGCGCGGCCGGCCTGGGCCAACCAAGGGGTTTCCCCCAATCCGAATCTCCTCCACCGGCTTCACCCGCAGGAAGGGCCCCGGCAACCACGCCGGCACCGCGAAGAATCCGCAGGAAAGAGGCCCACAGATCAGGACCTGGGGGGCGCAGGTGGCGGTGCGGGCTGCACAACCGCATGCCCAACCACTGAGCCAAGGCCCGCACATTCCATGACTAGAATAAGAAACGGAGAGGGCATCTGAAAAACCGGTGTGTGTTTCTCATTTTCTTCTCCTCCTAGTCCTCCTTGTCTAGCATTTTTCTCTTCCTTGGGTTTGGTTGCCATCGAAACAAGCAACTATCGAATCAATCTCAAGTCTGACAATTGTGGACAACAATACTTTCCGGTCATTCCCTCCTTTGCCCACTGAATTACTGTCAGTCCTCCACGCCTATGAGCAGAAAAAAAGGAAAGCATGCCTCTGTAAATCAAGACATCCATATATAATCAAGATATCAGAAATTCTTTTACAGCAGGACTAGGATATGCCAGAAGCAAATTTGGGCATCATTAATTGGTGGTATAAACTAAGCAGGGACAGTGAACATTTGCAGTAATCCATCAATCCGACTATGCAATTAACACAGGCAAGGACATGACTGGATCTACTAATTAATGCAAGCCAGAACGAACAAACCCACTGGGCAAGGACAAGGCGTGTGAGAAGCGAATCTTATCTATCACCTGGCAGAGATGCTACTTGCCCTTTTTTTTTAAGTTTAGCTGAGCTGGACTTGCTCATATACTAACCAGTTACCAATGGGGAGACCACTCTCTGGTCGATAATTAAAGTACATAAAGTAGGGTAGACGCATGTCTGTATCACAATATTCAGCAGTGCATACATCCTTTATGCAATCAGATCAGTAATATAGGACTCTGCAAATACAATAATATTGTGGAACTGAATACAAACATGTACATTCAAGAGTTAAGAACTAGCCTTATGGTGGTGGTCTGGTGGACATGGTGTTTTTTTTTAGAAAAGGAAGATTCCCTCCGGCCTCTGCATCAGCACAATGCATATGGCTCCTTTATTAAGCAAGCAAACCAAGTTCGGTTCAACATAGTCTTCAACAAATGAAAGTACAAGCAAAAGAAAAATAAAAATTGCCACAACCGGTAAAATAGGCCTAGATGTCTACTCATCTATCCTATTATTGGGCTGCCATCCAAACCGGTTGAAGATATCCCGCGCTACCGTCTCTCATCGGGTAGACCCAGTAACTAAAGGCTCCCTGGTTTCCGCAGGAGTGAGTAACGACTATGTACGGATCAAAGTCACAGCTCTGTGTAGTACCAGCAAAAAGTGTATATCCGTATGTCTGTCAAAAACCACATCATTCCCACAGTTCCATATAGCTCACAAAAGTGCACAAACTCCAATGCGAATGTGCCTAGCAATAATCGTATCTACTCCATCTAGCCACGTTCCAAATAACGTGTCAATACTGTCCGGAGGTATAATATTAAACGCTATACGAACCGTCTGTCAAAGAACTCTCGCAAGAGGGCATTGGAGAAAGAGGTGTGAAATGTTCTGCTCGTTATCACAGAAACTACACCGAGTACTACCCCCCAATTTCGTTTAGCCAAGTTATCCTTAGTTAGAATCACCTTCTTGTGCACAAACCACATGAAGACCTTAATCCTTAAGGGAACCTTGACTTTCCAAATATTTCTGGATTTAGGGATATTAATAGTATCAATAAGATTGAGATACATCGATTTGACTATAAAAATTCCGCTCCTCGTAAGCTTCCAATATACCCTATCAGGCTCCTCCGATAAATGTATATCCATGAGTCTCCTAATCAGGTGTAACCAATCAGTCCATCGATGCCCTATCAAAGACTGTCTGAATTGTATATTTAGAGGATTTGACTGTAAAATTGTGGATACGTATGCCTCCTTGCGTTGCACAATATTATAAAGAGTTGGGTATTGCGTGGCTAAAGGCGTCTCCCCCAACCACCAATCCTCCCAAAATCTAGTACCCTCATCATTTCCAATAATAAATTTGGTTTTATGAAAGAATGATGATCTTACTCTCATCAACCCCTTCCAGAATGGTGAATCATTGGGTCTGACTTTTACTTGTGCTAAGGTCTTTGAATGTAGGTACTTATTACGCAAAAATTGTACCCACATTCCTTCTGTCTCTACTGACAGTCTAAACAACCACTTACTTAATAGACATCTATTCTTCACCTCTAAATTCTCAATTCCCAGACCACCTTGGTCTTTTGGCCTACAAATAATGTCCTATCTAGTTAGTCTATAGTTGTTCTTATCCTCATCACTCTGCCAAAAGAATCTAGATCGATAAAAGTCCAATCTTCTACGTAACCCAACCGGTACCTCAAAGAAGGAGAGGAGGAACATAGGCATACTCGTCAGAACCGAGTTAACCAAAATTAGTCTACCTCCATATGAGAGAAGCTTGCCCTTCCAGCAACTTAGCGTTTTCTCAAATCGATCTTTTGTGCATTTCCACTCGCTATTGGAAAGCTTCCGAAGATGAATAGGTATGCCTAGATAGCTGAACGGTAGGCTCCCCATTTCACATTCGAACAATTGTTTATATGTGTTTTGTTCTTCTTTGGCTTTCCCAAAGCAAAACAACTCACTCTTATGGAAATTTATTTTCAGGCCAGACAATTGTTCAAATAGTCAGAGTATGAGTTTCATATTCCTAGCCTTTGCTATGTCATGCTCCATCAACAGGATCGTATCATCCGTATATTGTAGGATAGACATGCCACCGTCCATCAGATGTGGCACTAAGGCTCCTACCTGGCCTTCCTGTTTAGCCCTTTCTATTAGAATTGCCAACATATCGGCAACTACATTAAATAGGATGGGTGACATTGGATCTCCCTGCCTGAGACCCTTGAAAGTTTGGAAGAAATGCCGAATATCATCATTGACTTTAATTCCAACACTCCCTTTCTATACAAAAGATTCGACATATTTCCTCCATATGTCATCGAATCCCTTCATACGTAATGCATGTTGTAGGAATGGCCATTTGACCTTACCATATGCCTTTTCTAAATCCACCTTGAAGATAACCCCATCTAGTTTCTTCGAGTGAATTTCATGCAACGCTTCATGCAGGACTACCACACCCTCTAGTATGTTCCTTCCTGGCATTAAACCTGAGAATGGTTTCATACTTGAACCATACTTGAACCATACCCATTCATTTATCTCTCAAAACCATACTTGAACCATACCCATTTAGTGTCATTTTTAGCCCAACCAAAACCAAACCCACTATTTTTTCCACCCAAACCAATTTAAATCCAAAACATAACCATGGGTTTAAACCCAGTACATAACAATGGGTTTGCTTTAATGTATATATGATTGCATAAATTGACATGTTAAGAAACAAATAAGATAGAAAAGGCATAAATGCATCTACAACAGTTCAGAAACAAAGCAATCCTTGAGATACAGTCAACACACAGTAAGAGGCAAAAAGAACATGCCCATGGCTGATAAGCTCACTAACAAGTGTATTAAAACCAAATTGCTTAGCGAAAGCACAAGAAAACAATTCTGATTTTCATCTGCTCTTTCCCCATAATACATAATTACATAGTGCATTACAGCATGCACGTGGATCAAAGATACTCGTTCTCGGTCGTAGTTGATTATTGCATATAACCAATGCCTAGAAACCGGTTTGGACCCATAGTTTATAACCGCTAATAACCAAACCGTTTGAACCCATAACCAACTATAACCAAACTAGTTTCTCCACATACCCAAACCAAAACCAAACTAAAAAAATCTCAGCACAATAAAACCTAAACCAATCAAACCCAAAGTAAGAACCGAACCGTTACACCCGGTTTTTTAATAACCATTCTCACGTTACCTGGCATAAAAGTCGTCTGGCTAGGTTGCACTACTTCATGTGCAATCTGTGTCAGCCTATTTGTGCCAACTTCTGTAAAAAAATTGAAACTAACATTCAGAAGGCAGATAGTTCTTTTCATTTATGACGTGGTCAAGAAAGAATCCCGCCAGTTCCTTTTGAATTGCTCGTATGCGATCATGTGGTAGGAGTTCATCCCGCATCTGCCAGATCTGGGGGTACACACGTATATATGAATGAAATTCAACACAATTGATGGTAATAAAATAAAATTGTGAATATTGTTTACGTACTTCTAATTGTTGTGGACTTATGCCCTTACCAATGGTCGAGTTGCGAATAACTCACAAACATAGTATCCACATAAATTATTCCCGGAGGCCTGCCATAAACACTTTACAAGAATAGAGTTCAATCAAACTGATAATCAAGAATGATAATGGTATTGAAACTAAAATCAATGAGAGATGCGTGGAACTAGCTAGTACTACTTACTTTGGGGTGTGTAAATCGCAGCTTGTTCTTCACACCCGGAACCATTGCGGTGAACTTTTTTTAAACCCAGGCAAAGAAAATGATTACTTGATATTAGGAAACGAACAAAAGTTGTCGATATGTGTCACGCCCAAGATGCGGCCCTATCCTCAATTTGGCACGAGGGCCTCGTCAGGGATAGAAGCGCATCTCGTCGTGTCGCAAGAATGGATATCGTTACAAGTACATGTACTGAAAAGAAGAGATATATAAAGAGTTGGCTTACACTCGCCACAAGCTACATCAGAGTCACTTCAGTACATTACATTATCATCAAGAGTAAGAGCAGGGTCCGACTACGGACGAAAACAAACGAGAAAAATAAGAACGACGTCCATCCTTGCTATCCCAGGCTGCCGGCCTGGAACCCATCCTAGGTCGATGAAGAAGAAGAAGAAGAAGCAACTCCAAATGAACAATCAACGCGCTCGCGTCAAGTAACCTTTCCTGTACCTACAACTGGTGTTGTAGTAATCTGTGAGCCACAGGGGACTCAGCAATCTCATTTCCAAAGGTATCAAGACTAGCAAAGCTTAATGGGTGAGACATGGTTAAGTGGTGAGGTTGCAGCACCGGCTAAGCTTATATTTGGTGGCTAAACTTATGAGTACAAGAAATAAGAGGGGGAAGATCTACGCATAACGGACGTGAACTACTGACGATCAAATGAATGATCCTGAACACCTACCTACGTCCGACATAACCCCACCGTGTCCTCGATCGGAGAAGGAACTCACGAAAGAGGGTGACCAGAGGGGCGCCGGACATCGCTCAGGTGGGACCAACACTCATGAGGAGCACTGGCCCGGGGGTTGATTAAATTATCCTCGGGGCCCGGGAAGTCCCTATGCAATTTTATTAGGTGATTAGGCAAATGTAGTACCAAAGTTGGGCCTTCCCAGACCAGCTTTAATCTAAAACAAATTATCAAGGGGGTCCCCATAACAACCCCGATCGTGTTAGGAGCACTCAATTATGGAACATAACACCGGTAGCCGGAAACTAAGGGGGCAAAGGTGGAACAAAACACCAGGCTAGAAAGGCCGAGCCTTCCACCTTTTACCAAGTATATAGGTGCATTAAGTTAAATAGCAATAATATGGTGATATAACAAGGAACTCATGCTTTCGCATGGAAGCATCTGCACCTGCAACTAGCAACGCTAACACAAGGTTAAGCAAGCGGTAACATAGCCAATCAGTGGTTTGCTAGGTCGAACAGGTTGAAGGTAATCATGGCATTGTTGAGAGGCTGATATTTAACAGGTGGTAGGCAACGAGACATAAACGATAGAAGCGATAAACTAGCATGGCAATGATAGTAATGGTATATGGGGAAATGATCATCTTGCCTGAGATCCCGCTTGAAAGAAGAATGCCTCCGTGAAGCAGACGAACCGACGTAGTCAAACGGGTTCTCACATCTGACACGCTTGCGGAACTCTATCGAGACCAAGCAAACCGGAAACACAAATCATCACACAGAATTCACCACACGATGCACAACACAAATGATGCAAGAGCAGCTGAAAACATGCAAGTCACGGCATGACAAATCACACAATCAAACACTACACATTAAGTGAAGTTCAATATGCACGAGTTGCATATTGACGAAACTCCACGTTTAATTATTTAGTTCTATCCCAATTAGATACATGGCAATATTAAATATGGTTGAACATGGCAAGAGGTGAAGCGCAATTAAACTACCTATCTAAGCATTTTAAATGAGGTCGGAAATGTCATATAGCACCTCCGAAACGACCTCACATGTTAATTTACAATTCTGTCCAGATCTGAACTAATGCATTTAATTAATTGTTAAGCAGCAAAACAAATAGGTTCACGTGATTCTACGCGTCAAGGCAAGCAATATACACATAAAGGACATCTCCAACGGAGCTGCGGATCAAAAGTTACAAGCATCGCAAGATATGATGGCATGAATGCAATATGTGTGCAACGACGGCTACAAGCACTTCAAAACAAACAACCAGCAAGAGAAAATGAAACTACACAAGATTCTAAGCAAGTTTCATGTAGGACTCGATCAAAACAGAGCAACGGTTCGAAAACTACGAGCAAAACAAGAGATGACTACAATCTGCCAAAATCAGCCACATAGCACTTTCTACGCCCCACAGCTACGGCTACACAATTCCGATAAACTCAAGAAAGGCATGGCACGAAAGAGGGCAAGACTCTCTACTACAAACAACTAACAACCACTAGCATGGCAGCAAGGAGCACTAGGACAAGAAGACACAAAACGGCATCTCACACACTATTTCAGACTAGGACACCTCATGAAGTGCAGTTTTCGATCTGAAGCAATATTGACAGCAGCAAAACCTATAGCTACAGGACTCCAAATGACATGAAAATTTAGAGTATGCTAGAGAAACACAAGGGGTACAACTAACTCAATTGGACCAACCTCAAAAGCGCTACAGATCAAAAGCTAGAAGCACAACAAAACAGCATCAAAATAATAACAGATTCCAGACTTAGAAATATTTCAGGTCCTCCAATTCAGCACTATTTCTGGCAACTTGAGAGCAATCAAACCACACCTAAACATGCATTTCTATTGCAACCAAAAATACCAGGGGCTAAACAAAACATCCAAGATCAACTCTCTAGTTGACAACTAATTCAAACGAGGCACGGAATAAATCCTGCGAATTAAACAAAAGGGCATCGCGGTAAAATATCGCGCGAACTAACTTACTCAAAAGCTAAAACTAATTGCACAGAAAAATCCCATGGATTTTTCTACCCCAGGAACATATAATATATGTGGGGTTGCAACACAAAATAAAGCCACACATAAATGCGAGAAAAATAACCTATACACGGGAAAATAATCTACCGGCAATCCCTACACGCAAAAATACAAATGACCGCTCTAAAAAACATGGAAAAATGGTCCCTAAAACATGGGCATTTCTAAAACGGCATTCGGACAATACGGTCTAGCGCGAAAAAATAAATACGACGTCTATCCTATATAGACAGCACGGTAAACAATGCATTTGGCACGCTAAACTAAATCGAACAAATACGCAAGGTGCACAGACGTAATCTACGCGAAAACCATATATTACACGCTTCGTTCTGACTTACGGATTAAAAGATACGGGCATTTTAAATCTCTATTAATTCCTGAAATTATTTAATCACAGAAATATCCTAAATGCAAACGGGCCGAATAGTGCACGGGCGCAGGGTAACTACTACATGCCAAGGCGAGGGATAGAGGAAGGGGGAGAGCTCACCTTGTGGGCTTCGGCCCATGAGGGGAGGCTGGAGCAGAGGGGAGGGCGAGGCTGCGAGCTGGGCCAAGGCGGAGGAGAGGTGGCCTCGGGGCGCTCCTTGGGCCGAGCAGGAGGCGCGCTGGGCCGGCACGGCGCTGGCGCTGGCGCTGGCGTCGGGCGAGTCGTCGTCCTCCTCGTGCACAGGCTGCACGCAGCCATGGAGGCGGCGGCCGGAGGCGAGGGCGGCCGGCCAAGGCGCGGGGAGGGCCGGGAGGCGATGGATCTAGGCGGATCCGGGGCGGCCAGACCCGTTCCCGCCGGTGGCGGCTCGAGCCGGCGACCGGGCGAGCAGATCGGCGGCGGGGAAGACGCGGCGAGGTTCCTGGCTCGGGCAGTGGCCGTGTCTGGTGGCCTGGAGCTGCCAGGAGGCGCAGCGAGCCTGGCAGGGGGCTGCAGCGGCGAGGCCCACCCCGGGCAGGCGGCGGCCGCGGCTCGGGCGCGGGGCACGAGCAGCTGCCGGCGACGAGGGCACCCTGGCGAGGAGCAGAGGAGCTCGGGGAAGAGAAGGGATGGCATGGGGCGGATCTGGGCCGTTGGATCTTCGATCCGACGGTCCAGATCGCTCAGATCGGATCTGAGGGTTAGCTAGAGAATGTGGAGGCTAGGGTTTACACGAATTTCGAGGAGACAGGGGGTTGGCTGCCTCAAAAATAGGAGGGGTCTATTTATAACAAATGGGGGGGGCTCGGTTAACCGGAATCGCATTCCGGATCCAACCGCGGGGTCGGATTCGGATGATTCCGCACGCGGGAATAGGTACGCGGCCGTGTAGGGTGGTTTACCGGAGACGAGAGGGAAAACAGGCGGCGCGGCAACAAATTTTAAAACACCGACAAACATCCGACGGTAGACCGAATACGATGCCGCTACGGACGACCGTTCGGGTACCACACGGACTTCGATCGCGACGAAATTCGACAGGCGGCCTAGCTATATTAAAATAACACCACACATCAAATCTCAGCCCGATCAGAGAAAGTTTAACGCACACTTTGAAAACAGGGTTTGACGATGCCGCGGGCGCGTGCGTGTGCGGTCAGGCTCAGAACGGACAACGACGAGAACCGGCAACTAACAACGGATGCAAGTTTTGAAAACTGGCGGCAACGGGGTGCCGATGCAATGTTGATGACGTGCATGATGCGATGATGATGCGACAAAATAGAAATAGACACACGACGAAAACGGAATGGAAGGGAAATCTTATGGGGCGTCGGCATCGGGCTGTCACAACTCTCCTACACTACAAGAGGATCTCGCCCCGAGATCCAAGAATGAAAGGGGGAGAGGATGAGAAAGAACAAGAGGTAAAAACTTAGTCGCTTCTTTGACAAACGAGTGAAACCACGATCCTAGAAGGTTGCAAAGAGATGAGGATTGATATGAGGAAGAAGCAAGAATTCACGGAAAATTTCGGCAGCACTTCGGTAGGAAAATGGGACAAAAAATTTGAAAAGGTGGAACAAATAGACAATATACATAACAAACAACTAAATAGAACAAGGGAACACCATGATCTTGATAGAACAACATAATAGACCCAAAAGAGCAACAACACAAAGCCTCCGGAACAATAGAATAGGAACTAGCTCAAGCGGAAGAAGAGAATGAAGAAAGAATGCCAACTATCATCCCAATAGAATTGGAGAGCCTCCGGATAGAGAATAGATAGAGTAGTTGGAAAACCAACGAAGAAAAGAACAAGATTGTAGTGGACTTATGGAAACCTTTCAAACTAATGAAGTGACAACCAGCCACTAACAAAAACAAGGATTGATTGGGAGAAACAAGACATGAACAATCTTACACCAAGAGGATGCATTGAGAACTTGGATAAATGATAAACACCATGATAGCAACAACCCATAGGGAAAAGCTTTAGGTGAAATCCAAACCAAGTTAGCTCAATGAAGGAATCATGGGTTGAAAATAACTCAACACTATAGAATCGGTGGGTTTAATTATCTCATTCTTGAAAGGAAAACTCTTCGAGGCTCCTACACTAACAAGAATGCTATAATACCACCTCAAAGGATAAAGGAAGAACAAATGCACTGGAGATGCAAGAGAAAGGATACTTGAGGTACTCCAACAAGAATCTTGAAGAACATTTGATAAAGGATTAAAACCTTGATGCACCACCAAGAAGGACCTCCGTATATAAACGAATGATGCAAAAATAAGAAGGTAGAAAAGAATAAGATTATGACCTTGTCAAGATTTAGATGAAGCCTCACGGAGAGAAACTTGATAGAACTTGGACCTCCGGAAAATAAAGATAACCACACGAGAAAAGAATTAATATCATGAGCCACTCCGGAAGAAGAATTGAAATCTCTTGAAAGAAGGAAGAACAAGAATAAGAATTATGTTATGCTAATCCTTCACCAAGTTAAATTGATGACAAGCAACGGATTTAGCATACCACTTATTCTACTAGAAATGAATCTTGAAGAGGAAGAGATAAGCACCACTTGAGGCAAAATTAAGGAAGCACCGGTAAGAATTCACAATTGAATGGAAACACCATGAAGTAATGGAGATACATGAGAATGAAGAGATCATAAGCCACCTAAGAGAAAACTTGAACAAGGCACCAGATAAACGAGAGACGACGAAAAGACAACAATGGAGAAGAATTGAGGATGAAAGCTGAAAGCTGAGAACGAAGAATCTTCTGAATGATGGCCTTCGGAGGAACGAGAAATAAAAAACAACTCAGAGAAGCACCGGATAGCGCGAAAGGGATTACTCATGATTGGAACAAATAAGATAATGCCACAAAGCTGAAATGATGAATCTTCTAGAGAATGAACCAAGATTTTGAGAGAAACACTCCTTCGGTCTTGAAGCTGAAAATGACGAGGAAAACAACAACACCAAAATTAATGAGACACTCTCGGATAAAGAAGAATGAAAGGTTGAACCAATATGAGAATTAGTTCAAATAGATCTTGACGAAGGGATATGACTAATGAAAATCATACTTACGTCATAGTTGAAAAGAATTAATGATCTCTGTGAAAAGATTAAAAAAGCCAGGAAAGATCCTGGGTAGGAACCTATGGGTTATGGGCCCACTCGAAGAAACCACCGTTGAAAGGATTACTTGGAAGAGAGATATTGCACCGTTATGAAGAGAACTAGATGAGGTTGAGAACCGCGAAATAATTAAAAGAATTGAAAACACAAAACTTCCGAGATATCTTGAACACTCCGGATGAAAAGAGAGGAATGAATAACCAATATAGGCTGCAAGAATCTCCAACATGAAAAAGAATTACAAGGATAATTAGGATATGATGAACACGGATAGCTGAATTAAATTCACCGGTAAGGATGACAAGAATGAACAAATATGACACGAATCTCCTGAGAATCTTCACAATGAAACACCGGGTAAGAGAGAAAAGAACAGATAGCGGAATCACAATGAAAAGAAAACTCTTGGATGAAAATCCAATCACTAAAGAAAAGGGTGGGAGGGTGGGGAAAAACAAAGACGACTTGAGACAGATGAGACAACTCCAGAACGAATTGAGAGAATGATCTGCAAAAAATTGAGAGGATTGAATTTACTTGGAGAGAAACACACCGGTTGAATGGAATTGATACGATGACTCCGGTTGACAAGAATTGATAAGACAACTGATTGAGCAAAAGGATTAGCACTCTCATATGAATATGAGAACACTTCTTAGAAAAGATCTGAAATCACCACTTGACATCGAAGCAACTGAATTACCATATTCCAACAAAAACAAGGATGCGGCTTACAATTAGCCAGAACAAACTCATGAGAAAGATTTCGTCCGATATTTTCGTGGACAGGATCGCACGGGCTCGATTTTACAGTAGTCATCAAGTGCAAGGCAGTGCACCCGACATATGAAGCGTCCTCGAGTCGTAGCAAGCTACAAGGACTCTTTAAGACACAACGTGTACCGCTGTAAGTCGACCGTGAACAAACGAATCCACTAGATGTCGAACCCCAACCTAACATCAAGAATTTGTTGGAAGATTGTCCTATAAGCAACTACTTGAATTACCACCTATGAATTCCCGAAATATCTGGTCATGCAATCTGGTACACGGATACAAGGAGTAATATCACACAACTGCTATACTAACCCGTCACCTGTATCACATCCGTCAACACACGACCAGAATCTCGGACCTTCACCTACAACAGACCCTCGTGATCACAACGATACAAAGTATGGCAGTACCCCCGAACAATCTGCACCAGTACTGGGGACATCGGGGTTATCTCGCCACTACTAGTATTGAAGCAATTACGAACATCCTTCGTCCTGAGATACTAAGAAATCTGAATGATAACGATGTGCTCAAGAATCCCCTGGAGCTCAACTCCCCGGAAGAAAATCAAGTCACACAGGAGGCACCAAGATAGAACTTCGTCACATCGGCATCATATAGATTCCAAAAATATCCGCGTGATCCTAAAAAAAAATTTGAGTGAGAAGAGGAGTAGAATTAAATAATTACGTCAAGATTCCTCACCAGAGCATAGAAGAGGAGAAAAAAGAATCCTACTCTCCGATATATAACTAGACTCAAAGTAGTTTTTACTAGACTCGACTCGGCCAAGTTCGATCAATCAAGGGGGCTCCTAGGTCGGTACTGCTCTGATACCAACTTGTCACGCCCAAGATGCGACCCTATCCTCAATTTGGCACGAGGGCCTCGTCAGGGATAGAAGCGCATCTCGTCGTGTCGCAAGAATTGATATCGTTACAAGTACATGTACTGAAAAGAAGAGATATATAAAGAGTTGGCTTACACTCGCCACAAGCTACACCAGAGTCACTTCAGTACATTACCTAATCATCAAGAGTTAGAGCAGGGTCCGACTACGGACGAAAACAAACGAGAAAAATAAGAACGACGTCCATCCTTGCTATCCCAGGCTGCCGCCCTGGAACCCATCCTAGATCGATGAAGAAGAAGAAGAAGAAGCAACTCCAAATGAACAATCAACGCGCTCGCGTCAAGTAACCTTTACCTGTGCCTCCAACTGGTGTTGTAGTAATCTGTGAGCCACAGGGGACTCAGCAATCTCATTTCCAAAGGTATCAAGACTAGCAAAGCTTAATGGGTGAGACATGGTTAAGTGGTGAGGTTGCAGCAGCGGCTAATCTTATATTTGGTGGCTAAA
Source organism: Hordeum vulgare subsp. vulgare (assembly GCF_904849725.1). NCBI lineage: Eukaryota > Viridiplantae > Streptophyta > Magnoliopsida > Poales > Poaceae > Hordeum > Hordeum vulgare. The sequence continues at coordinate 4,089,778 of NC_058524.1, forward strand.
CTTATGAGTACAAGAAATAAGAGGGGGAAGATCTACGCATAACGGACGTGAACTACTGACGATCAAATGAATGATCCTGAACACCTACCTACGTCAGACATAACCCCACCGTGTCCTCGATCGGAGAAGGAACTCACGAAAGAGACAGTCACGGTTACGCACACAGTTGGCAAGTTTTAGTAAAGTTAACTTCAAGTTATCTAGAACCAGTGTTAAACAAAGTTTCCACGTTGCCACATAACCGCGGGCACGGCTTTCCGAAAGATTTAACCCTGCAGGGGTGCTCCAACTAGTCCATCACAAATTACCACAAGCCGCATAGAAATCCTCAATCACGAAGCTCGTGATCTCGTCGGATTCCCTAGTGGAAAACCTCAACTCTGAGATTACCCAAAGCATCACCGGAATCCCGATGCACAAGATACTCCGTCAAAGGTAAAACTACTCCAGCAAGGCCGCCCGACGTGTCGACAATCCCGATAGAAGTCGCGTACCTCGTTCTCAGGACACGGCGGATGAGCTAGACGTCGGGATCGCTAAACCTCCGGGTGACCAGAGGGGCGCCGGACATCGCTCAGGTGGGACCAACACTCATGAGGAGCACTGGCCCGGGGGTTGATTAAATTATCCTCGGGGCCCAGGAAGTTCCTATGCAATTTTATTAGGTAAGTAGGCAAATGTAGTACCAAAGTTGGGCCTTGCCAGACCAGCTTTAATCTAAAACAAATTATCAAGGACGTCCCCATAACAACCCCGATCGTGTTAGGAGCGCTCAATTATGGAACATAACACCGGTAGCCGGAAACTAAGGGGGCAAAGGTGGAACAAAACACCAGGCTAGAAAGGCCGAGCCTTCCACCTTTTACCAAGTATATAGGTGCATTAAGTTAAATAGCAATAATATGGTGATATAACAAGGAACTCATGCTTTCGCATGGAAGCATCTGCACCTGCAACTAGCAACGCTAACACAAGGTTAAGCAAGCGGTAACATAGCCAATCAGTGGTTTGCTAGGTCGAACAGGTTGAAGGTAATCATGGCATTGTTGAGAGGCTGATATTTAACAGGTGGTAGGCAACGAGACATAAAAGATAGAAGCGATAAACTAGCATGGCAATGATAGTAATGGTATTTGGGGAAATGATCATCTTGCGTGAGATCCCGCTTGAAAGAAGAATGCCTCCGTGAAGCAGACGAACCGACGTAGTCGAACGGGTCCTCACATCCGACACGCTTGCGGAACTCTATCAAGACGAAGCAAACCGGAAACACAAATCATCACACAGAATTCACCACGCGATGCACAAGACAAATGATGCAAGAGCAGCTGAAAACATGCAAGTCACGGCATGACAAATCACACAATCAAACACTACACATTAAGTGAAGTTCAATATGCACGAGTTGCATATTGACGAAACTCCACGTTTAATTCACTACAAGAAATAGGGTCAATTATGACTCCCTATATTGGTCACTGATTCGTCATTGTTGTCGTTTATTGACCTTTTTTTGACCAAATTTACAACGTCAACAGTTGGCCGTCAAGAATGAACAAACATGACCTTTCTAAAATTTTGGTCACAGGTCTCTATCGACCAAATTTTTGATTTGGTCATCACCCATTTGTGTGAGCCACGTAGGATCTGACGTGGTAAGCTGACATGACATTGCTAGTGACCAAATGAAATCATCATAATTTTCAGATCTCTGTCCACCAATCTAGCTACATGGGCTTGGCCCAATACCTATTTTACTATTGGAAATGTTTGATTTGTTTGGGTTGAAGCATTTTTTTTGCTAGAAGCACCCATATCTCAAGATAGGCCCATTAAAAATAAGTACAACAGAATAAAAGATTGCAAATAAAATGTATATTTCATTTTAGTAGCATATAACATCAAATACAATACATCATCCACCGACTCCACGCATTAAGGTTCAACGCCTAACAAGGACACATCAAAATAATTTTACATGTGCACAACAGAATACTTCTGCAAGTGCAAGTGCATAGAAAAAGGTTCCAACAAATGCACAATCGCACATAAAGAGAGTTCCACAAAGATTGGGTGAGAACCACAAGTTTCTTCTCATCCTCTTCCTCTGCACAACATGCTCTTGCCATTGTCGCCTGCAAGAAGAAAATGATGGTAAGGCTTTCAAACCACGTAAATAGGGATTTGGGTTCGTTGTATCTTGCTAAAAAACCGAGATGCAGGTGTACTAGCAAAATATACCCTCTCATAGTAGTGATATAATGATATTGTACTATTAATTTGTACCGGTTACTGTTAATTATCTTGTTCTTTTGAAAGTCCTGTTCTACCTTCTTCTGAAATACAAATGTTCTATATTTACTCTCTCATAAAAATTAAGTATATGTCTCCTCACACGCATTATGTGGTATATTCTACCTAATTTCTTATATATTCTAGGAGTATCAACCTAATTTATTATATATATTCTAGTTGTTTCAAAAAGAAATTCAGTATGTACTCCCTAAATACAAATTCATTATCTATAAAGTCATGTTAGTCTATACTCCTCACAAAAAAGTATATACTTCAAAACAAATTCAATATGTACTCCTCAAATTCAGTATATACAAAGTCATGTTAGTATATACCCCTCGCAAAATGTTAGGCGAATTTAATCATTGATTGATGTGCTTTCCATGTCATATAAAATAGTAACCCTCTTTTCTTTATGTTGTGATTTAAAAAATTGTTATAGCGTTGGTTTGAGGAACCCCTGGAATTCTTCATGGTCGATGGCCTGATGCTTATTTGCCCTTCCTTTCCATTATGCCATGATTATTGGCCTCAATATGTTCAACTCGGTCTTCCGCCAGAATATGAGATCCGGTTGGGTTTTTTGTTTTCCTGTGAAAGTACAGGTTATGTTAACATTCCATAGGATTTGATGATTGTTCCTACATTTTGAACGCTAGTTCCCAGTATATTTCCTCTATTTTTTATTCCCTTAGCTTTTCCCTTGAAATTCTTGATTCGTTTATACTATGCATGTCATCAACTCTTCGCATGCATCATCAGATTTATTTGGCAATTTTATTACATTCTTGATTCGTTTTTTCAGGATTAGAAGCTTCAGTTCTAAATTTTGTAGTTAGAGTAGCTAGTTCCTTTGTGCCGGTGTATTTTAATATTTCATGAATTATTTTATTTTCTACTATGAGATTGGTCTAGTAATGCTAATACCTGCAGAGGTGTGACGCTTGCAAAGCTCTATTTGGTTGCTTGGTGCAGAAGTATGAAGCAAGACCTACGGATGTGACTAATGTACTGAAATCTAGTGATTCTGATTTCATTGTGAAATATGGTATAGTGCTTTCCATTTTGAAAATCTGTATTTTATTCTAGCTCTCGAAGGTCATTTTACTACGCACATAAGCAACTTCCTAGGTGTTCTGGTACTGACTTTAGCTATACCACCTTTTTGCCACAGTAAAATACCAACAACGTTCATCACGTATAAAATAATAATTATAAGAAAAATATGTATAAAAATATATGGAATATTTGTTACTCAAAATATGCCCTTTTTAATACGCATGCTTGATCAAACACTGCTTATAAAAAGAAATGTAGGCAGACCCAATCATTTTGTAGACACAACAATCTGTAAGTATGTGTGTACGTAGGTACTACCAATTGTCGGTGTTGTAGTTTGATAAATTGAAACAGAAAACACCTAGCGGTTTCCAGCAAGGATAGGACAGGACATGTATAATTTGCAAGTTTCCAAACATCTGCCATGAATGTGTAATAATAAAGAATGGGTAAACATTCAGTTCATAGCACACATGTATCACAACCCAAATAAACCAAAGAAAAGGGAATTATGTTTCTTGTTCTGACATCATTGCATTTCAAGATCATCTGTATTTATTTGTGTGCTATTGCAGTCTAAAGGGAGCTCGATTTGGATTTTTTTTCCAGGCTTGGTTGGTGTGTCCTAAATAGGATGAAACTCGGTTGAGATGAGCCCTGTAGTTTACAAATATTCGTGGAGCTCTCCCTATGTCAAGAGAGAGGACAACTCCTGCAATGCCAGCTTGACAGCAAGTGGCTAATGCCCTCATCTTATTTGTTGTGTAAAGTAACACAACTGGCAGCATCGTGTTGTTAGAATAGTTCTATGTTGGCTGTATGATCTGGTTAATTGACTGATCGTGAAAATTCTTTTTTTATAGATAAGGCAGCCCCTGGTTATTTGGTGGGCAGGTACGTGTGCAACTGATTTGGTAATCACGGGTTAACCAACGCTATAAAGAGGGCCTGCGTGTTTCATCTGAGACACCGAAATACAACAGCCCACTAGTTTACAATTAAAGAGCAGTATCTTTTTATTCTACTCTACATATTTTTTTCATACTGCCGCTTTAGAAAATCAACTACGTATATACTACATACTCCCAACGAATATACTCCATAATCTAGTAATAAGCATATTCGGTACTCCCTTCTAAAAAGCTATTCTATTTTACATGCTCCCCGTGTATTATACATGTTTTCTTTCGTACTGCTGCTTCAAAAAATTAACTACATATTGCTATATACCCCATACTAGTAATAAGCATATATACCCAGCATACATATATACTCCATACTCACATCTAGAAAAGATTATTGTTCACTAACTCTACACAATATAGGGATTAATCAAACAGAAATAGCAGAAAACAGAAATTTTATTCTAAACTAATTTGATAACAAGTTAAGTTTGTATGTGAAATTTGAGACTACAATAGTATGAAAGATAACTCTGCAATGCCGAGGATCATATCCTTTCAGAAATGTCATCAAATACGAAAGCTACATTTACCTTTGTGCAAGAGAAGTTCACATTGATGTGATGGACTCCGAACCGACTGATGAAGTCCACTATCTTTGGATAGTCATCATTGGAGTTGTGCAGTGTTTTCCTATGAGCTACCATATTATAGAATAAATTTTCAACCTGCAAATTAAGAAAAAAAATCCTTGTAAAAATCACAGGACATATCTAATAGAGCAATAGTACTATGAAAAGCTGCAAGCTCACCATGATTTGAGTTCCTTTAACCGCAGCACAGGGCTTTGGGTCATTCTCCACTACTCCATCCCTATAAGAAACTCTGACAGGACAACATGATAATAATCATTAACAGACGACTCCAGAATCTAGCAGAAATATTTGAAGTTGCTCATGGACTGACCTGTAGCCATGCAGTTGGCCTTCTGTTATTATTGTCACGGTAACATGGCCAACATGAGTCATACTGGCCAAAGCCTCCCCTCTGAACCCCATGGACTTTATTGTCTGTAGATCCTCATATGCAGACAACTTTGAGGTAGTATGCATCTCACACAATATTGGCAAGTCCTCACACTGTGAAAGGAAACCAAGTTAGCTGACAGAGTGGTGGTCAACAATGGTAGTGCAAATGCTTGACATATGAGATGCTTATAAGAAATTTCTGAACATGCCCGACTCTTCAAATACCCAACAATAAATATTGTAATCAAATACTAGTACCCTGCACGCGCCTGCCCACTTTATAGCACAAACACAAGCCCAGTTCGTAGTATCATAGACAACTAAGTGCAACCTAAAGGCAATTAGCACCAACAACCGTGAACTGTATTAATGGAGTTGTGCGCTCATTTGTCCATGGAATGGTAGGTCCTATGCCTTTTTCCACAGCTGAGTGAGTCGGAACAAACAGACATCAGATCCCCAATCATTCGCCCACATGTTCCTGTACGCAGCAAGGATTAAAAGGTCGCAATCAACAGAACTCATAATTAACAGCTCGCATATGAAGGAATTTTGCAGTAGCAGGCGCCCGCGGCAGCACCAAGGGTTCAGGGGATGGGGAATTTGTTTGGAGGTTTAGGGTTTATTTTGGAAGCGAGCGTACCCGGATGCCATGGCCATCTTCTGAGACCTGGATGAGCTTGAGGCCGCCGTCCTTGACGGTGACGGAGATGGTGGAGGAGCCGGCGTCGATGCTGTTCTCAACGAGCTCCTTCACCGCCGATGACGGGCGCTGGATCACCTCCCACGCGGTGACGCGGTTCACCATCGACTCCTCCAGCCGCTTGATGCGGGGCGGCTCCCCACCCCCGCCCCCGCCACGCGGTGCCGCGTCGTCGACCTCCACACCCACCGCACCGCATCTGGGGACCGGGCGGAGGAGGTGGGGAATGGGGAGGCGGAGACGGCGGAGGTTCCGTCGATTTTGGTATTCGGGCCGAGGGGAGGATCGGCCGCCATAGGTCGTGGGGGAGAAAGAGATGGGGATCACGAAGAGAGATGGGGTCGTGGGATTTCTATCTTTCACTTTTTTTTATTTTCACTTTGGGCAGCCAGCCTATCACATGCGAGGCCACGGATCCCACCCCAGAAACAGATCCTCGCCATCCACTCCTCCTACATCCAACGCTCCAAAACCCTTCCCTCATCCAACACACCTATATCATTTTTTCTCTTCTTCTTTTTTCAATTGGTAGCACTTAATGATCAATTTGTGCAATAGTATCATGACCTAATGGATGCAAAAGGTCATAACGTTATGGGCTTTGGACCCTCTTAGACTTGTCATGACTAATTTTGGAATTTTGGCCATGGATCAATGACCAATTAAACCATTGTCAATTTTTTTGGTCATAATTGAGCATTTTTCTTGTAGTGATTATTTAGTTCTATCCCAATTAGATACACGGCAATATTAAATGTGGTTGAACATGGCAAGAGGTGAAGCGCAATTAAACTACCTATCTAAGCATTTTAAATGAGGTCGGAAATGTCATATAGCACCTCCCAAACGACCTCACATGTTAATTTACAATTCTGTCCAGATCTAAAGTAATGCATTTAATTAGTTGTTAAACAGCAAAACAAATAGGTTCACGTGATTCTACGCGTCAAGGCAAGCAATCTACACATAAAGAACATCTCCAACGGATCTGCGGATCAAAAGTTACAAGCATCGCAAGATATGATGGCATGAATGCAATATGTGTGCAACGACGGCTACGAGCACTTCAAAAGAAACAACCAGCAAGAGAAAATGAAACTACACAAGATTCTAAGCAAGTTTCATGTAGGACACGATCAAAACAGAGCTACGGTTTGAAAACTACGAGCAAAACAAGAAATGACTACAATCTGCCAAAATCAGCCACATAGCACTTTCTACGCCCCACAACTATGGCTACACAACTCCGATAAACTCAAGAAAGGCATGGCACGAAAGAGGGCAAGACGCTCTACTACAAACAACTAACAACCACTAGCATGGCAGCAAGGAGCACTAGGACAAGAAAACACAAAACGGCATCTCACACACTATTTCAGACTTAGTGAAAATTACACCTCATGAAGTGCAGTTTTCGATCTGAAGCAATATTGACAGCAGCAAAACCTATAGCTATAGGACTCCAAATGACATGAAAATTTACAGCATGCTAGAGAAACACAAGGGGTACAACTAACTCCATTGGACCAACATCAAAAGCGCTGCAGATCAAAAGCTAGAAGCACAACAAAACAGCAACAAAATAGTAACAGATTCCAGACTAGGAAATATTTCAGCTCCTCCAATTCAGCACTATTTCTGGCAACTTGAGAGCAATCAAACCACACCTAATCATGTATTTCTATTGCAACCAAAAATACCAGGGGCTAAACAAAACATCCAAGATCAACTCTCTAGTTGACAACTAATTCAAACGAGGCACGGAATAAATCCTGCGAATTAAACAAAAGGGCATCGCGGTAAAATATCGCGCGAACTAACTTACTCAAAAGCTAAAACTAATTGCACAGAAAAATCCCATGGATTTTTCTACCGCGGGAACATATAATATATGTGGGGTTGCAACACAAAATAAAGCCACACATAAATGCGAGAAAAATAACCTATACACGGGAAAATAATCTACCGGCAATCCCTACATGCAAAAATACAAATGACCGCTCTAAAAAGCATGGAAAAATGGTCCCTAAAACATGGGCATTTCTAAAACAGCATTTGGACAATACGGTCTAGCACGAAAAAATAAATACGGTGTCTATCCTATATAGACAGCACGGTAAACAATGCATTTGGCACGTTAAACTAAATCGAGCAAATATGCTAGGTGCACAGACGTAATCTACGCGTAAAACTACGCGAAAACCATATATTACACGCTTCGTTCCGACTTACGGATTAAAAGATACGAACGTTTTAAATCTCTATTAATTCCTGAAATTATTTAATCACAGAAATATCCTAAATGCAAATGGGCCGAATAGTGCACGGGCGCAGGGTAACTACTACATGCCAAGGCGAGGGATAGAGGAAGGGGGGAGAGCTCACCTTGTGGGCTTCGGCCCATGAGGGGAGGCTGGAGCAGAGGGGAGGGCGAGGCTGCGAGCTGGGCCGAGGCGGAGGAGAGGTGGCCTCGGGGGGCTCCTTGGGCCGAGCAGGAGGCGCGCTGGGCCGGCGTGGCGTTGGCGCTCGCGCTGGCGTCGGGCGAGTCGTCGTCCTCCTCGTGCACAGGCTGCACGCAGCCATGGAGGCGGCGGCCGGAGGCGAGGGCGGCTGGCCAAGGCGCGGGGAGGGCCGGGAGGCGATGGATCTGGGCGGATCCGGGGCGGCCAGACCCGTTCCCGTCGGTGGCGGCTCGAGCCGGCGACCGGGCGAGCATATCGGCGGCGGGGAAGACGCGGCGAGGTTCCTGGCTCGGGCAGTGGCCGTGTCCGGCGGCCCGGAGCTGCCAGGAGGCGCGGCGAGCCTGGCAGGGGGCTGCAGCGGCGAGGCCCACCCCGGGCAGGCGGCAGCCGCGGCTCAGGCGCGGGGCACGGGCAGCTGCCGGCGACGAGGGCACCCTGGCGAGGAGCAGAGGACATCGGAGAAGAGAAGGGATGGCATGGGGCGGATTTGGGCTGTTGGATCTTCGATCCGACGGTCCAGATCGCTCAGATCGGATCTGAGGGTTAGCTGGAGAATGTGGAGGCTAGGGTTTGCACGAATTTCGAGGAGAGAGGGGGTTGGCTGCCTCAAAAATAGGAGGGGTCTATTTATAACAAATGGGGGGGCTCGGTTAACCGGAATCGCGTTCCGGATCCAACCGCGGGGTCGGATTCGGACGATTCCGCACGCGGGAATAGGTACGCGGCCGTGCAGGGTGGTTTACCGGAGACGAGAGGGAAAACAGTCGGCGCGGCAACAAATTTTAAAAACACCGACAAACATCCGACGGTAGACCGAATACGGTGCCGCTACGGACGACCGTTCGGGCACCAGACGGTCTTCGATCGCGATGAAATTCGACAGGCGGACTGGCTATATTAAAATAACACTGCACGTCAAATCTCAACCCGATCAGAGAAAGTTTAACGCACACTTTTAAAACAGGGTTTGACTATGCCGCGGGCGCGTGCGTGTGCGGTCAGGCTCAGAACGAACAACGACGAGAACCGGCAACTAACAACGGATGCAAGTTTTGAAAACTGGCGGCAACGGGGTGCCGATGCACTATTGATGACGTGCATGATGCGATGATGATGTGACTAAATAAAAATAGACACACGACGAAAACGGAATGGAAGGGGAATCTTCTGGGGCGTCGGCATCGGGCTGTCACAATATGGTCCAGGTATTGATTGAACTTACTTCTAGAGCATTGAAGTCATGTTCGCATAATCCTTGGGATCTTTACGTCTCGAGCCTAAGACAGTTACTACTCCTCTGTCAAGCTTAATGCATAGCAGAATAAAGTGAAACCTGTGCACACATATAATTCATCAATTACAGTACTTAAATTCGAGTAAGTGAAACCAAATATGCACAAGATAGTAACACTCACTTGAAGTTGTAAGGAAAGAGTACGCTTTTAGCAAGTTTTCCTCGGTATCTTTAACTCTGTTTTGTAACAATCATTCATTTACGGTATTTGGCCTAATGAACCCAATGTCATAGATTTGTACTTCTTTGCATTCGACGATCTTCCATCTGCATAATATAGTGAGGATAATTATATATATGCAATGAACGAGCTGAGCTAGAGGCTTAATTACACAAGTAATACTTACGGACAGTAGCAAGTGAGGAGTTGTCTATCGAGGGCCTTTTGATTGAATAACTGAAATAATTCCACATATTCAACAGGCGTCAGGTCGACTGCAATGAAGTCGTGCTCCTCTTTGATTCTCAGCATCAAACTATCTTTCACAGACTTCCTACAACTTTCCAAGTAATACTCATGCAATCTTCGCATCATCGTTGTTAGACGAGGGAGCTGATCAGGTATGTCGAGAGGCTTCCCGTGCTCGCATCTAAATGTATCTAGTACCTCAGTCGTTTCAAACTATACTTCATCGCCCATGTATCCACCAAGATTGATACCGGGTAGTAGCGCCGATGATTACCGATATCGCTAGACACATTGAGCGGGGAGCACGATTGCTTCTCATGTTCGCCGGTCTGGGGATTTTTTTTTTGCACTTCTCTCGAAACAGGCTTTCGCACCGCTTTATAGATAAAGCACAACGACCAGAATCCAACCAACATGTCCGAACAAAGAAATAAAAAAGAGAGTCCGCTGGGGCAACAACACAGTCCAGCCCAATAAAAGAGAAAAAACAAAAAATGCCCTCACGGGGACAAGCTAGGCAGCAAGCAAGGAAGAGGAGAGCCGTCAGGCGGCCGCCATCACCGCGTCCATGTAGTGCTGAAGCCGGCCCCGGTCCCAGGTCCTAACGAGCGGAAGCCAATGCTGCAAGAAGGCAAGAAATTTGAAGAACGAGTCAGATGCACGCCGCTGAAACACCTTCTCAATCACCATTTTATTGTGAGTAGTCCAGAGGATCCACATCATAGTTGCGAAGACCATCCAAAACAATTGGCGTTTATGGCCGACCTGGGTGGCCCGCACCTGCAGAAAATCTGCAAGGTCAGAGGCCTCCCACTCCGGTCCCAGAGCCTCGCGTACAAAGCACCATAGTGTCTGTGCCGCAACGCATGAGAACAGAATGTGAGCACCAGTCTCCGGGACATGGCACATGGGACATATGCCGTTACCCGGACCATGGCGTTTCAGCACCTCGGTCCCTGAAGGTAAACAGTCTCGAAGAAGCTGCCAAACAAAAATCTTGATCTTCAAGGGCAGCGGGGCCTTCCAGAGTGGGGATAACCATGGGAGGACCGGCATTCTGCACAGCGCCAGGTAGGCCGAACTGACAGAGAATTCTCCCGAGGGAGAAAGACTCCAAGAGACACTATCACTAACCGCCGAGGCCGGGAGGGGAATCACTGCCAAGAGTAATTCCCAGTCCTGGACCTCAACTGGGCCAAGGGGACGGCGGAATGCAACATGCCATCCGTCTTCCAGAGCAGAAGCAGAAACAAGGACAGCAGGGTCGGCGCAGATAGCAAAGAGCCTCGGGAAACAGAATCGTAGAGGCTCTCCCTCCAACCAGGGATCTAACCAAAACTCGGTCCCAGACCCGTCGCCCACCGAGATCCGCAAGCCCAACCTAATCTCGTGCTTAATGCTCTGGATAGACTTCCAGAACTGCGAACCATTCGCGAGTGAGCATGCCAAGAGGGGTCTGCCTCGAAGGTACTTGGTCTCAATCAATTGAAGCCACAAACCCCCATCTCCCTGCAGAATCCGCCAAACCCATCGGAGCATCAGGGCCACGTTCATGCGGCGGGACGCAGGAATGCCTAGGCCCCCTCGGTATTTTGGCACGCAGATGTCAGCCCATTTCACCATGTGATACTTGGTCCTACCATCCCCTGCCTGCCAAAAGAATCTAGCCAGTTCCTTGTCGAAGGCGTTGTGCACACCTTCGGGCAGGATATACATCCCCATCATATACATGGGGAGGCTTGCGAGGTTAGAGCTAATGAGAATGGATTTGCTACCTTTAGAAGTGAACCTGACGCTCGAGGGTTCCGCATGGGACGCTACTCGTCCCACAAGCGGATCAAACCCGCTGACCAAAATCCTGGACTCCGCCAGGGGCATTCCCAAATACGAGATAGGGAAAGAAGCCAGCTTGCAGTTAAGGTTGTCCGCAATCCTGTGCTGCTCAGCCTCCGAGTAGCCCAGGACCACCACCTCACTCTTATCAAAGATAATCTTAAGTCCAGACATTTCCTCGAAGCAGAGCAAAAGGAACTTAAGATTAGCAATGTCCGAGTCCGAGCCTGAGACCATGATTATGGTGTCGTCTGCATAGTGGAGGTGGGAAACCCCACCCCCCGGGATGAGGTGACCAGCCACCCCCTGGATATGCCCGGCTAATCTCGCCTTATCCAGGATGCCAGCAAGGGCGTCCACGGCGAGATTAAACAGCAGGGGGGAGATAGGGTCTCCTTGCTTTACCCCCTGGATGACCGAAAAAAGGGGCCTACTTCACCATTGATATTGATGGCGGTGCTACCAGATCGAACCAGCTGCATGATCTAGGAGCACCACATCACTAACCTCAAGAAGGTCCAATCAAGACGGTCATACGCCTTCTGGAAGTCCAATTTGAGAAAGACCCCCTTCAGTCCCTTGGACGCCACCTCATGGACAATCTCGTGGAGGGCAAGAATCCTGTCATGAATCTTCCTGCCCTTCAGGAATGCGGACTGTAGGGGGTGAGCAATCCGTTCGGCCACAGGGGATAGGCGAGTGGCGCAGACTTTAGCAAAAATACGCGCCAACACGTTAATCACCGTAATAGGCCTAAATTGTCGAATCTCTCCGGCCCCAACTAGTTTGGGGATGAGCGCAATGACTCCATAGTTAATCCTGCCCATGTCCAGTGTGCCTATATAAAATTTATGGAACATGGGCATGATAACAGGGCGCACGGTCTCCCAGAATCGCTGGAAAAAACCACCGGGAGGCCGTCTGGCCCCGGGGCCGAGCACGCCTTCATTGCAGCGATTGCCTGGCCAACTTCCTCCGAGAAAAATGGGAGAGTGAGTTCCGCATTCTCCACGTCGGACACCTGCTCAGCTAGCGGCCAGAAGTCCTCACAAAGAGAGGAGCCTCTCCGCAGATAAGCTGAGAATAACTCCTTATAGAAGGAGTAAATATGGGATGACATGTCTTCTGGGTTTTCCAGAAGAGCATCCCCATCCCAGAGGAAAGGGATGACACATTTCCGCCTTCGGCCGTTGGCGATGGCCTGAAAGTACGCGGTGTTTGCGTCCCCCTTGAGGAGCCAGTTCTGTCCACCTCGACGTTGCCAGAACAGTTCCTCGGATCTGAAGATGCCCATGAGCTCGGCATCGAGGGAGTATCTCCGGGTCCAGTCATCCGGAGACAGACCCGTACCATCCGCCAAGTCATCTAGGGTCTTAATCTGGCCTAGCAGGGCCCCTTTACGGGCCCGGAGATCAGCACCCAAGTTAGCACCCTAGCCCTTCATGGCCTGACGCGCCATCTTGGCACAGTGATGCCAAATGTGCACCGCACAGTAGACACGCGGCGGGGAATCGGCAGCCCGATGCCAACGGTCGCGGACCAACTCGCGGAAACCAGGCTGATCCAGCCAAAAAGTCTCAAAGCGAAAGCGTCGTGATCTAGGGGGGACCTTCCCCCGACGAGAAGAGCAGAGGCGTATGGTCTGAGCCAATCTGCGTGATCGCCCTAAGCCCGCACAGGGGGAACATCACTTCCCAATGGGGCGACATAAAGACCCGATCTAGAACACTCCGGTTGGGTTCCGCCTGCTTGTACGACCACGTGAACCTGGACCCTACGCAAGCTATCTCACGTAGCGCCAAGTCCGCAATGCAGTCATTGAAAAGACGCATTCGGGGTCGATCTACATTCGGAGAGCTTTTATCAGAAGCCCACCTAATAAGATTAAAATCACCGGCCACCACCACAGGGGTGGTGCACCTATCCACCTTATTCTTTAGCTCGGCGAGGAATTCTGCCGAGCGGGCATGGTCCGCCGGGCCATAGACGATAATCACCTCCCAACTGAGGTGAGCACGTCGGTCGGTGATGGCCATGCTCCCAAAGAACTCCCCCCGGTCCATGTCCTCCACCGAGAACGCCTCCTCCCGAACACCAAGTAGGATTCCTCCAGAGTGGCCCGATGCAGGGAGCCACTGCCAGGAGAATTGGTGGCGGGAGAGCCTCTGAAGCTCGAGCATGCTAAAGTCCTGCCGAATCGTTTCTTGCAGACCTACTATGTCAATCTCTTCCTGACGCAAATACTCAATAAGCTGCCGCCGCCGGCCAGGGAGGCCGAAGCCCCTAATGTTCCAACATAGGAGCTTCATTTAATAACATCGTCTGGATTCCTAGGCCCCGCAAGCGGGGCCGATCTAGCCCGCCCGTTAACCGCGATCTTGAATCACTTTGTAGTACTTCCCGACCGTCGCGCTTCAGCATATGTCTATATTTACCTATATTCAAAGAAAATGACGAAACGTCATTAACGTATTCGAAAAAGTACAAAATACATATATATTTATAAAAATATATAATACATCTATATTTACACATGGTACATGTAAGTCAATCAAATTATATATATACTCCCTCTGTAACGAAATAGTTGTCGTTGGGAGAATTTTCGGACCAGGTGAAAACATGTAAAAATACCAAACTACCCCTGATTTAAAAATCATCCTGAGATCGTCGTCTTCCTCCCGTCCCTCCGGTCCACCACGCCCCTCCCGTCCGCCAGGTCCCTCCCTCCGCCAGGTTCCTCCCCTCCGTCAGGGCCCCTCTGCCAGGCTCCTCCCCTCCGTCAGGGCCCTCCAGTCTGCAGCTCCCTCATCTCCCTCTGTCTTCCTCCGCTCCAATCGAGAGCCTGAGCTCCATCCCCGCCGGCCACAGCTCCCCTGCCGGCCACAAATCCTCCGCCCTGTAACAGAGAATCAAGTGTCAATCTGAAAGAAGCAGTTGACAGAGAAGCAAGTGCCAATCTGAAAGAAGCAGTTGACAGAGAAGCAAGTGCCAATCGACAGCCCTTTTGCCACTGCAGTGAAAATACCAGATCTGCTCTGCTGGTCTGCTGGTCTGCTCTGCTGCTCTGCTGGTGCTGATCTGCTAGTCTGCTGGTCTGCTGGTCTGTTGCTCTGCTGCAGATTGGATCAATTTTAACTTCCCAGCTCTGTGCTGCTCTGCTACAGATTGGGTTACCTGTGTTATTCAGATAAGAAAATCACCAAGGAATACTCTCACAAATCACACCCAGAAATCTACTAAGAAAATCAGCACATCAACAGTGAGAGTAACTTTTGTTGTCAGTGTCAACAGTATGTGATTCCTCTCTGCTGTGTTGATCAAGCAAGTTGATACTGTGAAGAAGATTGGAATAGGAGCAGACACAAAGAGTACAAACTGGAAAAATAAGTTTAGCAGCCACAAACTGGAATAATAGGCTAGCAAGTTGATACTCTTCCTCTGGGCCTGTTGTCACTGTTGTTTTTGGTTATACTCCGGAACAATAGGCAAGAAATTGACAAAGCAAGATAAACAGTAGGTGAGTTACCCCATTTTTCTTGCAAACACTGTAATTGTACTCTTGCAAGAATTTCAGTTAAGTGCTGTCAAAAGCACTTTGCTGAATTAATATGCACATAGGTGCATAAAAATTCAGTTAAGTGCTGTCAAAAGCACTTTGCTGAATTAATATGCACATAGGTGCATAAAAATTCAGTTAAGTGCTGTCAAAAGCACTTTGCTGAATTAATATGCACATAGGTGCATAAAAATTCAGTTAAGTGCTGTCAAAAGCACTTTGCTGAATTAATATGCACATAGGTGCATAAAAATTCAGTTAAGTGCTGTCAAAAGCACTTTGCTGAATTAATATGCACATAGGTGCATACAAATTCAGTTAAGGGCTGTCAAAAGCACTTTGTTTAATTAATATGCACATAGGATCTTCATCTTAATTACACTCCACCTTAATTAATATGCACATAGGATCAAAAGAACATGGATCTCCCAGACCTCAACTACACTCCACCTGCAGAAGATGGGGATGAAATGGATGCAGATGTAGCAAACAAAATGGAAGGAGAAATAGGAGATGAAATGGAAAGAGATGAAATAGTGGAGGAAGGAGATGAAATAGTGGAAGATACAGGTAAAAACATTTTGTCTTTTGGTCATTTGGTCATTTGGTCATGTCATGGTTTGATCATTTTGTCTTTTGTATTTGTTGGTGCAGTTGTTGAGCAAGTTGCTAGAAGAAACAAAACCCTTAATGACCAGCAAAAGTTTGCTGCTTATGTAGCCTTGCATACACTCTGTATGAGTAGAGGAGGAATTCTTAAGAGAACTAATACGCAAGACATTGCAAAAATTTTTGGAGTAGGTGTCTGGAATATACAAAGAATTTGGAGGAAGGCGATGTCTCAAATCAAACAAGGCCAGGAAGTGGATGTTTCCAACAAAAAAAAGGAAATTGTGGAAGAAAGCCTAAGGACATTAACCTAGAACAAATCATAACAATTCCGCTAAACAAGAGATCTACAATTAGGTCACTAGCTTGGCAGTTGGGATGTAGCCCTACCACGCTCCATAGGAAGTTCATGCTGAAGTTGATAAGGAGGCATACAAACTGTGTGAAGCCAGCTTTGAAGGAAAAGAATAAGAAGGATAGGATGAAGTTTTGCTTATCGATGCTTGACGAGGCAACAACAACTACTGCAAGGCCTAAGTTCAAGACTATGCATAATGTTGTGCATATTGATGAGAAGTGGTTTAACATGACCAAGAAGAATAAAACATATTATCTCTTGGATGGGGAGGAAGAGCCTACAAGGCCTATACATGGTAGTTGTATTGGCAAGGTGATGTTCTTGACAGTCGTTGCGAGGCCAAGGTGGGATAGTGAAGGAAATGTGACCTTCTCTGGAAAAATTGGTATTTGGCCGTTTGTAAAAGAAGTTCCTGCTCAGAGGAAAAGTGAAAACAGGCCTAGAGGTACAATAGAGACAAAGTCGATAAAAGTCGATCGAAAAGTGATGAGAGAGTTCTTCATAGAGAAGGTCTTGCCAGCGATACAAGCTGTTTGGCCTGAAAGTGATGCTGCGCAGACCATCTATATACAACAAGATAATGCTAAGCCTCATATTTTGCCTGATGACATGGAATTTTTAGAAGCTGTTGCAAAAAGTGGACTTGACATCAGCATTATACAACAGCCTGCCAACAGTCCTGATCTGAATGTGCTTGATCTTGGGTTTTTCAACTCATTGCAATCCCTGACAGATTGTCTCAGCCCTAAAACACTACAAGACCTTATTAATGGAGTGTTGGAGGAATTTGAAGGCTATGAGGTTTACAACCTGAACAGAATTTTCCTAACTCTACAGACTTGCATGATAGAGATCCTAAACCATGCCGGGGCCAATGGGTATAATTTACCTCATGTGGACAAGGAAAGATTAGAGAGGCTTGGGAAACTACCTCAAAGACTTTCATGCCCGCAACAGGTTTATGCAAATGCCCTATACAACTTGGAGCTAATGGAGAGGGTTCGGTGATGCTAGTGATGCTCTTGTTGAGGCTCTGATGCTTGTGATGTGGCTTGTGTGGCTCTGAGATTGAGGCTCCGATGCTCTTGTTGAGGCTCCGATGCTTGTGACGTGGCTTGTGTGGCTCTGAGATTGAGGCTCCGATGATCCTGTTGAGGCTCCGATGCTTGTGATGTGGCTTGTGTGGCTCTGAGATTGAGGCTCCGATGCTTGTGATGTGGCTTGTGTGGCTCTGAGATTGAGGCTCCGATGCTTGTGATGTGGCTTGTGTGGCTCTGAGATTGAGGCTCCGATGCTTGTGATGTGGCTTGTGTGGCTCTAAGATTGAGGCTCCGATGCTTGTGACGTGGCTTGTGTGGCTCTGAGATTGAGGCTCCGATGCTTGTGATGTGGCTTGTGTGGCTCTGAGATTGAGGCTCCGATGATCCTGTTGAGGCTCTGATACGTATTTTACTCCACAGTCCATTTGTACTCCGCACTCCATTTGTATGAGTATATTTTACTCCGCACTCCATTTGTATGAGTATATTTTACTCCATTTGTATGATCATTTGTGTGGGGTATGAGTGTATTTTTATGGAGTAGGAGAGGAGAGGAGATGCGTGCATTGAAAGAAGAGTAGAGAATAGAATAGAGGGCACAAGGGGAGTACGTGCAAGTCCTACACTAAACCCTACACTAAATTATGGTAGAAACAGACCTATAAGTTGTCAAAACAGACCTACTCCTATAATTTTCTACCCCCAAAACTATGGGGGTAGAAACAGACCTATAAGTTGTCAAAACAGACCTACTGCAAGCAAAACAGACCTACTCCGGTCACAACTTTGGTCACAAGGGGAGTAGATCAAGTACTGGAGTATAATTTTCTACCCCCAAAACTATAAGAGCAAGAACTCCAAAGTTACCCCAAAATTAACAGCTAAGGCACACTCATTTAAGTACTCCAAAGTTAACAGCTCAGGCACACTAATTCAAGCACTCCAAAAATCAGTAGCTACTGGTGCTACTCCAAAAATGCATGCACTAAAAATTTACTCCATTTTAAGCACTCTTGATTGGAACAAAACATCAGCAAGTCCTCAAACTGAATCAAAGATGAAAACTTATGAATCAGATGATGATAGGGGGGGTCTAATTTCAGTACTACTCCAAACATGAACTACTCCTTGAGCAAAGATGACTGAAAGAGTACTGTACTTAAGAAGGTTAACTAAATTTCAGTACACAGGAGGGCGACTAGTACTTGACCTACAGGGCGACGACAAAGAAGAGACCAAGGCGAAGGGAATGTGCTCGTCATGCATCTGCTTTGCTCTGCAAGACCGCAGTTGCACGCCCCCGCCAGCCACCTGCACAACACATGGGGTCGGCATCTTCACGGGGACAGCCACCTGCACGACGCACGGGGTCGACGCTCCCTGGCGCTGGCGTCCAGCAGCAACGACGTCGGCATCGGGACGCAACTCGGCGGACACAGAGTACCCCTCTCTCCGCCTGTGGCGCGCGTGCCGTCGGTCCATCGACTCCATCGACGCCCATGCCGCTTGCGGGGCCGCTACCACGGTGGGCGCCGATGCCACCCCGCTCTCCGCCTTCCTGGGCTCTTCTCGACGCGTAGGTCGACCTGGCGTCCAGCCGGTCCCGGCGAGGCTTGGATGGCGGATCGACCCGCCGAAAGTAAAAATTGGATCTTGGAAGGGCCGGATCCATCCTTGAGCTCCTTGTTGGACGGCGACGGCGAAAGGTGCCGGAGAGGCGGCGACGACGCGAGAGGTAGAGGAGGCGACGACGGAGAGGTAGAGGGAGAGGCGGAGGCGAAGCGGGCGAGAGACGCCGGCGACGCGTGCGAGGGAGAGGCGGAGCGAGCGAGGGAGAGAGTGACAGGGGAAGTGGGGAGTGAGCAAGGGTGACCGACAGGGGAGGGTAATTTAGGAAAGAACATAAAATTTTGTACGTGACGAAATTTACATTAGAAACGTCCAGCGACAACTATTTCGGTACAGAGGGAGTATAATATATATATTATATAGGTCGGGTGGACAAAAAAATATCTATGCATATATATATTTACACATGGTATATTTATATCTAAACATGATGCGAAGGACAAAAAAATATAACTATGCCTACGGCAAAGCCATCGGCATAGATACGGCCACGGCCGGCGGTCGACACGGTGTGGATCGATGACGTGGCCGATATGCCGACGGCAGCCGTCCGCATAGCTGCTGGTCGGTGCGCCACGGATCGGTGACGTGGCGTTGCGTATCCATGCCAACGGCCAGACGTCTAGCCGTCGGCATAGATTCGACGACGTTAGCCCGGTCGCGTGAGGGGGTCGCCGGACCCACATCTATGCCGACAGCTTTTGTATGCCGACGATGGCTGTAGGCGTACTATTCTGTAGGCCGACGGTCTTTCTATGCCGACGCCGGCCGTCGGCGTAGATGTAGATATGCCTACAGCTTTTGTGTGCCGATGACTTTTTGCAAGCCGTCGACATAGCTCCAACTATGCCGACGGCTCCGACAAAAAGCCGTCGGCATAAAATAAGCCGTAGGCGTAGTAGGTTATTCTGGTAGTGGGTCGTCATAGTTGGAAATAGGCAGAGGTGGTGGTGGTTGCTTAACGGCATCTAGAGTGTGATTCACTTTCACCGGATGTATTGTTTCCTCCGGAGATGAACGTTTCGTTGCAAAATGGACCATATTTAAATTTATTCCCGATTGTTGTACTGCTCCTCTATTTGAATCTTTCTTCAAACTTGTGCAGCCGGTCTGTTTCCTCTTTCTTCTTGCAGCGCTGGCCTGCCGCAACGAGCGCAGGTAGGTGCATCCCGTTTCCTCGCTACGTGAATTGGGCCTGCCCAATTAGCACAGGATCCGTCTTCCTGTTTTGGGAGAGTTGAGACCGCAAGAGCTCTTTCCACACCTAAAACAAACAAAAAAACGAGAGAAATCCGGAAGGAATCCTAGCCGCCGTCCATCGGGATCGCGTTCAGATCCATCCATGGCGCTGCGCACGCTCGCTGCGAGGACGCGGAACTGCGCTCTCCGTCTGGCGGCGCCGGCGACGCGCGTCTCGCATGCGGCCGCCCCTCACCGATCCATCTACAGCACGCCGCCGGCGGTTCGTCCCTGTTATTTTATTTCTCGCCGTCCATGTGTATGATGCATGCTAGCGGTGGGCTTCCTCTATCCTTGTGTCACGCAGTTACAATTGTTTAGAGTAATTAATCTGGGTGGATTAGGCAGGGTGCATATCGTTTTCCAAACACCTAAGCTAAAGTAAGCTTTGTGACATGTTTGAATCAGTAGACTTTACGTGATCATATTCGTTTTTATTTGCAAGGCAATTGCTAGTTGGATTGGACTTGGTGTGGTCATCTCATATGCTTTGCTACTATATATATAACTGAATATGTACGTAGGGTCGCAAAGGATTCGATCCGGAAACAGCTAGCGACGAGGAGCTGATGCGTCAAGCACACTTGGCCGAGAAAGAGATTGGGGAATGTTTTAAGCGTGTGAGGTGAGGCTGGTAAGCATGATAGAAAGAGATTGGGAGTAGATACTGTGTGTGCACTTCCTCTTGGGAAGGAAGGTCCTTGTTGCTAATCAATCCTACTTGTCTTCCAGGCTGGAGAAGAAGAAGCTACCAAAAATTTGGCAGGATATGTTCGGAACCATGAAGCTATGGGTTTGCGCTGGCGCTGTGATAGAGCTCCTAGGACTGTCTGCTAACTACTACCACGGCGCTGCAGCTAAAGAACCCGACGAATGACCTGAGGTTCATGTTGCTCTCTGCGCTAGAATGACCTGAGGTTCACGTTGCTCTGTGTCCTTGCAGTCGTGCCCTTTGTTTATTTATTGCCTGATTTAGCAGATCTGCATTACATGTCTCATCGGCCGGCACTCTTGTCAGGATGCATCAATCCTCATTTTGTAGTATTATGTAAGCCCTATTTTGTGCCTTGATACCTCTACTTACTAGGTTTGTGGTTCATGGACAAACCTATATTAATATATCTATATAATCATACTGGGTTGGCCATTGTTTCCCTGTTGGTCGCTTGGTTGTTGCTGTGTTGATCGCTGTTGTGTACGCTCTACGATCGGTGTTGTTGATTCTGGATAATAGGTAATAAACCCCAGACGAGGAACCATATCAGGTAGTTCTGTACATGGTAAATTTATGAACCATTATAAAATCATTTGCATATGGTCCTTCAATTTATTATCTAACGCAGTACGGCAGTAGCAACCATATCAGGTAGTTTTGTAAAACATTCACAGTTGGCTGAGTAGATACCTCTGCTCCAAACATGTAAAATAGTTGATTGGTGGGAGTGGGAGTAGAGCCACGCTTCCACATATAAGAAACATTTGAAAGGAAAAACAAAGGCATGGATGACACATACTCAGCTGAAATGAGCGAGTTCACCTTGCACAATTGTAGTATATGAACCTTGGATATCTCTCTACCAAGGATATATAAGCGCATAACACAGCGTTACTTCTTGCCGAGCAAGCTTTTGCTTAGTTTTTATCAATGCGGGAATGGCTTAAACAGGAAGTCTACCATCACCCAAACGGGCATTCACACATTAATGTTTAGTTGTTTTACAAGAACAAGGATCTTATACATCTATAGGTATAGGAGTCAGTGATGTCGCAAATTAATACACTGAAAAAACTGCTGAAAACTAAAGGAAATTCAAATTTGACAAAAATATTGTGACATGTAAATTAATGCTTAATAATACCCTACTAACCAACTAGACTCTACTAAGAACAACTTTATTGAATAGCTTGAACAAACACATCAATGCACATAAATGCACCTCAACACTTGATAGAATATTTGTTTTTTTCTTGAAGACCGAGGAGGTTCAGGATTTGACAATATGCCAAACTTTAAAATCACAGTGTCTCAAGTTTCCTTGCAACCTGGACAGATAAGGTGAGAATAAATGGTTGGCCTAAACATCGAATTAGAGAGGCCATTCACAGACGCATGGCCATTTCTTTCCTTTGCTCTTTTACTTGCCATCGAGCACCTCATACACAACAACATCGTGTAGGTTCCTGCCCTTGAGCAGAGGAAGATTCAACTGTAAGTAGTACTACTATTGCGCCAAACTTCAAGGAATGCAGCATGCTCTGATATGTGTGAACATGCTTCTACCAATCTGGTGGCAGTCAGAGGCACTTTTTTGAAGAACCATCACAGGAAGAAACAAAAAACGAATGGAGTTCCTGTGGTGGGCAACATAGCAGAACTATGTGTTTATACTGTTATGAGAACCAGCAATCATATCTAGGATCTACTTCATAAAATATATGAACACTCCCGATCTTGTAAAAGCACAAAACAAAATAAATAAATATTCTAATGCTACATATTCCTTTCACCGAAATAATGTGATTGGTGAATTCCCATTGCAAGTACATGCCTAAACAAGTCCCAACAGTAGATGCATTCTCTAAGCAACCACAAAACTACTTTTTGTTGTCATTGTTGCTGAATCAGCTGCAATATGGGTACTAGAAAGATCATTATCTGAACATGCAAGTGAAAAGGCACAGAAAATTGTAAGTATTGAGAAAAAGTTCCCAATTCACTATTTCTGCAAGAAAGCATGAAATAGTAGATGCAAACCCAGATCTAAACCGATTTGAACACTACATTAGCACTCCTTACTTCATGGTATTGACATGGGCAATCTCGATGAACAAAAAAGGTATGTTCAGGGCACAATTAGATTAGATGATGCACTGGCCAGAACAGATCAGACATACTAAACAACCGAATCCCAATAAACTAAATCATGATAAGGAAAGACAACATGGGTGATGCGACAACAGTCTCATTCATCTCAATGAGTGATCATTTAGCATATATCTGGAGCTTGAACAACAAGCCGCTGGCAGAGCATTAGCATAGCGCTCAAACATGACAAAGGATGCAGGCTGAGTGGCTGACATAAAAAATAGTACATGAACTAGTTCTCTCATCACATATCATTCGGACAGACAGACCGACCCATTCTTCTGGCAAGCCATTAGAGTGCTTGTTCCATAATACTACTTGCGACAAATACCACAGAGCAGCCAATCCAATCCTCTAATGAGTCACTTTCAGGACAGCAGCAGCCAAGGGAATAGGCATGAGGTACTTGAATGACCAACTGAGACCTTTGTTTGCCCCCTCCAGGAACCGGATACTCCTCCTTCACACAAAAGGAAAAAAAAAAGGGGGGGGGGGGGGCATTTAGTATTAGGAACAATATCACACAAAACCATGAAACAGTAAATCACACTCCCTTACCTCATAGATCTCTCATGCTTCTTCACCCCTTCAAGCAACTCTAAATTTTCCTCATAAATTGTTTTAGCATCTTTTCTCCAATAGTAGCGAGGGCGTCCCTGATCAACAAATGCACCCATGAGGAAAACAAGAAGAAAGCATACTACTATGAAGTACTACATCTGTACCAAAATAAAAGACGTTTTGGTAGTTGAATCTGAACTGCAAAAAAGGTGTTATATTTTGGTAGAGATGGAGTAGTTTACAATATTACACGTCCACTCCAAGTGTGCATCTTTCAATTGTGACCAGCAGAGATTTCCTGGTAAATTAAGTCTGCCAAGCAAGACACTTCAATTCGTCGAATTTTACACCAAACTAGCTATCCATTTGAAATCTAGTGATTCATTCATGGAACCACAAATGTACCTACTGATCCAGCCAACTAAGCAAGAGAGGAACGATTCGTTCCCTGGTCATGGCGAACGCAAGCATCATACACAAGGACGGCGGGAAACAACAGGGAGGAAAGAGGGGACGGGAGAGACGAACCGCTGGCACGACGTTGAGGGGGCGAGCGGCGGCCGGCGGCGAGAAGCGCGCGGCCGGGGACGGCAGGCGGAGCGCAGAGCTCCGCGTCCTCGCGGCGATGGTGCGCAGCGCCATGGATGGTCTCGGCGCGATCTGGGGACGACGACGACGGCGGCCTCTCGATTTCTTCCCGACCTCAGCGCTTGCTTATAGCGCCCCCAAGGAAAGGTTGTTGGGCCGAAGCCCATTAGCGCTGTTCTAGCTGCTTCTCTCTTTGTGGATGTGGAAAAAGTACAAAGTTCAAAAAAAGTTCATGATTTTCGAAAAAATCACAAAGTAGAAAAATGTTCATGGATATGTGTACTTTTCCACGTTCTTGTAACAATTACAAACTCACATACCTTTTTTGATATCCACACTATTTTTAAATCCACATACTTTTTTAAGTTGACGTAATTTTTCAAGTTCGCATACTTTTTTCTTAAATCCGCCTACTTTTTCCAAGTTGGTGTATTGCTTTCAAGTCCGTGTATTTTTTCAAATTCATAAAATTTTGTGGAAAGTATGTAGATTTGAAAAAAAAACACGTGAACTTGAAAATGGTATGCGGACCTGAAAAAATAATCGAATTTGAAGAAAGTACACGAATTTGAATCAAAGCCGGGGAAAGTCAACATCAAAACCGGTCAAACCCGTGTCCAGGGACGAACCTTGCCTGGTTTTAGTTGTTGAGGGTGCAAGTTGTCCGGTTTGAAAATTGAGGAACCAAATCTAAACTCTGCCAAGAGTTGAGAGACGTAAAATATACTTTTCTCTTAGCAATTTATACAAGCGGCAACCAATGCGATGTTTTGCAAGAGGCGCCATGGAAAGAAAACCGTCGCGACGTTTGCCATGAAGGCAACTACCGGAGATTAGACAAGGGAAGATTATACCATTAAGTACATGTGCTTAATTAGTTGCAACACTATCACTAATCTACACTTGTCCATGCAAAATTATCATCTTTGATTAGAGGCTCCTCCAAAAACCCTATAGGAAAAAATGTGAAGAGTATAGTGTTTGATATGTTGTCAAAACTCCTTGAAATCCAATGAAAAACTATGAAGAAAATGATACAACATACACTGCTTTTGTGGGGCGTAACCCTCTCACTGATGCGCCACATTGGAACCCAGGTGTGGTGTTAAATGGGCAAGGGCTGGGTCGTCATCCCCAAGGTGGTGCGTCGTATCGTGATCTGGATACGGTGGCAAGTGAGAGAGGATCGGGTTGTCGCATCCTTAGTGATGCTCTACATCGGCACCCTAGTGTAGTAGAAAATGAGCAAGGGTCTTCGCATTTGACTCGAAGAGTGTGAAGGATAAGGAAGCTAGCCGAGCCTCAGAAGATCTCCTTAGGTAGCTGGAACATAGAGTTTCTGACACGTAAGCTTTGGGAGGTAGTTGGTACAACGGTGAGGAGAGGTGTTGATATTCTTTGCGTCCAAGAGACCAAATGGAGGGGACATAAGGCGAAGGAGGTGGAGGGTACCGGCTTCAAGATGTGGTACATGGGGATGATTGCAAACAAAAATGGAGTAGCCATCTTGATCAACAAGAGCCTCAAGTATGGAGTGCTAGATGTCAAGAGACATAAGGACCGGATTATCCTCGTGAAGCTGGTAGTTGGGGACTTAGTTCTCAATGTTATCAACACGTATGCTCCGCAAGTAGGCCACAGTGAGAACATCAAGAGGGAGTTCTGGGAAGGCCTGAAGGACATGGTTAGGAGTATACCGATTGACGGGAGGCTCTTCATAGGAGGAGATCTCAATGGCCATGTGGGCACATTTAACATAGGTTTTGAACGGGTTCATGGGGCTTTAGCTATGTGTAACATCCCGAGACCGACGCTCTAGAAGATTCCCCTTTTATTTTGTTGTCGTCTTGTGATTTATTTGGTAGTTGCATTCATCATCGCATCATTCGCATCATCCTCATTGCATCGGAAGTCCGTTGCCTCCAGTTTTCAAAACTTGCATCCAATAGTAGTTGCCGGTTCCCTTCGTTTTCCTCGTTGACCGTTTTGAGCCCAACCACACACGCACGCGCCCGCGACATCGTTAAAATCTTGTTTTTAAAAGTGTGTGGAAAATATTCTTGGATTGGGTCGAAACTTGGTGTGCGGTCTTGTTTTAATGTAGGTAGGCCGCCTGACAAATTTCGTCGCAATCGGAGTCCTTTCGATGTTCGAACGGTTGACCGTAGCGGCACCGTCTTCGATTTATCGTCAGACGTTTGTTGGTGTTTTAAAACTTGTGTCACAGGCTGTCATTTCCCTCTCGTCTCAGCCTACACCCCCTCTTCAGGCCTAACCTAACCTATCCTAACCCTAGGGCGCAACCGGAGCCGTCCGATCGAGATTGGAGGGTCCGAAAACGCCCCAAATAGCTAACCCTAGCCCTGTTTTCTATAAATAGGCAGCTAACCCTAATCCCTCCTCGAATTCCGTGCGTCCCCAACCAGCAGCCGCCATCTCCCACCACTTCTCTCCTCCCAGCCGCCAAGCCCGATCCGGCCCATAGCAGGCCCGCCCGAGCCCATCCAGAGCCCGAGCTAGCCCGACTGTGTCGCCGCCTAAGCTCCCGAGATGCTCCGCACGCCGCCACCCTCGCGTTTTCGCCGGAGATCACCGCATCGCCAGCCCCGTGTCGTCATGAGCCGATTCGAGGCCGAGCCGCCGCCCCGTCTCTTTCTTCCGCGCCCCTCTCTCCCTCATGCTTCTTCTTTATCTCTCTCTCTTCCCTATAGGTTCCAACCGCCATGGGAGCCGGAGCTCAGCGGAGCTGCTGCTCGCCGCCTCGCCTCGAACCCTTCGGGGATGGACAGGTCCGGAGCCGCCCCGTCCGGATCCGAAGCCTCACATGCGCCCTCGTCCCGCCTCGCTGGTCTTCCCCGAGCGCCGCCCTCGCCTCTGCTCTTGTGCGGGGGCACGAGGAGACGAGCGCCTACCATGATGTTGTGCTCCCTCCCGTCGCTCGTGGGCCAGGCCCATCCGACTGCATCCAACTCCGAGGCCCAGTGCCCCTCGGCCCGACCGACTGCCTTCACCACCCTTCGGCCTGTGTAACGCCCAAGATGCAGTCATATCCTTATTTTGGCACGAGGGCCTCGACGGGGATAGAAACACATCTCGTCGTTTCACAAGAATGGATAACGTTACAAGTACATGTACTGAAAAGATGAGTATAAGGAGTTGGCTTACACTCGCCACAAGCTACATCAGAGTCACATCAGTACAATACATACAATCATCATGAAGAAGAGCAGGGTCCGACTACGGACGAAAACAAACGATAAAATAATGACGTCCATCCTTGCTATCCCAGGCTGTCGGCCTGAAACCCATCCTAGATCGATGATGAAGAAGAAGAAGAAACTCCAAATAACACAATCAGCGCGCTCACGTCAAATAACCCTTTACCTGTACCTACAACTGGTGTTGTAGTAATCTGTGAGCCACAAGGACTCGGTAATCTCATTTCCAAAGTTATCAAGACTAGCAAAGCTTAATAGGTGAGGTATGGTTAAGAGGTGAGGCTGCAACAAGCGACTAAGCATTTATTTGAGGTGGCTAACTTACGAGTACAAGATTAAAGAGGGGGACGGTCTACGCATAGCGGACGTGAACTACTGATGATCAAATGAATGATCATGAACACCAACTTACATCAGACATAACCCCACCGTGTCCTCGACGGAGAAGGAGCTTACAAAAGAGACAGTCACGGTTGCGCATGCATTTGGCATATTTGTAATTAAGCTTACTTCAAGTTATCAAGAACCGGATGCTAAACAAAGTTTCCACGTTGCCACATAACCGCGGGCACGACTTTCCGAAAGATTTAACCCTGCAGAAGTGCTTCAACTAGTCCATCACAAACTAACACACGCTGCGACGGAATGACCTCGATCAGGGAAAACCCCATGATCTCCTCGGGTTCCTATTGGAAAACCTCAACCTCGAGATAACCCAAACCATCCTCGGAATCCCTCGCACAAGACACTCGAGAAAGGTAAAACAAGTTCAGCAAAGCCGCCTGACATATCTCGTTCTTAGAACACGACGGATAAGCGATGCGCACAGTGGCCTCATAGAAATCACTCGTTCTTAGGACATGCAGTGGGTTCGTGGAGAATCTCGGCTGGGGGCGGCCAAAGCTTGATTATTTTTAGATAATAGTAGCAGATAGACAGAACACTCGTAAGGAGTCCTATTGAAACATAAATGCAGAGACTAGTTTGCGCTCGCTACATCCATTCTCTTTTCCTACCGGGAAAACAACGTGTCCATTAGCGTATTACAGGGAGGAAATCTCCCCGCAAGAAAGAAAAAAATCCCCTACAAAAATATAAGGAAATCGTCCAGCCACACATACATACTCCCTCTGTCTCACAGAAAGTAAGAACATCTCTAACAGACCCTGTATAATGCCCCGACTCGTAAAATAACTGTCAAAATACGGGTCGACGTGGAAAATGTTGCCCGACCAGCCCGCAAACACTTCCGACCCGTAAAAAATTTTGAGGGACGCGGCAAAATCCCCTTCCCGACCCGCGAAAACACAGGTTTCCGCCTCGTCCCTACGGTGCCTCGTATCCCACGAAAGTGGTTGGCGGGAGAGACATTTCAGCCCGCGTCCTTTCCCCACCCCCTTCCGCCGCCCGCCCGCCATTGGTTCCGCCCGTTCGCCGTCGGTGGTTCCGGCCAAATCTGCGGGTGGAATCACGTCGCGGGGGCGCCCCTGCCTTCTTCCACCAAGCCGCTGCACTGGCTCCCCGGATCCACCAATCCACCACGACCGGAGAGCCACCGCCGGAGATGGAATTGAGCTCGTACGAGAAGTTTTTGCTCGATGATTCATCCGATTCGGACGACTCGGATGTTGAAACGATTCTTCTCACCTTTTGCCAGCAGACGTTGGTGATGGCCCTTGCCGTGAAGGAGCACGAAGACAAGAATTGAAAGAGGCGGCGAGGATCGACCGTTGGCCGTCTTTTGCATTCCTCGAAATCGCCATCTCAGGAACGATATGTTGATGCAAGACTACTTCGCGGACAATCCAACATATGCACCTCACCTCTTTCGGAGAAGGTACCGTATGCATCTATCCCTCTTTGTAAAAAATGTTCAAGCTTGCGAGGCCAATTGTGGGTATTTTACTCAAAGAAGAAATGTCACGGGCTTAAAGGGATTTAGTGCATATCAAAAAATCTCGGCAGCTATGCGGATAATTGCGCATACGGCATTCCGGTTGACTATGTCGATGAGTACCTTCGCATTGGTGAAGATACTACATTTGAGTCGGTACGCAGGTTTGCCAAAGTGATCATGCGTGTCTTTGGTCTTGAATATCTTCGGGCACCGAACGAGGAAGGCACAAAAAATTTGGTATCTAATGATAGAAGAGGTTGGCCTGGCATGCTAGGAAGCATAGATTGTATGCGTTGGACTTGGAAAAATTGCCCAAAGGCATGGATTGTGGCAAGTCTCGTGATGCAACAACTGCTCTAGAGGCCGTACCATCCAAGGATTTATGGATTTGGCATTGCTTTTTTGGTATGCCGGATATTCTCAATGATATCAATGTGTTGCAATGGTCTCATCTGTTTGCTAGGCTTGCTAGTGGTGATGCTCCTGCTTGCAACTACACAGTCAATGGACATGAATTCAGAAGGGGATATTATCTTACAGATGGTATATACCCTCGTTGGTGCATATTTGTCAAGAGCATCAAAGACCCCCAAACTAGGAAACGGTGTGAATTCGCAAAGGCGCAAGAGGCAGCCCGAAAAGACATTGAAAGAGTATTCGGGGTTTTGCAATCTAGGTTTGCCATTCACTAGTGGAAAACAGGCCTTTGGCCGGGACCCTTTAGTCCCGGCCTGCCTCTGGGCCGGGACTAAAGGCCCGGCCACGTCGCCCCAATTCTCAATGCCTCCCTCAGGCTTTAGTCCCGGCCCGTAAGGAGCCTTTAGTCCCGGTTCGTGTCCCAAACCGGGACTAAAGGGCTACGCGGTGGGCAGCCCGCATGTGCGCCATCTTTAGTCCCGGTTTGTGTCTCAAACCGGGACTAAAGTCCTCTGCCTATATATAGCACAGCCCCCCTCTCCCCTCTTCCTTGCATTTTTCTTG
This sequence comes from Hordeum vulgare subsp. vulgare, assembly GCF_904849725.1. Classification (NCBI taxonomy): domain Eukaryota; kingdom Viridiplantae; phylum Streptophyta; class Magnoliopsida; order Poales; family Poaceae; genus Hordeum; species Hordeum vulgare. Next base: position 4,120,308 of record NC_058524.1, read on the forward strand.
GATGGAAGAGTGTGGGTGTGTGCTAGCTCTCCATTTTTTTTGGATGCACTAGAGGTGTTTGTTGAAATGTGTGTTAGAGCGATGCCGCTTCACTTCACCGAACACAACTACGATATGAGATGCCCGAGCCACGCTTAAACCTCTTCCTCTTTATTTCTACTTATTCAAAAAGGTTAGCAACTATATTACCTCGTTTAGACCGTGCGGTACTAATTTTTAGGATCGTGATTGTATTTGATATACTGTCGTATAACACAGATGAGCCATCCATGGATGTACGGTGATCGATGCACACCCGCTTACAGAGAAGGCGTGCATTCTTTTCGAGATGCAGCCGATGCGAACAAGCATGGTGGTGGCTATATGTTTTGTCCATGTGTTGAATGTCGGAATGAGAAGGATTACACTTCCTCAAGAGTCATTTAGAGCCACCTGCTTCGGTCCGGTTTTATGTCGGGCTATAATGTTTGGACCAAGCACGGAGAAAGAGGGGTTATGATGGAAGACGACGATGAAGAAGAAGAGAACGATGATGACAACTACCGATCTATGTTCCCTGATTATGCTGATACCGCAATGGAAGACAATGAAGAAGAAGATCAGGATGAAGAACGGGAACCAGATGAGCCCGCTGATGATCTTGGCCAGGTCATTTCTGATGCACGGCGAGGTTGCGACACAGAAAAGGAGAGGTTGCAGTTCGAGCAGATGTTACAGGACCACAACAAATTGTTGTACCCAACTTGTGAAGATGGCCAGAAGAAGCTGGGTAGCACACTGGAATTGCTGAAGTGGAAGGCAGAGACCGGTGTGACTAACTCGTTATTTGAAAAGTTGCTGGTACTGATGAATAAGATGCTTCCAAGAAAGAACGAATTGCCCGCCAGCACGTACGAAGCAAAGAAGCTTGTCTGCCCTGTAGGATTAGACGTGCAGAAGATACATGCATGCCCTAATGACTGCATTCTCTACCGCGGTGAGAAGTACGAGAATATGGATAAATGCCCGGTATGCACTGCATTGCGGTATAAGATCAGAAAAGATGACCCTGGTGATATTGAGGGCGAGCCACCCAGGAAGAGGGTTCCTGCCAAGGTGATGTGGTATGCTCCTATAATACCACGGTTGAAACGTCTGTTCAGAAATAAAGATCATGCGAAGTTGTTGCGATGGCACATGGAAGATCGTATGAAAGACGATAAGTTGAGGCACACCGCTGATGGTCGGCAGTGGAGAAAAATCGAGAGAGAGTTCCCGAGATTTGCAGCTGACGCGAGGAACTTATGGTTAGGTCTGAATACAGATGGCATGAATCTTTTTGGGGAGCAGAGTTGCAGTCACAGCACCTGGCCCGTCACTCTATGTATCTACAACCTTCCTCCTTGGTTGTGCATGTTCATTATGATGTCAGTGCTTATCCAAGGTCCAAAGCAACACGGCAACGATATTGATGTGTACCTAAGGCCATTAGTTGATGAACTTTTACAGCTGTAGGCCGAACCAGGTATACGTGTGTGGGACGAGCACAAACAAGAGGAATTTGACCTTCGAGCGTTGCTTTTCGTAACCATCAATGATTGGCCTGCTCTTAGTAACATTTCAGGACAGTCAAACAAGGAATACAATGCATGCACGCACTGTTTGGATCAGACAGAAAGTATATATCTGGACAAATGTAGGAAAAATGTGTACCCGTACAATCGTCGTTTTCTTCCGCCCAAGCATCCCTTAAAGAAAAAAGGCAAGCATTTCAATGGCAAGGGAGAACCCCGGGGGAAGCCTGTCATCCGTACTGTTGCTGAAGTATTTGATATGGTCAAAGATTTAAAAGTAATCTTTGGAAAGGGTCCTGGCAGCCAACCTGTTCCTAACGGCCCTGATAAGCGCGTACCCGTGTGGAAGAAGAAATCTATATTTTGGGAGCTACCCTACTGGGAAGTCCATGAGGTCCGCTCGGCAATCGACGTGATGCACCTGACGAAGAATCTCTGCGTGAATATTCTAGGCTTCCTGGGCTTGTATGGGAAGTCAAAAGATACACCGAAAGCACGGGGGGACCAGGAAAGTCATAAAGGAAGAGATGGCATGGATCCAGGGCAGTTTCAAGGGCGTGCCAGCTATGCTCTTACTAAGGAAGAGAAGGAAATCTTCTTTGAAGTCCTTTTCAGTATCAAGGTCTCGACTGGCTTCTCGTCGAATATGTTCCCCTTCGAGAGGTTCATGGGAGTCTTAAAGAAATATGTTCGTAACCGTGCTAGGCCAGAAGGAAGCATCTCCAAGGGCTATGGAACAGAGGAGGTCATTGAGTTTTGTGTGGACTTTATTCCTGAGCTTAAGCCGATTGGTGTTCCTGAATCTCGGTATGAGGGTAGGCTGATAGGAAAAGGCACACTAGGAAGGAAAGAAAAATTATGTATGGACGGGCATTCTTTCTCTCAAGCACACTACACAGTTCTACAGAATTCCACCGTGGTGGCTCCGTATATCGTGAGACACAAGAATATTCTACGCTCCAAAAACCCGGGAAGGCTGACTCTTGGATTAAAGGGGAACACGAAAAGACTTTCGGCAGTTGGTTGCAGACACATCTCATGAATGACGACACCATTGGAGATCAGTTGTACTGTTTGGTCAGGCCACCACCTTCGACTATATGTATTTTCCAAGGGTATGAGATAAATGGGAATACATTTTACACGTTGCCCAAGATAAAAAGAGCACCAGCCAAAATAGTGGTGTCCGCTTTGATGCAACAGACGAGAATGGGCATTGTTTGGAAACATATTATGGATACATAGAGGAGATATGGGAACTTGACTATGGACCTACTTTTAAGATCCCTTTGTTTCAGTGCAAATGGGTGAAGCTGACAGGAGGCGGGGTAGTTGTAGACCAAAAGTACGACATGACAACAGTGGATCTCAACAATTTTGCGTACATGGACAAACCATTTGTCCTAGCCAATGATGTCGCTCAGGTTTTCTATGTGAAGGACATGTCTACAAAAATGAGAAAAAGAAATCAGCAAAAGAAGATATCGTCCGATGATCCAAAACGCCACATAGTTCGTTCAGGGAAAAGAAACATCGTGGGAGTAGATGACAAGACAGACATGTGAGAAGATTATAATAAGTTTCATGAAATTCCGCCCTTCAAAGTGAAAACTGACCCAAGCATCCTACTGAATGATGAAGATTCTCCATGGCTACGACCCAGAAGAAAACAGAAATAATAGATAGGAATATTGGTGCAATAATGTAATAATGTATTAAACCTTTTATGTAATGAACTTTCAACATTTTCAGAGTTCATTTGTAGTGCTTTTTAATTTTAGAGTCAACTAGCTCAAAAACAAATAAGTAAATGCACGAAGAATACCAAATGAAGTCAGAAATTGTTGAAATTTTGTGATGTGCCTTTGAATGGTGCATTTTGAACACACAAAAAATATGGAGTTCAAATAAGTTCAAAAAAATGAAATCCCTTTGTAAGAGATGAGTTCTCGTTCGACGATGCACGAAGAATGATAGAGGGCGGTCCCGGCTACCCCGTGGATGGAATCAAGGAGTCAACATCATGTGAACTCCATCAGAAATTCAAGAACATATCCATGAAGGTGGCCGTCGGACAAGCTTTACCTTCTGGCCCTGATGCACGCTGGCATGGCCGTGAGATTCCAGCTGGCTTTGCTAAAGTCGGGGTGGATGAAATCATGGCGGGGTTTCATGATATGGAGCTCGACATAGCTGGACCCGAAGATGAGAGGACACTCGGAGAAGTACTGAGTGGAGTCATCCTATGGGACAAGAACTACATCAAGCTTCCAGGCTCGGCCCCAAGGACAACACCGCCTCCGAGTCGTCGCAGGTCACCTACACCTCCATTACCTCCAAGCCCTCCACGTGACGTCGGCCAGCACAACACGAGTCCATCTCGGTCACTGCCGCCAGACTTGGGTCGTCCGTCTCCGCCGCCGCCCGCTCCCGATACTAAGCGGAAGCGTGCCAGCAACAACGCTCCACCGACGATTTCTAAGCGACGGAGCCCCCCAAAGCGCAAACGGTCGCCCCTCCCAAAGGTACCTCATGCTAATCTTCCTATCAGACCTTATGATCGTACCCCCGAGGAAAACGCCAGGATAGCAAAGGAACATCATGATGCGCAGATGAAAAAGAAGGAACCCGAGCCCCGCCCGGAATACACCGAGAAGCAAATGGCATTTGCAAAATACTTCACGACCCTTCCATCACAGTATGACTTACACCATAAGCCTGATGACTATACACGCACATTGCAGAAGGAAGTGAAAAAGAGCAGATCACGTGCAAGTGCAAGTGGGAGCAAATCAAGTTCAACTACAAGCAAGAAAAAATCAAACGTTCCTCAGCTTGGACAACAGGCCAAACAGTCGATGCCACCCCTCAGGGTGTTAACCGAGAATGTCCCCCCTCCGGTGCAGGGGCAAGATTTGGAATTAGCAAAGAAGTGGGCGGCTGAATGGGGTATCTCGGTTGAAGACATTCTGGCTTCCCAAGACGACAGGTTACCCAAGGCTGTGGTAGCCCCTAAGCCACAGTTTGTCATGGGAGCGCCTTTGGTCAGCAAAGATAAGTTTGATGATCTCCCAACAAATATGCGTTACTTGCATACGTGGTACTTAAGTGAATCAAAGAATTGGAGAACGATGATCGTGGTGAGTGGCCCACGAGAGTACTACGGCCGCCCCGAAGAAATCCATATTGACTTTGATGAACTCTTCCAGATGTACAATGCCGACGCCCTCGACAAATCGCTTATGAGTTACTATTGTCTGTAAGTTTTTCAATTCGTTGTCTACATATAACTTGTTTAGTTATTTCAATTTATTGTCTATATATAACTTGTACTCTATTATATAGAATGAAGATTCTGGATTGTAAAAGTATGAACATCCTAAATATTGGGTTTATTGACCCAGATAAAATACATATAGCGACGCTAACTGATAAACCCAAGGAGACGGAGGAAAACCTTCTAAGGTTTCTAACAGATCAAAATTTCTTTGACCACATACTGTTTCCATACAACTTCAGGTGAGGGTCTTTACCCTGTTGTGTCCATTCACTTATAAGTGTAATTGATAAGTTACTGACACACACATATATATACATATACATGTGCAGCTTTCATTGGATTATGTTGGACATTCAAATTGATAAGGGAAGAGTTGATGCCTTCGACCCATTATCGAGACCCTTGGAACAGTTCCAAAGCCTGCAGGACATGTGCCAAGGGTAATTTCAATCATTCTTGCGCTCTATCGGTCTCTTTCGATGATTTTCTGATATATCAATTAATGAAAAACTTAGCAAATCATTATCCTTGTCGGGCAGGGTTTGGAAGCGGTTCAAGTGCGTGACTCCCGGTATCGAGCTTGAGAAGCTGACCTTTAGAGCGGCTCAGGTAAGTAGTAGTATGATATACTTCTATTTTCAATACATTTAGGATGCTAGATTATTATTTTGATTATATATATTCTATTCTCGTAAAGTGCGACCAGCAGCCACGGGGGACGCATCTATGCGGATACTATGTTTGCGAGACCATTCGCACGTTTACCTCTGAGCACAAGGATCACAGATTCGACGTAAGCAATGAACATTCACATCTCTATTTTTACCCGTAATTCTTTGTTATCATGATTGATATTCATATTCATCTTCTCTTCTTATATAGTACACGGCCATGAGGACGAAGGTCCTACCAGAGCAATGCGTGATTGCTGTTGCAGAGGAGCTTGCGACCTTTCTGAGGATGGAAGCTATAGATGACAAAGGACGATTTAGTGTAGCTAGGGGCCATTACTGATGTCCGTCCATGTAATCGAATAGACGGGCTCTAGTCTCGATAATTCAGATCTCCATATAATTGTATATATATGCTCGCTTGTAAGATAAGTTAATTATATATATATATGCATAATTATTTCTATTTAAATTATATGCAAAATAATTCCGAACACCAAACAAGGCATCATGTTAATCTCCCGAACACCTAAATCCTAAAACTCTAAAACCCAAAAATAAACAAAATCTGAAACTCTTTAGTCCCGGTCCGTGTAACGAACCGGGACTAAAGGGCCTGCCCCTGAGGGCGCTACGAGGCGCCCACGTGGAGCACCTTTAGTCCCGGCTTGGAACAGGGTCGGGACTAAAGGTTAGGCCTTTAGTGCCGCCCCTTTAGTCCCGGTTGGTGAACCGGGACTAAAGCCCCTTACGGGCCGGGGCTAAAGGCCTCGTCCCCACTAGTGATTGTTTGTGGTTCTGCTCGGTTTTGGGACAATCGATCCTTGAAAAACATCATGATGACATGTTTTGTTATTCTTCATAATATGATTATCGAAGATGAGAGAGGCATGAACTTGGAGTTCTTCTATGACAATGTGGGTAGCCGTATCAAACCAGCTAGAGACCCTAACCGAATAAGAGTTTTTCTTCAGACCTACAAGGACATTAAAAATGCAAACACCCAATTTCAACTTCAAGGGGATCTCATTGAGCACCATTGGTAAAGGGCTAGGCAGTAACACATTCCATTTTTCCATTCATTTTCATTTCATTCATGTGCGATTTGTATTTGGGACAAGTTTTGTATTGAATTATTTAATTTGCTTCGGTGATTTGAATAATTATTATACTTTGGATGGTTATTGTATTGTAATATTGACATTTTTTTATATTTGCTCATTTGTAATTTTGATTTACGGGGTTTTCGGTTTGCGGGTCGACACGATGGCGCTCGAGCAAACCCCGCATAGCCAACCCGTAAAAGCGCATCTTCTGCGAATATCCTTTTTTCGGATCTGTTTTGCGGAGACTGACTTTGTCCTTGTCCGCGCCTGTGCCGGCCCGCAAAACCGTTTTTCCGGCAACTGTAAACGAGTTTTGCGGATCGGCTTTATACGGGGTCTGCTAGAGATGCTCTAAGACGTTTTATAATGTCAAAAAACATCTTATATTATGGAAAGGAGGGACACTACTGGAATTGATAAATTTGCCGTCCGCCGTGCCTTTGCCGTCTGCTGACGCATGGCAAAGATGCTCTTTGCCGTCAACTGGCACAAAGCAGACGGCAAAGAGGTTGCTGATGGCAAAGATTTTATTTTCCGTCGGCCACCTCTTTGCCGTCTGCCAGCAGACGGCAAAGATGCGCCAGGCAGACGGCAAAGATTGTTGTCGTCAGCTCCATCTTTGTCGTGTGCCTCTCCCTCTTTGCCGTCTGCTAGCAGACGACAAAGGGGATGGCCACATAACGGCAGCGCTCGGTCCCTCCCACCCCATCTCCCCACCTTTCTCTCTCCCCCACTCCCGAGCTCTATCTCTCTCCCACACTCCCCACCTCTCTGTCTCTCCCACGCCGCCCGCACCACCACCACCGCGCCGCCCCTCCCTTCCTCCCCCTCGCTCACCATGGGGTGTCCCTGTGCCTCTGGGCCGCGCTCCAGCTCCGGCGCCTTGACCCAGCCGCCGCGATCACCCTCATGCCCCGGTACGCGCCCCACCTGTGCAGCCTCCGCCTCGCCGGTCGCGCCCTTACTTCGCACCGCCGGCCTCAGCTCGCTCCGCCTCTCTGGCTGCCGCGACCTCACTGACGCCGCGCTCGCCGTCCTCGCCGTGCGCCACGAGGCCCTCGTCGAGCTCTACATCAGCCCCGACCTTCTCGACCGAATCTCCAGCGACGCCCTCCGCAGCGTCGCCCTCTGCTGCCCGCGCCTCCGCTGCCTCCGCCTCTCTAGCCTCGCCGAGCTCCACATCAGCCCCGACCCGCTCGACCGAAGACTATTTGGATTCTTCTGCCTTCACAACTGCACTTACCCTCTCTTTTGATTCACTAATTTATTTATTTTCAATTTGGATTTAAAGGCTAATGGAGTGGTTGCATCTGGTGGTGTCGATTTTGCAGAAATTCCTGATATTAGAGGCAGCAAACCAATCATTTGATATTTGAGGGACATCAATCAGTAGGCTTTTTCAGGAAGCATTGGTGTTGGCAAATAAAAGGATGCTTTAGGTATACTCTATTTTACATTGTTCAATTGGTTCGATGACATCCGTATGTGATTGACTGATTAATTAAGAATGGAAATATTCCTTTCTATTAGAAATTTGTATGGTAGGTTGTGCCTGCTGATTCCTAATTTGTTCTAGCTTACTAACTATAAGTTATAGTGTACTTCCACGGTAATGCAGTAAAGGATGAATTACTGGCTATGGATGATTACTATGAGCGGGTCTGATATTATGAGTTGTAGGTTTCTTAAGCTACATGTCTTGTGATGGTTAAGTTGTTTAGGCAATAGCAATACTAGATCAGTTTAATTCTGTAGCAATGCAACTAAGCAGGGGTACAGTAATGTAGATAAGCAAGGGTTGGAATGCGTCACTCTTTGTTATGAACAAATGGCCTAGGTAGCAGCGATGCTATTACTGGCTTATATTTGATCTGAGTGAAGTGTAGCCAACTGAAGGTAATTTGAAGATCCTACATTAGAGTATATTCCGTTTTCATTAACCCACAACAGAGTATGTATAGGGAAGTATATACTTTTGTGAACCGTTTAGTGTTCGCATCTCTTACTGTACTGTATTAGGCTGTTCATGTTCTAATTTTTCAGCATTTTGTTCACATGAAAGGTGCTTCCTATAATACCATCATTGAATTTTGACTATTTAAAGGAAGAAAACACAAACTTATCTACACTACAAATTCAGCCTTATACATTTCATTTGTGTTGAACTATCACCATTTGGTCCATATGTACATTTCCATGCTCAAAGAATGCAGGATATGACGTGGTTGTTTGAAATAATGAAATTTATGGGACACAAAGGCCACACGAACTTGTGTTAGTTCAAGTAACACTCTTCTTATGCTTCCTACTTGTGTTGTACTTCTTCAGTGTCCATAGATTGCGTCCATATTTCCTACTTCTCTTACAAAAATTTTTGAAGTTCAGATATGTAAACCATTTTATTTCTTGCATAAGCTTGATTGTGTTTTTTAGTGATAATTATGATAGGATGGATGATCTCACATCGACTATGCACTGCAGGGTCTGCCCTTTGCTGTTCATGCTACTTTGGCTTGCATTGGATCGATTGTCACATGTACTTCCATAAGGTTGCAAACAATGGTTCAGTACGACCACTTCCTTCCTAATTTTACTTATCTGTCCACATTATATAGGATGGACCTAATAACTAACATGAGGTAAATTGTAACGAATGTGGACTATATATATAGTGTCGTATTTCATAAAAATATTGTATGACGTTTATAACTTGGCCATTCCTCTTCAATTTTTGGTTGAGTTAGATGTATTTCACAATGCTCCTGCACCATCAGATTCTTGAATCACATTCGCAAGCTCTTAGCTTGTCCACCATCTGCCTTTAATGTCCTTGGCTTGTTAGTTCCTATTAGCTCCTAGCCTGTTCACCATGTGCGGCATTTGTAGTTTCGTACTGCTATTGTGAAGCATTTTGTTTGTTTGTGTACATGGTTCAGAAATAGATGTGATGTCAATTTGCCATGGCTATGCAAATGGTAGACACGGCCAAGCAGCCCATGTAATTGTAGTTGATGCATTTTCCTAGTCTGTGTTGAGGGTTAAATTGTAGTTGTTGGTCACCATTTATGATTGATATGCTTGCCTGAGTTAGAAGCATTTGTAGTATTGCCAGCTAGCAGGATTACGTTTTTAGAAGACCATGCTTTCCTATTTTCAGCTGTTATTTTCTGAACTCAGAAATTGGCAAACAATAACCTTCACTTTTCAAACAACATTGGTTGAATCTTTCATATTTGTTTACTGTTTCTTCCGGCCACTATTTGTTGTAAGATACGCAGTGTTGTGGTCGTATCAATCTGATCTGAAGGTCCTATTTGTCCAATAATATGCGAGCTGACCTGCTTAAGTTGACATGGTTTTGGGGAGGCCGCGGGCGCCGACCTGGAGCGCCTCGAGTCCATGGCCTTCGGCAATGTCTCCGTCGAGGCCGGTGGCGTGGCGCGGCCCGATGAACCAAGCCAGGGAGTCGCCGGGGCCGGATCTCCCCACGCCCACGGATGAGTCGCCCGCCCCTGCTGTTGTTCCCGTTGCCGCTGGAGAGGAGTAGCAGCAACTTCCCGCCGTCGCTATTGAGGAGCAGCAGCCACTTCCAACCGCAACGCCATCGGCCGCCGCCCCCACATCAATCTTTGATGTCGGGTAGAGGGGCATCCCAGTGCAGCATCTCCCTCCAACAACCTCAATTTCTAAGGTGAATCCCCTTCCAATTTGTAAGTTTGATGGATGAGGATCTCTGGATTTGGCTGATTAAATTAGCAAATAAATGACATATGATTTGGCTTTGAATTCTAGCTGATTTTTTGACAACCAATCATATTAAAGTCTGAATAAGCTCCTTATCAGAAAAAAAAGGTCTGAAGAATATCAACATGATCACATAGTGAATCAAGTAGAAGTATAGGACGAATTTATCCTACAACTATGCATGGTTTTCGTACAGGGAGAATGACTCCATCTTTTTTTTCTACTACTCTATCTTATTTTATAGTTTTATAAGAGCCAAATCAAGTTGTTATATTTTTATTTTACTTTTTAACACAACATTAGCTGAGAACAAAAAGGAAAAAGGAGAAAAAAATAACAAACTGGCTGAAAATGTTCCACAACAGAACCTATAGTTTGAACGGGCTCCAGGATTATACTACATAATATACTTTCATGCTCCAGGTTAGATTTGGAAGCAATATAGCTACACAAAGATGAGCCGTCGTTCACACTGTGAATCCTGATTATAGCTCCAGGAGAAGAATATGATACCTTGTCAGCCATATAAAACAGAGCTAATTACTAGAGCTTCTAAAATAAGGGATCATTTGGAAGAGAACACATGGGAAGATATTCTCATCTCAATAGTTATCTAAAATATGGACATATCACAGTCTTTCTACTTTTGTATTTGTTTTGATATAGGTATGAACTGAACATTTGGGGTGATGCGACCTAGTCCTCGAGCGTTCTTAGTTGTTTTGGCCGTTTTGCTTTTTCTAAATCCTATAATGTACTTTATCCAGCTAAAAAAATGTACATTATCAATCAAACCTAGAGCTACATAATGTCCTTTCTCCCTTGTTTCAATTGTAGAGACTCCTGCTTTGAGAGTTTTTTTCTAGGGTTGATTGCTAAGGTTCTTATTTTTTTCCAGCTCATTATAGCTTGTGCCGAGGGAGCAACGAGCATTGAAGATCTTGCAGAGAAGTTCCCTGATAAGATTGTTAAGGTCATCTTTTTCTTCAACTTGATTTTGGATCAATGCATATATATCTTGAGTAGCAGCTTCACTTGTCATAAGAGAGATACAACACTACATTTAGTTTGCATCGATTTCATAATCTGTCGGGTAGTCCTATTTCATTGATTGTATGTTGAAAGTAGATGTAATCTTATTGATTTTCACATTAGATGCCTCTTGTAATGTTAGTATTTTTTTGTCAGGCCTTAACAAGTTGTCTACATATATGCAATGAACATTCCCGCATATATGCACCTTCTACCTCTTCTTCTTCTTTTACTTATTATTCTTTTAGTATTTTTTCTTCTTCTACTTCTTCTAACTTTCTTAATTACTCTCTTTTTTGCAGATTTGATTAATTTCATGGAAGCTGGCATTGATGGACTGTTAATGTTTTGTTTTTTCATTTGTATTGACGAACGATGTAAAACTTATGTATGTATATATATGGATGAACTATGTGAAACTACGTATTGTGCTAGCCTTTGTGTTCTCTAGCTTGTTAAATATTTCATGATGATGTTGGAAATATATATGTTGTGAAATATATGTGTTGAAGATGTCTAAAACTATATATGCTGTGAAATATGTATATAGATATAGTATAATGTGCTAGCCTATGTGTTCTCTAGCTTGTTAAATATTTGATGATGATGTTGGAAATATATATGCTGTGAAATATATGTGTTGAAGATGTCTAAAACTATATATGCTGTGAAATATGTATATAGATATAGTATAAAAATGTAGGGAAATAAAAGAAAACAGACAAAAAAGGAGCAATACAGGTTGTTAGCCATCTGCCAGCCCTTTGCCGTCATCCCCCTCATGGCAAAGGGGGAAGGACAGACAGCAAAGAGGGGAGAGAGAGGGGTTGTGTGCCCCCTTTGCCGTCAGCCCCCTCATGGCAAAGGGGGGAGGGCAGACGGCAAAGAGGGGAGGCCTGCCGTTAACACTTAACGGGGCCGTTGCAGTATATGTCGTCCCATTTAATTTGCCGTCTGCCCCCTCATGGCAAAGATTCTTTGCCGTCCGCTTTGTAAAGACGGCAAAGAACCTCTTCACCGGATTTATTTATTTTGCCGTCTAATTTGCCATCTGCCGTCAGCCCCCTCATGGCAAAGGGGGAAGGACAGACAGCAAAGAGGGGAGAGAGAGGGGTTGTGTGCCCCCTTTGCCGTCAGCCCCCTCATGGCAAAGGGGGGAGGGCAGACGGCAAAGAGGGGAGGCCTGCCGTTAACACTTAACGGGGCCGTTGCAGTATATGTCGTCCCATTTAATTTGCCGTCTGCCCCCTCATGGCAAAGATTCTTTGCCGTCCGCTTTGTAAAGACGGCAAAGAACCTCTTCACCGGATTTATTTTTTTTGCCGTCTAATTTGCCATCTGCTGACCGACGGCAAAGGCTTTGCCGTCCGCCATGGCGGACGGCAAATTCTCAGATTCCTGTAGTGGGAGTACAATACAATAGTGTCTCCCAGTTAGGATGGCAACTCATGTGCGATACTGTAACAAATTTCTAGTAGGTGCATATAAAACATGAAAAGAATAAAAGCTATATAAGGATCCTTCAGGTATTGTTATTTGGTAAGATTAGCTCCATTCTTCAGCTAAACCTGAAAAGATTAGCTGCAGTCTTCAGAGCACCAACACATTACACATGCTTGGAATGACTCCTGGAGCCAGGTTATGCAGTTTCACAGTTTGCTCCAGATTGTCCACACACATTTCACTGATAGCAGTATAGCACCAGCAAAACAGAGGGCGGCTACTTGCGTTTCATACAAATTAAGGGAGAGCAGCAACAGTGAAGCTATCTGCTAGCCAGGACTAATTAAGTGCACGTATCGGTCATGATAAATTAATAATGTCTCACTTGGCAAACTGCCATGTATAAACTGCTGCTGATATCACATAATTAACACTGCTATAAACAGTCATCATATATAGATCAGACAAGCCATATATATATATACAATCACAGTGATCATTCATAATAAACAAAAGCAGCAAGGAACGATTATTGTTACCCTCTAACCAGACGGGTGGCCGCTTTCAAAATAACATCCACTCATAAAGGGCTCCCGGGTGCCTACGCACCCTCTATGAACAGTAAAATAAATAAAAACAAAATAAGAAAAATCTGAAACTTTGCAGCATCAAAGATGATGAAATTTTGTAGATGTTTGTAAGTTTTTATGCCAAAAAACTATTCGAGGAGCTCTACACACGGAAAATATTTCAATACTTGAAGTTTTGAGCACTTTTAGCGTTGTAATCTGAAACTTGTTTCTACATCTTTCTCTAGATAATATTTTGACATGAAAAATTTTAGGAACCTACAGAGTTTGATCATCGTTGATGCTGCAAAGTTTCAGATTTTTTTTATTTTGTTTTTTATTTTTTTTAATTTTACTGTTCATAGAGGGTGTCTAGGCACCCGGGAGCTATCACACCTTTCTCCTCATAAAGACCAGCTCGGACATTGTAGCGCACACGCCTCAAGACCTGAAGCAGCAGTCTTTCTAGAGCAATCGTTGACGAGTAGCACCTCATCGTCATGAGGCAATCAGCATGACTCAATCAGTGAAGTAAGAGATCGATTGAGAGGATCAGCATGGACCGTTGAATTAGAAGACGGAGTTCAGTTCTAGGATGAGCCAGCTTGAGGCACTCCACCTCCTAACAGGTTGCTGGAGGGCACGCATATTGGGCTAACTATTAATTTCCAGTAAACAAACTGAATGAAACTTTGAAATCAATGGAGTACTTTAAGCTTGAAAACATTAACGAAAGGCTAATATATCTACTGCAAAGGAGCTAATTTACCTTTCCATTTATTTGTAGGTGGGAATCTGAATCAAACTTTATCGGACGTCTTTCCAGCGGATATGCGCGATCATTGGCCAACTTTCTCCATCAGGTGCTCGACAGCTCTCCTTCAATGGCTCAGAACAACCCCACAGGGTTATCTGCTGGAGGGACGATGGCAGATCTGGTAAAGATGCTATGTTGGGGCAGTCATAGATGTTAAGACTCTTCAGATTGGTGAAGTACTTTAGATTTGTTGGTAGGGTAATCATTTGACAGTCATAGAAACTCAGGCACTTGACAGATGTAAAATTGGCGGATTCTTCGAATGAAACGATTGGTTTCTTGTATCCTTTAAGAGATAGAAATGCTGGAACTTTGAAGCCTTCAGCCATGAGCATGTTGTTGAGTATTACAGGACTGCTAAATAAGAGTGAGTTATGTACTCGAAACTGTGACATACACTAGGCAGTCAGTGTCGGAACATCAATCAATTGTACGTGTGCAAGTTGCAGGGAAGACAATCCTTCGAGCGTACAGAAATCTGGCAGGTTCCACAGCGAGAACGATTTGACAGAGGTGAGACTACCAACAAACAAGCATGGGGTGCTTCTGCAATTGGTTATTTCAATTTCATTCATGTGTGGCCAGTCAGTATGGAGGAAGTCTGCTGCAAGCATGCACTTGCCTATACTGAGCCTCCTAAGAGATAACGGCAAGCATTCTGCTCCACATGCCAACTGTAAAGAAGGGCAGGAATTCAATCTAACAAGCGAAAGAGAAGTAACAACTCGTAAGCCCCCTAATGACCTGAGGCCCCAACAATATTGGATGGACAAGCGGTGAAGTTTTGTCAAATGTTGGAGGATCTCTTCTGAAGGAAATGTTGTTAAAGTCATGATATCTTGTAAGAACAATATTTTCAATGAAGCCAGGCCATGAAGGCAAACAGCTAAAGCTCCATCTGTAATACTGCATGAAGAAAGAAAAATCTCACAAAGTCCTGATGGTGGAACCAGACGCAACCCACTGCTCCTTCCATGCATGAGTCTCATCCTCTGCTCGTGACAGTATATCCATGCCTTGATGATATCCTCTTTTACCAATACTTCATCTTCCTCTCCTTCTAGAGCAGTTCCAAGGTTTAGAACACGTGACACATCTACACGCATTATCGATATTGTTCCTCTCCTTCTAGAGCAGCTGCTTCAGAAAGAAACGCTCCCATGAGAGTATATTCCTAATATTCGATCTTGAATCCACTTCCCAGATTAAACTGAGTTGTAACCCCAAGAGGTCTATCCTCATGATATTCTCTCTCTTATCATAACGTTCATCCATAGAGATAAATATAAGCAGTGGGCATTTGCCTACTCTTAACATTTTAAGTCCTGGTGGAAGAAAAGGTAATGTCTTCAAGTTGGGCACATTTTCGAGGGACAAGTGAAGAGCAGTTCACAAACTGCTCAAAATTAGATGGTAGCCTTTGTAGTGCGCTGCAATTAACAAAATTTAAAGTTTTCAAATTCTCAAAATACGAACCATCGAGTAACCAACCCGGATGTTTTGAAGATTTGTATCCATCGATTCTAAGAACCTCAAGTTGAGACGGTGGCATCAGGCCTTCTAGAATCTCCAAATGTAAACTATCCTCCGCATCCTTGTTATTGTTGCGACTCCAGACAAGTTCCAAGCTGCCAAGATGACTTTTCTGATACAACTTCGATTCTAGTGCATGATCCTTGTTAGTGACATTCTCAAGATTTGTGATTCTTAATCTACCACGAATCTCGTTCATGTCCCTCAGCTGTTGCAACTCATAACCCTTTTTCTTTCGCACAGAAAATTCCTCAAATTGTTGAAGCGAAATTAGTTTTCCAATGTTAGGAATTGGAGGCAGTGCTCTGTGTGACGGGTTTCTTCTAGTATCATGCCGTTCAAAATGCCGTAATTTCCATAAATTGCAGAGTTTCTCAGGCAAACTCTCAACTTTGTCATTTAAAAGAAGTGACTCCAAGTGGTGAAGAGTACATAGTGATCTTGGTAGCTCAGAAATCAGTGTTTTGATGATGTTCAAATACCGAAGATGCTTCAACTCACCAATGGATTCTGGCAACTTACTGCTGTAAGATGACAAATATAGTACGCGCAACTTCTTCAAATTCTGTAGTATCTGATTAAAAGGTCACTTACATCATCCATTATGGGGTCTATGCATATAATAGTGCGTAGATGATGCAGCTTGCAGATACTATCCTTGTGTTGCTTCATACTATGAACACGAACAGACAGATGCCGAACAGTGGATGGTATTTTGGTGACGTTGTCGTCTTCCAATCTGAAGTAGTCTTCTTTGGAGAGTGATTCTGCCAGATCATGAAGAAGATCATGCATAACATAGTACGCACAAGTGTGATTCTCGTAAATTGGTACAAAAAATGAAACAGAGATCATCTCCTTGAAGCACTCCCACCCAATATCTTCTACTCTCTTTTTTTGGTCACACGAATCAAAAAGACCCTCAGCCACCCAAAGATAAACCAACTCATTAATGCAATATCTGTGGCCTTTTGGAAACAAGCTGCAATACAGGAAGCATCGCTGCAGACATGGATCTAACTTCTCATAACTCCACAACAGAGCTCTCATGGGCTCACTTAATTTGTTAATCTTTATAGTTAGAGCATCCTTCCAAGCAGTGGTACATGTTTTTGCTTTCAACTGGGAACCCACAACTTTTGCCGCCAAAGGAGATTGTCCAAGCCTTTTAGCAACCTTCTATGCAAATTCTCCCAGCCTTACACGCAAATCTACATTTCTGATTTCTGATCCAGAGAATGCATGGTGTTTGAAGAGTGCCAAGAAATGAGCTTCTCCCAAGTTATTCAGCGAGCGCACTTGTACACAACAAAGAGAAGGTGGAAATGTATACCGTCGAGAAGTTACCAGAACTTTGCTCCCTGTTTGTTGGGAAACAAGAGGAGCTAACAGTTGGTCCCATTCCCTTTCACTGCCAGGTTCAAACCAAACGTCATCCAGCACAAGCAGGAATTTCCCTGATTCTTGCAGTATGTCTGTCAACTTGCACTGCAGAGTATCAAGGTTATCAATGCGTGGGCATTCCCCCTTAGAGGCAGACTCGATGATCTCCCGTGTATGACGGCGGACATCGAGTTTACGTGAGATGCTTACCCACATTGTCACATCAAAATATTCTTTTACCCTCTTGTCATTGTAAACAAGCTGAGCCAAGGTGGACTTTCCCATGCCTCCAACTCCAACAATGGCCAAACCCGAGTACATAGTTGTACTAGACTCGGTAGTAGCAGTTACCTTGGTAAGACACTCTATTATATGATCGCGATCCTTGTCACGACCAATCACTTTCATAGGCGGCGCGGCGGCGGGGCCTGTGAGCCGGCCGTAGTTCCGCCTCACCGCCGGCCGCCGCAACCGCCGCCGCCGCAGACCATGGGCGATTCGCCGCCGCCGCCGCCGCTGCTAGGTTTGGGGTTCGTGTGTGAGATGGGATCGAGAGAATGCACGGGAGAGAGAGAGAGATTGGGGACACTTAAGTGACATGGCGGTCAAAACAATCCACGTGTACAGTTTTAGTCAAAACCGGGTCCACGTCATACCAAAACCACTTAAAGTGCCGCGAGGGACGAAAAGTATCCGGTTTAAATAGTTGAGGGACTGAGTTTTACCGGTTTCGGAGTTGAGGGACGATTCCTATACTATCGCCAGAATTCGAGGACGAAAAATATACTTATCCCTATATAATAACAAGTCCTACTAATCATGCATCATCATACATCATAATAACAAGGAGCATCCATGAGCATGCACAAAATTTCATCAGGCACACCACCATCATACGTAAAAGTGCAGTAGCAGTTCAACACTATCGTACTTAAAAGGTTTATACTATAAAGATTAAAGCCATCAGGTTCTTAAGATATTCACTCCTGCTTCTTCACCTTCTCCTTCATCATCTTGATGCGCTTAGAGCGGCGAAGCCCCAGGCCAGGTTGTGGGATGTACTCCTCTACCATAATTGGCATGGCCCTGTCGCCCAGTTGTGGGACATCCATCGCGAGGCCATCGTCGCTGCTACTTTTGCTGTCGCTAGAGTCGCTGCTGCCGTAGACATAGCACCTGTCGCAGTACTCGGTGCTCCTGCTCCCATTGCCTTGCCAAATGCAAAAAAGTTTTTTTTTAAATGGGTGTGAGAGATAGCCTAATGGAGAGGAAGAAGAGCGTACCGGCATCGTCGTCGTCCTGGTAGCGCCTCCGACACATAGTCGTGTCGAACACCTTCACGGCGAACGTGGCGTTGCCGTCGTACCTGAAGACAAGAAAGTACCCGATCCCCAGGTCGTAGGCACGGACGAACTGCTTCCAGCCACGATCTAGGTACATGCGGCCATCGGCGTCGAACACCACCTCCACGTCCCACAGCTTGCGAAGCCCGTTGCCGGCCTGCCTCAACTTCATGTTCTGTGGCCGATGGCCGTCCAGCATGTTCACAAAATTGTGCGGCAGCACCAGCCTGGAGGATTTCTCAAGTATAATCGTGAAGAACTCCATCTCTGAAAAGCAGCAGAAGAGACCAACTACTACCCTTTACAACATTGTCATACAACATTTACAGCAACATGATCATTAGTATTAGGGATGACCTAATTAAATACCCTATTTAAGGTAAAATAGCATAAAACAATATAGACCCTGACTCGAGGTCGGAGGGGGTCGGTGACGGGGACGACGGCGCGGATGATGGAGGGGGGCTCCTAGATTTCTGCATAGTGCTCTCTAATTTTAGCATTCAAAGTAGGAGTACTTTTCCAATTTGAACATTCAATAAGCAAAAACAAATCGTAAAATAAAGTAGTATTTAAATTAGCATGCATTCAATTATAAGCAAGACTACATCATCGATCTCTTGTGTTCATACATCGTCGAATATTATCACTAATTAATACTCCTTGAATACTATCATACATAAAGCATCATTAATACAGCTAGAACCGTAGCGCCCGACGGGTATCGTCGTGGGCAGTGGACACCCAAAGAGAAGGAAACATCACAGGATCATAGCTCCAGTGAGATCCCTGAAGAACCTGCCAGGTATTGTCGAACCTGCCCTCCAATGCAACCATGTAGCGACGGACGTGCTCGTCCTCCTCGCTGACACGGTGATGTACCACCTCCGCGGTGTCCGGAAGCCTCGGCACCGTCACTGGCCCACGCGATCGCCACCAAACAAGGATCGGGTCAACAACGGGCTGCCTCCTCACCAACCTACGTCCCCCGGAAGGTAGCACCTCCCAATACCAGCCGGGCGGAGCCCAATCCCAGACATGGCCCCTCTGATCAAGCAGGTGTCCTCCGCCGAGTCGACGACGAGGATGCGGGATAGGCATCGTAAAATGAACTAAAAAATAACATTTCTATAAGGCATGGAAAAAAACAAAATCAATACGTTGAATGAAACTATTCTATGCTTTATTACATTTCATTTAAATGTTAAAATTATAAAGCATTTGATTTCCGTCTTAAGATACCCACAAAAATTAGCACTTTGGTTTTCACATTTGTTTTGAAGGAACTACACACATAACAAAAAAATCTGACAAGTATAAGACTAACCACTATTTCCAAAATCAATATACTTTCACGAGACCATTGCTAAGTAACCATGCATTAAAACTAGCCCGTGCAAATGCACGGGTTGTTGACTAGTGGATATTAGTTTGAATCGTCCTTTGCATGTACTTAGATTCATGAATGAGAAAACTAGGGATGGTTGATAGAGTATATTCACTGAACGATCTAGAAACACCATATGAATTATTG
Organism: Hordeum vulgare subsp. vulgare; assembly: GCF_904849725.1. Taxonomy (NCBI): domain Eukaryota; kingdom Viridiplantae; phylum Streptophyta; class Magnoliopsida; order Poales; family Poaceae; genus Hordeum; species Hordeum vulgare. Next base: position 4,140,316 of record NC_058524.1, read on the forward strand.
GCCACTACACAAAGTGGTTGGGTATATCGGATAACAAACACATGTTGATGATCTATTCATAGCAAGAATGACGAACAATGAAGAACGTGAAAGCATATAAACAAGGGAGAGATAAAAAGGTATATAAATGTAAAAAGTGGTTGATTGAATATTTTGCTATGTGTTGTTCAATGCACCGTGACCTCACATCTATTTATGATGTTGCTGGACTTCCCATAAAATGGAAGTATTCCAAATCCTTTAAACATTCTTTAAAAATTAACCGAACTCGGATTTAAGTATGGTTGAGACAACAATTTCATTTTTGGGTACCACAATCCACATATGATCTCGGATGGAGGTGCACCCAATTTCAAATTTATATATATGGGTGATACAAACAACTTTCTTGTTGAACCTTTTTTGATTTGAGGCCATATTTGTGCCTTGGTCCCGGTTGGTGCCACCAACCGGGACTAAAGAGGGGCATTAGTCTCGGTTGGAGCCACCAACCGGGACCAAAGGCATGTGCCTGCCACAGCCGCGGTGCGGTTGGATGTTTAGTCCCACCTCGCCAAGCGAAGGGCTGTCGAGCCTGTTTATAAGCTCCGCCGCGGCTGCAATGTCGAGCCGTACGAATTTAGAAACAAAATTCAACCTAAATTCAAACAGCTAGTTAGGCTAACTAGCACTTTAAATTCAAAGAGCTAGTTAGGCTAACTAATACTTTGAATTTAGGTTGAATTTCTCTCTAAATTCGAATCTATTTTTTAAATTTTTTTCCATTATTTTTGTTTTGTTTTTTGTTTTGTTTCTACTTAAATTGAAAGTGCTAGTTAGCTTATTTTGTTTTGTTTCTACTTACAACAAAATACTTATTTTTTTATTTTATATTGTTTCTAATTACTTATTTATTTTCTTTTATGATAATTCTTTTTTCTATTAAAGTTTGTAACAAAATTCTATATAATTTTAGTTTCAATAATACTAGAGGTTTATAAAAGCTTTTTATTTGATTCCTTTATTTTAATTTTTTCCCAGATTTTTTTGCTTTCTTTTTTGTTTCTAATTACTTATTTATTTTCTTTTACGATAATTCTTTTTGCTATTAAAGTTTGTAACAAAATTTTAATTACTTATTTATTTTCTTCTATGATAATTCTTTTTGCTTTTAATGTTTTGAACAAAATTCTATATAATTTTAGTACAAAGGCATTTTATTTGGTACAGATTTTAAGGCTGGGCCTCACGAGTACCTTTTAGTACCGGTTCGTGGCGTGAACCGGTAAAAGAGTTTTTTAGTTGATTGTTTCTGCAGTTGTTTTTTAGTCCCACCTCGCCAAGCGAGAGGCACTCGCAACGGTTTATAAGCCCTGAGTGTAGAGATGATGAAGGGAGAAGCGCAGTGCTCACCTGTGTTACAACATGCATTTCAAATGAACTACAAAAAGGTTGAAAGTTGACATGGTATCATCATAATAGTTGTGGAGAAAGTCTTCACTTTTTCTTCGCTTGTGTCCTTTCCTTATTGCGCCGTAATCATGGATAATCTTCATCATTTAACAGAATGCTTGGGTCAGCCTTGACTTTGAAGGGAGGAATTTCATGAAACTTTTCATAATCTTCGGACATGTCTGTCTTGCCCTCCACTCCCACGATGTCCCTTTTTCCTGAAAGAACTATGCGGCGCTTTGGCTCATCGTATGATGTATTCGCTTCCTTATTTTTTCTTTTTCTCGGTTTGGTAGACATGTCCTTCACATAGATAACATGTGCCACATCATTGGCTAGGACGAACGGTTCGTCAGTGTACCCAAGATTGTTCAGATCCACTGTTCATTTCGTACTGTGGGTCTACCTGTACCCCGCCTCCTGACAGATTGACTCATTTGCACTTAGACAAAGGGACCTTAAAATCTACTCCGTAGTCAAGTTCCCATATGTCCACTATGTAACCATAATATGTGTCCTTTCCCCTCTCGGTGGCTGCATCAAAGCGGACACCGCTGTTTCGGTTGGTGCTCTTTTGATCTTGGGCGATCGTGTAAAATGTATTCCCATTTATCTCGTATCCTTTCCAAATCGTAACAGTCGAAGATGGTCCCCTGTACAACGAGTACAGCTCATCACAAACAGTGTTTTCATCTCTGAGACGTGTTTCCAACCAACTGCTGAAAGTCCTGATGTGTTCACATGTAATCCAGTCGTCGCACTGCTCCGGGTGTTTGGAGCGCAGACTGTTCTTGTGTCATCGACATAAGGGGTCACCAAGGTAGATTTCTATAGAACTATGCAGTGTGCTTGAGACCAAGAATATCCGTCCCTGCATATTATTGTCTCCCTCCAAGCGTGCCTTTTCCAGTCAGTCTCCCCTCATACCGCGATTTAGGGAGACCTATCTTCTTAAGGTCAGGAATGAAGTCAACACAAAACCCAATGACATCCTCTGTTTGATGGCCCATGGAGATGCTTCCTTCTTCCTAGCGCGGTTACGGACATATTTCTTTAGGACTCCCATGAACCTCTCAAAGGGGTACATATTGTGTAGAAATACGGGGCCCAGAATGACAATCTTGTCAACTAGATGAACTAGGACGTGCGTCATGATATTGAAGAAGGATGGTGGGAACACCAGCTCGAAACTGAAAAGACATTGCACCACATCACTCCTTAGCCTTGGTATGATTTCTGGATCGATCACCTTCTGAGAGATTGCATTGAGGAATACACATAGCTTCACAATGGCTAATCGGACGTTTTCCGGTAGAAGCCCCCTCAATGCAACCGGAAGCAGTTGCGTCATAATCACGTGGCAGTCATGAGACTTTAGGTTCTGAAACTTTTTCTCTGCCATATTTATTATTCCCTTTATATTCAACGAGAAGCCAATCGGGACCTTCATACTAAGCAGGCATTCAAAGAAGATTTCCTTCTCTTCTTTGGTAAGAGCGTAGCTGGCAGGACCTTCATACTGCTTTGGACGCATGCCGCCTTTTTCGTGCATACGTTGCAGGTCCTCCCGTGCCTCAGCTGTATCTTTTGTCTTCCCATACATGCCCAAGAAGCCTAGCAGGTTGACGCAAAAGTTCTTCGTCACGTGCATCACGTCTATCGAAGAGCGGACCTCTAGGTCTTTCCAGTAGGGTAGGTCCCAAAATATAGATTTCTTCTTCCACATGGGTGCGTGTCCCCCAGCGTCACTCGGAACAGCTAGTCCGCTGGGACCCTTTCCAAAGATTACGTGTAAATCATTGACCATAGCAAGTACATGATCACCGGTACGCATGGCGAGCTTATTCCGGTGATCTGCCTCGCCTTTGAAATGCTTGCCTTTCTTTCGACATTGATGGTTGGTCGGGAGAAATCGGCGATGGCCCAGGTACACATTCTTCCTGCAGCTTCCGAGGTATATACGTTCAGTGTCAGCTAAATAGTGCGTGCATGCGTGGTATCCCTTGTTTGTCTGTCCTGAAAGGTTACTGAGAGCGGGCCAATCGTTGATGGTTACAAACAGCAACGCGTGCAGGTTAAATTCCTCCTGTTTGTGCTCATCCCACGCACGTATACTGTTTCCATTCCACAGTTGTAAAAGTTTTTCAACTAATGGCCTTAGGTACACATCAATATCGTTGCCGGGTTGCTTAGGGCCTTGGATGAGAACTGACATCATAATGAACTTCCACTTCATGCACATCCAAGGAGGAAGGTTATACATACATAGAGTCACGGGTCAGGTGTTGTGATTGCTGCTCTGCTCCCCGAAAGGATTAATGACATCCGCGCTTAAACCAAACCATACGTTCCTTGGGTCACGTGCAAACTCAGCCCAGTACTCTCTCTCGATTTTTCTCCACTGCGACCCGTCAGCGGGTGCTCTCAACTTCCCGTCCTTCTTACGGTCATTACTGTGCCATCGCATCAACTTGGCATGCTCTTTGTTTCTGAACAGTCGTTTCAACCGTGGTATTATAGGAGCATACCACATCACCTTCGCAGGAACTCTCTTCCTGCGGGGCTCGCCGTCAACATCACCAGGGTCATCTCGTCTGATCTTATACCGCAATGCACCGCATACCGGGCATGCGTTCAAATCCTCGTACGCACCGCGGTAGAGGATGCAGTCATTAGGGCATGCATGTATCTTCTGCACCTCCAATCCTAGAGGGCATACGACCTTCTTTGCTGCATACGTACTGTCGGGCAATTCATTATCCTTTGGAAGCTTCTTCTTCAATATTTTCAGTAGCTTCTCAAATCCTTTGTCAGGCACAACATTCTCTGCCTTCCACTGCAGCAATTCCAGTACGGTACCCAGCTTTGTGTTGCCATCTTCACAATTGAGGTACAACTTTTTTTTGTGATCCTCTAACATGCGATCGAACTTCAGCTTCTCCTTTTGACTTTCACATTGCGTCCTTGCATCGACAATGACCCGGCGGAGATCATCATCGAGAACATCGTCTGGTTTCTCTTGATCTTCAGCAGCTTCCCCCGTTGCAGCATCATCGGGCACATCGTCTGGTTCCTCTTGATCTTCAGCAGCTCCCCCCGTTGCAGCATCACCGTATTCAGGGGGCACATAGTTGTCGTCGTCCTCTTCTTCTTCGCCGTCTTCAATCATAACCCCTATTTCTCCGTGCCTCGTCCAAACATTATAGTGTGGCATGAAACCCTTGTAAAGCAGGTGGGTGTGAAGGATTTTCCGGTCAGAGTAAGACTTCGTATTCCCACATTTACTGCATGGACAACACATAAAACCATTCTGTTTGTTTGCCTCAGCCACTTGGAGAAAAATATGCACGCCCTTAATGTACTCGGAGGTGTGTCTGTCACCATACATCCATTGCCGATTCATCTGCGTGCATTACATATAATTATGTGTGTCAAAACTAACAAAATCAGACAAATATCTATCTAAAGTAAGAAAATCAAACAAGTATCATAAAGAAGATAAGAACAAGAGGCTCACCACGGTGGTGCTGGCGACGAGATCGGCGCGGGCGATCAACGGCGGTGAAAACGGGGACGGGGCGTGACGGGCCCCTAAATCTAGACAAATCTCGGGAAAAATGAAGCTCCCAGGTCGAGCTTCGAGAGGAGAAAGCTTAACTAGTGTGGCTCGGGCATTTCATCGAACACCTCATGTGCATAGGAGGTGAGCTAGAGCACCAAAATGCCCTCCCCTCGCCGGCCAAAAAAAACAGAGTGTTCTGCCGCGGCGATGTGTATATATGGGTAACTTATTTGTACCGGTTCGTGGCATGAACCGGGACTAAAGCCACCCCTTCTGTCCCGGTTCATGCCACGAACCGGGACCAATGGTTGTGGGCCAGCAGCGAGGACCATTGGTCCCGGTTCGTGGCTCGAACCGGGATAAATAGTTCTACACGAACCGGGACCAATGCCCACGAGGCCCCGGCCGGCCCCCTGGGCTCATGAACCGGGTCTAATACCCCCCATTGGTCCCGGTTCTTGAAGAACCGGGTCTAATACCCCCCATTGGTCCCGGTTCTTGAAGAACCGGGACTAATGGGCTGGCCAGGGCCGAACGATAGCCCTGTTTTCTACTAGTGATCACTCGTTCTTCATGCTTTCCACAAACCATCCTCACATATCTGGAAGCTATGACCAAGAACAAAACAGGACCCCCTATTGATGTTCAACCCTCGGAGAAATCATGACAAAGTAATAGGTAACATGATTTCCTTCAGATTGCATCCATATGATAGGGATTTTGTACAGCCTAGTTACTTTTGAATTACCATACAAGTGTACATGCAGAATTCGACCGAGTGCTTGCTTCTAGGTCTTTCACAAAAGAACGTACTACTCCCTCCGATCCATATTAATTGTCACTTATTTAGTACATAGTTGTACTAAATCAGCGACTATTAACATCGATCAGAGGGAGTAGCATATATCACTAAGAATACAATGCTCGTAATTGATATAACAACCAGCATTGAAAATTATGTACGTACCTAAGAAAGAATCAATTACTTTTGTAGTTTCAACAAGCACAGGCAGACAGTTGAGTTATCTGCAGAGAAAGGTAACATGGTATTTTTTAACTTGATCCATATATTACATATTCAAAAGAAAGGGATATTGTATTTGTACAACCGAATAGCTTCTGAACTACTCCCTCTGTCCCAAAATTCTTGTCTTAGCTTTGTCTAGAAATGAATGTATCTAAATACTAAAACTTGACTAGATACATCCATATCTAAACAAATGTAAGACAAGAATTTTAGGACGGAGGGAGTACTATAGAAGTGTACAGAATTTGATGGAACACTTGGTTCTAGGTCTTCCAAAGGAAGTAGCACTCGCTTCTGATTTTCCATTCTTCAGAACGCCTTGCCTATGGAGATGCATCGAATCCTTCATCACACTGTAACAGCTCACATGGTTTACCAAAGGCATCTCTGTTCTTGTAGGCCAGCCTGGTTCACAAAATTGACATTAGTCTGATAATCAGCTAAATGATTTCTACCGAACATGGGTAGTATCCTGCCTAATTTTTGTAAAAAAGAAAGAAGGAGCAGAGTCTATCCTGATGTTAACTCGTCATTATCAGTGTTGACATTGCACACAGTTATAAATAATCAAAGGCGAATACCCAAAAACAGACATAAAACGAATGCGAGTAGGGACATCACTAACTTGTTTTGGGGCGAGCAGGATGGTTACAGGAGGCTTGAAGCTTCGAATGACGCGCACATTCGTGTACTCTTCCACGACCCTGCTTTACCCACTTAATTAAGCAGGACCTACTTAATGGAAGCACACTTTCATGTCCTTTCTTGCTTTTACTGTCATTTGCACGACCCATGCCACTTGTTACTGTATGTAGACCTACAAGCAGAAAACAATAAAGCATGCCTGTAAGTCAAGCCCGGCATGGGAATGAAGATATCAGAATTCCATTTAAAGGATCATCTTTAGAACATAGACAAAAGGAATAGAACTCAACATGAATTTCCCGGGAATCAAATTCGGATATCAATCGTCGGTCAAGGAATGAGATCAAGTTCATTCAGTAGTAGTGTACAAAAGCCCTGCATAAACATACAGGAACCTGACCAAAAACAGAATCCCCATAAATACTAGATAGGGTGAATACAATCTCAGCATGGTTAAACCTTCTCATTGATCCGAGTCATAAACTACAACATAAACATGACACTAGTTAGGCTTCGAATTTGGCCACGGTCTTGCTCCTGCTCCTGGATTAGAAATTCACAGTTGCTGCTCCTGATCCTCTACCAACCCAAAAAAACCAAGAGCAATTTGGCAGTTGGCAGCTAACCAAGGGAGTGCTTAGCCAGGAACCAGTTCGGCTTGTAAGAAAACGTGGTTGAGAATGAATAGTTGAACTCGTAACTACTACACTTATTGGTAAGAGTTAAATATGTTTGGCTGGTACATATCACTGAACTTCACGTCATGTCTGTACATAACCAAAATGCCTCTACGAAAAAACGTGTGAGCACCATCTGTTAGGAATAATCACGATTAGGCAAAAACCAGTCCGGCACGGACTTGGATTCTTTGCCGAGTCGGCTAGCTGCTAGATAGGACAGCTACCATTTATACATGCATCTAGTCCCCTGTAATCTCAGATCAAAAAATCAATGAGTATTGACGGGAACGACAAGCTCCCGTGGCCATAACACGTTTTGTCTTCCGTGCTCGTAAGCGCTGGAAAAGCATCCAACTACCAGTTTGTTTGTCTAGCTAGCTTACATAGCGGTTCTCAACGGAAAGTAAATCGCTGGGAACTACGCTCGACGATCTCACCGAAAGTACTTCGCCCGATCGTAAGCTACGCCTCGTCGGAAGTCTACGACGAGTTGAACCTGTGCCAACAATTGGTATCTAGAGCAAGGTTGATCTTCTAGTAACAGAAGATCATGTCGAAGGACGACAAGGATAAGCAGCTGGCGGCATACTCCGGTGCGGCTAAAGTATTTGCTGCTCCAGCGAGTTCGTCGTACCCACGATTTGACCGCGAGAACTTCAGGGTCTGGAAGGCACTGATGGAGTGTGGTCTCCGCGCCAATGTGTTGTGGGACGCAGTCGATCCAGGAGGCGACGCTTTCAAGAAGGGGGGAGCCGAGCACTGGAAGGATCGGCAGGCGGCATCGGCGATTTACTCGGTGATGTCGATGGATGTCCTCCAACACCTGATCGCCAAAGAAACGGCGAAGGAGGTGTGGGATACCTTGAAGCTCATGTTCGAGGGACACGACCGCGTCAAGCAAGCCAATCTCCAAACTCTCTTAAGGAACTATGAGACTTTGGTCATGGGCGACAATGAGTCCGTGGACGCGTTCGCTTCACGCGTTGCTACTCTCGTCAATCGGATCCGCGCACTTGGAGAAAACCTCACGGAGGCCTCGGTTGTCCGTCGGTTCTTGCGCGCGGCTCCTCCCCGGTACCTGCAAATTGTCACGGCGATCGAGCAGTGCGTCGATCTCGCGACACTCTCCATTGATGATCTCGTCGGATGCTACAAGGCTCACGACGAGCGTATGCGGTATAGTCTCGGGGACGGGAAGAATGATGAGCATGTCATGCTCACGCGGGCTCAGTGGCAAGCGTTGGACTCAAGGAAAGGAGGTGAGGGCTCAAGCAAAAACACTCGCCAAGATCGTGCGCCAAACGAACAAATTCAGAAGAACGCTAGTGACGGCGCTCCGAAGAAGAAAAAGAAGTTCGACAAGCGCAAGATCAAGTGTCACAACTGTGGCATAATGGGGCACTTCAAATCGGAGTGCAAGAAACCACCGAAGGAGAAAGCTTTCATGGCCAAGGAAGGCGATGATGGCGACATGATGCTCATGGTCGAAGTATGCGAGCTAATGGACGAGGATAGTCTAACTCCTAAGGCGCCAGCTACGGAGGTTGTTACGCTCATAGAGGAGGCAGTTTTTCTTCATGACAAGAAGAGGATGAACTCGGCGAGGCACGTGTGGTACCTCGACACGGGAGCTAGCAACCACATGACCGGCGACAAGGACCAGTTTTCTGAGCTCAGACTTTCGGTGGGAGGCACGGTTCGGTTCGGCGATGGACGGACCGTTGACATCGCAGGGCGAGGTACTGTCCTGTTTGAGGTGAAGAATGGCGGCCACAAGGTACTCACGGATGTTTACTATATTCCCAAGCTAAAGAGTAGCATCATAAGTCTTGGCCAGCTCGAGGAGCGTGGTTGCAAGATTGTGCTCGAAGATGGCTATCTATGGGGGTATGATCGTCAGAGGATGCTAATTATGAAGGTGCAGAGGTCACCGAACAGACTTTACATCCTCAACTTGTCTCGTGTGGATCCAGTATGTCTCTTGTCGAGCATGGATGACTCGGCATGGAAGTGGCACGCACGCTACGGACATCTAAATTTCCAGGCTCTTCGGCAACTTGGACAAAAAGAGATGGTACGTGGTCTACCGTGCATCGAACATGTCGACCAAGTGTGCGACGGTTGTCTTATTGGGAAACAAAGGAGGGCCCCGTTCCCAAGAGAGGGAAACTTTAGAGCGAGTAAAGTTCTTGAGTTGGTCCACCGAGATTTGTGCGGGCCGATTACACCGGCCACCCCTGCCGGAAATAGATATTTCCTGCTCATCGTCGACGACTTCAGCAGATACATGTGGATTGTGTTGTTGAAGACGAAGGATCAAGCTTTGGAAGCCTTCAGGATAGTAAAGATGGCGGCCGAAGTGGAATCCGAAGCCAAGATGAAGGCCCTCCGTACCGATCGGGGGGGTGAGTTCAAGTCTTGTGAATTCACAAGATTCTGCGAAACACAGGGGATCAAGCGGTATCTTACGGCTCCATATTCACCACAGCAAAATGGTGTTGTGGAGCGGAGGAACCAAACTGTGGTGGCGATGGCACGGAGCATGTTAAAGAGTAAAGGCATGCCAGGGAAGTATTGGGGTGAGGCGGTCAATACGGCCGTTTATTTGCTGAACCGGGCTCCAACCAAGAGTGTGGTTGGAATGACGCCGTACGAAGCATGGTACGGACACAAGCCCGCGGTTGATCATCTTCGTACTTTCGGGTGCGTGGCGCATGTGAAGACAGTGGCGGGGCATACTAGCAAATTGGCGGATCGGAGTACTCCAATGATATTGGTTGGCTATGAAGCGGGCACAAAGGCGTACCGTGCGTGCAACCCCTCGAACAACAAGGTGGTTGTGACGCGTGATGTGGTCTTTGAAGAAGCGAGGTCATGGAATTGGAACTCCACCGAGCAAGTATACCCGTCATCAGATGACATTTTTAATGTCGTTTACGACGAACCTGAACATACAGAAGCTGACGATCAACTGAAGAGGTCGTCGGGACAGAGCGATCCTCCGAACGCAGGTGCTACTGAAAACACGCCAGCTAGGTCGGCCGTGTCGCTTGAGCCCGCGATCAGCACGTCCTCTAGCGCTGCTGGGTCTACATGCAGCCACCGAGGCAAGGGAGCCATACAAGCTGCAGCCTGCAGCACGCCTGACAGCGTTCCCCGTAGCGCTGGTAGCCCAGGCCGTGGCACCTCTCCTGGAGGTTCACGTGATGGTGGTATGACCCAGAGTCCACCAAGCCACGTGCATGGGGCTGATGGTTCTCTTGTACGTGCACCAGTTTCACCTGGTTCACCTCGTGGATGTGTAGCCAGCCCAGGGGTGCTCCAATCGCCAGAAATCAGAAGTGTGGCAACTTCAGCAGAAAATTCTTTGTCTTTGACGAAAGAGGAGACGAGGGAACGTCCGCCAACACCAGTACGTCTGCGATCAGTGGTGGATTTATATCCGAAGGAAACATTTCAAACCATAAATCCGGTGAAAATTAAGAGAAGAGGACGACAATGTTTGCTTAGTGTCGAGTAACCGACAAAGTTTGAAGAAGCAAACATGGAGGAGTGTTGGCGTCGTGCTATGGATGAGGAGTTGGGGTCGATCCGAGACAACAAAACATGGGAGCTCGTGGATCCTCCCAGCGGCCATAAAATTATAGGGCTCAAGTGGGTGTACAAGGTCAAAAAGGATGCCGATGGAAATCTTGTGAAATACAAAGCAAGGCTCGTAGCTAAGTGATACGTGCAAGAGCAAGGTGTGGATTTCGAAGAAGTGTTTGCTCCAGTTACAAGGATGGAATCGGTGAGGCTAGTTATAGCTCTTGCGGCTCAAGAATCTTGGAGGCTACATCACATGGATGTAAAATCCGCGTTTTTGAACGGGGAGTTGGAAGAAGAAGTTTATGTCAAGCAACCACCGGGGTACATCAAAGAAGGAGAGGAACACAAGGTGCTGAAACTACACAAGGCATTGTACGGGCTATGTCAAGCTCCTCGGGCATGGAACAACAAGCTTGACCGTACACTGGTTTCTCTTGGTTTTGAGAAAAGTCCACTCGAGCATGCTATGTATAAGCGAGGCAAAGGCAAGGATCGTCTCTTAGTGAGCATCTATGTCGACGATCTTTTGATAAGATCGTGAGCTAAGATGCATAAAGAAAATCAGGCACGATACGTGCCTGTGGCAATCAGCCGAGTTTTTTCTGCGCGTGAGTAGCTACTATACGAGATCAGTCCGTGCATACTCGTACGTGTATTCCGGCCGGCGGCAAGGAAGTAATCAAGTCACGGCTGTTGTGTACGTACGTGTGATCTTGGTGTCGCTTCCCAGATGATCGAGCAAGAGCAGACTAGCTAGTACAAGCTAGCTTTGCACTACAGTGTGTCGCGACGTAAAGAACTTCGTCGAGTTCAGCCAGTGGTTTGTCTTCGTCGTCGATTGTCACCGTCGCTGGAAAGTACTCGGCGTCGGGTCTGGGCCAACAATTGATAACCGGAGCAGATGAGGAGGAGATTGCTAGATTCAAGCTACAAATGAAGGAGCTATTCAAGATGAGTGATCTAGGGCTCTTGAGTTACTATCTCGGGATTGAGGTACAACAAAAGCCTGAGGGGATCACACTATGCCAGGAGGCATATGCAAAGAAGATTCTTGAAAGTTGTGGCATGGAGGACTGCAAACCAACTTTTGTTCCGATGGAGCCTCGTCTTAAACTTAGCAAGAGAAGCAAAGCATCCGTGGTTGATGCAACGGAGTATAGGAGTGTGGTCGGAAGCCTAAGGTATCTTGTGAATACACGACCAGACTTGGCCTATTCCGTTGGCATAGTGAGTCGCTTCATGGAAGCACCCACGAAGGAACATTGGGCAGCTGTGAAACATATACTCAGATACATCAAAGGGACAACAAACTTCGGTTGTGTCTATTTGAGAGGGAAGAAGAAGGAGATGGTGGAGCTACTTGGCTATAGTGATAGTGACCTGGCAGGAGATGTGGATGACCGCAAAAGTACCTCGGGAGTGGCATATTTCTTGGGCGGGAGCATAGTGAGTTGGCTATCACAAAAACAGAAGGTGGTCGCATTATCATCCTGTGAAGCGGAGTATATTGCAGCTGCAACCGCGGCGTGTCAAGGTGTGTTTTTAGAAAGGCTACTCGGTGACCTCACACACAAGGAACCGAAAGGAATGGTGCTCTATGTTGACAACAAGTCTGCGATTGCTCTATGTAAGAATCCAGTGCATCATGACAGGAGCAAACACATTGATACGAGGTATCACTACATACGGCAGTGCGTGGAAGAAGGCAAGATTAAAGTCAACTACGTTTGCACCGATGATCAGCTTGCAGATATCCTGACCAAATCTTTGGGACGACAGAAGTTCACGGATTTGCGGGAAGGATCGGCGTCCAAGCTGTAAAGTGAGGACATCGTGCTTAGGGGGTGATTGTTAGGAATAATCACGATTAGGCAAAAACCAGTCCGGCACGGACTTGGATTCTTTGCCGAGTCGGCTAGCTGCTAGATAGGACAGCTACTATTTATACATGCATCTAGTCCCCTGTAATCTCAGATCAAAAAATCAATGAGTATTGACGGGAACGATAAACTCCCGTGGCCATAACACGTTTTGTCTTCCGTGCTCGTAAGCGCTGGAAAAGCATCCAACTGCCAGTTTGTTTGTCTAGCTAGCTTACATAGCGGTTCTTAACGGAAAGTAAATCGCTGGGAACTACGCTCGACGATCTCGCCGAAAGTACTTCGCCCGATCGTAAGCTACGCCTCGTCGGAAGTCTACGACGAGTTGAACCTGTGCCAACACCATCGCGGGGGATACAGTTGCTCCAACTTGGGCCTGTGGTTTCCCTTGTCTACTGCTTCACTCAATAGCTCGAACTACGGCAATATTGTGGTCTCCACTTCATGGTACGTTGAAGCATTAGCAAGGAGATCCTTCAAGATCGGTGATGCAGCCACTTTTAGCTAATGCTTGAGGCAGTGCTAGTCAACGCCACTTCCATCGGATTGCAGGATTTATTTTTTGGGTGTATATGCCGAGGGAGGGGAGCTGTGTTTGTTTTGTGTGGACACTTAAGACGAGCACAGGAATTGCTTCTGGATGGCTGATGGATGAAAACCATGTTGAGTGGGGAATCACGAGATAAATTAGCCATCTGCAATGGCGACAAGAAAATAGAAGCCTACCTCCGTTCTTTTTTACTCCCTCCGTTCCTAAATATAAGTCTTTCTAGAGATTACACTACGGACTACATACGAAGCAAAATGAGTGAATCCACACTCTAAAGTATGTTTATATATATCCGTATGTAGTTCATAGTGGAATCTCTAAAAAGACTTATATTTAGGAACGGAGGGAGTATAAGACAATTTAGACAGCTGACCATGAACTGTTTTGAGCGCTGTCTGAACTGTCTAAAACGTCTTGTAAAAGTGAACAGAGGGAGTACTTTGGGGGCGGGGAATAACCTGAATAATTGATAGACAAGCAATGAAAGTACTATTTTCTGAGTGGGTACTTGTTTTTGTTTGTGGACTCTTAAGACAAGCATTGGAAATGCTTCTGGATGCTGTGATGGATGAAAAATCTGTTGGAGTGGGAAACGACGAGATAAACTACTCAACTGGCGATAAGAAAAAAGTACCTACTGGCGGATCAGATCTGTAGACAATAGCCAAGACAAAGAATACTATTTTGAGAGTGAAGAATGACCTGAATAATAGATAGAAGAGCGATAAAAGTGCTTCTGGACCGGAGATAGAAACGACCAATGAATAGAGCAATGGGCGAACAACCTGTTGAAGTGAGAAATAAGGAGACATATTAGCTGGTTGTAACAACAAAGATAGTAAGCAGCCATAAATACATGTAGAGGTGAATAGTGGTGAGTTTACAGAGATGAGAAGTGAGCCCCCCAGCGATGATGCAAGGTTGCTGGAGAGGCAGATAGTAGAAGCTAATGGTGTTGCCTGACAAGAGAAACGCACAAGCAGTCTGCTTCTCCCTACTTTTCCCCTGTTTCTCAGGTTTTTTGCTGTCCTCAAGCAACTATTGTTCGATCTCACATCTCAACGCTTGTCCAAGGCAACAGGAAATGACAGTTTTTGCATAGCCCTGCTTAATTGCTCTCTGTCAAGTCAAGTAGTCCACCATAATAATCAAGAAAATATCAGAAATTACCTCAAAAGGAACCTCCTCTTCAGGGCATAAACAAAAAGAATTTGGATATCATTGGCGCAAAGGGGATCAAGTTCTCCAATATATATTGTCAAAAAGTTGTGCATGCATAGACATACTGCATACAAGAACTAACCCACAAATACAATCCCCATGAGTGCATACTTGAAATAGCGAATACAGTCTCAGTCAACACTCTTATTATGTTCTGATGCATACACTACAACACAAACATGACACTATATATGGGGGTTGTAAGTAAGGCCCTTATACTACCTCGGGACAGTCCTTGCTCCGGCACCCCTCTACTCTGCCTCTGCTCCTGCGGTGTTGCACTAGGGATACAGCTGAGGCGGAGGGCCTCGGCGGCCAGCAGGAATCTACTATCCATCGATCTGCTCCCAGGCCGGAAGCAGGAACAGATCTACTAATGCACACGAAAAGGAACCAAAGATAAGGCAGCAGGGAGATGAATCTCAGCTATCACCGAGCCCTGAGACAGCCGCTGCCGGTGATCGGAGCCGAGGAAGGGAAGCCACGCGACCGGCATGGGAAAATGTAGTGCATCAATGCCAGAATCAAGCAAACTAAATCTTGAGGCAAGAACAAGAGTGGGCACTGTGCATGCAGTGACAGTACAACATAACTGATTGAGCTCAAACCTTTGATGGCAGTACAGAGCCCGCATCTCAACCACAGTCGTCTCTCAGTTCGTTGCACTTGCACAGGATGTGGTACGCGGTGGTGGTCCAGTAGGCAGTCACGGGCTGGCTGCGCCGGCTGAGGACACAGTCGGCGACGGGAGTCGGGCGGTGGGCGGGGCATACGGGAGATGCACACGGCACACCAGACCAGAGAGAGGACTTGCCGCCGGTGCCGATTTGCGGCCGAGACGCCGGAGAATGGGAGGTACGTTTTTCTTTTTTTTTTTAGAACCGGGAATGGGAGGTACGTGCGGCCTGGACTATGCGCGGGTCTGGACTGGGCTCAGCTGAGGTGCGTGCGTGAGTTGTGTACTGGACTAAGCCCACTGCAATTTCCATCCTTTTTCGAGCTATTATTTTTTTAATAATACATTTTGAATTAAATTTAACAAATATTACGCTGGTTAAAATATTTGCAAAAATAATACAGCGTCGGCCTCACCGAAGCCGACTGGGTCCAGTCGGTCTAGCCAAGACCGGTTAGGTCCTGTCGGCTACGCTAGGCCGATAGGCCTCTCAACCTTGCATGCTGCCTCCAATCGGCATTGGCTAGGCCGATTAGTACTAATCGTCTTCGTCGTGATCAATTAGTATTAATTGGTTTATTCATGATCAATTAATACTAATTGGTGTTGACAAAGCCGATAGATGTATTAAAAAAAATCCCTTCATAATTTCATTTTTTATGACCACAGTAGCAAAATAACCCCTTTATAATTGTTCCCGCCAGTTTTTTTCTTCTTTTTTCCCGCCAATTTTTCGGCTTTTATTTCCAGCCAATTTTTTTGTCCTTATTTTTCCGTCCTTGCACTTGTCATTTGAACCTATAAAACGAGGCATTGCAATTGTCTTTCTCCATCGTCCAACCACACATCAAAATACCAACATGCTAGTCATTATGAGTTTGCCTTACTCGGATCGAAGCATTAGGCCTAGGAAAATGAAGAGTGTGGGTTTGCCTCCGGGGGTGGAAGTACTGCGTTGTTGGTCTGACGATCTCTGCAAGGTGAAGGAGATGACAAATTTTTCACATTGGTTGGGCATGAAGTTTTTCATGTGCGTCAATTATGAGTAAGATCCATCCGTTGTTAGTTCACCATACAACAAGCCTCCGGTATGCTTTAGCCATCAAGAATAAACACGTTGTTGATTTGATATTTACATTTCTGTTTTTGTTGTAGTCTCCTCCACCTCTATGCATGTACTATCGTTGGATCGACATGAAAATACCGAACTGGGCGGTCACTGGGATTCGTGAAAGAGGTCGTCGTGCATGGAAAAGTTTGTGCTTGCGAGTGAGAAAAGTGTCATCTACACATATCACCGGTCGACAATGTCTGAAAGCTTCGATGCAGACACCGAAAGAGAAGAACAATCGATGCAGCACCCTCACAGCTGGGAACTCTGGTATGAACAAGTCTTGGATGTCGACATAGGTGTGTGGATTCCGGTTCTGCAATGTGGTGTGGAGCAAGACAACAGAATCATATACATCGAAATATGAAACAAATCTGGTCTCAATTGCCCTCTGCTTAGCCCTGCAAGCCTTGTCATAAGACATTTTGTATTTGAATCCGACGAAGACTTTCTGGATAGCCTTAACTTCCATCGCTTTGCTCTCCACTATCTCGTTGTAAAGCAACCGGGCAATGGCCGTGGAAGTAAGGTTAGGATGATCTTGAGGGATGTATGGAATAACACAAGTATGATGAACTATGTCACTGATGACCCAACTTGTGCCATACTTAGAGAGATAGTCATGCACCGTTGCGGGACAACCCTGGTTTCTACATACCATTGTCAAGTATTTCAGACTTGACACATTAGCTACAAAACTCTTTGCGTGGACATTGCACAATCAATGATTGCATCCTTCAGTGCTTGTTTGTTTGGATACAAGACACATGTCGCAATGTTGTTCTGGTGATACTGGCAGAATCATGACCATCGTTCACGATCATTGCAGATGAGAAGTCATGATTTCATGATGCAGGAATAGGCGCTTCATGTGTGTTCTCTTCTTCAACCGTCTCGACGGAATCATCGGCAATATCACCATCTCTATCTTCTTTCTCCATCTAGGTTTGCATGTGCCCGTCTATCTCGTCAGAGTTCGCCTCACCACTAACATAATCATCTACATTTCCTACTTCTTCCTGACTGCTCTGCCTTGCTTTGTAAACATCATTTACAGCATGAGACGCATAATTTTGTTCTGAATCATGCATCCCTTCACTGCTCTGGTCATAATCGTAACTACATTTGGCTTCAGATGCACTAATCGGCTTCATCACGAGGAGCAGTAAGGCGATAGGATTACATCCCCTACGCTCACAAACTTTTAATCAGTGCACCCACTAATCGTCCCGCTCTATGTGCTTCAAATAAAAGTAAATATTTGAACTGGGTCGGGTCCATAATACATGAACACTGATGGTATGTGTTTTGATATTAAACCCTAAACATTCGGCCAGTCATTCTGTCAACTGACTAACAGACCATGTTTCACGGGAAGTCACTCGCACGTCAATGTACTGAAATTCACTTAGGTCAGCTCACATCTCATTTGTTTGAACAGTACCACAACCATAGTGAAAACCTAACTTTACTACATCAGACATCTCTACTGACCTAAAAAATTATTCAACATGAACAAATTTTAAACAGAAGGACAAACCTAAAAGAAATACTAACAATATTTGACAGCTACGTGTATTATCAAAGCAACTACAAATATTCGCACAACTAATAATAAGAGGGAACGGACATTGTAACTTACCCTTGAACCGTGCGAACGACGAACCACGGGGAACAATGACGAACACCGAGAGACGAACGGCGAACACAACAGCCTCGACCATGGCCGACCCTTTAGAATCCCGAGTGGCGTGGTCCAGCCAGTAGTCCGCTGCCACATGACGGAATTCCCACTTGTCGGCTTACTACTATCCGATTGCCCCCTGTCGGCTCTGGTGTAGCCGACTGGATCCAGTCGGCCACCGTTAGACAAACGTTGTAATATAAATAATTTTTTTGAACTTGTGCCATATTTCTCAAATTTAATAAAAAAACATATATTTTTTTAAAAAAAAAGCCTTTTGGAAGCTCTCTAGTGACATTTTTCGAATGATCTACGCAGAGAATTGTAGATTTTGGCCTAAAAAATAGAGAATTGTAGATTTGTAGTGATAGTTTTCATAACATGAAAACTGCAGTGGTGTTTTCCAAATCTGCTATTTTGGACTAAAAAATAGAGAATTGTAGATTTGTAGTGATAGTTTTCATAACATGAAAACTGCAGTGGTGTTTTCCAAATCTGCTATTTTGGACTAAAAAATAGAGAATTGTAGATTTGTAGTGATAGTTTTCATAACATGAAAACTGCAGTGGTGTTTTTCAAATCTGCTATTTGTACTAAGAAATAGCGAATTGTAGATTTGTAGTGATAGTTTTCATAACATGAAAACTGCAGTGGTGTTTTTCAAATCTGCTATTTGTACTAAGAAATAGCGAATTGTAGATTTGTAGTGATAGTTTTCATAACATGAAAACTGCAGTGGTGTTTTTCAAATCTGCTAGAATCATCAATGGCTGTCTTTTTCAAAAAAGGACAGTAACGATTTCTCCTGCGCTCGCTAATCCGCCTATCTGCGTGCGTTGCATGCAGCCTGTTAGGAGCTCCTAATTAGATGTATGCAAAAAAATGATGTCAGTGGATTCTTTTTAAAAATTGAAAATTAAAAATGTTTTGTAGCTTAAACTATCCACTCGATTGAAAAACTGTTTTCACATAAAAGATTCTTCATCACGAGACCTTCAAAATTATATCGCGCGTTTTGATAAATTTCAACGACATTTTAAAAAGATTATAACATCTAAACTACGTAACCTATCACACCTATAACACATAAATTATCATGGTTTTTACAGTGAGGCTATTGGGTATATTTTAACCTTTTTTGTCTAAGTCAAAATATACCACATGATTCGTAAGTAAATTATTAGGTCCGCAATTCCACCGTCCATCATCGATGTCATGCCTAGCCGCAAGGTGAGGTTCACATGCCGATGTTGTATGGCCCGCTCATAAACATGACTTTGTGAGTCGTGCTTTGCTAGGTTCGTTTAGTCATGTGCCGGGTTGTGATTATTGTACATGCATTATCTGCAGCGTTGTCCATTCCTAAATATAATTTTTTTAGGGGTTTCATTTAAAGACTACATACGGATGTATATAAGATAAATATTTAGGCATGGAGGGAGTAAGCCTAACAGGGACGGTTCTAAAATGTTACTCCCTCCGTAAACTAATATAAGAGCATCTAGATCACTAAAATAGTGATCTAGATGCTCTTATATTAGTTTACAGAGGGAGTACATGTTAAACCAATACACGGTAAAAATGACAAAATAAAACGGTGCATGGGCTTTTTAGAGTCGGGATTTTTTGGTTCGGTCCAAAGCCCGGCCCGGCAAGTAATGCCCAGGTAGAGTGTGTACCGAAGCAGAATTTGTGTTTGGTCGTTAAATTGGCGTGAATTTCTCCTTCGGGCCGCGTTTGGGTAATAACCGGACTTGTTCCGTTGGATGCAATTTTGTCCTGGTAGTCGTAGGTATACCCCTCGGCCCAGGCCCCGTGCACACCGTTGGATTGCTTAATATATGGCATAGCAGGGCCCGGCACGGAGTGTGGTCGCTTGTACTAGAATCTAGAGACATCGCCGCACCGCCAAGAGACGAGACAGGGAGAGTTGTCCGCCAAGCCCTAGCAGCAGCCTCCTGCCCGATCCGCCGTCCATGGCCCTGCGTACGCTGGCGTCGAGGGCACGGGCTTCCGCCGCTGCGGTCCTCGTCCAGACGCCGGCCCTCCGCCTCCCCCCTCTGCTCGGCCGCCGTCCCAACTTCCACTCCGACGCCGGCCCCCGCCTCTGCCCTCCGGCCGGCGGCCGGCCCTGCCTCATCTCCACCAGAAACCTGGTACCTCCCGACCCCTTCTCTGTTGGATGATTGATTGATGCGATTTGGATCTTTTAGATGTTTATTTTTCATTCTACTGTATCTCGTTCGTTATTAAACACTGTGCATTCTCCTTTATGTCTTACTACTATATAAACACTAACTATGGTGGGGATAATTATTCATTCACTGATTATTGTTACTTACTTGGAACATTGATCCAAGCTATAGTATTATTTTCAGTAATTTTTGTAAAGCAGATACTGGTACAAGCATGCCTGCCCTAGAAAGGAGGTGAGATTTCTTATTTAACAAGATCCCTTACAGGATTTTTCCTATTTTTTATTGTAGCGCACAAGAATTAACTTGGAATCAGCTAACGTAGAGGAGCTTACACGTGAGGCAGCCTTCTTAAGAGAACAGATGGATGAGGTTGGGGACCTTCTCCGGTATGATTTTGTTTCCCTTTTCTAATGTTTAATACTAGTTTTTTTTTGGCATTTAAATAATCGTATGTTTTTTCTTTTGAAGTAAGGAGAGGGACAGGTCTGATCTAATCATGAAGGATCTTTGGCGTACTATGAAGCGTATGGCCTGTTGTGCTGCTGTGGTGAAAGTCATAACGCTTGTCATTTCTTATAAACTAGAGGAAGAAGATGAGGTGATGGATTAACTAGTGGAACAAGCTAAGGTGATGGACTACTGGAACAAGCTGAGACGTCTTGTCATCAGCTTGCAGTGAGCACTTAACGATTAGTAGGTTATATTAGGGAACTGGTGTATTAATATGCCTATCAGCCATGTGTCACTACTTGATTATATATGTTATAGAACTCCGAGCTGTTTGTATGGGTGTACGTCTTTTACCAGCTAGGTGTGAGCTCTGAACGAGTAGTAGGTTATGTTAGGAAACTAATGTATTGATATGTGTATCAGCTGTGTATAGACGTATGGGTGTATATCTAGCTAGCTATGATTATATATATATATATATATATATATATATATATGAATATTTGTTTGAAGAATTGACAGTGCTTGAATATATATTAAGAAGGGAGCAACATAGAAAAGTTGCTACAAAGTTGTAGGTGCCCAGAACAGTATACAAATAGTACAAGTTAATCTTGGTTTGGAGGTGGGTACGTAGTTTACAGTACACAAATATTACAAATTAATTTGGGTTTCAAGGTGGGTCATTTTAGTCATCCGACATCCAGTGAGTTGAAGACGAAGATTGCGAGATCTCACGTTTGAGGATGTTAAGAAGGGGAGCAGCGCTGAAGGAAGAACCCTCGTAATTAAACTAATCTGTTTTGCTCCTTCCAAATGTGCTAGCAGGTGTAGATGGTTATTCTTATGTCATTCTTGAACCATATCACTCCGCCGGGAAGCAATGGAGATGCCGGAGTTGGTGCTGAAGCTAAAGGCCTGAGTACCAGTCCACGAAGAAACCAGGAACCAGACCTCCAAGGACAAAGAACATTTCAGGGTCAGGCGGAAAGGAGCATCATCCTCTTGGTCGCACGGATTACAATAATCATTATGATCCAGCTCTCTAATTCCTAGGTTATCGTTAGTGACGATGCAGCCCTTTAGCCATAGACACATGAATAGCCGACGGTTGCCTTCAATCTTGCACTTCCAAAGCCTGGCAAAGTTGATTATGGAGAAGGAGCCTGGGAATTGGCAGCAGTAGGCCATACACACATTGTATATCACCGATCGGACAGTTCCATTTGAAGGAATCTTGAATGTCGCCGGTGAGTAGATTGCGACCATTCCTTGATGACATCATTTCACCATACCAAATGCTTTTGTCCCAGGACGTTTAGTCATAGACAATGCATTGTTAGCTTTTGAATGTCTTCACTTCCTTTGCCATGAGAAAATATCCAAACAATAGTTTATGTGCATATAAATTGGATCTTTCTAAGGCTTATGACATGGTGGATCGGGGTTTCTTGGAAGCGATGATCAAGTTAGGCTTCTCACATCAGTGGGTGCAGTGTAATAGGTAATGTCATGTGTTACCTCGGTGGGATATTCTGTTAAATTTAATGGAGCCATCTTGGATTTGTTTGCACCATCGCGAGGGCTTCGGCAAGGTGACCCACTGCCTCCCTTCTTATAACTACTTTTAGTTGACGATTTATCCTCTTTAGGCCTTATTTGGTTCCAGGGGAACTAATCCCCTAGTGGAACTAATCCACTAGGGGATCGAATTGATCCCTGCCTGTCACCAATCCACTTCATAGCTCATCCATGTCAAACCCCTTCTCTTCGAACTCATTTGGTTCTCTCAAACTAAAAGGGGGTTTGGTTCAACAAGAAAAACAAACATCTCTATTATTTGAGTACATTTATCTGAGAATTCTGAAGCTCTGAAGTTTAATGTTTGCATGCATCTCTATTACCGCCCGTCGTCATTTGCGCGGCACATCCAGCTCATCCAGAATTTGAATTCATCACAAGCATCTCAATAAAAGAAATTAACCAACTCATCCACTCCAACAATGCAGATAAAAGCTAAGTTCTCTCAGCTACTGATAGATCGTCTCAACTATGGGCATAGATTGAAAGGGGGCACACAGGCAGATAAAACTGAAGCCTTCTAAGTTCCAACAAAAACATCAGTACACAACATAAACATAAACCGAATTCTTAGACATCAGTGTTGGTCGAATTCAACCTGCTGACAACAGACATGTCATACTACATCAGCGCCACCTTGAACATCCGCCATCTACTCCAGATGTATGGCCCAAGCAAGATCAAGCTCAGATCTGCATACATGTATTTAGTTAGTTAGAAATTTTGAGCAACAACAGTTGATGCAATAGGTATCTTTCCTGTCCCATTTTCTTAGGAAGGAGGCATGTATGCAGAATCAAAACATATCCTGCTGGCAACATTCTCAATCACATACAATTGTCAAACATGCATGCAGAATCAAACCATGAATTGACTACCTGTACTAGCTAGTTTGACAATAATTAACTTTCTTTATAACCATGGGATTAGAAATTTGAAGCAATTGTTCATCAGTATTTTTCTTTTCTTTTTTGTATCTGAGATTCTGTTGTTCATCAGCTGTGTTCCTCGACCTCTTTCCACGAAACAGCTACCACAACCTAGCCGTTAGGAGTTAGCATGCGGTAGTAGTGCTTGGGATGTAACCAACAGGAGGAGGAATTAGTTGATCCCGTTGATTCCATTTGCCATTAACGTGCTTGGGATGTAACCAACAGGAGGATGTAACCAACAGGAGCAGTAACAGGATGTAACCAGCTACCTATACTAGCTGGTTCAGTAACAGGATGTAACCAGCTACCTGTACTAGCTGGAGCAGTAACAGGATGTAACCAGCTACTTGTTGTAACTGAATTTCAACAAGAAGGTGGTAGTATGTGCATGGAAATGACACAGTTTCTCTACTAAGAAGGTGGTAGTATGCTACCTCCGTCACGATTCAGTTCTACTAAAATGAGAGTAATATAAATGAACAAGATATGCATGTAACTTTGTTCCACGATTCAGTTCAACAAGATATGGAGCAAATGCTAGTATGTGCCACTGCTAGATGCAAATCAGTAAATACTACTAGATCCAATAGCAGAAATAGAGCAGAAACAGAGCAAATCAGTAAATAAGTAAGCAAGCAGAGAAATTATAGTATGTGCCACTGCTAGATGCAAGATATTATAGTATACCTTACTCAGGCTAGTCTAGCCAATTGCCTCCTTAACCACATGATGCGACTTGAAGGATCGGCGCTGAGGAAAATCTCTCTCTTTTGTTCATTCATGAAAACATCAAAGGCATCTACTTTTTCTTCAGTGGTTAGCTCTTCAATTTCGTTCGCCACAGCGATGCATTTCTTGATTGAAAACTCATCTACATCAGCCTTGGCTCTCTCCCTTGCTGCAGCTTCCTCTTCAGCTTGCTTGGTCTTCATGGCAATATAGCTCTCCATCATCCCTGCAACATCAACTTTCTTGCGTTTCTTTGGCTCCTTCTCCACTCGCTTGCCAACAATACCTTGAACCTCCATAGGATCTTTTCCAACCGTTTTTTCTGGTTGCTGGGTAGAGATGCTTATCTCATCTTCGTCGTCATCACCATCCACTCTCTCTTCAATATCCAGAAACGTGCTCGCTCTCTCGAAAGGCTCATCGACATTATCAACTTGAGTAAGAATAGGATGTTGAGAAGGTTCAAATGACGTGAAGTTCAAAGTTCCTTCAGCTGTTTGTCCTACACAAGGAAAATGACATAAGAGATCAATTAAACATAAATGTGACAACCTGCATAACTCAGTATAAATAAGTTTAGCTCACCATCATGTAGCTCTCCTAAAGCATCAAACAATGGAAAGGAAGCCCTGTTGGAGCGGAACTTCTTCGCTTTAGGAAATGACTAAAAAGAGAAGAAATTAGTTGGTGAATAGCCACACAAGAATTTATCACAATGAGGACAAAAGGCTAGATGAGGACAAAAGTAACTTACAATGAGAATATTTTCCCACAATGCAGGTTCAGCCACCACCATCTTCCTTGAGTCATCCCATGAGATTCCGCTTTTCATCCTTGCTTCTTTGAGGAAGCGATAGTCCCTTTTGAGTTCCTTTTCCTTATTTTGTATTTGCAGCTTTGTGAATAAAGCATATGGATGCTTCTCATTCATTTCTCTTGTTATCTTGTTCCATGCTTCAGTAGACCATCCATTGTCTCCCCTAAATGATGGGTTGTTATGCTCATGAAACAACTCAACTAGAGTCTTCTCTTGTTCAAAAGTCCATGATGCTCTAGCTTTTGGAGATGTCCCTTTCCTTTTTGAGGTACAACCTTTTGGAGATGTCCCTTTCCTTTTTGTACTACATGCTTTTGGTGACATCTTCTTGGACGGAGCCACGAACTTTGGAGAACCTCTTCCAAACATCATAGCTGTTGAGCACAATAATGTTAGTAACATTGTTATCTAACTTAGTCATGAAAAAATTATGTGCTAACAATTATGGAAAGAAACAAAGAGTTCAGATTACTAACTCTTTCCACATCCTCACTCCTCCCCACATCTTCCTTGCTACTGTTGGCGATAAATGACATAATCTTCCCACATCCTTATTGCAATCATGTCTCTATCATTATCTCCATGAACTATTTGATTACTCAACGACTCCACATCATTGTGGTATTGATTGTCACCTCCCGGGAGATCAACAAAATCCCTCGCTGGTATGTTATTGGGTTGATTGTCTAACCACTCCTCGTCACCTTTATGCATTCTAATGATATTATGAAAAACCGCAGCAGCTGCCGGTATCTTGACTTGGTTCTCTATGCGATGAAATGTACCAACTCTGAGGATAGGAAATCGTTTTTTCAGAACCCCCAAAGCCCTCTCTATATAATTCCTTAATATAGCATGACGAAGGTTGAATAATTCCTTGTAGTTCCTTGGTCGACGTTGACCACGCTGGAACTCTTTCAAGTGATATCTAACTCCACGATATGGAGCAAGAAATGATGGTGTATTTGCATAGCCACCATCAACAAGGAAGAATTTTCCTTCAGGAACTTGAAACCCATTATTCAAAGCCGATCTAAGGACTTCCGCATCCGTTGCAGATCCCTCCCAGCCACATGAGATGAAAGTGAAATTTAAATCAAAGTCGCAAGCCAACATCACATTGTGACTTAGTGTGCCCTTTCTATTCCTATATGGAGCAGCTTTGTCTCCTCTTATAGTAATAGGGATATGGGAACCATCGATTGCTCCAATGCAATTCTGCAAGGAAAAGGATGAAGAATGATTTTGTGATCTTGTGAGAAAAATAACTACTTCACAGCTAATACCTAATAATGTACCTTGAAGTAGGGGAAGAAGCGTGGATTTGTACTAATCGTCTGATGGGTGTGTTGAACATTGGGAAGTTTTAGAAACGTATAGGTGAGAGCAGGGACTATGTTGAAAAATGCCTTGATATGGCGATGTAATGTCTCGCCGCTGTACTTGAACTGGAGTTGTAGATCTTCAAATGATGCATTGTGTGAAAGCATGTACAAGAAGAACCCAAGTTTTTCCTCTACCTTCACTCTTGTATCACGCATCAGATTCTCTCGTCTAAGATAGTTAGCCAATGACGTGAAGATCTCAGGTTCCATACGGAATGCTACTCGGCAATCCATCACGTGACCTTCAAGTATTTCTCGTAGGCGCTCCTTGCCGGACAGTATCGATGTATGCCGACGCTTTTTGGGTACACTAGGACCCAAGAGGTGCAATGCAGGCAACAAGAAAAGCATAATATCATCATCTTCCTCCTCCCTCATCCTCTTTCCATCCACACTTGTCGAATTCATATTACCACTAAATAACCATCAAATAAAAAAATGTAACCAACAGGATGTCAATTTTTCATCAATGTAATGCATATCATATATGGCATTATGCAGAGATATATGTTTAAATCAAGGACTATAAAATTCATCATTGTAATGCATATCATATATGACAACACACATAAATCAATGACAAGGGTAAAGGTTGGATGCATCAAACCTGAATTTTTGACTTGATTTTTTTGACGTTGTTGCTTATGTCGCTTATCTAGATGATGAACTGGTGTCTTAACTGGATCCCACGACGGAGGTAATTCGTCCTCTCCCACTCGACCTGCAAAGAAAGTGATCTACAAAACAAAAAGAGAATATTAGATAATAGTTATGCCAAAGAAACTGTACTGAAACTGCGAGTAACTATCTATATCTATGTTGTCCTAAGCTGCTCTCTGTATTTGTTTCGTCCAAAACTCTGCAGCACTTCCGGTTCACTAGAAACAAACTATTTTGCAAGCATGGTTGCATCCGCTGTTTATTTTTATTTTTGTTCATAACAAAATCATTTAGTAGAAAGCAGGAAAAATATTCCATCTCACTGGGAGATCCTCTTTCTGCACCAGCACAAAACGGGAGTTTGTTAGACAAAATGCCATATGGCTTTGTCAAAAATATTCCATCTCACTGGGAGGCCCAGGAGATTTGTTTGATCATAAATTAGGTGTGATTGGATCCCATATGGCTTTGGCCTAAATGCCGAACCTATGCAATGAAACCTACAAACATATATCACAATTGATAAGCAATTATGAAAATCCAGCAATAATCAGATTGTATGATTAAATATGGCAAGCCACACTTTTTTGTCAGTAATGTGGATGGCTGGAATTAAAAAGAGAACAAATAAATCTAAACCTTCCATTAGACAATACAAATATTTCAACAGTCCACGACAAAACAAATAGCCTTTTCTTGTAAAATCTAAAAGCAAAACATATTGGGTTCGTAGCAAATGAGAAAGAGATATTATGATTTTGTAACATATTTACAGTACCACCAGGAGATTTGGTCAGAGCTATGCCATCTCACTGGGTCTCTCCCTCACCTTCCCCTCTCACAGCCTCTTGTAAAATCTAAAAGCAAAACATATTGGGTTCATAGCAAATGAGAAAGAGATATTATGATTTTGTAACATATTTACAGTACCACCAGGAGATTTGGTCAGAGCTATGCCATCTCACTGGGTCTCTCCCTCACCTTCCCCTCTCACAGCCTCCAAGATTACTCAACACACGGAGCATCTTGCATCTTGCTCCGTCTCGAACCCTAGTGGATCGTACAAGATTAAAGCCTGTCTCGAAGATTCTCAGCCACCAAAATTACTCAGCCTCCAAGATTAAAGCCTCCAAGATTACTCAGCCTCCAAGATTAAAGCCAAGAACTCACAGAAATACCGCACAGCTCTGTCTCGAACCCTAGTGGATCGTAGTGATGGCTTCGGAGCGGAGGCGGTCGGGGCTGGCGGCGGCGGCGGACGCCGCGTCGTGGTGCTGCGGGAGGTCGGGATTGGTGACGCTGCTGCTTGTGTTCTCGCTCCGCGCGGACGAGGGGGGAGAGGGCGGCGGGGTAAAGATGCAGCAGATCGGCAAGAAAAAGGAGAGGACTTACCGGAGAGAAGGATGCCGTCGTGGTCGCCGGAGGCACCGCGTCGCCGCTCGTTGTCGTTGCCGGAGGCACCGCGTCGCCGCCGCCAATTTCGCCTCCTCGACCTAGGTTTCGTGCTCTTGTCTCGTGTGGATTTAGTTCCACGCCTCTGAAACGATTCTTCTGGACCCCGTGAAACACAGCCGACAGACGTGGTTTGGACCGGTATCTTCCCCACCGTGACCCAAACCAAACAACAAAATAAAACCCACGTGGAACAGTTCCCAGCCTGAAACGACCCATGTGAATTGGGCCGAGATCCCAGGCAAACCACGTGGTTTACCTGCTAACCAAACGAGGCCTTACTGAGGCAGGGAGTGGAGACACAGGCAATACAACCTGTTAAGGTATGTAGCAGAGCGCCTGGAATACCACACCCGCTATTTACAGATGATACCCTGCCGTTTTTTTAAGGCTAATGTTGCCCAGGCCAGGGGCGGACCCAGAAAAATAATGAAATGGGGGAGAATTAGTGGAGTGTGGACATTTCTTCTATAATTATGAAAAAAAATAATCAATGAAACACAAGCACATTCTAGTGAAGTTTCAAAAACTCCGCTACACGTAGGTCTGCCCCTTGCCTATCATACGACAACATCCAAATGTTGATGTTGCAAAGGGGATAATTGTGGTCGTTTATAGTGGCCAGGAGGGGATCCACAAGTCGCATGTGATGCGACCGAGAAAATAGCCAAGCGCTGGAAGAAGCCACCGTCTGGGTGGGTGAAATTAAACGTTGATGGCTCGTCGCGGTAGGAGGATGAAACGGGAGGCGCTGGTATATGATACTTTGCGACCAAACAGGTTCTATTATACGTATATCTTTGTGTCAAGCCGTTTCATCCAAAGATGTACAAGTGCTCTAGAGGCGGATACCGTGGCCATTCTAGAGGGTGTGTCGCTAGCAATGGATAGAAGCAATGAACAGATATATATATAGTGGTGGATACGGACTGCATGGTGGCTGCACGGATGATCACGGCTCAGGTCCCTGATAGATCCTACTAACACCCATGGTCAATGATATCAAGCACCTCTTCCCCCACAACAACAAAAATGATATCAAGCACCTCCTGAGTAGCAGATCACATGAAATACTCCCTCCATTCCCTTAGGCCCTTCCGAGTACTCCATAGTGGACAGGTGCTAAGCATGCCACATAAGCAAAAAAAGATGACATGGCATAGCAATGAAGGAGGAAAAAGAACACTTTGGTGACCTCAGAAAGAACCAATGCCATACATGTGAACCTAGGCAAACCACTTAAATAAAAAGAAGATGACCAATGCATGAGAGAGTTTATGTGCTAAATCATTAAATAGAGTGAGCTTAGGCTGGTTGTAATGGGTAGTATCATATACTAGTATCATGCATATGATACTAGTCTATGATACCACATCCCTAATGCACATATGTTAGTATCATAGAGTAGTTCATTTATTGTCATGCAAGACACATAGTAGCGCATCATTTAATATGATACGGTATCCTAAACCCTCTTTTTTTTAATTCTATGCCACCTCATTGAGATTGCCTAGTTGGCATGCATGATACTACTTATGATACTCCCATTACGGACAGCCTTAGCAACAACAAGTTAAGCACCTATGCATTGGAAAGTTGAGTTGCTAAGCTATTTAATGCTCTTAGAGCATCTCTAGTAGAGCCCTCAAACCCTTAAAAATAACCGCTTTTTTACCGTTTTCATCGGAAAAACGACGTAGACTAGAACCCTTAAACCCTTAAACCTGTAAAAAAATTAGAGGTCCAACCTCAAACCCTTTCGCAGCCTGTAGAAGTGAGGGTTGGGAGGGAAAACTGCCCCCAACCCGCACTCCACTTCCCACCTCGCGCGGGAGGCAGTTGGTTCCCCGCGCGCGCGAGGAAGTTGTCTCGGCCACCGCCGCCCCGCCTCCCCCCACACTCCGGCCGCCGCCCCGCGCTCCCTCCGCGCCCCGGTCGTCGCGTCCCTGCGCCCGCCTCGCCCCGCCCGCCCAGGTCGCCGTCGCGCCCCGCCCGCCCCGGCCGCCGCGCCGGCCGCCGTCGCCATGGCCTCCATCTCCGCGGCCGCCAAGGCCACCTCCGCCGCCTTCGCCCACAAGGTCCCCTCCCCTTCCCTCTCCCTGCCGCAGAAGGAGCTCGCCGCGGCAGCGCCGCAGCAGCAGCAGCGCGCGAGCGCCAGCAGCCGGCGCGCGCGGTCCTGGCTGTATTCCGATTTTTGCATTAGGTGTAATATCCGATTAGCACTATTCGAACAGCAGTTATCAATCTCACGCTTTGCATATTTTTGCATACTGTATGCTTCTCACGTTATGTTTATTTTTAGTGTGATAAAATATTGGTTTTTGAACATACTGCTATGCTTTGATCTGTTTAATCTTATTTCAGGTGCCTCCAACCATCAGGTTTATTATGTTTTTCTAGTGAAAATTATGCAATGCTAAATGACAGTTTTAAGGGTTGGGGTTGGGGCAAAGACTAGAATCCTCAAACCCAACCCTTATAACGGAATATTCCGTTATAAGGGTTGGGTTTGAGGGTTCTAGTCTTTGCCCCTGTTTTTCAACCCTTAAAAGTGTCAAAAATGGGCAATTCTCAACCCTTAAAACTGATTTTAGATTTAAGGGTTTGAGGGTTCTACTAGAGATGCTCTTACCACCACATCTTAGCACCTTTGCATTGGAAGCAGCCTTATACAAGGTCATAAACTCATATTACAGGTACCAAGGCAAAATTTAATGACCGGTTGGAAAGTTAAGTTTTCTTTTCGTTAACCGGAATCATTAATACGCTGCATGCATGCAACAAATAAGTGAGAAGAAAGTAGCCAAGTGCCATTATGAATACATGCATGCAATTATTAAACAAGTTGCTAGTATGAGGAAACATCATTAATGTTACCTCGATTACTGGTGGTGGCCTTATATAGATGCAAAATGTATTTTTCATAGTGGCCTTAGGTGTTCTATGGAGGAGAACGAAGTCCACCTATTTCTGAAATTATCCGTGCAGGAGGTAGCATCCCCCTCGCCATGGCCAAGGATCCCGCTGAAAACTACAAGCGAGCAGCCAACAGTGGTCGCAATGAGTAGGTTATTTTCATCTTCCCATATTTTGTGCTCTTCTCGCTCTATCATTTGTAATTGTTGTCATTCTAGAATTGTTGTCGCATTGATCTAACTCTTGAAGACTGAATACTTAAATTAATTAGGAATGCAATATGGTGTTATAGGAAGATTGAGCAGGAGTCTAAGTTATATTTTATACCTTTTTTATGTTATATACTTTTCGCCTAGTCCTTGAGGATGAAATTATTTTAAATAATGCATTGTGTTGATTGAATGCATACTATTGGCCAATTTTCTTTTTGATTGGCATATTTGATTGTATCGTGTATCAGTGATTTCATTTTTTGTTGCCTGTAAAAGTTTGCCCCGGGTAACTTCAAATCCTGGATCCGCCACTGAAGGAAATGAAGGGAGAAATGAAGAGACCAAAACAAGGCGAGTCATGCCCTGGCTCACATGGGGCACGTGCTCTCCAAAAGGATGTCTAGTTGCGTTGTGCACGGGACGAGATTGTTTCTCTATGTCTTTTTTTTAGCCAATCGTTGCTCATTGACTATTTTACCCATACACAACAAAAATATGCCTCCATCATCGTTCCGTACGCGTGCATGTAGGTAATGATCAAGACATGTTTTGCTCGATCGAATCGGGCAGGTAAAGCGATGCGAGGGCAAAAACCGTCCTATAACAAATTATGTGTGGCCCATACATAGGAAAGGAGAGAAAAACTTAATCTGTGTCATTTAAGCCATCTATCAATCAATCATACTCCCTCCGTTCCATAATATAAGTTTTTTTAGAGATTCCACTAGAGGACTACATACGGATGTATATAGACATACTTTAAAGTGTAGATTCATTCATTTTGCTCTGTATGTAGTCCTTTAGTGAAATCGCTTAAAAGACTTATATTTAGAAACGGAGGGAGTAGGTGTGTAGGTTGTCTAGGGTCAGTTTTCTTCTGGACAGCGGCATCTTGATGGTGTGGCGGCGCTACTGCTGCGCAGAATAAGGTGTCCCCCGCTCTGGCCCCATTGCAATGCTTCTTCTTCGGGAGGCATTGAGGAGCGAGTGGAAAGAGTCATGTATAGGTTTGTGCCGTTGACTGCTGATTCGTGTGGTGGTGTCGGTTTCAAGAAATTGCTTGTTTTGACACTGGTTTGGGGGATTCTTCGTCGATTTCGTTGGCTGAAGACGTCGAATTTGAGGCCCAAGGTGCATGGGGTTGAACCCCGGTCGACACTCCACGCCTCCACGGCGATATGTTGTGCTCTGCCGTTTGCGGCGGCGGTGCTTTCTTCGGCTCACGAAGCTGTTTAGCGCGTGGTGTTTGTATCCTATTTCTCCGGCAACGGTGTTGCTCGTGGATGGTGACAGGCAAAGATTTGGTTATGCAACTTGTTTGGTTAATCCCTTCCACAAGGGGATTGGAGTGGATTAAGGTGAATTTTGACTTGCAGGGGATTTAATCCCTTTCAATCCCCTTCAAACCTCTTTAAATTTCGAGAAACCAAACACGGCCTCAATGATCTATTTGTAAAAAAAAATGTAGGGTGTTTTTTGCTAATGTGTGGGTGTCCTTCCTGGAATTGTCTTGTATGGATTGGATTGGTTTCCAGCATTATATGGACTACGTGTGTTGTAATTTCCAACATTATACTGTACGAGTATTATATAAACATGTGGTTTCCTTAAGAAAAAGGATCTGTCCGGTAATCCAACGAATCAAAGTCCCATGAAAAGTGTGTAGTCAATTTTCTCTCCAGATATATACCCGGCCGCCCACCCCTCGAGAAAAAGAGAGAGTTGGCCGGGCCGCGAAACCTAGCAGCGCCTGCCGTCCACCGCCGATCAGCCACCCATGGCGCTGCGAACACTGGCGGCGAGGGTGCGGACTTCCGCCGCTGTGGTCCGCCTCCAGACGCCGGCCCTCGGCCTCTCCCCTCCGGCCGGCGGCCGTGCCTGCCTCATCTCCAGCAGGAATCTGGTACGTGACATTACTCAGAGCCAAGATTTATTGTATTACGTTCAGAAAGCATCAAACTTGGCATCGTGAAACTCGTCCTCGGCAGGATTGTCACACGTACGCCTCACATATATACGGCACCTGTGACGATATTCCTCTTGTATTTCTTCCGCTTTGTAGTAGCTAGGCCAAATATTCTTTTCTTTCAGGCACTTGGATTCTTCCTTAGTATTAGCTGCTAGCTTGTAGCCGCTTTGGACAGTAGAATTTCCATCCTTTTCATATGGCAAGCCACAGCGGTCGGAAGCTTATTTAGGGAGTTTGATATTACTTACATGTTAAATCCGCATCGAAAGGGTTGGAATATCTGTCTGATCAATTGAATTTTATCCCACGAATTATTAGTGCCTGGAATCATGAGTTGGTTAACCCACCTCAGTCTAGATCTTCTCTTGAGCGTGCCAAGCCCTTCTCCCAATTGTCTCTCTGAATTTTGATATTCTTGCCATCACCTACTCCATATTAGTCCTTTCTTTATAACTTTACCATCACCCCAGTCTCCAATCCCACCGAAAATTTGAACGCGTGTCGGATAAGCAGGGAGGACTTGAATTACAGATTTGGCATGAACCTTTTTTAGCTGCATAGGAGATGAACTTTTCTGAGCACTCACTACATCTTTTACCAAGACAATCGACACTGAACTTACGACTCATAGACTAGTCGACGCTGAAGTGTAGTCGGCCCTGGAGTTGTGACCCGTAGACTAGTCTATCGACTAGTCCTTCGACTCGTAATCCATGTCTGATCTACTCCATAGTTTGTTCCGACCAAACCTCACTCGATAGCAACGAACACTTACTGCTGCTTAACAATTGTCCCGCGTCCCTCTGAAATTTCTCCAAGGCTTGTTGGGTAACATGACCCTGCTCCACGGTTGCTACCAAAAACAATAGGGAATCAACTGCAAATAGAAGGTTAGAAATAACTGGGCTGTCCCGAACCACTTTAATACTCCCTCCGTCCCAAAATAAGTGTCTTAAGCTTAGTATAATTTTATACTAGAGCTAGTACAAAATTGAGACAGTTATTTTGGGACGGAGGGAGTAGGTAGCAAGTTACCACCAGCAACTTCTTTGTTCAGAATGCTCGTCAGAACATCCGCCACAAAGAGGAATAGGTACAGACTTAGAGGGTCTCCTTGCCTCAGCCCCCTAGATGGATTGAAAGGTTCAAGGAGTTCTCCGTAACTCCGTTGCATCGGACCGCATACCTAACAGAATACCTAACAGAACCGACACACTTCACCACCCGATCCACCCATCTCTGGTCCAAAACAATCTTTGTGAGAGCTTCACGTATAAATCTCCAATCTACCCTGTCATAGGCTTATCCAACTCCCTTGAGATTTCTTTCCTATACACAATTTCCTCCCTAAGCAGCGTCTCATCCAACTCCCTTGAGATTTCCTTGCTTCTCTTCCGATTTCCGGTTGAAGGTCGTTGCTTACCCTATCTCACTGTGAAGTACTTTACTTTAATTTGTTTTCTAACAGAACCAAAATTCGATGGGTCCAACCTTGAAGCGCTTACTGCATAGCCATGAGTTCAAGCGAGGGGCCAGCCATAGAATCCACACCTACTCCTTTTCCCAAACTGAATTTACCACACATTAGCTCATAAGGAAAAGAGTTCTTCCTTGTGTACTCCTTCTCCCCAAACACAGGCAGCGACGGCAAGTGGTCAGGCAGACGAGATTAAGTGATGGACCCTAGCATTTTGGAACATTCCGGCGATGCTACCCCTCCGTCAAGCCTCCCAAACTGCTTATTGTCATATGTCCAATCTCTAGGAACGTGATTTGAAAATATGTTTTGTTGTTTATATTTTGAAGTCGAGCGTGTTTGTTTTCTACCATCTCAAAGATTTTGTAAGAACAACTGGAAAAGAAATATGGGTTTAACAGTTTTGGCTCCTAAGTCCTAATATTGGTTTTCACTCATTGGTGGGTTGATGAATCAGGGAGGTTCTTCACGTGAAGACGCTGCTCGCAAGATGGTGCTTGAGACTGCTGCCACACTTGAACGCCTGGAGAAGACTTACGAAAAATTTAAGTACGTGAAATGTTCTTTTCAAGTTTCTTATTTGTATTACAATACTACCTCCGTCACAGTTTATAAGGCATGCACGTGTACTTATGTCGTCAATTTAACTTATATAAAATATATTGTCTAATATAAAAGTTATATTATTAAAAAATAAAACATTTAAAGTTTTTAATGATATATTTTTTGTAATATATGTTTATTATTAAGTTGGTCAAATTGACGACCTAGGTATACGTGTCGGACTTATAAAGTGAGATGGAGGGAGTAGTACTTTTCTGTCATACAGATAAACTAATGCTGCTCGTCTTCTTTTTTTTCCTTTTGAAGGGCACAAGTTGGATTTCTGGAGAAGTTTTGCAAGGTTCTGAAGTGGTCGCTGGCTTCCATTATCCCTGTGCCTTTGGTTTACACCATCGCGGAGCATTATTAGGAAAATAAAGAGGAACTGACCCTTGGGTTATTTAATATCTACATCTGTGGTCTTTATCATCAGCAGTATCATTCACGCTAGTTAAATGTGTCATCGTTCTGCTAAGTGCATCATAAAAATGTTACTGTACGTGTTGACAGAGAGATTTGCCTGATATGTCCTTGGACCCACCTGTTATCAAGTCTTATCTCTATCAACAGTTGTACTCCCTCTGGTCCTTTTTTCTTCACGTATTATATTTGTGTCAAGACAAACTAGCAAAGTTTGACCAAATTCATATTAAAAATGTCACTATTTACAATGCCAAGTATATATACTATGAAATTACCATTTCATAATGAATCTAACAATGTTGATTTGGCATTGTTAATGTCGATATTCTTTCCTATAATTTTGATCAAAGTAAAGATACTTTAACTTCGAACAAAATTTATATACAGACTAAGAAGGATGGAAGCAAGTACTATTCTTTTCGTTAAGTTTCTGTGAAGACGTTCCACCTAGATATATCAATCCTTCGCTGGGACAGAAGCAAGATACACATACGTCTATGGCGACAAGAAGTGCACGAAGGACACATGGATTCTACCATTTGATTGCATAGTACGTTTGGACCGCAATATATGTAGTTTCGTTCCACCATAGCGTCTTTCTGCCGGATGTCGAATTCTTCCATCTGGCCATTGACGAGTTTCGGTCTTACCCGATCTGGCCGTTGACGAGTTTCGGTCTTCCTCGTCAGAGATTTATACGGATTGGCGTATGTCATCCTTGGATATGTAGATAGAGAGCGCGCACTCATATTATCAGCCAGCATGGCTTAAAGAGGGCTCGACGCGAAGCTTCGCTTTCTTGTCAGGGTCATGGGACATGTCTAAGTCAAGATTGCCAAGACATTGATGGAGATGGGGAATGTCATGACGGCTGCGATTGAAGGTTTTAAAGCATTGATGGAAAGGTGTACTGAATACGATGACGTCTGTGACTATGTACTAGGTGTTTGATGACTTCCAACACCGGCCTCGACAAGTGAAGGGTTATGGGATGTTGGCCTCAAGTTGAACTGTTTGCAAGTAATTCTATGATGAAGGTGCATTGCTCAACAGTCAAATCCGCCTTGAAATGCCTCATCCACTTGCGATTTTCGAGCCGATCTTACCAAAAGCACGTGCTAGAGTTGGCTCACCTTCCACTTTCGTAAAGTGTCTAAAAGCACGTGCTAGAGTTGGCTCTTAGCTAAAAGTCCGCTTACATTCTCTCTCCTCTTTTCTTTTCTCTAACTAAACAAAAATATACTACTTTATTTTTTATAACCAGCTGACTCAGCTCTATTATACTTGCATAGTTAAAAAAAAGAAGAGAAACAGGCTAATTAACTGCCGGCTGCACCACATACTTCTAGATACTATGTGAGAGAGTGATGTGGGACATATGTCAACAAAGCAGTATATATTTGGAAAGTCCTATTCTACTCCCTAGCACAAATGCGTGAACAGTAAAATTGAAACAAATTAGTAAAATAGTTCAAAAAATTCTGAAATCTTTTTATGATAAACTTTGACAAATATTTTACATACGTACCAAAATTCAGTACGAAACAACATTTATGGAAGTCGCAGCGGAAAAAAAATCAACTGTCCAAAATATATCCAAAACTAACATTTTTAGAGCAGCGATTTTGTTTTTTCGTCACGACTTCCACGAATGTTATTTCGAGCTGAAATTTTGTAAGCATACAAAACATTTGTCAAAGTTTATAAAAAAAATCAAAAAAAATTGAATGTTTTCACTATTTTTTTTTCGATTTTACTGTTTATGAGGGAGCATATGAGCTCGGGATTAAAAACTCCATGTCCTATATATTTGTATTCAACTATTGTACTGGTCGGCTATAAGGTTGGCAATAGATGATGTGACAACATAATATAGGCATCAATTGGCTATATTATTAACAATGTTCTTAGTGTAGAACGATCAGCACAACTTAGTGTAGGACTGACATAACTTAACTGATGTGGTAATTATGGTAAATGTTGAGATTCTACTAACAAACTAGCAAGTACTACAACAATGCATGATTCAGAATTCATGTCTAAACTAGGTATAGCTTTGATTGTTTATTTACCCACTTGATTTTAGTGGTCTCGGGAAAGAGACTTGTATGCCAAAACATATGTATAACAATTTAAATTTGCACTCAATAGAAGGTTCAAAATGCTTGGTAATTACCAAGAAAAATATATTATGTGAGCTACAACATGATCAAGAAAATCTGATGAAACTTCAGAAATAGGCTTGGTTTCAGAACAGCCTAGAAATTGATCGGTTTTGTCAGAATGGTCATGGTTAGATGGAGGCTCAATCAAAAGTTCGATCCCGGCAAAAAAATGTTCAAAACAGGAAATTAGAAACACACAGCAAACTTAACAGTGCTTAGTTCCATTCAACAAAATAAAGTAATAATTATGTTCACTAGATCTGGTAAGCTGCATACTGTTTAATCTGTTTCATAAATGACACTTAACATCTCATTACACTCTGCATATGCAGCATTGAAAGAGACCATCAGCAACATTCTGTTACCGTCGCAAAACACAGGGCATCGTAGATATTTGGCATAGATGGATAGCAAGTCATATTGAAGATCTATTTGCTTGACAGAAATGGAAATACAGAGCACAAAATGTAACTACTTCTAAACGTAGATAACGTAAGCTCACATTCAGACGACATAACAAGTGATCACGGTAACAAGTGCAGCATAAAAGCAAATATATTTAGGTGACTAAGTAATACATACACCTAATTAAGCATTACCCATTGGATCTCTTGTCACTTTCAAAATCTCTACCATTAACCAACATTGTTTGACGCCACAAAACGGCGGCGCCCGCAGAGCATAATTTGGAATGCTAGGAAGACATATCCAAACCAGTGCCACAGGACTAGAAGAGTGGGTTCTACAAAAGGCAACTAGTGCCCCACCAAAGACATGACGGAAACGCCGACTTTTCAGTGATCATCGGAGAGCCAAATCCCCAAAATCCGCAAAGCAGGGAATAAAAGGTAGACCGCCGAGGAAATCTCCAGAAGTGCACATAGGATGCACTTGCCCGCTGTCCATATCGTACGACAAATTCACCTCCCTCCAATTAGTAAGGAAAATCACATTGTGTTCCGGATGAATTGCAAACACATCATACTTATGGGTCCCATGCTCCTCTTGGTCAGAATATTCCTCGTCTTGGTCGGATTTCGTTTCTTCAAAGAGTTCCGGAACATTGACGGTATGCTTTAGGGTCCACTCTTCGGTAGCATAATCCTTGAGCACCCACACAGAGAGCTCGTAGTAACGAGGATCCATATACCAAGCATGGAGGAGTCCATGAGAGCACCCCACCGAAGCATAACCAGGTGTGGCTCCTACAAATCCATCTGGGGCAGCAATTTTCCGGCAAAGCTCCCCCTCAATGTCCAGTACGGCTATCAATGGCTCGACGATAAAAAAATGCAGGAAATGCATCATGCCATTCATGAAGACGGCGCATTCCGGAACGACGGCACGAAACTCTTCGTTTTCCCACCCGCTGCTCGGGGTCCATTGTCCGGTTTCCCATGAGTATATCGCGAGAACATCGTCCGTCTCGATGAGCGGCGCAAACACCACGAAACGAGACGGGACGGCCGGGTCGAAAACCAGGAAGGGATACCTCAGCTCGAAACATTCGGGGTCGCCGTCGTCCTCGTCTTCTTCGCCCGGCCATTCTATAGGAGGCAGCACGGTCCACTGCTCGGTCATCGGATTGCACACGACGAAATCGAACTCGTCATCGGATTCCGATTCCCAGCATTTGCAGAGGAGGAGGCTGGTGGAGCATTGCTCGAGCTTGATTTTCCGGTAGCTCTCACGGAGGAAAGGGAGCGAAGCGTCGACCAGCGGGCGTCCGCCGGACAGGTTGTCAAAGCAGAGGTGGCCGACCAGGTGGTTGTGGAAGAATCCGGCGAGGGTCTGCGGCGCCCTCTTGATGATTTCGGGGTCGGAGCAGAGCTGGCGCCACTGCTTGGAGACGCACTTGAAGCGGCAGAGCGAGCGGTAGGGCAGCCGTGACAGGATCTCGACGAGGGGGCCCTCGGGGATGCTCACCACCTCCGACGCCGGCTGCCTCTGCTTCCTTTTCTTCCTCTGCTTCTATTGACGAGGGGGCCCAAGAAAGATTGATTAGGCTCCCGATCGATTCCCTTCCATTGACCCAAGAAAGATTGGTTGGGGGAAGAGGTATGGAGCAGACCTGAGAATCCATGGCGGGGAACGGCGGCGCGGGACGGGACTCGTCGCGGCGCCGGATCGCCGGCGGGTGGCTCTGCTCCTTCCCCGTGCGGCCACGCTTGCTTGCTTCTACTCCCCCTGGCGGCATCGCGCTGCTCCTCGTGGGCTTGTGGATCAGCGCCTCGAGGCCGTCGTGGGAAAATGGTCCGAAGCTCGACGGAGCTCTCGCTAGGGTTTGGTAGCCGGAAGGGCAAGAGCGGCGGCCGCAGTGGTGTTCCACGATGACCTTTACGATTCTTCCAGAATTCTGCCGAAATAACCGTCCGCATATCTGGAAAAGTTTTTTTTTTCCAGTAAACTACCTTAAGAGTATCTCTCACAAACACCTTATATCAAGCTGAACTATAAAATAATTAATTTACAGTTTTGCACGAACGTCTCCG
This sequence comes from Hordeum vulgare subsp. vulgare, assembly GCF_904849725.1. Classification (NCBI taxonomy): domain Eukaryota; kingdom Viridiplantae; phylum Streptophyta; class Magnoliopsida; order Poales; family Poaceae; genus Hordeum; species Hordeum vulgare. The sequence continues at coordinate 4,180,832 of NC_058524.1, forward strand.
ACAGACACCTTAAACGGTTCCGTCCCTTAAAAAAATTTAAGGGGCGATAAATTGTGCCCCACACGCATCGATGCCATCGTGAAAACACAGGTTTTCCCTTGCCCCGTCATTTCATCGTATCATGGGAAACAGTTGGTGGGAGAGACGTTTTAGCCGCCGCGCGTGGTCCTCCACCATTCCTCAGCCACCCGTTGTCGTCGCCGTCCGTCTGTCGCCTTCAATTCTGGCCATATTCATCGGCGAAAACACACGACCGGGCCACTACAGACCCGGGTCCACCACGTCGCTTCGTCGGCGCTGGATCCGCCGCACCGAGCTGCCCCCGGGTCGCAGCCACCCCAAATCGGCCACCGTCGAATCGCCGCTCACCCCGAATCCACCGGTGAGTCGTTTTCTGTCCCTTCAAGTTACATTCATCGAACGATTTACGTTCATACCGGGAAGTTAAAGACTCAAACACACACCACCAGCTTCAACACGATCTCATTGAACACAATTGACAAAGGCATAGGCAGCAAAAAAACCTTTTATTTTTACATTCATTTAGTTTAATTCATGTGTGATTTGTATTATTGTTGTATTCAAAATAATTCTTGTATTGAATTACAAACTCAATTATTAGATTTGAATAATTATTGTAATTTGGATGATTATTGTATTGTAATATTCAGATTTTAATCTACATTGATTTCATATTTCTATGTAATATGATATATATGTGCCAAATTGAGAAAAAAACACCCCAAAGGTCCGCGGGATAAGAGGCCTGCTAGAGATTCTCTAACAGGATGACAACTACCATGTGTCTTCTCTTCAAAATTTCCTGCCCGTCCACCTTTTCTTTTTTTAAACTATTTATTTTGGTCCATTTGCAACCTTTAACAACAAATCAACGGGTGAATCAACATGTGGTTGGATGGTTAGGGTTTCATCAGAGTTTAAGTCTCAGACTTGACATTGATGCTCGCATTTTTCTTGATTTATTTCAGGTCTTTCGGTGATGTACGGGCGTTCCCGTCAACTACAAAGATGTATGTGACGACTTTGTCTATCTTAAGATGATGGGTCGGTCATCTATCTATCGAAGATGTTTGTAGGGGTAGGGTGTGCACATAGGATGAGTGTGCTGGTGTATATGACGACTTCGATTGTACTTCATTGAAAAAATAAGAAATAAACGGCATTGTTCGCCAAACACTTTAACGATAAATTTTGCATGACAAACAATTTAACGACAAATTTTGCATGACAAACAATTCAACATGTTTCATCACCGAATGCAACAAAACGAACAAATAAAAGTTGGCCGAATTTTTCATGGCGAGCATTGATGTTGCAATGGATCGTGTGGAACCGCTTCTTAGCATCCACATTGGAGAGCCTTTTTGGTTCGGACAATTAGATACAGATGCATACAAGTAGGGGAAAGAGTGGAGAAACCCTACCATCCAATAAGAGACCACCACTAACCTGAAAGAAAAGCGACCAATAGGAGTATTTTTATCCGGGTGTCTATTTTTTTTATCCATTTGGGACTCGCGTCTGACTTTGGAGTCGTTCTCGAGCGACCTCGGAGGACCACGTCACCACCTACCTCCCACTGCACCATGCCCTTGTCGCCGTTAGATGTTAAGCCCTACACGATGAATGATGGTGACATGCTCAGGCTCGGCATGCGCGCTTCCTCCCCCTTCACAAGATGGTTGCTATGAAATCCCATCGAACCGCAACGATCACCTAGCAGGATCTGCATGGTCATCATTGTCGGAGCTAAATCCGGTTGATCTCAAGGTAGGGGATCCTAAACTAGGCTTCTTGAGACGATGGTAATAGCCACACATGATTTATCCGAAGACATAAAACACTATGTATTGCTTGCGTGATATTGCATTGCAGTGTGAATACATGTTAACTAACTTGATTTTCTGATGAGATGTAGATTGTCCTTTATCAACTAGCCTGACCCCAACTTATATAAGATACCGAAGGCCTAGTATTTCAAGAGTCTTAATCAGTTATGTCGATGATTAGGAGTCCTTCACGGATACGGAGTCCTTGTTTCGATCATCAAGACTTCTGCAGCTTTTTCGTAGAGCGTCATGGATCGACCAAGTGGCCGAACTAACATAATGATCCTCAACCCGGCCCACCAGGCCAGGAACCGACATGGTGAGAGACCCCTGGATCGGGACACCGCCATTGTGGAGAGAAGCGGTCTAGCTCAAAGAGGGGAGTAGGATGCTCATGGTGTAGATGAATGGGAATGGTGGCGGGCTGCAGCCTGCTTTCACCCTTGGCGAGAGAGAGAGAGAGAATGAGAGGTCGATCCAGACGACGACGAATCGACAGGTCTCACTCGTCTGGACCGTAGTCAGTTAACTAATTGGTATTTTGTCTGAGAAAAGGCCCAAATAACTAGATGGCTCAGTTCGGTTTAGGTTCGATTCCACTGTCCTAAATTCCTAAATTGTTGCACGCCCTGATGCACCATGATGTTTATTTTTTAGAATGCAACAAATTTGCCCTTGATGCAAGAACTTGGTATTTCGAATGTCGTGGAGTTCTCTATTCACTTTTAGTTACTGTTTTAAAACCTAAAAGTAGAACTAAACATTTCAAACAAATGCCACGAAAAAGGAATAAAGAAATATTGCCCTCATGGCTTGTCATGGGTGCGTTCCTGGGTTTGATAAAAAGGAGCAATGCCCCTGGCCAATTTTCTCTGTTCCTCTTCTTTTCCATCTCCTCTCCATCTCAGTTCAACAATCAACATTAAGGCATGAACAACAAGATGAACTAACAACATGACAGCAACAGTAAGAAGCAATCAATCGCAAAACTACATACATGTACTCTGCTAATGTTCATCGCAAATTCGGAAGAACAAAGAAAAGACTGCCTGCCTCTCCGTGGAATCAAGCACACCGAATGAATCGTGCTACGCTAGGAAAAACAAGAGCAAAACAAACCGAAAAACGACTAAGCAGCTCCGAATTGCAGCTAGCTCTATACACACCATGCCGAAGAAGATTTATCCGACGAGTCAGCTCAGCTCAGCTCAGGTTTCATTACCCGCCGAAGAAGGAGAAGAAGCCACCCTTCTTCTTGGGCCGCTCCTGCTCCTCGACCATGACGGCCGTCATCGCGTCCCGCTCCACCAGCCGCCACGTTGCCTGCTCCAGGGCGAGGCCCGCGGGCGTGGGTGGATCTGTCAAGACCAGCGGCACGCCCCGGTTCGTGCTGCGGATCACCTCTGAATCTTCTGGCACCACACCTAGCAGAGGTAACCCAAGCATTTCTTGCACGTCGAGTGCTGACATCATGTCCTCCCCCCTGACTAGGTCTGGCCGCACTCTGTTCACGATAATCTTGATGTCCTTGATTCCGTCGCATTCCAACAGCCCCGCAACGCGGTCTGCATCACGGAGAGCCGTGATGTCGGGAGTGGTGACAAGCACTGCCTCTTCGGCAGGGGCGATGGCTGTGACGAACCCGGCATCAACACCTACAGGGGGAAAAAACAAGTTAGGCAGCATGAAGGTGCGCGTTTCAGGCAACTGCATGAAACAGGTAGGGTTGAATGCATACTACAGAGGCTGGCAATCAAACTACTCTTGTAGAACTGTTGTTACTGATGATGATGCAAATTATACAGAATCATGCAAACGTTCACTGCTACATTACTGATACATGACACTACTAGCCACCAGGCAGTTGTTAAAACGGCGGTATATGAGAAGTTCAAGCAGTGAAACTTGAATAATGCTGCTTGAAAACAGCTGTAAGAAAATGCAAAACTAAGATACAGTGTTCCAAGAATAGCCCGATAAGTGGCTCAAATCTGACAATCCAGATACCATCACCATACCGGCTAAGTGCGCACTAGCATCATGAAACAACCAGAGATTCAGAACAAGCCCTTGCTCTGAAACCCTTATAATCTAGGGACTTAGATTTGAGCCATTTATCAGGCTATTCTTAAAACAAACAGACAGCAGTAGCTGCATTCCTCAAGCAAATCAAGGGGCAAACAACACTGACAATTCACCATACTAGCTGTTACATGACGCTGTCCATTTCATAAGAGTGATTGGTACCACGGTATAATCAAACGAGTAAATGAATAATCGATTGGCTACACTAAGAATATGGTGGATACATGACAGAATCATCATACTAATAAGACCTGAACTAATTGAAAAATTGATTCTTTGTGAATGCGGAATTCGCGCGAGGAGAAAGCGGCCGGACCTGCGGGGCAGTCGATGAGGATGAATGCGGGCGGGTCGGGGGATCGACGGAGGGCGTCGGCGACCCAGGTGAGGGTCTTGGAGCCGAAGGCGAGGGGCAGCTTGGAGCGGGGCTTGGAGAGGCAGAGCAGGTGGAGGCCCCGGAGGGAGCGGTGGCGGATGAGGGCCTGGTCGAGGCGGCAGTCCCCGGCGAGCACGTCGGCGGCGGTCAGGTTCACCCGGTTCTCCAGCCCCAGCAGCAGGTCCAGGTTCCGGAGGCCCGCGTCGGCGTCCACCGCCACCACGGGGAGCCCCAGCCGCGCCAGGGAGGCCGCCAGGTTGGCCGTGGTGGTGGTCTTCCCCACGCCGCCCTTGCCCGAGGTCACCACCACCACCCGCGGCGTCGGGCCCGACAGCTCCGGCGCCGTGCGCCCACCGCCGTTGTGCCGCGCGGAGGCCCGCGCCGGAGTGGGCCCGGGTGGACGGGGCGGCAGGAGGAGCCGCGGCGCGAACGCCGCCATTGGCGTGCGTGCGGCGGCTAGGGTTTCGGTCGGGAGGATCTCACGAGGTGGCGGCTGCGACCATGGCTGAAAGAGAAACCACACTACACTCCTACACAGTGCCACTGCTTCACAAGGGTTCAGACTACCAAAAATGTCCATTTTACCCCTCACAAAACACAAAAGAAAAGAATGGCACTGCTTTTTTTCTCTTTGTTCAGCTGAAATTCTCTTCTCTAAGATTGACCAATGTATAAATTATCATTTTGTAATGATAAACTTAAATTCATGTCACAAATTTCAGCAAGAATTTTATCCCAACTTTGTTGAGCTAAATAAATATTATGCAAATCAACAGGGACAATGCCCAGCCCAACAGGGTTCAAATCCTGGTGCTTGCATTATTTCAAGATTTTCAACGATACATTTTCAATGAGAGGAGACGTTTTCATCAATGATGAGACACCCACGATGACTTCATAAATCTTAAGATGACATGTCGTCAAGTGTTCATAGGGGTTAAATATTATGCAAATCAACATGTGGTTTCATGGTCAGAGAGACAATGCTATCCCCAGTCCAACAGGGTTCAAATTCTGGTGCTTGCATTATTTCAGGATTTTCGACGATACACTTTGAATGAGAGGAGATGTTTTCATCAATGATGAGACACCCACGATGACTTCATAAATATCAAGATGACATGTTGTCTCAGTCTTTCGAAGGTGTTCATAGGGGTTAAGTGTGCGTTCATAGAGATAAGCGTATGCGCGTGTATATGAACACTTGCGGCTGTATTGTGTTAAAAAAAAGATATTGTGCAAGGATGACCATCATCCATGTATCTTTTTGTTTGTTGAACTTTCACTTGGTATCACATCCTTTTGCACCAGCTGGTATGAATTGTATTTTTTTTTCAAAAAAAAAACTGAAGCATCAGGGGGACCAAATGCAAATATGTTATTGTTAATCTGGTACCTTTTTTTTAGTATTTATACAAAAATGAAAAACAAATAGTCAGACACAGAAACAGACACACACAGGTACAGCTGTGGCTGCTACAATGACAGCACCCAATGTATCCTCCTCCATCCCTCCCTCCTCACCAGATCATCAGGCATCAGCAACCCATCTAACCATTTCAGACACAAAGTACTACATACATGGCACACACCAGCACCAGCGAAACTTCCTCCCTCGACGAGCTATCTTATCTTGTAGCAACCGCAAACGCTAACGCAAGTTCGTCCATGGACACAGAACATGGTGGTTTGTTTGGGTGATAGGGTATGGCGACAACAGCTACAACAGAGCCCTTCTTCATCTGTATCTCAGGTTCAGGTCGAGCTCGGGCCCATACATGCCGCCTCCACCGGGTACAGGGCCGGCCATGGCTGGGTGCATCTGCTTTGATCTGGCTGTCAGCTCCATCTGCATCAACCTCTCAAAGGCGTCTGGGTGGTTGCCTCGCACCTCTGGACCCGATGGACCTAAATAAGGAGAAAGCAGGGTTGGATCATAGTAAATTCAGCATAAAATTAAACGGTTTGGATCATAATAAATTTAGTGTCTGATAATTCAAACTGGAAAACAAGAACCATTTTCCTGCAATCAGGGAGAAACTAGGAGATAGTAAACTACCTTTAGCTTTGAGAATAACTCATTTTCTTTTCATGTTTTAGCATTAAATGAAGTTCCGACGAAAGATCATAACCACCAAAAAGATGCAGAATTCAACTCCAATCAACCAATTCAGATTGGTAAAATTTCAGGAACAACTTGAATGAATGGATTTTGTGGGATGTAGTAAGAGATGTCAGATTTTGGTAGTAAACAAATCGTTCTTGTCTAGACACCAACAGCAGGCCAGAGCCTCTCTGCCATCAAAACTTTGAAACAAACCAAACAGTAACGGAATAAACTGCAAGTAAACACAAAGTACAAAATGAACTTGTACAGACTCTTACCTGGCGGCATCAACCCAAAGTCTCCATAGCTGGGCTGGCGAGGGTGCATATGGAAATTATTTACATTGTTCATCTCAGGTCTATAACCAGCCGCCTGATGCACAGGCTGAGATGGCAGAACACCTCTTGGCAAGCCTTCTGCTGGAAAACTTCCACTCATGCGCTGCAGCATAAGATGATGGGCAGCAGGATCTACATGAGGGGCCCCTGGAGCATTTAGTGTGTGTTGCATAGGATTCATATTAGGTGGGAAAGAACGTCGGGGATCATGTCGTATCACTTGTGGCATGTCAAATGGGGCTTGCTGACTCCTATTACCAACATGATCCACCATCGGACGAGGAGCCAGTGCAGGTTGCCTACCGCCCTGTAGAAGATGGTAAAGATTCTGAGACTCAACCTGATAACGCTGTTCGTGGGAACGAGACCCCAGAGCATCAGGACCAAGTACTTGAACAGGTTCTACATCACCAGACACAAGGCCTTGAAGCTTGTAGTTAAGATCATCAACTGCCTTCTGCGGTAATTGCACGTCCACCCTACCGGATCTCAGTGACTGCAGCACATCAGGCTTTCGAACACCAAAAGAGTCACTCATTGTAAACAAACTGTCTTCCTCAGGCAGATTAATTTCCAAGCCATTCTTGTCAAAGCTAGTACCCTGACTTGGACCACTGAATGATGTATTCCTGTACTCTATTCCAGTTCTTGGTTCTTTAAAAGGATCTCCACCTTCATTGCTGTTGAAGGGCAGAGCCTCTTCACCAGGGTAGTATCCTTCATGACTAGATGCAGATCCCCGAATAGAAACTGGTGCATCCTTGGAATGGAGCTCATTCATAAATGCTGCCCCGAATAATGCTTCCAAGGTCCCGCTCTTCCCTGAAGCAGGAACAGTTTCAGTTTTGTTAGTCGGAACAGTTTCAGTTTTGTTAGTCGGAACAGTTCCATATATCCCACCGTTGGTCATGGCATTTACATTAGAACTTTGTGCTACATCAGTTGATCCTATGTGGAAACCAAACGGAGATGATCCCTTGCTATTTGTTCCCTTCTGTAATAATGAAAGAAGATGATGTGATGCATGATTGTCTACAGCTACTTTCTGCTTGCCGGCTGGCTCATCCAAAACAGCCTGATGCCTCTGTACAGCACTCTTCTGAGTAGAACTGCTATTGCTAGCAACCTGTGCCAGCATCGCCTGCTCAAGATCCTCACATGTCATCATAACTGGAGCTGGCTCTGGGATACCAGGATGGCTGTACTGTTCCTGGATACCACCAGGAGGTGCGGGAGATGGAAATGGTAGTAGCCTTGATGAAGCATCGACTTTATCGGTAGTTAATTTTGATGATAAATTCTGAATAGCACCATCAGACAAAGTTGGGCCAGGAGCTATGTTTTGTGGGCCTGGTTTGTCATTGTTCACAATCATGGAGAGCAGGCTCTTTGATGGCAAGTCCTCTGAAGGTTTTGGATCTACAGGATATACAAATACAAAAATCATCAGACAAGCCTTAATAAAAGGAAAAGTGTAAACATGTCTTTTAACCTAAATTTACTTTGCGTACTGGAAAGAGGGATATGTATAAAAATAACTTCTGTTAGGAAATTTTTGTGGCATGACTATTCTATTTCTATTGACTGACACATAGCATATGACACAATTATGAAACAGGATTACCTTCATTACGAAACCAGCGAGCAAATTTGGATGATTCTGGTACGGAAGAGGGCATCATATCAGCACCCGTATTCAGCTGTTGACTCTGAAAAAAGACGGCGGAGACAGAATAAACACACGGCAGTTAATAGATATCTGAATCCCCAACAAAATTGTAGCTTCCTTCTTACTGGAGAACCTTGCAGCAACGTGGCAATAACCAGGAATATTTTCACTTCTGCACTGTGACCTCCAAATGCTACTTTTAAGCACGAGCGGATAACAGGTTAAGCTATGGTTATGATGCCATCTAAAGAAGTAAAAGGTCTAAGAAGTTTATATCACCATCAGCTATCAACGTTCAAGACTACATGTAGATGACTATCATAATTTGATACAAAATCATTGAATTGGCACACGAAAATATATCATATTTGAGCAAGACCTATTGCCATTATATGATGATGACATGAACAGCATAAAACCGTCATAAAAAAATTGCAGAGGTGCAAATTCAGCCAACAGAACATTTACATTCAGAAGATAAGGTTGGTCCATATCACAGGTCATAACCGTGCAAAATGGTCTTAAATTAGTAATACAGGAGTATCTAATGCTTATATACAGAGATGACCAAATACACACAAGACAACCGCACATGTCAGAAATGAAGAGTGAATACACCAAAACAAGGATTTGTTGGCATATTACCTCAACATATGTCGGTAAAGTGCCACCACCTTTTGACAATGCGTTGCCAAAGAACTCTTCCAAGATTGATATTGAATTGTCCTTCACAACTGAACCACCATTTTTTGACATGCCTTGTTTCTCAATGGAGTACTTATCCATTGCATCAGCCTCCCAATCTTCAGTTCCTTTCAGAATTTTGGAAAACAATTCAGTTGAAGAGCTAACACCTCCAGATGGAAGTGTGTGCTTTTGATGTACACCAATGTTGTCAGAAATGCCCTTCTCCTTTTTGTTGCTTGCAGTGATGTCTGTTGCTGACTGGTTTCCCTCTACTTGGCTACTAAATTGCACAATAGTTGGTAATTTATCCTCTCCAGCTGGAATGTGAGCCTAAAAAAGAGCAAACACAATTGAGGAACAGTATGGCCTTGGCAGATAGTATATTGTTAACATGTTTTGCTACAGAGATGGCAACTAGAATCCCAAGAGTGCTATTCCCTTTATATTGATGAACAATTGATCTAGTAATTGCGGAAATCAGAACAATATCTCATAGTGCATGAGTATCATAAACTATAAAGTAACTGTTTTTCACCTGGTGTTACACACTCGTGTCAGTAAAAGATATGAAAGAGATGAACCCATGAGACATGAGTAAAAACTGTCAGCAACAGTAAATAGATTTTTTAGACCGATTTTGATCACAGAGAAGATGTGATGGTTCAGTAAACTATGTTTTGGTAGCAACTACTCCCTCCGTCCCAAAATAAGTGTCGAAAATTTAGTACTAAGTTAGTACAAATGTAACACTAAGTCAGCGACACTTATTTTGGGACAGAGGGAGTACATGGTACAGAGCTGGTACTTAGATGATAATTGCATGAATTTGCTGGCATCTAACTATATTACTGAAACAATGTCAAGCTGTGCACCTTTGGTTCAAGTGCAATGTTGGACGTCTTGGACTGAACCTTTTTCTCCACAACTGCATTTGAGAAACCAGGCGGGACAAGTGGCCTCGCTGCAGGAACTGGTAGAACTGAAGATGTTTTAGTGGTATCTTGATAAACTGAGGGCACTATTCCATCTGGCTTCCCACTGTTAGTTGCGGAACCTAAGTTTTCAGTAGAATTCTGTAACATTGTCATGATATCATCACCAGGACCACTCTTCTTTTCTTGCAATGATTTATGTTGCTCTTTCCTCATCAATTCAAATGATGCTGCACAGAAGGGCAGCATCAGATATTGTAGATGACTATAGCAGAAACAACATACATTATATGTGGCAGTAATAAACACTGACCCCTTCGTTTCTTTTCTTCTTCTGCTCTATCATCATTTGAGCATTCAAAAGACCCAAATGTTTCATCATTCATTGAGTCAACATCTTTTCGTGAAAGAGGTCCAGCCTGTCATTGGTGTGTAATGTATTCACTAAACAATTGTAGTTGATCTACAATATAAAGAAAGATGGAGACACGCGTGCAAGCTCAGACCTTGTAAGGGCGTGGTGGCTGATAGCGCTCCGCTGTCCTGTTTGGCTGAGGCGCATTCCCACGATCCTTGGCCGCCAGCGGCCCTGCATATCCTGAAGGTCTAGGGAATCCACCGCTTCCCAGCAGGCCATCATGTTCTACTTTTTGCCAAGTGCGTTTGTTTTGGGTTCCATTATGCCTATCTACAGACATAAAAAGAATTCCACAGCAGATAAGAAGAATGCAGTTGACATGTCTAATAAGTGCGGAAATTAGGATGCACGGGAGAGAAAATTAGTATAGCTAACTAATAAACAGTATGAGCATGTAATTAATTGGCTTCATCTGTTTACTATTATTAGCGACATGGGCACAAACTTGCAGGTTTCCTTTTTGAGACGTAAAGTAACAAGCTCCTGATACGCAACAAAACATCATTTCACCAACAGAGTGGTCATATCGAAAAGGCCAACGTAACAACTATTAGCTAATCTTTCCATGCTCCCAGAGCTAAAAGGAAAGTAAGAAGTACTGACAGCAAACACTTGCCCAAAAAGAACGCGTGCTTACCCTGCGTGAGCGACTCGCGATCAGGCAAGTCTCCTTCTCGGTCACTCGACCCCGTCGAGCGAGTATCCCACCTTCCACCAGAGCTCCCGCCACGCGACGAGTAAGTGTAACCCCCGGACCCGTCGGATCTTCCCAGGGGCGTCGTGTACTGACCCCTGTTGGTCCTCTCGTACGCCACCGACGACGCCTCCTGCAGCTCACTGCTCGCAGACAGAGATAAACGGTTGTCACCACCTGAATAAATCGTTCACACACACACAAACATACACACGGGAGGCAAAGTGAGAGGCGGTACTTGAGGAGCGACAGGTTGACGCCGGGGGGCAGGTTCTTGCAGCGGCCGGACTCGCCGATCGAGATCAGGAACTCCCTCGAGTAGACCATCCTCATTTTCCTGCTGGCACAGACAGACAGACAAACACGCAATCGCGGCGGCGAATCAGATGAAGGGGGTCTCTAGCACAGAAGCAGCAACAGACAACGCAGGGCACAATGATGAGTACTCACTTAGGGGCCTCGGAGCTCATCGCGCAGCAACAGCAACAGCAATACCTCTAGGTAGGCTACGCTAAAAAATGTCTAACAGTAGTAGCAGCAGTATCATGTAATTAACCGGGGCGGGAGGGAGGGAGGCGCTCGTCGGGCTCAAACCGCGGCCGCCGCCGCCGCCGCCTTCTTCCTAGGGCGAACGAAACCTAGCTCATCTCACGCCGCGCACCGGGAAGCAGCTCCCCCTCGCTCCCTCCTGCGCCGGGGGCGAGGCGAACGAATCGGGCGTGGCCCCGCGCCCCGTAGACCCCCGAGAACCCCGCGCGCGCGGCCGCCTTCCTCCTGCAGAGGGAATCAGAAGGGAGAACGAAGCCGGCGTCAGAGGGGAACAATCGCGGGCGAATCTGACGGAGCTAGGGCCGCGGGCGGGCGGGGGGGACAGGGCCCTGCGTACCTGGGCTGGCTGGTCGGGGATCCGCGGCCGGAGGCGGTCGCCTGAGTCGGGGACGGCGGCGGGGGCGCGGGGATGGGTGGATTCGGCTGCTCCGATTGGCCGGGCTCGGGAGAGGGAGATCGGACGGGGAGCGATGATGGTGAGGAAGAGAGAGAGAGAGAGGGGAAGGAAGCTAACAGGTGAGAGAAAACATTTTGGAGAAGGGAGCGGCACATTTCGCGTTTCACCCCTCCACACTCCGCTTATTCTCCACTCGTTCCCTGGTGGGCAATTTCACTATTTTGGCCCTTTTGAAAAAGTTAAGTAAGATACCGTGAGTGTGGATGAAGGTAGGGTATAACTGCCTACCGCCGAGGCCCGTGGTGGTAAGGAACTTATTCACGTTAGCATCCTTAACGGCATGCTCGCCCCTACTAGTAGTCCTACCGTCGAGTTCCGTGGCGGTAGGGTATTATACCCTACCACCATCGACCCGACGGTAGGGTTTGAACAGTTAAAGGCCGTAGGGGCGGCTGGCGGGTCCCACCCATCAAGCCAGCCCATGTCAACTTGGAGGTAGGCATTCATGAATTATTATTGTTGACATTACCCTTGAGGTAAGCAGTTGGGAGGCAAAACTGTAAGCCCCTATCTTTCTCTGTGTCCAGCTCAAACTTTGATCTCATGAGTACCACGTGAGTTGTAGCAATTGTAGAGAACGAAAGAATGATTGAGTATGTGGATTTTCTTTACAAGCTCTTATTTGACTCTTTCTGATGTTGTGATAAATTGCAATTGCTTCAATGACTAAAGGCTATCGGTTGTTACTTCTCGGTAAGGTTCTTGATCCATGCTTTACTTTGTGAAGGAATTATCACTTTAGCATGAGAGATTATATGTTGGTATTGTTGTTCTGATCTTGATCATGATGCATGCATGTTCGTATCTTGTTTTGTCGACACCTCTCTCCCTAAACATGTGGACATATTTATCGAGCTAGGCTTTCGCTTGAGGACAAGCGAGGTCTAAGCTTGGGGGAGTTGATACGTCCATTTTGCATCATGTTTACATGTTGATATTTATCGCTTCTTTGGCTGTTATTTCACTTCACGGTACAATTCTTATGCCTTTTCTCTCTTATTTTGCAAGGTTTACATGAAGAGGGAGAATGTCGACAACTGGAATTCTGACCTGAAAGTGGAGCAAAGTTGAGATACCTATTCTGCGCAACTCCAAACGCCGTAAAAATCAACGAGGATTTTTTTCCTGATTTATCAAAAATACTGGGCCGAAGAAGTGCCAAAGGGGCGCCAGGGGTTGGCCACAAGCCTGTACGGCGCGGCCACCCCCCCAGGTCGCGCCATGAGGGCTTGTGGGCAACCTGCTGGCCCACTGGCCCCCCTCTTCTGCTATATGAAGGGTTTCGTCCAGAAAAAAATCAGGGAGGAGCTTTTTCGTGGATTCGTCGTCGCCACGAGGCGGAACTTGAGCAGAACCAATCTAGAGCTCCGGCAGGACGATCCTGCCGGGGAAACTTCCCTCCCGAAGGGGGAAATCGTCGCCATCGTCATCACCAACACTCCTCTCATCGGAGGGGACTCGTCACCATCAACATCTTCATCAGCAACATCTCATCTCCAAACCCTAGTTCATCACTTGTAACCAATCTCCGTCTCGCGACTCCGATTGGTACTTGTTGTTGGGTAACGTACCATAAATTCAAAATTCTCCTACGCATATTCAGATCTTCCTATGGAGAGACCAGCAACGAGAGAGGGGTAAGAGCATATTCATACCTTTGAAGATTGCTAAGCGGAAGCGTTGCTAGAACGCGGTTGATGGAGTCGTACTCGTAGTGATTCCGATCTAGTGCCGAACTACGGCACCTCCGCGTTCAACACACGTGCAGCCCGGTGACGTCTCCCGCACCTTGATCCAGCAAGGAGGAGGGAGAGGTTGGGGAAGAAGTCCAGCAACACGACGGCGTGGTGTCGATGGAGAGACGAGGTCTCCCGGCAGGGCTTCGCCAAGCACCGTCAGAGAGGAGGAGGAAGAGGAGTAGGGCTGCGCCGAGAGAGAGGAAAAACTGTGTGTCTCAATGGCCAAAAGTGCCCGATATATATAGGGGGAGGGGAGAGGGGGTGCCACCCCTAGGGTTCCCACCCTAGGGGGTGCGGTAGCCCCCCCAGATGGGAGGTGCGGCGGCCAGAGGGGGAGGAGGGGGGTGGCGCACCAACTGGTGGGCCTTAGGCCCACCTGGCTTAGGGTTTGCCCCCCCCCCTTTTTCTCTCCCCTGCGCATTGGGCTGAGTGGGGAGGCGCACCAGCCCATCTAGGGGATGGTTCCCACCCCCACTTGGCCCACCTTATCTCCCGGGGTCGTTTCCCCCCTTCGGTGGTCCCCCGGGGCCACCTCCGGTGGTCCCGGTGGTCCCGGTACGTTACCAGTGACGCCCGAAACACTTCCAGTGTCCGAAACCATCCGTCCTATATATCAATCTTTACCTCTGGACCATTCCGGAGCTCCTCGTGACGTCCGGGATCTCATCCGGGACTCCGAACAACTTTCAGTAACCTTGTATAACAATTCCCTATAACCCTAGCGTCATCGAACCTTAAGTGTGTAGACCCTACGGGTTCGGAAGACAGGCAGACATGACCGAGACAACTCTCTGGCCAATAACCATCAGCGGGGTCTGGATACCCATGGTGGCTCCCACTTGCACCACGATGATCTCATCGGATGAACCACGATGTCAAGGATTCAATCAATCCCGTATACGATTCCCTTTGTTTGTCGGTATAGAACTTGCCCGAGATTCGATCGTCGGTATACCTATACCTTGTTCAATCTCGTTACCGGTAAGTCTCTTTACTCGTTCCGTAGCACGTCATCGTGTGACTAACTCCTTAGTCACATTGAGCTCATGATGATGTTCTACCGAGTGGGCCTAGAGATACCTCTCCGTCACACGGAGTGACAAATCCCGATCTCGATTCGTACCAACCCAACAGACACTTTCGGAGGTACCCGTAGTGCACCTTTATAGTCACCCAGTTACGTTGTGATGTTTGATACACCCAAAGCACTCCTACGGTATCCGGGAGTTGCACAATCTCACGGTCGAAGGAAAAGATACTTGACATTGGAAAAGCTCTAGCATACGAACAATACGATCTAGTGCTAGGCTTAGGATTGGGTCTTGTCCATCACATCATTCTCCCAATGATGTGATCCCGTTATCAATGACATCCAATGTCCATGATCAGGAAACCATGATCATCTATTGACTAACGAGCTAGCCAACTAGAGGCTTGCTAGGGACACCTTGTGATCTATTTATTCACACATGTATTACTGTTTCCTGTTAATACAATTATAGCATGAACAATAGACGATTATCATGAACACGGAAATATGATAATAACCATTTTATTATGGCCTCTAGGGCATATTTCCAATAGTCTCCCACTTGCACTAGAGTCAATAATCTAGTTACATTGTGATGTATCGAACACCCATAGCATTATGGTGTTGATCATGTTTTGCTCGTGGAAGAGGTTTAGTCAACGGGTCTGCAATATTTAGATCCGTGTGTACTTTACAAATATCTATCACTCCACTCTGGACATGGTCGTGGATGGAGTTGTAGCGGCGTTTGATGTGCTTCGTCTTTCGGTGAAACCTGGGCTCCTTGGCTATGGCAATGGCTCCAGTGTTATCACAGAAGAGTGTCATAGGACCCGACGCGCTTGGAACCACTCCAAGGTCGGTGATGAGCTCCTTCATCCAAATTCCTTCATGAGCCGCTTCTGAAGCAGCTATGTACTCCGCCTCACATGTAGATGCTGCCACGACTTCTTGCTTGCTACTGCACCAGCTCACCGCCCCACCATTCAACACATATACGTATCCGGTTTGTGACTTTGAGTCATCCGGATCTGTGTCGAAGCTAGCGTCGACGTAACCCTTTACGACGAGCTCTTCGTCACCTCCATAAACGAGAAACATTTCCTTAGTCCTTTTCAGGTACTTAAGGACATTCTTGACCGCTGTCCAGTGTTCCATACATGGATCACTTTGGTACCTCCCTACCAAACTTATGGCAAGGTTTATATCAGGTCTGGTACACAGCATGGCATACATTAGAGATCCCACGGCTGAAGCGTAGGGGACAGAACTCATCTTCTCTCTATCTGCTGCCGTGGTCGGCGACTGAGTCTTACTCAATCTCATACCTTGCAAAACTGGCAAGAACCCTTTCTTTGAGTTTTCCATATTGAACTTCTTCAATATCTTGTCAAGGTATGTACTTTGCGAAAGACCTATGAGGCGTCTAGATCTATCTCTATAGATCTTGATGCCTAATATGTATGCAGCTTCTCCAAGGTCCTTCATTGAAAAACTCTTGTTCAAATAGGTTTTTATGCTCTCCAACATCTCTATATTATTCCCCATCAATAATATGTCATCCACATACAGTATGAGGAAAGCTACAGAGCTCCCACTCACTTTCTTGTACAGACAGGCTTCTCCATAAACCTGTATGAACCCGAACGCTTTAATTACCTCATTAAAGCGAATGTTCCAACTCTGAGATGCTTGCACCAGCCCATAGATGGAGCGCTGGAGCTTGCACACTTTGCTAGCACCCTTAGGGTCGACAAAACCTTCTGGTTGCATCATATACAACTCTTCTTTAAGGTTCCCGTTAAGGAACGCTGTTTTGACATCCATTTGCCAAATTTCATAATCATAAAAGGCAGCAATTGCTAACATGATTCGGACTGATTTCAACTTCGCTACGAGAGAGAAAGTCTCTTCGTAGTCAACTCCTTGAATTTGTCGAAAACCCTTTGCGACAAGTCGAGCTTTGTAAACGGTTACATTACCGTTTGCATCAGTCTTCTTCTTGAAGATCCATTTATTTTCTATGGCTCGCCGGTCATCGGGCAAGTCCACCAAAGTCCATACTTTGTTCTCATACATGGATCCTATCTCGGATTTCATAGCCTCAAGCCATTTGTTGGAATCCGGGCCCGCCATCGCTTCTTCATAGTTCGAAGGTTCACCGTTGTCTAACAACATGATTTCCTTCACAGGGTTGCCGTACCACTCTGGTGCGGAGCGTGCCCTTGTGGACCTTCGCGGTTCAGTAGTAACTTGATCCGAAGCTTCATGATCATCATCATTAACTTCCTCTTCAGTCGGTGTAGGCGCCACAGGAACAACTTCCCGCGCTGCGCTACTATCCTGTTCGAGAGGGGGTGTAATTACCTCATCAAGTTCTACCTTCCTCCCACTTACTTATTTCGAGAGAAACTCCTTCTCTAGAAAGGATCCGTTCTTGGCAACAAATGTTTTACCTTCGGATCTAAGATAGAAGGTATACCCAATAGTTTCTTTAGGGTATCCTATGAATACGCATTTCTCCGCTTTGGGTTCGAGCTTTTCTGGTTGAAGTTTCTTCACATAAGCATCGCAGCCCCAAACTTTAAGAAACGACAACTTAGGTTTCTTGCCAAACCATAGTTCATACGGTGTCGTCTCAACGGATTTAGACGGTGCCCTATTTAAAGTGAATGCTGCAGTTTCTAATGCGTATCCCCAAAATGATAGCGGTATGTCGGTGAGAGACATCATAGATCACACCATATCTAATAAAGTGCGGTTACGACGTTCAGACACTCCGTTGCGCTACGGTGTGCCAGGCGGCGTCAGTTGTGAAACGATTCCACACTTCCTTAGGTGCGTGCCAAACTCGTGACTTAAATATTCTCCTCCACGATCAGATCGCAGACATTTAATTTTTCTGTCACGTTGATTCTCAACCTCACTCTGAAATTCCTTGAACTTTTCAAACGTCTCAGATTTGTGCTTCATCAAGTAGATATACCCATACCTACTCAAATCATCGGTGAGAGTGAGAACATAACGATAACCACCGCGAGCTTCAACGTTCATTGGACCACACACATCAGTATGTATTATTTCCAATAAGTCGGTTGCTCTCTCCATTATTCCCGAGAATGGAGTCTTAGTCATCTTGCCCATGAGGCACGGTTCGCATGTGTCAAATGATTCAAAGTCAAGAGACTCTAATAGTCCATCAGTATGGAGCTTCTTCATGCGCTTAACGCCGATATGACCAAGGCAGCAGTGCCACAAGTATGTGGGACTATCATTATCAACTTTGCATCTTTTGGTACTCACACTATGAATATGTGTAACATCACGATCGAGATTCATCAAGAATAAACCATTCACCAGCGGAGCATGACCATAAAACATATCACTCATATAAATAGAACAACCATTATTCTCTGACTTAAATGAGTAGCCGTCTCGCATTAAGCAAGACCCTGATACAATGTTCATGCTTAAAGCTGGTACTAAATAACAATTATTAAGGTTTAAAACTAATCCCGACGGTAGATGTAGAGGTAGCGTGCCGACGGCGATCACATCGACCTTTGAACCATTCCCGATGCGCATCGTCACCTCGTCCTTGGCCAGTCTCCGCTTATTCCTCAGTTCCTGCCTTGAGTTGCAAATGTGAGCAACAACACCGGTATCAAATACCCAGGAGCTACTACAAGCGCTGGTAAGGTACACATCAATAACATGTATATCACATATACCTTTAACGTTGCCGGCCTTCTTGTCCGCTAAGTATTTGGGGCAGTTCCGCTTCCAGTGACCCTTTCCCTTGCAATAGAAGCACCCAGTCTCAGGCTTGGGTCCGTTCTTTTTCTTCTTCCCGGCATCTGGCTTACCGGGCGCGGCAACAGCTTTGCCGTCTTTCTTGAAGTTCTTCTTACCCTTGCCTTTCTTGAAACTAGTGGTCTTGTTGACCATCAACACTTGATGCTCTTTCTTGATTTCTACTTCTGTAGACTTGAGCATCGAGTACAACTCGGGAATGGTCTTCTCCATCCCTTGCATGTTGTAGTTAAGCACAAAGCCTTTGTAGCTTGGTGGGAGAGATTGGAGGATTCTTTCAATTATAGCATCATCCGGAAGTTCGACTCCAAGTGAAGTCAGACGACCGTGTAACCCAGACATTTTGAGTATGTGCTCACTGACAGAACTGTTCTCCTCCATCTTACAGCTAAAGAACTTGTCGGAGACTTCATATCTCTCGACACGGGCATGAGCTTGAAAAACTAGCTTCAGCTCCTGGAACATCTCATATGCCCCGTGTTGCTCAAAACGCCTTTGGAGCCCCGTTTCTAAACTGTATAACATGCCACACCTAACCAAAGAGTAGTCATCACTCCGCGTTTGCCAGACGTTCAGAATGTCCTGGGCTGCTGCGGGAGCGGGAGGGTCACCTAGCGGCGCATCAAGGACATAAGCCTTTTTAGCTGCTTCAAGGATGAGCTTCAAGTTGCGAACCCAGTCCGCATAGTTGCTACCATCATCTTTCAGCTTGTTTTTCTCTAGGAATGCGTTGAAATTGAGGTTGACGTTGGACATCTACAATATTTATAAAGACAACTTTTAGACTAAGTTCATGACAATTAAGTTCATTTAATCAAATTAAGTAAGAACTCCCACTTAAATCGACATCCCTCTAGTCATCTAAGTGATACATGATCCATGTTGACTAACCCGTGTCCGATCATCACGTGAGACGGACTAGTCACCATGGTGAGCAACTCCATGCTGATCGTATTCAACCATACGACTCATGTTCGACCTTTCGGTCTCTTGTATTCGAGGTCATGTCTGTACATGCTAAGCTCGTCGAGTCAACCTAGGTGTTTCGCGTGTGTAAATCTGGCTTACACCCGTTGTATGCGAACGTTAGAATCTATCACACCCGATCATCACGTGGTGCTTCGAGACAATGAACCTTCGCAATGGTGCACACTTAGGGGAATACGTTCTCGAAATTTTTAAGAGGGATCATCTTATTATGCTACCGCCGTTCTAAGCAATAAGATGTAAAACATGATAAACATCACAATGCAATCATATAGTGACATGATATGGCCATTATCATCTTTGCTCTTTCGATCTCCATCTTCAGGCATCGCATGATCATCATTGTTACCGGCGTGACACCATGATCTCCATCATCGTGTCTCCGTGAAGTCGTCACGCCAACTACTACTATCACTACTACTATAGCTAACTGTTAGCAATGAAGTAAAAGTAGTAAGCACATGGCGTTGCATCTCATACAATAAATTAAGACAACTCCTATGGCTCCTGCCGGTTGTCATACTCATCGACATGCAAGTCGTGAAACCTATTACAATAACATGATCGTCTCATACTCATACATGCAACATCACAACTTTGGCCATATCACATCACATGTCAAACCCTGCAAAAACAAGTTAGACGTCCTCTAATTGTTGTTGCAAGTTGTACGTGGCTGATTTGGGTTTCTAGCAAGAACGCCTTCTTACCTACGTGACAGGCACAACGATGATATGCCAAAGCTATTTACCCTTCATAAGGACCCTTTTCATCAAATCCAATCCGACTAGAGTAGGAGAGACAGACACCCGCTAGCCACCTTTATGCACGGTGTGCATGTCTGTCGGTGGAACCAGTCTCACGTAAGCGTACGTGTAAAGTCGGTCCGGGCCGCTTCATCCCACAATACCGCCGGAAAAGAATAAGACTAGTAGCGGCAAGCAAATTGACAAATCATCGCCCACAACTTTTGTGTTCTACTCGTGCATAGAATCTACGCATAGAAAACCTGGCTCGGATGCCACTGTTGGGTAACGTAGCATAAATTCAAAATTTTCCTACGCATATTCAGATCTTCCTATGGAGAGACCAGCAACGAGAAAGTGGTAAGAGCATCTTCATACCTTTGAAGATCGCTAAGCGGAATCATTGCTAGGACGCGGTTGATGGAGTCGTACTCGTAGCGATTCCGATCTAGTGCCGAACTACGGCACCTCCGCGTTCAACACACGTGCAGCCCGGTGATGTCTCCCGCACCTTGATCCAGCAAGGAGGAGGGAGAGGTTGGGGAAGAAGTCCAGCAACACGACGGCATGGTGTCGATGGAGAGACGAGGTCTCCCGGCAGGGCTTTGCCAAGCACCGGCAGAGATGAGGAGGAAGAGGAGTAGGGCTGCGCCGAGAGAGAGGAAAAACCGTGTGTCTCAATGGCCAAAAGTGCCCGATATATATAGGGGGAGGGGAGAGGGGGTGCCACCCCTAGGGTTCCCACCCTAGGGGGTGCGGCAGCCCCCCCAGATGGGAGGTGCGGTGGCCAGAGGGGGAGGAGGGGGGTGGCGCACCAACTGGTGGGCCTTAGGCCCACCTGGCTTAGGGTTTGCCCCCCCTTTTTCTCTCCCCTGCGCATTGGGCTGAGTGGGGAGGCGCACCAACCCATCTAGGGGTTGGTTCCTGTTGGAAATATGCCCTAGAGGCAATAATAAATTAGTTATTATTATATTTCTTAGTTCATGATAATCGTTTATTATCCATGCTATAATTGTATTGATTGGAAACACAATACTTGTGTGGATACATAGACAAAACACTGTCCCTAGTAAGCCTCTAGTTGACTAGCTCGTTGATCAAAGATGGTCAAGGTTCCCTGGCCATAGGCAAGTGTTGTCACTTGATAACGGGATCACATCATTAGGAGAATCATGTGATGGACTAGACCCAAACTAATAGACGTAGCATGTTGATCGTGTCATTTTGTTGCTACTGTTTTCTGCGTGTCAAGTATTTGTTCCTATGACCATGAGATCATATAACTCACGGACACCGGAGGAATGCTTTGTGTGTATCAAACGTCGCAACACAACTGAGTGACTATAAACATGCTCTACAGGTATCTCCAAAGGTGTTCGTTGAGTTAGTATAGATCGAGACTGGGATTTGTCACTCCGTGTGACGGAGAGGTATCTCGGGGCCCACTCGGTAATACAACATCACACACAAGCCTTGCAAGCAATGTAACTTAATGTAAGTTGCGGGATCTTGTATTACGGAACGAGTAAAGAGACTTGCCAGTAAACGAGATTGAAATAGGTATGCGGATACTAACGATCGAATCTCGGGCAAGTAACATACCGAAGGACAAAGGGAATGACATACGGGATTATATGAATCCTTGTCACTGAGGTTCAAACGATAAGATCTTCGTAGAATATGTAGGATCCAATATGGGCATCCAGGTCCCGCTATTGGATATTGACCGAGGAGTCTCTCGGGTCATGTCTACATAGTTCTCGAACCCGCAGGGTCTGCACACTTAAGGTTCGACGTTGTTTTATGCGTATTTGAGTTATATGGTTGGTTACCGAATGTTGTTTGGACTCCCGGATGAGATCACGGACGTCACGAGGGTTTCCGGAATGGTCCGGAAACGAAGATTGATATATAGGATGACCTCATTTGGTTACCGGAAGGTTTTCGTGCATTACCGGAAAAGTTTCGGGCTCATCGGTAGTGTACCGGGAGTGCCGGGAGGGGTGCCGGGGACCATCGGGAGGGGTGTCACGCCCCAAGGGGTCTCATGGGCTATGGGAAGAGATAAACCAGCCCCTAGTGGGCTGGAATAAGTTCCCACTAAGGCCCATAAGGTTTGAGAAGGAAAAAACACAAGGTGGAAAGAGTTTCCAAGTGGGAAGGTGGAATCCTACTCCAAGTAGGATTGGAGTAGGACTCCTCCACCTCCAATTTCGGCCAAACCTTTAGGTTTTGAGGCTGCCTCCTCCCCTCCCTCCCACCTATATATACGGAGGTTTTAGGGCTGATTTGAGACGACTTTTCCACGGCAGCCCGACCACATACCTCCACGGTTTTTCCTCTAGATCGCGTTTCTGCGGAGCTCGGGCGGAGCCCTGCTGAGACAAGGTCATCACCAACCTCCGGAGCGCCGTCACGCTGCCGGAGAACTCTTCTACCTCTCCGTCTCTCTTGCTGGATCAAGAAGGCCGAGATCATCGTCGAGCTGTACGTGTGCTGAACGCGGAGGTGTCGTCCGTTCGGTACTAGATCGTGGGACTGATCGCGGGATTGTTCGCGGGGCGGATCGAGGGACGTGAGGACGTTCCACTACATCAACCGCGTTCACTAACGCTTCTGCTGTACGATCTAGAAGGGTACGTAGATCACTCATCCCCTCTCGTAGGTGGACATCACCATGATAGGTCTTCGTGCGCGTAGGAAATTTTTTGTTTCCCATGCGACGTTCCCCAACAGTGGCATCATGAGCTAGGTTCATGCGTAGATGTCTTCTCGAGTAGAACACAAAAGTTTTTGTGGGCGGTGATGTGCGTTTTGCTGCCCTCCTTAGTCTTGTCTTGATTCCGCGGTATTGTTGGATTGAAGCGGCTTGGACCGACATTACTCGTACGCTTACGAGAGACTGGTTTCATCGCTACGAGTAACCCCGTTGCTCAAAGATGACTGGCAAGTGTCGGTTTCTCCAACTTTAGTTGAATCGGATTTGACCGAGGAGGTCCTTGGATGAGGTTAAATAGCAACTCATATATCTCCGTTGTGGTGTTTGCGTAAGTAAGATGCGATCCTACTAGATACCGATGGTCACCACGTAAAACATGCAACAACAAAATTAGAGGACGTCTAACTTGTTTTTGCAGGGTATGCTTGTGATGTGATATGGCCAACGATTTGATGTGATATATTGGATGTATGAGATGATCATGTTGTAATAGATAATATCGACTTGCACGTCGATGGTACGGCAACCGGCAGGAGCCATAGGGTTGTCTTCATAACTAACGTTTGTGCTTGCAGATGCGTTTACTATTTTGCTAGGACGCAGCTTTAGTAGTAATAGCATGAGTAGCACGACAACCCCGATGGCGACACGTTGATGGAGATCATGATGATGGAGATCATGGTGTGACGCCGGTGACAAGAAGATCGTGCCGGTGCTTTGGTGATGGAGATCAAGAAGCACGTGATGATGGCATATCATGTCACTTATAAATTGCATGTGATGTTAATCCTTTTATGCACCTTATTTTGCTTAGAACGACGGTAGCATTATGAGGTGATCTCTCACTAAAATTTCAAGACGAAATTGTGTTCTCCCCGACTGTGCACCGTTGCTACAGTTCGTCGTTTCGAGACACCACGTGATGATCGGGTGTGATAGACTCAACGTTCACATACAACGGGTGCAAAACAGTTGCGCACGCGGAACACTCGGGTTAAGCTTGACGAGCCTAGCATGTGCAGACATGGCCTCGGAACACATGAGACCGAAAGGTCGAGCATGAATCGTATAGTTGATATGATTAGCATAGAGATGCTTACCACTGAAACTATTCTCGACTCACGTGATGATCGGACTTGAGATAGTGGATTTGGATCATGTACCACTCAAATGACTAGAGAGATGTACTTTTTGAGTGGGAGTTCTTAAGTAATATGATTAATTGAACTAATTGTCATGAACATAGTCTAATGGTCTTTGCGAATTACGATGTAGCTTGCGCTATAGCTCTACTGTTTTATATGTTCCTAGAGAAAATTTAGTTGAAAGTTGATAGTAGCAAACTTTGCAGACTGAGTCTGTAAAACCGAGGATTGTCCTCGTTGCTGCACAGAAGGCTTATGTCCTTAATGCATCACTCGGTGTGCTGCACCTCGAGCGTCGTCTGTGGATGCTGTGAACATCCGACATACACGTTTCTGATGACTACCCGATAGTTCAGTACAAAAATACTTAATGGCTTAGAAGCAAGGCGCTGAAGACGTTGTAAAACGTCACGGAACATAAGTGATGTTCTAAAGAGATGAAATTGTGATTTCATGCTTGTGCCCTTGTTAAGAGGTACGAGACCTCCGACAAGATTCTTTGTCCACAAAGCACAGGAGAAAAGGCTCAATCGTTGAGCATGTGCTCAGATTGTCTGAGTACGACAATCGCTTGAATCAAGTGGGAGTTAATCTTCCAGATGAGATAGTGATAGTTCTCCAAAGTCACTGCCACCAAGCTGTGAGAGCTTCGTGATGAATTATAACATATCAAGGATACATACAATGATCCTTGAGCGATTCGTGATGTTTGACACTGCGAAAGTAGAAATCAAGAAGGAGCATCAATAGTTGATGGTTTGTAAAACCACTAAGTTTCAAGAAAGGCAAGGGCTAGAAGGGATACTTCGTGAAACGGCAAAACAGTTGCTGCACTAATGAAGAGACCCAAGATTAAACCCAAACCCGAGACTAAGTGCTTCTGTAATGAGGGGAACAATCACTGAGGCGGAGCAACTCAAGATACTTGGTAGATAAGAAGGCTGGCAAAAGTTGAAAGAAGTGTATTTGATATACATGATGTTGATGTGTACTTTACTAGTAATCCTAGTAGCACGAGGGTATTGGATACCGGTTCGGTTGCTAAGTGATTAGTGACGCGAAATGAAAGCTACGGCATAAACGGAGACTAGCTAAAGGCGAGGTGACGATACGTGTTGGAAGTGTTTCCAAGATTGATATGATCAAACGTCGCACGCTCCCTCTACCATCGGGATTGGTGTTAAACCTAAATAATTGTTATTTGGTGCTTGCATTAAGCATGAACATGATTGGATCGTGTTTATTGCAATACGATTATTCATTTAAAGAGAATGATGGTTACTCTATTTTCTTGAATAATCACCTTCAATGGTTTATTGAATCTCGATCGTAGTGTTACACATGTTCATGATATTGGTGCCAAAAGATACGAGTTGATGATGATAGTACCACTTACTTGCGGCACTGCCGCTTGAGTCATGTTAGTATAAATTGCATGAAGAGGCTCCATGCTGATGGATCTTTGTACTCACCTGATTTCGAATCACTAGTGACATGCGAATCATACCACATGAGCAAGGCCTTGTTTTCATTGAGATGAAATAAGATAGTAACTTGTTGGAAGTGATACATTTTGATGTATGCAGTCCAATGGGTGCTGAGGCATGCAGTGGATATCATTATGTTCTTACTTCACTGTCGATTTGAGTAGATACATGAGTATTTACTTAATGAATCACAAGTCTAAAATGTTGAAAAGTTCAATTCCGTTTCAGAGTGAAGTTCGTCGTAACAAGAGGATAAACTGTCTACGATATGATCATGGAAATGAATATCTGAGTTATGAGTTTTGGTACAGAGTTAAGACAATGTGGAAATTGTTTCGCAGTTCATGCCACCTGGAACATCATAGTGTGATGATGTGTCTAAACGTCATAGCCACACACTATTTGGTATGGTGCATACTATGATGTCTCTTATCGAATTACCACTATCGTTTATGGGTTATGCATTAGAGACAACCGCACTCACTTTAAATAGGGCACCGCGTATTTCCGTTGAGATGACACAGTATAGACTGAGGTTTAGAGAAACCTAAACTGTCGTTTCTTGAAAGTTTGGGGTTTCGACACTTATGTGAAAAAGTTTCAGTCTGATAAGCTCGAACCAAAAGCGGATAAATGCATCTTCATAGGATATCCAAAACAGTTGGGTACATCTCCTATCTCAGATCCGAAAGCAAAGTGTTTGTTTCTAGAAACGGATCCTTTCTCGAGGAAAGGTTTCTCTCGAAAGAATTGAGTGGGAGGGTAGTAGAACTTCATGAGGTTATTGAACCATCACTTCAACCAGTGTGTAGCAGGGCGCGGGAAGTTGTTCATGTGGCGCCTACACCAATTGAAGTGGAAGCTGATGATGATGATCATTGAGCTTCGAATCAAGTTACTACAAACCTCGTAGGTCGACAAGGTCGCGCACTGCTGCAGAGTAGTATGGTAACCCTGTCTTGGAGGTCATGTTGTTGAGCAACAGTGAACCTACGAGTTATGGAGAAAGCGATGGTGGGCCCAGATTCCGACAAATGGCTGGAAGCCATGAAATCCGAGAGAGGATCCATGTGTGAAAACAAAGTGTAGACTTTGGTAGAACTACTTGATGGTCATAGGACTATTGAGTAAAAATGGATCTTTAAGAGAAGACAGACGATGATGGTGATAAGTCACTATTAAGAAAAGCTCGACTTGTCGCAAAGATGTTTTCGATAAGATCAAACAGTTGACTATGATGAGACTTTCTCACTCGTGGCCATGCTAAAAGTCTGTTAGAATTATGTTAGTTGTTGATGCATTATTTATGAAATATTGCACGCAGGATGTCAAAACATTGTTTTCTCGACGGTTTCCTTGAGCAAACATTGTATGTGATACAACCAGAAGGTTTTGTCGATCCTAAAGATACTAGCAAGTATGCAAGCTCCAGTGATCCTTCAATGGAATGGTGCAAGCATCTCGGAGTTGGAATATACACTTTGATGAGATGATCAAAGATTTTGGGTTTGTACAAGGTTTATGAGAAACTTGTATTTCCAAAGAAGTGAGTGGGAGCACTATAGAATTTCTGATAGGTATATGTGGTTGACATATTGTGGATCAGAAGTAATGTAGAATTTCTGTAAAGCATACAAGGTTGTTTGAAAGAAGTTTCCAAAGGAGTACCTGGATTACGCTACTTGAACGTTGAGCATCAAAGATCTATGGAGATAGATCGAAAGCGCTTAATAGAAGTTTCAACAAGATGCATGCCTTGACAAGTTTTTGAAAGAGTTCAAAATAGACCAGCAAAGAAGGAGTTCTTGGTTGCGTTGTGAGGTGTGAATTTGAGTAAGACTCAAAACCCGACCACGGCAGAATAAAGAGAATAGACGAAGGTCGTCTTCTATGCCTTAGCCGTAGAATCTAAAGTATGCCATGCTGTGTACCGCACCTGAAGTGTGCCTTGACTCAAAGTATGTTGAGAGGTACAGAGAGTGATCCATGATTGAATCACTAGCAGCGGTCGAAATTTATCCTTAGTAACTAATGGACTAAGGAATTTTTCTCGATTATGGAGGTGGTTAAAGAGTTTGTCGTAAAGGGTTACGTCAATGCAAGCTTTGACACTAATCCGGATAACTATGAGTAGTGAAACGGATTCGTATAGTAGAGTAGATATTTGGAGCATTTCCGAATAGCACGTAGTAGCAGCATCTATAAGATGACATAAAGATTTGTAAATAACGCACGAATCTGAATGTTTCAGAACCGTTGACTAAAACCTCTCTCACGAGCAAGACGTGATCAGACCCCATAACTATATGGGTGTTGGATTCGTTGAAATCACATGGTGATGTGAACTAGATTATTGACTCTAGTGCAAGTGGGAGACTGTTGGAAATATGCCCTAGAGGCAATAATAAAATAGTTATTATTATATTTCTTAGTTCATGATAATCGTTTATTATCCATGCTATAATTGTATTGATTGGAAACACAATACTTGTGTGGATACATAGACAAAACACTGTCCCTAGTAAGCCTCTAGTTGACTAGCTCGTTGATCAAAGATGGTCAAGGTTTCCTGGCCATAGGCAAGTGTTGTCACTTGATAACGGGATCACATCATTAGGAGAATCATGTGATGGACTAGACCCAAACTAATAGACGTAGCATGTTGATCGTGTCATTTTGTTGCTACTGTTTTCTGTGTGTCAAGTATTTGTTCCTATGACCATGAGATCATATAACTCACGGACACCGGAGGAATGCTTTGTGTGTATCAAACGTCGTAACGTAACTGGGTGACTATAAAGATGCTCTACAGGTATCTCCAAAGGTGTTCGTTGAGTTAGTATAGATCGAGACTGGGATTTGTCACTCCGTGTGACGGAGAGGTATCTCGGGGCCCACTCGGTAATACAACATCACACACAAGCCTTGCAAGCAATGTAACTTAATGTAAGTTGCGGGATCTTGTATTACGGAACGAGTAAAGAGACTTGCCGGTAAACGAGATTGAAATAGGTATGCGGATACTAACGATCGAATCTCGGGCAAGTAACATACCGAAGGACAAAGGGAATGACATACGGGATTATATGAATACTTGGCACTGAGGTTCAAACGATAAGATCTTCGTCGAATATGTAGGATCCAATATGGGCATCCAGGTCCCGCTATTGGATATTGACCGAGGAGTCTCTCGGGTCATGTCTACATAGTTCTCGAACCCGCAGGGTCTGCACACTTAAGGTTCGACGTTGTTTTATGCGTATTTGAGTTATATGGTTGGTTACCGAATGTTGTTCGGAGTCCCGGATGAGATCACGAACGTCACGAGGGTTTCCGGAATGGTCCGGAAACGAAGATTGATATATAGGATGACCTCATTTGGTTACCGGAAGGTTTTCGTGCATTACCGGAAAAGTTTCGGGCTCATCGGTAGTGTACCGGGAGTGCCGGGAGGAGTGCCGGGGACCATCGGGAGGGGTGTCACGCCCCAAGGGGTCTCATGGGCTATGGGAAGAGATAAACCAGCCCCTAGTGGGCTGGAATAAGTTCCCACTAAGGCCCATAAGGTTTGAGAAGGAAAAAACACAAGGTGGAAAGAGTTTCCAAGTGGGAAGGTGGAATCCTACTCCAAGTAGGATTGGAGTAGGACTCCTCCACCTCCAATTTCGGCCAAACCTTTAGGTTTTGAGGCTGCCTCCTCCCCTCCCTCCCACCTATATATACGGAGGTTTTATGGCTGATTTGAGACGACTTTTCCACGGCAGCCCGACCACATACCTACACGGTTTTTCCTCTAGATCGCGTTTCTGCGGAGCTCGGGCGGAGCCCTGCTGAGACAAGGTCATCACCAACCTCCGGAGCACCGTCACGCTGCCGGAGAACTCTTCTACCTCTCCGTCTCTCTTGCTGGATCAAGAAGGCCGAGATCATCGTCGAGCTGTACGTGTGCTGAACGCAAAGGTGCCGTCCGTTCGGTACTAGATCGTGGGACTGATCGCGGGATTGTTCGCGGGGCGGATCGAGGGACGTGAGGACGTTCCACTACATCAACCGCGTTCACTAACGCTTCTGCTGTACGATCTACAAGGGTACGTAGATCACTCATCCCCTCTCGTAGATGGACATCACCATGATAGGTCTTCGTGCGCGTAGGAAAATTTTTGTTTCCCATGCGACGTTCCCCAACAGTTCCCACCCCCACTTGGCCCACCTTATCTCCCGGGGTTATTGCCGCCCTTCGGTGGTCCCCCAGGGCCACCTCCGGTGGTCCCGGTACGTTACCGGTGACGCCCGAAACACTTCCGGTGTCCGAAACCATCCGTCCTATATATCAATCTTTACCTCCGGACCATTCCGGAGCTCCTCGTGACGTCCGGGATCTCATCCGGGACTCCGAACAACTTTCGGTAACCTCGTATAACAATTCCCTATAACCCTAGCGTCATCGAACCTTAAGTGTGTAGACCCTACGGGTTCGGGAGACATGCAGACATGACCGAGACAACTCTCTGGCCAGTAACCATCAGCGGGGTCTAGATACCCATGGTGGCTCCGAGTTGCACCACGATGATCTCATCGGATGGACCACGATGTCAAGGATTCAATCAATCCCGTATACGATTCCCTTTGTCTGTCGGTATAGAACTTGCCCGAGATTCGATCGTCGGTATACCTATACCTTGTTCAATCTCGTTACCGGTAAGTCTCTTTACTCGTTCCGTAGCACGTCATCGTGTGACTAACTCCTTAGTCACATTGAGCTCATGATGATGTTCTACCGAGTGGGTCCAGAGATACCTCTCCGTCACACGGAGTGACAAATCCCGATCTCGATTCGTACCAACCCAACAGACACTTTTGGAGGTACCCGTAGTGCACCTTTATAGTCACCCAGTTACGTTGTGACGTTTGATACACCCAAAGCACTCCTACGGTATCCGGGAGTTGCACAATCTCACGGTCGAAGGAAAAGATACTTGACATTGGAAAAGCTCTAGCATACGAACAATACGATCTAGTGCTAGGCTTAGGATTGGGTCTTGTCCATCACATCATTCTCCCAATGATGTGATCCCGTTATCAATGACATCCAATGTCCATGATCAGGAAACCATGATCATCTATTGACTAACGAGCTAGCCAACTAGAGGCTTGCTAGGGACACCTTGTGATCTATTTATTCACACATGTATTACTGTTTCCTGTTAATACAATTACAGCATGAACAATAGACAATTATCATGAACACGGAAATATGATAATAACCATTTTATTATTGCCTCTAGGGCATATTTCCAACACTTGTAAGGTTGCTAGTAGTGTTGATTACTCTTTATAGTTGATGCTAGTTGGATTATTTGGTGGAAGAGTTTATGTTCAGATCCTTGATGCTACTCATTACCTCTCTGGTCATGAATATGATTATGCTTTGTGAGTAGTTAATTTTGTTCCTGAGGACATGGGATAAGTCATGCTAATAGTAGTCATGTGAATTTGGTATTCGTTCGGTAATTTGGTGTGGTGTATGTTGTTTTTTCCTCTAGTGGTGTTATGTGAACGTCGACTACATAACACTTCACCATTATTTGGGCCTAGAGGAAGTTATTGGGAAGTAGTAAGTAGATGATGGGTTGCTAGAGTGACACAAGCTTAAACCCTAGTTTATGCGTTGCTTCGTAAGGGGCTGATTGGGATCCACTAGTTTAATGCTATGGTTAGACTTTGTCTTAATTCTTATTTCGAAGTTGCGGATGCTTGCGAGAGGGGTTAATCATAAGTGGGATGCTTGTCCAAATAAGGGCAGTACCCAAGCGCTGGTCCACCCACATATCAAACTATCAAAGTAACGAACGTGAATCATATGAACATGATGAAACTAGCATCACAGAAATTCCCGTGTGTCCTCGGGAGCGTTTTTCCTCCTATAAGACTTTGTCGAGGCTTGTCCTTTGCTACAAAAGGAATTGGTCCACTTTTCTGCACCGTTGCTACTTTTGTTACTTGTTGCTCGCTACGAATCATCTCACCACACAATCACTTGTTACCGACAGTTTCAGTGCGTGCAGATTTTACCTTGCTGAGAACCACTTGTCTGATCCTTCTGCTCCTCGTTGGGTTCGACACTCTTACTTATCGAAAGGACTACGATTGATCCCCTATACTTGTGGGTCATTGATACGTCCATTTTGCATCATGCTTTCATGTTGATATTTATTGCTTTTTGGGCTGTTATATTACTTGTGGTACCATATTTATACCTTTTCTCTCTTATTTTGCAAGGTTTATTTGAAGAGGGAGAATTCAGGCAGCTGGAATTCTGGACTGGAAGAGGAGCAAATCTTAGTCCAATATTCTGCACATCTCTAAATGCCCTGAAAAGTTACGTGGATTTTTTTGGGATTATATAAAAAATACTAGGCGAAAGAACTACCAGAGGGGGGCTGCCAGGGCGCACAAGCCCTGACACCGCCACCCCCCTGGTGGCGGAGTGGGGGCTTGTGGGCTCCCTGGCGGCCCACTAGCCCCCCTCTTTTGCTATATGAAGGGTCTTGGTCCAGAAAAAATCACACGGGAGCTTTTTCGCGGTTTTGCCGCCGCCACGAGGCGTAACTTGAGCAGATCCAATCTAGAGCTCCGGCAGGACGATCCTGCCGGGGAAACTTCCCTCCCGGAGGGGGAAATCGTCGCCATCGTCATCACCAACACTCCTCTCGTCGGAGGGGAGGCATCTTCATCAACATCTTCATCAGCACCATCTCCTCTCCAATCCCTTGTTCATCTCTTGTAACCAATCTTCATCTCGCAACTTCGATTGGTACTTGTAAGGTTGCTAGTAATGTTGATTACTCTTTGTAGTTGATGCTCGTTGGATTACTTGGTGGAAGAGTTTATGTTCAGATCCTTGATGCTATTCATTACACCTCTGATCATGATTATGATTATGTTTTGTGAGTAGTTACTTTTGTTCCTGAGGACATGGGATAAGTCATGTTAATAATAGTCATGTGAATTTGATATTCGTTCGGTATTTTGATATGTTGTATGTTGTCTTTTCCTCTAGTGGTGTTATGTGAACGTCGACTACATACCACTTCACCATATTTGGGCCTAGAGGAAGGCATTGGGAAGTAGTAAGTAGATGATGGGTTGCTGGAGTGACAGAAGCTTAAACCCCAGTCTATTCGTTGCTTCGTGAGGGGCTGATTTGGATCCACTAATTTAATGCTATGGTTAGACTTTGTCTTAATTCTTCTTTTGTAGTTGCGGATGCTTGCGAGATAGGTTAACCATAAGTGGGATGCTTGTCCAAGTAAGGGCAGCACCCAAGCGCCGGTCCACCCACATATCAAACTATCAAAGTAACGAACGTGAATCATATGAACATGATGAAACTAGCATGACAGAAATTCCCGTGTGTCCTCGGGAGCGTTTTTCCTCCTATAAGACTTTGTTCAGGCTTGTCCCTTGCTACAAAAGGGATTAGGCCACTTTCTGCACCGTTGCTACTACTTGTTAGTTGTTACTTTTTGTTCGCTACGTTTCACCTCACTACACAATCACTTGTTACCGCTACTTTCAGTGCTTGCAGTTGTTACCTTGCTGAAATCCGTTTATCGGAGCCTTCTGCTCCTCGTTGGGTTCGACACTCTTACTTATCGAAAGGACTATGATTGATCCCCTATACTTGTGGGTCATCAAGACTCATTTCTGGCGCCGTTGCCGGGGAGTGAAGCACCTTTGGTAACGAAACATTTATATATTGTGCTGAAATTTATTGTCACTTGTCACTATGGAAACTGTTCCTTTGAGGAGTTTGTTCGGGGTATCTTCACCATGAACGGAAGCACGAGGAGTTGTTCCTCAACCTGAGGTACCTACTGAAAATATCTTTTATTAAATTCCTTCACGTATGCTTGAGAAACTGCTGGCTAAACCTTTTACAGGAGATGGATCTTCACATCTAGACTTACATCTGATCTATGTAGATGAAGTTTGTGGTTTATTTAAGCTTGCAGGTTTGCCCGAGGATGAGGTAAATAAGAAAGTATTTCCTTTATCTTTGAAGGATAAGGCGTTGACATGGTATAGGCTATGTGATGATACTGGATCATGGGACTACAATCGGTTGAAATTGGAATTTCATCAAAAGTTTTATCCTATGCATTTAGTACATCGTGATCGGAACTTTATTTATAACTTTTGGCCTCGTGACAGGGAAAGCATAGCTCAAGCTTGGGGGAGGCTTAAATCAATGCTATATTCATGCCCCAATCATGAGCTCTCGAGAGAAATCATCACTCAAAACTTTTATGCTCGGCTTTCTCATGAAGATCGTACCATGCTTGACACTTCTTGTACCGGTTCTTTTATGAAGAAGGATATTGACCACAAGGGGAATTTAATGGAAAGAATCAAACGTAACTCTGAAGATTGGGAGCTGGAGGAAGGTAAGGAGTCAGGTATGAATTTCCAGTTTGATTGCGTTAAATCTTTTGTTGAGACAAACACTTCTAGAGATTTTAGCGCTAAGTATGGACTTGACTCTGAGATAGTAGCTTCTCTATGTGAATCTTTTGCTGCTCATGTTGATCTTCCCAAAGAGAAGTGGTTTAAATATCATCCTCCTGCAGAAAGCAACATAGCCAAAACCAATCTAGTTCAGGAGAAAATCATTGCTTTTAGTGATCCTGTTGTTCCTTGTGCTTACACTGAGAAGCCACCATACCCTGCTAGGATAAAAGATTATTCTAAAGCTCCAACTGTGATACGTAGGGGTTACATTAGACCACTTGCACCCCCTGAGGAGATTAGAGTTGAACCTAGTGTTGCTATTATCAAAGATCTCTTAGCCGAAGACGTAGACGGGCATGTTATCAAATTCTGTGAGGACTCTGCTAGAATTGCTAAACCTCACGCAAAAGACAAACACGGACATGTAGTTGGCCTGCCCGTTGTTTCTGTCGAGATAGGAGATCACTGTTACCATGGTTTATGTGATATGGGAGTTAGTGTTAGTGCAATACCCCGTTCTCTATATGATGAAATCAAAGATGAAATTGCACCTGCTGAGTTAGAACCCATTGATGTCACTATTACGCTAGCTAATAGAGACACTATCTGCCCTCTGACGTAGAAGTCTTGTGTGGCAAGACGAAGTATCCTACTGATTTCCTCGTCCTTGGTACTGCACAAGATAGCTTTTGTCCCATCATATTTGGTAGACCCTTTCTCGACACCGTCAATGCTCACATTGATTGCATTAAGCAGACCGTCACTGTTAGTTTCGAGGGTGTGTCTCATGAATTTAACTTCTCCAAGTTTGGAAGACAACCCCATGAAAGAGAGTCGTTTGGTAGGGAATAAATCATTGCTCTTGCCTCTATTGCCGTACCTCCTACGGATACTTTAGAGCAACATCTTCTTGAGCATGAAAATGATATGCATATGGAGGAGAGAGATGAGATAGATAAAATTGTCTTAGAACAATATCCTATTCTCAAGAATAATCTGCGTGTTGAACTGCTTGGGGATCCTCCCCCACCAAAGGGTAATCCTGTGTTTGAGCTTAAACAGTTGCCTGATACTCTTAAGTATGCCTATCTTGATGAGAAGGAGATATATCCTATCATTATTAGTGCTCTCCTCTCAGAGCACGAAGAGAAGAAGTTACTAAGAACTATGAGGAAGCATCGTGCTGCTATTGGATATACTCTTGATGATCTTAAGGGTATTAGTCCTACTCTATGTCAGCACAAGATTAAAACCCATCCTTACTTCAAACCAGTTGCTGATCATCAAAGGAGATTAAATCCTAAGATGAATAGGAGATTAAATCATTTATCTTGTTGCTCATAGTGATTGGGTAAGTCCAGTACATTGCGTACCTAAGAAGGGAGGTATCACCGTTGTTCCTAATGATAAGGATGAACTAATCCCACAAAGTATTATTACCGGCTATAGGATGGTGATAGACTTCCGGAAACTGAACAAGGCAACCAGGAAAGATCGTTATCCTTTGTCGTTTATCGACCAAATGCTAGAAAGGCTATCAAAGCACACACACTTTTGCTTTCTAGACGGTTATTCAGGTTTCTCGCAGATACCTGTTGCACAATCTGATCAAGAGAAAACCACTTTCACCTGCCCTTTCGGTACCTTTGCCTATAGACGTATGCCTTTTGGCTTATGCAATGCACCTGCTACCTTCCAAATATGTATGATGGCTATATTCTCTGACTTCTGTGAAAAGATTGTCGAGGTTTTCATGGATGACTTCTCCGTTTACGGGTCTTCCTTTGATGATTGCCTCAGCAACCTTGATCGAGTCTTACAGAGATGCGAAGAAACCAACCTCGTCTTGAATTGGGAGAAGTGCCACTTTATGGTTAATGAAGGTATCGTCTTAGGACACAAAATTTCTGAGAGAGGCATTGAAGTTGATAAGGCTAAGGTTGATGCAATTGAGAAAATGCCTTTCCCCACAAATATCAGAGGTATACGAAGTTTCCTAGGTCATGCTGGTTTCTATAGAAGGTTCATTAAAGACTTCTCTAAGATTTCTAGGCCTCTTACCAACCTCTTGCAGAAGGATGTTCCTTTTGTTTTTGATGAGGATTGTGAGGAAGCCTTTGAAATACTTAAGAAGGCTTTGATAACTGCACCTATTGTTCAACCACCTGACTAGAACTTGCCCTTTGAAATCATGTGTGATGCTAGTGATTATGCTGTTGGTGCTGTTCTAGGATAGAGATTTGACAAGAAGTTGAATGTCATTCACTATGCTAGTAAAACTCTAGACAGTGCCCAAAGAAACAATGCCACTACGGAGAAGGAATTTTTAGCAGTCGTGTTTGCATGTGAAAAGTTCAGATCTTATATATTTGACTCCAAAGTCACTATTCACTCTGATCATGCTGCTATTAAGTACCTTATGGAGAAGAAGGACGCTAAGCCTAGACTGATCAGATGGGTTCTCCTGCTACACGAATTTGATTTGCACGTCGTTGACCGAAAGGGTGCTGATAACCCTGTAGCAGATAACTTGTCTAGGTTAGAGAATGTCCTTAATGACCCACTACCTATTGATGACAACTTTCCTGATGAGCAATTAAATGTCATCCGCACTTCACATAGTGCATCGTGGTATGCCGATTATGCAAATTATATCGTAGCCAAATACATACCACCCAGTTTCACCTATCAGCAAAAGAAGAAATTCTTCTTTGATTTGAGACACTACTTTTGGGATTATCCTCACCTTTATAAGGAAGGAGTAGATGGTGTTATTAGACATTGTGTGCCTGAACATGAACAGGGACAGATCTTGCAGAAGTGTCATTCCGAAGCCTACGGAGGACACCACGCTGGAGATAGAACTGCTCATATGGTATTGCAATCAGGTTTCTATTGACCCACTCTCTTCAAGGATGCACGTAAGTTTGTCTTGTCTTGTGACGAATGCCAAAGAATAGGGAATATCAGTAAGCGTCAGGAAATGCCTATGAACTATTCACTTGTCATTGAACCATTTGTTGTCTGGGGCTTTGATTACATCGGACCTTTCCCGAGTTCCAATGGGTACACTCACATCTTAGTTGCTGTGGATTACGTTACTAAGTGGGTAGAAGCTATCCCCACTAAAAATGATGATCACCACACCTCTATTAAGATGCTTAAAGAAGTCATATTCCCAAGATTTGGAGTCCCTAGATACTTGATGACTGATGGCGGTTCACACTTCATTCATGGTGTTTTCCGCAAGATGCTAGCTAAGTATGATGTCAACCATAGAGTTGCATCTCCTTATCATCCTCAGTCTAGTGGTCAAGTGGAGTTGAGTAATAGGGAGATCAAGTTGATCCTACAAAATACCGTCAATAGATCTCGAAAGAATTGGTCTAGCAAACTTGACGATGCACTATGGGCTTATAGGATTTCTTATAAGAATCCCATGGGCATGTCACCGTATAAAATGGTTTACGGTAAGGCCTGTCATTTACCTCTTGAGTTGTAACACAAAGCTTATTGGGCAATCAAAGAGCTCAACTTTGATTTTAAACTTGCCGGTGAGAAGCGGTTGTTTGATATCAGCTCGTTAGATGAATGGAGAGCCCAGGCATATGAGAATGCCAGGTTGTTCAAGGAAAAGGTTAAGAGATGGCACGACAAACGAATACAGAAACAAGAGTTCAATGTAGGTGATTATGTCCTGCTATACAATTCTCGTTTGAGATTCTTTGCAGGCAAGCTTCTCTCTAAATGGGAAGGTCCCTATGTTATCGAGGAAGTATATCGTCCCGGTGCCATCAAAATCAATAACATGGAAGGAAATTTTCCTAGAGTGGTAAATGGGCAAAGAATCAAGCATTACATCTGTGGTACTCCCATAAATGTTGAGACCAATATCATCAATGTCATAACTCCAGAGGAGTACATAAGGGATTTTTAGCAGCCTGTTTCAGACCTTGAAAACGAAGAGGTATCTGTTTCGGTAAGAAATTGGACTCCAATGATTTTCCAATAGGAAATTTCCTCCGTTTTGGAATTTTTGGAAAATTAGAAAAATAAAAAGCAGTCCGGAGAGCGAACGAGGTGGCCACAAGCCCTGCCACCGCCCCCTACCCCCCTGGTGGCGGAGGGCAAGCTTGTGGGCACCTCGTGTGCCTCCCGGACTCCGTTTTCTTGTGGAGGACTCCTTCTGGCCCAGAAAAAAATCAATATATAGTCGCCCGAAGGTTTTGATCTCCGTATCACGCAGTTTTCCTCTGTTTTCGTTTCGAGCTTGTTCTGCCGCAGATCTAGGTCAAGATGTCTTATCAAGATTCAGAGGGAGAGATCTATGTGGCTGACTACCTTGCTAACCCCAAGGTCTATGAGGACTTGGAACCATATGGCTAGACCACTGATGAGGAAGAGAACTATAAGCCCAAAGGGAAGGAGCAA
The DNA here is from genome assembly GCF_904849725.1 of Hordeum vulgare subsp. vulgare. Lineage (NCBI taxonomy): Eukaryota > Viridiplantae > Streptophyta > Magnoliopsida > Poales > Poaceae > Hordeum > Hordeum vulgare. The sequence goes on from NC_058524.1 coordinate 4,219,602, forward strand.
ACGAGTTCCGATGAAGAGGAGTCTCCTCTACCTCAACCTGCAAACACCCATGTGGAGTTCAAGAAGTCAAGCCTCCCTGACCATAGGAAGAAGCCTAAGACCTTGTTTATCCCTTCTCGTTTCTTGCAGGAGAGTAAGCAGGAACTTTGCCATAGAGTGTTGAAACTTGAGGAGGAAAATGATGATCTAAGGGAGCAGAACTTTTTGCTCAAGTGGAAATTAGACACGCTCAAGACTGCTTCAACAACTCCACCACCATCACCACCGAAGGAAGACAACTAAGCATTGGTATGGGCAATCCCCTTGGCTTCTGCCAAGCTTGGGGGAGTTGCCCTGGTATCGTATCACCTTTATATATTTTGCCTTTACCTTTGTTTTAGTTCTTTCCTTTTCAGTTTTTATTTCTTCTCTTAGAGGAATAAGTCTTTAGTTTTTAGTTTGAGTCTTTTGCTTTTGTCTCTCCCCCGATGTATTCGAGCTTGTGAGCTATATAATAAAGAGTATCTTAGTCAAGGGCTTTGCTTTGTGCCATGATCAAAAGTATGAAAAGAACGATAGCATGAAAGATCATGAGACGATCTTATGGAAAGTGATAGCTTCACTTATGATATGTATGATGATTGAAACTTGTTGAGAATAAATCAACATAGAACTCAATCATTGTTGCAATTAATAAGAAGTAATAAGGAAAGAGAGGTTCACATATAAATATATCATCTTAGACACTTTTTACAATTGTGAGCACTCACCAAACTATTACATGCCTAGGAGTAGATGTTGGACAAGGAAGACAACATAATGAATTGTGTTTGCTTGGTTCCAAACAATGTTATATGATTAGAGATCCCTTAGCATGTGACGATGGCTTCCACCTTATATTAGCCAAAACTCCCGCACCAAGTAGAGATACTACTTGTGCATCCATAAACCTCCAACCCAGTTTTGCCATGAGAGTCCACCATACCTACCTATGGATTGAATAAGATCCTTCAAATAAGTTGTCATCGGTGCAAGTAATAAAAATTGCTCTCTAATATATATGATCTATTAGTGTGTGGAACATAAGCTTTGTACGAACCTGTGATGAGGAAGACATAAAAGCGACAGACTGCATAATAAAGTTCTTTATCACAGGAGGCAATATAAAGTGACGTTCTTCCGCACTAAGAGGACATGCATTCAAACCTCAAAAGCGCATGACAACTTTTGCTTCCCTCTGCGAAGGGCCTATCTTGTACCTTTACTTTTTTCCCTTGTAAGAGTCATGGTGATCTTCACCAATTCCCTATTTTTGCCTTTGTCTTGGCTACTGATACGTCTCAAACGTATCTATAATTTTTGATGGTTTCACGCTGTTATCTTGTCTTCTTTTTATGTTTTGTGTACCTTTTTATATCTTTTTGGGACTAACTTATTGATTCAGTGCCAAGTGCCAGTTCCTGTTTTTTTCGTATTTTTTACTCTTTTCAGATCTGATTTTGGAACGGAGTCCAAACGGAATAAAAACCCCGAAATGATTTTTTCCCGAACGAAAGAAGACCAGGGAGCCTCTGGGCCAAGCCAGGTGGGCCCGAGGGAGCCCACAAGCTCCCACCACGCCACCAGGGGGGAGGCGGCGGTGGGCAAGCTTGTGGCCACCCTGGCCGCCCCCTGACCTAGGTCTTGCGCCTATATATTCCCAAATATTCCGCAAAAAATCAGGGGAGCCTCGAAAATACTTTTCCGCCGCCGCAATCTTCCGTCTCCGCGAGATCTCATCTGGAGACCCTTCCTGGCACCCTGCCGGAGGGAACTTTGGAGGTGGAGGGATTCTTCATCATCATCATCGCCCCTCCAATGACTCGTGGGTAGTTCACTTCAGACCTACGGGTCCGTAGTTAGTATCTAGATGGCTTCTTCTCTCTCTTGGATCTTCAATACAAAGTTCTCCATGATCTTCATGAAGATCTATCCGATGTAATCTTCTTTGGCGGTGTGTTTGTCGAGATCCGATGAATTGTGGACTTGTGATCAGATTATCTATGATATATATTTGAGTCTTTGCTGATTTCTTATATGCATGATTTGATATCCTTGTAAGTCTTTCTGAGTCTTGGGTTTTGTTTGGCCAACTAGATCTATGATTCTTGCAATGGGAGAAGTGCTTGGTTTTGGGTTCTACCATGTGGTGACCTTTCCTAGTGACAGTAGGGGCAGCAAGGCACACATCAAGTAGTTTCCATCAAGGGTAAGAAGATGGGGTTTTTATCATTGGTTTGAGATTATCCCTCTACATCATGTCATCTTGCTTAAGGCGTTACTCTGTTCTTATGGACTTAATACACTAGATGCATGCTGGATAGCGGTCGACGTGTGGAGTAATAGTAGTAGGTGCAGAAAGCATCGGTCTACTTGTTTCAGACGTGATGCCTATAGAAATAATCATTGCATAGATATCATCACGACTCTGCACAGTTCTATCAATTTCTCGACAGTAATTTGTTCACCCACCGTCTACTTGCTTTCATGAGAGAAGCCACTAGTAAACACTACGGCCCCTCGGTCTATTCACATCCATCGTTTACATCTCCGCTTTTACTTTGCTTTGTTACTTTGTTGCTTTCAGTTCTCACTTGGCAAACAATCTATAAGGGATTGACAAGCCCTTCATAGCGTTGGATGCAAGCTTTTGTGTTTGTGCAGGATCTTGAGATACTCTTCCGCCGGATTGATACCTTGGTTCTCAAACTGAGGGAAATACTTACCATCGCTATGCTACATCACCCTTTCAGCTTCGAGGGAACACCAACGCAAGGCTCCAAGGCCACGTGGGAAATCCTTTGCATACTTGCCTAGGAAGTCCCTTAAGGCGTAGCCGTAGCTGAAGGATTCCTGGTGCCGTCGACACAACTACTTCCTGGCGCCGTTGCAAGGGATACACAGCAGAACAATCAGAAGTATTTCCGGCGTCGTTGCCGGGGATCTTTTTGAAGTAGCAGCTACCGTCACATGCTTGGGAAACATCTATATTCATATATCAACTTGGAGTTGAGTACTTATGCTTTATTATTGCTGACTTTACCCTTGAGGTAAATCTTTGGGAGGCGAAACTATAAGCCCCCATCTTCCTCTGTGTCCATCTGAAACTTTGACACCATGAGTACCACGTGAGTTGTAACAATTGTGGAAAACAAAAGAGATGATTGAGTATGTGGATTTGCCTTACAAGCTCTTATTTGACTCTTTTTGATGTTGTGATAAATTGCAATTGCTTCGATGACTATGGTTTATTGTTGGTTACTTCTCGGTAAGGTTTTTGCTTCATCCTTTGCTTTGTGAAGGAATTGTTACTTTCCCATAAGAATCTTTATGATGTATTGATGTCCTATGTGTGATCATGATGCCCTCATGTCCGTATTATGTTTTATCGACACCTTCGTCCCCAAACATGTGGACATGTTTATGGAACTTCGTTTTCGCTTGAGGACAAGCGAGGTCTAAGCTTGGGGGAGTTGATACGTCCATTTTGCATCATGCTTTCATGTTGATATTTATTGTTTTTTGGGCTGTTATATTACTTGTGGTACCATATTTATGCCTTTTCTCTCTTATTTTGCAAGGTTTATTTGAAGAGGGACAATTCAGGCAGCTGGAATTCTGGACTGGAAAAGGAGCAAATCTTTGTCCACTATTCTGCACATCTCCAAATGCCATGAAAAGTTACGTGCATTTTTTGGGATTATATAAAAAATACTAGGCGAAAGAACTACCGGAGGGGGCTGCCAGGGCGCCACAAGCCCTGACACCGCCACCCCCTGGTGGCGGAGTGGGGGCTTGTGGGCTCCCTGACGGCCCACTAGCCCCCCTCTTTTGCTGTATGAAGGGTCTTGGTCCATAAAAAATCATACGGGAGCTTTTTCGTGGTTTCGCCGCCGCCACGAGGCGGAACTTGAGCAGATCCAATCTAGAGCTCCGGCAGGACGATCCTGCCGGGGAAACTTTCCTCCCGGAGGGGGAAATCGTCGCCATCGTCATCACCAACACTCCTCTCGTCGGAGGGGAGGCATCTTCATCAACATCTTCATCAGCACCATCTCATCTCCAATCCCTAGTTCATCTCTTGTAACCAATCTTCGTCTCGCAACTCGGATTGGTACTTGTAAGGTTGCTAGTAGTGTTGATTACTCTTTGTAGTTGATGCTAGTTGGATTACTTGGTGGAAGAGTTTATGTTCAGATCCTTGATGCTATTCATTACACCTCTGATCATGATTATGATTATGTTTTTTGAGTAGTTACTTTTGTTCCTGAGGACATGGGATAAGTCATGTTAATAATAGTCATGTGAATTTGATATTCATTCGGTATTTTGATATGCTGTATGTTGTCTTTTCCTCTAGTGGTGTTATGTGAGCGTTGATGAAAGTGCGTTATATCGACTAGAGGGGGGGGGGTGAATAGGAGATTTTTATAATTTCATCACTGAGGAAATTCCTTCTGAGGAAATTCCTCACTGATGACTAACTTACATCGGAAACATTAAAGGATGAGAAGTGCAAAGTTTCACAACAACAGTTTTTCAGAGTGAAGAATGTGAAAACAGATTGCACAGTGAGCAGGCACGCAGAATACAGATGAGAAATAACTAATGTGAAGAATTTGGGGTTGAGGAAATTCGGAGAAAGTCTTCAACAAATTCTTCAAACAGTCATAGTGAAAGTCATCAACACATAATACGGGAAAGTAAAGAGTTGAGGAATTAGAACCCGTTTCTCAGTGAAGACAGTCGTTGATGACCCAGTTCCAACTGCTGTGACAGTCGTACATCTGGTTTGGAGCGGCTTGGTATTGAAACCAAAGGACACCCAGTCCCGGGACACACAGTCCCTACCGTATTCTCCTTGAGCTAAGGACACACAATCCTCGCCCAACACTCATGGTAAGTCTTCAGGGCAGACTTCCAAACCCTCACAAACTTGGCCACCCGGCGATCGACAATTGACTGCTGGAAAGCTCTAGACCATGACGCCTAACCGTCTGGAGGATGCACAGTCCTCAAAGGTAAAAGGCTTCAGTCCCACACAGGAACAACTTCTTTAGTGATGCTCAATCACTAGGTTTGGTTTGTGGTTTTGGTGTATGGGGTATTTCCTCACTGATGAATTACTCTCGAAAGCTTTGAGGAATTGGGTTGCTCTTATGACAAGTGTCAGTTTCTAACAGAGCAGCCAACCAGCTAGTGGTTGTGGGGGGTGGCAATTCCTTCTTTCCTCGGGTTCCTGTCCAAGATATGCTTTTTGAGCACATCACAAAGGGTTTGATGTCCTTTGAGGCTTTTGTATATGCCTGTCACGTACAATTCCTTCAGCCCTGCATTTTCATTAGTAACATTTGTGTTTTCCATACCGGAAGTGTTTCGGGCATCACCGGTAACGTACCGGGACCATCAGGACCACCGGAGGTGGCCCCGGGGGTCCACCGAAGGGGGGCAACGACCCCGGGAGGTAAGGTGGGCCAAGTGGGGAAGGGAACCAGCCCCTAGGTGGGCTGGTGCGCCTCCCCACTAAGCCCAATGCGTGGGGAAGAGAAAAGGGGGGGCAAACCCTAAGCTAGGTGGGCCTAAGGCCCACCAGGGGTGCGCCACACCCCTCCTTCCCCCCTTGGCCGCCGCACCAGCCCCATCTAGGGCTGCCCCCCCTAGGAGAGGGAAACCCTCAAGGGGGCGCAGCCCCTCCGCCCCCCTATATATAGTGGGCACTTTTGGCCATTGGAGATGAGACTTTTGCCTCTCTCTCGGCGCAGCCCTGCCCTTCTTTCTCTTCCTCTCCGCCGGTGCTTGGCGAAGCCCTGCCGGGAGACCTCATCTCTCCATCGACACCATGCCATCGTGCTGCTGGAGTTCTTCCCCAACCTCTCCGTCCTCCTTGCTGGATCAAGGTGCGGGAGACGTCACCGGGCTGCACGTGTGTTGAACGCGGAGGTGCCGTAGTTCGGCACTAGATCGGAATCGCTGCGAGTACGACACCATCAACCGCGTTCTAGCAACGCTTCCGCTTAGCGATCTTCAAAGGTATGAAGATGCTCTTACCCCTCTCTCGTTGCTGGTTTCTCCATAGGAAGATCTGAATATGCGTAGGAAAATTTTGAATTTATGCTACGTTACCCAACACCAGCATGGTGTCCTCCGTAGGCTTCGGAATGACACTTCTGCAGGATCTGTCCCTGTTCATATTCAGGCACACAACGTCTAATAACACCATCTAATCCTTCCTTATAAAGGTGAGGATCATCCCAAAAGTAGTGTCTCAAATCAAAGAAGAATTTCGTCTTTTGTTGATAGGTGAAACTGGGTGGTATGTATTTGGCTACGATATAGTTTGCATAATCGGCATACCACGATGCACTAAGTGAAGTGCGGATGACATTTAATTGCTCATCAGGAAAGCTGTCATCAATTGGTAGTGGGTCATCAAGGACATAGTCTAGCCTAGACAAGTTATCTGCTACAGGGTTATCAGCACCCTTTCGGTCAATGAGGTGCAAATCAAATTCCTGTAGCAGGAGAACCCATCTGATCAGCCTAGGCTTGGCGTCCTTGTTCTGCATGAGGTACTTAATAGCAGCATGATCAGAGTGAATAGTGACTTTGGAGTCAACTATGTAAGATCTGAACTTTTCACATGCAAACACGACTGCTAGAAATTCCTTCTCCGTAGTGGCATAGTTTATTTGGGCACTGTCTAGAGTTTTACTAGCGTAGTGAATGACATTCAACTTCTTGTCAACTCTTTGTCCTAGAACAGCAGCAACAGCATAATCACTAGCATCACACATGATTTCAAAGGGCAAGTTCCAGTCAGGTGGTTGAAAAATAGGTGCGGTTATCAAAGCCTTCTTAAGAATTTCAAAGGCTTCCTCACAATCCTCATCAAAAACAAAAGGAACATCCTTCTGCAAGAGGTTGGTAAGAGGCCTAGAAATCTTAGATAAGTCTTTAATAAACCTTCTATGGAAACAAGCATGACCTAAGAAACTTCGTATACCTCTGATATCTGTGGGGCAAGGCATTTTCTTAATTGCATCAACCTTAGCCTTATCAACTTCAATGCCTCTTTCAGAGTTTTTGTGTCCTAAGACGATACCTTCATTAACCATAAAGTGGCACTTTTCCCAATTCAAGACGAGGTTGGTTTCTTCGCATCTCTGTAAGACTCGATCAAGGTTGCTGAGGCAATCATCAAAGGAAGACCCGTAACGGAGAAGTCATCCATGAAAACCTCGACAATCTTTTCACAAAAGTCAGAGAATATAGCCATCACACATCTTTGGAAGGTGGCAGGTGCATTACATAAGCCAAAAGGCATACGTCTATAGGCAAAGGTACCGAAAGGGCAGGTGAAAGTGGTTTTCTCTTGATCAGATTGTGCAACAGGTATTTGCGAGAAACCTGAATAACCGTCTAGAAAGAAGAAGTGTGTGTGTTTTGATAGCCTTTCTAGCATTTGGTCGATGAAAGACAAAGGATAATGATCTTTCCTGGTTGCCTTGTTCAGTTTCCGGAAGTCTATCACCATTCTATAGCCGGTAATAATACTTTGTGGGATTAGTTCATCCTTATCATTAGGAACGACGGTGATACCTCCCTTCTTAGGTACGCAATTTACTAGACTTACCCAATCACTATGAGCAACAGGATAAATGATTCATGCTTCTAGAAGCTTTAATATTTCTTTTCTGACGACCTCTTTCATCTTAGGATTCAATCTCCTTTGATGATCAGCAACTGGTTTGAAGTCAGGATCAGTTTTAATCTTGTGTTGACATAGAGTAGGATTAATACCCTTAAGATCATCAAGAGTATATCCAATAGCAGCACGGTGCTTCCTTAGAGTTTTCAGTAACTTCTTCTCTTCGCGCTCTGAGAGGAGAGCACTAATAATGACAGGATATATCTCCTTCTCATCAAGATAGGTATACTTAAGAGTATCAGGCAACTGTTTTAGCTCGAACACAGGATCACCCTTTGGTGGGGGAGGATCCCCAAGCAGTTCAACAGGCAGATTATTCTTGAAAATAGGATGTTGTTCTAAGACAATTCTATCTATCTCATCTCTCTCCTCCATATGCATATCATTTTCATGCTCAAGCAGATATTGCTCTAAAGGATCCGTAGGAGGTACGGCAATAGAGGCAAGAGCAATGATTTCATCTCTACCAGACGACTCTCTTTCATGGGGTTGTCTTCCAAACTTGGAGAAATTAAATTCATGAGACACACCCTCGAAACTTACTGTGACAGTCTGCTTAATGCAATCAATGTGAGCATTGACGGTGTTGAGAAAGGGTCTACCAAATATGATGGGACAAAAGCTATCTTGTGCAGTACCAAGGACGAGGAAATCAGTAGGATACTTCGTCTTACCATACACGACTTCTACGTCTCTCACAATTCCCAAAGGGCAGATAGTGTCTCTATTAGCTAGCGTAATAGTGACATCAATGGGTTCTAACTCAGCAGGTGCAATCTCATCTTTGATTTCATCATATAGAGAACGGGGTATTGCACTAACACTAGCTGCCATATCACATAAACCATGGTAACAGTGATCTCCTATCTTAACAGAAACAACGGGCAAGCCAATTACACGTCTGTGCTTGTCTTTCACGTGAGGTTTAGCAATTCTAGCGGAGTCCTCACATAATTTAATAACATGCCTGTCTATGTCTTCGGCTAAGAGATCTTTGATAATAGCAACATTAGGTTCAACTCTAATCTCCTTAGGGGGTGCAAGTGGTCTAATGTAACCCCTACGTATCACAGTTGGAGCTTTAGAATAATCCTTCATCCTAGCAGGTATGGTGGTTTCTCAGTGTAAGCACAAGGAACAACAGGATCACTAAAAGCTATGATTTTCTCCTCAACTAGATTGGTTTTGGCTATGTTGCTTTCTACAAGAGGATGATATTTAAACCACTTCTCTTTGGGAAGATCAACATGAGCAGCAAAAGATTCACATAGAGAAGCTACTATCTCAGAGTCAAGTCCATACTTAGCGCTAAAATCTCTAGAAGTGTTTGTCTCAACAAAAGATTTAACGCAATCAAACTGGAAATTCATACCTGAGTCCTTACCTTCCTCCAGCTCCCAATCATCAGAGTTGCGTTTGATTCTCTCCAATAAATTCCACTTGTTATCAATATCCTTCTTCATAAAAGAACCGGCACAAGAAGTGTCAAGCATGGTACGAGCATAAAAGTTTTGAGTGATGATTTCTCTCGAGAGCTCATGATTGGGGCATGAATATAGCATTGATTTAAGCCTCCGCCAAGGTTGAACTATGCTTTCCCTGTCACGAGGCCAAAAGTTATAAATAAAGTTCCGATCACGCTGTACTAAATGCATAGGATAGAACTTTTGATGAAATTCCAATTTCAACTGATTGTAGCCCCATGATCCAGCATCATCACATAGCCTATACCATGTCAACGCCTTATCCTTCAAAGATAAAGGAAATACTTTCTTCTTTACCTCATCCTCGGGCAAACCTGCAAGCTTAAATAAACCACAAACTTCATCTACATAGATTAGATGAAAGTCTGGATGTGAAGATCCATCTCCTGTAAAATGATTAGCCAGCAGTTTCTCAAGCATACCCAAAGGAATTTCATAAAAGATATTTTCAGTAGGTACCTCAGGTTGAGGAGCAACTCCTCGTGCTTCCGTTCGTGGTGAAGATACCCCGAACAAACTCTTCAAAGGAAGAGTTTCCACAGTGACAAGTGACAATAAATTTCAGCACAGTACATAAATGTTTCCTTACCAATTTCCACTTACCAAAGGCGCTTCACTCCCCGGCAACGGCACCAGAAAAGAGTCTTGATGACCCACAAGTATAGGGGATCAATCGTAGTCCTTTCGATAAGTAAGAGTGTCAAACACAACGAGGAGCAGAAGGCTGTGATAAACGGATTTCAGCAAGGTAATAACTGCAAGCACTGAAAGTAGCGGTAACAAGTGATTGTGTAGCGAGGTGGAACGTAGCAAGCAAAGAGTAACAAGTAACAAGTAGTAGCAATGGTGCAGCAAGTGTCCCAATCCCTTTTGTAGCAAGGGACAAGCCTGAACAAAGTCTTATAGGAGGAAAAACGCTCCCGAGGACACACGTGAATTTCTGTCATGCTAGTTTCATCATGTTCATATGATTCGCGTTCGTTACTTTGATAGTTTGATATGTGGGTGGACCGACGCTTGGGTACTGCACTTACTTGGACAAACATCCCACTTATGATTAACCTCTCTCGCAAGCATCTGCAACTACAAAATAAGAATTAAGACAAAGTCTAACCATAGCATTAAACTAGTGGATCCAAATCAGCCCCTCACGAAGGAGCGCATAAACTGGGGTTTAAGCTTCTGTCACTCCAGCAACCCATCATCTACTTACTACTTCCCAATGCTTTCCTCTAGGCCCAAATATGGTGAAGTGTTATGTAGTAGACGTTCACATAACACCACTAGAGGAAAAACAACATACAACATATCAAAACACCGAACGAATATCAAATTCACATGACTATTATCAGCATGACTTATCCCATGTCCTCAGGAACAAAAGTAACTACTCACGAGACATAAGCATAATCATGACCAGAGGTGTAATGAATAGCATCAAGGATCTGAACATAAACTCTTCCACCAAGTAATCCAACAAGCATCAACTACAAAGAGTAATCAACACTACTAGCAACCTTACAAGTACCAATCGGAGTCGCGAGACGAAGGTTGGTTACAAGAGATGAACTAGGGATTGGAGAGGAGATGGTGCTGATGAAGATGTTGATGAAGATGCCTCCCCTCCGACGAGAGGAGTGTTGGTGATGACGATGGCGATGATTCCCCCCTCCGGGAGGGAAATTTCCCCGGCAGGATCGTCCTGCCGGAGCTCTAGATTGGATCTGCTCAAGTTCCGCCTCGTGGCGGTGGCGAAACCACGAAAAAGCTCCCTCTTGATTTTTTTTTCAGACCAGGACGCTTCATATAGCAAAAGAGGGGGGCTAGTGGTCCTTCAGGCAGCCCACAAGCGTGTCTGCGCCACCAGGGGGGTGGTGGCGGTGGGCAAGCTTGTGGGGCCCTGGTGGCCCCCCTCCGGTAGTTCTTTCGCCCAGTATTTTTAATATATTCCAGAAAAAATCCACGTAAATTTTCAGGGCATTTGGAGATGTGCAGAATAGTGGACTAGGATTTGCTCCTTTTCCAGTCCAGAATTCCAGCTGCCTGAATTCTCCCTCTTCAAATAATCCTTGCAAAATAAGAGAGAAAAGGCATAAATATGGTACCACGAGTAATATAACAGCCCAAAAAGCAATAAATATCAACATGAAAGCATGATGCAAAATGGACGTATCAGAGCTCACGAAAGAGACAGTCACGGTTACGCACTCAGTTGGCATGTTTTAATTAAGTTAACTCAAGTTATCTAGAACCGGATGTTAAACAAAGTTTCCACGTTGCCACATAACCGCGGGCACGACTTTCCGAAAGATTTAACCCTGCAGGGGTGCTCCAATTAGTCCATCACAAACTACCACACGTTGCGATGGAATGACCTCGGTCAGGGATAACCCGTGATCTCCTCGGGTCCTAATGGAAAACCTCAACCTCGAGTTAGCTCAAAGCATCCTAGGAATCCATTGCACCAGACGCTCGATAAAGGTAAAACAAGTCCAGCAAGGCCGCCCGACGTGCCGACAATCCCGATAGGAGCCGCGTATCTCGTTCTCAGGGCACAATCGGATGAGCGCAGCGTACAGTGGCCTGATAGAAATCACCCGAGTTGCCCCGGGTTGGCCTCGCACACGACTCTGTTTTGGACCAACACCATCAGCACTGGCCCTCCCTGTATTATGTTGAATTACTCCTCGGGTAGCGCTAACTCCCTATGTTTTTCAGTATTAACAGAATTATTATGTTGGGCAAATATAGTAGCAATGTTGGGCCTTGCCAGACGAGCTTTATCCCGAAACGAGAATATAGGGGGTCTCCATAACAACCCCAAGCATGTTAGGAGTGCTCATTTATGGAACATAACACCGGTAGCCGAAACTAAGGGGCAAAGGTGGAACAAAACACCAGGCTAGAAGGCTGAGCCTTCCACGTTTTACCAAGTATATAGGTGCATTAAATTAAATAGCATTAAAAGGGTGATATAACAAGGAACCCATGTTATCACATGGAAGCGACTAAACCTGCAACTAGCAACGCTAACACATGGTTAAGCAAGCGGTAACATAGGTGTTCAATCATCGTTTGCTGGAAACACCTATTTGAGGGAGATACACCATCATCCTAATTTTTTAGAATACTCTATGTGCTTCACTTATATCTTTTAAGCTTAACAGTTGCTCTAGTACTTCACTTATATCTTTTTGAGCATGGTGGCGTGTAGATTTTATAGAAATATTATGCTCTCGTTCTTCAGTTATATTTGTTTGAGAGTTAAATAAATATTGACGGTAATTTGCATGGGTCATAAGACTAGATAAAAAATAATAGGTGTTCAATGAATGACAACTAAAACCGTCATGTAGCACATATAGAGACATTATTGGTTAATAATATTGATGTGGTGATATGAAAAGGGGTGAGTGCATTATTATTAATTGAGAAAAGTGTTGATATTAAGTTATGTTAGACTTCTTGTTCGTATAAAAATTAAAAGGGCATGGTGATGATGTGTGAGCATTTCAATTCCTCGTTGAAAGCCTAGTGTTGTTTCGAGTCAAAGTCGCGGATTGGTTAACTCCTCCCAACCCTCTCCCTCGGGGCATGCGAGTAGTACTTTGATTTGTGATAAAACTAATAAAACTTTGCAATAAGTATATGAGTTCTTTATGACTAATGTGACACCATGGACATACGCAATCTCACCTCCTCATATTTGCTAGCCTCTTCGGTACCGAGCATTGCCCATTCTCACCTCGAGGATCGGTGCAAATTTCGCCGGTGCATCCAAACCCCATGACATGACATGCTCTGTTGCACATAAGCCTTCATATATTTTCCTCAAAACATCCACCATACCTACTTATCATGGCATTTCCATAGCCAAGTTTTAATAAACTTGGCTTATATATTTCGATGATGGGCTTCCTCAAATGCCCGAGGTCTTCAGGAGCAAGCAAGTTGGATGCATGATGTCAACTGTTCTTCCCCTTTGCAACGGCACCAGAAGAATGCTGTTAGCACTCTCCGGCAATCGAAACTAGAAGAATGTTGTTGACGCCCACCAGTGCGTGGGATCGTAGCAGTTTTCGAGGGTAGAGTATTCGACCCAAATTTGTTGATTCGCACGATGGGAGGTGAAAGAATACTCTCAAGTATTAGCAGCTGAATTTATCAGGTTCAACCACACCTGAAAGATTAGTATCTGCAAGCAAAGTAGTAACATCAAAATAGCGAGTAACGGCAGTGTAACGAGCAATAGCAGCGGCAAGGAAAAGCAGTAGTGACAACAATAGCAAGTAGCAACAGTAGCAAGCGACAGTAGTAGCAACAGTAGCAGCAGAGAAAGACAAGTAACAGCAGTAGCAATAGTAGTAGCAGCAGCAGAGCAAGACAAGTAACAGCAGTAACAACAGTAGTAGCAGCAGCAGAGCAAGACAAGTAACAGTAGTAGCAACAGTAGGACAAACTCGTAGGCAATGGGTCGGTGATTTGTTTGGATGATATTCATCATGCAACAACTATAACATGGAGAGATATGTGTCTAGCTCCCGTTCGTCAATGTGATGTAGGCATGCATTCCGTGTGTCGTCATACGTGCTTAGGGAAAAGAACTTGCATGACATCTATTGTCCATCCCTCCCGTTGCAGCGGGGTCCAAAAGGAAACTACGGGATATTAAAGTTCTCCTTTAAATAAAGAACCGGACCAACGCATTAGCACTTGGTGAACACATGAACTCCTCAAACTATGGTCATCACCGGGAGTGGTTCCGGTTATTGTCACTCCGGGGTTGCCGGATCATAACACATAGTAGGTAACTACAACTTGCAAGATGGGATCTAAAACACACATATATTGGTGACAACATAATAATTTCAGATTTGAAATCATGGCACTCGGGCCCTAGTGACAAGCATTAAGCATGGCAAAGTAGTAGCAACATCAATCTCAGAACATAGTGGATACTAGGGATCAATCCCCATCAAAACTAACTCGATTACATGATAGATCCCATCCTACTCATCACCGCCCAGCGAGCCTACGAATAGATTACTCACGAACGACGAAGAGCTTCATGGAATTGGAGAGGGAAGAAGGTTGATGATGACGATGGCGACGATTTCCCCTCTCCGGAGCCCAAGACGGACTCCAGATCTGCCCTCCAGATGAAGAACAGGTGGTGGTGGCGCCTCCGTATCGTAAACGCGACGAAAACTTCTCTTTTTATTTTTTCTGGGACGAAAGTGAACTTATAGACCTGAGGTTGGGGGCGGCAGAGCCGTGTGGGACCCACAAGCCTGCCCACCGCCACCAGGGGGTGGTGGCGGAGCCAGGGCTTGTGGCCCAACCCCCTCAGGCGGAACTTGGCGCAGATATTTTTTATATTTTCCAAAACTGCTCCCCGTAGATTTTCAGGACGTTTGAGACCTTTGATTTCTGCACAAAAAAACACCAAGGCAATTCTGCTGAAAACAACGTCAGTCCAGGTTAGTTCCATTCAAATCATGCAAATTAGAGTCGAAAACAAGGGCAAAATAGTTTGGAAAAGTAGATACGATGGAGACGTATCAACTCCCCCAAGCTTAAAACCTTGCTTGTCCTCAAGCAACTCAGTTGACAAACTGAGAGAGAAGTAAAAACTTTGACAAACTCTGTTTGATCTTGTTGTTGCAAGTATGTCTAACTCATAACCAAAATTTCAGCGAGATCACAAGTTAACCACATAAGCAAATGACACAAAGGTCTCACGGTAAACTAATATCAATGGCCTAATCAGCTAGCGAGCAAATAATAATGAGTCTCAAATACCAATACTTCAATCAAAACAAGCATGAAGCAATATGAATAGATGGTATCTCGCTAGCTCTTTCTGAGACTGCAAAACATAAATGCAGAGCACTTTCAAAGATCAAGGGCTGACTAAACATTGTAATTCATAGCAGCGAAGATCCAGTCATAGTCATACTCAATATCAATAAAAAGCAAAGCATAAAAATGACAGAGGTGCTCTCTAATTGGTGCTTATATAAGAGGAGGATGACTCGACAGGAAAATAAATAGACAGGCCCTTCGCAGAGGGAAGCATTGATTTGCAGAGGTGCCAAAGCTCAAGCTTGGAAAACAGAGATAATAATTTTGGGTGGCATGCTTTCATTGTTAATGCAATGACCAAGAGTTCTCAATATCTTCCATGCTACTCATGCTATAGGCGGTTCCCAAACAGAAAAGTAAAGTTTTAACTCCCCCACCACCAATCAATCACACTCCACGGCTAGCCGAATCCTCGGGTACCGTCCATACTAACATCAATCCGGGGGGAGTCTTGTTTTACAGTTATGTTTTCGAGTTAAGCGTGGAACTGGGCATTCCAATTACCGGCCCCTTTCTCGTGAATGACAGTGAATAAACACATGTCGAGGATAACACTCCTAGCATGGAAGATACCAATAGCCCCCTGTCACCACATGAGCGGTTCGGGCATGCAAAACAGATTATTTCTTGAAGGTTTAGAGAATGGCACATGCAAATTTACTTGGAACAGCAGGTAGATAGCGCAAATAGGTAGGTATGGTGGACTCTGATGGAAAAACTTTTGGGTTTATGGAAGTGGATGCACAAGCAGTATTTCGCTTAGTACAGGTGAAGGCTAGCAAAAGACTGGGAAGCGACCAACTAGAGAGCGACAACAGTCATCAAGATGCAATGAGTTTGACTAACATTGAATGCAAGCATGAACATGATATAAATCACCAAGAACACGAACATCATAGAGGCTATGTTCATTTTGTTTCAACTACATGCACGAACATGCGCCTGTTGGGGAACGTCGCATGGGAAACAAAATTTTTCCTACGCGCACGAAGACCTATCATGGTGATGTCCATCTACGAGAGGGGATATTCGATCTACGTACCCTTGTAGATCGCACAGCAAAAGCGTTAGTGAACGCGGTTGATGTAGTGGAACGTCCTCACGTCCCTCGATCCACCCCGCGAACCGTCCCGCGATCAGTCCCGCGATCTAGTGCCGAACGGACAGCACCTCCGCGTTCAGCACACGTACAGCTCGACGATGATCTCGGCCTTCTTGATCCAGCAAGAGAGACGGAGAGGTAGATGAGTTCTCCGGCAGCGTGACGGCGCTCCGGAGGTTGGTGATGATCTTATCTCGGGAGGGCTCCGCCTGAGCTCCGCAGAAACGCGATCTAGAGGTAAAACCATGGAGGTATGTGGTCGGGCTGCCGTGGCAAAGTTGTCTCAAATCAGCCCTAAAACCTCCGTATATATAGGGGGAAGAGGGGGAGCCTTGCCTTGGGGTCCAAGGACCCCCAAGGGGTTCGGCCGAGCCAAGGGGGGGAGTCCTCCCCTTCCAAACCGAATCCAACTAGGTTTGGAAGGAGGAGTCCTTCCCCCTTTTCCCACCTCCTCTTTTTTTTCCTTTTCTCTTTGATTTTCTTCCTATGGCGCATAGGGCCTTCTTGGGCTGTCCCACCAGCCCACTAAGGGCTGGTGCGCCACCCCCAAGGCCTATGGGCTTCCCCGGGGTGGGTTGCCCCCCCCCCCCCGGTGAACACCCGGAACCCATTCGTCATTCCCGGTACATTCCCGGTAACTCCGAAAACCTTCCGGTAATCGAATGAGGTCATCCTATATATCAATCTTCGTTTACGGACCATTCCGGAAACCCTCGTGACGTCCGTGATCTCATCCGGGACTCCGAACAACATTCGGTAACCAACCATATAACTCAAATACGCATAAAACAACATCGAACCTTAAGTGTGCAGACCCTGCGGGTTCGAGAACTATGTAGACATGACCCGAGTGACTCCTCGGTCAATATCCAATAGCGGGACCTGGATGCCCATATTGGATCCTACATATTCTACGAAGATCTTATCGTTTGAACCTTAGTGCCAAGGATTCATCTAATCCCGTATGTCATTCCCTTTGTCCTTCGGTATGTTACTTGCCCGAGATTCGATCGTCAGTATCCGCATACCTATTTCAATCTCGTTTACCGGCAAGTCTCTTTACTCGTTCCGTAATACAAGATCCCGCAACTTACACTAAGTCACATTGCTTGCAAGGCTTGTGTGTGATGTTGTATTACCGAGTGGGCCCCGAGATACCTCTCCGTCACACGGAGTGACAAATCCCAGTCTCGATCCATACTAACTCAACGAACACCTTCGGAGATACCTGTAGAGCATCTTTATAGTCACCTAGTTATGTTGCGACATTTGATACACACAAAGCATTCCTCCGGTGTCAGTGAGTTATATGATCTCATGGTCATAGGAACAAATACTTGACACGCAGAAAACAGTAGCAACAAAATGACACGATCAATATGCTACGTCTATTAGTTTGGGTCTAGTCCATCACGTGATTCTCCTAATGACGTGATCCAGTTATCAAGCAACAACACCTTGTTCATAATCAGAAGACCCTGACTATCTTTGATCAACTGGCTAGCCAACTAGAGGCTTGCTAGGGACAGTGTTTTGTCTATGTATCCACACATGTATATAAGTCTTCATTCAATACAATTATAGCATGGATAATAAACGATTATCTTGATACGGGAATTATAATAATAACTATATTTATTATTGCCTCTAGGGCATAATTCCAACAGTCTCCCACTTGCGCTAGAGTCAACAATCTAGCCCTCACATCATCATGCGAATTACATTGTAATAAATCTAACACCCATACAGTTCTGGTGTTGATCATGCTTTGCCCGTGGAAGAGGTTTAGTCAGCGGGTCTGCTACATTCAGATCCGTGTGCACTTTGCATATATTTACGTCCTCCCCTTCGATGTAGTCGCGGATGAGGTTGAAGCGTCGTTTGATGTGTCTGGACTTCTTGTGAAACCGTGGTTCCTTTGCTAGGGCAATGGCACCCGTGTTGTCACAGAACATGGTTATTGGATTCAGTGCGCTTGGCACTACTCCAAGATCCGTCATGAACTGCTTCATCCAGACATCCTCCTTAGCCGCCTCCGAGGCAGCCATGTACTCCGCTTCACATGTAGAATCTCCTACGACGCTTTGCTTGGAACTGCACCAGCTTACCGCACCCCCATTAAGAATAAATACGTATCCGGTCTGCGACTTAGAGTCGTCCGGATCTGTGTCAAAGCTTGCATCGACGTAACCCTTTACGGCGAGCTCTTCGTCACCTCCATACACGAGAAACATCTCCTTAGTCCTTTTCAGGTACTTCAGGATATTCTTGACCGCCGTCCAGTGATCCACTCCTGGATTACTCTGGAACCTGCCTGCCATACTTATGGCCAGGCTAACGTCCGGTCTAGTGCACAACATTGCATACATGATAGAACCTATGGCTGAAGCATAGGGGACGGTGCTCATATGCTCTCTATCCTCATCAGTTGCTGGGCACTGAGTCTTACTCAATCTCGTACCTTGTAAAACTGGCAAGAACCCTTTCTTGGACTGTTCCATTTTGAACCTCTTCAAAACTTTATCAAGGTATGTGCTTTGTGAAAGTCCTATCAGGCGTTTTGATCTATCCCTGTAGATCTTAATGCCTAGAATGTAAGCAGCTTCTCCTAGGTCCTTCATAGAGAAACTTTTATTCAAGTAATCCTTTATGCTCTCCAAAAACTCTACGTTGTTTCCAATCAGCAATATGTCATCCACATATAATATTAGAAACGCCACAGAGCTCCCACTCACTTTCTTGTAAATACAAGATTCTCCAACCACTTGTATAAACCCAAATGCTTTGATCACCTCATCAAAACGTTTGTTCCAACTCCGAGATGCTTGCACCAGTCCATAAATGGATCGCTGGAGCTTGCACACCTTGTTAGCATTCTTAGGATCGACAAAACCTTCGGGTTGCATCATATACAACTCTTCCTTAAGGAAACCGTTAAGGAACGCCGTTTTGACATCCATCTGCCAGATTTCATAATCAAAAAATGCAGCTATTGCTAACATGATTCTGATGGACTTAAGCATCGCTACGGGTGAGAATGTCTCATCGTAGTCAACTCCTTGAACTTGTGAAAAACCCTTTGCCACAAGTCGAGCTTTATAAACGGTCACATTGCCGTCAGCGTCCGTCTTCCTCTTAAAGATCCATTTGTTCTGAATAGCCTTGCGGCCCTCAGGTAGTACTTCCAAAGTCCACACTTTGTTCTCATACATGGATCCTATCTCGGACTTCATGGCCTCTAGCCATTTGTTGGAATCTGGGCCCACCATTGCTTCTTCATAATTTGCAGGTTCATTGTTGTCTAACAACATGATTGACAAAACGGGATTACCGTACCACTCTGGAGCAGCACGTGGTCTCGTCGACCTGCGTGGTTTGACAGGAACTTGAACCGGAGTTTCATGATCATCATCATTAACTTCCTCCTCAACCGGCGTCGCAACGACAGAGGTTTCCCCTTGCCCTGCGCCACCATCTAGAGGGATGAGAGGTTCGACAACCTCATCAAGTTCTATCTTCCTCCCACTCAATTCTCTCGAGAGAAACTCCTTCTCGAGAAAAGCTCCGTTTTTAGCAACAAACACTTTGCCCTCGGATTTGAGATAGAAGGTGTACCCAACTGTCTCTTTTGGGTAACCTATGAAGAAGCACTTTTCCGCTTTGGG
Source organism: Hordeum vulgare subsp. vulgare (assembly GCF_904849725.1). Lineage (NCBI taxonomy): Eukaryota > Viridiplantae > Streptophyta > Magnoliopsida > Poales > Poaceae > Hordeum > Hordeum vulgare. The sequence continues at coordinate 4,239,444 of NC_058524.1, forward strand.
TTCCAGCTTTTCAGGCTGAAGCTTTTTGACATAAGCATCACATCCCCAAACTTTAAGAAGCGACAACTTTGGCCTTTTGCCATACCACAGTTCGTATGGTGTCGTCTCAATGGATTTTGATGGTGCCCTATTTAAAGTGAATGCAGCTGTGTCTAATGCATAACCCCAAAATGATAACGGCAAATCGGTAAGAGACATCATAGATCGCACCATCTCTAATAAAGTACGATTACGACGTTAGGACACACCATTACGCTGTGGTGTTCCAGGCGGTGTCAACTGTGAAACAATTCCACATTGTCTTAAGTGAGCACCAAACTCGAAACTCAGATATTCACCCCCACGATCAGACTGTAGGAACTTGATCTTCTTTTTACGATGATTTTCAACTTCACTCTGAAATTCCTTGAACTTTTCAAATGTTTCAGACTTGTGTTTCATTAAGTAGACATAACCATATCTACTCAAATCGTCAGTGAAGGTGAGAAAATAACGATATCCGCCGCGTGCCTCTACGCTCATCGGACCGCACACATCGGTATGTATGATTTCCAACAAGTCACTTGCACGCTCCATTGTTCCGGAGAACGGAGTTTTAGTCATCTTGCCCATGAGGCATGGTTCGCACGTGTCAAGTGAATCAAAGTCAAGTGACTCCAAAAGTCCATCGGCATGGAGTTTCTTCATGCGCTTTACACCAATATGACCTAAGCGGCAGTGCCACAAAAATATGGCGCTATCATTGTTAACTCTAACTCTTTTGGTCTCAATGTTATGTATGTGTGTATCACTATCAAGATTCAATATGAACAATCCTCTCACATTGGGTGCATGACCATAAAAGATGTTACTCATAGAAATAGAACAACCATTATTCTCTGACTGAAAAGAGTAACCGTCTCGCAATAAACAAGATCCAGATATAATGTTCATGCTCAACGCGGGCACTAAATAACAATGATCCAAGTTCATAACTAATCCTGATGCTAACTGAAGTGAAACTTTGCCGACGGCGATTGCATCAACCTTGGAACCATTTCCTACGTGCATCGTCACTTCATCTTTCGCCAGCCTTCGTCTATTCCGCAGTTCCTGTTTCGAGTTGCAAATATGAGCAACAGAACCGGTATCGAATACCCAGGCACTACTATGAGAGCCGGTTAAGTACACATCAATAACATGTATATCAAATATACCTGATTTTTCTTTGGCCGCCTTCTTATCAGCCAGATACTTGGGGCAGTTGCGCTTCCAGTGACCCATACCCTTGCAATAGTAACACTCTGTTTCAGGCTTAGGTCCAGCTTTGGGTTTCTTCGTCGGATTGGCAACAGGCTTGCCGCTCTTCTTTGAATTACCCTTCTTGCCTTTGTCGTTTCTCTTGAAACTAGTGGTCTTATTCACCATCAACACTTGATGCTCTTTACGGAGTTCAGACTCTGCGACTTTCAGCATCGCAAACAACTCGCCGGGTGACTTGTTCATCCTTGCATGTTGTAGTTCAACACAAAGCCTTTATAGCTTGGCGGTAGTGATTGAAGGATTCTGTCAGTGATAGCCTCTTGCGGGAGTTCAATCCCCAAATTAGCTAGACGGTTTGAGTACCCAGACATTTTGAGCACATGTTCACTGATAGACGAGTTCTCCTCCATCTTGCAAGCATAGAATTTATCGGAGGTCTCATACCTCTCGATCCGGGCGTTCTTCTGAAAGATGAACTTCAACTCCTGGAACATCTCAAATGCTCCATGACCCTCAAAGCGGCGTTGAAGTCCCGGTTCTAAGCCATACAAGACTGCACATTGAACTACCGCTGCACCCCAGCGGTACTACCGCCAGCCCCAGCGGTACTACCGCTGTCCGTACCCCTTGGGCTATATAAAGGGAGAGGGAGCCCGATTTTCCCATCTGTTTCTTCTTCCTCGCGGCTCCACCCTCCCCTAGACCGAAAACCCCCTCGATTGGATCTCACTTTGTGGAGCTCCTTCTCCCCGTTGGTGTGGAAGGGCTGCTTCACTTCTTCTTCCTCCTCCAAAGCCATGAATCCCGGTAACAAAAGCTCCTCCCTTCTTCTATTTGGTTGTTCTTCGTGTTCTAGGGTTAGGAGCATTGGGGATTGGATTCATCTTGTTGATCCTATGGCTAGTTATTGGATGGCATGAAGGAAATATTTGAGGGGAGTATAGGTCCAATGGTTTGTTGTTATGATTGCTGCCATGGTTTAGGATTTCATCGTCTTAGATGAATACTTGAACTTTTGATTTAGATCTAAAACGTGCTCTCTCCTGCCTAGGCATGTTTGTACCTCGTGTTAATATGTGTTCATCATGACAGTAGGGCTGGGGTGTACGTCTTAGTGTTCATATTCAGTCCATGCCCTCGAAAACGAGTTTTATATGTCAGATCTGAAAGTCAAAACCCCCAGCGGTACTACCGCCAGGGGTAGCGGTACTACCGCTAGGCCCCAGCGGTACTACCGCCAGGGGTGGCGGTACTACCGCCAGGAGCATTCACGGTGTTTTTTGTTTTCCTTTTGCTTAGCAATGCATGTTTCCTTTTCTGCGTTTTCAAGATTCATTGCCTTGACTTTTCTTGTCGCCTCTTTTTCGCTTTGTGGTCTGTGTCACAGGTGGCTCTGCTCGCCGTTCGAACCCCCCACGGGACACGGCATCCAAACAGTTTCGCAACACAGAGGTGCCCGAGGGGTCTGCCACGTCTGGTCTGCCTCCCAAGAAGAAGACCTTCAAGAAGGTCGCTCACAAGGAGAAGAGGGTCAATATCCGTTCTATGTCCTCCAAGGACTTTCTGCAATTCCGCACCAAGAACCCCTATCTCAAGGAGAGGGAAGTGATTGATGGGGTTGAAAATGTCTGGGTAAAGGACCAGTGCAGGATATATCGGGATGTTATTGCTTCCTTCAAGAAGAACCATGTCTTTGTTCAGTGGATTGATCTGGCACATCTTCAGCGGAACATGGAGTACTTTGGTGATGCCCTCTCTCTGGTTGACAAACTGGGCATCAAAGACATCATTACCTTCAAGACGGACTTTGATCCCACTGCAGTGGCCCAGTTTTATGTCACAGTCTATTTCTCACCTGATGATCAGCGTTCCATGATCTGGATGACTGGGTCAAAAAGGATGACTGGTTCCTGGACGGAGTTCATGCAGTTCCTTCACATTGACTTTCAGGGTGCTGACACTCCTCTTGGGCTGCGTCCACATGCTGCAGCCCCCACCAATAGGGCCTCCGCAAAGGACAGACTGCAGTCACTGTATCTGAGGAAGGGGTGCTTCCCAAGCACCTGGACATCATGCATCGGATCTTTCGCAACACTCTTTTTCCTCGGATTGGTAACTTCGATGAGGTACATGGCTACTTGGCTGAGATGCTGTTACTATGTGAGGATGCTATGTCTGAGGAGTCTGCTCAGCTGGATATTGCAGATGTGATGTTCACAGAGCTCTGGAACTGCATCATCAATCGTAAGGTTCCTATCTATGGGCCTTACCTGTTTGCATACATTTGCCATAAGTGGGAACAGGCTTTTCCGGATGAGGTGCTCTACGCACAATCTGATTCCATTGTGCATGACCCAATCAGGCTGCGCGTCAAGGACAAGTGGGCCAACCCATCTTCATCTTCTCAGCACATGGACACTGATACAGAGACCGCTGCTGGCAGAGGACCTGCCTCTCAGCCCCGCTCATCTGCCATGCCATCTTGGGCTATCAAACTGCAGGACAAGATGAAGACACTTTTTTGTATGCAGGCCAAGGGACAGTACCATACACATGTGGCTCAGAAGCAGAGCCGTCAGAGGCATAAGCGTGTTCTCAGGACCTTGGATGTGGACATCTCTAGCGGCTCTGAGGACGACATCACTCCGGAGGCCACTTGGATGCATGCTCAGGGGTACCAGTGGTCTGGCGATGAGGCAGCAGAGGAGGAGCAGACCGACCAGGAAGGGACAGACGAGTCTGGTGATCCTGAAGACGAGGAGTAGTTACCTGTGGCATTAGGTGTGCCACTTTTTGGTGTCTTGTGCCAAAGGGGGAGAGAGTCTAGGATTTGCTTTCACTTCGAACTTTGCATTGCTTTGCTTTATCTCGTATGGTTTGCTTTGAACTTGGTTTGATTCGTTTGCTATCTTGTGTGAGACATGATCTTTCTTATGTGAGATTAGATTTATTTCCATCATATGCTGTGAGTCATATGTCATATATCTCTATCTTTTTATTCTCATATTATTATGTGTGCAAATCCGGTATTGTCATCAATCCACCAAAAAGGGGGAGATTGTTGAGGCATAGTTTATGCCTAAGTAATTTTGGTGATTGATGACAGTACCGTACAGGACTAATCGTGTGTGTCAAGGTTTCAGGTAACACTCGTCAACGGCACAAGACAACTCGTCTCCTCTCTTCTGGAACGGAAACACGGCGCTCTCTACGATTCTCTTTATTTGAGTCATAGGAAAGCCGTACTATTAAGAGGGGATCCGTAGTGGAAAGGTTTGGGTGGAATCTATCTTTACACACGCACTCATCACAATTCTCCCCTTCTGTGTTTGGAGCGGCCCTCGCCTACTTCGTCTTGAGCTTCTCTGCAAAATGGTCCCCAGCGGTAGTACCGCTGGTGCCAGCGGTAGTACCGCTGAAGCCAGCGGTAGTACCGCTGTCTGGCGGTAGTACCGCCACTTGACAGCGGTAGTACCGCTTGCCAGCGGTAGTACCGCCCCCTGGTCAGCGGTAGTACCGCTCCAGGTGCCTTGTTCCACCTACCTAGCGGTAGTTCGTGGACGGACCCTTTTGCGAAGACTTTCCCGGCGGTAGTAATGCTTATGCACTACCAAGGGGCCAGCGGTAGTACCGCCGGGCAGCGGTAGTACCGCTCCTTCCCAGCGGTAGTACCGCTGGATCTCGGGCAGAGAGTGGGAAAACGGTCTGATTTCCCCCCCCCACTATATAAAGGGTTCTTCTAGCTGAGGAACCCTATCTCTTACCTCTCTAAGCTCCATTGTTGCTCCTCAAGCTTAAAAGTGCCCGATCTCTCTCCCTACCCAATCAAACTTGTTGATTCTTTAGGGATTGGTTGAGAAGGCCTAGATCCACACTTCCACCAAGAGAAAAGTTGATTCCCCCACCTATCCCTTGCGGATCTTGTTACTCTTGGGTGTTTGAGCATCCTAGACGGTTGAGGTCACCTCGAAGCCATATTCCATTGTGGTGAAGCTTCGTGGTCTTGTTGGGAGCCTCCAAGCTTTGTGTGGAGTTGCCCCAACCTTGTTTGTAAAGGTTCGGTCGCCGCCTTCAAGGGCACCTATAGTGGAATCACGGTACCTTGCATCGTGCGAGGGCGTGAGGAGAATACGGTGGCCTTAGTGGCTTTTTGGGGAACATTGTGCCTCCACACCGCTCCAACGGAGACGTACTTCCTGTCAAAGGGAAGGAACTTCGGTAACACATCCTCGTCTCCATCGGTTCCACTTGTGGTTATCTCTACCCTTTACTTTGTATTTGCTTTTACTTGTGACTATATCTTACTTGCCTTAATAGGTCTTGTTGGTAGCATCTATAGGGATCACCTCTTTGTCATATTATTTGTGAACCCGTATAGTGTTTACCTTAACTTGTTAAGATTAATTAAAAAGTGGTCGTTGTCTATTCACCCCCCCCTCTAGCCAACCATATCGATCCTTTCACATGTTTTACGTGGTGACCATGGGTATCTAGTAGGATCACATCTTACTTACGCAAACACCACCACGGAGATATATGAATTGCTATTTAACCTTATACAAGGACCTCCTCGGTCAAATCCGATTCAACTAAAGTTGGAGAAACTGACACTTGCCAGTCATCTTTGAGCAACGGGGTTACTCGTAGCGATGAAACGAGTCTCTCGTAAGCGTACGAGTAATGTCGGTCCAAGCCGCTTCAATCCAACAATACCGCAGAATCAAGAAAAGGCTAAGGAGGGCAGCAAAACGCACATCACCGCCCACAAAAACTTTTGTGTTCTACTCGAGAAGACATCTACGCATGAACCTAGCTCATGATGCCACTGTTGGGGAACGTCGCATGGGAAACAAAAATTTTCCTACGCGCACGAAGAACTATCATGGTGATGTCCATCTACGAGAGGGGATATTCGATCTACGTACCCTTGTAGATCGCACAGCAGAAGCGTTAGTGAACGCGGTTGATGTAGTGGAACGTCCTCACGTCCCTCGATCCGCCCCGCGAACCGTCCCGCGATCAGTCCCACGATCTAGTGCCGAACGGACGGCACCTCCGCGTTCAGCACACGTACAGCTCGACGATTATCTCGGCCTTCTTGATCCAGCAAGAGAGACGGAGAGGTAGATGAGTTCTCCGGCAGCGTGACGGTGCTCCGGAGGTTGGTGATGATCTTATCTCGGCAGGGCTCCGCACGAGCTCCGCAGAAACGCGATCTAGAGGTAAAACCGTGGAGATATGTGGTCGAGCTGCCGTGGCAAAGTTGTCTCAAATCAGCCCTAAAACCTCCGTATATATAGGGGGAAGAGGGGGAGCCTTGCCTTGGGGTCCAAGGACCCCCAAGGGGTTCGGCCGAGCCAGGGGAGTCCTCCCCTTCCAAACCGAATCCAACTAGGTTTGGAAGGAGGAGTCCTTCCCCCTTTCCCACCTCCTCTTTTTTTTCCTTTTCTCTTTGATTTTCTTCCTATGGCGCATCGGGCCTTCTTGGGCTGTCCCACCAGCCCACTAAGGGCTGGTGCGCCACCCCCAAGGCCTATGGGCTTCCCCGGGGTGGGTTCCCCCCCCCCCCCCGGTGAACACCCGGAACCCATTCGTCATTCCCGGTACATTCCCGGTAACTCCGAAAACCTTCCGGTAATCAAATGAGGTCATCCTATATATCAATCTTCGTTTCCGGACCATTCCGGAAACCCTCGTGACGTCCGTGATCTCATCCGGGACCCCGAACAACATTCGGTAACCAAACATATAACTCAAATACGCATAAAACAACGTCGAACCTTAAGTGTGCAGACCCTGCGGGTTCGAGAACTATGTAGACATGACCCGAGTGACTCCTCGGTCAATATCCAATAACGGGACCTGGATGCCCATATTGGATCCTACATATTCTACGAAGATCTTATCGTTTGAACCTCAGTGCCAAGGATTCATATAATCCCGTATGTCATTCCCTTTGTCCTTCGGTATGTTACTTGCCCGAGATTCGATCGTCAGTATCCGCATACCTATTTCAATCTCGTTTACCGGCAAGTCTCTTTACTCGTTCCGTAATACAAGATCCCACAACTTACACTAAGTCACATTGCTTGCAAGGCTTGTGTGTGATGTTGTATTACCGAGTGGGCCCCGAGATACCTCTCCGTCACACGGAGTGACAAATCCCAGTCTCGATCCATACTAACTCAACGAACACCTTCGGAGATACCTGTAGAGCATCTTTATAGTCACCCAGTTATGTTGCGACGTTTGATACACACAAAGCATTCCTCCGGTGTCAGTGAGTTATATGATCTCATGGTCATAGGAACAAATACTTGACACGCAGAAAACAGTAGCAACAAAATGACACGATCAATATGCTACGTCTATTAGTTTGGGTCTAGTCCATCATGTGATTATCCTAATGACGCGATCCAGTTATCAAGCAACAAGACCTTGTTCATAATCAGAAGACCCTGACTATCTTTGATCAACTGGCTAGCCAACTAGAGGCTTGCTAGGGACAGTGTTTTGTCTATGTATCCACACATGTATATAAGTCTTCATTCAATACAATTATAGCATGGATAATAAACGATTATCTTGATACAGGAATTATAATAATAACTATATTTATTATTGCCTCTACGGCATAATTCCAACAGCGCCAAGTCAAGCCACTTGAAACATTCAAAGGAGAATACCATCCTATCATACTACATCATAGTCACCTCAAAATCTATGTTGGCATTCAAGACAAACCATTATAAGCTCTCAGCTAAATAAGCATGGCTTCAGAAACTATGATCTCTAAGTTGTCATTGCAAACATGGTTCTCTCACAACAAAGCTAAATCTGGGTCGACAAGCTAGTCATATTTACAAAAACAAAATAGATAGAGTTCATACCAGCTTTTCAGTCTCAGTCACTTCATCATATATCATCATTGTTGCCTTTCATTTGCACGATCGAACGATGTGAACGATAATAAGAGCATTGGACTAAGCTGAATCTGCAGGCAAACACAAAGGAGAAGACAAAGTAATATGGCTCTTTGAAAGCTAAACAGGTAAGCATATAAGAACCAATAAACATTGTAACCAATATCTTCTACCTTGACCCAAAGAAAAAGAAAACTATTTACACGGGAAAGCTCCCAACAAGCAAAAGAAGAAAGAAAAATCTTTTTGGGTTTTCCCAAAAGGACACAAAACAAGAAAACAAGAAAACAAAAATAAACTAGCATGGATAATACAGTGGCAAAGTGTAAACACCGGCTAACAAAGTGAAAGCATAAGCATGAATGTAAAGTCGGTGAGAACACGTACTCCCCCAAGCTTAGGCTTTTGGCATAGCTTGGTCTACTCCCATGGTGGGAAATAACCAGCTCCAGGATACTCCGGAGCGGACTGTGGATGCCACTGCTGTGTGAGCTCCTCTGGCTCCCACTGATAAACAGGCGTTTGGTACTTGTCTGGCGGCTCGGGCACGGGCGCCTATGGTTGGGCCTAGCCCCAATATGCGTAGATGTCCGCGGGCATAATAGTGTACCTGCCTGCATGAAGATCGAACAAAGAAGGAGCAGGCAAAGTAATGGTCTCTCGAGTACCCTGACTAAATACCAGGTTATAAATCATCCGTCTACTAGCATCTCTATCCAGAAAATCATGGCGAACCATGCTGTCATAATCCAGATATTTCTCAGGGAGAAGCATCTCTCCTTCCTCTCCCAGTCTAATGGGTATCTCAAAGTGTCTGGCAAGACGGGTAGCATAGATACCTCCATAGACGACACCTTTAGAACGGTTCAGGTTCAACCGTTGAGCTACTATAGCGCCCAAGCTATAAGTCTTATCATTATAAAGGCCTTCATGCAAAACCGCAAGGTCTGGAGAACTAAGTGATCCAGCCTCCCCACGGCCAATCAAACATTTTCCCACAAATAGTGAGAAGTACCGAAGCACAGGAAAATGTATGCTAGCAATTCTAGCGCGAGACACTCCTCTCTCCTCTCCAACAGCAATAGTACCAATGAAATCCTCCAAGTCCCGTGGACGTGGGTCACGGATATCCCCAACATAAGGTAATTTGCATACATTGCAAAAATCCTGCAGCATCATGCACTGGGGGACATCGTATATAATGAACTCAACCATGGGAGGATTCTTCCTCAGATAAAAGTTGAAGCTTTGAACGAAAATATTGGTGAGGAGGAGGTATTGTGAGCACTTATCTTCAACGAACGCAGTAATACCTGCGTTCTCCACCAAGTAATAAAAGTCTTCATAAAGTCCGACGGCGCGCAAAAATTCATCACTTGGCCACTCGCACGCTCGAACTTCTGTGACTCGAGGAACTACATACTTGGTGTGGTTCTTCTCATCCTCCTTGGGGTTACGGCTTGAGGAGCCTCTCAAGAACCTCCTCATCTTTTCCCTTTTCTAGCTCTGAAAAATTCTGAAATTTTTAGAGACTTCGAAAGAAAAGTGAACAAGGATCAACCCAACTTGTAGCAACTACTCCTACTAGTGCCTAGAGACCGTATCATACGCTAAAACTACTTGGGACCAGCTAAAATCAACATTTCTAGCTCAAGAACAGGGTCACCAAGGCAGCAAGAATACGCGAAGGATAAAGCACTAGAGAAAAAACTAATTGGACCAATGGAGGAGTCACTTACCAAGGAGCAATTTCCCCAAAATGATTCGGAGAATGTTGCTTTGAGCAAGGAGATCGAAAATCACAGCCAAATGAGCAAGAACACGGGTTTGAGCTGCGAAACAATTTTTCTAGAGGTGGAAGAAGAGGCTGGGAGCTGGAATGAGTGGAGGGCGTCCCTGTGGCCCCCACAAACTTGCACTCCGCCACCAGGGGGTAGGTGGCGGTGGCAGGGCTTGTGGCCCACTGGTCTCGCCCCCAGGCCAGCTCCCAGGCCTAGAAATTTTCAAAAATTCCAGAAAAAATCATACTAAATTTTCAGGACCATCGGAGAACTTTTATTTTTGAGGTATTTTTCTCCGGGACGCTAAAACAGAAAATAGGAAAGGCTAGACTAATTCTATCATTTTTCTTCTAAGCAAAAGAAAATGAAAGCTTAAAATAGAGGTATGTGACTCTTTGATTCATCCGTTTCATGGTCATCGAAAGAAATCCGTCAATGGGGTTGATCAAATCCGTATGACAAAACTTTCTCGAATCGCAAGAGAGAACGGAGAATTTTCGAATAGCCACTAAGTCACCTCAATGGGGATATGTATCTCCCCAACAAGCAAATCATACTTCATCTTGACACGAGGAATAGGGCATTCATAGCTCCCAATAAGAATCGATGAAGTCTTTTCGATAGCATTGATGAATGTACTGGATATCGTTTCTTTGGAAAGTGCACTGTGTGCTCATTACCATTGACATGGAAAGTGACATTGCCTTTGTTGCAATCTATAACATCCCCTGCAGTGTTTAAAAAGGGTCTTCCGAGGATGACAGTCATGGCATCGTCCTCGGGAATATCCAAGATAACAAAGTCTGTTAAGATAGTGGTGTTAGCAACCACAACAGGCACATCCTCGCAAATGCCGATAGGGAAAGCAGTTGATTTGTCGGCCATTTGCAGAGAAATTTCAGCGGGTGTCAACTTATCCAATTCAAGTCTACGATAAAGAGAAAGCGGCATAACACTAACACCGGCTCCAAGGTCACATAGGGCAGTTCTTACGTAGTTTCCTTTAATGGATCAATGTATAGTGGGCACTCCGGGATCACCAAGTTTCTTAGGAGTTCCACCTTTAAAAGTGTAGTTGGCAAGCATGGTGGAGATCTCAAGATCTGGTATCTTCCGTTTATTAGTCACGATATCTTTCATGTACTTGGCATATGGAGACATCTTGAGCATATCAGTTAACCGCATCTGCAGAAAGATGGGTCTTATCATCTCAACGAAGCGCTCAAAATCCTCATCATCCTTTTTCTTGGATGGCTTCGGAGGAAAGGGCATAGATCTCTGAACCCATGGCTCCCTTTCTTTACCATGCTTCCTAGAAGTGAAGTCATTCTTATCGTTTTTCTTAGGTTGTGGGTTATCAGGATTAACCGTAGGTTCAATCTCCACATCCTCATCATTGTTAGGTTGAGCATTATTATGAACATAACTGTCCATATTGTCACTAGGTTCATGTTCATCACCAGATTGTGTTTCTGCATCAGACGCAGCAATATCATTAGGTTCTTCCGGTGTGACCGTATCTGGTGAACTGGCATGTAGATTTCTGTCATCCTTCTTCTTCTCCTTAGGATGACTGGGTGTATCAGCATTGATTCCTTGAGAATCTTGATCAATTCTCTTAGGATGACCTTCAGGATACAAAGGTTTCTGAGTCATTTTGCCTCCTCTAGTAATGACTCTGACAGAGTTGTCATTTAATTCATTGAGCAGGTCATTCTGAGCTTTAAGTACTTGTTCTACCTGAGTAGTAATCATAGAGGCATGTTTACTCAGAAGCTTCAGATCATTGACATTTCTGTCTACACAAGCACTTAAATGGCTAAGCATACGGGTACTTTGTTCCAAATGTCTGCTAACATAATCATTGAAACTCTGTTGTTTGGCAACAAAGTTGTCAAATTCATCAAAGCATAGGCTAGTTGGTTTATCAAAAGGAATATCCCTCTCATCAAACCTACGCAGAGAATTCACTTCTACTACCTGTATCGGGTTATCGAGACCATGGATCTCTTCGATAGGTGGTAGATTTTTGACATCTTCAGATCTAATGCCTTTCTCTTGCATAGATTTCTTGGCTTCTTGCATATCTTCAGGACTGAGGAATAGAATACCTCTTTTCTTAGGAGTTGGCTTAGGAGGTGGTTCAGGAATAGTCCAAGCATTATCGTTGATCAAGATGTTATTCAGTAGAGTCTCAGCTTGTTCTACAGTTCGTTCCCTAAAAACACAACCGGCACAACTATCTAGGTGGTCTCTAGAGGCATCGGTAAGTCCATTATAGAGGATATGAAGTATCTCGTTCTTCTTAAGAGGGTGATCAGGCAAAGCATTTTGTAGCTGGACGAGCTTCCCCAAGCTTGTGGAAGACTCTCTTCTTGGAGTTGAGCAAAGTTGTATATCTCCTGCAAGGCAGCTTGCTTCTTATGGGCAGGGAAATATTTCTCACAGAAGTAATAGACCATCTCCTGGGGACTACGCACACATCCAGGAGCAAGAGAGGTGAACCAGGCTTTAGCATCATCCTTTAGAGAGAAAGGAAACAACTTAAGGATATAGTAGGGGCGGATCTTCTCCTCATTAGTGAAAAGGGTGGCTATATCATGTAGTTTGGCAAGATGGGCTACGACCGTCTCAGACTCATAACCGTGAAAAGGATCAGATTTGATTAGAGAGATTATCTCAGGATCGACACAGAATTCATAATCCTTATCGATGATAAAGATAGGTGAAGTGGCAAACTTCGGGTCGTATTTCATCTTAGCTTCCCGAGATTTTTCCTTCCACTTGAGAAGTAATTTCTCAGCATCATAGGCATCCTTACACGCAAGAAAATCCTCAGCTATCTCTCACTCCAGAACGTAACCCTCAGGTATATCAGGCAATTCATATCTAGGAGAGCTAGATCTAGCAGGAGCAAAAGCAGGTTCTATCTCAATAGTATCGGCAGTTTCAGAAGCATCACGAGCATTGGCAGTAACTCTAGCAATATGAGCATCAAGGAACACCCCTAGTGGAACATCAGGCAAAGTAGCATCTCTAGCAGTATCAAGCATAACATCATCAGGAAAAATAACATCTCTAGCATCATCAGGCAAAGCAGTATCAAGCATAGCATCTCTAGCAGTATCAAGCATAGCATCTCTAGCAGTATCAAGCATAACATCTCTAGCAGTATCATGCATAGTATCAAGCATAGCATCTCTAGAAGTAGCATCATAAGCATCATCAAGCACAGGCGACATATCAAGATTTCTAGCAGGAGGTGATGTCGCAAACTTACTCATAACTGAAGGTGAATCAAGTTCAGAGCTAGATGGCAATTCCTTACCTCCCCTCGTAGTTGAGGTCAAGACTTTGGTCTTCGGATCCTTCAGATTCTTCATAGTGATCAGCAGATATAAATCCCAAGTGACTCAGAGAATATAGCAATACCTCCCCGGCAACGGCGCCAGAAAAATGCTTGATGTCAACTGTTCTTCCCCTTTGCAATGGCACCAGAAGAATGTTGTTAGCACTCTCCGGCAATCGAAACTAGAAGAATGTTGTTGACACCCACCAGCGCGTGGGATCGTAGCAGTTTTCGAGGGTAGAGTATTCGACCCAAATTTGTTGATTCGCACGACGGGAGGTGAGAGAATACTCTCAAGTATTAGCAGCTGAATTTATCAGGTTCAACCACACCTGAAAGATTAGTATCTGCAAGCAAAGTAGTAACAGAAAAATAGCGAGTAACAACAGTGTAACGAGCAATAGCAGCGACAAGGAAAAGCAGTAGTGACAGCAGTAGCAAGTAGCAACAGTAGCAAGCGACAGTAGTAGCAATAGTAGCAGCAGAGCAAGACAAGTAACAGCAGTAGCAACAGTAGTAGCAGCAGCAGAGCAAGACAAGTAACAGCAGTAGCAGCAGCAGAGCAAGACAAGTAACAACAGTAGCAACAGTAGGACAAACTCGTACGCAATGGGTCGGTGATTTGTTTGTATGATATTCATCATGCAACAACTATAACATGAAGAGATATGTGGCTAGCTCCCGTTCGTCAATGTGATGTAGGCATGCACTCCGTGTGTCGTCATACGTGCTTAGGGAAAATAACTTGCATGCCATCTATTGTCCATCCCTCCTGTGGCAGCGGGGTCCAAAAGGAAACTATGGGATATTAAGGTTCTCCTTTTAATAAAGAACCGGACCAACGCATTAGCACTTGGTGAACACATGAACTCCTCAAACTATGGTCATCACCGGGAGTGGTTCCAGTTATTGTCACTCCGGGGTTGTCGGATCATAACACATAGTAGGTAACTACAACTTGCAAGATCGGATCTAAAACACATATATTGGTGACAACATAATAATTTCAGATCTGAAATCATGGCACTCGGGCCCTAGTGACAAGCATTAAGCATGGCAAAGTAGTAGCAACATCAATCTCAGAACATAGTGGATACTAGGGATCAATCCCCATCAAAACTAACTCGATTACATGATAGATCTCATCCTACTCATCACCGTCCAGCGAGCCTACGAATAGATTACTCACGAACGACGAAGAGCTTCATGGAATTGGAGAGGGAAGAAGGTTGATGATGACGATGGCGACGATTTCCCCTCTCCGGAGCCCAAGACGGACTCCAGATCTGCCCTCCAGATGAAGAACAGGTGGTGGCGGCGCCTCCGTATCGTAAACACGACAAAAACTTCTCTTTTTATTTTTTCTGGGACGAAAGTGAACTTATGACCTGAGGTTGGGGGCGGCAGAGCCGTGTGGGCCCCACAAGCCTGCCCACTGCCACCAGGGGGTGGTGGCGGAGCCAGGGCTTGTGGCCCACTCGCCCACCCCCTCAGGTGGAACTTAGCGCAGATATTTTTTATATTTTCCAAAACTGCTCCTCGTAGATTTTCAGGACGTTTGGAGAACTTTGATTTCTGCACAAAAATAACACCAAGGCAATTCTGCTGAAAACAACGTCAGTCCAGGTTAGTTCCATTCAAATCATGCAAATTAGAGTCCAAAACAAGGGCAAAAGAGTTTGGAAAAGTAGATACGATGGAGACGTATCAATGCACACCCCACTTAGCTTCAGTTGATCTTTCATATACTTATAGCTCTAGTGCATCATTTGCACTGCAATCCCTACTCCTTGCATCGATATCCATCGACGGACATCTCCGTAGCCTGTTGATACTCCTAGTTGATGTGAGACTATCTTCTCCACTTTTTTACCCCTTTGAAACCTACCACCATATTATATTCCACCTATATGCTATGTCCAATGGTTCACGCTCATGTATTGCGTGAAGAATAAAAAGTTGACGCATATTGAAAAATTACGATCCAATTACCTGACTTGGACACGTGGTGCTTGACATTTGTATTAATGTGGTGAACATGGAGCCATGCCTTATTAATATAATAAGATGAATGGTATAAAACAATCTTTGAGGATAGTATACTTTGAAAGATTAATTATTTTGTTGCTTATACTTATAAGTATTGCTATGTTAATGTTTATTAATTCATTGTTTCTCAATGAGAATACATGCATAAGGTTACATAATGGGTAGCATGTCACATCAAAAATTCGTTTATTATTATTTACCTACTCGAGGACGAGCAGGAATTAAGCTTGTGGATGCTTGATACGTCTCCAACGTATCTATAATTTATTATTGCTCCATGCCGATATATTATCATTATAGAATACTTTTCGGGTATTTATTTACCAATTTATATTATTTTTGAGCACTAACCTATTGACACGGTGCCTAGTGCGAGTTGTTGTTTTCTGCATGTTTTTCACTTTTCAGGTTTACCATACCAAACAAGTCCAACTGTCCTGATTTTTTTTGGAGATTTTAAGTGGACCAAAAGAAGACTAACGAGCATCGAAAGAAGGCTGGAGGCCACATGAGGTCCCCATAAGCCAACCCTGCGTGGCCTGGGGGTGGCGCCCTGATGGCTTGTGGGCCCCTCAAGGCCCTCCCGACTCCATCCTCTGGCTTATAAATTCACAAATAACCTAAATACCCTAGAGGCATTCCCGAAACACTTTTTAGGCCACCGCAAGTCTCTGTTCCGACGGGAGGCCATCTGGAGCTCCGTTCCGGCACCCTGTCGGAGGGGGAATCGATCATAGAGGGCCTCTTCATCAACCTTGCTGCCCTCATGATGATGTTTGAGTAGTTCAACACAGACCTACGGGTCCATAGTTAGTACCTAGATGACAATAAGGAATTCCTAGACTACTCATATTAGGGATGCTAGACTACTCATATCAATAAGGAATTCCTTCTTTTTCGGAAGCCCATTCAAATAGAACTCACAGGTTAAGCGTGCTCGGCTTGGAGTAGTTCTAGGATGGGTGACCGACCGGGAAGTTGATCCCGGGTGCGCATGAGTGAGGACAAAGTGCACAAAAAAGACTAGTATTGATATGTGGGGCCAGTCTAGATCCCGCCAGGAGTAACGACCGCCAGCGGGTGTGTCCGGGGCGTTACAAGTTTGGTATCAGAGCCGCGAGTGACCCGTCGTGGCACACAACATGACACATGTATTGGACTGGAAGCACATACGTTTGTGCCAAGAGGGAACGCTCCTGTGGAGTGGTGGTGTATGTGATAGCCTGCTTATTGGGGATGCTAGACTACTCATATCAATAAGGAATTCCTTCTTTTCCGGGAGCCCATTCAAATAAGTATTGATATGTGGGGCCAGTCTAGATCCCGCCAGGAGTAACGACCGCCGACGGGTGTGTCCTGGGCGTTACACACTCTCTCTCTCTCTCTTGATCTTCAATACATAGATCATCGCATCTTCGGTTTGATCCACATGATGTAATTCCTTTTGTGTGGTGCATTTGTTGGGATCCAATGAATTGTGGGTTTATGTTCAGATTATTCATGATAAATATTTGAGTCTTCTTTGAATACTAATACGATTCTTATGTGCATGATTATGATAACCTCGTAATTCTCTCCGATCTATTGAAATATTTTGGCCAACTAGATTGATATTTCTTTAGTGGGAGAGGTGCGTTATAGTAGGTTCAACCTGGCGAAATTCTATATCCAAGTGACAAAAGGTTACAAGATGCATGCTTGTGTTGTAGCTACTAAGGATAGTATGATGGGGTTTATTCATATTGCTTGAGTTTACTTTGTCTACATCATGTCATCGTTCTCCATGCATTACTCCGTTTCACTTTATACTCTAGATGCATGCTGGACAACGATCAATGAGTGGAGTAATAGTAATAGGTGCAAGCAGGAGTCGGCCTATTTGTTTATGAACGTGATGTCTATATAGACATGATCATTGTCATGAATATCGTATAACTATTTGCTTTTCTCTCAATTGCCCAACAGTAACTTGTTTACCCATCGTATGCTTTTTTTTCATGAGAGACGCTATTTGGGAAAACCATGGCCCGAGGTCTATTCACCATATATTTACAAAACCTTCAATACCTTGTTGCCATTTACTTGATTTTATTTTATTTTGCAATTTACAATTATCTACCATTATCTACAAACCTCACTCGCTTGCAAATAACAAGATCAAGGGGATTGACAACCCTTTTACCCGCGTTGGGTGCAAGTTGTTTGTTCTTTTGTGTGCGGTCATTGAAGACGGTTGTGGTTGATATTCCTATTGGTTCGATAAATCTTGGTTTCATAACTGAGGGAAATACTTACCCACATTATGTTGCGATAAGCCTTTCTTCTTCACGAAAAATCCAACACAGATCACAAGTATCACCTACCGCAAAATTCGTACGAGTTTCAGATACAAAACCTCTCATTTTTTAGGAGGGGTTTTTTAAAACCTACCGCCAAGGTGTAAGGCGGTAGGCTATAAGAGCAACTCTAGCAGACCCCGCAAAAAAGGCAAACCCGTAAAATTCCGGCGAGTATGCGGGTTCGGCCCATTTTTCGGCCAAAACAGAGCCTGCATACCCGCCCGGGCCGTAATTTTTTTTGCCGCGGCCCGCAAAATGCACGCCCCGACCACTATATCTACGGTTCCGCGGCGCGTTTGCGGGTTGAAACCCTATCCCCCGCCGCCGTCAAGCCCCCACGATTCCCCACCCCTTCTCCACATTTCTCGCTGCCGGCGACCACCTCCCCCGCCTCCAGCCGCAATGTGGAGCTCCGGACGCAACTCCGGCAGCAGATCCGGCGGCGGAAGTGATCCGAAGCGCGAGCGGCGCGTCCGCTCGGACGCCGCAAGGAAGCGCGGGGCCCGGAGGCGGACCAACCGCGACATGTCGCCGCCGGCGAGCTTCCTCGTCCGGGAGATGGAGGAGTACGACCGTCGGCATGGCTCGTCCTACGCAAGTAGCTCCTCCTCTTCCGGCGCGCGCCCTCTCCCTATGAAGAGGCAGTGGTCGGAGGAGCCGGAGGACGTCGTCGTTGTCAAGGAGGAGCCCGAGGAGCTCGGCCGCCGGGGAGTCGTCGGGCCGGAGGACTTCGTCGCCGACGTGGACGCGGTTGCGGCCGCCATTGCCAAGCGTAGCTTGCACGAGGAGGCGGAGCGCCGACGCCACGACGAGGAGATCGAAGACCTCCAGTGGCGGCAGGCGGTCGAGGCCAACCTCGCCGCCAAGGCGAAGGACGACGAGTGGCGGCGCATCCGCGAGGAGCAGGGGGCGATGTACATCGATCTCTGCAGCTCCGGCGAGGAGGACCGAGCTCGTATTGATGTAGTATGTAGTATGTAATATATGTAGTACTCCCTCCGTCCCAAAATTCTTGTCTCCGTCCCAAAATTCTTGTCTTAGATATGAATGTATCTAGTCACATTTTAATATTTAGATACATCCATTTCTAGACAAACGTAAGACAAGAATTTTGGGACGGAGCGAGTATGTAGTATGAACTTCCCGCGAAACTATATTTTCAAATTATGCAGTTTTATCTATGGTTTCTGTTCGGCCGCGCTAATTTTTGACCCGTAAGCAAGATCTTTGTAAACCTACAAATGCGTTCTGCGGATCAAGATTTTGCGGGGTATGCTAGAGTTTCTAAGAGCTATAAGAGCAAGTACAATAAGGTACAGTCAGCAGGCTGTAAGGATTAAAATACTATATTTTTGCTGAGTTGGATGAGAGAGAAGAGGAGAGAGAAGAGAAGTGGGCTCTTCGTGAAGAGCCAGCTCTAGCGCGTGCTCCTAGGTGCTTTGTGAGGATGAAAGGTGGGCCATATATAACAAAAGTAGTACTCTTTTATAGCTAACTATTGTACAAGCTAGCTATAAGACGGACTATAAGACTGCTTATAGCCAGCGGTTGGCTATACTATTAACCATGCTCTAAAAGTTTCTAAGAGCTATAAAAGCCTACTGCCGAGTGCTTTTGTGAGTAGGCTCTTTTACTATGTCAGCACCATCCAATGACCGTCGGCCGGACCCCACTCTACCGTCATCGACTCTGATGATAGGAAAAGGATCATATATCTTTTTTTAAGCCAAGACAGATCTTGCTCAACCTTTGCAAAAAAATCAAAACAATGAAATTTGCTGTCCGTGGTCACGGTGGGGGCCGGAAGTGGGTGAGAGTGGGGGGAACTCGTGGCCAGGAGCGGCCGAGCCCCGCGCCACGTCACCGTCCTCGTCTCGCCTTCCTTCCTTCCCCACCCGCGCGGAGGACTCTGCTGCTGGCCACAGACTTCCATTCCCATCCCATTCCATTCCATTCCATTCCTCTACAACAGACCAGAGAGAGCTATAGACAGAGAGAGAGAGAGAGACGCTGAGATCGGATCAGAGAGAGGATCTGCTTGCTGGTTTGGATCCCTGGGTGATGGCGGCGGTGATGGAGTCGGCGGTATCCGGCGGAGGCGGCGGGGAGGGGGCGGAGGCGGCGGGGAGGGTGCGGAAGCCCTACACCATCACCAAGTCCCGCGAGAGCTGGACCGACCCGGAGCACGACAAGTTCATCGAGGCGCTCCTCCTGTGAGCTCCTTCCCCGTGCCCGTGCCCATCTCATCTCTTCACTTCCATCTCACGCGCCTGCTGGTTCCGGGGATCGAGCTCCGTGCGGCGGCTGGTCAGAGAGCCAGAGCACGCCGCCGCCGGCCGGTGATACGGTTCCGTTGGTACCTTATTAGGTGTACTTATTGGGAGGCTCGCGTGACAACAACTGAAATGCCTCTCTATGTACTATGCTCTATCCTCTTTACTTACATGTATGTATCTCTCTCTTTGTTCGTTTCTTGCACGACAGGTTCGATCGTGATTGGAGAAAGATCGAGGCGTTTGTTGGATCCAAGACAGTGATACAGGTATCTATATGCATGCTCTGCTTCTCTCTGCTGTTTAGTTGGTTATTATATCATTTCACAAAGTATGCTGGCTTGGCAACCCATATTTTATAGCTGACACACATTTTTCAAGTATGTGTGGTGTGGTTACAATCTTTTATCTGCTTCTTCTCTGAACATGGTAATTATAAGTTTATAGCTTTCCCACTCTCAAAGACTCGTTCCAATAAGTAGATGCACTTGCTCCTTTCTTATATATTTGTGTCTGACGAACTGTGCGGTGATCTAAATAAACAGTTCTGTTAACAGATCAGGAGCCATGCACAGAAGTACTTCTTGAAGGTTCAAAAGAATGGGACAGGTGAACATCTGCCACCGCCTAGGCCGAAAAGGAAGGCGGCACACCCGTACCCACATAATAAAGCCTCAAAAAAAGGTAAGCATTTTCCACCCCTCATTTGACTAACCTGAATAACTTGCAATGAAAAACGGTCTAATATGTTAACTTGGAGCTCCTGCAGCCCCTGAAGTTGACTTACCACAACAACCTCCTCATATCGTGGAGCAAGGATGCGTTGTACCTATGGATGCACCTACTGTTGCTACAAACTCAAGTGCAGACGACACATTTCCTTCCTGGGACAATGTTCTTACCCAACCTTATAGCCCAAGACATACACAAGGTTAACAATTGTGTTAACTACTGCATATTCTATCTAGGGTCAATATTTTTACAAGGTGCCATTAACCTCTTCTTATTGAACCGATAGATTTAGGCGCTGCGAATAATAGCTCTAGTAGCATAGAGTGCCAATCTGGAACTTGGCCAACTTCTGATGCGATTGAGCAAGAAGCTTGGCTAACTTCTGATGCGACTGAGCAAGAGATTATACTTCCAGCACTGCATGGTGAGCTCCTCTTTGTACATCATACATCTATTCAGTTTATAAACATAATTGGAGACTGTTATGCACATCTATACAATTTTTTAATAAATTCACAACCCTATGGATTATGGTGGCAACTGTAGTGGCTATACTAAGATTCATCTGGTTATATTAGATATAAACTGGAATGCATGATATGTGCAAATTCTTTTCCACTTGATAAAGTGCTGATCAAATGGTCACATTCATTTAATTCTGTTCCACTTGTTAAAGTGCTTCACATTCATTTAATTCTATTCCACTTGTTAAAGTGCATGATATGTGCAAATTCTATTCCTCGTATCTGGAAGATGTGCATGATATGAGAGTACACTAACAATTAATGATAATGCTCTTGATGTCTGGATGATAAATTGTGTACTCAGTTACAATATGAAAATGTAATGATGTGCGATAATTCATATTACCCTTTGATTGCCTTGATATTAATCAATGTGAAGCCTTGTTGGTTTATCAGTTCCCAGTATGACATTTGTTTTGTACTTATTCTGGTGAACTTGCAGCCATGCCAGACTTTGCTCAAGTATACAATTTTCTTGGGGGCGTATTTGATCCAGATACAACAGGACATTTGCAGAAGTTGAGAGAGATGGATCCTATAGATGCTGAAACAGTATGCCATTTGCTAATCTCCCCTCTATAATCGATTCATCTGTCATTTTGTTTGCATCGTTTAGTGACGTTTGCATCGTTTAGTGACATCCCAGTTACTCACAAGCTGCTATGTCAGTACCTCGATTCAGTTGAAACTTATGAAACTATTCTGCACAGGTGGATTCTGGGGTGAAGTTTAATTACTCATTGTTGCACATTGCTCCTTATCATGAATATTTACTTGTAATTCTTATATATGTTACTTATATGTTCGCCGCAAATGCAGATGCTTACTTTGTTCATTCTTTTGACAGTTGAAATGTACTGTCAGGGAATCTCTTTTATTACCTAATAACTTCTACTACGTTACAATGATCTTTTTATGGGTTATAATCTCCAGGTACTACAACTGATGAAAAATCTATCGGTAAACCTGTCTGGTCCGGACTTTGAGACACATGTAAGGACTTAAATTATTTTTTCTTGCACATCATCTGCTTAATATTTCCTCCGTGATCCAACATATTTGTCTAGCTACTGTAAACAAAGTAGCTGATACTACTGTAGAACAGAAGTAACTTGCGCTATTGTCGAACAGTTCTCATATTGTTTTCCATCCCAACATCCCATTAGTGCCGCAACTATTCTGTTAAACTAATTATTTTAGCATAATAATTTTGCTTGATTTGTGAATCTGCCGCAACTTGTAGCACTAATCCATTAGCTTTGAAGATTCTTTTTGTGACTGTTCTGAACTGAATCGACACAGAACCAGTTACGTGTCAACTCCATGCTGCACAATAACTGAATCGATGCTATCCTGTTATGTAAAAGTAAATGGCAGGATGGTGTTTTGCTTGCTGGGTGCTTTGTCAGGAATGAAGCATATAGTATAATATCGTGCTTCATGAGATCATTTCATGCTCCCTAATGTGTTGCAATCCATCTTTCTTGGAAATCCAGCTGAGCATACAGCATCCCTGACTGTTGCAGAGGAGGATGCTCTCGTCGCATGGTGCCGGCATGGGCTAAGCCAAGCACGAGAGTGTAGGAGGTCCGGGGTCTACTCAGACCCCCTTCACGATCCATTCATGTAATCTCTAGTCACTCTCTTCCTGAGCACTGACCCATGCTTGTAAATCCCTCATTTCACTAAGCGCGTAAATCGTTCTACAGGGTAAAAGAGCAAATGAGGGAAGAGTGCAGTACATTGTTGTCAGAGGTGCGACATGTTGCAGCATCGCCGCCTATGGTTGTACATAGTTGTTTCGAGATGTTCTCGGGCTCTTTAGGTTCGGGAACTTTTATCTGTCCGTCAGACGAGGCTTGTGGCATGTATAGTCAGGACATGGTTGCGCATGTTGATTTGGAGAGGGAAGAGGGAAAGTGTTATTTGTTACCCACGAAGGAAGACCATTTTTTTGTGTGTAGTTCTTTTTGACATGATTTTGTTTGTAAGCCTATTATTTACTCCTTCCGTTCCTAAATATAAGTTCTTTTAGATATTTCATTTCAATATAAACCACATGCAGAGCAACATGGATAAATTTACACTCTTTAAAATATGTCTATATAGTGAAATCTTTAAAAAGACTTGTATATTTGGGAAGGGAGGGAGGTCCATCGTCATGAGGAGGGGATTTGGGCTAGTGAACTCTTCGCCTCGCCGTCTGCTAACTAACTGGATGGTGTTATATCGTCGATCGCGTTCTCTCAAATCGAGAAATGATAATCAGGCCATCAATCAGCTAGTAACTCATGTGAAAATTGATTTGCTTTATATCCCCCCCCCCCCCCAAAAAAAATGGACTAGGTTTTTGGCTACTTGAGAAAAGAACAAAATGCAAGCAGTTGTAATTTTGTTTTTGTTTTGTTTTTGGAATGGAGCCGAAGGAGGGAGAGAAGTGATGGTCCTGGTAGGCCCGCCACGATCCAGCCGGCCCAGCAGCTTCGGTTAACCCTACCCAGGCCAGGCCAGGCCAGTACCCACCCACCTACCACCTACCCCAGTCGCCAGCCCTACAGGCGACTTCCTGTCTCCTCCTCCTTCCGGCGGCCACCTCCGCCTCTCTCCGCCGCCGCCCGGCCTCTGAATCTCCTTGGCCCTCCCCACCGGCGGCACATTCGCATCAGCGGCGGCCATCCCATCCCATCCCCTCTGATCTGATCTGCCAGCTTGATCATCAGGTTCGATTGATGACGCACTCTGCTTCGTCGCACTCCCCGCCGCCGTCTACTTCTCAGCCTCCGCTCCTCTCCTGGCCTAGCTTGCTAGCTAGCTAGCCAGCACGAGCGATCCCTCCACTGTCGTCCAGCTAGCTAGCTCCTTCGAGTTCGAGGCCGGCAATGGCGGCGCCCAGGCCCAAGTCCCCGCTCGACCCCTGCGGCCGCCACCGCCTGCAGCTCGCCGTCGACGCGCTCCACCGCCAGATCAGCTTCCTCGAGGTACCCAAGCTCCCAACCTTAGTTGCTACTCTGTTATCACGCAAGAAAATTACCACTCTACTTAGCAGCTGAGCATACTCTGTTATCACCACCATTTCTTTATAGGTGTCCAGAGTCTGTTACCAGCACAGCACACAGTTTGGTTGTCACTTCTCAGTCAGTTCCAAGTGTTCCTTTCTAGTAGTAGATTCCAAGTGTGGTTAAAATATCCCAGGCAGCAACCTCAAAAGTTGACACATGCCCTTTCTTCCTTGTACTACATTGCTAATAGCTAGCTACTGCTTTTGTCAATAAAAAATAATTCCTCTGGGATTCAAGAAACTATTCTTCTGTGTGCTAGGGGGAGATCAACTCCATTGAAGGCCTCCATGCTGCCTCCCTATGCTGCAAAGAGTAAGCTGCTGTTTTCTTCAGTTTGGGTATCAATTTTCCTTCTGAAATATATTAAGATGTAACTCAGGGGACGAAAACGAGAATAACAAATTACATGTGTATATATATTGATGTGAACTATGTGTGTGCATTTACAATTTCAATCTCAAACCAATATAAGAAAAATCAGTGAAAAATATTTTCATTTGTGGACGATGTAAAATGTCAGACGTCTCTTTTATGTAAGCTTACGGGCGTGCCCATGTTTTCATGAAGTTTTGTGAATAGGTGCAACACATCTATATGAATATGTGAGGGCAACACATATTTTACTTGAAACCTCTGAATATAAATTTCGCATTTTAGCCAAAAAATGCCGCTCTTTGTGGAAATTTATGCGGTACATTACTGTCTGCAACCAGGTGCTTCCACGGCAATGATAGAAGATAGTACACACACACAATTGGATATCATGTGAATCTGGTAGCAAGAGTTTAGGTGATCTGGATATTTAAAATTTCATTAGGGTGATTGATTGTATTTGAATATATGAATGTGTTTTGCCATTGGACTTTAATTATAGAGGGTTGCCCTGGCTGTGCAGGCAATCCTTTTTATTTTCTAATCCAGTCTTAGCACCATTGATTACTATGTTCTTCGTTCATGAAAATCAGCATAATTGGCCGTTTCGTAAAAAAAAGGGCTCTCCAGATCATCTGTGCCAAGCATTCAGAAAATCTGTTGAACCGACATTCCACATGGACTTTTGCGAAAGAGACAGGCTATATAATTCTTGTTCATATGTCAATCAGTTAAAACAATTGGTTCCGGTTTAAGTTAATTTATTTCTTGCTCATGACATATGGAGGAGATTGATCGTCAAATTCCCCTTTGATAAAATTTGCAGGGTCGATGAGTTCATAGGAAAGAATGCCGATCCACTCATAACGATGTATGGATTTTCAGGTTGAGAAATTATCTTGGACTACAAGATATCTTTTTTCTTACTTGTGTCTCTCTTTACAAGCATGCAGTCCATCTGAGAAAGGAAACACCAATCAATCTCATCGCTCCGCAAAGAAGATCCGGTAATTATTTTCAACCACACATCTTAATATATTTCCACGGTTCTCTGGAAAGAAAATGATGACAGATCATCCGAAACTGATACAAATCGTTGTACTAAATCACATGTGTTTATATTTAGTGCCAGGAAAGCATTTAGAAGTTTCAGGTATTGCTGATTTTGTCGTTTTTATCGTACTATACAAAACAAATATGAATTAGCCAGAAATGCATGCATCAATTTGAAGTATATAGGTACAGAGGGAGTAATAGCTAATAACTGTGAAATGGCCGACTGACTAAGAAGGATGTTAATGTGTGTGTGTGTGTCTGCAGAGCCCGGTGGGCGTGTTTGAGCTGCTTCCCGTGGATGTGCGGCGGCTGGTGCTCTGCAGTCCAGCGCAAGGGGCCGAGTTGCTGCTGCGGGTGTCCCCGGTGCTGTGTGGGGAGCGGGGGCTGCGGCGGCGGACCCTCTTGTGGCTGCACATGCTCCTGCGCCGGTTGCTCCTCTTCTTGCTCGTGCCCTGCGTGTGCCAGCTGCGGGGCCGCGTGCTGCGGGTGTGTCCCTCGCCCTCGGTGCTGCCTGTGTTCATGAGGTCTCCGACTGATTGTTCTTCTTGTTCTCTGTTCTTGTTGCGTGTGTCGCCCGCAGTCTCAGGCTCAGCTAGTGTTCTTGACGAGCGTAGTCCATGATGTGTTTAAAGTTGGCGTTGTGGATTTACCTGGTTTTACTTGCCACAAAGATGGATCACTTGTGCTTTCGTCCTTCCTGTAGTCTCCTAGTATGTTGTAAGTAATTAGAGCTTTAGAGATAACTGAAGCATGAACAGTTTTTCTCACTGATGATGATGATGATTAGGGTGTATATACCCGAAAATTGGTAGATGTGCACGGGTACCATGGTGCCCGTTACAAAAACACCATTTTCTACTGTGCAAAACAATAAAAAAAAATTGTGAGAACACACACACATTTATACTATGTATGTGCAAAATTTCACAACATTTTACTTTCACATGTGGTGTACACAAAAAAGACAAATATGTATTTTCAAATGGGCTGCCCTTTTCTGTTTCTGGGCTGTAATTTTGTTTTTTGGTACAGCTCACAAATGACATTTAAAAAAGAAACAAAATTTCATAGATCCGTAGTGAACACATACTAGCATCAAAAAATAAATAAATCTGGAATGTCTAAATATGTTTTTCAGAATTTTGAAAATAGAAGGCACCAGGGTGTCCGTGCATCATAACTTCGCACTCGTATATACATAATTACAAGGCGGTTTGCGAAAGGGGCGGTTGCCAAAAGAGGCAAGTGCATAATCAACACATGTTACATTAACTCTTAACACTCTACTAGTCAATGCTTGATCTTGCAAATAGCCATAATCTTGATAAGGACTCCTTCGAAAAATAAGGAGAAAAGGGTACACTATGTAAAGGTTATTTGCATCATCGACAACTCGTATGAGAAAACCTTGGAAGGGAAAACCCCATTTGTTAATTTGAAGAGCAATGAATATGTCTTGTATACTTCTTTTGGAAGTCATGATGGGGAAAATTGAAAGTATGACACTTCTCCTGTTCATATTCCATGGGAGCTCCAATTAAGGAAACGTTGAAACCACCGGCAAGGGAGGAACACGTGTAGTGATCATCGCGGAGCTGCGCCATTGCCAACCTAGTGCCCACGCTCATCGGAAGGGTGGTCGTTAGGCGGGCGGAATGCAAGGAGATGAAGTATTGCACCGATTGTTTACCGGAAGGATGGCCATCGCCAAATGAAGTGCGGAGAAGAGAGAGATTAATTGAGTGGTCATTGCCCAAGGGAACCTTGAGAAGAGAGGGTTAATTGACAATTATGAAAATACCATTGATGAGATTATCTCCACCGACAAGGTCTAGGGTAGAGTGTAAATGGAGGGCACACTAGAATGACGAGAATGACAGATGATGGGGAGGAGAGGGGTAGGGGAGATTTGGAGTCTCACAAGAATGCAGAAAGAGTCCTACATACAGTGCTTGGCTTGAGAGAACTAAGGATGATCTTACTTGGCTTAGATATAGAGTGTGTCCTGATCTCAGAGATTATATCACTTCCTTCGTAAACAATCTTTAGACTCTCATTGTATTTTTTCCTTTTTCCTCCGAGTGGAGACTTTCCTCCAAAAATGTAAACATTTATTATATATTAATATAGCATAGTAGGAGCCTCTTCTACTATTTTCAGTCAAAAAGAAGAAGAAGACAACACCGCCATTGTGATATCGACGCTGTTGGAATTATGCCCTAGAGGCAATAATAAATATAGTTATTATTATAATTCCTGTATCAAGATAACCGTTTATTACCCATGCTATAATTGTATTGAATGAAGACTCATTTACATGTGTGGATACATAGACAAAACACCGTCCCTAGCAAGCCTCTAGTTGGCTAGCCAGTTGATCAAAGATAGTCAGTGTCTTCTGATTATGAACAAGGTGTTGTTGCTTGATAACTGGATCACGTCATTAGGAGAATCACGTGATGGACTAGACCCAAACTAATAGACGTAGCATGTTGATCGTGTCATTCTGTTGCTACTGTTTTCTGCGTGTCAAGTATTTATTCCTATAACCATGAGATCATATAACTCACTGACACCGGAGGAATGCTTTGTGTGTATCAAACGTCGCAACGTAACTGGGCGACTATAAAGATGCTCTACAGGTATCTCCGAAGGTGTTAGTTGAGTTAGTATGGATCAAGACTGGGATTTGTCACTCCGTGTGAACGGAGAGGTATCTCGGGGCCCACTCGGTAATACAACATCACACACAAGCCTTGCAAGCAATGTAACTTAGTGTAAGTTGCGGGATCTTGTATTACGGAACGAGTAAAGAGACTTGCCGGTAAACGAGATTGAAATAGGTATACGGATACTGACGATCGAATCTCGGGCAAGTAACATACCGAAGGACAAAGGGAATGACATACGGGATTATATGAATCCTTGGCACTGAGGTTCAAACGATAAGATCTTCGTAGAATATGTAGGATCCAATATGGGCATCCAGGTCCCGCTATTGGATATTGACCGAGGAGTCTCTCGGGTCATGTCTACATAGTTCTCGAACCCGCAGGGTCTGCACACTTAAGGTTCGACGTTGTTTTATGCGTATTTGAGTTATATGGTTGGTTACCGAATGTTGTTCGGAGTCCCGGATGAGATCACGGACGTCACGAGGGTTTCCGGAATAGTCCGGAAACGAAGATTGATATATAGGATGACCTCATTTGATTACCGGAAGGTTTTCGGAGTTACCGGGAATGTATCGGGAATGACGAATGGGTTCCGGGAGTTCACCGGGGGGGGGGGGGGCAAACCACCCCGGGGAAGCCCATAGGCCTTGAGGGTGGCACACCAGCCCTTAGTGGGCTGGTGGGACAGCCCAAAAGGGCTCTATGCGCCAAGAAGAAAAAATCAAGAGAAAAGAAAAAAAAGGAGGAGGTGGGAAGGAAGGGGGACTCCCTCCCACCAAACCAAGTCCAACTCGGTTTGGGTGGGGGGGGAGTCCTCCCCCCTTGGACTCAGCCGACCCCTTGAGCCCCAAGGCAAGGTCCCCTCCCTCCCACCTATATATACGGAGGTTTTAGGGCTGATTTGAGACGATTTTTCCACGGCAGCCCGACCACATACCTCCACGGTTTTTCCTCTAGATCGCGTTTCTGCGGAGCTCGGGCGGAGCCCTGCTGAGACAAGGTCATCACCAACCTCCGGAGCGCCGTCACGCTGCCGGAGAACTCTTCTACCTCGCCGTCTCTCTTGCTGGATCAAGAAGGCCGAGATCATCGTCGAGCTGTACGTGTGCTGAACGCGGAGGTGCCGTCCGTTCGACACTAGATCGTGGGACTGATCGCGGGATGGTTCGCGGGGCGGATCGAGGAACGTGAGGACGTTCCACTACATCAACCGCGTTCACTAACGCTTCTGCTGTACGGTCTACAAGGGTACGTAGATCACACATCCCCTCTCGTAGATGGACATCACCATGATAGGTCTTCGTGCGCGTAGGAAATTTTTTGTTTCCCAAGCTGGACCTAAGCCGGAAACGGAGTGTTACTATTGCAAGGGTATGGGTCACTGGAAGCGCAATTGCCCCAAGTATCTGGCAGATAAGAAGGCGGCCAAAGAAAAATCAGGTATATTTGATATGCATGTTATTGATGTGTACTTAACCGGCTCTCGTAGTAGTGCCTGGGCATTCGATACCGGTTCTGTTGCTCATATTTGCAACTCGAAATAGGAACTGCGGAATAGACGAAGGCTGGCGAAAGATGAAGTGACGATGCACGTAGGAAATGGTTCCAAGGTTGATGCAATCGCCGTCGGCACAGTTTCACTTCAGTCACCATCAGGATTAGTTATGAACTTGAATCATTGTCATTTAGTGCCTGCGTTGAGCATGAACATTATATCTGGATCTTGTTTATTGCAAGACGGTTACTCTTTTAAGTCAGAGAATAATGGTTGTTCTATTTCTATGAGTAACATCTTTTATGGTCATGCACCGAATGTGAGAGGATTGTTCATATTGAATCTTAATAGCAATACGCATATACATAACATTGATACCAAAAGAGTTAGAGTTAACAATGATAGCGCCGTATTTTTGTGGCACTGCCGCTTAGGTCATATTGGTGTAAAGCGCATGAAGAAACTCCATGCTGATGGACTTTTGGAGTCACTTGACTTTGATTCACTTGACACGTGCGAACCATGCCTCATGGGCAAGATGACTAAGACTCTGTTCTCCGGAACAATGGAGCGTGCAAGTGACTTGTTGGAAATCATACATACCGATGTGTGTGGTCCGATGAGCGTGGAGGCACGCGGCGGATATCGTTATTTTCTCACCTTCACTGACGATTTAAGTAGATATGGTTATGTCTACTTGATGAAGCACAGGTCTGAAACATTTGAAAAGTTCAAGCAATTTCAGAGTGAAGTGGAAAATCATCGTAACAAGAAGATCAAGTTCCTGCGGTCTGATCGTGGGGGTGAATATCTGAGTTTCAAGTTTGGTGCTCACTTAAGACAATGTGGAATTGTTTCACAGTTAACACCGCCTGGAACACCACAGCGTAATGGTGTGTCCGAACGTCGTAATCGTACTCTATTAGAGATGGTGCGATCTATGATGTCTCTTACTGATTTGCCGATATCATTTTGGGGCTATGCATTAGAAACAGCTGCATTCACTTTAAATAGGGCACCATCAAAATCCGTTGAGACGACACCATACGAACTGTGGTATGGCAAAAGGCCAAAGTTGTCGTTTCTTAAAGTTTGGGGATGTGATGCTTATGTCAAAAAGCTTCAGCCTGAAAAGCTGGAACACAAAGCGGAAAAGTGCGTCTTCATAGGTTACCCAAAAGAGACAGTTGGGTACACCTTCTATCTCAAATCCGAGGGCAAAGTGTTTGTTGCTAAAAACGGAGCTTTTCTCGAGAAGGAGTTTCTCTCGAGAGAATTGAGTGGGAGGAAGATAGAACTTGACGAGGTTGTCGAACCTCTCATCCCTCTGGATGGTGGCGCAGGGCAAGGGGAAACCTCTGTCATTGCGACGCCGGTTGAGGAGGAAGTTAATGATGATGATCATGAAACTCCAGTTCAAGTTTCTGTCGAACCACGCAGGTCGACGAGACCACGTGCTGCTCCAGAGTGGTACGGTAATCCCGTCTTATCAATCATGTTGTTAGACAACAATGAACCTGCGAATTATGAAGAAGCAATGGTGGGCCCAGATTCCAACAAATGGCTAGAAGCCATGAAGTACGAGATAGGATCCATGTATGAGAACAAAGTGTGGACTTTGGAGGTACTGCCTGAGGGTCGCAAGGCCATTCAGAACAAATGGATCTTTAAGAGGAAGACGGACGCTGACGGTAATGTGACCGTTTATAAAGCTCGACTTGTGGCAAAGAGTTTTTCACAAGTTCAAGGAGTTTACTACGATGAGACTTTCTCACCCGTAGCGATGCTTAAGTCCGTCAGAATCATGTTAGCAATAGCTGCATTTTTCGATTATGAAATCTGGCAGATGGATGTCAAAACGGCGTTCCTTAACGGTTTCCTTAAGGAAGAATTGTATATGATACAACCCGAAGGTTTTG
This sequence comes from Hordeum vulgare subsp. vulgare, assembly GCF_904849725.1. Classification (NCBI taxonomy): domain Eukaryota; kingdom Viridiplantae; phylum Streptophyta; class Magnoliopsida; order Poales; family Poaceae; genus Hordeum; species Hordeum vulgare. The sequence continues at coordinate 4,271,232 of NC_058524.1, forward strand.
TCGATCCTAAGAATGCTAACAAGGTGTGCAAGCTCCAGCGATCCATTTATGGACTGGTGCAAGAATCTCGGAGTTGGAACAAACTCTTTGATGAGGTGATCAAAGCATTTGGGTTTATACAAGTGGTTGGAGAATCTTGTATTTACAAGAAAGTGAGTGGGAGCTCTGTGGCGTTTCTAATATTATATGTGGATGACATATTACTGATTGGAAACAACGTAGAGTTTTTGGAGAGCATAAAGGATTACTTGAATAAAAGTTTCTCTATGAAGGACCTAGGAGAAGCTGCTTACATTCTAGGCATTAAGATCTACAGGGATAGATCAAAACGCCTGATAGGACTTTCACAAAGCACATACCTTGATAAAGTTTTGAAGAGGTTCAAAATGGAACAGTCCAAGAAAGGGTTCTTGCCAGTTTTACAAGGTACGAGATTGAGTAAGACTCAGTGCCCAGCAACTAATGAGGATAGAGAGCATATGCCCACCGTCCCCTATGCTTCAGCCATAGGTTCTAACATGTATGCAATGCTGTGCACTAGACCGGACGTTAGCCTGGCCATAAGTATGGCAGGTAGGTTCCAGAGTAATCCAGGAGTGGATCATTGGACGGCGGTCAAGAATATCCTGAAGTACCTGAAAAGGACTAAGGAGATGTTTCTCATGTATGGAGGTGACGAAGAGCTCGCCGTAAAAGGTTAGGTCGATGCAAGCTTTGACACAGATCCGGACGACTCTAAGTCACAAACCGGATACATATTTATTCTTAATGGGGGTGCGGTAAGCTGGTGCAGTTCCAAGCAAAGCGTCGTAGCAGATTCTACATGTGAAGCGGAGTACATGGCTGCCTCGGAGGCGGCTAAGGAGGGTGTCTGGATGAAGCAATTCATGACGGATCTTGGAGTGGTGCCAAGCGCACTAAATCCAATAACCTTGTTCTGTGACAACACGGGTGCCATTGCCTTAGCAAAGGAACCACGGTTTCATAAGAAGTCCAGACACATCAAACGACGCTTCAACCTCATCCGCGACTACGTCGAAGGGGAGGACGTAAATATATGGAAAGTGCACACGGATCTGAATGTAGCAGACCCACTGACTAAACCTCTTCCACGGGCAAAGCATAATCAACACCAGAACTGTATGGGTGTTAGATTTATTACAATGTAATTCACATGATGATGTGAGGGCTAGATTATTGACTCTAGGGCAAGTGGGAGACTGTTGGAATTATGCCCTAGAGGCAATAATAAATATAGTTATTATTATAATTCCTGTATCAAGATAATCGTTTATTATCCATGCTATAATTGTATTTAATGAAGACTCATTTACATGTGTGGATACATAGACAAAACACTGTCCATAGCAAGCCTCTAGTTGGCTAGCCAGTTGATCAAAGATAGTCAGTGTCTTCTCATTATGAACAAGGTGTTGTTGCTTGATAACTGGATCACGTCATTAGGAGAATCACGTGATGGACTAGACCCAAACTAATAGACGTAGCATGTTGATCGTGTCATTTTGTTGCTACTGTTTTTCTGCGTGTCAAGTATTTGTTCCTATGACCATGAGATCATATAACTCACTAACACTGGAGGAATACTTTGTGTGTATCAAACGTCGCAACGTAACTGGGTGACTATAAAGATGCTCTACAGGTATCTCCGAAGGTGTTCGTTGAGTTAGTATGGATCAAGACTGGGATTTGTCACTCCGTGCGACGGAGAGGTATCTCGGGGCCCACTCGGTAATACAACATCACATACAAGCCTTACAAGCAATGCGACTTAGTGTAAGTTGCGGGATCTTGTATTACGGAACGAGTAAAGAGACTTGCCGGTAAACGAGATTGAAATAGGTATGCGGATACTGACGATCGAATCTCGGGCAAGTAACATACCGAAGGACAAAGGGAATGACATACGGGATTATATGAATCCTTGGCACTGAGGTTCAAACGATAAGATCTTCGTAGAATATGTAGGATCCAATATGGGCATCCAGGTCCCGCTATTGGATATTGATCGAGGAGTCTCTCGGGTCATGTCTACATAGTTCTTGAACCCGCAGGGTGTGCACACTTAAGGTTCGACGTTGTTTTATGCGTATTTGAGTTATATGGTTGGTTACCGAATGTTGTTCGGAGTCCCGGATGAGATCACGGACGTCACGAGGGTTTCCAGAATGGTCCGGAAACAAAGATTGATATATAGGATGACCTCATTTGATTACCGGAAGGTTTTCGGAGTTACCGGGAATGTGCCGGGAATGACGAATGGGTTCCGGGAGTTCACCCGGGGGGGGGGGGGGGCAACCCACCCCGGGGAAGTCCATAGGCCTTGGGGGTGGCACACCAGCCCTTAGTGGGCTGGTGGGACAGCCCAAGAAGGCCCTATGCGCCATAGGAAGAAAATCAAAGAGAAAAAAAAGGAGGAGGTGGGAAAGGGAAGAAGGACTCCACCTTCCAAACCAAGTTGGACTCGGTTTGGGGGGGGAGACCTTCCCCCCTTAGGGGTCCTTGGACCCCAAGGCTAGGCTCCCAAGGCAAGGCTCCCAAGGCAAGGCTCCCGAAACCCTTAGGGGTCCTTGGACCCCAAGGCAAGGCTCCCCCTCTTCCCCCTATATATACGGAGGTTTTAGGGCTGATTTGAGACGACTTTTCCACGGCAGCCCGACCACATACCTCCACGGTTTTTCCTCTAGATCGCGTTTCAGCGGAGCTCGGGCGGAGCCCTGCTGAGACAAGATCATCACCAACCTCCGGAGCGCCGTCACGCTGCCGGAGAACTCTTCTACCTCTCCGTCTCTCTTGCTGGATCAAGAAGGCCGAGATCATCGTCGAGCTGTACGTGTGCTGAACGCGGAGGTGCCGTCCGTTCGGCACTAGACCGTGGGACTGATTGCGGGACGGTTCGCGGGGCGGATCGAGGGACGTGAGGACGTTCCACTACATCAACCGCGTTCACTAACGCTTCTGCTGTACGGTCTACAAGGGTACGTAGATCACACATCCCCTCTCGTAGATGGACATCACCATGATAGGTCTTCGTGCGCGTAGGAATTTTTTTGTTTCCCATGCGACGTTCCCCAACAGACACCATTATTACAAATTTGAAGTCTGGCTGTGTGTTAATGGCAGGACACCTACATGGATTATATCGACAAGCTCGATGGCCACAATGAACCCGCTGTTGTCAACTATGTGGAGGACATCTATAAGTACTACAAGGCAGCACTGGTAACTACAATCTTGCTCTTCAACGTGTCTGTTGAAGTGACACAAAACTGTACTTTAGTCTTTTCTAAGATGGAACACAAGAACATAGCCTACATCACTTAACTACCGTGCAATGGAATTTATGCTAATACAAGACAATATTTCTATGATACCTCACTAATATAAACTAAGGACTAACTAATTCAGAAATGAAGTAGACATGTTTCAAGTCCTTTTCAAGTCAAAATCTTTAGTTTAGGTTGATGTACGGTGAACAAGAGTAGCATTCAATATCACACTTTTACTTTCTGAAACTAGGGTCACACGTGTTCAGATTCTCATACAACCATCCAGTACCATTTATACATTCTTGGCTCTTCCTGTAGACTGCAATACATCACAGTGTATGTGTTTAGTTTCCTGGTTTCTTTTTCTCCTTTTCGCTGAATCTACCCAACTATCTTGTCTAGAAATCTTTTGAGAATTTAACTGTTCTAATTTTTTCCATGTATTGCAATCTATCCAAGGTTTTTTCTCATGAAAATATTTGATTCGTTTCTTGCGCCTTCCATTTTTGTGTTTTCCTTAACCACCAGTTCACTGGATTGTGTATGAATGATCTCAATTGCGTGATAAACTTTTGAAGTTCGGGAGTTATCAAGAGAATGCTATTTTTTAATAATGACTTCCTTTAATAGTTGATTTTGTAAACACAGATTTCTTACCGAATGATATTCTTCATATGCCCACTAACTGAAACGGGCTTATTCACTTTCAACATTTTTTATTCCATGAAGAATACATGGTGTATTTCTTTCTTTCTGCTGTCTCAGAGGAAGAAGAAAATCTCTGAATTTTGTATGTGTTTGACCGGTGAGGGACGCCTTTTACGTCATTTATTCTCTTACGGGACATCTTAATGGCTTAGTTTCATTTCGTGTATGACATTCAAGAGTGAGTTGTTTTTTGCGTCCGGAAGGAAAATAAACTATTCTAGTGAGATACTTGTATAATTCATTTGACGACTCTTCTTGTCCTCAGGTTCTTATTGATCTCTTCTTTGCATGAGCTTCTAACACACATCTGAAGCTTCTAAGAAGCAAATTCCATACTCTAGCAGTGACTTCCTTTCCGGTGTTTTCTTGGGAGAAAATTTTCAAAAGCCAAGTTGTGCTATAGGACATAGGTAAACCTGTGTTTCTCATTTAACTTATGTTGTTCTAAACTATCATAATATCCTCCTGATGCTTCCTATTATGTTCACACATACCACTACATGACAACGTGCGGATATATTATGCCAAGGAGCTAAAAAAGGCTTTGGTTTTATGAGTGCTCAGGCTCTGGTCTAACTTGTGCAGCAAAGTTCAAGACGGGACACATGAACTGTAGTGATATCGAAATGTTACACTTTTCTAAATGCTTGTCTTATTTTCCTTTTTATTAGTCAAGCCTGAGCAACATTTCTGCTACATCAGGATATACTACTTTCATTCGGTGTGTTCTTAGCTATACATGGGAGTTCCAAAAAAATGCACACTCCTTTCTTTGCTACATGATTGTAGATTTTCAACCTTCAGCAAATATAGATGTATTTTGTACGTGCAGGTTTGATGCATGATTCCACATGCATCTCAGCTTGTGCAATACATGTGTATGTGTATTACCAATAATTATTACTTCATTTACAAATGGCACCTTCTGTGCGCATGACAAGTGCGTTATACATTAGTACCATGTTGCCTACACATTGACAATATTTTTTATTAATAATGTGTGATATTTTAATCCCAGTCACAATGACAATTCCTTATTTTTCTCGTGATTTGATTGTGCTCTTTCAGAGCTATGTATCTGTATAGATGTGATGTTTTAAAATTTTATTAATGGAACCTCTCAATTTTCAGCTTACTTTAAAGGTATATTATGAGCATGTAAACATGTGTGACAATCAAATTGTCACATAGACTACTTTATTTTGGTAGCAACCGTGTTATGTACATCCATCAGAGCTATTGCACAATTCTGTTCACACTTATGGCTTTTTTACACTTCTATATGCGTTGCTTCTTCTTTTACTTTTTTTAAGTTATTTGTCCTTGTGTTTAAAGTCTTGATGTGCGCAGAACTACTTCTGCAGTGAGCCAGCATCTGGTGAGCTAGAGCGTGTCACGTATTCCCACAACATGCCACCATCAGTCAAGGTGGTCGTCAATTCATATCAAGCTTGACGAGTACTTTGATAATGGTGTTGCCTGGTCTTGTTGGGTCGTTGATCCAGGGCCCATCTACGTGGAAGTTGCTATTTTTTCATAGATTGGCAAGGAGGTGCTTGATAGGAGAAAATGAACTGGAAGAGCATGAGACATTGGACATACACAACAGAAGAAAAATTTCAATCAAATGTCACCATGTTCCTTTTCGCTATCCGGTGTTCAGAACCTACATAATGCACACAAGTTTAGATATTCAGTGTGCTGGTAGTGTGTTGTCATAGTTTTCTGTTAACCGGGCATGTTGGTTGTCCTACTTACTGTTCATGTTAGTCCTAACTCATCACATTGTTCTCGATCTCATGTCATGCGTGGAGTTTTGATCTGCAACCATACAAAAATAGAAAGCATGTCTTAGGTTCATTGTAATATTGAAATTTGGAGGTGATCAAATCATATGCTTTTGGGTTGAAACAACTTAAACTAACTATTGCATACATCTTGGCTCTAGATTTCTGGTTTGTATTTTGTCCATGATGAAGGCACGACGCCCGTCGATCCTGATTTGTTAAGCTTCTTTCCGCTCTCAAGGAGGTCAAATGGTCCCTCTTGGGGGCGAAGAGGACATTCTTGAAATCAAGCTGATACATCAGAGCAGTGGCGGAGCCAGGATTGGAGCAAACCCCGGGCCCAAAAGAAAAACTCCGAGATGGAAACTCTTTACCAACAATAACTACACTCAAAGTACCTCATATCTACCAAAATACCACATGCCAATACATAAAATATGTCTCAATTGCACAATAGATCTAGAATTTAAACCCAATGCTTATGGATCCTTAAATATGTAAAGGTACATTAAGAGAAAAACACTCTTTCTATCAAAAGAAAACAGACTTCACTTGGATACGTAAAAAATATTAGTAATGCTTTACCTGACAGAAATAGACAAGAAGTTTTTCTCATGTGTATCAATTTCCTCTGACAAAAAAGCCTGTCGCTGTAGCTTTTTGGCACCGTGCACAAGGTCAAGCAAACAACTCATGTGAGCAAATTGAACATACTGAATACATCAAATTTGCATCTATTTATTTTTAAGTAGTGAAAATGAGTAGATCATAGATGTCGTTGTATGCACATCAGTTTGAACCAGCAAATGCATTGTATGAAGAATAATTCGTCAGAAAGGTGTTCAAGTTTTCGCCATCATATAATCAAACTGGTCAATACATTAGTCTGCTGAAGCAATCTGTCCAGAAGGGCAACGGGCGATGCACCGGCGGCTCATGAGAGGCGACTGATACGGCAGTATGACACGCGTTGGGGAAAGGGGTGTGGTCGCAGGGGGTCACCGGCAATGGGGAGCACTGACGCAGGGAGAGGGATGGCTGGCCGAGGAGCAGTCAACCAGTTCGCCGCCGCTCGTCCCATGAATTAGATCCAGCCGTCGAGGCCACTACTCGCGCGTTGGTGGAAACTGAGAGGGCTTCGGCCCCTTCGTGTGTGGCTGACTACAGCAGTGCTTGGTGGGCTAGACCCCGGGCTCAACTCAAAATATGTGTAGCTGACAGTAAAACAAATTTCCTACGCCCCGGGCCTGGGCCGTGGGTGCCCGGGTCGTGTCTCCGCCCCTGCATCAGAGAGAAGTGCATGAACGGAAGATGCTCCTCGCGAGCTCCTCCCAAGTCATTTCAAGGATATAGGTATTTCTTAAGTCTCCTTTCAACTAACTAATTGTCATAAAAGGAAATTGAAAGAATATTTTGAATCAACAAAAAACATTCAACATTCTATAGTAATTGTCGCTAATTTAGGACAACATTATACTAAATCAACCATAAGTAATATGAAACGGAGGGAGCATAATATATAAAAGCACAAGATTTAAAAGAGTGCTCTCACATGATGTTGAGAAAAATTGTGAAGGGAGAGAGAATGATTGCGTGACAAGAATGAAGAGGGAGAGAGAAACAATTTCTCGTGTAGGAGTTGAAACCATGAGTTGACACATATTCTTTAGTTAAAAATTTATTTAATCACTATTTTATATTTTTTATAAAAATAATCATCATCGAATAATCTTTTCACATCATATTATCATATTCCTGTGGCAACGCACCGACATCCAACTAGTATACATCATCCAACTAGTATGAGATAAATACACTGTGAGTGCCTTAACTTGTCCGACGCGGTCACTTTGGTTCCTAAAGTTGCAAAATACGCAAAATCGGTGCCGTAACTTGTCCCTTCGTTCAAATATAGTGCCTCCTCGCGTATTCAGCCGTATGTAGCGCACAAGTGGCATGTCAGATTGTCGTGGCCCACATGTCAGTGGCTGGTGGCGCGCCGTGGTGATGTAATGCTGAATCTTTTACGGGGAACCCCCTGCAGTTTAGTTTAAAATCGCATAAAAGCCCTTGTTCTCCATGTATATGGTCAGTTCCCTCAATTCCCAAATCAAAAAAGGAAATCCCTAATTCTATACACGCGACCACGGCGGCGGCGCCATCTTCTTCGATTCGTCCTTGGCCGACGTAGATCTAGACGAGGAGGACAGAAGGCCGGCGTCATTTCTCCCCCCCTTCCTCCTTGCCGGTAGAGATGGCTGTATGCAACCACAGCAAGCCTGAGCTCTTTCATGTCACCAAAAATCATGCCAACTGTAAAAGCCGGTGCATTCAGGTCATTAGATGAATTGAATGTGCTAAATTTGTGCCTAAGCTTGTCTCCTTCTTCTTTCGACAGGTTCAAATGGCTGTCATCTAAGGCATCTTCAGGAAGTTCACCTTCAAAGTCCTGCACAATCTCCTTCTCTCTATGATCATCAACATCTTTGTCTACATTGTCATCAAACAGATCATCATCACCTTCTGCTACTTCATAATCACTCTCATAAAAGTCCTCATCTGTTTCAACTTCTTCATTGGCATCATCTCCATGTTCTTCACTACTGTCATTTGCATCTTCAGCACCACTATCATCAGTCTCACAATTGCCATCTTCTTCCTCAAATTCCTGATTTGTAACATGTGAGCTACTGCCTTCACCAAATGACATAAATCTTTTTTGCTTTCTTGTAGTTACATCTCATATGTCTTGGAATTTCTGGATTGTCAGAGTTGGGTACATTTTCTTTACCCTTTGCCGACTTAACTGGAGTAATAACCCTTGGGAGCTCATGCATCCCCACTCTCAACACATCATCAGTGCTTACTGACTCTAGGGTGTCAGCATGATTTACCAGTAGGAGCAAGTTTTTGTGATCCACTGTTGCAGCAATCATAAGGACAATGTCTGCATCAGACGCAATCAAATGTAGCCATCACACATAGAATTCCTAGGTTTGCTCGAGTACACATCAATCTTGAAGATTGCTCTATTATATCCCAATTGGAGAAGGAAATCGTCAATCCACAGAATTGACCAACTATCAGTGTCACAACCATCAAACCAATCGACTTCATGATCCATGTAGGTCATGTTGCTATCACTTCCACAAAAAAAACCTTTGTGATGGATCTCAACTCAGAACATTCCATCAAATTGTACTGCACAAATAAGAGAACTATCACTGCCACATATCCAAGATCATCCCCTTTCAAATAAAAAGTCCCCTCCTTGAAACCCCCCCAAAAAAACCTAGCCCTATTACGCCTGAAAAGGGAGGAACAACACAGAAATGAAGGTACTAACAGTAGGAAGGAGGTCCCTCGCCTGGACGTCGACGACGCGGGCCATCCATCGCCGCGGCCGCCGCCGGTCGCCGTGTCGTGCCGCACCAGCTTCGCCGCCGCCTTGCAATGATCGGGAGAAGAGGAGAGGGCACGAAGCGGTGCGACTCAGACAGAAGAAACAGGGGATTAAGGGACCGTAAAAGAAAATCACCACGACGCGCCACCAGCCACTCACATGTGGGCCACGAAACTCTAACTTGCCACGTTTGCGCTACATACGACTTAATACGCGAGGATGCACTGTATTTGAACGGAGAGACAAGTTACAGCACCGATTTTGCGTATTTTGCAACTTTAGGAACCAAAGTGACCGCGTCGATAAGTTAAGGCACCCACCATGTATTTATCTCAACTAGTATACATAGATACGGTCTGGGCAGAAATTCTGGAAGAATCGTAAAGGCGACGAGGAACACAAGCCGCCGCCGCCGGTCTGTTGCCCTTCCGGTCTCCCAACCCTAGCTAGAGTTCTTCCGGAATCTACCGATCCACGAGGCGAGGAGGATCACGATGCCGCCAGGGGGAGCAGGGGGAAGCGAGCATGGCCGCACGGGAGAGGAGCAGAACCAGAACCACCCGCCGGCGATCCGCCGCCGCGACGAGCCCCATCCCGCGTCGCCGTTCCCCGCCGTAGCTTCTCAGGTCTGCTCCATACCTCTTCCCCCAACCAATCTTTCTTCGGTCCATGGAACGGAATCGACCGGGAGCCTAATCAGTCTTTCTTTCTTGGGTCCGTTCGTAGAAGCAGAGGAAGAAGAGGAAGCCAGCGTCGGCGGCAGCGGAGAGCGTCTCCGAGGGCCCCCTCGTCGAGATCCTGGCGCGGCTGCCCTACCGGTCGCTCTGCCGCTTCCAGTGCGTCTCCAAGCAGTGGCGCCAGCTCTGCTCCGACACCATCAAAACCATCAAGAGGGCGCCGCAGACCCTCGCCGGATTCTTCCATAACCGCCTGGCCGGCAACCTCTGCTTCAGCAATCTGTCCGGGGGGCGCCCGTTGGTCGACGCTTCTCTCCCTTTCCTGCGCGGGCGATACCAAAGATTCAAGCTCCAGCAATGCTCCACCAGCCTCCTCCTTTGCAAATGCTGGGGATGGTTGTCGGAAAACGACGAATTTGATTTCGTGGTGTGCAATCCGATGACCGAGCAGTGGACCGTTCTGCCTCCTATAGAATGGCCGGATGACAAAGACGACGACGACGACCCCCAATGTTTCAAGCTGAGGTATCCTTTCCTGGTTTTTGACCCGGCCGTTCCGTCCCGTTTCGTGGTGTTTGCGCTCCTCATTGAGTCGGTCGACGATGTGGCGATATACTCGTCGGAAACCAGGCAATGGACTCCGAGCAGTGGATGGGAATACATGGAGTATCCTGCTGTTGTCCCCGATTGTGCCGTCTTCCTCAATGGCATGATGCATTTCTTGCATTTGTCGATCGATGACCCTTTCATAGCCGTGTTGGACATTGAGGGGGAGGTTTGCCGGAAAATTGCTGCCCCCGATGGAATGCTAGGAGCCACGCCTGGCTATTATGGTTCGGTGGGGTGCTCGCAGGGGCTCCTGCATGCTTGGTACATGGATCCTCATGATTACGAGCTCTCTGTGTGGGTGCTCAAGGATTATGCTACTGAAGAGTGGACCCTAAGGCATGCTATCGACGTTCCACAACTCTTTGGAGAAACAGAATCCGACCAAGAGGAGGATTGTGACCAAGAGGATGGCTCCTGTAAGTATGAGATGTTTGCAATTCATCCGGAATACAACGTGATTTTCCTTACTGACCGGAAGGCGGTGAGTCTGTCGTATGATATGGACAGCGGGCAAGTACATCCGATGTGCGCTTCTGGAGATTTCCTGGGTGGTCTACCTTTTATTCCCTGCTTTGCAGACTTGGCTCTCGGATGATCACTAACGCCTCTGCAAAAATCACTCTTCTAGTTCCGTTGCATTTGGACATGTCCTACTATTCCAAGTTATGCTCTTCGGTTGCATCCGTTTTCTAACGTTAAACAATGTTGGTCAATGGTAGAGATTTTGTAAGAGAGAAGCGATCCCATGGATAATGTTTGGTTGCATGAATTACCTAGTCACCTGACACCTAATATATTTGCTTTCATGCAGTACTAATTATTGTGGTCACTTGTTACCTGTTCCCGTCAGCTGAATGTGAGCTTACTGTTATCTATGTTTAGAAGTATTTGTATTTTCTGCTCTTTATTTCCATTTATATCCAGCAAACATATCTTCAATAGTAAGAATTGCTGTCCATACTAAATATTGCAGATGGTCTATTGTATGACAGTGTAAAAAGATGTCAGTGTCATTTATGAAATAGATGAATATACATAATTTCCTGTTTGGCCAAGATTCGATAGAAGGAACTCTGCAAAGCCTACTTGTGCATCAAAACCAAAGATGAGAGATGCAGTAAAGAAGATGACGACAAGTAAATGCTTTACCTTCAGTTTAAGGAGTCAAAATTTACTTGAGAAACACCTATCACTAACTACTTTGTATTCATAGACAGAGTAGTCACACGCGTGGTAGGTTCTAAACTTTACTTCATTTTAGAACTACAATAGTAGCGCGCTTACTTCTAGTGGCCTGTCAAACAGGGCTTTTTATCCAACATGTCTAGTCTCCCATCGAATCATAAGCCTATACTTACCTGAATCCGATCGACTATACTTACCTGAATCCGATCGACTAATTTCAGAACCATACCTGTACTGTTTGTGGAAAGCAATTTAGTCAGGAAAGTAATTTTTGAGTTCCCTGACAAGGTAACCCCAACTGGTCTCCACTCTTCACTAGCATATAAAATCAGTGCTAAATATATTGTCGTCCGCATTTAGCATTGTAATGGATTGCTGAAGTATTTAGTATCAGTTGATAAGGTTCCAAACTAGTACCTGAAAGTCTGGCTGTTTGTCTTTTATATCATGTAAGTCTATATATCCTTCTTTTACATTTTCCCTAAACTTTTGTTTTCATTGTCACCAACTGGGTTGAGAAAGATTCCTATGCATCTACAATATAAAAGCTTTTCGATAAAGGGCACTTTTATTATCTCAAAATGTAGCATTAAGTCGATTTTTGTTTTCCTTGTTTCTTGTTAGACTATTGGTGTTTGGTTGTGCGCATTCTAACTATGCAGAGGCCAGATGATATTCTTAATAGTTTGTACAGTTCAAGGTTGATGCCCTCAACCCTGTTTTATAGTTTGTGAAAATGACCTGCAGAGGGGTTGTCAATCAATACATCACCCCACGTATGTTTTTTAGTCTTATATTTTGTTCTTCTTAAGATTTTTCCCAATCAATGCATGATTTAGCTTTCTTGAGTTTTTCACTGAATGCAAATTTCTCCTTTTTGTTTTTCTTTTGTATTTGGTTGCCGGGTGTTTTTTGTTTTGAAACTTCAAGATGTCGATCCACAAGAGGAGGTTATAGAGTCACTTGTGCACATAAATGCAGTAATTTTGTTTAAGGATCAGCTCTGTCGTAGTCATACGTACAGAGTCTGCTAGAACGGGTACAAGTAATCGAATGCCCATCTTTTCATCACATAACCAAAACTGACATAGGTTGAAAAGATTCGTTTTGATTTTTTATCTGTTTATGATTTTAAATTCGGGTTTTGACAATATTTTTTGGTCTATTGCAGTTTTGTTCTTTAGAAAAATACTAAAAGCAGTTAACGTTGCATTGTGGCTCAACATCCCCGAGTGGCGTATTTGTGCTGGTGATGGCCAGAGTGCATTGCTTCTTCGGATGGCGGGCTCTACTTCGAATCTGGATGGCAGAAATTCGCTGGAGATTCGTCTCCAAATGTGGCTTCTATTGCTCATGGATTTCCATGATGATTTAGGGCTTAATCGACTATATTTCATAGTTAAGTTTAGTAGTGTCAATTTTTCAAAGTCAGGCTGTCATGCTTGCTATCTTTTTTTTGAGGGGTAAAGCCAGACTTTATTGATCAAAAACCATAAAAAGCGGGATACAATTTAGGTCATGTGGTTGGTCAAACCAGACATGACGACCAGGACCTAAAGAAAGAGAGAATCTCGCTAACTTATGTGCGTCAACATTGATCGTACGACCTTCAAAAATAAAATCACAATTGAAATTCACCGCCCTTGCTCTAGTCTCTTTTATAATAGCACTATAACTACCATGGTGGCCGGACTTGATGTCCTCCACGACCTGTTTTGAATCCGACGAGATGATGAAATTGTGGAGATGCAAGTCGGGTGCCAATGAGATGGCTTCATAGCAAGCCATAGCTTCGAGTGTTGCCTGGTCTTGAACTCCTACCACACATAGCGAAGAACTTCCCAGAAAATTTCCGGTGCTACCATGTCAGACTGCCGACGCTGAGCCTCCCATGCCGGCCTTGACCGCCGCATCCACATGGAATTTTGCAAACCCAGGTGGAGGAGCTTTCGATCATTGAATGGAAGAACTAGCAGGCTGAACTATCGCTATCGTCCCCGTGTTTCTATTCTGTAGAACTTCTAGCTCGGAGATGAACCTTGAGACAAAAGAGTGGATTTGCGCTGGAGTCTAAAAAATTCCCTCATGAATCGCCTTGCGTCGTGTCGTCCAGATAGCCCACAACGTCACAACCACCTTGACGAACTGGTCATGAGATAAGGAACTCGAAAGAGAGAACAACCATTGTTTTGCTATCGATTCGCTGGTCGCTATCAGAGATTGTCCGAGGGAGTCGTCAACAAGAGCCCAAGAGCACCTTGACGATGTGCATTCCAGAAGTGAGTGACACCACAAATCAGGAGAGCCACACATACCGCAAGAGCTTGTCATCCACATGTTTGTGTGTTATCTTGACTTTTCATGGAACTGGAACTTTTCACAGATTTTTCCATGACCCCTCCTCAGATTGAGCTCCCAAAGAACCGGAAGTACCTTCAAAAGCCATGCCTCTCTTCGCTGCCTAGTGGCAACCAGCATCCTGTACGCTGACTTGACTGAAAAGAATCCCTTCTTTTCGTAGTGCCAGCTCCAGAAATCAGTTAGTTGCATAGTGCATAGCGGAATAGAGACTATCCTCGCAACACCAAAAGGGAAGAGGACTTGTTCCAGGCACTGGAAATTCCATGTTGCTGTAGTAGCGTCAATGAGCTCCGAGACACGTGATGGAGGGTTTTGATAAAGGCACCCGTAGGGCCTCATCATCTCCTCTCTGGGGATCCAGTTATCCGTCCAAATGTTTTTTGATTCCCTATTGCCAATCCGCCTGATCAGACCTTGTTTTAGAGTGTCAATACCTTCCATAACCGCCCGCCAAATTTGGCTCGGGTGATTACCCAAGGAGGCCTGCAGTAACATGGTGTTGGGGTAATATATACCCTTCAGCAACCGAGCGCTCAGGGAGTCAGGGTTTTGTAGGAGACGCCATGCCTGTCTGGCCAACATAGCAAGATTGAATAGCTCGAAATCCTTAAAACCAAGTCCACACATGCCTTTTGGTTGAGTCATTGCTTTCCATAAAACCCAATGTTGTTTGTGTTTGCCGCTTTTACCCCTACCAGAACTTCCTTATCAACATATTCAGGTGCTCGCACAGGCCCCTTGGAAGCTTGAAACAAGACACTGAATAAACTAGCATTGCCTGCGCAACTGATTTGACCAGGACCTCCTTTCCCGCAGCTGAAAGCGTTTGTCCGATCCAACCTTAGATCTTGCTCCACGGCCTCTCTTTGAGGTACTTAAAAGCACCGCTTTTAGAGGACCCAATGTCTGAAGGCATGCATAGATATTTCTCGTTCAGGGTTTCATTTGGGACGATGAGCAGTCCTTTAATCTCTTGACGAACATTGTTTGGAACACCTTTACTAAAATAGATAGATGATTTGGAGTAGTTGATTCTCTGACCCGAAGCCTGACAATAGATATCCAACACCTGGTTTACCTCGGTAGCTCCAAAATTGTTTTCCTTGAAAAGCAACAGGCTGTCATCCTTGCTATCTAAGTCATCTATATTTAGACCATAAACTTGCAATACTTGTGTTGTTTTTCATCGTAAATATTTTGGTGGCATACTTTTTGTCTAGGTTCTAGTGAACGTGGTATTTTGATTTGCCACACATGTGACCTAGAGCAGCATGCGTTGTGGATTCTTCTTCGGTTAGTGGTTCTCTATTTTCAAACTCGCTAGTATTGTTCCTTTCTCTTTGTGTGTCCAGTTTTGTTTGCAAAGTCCTATGAAATAATTTGTAGGTTTAGTAAATCGTCTCAATCAAAACGGTCGAAATAATTTGCTTTATGTGAAAGAATGTGGTTGCTATTTTTTTCCTCGTGCCTATATCCATATGCTTGCAGATATCTCCATCATACACTAATTCCTATGTCACTTATCCATTGATGTAAAGCAATGCAACTATTAATTTGTCAAAATTGCTAGACAATATCTCCCACTCACTCACACCATATGGTGTTCTTTTAATAGATGATTTTGTTGTATATAGTTTCGTATATTTGCTACTCACCAAATTTTAATTCGGAAGTCATTAACCATGCATTAGAAACCACTCATCAATGTTCGGTGTGTTTCCGTATAGGGAAAGGATATATATATGTTTCTTAGCATTCCACTTTCTACTAATTGATTCTTGGAATTGATTCCCATGCATAACACATACAGTAGCAATCAAATTGATTTGGGAATTTTGGATTTATTATCATCTCTAATTGTCCAAACCCAATTATATCCAACAAGTGATACTTAATTAATTTAATCCTTGTGATTGCTCCATTCCCTTCTCAATGACAGATTTACTAATTTCAAGCGAGAAGGGGCGAAAAAATGATCTAGACCACCACCACAATCTGATTTTAAGTAGTAAATCCACCATATAAATGAACATTATGAACTACTGGACTATTAAGCAGAAAATTTATATCGAATATTCATAAATTAATGTCGGGGCTGAATTGTTTTGCGAGGAAAATCAAATAACACATCAATAGTTCATCTCATTAATTTTCAAATCTTTAGAAATTAATGCTAGATCGAGACTAAAATAGGAAAACATAAATGACTATGAGAGGAAGGGGGTGACAAACCCTACATATAAATACAATACACATGCATGATAGACAGCCAACCAGACTAAGAATTAGCCATGGCTCGTAAAGTTTTCAACGTTGTGGCATCCGTCCTCATATTGGCGTTCCTCATGTCTTGCGGTAATAAGGAGATAATGATCTTCCATATAGGATTTTTGTTTATTTAAATAAAAAATAACATTTTTTAGTTTCTGCAGATGTGGTTGAAAGCACATGCCATGAGTATACCAGCAAGGTCACTTGTCGCGAGTCCTCGACATGTAATACATGGTGCAAGTACAACGGTGCTAATGATGGTCACTGCAATAAAGGTTCATGTGTGTGCGTGGATTGCGGGTGGCGCGTGATGGGTTCCACTTGAGTTGTTCCTTTGTATCGAAAAATGTATTTGCCGACGAATGGTCTTCGCGCTCCTTGAATGAATGTGTTACAATAAATCAAGAATTGCTTTGATAGGTAGTGAATGTGGTTGTACCCTTGATAACCTAAGATTAAAGCCTAGGTTCCTGATGCTTGTTCCTTGTTGGGGGTGGTCTGATGTGGAGCCCTTGAAAATGGAGTCGCTGGTGCCGAGGAGTCTGCATTTTCACTAATTGATTCCCTTGCATAACACATAGCAAATCAGATTGACCTGGAATTTTTGATTTATTATCATCTCTAGTTTTTCAGTCCAATTAAATCCATTAAGTGATAATTACTTGAAGGACCCTGATAAATGCCACAGTGTGGCATGAAGCAATTTTGTCCTAACGTTTTTTTATGGCAACTTTAGTTACAAGAGGATGACAACTTAAGTTGTGAAGCATGACAACTTTCTGTTTGGGTGGCAAATTTCAATTCTTTTGGATTTTTTTCCGAATGACAACTTTCAGGGCGATGTTACTTCGTGCCACACGTGTGACACTTATCATTTGGGCACTTTGATCCTTGCAATTGCTCCATTCCGTTCTCGATGATAGATTTACAAATTTCAAGCGAGAAGGGGCGAAAAAATGATCCAAACCACCTACATGATCTTATTTTAATTAGTAATTCCCCCCATAGAAATGACCATTATGGATTACTTGACTATTAAGCAAAAGATATATATCAAACTTTATAATTAATGCCAGGCACTATTGTTTGCGAGGAAAATCAAATAACACATCAATGTTCACCTCATTAATATTCAAATATTTGGAAATTAATGCTAGATCGGAAAATTTTGGCGAGGAGACTAGCTAAAATAGGAAGACATAAATGACAATGAGATGAAGGAGATCAGAAACCTTCCATATAAATACAATACGGATCTATGATAGACCGCCAACCAGATTATGAATTAGGCATGGCTCGTAAGGTTTTTAACATTGTAGCTTCATATCGGCGCTCCTCATGTCTTGTGATAATAAGAATATAGTGGCATCTTCTCTCCATATAGCACTTTTGTTCATTTAAGTAAAAGAAATTAACATTCTTTCGTTTGTGAAGATGTGGTTAAAAGCACATGCCATGACTATACCATCAAGATTCATGCTACTTATGGTAGGTGTTGGGATTCCCCGGAAAAAATAAAGTAGTATATATAGTAGCTCTTATATTAGTTTATAGAGGGAGTACTTTCTTCAGTTAAGAAATTTTTTTATCTAATCAGCAGGATATGATACACAAACAACGCGAAGGAGCGCCTGACACGTGACACGTGGCGACAGCGCAGTAATGCTACACGTAAATAAGTTTATAAGGGTTCTACAGGCAAGTGGATTTTGATTGGAGATTAAGAAAGATGGGGTCCCACCCCCTTGAAAATCAGGAGAGAAGAGCTTAGTTAGGAAAAAAAATCCTAATCAGCGTGTAACCTTTTGTAAATTTTCGGATGGTGATGGTGATGGTGAAGACAGCTAATATTATTATTATTATTATTCCAAGGCGCCTAATAAAAGCACCCCAGCAAACACAAGAAAAGTAGAAGATAAATGGGCCTAATGCTTATGGATTTCATGATTGTTGTACAGCCCGCGATGGCAGTCCGATGATCATCTGCATCGCTGATGCCGACTGGCAAGCCCTCGCAGCTAGCCCAATCGGCGACAAGGACGAGCAGGAGGAGATCGGTGAGCAACCACCTACGGAGACTGGCAGTTCTTTGATCGTCTCAAACTTTGGAGGAAGTTGCTGGGGAGCCTGAGATCCCAATGTGGGACAGCGATGACGATGGCGTGGTTGACCTCAAGACAAAGGCCGAGCTGCAGGAGCTTCACATTGCCCGTGTCGAAAGCTTCACCGAGTTGGATCCCAGGAAGAATCTCTGGGTCCATACCCGCTTCTGCAGCTTCAATATAGGGGAATTCGACCTTGATAGAGAGTGTGAGTAGTACACTTACACACATTCCTTTGGTTTAGGTATTGATTGATGCATGATGTGATAGCTAATTAGTAAGGAGAGAGACAAATTACTATCTCCATAGTAGGTAGTAACATAGAGGTGGTAACATAGAGGTTTTCATTTATTATCTTATAGGCTCATCTTGTCTTGATATATGTGATGTTACTCATACTATGAGTAACTAGCTATGTTAGTTCATAGCATACATCAGCACACAACATGGAGTACATTGGTTCATCTTCATTTCATCTACGGACAACAAAATTCTTGTGGGACACAGCATATATCAGCACACAACATTCCTTATTTCCGCCCCATCAAACAGGGGCTTCCTCTTTTCTCGAGACAAGAATGTTGCTCTCCCAAAAAGGAATGAGACCATATATTCACATACTGCCAAAATCAGTCGTCAAAACACCGGAGTACCAAGGATTCCTTTCAGTCTGGTTTGCTGGCAGGTCAAGATAATAGGGCAGACCAGAAAATAACATACGCTACATCGTTGGATTGGATAACAAGCAACTTATGTCCCAACATCAAGAAGAAGAGAATTACCAGCTCAGAGATCCTTTGCTCAATCTCGAGCCAAACACCAATACACGGAGAATCGACTGAACAATTATATATAATGACCCTAAGGCCCTCTCGAGTCTCGGCCAAACCCATGGAGTGGGCAAGGACACTGGAGGGCCAGGAGTGATGAACCTTCGAACAGCCATGTGAAATAGCACCAAAGAGTAGCCTGCCATTTTTCTCGGCTAAACTCTCACTACTTCAATCTAGTCTAATCAGAAATCAATAAATTAACAAAGCCTTGAACAGATCCACAAAAATCAAAAGAAAAGCATGGTAAGGAAGAGCAGCCCTAGGTAGTAGATAGCAATAAGAAACAGATCACAATCTGAAAATGTCAACAGATAAAATAGAAAGTATCAGAAGATAAGCTCAGCGATGGCCGATAATAGCAGATCTCAGCCATTGGAAAAAGGTAGGAACACTGCAGAGCAAGGAGGCCAACTGACTAATTCAACCAAAGAGATTATGTTCACCCAGCCTCGCTCACTGGACCCAGGAAACTGGCCAGCAAACATCATGAGAACCGGGCAGTGATGGATCTCCGAGCAGCACAACGACTCCGATGCCATGAGATACTGTGGCATAGGGTAACCTGCCATTTTGCTCGGCTAAAACTCTCCCTACTACTACGGTGATCACAAATTAGACCTTCGGCATTAATCAAACAGTGAGAATCACAAACCAAGAACACAACTTCAATTGCAGGCTAAGTAAGATCATTTCCCCCCAAGGGCCAACAAGCAAGAAAAAAGTTCAATTTGCATGCAACATAGAAGACCAAATAAATAATAAATCCAAAGTAGAAGGGAGAAGAATCAGAAAGGAAAATAAGCTACTGCGTTTGAATTCGATGACAAGCAACATTATCTCAACATCAATCGACAAAATCAAGATATCTTCTATATATGCAGACTCTGAACAGTAAGAATACAACAGATGCAACCTTGCAAGCAGAACTGACTGACCAATTAAACAAGGAGAGAAAATAAATGTTACCCTTAGCCCCTCCAAGCCAGCCCACAAAAAAGTGGCAAGCCAACAGTGGAGAACCAGGATATCAATCTCCGAGCAGCACAACGACTCCAATGCCATGAGAAATAAAGGCAAAGGGTAACCTGCCAATTTACTCGGCTAAATTCTCAGGAATTGTGCATCTAGCCAAACCAAAAAGCAATCAAATAGAGAAGAAACTTTGGTTCCTAGTTCAATTAAAATCACTTTCCCAAAGAGAATGCCGAGAAGGAAAATGGTGTTTGAAATAGTATAAATATTCTCCAAGACACTGCTGAGTGGTTACAAAAACTGAGAGTAGACCACAAACATACATATTTTCCAGGTCAAATTGGTTCTGAAAGAATTCAAATAGTAAATACTAACGGAAAGACCTTAAGGCAATTTTTTTTCTTTACTCTTAATTAAGAACAGGTAAAACATCACCTTAAAATAACATAGCTATTACAACTATGCCATACAGATCGATCTTCACAATACAGAAACATTATAGGCTCTTCCAGCATGCAAACTGTCCATACAACAGAAAGCCAACAGGCTACAGTATGGCACGAAAATGGCAAACATGTTTGCTTTCATATTTGACATGATTAACCTGAGGAGGAGAGGCATTTTTATTACATGAGTGAAAGAAGTTTTCTTAAATTATAAAGATATTTATTGCTAGGTTGGTCAAACCATTGATGCCACAGGTCGCCAACGACTGAGAGGGCTTGTGGATGTCACAATTGCTGGAAAACGTGTAGAGGTCACTATGACTATTTCATCTCATGAGGATTCTTCGAATTGATAGGTCAAATTCAACCATGCGGTAATTTTTGCACCATCAAATTTGGTCCAGAACTTGTGGAACACTCGTGAGATCCAATAGTCATCGCGACCTCTACCCATTCTTCAGCAGGTTCAACATCTAGAAAGCGCTCTTCGCGTTGGCAAACCATGACATCAAGGACTCGGTGATCCTATTAATAAATCTATTTCTATCTCAGCCAAAATTTCCATCAATCATATTATAAAAACTCCCCGATCGTCATTTTTTTTTAATCATGTAAAATAGGAAGGGAATCATATTTTTCATTTTCTCATTCCACGTTTATTAATTATTACCACTGCACCTTTTTCAATTAATATATTGTGATATGTGGATTTCGCCTGGCTACTCATAGCTTCTCGGGTTACAAACACTATCTCGTTGTACTTGATGATTCATGCCACTACTCAAGGACCAACTCACTACGTCCCAAATTTGATACCTCACTACTCTCCATCACTTCTTCACCTACTTCTCCCATATTTCGTGTATCAATGTAATGCATCCAATGCGACAACGAGGGTGAATTCTTCACAACCTACTTTCGTTAACTCTTTCTTGGCATGAATTTTCATTTCGCCTCTCTTGTTCCTCCACCTCACCTCAAAATGGAAAGACCAAAAGACATCGTATGTGTTCTACAGCGATGAGACAATAGATTCACATATCGCCAAAATCAACCATCACAATATCGCAGCCCATGGAGTAGCAAGGATTCTTTCAGTTTG
Organism: Hordeum vulgare subsp. vulgare; assembly: GCF_904849725.1. Classification (NCBI taxonomy): domain Eukaryota; kingdom Viridiplantae; phylum Streptophyta; class Magnoliopsida; order Poales; family Poaceae; genus Hordeum; species Hordeum vulgare. The sequence continues at coordinate 4,292,975 of NC_058524.1, forward strand.
ATTCGCAAGAAGTTCAACATGGTAAGCATTAGGAAGATCAAAAAATAGTCGAGAATGCATCATGGAGAGAAGAGAGATCACTGAGGGAATATCTTGCAAGGACAGTGCCGCGCGTATACGGCGATGACGATGGGACAACCCTCACCGGTGACCGGCCCCGGCCCCGCCGGATTAGATTAATTCGACGGAATCAACGTTGATCGCCGAGTGCACCATGCACGGCGGCTCCACGAGTCGGGACGAACAAGAGAAGAGAAGATGAGGTGAGATGGATGAATGGAGTGGTCGCAGATAGATAGATAGATGGATGGATCCATGTGTGCACTGACCGAGACTGGAACACACCCTGCTCCCTGTCGAGTCGAGGTCGAAGCCGGCGATGTTGAAGGTGATGCCGTCGTGGCAGGTGATGTGCAGGGTCTCGCCGTCGTCTGCGTCTGGCCTCGCCGATCTGGTCGACGCGAGGAACCCGGCCGGCCCGCTCCGGTCGATCAATGGATCATAACTGCCGCCGCAGCAGCCGTGGAGGAGGGAGGCGGGGGGTGAAGTGATACGTCGCTGCCGTTATATACAGGAGGATATATCGGTTGTTGGGAGAGTGCGCCGACCGTCTAAACAGGAGGCTCAAGTGGGTCCTAGGTTTATAATGGCTAAGTCAAACATCTTTAAGTTTGACCAATTCTATTATATATATATCCTATATATAGCACTAAAAATATACCAGCATCTATAATACCAAATTACTAGTTTCATTAGATTTATATCATACAATATATTTTCATACTGACATATATTTGATGTTGTGGATGTTAACACATTTTTCTATATACTTCATATATTTCGAGACAGAGGAAGTACAACAGCAGCCAAGGGCCATGTCGACAAGATGACAACCCCTGCTGTTTTTCGCAAAATAACTACCCAAATAATAATGCTCACACGTGTTACCTTTATCAACATGACCCAAACACGGCCGGTGTCGTTCCATTCATTTACACGAATATTGCAACAGTTGTCATCTGAATCGAGAGCCATGTAAGCAGCCAGCGTCTATAGGAGATATGCCCTAGAGGTAATAATAATAGTTATTTTGTATCTCCAAGTTTGTAATGAATGTTCATGTTCAATGCTATAAGTGCAATGATTCCCGAGTCTACAATAACCACGAGGCTCAGAGGGAAACTAATGTGCATGTGTGGTATAATAAACGGTAAAATGTATTCCTAGTTATGCCTCTAAGACAAGCTCAAGTATTGCATGATGATCCTGTTTTCCTAGTCATGGGCAAGACTATGCCGGCAATTTTAAGGGCACAATGTTAGAAGAACATTTGTGTTGAATCGACCCAAATTGATGTTATGCTATGAGATACATTCGTCACAAGTATGGTTTATAACAGAGAGAAAGTTACCGTTTGCATAATTCCTTAGACCATGAGAGTATCGAGTTCCTTCGTACTTGCTTCATGAACTTCGGGGTTTGTTAAACGTCATCTATAATATGGTGTCTATTACGGCTGCTTATAGGTTCACGAAAAAGTATGACAAGTAACTTGGTAGCTCAAGATTAGAATTTGCTCCTCCGACAATGGAGAGAAATTCTTAGGGCCCTCTAGGTGTTACGGTATCCACCGATCACAGCGATGCCGATAATGGAAACAATAAAAGAAAACAAAACCGGTAACGAGGTAACTGGCATAGTGGACAAGTTGTTCATCCATGGGGATGCCGACATGTCTCACCGGGTTTGTATCATATCATGACGCAATAGGAATACTACACGACAAATTACAGGTTCGCTCGAATATTCATTTGTGTGGATATAAGTATCAACATGGGAAATTACAGGTTCCGAAGAGAACACCGGAAAAGTTTCGGTAAAACTAAAAAGTCGTTTCGGAGTACACCATTAAGCCAATAAGGTTTTCGGCATAGGCCTGGAACTTTTTGGAAGTGTCAGACTTGTTGTAGGGACTTCCAATAATTTTCCGGAGAAAAAACCAGAAACGTTTTGGAGTAGTCCGAAATGTCCTGGTTGATTTCGCTGAAGAAGACCATTGATTCAGATAAGTTTCGGAACGCGTTCAGATTTATTTTAGTGGGTACTCGAAATGTTCTAGGCCTGTCAAAAAAGTTTCAATTTTTTCATACGTAGAAAAATATTTTGATGAATAGTAAAAAACGCTCATTGATTGCTTTTTGGGAAAATATCTGAAGGGGGTCTTCCCAAAAGATCTAGGGATGAGATGGAAGGATGGGAACCCATTTTTAGGGACCCACCAAGGGTTTGGATGGCCAAGGGTGGCGCTCCTCCATGGAGCTCCACTTGCCATCCTTTTATGCCCTTTATGCACTTTATGTGTGGCATAAAGTGTGGGAGTTTTGGTACAAAATTTGTGCCAACCCTACCCCTTGGTTTTCCTATAAATTAAGGTGGAGAGGATCTCTCCACACTCACTCCAACTCTCATACAAATCCCATGCATGATCTGGATCTCTCTCTCCCTCTCATCGAAATAGTTGTGTAGAGCTGAAAGGTTGTCTGGGTTCCGGCAGGAACTAGTTCTGGAGGGCGAAGCCCTGCCGGATAGGTGACTCCGTACGTGTGCAACCCCGTAGAGAGATCTTAGTTTCGCTCTTAGTTTGAAAGTGCCTCCCGAAGGGCTGTCCAAGTATCCGTCCGAGATTCTGTGAGTCCCTACCGAAGGGCTATCCGTGACACCGTCGGAGGGATTGTCCGACTGCCTCCCAAGGGCTGCCCAAAGAGCAGACGAGAGATAACATCCTCAAGGTTGGGAGGTTGTAAATCCTAGCTGCGGGGACCTGCATCGTCGATCTTCATTGACTCTACTTCCACTGCGCCTTCGAGTTGGTAATGACCAGATCAAAAACCTTGTATGCATCTCCATAGTGATCCTGGGCATGCTCGCAGTATCGGAAATTTACAATGGCATCATGAGTTGTGCTATGCGTAGATGCAGGTTATGATCTAGCATACATAGAGATGTAATTGTATTGCATAATACAATTTTGTAGTAGATGAGATATATTGTTGAAAATTATGTATGCGGGTAGAAGATGAAATCAGTTACCCGATGTTCTTGTTGCTCCCCTATAATTTGCATATTTCTGATCTTGATAACGGCATGGTGGAGTTTCAATGTTCTGGCAATCTGTGGTTCTGTCTGATCAAAGAAGTCTTGACAGTTAATTGAATTCCACCTTAATTAGAAAATGATGAAATTTCGAAGACTAAAGGGCAATGTAGATATGATCGGGGGTCATGCATATGACGAAGTTCAATTTGGGGTTCAAGATTTTATTATCTCCTGCTTCATACACCCTGGAAAGTTAATCTAGCGACTTAAATAATCATACTTGATGATAAACATTTGTATCTACGGTTGAAGATAAAACCTTACAAGCCACGTAAAATAAAATTTTGAATAAACCGATTAGAGGCGTCTAACTTGGTTTTGCAGGATGGCATGTGGTGTGATATAGAAGTTCTCATATTATTCTGATTATGTATGAGATGACTATATGATGTAAAATTAATTAACATGATTTCATGTCATGATTCGGCATGATCAACCTTATGTAATGCACTTATTTTATTAGCTATAGATATAGCAATATTATCTTGTGCAGCGAAATGGTGGTGGCAATCTTCACAAAGGTGAACACCGACGCAGATGCCGAAGACGAAGAAATTAATGACTTATTTGCCAGAAAGGGCTTCCATATCATGCTATTATGAATTGCCTGAGATGTTTATCCCTTATGATGTGCCCTTCTTGATTGCGCGGTAGTTGCATTTTATTAGGGTGATCTCTCACTTAAAAATATCAAGTAGTTAGTGTTCTTCCAAGTGTAGCACTGTCACGACACCTAGCTCTTTGGGGTATCACATGGTTACATGGATACGAACGAATAGAGAAGTGTGAGGCGGGTGAGTTGAGACCTCGTAGCAAGATCACTTGGTTATCTTGACGTTTCAGAGGATCGACCTAAGCTCAGAACACGCCCATCGAAAGATGAACAAGAGTAACATAGAGATGTGATTGACAAGTTGGCCTACCAATTGAAATTCTCGTCACTTAAGATGGATACATCCTTGACATTGAATTGAAATATGGGTCTTGAATCACTCACAACCAATTATGAGAGATATTGATTTGAGCCGGAGCGCACCTTAGAATAAAATTGTTTATACACTAGTGCAAATTAATTATGAACAAAGTCTAAGTGAATTTTGTGTTTACGGTTGTAGTTCACATGGCTTGCAATACACCATTCAACTTAGGCCCTACATTAGAGAAAGAGAAGTTAGCTGCCAATGGAAACAACTATGCAGGTTGGGTCCGTGCCTTAAGGATTGTCCTCAGGAGTGCTAAGAGAGTGTATGTGTTTGACGAACCTCTTCCAGCTAAACCGGCGGCAACTGCCCCGGAAAATGAACAAAATGCATGGGCCACTAAGGATGATGATTTCAACTTAGTGCAATGCCTCGTGCTATCTTGCATGAGTCCAGAGCTTCAAAAATGTTTTGAAATCGATAATGCCCGAGCTATGATCCGGGAATTGGATGCTTTGTACAAGATAAATGCACGGTCTGAACGATATGATATAATGAAGATCATGATGGATAGCAAAATGGTTGAGGGTAGTTCAGTTGGCGAGCACGCGGTCGATATGATTGGCTACGCTGAAAGGCTTAAAACCTTGGAATTTCCACTTCCACTAGACCATGTTATGGACATGTTGCTCGCTTCACTCCTGTCGTCTTACGTTTTATCGTGAACTACAACATGAATGGGATGGATAAGACACCTAATGAGGTGCTTGCCATGTTGAAAACTGCGGAAGGAGGACTACGAAAAAATCGCAAGCAAGTGTTGCTTGTGAATAAAACCACCAGTTTCAAAAAGAAGGACAAGTTCAAAAAGGGCAAGGACGCCGGTAAGACCGGCTCCCAAAGCAACTCTAACGGCGGAGCCAAAACTAAAACTGGGTGCTTCTACTGCAAAGTCATAGGACACTGGGAGAGAAACTGCAAGAAGTATCTAGCTGATAAGAAGAAAGGTATAACTATTATACATGTTAATGTCACTGACGTTTTGCTTGCTAGTGAAAATTCTAAGTCTTGGGTATTTGATACCAGATCGGTTGCTTACATTTGCAACTCCATACACGGGCTTCGAAAGGTGCGCAAACTGGCATAGAATGAAGTCATGATGCGCGTCGAAAACGGTGTTGGGACCAGCGCTCAGGCCGTCGGTATTATGCCTCTACGCATCCCTTGAGGATTTACCTTAGAACTAAGTAACTATTATTTTGTTCCGACATTGTGTAGAAACATTATGTGTGGATCATGTTTAGTACACGATGGGTACTCCTACAAGTCTAAGAACAATGGTTGTTCACTTTATTGTAAGGATATGCTTTATGGTTTTGCACCCATTGTAGGGGGGCTTTCATACAAATATTGAATGTGAAAATTATGTTTTTAATGCGAATGCTAAACACCTTAAGAAGGTTGATACCACCACCACTTACTTGTGGAATTGTCGTCTTAGCCACATCGGAAAGAAACACATGAAAGACTCCACAAAGATGGTGTTTTACCATCTTTTGATTTCAAATCATTTGACACATGTGAGGCTTGCTTGATGGGGGAAAAAGATCAAGCCATCATTCACGGGTCATCCTGAACAGGTGAGTGAATTATTGAAAATAATACATATAGTGGTGTATGTGGTCCAATGAGCACAATCGCACGTGGTGGGTATTTCTACTTCGTGACTTTTACCGACGATTTAAATAGGTATGGATATATCTACGTGATGAAGCATAAGTTGGAAACCTTTGAAAAGTTCAAAGAATTTCAGAATGAGGTAGAAAATCATCATAACAAAAGGATTAAGTTTCTACTATCAAATGGCGGGGGTGAATATCTGTTGGAAATATGCCCTAGAGGCAATAATAAATTAGTTATTATTATATTTCTTAGTTCATGATAATCGTTTATTATCCATGCTATAATTGTATTGATTGGAAACACAATACTTGTGTGGATACATAGACAAAACACTGTCCCTAGTAAGCCTCTAGTTGACTAGCTCGTTAATCAAAGATGGTCAAGGTTTCCTGGCCATAGGCAAGTGTTGTCACTTGATAACGGGATCACATCATTAGGAGAATCATGTGATGGACTAGACCCAAACTAATAGACGTAGCATGTTGATCGTGTCATTTTGTTGCTACTATTTTCTGCGTGTCAAGTATTTATTCCTATGACCATGAGATCATATAACTCACTGACACCGGAGGAATGCTTTGTGTGTATCAAACGTCGCAACGTAACTGGGTGACTATAAAGATGCTCTACAGGTATCTCCGAAGGTGTTAGTTGAGTTAGTATGGATCAAGACTGGGATTTGTCACTCCGTGTGAACGGAGAGGTATCTCGGGGCCCACTCGGTAATACAACATCACACACAAGCCTTGCAAGCAATGTAACTTAGTGTAAGTTGCGGGATCTTGTATTACGGAACGAGTAAAGAGACTTGCCAGTAAACGAGATTGAAATAGGTATACGGATACTGACGATCGAATCTCGGGCAAGTAACATACCGAAGGACAAAGGGAATGACATACGGGATTATATGAATCCTTGGCACTGAGGTTCAAACGATAAGATCTTCGTAGAATATGTAGGATCCAATATGGGCATCCAGGTCCCGCTATTGGATATTGACCGAGGAGTCTCTCGGGTCATGTCTACATAGTTCTCGAACCCGCAGGGTCTGCACACTTAAGGTTCGACGTTGTTTTATGCGTATTTGAGTTATATGGTTGGTTACCGAATGTTGTTCGGAGTCCCGGATGAGATCACGGACGTCACGAGGGTTTCCGGAATGGTCCGGAAACGAAGATTGATATATAGGATGACCTCATTTGGTTACCGGAAGGTTTTCGTGCATTACCGGAAAAGTTTCGGGGTCATCGGTAGTGTACCGGGAGTGCCGGGAGGGGTGCCGGGGACCATCGGGAGGGGTGTCACGCCCCAAGGGGTCTCATGGGCTATGGGAAGAGATAAACCAGCCCCTAGTGGGCTGGAATAAGTTCCCACTAAGGCCCATAAGGTTTGAGAAGGAAAAAACACAAGGTGGAAAGAGTTTCCAAGTGGGAAGGTGGAATCCTACTCCAAGTAGGATTGGAGTAGGACTCCTCCACCTCCAATTTCGGCCAAACCTTTAGGTTTTGAGGCTGCCTCCTCCCCTCCCTCCCACCTATATATACGGAGGTTTTAGGGCTGATTTGAGACGACTTTCTCACGGCTGCCCGACCACATACCTCCATAGTTTTTCCTCTAGATCGCGTTTCTGCGGAGCTCGGGCGGAGCCCTGCTGAGACAAGATCATCACCAACCTCCGGAGCGCCGTCACGCTGCCGGAGAACTCTTCTACCTCTCCGTCTCTCTTGCTGGATCAAGAAGGCCGAGATCATCGTCGAGTTGTACGTGTGCTGAACGCGGAGGTGCCGTCCGTTCGGTACTAGATCGTGGGACTGATCGCGGGATTGTTCGCGGGGCGGATCGAGGGACGTGAGGACGTTCCACTACATCAACCGCGTTCTCTAACGCTTCTGCTGTACGATCTACAAGGGTACGTAGATCACTCATCCCCTCTCGTAGATGGACATCACCATGATAGGTCTTCGTGCGCGTAGGAAAATTTTTGTTTCCCATGCGACGTTCCCCAACAGTGGCATCATGAGCTAGGTTCATGCGTAGATGTCTTCTCGAGTAGAACACAAAAGGTTTTGTGGGCGGTGATGTGCGTTTTGCTGCCCTCCTTAGTCTTTTCATGATTCCGCGGTATTGTTGGATTGAAGCGGCTTGGACCGACATTACTCGTACGCTTACGAGAGACTGGTTTCATCGTTACGAGTAACCCCCTTTGCTCAAAGATGACTGGCAAGTGACGGTTTCTCCAACTTTAGTTGAATCGGATTTGACCGAGGAGGTCCTTGGATGAGGTTAAATAGCAATTCATATATCTCCGTTGTGGTGTTTGCGTAAGTAAGATGCGATCCTACTAGATACCCTTGGTCACCACGTAAAACATGCAACAACAAAATTAGAGGACGTCTAACTTGTTTTTGCAGGGTATGATTGTGATGTGATATGGCCAATGATGTGATGTGATATATTGGATGTATGAGATGATCATGTTGTAATAGAAATATCGACTTGCACGTCGATGGTACGGCAACCGGCAGGAGCCATAGGGTTGTCTTTATACTAACATATGTTCTTGCAGATGCGTTTACTATTTTGCTAGGATGTAGCTTTAGTAGTAATAGCATAAGTAGCACGACAACCCCGATGGCAACACGTTGATGGATGATCATGGTGTGGAGCCGGTGACAAGAAGATCGTGCCGGTGCTTTGGTGATGGAGATCAAGAAGCACGTGATGATGGCCATATCATGTCACTTATGAATTGCATGTGATGTTAATCCTTTTATGCACCTTATTTTGCTTAGAACGACGGTAGCATTATGAGGTGATCTCTCACTAAAATTTCAAGACGAAATTGTGTTCTCCCCGACTGTGCACCGTTGCGACAGTTCTTCGTTTCGAGACACCACGTGATGATCGGGTGTGATAGACTCAACGTTCACATACAACGGGTGCAAAACAGTTGCACACGCGGAACACTCGGGTTAAGCTTGACGAGCCTAGCATGTGCAGACATGGCCTCGGAACACATGAGACCGAAAGGTCGAGCATGAATCGTATAGTTGATATGATTAGCATAGGGATGCTTACCACTGAAACTATTCTCGACTCACGTGATGATCGGACTTGAGATAGCGAATTTGGATCATGTACCACTCAAATGACTAGAGAGATGTACTTTTTGAGTGGGAGTTCTTAAGTAATATGATTAATTGAACTAATTGTCATGAACATAGTCTAATGGTCTTTGCGAATTACGATGTAGCTTGCGCTATAGCTCTACTGTTTTTATATGTTCCTAGAGAAAATTTAGTTGAAAATTGATAGTAGCAACCTTTGCAGACTGAGTCTGTAAAACCGAGGATTGTCCTTGTTGCTACGCAGAAGGCTTATGTCCTTAATGCACCACTCGGTGTGCTGCACCTCGAGCGTCGTCTGTGGATGCTATGAACATCCGACATACACGTTACTGATGACTACACGATAGTTCAGTGCAAGATACTTGATGGCTTAGAAGCAAGGCGCCCAAAACGTTGTAAAACGTCACGGAACATAAGTGATGTTCCGAAGAGATGAAATTGTGATTTCATGCTTGTGCCCTTGTTAAGAGGTACGAGACCTCCAAACAAGATTCTTTGTCCACAAAGTAAAGGAGAAAAGCTCAATCGTTGAGCATGTGCTCAGATTATCTGAGTACGACAATCGCTTGAATCAAGTGGGAGTTAATCTTCCAGATGAGATAGTGATGGTTCTCCAAAGTCACTGCCACCAAGCTATGAGAGCTTCGTGATGAACTATAACATATCAAGGATAGATACTATGATCTTTTGAGTGATTCGCGATGTTTGACACTGCGAAAGTAGAAATCAAGAAGGAGCATCAATAGTTGATGGTTAGTAAAACCACTAAGTTTCAAGAAAGGCAAGGGCTAGAAGGGATACTTCGTGAAACGGCAAAACAGTTGCTGCACTAATGAAGAGACCCAAGATTAAACCCAAAACCCGAGACTAAGTGCTTCTGTAATAAGGGGAACAGTCACTCAGGCGGAGCAACTCTAGATACTTGGTGGATAAGAAGGCTGGCAAAAGTCGAGAGAAGTATATTTGATATACATAATGTTGATGTGTACTTTACTAGTACTCCTAGTAGCACGAGGGTATTGGATACCGGTTCGGTTGCTAAGTGATTAGTAACGCGAAATGAAAGCTACGGCATAAACGGAGACTAGCGAAAGACGAGGTGACGATACGTGTTGGAAGTGTTTCCAAGGTTGATATAATCAAACGTCGCACGCTCCCTCTACCATCGGGATTGGTGTTGAACCTAAATAATTGTTATTTTGTGTTTGCGTTAAGCGTGAACATGATTGGATCGTGTTTATTGCAATACGATTATTCATTCAAAGAGAATAATGCTTACTCTATTTGCTTGAATAATCACCTTCAATGGTTTATTGAATCTCGATTGTAGTGTTACACATTGGTGCCAAAAGATACGAGTTAATAATGATAGTACCACTTACTTGTGGAACTGCCGCTTGAGTCATGTTAGTATAAATTGCATGAAGAGGCTCCATGCTGATGGATCTTTGTACTCACCTGATTTCGAATCACTAGTGACATGCAAATCATACCACGTGAGCAAGGCCTTGTTTTCATTGAGATGAAATAAGATAGTAACTTGTTGGAAGTGATACATTTTGATGTATGCAGTCCAATGGGTGCTGAGGCACGCAGTGGATATCATTATGTTCTTACTTCACTGACGATTTGAGTAGATACTAGAGTATTTACTTAATGAATCACAAGTCTGAAATATTGAAAGGTTCAATTCTGTTTCAGAGTGAAGTTCGTCGTAACAAGAGGATAAACTGTCTACGATATGATCATAGAAATGAATATCTGAGTTACGAGTTTTGGTACGCAGTTAAGACAATGTGGAAGTTGTTTCGCAGTTCATGCCACCTGGAACATCATAGTGTGATGATGTGTCTGAACATCATAGCCACGCACTATTTGGTATGATGCATACTATGATGTCTCTTATCGAATTACCACTATCGTTTATGGGTTATGCATTAGAGACAACCGCACTCACTTTAAATAGGGCACCGCGTATTTCCGTTGAGATGACACAGTATAGACTGAGGTTTAGAGAAATCTAAACTGTCGTCTCTTGAAAGTTTGGGGTTTCGACACTTATGTGAAAAGTTTCAGTCTGATAAGCTCGAACCCAAAGCGGATAAATGCATCTTCATAGGATATCCAAAACAGTTGGGTACATCTCCTATCTCAGATCCGAAAGCAAAATGTTTGTTTCTAGAAACGGATCCTTTCTCGTGGAAAGGTTTCTCTCGAAAGAATTGAGTGGGAGGGTAGTAGAACTTGATGAGGTTATTGAACCATCACTTCAACCAGTGTGTAGCAGGGCGCAGGAAGTTGTTCATGTGGCGCCTACACCAATTGAAGTGGAAGCTGATGATGGTGATCATTAAGCTTCGAATCAAGTTACTACAAACCTCGTAGGTCGACAAGGTCGCATACTGCTGCAGAGTAGTACGGTAACCCTGTCTTGGAGGTCATGTTGTTGAGCAACAGTGAACCTACGAGTTATGGAGAAAGCGATGGTGGGCCCAGATTCCGACAAATGACTGGAAGCCATAAAATCCGAGAGAGGATCCATGTGTGAAAACAAAGTGTAGACTTTGGTAGAACTACTTGATGGTCATGGGACTATTGGGTAAAATGGATCTTTAAAAGAAGACAGACGATGATGGTGATAAGTAACTATTAAGAAAAGCTCGACTTGTCGCAAAGATGTTTTCGACAAGATCAAACAGTTGACTATGATGAGTCTTTCTCACTCGTAGCGATGCTAAAGGTCTGTTAGAATTATGTTAGTAGTTGCTGCATTATTTATGAAATATTGCACGTAGGATGTCAAAACATTGTTTCCTCGACGGTTTCCTTGAGCAAACATTGTATGTGATACAACCAGAAGGTTTTGTCGATCCTAAAGATACTAGCAAGTATGCAAGCTCCAGTGATCCTTCAATGGACTGGTGCAAGCATCTCGGAGTTGGAATAAGCACTTTGATGAGATGATCAAAGATTTTGGGTGTGTACAAGGTTTATGAGAAACTTGTATTTCCAAAGAAGTGAGTGGGAGCACTATAGAATTTCTGATAGGTATATGTGGTTGACATATTGTGGATCAGAAGTAATGTAGAATTTCTGTAAAGCATACAAGGTTGTTTGAAAGAAGTTTTCAAAGGAGTACCTGGATTATGCTACTTGAAGGTTGAGCATCAAAGATCTATGGAGATAGATCGAAAGCGCTTAATAGAAGTTTCAACAAGATGCATGCCTTGACAAGTTTTTGAAAGAGTTCAAAATAGACCAGCAAAGAAGGAGTTCTTGGTTGCGTTGTGAGGTGTGAATTTGAGTAAGACTCAAAACCCGACCAGGGCAGAATAAAGAGAATAGATGAAGGTCGTCTTCTATGCCTTAGCCGTAGAATCTAAAGTATGCCATGCTGTGTACCGCACCTGAAGTGTGCCTTGACTCAAAGTATGTTGAGAGGTACAGAGAGTGATCCATGTTTGAATCACTAGCAGCGGTCAAAATTTATCCTTAGTAACAAATGGACTAAGGAATTTTTCTCGATTATGGAGGTGGTTAAAGAGTTCGTCGTAAAGGGTAACGTCGATGCAAGCTTTGACACTAATCTGAATAACTATGAGTAGTGAAACGGATTCATATAGTAGAGTGGATATTTGGAGCATTTCCGAATAGCACGTAGTAGCAGCATCTATAAGATGACATAAAGATTTGTAAAGAACGCACGGATCTGAAAGTTTCAGAACCGTTGACTAAAACCTCTCTCACAAGCAAGACATGATCAGACCCCATAACTATATGGGTGTTGGATTCGTTGGAATCACATGCTGATGTGAACTAGATTATTGACTCTAGTGCAAGTGGGAGACTGTTGGAAATATGCCCTAGAGGCAATAATAAATTAGTTATTATTATATTTCTTAGTTCATGATAATCGTTTATTATCCATGCTATAATTGTATTGATTGGAAACACAATACTTGTGTGGATACATAGACAAAACACTGTCCCTAGTAAGCCTCTAGTTGACTAGCTCGTTAATCAAAGATGGTCAAGGTTTCCTGGCCATAGGCAAGTGTTGTCACTTGATAACGGGATCACATCATTAGGAGAATCATGTGATGGACTAGACCCAAACTAATAGACGTAGCATGTTGATCGTGTCATTTTGTTGCTACTGTTTTCTGCGTGTCAAGTATTTATTCCTATGACCATGAGATCATATAACTCACTGACACCGGAGGAATGCTTTGTGTGTATCAAACGTCGCAACGTAACTGGGTGACTATAAAGATGCTCTACAGGTATCTCCGAAGGTGTTAGTTGAGTTAGTATGGATCAAGACTGGGATTTGTCACTCCGTGTGAACGGAGAGGTATCTCGGGGCCCACTCGGTAATACAACATCACACACAAGCCTTGCAAGCAATGTAACTTAGTGTAAGTTGCGGGATCTTGTATTACGGAACGAGTAAAGAGACTTGCCAGTAAACGAGATTGAAATAGGTATACGGATACTGACGATCGAATCTCGGGCAAGTAACATACCGAAGGACAAAGGGAATGACATACGGGATTATATGAATCCTTGGCACTGAGGTTCAAACGATAAGATCTTCGTAGAATATGTAGGATCCAATATGGGCATCCAGGTCCCGCTATTGGATATTGACCGAGGAGTCTCTCGGGTCATGTCTACATAGTTCTCGAACCCGCAGGGTCTGCACACTTAAGGTTCGACGTTGTTTTATGCGTATTTGAGTTATATGGTTGGTTACCGAATGTTGTTCGGAGTCCCGGATGAGATCACGGACGTCACGAGGGTTTCCGGAATGGTCCGGAAACGAAGATTGATATATAGGATGACCTCATTTGGTTACCGGAAGGTTTTCGTGCATTACCGGAAAAGTTTCGGGGTCATCGGTAGTGTACCGGGAGTGCCGGGAGGGGTGCCGGGGACCATCGGGAGGGGTGTCACGCCCCAAGGGGTCTCATGGGGTATGGGAAGAGATAAACCAGCCCCTAGTGGGCTGGAATAAGTTCCCACTAAGGCCCATAAGGTTTGAGAAGGACAAAACACAAGGTGGAAAGAGTTTCCAAGTGGGAAGGTGGAATCCTACTCCAAGTAGGATTGGAGTAGGACTCCTCCACCTCCAATTTCGGCCAAACCTTTAGGTTTTGAGGCTGCCTCCTCCCCTCCCTCCCACCTATATATACGGAGGTTTTAGGGCTGATTTGAGACGACTTTCTCACGGCTGCCCGACCACATACCTCCATAGTTTTTCCTCTAGATCGCGTTTCTGCGGAGCTCGGGCGGAGCCCTGCTGAGACAAGATCATCACCAACCTCCGGAGCGCCGTCACGCTGCCGGAGAACTCTTCTACCTCTCCGTCTCTCTTGCTGGATCAAGAAGGCCGAGATCATCGTCGAGTTGTACGTGTGCTGAACGCGGAGGTGCCGTCCGTTCGGTACTAGATCGTGGGACTGATCGCGGGATTGTTCGCGGGGCGGATCGAGGGACGTGAGGACGTTCCACTACATCAACCGCGTTCTCTAACGCTTCTGCTGTACGATCTACAAGGGTACGTAGATCACTCATCCCCTCTCGTAGATGGACATCACCATGATAGGTCTTCGTGCGCGTAGGAAATTTTTTGTTTCCCATGCGACGTTCCCCAACAATATCTTAGTCATGAGTTTAGCCAACATGCGAGTGACCATGGAATCGTTTCACAACTTACGTACGCCCCCGGAGCTCCACACAGAAACAGAGTGTCGGAAAGACGTAATCAAACCTTGTTAGACACGGTAAGGTCGATGATGTCTCTTACAGATCTGTGGATATCTTTTTGGGGCCACACCACACTACTTACTTCTGCTTATACATTAAACAGAGCATTGTCTAAATATGTTGAGACCACACCACATGAGATGTGGCATGGGAAGATACCTGGTGTGTCGCATCTCAAGGTTTGGGGTTGTGAGGCATACGTAAAATGTTTACAGCCAACCAAACTGGAACCTAGATCATACAAATGTTACATTGTAGGTTATCCCAATAACACCATTGGGTATTCGTTCCACCACCAGTCCGAGGGCAAAGTGTTTGTCGCAAAAGTTGGTTACTTTCTCGAGAAAGAATTTCTCGCTAAAGAATTAAGTGGGAGGACAATACAACTTAATGAGATTAGTGAATCTTCGGCGACTATTGATATGGCTAAGAAACCGGAAGAAATTCCACAAATTATCCCTACAACCGAACCTAAAGTTGTCACATGTGATGCGGAAACTTCAGAGATGGTTGTAACTAAACCACGCAGACCAGGTAGGTCTACCCATCCACCTGAGTGGTTTCATAACAAAAACTTCATTCTTGAAGACGATGAACCTGCACACTACAAGGAAGCAATGTCGGGGCCCATCTCAAGGGAATGGCACAAATCCATGAAATTCGAAATGGAATACGTACATGTACGAAAATTCTATTTGGAACTTGGTGGAACTTCCACAAGGCGTAAAGCCCATTGGTTGTATATGGATTTTTAAAAGAAAGACACATGCGGATGGTAACATTACTATCCATAAAGCTATACTTTTCTCGAAAGGGTTCACGCAAGTTGAAGGACTAGACTACGACGAGAGTTTCTCGCTTGTAGCTATGTTTAAGTCTATTCAGATACTACTAGCAATTAATGCCTATTTCAGTTATGAAATATGGAAGATGGGTGTAAAAATGGCTTTCCTAAATGAAAACCTCAAAGAGGATGTATACATGATACAACCAGAAGGTTTTGTCAATCCTAAGGATTCTAGAAAGGTGTGCAAGCTTCATAGGGCCATTTATGGTCTGAAGCAAGCATCAAGGAGCTGGAACATTCATTTGATGAAGTAATCAAAGAGCTTGGCTTCATCGGGAATGACGAAGAATCTTGTGTTTACAAGAAGTTTAGTGGGAGCGCAAAAGCATTTCTAATCCTGTATGTGGATGACATATTGTTGATTGGAAATGATGTAAATTTTCTTATCGAATTAAAAGACTCGTTGAAGAAGAGTTTTTCAATGAAGGACTTAGGTGAAGAGGCATATGTATTGGGCATCAGGATCTATAGAGATAGATCAAAACGTGTGATAGCGCTTAGCCAAAGCATGTACGTTGACCAGGTGTTGAGAAGGTTCAACATGGAGAACGCCAAGAAGGACCTACTCTCAATGTCACCTGGAAAAGTACTATGCAAGAATCAGTGTCCTCGGACTCTCGATGAGCAACTACAAATGAATGATGTTCCATATGCTTCGGCAGTTGGTTCTATTATGTATCACATGCTATGTACAAGACCAGATGTTTCATATGCGCTAGGTATTAGCAGCGGGTACCAAAGTGATTCAAGATTGGAACACTGGTCATAGTCAAAAATATTCTGAAGTACTTCGGAAGGACCAAGGATTTACTCCTTGTGTATGGAGGTGATGAAGAGCTCATTGTAAGTGGTTCCACTGATGAAGGCTTCATGACTGACCCAGATGACTTCAAATCTCAATCACGCTATGTTTTCATATTGAACGATGGCGCGGTTGATTGGAAAAGTTCCAAACAAAAGACTGTGGCGGATTCTACGATGGAGGCAGAATATGTTGCAACTTCAGAAGCCTACAAGGAGACGGTCTGGATCAACCAGTTTCGTGAAGACCTTGGTGTGGTCCCAAGTGCGCTGGACCCGGTGGAGATCTATTGTGATAATAGTGCTGCAGTGGCTCGGGCAAGGGAGCCAAGTTCGTAACATAAAACAAGGCATATTCAACAAAAATGTAAACTCATTCGACATCATGTCGAAGAGGGTTTAGTGAAAGTACGCAAAGTTCACACGGATCTGAACATGTCAGACCCGGTGACAAAGCCTCTACCACAAGCAAGGCATGGGAAAATATAAACTCATTCGACATCATGTCGAAGAGGGTTTAGTGAAAGTACGCAAAGTTCACACGGATCTGAATGTGTCAGACCCGATGACAAAGCCTATACCACAAGCAAGGCATGAGCAACACCGGATAGCCATTGGTGTTACGGAAGCCATGTAACTAGATATTGTTGGAAATATGCCCTAGAGGCAATAATAAATTAGTTATTATTATATTTCTTAGTTCATGATAATCGTTTATTATCCATGCTATAATTGTATTGATTGGAAACACAATACTTGTGTGGATACATAGACAAAACACTGTCCCTAGTAAGCCTCTAGTTGACTAGCTCGTCGATCAAAGATGGTCAAGGTTTCCTGGCCATAGGCAAGTGTTGTCACTTGATAATGGGATCACATCATTAGGAGAATCATGTGATGGACTAGACCCAAACTAATAGACGTAGCATGTTGATCGTGTCATTTTGTTGCTACTGTTTTCTGCGTGTCAAGTATTTGTTCCTATGACCATGAGATCATATAACTCACGGACACCGGAGGAATGCTTTGTGTGTATCAAACGTCGCAACGTAACTGGGTGACTATAAAGATGCTCTACAGGTATCTCTGAAGGTGTTCGTTGAGTTAGTATAGATCGAGACTGGGATTTGTCACTCCGTGTGACGGAGAGGTATCTCGGGGCCCACTCGGTAATACAACATCACACACAAGCCTTGCAAGCAATGTAACTTAATGTAAGTTGCGGGATCTTGTATTACGGAACGAGTAAAGAGACTTGTCGGTAAACGAGATTGAAATAGGTATGCGGATACTGACGATCGAATCTCAGGCAAGTAACATACCGAAGGACAAAGGGAATGACATACGGGATTATATGAATCCTTGGCACTGAGGTTCAAACGATAAGATCTTCGTAGAATATGTAGGATCCAATATGGGCATCCAGGTCCCGCTATTGGATATTGACCGAGGAGTCTCTCGGGTCATGTCTACATAGTTCTCGAACCCGCAGGGTCTGCACACTTAAGGTTCGACGTTGTTTTATGCGTATTTGAGTTATATGGTTGGTTACCGAATGTTGTTCGGAGTCCCGGATGAGATCACGGACGTCACGAGGGTTTCCGGAATGGTCCGGAAACGAAGATTGATATATAGGATGACCTCATTTGGTTACCGGAAGGTTTTCGTGCATTGCCGGAAAAGTTTCGGGCTCATCGGTAGTGTACCGGGAGTGCCGGGAGGGGTGCCGGGGACCATCGGGAGGGGTGTCACGCCCCAAGGGGTCTCATGGGCTATGGGAAGAGATAAACCATCCCCTAGTGGGCTGGAATAAGTTCCCACTAAGGCCCATAAGGTTTGAGAAGGAAAAAACACAAGGTGGAAAGAGTTTCCAAGTGGGAAGGTGGAATCCTACTCCAAGTAGGATTGGAGTAGGACTCCTCCACCTCCAATTTCGGCCAAACCTTTAGGTTTTGAGGCTGCCTCCTCCCCTCCCTCCCACCTATATATACGGAGGTTTTAGGGCTGATTTGAGACGACTTTTTCACGGCAGCCCGACCACATACCTCCACGGTTTTTCCTCTAGATCGCGTTTCTGCGGAGCTCGGGCGGAGCCCTGCTGAGACAAGGTCATCACCAACCTCCGGAGCGCCGTCACGCTGCCGGAGAACTCTTCTACCTCTCCGTCTCTCTTGCTGGATCAAGAAGGCCGAGATCATCGTCGAGTTGTACGTGTGCTGAACGCGGAGGTGCCGTCCGTTCGGTACTAGATCGTGGGATTGTTCGCGGGGCGGATCGAGGGACGTGAGGACGTTCCACTACATCAACCGCGTTCACTAACGCTTCTGCTGTACGATCTACAAGGGTACGTAGATCACTCATCCCCTCTCGTAGATGGACATCACCATGATAGGTCTTCGTGCGCGTAGGAAATTTTTGTTTCCCATGCGACGTTCCCCAACAGTGGCATCATGAGCTAGGTTCATGCGTAGATGTCTTCTCGAGTAGAACACAAAAGTTTTTGTGGACGGTGATGTGCGTTTTGCTGCCCTCCTTACTCTTTTCTTGATTCCGCGGTATTGTTGGATTGAAGCGGCTTGGACCGACATTACTCGTACGCTTACGAGAGACTGGTTTCATCGCTACGAGTAACCCCGTTGCTCAAAGATGACTGGCAAGTGTCGGTTTCTCCAACTTTAGTTGAATCGGATTTGACCGAGGAGGTCCTTGGATGAGGTTAAATAGCAACTCATATATCTCCGTTGTGGTGTTTGCGTAAGTAAGATGGCGATCCTACTAGATACCCATGGTCACCACGTAAAACATGCAACAACAAAATTAGAGGACGTCTAACTTGTTTTTGCAGGGTATGCTTGTGATGTGATATGGCCAACGATGTGATGTGATATATTGGATGTATGAGATGATCATGTTGTAATAGATAATATCGACTTGCACGTCGATGGTACGGCAACCGGCAGGAGCCATAGGGTTGTCTTTATAACTAACGTTTGTGCTTGCAGATGCGTTTACTATTTTGCTAGGACGTAGCTTTAGTAGTAATAGCATGAGTAGCACGACAACCCCGATGGCGACACGTTGATGGAGATCATGATGATGGAGATCATGGTGTGACGCCGGTGACAAGAAGATCGTGCCGGTGCTTTGGTGATGGAGATCAAGAAGCACGTGATGATGGCCATATCATGTCACTTATAAATTGCATGTGATGTTAATCCTTTTATGCACCTTATTTTGCTTAGAACGACGGTAGCATTATGAGGTGATCTCTCACTAAAATTTCAAGACGAAATTGTGTTCTCCCCGACTGTGCACCGTTGCTACAGTTCGTCGTTTCGAGACACCACGTGATGATCGGGTGTGATAGACTCAACGTTCACATACAACGGGTGCAAAACAGTTGCGCACGCGGAACACTCGGGTTATGCTTGACGAGCCTAGCATGTGCAGACATGGCCTCGGAACACATGAGACCGAAAGGTCGAGCATGAATCGTATAGTTGATATGATTAGCTAGAGATGCTTACCACTGAAACTATTCTCGACTCACGTGATGATCGGACTTGAGATAGTGGATTTGGATCATGTACCACTCAAATGATTAGAGAGATGTACTTTTTGAGTGGGAGTTCTTAAGTAATATGATTAATTGAACTAATTGTCATGAACATAGTCTAATGGTCTTTGCGAATTACGATGTAGCTTGCGCTATAGCTCTACTGTTTTATTTGTTCCTAGAGAAAATTTAGTTGAAAGTTGATAGTAGCAAACTTTGCAGACCGAGTCTGTAAAACCGAGGATTATCCTCGTTGCTGCACAGAAGGCTTATGTCCTTAATGCACCACTCGGTGTGCTGCACCTCGAGCGTCGTCTGTGGATGCTGTGAACATCCGACATACACGTTTCTGATGACTACACGATAGTTCAGTACAAAAATACTTAATGGCTTAGAAGCAAGGCGCCTAAAACGTTGTAAAACGTCACGGAACATAGGTGATGTTCTAAAGAGATGAAATTGTGATTTCATTCTTGTGCCCTTGTTAAGAGGTACGAGACCTCCGACAAGATTCTTTGTCCACAAAGTAAAGGAGAAAGGCTCAATCGTTGAGCGTGTGCTCAAATTGTTTGAGTACGACAATCGCTTGAATCAAGTGGGAGTTAATCTTCCAGATGAGATAGTGATAGTTCTCCGAAGTCACTGCCACCAAGCTGTGAGAGCTTGGTGATGAACTATAACATATCAAGGATACATACAATGATCCTTGAGCGATTCGCGATGTTTGACACTGCGAAAGTAGAAATCAAGAAGGAGCATCAATAGTTGATGGTTTGTAAAACCACTAAGTTTCAAGAAAGGCAAGGGCTAGATGGGATACTTCGTGAAACGGCAAAACAGTTGCTGCACTAATGAAGAGACCCAAGATTAAACCCAAACCCGAGACTAAGTGCTTCTGTAATGAGGGGAACAATCACTGAGGCGGAGCAACTCAAGATACTTGGTAGATAAGAAGGCTGGCAAAAGTCGAAAGAAGTGTATTTGATATACATGATGTTGATGTGTACTTTACTAGTACTCCTAGTAGCACGAGGGTATTGGATACCGGTTCGGTTGCTAAGTGATTAGTGACGCGAAATGAAAGCTACGGCATAAACGGAGACTAGCTAAAGGCGAGGTGACGATACGTGTTGGAAGTGTTTCCAAGATTGATATGATCAAACGTCGCATGCTCCCTCTACCATCGGGATTGGTGTTAAACCTAGATAATTGTTATTTGGTGCTTGCGTTAAGCATGAACATGATTGGATCGTGTTTATTGCAATATGATTATTCATTTAAAGAGAATAATGGTTACTCTATTTTCTTGAATAATCACCTTCAATGGTTTATTGAATCTCGATCGTAGTGTTACACATGTTCATGATATTGGTGCCAAAAGATACGAGTTGATGATGATAGTACCACTTACTTGTGGCACTGCCGCTTGAGTCGTGTTAGTATAAATTGCATGAAGAGGCTCCATGCTGATGGATCTTTGTACTCACCTGATTTCGAATCACTAGTGACATGCGAATCATACCACATGAGCAAGGCCTTGTTTTCATTGAGATGAAATAAGATAGTAACTTGTTGGAAGTGATACATTTTGATGTATGCAGTCCAATGGGTGCTGAGGCACGCAGTGGATATCATTATGTTCTTACTTCACTCATGATTTGAATAGATACAGGAGTATTTACTTAATGAATCACAAGTCTAAAATGTTGAAAAGTTCAATTCCGTTTCAGAGTGAAGTTCGTCGTAACAAGAGGATAAACTGTCTACGATATGATCATGGAAATGAATATCTGAGTTACGAGTTTTGGTACACAGTTAAGACAATGTGGAAATTGTTTCGCAGTTCATGCCACCTGGAACATCATAGTGTGATGATGTGTCTGAACGTCATAGCCACGCACTATTTGGTATGGTGCATACTATGATGTCTCTTATGGAATTGCCACTATCGTTTATGGGTTATGCATTAGAGACAACCGCACTCACTTTAAATAGGGCACCGCGTATTTCCGTTGAGATGACACAGTATAGACTGAGGTTTAGAGAAATCTAAACTGTCGTTTCTTGAAAGTTTGGGGTTTCGACACTTATGTGAAAAAGTTTCAGTCTGATAAGCTCGAACCCAAAGCGGATAAATGCATCTTCATAGGATATCCAAAACAGTTGGGTACATCTCCTATCTCAGATCCGAAAGCAAAGTGTTTGTTTCTAGAAACGGATCCTTTCTCGAGGAAAGGTTTCTCTCGAAAGAATTGAGTGGGAGGGTAGTAGAACTTAATGAGGTTATTGAACCATCACTTCAACCAGTGTGTAGCAGGGCGCAGGAAGTTGTTCATGTGGCGCCTACACCAATTGAAGTGGAAGCTGATGATGATGATCATTGAGCTTCGAATCAAGTTACTATAAACCTCGTAGGTCGACAAGGTCGCGTACTGCTGAAAAGTAGTACGGTTACCCTGTCTTGGAGGTCATGTTGTTGAGCAACAGTGAACCTACGAGTTATGGAGAAAGCGATGGTGGGCCCAGATTCCGACAAATGGCTGGAAGCCATGAAATCCGAGAGAGGATCCATGTGTGAAAACAAAGTGTAGACTTTGGTAGAACTACTTGATGGTCATAGGACTATTGAGTAAAAATGGATCTTTAAAAGAAGACAGACGATGATGGTGATAAGTCACTATTAAGAAAAGCTCGACTTGTCGCAAAGATGTTTTCGATAAGATCAAACAGTTGACTATGATGAGACTTTCTCACTCGTAGCGATGCTAAAAGTCTGTTAGAATTATGTTAGTTGTTGATGCATTATTTATGAAATATTGCATGTAGGATGTCAAAACATTGTTTTCTCGACGGTTTCCTTGAGCAAACATTGTATGTGATACAACCAGAAGGTTTTGTCGATCCTAAAGATACTAGCAAGTATGCAAGCTCCAGTGATCCTTCAATGGACTGGTGCAAGCATCTCAGAGTTGGAATATACACTTTGATGAGATGATCAAAGATTTTGGGTTTGTACAAGGTTTATGAGAAACTTGTATTTCCAAAGAAGTGAGTGGGAGCACTATAGAATTTCTGATAGGTATATGTGGTTGACATATTGTGGATCAGAAGTAATGTAGAATTTCTGTAAAGCATACAAGGTTGTTTGAAAGAAGTTTTCAAAGGAGTACCTGGATTAGGCTACTTGAACGTTGAGCATCAAAGATCTATGGAGATAGATCGAAAGCGCTTAATAGAAGTTTCAACAAGATGCATGCCTTGACAAGTTTTTGAAAGAGTTCAAAATAGACCAGCAAAGAAGGAGTTCTTGGTTGCGTTGTGAGGTGTGAATTTGAGTAAGACTCAAAACCCGACCACGGCAGAATAAAGAGAATAGACGAAGGTCGTCTTCTATTCCTTAGCCGTAGAATCTAAAGTATGCCATGCTGTGTACCGCACCTGAAGTGTGCCTTGACTCAAAGTATGTTGAGAGGTACAGAGAGTGATCCATGATTGAATCACTAGCAGCAGTCGAAATTTATCCTTAGTAACTAATGGACTAAGGAATTTTTCTCGATTATGGAGGTGGTTAAAGAGTTTGTCGTAATGGGTTACGTCAATGCAAGCTTTGACACTAATCCGGATAACTATGAGTAGTGAAACGGATTCGTATAGTAGAGTAGATATTTGGAGCATTTCCGAATAGCACGTAGTAGCAGCATCTATAAGATGACATAAAGATTTGTAAAGAACGCACGAATCTGAAAGTTTCAGAACCGTTGACTAAAACCTCTCTCACGAGCAAGACGTGATCAGACCCCATAACTATATGGGTGTTGGATTCGTTGGAATCACATGGTGATGTGAACTAGATTATTGACTCTAGTGCAAGTGGGAGACTGTTGGAAATATGCCCTAGAGGCAATAATAAATTAGTTATTATTATATTTCATAGTTCATGATAGTCGTTTATTATCCATGCTATAATTGTATTGATTGGAAACACAATAC
Organism: Hordeum vulgare subsp. vulgare; assembly: GCF_904849725.1. NCBI lineage: Eukaryota > Viridiplantae > Streptophyta > Magnoliopsida > Poales > Poaceae > Hordeum > Hordeum vulgare. The sequence continues at coordinate 4,316,825 of NC_058524.1, forward strand.
TTGTGTGGATACATAGACAAAACACTGTCCCTAGTAAGCCTCTAGTTGACTAGCTCGTTGATCAAAGATGGTCAAGGTTTCCTGGCCATAGGCAAGTGTTGTCACTTGATAATGGGATCACATCATTAGGAGAATCATGTGATGGACTAGACCCAAACTAATAGACGTAGCATGTTGATCGTGTCATTTTGTTGCTACTGTTTTCTGCGTGTCAAGTATTTGTTCCTATGACCATGAGATCATATAACTCACGGACACCGGAGGAATGCTTTGTGTGTATCAAACGTCGCAACGTAACTGGGTGACTATAAAGATGCTCTACAGGTATCTCTGAAGGTGTTCGTTGAGTTAGTATAGATCGAGACTGGGATTTGTCACTCCGTGTGACGGAGAGGTATCTCGGGGCCCACTCGGTAATACAACATCACACACAAGCCTTGCAAGCAATGTAACTTAATGTAAGTTGCGGGATCTTATATTACGGAACGAGTAAAGAGACTTTTCGGTAAACGAGATAGAAATAGGTATGCGGATACTGACGATCGAATCTCGGGCAAGTAACATACCGAAGGACAAAGGGAATGACATACGGGATTATATGAATCCTTGGCACTGAGGTTCAAACGATAAGATCTTCGTAGAATATGTAGGATCCAATATGGGCATCCAGGTCCCGCTATTGGATATTGACCGAGGAGTCTCTCGGGTCATGTCTACATAGTTCTCGAACCCGCAGGGTCTGCACACTTAAGGTTCGACGTTGTTTTATGCGTATTTGAGTTATATGGTTGGTTACCGAATGTTGTTCGGAGTCCCGGATGAGATCACGGACGTCACGAGGGTTTCCGGAATGGTCCGGAAACGAAGATTGATATATAGGATGACCTCATTTGGTTACCGGAAGGTTTTCGTGCATTACCGGAAAAGTTTCGGGCTCATCGGTAGTGTACCGGGAGTGCCGGGAGGGGTGCCGGGGACCATCGGGAGGGGTGTCACGCCCCAAGGGGTCTCATGGGCTATGGGAAGAGATAAACCAGCCCCTAGTGGGCTGGAATAAGTTCCCACTAAGGCCCATAAGGTTTGAGAAGGAAAAAACACAAGGTGGAAAGAGTTTCCAAGTGGGAAGGTGGAATCCTACTCCAAGTAGGATTGGAGTAGGACTCCTCCACCTCCAATTTCGGCCAAACCTTTAGGTTTTGAGGCTGCCTCCTCCCCTCCCTCCCACCTATATATACGGAGGTTTTAGGGCTGATTTGAGACGACTTTTTCACGGCAGCCCGACCACATACCTCCACGGTTTTTCCTCTAGATCGCGTTTCTGCGGAGCTCGGGCGGAGCCCTGCTGAGACAAGGTCATCACCAACCTCCGGAGCGCCGTCACGCTGCCGGAGAACTCTTCTACCTCTCTGTCTCTCTTGCTGGATCAAGAAGGCCGAGATCATCGTCGAGCTGTACGTGTGCTGAACGCGGAGGTGCCGTCCGTTCGGTACTAGATCGTGGGACTGATCGTGGGATTGTTCGCGGGGCGGATCGAGGGACGTGAGGACGTTCCACTACATCAACCGCGTTCACTAACGCTTCTGCTGTACGATCTACAAGGGTACGTAGATCACTCATCCCCTCTCGTAGATGGACATCACCATGATAGGTCTTCGTGCGCGTAGGAAATTTTTGTTTCCCATGCGACGTTCCCCAACAGATATTGACTCTAGTGAAAGTGGGAGTCTGTAGGAGATATGCCCTAGAGGCAATAATTATTATTATTTTGTATCTCCAAGTTTATAATGAATGTTTATGTTCCATGCTATAACTGCAATGATTCCCGAGTGTGCAATAACCACGAGCCTTGAAGGGAAACTCATGTGCACGTGTGGTATAATAAACGGTAAATGTATTCCTAGTTATGCCTCTAAGAATAGCTCATGTGCACGTGTGGTATAATAAACGGTAAAACGCATGATGATCTTGTTTTCCTTGTCATGGGCAAGACTATGCCAACAATTTTGGGGGCACTATGTTAGAAGAACATTTGTGTTGAATCGACCCGAATTGATGTTAAGCTATGAGATACATTCGTCACAAGTAAATGGTTTATCATAGAGAGAAAGTTAACGTTTGCATAATTCCTTAGAGCATGAGAGTGTCGAGTTCCTTCATACTTACTTCGTGAATTTTGGTTTTGTTAAACGTCATCTGTAACAGGGTGGCTATTACACCTACTTACGGGTTCATGGAAGAGTATGACAAGTAACTTGGTAGCTCAAGATTGGGATTTGCTCCTCCGACGATGGAGAGATATTCTTAGGGCCCTCTCGGTGTTAAGGTATCCATCATCATCTGGCCAGACACAATGTGATTTGATCACAGGGATGTCGAAACACGAAACGAGAAAGAAGAACAAAACCGGCAACGAGGTAACTGACATAGTGGACAAGTTGTTGATCCATGGGGTTGCTGACAAGTCTCACCTAGGGTGTTTGTATCATATCACAAAGCAACGGTAATAGCACATGGAAAACTGCAAGTTCGCTTGAATAATCATTTGTGTGGGTATAGGGATCAATATGGGTGTCCACGGTTCCCTATTGATCATTGATCGAAAAGTGTTTCGGGTCATGTCTATACTTCACCGAACCTATAGGATCACACACTTAAGGGTTATCTATCTGCTGAATACTAGACATGGAGTCTCAGAGAAAATTATGGGAAAAGTTGTGGAGAAAACGGAAAGGTTCCGGAGAGAACACTAAAATATTCGAGTAAACCGAAAAGTTGTTCCAGAGTAAACCATTAAGCCAAGAAGGTTTCTGGCATATGACTTTTTGGAAGTGCCAAAATTGTTTTCGGGACTTGTGAAAAAAATTCGAAGAAAAAACAAAAAATGTCCGAGAGCAGCCGTAAATGTCTTGGTTGCTTTTTGTTGAAGAAAATCATTGATTCAGAAAAGTTCCGGAACGCGTACAAATTTATTTTGGTGGGTACTGGAAATGTTGTAGGCCTATAAAAAAAGTTTCAGATTTTTTCGAACATAGAAAAATGTTTTGATGAATAGTAAAAGGCACTAATCAGTTGATTTTTGAGAAAATATCTAAAGGGGATCTCAAAAGATCTAGGGATGAAATGGAAGGGTGGGAACCCCATTTTTTTGTTTTGGGGGGGGGGGGGGGGGGGGTACAAGGGTTTGGACGGCAAGGGTGGTGCTCCTTCATGGAGCTCCACTTGCCATCCTTTTATGCCCTTTATGCCCTTGATGTGTGACATAAAAGGGTGGGTGTTTTGGTAAATTTTTTGTGCCAACCCTATCCCTTGGTTTTCCTATAAATAGAGGTGGAGAGGAGCTCTCCACACTCACTCCAACTCCCATACAAATGACATGCATAATCTCGCTCTCTCTCTCTCCTTCCATTAAAATAGTTTCATAGAGCTAAAAGGTTGTCTGAGTTCCGACAGAAACTAGTTCCGGACAGTAAAGCCCTGCAGGATAGCTGACATTGTATGTGTGCAACCCCGCAGAGAGATCGTAGTTTCGATCTTAGTTCAAGAGTGCCTCCCGCAGGGCTGTTCGTGTGACCGTGCAAGATTCTATGAATGCCTTCCGAAGGTCTGTCTGTGACACCGTATGAGGGACTGTCCGACTGCCTCCTTAAGGGTTGTCCAAGGAGCAGACCAAAGAGAGCATTCTCATGGTTGGAAGGTTGTACATCCTAGCTACAAGGTGCACCGCCGATCTTCATTGACTCCACTTCCGTTGCGCCTTCGAGTCGGTAATGACCAGATCAAAAACCTTGAAAGCATCTCCATAATGATCCTAGGAGCAGTACCGGAAAATTTTGTTTTCTGCCGCGTTCCCCTATAGTACATATATGACAACTAGTTAATCACACATCACAATTATGTTTGATCTTTCATGACAACCATGGTTCGACCAGACGTGGCAACTCCTATTAGTTTCACATTACAACTATATTTAACGATACTTCCTCTGTACCATAATATTTGTTGTTGGGGAGAAGTAATCTAGTTTTCCTTAACAATAAATATTTAGAAACAGAGGGAGTACATAGCAACTAAATTTGATCACACATGACAATTACAATTAATTAGACATGAAAATTATAGTTAATTACACGTGGCAACTAAAGTCCACACTTAGGGGGTGGAGATGAGTAGTTGTCAATGGTTTTGCATGCGGGCCATCGTAGCTGCCCCCGAACATGTGTCCGCCCATACAAGGCCGTGTGGGCTGACTCCTAGATACGATAGAACGAGTTATCAAGGTCCTTTGTGTCAGCACATGTGGTGAATATCAAGGTCCTACAGTAACTCTTGTCAATCATGCAGCATACGGGCCAAAGGTGACCCTGTAAATTCCAGTGTCTCATCTTGTCTCTCAAGGTTCTGTGACACGATTAACATTGGATTAACCCCCACCAAGAGATAAACAGACAAAAGCGGGGTGAGAGTTTCACAATCATTTACATTACTTCCATCCTCACCTGATCCATGGCCAAATACAACACAACCTCTTCTGGGACAAAGAATACAGCGGCAGCAGAAGCAGCAATTAAGTTCTGCCTACGTAACCTCAGTATACAAGATTGTTGCTATCCCAGAAAAATTAACAAGAAAAAAGATTAAGCATATATTCACCAAAATCAACCAAAGAAACACAGCAATAGCCTTTCATTTTGATTTGTAAGCAATTCAACATAATAGGCAGACCAGAAAATAACATAAATCACTTCATTTGGTAATTGTCTGATCAACAAGAACAAGAGAATTAACAGCTCCGGTATCTTTTTTCCTCGACCTCTGCCGAACAAGAAACAAGAATACACGCTGGATCAACTGAACGCTTGAACAAGGAAATGTTACCCCTAGCCCTCCAGACCAAACCCACGGGGACTGGTCATGGACAGCGGAGAGCTGGGAGTGATGCCATGAAAAAAATAGCGGCAAAGAATAACCTGCCATTTTGTTCGCGTAAACTTCCATAAGTTCAGTATAGCCTAACCAGAAATAATCAAACAAACCAGTGCTGAACAAGGCAGAAAAATCAGAACAAAAGCATTGGCCAGAAGGAGCACAGCTCTAAATGAAAGATAGCAATAAGCAGCAGCGACAATCTGAACATACCAAGCAACGAAACTGAAAAATAGAAAAACATAGAAATTCAGCCATGGCTGACAAAAACATATCTAACTAACTGGACAATAAGAAAACTGTAGAGCAAGGAGGCCAACTGATTGATTCAACCAAAAGAGGATATGTTCACCCAGCCTCGCTCACCAGCCACAGAGGAAGTGGCCAGCAAACAGCGTGAGAACCAGGCAGTGATGGATTTCCGAGCAGCACAACGACTCCGATGCCATGAGAAACTGAGGCATAAGGTAACCTGCCATTTTGCTCGCATGAACTCTCACTACGTGTCTAATCTAATAAAAAAATCAACAAACTAACCCAGTGTCAAACGAACAATTAAATAAATGCAGGTTAGGAATAGGAGCTCCAGTAGTAGATAGCAAACCACTGCCTGAACATATCAACCCTATCTTCTCTAGAGGGTAAAACAGTCAGCCAAGGCCAACAAAAGAAATCCCAATCACTCAACATGCAGGGGACGACACACTGACTTCAACCAAGATAAAATATGTTGACCCATCCTCACTCACCAGCCCCAGGGTAAGTGGCCAGCAAACAGCATGAGAACCAGGCTTGATTGATCTCCGAGCAGCACAACGACCCAGATGCCATGAGAAACTGAGGCAAAGGGTAACCTGCCATTTTGCTCAGTTAAAACTCTCACTACTTCTACACTGGTTACAAAATCAGACCCCAACAAAACAGCAACAACAAACCAAGAACGCAGCTTCAATTGCAAGCAAATAGAAGTTCGATTTGCGTGTAACAAACAAATCGAATAAATAAAAAATAAAAACTAGAAGAGAGATAGAAAAGAAAGAAAAATAAGGTAATTATTCAAATTCAAGAACAGGCAATATCAGCTCAACATCGATTAACAAAATCAAGATATCTTCTATGCAAATTCTGAACAGTAAGAATACAACAGATGCAACGGTGCAAGCAGAAATGACTGACCAATTAGGCATTGAACAATAGAAGGTGCTTAGAGAAAAAAAAAATTATTCAAGCATTGCTGCTTATTATTTGTAGAAGGTAGGCGGCTAGGCGCTTAATTAGGCAGCCCTCCTGTAGAGATAAGCACTCATGCTTAAGCAGAACTCGGTTTATTTTACTATAATAACCTCCCTAAGCACATTGCATTGTACAAGGCCTTAAACAAGGAGAGAAAATAAATGTTGCCACCATGGAGAAAGTGGCCAGCCAACAATGGAGAACCAAGATATCAATGTCCGAGCAGTACAACGACTCCAATACCATCAGAAACAGAGGCAAAGAGTAACCTGCAAATTTGCTCGGCTAAACTCTCACCAACTGTCCATCTAGCCAAACCAGAGCAATCAAATAGAGAAGGAACTTCGGTGCTAGCTCAGTTAATACCATTTTCCCAGGAAAAGGACGGCAAAAAAATTGTTGTTTCAAGCGCTCAATGGATTCGGCTAAAAATATAAACATTTTCCAAGATTGCTGGGCAGTCACACAAACTGAGTACACCACAAGCATACATATTTTCTAGGTCAAGGTGGGTCTGAAAGAATTCAAATAGTAAATACTAGTAATAGAAAGATCCTGGGGTCACAGCAAAGCATCAGTAATATACAAGCAGTGGGTTCTTTTCTGTACTCTTAGGAACAGGGTGAACATATCATCGTACGATAACAAAGATATTACAGTTATGTCATACAAATCGATGTTCGGAATACAGAAACATCACAGGCTCTTCCAGCATGCATACTGTCCATACAACATAAAGCGTACAGCAGCATCATTTCATGTACCTATGCAGAAACTTGCGGTGGAAATCACTTCTGATGGTGTCGTTGATGAACCGTTTCGGTGTCTTGGTCTCTCCACGAGCCTGGTTCTTGAATACAACATCATCATCCCACCTGCAACAAACACATGTATCAAACATGATTAACCTCATCATAAAGCATGGCAGCATTACTTTCTTAAGAAAGGATAGCCGCAACATAAAAGAAGCATACAATAGAATACAGTAGGCATCACTATTCCTAACCTTCTCTTCACGTTGAAGGAGCCGGAGTTATTCATATTGATCAGCGGGTTTCCTCGCATCAGCTCAGCCTCCTTCATCTTGGCCTCTTCTTCTGCTTGCTGACGCTCCTGCAGCAAACAGACGTGATTTCACATTAATACTCCAAACCTAAAGAATAAGAGCGCCTCGAAATGAATACAGAGAATAAAACAACAAACCTTTCTAAGCCTGTCCTCAGCTCTTTCTTTTTTAATCCTTTCAAGCTCTGCCATTAGGGCCTCGGTGTCATCGTCATCGTCATCATCATCGCTGAATAAAAGTTTCAGTTTGATAAGTAAGATATAGAATAAGATGGGATGATCAGCTGAACTACAAAACTGGGCCCAGATAAACAGCTCTGTCCCAACAAAATATCTGGACAATTGCTGCATTATTATTTTGTTGTAAACATAAACATAATCCGGCTGCAACGGAAAGCATGCTAGCCAGCATCAGAATGTGTATCACCCAATACCGAAGTGTATGGTAGATAACTCATATTGAACAGTTTCAGTTCCAATCCAGCATACAGTTCATTCATGCAGTTAGAGGATATATCAGTTAATCCCATCCATGCAACAACAAGAAGTCTCCTCGACATTTTGAACGGGTGTGATTGATAAACTACTGAGCAAGAACTAAACAGACCTTTCATCATCACTTTTGAGCTCCACGTCAGAGTCGTCTGCATCAATTTCACGTGGAACTATCTTATCTTCATCCCTTTTTGAACCTGTGATGACCAGAAGAACGGAGCATGTAAATAATTATGCTGCCTTGAACCTAGGCACTAAACAGACTTTGGTAAAGCATAGTGTCACCGACCTTCTAAAAGCAGGCTTGAACTTTTTCGCCGGTCCCTCTCGTCTGTGAGAAAAAATAGAGTGAACCAATCAATTATAAATTTACAATTCCTAGGTACAAGGAAACAATAATAGACAAACATCACGGAAGAAAAGATATGGCAAACACTATCTGCACAAATGAGGGAGAAAGTGCAGATGGATTCAGAGGTCTTACCAACATAGGACTTATCCTTGGATGAGAAGTGCTTGCGTTCACGCTCCTCAAGTTCATCCCTAAGATTCCTCTTCTGTACCTCCTCTTGAGTTTGTTGTCCCTCTTTTCTGCACATAAGAGGGGGGAATGTCAGTATAAGTATGTATTGAGAGTAAGGCATCTAAGAAGAGCTATTAAGAACTGCCAGCCCTTTTTGTTCAGGATTCACAGGGTCAAGAACCAAACCAATCATGTAAGGCTGAAGAAAGAGTTTGGCAATATAGGGTATTCTTTGTTCTGGTTAACAGGTAATGAATCCCATATGAAGAACCAAATATATGAACCATGGTAAGCAATTTGTTCATAGATTTACTGTCTTGATGCAGCAGCAGCAGACAAATTCAGGTGCTTAAGTTAAACGTTACAGTTACACTTGGTGCTAAGTAGCTACCGCAGCTCCAAAATGCAAAATAGTTGGTTGTCCTGGTAATAAATAGCTACATTTTGTTTGATATACCCATGTTTTTCCACATACGTGGACTTATTTAGGTCAGGTGTGTTCAGTACGTTATTTAACCAGTAGTATTGGTGCAGTAAACAAGTGTCTAGGTTTGTGCAGAAATCGACCTAATCCTGGCAACACTGAACACAGTAGCAGACTATTTGCAAAAATTGCCAGAGAAAAGCCGGTTGTAATGACCTATTCAGGGCCAAAACATAAGCAATATAACCATAGTTGGCAAAACACCAACCACATCCTGCGGCAATGCAAGGACTGGCGACCGTTAGCACTCTATCGCACAGAGCTCAATGAGCAAGTTCAGGGCCAGCCATCCCTATTTTAGCCATATACGGTGTCCATGATTCTGGATAACAGGTAATAAACCCCAAATGAGGTACATATGCACCATGATGAACCATTTTCTTATGGTGCTTAAATCTATTCTCCATATGCTGCAGCAGCAGACATGATTCAGGTAGTCCTACAGAACATTAACACTTGGTGCTAAGTAAGCTAGCCGAGCTCCAAACATCTAAAATGTTTCTTTGTTCTGTGTACCACCTAACAAAGTAGTAAACGGCTACATTTTGTTTGACATCCGCAGGTTTCCACGCACATCCGTATTTTCTCAAGCCAAGTATGTACGTATGTATGTTGGTTAATTAATTGAGTTGTTGCAGTAAACAAGTAGCGCCTTGGCTCGTCAGGTTGTACATACAGAAATCGACCCAACCCTGGCAACCTCGTAAAAAATAGCAAGCGGTGCGTCCATTTACAAGCGATTGGCAGAGCAGGGTGGGTTGTGCTGTCCCCCATTCAGGTCCTAAGCAGATGCAAAACCACTATAACAGAGTTGGCGATACACGACCACCCCAGCCCGCGACGAGGTAGCGATGGCCATCTGCCGCCAGCAATCCTACCGCACCGAGGTCGACGAGGCCAGACGCCCCGATCTGGACGGAGTTCAGGGCTCCAGTGGCGACGAACCCTAGCTAGCACCCTTTCCCCCACCCTGAGTTCCAAATCTCTAACCAGACGGGCGATTCGAACAGCAGGGGCACAGAATTGGAATCGGAATCGGAGCGCGGGGCGGACCGGCGATTGAACTGGATTTGTACCTGGGCTTGAGGGAGGTGTGGGCGGCGAGGTCGCGGGAGGAGTACTTCCCGGAGGGCCCGAAGATGCGCGTGCCGCCCTGCTCGTTCCCGCCCTTCGCCGGCGCCCACGTAGGCCGCGCCGCCGTCGTCATCCCTCTCTCTCTCTCTCTCTCTCTCCGGCCGGTGGGAGGCGGAACCCTAGCTTAGCCTCTCTCCCTCCTTCGGGTTTGGATTTGGACTGGCGTTGGAGATTTTGCGGAGAGGACCCTGGAGAAGCTCGTTTTTTGTTCGCCTTGTCTCCTTCCTGGTGGGCTGGTGCGTGTCTGGGCCGGGCCTCCAGCGACAAGAAACTGGGCCTCTCCACAAGTCGACGGGCCTTCTCCCTAATGTGTACTGTAGTAGAGAATCTCAGGGCCCCCAATTGAATCGTCAAAACTATCCATTTTCGTAGCCACCGAAGTACTGTAGCGCGCATTTGCAGTCAGTTTTCGAAAAAAATTATAAGATTCCATTCGCTTTTTGGAAACGTGATTGTTTTTATGAAAAGTGGACATTTTTAGAAAATGTGTAAGTTTGTTTTTCCCAAACTCGCAACTATTTCTTTTATCGTACTCATAGTTTTTCCTATTTCACTTGGCCTTCATATGGAGCTTGTGTTGTCTTGATTTGACATATATTTTGGGTGTGTTTCTTTTTTTGTAAGAGAGGTCATGGTAGTACACATATATGAGTTCTCAATGATCTATCTTGAACCCTAGGTAGTATATATGAGTGAGAAACTGAGCTCCATGGATGAATTCTAAGAACATCATCTCATGCTCCAAAGTGGGGGTTTTATGGAGCTCGTGTTGTCTTGATTTGACATATATTTTGTAGCATTACTAAATGACAAATTATATGTTGAAGATTATTATTTTACTCTTCCTTTTTTGTTGTACGGATTATTTTCTCTTCTTATGACACGATGTGCTCACTCGCACACAAATCACGGTGTAATTCATTAGTATATTGTATTCCTCGTATGTGAGATTTTTACTCATTCTCCATCACTTGCGACCACCAATCAATTCGGGTGGTGCCGGCTGGACGTGATAGATGTTGAGGGACGCCCGGCGTCCATGGTGAGTGAGGCCTTGTGTGCAGCCGTGCAGCGCCCGAGATCCGATGGACGAGCCCGGCAGGAGCCCTTCGTTGGATCCGGCAGCTCTCGGTGCCTCTTCTTCGACGGGCTGCAGGATGGTCTGACATCTCCCCCGTCTCCCTTCTGGAGGTAGGAGAGGAGAGAGAGAAAGATTTGACACTATTTGTTTTTTCTTTCTGCAGGGAGAGCTTGGGACCAAAGTTTTTAGAATTGCAACTTAAGTCTTAGAATCTTACGACCATACAATTCAAACTATCCCCTTCGATTCTACGATTTTGCTCATAGAATCTAAGTTTCTACGATCTTGATAGTTATAATTTTATGATTCACGATCCTACTAACGGAGCTCCGATCCGATTCAGAACCTTCATTCTGATAACTTTGTCCGGGACCCATAGATAAATGAGAGAATGGAGGTCCTCCTTTTTCTGCACGGACTCACATGTAAGTGAGTGTGTGTGCACCCCCGGTCACGCTGTTAACGGCCTTTTTTGGCGTGCCATCACCGATTTGCCATGGTAAAATTAGATCAGATCAGATTTTTTATGCGGTACATCTTGCAACATTTTATAAAGTGGTGGTTTCACTAGTCGTGACGCATTGTGGTGGTTCTGTCTATTTTACTTGATTTGAAGAGCATCCATCGGTGTTACACTGTTGGGCGTGACGCGGCTGATAGAGGTCATCTTCCATGATCGGTCGTTGTCAACGATGACCATAAAGCTCTTGTCCAACTCATGTTAATAATTAACACCCACCGAATTGACCAATGACTACTACACATAATTAATCGAAGAAAAAAAAACAAGTCTAGTAGAGCACGTGCTCGATCGATAGTCAGTCAATCTTTACCTAATAATAAAGAGGCTATCGCTTATGTCAGAAAACCCATCGTAGCTATTTTGCAAAAAGGTCCCTGCATTTTCCCATTTTCAACCCGCTGGCCTCGGTAAGTGAATAAAAACTGTTTGTTTTTTTGGTCAACCCTTTGTATACGTTTGACTGCAGATCAAGCATATCCAGCGGCGATCCGATCGGGACATGACGGAGGACGACGACAGCAAGGCTCCTAGAGGCGAGGGACGGCACGGAAGCCGCGGACGTCGGCGGCGAGTAATGGAGGCCGGCGGCGACCTTGCTCCATGGCCACGGAGATAGGCAGCGACGGTGCTCCATGGCTATGGAGGCTCTATCTCCGGGGAAGAATAGATGAGGTGAGATGGAGAGAATGGAGAGTAGGGACGGCGCGGGTACCTGCTACTGGTCCGACGGCGGCTCCGGTCGCTAGATTCAGGTTGATATCCAGGTTCCTCTTCTAGCACAAAAAAACATCTCCCTTGCGTACTTCTTTCTGCCCCAATCTAGCCGGCCAAGGAACGAAGCCTTAGCGTGGTTCCTCCTCACCCGTCCTCTTCCTCCTGTCTAATCTGTCCTCTTCGTCTGATCTAATTTGTAATCTTCATGCAGGAAATCGTCTAAAGTGCTCCAACCAGTCTCTTTTGAATCTCCATCCATGTTGAAGTTCCACTACTTCCCAACTCCCAACGATGATGCAATCCATGTTGGTTGATGAGGAGGTCGTTCAGTCGCCTCAAATCATGCCAAGAGCAAACTGCAATTCACATTGAAATGTGTGTGCAGAAGGAGGCACATCGAATGCAGTTTGAAAGACGTGTTCAACTGTTTTAGCTGCCTCGCAAATTTTATAGAAATTATGGTTGGTATTCTGACATTGCTTTTTACCATATGAAATATTTTGTGTTCAGTTTTCCCCTGAAAGTTATACACAATGTTTCTTCAGAATGACAGAGAACCAATTTGAGACAACAAGTTGCCGTCGAATTTCAGGAATAAAACTAACTTCGCGATGTGATTAGTCTCTTACCAGAGTACAAGTTCATTCTCTGGTGCAAAAGGTGAGCATTTAGGGCACACTGTGTAGCAAGGATATGTTGTAGATTGTATTAGTCTTCTGTGGACTGACTTGTGAGAGGTTGGGATTCTCAAGCTTGTTTGGTCGGAACCTTTTCTTTTGAGTCGATTAATGAACGATGGGCATGAGGACATCTCTGGACTAAGTACGCCGTATGTGTACCACTACATACAGATAGCTCCCTCGTCATATCTCGACAGAAGAAGAGCACATTTGATCAATAGAGTTGCATTTCTTTCTTGTTACTGCAATTGTATGTGCCTTGCGGACTAAACTTTTTTATTTTCTTTTTTATTTCAGGTAGTTCTTTCAAAGATAGCTCGCTCGTCGTATCTCGATAGAAAAAGAACAACTTTGATCTATGGAGATGGATTTATTTCCTGTTGGTGCGATTATATGTGCCCTGCTGACTAAACTATCTTCTTTCCTATTTACCAATAAAGAAAATAATCAGGTTGGTCAAGGGAGGGGAATGTGTCTCCTCCACTATTACATTACATCCGATACTATCTAATTAGAAGCATGCTCACTAGAATGCATTTTTATTCTAATTTGCAAATTTAGGATTCTACCTACAAGACTTGTAGTCTTTGTATAAATTAAGATTAAGCAGGACAATGTTCTAGGTTTAAGAAAAAAAGATTTAGGTTTAGGATAAAACTGTTCTAGATTTTGAGAAGATTGTTACATATCCATGAGAAAAATGTCCAAAGTTTAGCAAATTAACTATCCATGTTTTCAGTTGTTGGTTAATAAGGTACTCACAATAGTCTTTTGTTTTTATATCAAGCTGGTCACAATAGTTAACCCGGTAGATTGCCGGTCATACATATGCCTCGCATTAACACCGGACAAAAAGTACACCATCATGAGTGGAGAGCACCTGCAACAATACATGTGGGAATAAAATACCAAAGTTGCAAACTTAACAATACAAACTTTCTTAGCCATTTTGCAAAGATGGTCTGGCCGAAAGAATAAGTCTTTGTGTTGAGAATAGTTGACGTGGGTCAAAATTAAACAATTACTCGTGTAATAGGCTATGCTTACCACATGTGATAAAAACAATTCTCCCGGTGCAACGCACGGGTATTTTTGCTAGTCCTATGTTAATTCCTCGTGGGGCATCTGGTCATCTCTCATCTCATACCTTTGGCGGTTAATACAACTAGTTTACTGGTTTTTGTTTTCAAAAAGGGGTGTATTAGTTACTTTATTGATGGTTGTGGATTGCCTAACAACTAGTGCTAATTCTTCGAGTTGTTAATTCTTCAGTATGTCGGACTACATTAGCCGGCCATATCACTCATCAAAGACAAAAACAAAAGTATCTTGAGTCAGGTCATTATTCCGCTGCTTTCACGACCAAGTTGACATGAAAAGGTTAATTAGCATGTGCTCGGCACTGTTTGTTGCATCTGATGATTCGGAGGATCGTCTCCTTTCACGACTAGCAATGTATTGTAGTGTTGATGAAGATTCAATAAGAACTTCAATATACTCTTTATCAAAAAGAGTATTCAGTTGGCTTTTCCATCAACACGCTTGGTAGCTTTAATAACTAAGATTCAAGATATGTACCCGAAAGCGTCTCGTAAAAAGATTTGAGGATATGTAGTAGAAAGCGGTCAACACATTAGTTCTACTCAAGAAAGATTGTTACCTCAGCCTTTTTACTAAAGTTATGGAGTTTTAAATTTTGACCTGAATATACAAGAGTAAAGAGGCTTCACAATATTAATATAAGATGTAAAATTCTACCTGAAGATGCCAAAGTGTTATCTGTGTGCGTGTCTGTTCAGACTTAGATTGTGACCCAAACATCATTAACCTAACCGAAAGAACAAACTTTGATCCTGATATCTGACGCGACATTGGAATATTGACCGTGCATGCTATCATGATACATCATATTAAGGTACTTTGGGGATCGTTGCGGGCAGATCAGCAATAAGAAAGGTTGATGTGATGGTAACTAACGCTAATGAAGTGGCTTTCTTTGTTCAAGTTGCATTGATCGTTAGATCATTATTCATATCTGGCGCATTTGATTTATCTGATGTACTTTTTCGACCAAAAGATGCTCCCCTCCTCGTTTTTAAGACAGGGAAAGGTAGTAGAGTTCCTTCCATACAAGTAATGATCTAACGATCAAATCATATTTAGGCCTTTCTTTTCTTTGAAAGGGATATTCCCAGCCTCTACATGGGTTGATGCAGTCTTGCAATAAAAGAAAAAACATGTGGTGCCATAATGGCCTATAATAGGATTACATGACTCATTCATAAATCCTACTATAGAATTGTCATCCAAAGCGGTTGAACATAACCCGAGCAGCCATCATCCATATTTCCAAATCTCTGGCCCATCCTGGCCATCCTCTACCTCCGTCACTCGCTGCAGGGAACAACACATATGGATCCAGCTGGTAGCTTTGAGGATAACTGCACTATTTAATAAGTTTATACATGATAAAAAAAAAGATCATTCTGGCAATTCTAGATGGCTCAAACTAAAGCACAAACCATCACACAGATGTGAGACTTATTAGGAGTACTTGCTGAAGGGGGTAAATTATGGGCTACATGGACGCTATGCCAGAGTATGTTGATAAAACGGACAGGTAAAAGATAAGTCTCGAACTCTTTCTTCCATTTCACAAATGGAAAACTTTTTGAGCCGTCCATCTTGGTTTGGCCAGATTATATTTTGTGAGAACCAGCCCTCTATCCAAGTACCTCATGGATATCTTGATTCTGAACAGCAATTTGATCTTCCAAAGTATTGCTTGCGAACAACAAGACCAGTGTTAATGAGGTCAGCATAGATGGATTTTTTATCAGCACTTTGATCTTCCAAATTTATTGCTTTAGAAACAATAGACCTACTCACAGTTTCGGATTTCGTTTTACAAAATATACCGCCCCTGAACGAAACTGGCGAAATTCGGATTTTCGGATTTTTTTTGGAAAATTCCGGACGCAAAGCAGACTTCAAAATTTGAATTCTTGAACAAAAATTGAGCGAATTTTGAACGAAAAATGAACGAATTTGTGCCAAAAATGGAAATCCTGCAGCAACAAGAATAAAACACATCCAAGTTGAACCAGCAACAATCGATTGATTGACTATGCGCACACGAATCAGAAATTAAACAAGCTAGCGGGAACGAGAGTATCGCGCTGCCCAAGCACGGAACCAGCTGCGCTATCTGGTTCAGCTGCGGCCGCCCGAACATGCTTGCCCGTGCCCAACCAATAGTGTGCCGGGCCATGGAAGAGGCCAAGCAGATCAGGCGTGAGGAAGATGGGATCTAGGATGAGTCCAGCACGAGGCGTCGGCGAGACTGCGAGAGGACGATGGGATTCAAGACGCGGCGGCGGACACAGAGAAGAGTTGAGGAATTAGATTTTTCTGTCTAGGGTTAGAAGTTTAGTTCCAGCCTTTTATATCCCTAGAAGTGCCAGGCAAGTTGGGCCTGAGGCTTTGGTTGGGCCAGAAGTTCAAATACATCCGAAATGTTTGGGCCGGCAAACTAATGTACCGGGCCTGAACGAGAAGGACGGATTTCGTCCGAAATTCTTTTTTTTCGGCCGAAATCCAAAACTTTGGACCTACTATCGATGAGGTCAGCATACATCGATGTTTTTATCAGCACTTTCATCTTTCAAATTTGTTGCTTGCGGAAACTGAAGCATCGTTGATGAGGTCAGCATACATAGATTTGACGAAAAAAAACATCAAAATTGTGCAATTCCGACGAAACACATCAGATTGATGGACATTAAGCAACCAACGAAATGTAACCAAGCTGTCCACTTATTCCCAATGACCGGACCTCAAACTCGATATTGAAAGAGTTCACTCGTACTACGGAAGCTACAGAAACATCTTTGCGCTACATGGTATTTTAGAGGCTTGGATAGTAAAGGTCAAGCGACGAATCACCTAGCCATGTGTCCTTGAAAGAAATCTGCCTTGGCTCTCATCAAACCTATCCAAAAAGATGAAGTTATTGGCTTTGCTGTCACCTGGTACATATTTTTTGATTTGAGGTATTTGTTATGGAGCATCTTGAGCAACCATTTACTAAGTAAACACTTGGTCTTAATTTGCAGGTCATCCATATACAGTCCCCTCGGTCTACAGTGAATACTCCCGTTAGCTAATTCATACTTCTTCTTTTTTGTCACATTGCCAGAAAAATCTATATCTACTTCCTCCGTTCCTAAATACAAGTCTTTCTAAAGGTTCCACTAGAAAGCCACATACGGATGTATATGGACGTATTTTAGAGTGTAAATTCATTTATTTTGATTCGTATATAGTCTATTAGTGAAATGTCTTAAAAGACTTATATTTAGGAACGGAGGGAGTATAATACTACAATCTTTTCCTTACCCATGTGCATCTCTCAAAGGAGAGCATGATTGCATGAACATCGGTAAGATACTGAGAATATCATTGATAAGTCAAGCCTACCCCCATAAGACTTCTATGTAGTCAAAGTCACGGTAGAAGGCCATAAATAATCCTATATTTCGGGGGAAGGGGGGTAGAGTTTAAGCTTACATATATATATATATACTCGTAAAGCCGCATCAAGCTCGGATGAGGAGGTGATCTGCCAGTTTTTTCTTTGTGACTGCTATGGTGACGTCAAGTGTCAAGCTCAGAGAATTCTGCAGTCTTGATCATAATTATCTTTTTTGGCTGATATTTTTTTGTGCAAAGGCCATTGTTTTACTGTTTTTTTTTTCGTTTTGTTGGGTCTGTATTTATGTAACTTATACTATAATCTTTGTGATACAAATGAGGCATGTATTATCATGAAAAAATATACAATGGAACCAGCATGAAATGATAACCCAAAGTAAAACCTTGTACACACGCAAACTGTACGTAGCATTTTTTGGGCGCTAATTAGTCGCATCCGTTATCCGTGGATTAGATATATATCCCGTTGAGATCGTATCCAAATCACCAGGCCCCACACACATGCATGCAGATCGTATCCAAACCCTAATTAGTTAGGCACATCGCTCGATCACGAACCTTTATAAAACCCTGCCCACGCGCGCTGTGCAGCACACCCATGCTCTCACCATCACCAATACACCAACCCGTTCTGCTTAGCTCCGATCGGATTCCGAGCTCGAGCACCAGCTCCAAGCTACCCAGCCGGTGCTCTCATGGCCATGGTTGCCAGGCCAATCACGGCCATCATCTTCACATTTCTCCTCTTCTTCCTCTTCCTCCACACCGCAAGCCCGGCTCTCGTCGGGGAAGACGAAGACCGCTCCGTGCTTTTAGTCTTCAAGGCCAGCGTGTCCGGCGACCCCAAGGGAGCCCTTGCTGGCTGGGGCTCGCCGGACGTGTGCAACTGGACCGGAGTCGCTTGCGACATGAAGGCGACACGGCGCCGGGTTGTCAAGTTAATACTAAGTGAACAAGAGCTCTTCGGCGAGGTCTCTCCTGCGCTTGGCAACCTCTCGCACCTCAGGACACTCAACCTCTCCGGCAACCACTTCGCTGGCAGCATCCCGCCGGAGCTCGGCAACCTTTCCTATCTTAAGTTTCTTGATGTGTCCTTGAACATGCTCAATGGGTCGATTCCGCCAGAGCTCGGCAACCTCTCCCACCTAAAGTTTCTCGACGTGTCATCGAACATGCTCGCCTGGACAATCCCGCCGGAGCTCGGCAACCTCTCCCGTCTCAAGTTTCTCGACGTGTCGTCGAACACGCTCGCTGGGACGGTCCCGCCGGAGCTTGGCAACCTCTCGAGACTTAGCTCCCTTGATCTCTCTGGGAATGTCTTTGTCGGGGCAGTGCCGCGGGAGCTTGGCAACCTCTCTCGCCTCAAGTTTCTCAACATGTCGTCGAATAATCTTAACGGGACAGCCCCGCCAGAGCTAGGCAACCTCTCCCGCCTATTGTTTCTCTATGTATCATTTAACACGCTCTCCGGGAATGTCCCGTCAGAGCTCTGCAATCTCTCCCACCTCAAGTTTCTCAGCATGTCATCGAACATGCTCACCGGTACAGTCCCGCCAAAGCTCGGCAACGTCTCGGGACTCATCTCCCTTGATCTCTCTGAGAATGACTTTGTTGGGGCAGTGCCGTGGGAGCTCGGGAAGCTTTCCCGGCTGAAGCAGCTCAGCCTCAGTGGAAACCAGTTGGAGGGCTCGATTCCGGTGGAGCTCGCGCTTATGCGGAGTCTGGCATACCTCAATCTCGGTCGGAACAACCTCTCCGGGAACATCCCGTCCACCATCTTCTGCAACCTCTCCGCCTTGCACTATGTTGAAATGTCGTCCAACTCTCTCAACGGCAAAATCCCCATACGAGCGGATTGCTCACTACCAAAGCTCACCTCTCTCGTGTTGTGGTCCAACAACCTCCATGGCGGCATTCCCCCCGCGTTGTCAAACTCGACAAACCTTCGATGGCTGCTGCTGCAGTCGAACTATCTCGACGGCGAGCTGCCGTCCAATGACATGTTCAGCGGCATGAGGAGCCTCAAGTATTTGCACCTGTCGTTCAACTCACTCTCGGCGGCGAACTCCCGGAACAACACCGGCCTCGAGCCGTTCTTTGCGTCACTTACCAACTGCACCGGCCTGAAGGAGCTCGGGGTCGCTGGGAATGACATTGCCGATAGGATCCCGTCTGTCGTTGGTCGCCTCCCTCCCGGACTCATGCAGCTCCACCTTGAGTTCAACCGAATCTTTGGCCCGATCCCCGCGAACATCTTCAACCTCACCAACCTAAACCTCCTCAACCTCTCCCATAACCTCCTCGACGGATCCATCCCACAGGGCATCGCCAGCATGCGACAGCTCGAGCAACTGCACCTCTCAAATAATCTGCTCTCCGGCGACATCCCACCGTACCTAGGCACGATCCCACGCCTAGGGTTCATTGATTTTTCACAGAACCAGCTCACCGGCGCTATTCCTCCGAGTATCATGCAGTGTGTGACCCTGCAAAATCTCGATCTCTCTCACAACAAGCTGCAAGGCAAGATACCAGATAGCTTGTCGAGGATGAGCGGGTTGCTCTACCTAAACCTTGCCGGCAACCTGCTGTCTGGTGCGATCCCGATGACCATCGGCGAGGTGGTTAAGCTGGAAATGCTCAACCTGTCGTCAAATCATCTCTCTGGCACGATCCCACCACAACTCAGCACTTGTATCGAGCTCGTGTACCTCGACGTCTCCTGCAATGGCCTAACGGGGCCCCTACCTCTGTCCTTGGAGAAGGCGGTGTCGCTGCGGCATGTTAACTTTTCCTACAACGACTTCTCAGGCGAGGTGCCGAGCGGTGGGGTCTTTGCGGGGTTCCGTGCGGACGCGTTCCTCGGCAATGCCGGACTCTGTGCAAGGACGAAGTCGATGACGCCTCCTTTGGCTAGGTGCAACGGTGCTGCTTCACACCGGCGAGTGGTGTTGCTCGTCGTCGTCACAGCCACGAGCTTCATGCTGGCAATCATTGGGCTCACAGTGTGGTGCGCCTTGGTACGAGAGAGATGGCGCTCACCGCTGCTACCGTGCGAACCCAGCACGAGGGAGGACTACCCGAGGATCTCTCAACGGGAGCTCTACGAGGCGACAGGCGGGTTCGAGCATTCGAGGTTGATCGGCGCGGGGCGGTTTGGGCGTGTGTACGAGGGGACGCTCCGTGACGGCATGCGTGTCGCCATCAAGGTGCTCGACGCAAATACTGGAGGCGGAGAGGTATGCCGGAGTTTCAAGCGCGAGTGCGATGTGTTGCGGCAGACGCGGCACCGAAACCTGGTGCGCGTGGTCACCACGTGCAGCCAGCCGGACTTCCACGCGATTGTGCTCCCGCTGATGGCCAATGGTAGCCTCGAGAGCCACCTCTACCCGCGTGTCGGCGGCCCCGGACGTGGCATGGACCTCGCATGGTTGGTCTCCATCGCCGGCGACATAGCCGAGGGGCTCACCTACCTGCATCACTACGCTCCCGTCCGCGTCGTGCACTGCGACCTTAAGCCCAGCAACGTGCTCCTCGACGACGACATGACCGCCGTTGTGGCTGACTTTGGCATCGCTCGGATGGTCAAGGACATTGGCGACGACGACAACAACACAGGGTCTGCTGATCCCTGCAACTCCACTGCCGGATTGTTGCAAGGTTCCGTGGGCTACATCGCGCCAGGTAATTTTCAAGACAATCGAAACCAACATAGTATATGAATAGAGTAAATGCATGCGATCTGACATTCTTCTCTTAACATTTTCATCATTTCATGTCGATCTAATCTTGTTGCATGGTTTTAGAGTATGGGCTAGGAGGCCGCTCTTCGAGGGAAGGTGACGTGTACAGCTTTGGGGTGATGCTACTAGAGCTGATCACCGGGAAGCGCCCGACCGATGTGCTCTTCCAAGGAGGACTCACATTGCACGACTGGGTGAGGCGGCACCACCCACATGATGTCACCGACATCATCGCACGGTCATGGCTAGCGACCACGGACGAGATGTTGTCGGCGGTACAAGCGAACAACATCGTCGTCAAGCTCATGGAACTTGGGATCGCGTGCACTCAACACTCGCCGATGGTGCGGCCCACCATGGTGGAGGTGTGCCACGCGATCGCTCTCCTCAAGGATTCGTTTTCTTCCTGATGTATTTTTCGATATGTATTCATGATATATATATGGTCGTAGCATCGAGGTTATATATTGAACTTGTGGCATCCCTGTCCGGATATGAAGATAGCCACAGGGTTTGTGGAAAACTTGGGGGTGCCTCAAGGGAGGAGAGGTGCAAGTAACAAGAAGACACCTGGTGTGGCAAGGGAGTACATGTTAGAAACTTTTTGTTTCCTGAAATTTACATGTTAGAAACTTTTTGTTTTCCTGAAATTTACATGTTAGAAACTTACCCTATACGTTGATGGTATTGTTTATGTTTTGTATCTTAATTAAATTACTAAACCGGGGGCTTGATGCAATTGTATGAGCACATGACCCGGTGGTGTTTTCGGCCATCAATCTACAGTATTATAACTTGATAAGCAGCTGAGTAGTAGAGGCATGGCATGTCAGCACTTGGTGTAGCTCGACATGGTCTGAGAAGGCACACTGCTAGTCCCGTTACCACTGTGAAAGGGTAGCATCCAACCCTAGATATTCACTCTGAAAAGAATAGAAATGAAAAAAAGGAAGGGGCCAGGATTTGGGTTGGGTTGGGATGGGTAGTGCAAAATATAATTACAAAGAACAAGATTGAGAATGTGCATCAGCCTCCATAACAATGTTAGTATGTTGAGTTCGAAGCAACCAGCTTATATAAAAAATAATTGATGATAATTGAGGAATTTCAGTTTCAGAAGCAACTGGCTTAGAAACCAAATTAATTTTGATGGTGTTTGGCAGGGCTTTCTTTCTTAATATTGAGGAATTTCAATTTCAAAATTAGCTATACTGTATTACGGTTGACATAGGAGAATTTTGCATCACAAATAGGAACTGATACAAGATAATTTAGACCATGATAATTTCTTGGACTTGCACAAAATATGAACTCTTGATAACATCTTAAATCACCAAGCAAAGCAACTAAATCCTAGTATATAAGTTGAGCACTGATACGAGATGAGAATTGAGAGAGATTAGTTTGTGTGATGTGTTAACCTGTTGATTCGTTGGCAGAAACAGTGAACAGGTTGAGCCGCTGAGTCACCGAGTAGTCGCCGTATGAATCAGATCGTGAGCAGGTAGGTCAAGGAGATCAAAGGCAGATGGCGGCAAGGGCACACGACAGCAGCAATATATAGCGTCTAATCCTACCAACTAGACGCCAATCATGGACGAAAAACGCATCTCAGGGAATTATATTTATTTTTTTCTTTTGGAAATCTCAAGAGATTAGATCCTTTTTAGGGGGTCTCAACTCTCAAGATCGGAGGCTACGTTGCCAATATGTCTGCTAGTGGGCTTTTGTACTAGGGCGCTGATCTGCATCGGCGCACCGGCCGAAACTTTCGCTCCGACCGCACGCGAGCCGCGCGATTTGTCAGGTTGAATCCGATTTGATTGTTAGATTTGTCCATGCAGTAAAAATCCTCGATGGTAGCAAAAATAAGCAGCAATGTAGTAAATTTCTGGCACGGTTGCAACAAAATTATGGTTGTAACAAAAAATATCAATGTGATCGTAGCAAAAAAAAAACAACGCTGATGATTCGTGGTAGCAGAACAAAATATGGGTTGTAGCAAAACAATTCGGTAAACTCGGGTTGCAACTCTGACGAACGTGCATGCAGCTTTTTTAGTGAACGGTTTGTAGCAAAAATTGAAACCGATCGTAGCAAAAATCAATACCGATTGTAGAAAAAAAATCCGACGAACTCGGATTGCAACTAAACGTGGATGCAGCTTTTTTTTATGGACAAAATGTAGCAAAATCACCGACGGTTACGACAAGAAAACCTGTCAGTAATAGCAGAAAAATGATACACAGTTGCAGCAAAAATGACGCCTTGCAGCAAAAATAAAAGATGGTCCAAGCACGGGGTCACAAGACGGACAGGAAAGGGCGAAGCGTTCGGCTGGCGCACAGTCGGGACTAGTTTCCCTTTGTACTATGAGTTTTTTGTCCTTTTTTCAAAGCATTTTTTTAAAGAATAGCTCACCGTTCAATAGTGATATCTTTATCTATATCTATCTATATATATATGCATACACTTATAGAAAACGGACGTTTGGAGCTTGGCCTCCATGGAGGCCGAATTTTTTAAACAAATCAAAATTCAAATTTTTCGGTTTTAGAAAAATCTAAAAATATATGTAAGTAAGAAGGATGTTATGTATATGTGTGTTAAAATTTAGAATGGCATACCTTAAAATATGTTCTGGACAAGAAAGATAAAATCATGCCCTGAAACGATTAATAGGGTCATGTGTTAAAAAGCCTCGTATTTATGTTTTTTTGTACAACCCTTATTTCAATGTATTTTTTCTCTAAAATTTACAGACATGTGTGCTACACATTCACTTATCTCTGTTTTTTTTAGATTTTTTTAAAATGTAAAAGTATGATTTTTTATGAAATTTGAATTTTAAATTTAAAGGCCTCTATGGAGACCGAGGTCCAAAGGCCAATTTCCGTACACCTATACCTATATCTACATACTAAGGTAAATGCTTGCAGCTGGAGCGTCGGCCGGTCGCACGCGGTCCGCGCGTGCTGGCAGACAGCCTTGCAACATTTTTCCGCTCAGATTTGCTGCAACCATGTATAAATTTAATGCAAACGTTTATCATTTTGCTACATTTTATTCATTCAAAAAGATACATCCACGCTTTGGTTGCAACTCGAGTTCGTTGGATTTTTGTTACAACCGGCGTTTTTGACTTTTGCTATAACCGTGTTATTTTTTGCTACAACAGGCATCATTTTTTGCTGCAACCGTTCAGTAAAAAAGTTGTATACACGTTCACGTAGATATTTGCTACAATCGTCGTTTGACTTTTGCTACCACGCACCATTAGCTTTGTTTTTTTGCTACGATCACTTGATATATTTTTTTGGCTACAACGTTTTTTTTGTTGCAACTGTTGACGAAATTGCTGCATCGTGGACGAAATTTGTTGCCTCGAAAAAAAAATGCTGCATGGAGATCTAAAGGCACGGCCCGCGTACAGCTGGCGGATCGGGCGGCTCGCGCGCCGGCGCAGAGCATTGCCCACATACTAATAACATATGAAGCTTTTCTACCCATCTGTCATACATTTTATAAAAAAGCCCCTGGTTTTTTCTTTAAGTAACCCAAAGTCCAATATTAAGTGGCTTTGAGTTTCGGCCCAACTGCAGTAGACACTATCTCGCAAACGTGGGCGCTGGTTAGTATACCACGTTCAGTTGCAGTGCAATCGTCCAGTTCATCATGTTTTCAGTCCCTTTAGGTCCCTAACTTTTTTTATTTACAGAGAATATGTTAAAAAAGTTTACGCTAAAAATTTGCAACCATAACTTGGATTAAAATAATTTGTATATGTAATATGATAAAAACAAACATGTACTTTCCAACCCTGCTATTATTTGTTCTTGTGAACCACTTTAAATTTCTATTTGAGGCATAACCTTCATTAACCTAATTAATTGCTATGATGTATTTTGGAAAATGCTAACACACAATACAACAGTTATGTCATGACAACAACTGTTAACCTGTCTGGGATCAGTTAACCTAATACCAATGTCCTGCAAGTGCACTTGACTGTTGTAATACTTTCATGATAAGTAAAGTGCCGAACCCATAGGGAACTAATAGGAATTAATCACAAATTCCCTAGCTACTCACTTAACGAGCTACAAGTCTAAACCGGAGTTTAGAAATAGCCTACTCTATAAGTTGCTAGGAAAACTAGACAAACATGTATTTAACTAAACTACTAACAAAGAGATTAAAACGAAAAATAAATGACACTAAGTTAGTAAATATGACGTTTGAGTAGTAAAGCGTTCTCGAGGGTTTCAGAATCACTACCATTAATATGAACTATCATATTTCCTATTCGTTGGTCCAATGCATAAATGGGCGGAGTCGGGTATAGAACACCTTCTACTCTAGGTAGACTCTGTGCCATGTACGCTACTAATGCAGTGTCCACCATGCAGATTACCCATACGATAGTTAAGTGTTTCTCGCAAATCTCTAAAAGTGTTTTCTATTTATCCTGTATCAATTGCAACGGCGAGAAATTAAGACATTTACTGTCAACCCTGATTATCCCATTATCCCCAAGCCTCACAACGGTAGTAATATCATTAGTACAGAAAAGCCTAGCTATGACGTGAACATCTGACGTCATTAATATAATATCATTGTTAAAAAATAATGGTGACATTAGGCCTACGTCAATATCGATGGCGTGCCACATGTCCAACGTCAACAATAATATTCATTAGTAGTGGCATGTCATGTTAGTGCAACCCCAATAATTTGATTTTCAGATTTGGAATAAAAGTTATACAACAGTGCGACCCAACCAAAATGACAACATAATCCAATTTAATAACAATTATTAAATTAACTTTAATAGTACCAAATTGACGTAAATAACAACATTTAAGTTCAATAATATATTTATTGACATAGTTCAACACAGTATCAAAAAGATGTAAATAGCACAAATACAAGTTCAACTAAGGAGAGGTGATAATGACGTGAGATCTTCCCTACGTCTTGACTCTTGCGTCAAGCGAGACATAGGCGTGCCCTTTGACCCCGCGACGAACGAATCGGTAGGCTTGACCGGGCAAAAAAAAAAACGTGGTACAAAACACATGCCAGATCCCAGCCCGGCCCGACTGTCGGACGCAGTTTTTGGGCCCAAGCACGACCCGAGCCCAAAAAAGCCCGACTTGGCCTGGTCGGCTCGGCCCGACGTAGGCGTAAAACTGGTTTTTTATGCCCGAGCCTGGCCCGATAAACCCGACGGGCTCAAAATCTAGGCCCGTGCCCGGCCCATGGGCAAGGTCGGGTCGGGTTTTTCGGGCTGTCCGAGGCGGGTATCCCATGGTCAGGTATACCCGTCGGCAATCAATCGTTAAATATTAGGGTCCACAAGATATAAGTATAACCATACTGCAATACAATGTGACCACACTAAACATCATCCTAGACAAATAAGTAAGCATATGACAAGTGAAACAAAATTTGACTCACCACCGAAAAACAGAAGAGTTAAAAAAGCACTCCATATGAGCTCTATCTAGCAGGAGAAAATTGCCTCAAAAAGCCACTGACTAGAAGCCGGAAATTCTCCGAAGCACGAACATGCCGAAGCCGATGCCGAAGAACGTGGCGATGGAGATCCCAAAGATGCCGACGAGGATGCCGGGCACGACGAGTGAGCTCCACCCTTTCGCCGTGGCCATGGCGGCGGCCGTGGTCGGCCCGCCGACGTTGGCGTTGGACGCGATGAGCAGCTGCTTCCTGTCGAGCCCCGCCAGCCTCCCGACCCCGAGCACCACGGCGAGGTGCACGGCCACCTGCACAGCCGCGAACGCGAACACGGCGGGCGCCTTGGTCACCGCGTCCACCACGCTGCCGTTCGCGCCCACCACCGTGAAGAACACCTGCATCAGGATCAGCGCCATGGTCTCGCCCGACGGCGCCAGCCGGCCGAGCACTCCCGGGAACGCCGTCGCCAGGGCCACCACCAGCGCCGTCACGCACGGCAGCGTGCCGCCGATCCCGACGCCCAGCCCCGCCGCTATCCCCGTCCCGGCCCTGCAGATAGTGAACGACAGCGCCAGCGCCGCGCCGCCGTGCAGCACGGACATGCTGCCCCGGGGCTCGCCCTCGCCGCCGTCCTCCGGGGACGAGGCGCTTTTCGGCTCCGGCGGTATCTTGGACGCCAGCGCGAAGAGAGCCGTGAAGTAGAGCGCCGAGATGAGGTTGTCCGCCGCCACGCCGGCCGCCACCACCGACGGCGTCGTGCCCAGCGCCTCCGAAATCGCAACGAAATTCACCGCTGCCGCCGCCATGATCGGACCACAGTGCGTTCGTCAGACATGATGGATCAAATGCATCAGTAATTTAGCAGCGAGCTAATTGATCAGATTACCTCCGCCAATGTAGCTCCCCATGAGAGCGGCGGCGATCTTCCAGCCATCCTGGCCGAGAGACCTCATCGGGAACAGCAAGTAAGCCACCGTCGTGCCGATCACCGTTGCAACTGCATCCAATTTGAGGCAAGGATTAATTAGACAGGATCTTTCTTATCCCAAGTTCATGGATAAAATTAGAGAGTGAGAGTGGCCATGGATTTGCTCAGCTGTTTCTCTGTTACCTGATCCGATGAGGAAGGCCTTGAGGAGGTCGCCGGTGGCGCGGACGACGCGGCGGAGGTCGGCGCCGAGGAGCAGGAGCGGCACGGCGACGGGGAGCAGGTACTCCATGACGACGGCCTGCGCGGGCGCGCCGGGCGCCACCAGCCCCGCCGACGACGCCGCCAGCCCCGCGAGGATGCTCACCAGCGCCCCGCTCAGCGCCGCGCCCCACGCCGTCCGCTCCTCCGCCCTGAAGAGCCAAACCACACATGGATCACGCCCTCCTCCACGGCGGTGAGCTCCGGACCGGCCGGTGTTCCGTGTGTGGGGCAGTTACCAGGTGCCGAAGGCCGCGGCGGAGAGGAGGAACGCCCAGTTGCCCCACTGGTCGCCGGGCGCGATGATGGGAACGGCGCGCGGCGGCCGGACATGCCGGAGCCTCGACGGCTGGCACCCGTCGCCGCCGCCGTCGCGCCAGAGGCGACGGAGCGGCAACCGCGGTGACCGAGGCGCTAGAGGCCGGGGACGGCGGTGAAGGTGGAGGGGCGGCGATGGGGAAGAGAGGAGCGGGGAGACGGGCGGCGGCATGCCGGCCGCGCGATCCATATCCTCGCTCGTGAATCGTACAACCAACTGCCAAAATAACGTTGGAGAACTGATGGTGACATGCTCTGACTTGTTGTGCGTGCATCTCATGATTTTTGTTGTCTTCTGTACTAAATTTACCATGTACTAGTATTAAATATACTCCCTTCGTCTCAAAATAAGCTTAGTGCAACCAAAAAATATGTCTATGTTCATTAACAAAAACCAAAAAAAGGTTGAAATAAACAAAACACATGGCTGTTTCAGCATCTCCCGTCTCTCTATACGCATGTCACAAATGATCATATTCCAACTCGATATGCCTTATCATGTACTCCCTCTGTGCCACAATACTTGTTGTTGGAGAGGACTAATCTAGTTCCCCAAACAACGTATTTAGAAACAGAGAGAGTACATCTCTCGTCTCTCTATGTGTATGATATAGCTAGCAAACTCGTTGTCTATATGATTTTTTCTGCGCAAAAAAATAAAATAAAATCAGAACAAGAAAGATATGTGTTTCTAGTCAAGAAAGAAAGAGTATCCCTTATCATGCAGCAAAATAACCTCACCATAATACCTAGTTATCCTTGTAGTACAATTTTTAGAGAGGGTCCTGGGAGCATATTGATGTGACAGGAAACATCAACCTTATTTGAGAGCTATATATATAAAAGATGCAAGATGCAGCCGGCCGGAGTAGCTAGCTAGTGTACTTGTATAGTTGCATACTCTGCGTGTGTGTGGCCTGCACTGTTTGTTTTCATGGCTTTTTCCTTGGCTCCAAACTTCAAATGCAGTCAGTGCATACTGTTGTTCTATCATGATACCTTCCATCAGAACTGATGATGCCTTCAACATCATAGTTTTGATTAATCAGACTCTAATTTCTTCATTCATGGAATGGAAAATGATTAGCAAAAATGGTGCCATCTCAAGAAAAATGCAGAGGTCTTCTCAAGTTATGGTCAATCACAGGAGTATGTCTAACCAGGCTCGACTTTGTTCATTCGTGGAATGAAAATGATTCGCCGGCACAGACTTTCTCACCCATGGTGGTGACTTGGTTGCTTGCTTGCACTTATGCTTGATGTATGCTCCCTGCGTGGTCGTCTATTTATAAGGCTTCAGAGAGCTTTATCAGGATGCAGGGACATGGCAGCTATATTCTGAATAGTGATCATTTTAGACGTAAGAGCATCTCCAACAGGCGCCTAAAAACTGCTCCGCGTGCTAAAAGATTCGTTTTTTGGGCGCTGGACTGCTCCAGCAGAAGCTGCAAAACGCTAAAAAATTCTGGGCGCGCGCTTAAAAACGCTATCGCACGCAGCATATTTGGTGCGCCGGCTTGCGCGCGCACCAAACTCTGAGCGGCTGCAGATGTGACCGTTGGATCAGACTGGATTGGGCGCCACACTAGCGCGCGTCTGTTGGAGATGCTCCGGTCCCCGCGCTTTAAAACTGCTACAGTGACGCGCTAAAAGATTTATTGGGCGCGGATTTTTTGCGCTGCCGTTGGAGATGCTCTAACCATGTAGCCATCGACCTTAGCTCAGGCGACCATAAGACTGAAGGACTCTCCTTTTTGAAAAGGTTTGATGAGGTCGAAAATTGCCTTTTTCCAACGGACTAGGTTTATCTTTGGTAATGACGAATCGATCAGATTCTGGAAAGATACATGGTTAGGGGAAGTACCGCTAGCCCTGCAATATCCGCAACTATATAATATTGTCCAACGTCGACAAACATCCGTTGCGACAATATTGAGCCACACACCTCTAAATATTCAGTTTCGCAGATCCTTAATAGGTCACAGATGGACTAGTTGGCTTCACCTTGTCAGAAGGCTAATGGATATTCAACTTTCAGATACAACAGACACTACTCAATGGAAGTTGACTAAAAATGGAGATTTTACTGTAAAATCTATGTATCTTCATCTCATAGATTTGGGGCCGATTTCAAAATCTAAGAATATATGGAAGGTCAAAGTACCGTTGAGGATAAAGATCTTCATGTGATTTGTCCACAAAGGAGTTATCCTAACGAAATTTGGCAAAACGTAACTAGAAAGGCAATCAGAGATGCAACTTCTGTCACAATAATGAAACCATTAAGCACTTTTTTCTCGACTGCTCTATGGCTAAACTCTAAAGGCGTTCTATTCACATTGCTTTTAATATCAGCCCCCCTAATAGTATCAACACGTTGTTTGGGACGTGGATAGTGGGTGTTGATGCTAATTTGACAAAGACTATTCGTCTGGGAACCTGTGCATTGCTGTGGGCTATTTGGAACTGCATGAATGATTTAGTTTTTAACAGATGCAAATCTATCAATTTTTTACGGGTTATCTTCAGGGCTACCGCCTTGATACACACGTGGTTATTACTCACTCATGCGGAAGCCAGGGAGCCTATGATTACTGGGTGTGCCCGCTGGGAGATAGTAGCTCAGGATATCTTCAACCGGTTTGGATGGCGACTCAATAATATGATAGGTGGCTAGTCCTCTAGTTCTATTACCATTGCTGGTTGTGGCGCATATGGCGCTTTGTATCTTTATTCTCTGTTTTTTTAGATTGATGTACTCGAATCAGACTATTTTTACATTATTCGATTAAAAGGCCGTATGCATTACTTGATGCAGAGGCCGGGGCGATGCCTCCTTTTCAAAAAAAAAATGTAGCCATCGACTGACTGTATTCTGAATAGTGTTCATTTTAGATGTAATCATGTAGTGTCTGTTGGTATGGGAAGCTGCTTCCGGTGATGTGTTTTGTCCGAGGCATGATTTTGGGGTGTTTGGTAGTCCCTGAGTTTATCTGAAATCCTTGACTCTTGAACAGACACTGTGTACACCTGTTAGGCCAAATGATTTGCCAATCTTGGACACTTGTGATGTGCAGAGCGGAGAATGGTGGCCAACCTGTGATGTCCCCAGATCCAAAGCATTAGTGATCTGTCTATGAAGAAGCATCTGTGATTATATTTGTCAACATGGGCAATCAGAAGGTTCCTCGCAGCACTTTGTTGCTAATCATGTCCACTAAATGATGCAGCTGTTGCAGTCACTAGGTTGGTCTTGACTGGAATTTGGTATGGACACTTGTATGCTGCTTCATCCATACCTAAATAATTGCAGTTGATAAAAACTAGTCTACTTCTCATTAACTATAATTATTTAGGTACAAAGGCAGTAGAAGACATTTTGGTCAACCCTTTCCTGCTAATCTTGGACATTTTGTTGATAAATTAATGCATAGTTCTTCCTGCATTTTCTGGCGTTGTCTCTTTCCTGCTAATTATTTTCATTTTCATTCCATGAATCAACATAGTACAGGCACATGTATCAGTCTATTAACAAAAGGCAAGATGATGAAACTTTTATAGTGAAAAGTGCATGTGCTTGGAATACATGATTTTGTTTTTTCATGTAGCTCACATAAGTGTATTTCATCATGAAACTTCATACCAATCTATAATATATCCCCATATACGCGTGTACTTTTTTCAGACTTTTTAAAGCATAAAAATGTGAATTTCTAATTTGTAAAATTCGGTCTCCATGATCCATTTAGCAATTTCAGCTCGCATACCCACAACATATTTTCTTTTTGTAGTAGAGCGCCCAGCAGGAGCTGAGTACGTGTAGGATGTTGCTGGTGTAACCTTTTACCTTTTTTTTTTTGAGAAATTGTAACCTTTTTTGTTAGGGGAATGAAACATGAAACACTAAACAAATAGATAGGCATCCAGCCACAATGCCCCAAGATGAATTCAGCTATTTAAGATTCCTGAAATTTTTTAAGATTTGTGAATATTTTCCTGTTTTGGGCTTGTACTTTTCCTATTTTGTTCTAAATATTTTCCAAATTCTCATTTTTTAAAATACCATGAATATTTAAAAAATAATTGTGACCATTTTTAAAATTTGGGAAGATTTTTAAATTTATGAAAACTTTTGATTTTTAATTTCCTCGGTTGATTTCACGTTAGCTCAATACTACTATATGTTCGTCGAGGTTCACATATAAAGTCTCTGTCAAATACCCCAAAGGTCATGCGGCGCACAAACCACAATGCCCCATCTATCCCACCACGACGAGCACTTAGCAGGTCTCACTCCTAGATTTTCACATAAAAATATGATATTCACATCTTTCAAAACATTTTGGTTTCTTCACATCTTGAAGGCTCCCAAGCACACCTAACCAGTCTTGGAGATGAACCCCCCCCCCCCCCTTAAGGTAATGAGATTTTTGGGTTGCTTCGTGATGAATTCCTTGTTTGGGCTTGAGAAGATAAGCTTCTACACACTCTTAACTCTTAAAGGATGCGCCCCAGCTGTATTAGAGGTACAAGTGATGAACAAATATGAGTGGATGTTAAATAGGAGAAGATCTCAAACGTTAGATTTTAGTATATCAACAACAGCATTGAAATCTTCACACAAGTATTGAAAATTGTTGGCTTGGAACTGTGGGATGGAGTGGGAGTATAGATAGGTTGGATCGATAAATCTGACCATTACACACAAAATTGAACACATCACAAACTCCAACCATTTATGCTTAGAGGAACACAACAAAGAAAATGTGGCAACTTTTGGTAAGCTCGGAGTGCCCGATCTAAAATGTTTCGGAGGTTCCAAAGGATTTCCAGAGCAGAAAGAAAGAAACTCCATGTTCATCTGTGCAGGTTAAACCCATTTAGGTAGGTTGTTAGTCTAGCTTCGATGAATGTCCTAATGTTACACTGCTATTGTAGATGAAAAAGTTCCATTTTGTAGTAAATAAGTAAACATAGAGCACATATTGTAAAATTCCCGCCATAGCCACCAGCTCCCGGTCGTTACACCTCACAGAATCTAGCCATTGTCCACATACCAACAATATTCTTTCATGCATACTTTTGCCTCACTCTCGTATGCACCTAGGATCAACTTCTTAGTCGGCCACCCATCCTCAAATCTCTCCAAGCCAAGCATGATTATTTTGAGGTTCTTTGAGAATGGGCTTCCGAAAAAAAATTAAATTCCTTATGCTCCCTAGTTAAGCCAAGGTGTCACATATTCATGCATCAATGGATCAAATCCACTGTAACACATGTGGCATATTTGAAAAAAAAAACATTTTTATGGTCCCTAGTTTGTTGTAAGCGTATACCTAACGATGAACTAGAAACTGCTATCATGATATTTCCGTGGCTATACGCTATTATGATCTCTGCGAGATATTTAAGTATAAACATAGAGTTGTGTGCACTATGTTCATGTGAGTATTACAAATTAATCAAAGAAATCCTAAATTTATGTTTTTCTTGTTTTCGCATATTTATGTGAATTGGATATAAATTTCACTTTAAGGAATAATGTATAACTTCTATTAAAAACGAATCAAAATTAACATAATGAATAACATTTCTAATGATACACACATTATAGTTGCAACAAAAACAAAATTATTATTATATAGTAGGCTAGTTCTCCCCAACTACAATTATTTAAGTACAGGGAGAATATTTAATTAGCATAACCACGGTATCGAAGAGAAATATTGATTATGATTTTTTTAAATAAGTAAAAATGTTTTGTATAAATATTAGTTTTATATAATATTGATGTATACATTATCTCATATGAGTTTTGAAGATAATAATTTGAACATAAGAAAAACAACGAACATACCTTTCAATGCATGCTTAAGCAATATGATGCATGCACTTTAAAGTGAGGCGACCAGAGTAGGATTGCATCCATCAGAGCACCTACAGCCACCCAAAGATGTCAAATAAGATATGTGGCAGTAGCTATCCAAGAGTACTACAAGCACAAGCAAAAATATCACACAAAGAAGTTACACACAGAAAGTTACACAGCTGCAAACTTGCCCAAAAATATCAGATTTCAGGGACTTAGTGAAAATTCCATATTCTCACTATCTGTTTATGCTCTGACGCATTTTGATAGCAGCCAAAACTATATCTACAGGACTCCAAATGGAATTAAAATTTACAGAGAGCTAGACAAACTCTTGGGCTCAAGCTCATCAACAGGAGAGGAAAATATAAACAGATTCTCAGACTTAGTGAAAATAATCTGGAATTTCATCCACATGCCTACTTTGATTGGGCACAATTTGCACATATGGATTCCTAAACATGAAATGAAACGAACATGTGGTAGAGGGGGTCACCCTCTACTACCACAACCAAGAATCAAACTCTTGGGCTCATCACATCACATGGAACCAAGCTCTAAACATGGAACAAATCTGAAATATGTCATCTTCAGGAAGTGTTCCAATGGCAAAACTGATTTCACGAATGGATTCCTGAGATGATTCTACCCCAAAATCATATAAAATACCTATGTACTTGCTTGGAACAAAAGGACACAAACTAGAAAAGAAAAAAACTACATGGAATCATATCTAGTGAATAGTGCATCATCACATGTGCTATTCACTAGAGCAACACTTGGCAAAGCTCTTGCACATGAACACAATAACAAAGGTGCACATGAGGGGTGGACCTCATGCTCTTGTGCCTTGGCACACCACCATACACCACACACATCAAAGCACATGCATATAATCATCTACACATACAACTCATGTGCTTAACATGGCACTTCATGCCATGACATGTGTGAGACACACCCACACAAGCACACACATACTCACATATATACCTCACTTAAAACAAACACATGGAGACAACCACACATGATATTACTTGCACTAGCAAACCTATATATACATGCACCCAAGTGCAAACACACACACATCAACTAACTACACCACATATACACAAGGTGTGTGGGAGGGGGAAACCCATCCACAGACACACACACACTCACACTCTCACTTGTGCACCAAAGACACAAGCACAACATCATCACAACAATTACACATGCATACATGACCTACACCTACACACAACATAGATAGCAACCCACTAGGATCTACATGCTGATAAGAACTTTAAATAAAATACCACAACAGTTGAAGATCAAACCAGCCCTAATCTAACAAGCCACAAAAGAAAAAAATAAGGCAAATGAAGCAAAAAAATAAAAGGGCAGGTCAATGTGTTGTGAATCAGCCTTAGCTTTCAACTGGAAAGTTGAAGCTTATATGTTTGTCTAGCTCTGTGTAAATTTTCATTTCATTTGAAGTCCTGTAGACATGCACAATAGGATTAGGACCATCAGATATCCAATTAGACAGGAGTCCCGCATGATAGGTGTTTAAGAGCGCTAATTAAGTGTCTTCGTGTATGCAATAACGACTCCCTGTAAACTAATAAGCATGCACAGTTCTCATGATTTGAGTGAACTACTTCATGATTTTAAGAAGTAAAACAAATCTTAGAAAATTACTCTGGATTTTAATGGAAAATAATTAATCTGCTTAAATAAGCTTCCACACCATGCAATTTGTTTCCTTTTGAAGAAAATTTTGTGTCCAATGTTATCGAAATTTGTTTCCAGCGCAAATCACTATTAGCGAAAAGTCTAGCAGTAGCGTTGTTCTAATGGCTATCAATAGCGTGGGGCAGGTACGACGCTACAACTAACGTGTAGCAGTAGCGCGCTTCGGCCCGCGCTACTGCTATAGCTACTTAGCAGTAGCGCGGTCCATACCAGTGCTACTGCTAAGTGGCTTAGTAGTAGCATTTTGCTGTTCAGCGCTAAAGAAGGCTATTAATTACTATATTTTCACATATCTTTTTTTCTACGTATTTGCGATGTTTTTATAGATTTTATACAATATTCTATGATGAGCATATTGCTAGTTTATGATATGATTATCATACACATAATAGTCTCATCATATCATCCAACACAAATCATGTCGTCACATATCATAATCATGATATAGCTATACAAGTTACATGGCATGTCTCATCATACATAATAAAGTATTTCTTGAGGCACCGGTTCGTATCTCTCTCTCGCACTAGCGTGAACCTAAACTAATTATTTTCTGCTTCGGCTCTACTTTCTACTTTCCTTTTTGTCGATGATCCTTGCTTTCACCCTTACTTTCCAGGCGGACAACGCGCCGCTAAACTTGTCCATGGCGCGTCTGTTTATCTTTTTCATTGCGGGGTCTTTATCTGGATCAATATAGTTTTTTTTCATCCCGGCCCGGGAACACGAATGCCTGGTGCAGCTTCCTTAGAAGGGAGTGCCTCATATTTGGTATCTTCTTTAGTTTCTCATCGTTGATGGTGGCGGTTGTCCGTAGGATGCAACCTATTTAATTGCCGTAGCGCGCGCGCTTCCGTAGGCAATTTTGGCTCAAAATTGCCGGAGTCCAACCAGTCTCGATGCCGGTCGGGGTCTCAGCGCCAGTCTCGGCGCCGGTCTCGATCTCGATCTCAGTCTCGGATGTGACAGGTGGCCCCTGCAACAACCATTGCTCGTCGAGAATGTTAAAATAAGCGTCTGCCACCTCGTAGGCGTTGCAATCACCAGAACCCTGTCCTTCATCGTTGCTAGCCATGTTTCGTACGATTAAATCTAGTTAATTAATTCTAGACCTAATAAAATGAATAATGGCATAAAAGAGGCCTATGTTTTGCAGGAACGTTGATTCATTCCCGGTGCGGCAAACCCCCACCACATCTACCAATTGTGTTATTTTTTTAGCGAACTAAAAAAAGAATGAAATGAATAATACATATGATTACTCGCGCATCTCCAATCCTGTCCATACACACATCACAGAGGGTCATATTCCGAGATGAAATGCTGAGTACCTTTTATCAATTTGAGTTTTTCCACCAAACTGGAGGACTTGAAACATATGGATTGTTTTCTTTGCGAAGAAATTATCTCATAGTACCATGTACCATGATAAACCACACCAAGTTCCTAGCTATGGTCCTAGTACGTTTTTAGAGATGGTCCTGAGATGACAGTGTTTGATGTGACAGGTAACAGACTAACGGTAAACTTAAAACATCAGTTCCTTACATTCTGTACTACTCCTTTGTGCAGATTGTAGTTATATCCATGAATCTGTCACTATCATGCTTTGATTAATCAGACTAAGCTTTCCTGATTCACAGAATGCAAATGGTTAGGAGGAAAGTGCCATCTCCAGAAAAATGCAGAGGTCTTGTGACCAATGGCAGGAGACAGCCACATGCATCATTCTATCAACAAAAGGTTGACCATAATGTTTTCCATGGGGGCAGGAGTGCATGCATGCAGGTGTTCAAACCAAGACCAATCAAGCCCAACCACTACGCTGCAGCTACTACATCAGACAAGACAATGCAAATGATTAGCAACAGAGATGCTAGTATGAACCTTCTGAGTGCCTCCAATTAACAAGCATGATCACACAATCAACAATCATAATCACATATGCTTTTTCATAGATAACAGTACTCTGGATCTGGGGACATCACAGGTTGGCAACCATTTTTTGCTCTTGACAAGCATGTAGTACCTGACACCACAGCCGTTCAAGATTAGCAAATCATTTAGCCTAATAGGTGCATACAGTGTCTGTTCAAGAGTCAAGGATTTGCAGATAACAGAGAGACAAACAACCCCAAATCATGCCTGGGACAAAACAGACCAACGGAAGCTTCTCATACCGACAGACACTACATGGTTACATCCAAAATGAACACTATTCAGAAATCAGAATACAGTCAGTCGATGGCGCCCTCCATTAATAGACAAAGGAGCAAGAATTTAGTTGTCATGTCTATGCATGCAGATAAAGCTCCCTGAAGCCTTATAAATAGACCACCACGCAGGGAGCAGACATCAAGCATACGTGCAAGCAAGCAACCAAGAAAACTCACACTATCACACACCTCCTTCACCACCATGGGCGAGAAAGTCTGTGCCGGCGACCTCATCGGAATCGGAGTCTACAACGGCGGAAGGCCGAGCGGGGTTCGGCCGGCGCCGCGTCGTGGGCAAATAAAGCTGAGGATAGCGCACATCGTAGCTTCGGCGCTCCTCAGGACTACGTCGCAGCTTCATGTTCTGGATCACAAGTGAATGTCATTGACTCTGTAAATGTTAGGATTGCTGTAAACCGTCCCCCTCTGTAACTGTGTTTAAAAGTTTGAGAAAGTTGCTAGTCTTTTCTGCACATCATGGTGTGGGCTCCATGGATGATGATGATGATGATGTGTTCGTTCTTGCTTTTCGTGCTTTGATCTTCTTCTTGTCTTGCATCCCTTTGGTCCTCATTTTGATCACCACCACGTCGTTTATCACCCAATTCGCTATCGTTCTGAACTTGACGATGCATCGTTCGCGAGACTCCTCGATGGCTTCATGCCGATGCTAAAAATGCTTCTGATAAACGTCCCATCCAAAAGATAACTGCTTGTTGAGCCACCTGTATCCGATGGAGTACTTGAGATGCACCAGCCAAATATGTGGAGGCAGCTTTACATGCAGTAAAAATATTTTTCTTTTTTACTGTTTGGGCATTTTCGAAAGGGTTGGAGGCAAGAGTAGAAGACTATTCAACAAGGCAGAAAAAACATCCCAGCTTTCAACATGCAGCAATTTATAATTGTTTCAATTACTGCTAAGCAGGTTCACTATGCTAATTAGCATTAATAAAATGCACTAATGGGCTGCCCAACAAGGCAGGAAGCACATCTCCCCTCTTTCTTTAGTCCCACCTCGCCAACCGAGGAGGCGCTTGACCATCTTAAATACCCGCCTCCACTCTCTTCACTCGCCGAGCTCAGTAGCGAGAGCTTGTAACCCAAGTGGGGGCATTAAGGTGATGTGGACGCTGATGTAGCGCTGCGGGCCTGGTCTGGGTGTGCTATTGCTGGCCCGTCCGTTCCAAGTTGCGTAGTGGACCGCCTGGGGCCTATGCGAAAGCTGGGCCTCACGGTCCATAATGTGGCAGGCACAGCGTGAGGCTGGCTTCACAGAGCAGCGACAACTGCCCGCTTCCAACGGTGGAAGGATAGCGGGCCGCTGCACTCCTTGACCGCTTGGGCCTCGCAGCCTACTCCATCGAACCATCACTTTTTTTTGTCTTTCCGAGCTTGGTCTCTCCTCTATTTCAATTTTTTCTGCTTAAGTTTGCACGCCCGCATGGAACATGACATTGTGCTCTGCGCTTGTTGGTATACTATATACTTAAAAACCAGATAAACACCTTGGTAGATATACTGTAGAACATTCTATCTGCCATAACCGTAGAACATTTGCGGCTCCGGACGATTGTTAGCCCAGAGAGAGCATTGAGGGTCTCAACTCACTTGCTGGTTGCTGCGCACTGGTGGGAAAAGTGGCTGCTCTGCATCTTGTTTTGTTTGGTGCTGTGGACATCCGGCGTCACGGTGTCGTGGGTACTACGTGTTAGATTGATCTCTTTTCCAATGGGCTCAACGGTCCATTGGACCTTGACTCACGTCCTGATCGGGGGCGTCCAGCCCAAGCAAGGCTGGTGGGCCCCTGTCGCGCAGTGCTATATGTAGAGGAGGTGGGGACCATGGCACGGGTTACGAGGTTCGCCGTCGTCACTGGTTCCCCACTCTCTAACCCTAATCCGATCTAGAGGGATGCACTGAAGCGACGGAAAGTCCACAGCCGCCACCGCCACATCTCTCTCCTTCCTCACCGTCGTCACCACCTCACGATGGACGACCGGAGGGAGCTCATCGAGTACGGGATAAGGTAACGTACCACTACTCTAACCGAACACATCTAGCCTTGTTGATCCACATGATCTATCAATGGTATCAGAGCCACGAGGCTTTAGATGAGTTTCGGTTGAAACATGTACAAGAAAAGTTTCCCCTCCCCTATATGAACCCTAGATGGGCAAAGAAACCGAAGATGGCCACGAGCCTCGTCGGCAAAGTAGCGCCGCCGCAAGGCCGCGCCTGTTCCTCTCGATCCCCAAACGCATCGGTAAGCCGAGGTGTGGGGAAGAAGAACCAACCCCCTCGGAGGCAAAGTGTTGATCAGATTAGATCCAAAAGAAAGACAAAAGAAATCGGATCGAATCCGGTAAAGGCAAGCAAAAAAAGGGGGAGGGGAACATGCAAAGCAAAGAAAGCCACCCCTCCGGGGGCAAAGTAAATGCACCGCGGCCACGCCGTTCGACGGCGGCGCACTTCCGCTAAGGGAAACGCGCCACCGGCGAAGGGGAGGCAACGACGCAAAGGCCACAGTGACACGAAGCAAAGTTTTATACTCCCTCCAGTGGGCATAGGGCACCAACACCACACCATGTTGACAACGGTGCGTTCATCTTCGAGGTGCTCGCACTCGCCGGCAAAATAGGCAGAGGAGGTGCCGCTGTGTATACCTTGTCACTCTCTCTCTCTGTTAGGATGGAGTTGGAGCTAAGACAAAGGAAAAGGGAGGGCAGCCCGGGAAAGAGCCGTCACGCGCGGCGTGGGACCCTCGGTCACCACGGCTGGCAACCATTCCCCGCGCCCTCCGGCGGGGTTGCAAACCTCCGCGCGAGAGGGATCCCCTCCCGGCTCAGATCTGGTGAAGAAAAAACAAAAAAAGGGGGAGAACCTCCTCGGTGGGGCATGGACGCCACCACGCGAGGAAGGGCCCAGGGCGGCGCATGGCGCGGTGGCCGGGCCGCGGCCGGTGGCTAGTGCTCGCGAAAGGGGCCCGGCCTGGTCTCTTCCTCGGCGGGGCATAACAACCGCCGCGTGAGGGAGCGGCAGGAGCCAGGGCAAGGCAGCCCGAGAAAAGAAGAAAAGGCAAGGGGGAGGGGGTCTCGCGCGGCTCACGCGGCGCGCGGTGGCGTAGCCATCACCGGCGGCCGGTGTAGCTCCTCCCCATCGTCGCAAGCGGCGCGTGCAGGAGCCAGAGGGGCCGCACGGCGCGTGCGGGAGCACCCGAGAAGAGAACGGCGCGGTGTGGGGGAGAAAGGAAGCTCCTAGGGTTGCCTGGTGGCTCGAGCCCTTTTTGTTGCGGGCGAGATGGACGAGCCACCGTCGGATCGTATCCGACGGCCCCGATCGGCTGGGCAGGAAACCCTAGCGCAGGATAGGCTTTCGGCCCGAAAGCAACTGGTCACAGGCCAGGCGGAGGTGGGCCGGCCAAGGACGGGGCGACGCCGGTGGTAGGCTGAGAGCCCAGCGGGAGCAAGGGCTGGCCAGGCCGGTTTTGGCCTAGTTGCTACAGGCCGCGATTTTGTTATTTTTCATTTTCTGTCCAGTTTTGGACAGATCTGAGAATAAATTTTCTCTGCATGGTTTTCCAACGAAAATTATGTTTAGAAAATAGAAAAGGAAAATGCATTCTTATGCAAAGTAAATAGAAGGTCTCTGCAGAATAAAATAGAAATTTTTTCTGCATAGAAAAATAGATGTTTCTGAAAACAAATAGAGTTTTTTTCAGAGAAAGAAAAGTTTATGGATTTTATAAAAGGAAAATAAAGTCCATGAATTTTTCTTTTTAACAGAATATTTTTCTGTAAAAGTATATGAATTTTTATATTCACGTTTTTCCGCTGCAAAGTAAAAAGGTTTAGTCCTCCAATTAAATTGGAACCAACGGGAAAATTTAATTGGAAGAACAGTTATTAGCAAAGTTTTTCCCCGTGGGTGAAATAAGATTCAAACAGTTTCCGCTATGACAATAGAATGATGTTTGTTTTTAAAGTTAAGTATGGTATTGTTGTTTTCTGACCAACGTTGATGATAACAATACTATAATTGTATGAGTCATCTTATGTTTAAAGCTTAAATCTCTGATAAATTTTGTATCAAAGTGATCAATTTTCGGAGCACAGATAAAGAAATGCATATGGTTAACGATGATGATTATTTCTTACAAATACTATCATCACATTGTTTATAAGTTATATGCATTATTTCCATTTCTGCCCAACGGTGATATTGAATTAATATAGTAGGATGATGTTTTATTCTAATTCTGCCCAACGGTGATTTAGAATATTCCAGAAAGTTTAAAAAGGTTTAATGTGCATGATTTTAATCAGACCAACGTAGGGTTATTTTTATGCTCATTATCGTTGTTTATTGGCTAAGTATTCTCAGACTAAAAGTTATTCAAGCTTTCACTCATGAAAGCGAACGTTTTGGGTACTAGTGACCCGAAAGATGAAAAAGAAAGGTCATAACTTGAGGGAATAAATTCTCTCTAAAGAATGGATTCACAAGAAAAGAACTCTTGGATATTAATTCAAGAAAAGAAAAGAGATAGATCATTGAGAGTCTTGGTTGACGAATGTCTTTCATGTACTCTCTATGATGAAGTCTCCTTTTTTCAGTCAACATGATTGAAATGAAACAAGCAACATGCATGTTGAATTTGACCAACGTCGGATCAAACATGTGTGTCAAAGATAATTCAGATTTATTTCTGAATTTGATGCAGTCAAAAGAGCCAATTATGGCATTTATGTCCCTTAAAGGGAATTACCCGCATGGCGGGAAAAGTCTGGGAAGAATGCCTGCGTAACCGGGTAAAGTTGACATTGTATTATGTCAACAATCCGTGTATGGCGGGAGAAATTTTGGCAAAGGTCTTATCTTGTATGACAGGAGAAAGTTATGATGACTCATGTGCGGTTAATGTGTCCCACTATGGGAGAAAAGTATGGAGTAGCTATTAAGCTTTCCTATTATCGACCGTACACCTTATGTGTAACGGTCATTATGCAATCACTAAATCCAGAAAGGATAAAAGTAACAGACGAACCTAAAGACAAGAATGATATGCAAGTATGACTTGCAAAAGAGACAATGATAAAGAACTCTGTTGAGTTTCTGAAATGAAATGAGGAAAAAGTACTCCCATACTAGTTAACTTATAACTTCATTTTACATGAAGTGATAAGATGAATGAGCTAGATAATTGAAGTTTCCTCATTTCACAAGAGCTATGAATGGGTTTCGAAATTGTGGCAGAAAAGTTCTTGCCACATTTCGAGGGGGAGATAGAGACATGAAATACATTGTAGTGTATTTCATGACTCCTCTGTACTTTAGATGATGTGATGCACATTATGCATCTAAAGTGATCCATTAATGAAGAATGTGATTGTCAAGGGGAGTACGACAGTCATCTGAATACCGTCATTATGATACCCCTAAAGAAAAGAAACATTTGCATTTCCGGATCTTTTATAGTTCCGAAAGCAGACTAAGGAATACAACAGTGGTGCTTAAAGTGCCATAAAGAAGAAAGTTTAAAGATACGCCATTTCTTCAGTGAAGATGGAGTAGTCTGGGGGAGCATGTTGTATGACCTATACAACACCTGTTGTTAGCTCTACAAGGGATCTTGTGATACAGGTCCCTGTAAAACCTATTGCCTTTTGGAAATGGGTGACTATAGAATTAATTGCCTCTTGGCAATGATAGAGCAACGACTACCCCATATGAAAGAAGTGCCAGTACCTGAGATTTTGATGGTCTCTAGGAATATGAAAATCAGATACTTGTGATTACTATAAAGTCTATGTTAGTGAAATTCCATCATTTGAATTTCACTAACATAGACTTTATGAAGGGTCTACAAGGCAAATATGACTCCAAAGGAAATATGTAAATGCGTAAAACATGACTTAAGTCGAAAGATTTTGTGTAAAGAAAATGAGAGGACAATTGCATTCATGCAAAGTTATAGAATGGGAAATTCGTTTCCCAATTCCTATGCATGTGGATGATGTCCTACTTGCTAGTGGTGATGTCATTCTACTGCAGGAGGAGAAAAGAAGTTCTTGTACTCAAAGTTCAAAAGAATAAAAGGGGGTATTAGGAATGTCGCATGGACATGCTAAGAAAGATCTCTAAAGCATGCATACGAGAAAACCTACGCCTGTTCTTATAGTCAAGGGTAATGGAACTGGAAACTATGGTGTTTCAAAAGTTAATAAGAAAAGATTGTAAACGAATATGGTACCATATGCTTCAGTTGTTGGAAGCTCAAGATATTACCCTCACACAGTTCACGTATATATCTGGGTTGTTTTGGCAATTTCCAGTCCATAGATAAATCAATGGAATGGAGTCAAAGATATAGGCCTCATGCTAAAAGAAATAAGTGCTCTTAAAAGATTGTGAGTACAAAGGCAGGACTTGTGAAATGTATAGCGAAATCCACAATTGTCGCTAACTTTCATACTCGGAGTTTTGTGTGGAAAATCTCCAAATGAGTAAAACGATTGTCATCAATGTGATGCAATGATATGTTATAGCTTGATACGAGGCTGAGGGACGCGCAACATGGTTAAGGCTACCTGTACCCGGAGAGGATAATGGTTGACAACGACGATTACTATTTTAAGTTCTTTCGCTCCTGTCACAACGAGTCAAGTGTTGATGCCAAACACACTGACAAAGAGTTACGTGTTGTGAAGGAGAAAGTCCGGAATTATGGAAAAATGCTTGAAGCATAAA
This sequence comes from Hordeum vulgare subsp. vulgare, assembly GCF_904849725.1. Lineage (NCBI taxonomy): Eukaryota > Viridiplantae > Streptophyta > Magnoliopsida > Poales > Poaceae > Hordeum > Hordeum vulgare. Next base: position 4,361,474 of record NC_058524.1, read on the forward strand.
AGCAACAAACAAGTGTTTGCAGATTTGCTTATCAAAGGCTTATCGCCCAGTGTGTTCGGAGAACACATAGTCGACATGGGTTTTATGGTATAGTCTAATATTTCCGGACAATAAATGGCCCAAGGTTAAAGAATCTGTCTCAAAATAGAGAGGTACATTGTGGCTGTCTGATTCCATCGACAATTGAGCCGTGACGATGACACATGCCCTATGTATTGATCTGTTACGAAACGGGTAAAGTTAAAAGTATATGATGAGATCAAGGGGGAGAATGTTAGATTGATCTCTTTTCCAATGGGCTCAACGGACCATTGGACCTTGACTCACGCCCTGATCGGGGGCGTCCAGCCCAAGCAAGGCTGGTGGGCCCCTGTCGCGCAGTGCTATATGTAGAGGAGGTGGGGACCATGGCACGGGTTACGAGGTTCGCCGCCGCCACTGGTTCCCCACTCTCTAACCCTAATCCGATCTAGAGGGATGCACTGAAGCGACGGGAAGTCCACAGCCGCCGCCGCCACATCTCTCTCCTTCCTCACCACCTCACGATGGACGACCGGAGGGAGCTCATCGAGTACGGGATAAGGTAACGTACCACTACTCTAACCGAACACATCTAGCCTTGTCGATCCACAGGATCTATCACTACGTTCGTCATGTCGCTGTGCAGATAAGTTATCTTGATTTCACTGTTCATCAAGCTCAAATGAGCTTGGAAGCAGAAGGATACTTTCGCCTTACTAATCCCTTTATAAGAAGGATGCTATTCCTGTGGATGAAGAGGATGCTCTGCTCTTGATGGCCGTAAGTTTGCTATTCCTTGCTGGTACAGATCCATCATATGGCTCGCATATGCAGGCAGCGATGCTCTGGCCATATACGCCATTGCCACCCTCTTTAACCGCCATAGAAAGGATTATGGATCTGCAAACAGCAATAGCATCCTGGAGGTGGTGCGGGCGCCAGTTCTCCTCATGCATGTCGGCGTGGAATAGCATCCTGGAGGTGGTTCGGATCTATGAAGAGTAAAAATAAAAAATAAATAAAAAATAAAAAAATCTGAAACTTTACAGCATCAATGATGATCAAACTTTGTATGTGTTTGCAAATTTTCATGCCAAAAAACGACTCGTGGAGCTCTACACACAAAAAAGATTTCAGTGCTTGAATTTTTGAGCATTTTTAGCATCAAAATCTGAAACTTGTTTGTACATCTTTCTCTATAAAATATTTTGGCATGAAAATTACAAGAACGTATAAAGTTTAATCATCTTTGATGCTGTAAAGTTTTAGATTTTTTTTAATTTTATTTTCTATTTTTTGATTTTACTGTTTATAAAAGGCATCCGGATGCTATCACACCTTTCTCATAAAAGAAGTTGCAGCAGCGGAAACACTAAGAAAAGAAGCAGCAGCACCAGAGCCGGAGCTGAGCTGCCGCCGCGGCCGCGGACGAACGTACATCGATCGTGCGTGCGGGCAATGCCATGGCGGCGGGGGGACGCCGCCGCCGACCGACCAGGGACGGGTGCGGGGCTGGTGGCGCGGTGCGGAGGATGAGGGCGGCGGCATCAACGTCGAGCCGGATCGCCTCACCTCGTCTTCCAGCTCTAGCGCCCACCATCTCCAACGCCCGCTGGAGCTGGAAGCGACTCCAGGACCAGGTCAGTTTTCACGCGCCTGCTAGGTGCTTGCGTTTATTCCCCATCCACACATGACATTGTGCTCTGCGCTTCTTGGTATACTGTATGTATACTCATAAACAAGCTAAGCACCTTGGTAGATATATCGTATACTGTATATCTGCCATAACCGTAGAACACATTGCGGCTCCTGACGATTGTTGGCCCAGAGAGAGCATGATGGAGGGTCTCAACTCAACTCACTTGCTGGTTGCTGCGCAGTGGCAGCTCTGCATCTTGTTTGGTGCTGTGGACATCCGGCATGACGGTGCCGTGGGTACTACGTTCGTCGTCTCACTGTGTAGATAAATCGTTGATGCTTGCAAATCTTACATTATGCATTCTTTTTATGCCGACTCCAGAAAAAAAAATTACTACTTCAGAGTTGAGACTCGATTGAACCTGCAACTGTCCCCTCAAAGACCCTTCCCTACCTGCCCCTTTATAACAAGGAAAAGACTTGTACAAGCGGCCAAGTCAAATAAAATCAAGGAAAGAAATAGCATGCTATACAAAATAATGTAGTCCCCGAAAAATATGCTATTAACGTGCTATAACGCGCTATAGCGTGCTATTAACGAGACATTACATACTGATCAATTTAATGAGTCAATTCTCTACATGCTATAGCATTGCTATTAGTGACCCTATAGCGCGCTATTTTTTTCCAGTGAATAACATACTACCAAAGTCCAGTCCGGCCGGCCTGGCCGGCTGTCAGTTGGTAACTTGGTATACTGTATACTTATAAACCAGATAAGCATCTTGGTAGATTTTTTTTTGACAAAGATCATCTTGATCAGACATTAGTTTAAGGCAATACCATGTAACTATTGACCCAAGTCAAGCAGAATACGTAATTGAGCCAGCTCCTCTATGTATGCCCTTTGATAGACTGTATTATACTTATAAACCAGATAAGCATCTTGGTATCCCGCAAAAACAAAGACAAGCATCTTGGTAGATGCAGATCAGACATTAGTTTAAGGCAAGACCATGTATGTAACCATCGACCCAAGTCAAGCCAGCTCCTGCCCCTCAATGTATGCGCTTTGATATAAGAAATTCATTAGCCATGTGACTTAGCCACCAACCATGCGCACGCATACATTGGATTAAGGGAAAGGATTCAGCCTCTTCCTTTCAGCGTGTGTGCCACTTATTGTTGAGCAAGAGTGTGAGAGCAAGAGCCATACACAGAGAGATGGGAGGCATCTCTGGTGCTGTGGATTGGTGGGAGGAGTGGCAGCTGCGGATCCTCGTCCTTGTCAGCCTCTTCATCCAATACCTCCTGCTCTGCTCTGCCCCCTTCCGTAAGTTTGCTATTCCTTCCTGGTACAGATCCATCATATGGCTCGCATATGTAGGCAGCGATGCTCTAGCCATATACGCCCTTGCCACCCTCTTTAACCGCCATAGAAAGGATTATGGATCTGCAAACAGCAATAGCATCCTGGAGGTGGTGTGGGCGCCGGTTCTCCTCATGCATCTCGGCGGACAAAATGCCATAACCGCCTACAATATCGAAGACAACGAGCTGTGGACGTGGCACGTCCTCACAGCCGTGTCCCAGGTCACTGTAGCTATCTATGTGTTTTGCAAATCATGGGCAGGCGACGACAAGAGATTGTTGCAGGCATCAATCTTTTTCTTTGCCATAGGTATATGCAAATGCATACAGAAGCCTTGGGCTCTCAAGAGGGCTAGCATTAATAGTCTAGTCAGCTCTTCTGACCCTACTCCGAGGATGGCAAGCATGGTAGGCAAGACCATTTCGCTTGAAGAGTATGTGCAAGAAGCAAGGGATTTTGTCCAGGCCGACAAATATCGTCGATACCGAGGAGAAAGCGATGTAGTGGATCTTGAACACAGACATGTACCTCAAGCCCAAGGAGAAGTCTATGATGCAGAAGACTACCATCATCATCAATCCCAAGGAGAAGGCAATGCAGCTAAACTTGATCCCAACGATATTCCTCAAGTCAATGGGAAGGCCGATGAAAAATTGCATGTGATCAAAATAAGAGAAAAGGAGAGAAAATTCGACCTTGAGACCCGTAAGATATTTGTGGACCAGGCGTTATTGTATTCTGATCGGCTTGATTTCCTAAAATATATCTGGGTACTTGATAAGAAAAAAACATGTGTTTTCTTGCGAAGAGGGTTATTCCACACATTTGATCTTCTTTATTCGAGACAAAATTTTAACATATTCGTGGAACATGTAAGAGGAACTGCAACAGCGGGAACAGTAAGAAGAGAAGCAGCAGCAGCAAGAAAAGGACCAGCAACCGCGGCAGCAGAAGAAGAATCAGCAGCAGAAAGAAGCAGCAGCAGGAAGAAAAGAATCAGTACCAGAAAAGAATCGGCAGCAGAAAGGAGCAGCAGCAGGAAGAAAAGAATCATTTCCAGGGAAGAATCTTTGGACCTTTTTTCTTACTGCTTATGGGCAGCAGCTCTGTACCTGCCATTCACTGCCGTCGTCCTCTTCCATAAGAGTGACAGAGAGGCTTATGATGTCAATGATGTCAAGGTTACATATGCCTTGTTCTGTGGTACTGCTGTGCTTGAGTTACTTTCCGGGATCTTTCACGTAATTGTAATGTGTATGAGTGATATGCTGATATCATCTGGCATGGTTTCCCAGTATAGCCTAATTAATTTCTTTGTCCGCAACAAAAGGCACAGCAAGAAGATGTGCATCCTTAGTTCCTTCAACTCCAAGGACTTCCTTGACCAGCGTTGGTGCATGAAGTCATGCCCCTCATCTTTCAGAATTACAGAGTTGGTTCTTGGATATGTAAAATGTTGTTGGGAGAAACACATAGTAGATGCTGCCAGTTACAGGAGGTTCAGTGATCAGAGGGGTCAGTGGACTATTCGGAATAAAGGATGCGACCAAGATCAGGAATGGGGGCTAAACAGGATGCGACCAAGATCAGGAATGGGGGCTAAACGGACTTGTGCTTCTACCAAAAGGCCGACACACCAGCTTGTCATGTAAAGGCCACTACAACATCACATCCTATTGTATGTCCGACACATCGCAACGGACTGGTATGCAGAGAAATTTCCAACTACATGATATACCTACTGTTCGTCAAGCCTGAGATGCTATTGCCTGGCACGAGGCGGAATCTGTTCAAGACTGCCAATGCTGAACTAGAGGACATCCTCAAGGACGACAAGCCATCGCTAATGGCGGGAAAAGGGCCATCTCCTGAGGAGACTGAAAGAAGACTTGTGGACAGGATAATCGTCAAGTTGCAGCGCACAGAATGCATAGAGGATCTAGGATGCACGGAACCGCCACCGGATGGAGAGAGGCAGTGGCGGAGCCAGGAGAGAAATGGAGGGTGTGCACATCTCAGGAAAAAAAACTTAACCAGATTTTTTAGGCTAAATAAGTACATATTAACATGAAATTCTTTAAATTCTGGGTGGGCCACGGCCCACCGTGACTACACGCTGGCTCCGCCACTGGAGAGAGGCATCCAACTCCCGAAATAATCATGCAGCACATACAGTTGTCGCCTGGTGCAGAGAAATATCCAGCTGCACAGGAAGGTTTTATCCATGACGCCTGGAAGATTTCTGAACTGTTGTTGTCTTTGGGTGATGAGAAGATGTGGGAGGTGATCGAAGGTGTGTGGGTGGAGATGCTCTGCTTCTCGGCCAGTAGGTGCCGAGGGTACCTACACGCCAAGAGTTTGGGCACCGGCGGGGAGCTGCTCACGCATGTCTGGCTCCTGCTGTCGCACATGGGGATGGAGACCCTGCCGGAAAGGGTGCAGAGGAGGGAGCTTTCTAGTGGAGGAAGAAACACCGGCGCCACTCCGTCGTCTTCCCAGGTCCGCACCTCCACTGTGGAGGACATGGTTTGATCATTGGTGCTTGTGAAGACCATTTCTCCCGCGCTTCCAACCTTAGTTGTCACTTATTTGCTTATCCATGGAGGACCTTTGTCTTGTTTGTGTATCTTGATGTGTTGTTTATCGGCATGCTTCTGTAGCGTTGTAATTCTTCAGTTAAATAACAGCTATTCTAAGACTGTATGTTTCTTATTACAGTGTCTACCAGTCTGACACCATGTTTGTGAGACTGGGATGGTGACAGTCATTTGAATGCTTGATTAGCCTGTTTGTAAGACTTGAGGTGATTTGCATACATGTCACCTCTCATCCAGACCAAATTGAGTTTCCGATGCTTTTGCCACGTCGTGTGCTTCGGAGTCAAGTTTATTAGGCCCTGTTTGTTTCATAAGTCCTAGGACTTTTTTAAGTCCCAACTTATAAGTCATAAGTCCCTACCTGTTTGTTTACAGAGACTTATAAGTCCCGAGTCCCTACCTGTTTGTTTACAGGAACTTATAAGTCCATGTTGCGGCGGCCGGACCAGACGAACCGAGGGAGACGAGGCGGCGGCCGGGCGGCGACGAGGCGGAGGCCGGGCGGCGACTGGGCGGCGACGGGGCGGGCGGCCGGCGTGGCGGCGACGGGGCGGGCGGCCGGCGTGGCGGCGACGGGGTGGGCGGCGACGGGGCGGGCGGCGACGGGACGGGCGGGCGGCGGCGATTGGGGCGGTGCGAGCGTTAATTGGGGCAGGGCGGCGGCCACTGCATCGGGAGACTACCGCGGGCCTAACCAGAATAAGTCCCAATAAGCTCCTATTAGAGAGTCTTATTTGATAAGTCCCAAATAACCATAAGTCTCAATAAGTCCCTTGTGTTTGGTTTAGGTGGAATTTATAGGGACTTTTTTAAGTCCCAACACCAATAAGTCCGTGGAAACAAACACCCTCTTAATTTGGCGGTAATCTTGAAGAAACTTGAGATGTTGTTATTGAGCATTATACATCCTGCATCTTCATTTCAGCTACTCGTGTCAACCTTGGAGTTCTCCTCTCGTCCTGCATCTTAGTCTTCAGTTGCTTTAGTGGATACAGTTGTAAAAATGTGAATTTCTAATTTGTAAAATCCGGTCTCCATGATCCATTTAGCAATTTCGGCTCGCATACCCACAACATATTTTCTTTTTGTAGTAGAGCGCCCAGCAGGAGCTGAGTACGTGTAGGATGTTGCTGGTGTAACCTTTTACCTTTTTTTTTTTTGAGAAATTGTAACCTTTTTTGTTAGGGGAATGAAACATGAAACACTAAACAAATAGATAGGCATCCAGCCACAATGCCCCAAGATGAATTCAGCTATTTAAGATTCCTGAAATTTTTTAAGATTTGTGAATATTTTCCTGTTTTGGGCTTGTACTTTTCCTATTTTGTTCTAAATATTTTCCAAATTCTCATTTTTTAAAATACCATGAATATTTAAAAAATAATTGTGACCATTTTTAAAATTTGGGAAGATTTTTAAATTTATGAAAACTTTTGATTTTTAATTTCCTCGGTTGATTTCACGTTAGCTCAATACTACTATATGTTCGTCAAGGTTCACATATAAAGTCTCTGTCAAATACCCCAAAGGTCATGCGGCGCACAAACCACAATGCCCCATCTATCCCACCACGACGAGCACTTAGCAGGTCCCACTCCTAGATTTTCACATAAAAATATGATATTCACATCTTTCAAAACATTTTGGTTTCTTCACATCTTGAAGGCTCCCAAGCACACCTAACCAGTCTTGGAGATGAACCCCCCCCCCCCCCTCTTAAGGTAATGAGATTTTTGGGTTGCTTCGTGATGAATTCCTTGTTTGGGCTTGAGAAGATAAGCTTCTACACACTCTTAACTCTTAAAGGATGGGCCCCAGCTGTATTAGAGGTACAAGTGATGAACAAATATGAGTGGATGTTAAATAGGAGAAGATCTCAAATGTTAGATTTTAGTATATCAACAACAGCATTGAAATCTTGACACAAGTATTGAAAATTGTTGGCTTGGAACTGTGGGATGGAGTGGGAGTATAGATAGGTTGGATCGATAAATCTGACCATTACACACAAAATTGAACACATCACAAACTCCAACCATTTATGCTTAGAGGAACACAACAAAGAAAATGTGGCAACTTTTGGTAAGCTCGGAGGGCCCGACCTAAAATGTTTCGGAGGTTCCAAAGGATTTCCAGAGCAGAAAGAAAGAAACTCCATGTTCATCTGTGCAGGTTAAACCCATTTAGGTAGGTTGTTAGTCTAGCTTCGATGAATGTCCTAATGTTACACTGCTATTGTAGATGAAAAAGTTCCATTTTGTAGTAAATAAGTAAACATAGAGCACATATTGTAAAATTCCCGCCATAGCCACCAGCTCCCGGTCGTTACACCTCGCAGAATCTAGCCATTGTCCACATACCAACAATATTCTTTCATGCATACTTTTGCCTCACTCTCGTATGCACCTAGGATCAACTTCTTAGTCGGCCACCCATCCTCAAATCTCTCCAAGCCAAGCATGATTATTTTGAGGTTCTTTGAGAATGGGCTTCCGAAAAAAAATTAAATTCCTTATGCTCCCTAGTTAAGCCAAGGTGTCACATATTCATGCATCAATGGATCAAATCCACTTTAACACATGTGGCATATTTGAAAAAAAACATTTTTATGGTCCCTAGTTTGTTGTAAGCGTATACCTAACGATGAACTAGAAACTGCTATCATGATATTTCCATGGCTATACGCTATTATGATCTCTGCGAGATATTTAAGTTTAAACATAGAGTTGTATGCACTATGTTCATGTGAGTATTACAAATTAATCAAAGAAATCCTAAATTTATGTTTTTCTTATTTTTGCATATTTATGTGAATTGGATATAAATTTCACTTTAAGGAATAATGTATAACTTCTATTAAAAACGAATCAAAATTAACATAATGAATAACATTTCTAATGATACACACATTATAGTTGCAACAAAAACAAAATTATTATTATATAGTAGGCTAGTTCTCCCCAACTACAATTATTTAAGTACAGGGAGAATATTTAATTAGCATAACCACGGTATCGAAGAGAAATATTGATTATGATTTTTTTAAATAAGTAAAAATGTTTTGTATAAATATTAGTTTTATATAATATTGATGTATACATTATCTCATATGAGTTTTTAAGATAATAATTTGAACATAAGAAAAACAACGAACATACCTTTCAATGCATGCTTAAGCAATATGATGCATGCACTTTAAAGTGAGGCGACCAGAGTAGGATTGCATCCATCAGAGCACCTACAGCCACCCAAAGATGTCAAATAAGATATGTGGCAGTAGCTATCCAAGAGTACTACAAGCACAAGCAAAAATATCACACAAAGGAGTTACACACAGAAAGTTACACAGCTGCAAACTTGCCCAAAAATATCAGATTTCAGGGACTTAGTGAAAATTCCAGATTCTCACCATCTGTTTATGCTCTGAAGCATTTTGATAGCAGCCAAAACTATATCTACAGGACTCCAAATGGAATTAAAATTTACAGAGAGTTAGACAAACTTTTGGGCTCAAGCTCATCAACAGGAGAGGAAAATATAAACAGATTCTCAGACTTAGTGAAAATAATCTGGAATTTCAGTCACATGCCTACTTTGATTGGGCACAATTTGCACATATGGATTCCTAAACATGAAATGAAATGAACATGTGGTAGAGGGGGTCACCCTCTACTACCACAACCAAGAATCAAACTCTTGGGCTCATCACATCACATGAAACCAAGCTCTAAACATGGAACAAATCTGAAATATGTCATCTCCAGGAAGTGTTCCAATGGCAAAACTGATTTCACCAATGGATTCCTGGGATGATTCTACCCCAAAATCATATAAAATACCTATGTACTTGCTTGGAACAAAAGGACACAAACTAGAAAAAAAAACTACATGGAATCATATCTAGTGAATAGTGCATCATCACATGTGCTATTCACTAGAGCAACACTTGGCAAAGCTCTTGCACATGAACACAATAACAAAGGTACACATGAGGGGTGGACCTCATGCTCTTGTGCCTTGGCACACCACCATACACCACACACATCAAAGCACATGCATATAATCATCTACACATACAACTCATGTGCTTAACATGGCACTTCATGCCATGGCATGTGTGAGACACACCCACACAAGCAATGCTGCATGGGTGCAAATTTTATCATTAGAAATAACAATTTAACAGGTACGATTGAAGAATGGATTGGGAAGCTAACACAATTACAAGATCTTTACCTCGGAGCAAACAACTTCGTTTGGCCATTGCCATCATCCTTTGGCCAGCTTACTTAGTTGACATATCTCCATCTACCAAACAATAAATTTGGAGGCCCTATACCACCCACCTTAGGGAACTTGCAACAACTCACGTATTTAGACCTTAGTCGGAACAATCTTGATGGTAACATACCTATTCAGCTTGGCAGCCTTACATCTGTTTACAAACTAGATATTTCGTCAAACAAGCTAACTGAGAAAATTTCTTGATATTCCGTCCAAATGTTAGAACATAAAAACCATGCAAATGGCCAAAACGTTTTTTGTACTACTGAACATACGCTTTGTGGGACAGTTTTGGGCTCGTCCTACTAAGTACTTAACTCTGTACTACTGAACATGACTTGTTCTGGTGTCCTCTGGCGCTTATGGTGTTTCCGAAAGTAAATTTGCTGCTTGGGTTTTAGTCTGTACTATTTGCCGGCAAATTTAGTTAACTGTATCATCTCCACGCAACGATGATTTATGTCTACATGATCGTATTACGTATGTTGTTGCTTTCAGTTCCCGTACTGTTGGTCTGTGACTATATATGTACATCTTATTTATGAAAAGTCCGAGTGTAATGCTTCCTTTTAATATAAGTAATAAAAGCCTTTATAAAAAAAAGTGCATAGCTGACCGGACGAGTGTGAGATCTCAAGGGTGTACACGCCGCAAGAACGTCCAGCTCAAACAGCGACAGCAACGTGAGGTGAAGACTAAAGATTGACGGACTCGAGGTCTTGGCTGGATGCATTGCATGGGGTCAAGCCAAGATAAGGCGGGAGGAAAACGAGACGGAGGTGTGTGTGGAGCTGCTTGCATGGGGTCAAGCCACGATAAGACGTTCAGATTACACACGAGAGATGAAGGTGTGTGGACGTGAAGCGGCTCTAAGTGTCGTTTTAAGCCAGCCAATGCATCAGCTCACTCACGCTTCACAACTCTCATACTCCCCTCTTCCTATACTGGAAAGGCTCTCGTCGTATTGCGAGCTCCGGCGAGAAGCAATGGTACGGTACTAGTCTTTCATCTCTTCTCCATACTACTGAATATTATTCATGGAGTAGCTAGTATGTTTGTTTTCTGCGGGTGTCCGATGAGTTTTATTCCCAAGTTAATTCTGAGCATTTCAAAAAGTACATACGTACGTATTATATTCACGTCATGGCTAGCCGTTAGCAGACATTTTGGCGTGGATCAAGGGCATGATTTTCCCGTAATTTAATTTCTGGTGCTTGTTCATATATATATATATATATATATATATATATATATATATATATATATATATATGCTCGGGCTATATACCCACGAACACCACCACCCACCCCCAAAGTTAGCCCAAATGGGTGATTTGTTTTTCTATGAAAAGTAGAAAATGGGTGATGTCCGAACGTTCAGACACCAAGCCTCCACGTTGGACCTCGGACCACTATACTTTTCTTCATCGCCATTAATCATATGACTTTGTGCGCATAAATATCAGAGAACACATCTGCATGCATGGACAAATAAAAGCTTGGAACAGACATGACTGGACACGCCTAGACACTACCCGCAACCAAATTTTTGACAAGGTATATTAATATCACGAGGATACATCCGCAAACAAATTAAGGGTCAAATTAGCCCAAGATGAATTGAAGATGCTATTTTTTTTGCAGGAAAATGGAAGATGCTATTAATCACACATCTTTCAACAGCCACGCCCTACAAAAAAAATGGCCGGAATCTCACGGAATCTTCCAACAAGTTTAACCGCTAGATTTTATTACAGCGAGCTGGGGACCAGCAAGACTAGAATTCCCATATCATCTCCACGCAATCCTCAGGACCTCTCCCCTTCTCTTGTCCCGCAGTCGAATGCACCATGGTAGTAGAGCAGCTTGAGAGTCGGCGCATAGGACCTTCCATTGATGCAAACGTGTACTAAGCTTGGCAAGGACGCGGTTTACATTTTTCCATTTGCGCCACTGGAAACAGAAATCATTTCTTTGTTTCCATATACTCCACCACAAGGAGGCAGCAAGTCGCCGGCCAAATTCTGACACTGGAGAGGGGAGGCCGCGGGTGTGTGGAGGCGGTGCAGGTTCCATTGTCGGGACGGCTGGTGGCGACAAGCGGGAGTGAAGGCGGAAGGAGCAGTCGGCGTTCATGAGAAAGGAGAAGCAAAAAAATTCCTTCGAAGTGGCAACGGAGCACTAGAAATAAGAGAGTTGGCCGGGCTGTTTTTAAAGGATCTACTAGAGATGGTCTAAATCAAGTCATAACCAGTTAACCAAGAACCTTCTGTTTTGATGCTTATATGTTTTATATTTCGCAGGTAGCAATGGCGTCAACGCGTCCCAAACGACCCAGAAACCCCGCCGTGCTTCTACTATTGGCATTGCTGCAGCTCTCTTTGCGTGCTAGCAAAATCAATTGTGCAACTCTCCATGACAACAACACCGACGCGCTCTGGCTCCAAGCTTTCAGGCATGGGATCAAATCTGATCCATCCGGATGGTTCAGCTCCTGGAACTCCAGCGCCAACCACTGTCTGTGGCCAGGAGTGAGATGCAGTCGTAAGCATCCAGGGCGCGTGGTGGCGCTTCAACTCTTTGGCCTAAACCTGACTGGCCGAATCGGCTCCTCCATTGGGAACCTTACGTTCCTCAGAACCCTGAACCTGTCCACAAACGGCTTCTCTGGCCGATTACCTCCTCTGAACCATCTGCAAAAGCTTCAAGTCTTTGACCTGAGCAGGAACCGGTTGCATGATAATATCCCATATGCAATTGCCAACTGCTCCAGCTTAAGGGAAATAGACCTCAGTAGGAACATCCTAGTAGGCAAAATTCCTCCAAAAGTAGCCCTCCTCTCCAATCTCTCACTTTTGCGACTTTCCCGGAATAATCTCACCGGGACCATCCCGCCAAGGCTCGGCAACATCACTAGCATGCGAAGACTTGCCCTTGCGTACAATAAACTAACTGGAAGTATTCCTGATGAGCTTGGGAAACTGACAAATATTTGGTACCTGGCCCTAGGAGGAAATAGGTTGTCAGGTGGATTCCCAGGGTGTCTCTTCAACCTTTCTAATTCCCTTCAATACTTGAGCTTGGAGTTTAATATGCTAAGCAAGGAACTGCCTCCTAACATAGGAGACGACCTACCAAATCTCCAACTGCTTCTTTTGAATGACAACATATTTGAAGGTCAAATTCCGGCTTCACTAGGCAATGCTAGATGGCTGCAAATTTTACAATTAGGAAATAACAATTTAACAGGTACGATTGGAGAATGGATTGGGAAGCTTACACGGTTACAGTATCTTAGCCTCCAAGCGAACAGATTCACTAAGACATTGCCATCATCCCTTGGTCAGCTTACTCAACTGGACACGCTCAATCTAGGAAACAATAAATTTGAAGGCCCTATACCACCCGCCTTAGGTAACTTGCAACTACTCTCATATTTAGACCTTAGCCAGAACAATCTTGAGGGCAACATACCTATTCAGCTTGGCAGCCTTACATCACTTTACAAACTAGATCTTTCGTCAAACAAGCTTACTGGGAAATTTTCCTAATACTCTGTCCAAATATCAGGACATACACAAAACCTTGCAATTGGCCAAAAACTTTGAGTACAATCTGGGAGGAGAATCAGTCGTCAGAACAAATTGCTAGATGTAAACATGTGTAGAAACAGCAAGCTTGACATGTAATTTGTATACACTCTAAGATTGTTATTGTTATTGTACCATTTCATTTCGTTTGAGAGTAGTCTCATAAGCAACACACAATTAAGAAGCTGAGTGAGCTAGTGAGCTTGATTAGCCACACTGGTTACTAGTTGGCCGTCTCTGCTCCTGCAGAAGCAGGGGGTTTAGGAGCTGCCAATGAGTAAGAGCACAGCTGCAGCACGGGGATCTGGTCAACGGCGAGCGTGGTCGGCGGGGAAAGGGCAAGAGCCGGCGTCGGTGCCCTGCAGCGGCACGCATGGCGCCCGGCTGACGTCGGCCGACGCTCCCTCGATGTCGATGCAATTCCACGACACCTTCCTCTCCTTGGTCAGCTCGGCGATTACGTTGCCATGCAGATCCCCTTGAAGGGCACGCCCAGCTGGATGCCCTGCATCCTCGCCGCCTCCTTCCGGCCACCACGTCCTGGTAGCTGATGTTCTTCAACACCGTCATCGGGCCGGGTACGAGTTGTAGTCGCCGGTCATCCAGAAGACGCGCTTCAAGCCGTCAAGCCTTGATCAGCATCTGACATGTCCCACACGTACACGCCGTGCTCCACCGTCTTCTTGATCAGCATCGACGTGCCCACAGCCGCGTTGTCCTCGGCGCACACGCCCACGTCCTTGTATACTTGTATACTCTATCATTGTATAGTTGTATTTAGAGGGGTCACTTTGAGCATATAAGTATGCGTGTACCCTAGATGTAACCGGACCAAGATCAGAGAAAAGCAATAAAGAAAAGGTCAGGCTCGACTTGACTGTGGCTGGCTAGCTTCGTGTATTAGTAGTAGTGCATATACACGTTCAGCCAAGTAATCCATCAAGGCTTGCTTGTGCTAGCTTTGTACGTGACGGTTGGAAAAGAGCTTTACAATATTGTGCATCTCGACGTAAAGTATCTCGTCGGTTTCAGCCGACTTGGGGCAGGAACCAAGACTGTCAGCATTTGCTTCGTCGGTTCACCGTCGGTCGTCACCGTCGTCGGAAAGTATTCGACGTTGGGTCTGGGCCAACAACGCCACCACAACACATGCACACACCCAAGACAGGATACGTAAACAACTACCCCTAGTACTACAAGAGCAACCGGAGTTTTCAACAATGAACACGCCACCGCGAAGAGATGAAGCCGCATATGACGAACCGTGTGCTCCAAGACGGCGCCTTTAGGAAGGTTACAACGCCAGAATGGCGCCACCACCCGACCCGAGGATCAGAGTTTCCCCTAAAACAACACGACGGGCAATGAGAGCCGCGACGACGCCTTCAAAAAGGGAGCGAACAACGTCGCTGCCGGTCCGTCCGAAGATGGATCAGGTTTTCACCCCTGCCAACATTCACCACCACCGGACGCCACACCCCGGCGACCACACTGCCCACACGGCCATCAATCAGTCAACAAAAGGTTAACCAATATGTCTAACCAAGCTCTACTTTCTTGATTCAGGGAATGCGAATGATTGGCAGGAAAGTGCCACCACAAGAAAATGCAGATAGAACCATGTATTAATTTATCAACAAAAATGTTGACCAAGACCAGTCACGGCCCACCACACTGCAGCAGTTTGCATCGTCAGACAGGACAAGTAGTGCAAATGATTAGCAACAAAGTGCTATGAGGAACCTTCTGATTGCCCCCAATTAACAAGCATAATCACATATGCTTCTTCATAGACAGATTACGAATACTCTGGATATGGGGACATCACAGGGTGGGCAACCATTTTTTGCTCTTGACAAACATGTACGTAGTACCTGACACCACAGCCGTCCAAGATTATCAAATCATTTGGCCTAACAGGTGCACACAGTATCTGTTTAAGTGTCAAAGATTTGTTGAGATAACACAGGGACAAACAAACAGCCCCAAGCCATGCCTGGCAAGGACAAAACAGACCAACAGAAGCTTGTCATACCAACAGACACTACATGTAAGAAAAGAACGTCACACAAATACATTCAATAATTGGCATGTAGTGCATCCAGATCCATATAAATAGACGAGACCATGCTGGAAACAGACATCAGGCGTAAGTGCAAGCAAGCAAGGAAGGAAGGAAGCTCATAGTCCCAGTCCCAGACACCTCCTTCATCACCATATGGGCGAGAAAGTGTATGCCGGCGATCTCGTCAGAGTCTACAAGGGCGAAAGGCCGATCCGGGTTCGACCGGCACCGCGTCGTGGGCAGATAAAGCTGAGGATTGCGCACATCGTGATGCACTCCGTCGCTTCGGCGCTCCTGACTACGTCGCGGCTTCCTGTTCTGGATCACAAATGAATGTCAGTGACTTTGTACATGTTAGGATTAGGATTTGTTGTAAACCTTTCCCCCTATGTAACTGTCCTTATAAGTTTGAGAGAGTTGCCCTTATAAGTTTGAGAGAGTTGCTCCTCCTTGTGCACATCATGGTGTGGGATTCATAGATGATGATGATGATGATGATGTTATGATTCGTTCTCGCTTTTCGTGCCTTTATTTTCTTGTCTTGCATCCTTCGGTCCTCATTTTGATCACTGCCAGGTTGTTTATCATCCAATTCGCTCTCGTCTTCGGATGTTTCATCATCTGTACTTTGACGATGCATCGTTCATGAGACTCCTCGATGGCTTCACGCTGAAGCCAAAAATGCTTCTGATAAACGTCCCCTCCGGTGGTGTACACTTGACAATGCATCACTCAAATATGTTGAGGCGGCTTTACAGTTGAAGAGTGAAAGTGCTTGTATATTCCACACTCATACAATTACATGTGATGTACATATATAGGGGAAGCCCCTGAGGACTAGGCACGCAGGCCAGGGAGTCGGTTAGAGATCCACTAATCTAGCAGTCAAGAATAGACTAAGTATTACATGTCTAACACCCCCCCTCAGCTGGAACGCCGTTGGGGAGGACGTTCAAGCTAGAGCGGAAATCACGAAAGACCGGTGATGGAAGACCCTTGGTGAACACATCGGCGAACTGAGAGCTGGAGGGGACGTGCAGAACGCGTGCCTCACCGAGAGCAACCCTGTCGCGGACGAAGTGCAGATCAATTTCAATGTGCTTGGTTCGTTGATGCTGCACCGGATTGCAGAACATGTAGGAGGCGCTGATGTTGTCGCAGTAGATGACAGTGGCACGGCGAGGAGGACGACGAAGTTCATGGAGGAGTTGTCGTAGCCAGCAGGATTCTGCGACGCAATTAGCAACGCCGCGGTATTCTGCCTCGGCGCTGGAACGAGACACGGTGGGTTGGCGTTTGGAGGACTAGGAGATCAGGTTGTCGCCAAGAAAGACGCGGAAACCGGAGGTTGATTTCCGTGTGTCTGGGCACCCGGCCTAGTCTGCGTCAGTATACGCAAGGAGATCGAGCGACGAGGACTTGAATAGTTGTAGGCCGTAGTGAGAAGTGCCACGCAAGTAACGCAGGACACGTTTCACTAGCTGCATATGAGAGTCCCGTGGCTGATGCATGAACATGCATATTTGTTGGACGGCGTAGGAGATATCGGGTCGAGTGAGGGTTAGGTACTGGAGAGCGCCGGCTATGCTGCGGTAGGTGGTTGGGTTTGGAAGGGGATGACCGGCGTCGGCGGAAAGTTTGGAAGTGGTGTCGATCGGTGTGGGAACGGTGTTGCAGTTGAGCATGTCAGCGCGATCCAGAATTTCAAGTGTGTATTGTTGTTGGCTCAAGAACAGGCCGGAGGCATTGGGTGTAACATTAATCCCGAGAAAGTGGTGTAATTCGCCCATATCAGTCATGGTGAATTCGGTTTTGAGAGAGGTGATGATGTGAGCTAAGGTGGATGGGGTGCTTGCGGTGAGTATAATGTCGTCCACATAGACGAGAAGATATGCTATGGAGGAACCCGTGGATAGTATGAATAGGGAGGAGTGGCTTTTGGAAGCATGGAAGCCAAGCGAGAGGAGGAAGGAGGTAAACCGCAAGAACCAAGTGCGAGGAGCCTGTTTGACGCCGTAGAGAGACTTACGGAGGAGACACACGTGATCTGGATGGGAGGGGCTGATGAAGCCCGATGGTTGAGAGCAGTACACGGTCTCCTTGAGATCGCCGTGTAGGAAGGCGTTCTTGACATCGAGCTGGTGAATCGGCCAGGAGCAGGATGTGGCGATGCTCAAGACGACGCGAATAGTAGCCGGTTTGACCACAGGACTGAAGGTCTCATCGTAGTCGATGCCCTCCTTCTGAGTGAACCCTCGAACAACCCAGCGGGCCTTGTAGCGAGCGAAGGAGCCGTCGGAGTTGAACTTGTGGCGAAAAATCCATTTGCCCGTGACCACGTTGACACCTGCAGGTTTGGGAACCAAAGACCACGTCGAATTCTGAATTAAAGCAGTAAATTCATCACGCATCGCTTGTAGCCAGTGTGGGTCTTTGAGAGCAGAGCGGTAGGAAGGTGGGATGGGGGAGGGATGCGGCTTGTGTTGAGCGGTGAGGAAGAGGCGCTTGGGTTGGCAGAACCCAGATTTGGCGCGGGTGCGCATCGCGTGAGAATTAAGGGGAGGTGCCGTTGGTATTGCATGTGGCGGTAGAGGCGGAGGGGTGGTAGTGGCGTTGGAGCTGGTGGCGGGGGACGCCTGATCCAAGGAGGATCCGCTAGTGGAGCCGGCAGAGGCGGTGGTAGGCGAGCCAGGAGAGGCTGGTGCGGAAGTTGGTGGGGAGTGGGCCGGGTCGATGGGCGGGAAAAGCCCGGCGGACGAGGTAGATCCTGCCGCAGTTGTCGGGTTGTTGGGAGAGCAACGCGGTGTGGTGGGGTCCGTGCGATCGGCGGAGGGCGCGTTGGTTATTGGTGCAGGGGTGCATGGCGCGGGATCCGGAGGAGATCCGATGGGGCCGGCAAGGAGTGGGTACGAGGTAGGTAAGAGGTGGCGACGATTTTCTGTGGCTGTGGGGATTGTCGTGGAGGACGGTGTGGCTGGCTCATAGGGAAAAATTTGCTCGTCGAAAATAACGTGCCGGGAGACAATGACGCGTCTGGTGGAGAGCTCATAGCACCGGTAGCCCTTGTGCTCGAGGGGTTACCCAAGGAAGACGCAACGGGAGGAACGAGGAGCTAGTTTATGGGCGGTCGTGGCGTATAAGTTGGGGAAGCACAGACAGCCAAACACGCGGAGATGATCGTATGTGGGGTGTAAACCATGGAGGAGGAAGTAGGGTGTGACATCCTTAATGGCGTGGGAGGGGCGTCTGTTGAGAAGATAGGTGGCGGTGTGGAGTGCTTCGACCCAAAATGGAGGGGTGAGGTTGGCTTGTAAGAGGAGTGTCCGAATGACATCGTTGGTAGTGCGAATGAGCCGTTCGGCTTTGCCATTTTGCGGGGATGTATGAGGGCAGGAGAAGCGGTAGCAAATCCCGTTGGTGGAGAAGAAGGAGCGTAGGGCAGTGTTGACAAACTCACCGCCATTGTCACACTGGAGGGTTTTGATGATAACATTATATTGTGTTTTAACATGGGTGAAGAAACGTAGGAGCGTGGAGGAGGTGTCGGATTTCTTACGTAGTGGAAAGGACCAGGAGAAGTGTGAGAAATCGTCGAGGACGATCAGGTAATATTCATAGCCCGAGAAATTAGCAACAGGGGATGTCCACAGATCACAATGAATCAAATCAAATGGCGCATAAGAACGAGTAGTAGAGGAAGAAAACGGTAGCCGTTGTTGTTGCCCTAGTTGACATGCAGTACATGGGCCAGTGTATGGCTTATTACAAGGAATAGATAAATCTTGGGATGGTGAAGTGAATGAGAGAGCGCCGGGGTGGCCGAGGCGACGATGCCAGACGTCGCCGCGGGTCACGGTGGTGGAGAGGGCAGTGCTCCGTCGCGTGCTGTTTCCAAAGAAGGGGTAGAGGTCGCCGGAGCTAGCGGAGATCAGGATTACTCTCCGTGTGCGAAGATCCTTCAAAACAAAACCAAATGGGTAAAACTCGATTGAACAAGAGTTATCTTTGGTGAATTGACGCACGGAGATAACGCTAGTGGTGATATGAGGAGAGAAGAGTATGTTGTGGAGATGGAAATTGTAGGGATGCAGGGTGGAGGAGCCGGTGGCATGAATGGGTAGATGCTGACCATTTCCGACAACGATGCTAGATGAACTGTGCTTTAATGGAGAAGACGAGGAGGTGAGGTTACCAGGGTTGCCGGTGACATGGTGGGAGGCGTCGTTGTCCAAGTACCAGTCCGAGTTGGTGCCGTTGGTGGGGGGCACTTGGTTGTTGTAGGCGGCATGGAGCATCGCGAGATGATCCCACGAGGGCGGCGGGTAGGACAGCGCGGAGGAGTAGGGCGCAGCCTGCATGGGGTAGGCCTGGGCATGGGAGCCCGGGCGAGGGCCGAGAACGCCGGCGGCATTGGGTGTGTTGGGGAACGTCGCATGGGAAACAAAAATTTTCCTATGCGCTCGAAGACCTATCATGGTGATGTCCATCTACGAGAGGGGATGTGTGATCTACGTACCCTTGTAGACCGTACAGCAGAAGCGTTAGTGAACGCGGTTGATGTAGTGGAACGTCCTCACGTCCCTTGATCCGCCCCGTGAACTATCCCGCGATCAGTCCCACGATCTAGTGCCGAACGGACGGCACCTCCGCGTTCAGCACACGTACAGCTCGACGATGATCTCGGCCTTCTTGATCCAGCAAGAGAGACGGAGAGGTAGAAGAGTTCTCCGGCAGCGTGACGGCGCTCCAGAGGTTGGTGATGATCTCGTCTCAGCAGGGCTCCGCCCGAGCTCCGCAGAAACGCGATCTAGAGGTAAAACCGTGGAGATATGTGGTCGGGCTGCCGTGGCAAAGTTGTCTCAAATCAGCCCTAAAACCCCACTATATATAGGAGGGAGAGGGGGAGCCTTGCCTTGGGGTCCAAGGACTCCCAAGGGGTCGGCTGAGCCAAGGGGGGAAGGTCTCCCCCCCCCAAACCGAGTCCTACTTGGTTTGGAAGGTGGAGTCCTTCTTCCCTTTCCCACCTCCTTTTTTTTTCTTTTCTCTTTGATTTTTCTTCCAATGCGCATAGGGCTCCTTTGGGCTGTCCCACCAGCCCACTAAGGGCTGGTGCGGCAGCCCCAATGCCTATGGGCTTCCCCGGGGTGGGTTCCCCCCCGGTGAACTCCCGGAACCCATTCGTCATTCCCGGTACATTCCCGGTAACTCCGAAAACCTTCCGGTAATCAAATGAGGTCATCCTATATATCAATCTTCGTTTCCGGACCATTCCGGAAACCCTCGTGACGTCCGAGATCTCATCCGGGACTCCGAACAACATTCGGTAACCAACCATATAACTCAAATACGCATAAAACAACGTCGAACCTTAAGTGTGCAGACCCTGCGGGTTCGAGAACTATGTAGACATGACCCGAGAGACTCCTCGGTCAATATCCAACAGCGGGACCTGGATGCCCATATTGGATCCTACATATTCTACGAAGATCTTATCGTTTGAACCTTAGTGCCAAGGATTCATATAATCCCGTATGTCATTCCCTTTGTCCTTCGGTATGTTACTTGCCCGAGATTCGATCGTCAGTATCCGCATACCTATTTCAATCTCGTTTACCGGCAAGTCTCTTTACTCGCTCCGTAATACAAGATCCCGCAACTTACACTAAGTCACATTGCTTGCAAGGCTTGTGTGTGATGTTGTATTACCGAGTGGGCCCCGAGATACCTCTCCATCACACGGAGTGACAAATCCCAGTCTCGATCCATACTAACTCAACGAACACCTTCGGAGATACCTGTAGTGCATCTTTATAGTCACCCAGTTTCGTTGCGACGTTTGATACACACAAAGTATTCCTCCGGTGTTAGTGAGTTATATGATCTCATGGTCATAGGAATAAATACTTGACACGCAGAAAACAGTAGCAATAAAATGACACGATCAACATGCTACGTCTATTAGTTTGGGTCTAGTCCATCACGTGATTCTCCTAATGACGTGATCCAGTTATCAAGCAACAACACCTTGTTCATAATCAGAAGACACTGACTATCGTTTATCAACTGGCTAGCCAACTAGAGGCTTGCTACGGACAGTGTTTTGTCTATGTATCCACACATGTATATAAGTCTTCATTCAATACAATTATAGCATGGATAATAAACGATTATCTTGATACAGGAATTATAATAATAACTATATTTATTATTGCCTCTAGGGCATAATTCCAACAGTCTCTCACTTGCACTAGAGTCAATAATCTAGCCCTCACATCATCATGCGAATTACATTGTAATAAATCTAACACCCATACAGATCTGGTGATGATCATGCTTTGCCCGTGGAAGAGGCTTAGTCAGCGGGTCTGCTACATTCAGATCCGTGTGCACTTTGCATATATTTACGTCCTCCCCTTCGACGTAGTCGCGGATGAGGTTGAAGCGTCGTTTGATGTGTCTGGACTTCTTATGAAACCTTGGTTCCTTTGCTAGGGCAATGGCACCCGTGTTGTCACAGAACAAGGTTATTGGATTCAGTGCGCTTGGCACCACTCCAAGATCCGTCATGAACTGCTTCATCCAGACACCCTCCTTAGCCGCCTCCGAGGCAGCCATGTACTCCGCTTCACATGTAGAATCTGCTACGACGCTCTGCTTGGAACTGCACCAGCTTACCGCACCCCCATTAAGAATAAATACGTATCCGGTTTGCGACTTAGAGTCGTCCGGATCTGTGTCAAAGCTTGCATCGACGTAACCTTTTACGGCGAGCTCTTCGTCACCTCCATATACGAGAAACATCTCCTTAGTCCTTTTCAGGTACTTCAGGATATTCTTGACCGTCGTCCAGTGATCCACTCCTGGATTACTCTGGAACCTACCTGCCATACTTATGGCCAGGCTAACGTCCGGTCTAGTGCACAGCATTGCATACATGATAGAACCTATGGCTGAAGCATAGGGGACGGAGCGCATATGCTCTCTATCCTCATCAGTTGCTGGGCACTGAGTCTTACTCAATCTCGTACCTTGTAAAACTGGCAATAACCCTTTCTTGGACTGTTCCATTTTGAACCTCTTCAAAACTTTATCAAGGTATGTGCTTTGTGAAAGTCCTATCAGGCGTTTAGATCTATCCCTGCAGATCTTAATGCCTAGAATGTAAGCAGCTTCTCCTAGGTCCTTCATAGAGAAACTTTTATTTAAGTAATCCTTTATGCGCTCCAAGAACTCTACGTTGTTTCCAATCAGCAATATGTCATCCACATATAATATTAGAAACGCCACAGAGCTCCCACTCACTTTCTTGTAAATACAAGATTCTCCAACCACTTGTATAAACCCAAATGCTTTGATCACCTCATCAAAGCGTTTGTTCCAACTCCGAGATGCTTGCACCAGTCCATAAATGGATCGATGGAGCTTGCACACCTTGTTAGCATTCTTAGGATCGACAAAACCTTCGGGTTGCATCATATACAATTCTTCCTTAAGGAAACCGTTAAGGAACGCCGTTTTGACATCTATCTGCCAGATTTCATAATCGAAAAATGCAGCTATTGCTAACATGATTCTGACGGACTTAAGCATCGCCACGGGTGAGAATGTCTCATCGTAGTCAACTCCTTGAACTTGTGAAAAACCTTTTGCCACAAGTCGAGCTTTATAAACAGTCACATTGCCGTCAGCGTCCGTCTTCCTCTTAAAGATCCATTTGTTCTCAATAGCCTTGCGGCCCTCAGGTAGTACTTCCAAAGTCCACACTTTGTTCTCATACATGGATCCTATCTCGGACTTCATGGCTTCTAGCCATTTGTTGGAATCCGGGCCCACCATTGCTTCTTCATAATTTGCAGGTTCATTGTTGTCTAACAACATAATTGATAAGACGGGATTACCGTACCACTCTGGAGCAGCATGTGGTCTCGTCGACCTGCGTGGTTTGACAGAAACTTGAACCGGAGTTTCATGATCATCATCATTAACTTCCTCCTCAACCGGCGTCGCAACGACAGAGGTTTCCCCTTGCCCTGCGCCACCATCCAGAGGGATGAGAGGTTCGACAACCTCGTCAAGTTCTATCTTCCTCCCACTCAATTCTCTCGAGAGAAACTCCTTCTCGAGAAAAGCTCCGTTTTTAGCAACAAACACTTTGCCCTCGGATTTGAGATAGAAGGTGTACCCAACTGTCTCTTTTGGGTAACCTATGAAGATGCACTTTTCCGCTTTGGGTTCCAGCTTTTCAGGCTGAAGCTTTTTGACATAAGCATCACATCCCCAAACTTTAAGAAACGACAATTTTGGCTTTTTGCCATACCACAGTTTGTATGGTGTCGTCTCAACGGATTTTGATGGTGCCCCATTTAAAGTGAATGCAGCTGTTTCTAATGCATAACCCCAAAATGATAATGGCAAATCGGTAAGAGACATCATAGATCGCACCATCTCTAATAAAGTACGATTACGACGTTCGGACACACCATTACGTTGTGGTGTTCCAGGCGGTGTCAACTGTGAAACAATTCCACGTTGTCTTAAGTGAGCACCAAACTCGAAACTCAGATATTCACCCCCACGATCAGACCGTAGGAACTTGATCTTCTTGTTACGATGATTTTCAACTTCACTCTGAAATTGCTTGAACTTTTCAAATGTTTCAGACTTGTGCTTCATTAAGTAGACATAACCATATCTACTCAAATCGTCAGTGAAGGTGAGAAAATAACGATATCCGCCGCGTGCCTCTACGCTCACCGGACCACACACATCGGTATGTATGATTTCCAACAAGTCACTTGCACGCTCCATTGTTCCAGAGAACGGAGTTTTAGTCATCTTGCCCATGAGGCATGGTTCGCACGTGTCAAGTGAATCAAAGTCAAGTGACTCCAAAAGTCCATCGGCATGGAGTTTCTTCATGCGCTTTACACCAATATGACCCAAGCGGTAGTTCCACAAAAATATGGCGCTATCATTGTTAACTCTAACTTTTTTGGTCTCATTGTTATGTATGTGTGTATCACTATCAAGATTCAATATGAACAATCCTCTCACATTGGGTGCATGACCATAAAAGATGTTACTCATAGAAATAGAACAACCATTATTCTCTGACTTCAACGAGTAACCGTCTCGCAATAAACAAGATCCAGATATGATGTTCATGCTCAACGCAGACACTAAATAACAATGATTTAAGTTCATAACTAATCCTGATGGTAGCTGAAGTGAAACTGTGCCGACGGCGATTGCATCAACCTTGGAACCATTTCCTACACGCATCGTCACTTTATGTTTCGCGAGCCTTCGTTTATTCCGCAGTTCCTGTTTCGAGTTGCAAATATGAGCAACAGAACCGGTATTGAATACCCAGGCACTCCTACGAGAGCCGGTTAAGTACACATCAATAACATGTATATCAAATATACCTGATTTTTCTTTGGCCGCCTTCTTATCAGCCAGATACTTGGGGCAATTGCGCTTCCAGTGACCCATACCCTTGCAATAGTAACACTCTGTTTCAGGCTTAGGTCCAGCTTTGGATTTCTTCGTCGGATTGGCAACAGGCTTGCCGCTCTTCTTTGAATTACCCTTCTTGTCTTTGCCGTTTCTCTTGAAACTAGTGGTCTTATTCACCATCAACACTTGATGCTCTTTACGGAGTTCAGACTCTGCGACTTTCAGCATCGCAAACAACTCGTCGGGAGACTTGTTCATCCCTTGCATGTTGTAGTTCAACACAAAGCCTTTATAGCTTGGCGGTAGTGATTGAAGGATTCTGTCAGTGATAGCTTCTTGCGGGAGTTCAATCCCCAGCTCAGCTAGACGGTTTGAGTACCCAGACATTTTGAGCACATGTTCACTGACAGACGAGTTCTCCTCCATCTTACAAGCATAGAATTTATCGGAGGTCTCATACCTCTCGATCCGGGCGTTCTTCTGAAAGATAAACTTCAACTCTTGGAACATCTCAAATGCTCCATGACGCTCAAAGCGACGTTGAAGTCCCGGTTCTAAGCCATACAAGACTGCACATTGAACTACTGAGTAGTCCTCCTTACGTGCTAATCAAGCGTTCTTAACATCCTGATCAGCCGTAGCGGGTGGTTCATCTCCTAGCGCAGCATTAAGGACATAATCCTTCTTCCCAGCTTGTAAGATTATCTTAAGATTACGAGCCCAGTCTACAAAGTTGCTTCCATCATCTTTCAACTTAGCTTTCTCTAGGAACGTATTAAAATTCAGGGTGACTGTCGCGTTAGCCATGATCTACAACACAAATATATTCAAAGTGGACTTAGACTATGTTCAAGATAATTAGAGTTTAACTTAATCAAATTACTCGCTAAACTCCCACTCAAAAAGTACATCTCTCTAGTCATTTGAGTGGTTCATGATCCACTTACACTAGCTCAAGTCCGATCATCACGTGAGTTGAGTATAGTTTCAGTGGTAAGCATCCCTATGCTAATCATATCATCTATATGATTCATGATCGACCTTTCGGTCTCATGTGTTCCGAGGCCATGTCTGTACATGCTAGGCTCGTCAAGCTTAACCCGAGTGTTCCGCGTGCGCAACTGTTTTGCACCCGTTGTATGTGAACGTTGAGTCTATCACACCCGATCATCACGTGGTGTCTCGAAACGACGAACTGTAGCAACGGTGCACAGTCGGGGAGAACACAATTTCGTCTTGAAATTTTAGTGAGAGATCACCTCATAATGCTACCGTCGTTCTAAGCAAAACAAGGTGCATAAAAGGATTAACATCACATGCAATTCATAAGTGACATGATATGGCCATCATCATGTGCTCCTTGATCTCCATCACCAAAGCACCGGCACGATCTTCTTGTCACCGGCGTCACACCATGATCTCCATCAACGTGTCGCCATCGGGGTTGTCGTGCTACTCATGCTATTACTACTAAAGCTACATCCTAGCAAAATAGTAAACGCATCTGCAAGCACAAACGTTAGTTATAAAGACAACCCTATGGCTCCTGCCGGTTGTCGTACCATCGACGTGCAAGTCAATATTTTCTATTACAACATGATCATCTCATACATCCAATATACCACATCACATCGTTGGCCATATCACATCACAAGCATACCCTGCAAAAACAAGTTAGACGTCCTCTAATTTTGTTGTTGCATGTTTTACGTGGTGACCATGGGTATCTAGTACGATCGCATCTTACTTACGCAAACACCACAACTCAGATATATGAGTTGCTATTTAACCTCATCCAAGGACCTCCTCGGTTAATTCCGATTCAACTAAAGTTGGAGAAACTGACACCCGCCAGTCATCTTTGAGCAACGGAGTTACTCGTAGCGATGAAACCAGTCTCTCGTAAGCGTACGAGTAATGTCGGTCTGAGCCGCTTCGATCCAACAATACCGCGGAATCAAGAAAAGACTAAGGAGGGCAGCAAAACGCACATCACCGCCCACAAAAACTTTTGTGTTCTACTCGAGAAGACATCTACGCATGAACCTAGCTCATGATGCCACTGTTGGGGAACGTCGCATGGGAAACAAAAAAATTTCCTACGCGCACGAAGACCTATCATGGTGATGTCCATCTACGAGAGGGGATGTGTGATCTACGTACCCTTGTAGACCGTACAGCAGAAGCGTTAGTGAACGCGGTTGATGTAGTGGAACGTCCTCACGTCCCTCGATCCGCCCCGCGAACAATCCCGCGATCAGTCCCACGATCTAGTGCCGAACGGACGACACCTCAGCGTTCAGCACACGTACAACTCGACGATGATCTCGGCCTTCTTGATCCAGCAAAAGAGACGGAGAGGTAGAAGAATTCTCCGGCAGCGTGACGGTGCTCCGGAGGTTGGTGATGATCTCGTCTCAGCAGGGCTCCGCCCGAGCTCCGCAGAAACGCGATCTAGAGGTAAAACCGTGGAAATATGTGGTCGGGCTGCCGTGGCAAAGTTGTCTCAAATCAGCCCTAAAACCCCACTATATATAGGAGGGAGAGGGGGGAGCCTTGCCTTTGGGTCCAAGGACTCCCAAGGGGTCGGCCGAGCCAAGGGGGGAAGGTCTCCCCCCCCCCCAAACCGAGTCCTACTTGGTTTGGAAGGTGGAGTCCTTCTTCCCTTTCCCACCTCCTTCTTTTTTTTTCTCTTTGATTTTTCTTCCAATGCGCATAGGGCTCCTTTGGGCTGTCCCACCAGCCCACTAAGGGCTGGTGCGGCACCCCCAATGCCTATGGGCTTCCCAGGGTGGGTTGCCCCCCCCCCCCCCCGGTGAACTCCCGGAACCCATTCGTCATTCCCAGTACATTCCCGGTAACTCCGAAAACCTTCCGGTAATCAAATGAGGTCATCCTATATATCAATCTTCATTTCCGGACCATTCCGGAAACCCTCGTGACGTCCGAGATCTCATCCGGGACTCCGAACAACATTCGGTAACCAACCATATAACTCAAATACGCATAAAACAACGTCGAACCTTAAGTGTGCAGACCCTGCGGGTTCGAGAACTATGTAGACATGACCCGAGAGACTCCTCGGTCAATATCCAACAGCGGGACCTGGATGCCCATATTGGATCCTACATATTCTACGAAGATCTTATCGTTTGAACCTTAGTGCCAAGGATTCATATAATCCCGTATGTCATTCCCTTTGTCCTTCGGTATGTTACTTGCCCGAGATTCGATCGTCAGTATCCGCATACCTATTTCAATCTCGTTTACCGGCAAGTCTCTTTAGTCGTTCCGTAATACAAGATCCCGCAACTTACACTAAGTCACATTGCTTGCAAGGCTTGTGTGTGATGTTGTATTACCAAGTGGGCCCCGAGATACCTCTCCATCACACGGAGTGACAAATCCCAGTCTCGATCCATACTAACTCAACGAACACCTTCGGAGATACCTGTAGTGCATCTTTATAGTCACCCAGTTACGTTGCGACGTTTGATACACACAAAGTATTCCTCCGGTGTTAGTGAGTTATATGATCTCGTGGTCATAGGAACAAATACTTGACACGCAGAAAACAGTAGCAATAAAATGACACGATCAACATGCTACATCTATTAGTTTGGGTCTAGTCCATCACGTGATTCTCCTAATGACGTGATCCAGTTATCAAGCAACAACACCTTGTTCATAATCAGAAGACACTGACTATCGTTGATCAACTGGCTAGCCAACTAGAGGCTTGCTAGGGACAGTGTTTTGTCTATGTATCCACACATGTATATAAGTCTTCATTCAATACAATTATAGCATGGATAATAAACGATTATCTTGATACAGGAATTATAATAATAACTATATTTATTATTGCCTCTAGGGCATAATTCCAACAGGGTGGTATCCAGCCGGGACGAGGTGGAGGAAGGGCCATGCTGTAGGGAGCGAAGAAGCCCATGAACGGGTTGTACGCCGGGGTGTTGGAGGAGCTGTGGCGGCTGCCGGAGTCGCCGCGTCCACGACCACGGCCACGACCGCGTCCATGGCCGCGATCGCCGGTGTCACCGGAGCGTGGGTTGAAACCGCAACCAGCGGGTTGTCCGTTGGGGCGGTCCTGTGGGCGATCCACCCGATCACCCGCGCGAGGTGTGCTGGAGTTGGAGGAGCCGGAGGGTGGGCCACTACTGTGGACGGCGAGGATGGTGGCACTGGCTTCTGATGTGCGATGGGCGAGGTTTTCCTCGGCGAGTTTGAGGCGGGAGAAGACGGCCTCAAACGGGGGCAGAGGCACCGTGTCGCCGAGAACGACGCGGATGGTGTCGAGTCGCTGGTCGATGCCGTGAAGGAACTGGGTGGTGAGGTCCACCTCGGAGACGGCGTGGTCGATGTCGGCAAGACCGGCGGTGAGTAGCTTCATGCGGCGAGCGTACTCGTCGACGGAGAGATCGCCTTGCCGGAGGTTCCGATACTGACGATTCAGCATCATGTAGCGAGCCGCGCGATTGGCGAGAAAGTAGTCACGA
Organism: Hordeum vulgare subsp. vulgare; assembly: GCF_904849725.1. NCBI lineage: Eukaryota > Viridiplantae > Streptophyta > Magnoliopsida > Poales > Poaceae > Hordeum > Hordeum vulgare. The sequence continues at coordinate 4,391,016 of NC_058524.1, forward strand.
ATGCGGATCCAAAGATCATAGGTGGTGGTGGCGCCGATCACGTGATCGACGATCTGATCGGCGAGGGTGGCGTACATGGCAAGGGCGACATGGGCGTCGAGTTCAAGGTATTGAGGATCGGCATTGGGTGGTGGTGGATGGTCGATGAGATAAGAGACGCCGTAGCGTACCAAGATCATGAGGAAGAAAGACTTCCATTTGTGGTAGTTGTGGTCAGCGGGGTTGAGAAAGAACTTGATGTGGCCAGTGATGTTGTCGTTGAAGATAGGGTGCCGGGCGGCGGGTGCCGGCGGTGGTGGCGGGGGTGGAGTGGAGGAGAAGACGGGGGCAAACTGAGTTGTGGGCGCGGAGCTGCTGAGAGGAGGGGCGCCGGCGTGGGAGGCGGCCGACGCGGTGTCCGGGGAGAGCAGGGAGGCCGACTGGGAGGAGGAGGAGTGCGCCGCGCGGGAGGCGGCGGAGGCTGCATCGTCGGCCATGGGAGAACGCGCGGCGGAGGCTGCATCGTCGGCCATGGGAGAATGAGGACGTCTGATACCAAGTTGGAGAGTGAAAGTGCTTGTATATTCCACACTCATACAATTACATGTGATGTACATATATAGGGGAAGCCCGTGAGGACTAGGCACGCAGGCCAGGGAGTCGGTTAGAGATCCAATAATCTAGCAGTCAAGAATAGACTAAGTATTACATGTCTAACATTTACATGCAGTAAAAATATCTTTTTTTTCTTTTGCTTGCTTGGGCTGTTTGGAGAGGGTTGGAGAAGAGGAGAAGACTACTCAACAAAGCGGAAAAAATATCCGAACCTTCAACATGCAGCAATTTATATTTGTTTCCATTTCTGCTAAGCAGGTTCACTATGCTAATCAGCACTGAAATTCACGAATGGGCTGCCCAAACCCTGTCCACATGGCCACGTTCATTAGCCCAAAACCACAAATGCCAAAGCTACAAAAACCCACGCTAAAAACATCTCCTGGTCGCAGTAGGAAGAACTCCACTCCTTCACTCCTTCTTTAGTCCCACCTCGCTAATTGAGAAGGCGCTTGACCATCTTAAATACCTGCCTCCACTCTCTTCATTCGCCGAGCTCAGTAGCGAGAGCTTGTAACCCGAGTGGGGCATTAAGGTGATGTGGACGCTGTTGTAGCGCTGCGGGCCTGGTCTGGGTGTGCTATTGCTGGCCCGCCCGTTCCAAGTTGCGTAGTAGACCGCCTGGGGCCTATGTGAAAGCTGGGCCTCGCGGTCCATAATGTGGCACAGAGCAGCGACAAGGTCCATTATATATAGTCTGTTACTCTATGCGGCCTGCACCTGTCTTTTTTGCTTGGCTGCAAGGTTCGAATGCAGAGTGTTATTCTATCCTGAAACCTGTCATCAAAACTGATGTTGCCTTCCTCGTCATAGTCTTTGATTAATCAGACTCTACTTTCTTCATCCATGGAATGGCAAATGATTATAGTAAACAAGGTGCTATGTCAAGGAAAATGCAGAGGTCTTCTGAAGTTATGATCAATCACAGGAGACGGACACATGTATTGAATCAGTCTATCAACAAAAGGTTAACCGATATGTCTAGCCAGGCTCTGCGTTGTTGATTCATGGAATGCAACTGATTAGCAGGAAAGTGCCACCCAAACAAAATGTAGAGCGAACCATGTGTTAATCTATCAACAAAAAGGTTGACCAAAATGTCTTCCGTGGGGGCACAGGGGTACGTACATCGGTACATGTACATACAGGTGTTCAAACCAAGACCAGTGAAGGCCAACCACTAGACTGAAGCAGCTGCATCATCAAACAGGACAACTAGTGCAAATGATTAGCAACAAAGTGCTATGAGGAACCTTCTGATTGCCCCAAATTAACAAGCATAATCACATATGCTTCTTCGTAGACAGATCACTCTGGATCAGGGGACAACACAGATTGGCAGCCATTTTTTTGCTCTTGACAAACATGTAGTACCTGACACCACAGCTGTCCAAGATTGGCAAATCATTTAATATAACAGGTGCACGCAGTGCCTGTTTAAGGGTCAAATATTTTGTTGAGATAAAACAGGGACAGACAAACAGCCCCAAGCCATGGCTGGTACAAAACAGAACAACAGAAGCTTCTCTTCTCAAACCAACAGACACTACATGTAAGGAAAGAAAGTCACCCAAATACATTCAATCAACGGCGCATACGACAAAGGAGCAAGAATTTAGCTGTCATGTATTGCATCCAGATAAAGCTCCCTGGAGCCTTATAAGTAGACGAGCACGCAGGGAGCAGACATCAAGCATAAGTGCAAGCAAGCAACCAAGAAAGTTCAGTCCCACGCACCTCCTTCCCCACCATGGGCGAAAGGCCGAGCGGGGTTCGGCCAGCGCCGCGTCGTGGGCACATAAAGCTGAGGATTGCACACATCGTGATGCACTCCGTCGCTTCGGTGCTGCTGACTACGCCGCGGCTTCATGTTCTGGATCACAAGTGAATGTCAGCGACTCTGTACATGCTAGGACTTGTTGTAAACCGTCTCCCCTCTGTAACTGTCCTTATCAGTTTGAGAAAGTTGCTCCTCTTTCTGCACATCATGGTGTGGGCTTCATAGATGATGATGATGCTGTAGTTCGTTCTTGGTGTTTTGATCTTCTTGTTTTGCATCCTTTGGTCCTCATTTTGATCACCACCAGGTCATTTATCACCCGGTCGTCGTCGCACGTTGCATCGTCTGAACTTGTTGAGAGTCCTCAATGGCTCCACGCTGATGCCAAAAATGCTTGTGATAAACGTCCCCACGAAAAGAGAAGTGCCTGTTGAGCCACCTGCATCCGATGGTGTACTTGACGATGCATCATTCAAATATGTGGAGGCAGCTTTACATGCCATAAAAGTAAAATATTTGTTCCAGCTTTAATCGTGCTGCACTTTTGTAGGGTTTCCATTTGAGGGAAGCAGGTTCACTATGCCAATTAGCACAGAAATCCACGAACGGGCTGCCTAAACCACAACCGTCCACATGAGCCCAAAACGACAGCTGTCCAAGCTGCCAAAGCCCACGGTAAAAACATCTCCAGTCGCAGGAGGGAATCACAGCTCCCCACTTTAGTCCCACCTCGCCAACCGAGGAGCCGTCCAACCATCTTAAATACGCGCCTCCACTCTCTTCACTCGCCGAGCTCAGTAGCGAGAGCTTGTAACCCGAGTGGGGGCAGTAAGGTGATGTGGACGCTGTTGTAGCGCTGCGGGCCTCGTGTGGGTGTGCTATTGCTGGCCCGCCCGTTCCAAGTTGCGTAGTGGACCGCCTGGGGCCCATGCGAAAGCTGGGCCTCAAGGTCCATCGTGAGGCTGGCTTCGCCTGGGGCCCATGCGAAAGCTGGGCCTGTCATGCGAAAGCTGGGCCTCAAGGTCCATCGTGAGGCTGGCTTCGCCTGGGGCCTATGCGAAAGCTGGGCCTCACGGTCCATCGTGAGGCTGGCATCACAGAGCAGCGACAACTGCCTGCTTCCAACTGCACTCCTTGACCGATTGGGCCTCGCAGCCTACTCCGGTTATGTTTTTTTTTTCCAACCATCAAGACGGCGCGAGGTTGAGTTTGGCCTAGTTTGTTAGAGCAAGTAAGCTGGATACAGTATAATTCAGCTACTCTGTCCCAGCCTTCATCACTAACACTGGTGTCCAAAATTTGCTGGTTCAGCCATGCATTCATTTTTTCAACAAAAGGTTGACCAAATAATTGCCTTCCATGGCTGCAGCAGTACAGCACAGGTGTTGAGCCAAGACCAGTCAAAGCAAGCACATCATCAGACGGCACAATGCAAATGATTAGCAGCAAGCATGGTACAGGAACCTTCTGACGGCCCCCAATTAACAAGCATACATAATCACAGATGCTTATTCGTGGACAGATTAATACTCTTGATCTGGGGACATCACAGGTTGGCAACCATTCTCTGCTCTGCACATATACATGATACATGCACCAGACACCACTGGTGTCCAAAATTTGGTAAATCATTTGGCCTGACAGGGTGCACACACAGTGGCCGTTCAAGACTCAAGGATTTGAAGGGACAAACAGCCCCCAGGTCATCCTTGGACAAAACAGATCAACAGAAGCTTCTCATACCAACAACAAACACTTCGTACAGTTAGTTCTTAAAATGAACATCATCCAAACACAGCCGACGACGCCCTACAACAACACAACAAAGGAGCAAGCATTTAGTTGTCATGTCTCTCCATCCAGATAAAGCTCCCTGAAGCCTTATAAGTAGATGAGCACGAATGGAACAGACATCTAGCAGAAATGCAAGCAAGCAACCAAGGAAGTTAGTCACAGACACCTCCTTCACCACCATGAAATTCTTGATCAGAAGTCAATGTATGTGGCTGGCTCGTAGATGTTATTATCCGTTGTAAACCGCTCCCTATGTGTAGCTGTATTTTATCAGTTTGAGAAAGTTACTCCTCTTTCGATCTGCACATGATCATGGTCATGGTGTGGTTCGTTCTCACTTTTCATGGTGTGCTTGCATCCTCTTGGTCCCTGTTTTGATCACTACCACGACAAGGATGTGGTGTGAACTCGTCGATGCATCATGCATGAGACTCCTCAATGCCTTCATAGTCATACTAACCCCCGTCAGGTGTTTCCTATTTGACGCACATTGTATCAGATTCTCGAGGAAACGCACAACCGAGGGAAGGGAGCTACGTAAATGTGGCAGCCCATTTGTAGGTAGCAAACGGGACCCGATTTGGAGAACCTTCTAGAAGGTTCCTGAACATTTTTTCCTCTCTCTTTTCTTTTCTTTACTCTTTTTTGCAAAATGAAACTTATTTTTCAAAAACATTTCTCACTTTTCAACAAAGTTCATTTTTTCAAGAAATCTTTACAAATTCAAAAAGTCAATCATACACTATTTTCTGGAACTTCAAATATGTTCATGTGCTCAAAAAAATATCGTACTTTTAAATATTGTTCATGTTTACAAAAGAAGTTGGGAATTTCAAAAAACATCCTGTTTATAAAAATGTTCGGATTAAAAAAAATGCTAGTGTTTTACAATATTTTCAAATTTCCAAAAAATATGATATCTTAGAAAATGCCCGATTTATATATAAAAAATAGGAAAAGTACAACTTTTTAAATGATCCAAATTTTTAATGTTTTTGTTTTTTTCCAACCATCAAGACGGCGCGAGGTTGAGTTTGGCCTAGTTTGTTAGAGCAAGTAAGCTGGATACAGTATAATTCAGCTACTCTGTCCCAGCCTTCATCACTAACACTGGTGTCCAAAATTTGCTGGTTCAGCCATGCATTCATTTTTTCAACAAAAGGTTGACCAAATAATTGCCTTCCATGGCTGCAGCAGTACAGCACAGGTGTTGAGCCAAGACCAGTCAAAGCAAGCACATCATCAGACGGCACAATGCAAATGATTAGCAGCAAGCATGGTACAGGAACCTTCTGACGGCCCCCAATTAACAAGCATACATAATCACAGATGCTTATTCGTGGACAGATTAATACTCTTGATCTGGGGACATCACAGGTTGGCAACCATTCTCTGCTCTGCACATATACATGATACATGCACCAGACACCACTGGTGTCCAAAATTTGGTAAATCATTTGGCCTGACAGGGTGCACACACAGTGGCCGTTCAAGACTCAAGGATTTGAAGGGACAAACAGCCCCCAGGTCATCCTTGGACAAAACAGATCAACAGAAGCTTCTCATACCAACAACAAACACTTCGTACAGTTAGTTCTTAAAATGAACATCATCCAAACACAGCCGACGACGCCCTACAACAACACAACAAAGGAGCAAGCATTTAGTTGTCATGTCTCTCCATCCAGATAAAGCTCCCTGAAGCCTTATAAGTAGATGAGCACGAATGGAACAGACATCTAGCAGAAATGCAAGCAAGCAACCAAGGAAGTTAGTCACAGACACCTCCTTCACCACCATGAAATTCTTGATCAGAAGTCAATGTATGTGGCTGGCTCGTAGATGTTATTATCCGTTGTAAACCGCTCCCTATGTGTAGCTGTATTTTATCAGTTTGAGAAAGTTACTCCTCTTTCGATCTGCACATGATCATGGTCATGGTGTGGTTCGTTCTCACTTTTCATGGTGTGCTTGCATCCTCTTGGTCCCTGTTTTGATCACTACCACGACAAGGATGTGGTGTGAACTCGTCGATGCATCATGCATGAGACTCCTCAATGCCTTCATAGTCATACTAACCCCCGTCAGGTGTTTCCTATTTGACGCACATTGTATCAGATTCTCGAGGAAACGCACAACCGAGGGAAGGGAGCTACGTAAATGTGGCAGCCCATTTGTAGGTAGCAAACGGGACCCGATTTGGAGAACCTTCTAGAAGGTTCCTGAACATTTTTTCCTCTCTCTTTTCTTTTCTTTACTCTTTTTTGCAAAATGAAACTTATTTTTCAAAAACATTTCTCACTTTTCAACAAAGTTCATTTTTTCAAGAAATCTTTACAAATTCAAAAAGTCAATCATACACTATTTTCTGGAACTTCAAATATGTTCATGTGCTCAAAAAAATATCGTACTTTTAAATATTGTTCATGTTTACAAAAGAAGTTGGGAATTTCAAAAAACATCCTGTTTATAAAAATGTTCGGATTAAAAAAAATGCTAGTGTTTTACAATATTTTCAAATTTCCAAAAAATATGATATCTTAGAAAATGCCCGATTTATATATAAAAAATAGGAAAAGTACAACTTTTTAAATGATCCAAATTTTTAATGTTTTTGTTTTTTTCCAACCATCAAGACGGCGCGAGGTTGAGTTTGGCCTAGTTTGTTAGAGCAAGTAAGCTGGATACAGTATAATTCAGCTACTCTGTCCCAGCCTTCATCACTAACACTGGTGTCCAAAATTTGCTGGTTCAGCCATGCATTCATTTTTTCAACAAAAGGTTGACCAAATAATTGCCTTCCATGGCTGCAGCAGTACAGCACAGGTGTTGAGCCAAGACCAGTCAAAGCAAGCACATCATCAGACGGCACAATGCAAATGATTAGCAGCAAGCATGGTACAGGAACCTTCTGACGGCCCCCAATTAACAAGCATACATAATCACAGATGCTTATTCGTGGACAGATTAATACTCTTGATCTGGGGACATCACAGGTTGGCAACCATTCTCTGCTCTGCACATATACATGATACATGCACCAGACACCACTGGTGTCCAAAATTTGGTAAATCATTTGGCCTGACAGGGTGCACACACAGTGGCCGTTCAAGACTCAAGGATTTGAAGGGACAAACAGCCCCCAGGTCATCCTTGGACAAAACAGATCAACAGAAGCTTCTCATACCAACAACAAACACTTCGTACAGTTAGTTCTTAAAATGAACATCATCCAAACACAGCCGACGACGCCCTACAACAACACAACAAAGGAGCAAGCATTTAGTTGTCATGTCTCTCCATCCAGATAAAGCTCCCTGAAGCCTTATAAGTAGATGAGCACGAATGGAACAGACATCTAGCAGAAATGCAAGCAAGCAACCAAGGAAGTTAGTCACAGACACCTCCTTCACCACCATGAAATTCTTGATCAGAAGTCAATGTATGTGGCTGGCTCGTAGATGTTATTATCCGTTGTAAACCGCTCCCTATGTGTAGCTGTATTTTATCAGTTTGAGAAAGTTACTCCTCTTTCGATCTGCACATGATCATGGTCATGGTGTGGTTCGTTCTCACTTTTCATGGTGTGCTTGCATCCTCTTGGTCCCTGTTTTGATCACTACCACGACAAGGATGTGGTGTGAACTCGTCGATGCATCATGCATGAGACTCCTCAATGCCTTCATAGTCATACTAACCCCCGTCAGGTGTTTCCTATTTGACGCACATTGTATCAGATTCTCGAGGAAACGCACAACCGAGGGAAGGGAGCTACGTAAATGTGGCAGCCCATTTGTAGGTAGCAAACGGGACCCGATTTGGAGAACCTTCTAGAAGGTTCCTGAACATTTTTTCCTCTCTCTTTTCTTTTCTTTACTCTTTTTTGCAAAATGAAACTTATTTTTCAAAAACATTTCTCACTTTTCAACAAAGTTCATTTTTTCAAGAAATCTTTACAAATTCAAAAAGTCAATCATACACTATTTTCTGGAACTTCAAATATGTTCATGTGCTCAAAAAAATATCGTACTTTTAAATATTGTTCATGTTTACAAAAGAAGTTGGGAATTTCAAAAAACATCCTGTTTATAAAAATGTTCGGATTAAAAAAAATGCTAGTGTTTTACAATATTTTCAAATTTCCAAAAAATATGATATCTTAGAAAATGCCCGATTTATATATAAAAAATAGGAAAAGTACAACTTTTTAAATGATCCAAATTTTTAATGTTTTTGTTTTTTTCCAACCATCAAGACGGCGCGAGGTTGAGTTTGGCCTAGTTTGTTAGAGCAAGTAAGCTGGATACAGTATAATTCAGCTACTCTGTCCCAGCCTTCATCACTAACACTGGTGTCCAAAATTTGCTGGTTCAGCCATGCATTCATTTTTTCAACAAAAGGTTGACCAAATAATTGCCTTCCATGGCTGCAGCAGTACAGCACAGGTGTTGAGCCAAGACCAGTCAAAGCAAGCACATCATCAGACGGCACAATGCAAATGATTAGCAGCAAGCATGGTACAGGAACCTTCTGACGGCCCCCAATTAACAAGCATACATAATCACAGATGCTTATTCGTGGACAGATTAATACTCTTGATCTGGGGACATCACAGGTTGGCAACCATTCTCTGCTCTGCACATATACATGATACATGCACCAGACACCACTGGTGTCCAAAATTTGGTAAATCATTTGGCCTGACAGGGTGCACACACAGTGGCCGTTCAAGACTCAAGGATTTGAAGGGACAAACAGCCCCCAGGTCATCCTTGGACAAAACAGATCAACAGAAGCTTCTCATACCAACAACAAACACTTCGTACAGTTAGTTCTTAAAATGAACATCATCCAAACACAGCCGACGACGCCCTACAACAACACAACAAAGGAGCAAGCATTTAGTTGTCATGTCTCTCCATCCAGATAAAGCTCCCTGAAGCCTTATAAGTAGATGAGCACGAATGGAACAGACATCTAGCAGAAATGCAAGCAAGCAACCAAGGAAGTTAGTCACAGACACCTCCTTCACCACCATGAAATTCTTGATCAGAAGTCAATGTATGTGGCTGGCTCGTAGATGTTATTATCCGTTGTAAACCGCTCCCTATGTGTAGCTGTATTTTATCAGTTTGAGAAAGTTACTCCTCTTTCGATCTGCACATGATCATGGTCATGGTGTGGTTCGTTCTCACTTTTCATGGTGTGCTTGCATCCTCTTGGTCCCTGTTTTGATCACTACCACGACAAGGATGTGGTGTGAACTCGTCGATGCATCATGCATGAGACTCCTCAATGCCTTCATAGTCATACTAACCCCCGTCAGGTGTTTCCTATTTGACGCACATTGTATCAGATTCTCGAGGAAACGCACAACCGAGGGAAGGGAGCTACGTAAATGTGGCAGCCCATTTGTAGGTAGCAAACGGGACCCGATTTGGAGAACCTTCTAGAAGGTTCCTGAACATTTTTTCCTCTCTCTTTTCTTTTCTTTACTCTTTTTTGCAAAATGAAACTTATTTTTCAAAAACATTTCTCACTTTTCAACAAAGTTCATTTTTTCAAGAAATCTTTACAAATTCAAAAAGTCAATCATACACTATTTTCTGGAACTTCAAATATGTTCATGTGCTCAAAAAAATATCGTACTTTTAAATATTGTTCATGTTTACAAAAGAAGTTGGGAATTTCAAAAAACATCCTGTTTATAAAAATGTTCGGATTAAAAAAAATGCTAGTGTTTTACAATATTTTCAAATTTCCAAAAAATATGATATCTTAGAAAATGCCCGATTTATATATAAAAAATAGGAAAAGTACAACTTTTTAAATGATCCAAATTTTTAATGTTTTTGTTTTTTTCCAACCATCAAGACGGCGCGAGGTTGAGTTTGGCCTAGTTTGTTAGAGCAAGTAAGCTGGATACAGTATAATTCAGCTACTCTGTCCCAGCCTTCATCACTAACACTGGTGTCCAAAATTTGCTGGTTCAGCCATGCATTCATTTTTTCAACAAAAGGTTGACCAAATAATTGCCTTCCATGGCTGCAGCAGTACAGCACAGGTGTTGAGCCAAGACCAGTCAAAGCAAGCACATCATCAGACGGCACAATGCAAATGATTAGCAGCAAGCATGGTACAGGAACCTTCTGACGGCCCCCAATTAACAAGCATACATAATCACAGATGCTTATTCGTGGACAGATTAATACTCTTGATCTGGGGACATCACAGGTTGGCAACCATTCTCTGCTCTGCACATATACATGATACATGCACCAGACACCACTGGTGTCCAAAATTTGGTAAATCATTTGGCCTGACAGGGTGCACACACAGTGGCCGTTCAAGACTCAAGGATTTGAAGGGACAAACAGCCCCCAGGTCATCCTTGGACAAAACAGATCAACAGAAGCTTCTCATACCAACAACAAACACTTCGTACAGTTAGTTCTTAAAATGAACATCATCCAAACACAGCCGACGACGCCCTACAACAACACAACAAAGGAGCAAGCATTTAGTTGTCATGTCTCTCCATCCAGATAAAGCTCCCTGAAGCCTTATAAGTAGATGAGCACGAATGGAACAGACATCTAGCAGAAATGCAAGCAAGCAACCAAGGAAGTTAGTCACAGACACCTCCTTCACCACCATGAAATTCTTGATCAGAAGTCAATGTATGTGGCTGGCTCGTAGATGTTATTATCCGTTGTAAACCGCTCCCTATGTGTAGCTGTATTTTATCAGTTTGAGAAAGTTACTCCTCTTTCGATCTGCACATGATCATGGTCATGGTGTGGTTCGTTCTCACTTTTCATGGTGTGCTTGCATCCTCTTGGTCCCTGTTTTGATCACTACCACGACAAGGATGTGGTGTGAACTCGTCGATGCATCATGCATGAGACTCCTCAATGCCTTCATAGTCATACTAACCCCCGTCAGGTGTTTCCTATTTGACGCACATTGTATCAGATTCTCGAGGAAACGCACAACCGAGGGAAGGGAGCTACGTAAATGTGGCAGCCCATTTGTAGGTAGCAAACGGGACCCGATTTGGAGAACCTTCTAGAAGGTTCCTGAACATTTTTTCCTCTCTCTTTTCTTTTCTTTACTCTTTTTTGCAAAATGAAACTTATTTTTCAAAAACATTTCTCACTTTTCAACAAAGTTCATTTTTTCAAGAAATCTTTACAAATTCAAAAAGTCAATCATACACTATTTTCTGGAACTTCAAATATGTTCATGTGCTCAAAAAAATATCGTACTTTTAAATATTGTTCATGTTTACAAAAGAAGTTGGGAATTTCAAAAAACATCCTGTTTATAAAAATGTTCGGATTAAAAAAAATGCTAGTGTTTTACAATATTTTCAAATTTCCAAAAAATATGATATCTTAGAAAATGCCCGATTTATATATAAAAAATAGGAAAAGTACAACTTTTTAAATGATCCAAATTTTTAATGTTTTTGTTTTTTTCTAAAATGCTTGCGTTTTTCTTCATTTTTTTAAAAAAAAATTGTTAAAGAATGAGACAATAAAATTCTACAGGCCCCTTCGGCTATAGTCCGGAGTGTCATATGTGCTAGTCAGGGGTTTGCCTATGCGAAACACCAGCAAATTGACGTAGATAGCGTCGCGTAAGTGCTCCCAAGGAGCATGCTGCTTTTTTAACTAAACATTTATTAAACAGATAGAGGTGACTAAGGCATGTATAATGGTGGCATATCGATACAGATGCCCCATGATAAAAAGCAGCTTGAGTCATCTATATTAAAAAAAAATTCTCCAATGCAAGCTAACATCAAGGTGCCTCATCAACAAATAAAAAATAAAGACTCTGATACACATGCATCTCTACTTTTCACTTTAATTTTTTTCAACTTTTTACACCGGACCACGCCTTTTCTCTTAATCATCCGCCTCCTGCATAGGATCCCGCTTCCTTATCTGAACCTACTTTTTCTGATAACTGATCCTACATGATATACGGGGCATCACCCTGAGGCTATGCATTGTACGTGCCCTAAGTCAAAAATCCACGCACATCAATCGAGAGTCAAAACTCACGGCGTATAGGGTGTAGAAAGGTCTTGCCTTCCTGTATCATCATGGATATAACAAAAAAATGTGTGCCGGAGCACAAACACCCATATACATTCAAACTTGCAAATTTGTTCTATATGCCGTGATGACTACAAAAGTTATCTTAGAAGGATATACCTTCAATGGTCTTCTTGTCTCGTACATATACCCATAGCTAAACAATATACCATTCGGAAAAGGGAGATATCATCTTTACTGCATGCAGAAATATTCATACATGCGATAATGGCCTAGAAGCCGAGTTGACAGCATGCATGGAGGGACTTGTGCTAGCCTTGCATCGCACTGACTTGCCAATTCTTGTTGAGATGGATAGTGTTGAAGCCGTCAACATGCTGAACACCCCCACAAGGGACTGATTTACGCATCGCTTCCTCTTCGAGGAGATTAAGAGGATGGTTGAAGCTGAATTAATATAGGGAGATTTCTATTATGTCTATTAGTCGCTTACAAAATAAAGTCAGTCACACCCTAGCTGAAACTGGCACTGGCTGATTTGCCTCCTTGAGTAATAGAATCCCCTTTTACCCCGCAAAAATAAAAATCAAAGGAGATAACCATGTACCAATGCATCAACAAAAGGTTAGGGCATCTCTTTTTTTATGATCAATAAATAGTGGAGGATCCGGCCGAGTAAAATCCTTAGTGGAGTATATTTACTCACAAAGTTTTGGCCGGACTGGCTGATCCCCTATATATAGCGGAGTTTTTTTTCTTTTTTTCTAACCTTTGCAATTCTAATATACATTGCAAGTACATATTAGCACACATACAAACTAAATATAATATGAATGTTTAAGCTAATCATGAATGTAGTTTACACACGGAATTGAAAGTTTACAGACCAAATTATTCAAATTTGAACACACCAACTGGTCTTGGCATAACCCTTCGCTCTATCATCATGGTTGATATGTATGCAGCCAAATTGTGATCCTGTCCTAGGCAGCCCAACATCATAACTGAAAATCATGTCTAAAACGGTGTCAAGGTTATCGTAGTCTTCTTTCTCTATATACGACGACGAGTACTCGAAGACCATCTTCCTCAATCTCTTCATCTATTATTCATACGGCTACGTTTAAACTGAACTGCTTGGTTCAAAAAGAAACGAACAAAAAACTCACCTAGGAAACTCGTCGAACACTTGCGGTGTGGTTGTGGTGCACCTGTCGGCCGATGTCGTTTAAACCAAAATGGCTAAAACCTGCAGCGGTGTGCAAGCAAAGTGAGATGCGGGGCCGAGCAGGCTCGACGTCGGGCAGTAGGGCGGATGGGGCCAAGGAAGGCCACGAGGAAGAGGCGCGGATGGGGCCAAGGAAGGCCACGAGGAAAAGGCGGGGCTGGAGGGCGGTCGTCAGGAGGCGCGCCGGCGAAGCTGCAGTGACGGGGGTTGATGTGAGGGAGAGGGGCGACTTTTACCTGGAGCCGCAACGACCAAGTATATTTAGGGAAAGGATAGACGCTGGAGGATACTTTTTACTCCACTAGAGCAGATTGGGGATAGGTTAGGTGCGCGTTAGAGGAGTAAAACCGAATTTTTACTCCTGTAACGCTGGTCGCTGGACAGGGGATCGGTTAAAAATGCCCTTAACCATATGGTTGATCCAAGGAGACAAGTGACAACCATGTATCAATGTTCTACTTTGTTGATTCAGGGAATGCAAATGATTAGCAGGAAAGTGCCACCACAAGAAAATGAAGAGACATCCATCTATTAATTTATCAACAAAAAGGTTGACCAAAATGTCTTCCGTGAGGTCAGGAGTACATCCATACAGGTGTTCAAACCACTACTCGACTAGACTGCAGCAGCTGCATCATCAGACAGGACAAAATAGTGCAAATGATTAGCAACAAAGTGCTATGAGGAACCTCCTGATTGCCTCCAATTAGCAGACAATCAACAATCATAATCGCAGACGCTTCTTCTGCTTTGCACATCACAAGCGTCCAAGATTGGCAAATCATTTGGCCTAACAGGTGTACACACTGTCTGTTCAAGAGTCAAAGATTTACAGATAAACTCAGCGACAGCCAAACAGCCCAAAATCATGCCTCTGAATCCAGATAAAACTCCCTGAAGTCTTATAAATAGATGAGACCATCCAGGGAGCAGACATCAAGCATAAGTGCAAGCAAGCAACCAAAAAAAAACGTTGAGTCCCAAACATCTCCTTCACCACCATGGCCGAGAAAGTTTGTGCCGGCGATCTCGTCGGAGTCTGCAAGGGCGAAAGACCGATCCGGGTTCGTCCGGCACCGCGTCGTGGGCAGATAAAGCTGAGGATCGTACACATCGTGATGCACTCAGTCGCTTCAACGCTTCAAATTCTTGGTCACAAGTGAATGCCACTGACTCTGTAAACGTTAGGATCTGTTGTAAGCCGCTCCCACTTGTAACCACTTTTATGGGTTTGAGAAAATTGCTCCTCTGTAGATGAAGATGATGTGGTTCGTTCTGGCTTTTCGTGCTTTGGTCTCCTTCTTGTCTTGCATCCTTTGGTCCTCATTTTGATCACCACCAGGTCGTTTATCACCCGATTCGTTCTCGTCATCAGACATTCCATCGTCTGAACTTGACGATGCGTCGTTCATGAGACTCTTCGATGGCTTCATGCTGATGCCAAAAATGCTTGTGATAAAGCGTCCCTTCGAAAAGAGAAGTGCAAATATATGTCGAGGCAGCTTTGCAAGCAGTAAATACTTCCCTTTTTTTCTTTTTTTTCTTGCTTGTTTGGGCTGTTTCGAGAGGGTTGGGCAAGAGTAGAAGACTGCTCAACAAGGCGGAAGAATTATCCCATCCTTCAACATGCAGCAATTTATATTTGTTTCCATTTCCCCTAAGCAGGTTCACTATGCTAATCACAGCAGGTCCACATGGCCACGCTCATGAGCCCAAAACGACAAGCTGCAAAAGCCCACGCTGAGAACATCTCTCAGTCACAGCAGGAAGCACTCCACTCCTCCTTGTTTAGTCCCACCTCGCCAACCGAGAAAGCGTTCGACCAGCTTAAATACCCGTCTCCACTCTCTTCACTCGCCGAGCTCAGTAGCGAGAGCTTGTAACCCGAGTGGGGGCATCAAGGTGATGTGGACGCTGTTGTAGCGCTGCGGACCTGGTTGAGGTGTGCTATTGCTGGCCCGCCCGTTCCAAGTTGCGTAGTGGACCGGCAGGGCTTATGCGAAAGCTGGGCCTCACGGTTCATAATGTGGCAGGCACAGCGTGAGGCTGGCTTCACAGAGCAGCGATAACTGCCCGCTTCCAACGGTGGAAGGATAACGGGCCGCTGCACTCCTTGGCCGCTTGGGCCTCGCAGCCTACTCCAGCGAACCATCACTTTTTTTTCATTTTTCTATCCTTCCAATATTTTTCTTCTTACACTGTTTAAAAGGAGGCTAGTTTGTTAGAGTAGGGAAACCTGGATACTACTCTGTCCCTGCCTTTATCACACTCAGTTTTCCTTGTTCATGGAATGCAAAATTAACTCAGTTTTCCTTGTTCATGGAATGCAAATGATAAGCTAAAAAATGGTACTTTGTCCCATCCCTCATCATAATATCTTGATTAATCACACTCAGACTTATGATCAATTATAGAAGACCGGCATGGATTAATTTAATATGTGTACAACACATGTGTTCAACCAAGACCGGTCAAGGCCAACCACTAGACTGCAGAAGCTACATCATCAGACAAGACAATTAACACAAAATGATTGGCAGCAAGCATGAGATAACATAATCGCACAGTTAACAAGCATAATCACAGATGCTTTTCATTGGCAACTATTCTTTGCTCTGCATGTGTCCAAATTTGGCAAATCATTTGGCCAGAGAGGTGCACACGGTGTGTGTTCAAGAGTCAAAGATTTGCAGATAATGCAGGGACAAACAGTCGCAAGTCATGAACGAAACAAAAAACATCAACGGAAGCTTCTCCTACCAGCAGACAGACACTACATACAGCTTTATATACTACAGACACTAGAGCCTACATACAGGGTTGCATTTAAAAAATGAACATCATCCAAATACCGTCGATGGCAAAGGAGCAAGAATCTAGCTGTCACGTGTTGGATCCGGATAGAACTCCCTGAAGCTTTAAACATGCATCAGTTTAGATATTGTTTCCATTTCTGCTAAGAAAGTTCAGTATGCTAATTAGCACTCGTTCGAACCCAACGAATGGCTGCCTAAACCGTGTCCGCATGGCCATGTTCATGAGCCCAAAACGTCAAAGACAGAAGCCGCAGAAGCCCACCCCAGAAACAATTTTCAGTCCACACCCCACTTATTTTAGTCCCACCTCGCCAACCGAGGAAGCGTTCGACCAGCTTAAATACTCGCCTCCACTCTCTTCACTCGCCGAGCTTAGTAGCGAGAGCTTGTAACCCGAGTGGGGGCATCAAGGTGATGTGGACGCTGTTGTAGTGTTGCGGACCTGGTTGAGGTGTGCTATTGCTGGCCCGCCCGTTCCAAGTTGCGTAGTGAATCGGTTGGGACCTATGCGAAAGCTGGGCCTCACGGTTCATAATGTGGCAGGCACAGCGTGAGGCTGGCTTCACAGAGCAGCGATAACTGCCCGCTTCCAACGGTGGAAGGATAACGGGCCGCTGCACTCCTCGGCCGCTTGGGCCTCGCAACCTACTCCAACGAACCATCACTTTTTTTTATCATCTTTTTTCAACCATCAAGACCGTAGTTGTGAGGTTGACTTTGGCCTAGTTGGTGCTTCTTATATTTCACCTTTCTATGCTTTCAAATCTTTTTCTTGTTACACTCTTTAAAAAGGAAGCTAGTTTGTTTAGAGCAGAGTAAGCTGGATACAAAAAATAAATGAGCTACTCTTCATTATAATGGTCTTGTTTCATCACTCACGCTCAGCTTTCCTGGTTCATGGAATGCAAATGATCAACATAAATGTGACACCTCAAGAAAAATGCTAAGGTCCTATGACCAATCACAGGAGACATCCATGGATTAATTTGTCAACAAAAGGTTGACCAAAAAACTGTCTTCCATGGCTACAGCAGTACAGCACAGGTGTTCAGCCAACCACTCGACTGCAACAACCACTTCATCAGACCGGACAATGCAAATGATTAGCAGCAAGCATGAGACAGGAACTTTCTGACTGCCTCGAATTAACAAGCATAATCACACAATCAACAGTCATAATCGCAGATGCTTCTTCATGGATAAATTAATACTCTGGACCTGGGGACATCACAGGTCGGTAACCATTCTCTGCTCTGCACACATACATGATACATGTACTAGACACCACAGGTGTCCAAAATTGGCAAATCATTTGTCCTGACAGGGTGCATTCAGTGGCTGTTCAAGAGTCAAAGATTTGCAGATAACACAGGAACAAACAGCCCCAAATCATGACTGGAACAAAACACATCAACTGAAGCTTCTCATACCAACAGACAGACACTACTACAGTCTAAATACAGGGTTGCATTTAAAAAATGAACATCATCCAAATACAGTCGATGGCAAAGGAGCAACAATCTAGCCGTCATGTCTTGGATCCGGATACAACTCCCTGATGCCTTATAAATAGGCCACCTCGCAGGGAGCAGGCATCAAGCATAAGTGCAACCAAGCAACCAAGGAAGCTCACGGACAGACATCTCCTTCACCACCATGGGCGAGAGAGTTTGCGCCGGCGATCTCATCAATGTCTACAAAGGTGAAAGGAGGAGCGGGGTTCGGCCAGCGCCACGTCGTGGGCACATAAAGCTGAGGATTGCGCACATCGTCGCTTCGGCACTCCTCAGGAGTCAGGACTACATCGCAGCTTCCTGTTCTGGGGCACAAGTGAATGTCAGTGACTCTGTACATGTTAGGATTTGTTGTAAAGCCGTCTACCCTGTGCACATCATGGTGTGGGCTTCATAGATGATGATGATGCTGTGGTTCGTTCTTGCTTTTCGTGCTTTGATCTTCTTCTTGTCTTGGATCCCTTTGCCCTTTGGTCCTTATTTTGATCATCGCCAGGTTATTTATCACACGATTCGCTCTCATTGTCGGATGTTTCATCATCTCAACTTGACGATGCATAGTTCATGAGACTCCTCGATGGCTTCATGCTGATGCCAAAAAATGCTTGTGATAAACGACCCCTCGAAAAGAGAAGTGCCTGTTGAGCCACCTGCATCCGATGGTGTACTTGACGATGCATCATTCATATAGTATGTGGAGGCAGCTTTACATGCCGTAAAAGTAAAATATTTGTCCCATGCTTTAATCTTGCTGCACTTTTATACTGTTTCCATTTGTGCGAAGCAGGTTCACTATCCTAATTAGCACTGAAATCAACGAATGGGCTGCCCAAACCATGTCCACGTGGCCACGTTCATTAATTAGCCCAAAACGACAAATGCCAAAAGCCCACACTAAGAACATCTCTCAGACGCAGAAGGAAGCAGTCCACTCCTCCTTGTTTAGTCCCACCTCGCCAACCGAGAAGGCGCTTGACCATCTTAAATACGCGCCTCCACTCTCTTCACTCGCCGAGCTCAGTAGCGAGAGCTTGTAACCCGAGTGGGGGCATTAAGGTGATGTGGACGCTGGTGTAGCGCTGCAGGCCTGGTCTGGGTGTGCTACTGCAGGCCCGCCCGTTCCAAGTTGCGTAGTGGACCGGCTGGGGCCCATGCGAAAGCTGGGCCTCACGGTCCATAATGTGGCAGGCACAGCGTGAGGCTGGCTTCACAGAGCAGCGACAACTGCCCGCTTCCAACGGTGGAAGGATAACGGACCGCTGCACTCCTTGGCCGCTTGGGCCTTGCAGCCTACTCCAGCGAACCATCACTTTTTTTTATCATTTTTCTGTTCTTCTGATTTCTTTTCTTGTTACACTGTTTAAAAGGAGGCTAGTTTGTTAGTTTAGGGAAAACTGGATACTAATTTGTCCCTGCCTTTATCACACTCAGTTTTCATTGTTCATGGAATGCAAATGATTGACTCAGTTTTCCTTGTTCATGGAATGCAAATGATTGACTCAGTTTTCCTTGTTCATGGAATGCAAATGATTGACTCAGTTTTCCTTGTTCATGGAATGCAAATGATTAGCATAAATGTGGCACCTCAAGAAAAATGCAGAGGTCATATGACCAAACACAGGAGACAGCCATGCATTAGTTTTTCAACAAAAGGTTCACCAAAAAAATCTCTTCGATGGCTACCAGTGGCGGAGGACGAAAATAATTTGAGGTGGGGCGGAACCTAACCAAAATAGAAGTTTGATACAGTACAATATAGCTAGACTAAAGATTAGGAGAAAATTGCGATGAGTTGGTTGAGCTGGACATATTCAGAACATTAACATGCAGAAAATTCAGAAAATTATATGTTTCCCTTTTTCCTTTGAAAACATCTTCCATTTCTTGTCCATGACCAGCAACCGTGGTGGCATGCCCCTGGCCATCAGCCACGCCGCTGCACTGCTGCGCCCTACCTTCACCCATGGCTGAAGTCCTGGACGGCTGGACCCCTGTTATGTGAGGCGTGTAAGTTGGCGCCGCCCCGCTCTTGCACTAGCCGGCTAGCTGCTAGGATTCGTCGCTCGCGTGGTTTGCTGGTGCGTTCATGCGTCGTTGAATGATTGATTGCGCTCCATGCCATGACCTAGGTCGATTCAGTTCATCAGTTCTTTTTTCCTTTTTAGCAAAAGCGAATGATCACGAGTACCAAGCGTCCAGCCATCAAAGACCAAATTAAGCGGCCCAACCCTGCACATGCAACCAGGCATTCCTTATTCTTATTTTCTTTTTCTCCCACAAAGACTACATACGTACTAGCAAGAGTCCCAGGCTTTGTATGCGTACATATATACAACTTTTACTACGAAATCAAGGTAGGGCGAGCGCCCAACCTCGCCCTACCGGAAGCTCCGCCCCTGATGGCTACAGTAGCACATCAGAGGTGTTCAGCCAAGACCAGTCAAGGCCAACCACCAGACTGCAGCAACCACTTCATCAGACAGGACAATTAACACAAATGATTAGCAGGAAGAACGAGACAAGAACCTTCTGACCCAACAAAATTAGCAAACATAATCACACATGCTTCTTCATGGACAGATTAATACTCTGGATCTGGGGACATCACAGGTTGGCAACCATTCTCTGCTCTGCACATATACATGATACATGTACTAGGCAGCGCAGTTGTCCAAAAAATTTAAATCATTTGGCCTAACAGGTGCACACAGTGTCTGTTCAAGAGTCAAGGATTTGCAGATAACACAGGGACAAACAACCCCAAATCATGAATGGAACAAAAAAGACATCAACAGAAGTTTCTCATACCAACAGACAGACACTAAAGTCTACATACAGGGTTGCATTTAAAAAAATGAACATCATCCAAATACAGTCGATGGCAAAGGAGCAACAATCTAGCTGTCATGTCTTGGATCCAGATACAACTCGCTGAAGCTTTATAAATAGAGCACCATGCAGGGAGCAGGCATCAAGCATAAGTGCAAGCAAGCAACCAAGGAACCTCACAGAAAGACATCTCCTTCACCACCATGGGCGAGAGAGTTTGTGCTGGCGATTTCATCAGAGTCCACAAGCGTGAAAGGCGGAGCGGGGTTCGGCCGCTGCCACGTCGTGGGCAGATAAAGCTGAGGATCGCACACATCGTGATGCACTCCGTCGCTTCAGCGCTCCTCCTCAGGACTACTACGTCGCAGCTTCCAATTCTTGGTCGTCACAAGTGAATGCGACTGGCTTTGTACATGTTAGGATCTGTTCTAAACCGCTCCCCCTTGTAACCATTTTTATCGGTTCGAGAAAATTGCTCCTCTTTCTGCACATCATGGTGTGGGCTTCATGGATGATGATTGGGTGGTTCGTTCTCGCTTCTCGTGCTTTGATCTTCTTGTCTTGCATCCTTTTCGTCCTCGTTTTGATCCCTACCAGGCTGTTTACCATCTGATTCGCTCTCATCATCAGATGTTTCATCGTCTGAACTTGACGATGCATCATTCATAAGGCTCTTCGATGGCTTCATACTGATGCCAATAATGCTTCTAATCCATGTCCCCTCAAAAAGAGAATTGCTTGTTGAGCCACCTGTATCCTCCACATCTGATGGTGTGCCTGACGGCGCACCAGTCAAATACGTGGATGCAGCTTTGCATGCAGTAAAAATCTCCTTTTTTGCTTGTTTGAGCTGTTTGAAAGATTAAAAGGTCAGCATGTAAATAATGTATGCGCCTCAATACATAGAGTAACAAAACTCCGATTGTATCTAAGCCAGCACAGCAGATAAGGCTATTGCTATTGTTCCTAGGTCTGCAGATTTCTTCAGAAATGCCTTTCTGAACCAGAGTGACCGAGAACAACAATTTCTAAAAAGAATTTGTTCTTTCCGACAGGTAGAGTGAATATTTAATCTTCGTTCAGTGTTCCACAGTGTTTCTGGTTTCAAATGGCTATCTTCAGTGATTTATCCAAAGGTCGATTAACAGGGTCATACAATTTTTGCTATTGAGTTGCCTAGCTATGAGGTTCTGAAAATTTTAGGTGATATATGAGACTAGGGAGACTTATGAGGGCAAACATGACAAATTCTAGTGATAGCGCAAGTAGTCCGAAAATCCTAGTCGGGACATAAAACTAGCAGAAAATCACAGAAGGTATGCATACCTTTACTGCTGTAGTTTCAGCAGCCTCCAGAGCTGCGTCTCCAGCATTAGCAAAGCGATTGACCCAACCTGAACATGTAAACAGTTAAAAATTTGTTGCAAAATCTGAAGAAAATGACACGATTTTTTAACCATTCTTCATCGTAAACACGGGTACAGTAACATAATCACTTGGATTAATACATAAGTTGAAGACAACAGAACATTAGAATTCCAGCTTCAACAGGTTGCCTTTGGCTACAGAGTTTTTGTAAAAGGAAATTTATCCTTCAGCAACCATCATCAAACAAGAACAAGTGTGCAATGTATCTGAGATCTCATTAATAAATCATTGAACAATAGAAAAGAACCTGGAAGTTTTGGCACGCCGAGCTTGTCGCAAAACTCGTTGCAGAAGTGGTTGCAGTTCCTCGAGAGGAGCTCGTACGAGGCCCCAGGCCATTCCCTGCTGAGATCCCGCGCTATCCGATTTACCATGAGGAGAGAGCAGCTCGTCTTCCCCAGCACAATGGACTCGCGGAATGTGTACATGGGGTTCTTGCCCGGGGGGCAGCTGAACACCCCGCTGCCGTTCTCGCAGTAGCCGAATGACCATTCCTCGTCTCCGTAAACCTGTTAGCGATACGTAGCAAGCCGATCAGTAACCAGGCGCACGGCTTATCTGAGAGCCTCGGGTAATCAAGAAAGAATCATGCTCTGAATCAGAATCATAACATTTCATAGAAGTAGCGGCAAGTAGATCAATGTACAATTCTTTCCAAAAACGACAGGTAAAATGTTTTCTGCATGATCCCTATCAGACTGACACTTGTTCCACCATATAACCCTGCACTCTGACCGAACATAGAACCTCAAAGTTCCCATTGAGCAATCCAATTATGAATACCTCAAAGTAAACCCGTCACGGCCACAGATATCAGCGAGAGGGAAGCAAGCTTTCCACACATTCCCAATTCCATACAAGGAAATCACCCAGGTTGTACCAAGAAACTACAGTTTTTTGGGGGGACAGAGTGTACCAAGAAACTAGTACAGTTTAGGCGGTGAATGGATCCGCCTCAAGATCCAAATCTCTTGGCATCGGAGGCGGCCCGGACGACAGAGGAGCGAAGAGGCGGGGGGACGGACCTGGATGGCGGTGTGGAAGATGCCGCCGAGGCCGATGGCGTCCTTGAAGATGCGGTTGATGTGGAGGACGGTGGCGCCGCCGCCGCCGTTGCCGTCGGGGCCGCTGCAGGCGACGTCGTAGACGTGCGCCACCACGTCCTGCTCCCGCCCCGGCTCCGGCTCCGGCTCATTGCCGGAGACGGCCGCGGATCGCCGCAGCTGCAACGTCATGCCGGTGGTGGGGTCCACCCGCCGGTGACTGCCCGGGTCCGGCTCCGTGTGGCTCTCTGCACATTCTGTTTTGTTGGCCATTTAATTTAATTTAATTTTGCACTGGCTGTAGGAAACCCCTACAATTTTATCTGCAGTTAACCACCCCTGTTAAGTAACTGCAACAAGCTTAAGTGGTGGTAGGGTGGCATTTTCTTTTCATTCATAAAAAAAACTGAACATTTTATCTATCGACAACACGACATGACACAAATATAAAGATTAGACATCGACCAGAAAATTAGTTGGATTGTTAATCGTCAGACCCGTCGGTGTAACCATTGAGTATGGTCAACGCACCGTCAATCCCCTCCCGAGCCAGCGAAAAAAATACCACACGATGAAATTAGTACCACGACAACATAACCGGTCCAGGCGGTAGCGCCGTCATGCCCGATTGTTCGATGGAGTGCTGGTTGTTCACCCGTAACAGCCTACCATACTCTCGTTGCTTCGTAGCAGTAGCCCATCACTAACGGGGACACGACTCCTGCCTGAGAGCCATGCAATGTCGTCGCCTGCCCCGCGTCATCGTCGATGCGGATGAGTGTTGAATGGCAGCACCGTCAGCCATAGACAAGGGTTGCATCGCAGCACCAACGACCATGTAGCGCAGTGATCCTATCTGGCTTGCATCCATCAGCGTGTGCTGCATCACAACACCGATGACCCTGCCACGTTGTGTCTCATCCAACCTGCAACCACCGACAATTGATGCATCGCAACACCGACGGTGATGCATGAGGGTTTCTCTGTAGCGTCGCAGCGCATCAAGCTTGAAGTCCTCCGCATCACAGCGTCGACTAATGATGGAGCAACACATGTTGCGTGAGGAAGCAACCTTCATGACATCCATAGTCCAGGCTTGGATCACTCGGCTCATCTTTCTTTTGCGACAACCCCCTTCCCTCATGCACATCTCTTTTCTAGTGCCGCTGAATTTTTACAGTATAGTTGTGTTTTCGGACCCTCCACTCTTAGCGCCTAGATGATCGGCAAGTGGACAACGAGAGCAAACCTGAACCGAGGAAGACATCACAAATAAGGTGTTGGCGATGGATCACGTAGCATCATAGATACTATGTCCATGGAAACAACCAAATACATGACAACATGGCTCCCCAAGCCTCGCCATGTTCCCCCTGATTCCTGGTCAGGGGACGGACAAGCCATGAAAATGCCTTCAGGAAGGAGACGGCGCCCACAGATGTCAACGTTGACCACAGCCACAAGAGTGCACAGATTTGTCCTCGGCCATACTGATCTTGTATACATAAAGGATGAATAATTTGTACATGGATTTTTTGTCTAATTTGTAAAAGGATAGAGGTGAACCGAATTATTGTCATGCTATTTCAAGAAACTTGGCATTCAAGCGAGAATCTCCATGTCCGCATGATACATCGAAAGTAAAAAAAAAACCATAACAAATGGCTTGCAAGGATAACATACCTTTACCGGGAGAAAACAAAGCATACGGTAGCATATTTGCCTACCAAGCAAGAATGGAAGATAAATAAATATGCATTTGGATTAAAGGAAGAAAAAGAAAACAAGGCTTGTCATTATGCTAGCTAGGTTGGGTTGGATACTTGGAGTGTTGGAGAGTGCAACCACCCATCACGAGCCCCGCACGTGCCCCCATCCCGACCTCCAAAATTCCCCAATCCGCCCCCGGTCTCCGCAGCTTCTCCGTACCCCGCACCGCTGCGCACCGCCAAATCCTCCTCGAATTCCGCGGATCCGGTCGCCCCCTCGTCGGAATCGCCCGCCCCCCGCAGCTCCGATCCCCGCCGCCGGTGGCCCCCATCCCCCCCGCGAGGCGAGGCGAGGCGAGTCGGCGGTCCGTCACTCGGCCCCCCACGCGCCGTCGCCGGCTCCACGAAGGTAACCGCTTCGCTCCGTACGGGCCCGATTCAGGGGTCCGGTCGTACGAATCTCAAATTCGCGGGGTAATTTCGGCGCGGTTCGCTCAGTTACCGGCGAATTCTGTCGGAATCTCGCCGTGCTCTTCCGGGATTGCCGGCTCGCTCGCCGGATTCGCCGTCGACCGTGGAACGGCCACGGTCTTCGCGCGGTTTCGCCGCTGATCTGCTCACCTGTGTGGCCGATCTGACGAGCTTAGGTGCCGTGCCGTGTGGCAATTAGGTTGTTTTTTTTTCCTGCCCCGGATCAGCGAGTTGTAGGCTCCATCGGTGCCAACTGCGAGATCGGCTTCGGTTTCTTCCCATGCGTCTAGAGGAGTTGGGTCGATGTGATGTTGCTCGTCCAGGAATGACGGTATGTGCGTCAGTACATGTTTTGCAGTTAAACAGCATGTGAAAACCCATCCTGCTATTTGCAGGACAGATCAGCGTGCTAATCTGTCGAGCTTCCGGTCTGATTTCACCATAAATCACAACCTTCCAAGTTCAAGCTCCTGTGACGTGCATCCGACAGGCTAATTGTAACCTTCGTGGCGTGTTCTAGACTGCTAGGGAGAGTCCAGCATTTACCACGATAGGTGGCAGCCATGATCCATGCCAGGATTATTTTTTTCCTTTTCTCGTAGGTATGCAAGTGGCACACCGCATACCCTGCATCCAAATACTACATGTTAGTGCTGTTTTTTGCGGCCATTAGCACACTAATATGAGTGTTTTGTGGAACAAGCACACCGCCGCTTGCATCCCAGTGTTCCATTTATGGACAGGTTTGCACTTTTAACTTGTGTTGTAGCAAATGCTGAATTCGGCTTGTTCACTGCACAGAAAGGCCACTTTGTTCAGTGCTGTTCACTTTGCCGCTAAGTTTGGCCGTTTACTAGTGGATCAGATTTTCCTTGTTACCGTGTGCCACGTTTTAATTGGATGAAACAACATCACATCATTCATATTTTTGAATTTTTGTCTGCTCAACTATATGATGCTTTTGTCTGCTGCTGAACTATATGATGCTTTTGTTTTTCTTAGTTTTTGCATGGAACGGATCATCATTCATATTTTTGCTACAAGTTTACTTGATATACATATATATATTCCTTGTGTGCGTTGAATCTTCGTTTCTAACCTGAAGTTTCTTCTTTTCTTGATACAGGAGAAGATCCTTATGAGTTGGTTGGCTGTGAATTCATATAAATTCTGGTACTGTGAAAATGGGTCAAAAGGTGGCAGAAAGTTCGTGACGAGATTAACCATAGACGATTGATTGAGGCCTGAGTGGATTTAGGTAGGCTTAAGTGGCTCTTCAACTTGAAGAAGTTGCTGTTGCCTTAGTATATGCTCTTTACAATGAGGAGTACAGCCACACACTCTTAGATTTGTATTTTTTCTTAATTGGATTAGTACAGGAAGATCAGATACAGTGAAAAGGGAGCGCAGTCGTGATGGATAGAGCTGGAGGCAACCAAGCAGGCCAAGTGTCGAAGAAAGGGAAGAAGAAGCACGCAAAAGACGAGTCGGACCGGCAGAAGCAGGCTGAGAAGAAGAGGCGCCGGCTGGAGAAAGCACTCGCAAACTCCGCAGCGATCATCTCGGAGCTGGAGAAGAAGCGGCAGCAGAAACAGGAGGAGCAGAGGAGGCTGGACGACGAAGGGGCCGCAATAGCCGAGGCGGTCGCTCTTCATGTCCTCATAGGCGAAGACTGCGATGAACCCCGTCAGCTGATGTGGAACGGCCATAGAGGCCGCGGCCATCGGGACGATTTCGTGGATCACGAACGGGCTCCAGGCGCGCAGCGAGCAGGAGGAGATGCCTATCCATGTGGAAGCCGGTCACCGCTGGCACGGGCCTCTCGTTCCCACATGCCCCAGTGGAGGCTCACCGACTGCGGCATGTCTGGGCCGTTCTCGTTCTCGTCATGGGAGCGGATGGGCGATTTTGAGGGGCTATACTGCGAAGGGACACCCTGCCAGACAGACCAAGATACTTACTGCCACGGCGGCCTCGTAGCAGCAACCCAGGCCGTCTCGCCATTCGGATACGTGTCGGAGGATCCATTCCCTGCCCATGGAACAGAGGGGGCTTCCTCCATCAACATCATGCTGGGCGGCACCTGCAGCAACAGCCTGAACATCTACAGAAGACAATTCTAGACCATAGTTACTTTCTTCCTTCTTACACCAAAGGTCATCTTTTCATTTTGTTGTGATACTTAGCTTTTGCGTCGAGGAACCGAAAAGTGGATATAGGATATATAGGAGGGGGGCCGTCTTACTGTCGAGTCGAAGAAGAAGAAGAAGGGTGTGTATTTGGCGTCAGTTGCAGACAGTGGGTTTTTGTGATGAATTATTAATACATTTTTTTTCGCTTTTACCTGAGGTTGATGTGCATGTGTAGCTCAATTTGCACCGGATGGACATGGGATTTGGTTTTTGGGTGGTGCAGGCCGGTCACAAGCTGTTCTGGGTTTGGCTGGTCGGCACCTCGGTGTGGTGGCATTATTAATGTTGTTGTTCTTTTTGCAGTGTGAGATTTGCATGGTGTGAGTGTGTGTGTGGTGCCACTTGATCTTGATCTTCTTTTTGCCCACCTTTCTGTGGATTATCCCATTGTGGATTGGATGGGGTCTCCCCAAACTTGGCACTAGGATCATGAGCATGCATGCATGAAAAGTAAGTTGTGTCGCGCGTGTGTAGGACGAGCTGGAGTTGCATGCATATCCGAATCTTATTGAGCATGCACAGCATTACCAGTAGGCCATGGGGTTTGATATTTCTGAATTTTGTCTATTTTTCCTGATTTTTTTTTGTGTGTGTAGGTTGGAAAAAAGTGTGTTTGTCTTGTCTGCTCGATATTCTAAATTTTCTTTTTTCTCTTTTGGTTTTGGTTCTGCTGGTACAATGCATCATGTGTTGTTCATGTGTAGTGCAAGTTATGTTTTGCCAAGATCATCTACACTTTGGAAAGACATTCCCTCTGTCCTAAAATAAATGTCTTAACTTTAATGTAACTTTGTACTAAACTTAGACAACTTCTCGGTCCATATTGAATAAAAAAGATGGAGGGTAGAATTCCTATAAGAAACTTGTGCATGGTGCCTATTGCAAAAAAGAAAAGAAGAAAGACGGAGGGTAGAATTCCTATAAGAAACTCAGACACCATTTTGTTTTTCTTTTCTTTGTTGTAGCTATGAAAGGAACAAATGTATCAAAACCTGTCTCGTATATAGGAGAGAATTGACGGATTAAATAATTGAGAAGGTAGGAAGGAACAATACAAGATGCTTTCATCTTTACTGTTAATATGTTTTGAGCTTGAGAATCAGCAAAAGGGTTAAGCAGTTATACATTAAATTCATAATTAGTCTTTTTTTTTTCTTTCTTGAAATAACATGATAATTAGATATATATTTATTTTTGGTTCGAGACAAGCATGATGATTATAGTATTAAATTGAATTAAATTAGCGCTGGGTGGGTGTTTGAAGGAGCGGGCCGGTGCCGGTGGCCTTGTGAAAAAGAGCATGTTCACTATGACGGGCGTGCAGTGAGCCAGTGACCTTGTGAAACAAACAGAGTTTCAGATTACACTAGATTAGATGATATAAGAATATACTCCTCTGTTTTAAAATAAATGAAACAAATTTGTTATAACTTTTAATTTAAAACTTTACACTAAAATTAGTACAATATAAAATTAAAACAATTATTTTAGGAGGGAGGGTAGTTTGGACAACTCCAGCAGTAATGGACCGATGCGCTGCGCTCCTCGTGAGTGGCATCGCCAGCAAAACGTGCCGGGCCCACAACACAACAAGTCACCCGTGAAGTTGAAGCCGAACCAAACTCCGGCATGCGTCCGTGACCACTGCCTATACTTGGCTTTGGCTCCATGCGTCTGTGTTTTACACATAACCAGCCGGGCGAGCGAATACAACCCCGGCTCCTCTTCCCCCGTGATTCCTAAAAAAAAACCCGGCCCAAATGACCGCCGGTCAATGATCGGTCACCAAAAAAAATGAAACGATTAAGAGAGGAGCCTCAAATGATAGAACTGACCTTCAAATCTCTCCTTCCTCATCACGAGTCCCATGGAGTATGAGTCCCATCATGACCGGTGTGCCCGTCGTGGGAAGTAAAGGACAAGTGCCGCCAAGGCACGACTCGCTGCTGACATGACGATGGCGGAGGCGGTTGATGCTGCGGTGCGGACAATCGCAAAACAGGAAGCCGTCCGCGTCCGCATTCCGAAGAAGCGACAGAGGAGGATCACGCACGCCCTTGCAGAAAACAGAATCGAAAAGTCCGTGAAATGGGCGGACTTCCACCAATGAAGGAGAAGGAGGACATCGACGGTGAGGATAATTCGAGCAACGAGCAGATCCGGTTCGATCCGTACTGCGTCTTTGATCGGTACTTCCGCGAGAAGGACGACAATGGTGCGAGGAAGGGCGAGGGCAAGCGGGGATCATCGTCTTCATCACAGCCAAACATGTCAAATTTTGATAGTCCGATGGCATGTTGTACGTAGTAGCCGGACGACATGTATGCGTCATTGACGTAGTTGCATGAGATTATATGAATTTGAGGTATGCTAACTGAGGTGTCTGGTTGTGAGAAGAGAAATTTGAGGTGTGATTGATCAGTGCCCGCGGACGCGTCCGGACCAACATTTCTCGTCACGTCGTCGAACCCGGCCCACGCTGGCCCATCCAACCCCACATATATTCCTCTTCATCCGTTCGTCGGACCAAACTCTAGCCACTTCACCCTCCTTTTCAGTCTGCTTCGCCACCCGAGCTCACATCCGGTGATCTTCGGCCTTTCCCGGCATGACAAACAGTGGATCTGACTCTGACTAATCTGGATCCATTGACCGAGGTGTCATCCCGTGCAGGTTGGAGGAGGCAATGGTCGTCTGCATTGCACTATGCCGCTCTGAGGAGGACATCGCCCTATCGACAGCAGGACCTGTCCGACGCGACTCCATAGCGTCGGCTCAACGACGCTCGGATCCTCTGGGGGCAGGATAATCTTGGGTCGGCGGCC
This sequence comes from Hordeum vulgare subsp. vulgare, assembly GCF_904849725.1. NCBI lineage: Eukaryota > Viridiplantae > Streptophyta > Magnoliopsida > Poales > Poaceae > Hordeum > Hordeum vulgare. The sequence continues at coordinate 4,421,305 of NC_058524.1, forward strand.
TTCAAATCTCTCCTTCCGCATCATCAGTCGGGCGGAGTACGAGTCCCACCGGGACCGGTGTGCCCGTTATGGGAAGGAGAGGATAAGTGTCGTCGAGGCCCGACTCGCTGCCGACATGGCGGCAGAGGAGGAAGCCATCCGCGCTCGCATTCGGAAGAAGGGGCAGCGGAGGAAGACATGCGCCCTCACCCGGAAGTAGAATCAACGGTCCGTGAAATGGATGGACTGCCACCAATCGAGAAGGAGGACAACGACGATGAGGACAACTCCGGCGACGAGCATATCCGGTTCGATCTGTACTGCGTCTTTGATCGGTACTTATGCGAGAAGGATGACAATGGTGCCAGGAAGGGCAAGGGAAGCCGGGGATGATATTCTCCACCATGACCAAACATGCCAAAATTTATGAGTAGTCTATTGGCATGTTTCATGTAGTAATCGGACGACGTGTATACGTCGCTTACGTAGTTGCATGAGATTGTATGAATTTGAGGTATGCTAATTGAGGTGTTCGGTTGTGAGAAGGAGAATTAAAGGCTTGACCGGCCAGTGCCCGCAGACGTGCCCAGGCGAGTTCGCGGGCATTTGGGGAGCGGGATTAGCCAAGTCCGGTTGTAGATGCTTTAACCGCTGCCTAATATATATCCCTCCCCCCTCCTCTCTCGTAGCCGTCAGGGTGCGTCGTTGGGCAAAGCTTGTCTGACGCCGGGGACAGCAGGGAGGCCCAACAAGGAGGCCCTGATTGAGGGGACCTGTTTGTGTTTGTGGAGAAATTGAAGGGATGATGTCAAATGACAATGGAGATGTGTGCTCCAGTGACAGTCTTTATCAGGTGCTGCTCAATAAGGACGTTGGTGGTTTAACGCGGCGATTTTAAATGGCAGCTTGACCAGGTTAGGTCATCGAAAAAGAGGGAGTCGCTGCATGGTCCTGGGTGGTGGTGGGCTCGACATCAGACGGGAGAGGCAGTCACAAAGTTCGTGTGTATGAATAATGTTCCCCCTCTTCTTTCTCGCTTCGTTGTTGTGTTTGTCGCCGACGGAGGGCATGTCCGTGACAGTCGTTTTTTCGGTCTCTGACATTTCTACATGTTGTTATCAGCTTACTCTTCTTGTGAGAAGCGATTTGCTTCGCAGATCGCGACTCCCGATATTTCTTAGTCTGCATTAATAACTTCTCGGTTGTTGCTTTTACATACTTCTAGGATTTAAAATGTTTTGTCTGCAGAGGTGGAGTCGAAAGGCGGCATTAAGCTATACTCAGGGCGCACTGAGAGGGATGCGGGAGAAAGAAGAGTTCCCCATCCTAAGGATATAAATATAATTTTGGTTTTTCTTATGTTTGTAAGAATTCACGGTCCTTAATATATGCTCTTAGGCATTTTCAATGCTGACCCATAAATTTGTTCCAGTTTTCGTCCACGGACAGTGGAGGACCAGTCCGCGAACACTGATGCCCTTTGTCGAAGCGTATTAGGTTTGCGGCTCTGACTGTTCGGGCGGGAAGCGCTCGTAGGAGAGGGATGACTTTGTCTTTGATTTCTAGGAAAAAGTGCGTCAGCATCGTCAAGTAAACCGATACATGGCTGCATTGGATGACTTCAGGGATCCGAACGTATGAGACGGTTTGAGTGCCGGTGTTAGGCCCTTTTGAAAGAAAAAAAGATAATAGTGGAGGAATTCAATTAATGTCAGCAATATATAGTCCATAAATAGCATATAAATACATTAATGACACCATTTTGTAAAGACTCTTTTGTAAAGTGCAATTAGTGCATTGAGATAGTGCCTCTAACTCAACACCACCAAGGCGGGCACAGATCTCCTCCTATAAATAGAAGAAGGAGAGGTGGATCTTAACATCACAACCCAATCCATTCCTCCAAACAACACAACATAGACGACGGAGACAGAGAGATCGAGGGGAGCAGCAGCGATGGCGTCGGCGCAGGTTCCTCCTCCTCCTCCTCCATGAATGTTTTGTGCCCTACCACCGCAACCAGCCTCGCCTCTGCTTTTCATGGCCGCCGTCCATTCATTCATGGCTTCCTTCTTCCTTTCCCCCCTTTCCGTTTCTCGTACGCAGCACCGCCGTCCGGTCCTGCAATTAAAAGCTTCAGTATGAGCAGTTACCAGTGCAGTGCAGTGCATTTCTTCCTTGATTTCCATACATTTCCCCCTTGTTCTTCTTCCTTTCTCCATCGACGGCTTGGTCCTGATGATGTGCTCTAATGGCCATGAAAATACAAGGGGAAAACGACATCTTTTCTGCTCCACAGGCACACAGAATTGTCCATGCTTCCAGTTCACTGTCTGCTCAGCAGATAGTATTATAGTTGTACATCAGTACAGAAGACATGTTGTACTTACATGCTTTCAGAACTAATCTTCCCTGCTTGATTGTATTTATTTACACTCCATTTTGTTCATCTCTCCACCGAATCAGCAGCAAGTTCTTAGCTGATTGTTTTGTTCCCTATTTGTCTTGCTGCATTTCGTTCCTGTTTCAATTCAATTCATTTCAATCCAACACTTAGTCGCAGATCTCTGACGGAGCTCCCCTCCCTCCTCCCGTGCAATCACTTGCAGATCCTCTGCTTCGCCGTCCTCCTCCTCCTGGCCACGACGGCCGTGTCCGCGCGCCGCCACGCGCCGCCGCAGGCGGGCCCGGCGGGGCAGAGCACGTACATGGCGCCCAACTGCCGGGAGCACACGGCGTCGCTGACGGACTTCGGCGGGGTGGGCGACGGCAACACGTCCAACACGGCGGCGTTCCGCAAGGCGGTGGAGCACCTGTCGCAGTACTCGGGCGAGGGCGGCGGCGGCGGCATGCTCTACGTCCCCGCCGGCCGGTGGCTCACCGCGCCCTTCAACCTCACCAGCCACTTCACGCTCTTCCTCCACGCCGACGCCGTCATCCTCGGGACGCAGGACGTGGCCCAGTGGCCGGTCATCGACCCGCTGCCCTCCTACGGCCGCGGCCGGGACCACGCCGGCGGCCGGTACGCGAGCCTCGTCTCCGGGAGCAACCTCACGGACGTCGTCATCACGGGGAACAACGGCACCATCGACGGGCAGGGCGCCACGTGGTGGTCCAAGTACAAGTCCGGCAAGCTCAAGTACACCCGCGGGTACCTCATCGAGCTGATGCACACCGACGGCGTCTTCATCTCCAACGTCACGCTGCTCAACTCGCCGGCGTGGAACATCCACCCGGTGTACAGCCGCAACATCGTGGTGAGCGGGGTGACCATCCTGGCGCCCGTCAAGTCGCCCAACACGGACGGCATCAACCCGGACTCGTGCTCCCAGGTGCGCATCGAGGACTGCTACGTCGTCTCCGGCGACGACTGCGTGGCCGTCAAGAGCGGCTGGGACGAGTACGGCATCGCCGTCGGCATGCCCAGCGAGCACATCTCGGTGCGCCGCCTCACCTGCGTGTCCCCGACCAGCGCGGTGATCGCGCTCGGCAGCGAGATGTCGGGCGGCATACGGGACGTGCGCGCCGAGGACATCACCGCCATCGGGACCGAGTCGGCGGTGCGGATCAAGACGGCCGTCGGCCGCGGCGCGTACGTGCGCGACGTCTACGCGCGCCGGATGAGGCTCGACGGCATGAAGCGCGTCTTCTGGATGACCGGCGACTACAAGTCCCACCCCGACGACGGCTACGACAAGGCCGCCGTGCCCGTCGTGGAGAACATCAGCTACCAGGACGTGGTGGCCACCGGCGTGTGGAAGGAGGCGGCGAGGATGCAGGGCATCCAGGGCGCGCCATTCAAGGGGATATGCATGGCCAACGTCACCATGGAGATGACCAAGGAGAGGAAGGTGTCGTGGAACTGCGCCGATGTCGAGGGCGTGTCGGCCGGCGTCACACCGGCGCCATGCACGCCTCTGCAGGGCACCCACGGCGGCGCCTGCCCATTCCCCACCGACACGCTCGCCGTCGACCAGATCACGGTGCAGCAGTGCTCCTACTCTGTCAGTAGTACTCCTGCATCCTCTGCTTCTTCAGCAGCATCAGGGACAGCCAACTAGCAGCTAGTCTGCCTAGTCAAGCTTATCAGCTGCTTCTTGATCATGTAGTAATGTATTGCTGATGATGTGGCCAGCCAAATGTTTGCAAAGTAAGTAAGCAAGCAGTAGATCATTGGAGACTACTCTCCAAGGAAATGAAATACAACAAGAATAACAATCTTCCAGCTCAAACTGTATCTGTATGCCAACTTGGTGTTTCAACACCTCTTTGCAAAGTTGTTTGATGTTCAGGTGTTCAGAGTCATAGATTCAGTGAACTGATAAAATCGATAAAATTGACCCCTAGACGAAACAAATTCATAAACTGAACTGCGTTAAAAAAAATTCACTCAACTAACCCTTTTATATGGCGTCCGAGAGCCGGACGTCACAGTACACTATGTAGCGTCTAGCATATGGGCGTTACACTTCTGACCAGCGTGGCACCCGGGGCCATATTCCTGGTTGTGTGGCGTCTAAGAGAAATGAGGCGCGTAACTGAAAGGAGCCATGCTACCTTATATTAAAACTGATGTAACTCTAAATCCGTACATCCGATAATAACGTGACTTATATGAATATTGTGTATTTTTCTGTGTTCTACGCAATGGTGACATTTTCAGCTATATTAGGACAACTGTTTTGATGAAAATTCTGTTACATAAATGCATCATAATATAACTGGCCGAATTTGTTAAGACTCACAAACTTGGCATGATGATAGCCATTGACCTATAGCTCCTATGCATTTGCATATTGCATGAGTTTTGCGTTACATGATGTATACGTCCATGTCATGTCAATGCTTTTCATGTTAATCATCTTTAACATGTTCATCTCTTGCATCTAAGTGACTAACATGATATAAATGAAATTATGTGACAGAAAGCCGCGTTTTATAAAATCCATAGTAAAAGTGACTAACATGATATAAAAAAAATCTTACGGAAAATTACATAACATGATATGAAGAATGGTTGATTTATCATGCATTTTACAAAATGCAAAGTTATGTTGACATCCAAGAACTTGGTGATTTTAACGAGTGCCAATATCGCGGAACATTGCCATCGATACTTTAATGTCTTAAAACATAGTGACACAGATATTTAATGGGTATGAAAATGACATTAATTTAAAGTAGACATAATATTTTCCAACTTTAATAATTATATAATAATCATAGATGCCATGATTATAGCATGTGCTAAAAAGTTGAGTTGGTCCAGTTTGTACACGAAATGCATTAATTTTTTTGCGGTGATCCTCTCAATTTTTTAGCATATGCTATGTGGTTGAAATGATGATACCATCCCAAGTTTCAGCCTTTTTAGAGTTCATTTGTAGTGATTTTCAATTTCACGGTCATTTAGTTCTAAAAAATCATTAAATGCATGAAATATTGCAAATGAAGTCAGAAAGGGTTGAAAATTGTTGACGTGGCTTTGAATGGTGCATGTTGAAAGCACAACGAGTGTGGAGTTAAAGTAAGTTTAAAAAAAATGGAATATCTCTGTAAACCTAAGTTTTTGTCTGAAACCCTGATAATTCGAAAGATTGTCCAGTTTGTACACGAAGTGCATCCAGTTTTTGCCGTAACCCTCTCAACTTTTTAGCACAAGCTATATGGGTGAAATAATGATACAATGCCAACTTTTAACCTTTTCAGAGTTCATTTGTAGTAATTTTCAATTTCACGGTCATTTAGCTTAAAAAATCATTAAATGCATGAAATATTAAAATGAAGTCAGAAAGGGTTGAAAATTGATGAAGTGACTTTGAATGGTGCATATGAAAAACCCAAAAAGTGTGGAGTTAAAATAAGTTTAAAAAAATAAAATATCTCTGTAAAGCTAAGTTTTCGTCCCAAACCCTGATATTTCGAAAGAGATTGTCAAGTTTGTACACGAAGTGCATTCATTTTTTGCCGTAACCTTGTCAACTTTTTCGCACAAGCTATGTGGACGAAATGATGATAACATGTCAGGTTTCAGCCTTTTCAGAGTTCATTCGTAGTGCTTTTCAATTTCACGATCATTTAGCTAAAAAAATTAATATACCATAATGTTCAACACTAAATATTGGTTCCTATGGCAACCATGGTAGGCTGTTTTGTAAAATTTTAGAATCCTCAAATTCTGAAAGGAAAAAACAGTTATCCTTAAATTTAGTTTTTTTTTAATTTTTGATCAAACTACTTATACAATAAATATTAGTGTTACTAAATTATTATTATTATTTAGAATAATAGTTTCAAACTCAAATGGTGAAACGTGTGACATCATGCTCAAGGACTTAATAGGATTGATATGATACATATAACATAAGTTAATTGAATAATTAGTTTATTTTTTAAAACATTTTAAATTCTTTTAGATTTATGAAATTCTAAAAGAATAAAATTCAGATTTATAAATTATTATTATTTAAATAAATGATGTCATATTTGTATTCCTCACATTTTTCTGATAATAAAGGATATATTATTTGTTGAACTTAGATTTATAGATTTAAAGTTATTAATGATGCCATATTAAATGAATAAATTATTTATTTTTTATGCTTTTTGGGAATTATTTGAGTTTTTAAATTTGTTGTCCTTTTTGAAGTTTTTTTGAGTTTTTAATTAATTATTGTTGTTTATTTTAATAATTAATTGAAATTTAAAAAATTAAATCATGTGACATCAAGACATAAAGGTTAATAGGATTGATAGCTTACTATTGTGAGGAAAACAATAACTACAGACTTGGAAAGTAGTGAAGATAGAACTCGAAAGTTAAGCGTGCTTGGGCTGGAGCAGTGAGATTGGGTTATCCACCGGGAAGGAAATTAGACAATTTTTTTTTCAAATAAAATCATTTTTTTGATGGAGATTAAATTGTTAAATAATTCATTTTTTAAAATCGGACTAAAGGTCCTATTGTATAATTCAATTTTGTTTGAAAATCGGACTAAAGGTCCTCCAGCCCCAGCAACCACGTGGACGACCTTTAGTCCCAGTTCGTAACACAACCGAGACTAAAAGTTTCGACATTTTGTCCCGATTGTTTTGTTCTGCTTGGAAAACCGGGACTAAAGGTCCGTTTTCCACTAAGACACTCCTATCAGCCATAAAAAACGCCACCATGTGATACTATAGCACGAATTTAGTACATGCAACCAACGCTGGAAAAATATCCCCACATGAATATGGGTTGATTAGCGGATAACACATAATCACACCGCGAAGGACCGACCAAATAACCTCATTAAAAATAAACGTAGAACATACTCCATCGTCTCCCCCACCTGCCAAACTAAATACTCCATCAATGTAAAAATATAAGGCTTATTAGTTTTTTGGAAAGTCAAATTTCTTTAATTTTGACCAAATTCAGAGCCAAAAATATCAACAACCATAATATTAATAAAAAATATGAAAATTCATTTCATGGTGAATGTAACACTGATTTGATATTATAAATTATGGTATATTTTGTTGGGAACGTCGAATGGGAATCAAAAAAATTCCTACGCTCACCAATATCAATCTATGGAGATCAACAACTACGAGAAGGTAGTGCATCTACATACCCTTGTAGATTGCTAAGTGAAAGCATTAATTAAGAAACGCGGTTGATGTAGTCAAACGTCTTCATGATTCAATCATGATCCGTCCCGTGATCCAATCACGACTGTCCGATCAAGTGTCAACGGACGACACCTCTGCGTTCAACACACATGCAAGTTGATGACGTTTTCAACACACGTAACAATAAGGAGTGTGTTGCCATTGGTTATGCCTTGGTAAACTAGAAATCAAGTTGTTGTGAGTAACTTATTGTTTCAGCATATACAAATTCAGAATTGTCACTCTGCACTAATCACTAGTGTTTATCCTAGGTCTTGCAAGACAGACTACCAAGTCACTACTACCTAGGTTTCAAAATAATTGAAGTTCTGGATTTGTCTTAAGTCAAATTTGTTTAAGTTTGACCAAGTGTATAGCAAAATATATTTTTTATGAAATATAAATTCATACAATTATATAGTTGGTTAAACGTAAACTAGTTGGACTTAGGGCAAACCTAAAAACATCTATTTTGAAACGAAGGGAGTCCTTTGTTACCGTATTATCAAAGAAGAAAAGCAGATGCATAAAAAGATAAAACATAAGAACCACTAAACCAGACCAAACTCGACCTCACTACAGCTGCCTTGATAGTACAAAGAGAAATAGCCGTACTAAAAGTAAGCAAATCAACCTTTAATGGGCATAATTGTCATAAACATGAAATGCGACAAAATAGTTATAAAAGATGATATACCACATCCGAATCATAAACCAGACGAGGACCGACGGGGACGGATATCAAGATCATGGCACTATGTATAACAGACAATCATACAAGTAAGAAAACTATCTAAATCATACAAATAAGAATTTTTTATAAAAAGTATAAGAACAAGAGGCTCACCAAGGTGGTGCCGGCGACGGGACGGTGCGGCCAATCGACGATGGTTAGGACGGGGACATGAAGGCACTAAGTAAATCATACCTACACATTGCATATAAATAATAAACTACCATAAAATTACTTCCAATGTAAAACCCACAAATCACTATACTTAAGAACATTGCACGAGCTAATCTAGCAATGAGAGATGAAAGGGCACAGTAGCTAAACTTTGTGAACACTTGGAGAGATGAGGTATATCAAATCTTGAAAAAAAAATGGAGGATGATCTCGAGCTAAGGGGAAGAACAGAAAGGGAAATGGAGAAAACGGAAAAATGGTTTATATAATCATCCGGGACTAGATATGGCACCGGAGGGCGCTGGGGGCGAGGTTGGTACAAGCATGCCACCACCCCTTTAGTACCGGTTTGTATCACAAACCGGGACTAGATATGGAAAAATGAGGCCCAAGCGGCCAGGAAGTGCAACGGCCCGTTATCCTTCCACCACCGTTGGTAGTGGGCACTTGTCGCTGCTCTGTGAAGCCAGCCTCACGGGCGGGCCAGCAAACCAAGCCCGCAGCGCTACAACAACGTCCACATCATCTTAATGCCCCCACTCAAGTTACAAGTTCTCGCTACTGAGCTCGGCGAGTGAATAGAGTGGAGACGGGTATTTAAGCTGGTCGAATGCCTCGTCGGTTGGCAAGATGGGACTAAAGATGGAGGGGGGCTGTGCTTCCTGCTGCGATTCAGCGTGGGCTTTTGCAGTTTGGGCAGTTGTCGTTTTGGGCTCATGAAAAAGGGTTTGGGCAGCCCATTCGTGGATTTTATTAGTGCTAATTAGCATAGTGAACTTGCTTAGCAGAAACGGAAACAGTCTAAAAGTGCAGCACGGTTTAAACTGGGACTAATAAGGAATATTTTACTTGTTAGAATCCCAAACGCATGTCCATTGGGAAAATATTATACAGTCTCTATGTCATGCATGCTTGGGTTATAAGATTATTATTAGGCCAGCTAATAAAAAGTCCTACGTGGAAGGTTTTTTTTAACATCTCAACAGCCCTTTATTAGCTACCAAGTCACTACTACGTTGATTTCGAAATAAACATAAACTAGTTTGGCTTAGGGCAAACCTAAAAACACCTATTTTGAACCGAAGGGAGTCCTCTGTTACCATATTATCAAAGAAGAAAAGCAGATGCATAACAAGATAGAACATATGAATCACTAAACCAGACCAAATTCGGTCTCACCACAAACTGCCTTGATAGTACAAAAAGAAATAGCCATACTAAGAGTAACCAAATTAACCTTTTATGTGTAGTAAAATTTTGAAAAAAGTAATGGTTCGCTGGAGTAGGCTGCGAGGCCCAAGCGGTCAAGGAGTGCAGCGGTCCGTTATCCTTCCACCGTTGGAAGCGGGCAGTTGTCGCTGCTCTGTGAAGCCAGCCTCACGCTGTGCCTGCCACATTATGGACCTTGAGGCCCAGCTTTCGCATGGGCCCCAGGCCGTCCACTACGCAACTTGGAACGGGTGGGCCTGCAGTAGCACACCCAAACCAGGCCCGCAGCGCTACAACAGCGTCCACATCACCTTAATGCCCCCACTCGGGTTACAAGCTCTCGCTACTGAGCTCGGCAAGTGAAGAGAGTGGAGGCGCGTATTTAAGCTGGTTGAACGGCTCCTCGGTTGGCGAGGTGGGACTAAACAAGGAGGAGTGGAGTGCTTCATGCTGTGACTGAGAGATGTTTTCAGCGTGGGCTTTTGGCATTTGTCGTTTTGGGCTAATTAGTAAACGTGGCCATGTGGACGTGGTTTGGGCAGCCCATTCGTTGATTTCAGTGCTAATACGGATAGTGAACCTGCTTTGCACAAATGGAAACAGTATAAAAGTGCAGCAAGATCAAAGCATGGGACTAAGATTTTACTTTTACGGCATGTAAAGCTGCCTCCACATATACTATATGAATGATGCATCGTCAAGTACACCATCGGATGCAGGTGGCTCAACAGGCACTTCTCTTTTCGAGGGGACGTTTATCACAAGCATTTTTGGCATCAGCGTGAAGCCATCGAGGAGTCTCATGAACTATGCATCGTCAAGTTGAGACGATTAAACATTAGACAATGAGAGCGAATCGTGTGATAAATAACCCGGTGATGATCAAAATAAGGACCAAAGGGTAAAGGGATCCAAGACAAGAAGAAGATCAAAGCACGAAAAGCAAGAACGAACCACACCATCATCATCATCTATGAAGCCCACACCATGATGTGCACAGGGTAGACGGTTTACAACAAATCCTAACATGTACAGAGTCGCTGACATTTACTTGTGACCCAGAACAGGAAGCTGCGATGTAGTCCTGAGGAGCGCCGAAGCGACGATGTGCGCAATCCTCAGCTTTATTTGCCCACGACGTGGCGCTGGCCGAACCCCGCTCTGCCTTTCACCCTTGTAGACACTGATGAGATCGCCGGCGCAAACTTTCTCGCCCATGGTGGAGAAGGAGATGTCTGTCTCTGTGAGCTTCCTTGCTTGGTTGGTTGGTTGCTTGCACCTATGCTTGATGTCTGCTCCCTACATGGTCTCGTCTATTTATAAGGCTTCAAGCTGCTTTATCTGGATGGAAAGAGATGACAGCTAATTCTTGCTCCTTTGTCGTATCAATGGAGGGGCGCTCCATTGATTCAATGTATTTGGATGACGTTCTTTTCTTACAAGTAGTGTCTGTTGGTATGACAAGCTTCTGTTTTGTCCCAGCCATGGCTTGGGGCTGTTTGTTCCTGTGTTATCTGAACAAATCTTTGACCCTTAAACATACACTGTGTGCACCTGTTAGATTAAATGATTTGCCAAATCTTGGACAGGTGTGGTGTCTGGTACTACATGTTTGTGAAGAGCAAAAAATGGTTGCCAACCTGTGATGTCCCTAGATCCACAGCATTAGTAATCTACCTATGAAGAAGCATCTGTGGTTATGCTTGTTAATTAGAAGGTTCCTCGCAGCACTTTGTTGCTAATCATTTGCATTAATTGTCCAGTCTGATGATGCAGCTGCTGCAGTCTAGTGGTTGGCCTTGACTGGTCTTGGTATGGACACCTGTATGTATGTACCCCTGCCCACATGGAAGACATTTTGGTCAACCTTTTTGTTGATAAATTAATACATGCTTCTCTCTACATTTTGTTGTGGTGGCACTTTTTTTTCGAAAAAGAGGCCTCGTCCCGGCCTCTACATCAAGTGATGCATACAACCATTTATTTTGTTGTGGTGGCACTTTCCTGCTAATCATTTGCATTCCCTGAATCAACAAAGTAAAGTCTGGCTAGACATATCGGTTAACCTTTTGTTGATAGATTGATACTGTTAGAATGATCTTCTCCCGAGTAGGCCCACCGTCCCACCGGACCCTTAGATCTGCGCCCTGATCGGGGGCGCTCAATCCACTAATGTTTTTTTTTTGGAAAAGGAGGTTAAGACCCCCGGTCTCTGCATCAATCGATGCATACAACCATCTTTATTACTTATTCAATAAAAGTGTGTCAAGACCATACATCAAGCCACCTGAAGCCTCCACTCACACCTAGAAAACGCGATAATGTGGAGTGCTCTCACTCCCCATATCTAAAACCGGTGTTGTCATCGATCCATCCACATAATGTATCGAAACTAACAGCCGGTGCAACAAATCTAAAGCGTACACCACACGCACACGTTTTAGAAGCCGCCATCATCATCGAACCGCTGACCCGTCTTCAGGAGAGAAATCTGCATCATCCATGCCAGTCCGGCCATCCGTCGACGCCACCATGGCGTCCAACGGTGCCATCTCCCTGCGCTCATCCATCCAGACGCGAAGACTCTGTAAGATCTGTCGTGCGTTGCACCTGCCGAACAGGCATGACAAAGCGTAGCACCTCTCGGTCAGGCATGACCTGACATCACCACCGAAGCTCCGTGCAGGACGAAGACGCTCCACCTCCTGCCTCAGTCTTCCAACGCTTCTCCACAAAGGATGCTCCCTAGAGAGGAACGACGCTGCAATACCGTCATCGTCCGATCTGGAAAACCAGATCCTAGGGGTTCCCCTGGAGCAGCACGAGTGGATCGACCTCCCTGCGCTCATCCATCCAGACGCGAAGACTTGTAAGATCTATCGTGCGTAGCACCTGCCGAACAGGCATGACAAAGCGTAGCACCTGTCGGCCAGGCGTGACCTGACATCACCACCGAAGCTCTGTGTAGGACGAAAACGCTCCACCTCCTGCCTCTGTCTTCCAGCGCTGCTCCACAAACGATGCTCCCTAGAGAGGAACGACACCGCAGTACCGTCATCGTCCGATCTGAAAAACCAGATCCTAGGGTTTCCCCTGGAGCAGCATGAGTGGATCGACAATAGTTACAGGACGAAGCCTTCATCAAGGTAACGACGCAGAACACCGCCATCGTCCGCGGCCGGCTCGGTTTTCACCGGCAACTATGTCTCCCCGACTCACAACCAGTACCAAATCCTGCGACGAGCCCGGTCACGGGATCCCAAGATCCGCCGTCACTGGTGCCGCCGCAGAGACCCACCACCTGGCCCATCATCCCCGGCGGAGGGGACTCTGCCACCACCATGGTCGGATCCGGTTAGCCGTCGCCGTCGCCACCGCCAAGACCGGATCCGGGCTGAACGCCGCCGCTGCCATCGCCACCGGCCACGCCCAGCTCCACCTTCATCTTCTAGCCACGTCCAGCCGACCGGCACGCCACGCCCAGCCAATCTCCACCCGCGCCGCCACGCGCCGCCGTCGGGAGCTGCTGCGCCGCCGTGCCTTGGATCCGCATGACGACGTCGCCGAAGCTGTCGTCCCGCGCCGCACGACATCGAACGAGGAGAAGGGAAATCCCCGCCGCTGCCTACGCCGACCGGATGGGCGGCGCCGGCCAGGCTTTGCCCGGCCGCGTCCTTAGGCGGCGGCCAGGAAGGAGGGAGGGAGAGGAGGCTGTTGGAGGTGGCGGCTGGGGAGCCCTCCCCGTCGCCCACGGGAGCGACGTGGAAGGGTCAGATGCGATCCGAACCCACTAATGGTTGACGTGCCAATTATATACTCTCCCGTTCTACAATATAAGAGTGTTTTTTAAACTAGATTTTATATTATGAGATAGTGGGAGTAGTATTCAGCTTCTTGCTGTACCAAGTGATTAGGCTGTTGGATCTCCAAGTTAGGACATTAACAATAAGGAGCGTCTTGTCCATTGGCTATGCCTTGGTAAACTAGAAATCAAGTTGTTTTCAGTAACTTACTGTTTCAGCCTATACAAATTAAGAATTGTCGCTCTGCAGTAATCACCAGTGTTTATCCTAGGTCTTGCAAGACAGACTACCAAGTCACTACTACCTAGATTTTGAAATAATTGAAGTTCTGGATTTGTCTTAAGTGTAAGTTGTTTAAGTATGACCAAGTGTATAGCAAAATATATTACCATGTAGAACATCACATTAGTCCCATGATTTTTTTTATGAAATATAAATTCATACTACTCCCTCCGTTCCTTAATATAAGTCTTTTTAGAGGTTTCATTAGGATACTACATAGGGATGTATATAGTCATACTTTAGAGTGAAATTCACTCATTTTGTTTTGTATATAGCCCCCTAATGAAATCTGTAAAACTACTTATATTTAGAAACGGATGAAAGTATTATATAGTTGGTTAAACATAAACTAGTTTAATTTAGGACAAACCTAAAAAACAATTATTTTGAAACAAAGGGAGTCCTTTGTTACCGTATTATGAAAGAAGAAAAGAAGATGCATAAAAAGATAAAGCAAAAGAACCGCTAAACCAGACCAAACTCGGCCTCACCACTGCCTTGATAGTACAAAGAGAAACAGCGTAGTAAGAGTAAGCAAGCCCACCTTTTATGTGTAGTAAAATTGTAAAAAAAGTGATGGTTCATTGGAGTAGGCTGCGAGGCCCAAGAGTAGTAAGAGTAAGCAAGCCCACCTTTTATGTGTAGTAAAATTGTAAAAAAAGTGATGGTTCATTGGAGTAGGCTGCGAGGCCCAAGAGTAGTAAGAGTAAGCAAGCCCACCTTTTATGTGTAGTAAAATTGTAAAAAAAGTGATGGTTCATTGGAGTAGGCTGCGAGGCCCAAGAGTAGTAAGAGTAAGCAAGCCCACCTTTTATGTGTAGTAAAATTGTAAAAAAAGTGATGGTTCATTGGAGTAGGCTGCGAGGCCCAAGAGTAGTAAGAGTAAGCAAGCCCACCTTTTATGTGTAGTAAAATTGTAAAAAAAGTGATGGTTCATTGGAGTAGGCTGCGAGGCCCAAGAGTAGTAAGAGTAAGCAAGCCCACCTTTTATGTGTAGTAAAATTGTAAAAAAAGTGATGGTTCATTGGAGTAGGCTGCGAGGCCCAAGAGTAGTAAGAGTAAGCAAGCCCACCTTTTATGTGTAGTAAAATTGTAAAAAAAGTGAAGTGATGGTTCATTGGAGTAGGCTGCGAGGCCCAAGAGTAGTAAGAGTAAGCAAGCCCACCTTTTATGTGTAGTAAAATTGTAAAAAAAGTGATGGTTCATTGGAGTAGGCTGCGAGGCCCAAGAGTAGTAAGAGTAAGCAAGCCCACCTTTTATGTGTAGTAAAATTGTAAAAAAAGTGATGGTTCATTGGAGTAGGCTGCGAGGCCCAAGAGTAGTAAGAGCAAGCAAGCCCACCTTTTATGTGTAGTAAAATTGTAAAAAAAGTGATGGTTCATTGGAGTAGGCTGCGAGGCCCAAGAGTAGTAAGAGCAAGCAAGCCCACCTTTTATGTGTAGTAAAATTGTAAAAAAAGTGATGGTTCATTGGAGTAGGCTGCGAGGCCCAAGAGTAGTAAGAGTAAGCAAGCCCACCTTTTATGTGTAGTAAAATTGTAAAAAAAGTGATGGTTCATTGGAGTAGGCTGCGAGGCCCAAGAGTAGTAAGAGTAAGCAAGCCCACCTTTTATGTGTAGTAAAATTGTAAAAAAAGTGATGGTTCATTGGAGTAGGCTGCGAGGCCCAAGAGTAGTAAGAGTAAGCAAGCCCACCTTTTATGTGTAGTAAAATTGTAAAAAAAGTGATGGTTCATTGGAGTAGGCTGCGAGGCCCAAGAGTAGTAAGAGTAAGCAAGCCCACCTTTTATGTGTAGTAAAATTGTAAAAAAAGTGATGGTTCATTGGAGTAGGCTGCGAGGCCCAAAAGTAGTAAGAGTAAGCAAGCCCACCTTTTATGTGTAGTAAAATTGTAAAAAAAGTGATGGTTCATTGGAGTAGGCTGCGAGGCCCAAGAGTAGTAAGAGTAAGCAAGCCCACCTTTTATGTGTAGTAAAATTGTAAAAAAAGTGATGATTCATTGGAGTAGGCTGCGAGGCCCAAGAGTAGTAAGAGTAAGCAAGCCCACCTTTTATGTGTAGTAAAATTGTAAAAAAAAGTGATGGTTCATTGGAGTAGGCTGCGAGGCCCAAGAGTAGTAAGAGTAAGCAAGCCCACCTTTTATGTGTAGTAAAATTGTAAAAAAAGTGATGGTTCATTGGAGTAGGCTGCGAGGCCCAAGAGTAGTAAGAGTAAGCAAGCCCACCTTTTATGTGTAGTAAAATTGTAAAAAAAGTGATGGTCCGCTGGAGTAGGCTGCGAGGCCCAAGAGTAGTAAGAGTAAGCAAGCCCACCTTTTATGTGTAGTAAAATTGTAAAAAAAGTGATGGTTCATTGGAGTAGGCTGCGAGGCCCAAGAGTAGTAAGAGTAAGCAAGCCCACCTTTTATGTGTAGTAAAATTGTAAAAAAAGTGATGGTCCGCTGGAGTAGGCTGCGAGGCCCAAGAGTAGTAAGAGTAAGCAAGCCCACCTTTTATGTGTAGTAAAATTGTAAAAAAAGTGATGGTTCATTGGAGTAGGCTGCGAGGCCCAAGAGTAGTAAGAGTAAGCAAGCCCACCTTTTATGTGTAGTAAAATTGTAAAAAAAGTGATGGTCCGCTGGAGTAGGCTGCGAGGCCCAAGAGTAGTAAGAGTAAGCAAGCCCACCTTTTATGTGTAGTAAAATTGTAAAAAAAGTGATGGTTCATTGAAGTAGGCTGCGAGGCCCAAGAGTAGTAAGAGTAAGCAAGCCCACCTTTTATGTGTAGTAAAATTGTAAAAAAAAGTGATGGTTCATTGGAGTAGGCTGCGAGGCCCAAGAGTAGTAAGAGTAAGCAAGCCCACCTTTTATGTGTAGTAAAATTGTAAAAAAAGTGATGGTTCATTGGAGTAGGCTGCGAGGCCCAAGAGTAGTAAGAGTAAGCAAGCCCACCTTTTATGTGTAGTAAAATTGTAAAAAAAGTGATGGTCCGCTGGAGTAGGCTGCGAGGCCCAAGAGTAGTAAGAGTAAGCAAGCCCACCTTTTATGTGTAGTAAAATTGTAAAAAAAGTGATGGTTCATTGGAGTAGGCTGCGAGGCCCAAGAGTAGTAAGAGTAAGCAAGCCCACCTTTTATGTGTAGTAAAATTGTAAAAAAAGTGATGGTCCGCTGGAGTAGGCTGCGAGGCCCAAGAGTAGTAAGAGTAAGCAAGCCCACCTTTTATGTGTAGTAAAATTGTAAAAAAAGTGATGGTTCATTGGAGTAGGCTGCGAGGCCCAAGAGTAGTAAGAGTAAGCAAGCCCACCTTTTATGTGTAGTAAAATTGTAAAAAAAGTGATGGTTCATTGGAGTAGGCTGCAAGGCCCAAGAGTAGTAAGAGTAAGCAAGCCCACCTTTTATGTGTAGTAAAATTGTAAAAAAAATGATGGTTCATTGGAGTAGGCTGCGAGGCCCAAGAGTAGTAAGAGTAAGCAAGCCCACCTTTTATGTGTAGTAAAATTATAAAAAAAGTGATGGTTCATTGGAGTAGGCTGCGAGGCCCAAGAGTAGTAAGAGTAAGCAAGCCCACCTTTTATGTGTAGTAAAATTGTAAAAAAAGTGATGGTTCATTGGAGTAGGCTGCGAGGCCCAAGAGTAGTAAGAGTAAGCAAGCCCACCTTTTATGTGTAGTAAAATTGTAAAAAAAGTGATGGTTCATTGGAGTAGGCTGCGAGGCCCAAGAGTAGTAAGAGTAAGCAAGCCCACCTTTTATGTGTAGTAAAATTGTAAAAAAAGTGATGGTTCATTGGAGTAGGCTGCGAGGCCCAAGAGTAGTAAGAGTAAGCAAGCCCACCTTTTATGTGTAGTAAAATTGTAAAAAAAGTGATGGTCCGCTGGAGTAGGCTGCGAGGCCCAAGAGTAGTAAGAGTAAGCAAGCCCACCTTTTATGTGTAGTAAAATTGTAAAAAAAGTGATGGTCCGCTGGAGTAGGCTGCGAGGCCCAAGAGTAGTAAGAGTAAGCAAGCCCACCTTTTATGTGTAGTAAAATTGTAAAAAAAGTGATGGTTCATTGGAGTAAGCAAGCCAATCAACACCTCTAGGAGTACTATTCCGAAGCTGTAAACGTCGCCATGGACTGAAGCTTGGCCACTTTGGGCATACTCTACAAAAAATATTAGCAGTAAATGTTAATGTAAATAACAACTGACCATACAAAAAAGCAAGTTTGTGTATTACTCCCTCCGTTCCTAAATATAAGTCTTTTTAGACATTTCACTAGAAGGCTACATACGGAGCAAAATGAATGAATCGATAATCTAAATTATGTCTATATACATCTGTATGTAGTCCTTTTAGTGAAACCTCTTAAAAGACTTATATTTAGGAACGGAGGGAGTAGTATACATACCAGGAGCAATATACCCTATAGTTCCCTTCAGTCCGACCGAGGTATTTGAACTTGAATGTCCAACTAGGCTTGCAATGCCGAAGTCTCCAAGATAAGCATTCATATCATCGTCAAGAAGGATATTTGTTGGCTTCACATCACAATGTACAATTTGCCTTTCACAGTCGTAGTGTAAATAAGCCAATGCGTCAGCTACGCAAACAACTACAGTTGCTCTTTGAGCTAAGCTCAAACATTTCGGAGATCTATCCGAAATCTTGTGATGCAACCATGTGTCCAGATTCCCTTTAGGCATGAATTCATAGATTAGAGCTTTGAAAGCTTCACTGTTATTGTCTATTGTCGAACATGCTGTTAAGATTGGTAGAAGGCTTCGATGTCGGATGCTTCTCAAAACATCACATTCAGTTACAAAACTTCTATCTGCACATTTCAAACTGAGGTCAAAAACCTTGATAGCTACTTGTATCTTTGACTGAGTTAACTTTCCTCTGTACACTGAACCATAGCTTCCTCTTCCGATGAGGTTTGCCTCTGAGAAGTTCCCCGTTGCTCGACTTAGATCATTGTAAGAAACTCTTGGGAATTTCTTACCAAAAGAGAGAAAAAGCAATTTTCTCCTTTGTGATCTTTTCTTCCCGAAAATTGTAATATAAGCTAGCATTGTGATTGACATGAAGCCAAATAATGGAATCAAAGCTCTAATCAAATAGTACTCTATTTCTGATCTCCGGGAAACAGCATGACACAAGGGCATGTGGAGACTCGCTACTCCTCCACAGAGTCCCCAATTGCCACCGAGATAAGTAGATGCGGCATTTTCAAATACTCCATTTCTTGGTATTTCTCCTTCAAGATGATTGTATGAAAGATCTAGCTCGCTGAGCTGTAGCTCATTTAGTGATACCGGGATGGCTCCTGACAAGCTGTTATGGGAAAGGTTTAGCATGCTCAGGCTCTGTAGCATGCGGAAAGATATGGGAATGGTCCCTACAAGAAGGTTTTGGGCCATTTGCATGGTTTGTATGTTTTGACATTTGGACAGAGTATCAGGAATTTTCCCGGTAAGCTTGTTTGATGAAAGATCTAGACTAACGAGTGTTGTAAGGCTCCCAATCTGAGTAGGTATGTTAGCCTGAAGGTTGTTCTGATTAAGGTTCAAAAGCGAGAGTTGTTGCAAGTTCCCTAAGGTGGGTGGTATAGGGCCTTCAAATATATTGTTTCCTAGATTGAGTTCTGTCAACTGAGTAAGCTGGCCAAGGGATGATGGTAACGACCCAATGAAGCTGTTCACTTGGAGATTAAGACCTTGTAACTTTGTTAGCTTCCCGGTCCATTCTTCAATCGTACCCGTTAAATTGTTATATTCAAGTCCTAGAAAATATAAGCTCCCAAGGTTCCCTACACTTGTCCGAACCATGCCTGAAAGCTTGTTTCCACCAAGATATATTTCAGTGAGGCTACTAGAGAAGTTACCTATCGTATTGGGTATAGTTCCCTGTAGCTGATTGCCAGCCAATGACAACACTTCAAGACTGGTACAGTTTGTTAACCCATTGAAGAATTCCCAGCTCTGTTTGTCAACAGCTTCAAGATTGTTTTGCTGAAGGTTTAAATAATAAAGGTTTGAAAGTTTCCCTAAAGAGCTGGTAATTTCGCCAGTTAAATAGTTGGTTCCTAATTCTAACCTTTCCAGCCCTAAAGCATTTCCTAGTGAAGCCGGTATTTGACCTTCAAACATGTTGTGATTCAAATAAAGCACTTGGAGATTTGGTAGATCATCTCCTATGTTAGATGGTAGTTTGTTGCTTAGCATATTCGACTCCAAGCCTAATATTTGAAGAGATTTAGAAATATTGAAGAGACACTGTGGGAATCCACCTGACAACCTATTTCCTCCCAGGCTCAACCTCGACATATTTGTCAGTTTCCCAAACTCATGAGGAATACTCCCAGTTAGACTATTGTAGGAAAGGATAAGTTTTTCCATGCTAGTTATGTTGGCGAGGATTGGCGGGATGGCTCCTGTGAGGTTGTTGAAAGAAAGGCGCAAAACTGAGAGGTTGGGGAGGAGTCCTACTTTTGGAGGAATTTCACCTATTAGGAAGTTTTTAGCGAGGTCTACTTTCCTTAAGTTGGAGCAGTTGCTAATTGCATATGGGATGCTCCCATGCAGCTGGTTCATGCTCAGATCCAGGACTTGGAGTTTCTGCAGATGGTCCAGAGGAGGTAACTGGCCAGAGAAACCATTTGTGGATAGGTTCAAAGTTGTGAGGAACGTAAGGTTCCCAATGGAGGAGCTTATCTGGCCAGCCAGGTTCAGACCAAAGAGTTGAAGCGCCACCACGCGCCCTGGATGTGTTGGGCTGCACTTGACTCCCGGCCACAGGCAGTGGCTGGAGCTGGAGTTCCAAGAGCTCAACCATCCAGAGGGATCGGAAATGATCTCATGCTTGAAAGCCTCCAGCCAGAGCACATCTGTGCTGTTGTCAGGGAGCGGTGCAGAGCTGATTTTGATAGCACCCAAAGAAAGCAGCAATAATGTCGGAAATATAAGCGTGGTGGGTTTCCCGAGTCGCCTTGGACGCATTGAGGCCATTGTTGCCTGCAAAATATATGAAATGTAAACATCATGGCGTAGCGCGACGGAGGCACGGTGCTAAGTAAGTGGAAGGAAAGCTTACGGGCACTAACTGATGCACATGCCGGGGGGTTACCCTCTCTTCGCGAAAAAAAAAGGGGGTTATTTCAAATCAAGCTTTCTTGAGTTTGACCAAGTGTAGGAAAACATACCAACATGTACAACACTAAATTGGTTCAATTAGATTTATCATATCAACACATTTTTATATATTAACATGTATGTACAACACCAATTAATATGTGATATTGTGGATACACACATTTTTCCTTGTTTTAATGGAGGCAAAGTAGTTAAAATGGTCTTTGGCGTGCATGTTTCTTACATGGCTTCATTTGTTTTTCCTGTAGTGTTCATTTTGAATAAGATAGAAGAATACAAAGAGTTCAATGAGTTACAGGAATTAGGACAAAACTAGAATTTCAAATAAATTGGAGTAATTTTGTCGTGTTCGACTTTGCTTCATGCAAACGATGGCTAATCGTTACCAACAATTACGTAAGTATAGAACTGGATGATGATAGACATTTACATAGTACAATAAGCTTAACTTTATGAAAGTCGCTCTTGATTTGGAATAAGCCAATAAGCATACCGCTCGATCAGTAATACAATAGTACTATGGAGAAGAGAGGAAAGTACCGTTGTTTGTGGCCGGACCGCAGAAGAGAACGCGGCCGCCTTTTCTGGTCCGAAGTGCAGTGTTGGATGGTGCTCGGCTAGCTGAATACCCACAGGTTTAAAAGCACATATATACACAGCAACCTCACATCCACACACTTGCATCTCATCTCAAATCCTCGTGCCTTATCTTGGCAAGACCTTTCAACCGGAACCGGGCAGAGACATTCTGCGTTGATGTGGAACGGTTTACTGGTATGAGATTCTCATTTTTTTTATTTTTTGCGATGACCGTGCTTTCACAAGGTATTGTGTGGATATATATGGATTAGGGGTCAAGTAAACGTACATGTACCTATCCGATATGGACGGTGATGGTGCCTTGCCTGCCACGTGCAAATGCCGCAGCTTCCACGAAGGTAACCTTGACGGTGGACGTGAGAAAATATCCGGAGAAACCAAATTATGGGAAACAAGGATAAAATCTAAGTTATAATTTATGTTTCAGAATTCTAAAAACTCCACAGAAATACCGTATGTTTGGGAGTGACATTTACAAACATATAAAAACTTCAAATTCAAGCCAAATTCATTTAAGAGGCACGGAAAAAACAAATTCAGCAAATGAATACCGACACACAATACAAACACAACCATCCATCCATGTTTTTTTTTCTTACATCCCAAATGTATATGAGTTTAAACTTCAAATTTCACATGCTTACAGAACTTCACCTTTCTCTAGTATTGCTTATTTTTGTTACAAGAAAAAATGAAAATACCAAACTTAGCTGCCACGGAATTTTTTAACTTAGATTAAGTGTGTGGCCTACAGACACAGGTTGTACAAATCAAGCTGGAAGTGACGATGGACGACTCGATTGTGGATAAATGGTAATGAAGGAAGTAGCATCTTCACAAGGTTCCCCTAACAAGTTGTAATCATATACAGTATAGTCATGTTTCGACATGTAAAAGCTAGCACTAATACAAATCATGCTGCTGCTGCTACTGCTGCATGGATGGATGGGCTGTAACTAATTTGTAAATAAATTTATTTAGAACACCAAGGCAAGGTAGAGGTGATGACAAGAAAAGCAAGCTGGCCAGGGGACAGTTAGCGGTGGTGGTATTGAAGGTTTCAATGTATTCTCTCGCTGCACGGAGCCACCGACATTTCCAAATTAAGCTAACCTCACGCAAGTAGCCCCAAAACGGCATGCCATTAGGATGCCGTGCAGTTGCAGACCCGAATTTCTGGGACAGCGCCAAATGCTGTACTATAAGTGTTATATACATATATAATACATCAATAAATAAATAAATAAGGCACGAAATTTCAAGTACTCACTACAGTTATTGTAACGCCTGCCGACATAACTAGGTACATATTCAGTGTATGGCTATTGCAGCGACAGCACAGTACTGTCTCAGTTGATCATGGGCTGTAGCCTGTAGTGCAACCGATGAGTTCCAGGGCGAGAACTCTTTGAGTGCGGCGGGTTCTTCGAGTTTCAGGGTTGGAAACTCTAGGTTCAGAATTTATTAGCTGATGAACCAGATAACGGTGTTATTTCATACAATGATCTTTTGTTGAAGGCATTGCAGAGGCCAATCAGGTGTAACCAATATCTTCTCAATTTTAACTTATTAATATCTTTTATCAAAAAATAAAACAACACTCCCTCTGACTCCATATTAATTGTCCCTGATGTAGTACAAATCGGAGGGGGTAGACAGAATATTTCTGCTGGTAGACAGGGCCAGGTGCCAGGCTAGCTTGGCGGGTCCCATCCACGTCACCTGGTCGGTTTGCCAATCTCGGTGCAACACCGACCACAAACACACCCTCCTCCAGTTCAATAGTTAACTAATTACTGCTCCTATATATACTTAGCTAGAGCCGAGGGAGAGATTAGCAATAGCTTTCATAATCCATTGAGATGGTTCCTTGATTTGATGGTGGGTGTTTGCGGGCGTGGCATCATCAAGATTCACATCCGTCGCATCCAGGGATCACTCTGTTTCCGAAACGAAACAGCAATCGGCATGTAGATGCGCATGGGAATCTTGATGATGCTGCATCCGCACACAAGCGCCTTGGCCTTTGGCCTTGCCTCCTTCATCCATCTTCATACATGACATGGTCAGGTGAGACATATATATCAAGAATGCAGGGTTAATTACCGGCCTACTCTAGCTTTGATTCATTCTGTTTCCTACCGCTTCCTGCCCTCCTAAATATGGTTCTACACTTTCCGCTACTGATCGATTTCTACCATCTTGTGTAATAAGGTTCCACTGATGTACTTACTGCATATATGTATATAATCATTATAATGTACTTGCTGCATATGTGTATCGGTATGTGAATTGTGTAGTGAGCACGGGTGGCTGGAGGTTGCTGGCATGGGTGAAGCGGAATGTCAGTACCTTGGGACCTTCTCCGTGAGGCCTCACCGCCACGCTTCATCTTGGCAAGGCAAGCGTTTTCTCTTTGCTCTGAGCCCGCCGTCCCAACTGTACTGCTTCATTTGTTAGTTGGTTCGCTTCCAGTTCAGATCGTGTCTGGACATACAGCTCCAATTTGCCCGTGTACAGCTTAAGCTTCCTGTTCTTGTTCTGCATACGGATGATGTTCGTACATGCTGCATTCAGCAAGTCCTGTGAGTGTGATATCACAAGTAGACGGTCAAATTTCGTCACAAATAATAACTGCAAGCATTATATTATGCGATGGAGGGAGTAGTTCACAAAAGCAATTTCTTTTGCCTCAGAGATCGCTTACCAGGTACTGTATGTATCCCAGTAAGCGTCAACTCAAACATGTCTCGTTCACAGAAAACAGACACATAGCAGCTAGGCAGTAATCATGCTATTTATTTACAAACATTACTCAAAATGATAGAAACAAATATTTTATCTCAGTGGAAGATGAGAACATGAAGGGATAAAAGCAAATACTTACCTCAGTGGAAGATGAGGACATGTAGGCCTACAGTTGAATCAAAGAAATGTTAGCTGCAGCGGGGAAGAAATACATATTCTAGTGTAAATATCAGTAGAATCTCATCATGTGGAGCCGGCCCAATGTATGTGACTTACATAAAGATGCAACATCTGACACAATCCTATCAGTTAATTAATTAATTTTATACGGCCCAATGTATGCTTCCAAGGTTGTATCTGCCCACATCTGCTGACTGCATCTCAGCAGTTTTTAGAGGGTGACTTGATTTGCTGTTCTTGTTTTGCATAAGGCACCTGTTTATTATATCAGAATGTGAAAATCGAGATACGGGTAGAAATGTATGTGTTAGAAATACACATAATAAGATGCATACATTGTATTTGACCTCAACTGAGTGAACTTGGCAAATTGTCTATTTGCACTAGTTGTCGACAATCGTCAAATACACATAATAAGATGCATACATACGCATAAAAGTAGCCAAAAAAAGAGTCAAGAATAGAATTTCAGCAAGAAAAAAATCAGGCATCCAGTGGGTTGATGGCTTGACAAAGGAAGATGCCAAACTTGAATGACGGATTGAGAATAAAATGGCAAAGGAAAGCATAAACACCCATACAAAGCATCCACAATGGTAACTACTCCCTCCGTCCGGAATTACTTGTCACAAAAATGATATAAATGGATGTATCTAGAACTAAAATACATCTAGATACATCAATTCCTACGACAAGTATTTTCGGACGGAGGGAGTACTAAAAGAGCAAATAAATACCTGGTAAGGTATTTTTATTTATATAAAAAAGAAATACCCTAACCGTTGAAAAGAAAAGAAACAAAAAATGTACATCTGCCTGTGATATTCCTCCCTTCTTTAGCAGATTCTGACAATGGATAAGGAGAAAACAGATACATGTGCATGCAGCTCTTAATGATGATTTCTGGAACAAAATACTTTCCATCAAGAAACCTGAAATAAGTGCAAAATTAGCAGCAAGTTGCACGATGTTCAGATGTCCAAAGCAATGAGTTTCTCCATCTTATCTGAAGTTATATATAGGGGGAGATAGAACCAAACATTTACTTACATATTTGGACTAAACACATACTGTGTGTACACTGCTGGATTACATTTCTTATCGATATTCAGTCAGATGAGCTGTTGTGGTGAACCCAACAAGTTCATCATGCCTTGACCAGATGTATGATAGGAAGTAATCTACTTTACAAAAGACACAATGATTCACACGGTACATACAGCCGAATGTATGTATGATTTATCCAAACTTCATATGCTGAGCGCCTGACAGCTAACAAGTTCGGCGGCTGCAAATTTCTTTGAGCCCACCATTCTCCAAACATCAGTGCCTTGCTCCCAAGGCCCAGAGACATCTGGGTTTTGGCATGTCGAGCCAGTCGCGTCCATAGGCCTTAGAGCGTCCGTTTGCAGGATGCTGATCATGTTGTTCATATCTTTGATGACCAAATGGAGCTTCCCAAGAAGCCCTGCAAGCAAGTAGGGACTTTTCGACTCCGCAAAGTCACCAACGGGTACCTCGCTAACAACAGCCTTCCATGTATCCTCCTTAGGATCATATATCTTTATCTTTCCTCCATCAGAACAAGTCGGTGGCTCCAGAGCATACAGGTCCCCGTCCACAACAGCACTTAATTTTGTCCCGGCTTGCCTCCCAGGCCAACCCTCGCTCAGGCCTACAGGCATGTCTGACCATGAGCACGTCTCGGGATCAAACACCTCGCCTCCAACATCAACAAAGAATGGCCAGGAATATAAACTCTGGGGCACATATAGCTTGCCTCCAAATGTGGTCATCCCTGTAGCAACTGGCTTCAGTAAGTCGGCCAAGAAAGCAGTTGGCAGAGTTTGTGCTTTGGAGAAGGGCATGTTTGGCACATCTGCCCAGATTCCTGTGGCTGGGTCAAACACTTCAGCAGATTGGAGTGGAGCCAATCCAGTTTCTTCTCTGATGACACCGCCAACAACATACAGCTTGTTGTTCAACAGGCCAGTCCTGCCAAACGCTCGAGCGGTGCTCATCGAGCTTACTTCCTGCCACAAATTTATAGACGGATCATACTTGCACACAGTTTTGATTGCTGTGGCTCTGGAGAACCCACCCAGAACATAGAGGCATCCATCGACCGCTCCAACGGCGCAAGCACAAAAGGGAATCTTGTCTAACCAATCCTCCTGACCAAGCAATCCTCTAATGACACCAGAGATCCTAAACCCAGCACTCACCAAACCGCCCAAACGGCTCCCCCCACGAGCAACTCCGGGCATGAGCGGCAGCCTCTGCCATCGGCTGCTAAGTGGATCAAAAGCGTGCCACGACAGCTTGCCATCGGCTCCCTTGCTCAGTATGTAAATCCATTCTTCATCCACACGGAGCTCCTTCCTCACCCGATACAGCTCAGATCCAGTGATGGCGGCCTTCCAGCTCCGTGAAACCATCTTTCTGCTAAGATACGACATCCTCGGCATCCTCGCGAGGATCTGCAGGGAGATCTCATCCGGGAGGTCGGGAATCAGCCTTGGGTGGTAATGACCGGGGCGCAGCTTCTTCGAGGAACCTGGTTTCGACGCCTCCGACGTCTGCTTCCCGTTGCTGGGGGAGCTGAGAGATGCCCCCATTTGAGCACTTGTTTGCAACTTCCTGTACCTACAAAAAGACCCAAAAGAAAAAGTCAATATCAGCATGGAGTTCACCCATACGAAGCTCCATAGCTACCTTGTAAATCTGTACTCCATCTCTCAAGTCTGATGGTGGACAACAATTCAATTAAACTGAGCTAGCTAATGTGTACTATTCAATTAAACTGATACGGACTGAAGGGAGTTGTTATTTCATATAAAGTCACAGTAGAAACTGAGCTAGCTAATGTGTAGTATTCCCTACGTTCCAAATTACAAGATGTTGTAACTTTCTCCTGATTCGGATGTGTACGGACGCATTTCAGTGTATGCGTTCACTCATTTCAGTCCGTATATGTAGTCCATATTGAAGCATTCAAGACATCCTACAATTCGGAACAGAGGTGGTGCTCGACTAGATCTAAGTTTCAGCCATTTTCAGCATGTGAGAGGCCATGAGGACCTTCCATGGAATTTATCCAGTAATCACAGCAAATTGTAGTCGAGCAAGAGTGGGCGGTGATAGTTTGGTAAGCACACAGGGCGACGAAACTATTCTTCTATCACCCTCACAGCTGGGATAATAGCAAGGAAATCCTAACTGCAAGAAAATCTCGTCCCAAGTTGGAACCCAACAACGGATTGGCCACGGTCAATTTCTTCCTCTTACTTAACAAGAATTTTGCGCGCCTAGTTTTTACCTGGATATTTACTGCTGCTGCGCTGCAGGGGCGGAGGAAGGGGCGCCGCCGGTGGAGAGGACGAGGACGGCGTGGGTCTTGCAGGGGGACTTGAGGTGGCGGCCGAGGACGGTGAGGTCGGCGAGGTGGTAGCCCTCTGCGGCGGCGGAGCTAGGGTTCGGGGAGACGGCGGGCGCCGCTGGGCGGTGGAAAGGGGGTAGGGGGGAGGCCGCGGGAGACGAGAGGAGGGGGCGGTTGGGTGCGCGGCTTCGGGGCTGGAGCATGGCGGCGCGACGGCGACGGCGCCGGCGGCGGCGACCGGTCGGCTGGCGCGAGCGCGGAGGGAGAGGGGGGAGGGCGGAGTTGGGTTGCGTGGCTCTGGTTCGAGTTTGATCCTCGTGAGTCCTGACCAAGTAACCATCGACTTCTTTATTTATTTATTTATTTAACTATCTTGGGCTCTTTTTCTCCCTTTCTCTTTCATTATTATTATAATTATAATCCTTTCAATAAAATAAAATAAAATAAATTGTTTTTGTTTTTCCAGGTTAAGCAAAATGGGCACCATAGAAATCATCTACAGAAAATCACCGTGGTAGTATGTGTAAAATACACCTAGAGGGGATCCTAGGGTCAATCAATTTTAGCTGGTAGGATTCCTCGTCACGTGACGAGATTTGATGTCAAAGTGCTTCATATCTATGCAAGGGTTTAACGGTGAAACAAAGGCTTCACGACACTGGTTCTTCAGGTCACGCGCACGAAAACTTTTCAGCTATCATCGACAAGGTCGAGCCGAATGGTGAAGCCAGCTCCGGCAAAGGAGCAAAGATATCGGTGTATTACGACGGCTCGTTCTGATTCGGTTCTCTTGGAATCTTAAATCCCACAAAACAAAAAACAGCGCGAGAAGGCTTTGAATTTGAAGCATTAGTCTTTCATGATTGAGATGCTCACGTACGCCAAGAGGATGAAAAGATCAAGTCGATAAATCTTAAGATCGCACCGTAACAAGCGATCAAGAAGTCGATAAATCTTATGATCATACCATAGCAAGCGACTCGGTAGACTATAATAAAATCCAGAAAAAAACATACAAGCCTAAGACTTCAACCCGCATGCAAAGCTTCATGACAAGGAACCTACTCTCCCCTCCCCAAGTAAGTGTATCAATTTTGTTTTAACTTTAGTACAAAGTTTTATTAAGATTGAGACATTTTTTTAGACGAAAGAAGTATAAGCGAGTAAGTTGCGCCACCCGCCGCCAGTTTATTTAACTTGATTCGGTACACCTGAACTGATAAGTTATATCTGTGTCAATGTGAAATAGTAGCAGGCAAGGCATCTTTTCCTTTGTGTGCTCCAATGTGTTCAGACTCAGACTTGTGTGAACCTAAGAAAAAACACGAGATGCCGTGCATTATTCATCTGCCCGCCTTGTGCACACGGCACCAGATTCATGCCCTGTTTTAATAAATATTCAAATCTAAGTACTTGAAGTCATCAACCTTTAGGTTAACAACACCAACAATTTTAGATGATCAAAGATTACCTGACAAAGGTTATTTTCCCCAAGTTTAGATGATATCAACATGACATAGCATGATCAACGATCATGTGGCAAAGGTTAATTGATGATCAATGATCAACTTGACATGATCAAAGGTTATTTTCCCCAAGTTTACATGACCACTATGGTCAACATGACATACCATGATCCCTCTCAGGCTTTGGCCAACAATTTCCTCAGGTACAAGAAAAAGTAATCTAGGCTTTGCTTGGATGGAGGATGGGAATGGGCATTCTAGAATAATCACATCCAGCTAAAATGCAACCACGATAAAAACTCTAGATGGACAACCATCAACAAACAGCTAAAAAGATTGTGGATGCATAACCAAATAATTTAGATGCTTAGCCAAATAATTTAACAATAGAAAACACAGCAGCACATTCATGTCCTGTTTTAACCTCAAATACCTTAAAGTCTTCAGCCTTTAGGGGTAGATAAGCGTCGTACCGATTCTCTCGGCGACAATATGTTGCAGGATAATAGAGATAACATGTTCCATAGCACATCCCTAATTAACTCCACTACAAAATTCAGTCTAGAAGAAGTTCAAAATCACAACAACGACAACACAAAGACGATGAAACACGGCAGGCAGAAACACAGCTTCTGGGACAATTTTTTGCTCTCTACTCCTCCTTGATGGCGCCCTTGTCGCTGACGTAGATACCATCCAAGAACTTCCTGATATCCTTGTTCTTGACGTGGCATTTCTGTGCAGCAGCAAACAAAAGGAGGACACATGTTAGCAGTATGAATGGAGAATCAAAAACAACTCGAAACAGAGATGGATGTCCCTCAGCACATGTGTTGTGCAAGTCAGATGAATAGATCACTGAAAACAACTGTGCAACAGCAATGCACATGTCTCAGCAGCCATCCATAGATCATATTAACTTGAATGAATAATTCAAGTGGAACAGACCAAATGCACTGCTACAGGAACCAAAATGGAACGATAACCATTTTGGCACCCGTAGAAACAGCAATCACCTTGAAAACAGCAAACATCATTTTGGTTATTACGATAACATGAAACAACCAATAAAGCCTGTGCACTACAAAAGTGACCCAAACTCAGGATCTTAGTCATCATTTCGGTTATTACAGTAACATGAAACAACCAATAAAATCTATGAGCTACAAAAGAAAACTTAACTCATGAACTGGGCCAATGAGCAAGTGTTGCAGCAGGGAAGTACATTTCGACCACGTTTATACCAAAATCATACAGATGGGACATCATTACAAACAGATGAGCTTATCAGATTTAACTAGTAGCGAATAACAGTACAAACTCTGCAAGATGGCCGCTGTGAATAGAATGACCAATCATGGAGTGCGAACTAGCATCTAATCATGCAGCACAACGCTCAACAAACAGCAAGACAGCACAAGTATCATACCAGGAGCATAAGCAAACATGTTGAACGGCACAAGACGTGTATGCATCACAGGCAAAGAACACTCAGGCATCCGACTTCTGAAGACATTGCAATGATTTCAAAGCACATCTATATCACACTAGGAGCATAAGCAGAGACATAATCTATGGTCATTTGCATCACATCAACCAAAAAGTATTCAGGCAGCATCAGCATGCACATGAGAAAAGACAGGATTTGTATCCTGTTTGATTCACCTGGTTGATGAGGGCGGCGGAGCGGGAGACGAGCTCGATGTCGTTGCCGTCGAGGACGATCTCATCCTTGACCTTCTCGGACCGCAAGATGGTGACCCCGTCGAGCATGTCCACCTTCCTCACCTGCAACCACACCAGAAATCAGTCAACCACACGCACGGAGAAAGCTAGATCCGCGCATCAAACCCGCAGCACATCACCAGCAGAGGGAGAAAAGCCAAAAAGCGGCTACCTTCTTCTCGCCGAGGAAGTTGCGGATCTCGATGCCCCGGTTGGCGGCGGTGATGGAGGCGTTGATGGGGAAGTGAGCGTAGACGAAGCGCATCTTGTAGCGGAAGCCCTTGGTGACGCCGGTGATGAGGTTCTGGACGTGGGAGATGGCGGTGCGGATGGCGGCCATGGTGCGGCGGGTGCCGAACCAGGCGTCCACCTTGAGCTTGCGCCCGCCGTCCTGCAGCTGGAAGTCGAGGTTGAGGTGCTTGAAGTTGCGGGTCAGGGTGCCGCGCGGCCCCGTCACCGAGATCATCTTGGCCGACACCTTCACCGTCACCTCCTCCGGGATGTCCATCGTCTCCGACGCCAGGATGGTCTTCATCTTCGCCGGTGAGGGGGTGGGCTGGGGCGAGGTGGCGGCGGCGGCGGCGGCGGCGCGGAGGGGGGAGGAGGCGAGGGTTTGATCGAGGGAGGGTGGGGTGCGGACTGAGGGTTAGCTGTTTATAGGCTGGGCTCTCGCGGTTGGGTGGCTGGGCCGGGCTTCTCTGGGCCGCACACAGCGGCAGCATCACGGCCTTCTTTCTCACAGAAGAAATCTTGCTCTCCATCTCACAGAAGTTTTTTTTTAACCATGTAAAGAAATTGAAGGAGACCAGACCTGAAATTTTGTTTCACGCCTCTGGTGCGGAAATTGAAAGAGACCAGACCTGAAATTGCCTAGACTAAAACCTTGTAGGTTCTGAATAGTCATATAAGTCATCTACTCCGTCCAGGTGTATAGGGCATGCGCGTTGTTCTTAAATAGCCTCCTACTAAATAGCCTCATTGTGGTATGGTATGATTGTGATATTTGTAATTCAATGAAAAAGTCAGAAATGTTGGTAAGAAAAATACACAACAAAACTGTCCTCAAATCATAGACAATCAAAACTTTCCAAATTCCACATGCGTCTGTGTCCACCGCACGCATGTTTATAATCCACCACACACATGTTTAGGATATATTCTACTTCAAAATAGATAGATATATGCTTTTTTTGTCGAGTTACAGTATCAACATCACGACATTGTGCTCTGAAAATTCCAGTCATTTATTATAAATGATTTTAAACGAAGCGACTTGGTGGAAGTTTTCGCAAGATGACTCAAGCTACACCATAACAAATTGAAGAATTTTAGTTACCATCCACTTTTAGGAAGGTGCTCTAATTTTCAGAGACAAAACTTCCAAGAATAGAGGAAACCAAATTGAAGGAGGTGTTGTGTGCGCTTCAACCTCTCTTGTTCCGCCGTCAGAGTTGACAACAACGCAATCTTAACTGACCATGGTTTTTGCTAGAATAATAATAAAAAATATCTTGGTTGGTCAGAAACCAGAGCTTCAGAATCTGAAAGTATATCAAGCAAATTGTCATTCGGTGGAAGCAACACAGGATGCAGAGATTATGAACAATTCTGAATCTGAAAGTATATCAAGCAAATTGTCATTCGGTGGAAGCAACACAAGATGCAGAGATTATGAACAATTTTGAAAATCACAAGTAGCTGCCAGTAAGAAAAAACTAGTTTATGCGACTAAAATGTGTCGTTAACTGATTATATATCTGCACGATCTGCTTCAGTAAGCCTAAAGTAAGGAATTCCGACTGAAGCAGCGTGATGATCTATCTTTACAGGATCTGTACATACTTGAGGTCTTGCATATAAAATTCCCAAGCCTTACGAAACAGACAACTTCAGGAATGCATCCAAACCGCTGTTTCCACTCAAAAAGCCTAGAGTAAAATGAACAATCACCGGTGGTGGATTCAGGCTGAAAGCAAACCATATATAAGAACCCTATCATCAACAATTAAATGAAAGAGAAAGCCAAAAAAAAAAACATCTCAAAGATATCGATGTTTGTCTTTTATAAGGCCCTAAATCTAAATGGTACCATCGACGACGCATCAGGCTTTCACATTATCATTATTGCCCAAGCCTGGTGGTATCCGAGGGGGCCTTGGTTCCTCTTTCCTGCCTTCGGTAGAGCGCTGCACAAAGAAAAGGCTGCTGATAAGCAACAGTGCAACATATACCTATTTGTTGGGTGGAAAACACAATACTAGTAGAGCAAGGGAACATCAGCAGCTACCTGGTAGCCAGGGTTGCTGGTTGCCATCTGTATTGGATTCAGCAATTGCACCAAGGATAGTTGAGGTAATAGCACTACTGTTGCCAGGACCACAAGAGGACATCCTGGCTAAATTTTGATTCCGGGGAGGAGGGAATGCATGACAGGTTTCATCTGCGTCCCAAGGGGATGGATTTGACACCTTTGGTTGGTTACCTGTTTGCTGCCGAGCGATCAAGGAAGCAATAGCAGCATCGAATGAATCGCACGTGGCTGGAATCTGCTGCTGGAAAATCGAGCTATTTTGCAAAGGCGGCTGCTGGAAAATCGAGCTATTTTGCAAAGGCGGTTGTTTGCTGTCTTGAGAGGGCACAGCTTGCGATAACAGTGCTCCAAAACTGATATTGGATATGCAGTCCATCCATGAAAGAGGTGCCACTTTGCTTTGGTTGTCATCCTAATTTTGGAAACATACAAAGAGGATCAAATCTTCTCAAGTACAAATGACATCATTGTTGAAAGAAACACATGAAATTGCATACTCACCACCACACTCTGTTCTGTGTTACACTCCACGGATGGACTGGCAAATCTACTTGGAAACTTAAAAGGATCTGAAGGTTTGTCTCCCATAGTCTTTTCTGGAGAGAGCGTTGTTGCCAAGGATGTTTTGCTGATTTGTTGCTTCAAATTAGGCTTGAACCAACCATACCTAAAGTAAACAAATGGGAATTAGCTGAATTTTGTTGTATTCTCTTCATATCCATAGCATGCTGTTTGACATGACGACTCTTCCAAAACTGAACCGTCATTTCTAATTTTCTTCTATGAAATGTTGTTAATAAATACAAATCATGATCATATGTAAGTACCTTAAATTAATCTAGTGAGTACTAAAAAAGAGCCATTATATATGTATATCACAATAAAGGTAACCATTTCTGGGTAAAAAGTTGAACCTTAAACGGAATGTTGAAGGGCTGCCAACAGCGACATAAACATCAGCAGCAGTGCAAGAATCATTAAGAGTCCATCTTTTACTGCTGGCTATGCTATCCGGTCTAGCACTGTATGGGAAGAGCATGAGGTCGCCTTTTGCACAACTAGAACGACCCCATTTTGTGTTGAGATGTTGCACAATTGAGGACATCTTCTTTCGAGGAGCCAAAGTCAACTCCAGGTAAGGATTGTGTTTCTCCTGTTACATAAGTGGTGGAATAAACCCAAAGAAGGCAAGAAATGTGAGCTTGAAAGAACATCATATGCAGTACTTATATGAATCTCTCTTGCTAAAAAATGAGATAACCACCTGCTGTAGAACCTTTTGAATCGTCTCATCTATTGGAAAAAACTGAAGCTTCATTTTTCCAGAATAATTTGGTGGTTGAGCAGACACGTTTGTCAAGTTGAGAAATGGTACTTCCATAGAGCTACCACCCTTCAATGCAATCTTACTGCCAGTAAACGATTGATCATCTCCTGTTGTGCATTTAGCCCCAACATTGCCTGAAAATTAATATGGTCAAGAACCTGACAGGGACATACAGTCGTTACAGTTCAAATGTAGCTCCTAACGAGCATTTATTTTTTGACTTCAGTTGTTGATCCACCTGATATGAAGTTTAGTACAACTGCAGTACTAAAAGAAATTAAGAACAGGGCACCAACGCATCACCTGGTGATATGTGGGTATATTTGCCTGGCTTCAGGCAATGCATCTTATTAACACCAAGTTTGACATTTGCTTCTGTGTCAGTTGGTTTAAGGTGCTGCTGAGGAGCTTTCATGATTCAATGGTATTCGTCAGCAGTAACAGCAATCAGGTTAAATAGTGATCCAGCCCTAGGAATCTTCCACCTTTCCTGCAGGTAACAAACTGTGGTAACAGTTATCGAATCTACATCTGGACTTTAGTTTATAACAACTATCTTCAATATAACAAAGGGAAAATACAAGATCTGTATCGGATCAGAGAATCTGCGAGTATCGAACTAATGAAATAAACATGTTTTAATTTGATTTAGCGAGAATTCCTTTTATTGCATTTGATAATCAATATATGATGAATTAACACAAACTTAGCAAGCAAAAAGTGAGAAACTCACTACTGTTTTATGCATTAACATAAAAAAAAGGATGCTATTTGTTCCAGTTAGGGTTGAAAAAATATATTTGTTCCAGAGAATTTCAGGTCACCGTTCATCACAAGTTGACAAATGTATTGCCAATAATAAACCAAGCAACTGATCCCTAATTGTGATTGCTACCAACCACACAGTGATGCAACAACAAGATATGCACAACCTCGATTTACTGGACTCATACACCAGCAGTGCATCATTCCTATTCGAATTCCATCCACACGTCAAACCCTCGAGTCAATCCCCCTCCGTCAGTTATAATCAATTAACCTAGGGTTTCCACGCTTGGACCGAGAACGAGAGGAAATCAAGCCGGAATCGCGGGAGGGGGAGGGGGAGAGGGATTACCCTGCCTTGGGGCGGCACCGGAGGATGGCGACCGGGGGAACGCGGGGCGGAGCCGGCCGGATGCAGGAGCTCCACTCGTCGCGGGCGCGGTTGGGGCGGCGGAGAATACGGCTCGAAGTGCCTCTCCCTTCCCGCCTGGGTGCGGATTGGGGCGAGGCAGAGCTGGGTGGCGGGGAAGACGGGGAGGAGGAGGAGACAGCGGAGTCCGGCGCGGTGTCCGTCGCCGGAGAGAGCGGTCGGGGGAGGGTGAGGGACAGAAAAGGTCGTTTTTTTCTGAGGGGATAACAGAAGAGGTTGTGGGGGCGGGCTGAAGAAGGCGACGCTGAAGGGAGACCCATTGCTCCGGCCCAATCCTGACGAGAGTCTGTTTTCATTTCCATTTTTTTTTATTGAAAGATGTTTCAAATTTCAGAAAAAATATTCGGGGTTTTCAAGGAAAAACGCCCATGAATTTTAAAAATGATCCTGATCTCAAAAAACTGGTTCCAAGTTTTATAAAAATGTTCAAAAAATTTAAAAAGTGTTTCATGTTTTACGAAAGTTCTGAATTTTGAAAATGCTTATGAATTTTCAAAATAATTTCCGGTGTGATATGTTGGTTGGATATTTAAAAAAATATCTATATTTTAGAAAAAGGTACATTTGTGTATGGGAGCTGCTACGCGTCTGCTGGCGGATTCTTTGAAAAGATCCACCGCCTCCTAAGTCGTCGGATCTCACGAATCGAGTGGCCGAGCGTCATCATGTATTACTGCAACATAGGTTGTGTTGCGGAAACACGGGTCATGTTGCAGAAATTTTTACGACATAGATCAAGTTGCAGATTTTTTTATTGCAACAAAGGTCTTGCTATAATTTTTTCTTGCAACAACAATCTTGTCAAAGAAATTTCTGTAACAAAAGTCTTGTTATAGAAACTTCAGATGTCAGAAAATTTGCAGAAACATTTTGCAACAAAGGTCTTGCTGCAGAATTATTCTGCAACTAAGGTCTTGTTGCAGAAATTTGTATCCTTTCCATAATTGATGTCCGTGCGAACCATGGCCCTGTTCCTGAATAAGATGAAGATGTATCTAAGAAAGGAAAGGTGGACACGTGGTAGACGATGGAGGCGGTTGACGTCTAGGAGCAATCCGCCGGTAGATACTAATCATTTTCCTTTGTGTATTAAAGACATGTTCAACGTGTATTGCAAAATGTTAATCATCGTTTATTAAAGAATCATTTATCATATGATTTTTTTGGAAATAAATAAATAATATGATTTGAAAGGACTCTTTTTAAACGTTAACATCTCCTTTCTCATATATTTAAAAAATATAATAGTGTTCCCATGCCACTTCATCTTTTCTCTGATTTCCACCTAGGTACGACCCTGCCTCCCACCCTCCTTCTCCGCACCTATTTTACCCCCCCCCCCACCTAGTTTTTCACCGAACTTTTTTTGATTATTTCCTTTCTGATTTTTCTTATTTCTTCTGCCTTCCCGATTTTCTTTCGTTTCTATGTCGTCTCCTCCAGTCGCACACCCCGCCTTGCATGCCTGGCCCGCCTGGGCGACGCGCTTGTAAGTCGCCATCTCACGTCTCGTACACGAGGCCATCTAATATTTTTGATCTGCGTTGGATTTTTTGTGGAGAGGAACGGGTTATCGCATCACATTACGGGTAAGTATTTTTCCTCAGTTATGAAACGAAGGTTTATTGAACCAAGAGAAATATCAACCACAACCGCCTACAATGGCTGCACACATAAAAACAAACAACTTGCATCCAACGCGGGTAAAAGGGTTATCAATCCCCTTGTACTTGTTATTTGCAAGCGAGTGAGGTGTGTAGATAATTGTAGATAGCAAGATAAAATAAAAACAAGTAAATGGCAGCAAGGTATTGAAGGTTTTGTAAGTATGTTGTGAATAGACCCGGGGATCATAGTTTTTCCTAATGGCATCCCTCATGAAAAATAGCATAATTGGGTAAACAAGTTACGTGTGACAGCCCGATGCCGACGTTTCAGAAGATTCCCCTTCTATTCCGTTTTCGTCGTGTGGTTATTTTAATTTGTTGCATCATCATCGCATCATGCGCATCATCAGCATTGCATCGGCATCCCTGTAAGGATCGATATGGTTGGCTAGAGGGGGGGTGAATAGACAACGACAACTTTTTAATTAATCTTAGCAAGTTAAGGTAAACACTATACGGGTTCACAAATAATATGACAAAGAGGTGACCCCTATAGAAGCTATCAACAAGACCTATTAAGACAAGTAAGATATAGTCACAAGTAAAAGCAAATACAAAGTAAAGGTTAGAGATAACCACAAGTGGAACCGATGGAGACGAGGATGTGTTACCGAAGTTCCCTCCCTTTGACAGGAAGTACGTCTCCGTTGGAGCGGTGTGGAGGCACAATGCTCCCCAAAAAGCCACTAAGGCCACCGTATTCTCCTCACGCCCTCGCACGATGCAAGGTACCGTGATTCCACTATAGGTGCCCTTGAAGGCGGCGACCGAACCTTTACAAACAAGGTTGGGGCAACTCCACACAAAGCTTGGAGGCTCCCAACAAGACCACGAAGCTTCACCACAATGGAATATGGCTTCGAGGTGACCTCAACCGTCTAGGATGCTCAAACACCCAAGAGTAACAAGATCCGCAAGGGATTGGTGGGGGAATCAACTTTTCTCTTGGTGGAAGTGTGGATCTAGGCCTTCTCAACCAATCCCTAAAGAATCAACAAGTTTGATTGGCTAGGGAGAGAGATCGGGCACTTTTAAGCTTGTGGAGCAACAATGGAGCTTAGAGAGGTAAGAGATAAGGTTCCTCAGCTAGAAGAACACTTTATATAGTGGGGGAAAAATTCAGACCGTTTTCCCACTCTCTGCCTGAGATCCAGCGGTACTACCACTGGGAAGGAGCGGTACTACCGCTGGGAGCAGCGGTACTACCGCTGGCCCTTGGTAGTGCAAAAGCACTACTACCGCCGAGAAAGTCTTCGCAAAAGGGTCCGTCCACGAACTACCGCTAGGTAGGTGGAACAGGGCACCTGGAGCGGTACTACCGCCAGCCAGGGCGGTACTACCGTCAGCCTGGCGGTACTACCGCTGACCAGGGGCGGTACTACCGCCAGCCAGCGGTACTACCGCTGGGACCATTTTGCCGAGACGCAAAGAACAAAACCGCGAGGGCCGCTCCAAGGATAAAGGAAAGGGAGAAAATAGAGGTGTGCGTGTGCAAAGATGGATTCCACCCAAACCTTTCCACTACGGATCCCCTCTTAATAGTACGACTTTCCTATGACTCAAATGAAGAGAATCTAGGATAGCGCCATGCTTCCGTTCCCGAAGAGTGTCGTCTTGTGCCGTTGACGAATGTTGCCTGAAACCTTGACACACACGATTAGTCCTGTACGGTACTGTCATCAATCACCAAAATTACTTAGGCATAAATTATGCCTCAACAATCTCCCCCTTTTTGGTGGATTGATGACAATACCGGATTTGCATGGATAATAATATGAGGGTAAAAAGATAGAGATATATGACATATGACTCACAGCATATGATGGAAATAAATCTAACCTCACATAGGAAATATCATGTCTCACACAAGATAGCAAACGAAGCAAACCAAGTTCAAAGCAAATAAGGTAAAGCAATGCAAGATCGAATGAAATCAAATTCCTAGACTCTCTCCCCCTTTGGCACAAGACACCAAAAAGGGGGCACACCTAATGTCACAGGTAGCTACTCCTCGTCCTCAGGATCACCAGACTCGTCGGTCCCCTCCTGGTCAGTCTCCTCCTCATCTTGCGCCTCATCACCCGACCACTGGTACCCCTGAGCCTGCATCCACGTGGCCTCAGGCGTGATGTCGTCCTCTGAGCCACTGGAGATGTCCACATCCAAGGTCCTGAGAACACGCTTATGTCTCTGGCGGCTCTGCTTCTGAGCCACGTGTGTCTGATACTGACCCTTGGCCTGCATACAGAAGAGAGTCTTCATCTTGTCCTGCAACTTGATAGCCCAAGATGGCATGGCAGACGAGCGGGACTGAGAGGCAGGTCCTCTACCAGCAGCTGTCTCTGTATCATTGTCCATGTGCTGAGAAGATGAAGATGGGTTGGCCCACTTGTCCTTGACGCGCAGCTTGATTGGGTCATGCACAATGTAGTCAGACTGTGCGTAGAGCACCTCATCCGGAAATGCCTGTTGCCACTTATGGCAGATGTATGCAAACAGGTAAGGCCCGTAGATAGGGACCTTACGGTTGATGATGCAGTTCCATAGTTCTGTGAACATCACATCTGCAATATCCAGTTGAGCAGACTCCATAGACATAGCCTCCTCACACAGTAACAACATCTCAGCCAAGGAGCCATGGACCTCATCGAAGTTACCACTCCGAGGGAAGAGGGTGTTCCGAAAGATGCGGTGCATGATGTCCAGGTGCTTGGGAAGCACCCCCTTCCTCAGATACAGTGTCTGTAGTCTGTCCTTTGCGAGGCCCTTATCAGTGGGGGCTGGAGCGTGAGGACGCAGCCCAAGAGGGGTGTCAGCACCCTGAAAATCAACGTGCAGGAACTGCATGAACTCTGTCCAGGAACCAGTCATCTTCTGTGGCCCAGTCATCCATATCATGGAGCGCTGTTCATCAGGGGAGAAGTGAACTGTGACATAGAACTGAGCAACTGCCGTGGGGTCAAAATCCGTCTTGAAGGAGATGATGTTTTTGAGGCCCATCTTGTCAATCAAAGCAAGGGCATCACCAAAGTACTCTGTGTGCCGCTAAAGGTGTGCCAGATCAATCCACTGGACAGAGACATAGTTCTTCTTGAAGTTTGCAATGACATCTCGATATATCCTGCAATGGTCCTTAACCCAGACATTTTCAACACCATCGATCTTCTCCCTCTCCTGCAGATAGTGGTTCTTGGTGCGAAATTGCAGAAAATCCTTGGGAGACATTGTGCGGATATTCACCCTCTTGTCCTTGTGAGCGACCTTCTTAAAGGACTTCTTCTTAGGGGGAAGACCGGACGTGGCAGACCCCTCGGGCGCCTCTGTGTTGCGAAACTGTTTGGATGCCGTGTCCCGTGGGGGGTTCGAACGGCGAGCAGAGCCACCTGTGACACAGACCACAAAGCGAAAAAGAGGCGACAAGAAAAGTCAAGGCAATGGATCTTGAAAGAGAAGAAAACGAAAACATGCATTGCTAAGCAAAAGAGAAAATACACCGTGAATGCTTCTGGCGGTAGTACCGCCACCCCCGGCGGTAGTACCTCTGGGGCCTGGCGGTAGTACCGCCAGTCCTGGCGGTAGTACCGCTGGGGGTCATAGCGGTAGTACCGCTACCCCTGGCGGTAGTACCGCTGGGTCCTAGCGGTAGTACCGCTACCCCTGGCGGTAGTACCGCTGGGTCCTAGCGGTAGTACCGCTACCCCCTGGCGGTAGTACCGCTGGGTCCTAGCGGTAGTACCGCTACCCCCTGGCG
Source organism: Hordeum vulgare subsp. vulgare (assembly GCF_904849725.1). Lineage (NCBI taxonomy): Eukaryota > Viridiplantae > Streptophyta > Magnoliopsida > Poales > Poaceae > Hordeum > Hordeum vulgare. Next base: position 4,462,592 of record NC_058524.1, read on the forward strand.
GTAGTACCGCTGGGGGTTTGACTTTCAGATTACACATGTAAAACTCGTTTTCGAGGGCATGGACAGAATATGAACATTAAGTCGTACACCCCAGCCCTAATGACAAGAGGAACACATAGTAATACGAGGTGCAAACATGTCTAGGCAAGAGAGAGCACGTTTCATATCTAATCCAAAAGTTCAAATATTCGATCTAAGACGGTGAAATCCTAAACCATGGCAGCAATCATAACAACAACCATTGGACCTATACTCCCCTCAAAAGTTCCTTCATGCCATCCAATAACTAACCATAGGATCAACAAGGTGAATCCAATCCCCAATGCTCCTAACCCTAGAACACGAAGAACAACAAAATAGAAGAGGGGAGGAGCTTTTGTTACCGGGATTCATGGCTTTGGAAGAGGAAGAAGAAGTGAGGCAGCCTTTCCACACCAACGGGGAGAAAGAGCTCCACGAAGTGAGATTCAATCGGGGGGGTTTTCGGGGTAGGGGAGGGAGGAGCCGCGAGGAAGAAGAAACAGATTGAAAATCGGGCTCCCCCTCCCTTTATATAGCCCAAGGGGTACGGACAGCGGTAGTACCGCTGGGGTGCAGCGGTAGTACCGCTGACCTGGCGGTAGTACCGCTCCCCCTGGCGGTAGTACCGCTGGAGTGCAGCGGTAGTACCGCTCCCCCTGGCGGTAGTACCGATCCCCCTCGAAACCCTAGAAATATTCCAGCCGGTCGAGTTAGATTTTGAGCTCTGGCGGTAGTACCGCTACCACTGGCGGTAGTACCGCTGGGGTCCTGGCGGTAGTACCGCTATCCACTGGCGGTAGTACCGCTACACCTGGCGGTAGTACCGCTGGGGTCCTGGCGGTAGTACCGCTACCCTGGCGGTAGTACCGCTGCAAATGTTGCAGCGCGGCTTTAAGAAAATAGAGGGACTTGGCATATGACAAGAGAGTAAGAAGGGATGACTTCCAAGAAAATGTACTGAAAATGTACTGACTTGTCATTGTATATCCTCTCCTTTATACGCACGAGAGGATGGAGGGGCGGTGGCCGTGGCCACCTATGTCTGAGACAATGGTATGACACCGCGAAGAATTATCCTTGGGTTCATGACCAATGCTCGTCTTTGAAGCACAAGTACCATTTGACAATGGCTAAAGTGAAAGACTAGATTGATTTACGCATAATAGGGGGAGGGAGAGTTTATTGAGAGAACAACACTCCCCCTATGTCCATGCCTACATCTAGACCAAGATGGAATGTGAAGTGAGGTGCAATATGCCTAGTTTCAATCCACATTACTTGAATCAATGATATTTAGCTCATGCCTTAACTCCCGGAACCTTGCTTCATCAAGTGGCTTGGTGAAAATATCTGCAAGTTGCTCTTCAGTGTGAATGAAGTGAACCTCAATATCACCTAGCTTGATATGTTCACGGATGAAGTGATGACGAATATCAATATGTTTGGTTTTGCTATGTTGCACTGGGTTGAGGGAAATCTTGATGGCGCTTTGATTGTCACATAGAAGAGGCACTTTGTCACAAGTGACACCATAATCCTTTAAAGTTTGCCTCATCCATAGCAATTGTGCACAACAACTTGCAGCTGCCACATACTCAGCTTCGGTGGATGATAATGAGACACAGTTCTGCTTCTTTGAAGACCAACTTACCAAAGAGCGACCAAGGAATTGGCACCCTCCAGATGTTGACTTCCTCTCCACACAATCTCCAGCCCAATCTGAGTCAGAATAGCCAACTAGATTGAAGTTTGCTCCTTTGGGATACCAGAGGCCAAAGTTTGGGGTATGAGCCAAATATCGAAAGATTCGTTTGACAGCCATGTAATGACTTTCTTTTGGTGCGGATTGAAACCGTGCACATATCCCTACACTCAACATAATATCCGGTCTAGATGCACAAAGGTAAAGGAGGGATCCAATCATGGAGCGGTATACCTTTTGATCCACTGCTTTACCATTGGGATCACTGTCAAGCTTGCATCTAGTTGGCATGGGAAACTTGACCGGTTTGACATCTTCGAGCTCGAACCGTTTGAGCATGTCTTGAGTGTACTTGGCTTGTTTGATGAATGTCCCTTCTAGACCTTGTTTAATCTCGAATCCGAGGAAAAACTTCAACTCTCCCATCATGGACATCTCAAACTTCTCAGTCATTAGCGCAGCAAATTCTTCATTGAATGAAATGTTAGGAGAGCCAAAGATAATATCATCAACATATAGTTGGCATATGAACAAATCCCCTTTTACCCTCTTAGTAAAAAGAGTGGGATCAATCTTCCCAATTTCAAACCCACGATCTTGTAACAACTCAGTAAGGTACTCATACCACGCGCGTGGGGCTTGTTTAAGACCATAGAGTGCCTTATTGAGTTTGTACACATGATTGGGGAGCTTGGGATGTTCGAATCCCGGGGGTTGTTTGACATATACCAACTCATTTAAAGGACCATTAAGAAATGCACTTTTCACATCCATTTGCTGTAATTTGAAGTTATGATGAGAGGCAAAAGCAAGTAGCATGCGAATAGATTCTAGACGAGCGACAGGGGCAAAGGTTTCACCGTAGTCGATACCCTCGACTTGGGAGTAGCCTTGAGCCACCAATCTTGCCTTGTTTCGAATCACAATTCCATTTGCATCTTGCTTGTTCTTGAATATCCATTTGGTCCCGATGACATTATGTTCCTTCGTTGGTCGTGGCACTAGATCCCATACTTGGTTGCGCTCGAAGTTGTTAAGTTCTTCGTGCATGGACATAAGCCAATCCTCATCATCGAGCGCTTCCTGTACCTGTTGAGGTTCACAATACGAGACAAACGCGTGATGCTCACAATAATTCCAAAGCTGTTGACGGGTAGATACTCCCTTTTTTAAACTACCAAGAACATTCTTCATAAGATGTGACTTGGCTTTCAGCTTGTTCGCATTCTTGGCTGCTCGACGCTCCAAGAGTTCTTCATTAGATAACAGGGGAGCATCGACTTGTATCTTTTGTTTGCCCTTGCGTCTTGAGCCGGTTGTTGGAGCTCCAGAAGGGAATTGTGAGACAGTCTCTTGATCACTTTGTCCTTCGACTTGAGCAGGTTCACTAGTTTGATCTTGTATTAGTGGTTGCTCTTGATCTTGATCTCGTGTTGGTTCAAGGTTTTGGGGTAGTGCTTGAGTGGGCATATCACCATTGTTAGGCAATTGATCTTGACCGAGAGCTTGATCAACTTGTTGAGAGTCTTCTCTTTGTTCATCGGAAGCGTGTGGGGCTTGTGGGGGTGATGGCTCCACTTGAGTAGAGCATTGTCCTTCTCCTTCGGCCACAAGGGGTTCCTCAATGGGGAGTATTTGACCAATCCCCATTCTTCTTATGGCTTCGGGAGGAATTTCATCACCTATATCACAAAGACCACTTTGCTCCACTTGGGAGCCATTATTTTCGTCAAACTCCACGTTACACGTCTCCTCAATTAGTCCGGTGGACTTGTTGAGGACACGGTAAGCATGAGAGTTTGTAGCATAACCAACAAAGATACCCTCATGTGCTCTAGAGTCAAATTTAGCTAACCGAGCTCCCTTTTTAAGAATGAAACACTTACAACCGAATACCCGGAAGTACTTGAGATTGGGTTTGTTTCCAGTTAGAATCTCATACGGAGTCTTGTTCAAGCCTTTGCGGATGTAGAGCCGATTGGACGCATGACATGCTGTGTTGATGGCCTCTGCCCAGAAGTTGTATGGAGATTTGAATTCTGCCATCATTGTTCTTGCAGCGTCTATCAAGGTCCGGTTCTTCCTTTCTGCCACGCCGTTTTGCTGAGGGGTATATGGTGCAGAATATTGGTGCTTTATTCCCTCATCACCTAGAAACTCATCTAGGGTATAGTTCTTGAACTCGGTGTCGTTGTCACTCCTAATCATCAAGATCTTTGCTTCATGTTGACGTTGCGCTTCATTGGCAAAGTTGATGACCGTTTGTTGAGTTTCACTCTTCCTTTTGAAGAAATATACCCAGGTATATCTTGAGTAATCGTCAACAATGACTAAGCAATACTTTCTGCCTCCAAGACTATCAAATGTTGGAGGACCAAACAGATCCATGTGAAGAAGTTCCAATGGCCTCTTAGTGTAGATAAGAGTTATTGGACGATGAGCAGTTTCATGAATCTTTCCTTCAATGCAAGCACTGCAAACACGATCTTTAGCAAAGCTCACATTTGTTAGTCCACGAACATGGTCCCCTGTCAGAAGACTTTGCAAAGACCTCATATTGACATGAGCTAAACGGCGATGCCAAAGCCAGCCCACGTCAACTTTAGCCATTAGACATGTCGCAGTCTTAGTGGGTCGCTTTGAAAAGTTTACCACATAGAGACCATTTTCGACATGTCCAACATAGGCTACTTTAAGAGTATTGCTCCTTAGGAGGACCACAGTGTCAATATTAAAGAATGTGGAAAAACCCATGATTGCAAGTTGACGAACGGAAAGTAAATTGTAGGCAAGAGACTCAACAAGCATGACCTTCTCAATAGACAAATCTTGAGAGACGACCACCTTACCAAATCCCAATACCTTTGACGAGGATGCATCAGCGAATTGGACATGGGTGGGCATAGATGGAGAAGGATGCACATCCACCACTAAGTCCTTGCTTCCGGTCATATGATTTGTTGCTCCACTATCGAGCAACCATGACACCCCACCGGAAGCAAATTCCTGCAATAGATCAAGGCTTGGTTTTAGGTACCCATTTTTTAATGGGTCCTTTCATGTTAGAGACAAGGGTCTTAGGAACCCAGATAGCCCATTCAATATCTTCATTGTAGGAACCAATAAATCTGGCATAAACATGCCCATCACTAGCACAACATAACACATAAGAGGAATTGAGTTTGCCGGCTGTGCTAGTAGTAGCGGCTTTGCCCTTCTTGAGGTTCCCATAGTCCACCTTGTTCCTGTTCACCTTCTGAGTCCCCTCACCCTCCTTGACAAAGATGTCCATGAGGGTGAGAGATTGTTTGCTCTTGTTCTTTCTTTTACCTTTTGACTTGGAGGTAAGTCCAAGTCCTTCCTTTCCTACAACACCTTTTTGAGTGCTCAAGAGGTCGTTCAGATTCTTCTCACCTTGTCTGCATGACACAAGGCCCTTCTCAAGTTTCTCCTTTAACTTGGCATTTTCTTCCACAAGATGAACATGCTCACAACAGGGGTTAGTTGCACAAGTATTATCAATTAGCACAAAGGGAGGACAAGTAGAGATCTCCTTGGTAAGCTTTGCTTGGAGTTGATCATGAGACTCTTTCAGAGCGAAATGAGTACCTTTCAAGGCTTTGTGGGCCTTGTCAAGTATGTCAAACTCTTCTTTGAGTCTGTCACGGCCAACCTCAAGAGCATACTTTTCAGATTTAAGCATGCGAGTAAGAACAACATCATGATCTAGTTTCTTTTGCATTTTAGTACAGTCATTGTTATATGACTCCTCAAGAGCCAAACGAAGAGTGCGCTCTTCTTCTAGAGTACTAGATAATTCGGCAATTTCATCGGCATAGTCACGACTATGTCCATGAAACTCGGAGATGGTTTCCTCATGAGACTCAATAAGGTCAGTGGCCTCACCCAGTTGTTCCAAGAGAGCAACAAAATGCTTCTTGGTTTCTCCCTTAATAGTGCATAGAAACTTATCAAGATCATGCTCATTAAGTTCTCCAACATCACTATCTTCTACACAATTTAACAATGAAGGAGCAGAATTAATGTTGGTCTTAATGATAGAAGTTACCTGATTGGTACCTTTTGCCATGAGGCACTTGGTGATGTGGTTCTCGTTGGGGGCGTTGAAGAGAGACACCTTCTGGGGCGGGGTAGTGGCTATAGCAACAGTTGCCGTTGCCACTGTATCATCATCATCATCATCATCAGAAGGATACTCCTCCAGGGCCACCATTCCTTTTGGGTGAGGTTTCTTCACAAAGTTGTTCTTGATTGGAAATGATTTGGTTTTGTCTTTGCGAATGAGTTTGCCTCCATTGTCTTCTCTCTTCTCATATGGACATTCTGCCACGAAGTGACTCACGTTGCCACAGTTATAACATGTCCTTACTCGTTGTTTGGGTTTGAAACCACTTGAGTTGTTCTTGTTGAAGGTTGGTCTTGAGTTCCTTTTATTTCCCCAGAATTGCCTTGATGCAAGAGCCATGTGCTCATGATAGGCATACTTTGTGTCTTCCGGGCAGCTCTCCTCTTCCTCATCTTCTTCTTCTTCTTCAAGCATTACTCTTGCTTTCAACGCAAGTTTGGGTGAAGTGTTTTTTGATCGGACACGAGCAAGTGCATTGTCGGCTGTTTCGTTCATGATTGACATTGCAATGAACTCATCCAACACTTCACTGGAAGACAAAGAGTGAAAGTCTGGCCGCTGACGAATGACAGATGACATGGCTTTGTTGAAAGGCATGATGGCTTTGAGAAACTTGCGTTTGACCCAAGTGTCATCCACATCCTTACTTCCATGATCCTTTAGTGCCACAACAATAGCAGTCACCCTCCGATAGAGATCACGAGGGTCCTCTTCTTCCTTCATCACAAACTCATCGGCCTGATCAAGTATCACTTCATAGTTAGATCGTTGAATACTTGAGCTTCCCTTGTACAACACCATAATATGCTCCCAACAATCCTTGGACAATGTGAAGGGACATAAGTGGGGAAGATCTTCAGGTGGCACAGCAGACTGAAGGATAAACAGCGCAGAGTGATTATATTGATTGTCTGCATCTTCTCTTGGAGTGAGGTTGCTTGGGTCATGGGGGTAATATCCTTGCTCGATAATTCTCCACAAGTTTGTTGAGCTGTGATTCAAATGAGACTTAATAGAAAATACCCAGTTAGCAAAGTCACCTTTCACAAGTTTAGGAGGAGGACCAACAGGATTAAGACGAGGTGCGAGAACGGGTCCTCCATAAGTCATGGGAGGTGGAACAGAGGCATGTGTTCCCGTCCCATCCTTTTCGTGAGGTGAAGCAGGTTGCATACCTTTAGCCGCTTTCTTAGAGGAGTTGGCCTCCGAATCGGAAATGGTGGGTTTAACCACTAAAGCCGGTTCGGGTGAACTTTTAAGACCATCAATTAATTCCTTAAGCATGGTTTTGACTTCGCTCGTCAAGGACGTCTTGAGGGCTGCCATAGCCGTATTCAAGTCGTCCCTTGTGACCGAAGTCAAGTCCATGCCCTCGTGTTGCCCATGGTTCACTTCCTCTTCGCCTTCCATACTCTTCGGGTGGTTAAACCCTTAATAAAGAGACGTGGCTCTGATACCAATTGTAAGGATCGATATGGTTGGCTAGAGGGGGGGGGTGAATAGACAACGACAACTTTTTAATTAATCTTAGCAAGTTAAGGTAAACACTATACGGGTTCACAAATAATATGACAAAGAGGTGACCCCTATAGAAGCTATCAACAAGACCTATTAAGACAAGTAAGATATAGTCACAAGTAAAAGCAAATACAAAGTAAAGGTTAGAGATAACCACAAGTGGAACCGATGGAGACGAGGATGTGTTACCGAAGTTCCTTCCCTTTGACAGGAAGTACGTCTCCGTTGGAGCGGTGTGGAGGCACAATGCTCCCCAAAAAGCCACTAAGGCCACCGTATTCTCCTCACGCCCTCGCACGATGCAAGGTACCGTGATTCCACTATAGGTGCCCTTGAAGGCGGCGACCGAACCTTTACAAACAAGGTTGGGGCAACTCCACACAAAGCTTGGAGGCTCCCAACAAGACCACGAAGCTTCACCACAATGGAATATGGCTTCGAGGTGACCTCAACCGTCTAGGATGCTCAAACACCCAAGAGTAACAAGATCCGCAAGGGATTGGTGGGGGAATCAACTTTTCTCTTGGTGGAAGTGTGGATCTAGGCCTTCTCAACCAATCCCTAAAGAATCAACAAGTTTGATTGGCTAGGGAGAGAGATCGGGCACTTTTAAGCTTGTGGAGCAACAATGGAGCTTAGAGAGGTAAGAGATAAGGTTCCTCAGCTAGAAGAACACTTTATATAGTGGGGGAAAAATTCAGACCGTTTTCCCACTCTCTGCCCGAGATCCAGCGGTACTACCGCTGGGAAGGAGCGGTACTACCGCTGCCTGGCGGTACTACCGCTGGGAGCAGCGGTACTACCGCTGGGGCTTCCAGCGGTACTACCGCTGGCCCTTGGTAGTGCAAAAGCACTACTACCGCCGAGAAAGTCTTCGCAAAAGGGTCCGTCCACGAACTACCGCTAGGTAGGTGGAACAGGGCACCTGGAGCGGTACTACCGCCAGCCAGGGCGGTACTACCGTCAGCCTGGCGGTACTACCGCTGACCAGGGGCGGTACTACCGCCAGCCAGCGGTACTACCGCTGGCAGTCCAGCGGTACTACCGCTGGGACCAGCGGTACTACCGCTGGGACCATTTTGCCGAGACGCAAAGAACAAAACCGCGAGGGCCGCTCCAAGGATAAAGGAAAGGGAGAAAATAGAGGTGTGCGTGTGCAAAGATGGATTCCACCCAAACCTTTCCACTACGGATCCCCTCTTAATAGTACGGCTTTCCTATGACTCAAATGAAGAGAATCTAGGATAGCGCCATGCTTCCGTTCCCGAAGAGTGTCGTCTTGTGCCATTGACGAATGTTGCCTGAAACCTTGACACACACGATTAGTCCTGTACGGTACTGTCATCAATCACCAAAATTACTTAGGCATAAATTATGCCTCAACAATCCCGTTGCCGCCCGTTTTCAAAACTTGCATCCGTTGTTAGTTGCCGGTTCTCGTCGTTGTCCGTTCTGAGCCCGACCGCACTCGCACGCGCCCGCGACACCTTTCTTATGTTGGGTAACGTAGCATAAATTTAAAATTTTCCTACGCATATTCAGATCTTCCTATGGAGAGACCAGCAACGAGAGAGGGGTAAGAGCATCTTCATACCTTTGAAGATCGCTAAGCGGAAGCGTTGCTAGAACGCGGTTGATGGAGTCGTACTCGCAGCGATTCCGATCTAGTGTCGAACTACGGCACCTCCGCGTTCAACACATGTGCAGCCCGGTGACGTCTCCCGCACCTTGATCCAGCAAGGAGGAGGGAGAGGTTGGGGAAGAACTCCAGCAGCACGACGGCGTGGTGTCGATGGAGAGACGAGGTCTCCCGGCAGGGCTTCGCCAAGCACCGGCAGAGAGGAGGAGAAAGAAGAGCAGGGTTGTGCCGAGGGAGAGGGAAAAGTGTGTCTCTCAATGGCCAAAAGTGCCCGATATATATAGGGGAAGGGGAGAGGGGGTGCCACCCCTAGGGTTCCCACCCTAGGGGGTGCGGCGGCCAGAGGGGGGAGGAGGGGGTGGCGCACCATCTGGTGGGCCTTAGGCCCACCTGGCTTAGGGTTTGCCCCCCCCTTTTCTCTCCCCTGCGCATTGGGCTGAGTGGGGAGGCGCACCATCCCACCTAGGGGCTGGTTCCCACCCCCACTTGGCCCAACTTACCTCCCGGGGTCGTTGCCCCCCTTCGATGGTCCCCCGGGGCCACCTCCGGTGGTCCCGGTGGTCCCGGTACGTTACCGGTGATGCCCGAAACACTTCCGGTATCCGAAACCATCCGTCCTATATATCAATCTTTACCTCCGGACCATTCCGGAGCTCCTCGTGACGTCCAGGATCTCATCCGGGAGTCCGAACATCTTTCGGTAACCTCGTATAACAATTCCCTATAACCCTAGCGTCATCGAACCTTAAGTGTGTAGACCCTATGGGTTCGGGAGACAGGCAGACATGACCGAGACACCTCTCTGGCCAATAACCATCAGCGGGGTCTGGATACCCATGGTGGCTCCCACATGCTCCACGATGATCTCATCGGATGAACCACGATGTCAAGGATTCAATCAATCCTGTATACGATTCCCTTTGTCTGTCGGTATAGAACTTGCCCGAGTTTCGATCGTCGGTATACCTATACTTTGTTCAATCTCGTTACCGGTAAGTCTCTTTACTCGTTCCGTAGCACGTCATCGTGTGACTAACTCCTTAGTCACATTGAGCTCATGATGATGTTCTACCGAGTGGGCCCAGAGATACCTCTCCGTCACACGGAGTGACAAATCCCGATCTCGATTCGTACCAACCCAACAGACACTTTCGGAGGTACCCGTAGTGCACCTTTATAGTCACCCAGTTATGTTGTGACGTTTGATACACCCAAAGCACTACTACGGTATCCGGGAGTTGCACAATCTCACGGTCGAAGGAAAAGATACTTGACATTAGAAAAGCTTTAGCATACGAACAATACGATCTAGTGCTATGCTTAGGATTGGGTCTTGTCCATCACATCATTCTCCCAATGATGTGATCCCGTTATCAATGACATCTAATGCCCATGATCAGGAAACCATGAACATCTATTGACTAACGAACTAGCCAACTAGAGGCTTGCTAGGGACACATTGTGATCTATCTATTCACACATGTATTACTGTTTCCTGTTAATACAATTATAGCATGAACAATAGACGATTATCATGAACAAGGAAATATGATAATAACCATTTTATTATTGCCTCTAGGGCATATTACCAACAGTCTCCCACTTGCACTAGAGTCAATAATCTAGTTACATTGTGATGTATCGAACACCCATAGCATTATGGTGTTGATCATGTTTTGCTCGTGGAAGAGGTTTAGTCAACGGGTCTGCATATTCAGATCCGTGTGTACTTTACAAATATCTATCACTCCACTCTGGACATGGTCCTGGATGGAGTTGTAGCGGCGTTTGATGTGCTTCGTCTTCCGGTGAAACCTGGGCTCCTTGGCTATGGCAATGGCCCCAGTGTTATCACAGAAGAGTGTCATTGGACCCGACGCGCTTGGAACCACTCCAAGGTCGGTGATGAGCTCCTTCATCCAAATTCCTTCATGAGTTGCTTCTGAAGCAGCTATGTACTCCGCTTCACATGTAGATGCTGCCACGACTTCTTGCTTGCTGCTGCACCAGCTCACTGCCCCACCATTCAACACATATATGTATCCGGTCTGTGACTTAGAGTCATCCAGATCTATTTCGAAGCTAGCGTCGACGTAACCCTTTACGACGAGCTCTTCGTCACCTCCATAAACGAGAAACATTTCCTTAGTCCTTTTCAGGTACTTAAGGATATTCTTGACCGCTGTCCAGTGTTCCATACCGGGATCACTTTGGTACCTCCCTACCAAACTTATGGCAAGGTTTATATCAGGTCTGGTACACAACATGGCATACATTAGAGAGCCCACGGCTGAAGCGTAGGGGACAGAACTCATCTTCTCTCTATCTGCTGCCGTGGTCGGCGACTGAGTCTTACTCAATCTCATACCTTGCAAAACTAGCAAGAACCCTTTCTTTGAGTTTTCCATATTGAACTTCTTCAATATCTTGTCAAGGTATGTACTTTGCGAAAGACCTATGAGGCGTCTCGATCTATCTCTATAGATCTTGATGCCTAATATGTATGCAGCTTCTCCAAGGTCCTTCATTGAAAAACTCTTGTTCAAATAGGCCTTTATGCTCTCCAACATCTCTATATCATTCCCCATTAATAATATGTCATCCACATAGAGTACGAGGAAAGCTACAGAGCTCCCACTCACTTTCTTGTACAGACAGGCTTCTCCGTAAACCTGTATGAACCCAAACGCTTTAATCACCTCATTAAAGCGAATGTTCCAACTCCGAGATGCTTGCACCAGCCCATAGATGGAGCGCTGGAGCTTGCATACTTTGTTAGCACCTTTAGGATCGACAAAACCTTCTGGTTGCATCATATACAACTCTTCCTTAAGATTCCCGTTAAGGAACGCTGTTTTGACGTCCATTTGCCAAATTTCATAATCATAAAAGGCGGCAATTGCTAACATGATTCGGACTGATTTCAGCTTCGCTACGGGAGAGAAAGTCTCTTCGTAGTCAATTCCTTGAATTTGTCGAAAACCCTTTGCGACAAGTCGAGCTTTGTAAACGGTTACATTACCGTTTGCATCAGTCTTCTTTTTGAAGATCCATTTATTTTCTATGGCTCGCCGGTCATCGGGCAAGTCCACCAAAGTCCATACTTTGTTCTCATACATGGATCCTATCTCGGATTTCATAGCCTCAAGCCATTTGTTGGAATCCGGGCCCGCCATCGCTTCTTCATAGTTCGAAGGTTCACCATTGTCTAACAACATGATTTCATCACAGGGTTGTCGTACCACTCTGGTGCGGAGCGTGCCCTTGTGGACCTTCGTGGTTCAATAGTAACTTGATCCGAAGCTTCATGATCATCGTCATTAACTTCCTCTTCAGTCGGTGTAGGCGCCACAGGAACAACTTCCCGCGCTGCGCCGGTATCCTGTTCGAGAGGGGGTGTAATTACCTCATCAAGTTCTACCTTCCTCCCACTTACTTCTTTCGAGAGAAACTCTTTCTCTAGAAAGGATCCGTTCTTGGCAACAAAGGTTTTACCTTCGGATCTAAGATAGAAGGTATACCCAATAGTTTCCTTAGGGTATCCTATGAATACACATTTCTCCGCTTTGGGTTCGAGCTTTTCTGGTTGAAGTTTCTTCACATAAGCATCGCAGCCCCAAACTTTAAGAAACGATAACTTAGGTTTCTTGCCAAACCATAGTTCATACGGTGTCGTCTCAACGGATTTAGACGGTGCCCTATTTAAAGTGAATGCTGCAGTTTCTAATGCGTATCCCCAAAATGATAGCGGTAAGTCGGTAAGAGACATCATAGATCGTACCATATCTAATAAAGTGTGATTACGACGTTCAGACACTCCGTTGCGTTGCGGTGTGCCAGGCGGCGTCAGTTGTGAAACGATTCCACACTTCCTTAGGTGTGTGCCAAACTCGTGACTCAAATATTCTCCTCCACGATCAGATCGTAGACATTTAATTTTTCTGTCACGTTGATTTTCAACCTCACTCTGAAATTCCTTGAACTTTTCAAACGTCTCAGATTTGTGCTTCATCAATTAGATATACCCATACCTACTCAAATCATCGGTGAGAGTGAGAACATAACGATAACCACCGCGAGCTTCAACGTTCATTGGACCACACACATCAGTATGTATTATTTCCAATAAGTCGGTTGCTCTCTCCATTATTCCTGAGAATGGAGTCTTAGTCATCTTGCCCATGAGGCACGGTTCGCATGTGTCAAATGATTCAAAGTCAAGAGACTCTAATAGTCCATCAGTATGGAGCTTCTTCATGCGCTTAACGCCGATATGACCAAGGCGGCAGTGCCACAAGTATGCGGGACTATCATTATCAACTTTACATCTTTTGGTACTCACACTATGAATATGTGTAACATCACGATCGAGATTCATCAAGAATAAACCATTCACCAGCGGAGCATGACCATAAAACATATCACTCATATAAATAGAACAACCATTATTCTCTGACTTAAATGAGTAGCCGTCTCGCATTAAGCAAGACCCTGATACAATGTTCATGCTTAAAGCTGGTACTAAATAACAATTATTAAGGTTTAAAACTAATCCCGATGGTAGATGTAGAGGTAGCGTGCCGACGACGATCACATCAACCTTTGAACCATTCCCGACGCGCATCGTCACCTCGTCCTTGGCCAGTCTCCGCTTATTCCGCAGTTCCTGCTTTGAGTTGCAAATGTGAGCAACAACACCGGTATCAAATACCCAGGAGCTACTACGAGCGCTGGTAAGGTACACATCAATAACATGTATATCACATATACCTTTAATGTTGCCGGCCTTCTTGTCCGCTAAGTATTTGGGGCAGTTCCACTTCCAGTGACCTTTTGTTGGAATTATGCCCTAGAGGCAATAATAAATGTATAGTTATTATTATAATTCCTGTATCAAGATAATAGTTTATTATCCATGCTATAATTGTATTGAATGAAGACTCATTTACATGTGTGGATACATAGACAAAACACCGTCCCTAGCATGCCTCTAGTTGGCTAGCCAGTTGATCGATGATAGTCAGTGTCTTCTGATTATGAACAAAGTGTTGTTGCTTGATAACTGGATCACGTCATTAGGAGAATCACGTGATGGACTAGACCCAAACTAATAGACGTAGCATGTTGATCGTGTCATTTTGTTGCTACTGTTTTCTGCGTGTCAAGTATTTATTCCTATGACCATGAGATCATATAACTCACTGACACCGGAGGAATGCTTTGTGTGTATCAAACGTCGCAACGTAACTGGGTGACTATAAAGATGCTCTACAGGTATCTCCGAAGGTGTTAGTTGAGTTAGTATGGATCAAGACTGGGATTTGTCACTCCGTGTGACGGAGAGGTATCTCGGGGCCCACTCGGTAATACAACATCACACACAAGCCTTGCAAGCAATGTGACTTAGTGTAAGTTGCGGGATCTTGTGTTACGGAACGAGTAAAGAGACTTGCCGGTAAACGAGATTGAAATAGGTATGCGGATACCGACGATCGAATCTCGGGCAAGTAACATACCGAAGGACAAAGGGAATGACATACGGGATTATACGAATCCTTGGCACTGAGGTTCAAACGATAAAGATCTTCGTAGAATATGTAGGATCCAATATGGGCATCCAGGTCCCGCTGTTGGATATTGACCGAGGAGTCTCTCGGGTCATGTCTACATAGTTCTCGAACCCGCAGGGTCTGCACACTTAAGGTTCGACGTTGTTTTATGCGTATTTGAGTTATATGGTTGGTTACCGAATGTTGTTCGGAGTCCCGGATGAGATCACGGACATCACGAGGGTTTCCGGAATGGTCCGGAAACGAAGATTGATATATAGGATGACCTCATTTGATTACCGGAAGGTTTCCGGAGTTACCGGGAATGTACCGGGAATGACGAATGGGTTCCGGGAGTTCACCGGAGGGGGGCAACCCACTCCGGGGAAGCCCATAGGCTTTTGGGGGACGCACCAGCCCTTAGTGGGCTGGTGGGACAGCCCCAAAGGGGCCTATGCGCCAAGATAAGAAAATCAAAGGAAAAGAAAAAAAAGAGGGAAGAAGTGGGAAGGGAGGGGGACTCCTCCCACCAAACCAAGTCCAACTCGGTTTGGGGGGGGGGGTCCTCCCCCCCTTGGCTCGGCCGACCCCTTGGGAGTCCCTTGGACCCCAAGGCAAGGTCTCCCTCCCTCCTCCTATATATATGGGGCTTTTAGGGCAGATTTGAGACGACTTTCTCACGGCTGCCCGACCACATACCTCCATAGTTTTTCCTCTAGATCGTGTTTCTGCGGAGCTCGGGCGGAGCCCTGCTGAGACAAGATCATCACCAACCTCCGGAGCGCCGTCACGCTGCCGGAGAACTCTTCTACCTCTCCGTCTCTCTTGCTAGATCAAGAACGCCGAGATCATCGTCGAGCTGTACGTGTGCTGAACGCGGAGGTGCCGTCCGTTTGGTACTAGATCGTGGGACTGATCGCGGGATTGTTCGCGGGGCGGATCGAGGGACGTGAGGACGTTCCACTACATCAACCGCGTTCTCTAACGCTTCTGCTGTACGATCTACAAGGGTACGTAGATGTCACGCCCAAGATGCGACCCTATCCTCAATTTGGCACGAGGGCCTCGTCAGGGATAGAAGCGCATCTCGTCGTGTCGCAAGAATGGATATCGTTACAAGTACATGTACTGAAAAGAAGAGACATATAGAATTGGCTTACACTCGCCACAAGCTACATCAGAGTCACATCAGTACAATTACGTAAACATCAAGAGCAAGAGCAGGGTCCGACTACGGACGAAAAACGAACGACAAAAGAAGAACGACGTCCATCCTTGCTATCCCAGGCTGCCGGCCTGGAACCCATCCTAGATCGATGAAGAAGAAGCAGAAGAAGCAACTCCAAATGAGCAAACAACGCGCTCGCGTCACGTAGCCTTTACATGTACCTGCAACTGGTGTTGTAGTAATCTGTGAGCCACAGGGGACTCAGCAATCTCATTTCCAAAGGTATCAAGACTAGCAAAGCTTAATGGGTGAGGCATGGTTAAGTGGTGAGGTTGCAGCAGCGGCTAAGCTTATATTTGGTGGCTAACTTACGAGTACCAGAAAATAAGAGGGGGAAGAACTACGCATAGCGGACGTGAACTACAGATGACCAAAAGAATGATCCTGAACGCCTACCTGCGTCAGACATAACCCCACCGTGTCCTCGATCGGAGAAGGAACTCACGAAAGAGACAGTCACGGTTACGCACACAGTTGGCATGTTTTAATTAAGTTAACTTCAAGTTATCTAGAACCAGTGTTAAACAAAGCTTCCACGTTGCCACATAACCGCGGGCACGGCTTTCCGAAAGATTTAACCCTGCAGGGGTGCTCCAACTAGTCCATCACAAATTACCACAAGCCGCATAGAAATCCTCAATCACGAAGCTCGCGATCCCGTCGGATTCCCTAGTGGAAAACCTCAACTCTGAGTTTACCCAAAGCATCACCGGAATCCCGATGCACAAGATATCTCGTCAAAGGTAAAACTAATCCAGCAAGGCCGCCCGACGTGTCGACGATCCCGATAGGAGTCGCGTACCTCGTTCTCAGGACACGGCGGATGAGCTAGACGTCGGGATCGCTAAACCTCCGGGTGACCAGAGGGGCGCCGGACATCGCTCAGGTGGGACCAACACTCATGAGGAGCACTGGCCCGGGGGTTGATTAAATTATCCTCGGGGTCCGGAAAGTCCCTATGCAATTTATTAGGTGTTTAGGCAAATGTAGTACCAAAGTTGGGCCTTGCCAGACCAGCTTTAATCTAAAACGATTTATCAAGGGGGTCCCCATAACAACCCCGATCGTGTTAGGAGCGCTCAATTATGGAACATAACACCGGTAGCCGGAACTAAGGGGGCAAAGGTGGAACAAAACACCAGGCTAGAAAGGCCGAGCCTTCCACCTTTTACCAAGTATATAGGTGCATTAAATTAAATAGCAGTTAATAGGGTGGTATAACAAGGAACCCATGTTGTCACATGGAAGCAACTGCACCTGCAACTAGCAACGCTAACAACAGGGTTAAGCAAGCAGCAACATAGCCAAACAGTGGTTTGCTAGGTCGAACAGGTTGAGGGTAATCATGGCATTGTTGAGAGGCTGATATTTAACAAGTGGTAGGCAACGAGACGTAAACGATAGCAACGGTAAAACTAGCATGGCAATGATAGTAATGGTATCTGGGGAAATGATCATCTTGCCTGAGATCCCACTTGGAAGAAGAATGCCTCCGTGAAGCAGACGAACCGACGTAGTCGAACGGGTCCTCACATCCGACACACTTGCGGAACTCTACCGAGACGGGGAAACCGGAAACAAGCATCAACACACGATATTCACCACACGATGCACAACACATGTGATGCAAGAGCTACTGAATACATGCAAGTCACGGCATGACAATTCACACAATCAAACACTACACATTAAGTGAAGTTCAATATGCACGAGTTGCATATTGACGAAACTCCACGTCAATTATTTACTTCACTCCCGATTATTTACACGCCAATGTTAATGTTGTCAAACATGCAAGAGGTGAAGCGGAAATTAATCTACCTATCTAGGCATTTTAAGTGAGGTCGGAAATGTCATATAGCACCTCCGAAACGACCTCACATGTTAATTTACAATTCTGTCCAGATCTGACCTAATGCATTTAATTGGTTGTTAAACAGCGAAACAAACAGGTTCACGTGATCCTACGCGTCAAGGCAAGCAACCTACACGTAAAGAACATCTCCAACGGAGCTACGGTTCAAAAGATACAAGCACCGCAAGATATGATGGCATGAATGCAAAATGTGTGCAACGGCGGCTACGAGCACATCAACACAAACAACCAGCAAGAGGAAATGAATCTACACAAGATTCTAAGCAAGTCTCATGTAGGACACGATCAACACGGGGCTACGATTCGAAAACTACGAGCAAAACGAGAAAACACTACAAACTGCCAAAACAGCTACATAGCAACTTCTACGCCTCACAACTCCGGCTACACAACTCCGATGAGCTCAAGCAAGGCATGGCGTGAAAGAGGGCAAGACACACTACTACAAACAACTAACAACTACTAGCATGACAGCAAGGAGCACTAGGAAAAGAAGACACAAAATGGCACCTCACGCACTATGTCAGACTTAGTGAAAATATCACCTCCTGAAAGTGCAGTTTTCAGCCTGAAGGCATATTGACAGCAGCAAAACCTATAGCTACAGGACTCCAAATGGCACGAAACTTAACAACATGCTAGAGAAACATAAGGGGAACAACTAACTCCATTGGG
This sequence comes from Hordeum vulgare subsp. vulgare, assembly GCF_904849725.1. Classification (NCBI taxonomy): domain Eukaryota; kingdom Viridiplantae; phylum Streptophyta; class Magnoliopsida; order Poales; family Poaceae; genus Hordeum; species Hordeum vulgare. The sequence continues at coordinate 4,480,947 of NC_058524.1, forward strand.
CCAACCTCAAAAGAGCTACAGATCACAAGATACAAGCAAGACAAGACAGCAACTAAATAATAACAGATTCCAGACTTAGAAATATTTCAGCTCCTCTGAAACAGCACTATTCAAGCAACTCGAGGGCACTCAAACAACACCTAAACATGCATTTCTATTGCCACCAAAAATACCAGAGGCTATACAAAACATCCAAGCACAACTTCCTAGTTGACAACTCCGTCAAACGACGCACGGAACAAATCCTACGAATTAAACAAAAGGGCACCACGATACAATATCTCGCGGACTAACTTCCTTAAAAGCTAAAACTAATTGCACAGAAAAATCCACGAGATTTTTCTACCCCGGAAACATATATAATATGTGGGGTTTGCGACGCAAAATAAAGCCACACATTAATGCGAGAAAATACCTCTAAACGGGAAAATAAACTACCGGCAAAACCCTACACGGAAAAATACGAGTGAACGCTCTAAAATACGTAGAAATATGATCCCTAAAACATGGACATTAAACCTATGGCATACGGGCAAAACAAACACGCGAGGAAAATAAATGCGGGCACCTACTTACGAAGACAGCACGTAAAACGAGGCATTAGGCACTCTAAACAGCGTTAAATAAATATGCATGTTGGATAATCGCGTTCTACTCGCGAAGCTACCCCAAAACGATATATAACACGCGTCATTCCGACTTACGGTTTAGAAACTACGGACGTTCTAAGATATACCTATTTTCCGGAGTATAAACAATTCCGAAAACTATCTAAAATGCTTAATGGGCCGAACCGGCGCAAAATGGTTAAACCACGCACAAGGCGCTGGTGAGAGGGCTCACCTCAGGCCGAATTGGGCCGGCCTGGAGAGGCGGACTGGGCCGGCCTCGGCTGCTGAGGAAGATGGGTCGGCGCGGGGCCCATGCGCGGGCCAACGGCGCGGCGGCTCCTTCCGTCGGGCTCCTCCCGAGCGGGAGCCGAGGGTGGCGGCGGCGCCGGTCGCCAGCGACGGCGCGGCGGCGCTCGGGTCGCGGGGCGAGGGGCCCCCAGCCCGGCCTGGATCGGGCCGGCGGCGGGCGGCGTGGAGGAGCGGGGAGGCGGCGAGCGCTGGCGGCGGCCGGCGGTGGCCCTGAGGACAAGGGGAAGGCGCGGGGCGGCGACTCCTTGACGGCGGCGGCGCGGCTGGCGGCGGGCGGAGGCGCGCGCGGGCAGGCGGCGGGCGGCGAGGGCTCCGGCGAGGGGCGGCGCGCGCACGGGGAAGCTAGGGCGGCGCGCAGGGAGGAGCTCGGGGCACCGAGCTCGAACGGGGCGGCGGCGGCGGCTCGGGCTCGGGCGGGCCCCGGATGGGCTTCGCGGGCCCGGCGGCGCGGCAGGAGAGAGAGAGGTGGGGCGGCGGCTAGGGTTTGCGCGGAAAACGAGGAAGAGAGAGAGAGGTTGCCCGGAAATAAAGGAGGAGGGGGGGTATTTATAAAGAAAAGGGGGCTCGGTTAACCGGAATCGCGATCCGGATCCAACCGCGGGGTTGGATTCGGACGATTCCGAACGCGGGACGTGCTACGGGGCCGTGTTGTGTAGACATTCGGAGACGAGGGGGAGAGCGGGCGGCGCGGCACGAGTTTTAAAACACCGACAGACGTCCGACGATATACCGAAGACGGTACCGCTACGGGCGACCGTTCGGGTACGAGACGGTCTCCGATCACGACGAAATTCGACAGGCGGCCTAGCTACATCTAATCGCGACCGCGTGCGAAGTTCCACCTCGAACAGAGAGAGTTTTTAAACGCACATTAAAAACAGGGTTTCGATGGTGCCGCGGCGCGTGCGTGTGCGGTCGGGCTCAGAACGGACGACGACGAGAACCGGCAACTACTAACGAATGCAAGTTTTGAAAACGGGCGGCAACGGAGAAGCCGATGCAATGCAGATGATGCGCATGATGCGATGATGATGCGGCAACTGAAAATACCCACACGACGAAAACGGAAAGAAAAGGGGAAGCTTCTGGAACGTCGGTCTCGGGCTGTCACAACACTCCTACACTACAAGAGGATCTCGCCCCGAGATCCAAGAATGAAAGGGGGAGAGGATGAGAAAGCAAGAGGTAAAAATTTAGTCGCTTCTTTGACAAACGAGTGAAACCAACGATCCTTGAAGGTTGCAAAGAGATGAGGACTGATATGAGAGACGAGCAAGAATTCACGGAAAATTTCGGCAGCACTTCGGTAGGAAAATGGGACAAAAAATTCAATAAGAAGAGAGAATTAGACAATATTCACAAAAAACAAGTAAATAGAGCAAGGGAACACCATGATCTTGATAGAACAACAAGATTGACCCAAAAGAGCAACAACACAATGCCTCCGGAACAAGAGAATAGAAACTAGCTCATACGGAAGAAGAGAATGAAGAGAGAATGACAACTACTAACTCCAATGAACTTGACAAGCATCCTTGCAAGAAGAATTGGACGAAGTTGTTGGGAAAAACAACAATGAAAAGAACAAGATAGTAGTGGGCTTATGAAAATCATCTCAACAAATATGAGGTGACAACCAACAACTACAAGAACCAGGGATAGATTGGGAACCACAAGATAAGAACAACTCTAACACGAAAAGGATACATTGAGAACTGGGATTAAAGACAAGCACCACGATAGCACAATCCCTAGGAAAAGCTTTAGGTGCAATCCAAACCAAAATAGCTCAATGAAGAAATCATGGGTAGAAAATATCTCATGATCATAGAATTGGTGGGTTTAATTATCTCATTCTTAAAAGGAAAACTCTCTGAGGCTCCTACACTAACAAGAAGGCTATAATACCACCTCAAAGGATCAAGGAAGAAGAAATGCACTTGAAAATGCAAGAGAACGGATACTTGAGGTTCTCCACAAAGAGTCTTGAAGAACACTTGAGAAAGAATTGAAACCTTGATGAACCACCATGACGGACCTCCGTGTAGAATGAATGATGCAAAGATATCAAGGTAGAAAAGACTAAGATTATGACCTTGCAAAGTCTTCGATGAAGCTTCACGAAGAGAAACTTGAGAAAACTTGGCATTCCAGAAAGAAAAGATAAGAACACTTGAGAAAAAAAAGGAATTGATATCATGAGCCACTCCAGAAGAAAGATTCAGATTACAACGAACAAGGGTAAGAATTATGTTATGCTTATCCTTCATCAAGTTAAATTGACGACAATCGACGGATTTAGCATAGCACTTATTCTTCTAGAAATGATTAAGGAGAGATATGAGCACAAACTAGAAGAAATCTTAAACGAGGCACCGGTGAGAATTGAAATGAATGAGCCAACCCTGAATGACTGGAGATACATGAGAAAGAAGAGATCATGAGCCACCTTAGAGAAAACTAGAACAAGGCACCGGATAAACGAGAGACACGAAGAGACAACAATTGAGAAGAATTGAGGATGAAAGCTGAAAGCTGAGAACGAAGAATCTTCTAAAATGATGGCCTTCGGAGAATCGAGAATGAAACAATTCAGAATGCACCGGATAGCAAGTAGGGATATTCATGATTGGAACAATTAAGATGATGGCACCAGACTGAATGACAACTCTCCAAGAGAATGAACCAAGATTTGAGAAAAACACCCCTTCGAATTGCAAGCTGAGAACGATGACGAGGAACAACACCAAGAATACCTGAGACGCTCCGGAATAAGAAGAATGCAAGGTTGAACCATTATGAGAATTAATTCAAATTGATCTTGAAGAAGGAATATGACTGATGAAAATCATACTTACATCATAGTTGAAAAGAATTAATGATCTCCGGGAAAAGATTAAAAGAGCCAGGAAAGATCCTGCGAAGAACCTGTGGGTTATGAGCCCACTCAAAGAAAAACATCGTTGAAACAATAGCTAGAACGAGAGATATTGCACCGGAATAAGAAAAACTAGATGAGGTTGAGAACCTCGAAATAAAGAAAGAATTGAAAACAAGAAATCTGAGATAACTTCAACACTCCGGATGGAATAGTGATAACTGAATAAACAAGATAGGGTGAAACGAATCTCCAACATAGGAAGAATTACAAGGACGAAAAAGGATATGATGAGCACGGACAACTGAATTGAATTCACCGGAAAAGATGACAAGAATGAATAAGGATGAACATGAAGCTCCTGAGAATCCTCACGGTGAATCACCGGCTACGAAAGGAAGAAGAGATAGCGGAAGCACAATGAAATTAATGCGCTTGGATGAAATCCAATCACCGAAGAAAAAGGGCGGGAGGGTGGGGAAAAACAAAGACGACATGGGACAGATGAGATGAACTCCGGATGAAATGAGAGAACGATCTTACAAAATTGGAGAGGATTGAATCCACTTGGAGAGAAACACATCGATGGAAAAGACTTGATACGATGACTCCGGTTGACAAGAATTGATAAGACAACTGATTAAGCAAAAGGATTTGCATTCTCACATAAAAATATGAGAACACAGATTAGGAAAGATCTGAAATCACCACTTGACATCGAAGCAACACGAATTACCACAATCAACAAAACAAAGGGATGAGGCTTACGAAACAAGCCAGAACAAACTCATGAGGAAGATTTCCGTTCGATATTTTCGTGGACAGGATCGCACGAGCACGATTTACAGTAGCCACCAAGTGCAAGGCAGTGCACCTGACATACGAAGCGTCCCCGAGTCGTAGCAAGCTACAAGGACTCTTTAAGACACAACGTGTACCGCTGTAAGTCGACCGTGAACAAACGAATCCACTAGATGTCGAACCCCAACCTAACATCATGCATTTGTTGGAAGATTGTCCTATAAGCAACTACTTGAATTCCCACCTATGAATTCCCGAAATATCTGGTCATGCAATCTGGTACACGGATACAAGGAGTAATAACACACAACTCCTATACTAACCCGTCACCTGTATCACATCCGTCAACACACGACCAGAATCTCGGACATTCATCTACAACAGACCCTCGTGATCACAACGATACAAAGTATGGCAGTACTCCCGAACAATCTGCACCAGTACTGGGGACATCAGGGTTATCTCGCCACTACTAGTATTGAAGCAATTACGAACATCCTTCGTCCTGAGATACTAAGAAATCTGAATGATAATGATGTGCTCAAGAATCCCCTGGAGCTCAACTCCCCGGAAGAAAATCAAGTCAGACAGGAGGCACCAAGACAGAACTCCGTCACATCGGCATCATATAGATTCCAAAAATATCCGCGTGATCCTAAATTTTTTTGAGTGGGAAGAGGAGTAGAGTAAATTATTACGTCAAGATTCCTCACCAGAGCATAGAAGAGGAGAAAAAAGAGTCCTACTCTCCGATATATAACTAGACTCAAATAGTGTTTTTCACTAGACTCGACTCGTCCAAGTTCGGTCAATCAAGGGGGCTCCTAGGTCGGTACGACTCTGATACCAACTTGTCACGCCCAAGATGCGACCCTATCCTCAATTTGGCACGAGGGCCTCGTCAGGGATAGAAGCGCATCTCGTCGTGTCGCAAGAATGGATATCGTTACAAGTACATGTACTGAAAAGAAGAGACATATAGAATTGGCTTACACTCGCCACAAGCTACATCAGAGTCACATCAGTACAATTACGTAAACATCAAGAGCAAGAGCAGGGTCCGACTACGGACGAAAAACGAACGACAAAAGAAGAACGACGTCCATCCTTGCTATCCCAGGCTGCCGGCCTGGAACCCATCCTAGATCGATGAAGAAGAAGCAGAAGAAGCAACTCCAAATGAGCAAACAACGCGCTCGCGTCACGTAGCCTTTACATGTACCTGCAACTGGTGTTGTAGTAATCTGTGAGCCACAGGGGACTCAGCAATCTCATTTCCAAAGGTATCAAGACTAGCAAAGCTTAATGGGTGAGGCATGGTTAAGTGGTGAGGTTGCAGCAGCGGCTAAGCTTATATTTGGTGGCTAACTTACGAGTACCAGAAAATAAGAGGGGGAAGAACTACGCATAGCGGACGTGAACTACAGATGACCAAAAGAATGATCCTGAACGCCTACCTGCGTCAGACATAACCCCACCGTGTCCTCGATCGGAGAAGGAACTCACGAAAGAGACAGTCACGGTTACGCACACAGTTGGCATGTTTTAATTAAGTTAACTTCAAGTTATCTAGAACCAGTGTTAAACAAAGCTTCCACGTTGCCACATAACCGCGGGCACGGCTTTCCGAAAGATTTAACCCTGCAGGGGTGCTCCAACTAGTCCATCACAAATTACCACAAGCCGCATAGAAATCCTCAATCACGAAGCTCGCGATCCCGTCGGATTCCCTAGTGGAAAACCTCAACTCTGAGTTTACCCAAAGCATCACCGGAATCCCGATGCACAAGATATCTCGTCAAAGGTAAAACTAATCCAGCAAGGCCGCCCGACGTGTCGACGATCCCGATAGGAGTCGCGTACCTCGTTCTCAGGACACGGCGGATGAGCTAGACGTCGGGATCGCTAAACCTCCGGGTGACCAGAGGGGCGCCGGACATCGCTCAGGTGGGACCAACACTCATGAGGAGCACTGGCCCGGGGGTTGATTAAATTATCCTCGGGGTCCGGAAAGTCCCTATGCAATTTATTAGGTGTTTAGGCAAATGTAGTACCAAAGTTGGGCCTTGCCAGACCAGCTTTAATCTAAAACGATTTATCAAGGGGGTCCCCATAACAACCCCGATCGTGTTAGGAGCGCTCAATTATGGAACATAACACCGGTAGCCGGAACTAAGGGGGCAAAGGTGGAACAAAACACCAGGCTAGAAAGGCCGAGCCTTCCACCTTTTACCAAGTATATAGGTGCATTAAATTAAATAGCAGTTAATAGGGTGGTATAACAAGGAACCCATGTTGTCACATGGAAGCAACTACACCTGCAACTAGCAACGCTAACAACAGGGTTAAGCAAGCAGCAACATAGCCAAACAGTGGTTTGCTAGGTCGAACAGGTTGAGGGTAATCATGGCATTGTTGAGAGGCTGATATTTAACAAGTGGTAGGCAACGAGACGTAAACGATAGCAACGGTAAAACTAGCATGGCAATGATAGTAATGGTATCTGGGGAAATGATCATCTTGCCTGAGATCCCACTTGGAAGAAGAATGCCTCCGTGAAGCAGACGAACCGACGTAGTCGAACGGGTCCTCACATCCGACACACTTGCGGAACTCTACCGAGACGGGGAAACCGGAAACAAGCATCAACACACGATATTCACCACACGATGCACAACACATGTGATGCAAGAGCTACTGAATACATGCAAGTCACGGCATGACAATTCACACAATCAAACACTACACATTAAGTGAAGTTCAATATGCACGAGTTGCATATTGACGAAACTCCACGTCAATTATTTACTTCACTCCCGATTATTTACACGCCAATGTTAATGTTGTCAAACATGCAAGAGGTGAAGCGGAAATTAATCTACCTATCTAGGCATTTTAAGTGAGGTCGGAAATGTCATATAGCACCTCCGAAACGACCTCACATGTTAATTTACAATTCTGTCCAGATCTGACCTAATGCATTTAATTGGTTGTTAAACAGCGAAACAAACAGGTTCACGTGATCCTACGCGTCAAGGCAAGCAACCTACACGTAAAGAACATCTCCAACGGAGCTACGGTTCAAAAGATACAAGCACCGCAAGATATGATGGCATGAATGCAAAATGTGTGCAACGGCGGCTACGAGCACATCAACACAAACAACCAGCAAGAGGAAATGAATCTACACAAGATTCTAAGCAAGTCTCATGTAGGACACGATCAACACGGGGCTACGATTCGAAAACTACGAGCAAAACGAGAAAACACTACAAACTGCCAAAACAGCTACATAGCAACTTCTACGCCTCACAACTCCGGCTACACAACTCCGATGAGCTCAAGCAAGGCATGGCGTGAAAGAGGGCAAGACGCACTACTACAAACAACTAACAACTACTAGCATGACAGCAAGGAGCACTAGGAAAAGAAGACACAAAATGGCACCTCACGCACTATGTCAGACTTAGTGAAAATATCACCTCCTGAAAGTGCAGTTTTCAGCCTGAAGGCATATTGACAGCAGCAAAACCTATAGCTACAGGACTCCAAATGGCACGAAACTTAACAACATGCTAGAGAAACATAAGGGGAACAACTAACTCCATTGGGCCAACCTCAAAAGAGCTACAGATCACAAGATACAAGCAAGACAAGACAGCAACTAAATAATAACAGATTCCAGACTTAGAAATATTTCAGCTCCTCTGAAACAGCACTATTCAAGCAACTCGAGGGCACTCAAACAACACCTAAACATGCATTTCTATTGCCACCAAAAATACCAGAGGCTATACAAAACATCCAAGCACAACTTCCTAGTTGACAACTCCGTCAAACGACGCACGGAACAAATCCTACGAATTAAACAAAAGGGCACCACGATACAATATCTCGCGGACTAACTTCCTTAAAAGCTAAAACTAATTGCACAGAAAAATCCACGAGATTTTTCTACCCCGAAAACATATATAATATGTGGGGTTTGCGACGCAAAATAAAGCCACACATTAATGCGAGAAAATACCTCTAAACGGGAAAATAAACTACCGGCAAAACCCTACACGGAAAAATACGAGTGACCGCTCTAAAATACGTAGAAATATGATCCCTAAAACATGGACATTAAACCTATGGCATACGGGCAAAACAAACACGCGAGGAAAATAAATGCGGGCACCTACTTACGAAGACAGCACGTAAAACGAGGCATTAGGCACTCTAAACAGCGTTAAATAAATATGCATGTTGGATAATCGCGTTCTACTCGCGAAGCTACCCCAAAACGATATATAACACGCGTCATTCCGACTTACGGTTTAGAAACTACGGACGTTCTAAGATATACCTATTTTCCGGAGTATAAACAATTCCGAAAACTATCTAAAATGCTTAATGGGCCGAACCGGCGCAAAATGGTTAAACCACGCACAAGGCGCTGGTGAGAGGGCTCACCTCAGGCCGAATTGGGCCGGCCTGGAGAGGCGGACTGGGCCGGCCTCGGCTGCTGAGGAAGATGGGCCGGCGCGGGGCCCATGCGCGGGCCAACGGCGCGGCGGCTCCTTCCGTCGGGCTCCTCCCGAGCGGGAGCCGAGGGTGGCGGCGGCGCCGGTCGCCAGCGACGGCGCGGCGGCGCTCGGGTCGCGGGGCGAGGGGCCCCCAGCCCGGCCTGGATCGGGCCGGCGGCGGGCGGCGTGGAGGAGCGGGGAGGCGGCGAGCGCTGGCGGCGGCCGGCGGTGGCCCTGAGGACGAGGGGAAGGCGCGGGGCGGCGACTCCTTGACGGCGGCGGCGCGGCTGGCGGCGGGCGGAGGCGCGCGCGGGCAGGCGGCGGGCGGCGAGGGCTCCGGCGAGGGGCGGCGCGCGCACGGGGAAGCTAGGGCGGCGCGCAGGGAGGAGCTCGGGGCACCGAGCTCGAACGGGGCGGCGGCGGCGGCTCGGGCTCGGGCGGGCCCCGGATGGGCTTCGCGGGCCCGGCGGCGCGGCAGGAGAGAGAGAGGTGGGGCGGCGGCTAGGGTTTGCACGGAAAACGAGGAAGAGAGAGACAGGTTGCCCGGAAATAAAGGAGGAGGGGGGGTATTTATAAAGAAAAGGGGGCTCGGTTAACCGGAATCGCGATCCGGATCCAACCGCGGGGTTGGATTCGGACGATTCCGAACGCGGGACGTGCTACGGGGCCGTGTTGTGTAGACATTCGGAGACGAGGGGGAGAGCGGGCGGCGCGGCACGAGTTTTAAAACACCGACAGACGTCCGACGATATACCGAAGACGGTACCGCTACGGGCGACCGTTCGGGTACGAGACGGTCTCCGATCACGACGAAATTCGACAGGCGGCCTAGCTACATCTAATCGCGACCGCGTGCGAAGTTCCACCTCGAACAGAGAGAGTTTTTAAACGCACATTAAAAACAGGGTTTCGATGGTGCCGCGGCGCGTGCGTGTGCGGTCGGGCTCAGAACGGACGACGACGAGAACCGGCAACTACTAACGAATGCAAGTTTTGAAAACGGGCAGCAACGGAGAAGCCGATGCAATGCAGATGATGCGCATGATGCGATGATGATGCGGCAACTGAAAATACCCACACGACGAAAACGGAAAGAAAAGGGGAAGCTTCTGGAACGTCGGTCTCGGGCTGTCACAGTAGATCACTCATCCCCTCTCGTAGATGGACATCACCATGATAGGTCTTCGTGCGCGTAGGAATTTTTTTTGTTTCCCATGCGACGTTCCCCAACAGTGGCATCATGAGCTAGGTTCATGCGTAGATGTCTTCTCGAGTAGAACACAAAAGGTTTTGTGGGCGGTGATGTGCGTTTTGCTGCCCTCCTTAGTCTTTTATTGATTCCGCGGTATTGTTGGATTGAAGCGGCTTGGACCGACATTACTCGTACGCTTACGAGAGACTGGTTTCATCGTTACGAGTAACCCCCTTTGCTCAAAGATGACTGGCAAGTGACAGTTTCTCCAACTTTAGTTGAATCGGATTTGACCGAGGAGGTCCTTGGATGAGGTTAAATAGCAACTCATATATCTCCGTTGTGGTGTTTGCGTAAGTAAGATGCGATCCTACTAGATACCCTTGGTCACCACGTAAAACTTGCAACAACAAAATTAGAGGACGTCTAACTTGTTTTTGCAGGGTATGATTGTGATGTGATATGGCCAATGATGTGATGTGATATATTGGATGTATGAGATGATCATGTTGTAATAGAAATATCGACTTGCACGTCGATGGTACGGCAACCGGCAGGAGCCATAGGGTTGTCTTTATACTAACATATTTGTGCTTGCAGATGCGTTTACTATTTTGCTAGGATGTAGCTTTAGTAGTAATAGCATAAGTAGCACGACAACCCCGATGGCAACACGTTGATGGATGATCATGGTGTGGCGCCGGTGACAAGAAGATCGTGCCAGTGCTTTGGTGATGGAGATCAAGAAGCACGTGATGATGGCCATATCATGTCACTTATGAATTGCATGTGATGTTAATCCTTTTATCCACCTTATTTTGCTTAGAACGACGGTAGCATTATGAGGTGATCTCTCACTAAAATTTCAAGACAAAATTGTGTTCTCCCCGACCGTGCACCGTTGCTACAGTTCGTCGTTTCGAGACACCACGTGATGATCGGGTGTGATAGACTCAACGTTCACATACAACGGGTGCAAAACAGTTGCGCACGCGGAACACTCGGGTTAAGCTTGACGAGCCTAGCATGTGCAGACATGGCCTCGGAACACATGAGACCGAAAGGTCGATCATGAATCATATAGTTGATATGATTAGCATAGGGATGCTTACCACTGAAACTACTCTCGACTCACGTGATGATCGGACTTGGGATAGTGTAAGTGGATCATGAACCAGTCAAATGACTAGAGAGATGTACTTTTTGAGTGGGAGTTTAGCATATAATTTGATTAAGTTGAACTCTAATTATCTTGAACATAGTCTAAGTCCACTTTGAATTTATTTGTGTTGTAGATCATGGCTCACGCTAGTGTCATCCTGAATTTTAATACGTTCCTAGAGAAAGCTAAGTTGAAAGATGATGGAAGCAACTTTGTAGACTGGGCTCGTAATCTTAAGCTAATCTTACAAGCTGGAAAGAAGGATTATGTCCTTAATGCTGCGCTAGGAGATGAACCACCCGCTACGGCTGATCAGGATGTTAAGAACGCTTGGTTAGCACGTAAGGAGGACTACTCAATAGTTCAATGTGCAGTCTTGTATGGCTTAGAGCCGGGAATTCAACGTCGCTTTGAGCGTCATGGAGCATTTGAGATGTTCCAGGAGTTGAAGTTTATGTTTCAGAAGAACGCCCGGATCGAGAGGTATGAGACCTCCGATAAATTCTATGCTTGCAAGATGGAGGAAAACTCGTCTGTCGGTGAACATGTGCTCAAAATGTCTGGGTACTCAAACCGTCTAGCTGAACTGGGGATTGAACTCCCGCAATAAGCTATCACTGACAGAATCCTCCAATCACTGCCGCCAAGCTATAAAGGCTTTGTGTTGAACTACAACATGCAAGGGATGAACAAGTCTCCCGGCGAGTTGTTTGCGATGCTGAAAGTCGCAGAGTCTGAACTCCGTAAAGAGCATCAAGTGTTGATGGTGAGCAAGACCACTAGTTTCAAGAGAAACGGCAAAGGCAAGAAGGGCAATTCGAAGAAGAGCGGCAAGCCTGTTGCCAATCCGCCGAAGAAACCCAAGGCTGGACCTAAGCCTGAAACAGAGTGCTTCTATTGCAAGGGTATGGGTCACTGGAAGCGCAATTGCCCCAAGTATGTGGCAGATAAGAAGGCGAGCAAAGAAAAATCAGGTATATTTGATATACATGTTATTGATGTGTACTTAACCGGCTCTCGTAATAGTGCCTGGGTATTCGATACCGGTTCTGTTGCTCACATTTGCAACTCGAAACAGGAACTGCGGAATAGACGAAGGCTGGCGAAAGACGAAGTGACGATGCGCGTAGGAAACGGTTCCAAGGTTGATGCAATCGCCGTCGGCACAGTGTCACTTCAACTACCATCGGGATTAGTGATGAACTTAAATCATTGTTATTTAGTGCCTGCGTTGAGCATGAACATTATATCTGGATCTTGTTTATTGCGAGACGGTTACTCTTTTAAGTCTGAGAATAATGGTTGTTCTATTTCTATGAGTAATATCTTTTATGGTCATGCACCGAATGTGAGAGGATTGTTCATATTGAATCTCGATAGCGATACGCATATACATAACATTGAGACCAAAAGAGTTAGAGTAAACAATGATAGCGCCATGTTTTTGTGGCACTGCCGCTTGGGTCATATTGGTGTAAAGCGCATGAAGAAACTCCATGCTGATGGACTTTTGGAGTCACTTGACTTTGATTCACTTGACACGTGCGAACCATGCCTCATGGGCAAGATGACTAAAACTCCGTTCTCCGGAACAATGGAGCGTGCAAGTGACTTGTTGGAAATCATACATACCGATGTGTGTGGTCCGATGAGCGTGGAGGCACGCGGCGGATATCGTTATTTTCTCACCTTCACTGACGATTTAAGTAGATATGGTTATGTCTACTTGATGAAGCACAAGTCTGAAACATTTGAAAAGTTCAAGCAATTTCAGAGTGAAGTAGAAAATCATCGTAACAAGAAGATCAAGTTCCTACGGTCTGATCGCGGGGGTGAATATCTGAGTTTCGAGTTTGGTGCTCACTTAAGACAATGTGGAATTGTTTCGCAGTTAACACCGCCTGGAACACCACAGCGTAATAGTGTGTCCGAACGTCGTAATCGTACTTTGTTAGAGATGGTGCGATCTATGATGTCTCTTACTGATTTGCCGTTATCATTTTGGGGTTATGCATTAGAAACAGCTGCATTCACTTTAAATAGGGCACCATCAAAATCCGTTGAGACGACACCATACGAACTGTGGTATGGCAAAAGACCAAAGTTGTCGTTTCTTAAAGTTTGGGGATGTGATGCTTATGTCAAAAAGCTTCAGCCTAAAAAGCTGGAACCCAAAGCGGAAAGGTGCGTCTTCATAGGTTACCCAAAGGAGACAGTTGGGTACACCTTCTATCTCAAATCCGAGGGCAAAGTGTTTGTTGCTAAAAACGGAACTTTTCTCGAGAAGGAGTTCTCTCGAGAGAATTGAGTGGGAGGAAGATAGAACTTGACGAGGTTGTCGAACCTCTCATCCCTCTGGATGGTGGCGCAGGGCAACGGGAAACCTCTGTCGTTGCGACGCCGGTTGAGGAGGAAGTTAATGATGATGATCATGAAACTCCAGTTCAAGTTTCTGTTGAACCACGCAGGTCAACGAGATCACGCGCTGCTCCAGAGTGGTACGGTAATCCCGTCTTGTCAATCATGTTGTTAGACAACAATGAACCTGCAAATTATGAAGAAGCAATGGTGGGCCCAGATTCCAACAAATGGCTAGAAGCCATGAAATCCGAGATAGGATCCATGTATGAGAACAAAGTGTGGACTTTGGAGGTACTACCTGAAGGCCGCAAGGCTATTCAGAACAAATGGATCTTTAAGAAGAAGACGGACGCTGACGGTAATGTGACCGTTTATAAAGCTCGACTTGTGGCAAAGGGTTTTTCACAAGTTCCAGGAGTTGACTACGATGAGACCTTCTCACCCGTAGCGATGCTTAAGTCCGTCAGAATCATGTTAGCAATAGCTGCATTTTTCGATTATGAAATCTGGCAGATGGATGTCAAAACGGCGTTCCTTAACGGTTTCCTTAAGGAAGAGTTGTATATGATGCAACCCGAAGGTTTTGTCGATCCTAAAAATGCTGACAAGGTGTGCAAGCTCCAGCGATCCATTTATGGACTGGTGCAAGCATCTCGGAGTTGGAACAAGCGCTTTAATGAGGTGATCAAAGCATTTGGGTTTATACAAGTGGTTGGAGAATCTTGTATTTACAAGAAAGTGAGTGGGAGCTCTGTGGCGTTTCTAATATTATATGTGGATGACATATTACTGATTGGAAACAACGTAGAGCTTTTGGAGAGCATAAAAGGTTACTTGAATAAAAGTTTCTCTATGAAGGACCTAGGAGAAGCTGCTTACATTCTAGGCATTAAGATCTATAGGGATAGATCAAAACGCCTGATAGGACTTTCACAAAGCACATACCTTGATAAAGTTTTGAAGAGGTTCAAAATGGAACAGTCCAAGAAAGGGTTCTTGCCAGTGTTACAAGGTACGAGATTGAGTAAGACTCAGTGCCCAGCAACTGATGAAGATAGAGAGCATATGCGCTCCGTCCCCTATGCTTCAGCCATAGGCTCTATCATGTATGCGATGCTGTGCACTAGACCGGATGTTAGCCTGGCCATAAGTATGGCAGGTAGGTTCCAGAGTAATCCAGGAGTGGATCACTGGACGGCGGTCAAGAATATCCTGAAGTACCTGAAAAGGACTAAGGAGATGTTTCTCGTGTATGGAGGTGACGAAGAGCTCGCCGTAAAAGGTTACGTCGATGCAAGCTTTGACACAGATCCGGACGACTCTAAGTCGCAAACCGGATACGTATTTATTCTTAATGGGGGTGCAGTAAGCTGGTGCAGTTCCAAGCAAAGCGTCGTAGCAGATTCTACATGTGAAGCGGAGTACATGGCTGCCTCGGAGGCGGCTAAGGAGGGTGTCTGGATGAAGCAGTTCATGACGGATCTTGGAGTAGTGCCAAGTGCACTGGATCCAATAACCTTGTTCTGTGACAACACTGGTGCCATTGCCTTAGCAAAGGAACCAAGGTTTCACAAGAAGACCAGACACATCAAACGACGCTTCAACCTCATCCGCGACTACGTCGAGGAGGAGGACGTAAATATATGCAAAGTGCACACGGATCTGAATGTAGCAGACCCGCTGACTAAACCTCTTCCACGGCCAAAACATGATCGACACCAGAACTGTATGGGTGTTAGATTTATTACAATGTAATTCACATGGTGATGTGAGGGCTAGATTATTGACTCTAGTGCAAGTGGGAGACTGTTGGAATTATGCCCTAGAGGCAATAATAAATGTATAGTTATTATTATAATTCCTGTATCAAGATAATAGTTTATTATCCATGCTATAATTGTATTGAATGAAGACTCATTTACATGTGTGGATACATAGACAAAACACCGTCCCTAGCATGCCTCTAGTTGGCTAGCCAGTTGATCGATGATAGTCAGTGTCTTCTGATTATGAACAAAGTGTTGTTGCTTGATAACTGGATCACGTCATTAGGAGAATCACGTGATGGACTAGACCCAAACTAATAGACGTAGCATGTTGATCGTGTCATTTTGTTGCTACTGTTTTCTGCGTATCAAGTATTTATTCCTATGACCATGAGATCATATAACTCACTGATACCGGAGGAATGCTTTGTGTGTATCAAACGTCGCAACGTAACTGGGTGACTATAAAGATGCTCTACAGGTATCTCCGAAGGTGTTAGTTGAGTTAGTATGGATCAAGACTGGGATTTGTCACTCCGTGTGACGGAGAGGTATCTCGGGGCCCACTCGGTAATACAACATCACACACAAGCCTTGCAAGCAATGTAACTTAGTGTAAGTTGCGGGATCTTGTGTTACGGAATGAGTAAAGAGACTTGCCGGTAAACGAGATTGAAATAGGTATGCGGATACTGACGATCGAATCTCGGGCAAGTAACATACCGAAGGACAAAGGGAATGACATACGGGATTATACGAATCCTTGGCACTGAGGTTCAAACGATAAGATCTTCGTAGAATATGTAGGATCCAATATGGGCATCCAGGTCCCGCTATTGGATATTGACCGAGGAGTCTCTCGGGTCATGTCTACATAGTTCTCGAACCCTCAGGGTCTGCACACTTAAGGTTCGACGTTGTTTTATGCGTATTTGAGTTATATGGTTGGTTACCGAATGTTGTTCGGAGTCCCGGATGAGATCACGGACGTCACGAGGGTTTCCGGAATGGTCCGGAAACGAAGATTGATATATAGGATGACCTCATTTGATTACCGGAAGGTTTTCGGAGTTACCGGGAATGTACCGGGAATGACGAATGGGTTCCGGGAGTTCACCGGAGGGGGGCAACCCACTCCGGGGAAGCCCATAGGCTTTTGGGGGACGCACCAGCCCTTAGTGGGCTGGTGGGACAGCCCCAAGGAGGCCTATGCGCCAAGATAAGAAAATCAAAGGAAAAGAAAAAAAAAGAGGGAAGAAGTGGGAAGGGAGGGGGACTCCTCCCACCAAACCAAGTCCAACTCGGTTTGGGGGGGGAGTCCTCCCCCCCTTGGCTCGGCCGACCCCTTGGGAGTCCCTTGGACCCCAAGGCAAGGTCCCCCTCCCTCCTCCTATATATATGGGGCTTTTAGGGCAGATTTGAGATGACTTTCTCACGGCTGCCCGACCACATACCTCCATAGTTTTTCCTCTAGATCGTGTTTCTGCGGAGCTCGGGCGGAGCCCTGCTGAGACAAGATCATCACCAACCTACGGAGCGCCGTCACGCTGCCGGAGAACTCTTCTACCTCTCCGTCTCTCTTGCTGGATCAAGAAAGCCGAGATCATCGTCGAGCTGTACGTGTGCTGAACGCGGAGGTGTCGTCCGTTCGGTACTAGATCGTGGGACTGATCGCGGGATTGTTCGCGGGGCGGATCGAGGGACGTGAGGACGTTCCACTACATCAACCGCGTTCTCTAACGCTTCTGCTGTACGATCTACAAGGGTACGTAGATCACTCATCCCCTCTCGTAGATGGACATCACCATGATAGGTCTTCGTGCGCGTAGGAATTTTTTTTGTTTCCCATGCGACGTTCCCCAACACCTTTTCCCTTGCAATAGAAGCACTCAGTCTCAGGCTTGGGTCCATTCTTTTTCTTCTTCCCGACATTTGGCTTACCGGGCGCGGCAACAACTTTGCCGTCTTTCTTGAAGTTCTTCTTACCCTTGCCTTTCTTGAAACTAGTGGTCTTGTTGAACATCAACACTTGATGCTCTTTCTTGATTTCTACTTCTGCAGATTTGAGCATCGAGTACAACTCGGGAATGGTCTTCTCCATCCCTTGCATGTTGTAGTTAAGCACAAAGCCTTTGTAGCTTGGTGGGAGAGACTGGAGGATTCTGTCAATTATAGCATCATCCGGAAGTTCGACTCCAAGTGAAGTCAGACGACCGTGTAACCCAGACATTTTGAGTATGTGCTCACTGACAGAACTGTTCTCCTCCATCTTACAGCTAAAGAACTTGTCGGAGACTTCATATCTCTCGACACGGGCATGAGCTTGAAAAACTAGCTTCAGCTCCTGGAACATCTCATATGCCCCGTGTTGCTCAAAACGCCTTTGGAGCCTCGTTTCTAAACTGTATAACATGCCACACCTAACCAGAGAGTAGTCATCACTCCGCGTTTGCCAGACGTTCAGAAAGTCCTGGGCTGCTGCGGGAGCGGGAGGGTCACCTAGCGGCGCGTCAAGGACATAAGCCTTTTTAGCTGCTTCAAGGATGAGCTTCAAGTTGCGAACCCAGTCCGCATAGTTGCTACCATCATCTTTCAGCTTGTTTTTCTCTAGGAATGCGTTGAAATTGAGGTTGACGTTGGACATCTACAATATTTATAAAGACAACTTTTAGACTAAGTTCATGACAATTAAGTTCATTTAATCAAATTAAGTATGAGCTCCCACTTAAATCGACATCCCTCTAGTCATCTAAGTGATACATGATCCATGTTGACTAACCCGTGTCCGATCATCACGTGAGACGGACTAGTCACCATGGTGAGCAACTGCATGCTGATCGTATTCAACCATACGACTCATGTTCGACCTTTCGGTCTCTTGTATTCGAGGTCATGTCTGTACATGCTAAGCTCGTCGAGTCAACCTAGGTGTTTCGCGTGTGTAAATCTGGCTTACACCCGTTGTATGCGAACGTTAGAATCTATCACACCCGATCATCACGTGGTGCTTCGAGACAACGAACCTTCGCAACGGTGCACACTTAGGGGAATACGTTCTTGAAATTTTAAGAGGGGTTATCCTATTATGCTACCGTCGTTCTAAGCAATAAGATGTAAAACATGATAAACATCACAATGCAATCATATAGTGACATGATATGGCCATTATCATCTTTGCTCTTTCGATCTCCATCTTCAGGCATCGCATGATCGTCATCGTCACCGGCGTGACACCATGATCTCCATCATCATGATCTCCATCATCGTGTCTCCGTGAAGTCGTCACGCCAACTACTACTATCACTACTACTATAGCTAACCGTTAGCAATGAAGTAAAAGTAGTAAGCACATGGCGTTGCATCTCATACAATAAATTAAGACAACTCCTATGGCTCCTGCCGGTTGTCATACTCATCGACATGCAAGTCGTGAAACCTATTATAATAACATGATCATCTCATACATCATACATGCAACATCACAACTTTGGCCATATCATATCACATGTTAAACCCTGCAAAAACAAGTTAGACGTCCTCTAATTGTTGTTGCAAGTTTTACATGGCTGATTTGGGTTTCTAGCAAGAACGCCTTCTTACCTACGTGACATCCACAACGATGATATGCCAAAGCTATTTACCCTTCATAAGGACCCTTTTCATCAAATCCAATCCGACTAGAGTAGGAGAGACAGACACCCGCTAGCCACCTTTATGCACGGTGTGCATGTCTGTTGGTGGAACCAGTCTCACGTAAGCGTACGTGTAAAGTCGGTCCGGGCCGCTTCATCCCACAATACCGCCAGAAAAGAATAAGACTAGTAGCGGCAAGCAAATTGACAAATCATCGCCCACAACTTTTGTGTTCTACTCGTGCATAGAATCTACGCATAGAAAACCTGGCTCGGATGCCACTGTTGGGTAACGTAGCATAAATTCAAAATTTTCCTACGCATATTCAGATCTTCCTATGGAGAGACCAGCAACGAGAGAGGGGTAAGATCATCTTCATACCTTTGAAGATCGCTAAGCGGAAGAGTTGCTAGAACGCGGTTGATGGAGTCGTACTCGCAGCGATTCCGATCTAGTGCCGAACTACGGCACCTCCGTGTTCAACACACGTGCAGCCCGGTGACGTCTCCCGCACCTTGATCCAGCAAGGAGGAGGGAGAGGTTGGGGAAGAACTACAGCAACACGACGGCGTGGTGTCGATGGAGAGACGAGGTCTGCCGGCAGGGCTTCGCCAAGCACCGGCAGACAGGAGGAGAAAGAAGAGCATGGCTGCGCCGAGGGAGAGGGAAAAGTGTGTCTCTCAATGGCCAAAAGTGCCCGATATATATAGGGGAAGGGGAGAGGGGGTGCCACCCCTAGGGTTCCCACCCTAGGGGGTGCGTCAGCCCCCCAAGATGGGAGGTGCGGCGGCTAGAGGGGGGAGGAGGGGGTGGCGCACCATCTGGTGGGCCTTAGGCCCACCTGGCTTAGGGTTTGCCCCCCCCTTTCTCTTCCCTGCGCATTGGGCTAAGTGGGGAGGCGCACCAGCCCACCTAGGGGCTGGTTCCCACCCCCACTTGGCCCACCTTACCTCCCGGGGTCGTTGCCCCCTTCGGTGGTCCCCCGGGGCCACCTCCGGTGGTCCCGGTACGTTACCGGTGATGCCCGAAACACTTCCGGTATCCGAAACCATCCGTCCTATATATCAATCTTTACCTCCGGACCATTCCGGAGCTCCTCGTGACGTCTGGGATCTCATCCGAGACTCCGAACATCTTTCGGTAACCTCGTATAACAATTCCCTATAACCCTAGCGTCATCGAACCTTAAGTGTGTAGACCCTACGGGTTCGGGAGACAGGCAGACATGACCGAGACACCTCTCTGGCCAATAACCATCAGCGGAGTCTGGATACCCATGGTGGCTCCCACATGCTCCATGATGATCTCATCGGATGAACCACGATGTCAAAGATTCAATCAATCCCGTATACGATTCCCTTTGTCTGTCGGTATAGAACTTGCCCGAGATTCGATCGTCGGTATACCTATACCTTGTTCAATCTCGTTACCGGTAAGTCTCTTTACTCGTTCCGTAGCACGTCATGGTGTGACTAACTCCTTAGTCACATTGAGCTCATGATGATGTTCTACCGAGTGGGCCCAGAGATACCTCTCCGTCACACGGAGTGACAAATCCCGATCTCGATTCGTACCAACCCAACAGACACTTTCGGAGGTACCCGTAGTGCACCTTTATAGTCACCCAGTTACGTTGTGATGTTTGATACACCCAAAGCACTCCTACGGTATCCGGGAGTTGCACAATCTCACGGTAGAAGGAAAAGATACTTGAAATTAGAAAAGCTTTAGCATACGAACAATACGATCTAGTGCTATGCTTAGGATTGGGTCTTGTCCATCACATCATTCTCCCAATGATGTGATCCCGTTATCAATGACATCTAATGCCCATGATCAGGAAACCATGATCATCTATTGACTAACGAGCTAGCCAACTAGAGGCTTTATAGGGACACATTGTGATCTATCTATTCACACATGTATTACTGTTTCCTGTTAATACAATTATAGCATGAACAATAGACGATTATCATGAACAAGGAAATATGATAATAACCATTTTATTATTGCCTCTAGGGCATATTTCCAACATCTTAACCCTGCTTTTTAAAAGTGTGCATAAAACTTTCTCTGATTGGGTTGAGACTTGACGTGCGGTGTTATTTTAATATAGGTAGGCCGCCTGTCAAGTTTCGTCGAGATCGGAGTCCGTCTGGTACCCGAATGGTCGACCGTAGCGGCATCGTATTCGGTCTATCGTCGGACATGTCCCAGTGTTTTAAATCGCGTTGCCACGCCGCCCGTTTCCCTCTCGTTTCCGGATAACCGCTCTACACAGCCCACTAGTTCCACCTAGTCACTTCCTTCGTTTGTGGTCATCGGATCGCGATCGGACGGACGAGGTCCACCCCACTAGGGACCAACCCTATATAAGTAGCAGCCCCCCTAGAGAGAGCCCTCTCACTTCACTAGGGTTTCCCCTAGTCATTTTGCAGCCACCCCCTCAAAAACTCCACCTGCTAGCCCTCACCCTTCTAAATCCCGCAGCCCAACCCCTCTGACCAAATCTGACCATTGGATTTACATCTAATGGTGAGATTCGTCCAATTCCCCACCTACCACACATGTCCATGGTTAAATCGGACATGTCCGGGCAACCACAGGAGCTCTCCCATTCCCGCAGACTTCCGCAGCTCCTCCCGAGCCCCTCGCCCCACAGCCTCGCAGCAGCCGGAGCCCTCGTCGGCGAGGCACTTGCCGGCCGCCGCCAGCCTTCCCCTGCCCCGTGCTTCGCGCCGCAGACTCCCCATTGCGCCACCGCCGCCTCTCCTGCCGCCGCCGGGGGCTGCAGCAGCGCCGCCCGCGTTAGTCTCTCGCTGGATCTGGCCGCGTGGGCCCCCGCCGAACCGTTCCGCGCGCCTCCCTGCTCGCCTTCCTCGCCTCCCTCGCTGGAACCGCCGCCGCCAAGCACTGCGCCGCCAGCCTCGCCCCGGGAGGACGACGAAGCGATAGCGCTGTCCACTCGTGACCTGGGCCCCGAGATCCCTCGGCCCAGCAGCAGCTCACCCCTCCCGCAGCGGCCCAGCTCCCGTTCATCACCAGGCCGGTTGCCCCCACTCTCCACCGGCCCGTGTGGCCCTTTGGTGAGCACCCCCCCAGTCATGCTATGTCTCTCCCGTGGCATCATTTACTATTTGGCGCTCGTTGCCTGTAGGCCCAATTAGTTTAGATTCGGCCCGTCATTGTTTTTTTAGGTTCTAGGATTTAAACCTTTTCAGGGGATATAGGCATTTTAAAACGGTCGTAACTTTTATTCCGTAAGTCGGAACGAGGTGTGTAGTATATGGTTTTCTGGTATTTTTGCGCGTAGAGTACGAATTTAAAACTTGCATATTTATTTGACGTTGTTTGTGTTGGGGAACGTCACATGGGAAACAAAAAATTTCCTACGCGCACGAACACCTATCATGGTGATGTCCATCTACGAGAGGGGATGTGTGATCTACGTACCCTTGTAGACCGTACAACAGAAGCGTTAAGAAACGCGGTTGATGTAGTGGAACGTCCTCACGTCCCTCGATCCGCCCCGTGAACCGTCCCGCGATCAGTCCCATGATCTAGTGCCGAACGGACGGCACCTCCGCGTTCAGCACACGTACAGCTCGACAATGATCTCGGCCTTCTTGATCCAGCAAGAGAGACGGAGAGGTAGAAGAGTTCTCCGGCAGCGTGACGGCGCTCCGGAGGTTGGTGGTGATCTAATATCAGCAGGGCTCCGCCCGAGCTCCGGAGAAACTCGATCTAGAGGTAAAACCGTGGAGGTATGTGGTCGGGCTGCCATGGAAAAAGTTGTCTCAAATCAGCCCTAAAACCTCCGTATATATAGGGGGAAGAGGGGGAGCCTTGCCTTGGGGTCCAAGGACCCCTAAGGGTTTCGGCCGAGCCAAGGGGGGAAGGTCTCCCCTTCCAAACCGAATCCAACTTGATTTGGAAGGTGGAGTCCTTCTTCCCTTTCCCACCTCCTCCTATTTTTTCTTTTCTCTTTGATTTTCTTCCTATGGCGCATAGGGCCTGCTTGGGCTTCCCCGGGGTGGGTTGCCCCCCCGGTGAACTCCCGGAACCCATTCGTCATTCCCGGTACATTCCCGGTAACTCCGAAAACCTTCCGGTAATCAAATGAGGTCATCCTATATATCAATCTTCGTTTCCGGACCATTCCAGAAACCCTCGTGACGTCCGTGATCTCATCCGGGACTCCGAACAACATTCGGTAACCAACCATATAACTCAAATACGCATAAAACAAGGTCGAACCTTAAGTGTGCAGACCCTGCGGGTTCGAGAACTATGTAGACATGACCCGAGAGACTCCTCGGTCAATATCCAATAGCGGGACCTGAATGCCCATATTGGATCCTACATATTCTACGAAGATCTTATCGTTTGAACCTCAGTGCCAAGGATTCATATAATCCCGTATGTCATTCCCTTTGTCCTTCGGTATGTTACTTGCCCGAGATTCGATCGTCAGTATCCGCATACCTATTTCAATCTCGTTTACCGGCAAGTCTCTTTACTCGTTCCGTAATACAAGATCCCACAACTTACACTAAGTCACATGCTTGCAAGGCTTGTGTGTGATGTCGTATTACCGAGTGGGCCCCGAGATACCTCTCCGTCACACGGAGTGACCAATCCCAGTCTTGATCCATACTAACTCAACGAACACCTTCGGAGATACCCGTAGAGCATCTTTATAGTCACCCAGTTACGTTGCGACGTTTGATACACACAAAGTATTCCTCCGGTATTAGTGAGTTATATGATCTCATGGTCATAGGAACAAATACTTGACACGCAGAAAACAGTAGCAACAAAATGACACGATCAACATGCTACGTCTATTAGTTTGGGTCTAGTCCATCACATGATTCTCCTAATGATGTGATCCCGTTATCAAGTAACAACACTCATCCCCTCTCGTAGATGGACATCACCATGATAGGTCTTCGTGCGCGTAGGAATTTTTTTTGTTTCCCATGCGACGTTCCCCAACACCTTTTCCCTTGCAATAGAAGCACTCAGTCTCAGGCTTGGGTCCATTCTTTTTCTTCTTCCCGGCATTTGGCTTACCGGGCGCGGCAACAACTTTGCCGTCTTTCTTGAAGTTCTTCTTACCCTTGCCTTTCTTGAAACTAGTGGTCTTGTTGAACATCAACACTTGATGCTCTTTCTTGATTTCTACTTCTGCAGATTTGAGCATCGAGTACAACTCGGGAATGGTCTTCTCCATCCCTTGCATGTTGTAGTTAAGCACAAAGCCTTTGTAGCTTGGTGGGAGAGACTGGAGGATTCTGTCAATTATAGCATCATCCGGAAGTTCGACTCCAAGTGAAGTCAGACGACCGTGTAACCCAGACATTTTGAGTATGTGCTCACTGACAGAACTGTTCTCCTCCATCTTACAGCTAAAGAACTTGTCGGAGACTTCATATCTCTCGACACGGGCATGAGCTTGAAAAACTAGCTTCAGCTCCTGGAACATCTCATATGCCCCGTGTTGCTCAAAACGCCTTTGGAGCCTCGTTTCTAAACTGTATAACATGCCACACCTAACCAGAGAGTAGTCATCACTCCGCGTTTGCCAGACGTTCAGAATGTCCTGGGCTGCTGCGGGAGCGGGAGGGTCACCTAGCGGCGCGTCAAGGACATAAGCCTTTTTAGCTGCTTCAAGGATGAGCTTCAAGTTGCGAACCCAGTCCGCATAGTTGCTACCATCATCTTTCAGCTTGTTTTTCTCTAGGAATGCGTTGAAATTGAGGTTGACGTTGGACATCTACAATATTTATAAAGACAACTTTTAGACTAAGTTCATGACAATTAAGTTCATTTAATCAAATTAAGTATGAGCTCCCACTTAAATCGACATCCCTCTAGTCATCTAAGTGATACATGATCCATGTTGACTAACCCGTGTCCGATCATCACGTGAGACGGACTAGTCACCATGGTGAGCAATTGCATGCTGATCGTATTCAACCATACGACTCATGTTCGACCTTTCGGTCTCTTGTATTCGAGGTCATGTCTGTACATGCTAAGCTCGTCGAGTCAACCTAGGTGTTTCGCGTGTGTAAATCTGGCTTACACCCGTTGTATGCGAACGTTAGAATCTATCACACCCGATCATCACGTGGTGCTTCGAGACAACGAACCTTCACAACGGTGCACACTTAGGGGAATACGTTCTTGAAATTTTAAGAGGGTTTATCTTATTATGCTACCGTCGTTCTAAGCAATAAGATGTAAAACATGATAAACATCACAATGCAATCATATAGTGACATGATATGGCCATTATCATCTTTGATCTTTCGATCTCCATCTTCAGGCATCGCATGATCATCATCGTCACCGGCGTGACACCATGATCTCCATCATCGTGTCTCCGTGAAGTCGTCACGCCAACTACTACTATCACTACTACTATAGCTAACCGTTAGCAATGAAGTAAAAGTAGTAAGCACATGGCGTTGCATCTCATACAATAAATTAAGACAACTCCTATGGCTCCTGCCGGTTGTCATACTCATCGACATGCAAGTCGTGAAACCTATTACAATAACATGATCATCTCATACATCATACATGCAACATCACAACTTTGGCCATATCATATCACATGTTAAACCCTGCAAAAACAAGTTAGACGTCCTCTAATTGTTGTTGCAAGTTTTACATGGCTGATTTGGGTTTCTAGCAAGAACGCCTTCTTACCTACGTGACATCCACAACGATGATATGCCAAAGCTATTTACCCTTCATAAGGACCCTTTTCATCAAATCCAATCCGACTAGAGTAGGAGAGACAGACACCCGCTAGCCACCTTTATGCACGGTGTGCATGTCTGTCGGTGGAACCAGTCTCACGTAAGCGTACATGTAAAGTCGGTCCGGGCCGCTTCATCCCACAATACCGCCAGAAAAGAATAAGACTAGTAGCGGCAAGCAAATTGACAAATCATCGCCCACAACTTTTGTGTTCTACTCGAGAAGAAATTTTAGTGAGAGATCACCTCATAATGCTACCGTCGTTCTAAGCAAGATAAGGTGCATAATGGATTAACATCACATGCAATTCATAAGTGACATGATATGGCCATCATCACGTGCTTCTTGATCTCCATCACCAAAGCACCGGCACGATCTTCTTGTCACCGGCGTCACACCATGATCTCCATCAACGTGTCGCCATCGGGGTTGTCGTGCTACTCATGCTATTACTACTAAAGCTACATCCTAGCAAAATAGTAAACGCATCTGCAAGCACAAACGTTAGTTTAAAGACAACCCTATGGCTCCTGCCGGTTGCCGTACCATCGACGTGCAAGTCGATATTATCTATTACAACATGATCATCTCATACATCCAATATATCACATCACATCGTTGGCCATATCACATCACAAGCATACCCTGCAAAAACAAGTTAGACGTCCTCTAATTTTGTTGTTGCATGTTTTACGTGGTGACCATGGGTATCTAGTAGGATCGCATCTTACTTACGCAAACACCACAACGGAGATATATGAGTTGCTATTTAACCTCATCCAAGGACCTCCTCGGTCAAATCCGATTCAACTAAAGTTGGAGAAACTGACACTTGCCAGTGATCTTTGAGCAACGGGGTTACTCGTAGCGATGAAACCAGTCTCTCGTAAGCGTACGAGTAATGTCGGTCCAAGCCGCTTCAATCCAACAATATCGCGGAATCAAGAAAAGACTAAGGAGGGAAGCAAATCGCACATCACCGCCCACAAAAACTTTTGTGTTCTACTCGAGAAGACATCTACGCATGAACCTAGCTCATGATGCCACTGTTGGGGAACGTCGCATGGGAAACAAAAAATTGCCTACGCGCACGAAGACCTATCATGGTGATGTCCATCTACGAGAGGGGATGTGTGATCTACGTACCCTTGTAGACCGTACAGCAGAAGCGTTAAGAAACACGGTTGATGTAGTGGAACGTCCTCACGTCCCTCGATCCGCCCCGCGAACCGTCCCGCGATCAGTCCCACGATCTAGTGCCGAACGGACGGCACCTCCGCGTTCAGCACACGTACAGCTCGACGATGATCTCGGCCTTCTTGATCCAGCAAGAGAGACGGAGAGGTAGAAGAGTTCTCCGGCAGCGTGACGGCGCTACGGAGGTTGGTGGTGATCTAATCTCACCAGGGCTCCGCCCGAGCTCCGCAGAAACGCGATCTAGAGGTAAAACCGTGGAGGTATGTGGTCGGGCTGCCGTGGCAAAAGTTGTCTCAAATCAGCCCTAAAACCTCCGTATATATAGGGGGAAGAGGGGGAGCCTTGCCTTGGGGTCCAAGGACCCCTAAGGGTTTCGGCCGAGCCAAGGGGGGAAGGTCTCCCCTTCGAAACCGAATCCAACTTGGTTTGGAAGGTGGAGTCCTTCTTCCCTTTCCCACCTCCTCCTTTTTTTCTTTTCTCTTTGATTTTCTTCCTATGGCGCATAGGGCCTTCTTGGGATGTCCCATCAGCCCACTAAGGGCTGGTGTGCCACCCCCAAGGCCTATGGGCTTCCCCGGGGTGGGTTGCCCCCCCCCCCCCGGTGAACTCCCGGAACCCATTCGTCATTCCCGGTACATTCCCGGTAACTCCGAAAACCTTCCGGTAATCAAATGAGGTCATCCTATATATCAATCTTCGTTTCCGGACCATTCCAGAAACCCTCGTGACTTCCGTGATCTCATCCGGGACTCCGAACAACATTCGGTAACCAACCATATAACTCAAATACTCATAAAACAATGTCGAACCTTAAGTGTGCAGACCTTGCGGGTTCGAGAACTATGTAGACATGACCCGAGAGACTCCTCGGTCAATATCCAATAGTGGGACCTGGATGCCCATATTGGATCCTACATATTCTATGAAGATCTTATCGTTTGAACCTCACTGCCAAGGATTCATATAATCCCGTTGTCATTCCCTTTGTCCTTCGGTATGTTACTTGCCCGAGATTCGATCGTCAGTATCCGCATACCTATTTCAATCTCGTTTACCGGCAAGTCTCTTTACTCGTTCCGTAATACAAGATCCCGCAACTTACACTAAGTCACATTGCTTGCAAGGCTTGTGTGTGATGTCGTATTACCGAGTGGGCCCCGAGATACCTCTCCGTCACACGGAGTGACAAATCCCAGTCTTGATCCATACTAACTCAACGAACACCTTCGGAGAAACCTGTAGAGCATCTTTATAGTCACCCAGTTACGTTGCGACGTTTGATACACACAAAGTATTCCTCCGGTGTTAGTGAGTTATATGATCTCATGGTCATAGGAACAAATACTTGACACGCAGAAAACAATAGCAACAAAATGACACGATCAACATGCTACGTCTATTAGTTTTGGTCTAGTCCATCACATGATTCTCCTAATGATGTGATCCCGTTATCAAGTAACAACACTTGCCTATGGCCAGGAAACCTTGGCCATCTTTGATCAACGAGCTAGTCAACTAGAGGCTTACTAGGGACAGTGTTTTGTCTATGTATCCACACAAGTATTGTGTTTCCAATCAATACAATTATAGCATGGATAATTAACGATTATCATGAACAAAGAAATATAATAATAACTAATTTATTATTGCCTCTAGGGCATATTTCCAATAGTCTCCCACTTGCACTAGAGTCAATAATCTAGTTCACATCACCATGTGATTCCAACGAATCCAACACCCATATAGTTATGGGGTCCGATCACGTCTTGCTCATGAGAGAGGTTTTAGTCAACGGTTCTGAAATTTTCAGATCCGTGTGTTCTTTACAAATCTTTATGTCATCTTATAGATGCTGCTACTATGTGCTATTCGGAAATACTCCAAATATCTACTCTACTATACGAATCCGTTTCACTACTCATAGTTATTCGGATTAGTGTCAAAGCTTACATCGACGTAACCCTTTACGACGAACTCTTTAACCACCTCCATAATCGAGAAAAATTCCTTAGTCTATTTAGTTACCAAGGATAACTTTGACCGCTGATCAGTGATTCAATCCTGGATCACTCTGTGTACCTCTTAACAGACTTGCTGCAATGCACACATCAGGTGCGGTACTCAGCATGGCATACTTTAGAGTCTACGGCTAAGGCATAGAAGACGACCTTCGTCTATTCTCTTTATTCTGCCGTGGTCGGGTTTTGAGTCTTACTCAAATTCACACCTTACAACGCAACCAAGAACTCCTTCTTTGCTGATCCATTTTGAACTCCTTCAAAAATTTGTCAAGGCATGCATCTTGTTGAAACTTCCATTAAGCGCTTTTGATCTATCTCCATAGATCTTTGATGCTCAATGTTCAAGTAGCTCAATCCAGGTATTCCTTTGAAAACTCCTTTCAAACAACCTTGTATGCTTTACAGAAATTATACATTACTTCTGATCCACAATATGTCAACCACATATACTTATCAGAAATTCTATAGTGCTCCCACTCACTTCTTTGGAAATACAAGTTTCTCATAAACCTTGTACAAACCCAAAATCCTTGATCATCTCATCAAAGTGTATATTCCAACTCCGAGATGCTTGCACCAGTCCATTTAAGGATCGCTGGAGCTTGCATACTTGCTAGTATCTTTAGGATCGACAAAACCTCATGGTTGTATCTCATACAATGTTTGCTCAAGGAAACCGTCGAGGAAACAATGTTTTGACATCCTACATGCAATATTTCATAAATAATGCAGCAACTACTAACATAATTCTAACAAACTTTTAGCATCGCTACGAGTGAGAAAATCTCATCATAGTCAACTGTTTGATCTTGTCGGAAACATCTTTGCGACAAGTCGAGCTTTTCTTAATAGCGACTTATCACTATCATCGTCTGTCTTCCTTTTAAAGATCCATCTTTACTCAATAGTCCTATGACCATCAAGTAGTTCTTCCAAAGTCTACACTTTGTTTTCATACATGGATCCTCTCTCGGATTTCATGGCCTCCAGCCATTTGTCGGAATCCGGGCCCACCATTGCTTTCTCCATAACTCGTAGGTTCACTGTTGCTCAACAACATGACCTCCAAGACAGGGTTACCGTACCACTCTGTAGTAGTACGCGACCTTGTTAACCTACGAGGCTTGTAGTAACTTGATCCGATGCTCGACGATCACCATCATCAGCTTTCACTTCAATTGGTGTAGGCGCCACAGGAACAACTTCCTGCGCCCTGCTACACACTGGTCGAAGTGATGGTTCAATAACCTCATCAAGTTCTACCACCCTCCCACTCAATTCTTTCGAGAGAAACCTTTCCTCGAGAAAGGATCCGTTTCTAGAAAGAAACACTTTGCTTTCGGATCTGAGATAGGAGATTTACCCAACTGTTTTGGATATCCTATGAAGATGCATTTATCCGCTTTGGGTTCGAGCTTATCAGACTGAAACTTTTTCACATAAGTGTCGAAACCCCAAACTTTCAAGAAACGACAGTTTAGATTTCTCTAAACCTCAGTCTATACTGTGTCATCTCAACAGAAATACGTGGTGCCCTATTTAAAGTGAATGCGGTTGTCTCTAATGCTTAACCCATAAACGATAGTGGTAATTCGATAAGAGACATCATAGCATGCACCATACTAAATAGTGTGTGGCTATGACGTTCAGACAGATCATTACACTATGATGTTCTAGGTGGCATGAACCGCGAAACAATTTCCACATTGTCTTAACTGCGTACCAAAACTCGTAACTCAGATATTCATTTCTATGATCATATCGTAGACAGTTTATCCTCTTGTTACGACGAACTTCACTCCAAAACAGAATTGAACTTTTCAATATTTCAGACTTGTGATTCATTAAGCAAATACTCTAGTATCTACTCAAATCGTCATTGAAGTAAGAACATAATGATATCCACTGCGTGCCTCAGCACCCATTGGACTGCATACATCAAAATGTATCACTTCCAACAACTTACTATCTTATTTCATCTCAATGAAAACAAGGCCTTGCTCATGTGGTATGATTTGCATGTCACTAGTGATTCAAAATCAAGTGAGTATAAAGATCCATCAGCATGGAGCCTCTTCATGCAATTTATACCAACATGACTCAAGCGGCAGTGCCACAAGTAAGTGGTACTATCATCACTACCTCGTATCTTTTGGCACCAATATCATGAACATGTGTAACACTACGATCGAGATTCAATAAACCATTGAAGGTGATTATTCAAGAAAATATAGTAACCATTATTCTCTTTAAATGAATAATCGCATTGCAATAAACACGATCCAATCATGTTCATGCTTAACGCAAGCACCAAATAACAATTATTTAGGTTTAACACCAATCCCGATGGTAGAGGGAGCGTGCGACGTTTGATCATATCAACCTTGGAAACACTTCCAACACGTATCGTCACCTCGCCTTTAGCTAGTCTCCGTTTATGCCGTAGCTTTCATTTCGTGTTACTAATCACTTAGCAACCGAACCGGTATCCAATACCCTCATGCTACTAGGAGTACTAGTAAAGTACACATCAACATCATGTATATCAAATATACTTCTTTCGACTTTTGCCAGCCTTCTTATCTACCAAGTATCTAGAGTTGCTCCTCCTTAGTGACTGTTCCCCTCATTACAGAAGCACTTAGTCTCAGGTTTGGGTTTAATCTTGGGTCTCTTCACTAGTGCAGCAACTGTTTTGCCGTTTCACGAAGTATCCCTTCTAGCCCTTGCCTTTCTTGAAACTTAGTGGTTTTACAAACTATCAACTATTGATGCTCCTTCTTGATTTCTACTTTCGCGGTGTCAAACATCGCGAACCGCTCAAGGATCATTGTATCTATCCTTGATATGTTATAGTTCATCACGAAGCTCTCACAGCTTGGTGGCAGTGACTTTGGAGAACCATCACTATCTCATCTGGAAGATTAACTCCCAGTTGATTCAAGTGATTGTCGTACTCAGACAATCTGAGCACACGCTCAACGATTGAGCTTTTCTCCTTTACTTTGTGGACAAAGAATCTTGTCGGAGGTCTCGTACCTCTCAACAAGGGCACGAGCATGAAATCACAATTTCATCTCTTTAGAACATCACTTATGTTCCGTGACGTTTCAAAACGTCTTCGGTGCCTTGCTTCTAAGCCATTAAGTATTTTGCACTGAACTATCGTGTAGTCATGAGAAACGTGTATGTCGGATGTTCACAGCATCCACAGACGACGCTCGAGGTGCAGCACACCGAGTGGTGCATTAAGGACATAAGCCTTCTGCGCAGCAATGAGGACAATCCTCGGTTTTACAGACTCAGTCTGCAAAGTTTGCTACTATCAACTTTCAACTAAATTTTCTCTAGGAACATATAAAAAACAGTAGAGCTATAGCGCAAGCTACATCGTAATTCGCAAAGACCATTAGACTATGTTCATGACAATTAGTTCAATTAATCATATTACTTAAGAACTCCCACTCAAAAAGTACATCTCTCTAGTCATTTGAGTGGTACATGATCCAAATCCACTATCTCAAGTCCGATCATCACGTGAGTCGAGAATAGTTTCAGTGGTAAGCATCTCTATGCTAATCATATCAACTATACGATTCATGCTCGACCTTTCGGTCTCATGTGTTCCGAGGCCATGTCTTCACATGCTAGGCTCGTCAAGCTTAACCCGAGTGTTCCGCGTGTGCAACTGTTTTGCACCCGTTGTATGTGAACGTTGAGTCTATCACACCCGATCATCACGTGGTGTCTCGAAACGAAGAACTGTCGCAACGGTGCACAGTCGGGGAGAACACAATTTCGTCTTGAAATTTTAGTGAGAGATCACCTCATAATGCTACCGTCGTTCTAAGCAAGATAAGGTGCATAAAGGATTAACATCACATGCAATTCATAAGTGACATGATATGGCCATCATCACGTGCTTCTTGATCTCCATCACCAAAGCACCGGCATGATCTTCTTGTCACCGGCGTCACACCATGATCTCCATCATCATGATCTCCATCAACGTGTCGCCATCGGGGTTGTCGTGCTACTCATGCTATTACTACTAAAGCTACATCCTAGCAAAATAGTAAACGCATCTGCAAGCACAAACGTTAGTTTAAAGACAACCCTATGGCTCCTGCCGGTTGCCGTACCATCGACGTGCAAGTCGATATTATCTATTACAACATGATCATCTCATACATCCAATATATCACATCACATCGTTGGCCATATCACATCACAAGCATACCCTGCAAAAACAAGTTAGACGTCCTCTAATTTTGTTGTTGCATGTTTTACGTGGTGACCATGGGTATCTAGTAGGATCGCATCTTACTTACGCAAACACCACAACGGAGATATATGAGTTGCTATTTAACCTCATCCAAGGACCTCCTCGGTCAAATCCGATTCAACTAAAGTTGGAGAAACTGACACTTGCCAGTGATCTTTGAGCAACGGGGTTACTCGTAGCGATGAAACCAGTCTCTCGTAAGCGTACGAGTAATGTCGGTCCAAGCCGCTTCAATCCAACAATATCGCGGAATCAAGAAAAGACTAAGGAGGGAAGCAAATCGCACATCACCGCCCACAAAAACTTTTGTGTTCTACTCGAGAAGACATCTACGCATGAACCTAGCTCATGATGCCACTGTTGGGGAACGTCGCATGGGAAACAAAAAATTGCCTACGCGCACGAAGACCTATCATGGTGATGTCCATCTACGAG
Source organism: Hordeum vulgare subsp. vulgare (assembly GCF_904849725.1). Taxonomy (NCBI): domain Eukaryota; kingdom Viridiplantae; phylum Streptophyta; class Magnoliopsida; order Poales; family Poaceae; genus Hordeum; species Hordeum vulgare. The sequence goes on from NC_058524.1 coordinate 4,514,880, forward strand.
AGGGGATGTGTGATCTACGTACCCTTGTAGACCGTACAACAGAAGCGTTAAGAAACACGGTTGATGTAGTGGAACGTCCTCACGTCCCTCGATCCGCCCCGCGAACCGTCCCGCGATCAGTCCCACGATCTAGTGCCGAACGGACGGCACCTCCGCGTTCAGCACACGTACAGCTCGACGATGATCTCGGCCTTCTTGATCCAGCAAGAGAGACGGAGAGGTAGAAGAGTTCTCCGGCAGCGTGACGGCGCTACGGAGGTTGGTGGTGATCTAATCTCACCAGGGCTCCGCCCGAGCTCCGCAGAAACGCGATCTAGAGGTAAAACCGTGGAGGTATGTGGTCGGGCTGCCGTGGCAAAAGTTGTCTCAAATCAGCCCTAAAACCTCCATATATATAGGGGGAAGAGGGGGAGCCTTGCCTTGGGGTCCAAGGACCCCTAAGGGTTTCGGCCGAGCCAAGGGGGGAAGGTCTCCCCTTCGAAACCGAATCCAACTTGGTTTGGAAGGTGGAGTCCTTCTTCCCTTTCCCACCTCCTCCTTTTTTTCTTTTCTCTTTGATTTTCTTCCTATGGCGCATAGGGCCTTCTTGGGATGTCCCATCAGCCCACTAAGGGCTGGTGTGCCACCCCCAAGGCCTATGGGCTTCCCCGGGGTGGGTTGCCCCCCCCGGTGAACTCCCGGAACCCATTCGTCATTCCCGGTACATTCCCGGTAACTCCGAAAACCTTCCGGTAATCAAATGAGGTCATCCTATATATCAATCTTCGTTTCCGGACCATTCCAGAAACCCTCGTGACTTCCGTGATCTCATCCGGGACTCCGAACAACATTCGGTAACCAACCATATAACTCAAATACGCATAAAACAATGTCGAACCTTAAGTGTGCAGACCTTGCGGGTTCGAGAACTATGTAGACATGACCCGAGAGACTCCTCGGTCAATATCCAATAGTGGGACCTGGATGCCCATATTGGATCCTACATATTCTATGAAGATCTTATCGTTTGAACCTCACTGCCAAGGATTCATATAATCCCGTATGTCATTCCCTTTGTCCTTCGGTATGTTACTTGCCCGAGATTCGATCGTCAGTATCCGCATACCTATTTCAATCTCGTTTACCGGCAAGTCTCTTTACTCGTTCCGTAATACAAGATCCCGCAACTTACACTAAGTCACATTGCTTGCAAGGCTTGTGTGTGATGTCGTATTACCGAGTGGGCCCCGAGATACCTCTCCGTCACACGGAGTGACAAATCCCAGTCTTGATCCATACTAACTCAACGAACACCTTCGGAGAAACCTGTAGAGCATCTTTATAGTCACCCAGTTACGTTGCGACGTTTGATACACACAAAGTATTCCTCCGGTGTTAGTGAGTTATATGATCTCATGGTCATAGGAACAAATACTTGACACGCAGAAAACAATAGCAACAAAATGACACGATCAACATGCTACGTCTATTAGTTTTGGTCTAGTCCATCACATGATTCTCCTAATGATGTGATCCCGTTATCAAGTAACAACACTTGCCTATGGCCAGGAAACCTTGGCCATCTTTGATCAACGAGCTAGTCAACTAGAGGCTTACTAGGGACAGTGTTTTGTCTATGTATCCACACAAGTATTGTGTTTCCAATCAATACAATTATAGCATGGATAATTAACGATTATCATGAACAAAGAAATATAATAATAACTAATTTATTATTGCCTCTAGGGCATATTTCCAATAGTCTCCCACTTGCACTAGAGTCAATAATCTAGTTCACATCACCATGTGATTCCAACGAATCCAACACCCATATAGTTATGGGGTCCGATCACGTCTTGCTCATGAGAGAGGTTTTAGTCAACGGTTCTGAAATTTTCAGATCCGTGTGTTCTTTACAAATCTTTATGTCATCTTATAGATGCTGCTACTATGTGCTATTCGGAAATACTCCAAATATCTACTCTACTATACGAATCCGTTTCACTACTCATAGTTATTCGGATTAGTGTCAAAGCTTACATCGACGTAACCCTTTACGACGAACTCTTTAACCACCTCCATAATCGAGAAAAATTCCTTAGTCTATTTAGTTACCAAGGATAACTTTGACCGCTGATCAGTGATTCAATCCTGGATCACTCTGTGTACCTCTTAACAGACTTGCTGCAATGCACACATCAGGTGCGGTACTCAGCATGGCATACTTTAGAGTCTACGGCTAAGACATAGAAGACGACCTTCGTCTATTCTCTTTATTCTGCCGTGGTCGGGTTTTGAGTCTTACTCAAATTCACACCTTACAACGCAACCAAGAACTCCTTCTTTGCTGATCCATTTTGAACTCCTTCAAAAATTTGTCAAGGCATGCATCTTGTTGAAACTTCCATTAAGCGCTTTTGATCTATCTCCATAGATCTTTGATGCTCAATGTTCAAGTAGCTCAATCCAGGTATTCCTTTGAAAACTCCTTTCAAACAACCTTGTATGCTTTACAGAAATTATACATTACTTCTGATCCACAATATGTCAACCACATATACTTATCAGAAATTCTATAGTGCTCCCACTCACTTCTTTGGAAATACAAGTTTCTCATAAACCTTGTACAAACCCAAAATCCTTGATCATCTCATCAAAGTGTATATTCCAACTCCGAGATGCTTGCACCAGTCCATTTAAGGATCGCTGGAGCTTGCATACTTGCTAGTATCTTTAGGATCGACAAAACCTCATGGTTGTATCTCATACAATGTTTGCTCAAGGAAACCGTCGAGGAAACAATGTTTTGACATCCTACATGCAATATTTCATAAATAATGCAGCAACTACTAACATAATTCTAACAAACTTTTAGCATCGCTACGAGTGAGAAAATCTCATCATAGTCAACTGTTTGATCTTGTCGGAAACATCTTTGCGACAAGTCGAGCTTTTCTTAATAGCGACTTATCACTATCATCGTCTGTCTTCCTTTTAAAGATCCATCTTTACTCAATAGTCCTATGACCATCAAGTAGTTCTTCCAAAGTCTACACTTTGTTTTCATACATGGATCCTCTCTCGGATTTCATGGCCTCCAGCCATTTGTCGGAATCCGGGCCCACCATTGCTTTCTCCATAACTCGTAGGTTCACTGTTGCTCAACAACATGACCTCCAAGACAGGGTTACCGTACCACTCTGTAGTAGTACGCGACCTTGTTAACCTACGAGGCTTGTAGTAACTTGATCCGATGCTCGACGATCACCATCATCAGCTTTCACTTCAATTGGTGTAGGCGCCACAGGAACAACTTCCTGCGCCCTGCTACACACTGGTCGAAGTGATGGTTCAATAACCTCATCAAGTTCTACCACCCTCCCACTCAATTCTTTCGAGAGAAACCTTTCCTCGAGAAAGGATCCGTTTCTAGAAAGAAACACTTTGCTTTCGGATCTGAGATAGGAGATTTACCCAACTGTTTTGGATATCCTATGAAGATGCATTTATCCGCTTTGGGTTCGAGCTTATCAGACTGAAACTTTTTCACATAAGTGTCGAAACCCCAAACTTTCAAGAAACGACAGTTTAGATTTCTCTAAACCTCAGTCTATACTGTGTCATCTCAACAGAAATACGTGGTGCCCTATTTAAAGTGAATGCGGTTGTCTCTAATGCTTAACCCATAAACGATAGTGGTAATTCGATAAGAGACATCATAGCATGCACCATACTAAATAGTGTGTGGCTATGACGTTCAGACAGATCATTACACTATGATGTTCTAGGTGGCATGAACCGCGAAACAATTTCCACATTGTCTTAACTGCGTACCAAAACTCGTAACTCAGATATTCATTTCTATGATCATATCGTAGACAGTTTATCCTCTTGTTACGACGAACTTCACTCCAAAACAGAATTGAACTTTTCAATATTTCAGACTTGTGATTCATTAAGCAAATACTCTAGTATCTACTCAAATCGTCATTGAAGTAAGAACATAATGATATCCACTGCGTGCCTCAGCACCCATTGGACTGCATACATCAAAATGTATCACTTCCAACAACTTACTATCTTATTTCATCTCAATGAAAACAAGGCCTTGCTCATGTGGTATGATTTGCATGTCACTAGTGATTCAAAATCAAGTGAGTATAAAGATCCATCAGCATGGAGCCTCTTCATGCAATTTATACCAACATGACTCAAGCGGCAGTGCCACAAGTAAGTGGTACTATCATCACTACCTCGTATCTTTTGGCACCAATATCATGAACATGTGTAACACTACGATCGAGATTCAATAAACCATTGAAGGTGATTATTCAAGAAAATATAGTAACCATTATTCTCTTTAAATGAATAATCGCATTGCAATAAACACGATCCAATCATGTTCATGCTTAACGCAAGCACCAAATAACAATTATTTAGGTTTAACACCAATCCCGATGGTAGAGGGAGCGTGCGACGTTTGATCATATCAACCTTGGAAACACTTCCAACACGTATCGTCACCTCGCCTTTAGCTAGTCTCCGTTTATGCCGTAGCTTTCATTTCGTGTTACTAATCACTTAGCAACCGAACCGGTATCCAATACCCTCATGCTACTAGGAGTACTAGTAAAGTACACATCAACATCATGTATATCAAATATACTTCTTTCGACTTTTGCCAGCCTTCTTATCTACCAAGTATCTAGAGTTGCTCCTCCTTAGTGACTGTTCCCCTCATTACAGAAGCACTTAGTCTCAGGTTTGGGTTTAATCTTGGGTCTCTTCACTAGTGCAGCAACTGTTTTGCCGTTTCACGAAGTATCCCTTCTAGCCCTTGCCTTTCTTGAAACTTAGTGGTTTTACAAACTATCAACTATTGATGCTCCTTCTTGATTTCTACTTTCGCGGTGTCAAACATCGCGAACCGCTCAAGGATCATTGTATCTATCCTTGATATGTTATAGTTCATCACGAAGCTCTCACAGCTTGGTGGCAGTGACTTTGGAGAACCATCACTATCTCATCTGGAAGATTAACTCCCAGTTGATTCAAGTGATTGTCGTACTCAGACAATCTGAGCACACGCTCAACGATTGAGCTTTTCTCCTTTACTTTGTGGACAAAGAATCTTGTCGGAGGTCTCGTACCTCTCAACAAGGGCACGAGCATGAAATCACAATTTCATCTCTTTAGAACATCACTTATGTTCCGTGACGTTTCAAAACGTCTTCGGTGCCTTGCTTCTAAGCCATTAAGTATTTTGCACTGAACTATCGTGTAGTCATGAGAAACGTGTATGTCGGATGTTCACAGCATCCACAGACGACGCTCGAGGTGCAGCACACCGAGTGGTGCATTAAGGACATAAGCCTTCTGCGCAGCAATGAGGACAATCCTCGGTTTTACAGACTCAGTCTGCAAAGTTTGCTACTATCAACTTTCAACTAAATTTTCTCTAGGAACATATAAAAAACAGTAGAGCTATAGCGCAAGCTACATCGTAATTCGCAAAGACCATTAGACTATGTTCATGACAATTAGTTCAATTAATCATATTACTTAAGAACTCCCACTCAAAAAGTACATCTCTCTAGTCATTTGAGTGGTACATGATCCAAATCCACTATCTCAAGTCCGATCATCACGTGAGTCGAGAATAGTTTCAGTGGTAAGCATCTCTATGCTAATCATATCAACTATACGATTCATGCTCGACCTTTCGGTCTCATGTGTTCCGAGGCCATGTCTTCACATGCTAGGCTCGTCAAGCTTAACCCGAGTGTTCCGCGTGTGCAACTGTTTTGCACCCGTTGTATGTGAACGTTGAGTCTATCACACCCGATCATCACGTGGTGTCTCGAAACGAAGAACTGTCGCAACGGTGCACAGTCGGGGAGAACACAATTTCGTCTTGAAATTTTAGTGAGAGATCACCTCATAATGCTACCGTCGTTCTAAGCAAGATAAGGTGCATAAAGGATTAACATCACATGCAATTCATAAGTGACATGATATGGCCATCATCACGTGCTTCTTGATCTCCATCACCAAAGCACCGGCATGATCTTCTTGTCACCGGCGTCACACCATGATCTCCATCATCATGATCTCCATCAACGTGTCGCCATCGGGGTTGTCGTGCTACTCATGCTATTACTACTAAAGCTATATCCTAGCAAAATAGTAAACGCATCTGCAAGCACAAACGTTAGTTTAAAGACAACCCTATGGCTCCTGCCGGTTGCCGTACCATCGACGTGCAAGTCGATATTATCTATTACAACATGATCATCTCATACATCCAATATATCACATCACATCGTTGGCCATATCACATCACAAGCATACCCTGCAAAAACAAGTTAGACGTCCTCTAATTTTGTTGTTGCATGTTTTACGTGGTGACCATGGGTATCTAGTAGGATCGCATCTTACTTACGCAAACACCACAACGGAGATATATGAGTTGCTATTTAACCTCATCCAAGGACCTCCTCGGTCAAATCCGATTCAACTAAAGTTGGAGAAACTGACACTTGCCAGTGATCTTTGAGCAACGGGGTTACTCGTAGCGATGAAACCAGTCTCTCGTAAGCGTACGAGTAATGTCGGTCCAAGCCGCTTCAATCCAACAATATCGCGGAAACAAGAGCTTCGTGATTGAGGATTTTTATGCGGCTTGTGGTAATTTGTGATGGACTAGTTGGAGCACCCCTCCAGGGTTATATCTTTTCGGAAAGCCGTGCCCGCGGTTATGTGGCAACGTGGAGACTTTGTTTAACACTGGTTCTAGATAACTTGAAGTTAATTTAATTAAAATATGCCAACTGCGTGCGTAACCGTGACTGTCTCTTTCGTGAGTTCCTTCTCCGATCGAGGACACGGTGGGGTTATGTCTGACGTAGGTAGGTGTTCAGGATCATTCTATTGATCATGAGTAGTTCACGTCCGCTATGCGTAGAACTTCCCCCTCTTATTTCCGGTACTCGTAAGTTAGCCACCAAATACATGCTTAGCCGCTGCTGCAACCTCACCACTTAACCATGCCTCACCCATTAAGCTTTGATAGTCTTGATATCTTTGGAAATGAGATTGCTGAGTCCCCTGTGGATCACAGATTACTACAACACCAGTTGCAGGTACAGGTAAAGGTTACTTGACGCGAGCGCGTTGATTGTTCATTTGGAGTTGCTTCTTCTTCTTCTTCTTCATCGATCTAGGATGGGTTCCAGGCCGGCAGCCTGGGATAGCAAGGATGGACGTCGTTCTATTTTTTTTTCGCGTTTGTTTTCGTCCATAGTTGGACCCTGCTCTTACTCTTGATGTTTATGCAATGTACTGAAGTGACTCTGATGTAGCTTGTGGCGAGTGTAAGCCAACTCTGTATATATACCTCTTCTTTTCAGTACATGTACTTGTAACGATATCCATTCTTGCGACACGACGAGATGCGCTTCTATCCCTGACGAGGCCTTCGTGCCAAATTGAGGATAGGGTCGCATTTTGGGCGTGACATTACCGTTGTGCAATTGACAAAAAAAATAGATGGTTATGCGATATTCACGGCAATGATCATGTTTATATAGACATCACGTACATATAAAATTAGGCAGACTGCTGTCTGCACCTGTTACTATTACTCCACTCATCGAGCACTATCCAGCATGCATCTAGAGTATTAAGTAAAAAATAGTAATGCATGGAGAACAATGACATGATGTAGACAAAATAAACTCAAGCATTATGAATAAACCCAATCAGTTTTATCCTTAGTAGCAGCAACACGAAGACGCATCTTGTCCCTTTTGTCACTGGAATATAAAAATTCGCCAGGTTGAACCTACCACAACACACGTCTCACACCGAAGAAATACCGGTCTAGTTGACCAAACTATTTCAATAGATCAGAGAGAATTATGAAGTTTACATAATTATGCACATAAGAATCATATAAGTATTCAGAAGAGACTCAAATATTTATCATGAAAAATCTGAACATAAACCCGCAATTCATCGGATCCCAACAAACACGCCGCACAAAAGGATTACATCATATAGATCAAAGCGAAGATGCGATGATCATTGTATTGAAGATCAAAGAGAGAGAGGTTGCCATCTAGTTACTAATTATGGACCCGTAGGTGTGTGAACTACTCACATATCATCGTGAGGGCAGCAAGTTTGATGAAGAGGCCCTCCATGATCGATCCCCCTCAGACAGAGGGCCGGAACGGAGCTTCAGATGGCCTCCCGTCGGAACAGAGACTTGCGGCAGCGTAGAAAGTGTTTCGGGACTGCTTCTGGGCTTTCTATGATATATGAGAATTTATAAGACAGTGTAGAAAGTTCTGATGCTCATAGCATCCTAGTACGTATATTTGTTTCTTTATTCCTGCTGCTACTTACATTGGAATTTGCAAACAAATCATCAGCGATATATATTAATTCCGGATTTATTTTTTAAATAGTAGGAATTTAAATTGTTGTAGAATTGGTTCACGACGTCGACGATGCCTGGCCGCATCCTCGTCGTCGACTCGGTGGCGACCACCTACTTGAGAGGCACCAGCATGTCCAGGACTGGGCTCCATCGGGCTGGCACTAGGAGGAGCTATCTTCCGGGGCACGTAGCTTCGTGAGGAACCATGCTTCCGTTGTCGATCCGGAGCTTCTTTGGTGGCGGTCACGTGGGCCACTTTTGATGCGGAGGCAACCGACCCCCAAGGAGGAGGTACATCATCGTGTCAGGGAGGAGGACAAGCACGTACGTCGCTACTTGGTTGCGTTGGACGCCAGGTTCTCCAACACCTGGCAGGTTCTTCAGGGATCTCACCCCGAGCTATGATCCTGTGATGGTTCCTTCTCTGTGGGTGTCCACCACCCGTGCCTTAGTACATCGACATCTCTTTGGGTAATCCGTTTGATTAGAAATCACGAGTGAACTAGATTATAGTAGAGATGTATTCGAGATTATATTCAATAATATTCGAGATATATTAAGTTGATTATTGGTTGTAACCGAAGGAGAATCTTTTTGTCTCTTGAGATCTATTGCAGGACAAGCGCTTTTGACTTTGTTGTTAGAAATAATAAAACTTCTTAGTGTCGGCAGGTCCATCATTGTATGATTTTTGTTGTTGTCGTAGCCGATAGGTTTTTATTTGTCCACTGTCTGTGATTTTTAATCTTATATAGAATTATGAACACAGGGAATGGCGTGGTCCGATGACGATAGGATCCCTGCATGCCATTTGTACTGGGATGATAGGGATATATGCGATCGTTATCCTCACCTAGATAATGATATGTCCTTCACCGTCAGGCTGACGGATGACTTCCTAATTATTACGGTATGTAAAGACGGCATATATTTTTTGTTAGTCAAGTATGACTTGTGCTTTTTTTGCTTTAGTTAACCTTTAATTTTCTTTTGTACAATTCGACTAGTGCGTTCCCTGCCATGCAAGATTTGCTTTCCTGGACAAGTTTCATTTTAAAGAGAAGGATAGTACAGAGCCTAAGATAGCTCACCTAAGAACATAGTATTTCACTTTTGTTGTCAAGGTAAAAAATGATGAATATCACACATATTTTGGTTGTTCTAATTGAAGACCATTTTGTAAGGCATATGGGTTGAATGAGGACATGACCATTACTTTCGATCTTTGTAATGATGATGTCCGTGATAATAATATAGAAATTTTGGTGCATGCGGAGGATGACTCGATTCCAGTTCTACCTCCAGGTGCGTTTTGTCAACATATTTGTTAGGTAATTTTTATTGATTACTGAAAAGTATCTTGTACTCATCCCGATTAAATTTCTTTATTTTCAATTATTACCTTATTTTCATGCTACAAGAACTACACGAAAGATAGTAGATCGGACCTACTACAGTTTTGGCTCCAACCTTACTTGGTTGGAGAAAAATCATCTCATCTCATTTATTCATGATATTGACAATCATGCTAAAAATTACATGACTGGCAACATTTATCATGAATATGTGCCACTAGTGCACCAGTTGAGCCCTCATAACATCACTTCAGACAACTTTGTAAGATTTTTTATACCATTGCGTCACTAATCCATCTTTTTTATACATTGTTCTTAAGCAAAACTAGTTTGCTAACTATATTATTATTACTAACAGGTATTCCCTCGAGAGACCGTGCCTAAATGGATGTTTACCAACGGTAATTTGGAAATCAAAGGATGGAGAAACGCAATACAAGCATCCATGATAGCATTTGGAGAGGAATCCTTACGCATCCCACAAGTTGGAGATAGGTTGATCTGTGTTCTTCAATACATAGATGTCGGAGTTCACCTTTATTTTTGTTTTTTACCTAGGAGAGAGTAGTAGTTAGTGTTTCAACCTTGTGATAACTTGGTCATTTGGTACTATGATAACAAACAAAACGATGAGGAGTTTATCTTTTTATGCTATTTTACCTAGAATAATGAAAAGCTTTTTAACTAGTATGTAATGATGAGGAGTAATATACGATGTCGTGTAATGCTTTATGTATGTACCAGCTAGCGTCTAGTTGACATCCATCAAAAACACCAACAAACATAAGAAAACAAAGATGATGGACACAAAAAGAAAAGGGGGAAACACAATATGAAACCTCTAATAAAACCCTCCAAACCCCCTACCCCCTCCCTTTCAAAAAAAAACCCGCAGCGCCTGGAGCTACTGACGCGTGGCTGCCTTTGGGTCCCAGTTGATGTTACCAACCGGGACTAAAGGTCATCTTTCCTAGACGCCCCGCAACGGCCACGTGAAGCTCATTTGGACCCGGTTCGTAAGCCAACCGGGACTAAAGGTTTGGGCCTTTAGTCCCGATGGTTTTGTTCCGGTTGAAGAACCGGGACTAATGGCCTTTTTCCTACTAGTGTTGGGGTAGGGCGTGTTAAATGTAGGGGGTGGTCGGGAGGGTGGACCTTACACACATTTTTTTTCTCGAAAATGGAAACATAAATGATAACTATATATAAAAAAGGAATCGAATATGGCCTGCTAGTTTTCAGATTTTTCGGAAATGGATCACGAGAGTTCTCACTTCCATTTTTATCCCTCGTGCGGAAAGCTCATCAAGAACATGCACCTGGTCCATGATTAGATGGTACGTAAAGATTTTACGTACAAACTGATGTGTAAGATTGTGATTGGTAATTGAGGGATGAGGGGCCCCACCTCCACTGAAAATCAGGGGGGAGAGAAGAGTTAGTTTGGAAGGTTAAGTAAACCTTTGTAAGTTTTTGTATGTCTAGCATTATTGGTGCCACCACTAGTACAAGTGGACAGACCCAGTGGCGTCCGGCTAGCTCCTCGTCAAGAACATGCATGTACCTGGTCCATGATTATATGGTGCCTACCAATACACGTGGGCGGCTGCTCGGCAAACAAAGGAATCGTCGGTGAACCTGCATGGAAGTTGCATCGACTACATGCCCTTCCTCCATATACATATATAGCAGAGTATATAGCAGAGTAGGTTGTCAATAGGAGCACCAGTGCCCTTCTCTTGAACAGCGGGAACCTTGTGGTCGTAGAGACCCCATCCAATGCAACGCTATGGCAGAGCTTTGACTACCCAACGGATATTGTGCTTCCCGGCGCCAAGTTTGGCCGGCACAAGGCCACCGGCTTGAATCTTGAGGCCATCTCGAAGAAGAGCCTCATTGATCCGGGTCTTGGCTCGGGGGGGGGGAGGGGCGGCCGCCCCGGCCCCCGAATACAAGGGGGCCCCACCCAGGTGTGTGTGAGCGCCATTGAAGCTTGCTCGAGCGCCATTGAAGCCTGGAAACTCGTTCATGTCTCTGCGAGAAGAAGACCGAAACGTTTTCTTCTAACCTGACGGGCCTTGGTCCTCGTTTTCTTTCGATGGTCAAATAGTGGTGGGTCACAGCAGGCTATGGCAGAGACCACAACGGAACAGCATGAATTAGCTAACTATCCTATATAGACTTTAGTTGTGCTATATAAAGAAAAGTATGCTTTTATGTTTGCCTTAAAAGGAAAAAAAATATCCTTTTATGTTCTGCTAAAAAGAAGAAGAAAAAAAGCTATAACTTTATGCTCCCTTAAAAAAGCTATCCTTTTATGTACGCCTAAAAAAGGCTGTCCATTTTTTTCTTTCTAAAACAGGAATTAGAGATAATTTAGTACTTGCAGCAGCGGCAATTCAGTTCCACATAATGAATTCATACATTGTAAGCTATAGAATATTCTTTGATGTTGATTTCACGACATGAAATTTATAGTTCGTTGTGTCGTCGAGCATGAGGTCAAAAAAAATTTGGATCAAGATTCGTAAACATATACTCCCTTCGTTCTTTCATATAAGATGTACTACCTCTGTAAACAAATATAAGAGCGTTTAGATTACTACTTTAGTGATCTAAACGCTCTTATATTTCTTTACGGAGGGAGTATTTTTTTAAGAAAAATTCCAATATAAGATGCATTTCTTCTAGTTTCTCATAATTCCATTCCTAGCCCTCTAGAAAATAGGGAAGTATATCTCTCCTGATTACATGTATCACTATTTGTAGCAAAAGAAGGAAAAGTATCTTCCTCTCGATTGCATATGTCTCTTTCTTTCACGGACTAATTGATTTATCTGCAACAAACCGACGAATTCATGTGCCTTGCTCACTGTGTCGCAAATAATACGTCTTACATAAAAAACGGAGGAAGTATTGATTATTTTGATGCTTATATTAAAGGGCCCGTGTTCGAGTTTGGCCCCGGGCCCCCGAAACCTGAGGACCGGGCCTGAATGGGATGGTGCTCACGCGCCGCCGCAAACCCTCAGTGGTGTATTGGCGTTTTTTCAATTGGCCATCCCCAAAATCAGCACTGAACGTCATACAGCTGATCAACATGACACTAGGCATCGATCCCTGGACCCGAGGTTTGATTAACCCCATTTATGACAATAACAATGAAGAGGAGTACTATGCCTTCACTCTGCTGAATGAATCAGCTTCTACATACTTTTCAATAGACATCTCTGGTCAGGTCATGATAAATGTTTGGTCGGAAGCCGGGCAGTCTTGGCAAAGCATATACGCCAACCCGCTCGACCCCTGCACTCCGTATGCTACCTGTGGGCCATTCACGCTCTGTAGTGGTAATTCACATCCATACTGTGACTGTATGGAGGGATTCTCTCAGAAGTCACCACAGGGTTGGGACCTTGATGATCGAACAGGAGGGTGCATCAGAAACACTCCATTGCATTTGCAGTGCACTAGCAAGAACACCATGATAAATTCAACGGACAAGTTCCACCCCATTGCTCGTGTTACATTGCCCTATGAACCCCAAAGCATGGGCAATGCTACCACTCAGAGCGATTGCGCACAAGCTTGTCTCGGTTCCTGCTCCTGCACTGCTTACAACTATAGCATCAGTAGCGGGTGCTCTATCTGGCATGGGGAATTGCTTAGTGTAAATCTGAATGATGGCATCGGAATCAATGCTCAGGATGTACTTTACCTTCGTCTTGCCGCCAAAGATCTGCCAAGTTTGAGAAACAACAAAAGGAAACTAAACATTGGAGTCGTTGTTGCTGCCAGCATTATTGGTTTTGGATTACTGATACTCATTATGTTGTTAATGATTTGGAGGAAGAGACTCAAGTGGTGTGGTGCATCATTACATGGTACTCAAGGTAGCGGTGGAATTATAGCCTTTAGATACACTGATTTGGCTCATGCTACTAAAAAATTCTCAGAACAGCTAGGAGCGGGCGGTTTTGGTTCTGTATTCAAGGGAGTGTTAAGTGACTTGACTACTATAGCAGTGAAAAGGCTTGATGGAGCCCGCCAGGGAGAGAAGGAATTTAGAGCTGAGGTGAGTTCACTTGGAGTGATCCAACACATCAATTTAGTCAAATTGATTGGTTTCTGCTGCGAAGGTGATAAGAGGCTACTTGTGTATGAACACATGTTGAACGGATCTCTTGATGCCCATATTTTTGAGAGCAGTGCTTTGGCCCTAAATTGGAACACCAGGTACCAAATAGCAATAGGAGTTGCTAGAGGATTGTCCTACTTGCATCATAGTTGTCGCAAATGCATCATACACTGTGATATTAAGCCACATAACATACTTCTAGATGCCTCGTTTGTTCCTAAAATTGCGGACTTTGGGATGGCAGCAGTCGTCGGAAGGGATTTTAGCCGAGTTTTGACTGCATTCAGAGGAACCGTTGGGTATCTTGCTCCGGAGTGGCTTACCGGAGTTCCTGTTACACCAAAAGTTGATGTTTGTAGCTTCGGTATGGTGCTGCTAGAAATTATATCCGGGAGAAGAAATTCAGCTGAAGTACACAGTGGCACTGGCAGCAGTGGTCATGTTGAATACTTTCCTGTGCGAGCCATCAGAAAGCTTCATGAGGGAGATGTGCAGACTTTGATGGATCCGCAGTTACATGGTGACTTCAATTTAGAAGAGGCTGAAAGAGTTTGCAAAGTTGCATGTTGGTGCATCCAAGATAATGAGGATAACAGGCTTACAATGATTGAAGTAGTCCAGATCCTTGAGGGTCTACAAGAGGTTGGCTTGCCCCCGATGCCAAGACTACTAGCAGCTATGACCGAATCCTCCGACGGCGCTTCGGCGTAACAATTCATAAATACTTCATAGTTGGTGTCGGTGTTACTTATATCGTCGTTCTAGCGATTTCTGAATTGTATTATTGTCTGGTGCGTGTGGTTCCAATTTCTCTTATGTAAGCAAGATTGTATGCTTTTCAATTACTTATAATTTTAGCTCGAAGGATTGGTTGCTCTATATAAGAAAAACAGAGTCCGACAGTTAGTGAGCAGAGCACCCAAACAACAAGGATTCCCCCTTTATGACATTTTTTTCTTTCGAAAAGGAGGCGTTGCCCCGGCCTCTGCATCGAGTGATGCATACAACCATTTTATTACGAACGAAGTAGTCTGAAAAAATACAAGTAGTACGAGCATTCAAAAAACAAGAAAAAAGATTTACACGGCGATCAGACCGTCCAAAAACCGACTATATTCCTCGGATAAACTGGACTAAGGTCCAATCCTATTAGCATGCCGCCATCCATATTGGTTGAAGATAACCTGTTTATTAGCGTTGCCCCGGCCCCTTTATGACAGTTAAACGAACCCGCCGCAGCAATTCTATGTAGGCGTCTTAACTGATATATCTGCTCGAGTTTCGTCTCCTGAAGGCAAGCAATGGTGCAGCGCGATGTCTGTAACATCCCCCTGACAGTATCATACCGAAACTGGTATTTTTGTAACATCCCCCTGACAGCAATGGTGCACCGCGACGGGGTGCTATTTTTGTTTTTTTTCCAATTTCGACATATGCTTTTCGAATTTGGTACAAAATAGGTAGTACTTAGAAAAAAAAAATCAAATTTTCAAGTTTGTGGGGAGATGATGTTGTAGTTTCTCTTCATATATTTTTGATCATATCCTTATGCGCACACTTTTGAAAGGAGGAGAAATTTTGTTTTTGTTTCCAGAATCATAATTTGTCCCTTAATAATGGTCTTCCATTTAATCTTTATGCCGGCAACATTAGAAGGCGAGCCTCTTGAAATATAATGCTCAACTTTAATACCTTTGCATAACACTCATGAATTAATCATCAAGACATTAAACTTAATAATTATTTGTTGAGCCTTAAATTAATCATCAAGACATTAAACTTAATAAGTGATGCTCAACAGTTATGCCTTAGATTTAATAATTATTTGTTGAGCCTTAAAACTCAATTCATCAAGGCCTTGAATATGTTTGATTCTGGAATTAATCTTTCACAATGTCATAGGTCTGACAGATACCTTTTGACATGTTACTCGAATAATCTGCACTCTTACATAATAAGTTCTGGGATAAATAATCTTAAGAAAACTCCTCATTCTTTAAATTCATATGGACCAGGGACATAAATCCGTATCTTAGAAAACTTAGGGATTAAAGCATGCCACAACTTTAATTCGCATCCTTGATGATGCCTTAAGAAGATTGGGTAAAGCCATTCCACAATATGGCTCCCCCGCAAGGTTGAAACTTTTATGGATAATTTTTTCGAAGTTCACCCCTTGCCAAAACTTTAGCGGTCCACAACTTGGTGGTTACCGTATATATTTAGACATGAGCATGCAATCCCTTAGTATGATATATACATCATTGCTTTAGCGCTTATGCCATCAAGGCAAAGCTTTTCTTAATAATTTTCCAGGGGTCCAGTCCTGGACTTATGTCTACCAGTTATCCCGGTCTCAATAATTTTCCTAGGGGTCGAATTATAATATTTTTTTAGAAATTACACGTTGTAGTAAAGAAACACAAAGCAAAGAAGCAAAGATAATTGTCATTGTTGCATACCGTCAAAACATCAAAGGTCTCGTCAAGTTTGATGGTGAAAAACCCGCCGTTTCGCAGGTGAGGCCTGTCGCACAGACCTCAATCTTCGCCGCAATAATCACACTCAAGAATCCCCTCGTAGTCATATGATATTTCCTGTGTTCATGATTCAAAGATTAAAAATTGACTACAACTATTGGTGTATATGAAAAATCAGCATGGGTCGAGTTTCGGTCTGTCGAGGCTTCCTTGAAAAACTCTCATATCTCATGGTGTATATGGTGCACACTATCTCACTCTGATATGATGGTGTATGTTAATGGACACTCCCTAACACGACTATTTCGACTGTTGGTGATGATCGCTCCTCCGTTCGTTCCCTCGTGCATTACCAAAATCTCTAGCACAGGGGAACGAAGGAAGAAGCGACACCCACAACAACAATCGGATTCTTCCTCCTCTTGTTCCTCTCCTTCACACTAACATTTCGACCTCGGTGATGGTCGCACCTCTTCTTATCTCCCTGCGCATTATACCAAGGTATATATTACAAGAAGAGAAGAAGAGGAAGCAGCCCCCACGTCAACAGTCGATATTCCTCCATCAAGACCATATTGAAAGTCACACAAGGAGCTCCGACAGGCTGAAAGTCAACCCAACTCATAAGTCGATTAACATTACATTTATGGAGTCATGACATAAAAAATAGGTTATGTTTTGCATGAATGTCATCTAATTCATGTTCCAGCAAATCACGGGTACTTGATATTTCTTACTTTAAAAGTCATCCTGAAATCCACAAAAAAGTTTGGCATGACCATTGCTAAAATAAGATATCCCGAGGGCCTAAAATTTGCTGGAACGAAGGTGAATCAACATTCCGGAAAACATAGGTACTAGGAGGTGTTTCTGCAAATTCATATTTGCATTTCAAAAAAAATCTAGCTTCACAGTTGCGTTTTAAAGAAATATTTGCTTCACATTTTCATTTGAAAAAACTATTTGCACATTTTACAACTTCTCATCTACTACTACTACATCTAAAATAATGGAGGAACATTTTTACTACTACTAATTCTACGATAGCAGAGGAACATTTTTACTACTACTACTACATCTGCTGCTACTACTACTACATATACTATACTACTACATCTACTGCAAATTCACATTTTTACGAATATTATTTGAACATCTTCTCCGTCTAGACCTAGAACATGAAAAAATTGTAAAACTTGGGAAGGAGGAGGGGGCAGGTGGCTGGAGGAGGAGGGGCGGCGGGTGGAGGAGGGAGGAGGGAAAGAAGTGGAGGGAGGAGGGAGGGAGGGAAGTGGAGGGGGATGAAAAGGGTCGGTGGCCGGAGCAGGAGAAGGGGCGACGACCGGAGGAGGGAGAAGGGAGAGGATGGAGGGGGGAGGAGGGTGAGGGTCGGGGGAGGAGGGAAAGGATGGATGCTAGAGGAGGGCGAGGGCGGGGAGGAGGCTTACGACAATCGAGGAGACGGCGGTGCGGCAACAGCGGCGACGGCGGCGGTGAGCAAGCGAGAGATAGATAGAATTTGGAGCGGAGAGTGAGCAACGCGGGCGAGGGGAAGAGGATAAGGGCATATCAGCAATAGCGCGGGAAGGAGAAGCACGCTACTGCTATAGAGTTAGCGGTAGCGCGCTTCCACAACGCTCACTGCTACTATGCATAGTCGGTGGGTAACCATACCGGCAGCACGTTTTATTCCACCGCACTATTGCTAAGTGTGGAGCAGTAGCACGTTTCATTCATCCGTGCTACTGCTAAGCAGTAGTAGCGCGTTTATCCAGACCGCGCTACTGCTAAATCTCCACATATAGGCTTTTTCCTAGTAGTGTCATATTAGAAACCTCTCGGTCATCCAACTTCTTTAGGAAAAAAAGTAGGTTGTAGAATTTGTATAATTGTAACTTATTATTGTATGCAGTACATAAACTAAAGTAAATCTTCCTCGACTTATGGATTATCATTTCCTTTACCAAATTCAACATGCATGTGTGCTGTTTTCCGAGAAGGCCAAGGCCATATATTAAATTGTCCAACCCTTGCAAGATCATCCTTATAAAAGCAGAAAATAAAACATAGATCCTTAGGTATATCAATGTTTTCTTACTCCTACACATGTCGGTGGTGCGCCATGAGCATGACTCGGTGCCGCCTCTGTATGTTTGGAACACCCACAAAGTCAGGTAAAGTTTTCGAGCTAGGAAGTCGCACGCGTTAGGAGCCAGAAGAAGGGAGCAATATCGAACTAAGGATTAGATCATGTCTTGGAGAAGAAGGTGACAAAGGGGGTTGGACAATCACCCCAGATCTGGCGAGATATAATTGGGTAGGCCTTACATCACCCTCTTTCTGTCAAAGCCAAAGCTGGCACACATCGCCCGACAGAGAAGAAGCCTGAAGACTGAAACACAAACCCATCGTCGTCCACTCGGCCAAACGACATTGCCCAAGCCCACCTAGATGAAACATAGACAAAAATGAGGCCCGAGATTTCTCCCAGACCAGCAATCAGAGTATCTCCAACAGCAGCACAAAAATATCGCGCCCAATAAAGTTTTTAGCGCGTCACTGTAGCACTTTTTAAACGCGGGGATCGGAGTATCTCCAACAAACGCGCGTTAGTAGGGCGTTCAATCCAGCCCAATCCAGCGACCCTACCGGCAGCAGCACAGAGTTTGCTGCGCGCGATAGCGCTTTTCAGCGCGCGCCCAAAAGTTTTTAGCGCGCGCACTGTTTTACAGCGTCTGTTGGAGCTGTCCGGCGTCTAAAAAACGAATCTTTTAACGTGCGAGCACTTTTTAGGCGCCAGTTGGAGATGCTCTCAGTATCGCCACAATGAGAGCGTGATGTGGAGATCTTATTCCACGCCAACGCCAATGCCATCACCTCGCCACTACCAGCCAGACACCTAAACTGCCAACGCACTGACTCTGGAAGGCGCCTAAATGGGAGTTGAACCATCGACGACGACAACTGTTACATGGGAACCCTAGCCACCATTTTTCTTGAGAAAGGTGGGAGACGAGAAAAGAGACTTCAGTTCTCATGTGTGTTCATGTATCCTTCACGCACATGCTTTATTCTCCATTTTAAAAATTACAGACATGTTTTTTCTGTGAAGTTATTATAACACATCACATGACACCATGCTCCAAAAAAATCTGGCTATTGGCTTTCCCCAAGCCCGGTCCTAGGGGTGTGCTATCTGTGCGGGCGCACAGGGCCCCCAGTTTTTGGGGGCCTCAAAATTTATTTCCAGTTCTATTAAACTTAATGATGTTAGATGGGCCTACAGGCTCCAAGGCTGACTGAGACTGCCCCCCGTTGCGGCGTTGATGGGCCTTCTGGCGCGCTGGTGACCGATCTAGATGACAGACGCCACGCATTGATGCCTATCGATCTCTCGATGTCCCTTCGTGTTCGTGTGTTCTTTCAGGCAGGCGGCTAGGGCTTCTAGCGCGGCACAACGGCAACGGAGCGATCACCATGCAATTAGCAGGCCTGACAATTAGTCCAGCTTCCAGGTTCCAGCCATCCACATCCAGCGCCCTGGACAGGATTAGTCCAATTCCAGCGCCGCTGTCCAGCGCCCCGGACGGCCTGGGTTTTCTTCACATAAGCGATTAGTCCAGGTCCAGCCTCCAGCCATGTTTATTCCTTTTTTTCTCATCAGGAACCAGGAAGCGACAAGCCATGAAGCGCCCCTGTTCATGCAATGATGCAAATAGCAATTTTTTATTCTTTTTTTCTCATCAGGAACCAGGATGCCACAAGAATCAGGTAATTAGCATTTAGGAACCGAAACAGCAATCAGGATTCAGTAATCAGGGAGAAGAAGAGGAACCAGTGTCCAGTTTGCCATGAGCTCTTGTCCCTTGAGTGAGTTTTATTTCTGATCTCTTATACCAAGTTTGCAGCTAATATTATTATTTTCATCAATTAGGTGTCTAGCATTGCAAGATTCAATTTCAAGTCATGTCTTCACTTAGAAAACATGAATCTGGTTATCAAAAGCGTTTGAAGAAACAAAAAGCCGAGGAATTAACTCAGTCTCTGTATGGAAATATGGACAAGTTTGTTGTAAAAAAGCCACGAGTGTCCTCCGATAACCAATCACTTGATCATGAGCCTCCACGTGATAATAATGTCGAAAATGATCATGAGACAGAAAATAATGTCGAATGTGAAGAAAACTCGTGATAACATTGAGGATATTAATGTTGATGGCAACTTTAATACTTCACCTACCGCAGATGCTGGTGATTCTTTTCATATTGATATATTTGATTCAAGGTATTGAGATTCTCTTGATTCTAAGCAAATTGATATTTTAGCAGAAAAGGGCCCTCAAAGGGACACATTGTTTAAGAAAGGTCGTAAGGATAAATATAAAAGGAGGTTTTCTGCACTATTCTACACTAAAATTCTATCAAATGGAGAGCATTTCGATAGGGATTGGCTTGTCTATTCCAAGGACACAACAAAGACTTACTGATTTGGTCATAATAGCACTTGAGAGGGAAGTATTGGAGAAGATTGATTATGAGGATATTATTGAAGATTTTATTTCAAAGAACACTAAAAGAATGATGTTATTTAAGTGAAGACTTTACAACCAAGAATAGGTATGATTCTATATATATGTTCATTATTCCGTAAGATATTATGATCTCTACATTATATTATAGTTATATTTATATAATTTGTTTAGTGAGGTAGGGCCCATTTAACAGTTTTGCACCGGGCCTCGAATTTCGTCGGCCCGGCCCTGGCTTTCCCACCTGTAGCGCATCCCAGTCATTAGCGCCCTACGTGTTAATCATTTATAACATATATAGTGACCTCGTGAAAGTTTCCGTAAGAAGTTTAACTACCAACCTGTAATTGGAAGGTGAAATTTCCATAGACAAGACAACTTCCGCAAACGGAGCAAACTAAATTGGCAAGGAGGTGTAGTGTGCACTCCAGCAAGTAGAAAGAAAACCAGGAAAGAGGTTGTCCCTCCTAGTGGCCGTGCCATGTGATAGCTAGATAGCATAGCAAGCTAGCTAGAGGCATTACTGGAATATTAGAATGCACTGTTCAGTTGAAAGATCCTGTTCGAGAATGTCCTGTCTAGTAGAAAAGATGAGGAGACAAGCAAAGGTGGCTAGCTAGCTCAAAGAGTATGCGTGGTGTGGTGTAGCAATAGCTAGCCAAGCTAATTAAGCTAGGATGATCGGATATATCGCTGCCTATATATATTCAACACTGCGAGTTCTTTCTAGATCCAGATGGAGATGATGATGGCCACCTAGCTAGCCAACTGGTCTCGATGACGACCTAGCTAGATTGCGTCTACCCATGCTCTTGGCTAGCAGATCGAGGCATGTAAGTTAGTGCTACTACTATCGTTCGACTTGTCCAGTAAGTTGATCATCATAGTCAAATAAAGAGAGTATGTTGATCATCATCATGTGGCTATGTCTGAGTATAAGTATGATATGAAACTCGCTATCTGAAAAAAGGTTAGGGTTTCCGCGCGGCTCCTGTGAGATGCCGGATCCCTCCCTCCACCACTTGGCCAACATAACCTACCTTCGCTCCCTCTCCTTGCCACCACAAGAGCTGTCAATGGGCGAAGCCTGGCCGCGGCAACGACAAAGCTCTCACCCTCTTTGCTCGGCTGTTGGCGGCGAGAGACGCGATGGGCAGCGGGGATGCGGCCCTCGGCGAGGAATGGCGGCGTGGTTCAGGGAAGATAGGGCTAGCACGCGTCTTCTTCATCGACGACGTGGTGGTGGTTTCATCGTCGGCATGCTCACGGTCTTGGCGGGATTTGGCACAAACTGCGAGCGATGCGGGTCGCCTTCTCCTACCGTTCCGGCTTGGCCTTGGGGCTCTGGTTGCCAGTTGGGGAGATCGGGGCGGCATGGTCCCGTGGATTGGCATCATGGGGGCCGCTGATCTAGATCAATAAAGGTGGTTTCCCTATTGGTCTTCTCGCGTCAAACTCATGATCTACCTATTTTTGATCCTCTTCGATCTGGCCGATGATGACTTTTAGAATTCTCCTCTTGAGTACTATAGATTGGCACATAACGCTCCAGGTTTTCTGGATCGGATGGGATTCGGTCGTGTGCATGTGTGTATATCTGCCCATGCGACTTTAAGTGGGTCCGGCGTGAAGCTGCTTTTTTTGTCGATACCATGGGACATATCTACTTTTAGATTTGCAACCTATCGAGAGAGGCGGAGAATGCCATGGCAGCTGCGATTGGATGATCAAAAGAACTGACGGAAAGGTTCCTTGGATGCGATGAAGACTTGACTTTATGTTTAGCGACTTGTAATAGCGGCCTTGGCAAGTGGGGGCGACATCACTACAGGACTTCAGTCATGGTGGTGCTTCTAGAGTACCGAGTCTCGGTTTGTTGAGTGAAAATCAAAGGTTTGTCCTTTATTGGTTGTACCTGACAATGATTTTGTTGAAGGCATTGTTTTCAAAACTTAGACTTTTTCAGGATGAAAATCTAACGGGCAATGACTGTGCTTGTGCTCTATTCCCTTCTTGGAGGTGTCATCTTTGGATGACCTCTTTTGCGGTCCGTCTTCTGTGTTTGGTGGTTTTTAGTGTGTTACGGCTGTGACTACTGATCACTGCCACGGGGAATTTTTCTTCTTTTTTATCTTTTTAGTTGTGTGCATCGTCATTGTCTAGTTGGTCCTTTTGTTGGTGCAATGACTAGGTGTAATTGATATTTTGACGATATCAATATATTTCCTTTGTTGAAAAGGGGCAGAAAAAGGAATGTCTGCATCCGTTTCAGCTCAATTGTTCACCGTCAGAGTTAACAACAACACAAACTTAACTGATCATGTTTAAATAAAACTTATAATGACGTGGCCCATAAATAACTTATTTATGATTTGGTATCTGAAGAAAAAAAGAAAAATAAAAATCGATGTTTGGTTTTTGAAAAGGACTTATTCAGAACTTATCATAAAAGAACTTATTCAGAATATATTTTTGGTTTCTGAAGAAAAAAAAACAGGCTTAATAGATCATGCTGTTAACCACCCAAATTTGATTCTCATATCTGAATCCGAACAAACATGAAAGGCATCGTCGATCGGTGGAGTCATATGATCGGTCGATCGTACGTCGGTTGCTACAGGCCGGAGACGTCGCCTCGGCGGTCAGATGGCACAGGAGGGGCATACTGTTCAGTTAACTACAAGAAGCATAGCATCGGATTCATATGCTGCTGCTGTCTCTGATCTATCAATCCTTTTCCCATGTCAACCGTTGGCTTTTGCGATTTATGCGCATCCGGCAGTGACAGTGCATGGGATCTATCTATCTATCTATCTATCTAGGCAATATTGTAATGCGTGATTCAACCTCAGTTGTTAGATGTCACTACACTGAGAGAGAAGAGAGAAAGGAACAATTCCATTCCAGTGACCGACACCGACTGACAAGTGACAACTGATTCTCCCATGCACTTGGCTGGCTATGAGACGCTAGGCCTAGATAAGTCAGGTTTCAAATTCATCTCGTATCATCTCATTTATGCCTTTCCCCCTTCAACCTCACTATTCTTTTCCCACATCTGGTCTCGATCCACAGTTTTAGATGCAAGCTTTGGCAGAGATGCATGGGTAACCATGCATTGGTAATCGGATGTGGGTAACCATGGTTTTGTTCTGTTTTCCTTGCCAAATGTTAGTTTATTTCAGCTCAAGGTTTATTTTTGCCGACCAGATTTTATTCTGTGTTCACTTTACTTCACCTTTAATCGTTATGCCGGCCAAAAGTACAGAGGCTTCAAAGATAAAAATTCCCGTGCCACTGGAGAATTTATTTAGATAGATGAATAGATTTTTATCTATCTTTTTACCTCTTTACTTACGTTCGTGTGCCAAATTTTACTATTTAGGATAAATCGAGTCGCGTGTATCTATAAATCATCATGGGACCTATATGGTCTATGGTAATTTTTATTTCTTGTGTTCGCTATACCACCTTAAGAGTTGATGAATAGATCTAAAATTTTCTCGCACAAAAAAAATATCATCATGGGAAAGATTAAATGTTTTAACAAAAAAAATGTTACTTTATTTCATCTTATGGTTTATTCTTGCCAACCAAATTCTATTCTCATTCACTTTACTTTAACAGATATGCAGGCCGCACCCAAGTAGATATGTTTCTAAAATGAGAATGCTAGCGGTAGTATTTAATTACATAAATAGTTTATTCTCTCAATGTTTATATGCCATTTACAACTGTGGGACAATTGTCATTGTTAGATAAAATGAGATTAACGAGATACGAGAGACACGGATTTTTACGTGGAAATCCTTGTTGGAGAAAATCACGGATGCACAAAGACGCAATTCACTATCAGGAAGAGTATTACAAGCACGAGACGACATGCCGTCTTTAGGTGTGACTACATCGAGTATATATGAGGAGCAATACGTGAGAGTCCTTGGAGGACAAGTAAACGGGTTAAACTCGTACACGCCAGTACCAACGCAAAGGCCCACATCTTTGTAATACATCTACAAGTAAACGGGTTAAACTCGTACACGCCAGTACCAACGCAAAGGCCCACATCTTTGTAATACATCTAGTCAAACACGGTAGAATTTGGATCACAATTTAACAATCTCCACCTTGAGTCAAATTCCCTCCAGTAGTAGAAGGAAGTAAATAACTCCATCCAAATTAGCATAAACACCTTGTGCATTAAAGTCCATAAGACTAGTGAGAAATAGCAACTAAGCCTGACCAAAGCTCAAACTTATTGGTAGGAACTGGTTTGTCATCGTATCAGCGGGATTACCATGAGTACTTATCTTGCATACCTTCAAATCACCTTTAACAACAACATCTCGAATATAGTGAAATCTGACATCAATGTGCTTTGTTCTCTCGTGATACTTTGGATTTTTTGTAATATATATATCACTTCGACTGCCACAAAATATGGTAGGGTCAAGATGAGTCTCCACAAAGCTCAGTGTATAAACCTCCCAACCAGATAACTTCTTTGCATGTCTTGGAAATATCCATATACTTGGCATCTGTAGTGGAACAAGCAACAATAGAGTGCAAAGTTGCTCTCCAACTCACAAAACAACCACCAATGATGAAAATATAACCTGTAAGTGATCTTCTCTGATCCAAATCACCAGCAAAATCAGAGGCAACAAAAGCAACAAGTCCATCTTCAGTTTTCGCAAACTGTAGATAAGCATTAGAAGTACCTCGCATGTATCTGAAAATCCACTGAACTACTTTCCAATGCTCTTTTCCAGGATTAGCCATGTATCTACTAACAACACTCAGTGCATAAGATAAATACGGACAAGAACAAACCATGGCATACATAAGTGAACTAACTCACTCGAATAAGGAACTCTAGACATGTACTTGATACGTCCATTTTTTATCATGCTTTTATGTTGATATTTATCGCTTTTTGGGCTGTCATTACACTTCACGGTACAATACTTATGCCTTTTCTCTCTTATTTTGCAAGGTTTACATGAAGAGGGAGAATGCCGACAGCTGGAATTCTGGCCTGAAAAGGGAGCAAATTTGAGATACCTATTCTGCGCAACTCCAAAAGCTGTGAAAATCAACGAGGAATTACTTTGGAATTTATAAAAAATACTGGGTCGAAGAAGTACCAGAGGGGAGCCACCAGGAGGCCACAAGCCTGCTAGGCGCGACCTACCCCCTGGCCGCGCCTAGGGGGCTTGTGGGCTCCCTGTTGGCCCTCTGGCTCCCCTCTTTTGCTATAAGGAGGGTTTCGTTCCAGAAAAAATCAAGAGGAGGCTTTCGGGAGGATTCGCCGCCGCCACGAGGCGGAACTTGAGCAGAACCAATCTAGAGCTCCGGCAGGGCCGTCCTGCCGAGGAAACTTCCCTCCCGGAGGAGGAAATCATCGCCATCGTCATCACCAACACTCCTCTCATCGGAGGGGACTCATCACCATCAACATCTTCATCAGCACCATCTCATCTCCAAACCCTAGTTCATCTCTTGTAACCAATCTCCATCTCACGACTCCGATTGGTACTTGTAAGGTTGCTAGTAGTGTTAATTACTCTTTGTAGTTGATGCTAGTTGGATTACTCGGTGGAAGATTATATGTTCAGATCCTTGATGCCATTCAATACCTCTTTAGTCATGAACATAATTATGCTTTGTGAGTAGTTACTTTTGTTCCTGAGGACATGGGATAAGTCATGCTACAAGTAGTCATGTGAATTTGGTATTCGTTCGATATTTTGATGCGTTGTATGTTATTTTTCCTCTAGTGGTGTTATGTGAACGTCGACTACATAACACTTCACCATTATTTGGGCCTAGAGGAAGACATTGGGAAGTAGTAAGTAGATGATGGGTTGCTAGAGTAACAGAAGTTTAAACCCTAGTTTATGCATTGCTTCGTAAGGGACTGATTTGGATCCACTAGTTTAATGCTATGGTTAGACTTTGTCTTGATTCTTCTTTCCGTAGTTGCGGATGCTTGCGAGAGGGGTTAATCATAAGTGGGATGCTTGTCCAAGTAATTGCAGCACCCAAGCACTGGTCCACCCACATATCAAACTATCAAAGTAGCGAACGCAGATCATATGAACATGATGAAAACTAGCTTGACAGAAATTCCCATGTGTCCTCGGGAGCGCTTTACCTCCTATAAGGGTTTGTCTAGGCTTGTCCCTTGCTACAAAAGGGATTGGGCCACTTTGTTGCACAGTTGTTACTATTGTTACTTGCTACTTGCTACAAATCACCTTATCACAAAACTATCTGTTACCGATAATTTCAGTGCCTGCAGAGATTACCTTGCTGAAAACCACTTGTCAGATCCTTCTGCTCCTCGTTGGGTTCGACACTCTTACTTATCGAAAGGACTACGATAGACCCCCTACACTTATGGGTCATCAGTACTCAATATCGGCATCTGACTTAGGACATAAGACTGATGATAATTTGAAGTGCATAGCTAACGGAGTACTTCCTGGCTTGACATTATGCATATTAAAACGATGAAGAACTTTATCAATATATCCCTTCCGACTTAGTTAAAATTTTCCAGAGGTCTATCTCTAGATATTTATATGCCAAGTATTTTCTTTGCTGCACCCAAATCCTTCATCTCAAATTCATTACTTGCTTCTTTAGTTCATCAATCTCTGGCATGCTCTTTGCATCAATTAACATATCATCAACATAATGGAGCAAATAAATAGCTGAACCATTAATAATTTTCAAATAAACACAGCTATTATAATTAGACCTTTTGAAACCTTGAGAGAGCATAAAGGTGACAAATCTGTTGTACCACTCTCGAGGGGATTGTTTCAATCCATAAAGAGATTTATTTAACTTACAGACAATCTTTTCTTTTCCAGGAATAACAAAACCTTCAGGTTGTTCCATACAAATATCCTCTTCTAATTCTCCATGTAAGAATGAAATTTTGAAATCCAATTGGTCAAGCTCAAAATCATTCATGAGAACAATGCTAAGTAAAGTGTGAATATAGGTATGCTTCACAACAGGAGAAAATACTTCGTTATAGTCAATACATGTAATTTGGCTATAACCTTTAGCAACTAACCTTTCTTTATATCTTGCCTCATCATTAGGAGAAACACCTTCCTTTCTTTTGAAAACCCACTTGTAATAAATATGTTTTTTCTTTCTAGGTAATCTTACTAAATCCGATGTGCCATTCCTTTCAAGTGATTCCATCTCATCATGCATAACGACCATCCACTTATTACTATCACGAGAAATAATTGCTACGGAATATGAAGAAGGTTCAACATTGTCTTCATTTTCTGCTGCAACATATAAAACAAAAGAAACAATATTGCACTCGTCAATTATCCTTTCACGTGCATTAATACCATGCCGAACTCTGTCACGTGTGAGATTCCAACCGGGTGGAACAATAGGCTGATTTGGAGTGACATATTCATCATCAAGACGTCTACGAGGAGGCACACAACTTTTTCGAGTATCTGGACGAACAACGGTTGTTCTACCCCCCCCCCCCCCCCATCACATCCGAGGGTTGCACCGACGCCAAAAACGACACCAACATCGACGTCGAGACCGGCCCCGATGCTGGTAAAGAACCGAAAGCGAAGAAGATACGACGTCCAAACCAGCTCGGCACTGGAAGATTGGTGGCCACTTCAGTGGACCCGGCAATTTCGAGCCAAAAGAGAGGATGCATCCTACGGGAAACCGCCACCATCAACGACGAAAACTTAAGGAAGATAGGAAATATGGAACAATTCCTCCTAACGAAGTTACACCAGTGATTCATGTTCCCGGCTGGGCTGTTGAAACAAAATATCCATCACCGTGGCTAAAGCGGCACCGAAACTTCGCATGTCAGCTAAATTCGGTGATGCCGATATTCTGCAATGGGCCAAGAAACTATGAAATGTACGAGATCATCGACTATGGACTGAGTTCTGCACATCCAGCGTGAACTTGCCCAAGTCATCATGAAGGAGGTCATCGAAAAAACAAGGATGTTCTACGAAGAAGGGCAAATGTCACCGGAAGATGTCCGAACACGCGTAGCCGCTCAGCTTCTCGACCTGAAACCTTTCACGGAGCTCGGGTCCTTCCTTCGAGATTTGGAAGGATGGCACGATATGTTGGAGTGATTGACAATGACAATGTGTGCATTTAGTCACTACTTTTTCTATGACAAAATTTTGAATTTATGCAACAGTGCCTTCATTAGTTATTATTATGCGTACGTAACAGAAACAACCACGACCAAACCATTACAAGACATCCTCTATTTTTAAATAGCTACAACCCACCAACCACGACCAAACCATTACAAGACATCCTCTATTTTTAAATAGCTACAACCCACTAGTCATGCAACAATGCCACATCATCAAGTCATGCACTGAGTCATAAGTTACTTTTTCCATTAATCTTTTCATGCAAAATATATCATCTCATGCATTATTTTTTCCAGGGAATTAAGTCATGTAAGAAAGTTTTATATTTGTTTTTACATTAATATTAGTCTTCTATCATTTATCCATACATGTTTAACAAAGTTCCCGTCGCAACGTGCGGGGCATTGTCTAAAAACATACTCCCTCCGTTCCTAAATATAAGACATTTTAGAGATTACACTATGAACTACATACGAAGCAAAATGATTGAATCTACACTCTAAAATATGTCTATGTACATCCGTATCTAATTCATAGTGAAATGTCTAAAAGGTCTTATATTTAGGAACGGAGGGAGTAACATCTACAACTAAGTCAACTTCCTGCGCAACCGTGCCTTCAACAAGGGATAAATGGCCTGATCACACCTTCACCACCACGTTCAGTCCAGCCGGAGATTTTTATCCTACATGCTAAGCGCAATGAATAAAGACCAGCACAACAGTAAGTAAACAAGGCTTTCAACGAGGTAAGAACACAAGTTCGTTGCTTCTGAGCCTGAACAATATATGCAAGGACATGATTTTTCACCCTGGACAAGAAGGGATCAAACATCTTGATGACGTGTCTTTCAATAGTTGCTTCCACCAGTACGCCATGCCAGGGCAAAAAGCACTGCCAGATTGGTAGGGCGTCTTCAGTCTTCACACCTTAGGCGTAGAAAACTTTCAGTGGCTGGAGGCATAACCCAATAAGCCATGTACGTTTGTGGCCGAGTATTAGTATTTTACCACAGGCCAGTGTCTCATCCATCAGATCCATCGACTGGTATATCGACTGATATATAAACCAATATATGTGCGTGTGCTGCACTTTTTGCTAGGGTGATCGCCGCTACCGCCGTTGCTTTGCCATCAAGCGTGTCGGGCTAGAGAGTTTGTCATTGCCGTTGGCCGCTTCTCGCCACGTCAACAACACCGTTCATCTATTTACAGTCCGTCGGTCAACGCACGGGGACGGCTAGATGCAGGCGAATCAGATATGGGTAGATGCTGGCTGAGTAGGACGTATGCACACATTCAGATACACTACACACTATACTAGCTTATAGTCATACTTATTTTTATTATTATTCCCACCGTTCTAAAATAATTATAGTTCTATATTTGTCGTATGTTAAATTTGATCATATTTACAAAAAATGCTATTGTATGTGCTAAGATCTACAAAATTAAATATGCATAACATAAATATTTTCTAAAGATTCTAGAATAGCAAATCTGGTGTTTTAGATATTGGTATATTTTTCTACAAGCTTGAAGAAGTTTGACTTAGGATAAACATAAATCTGGAATTACTTTGGAATGATGGCAGAAGATTTTCTTATAAATTACGACAGGAAACAACTAATGGGGTAAATACTTATTCAAACTATTTGCTTTAACTTGAAGCTCCAACATTTTGCTGAGAATTATCATTTTTTTGGTTCTAAACCATATTTTTTGTCTTATCATCCACGCTATCATGGGACTTGGCCCTGTTTGGAACCATAATAGATTATAATAATCTGGATTATGAAGATAGATCATATAATATGGTTTATAAAAATAATTCAGATGGGCATGTTTGGAGGCCAGATTATATAAACTATAATTCAGATTTTACATTATACAATGACATGTATGCCCTGTTTATAAAAATAAGACGGTGGCGGTGGCGTAGGTAATTATCTCCAAGTTTACAAGGATAATAGATCATTAGTAATTCATAATCTGATTTTAGATGGGGTAGAGTAGATTATGAGTTTTTAATAATCTGGTCATCTAGTTTTTAAAATCTATAATATAAACTGTCATGTTTGGAAACATAATAGATTATAAAAACCAGATTATATAATCTGGGTGGTTCCAAACAGGGCATGATAGATCATGGTGTAGATTATAAAAACTAGATGGACAGATTATTAAAAACTCATAATGTACTCTACACCAGCTAAAATCAGATGATGGATTGCTAATGACCCATTACCCTTGTAAAGTTGGAGATAATTACATTCCTACCACCGCCATCCTCCTCTTTAAAAAAAAGAGGGCGGACAGGTCATTATGCAATGTAAACCCTGATTATAGTTTATATAATCTGTCCTCCAGACATGCCCACGTCGATTATTTTTATAAAAACCAGATTATATAATCTATCTTCATAATCCAGATTATCATAATCTATTGTGGTTTGAAACAGGGCCTTAATATAGCATGATATTTCATCTTTTACATCAACAATAGGTTTCGTCCCCCTTATGTTCAAATCATGGCTCCGCCCATGGCTGGAGTGATACAAAATCTTGGACAAAAAGTGACAATTCGTACAAACTTGTGGTATGCACCCTTGTGACAGTGTAGCATACGAGATAGATGATGAGATCAAAAGGCCTACAAGTAGGGCTGTCTCTGGCGCCGCCGACCATGCATGCAGGCGTGGACCAAATTGCCAAGTGATAACACATATCCAACGACATGTGGAGACCGTTCTTTCTTTCTTTCTTCCTTCCTTTTGAGGAAATCTCCTCCGATATGCACAAATAAGAGAGGATCAAGAAAGCAAAGATCTTTTTTTATGAAATTTGCACTGATTTCCTTTTCGTTGGAAATCCACAGCAACCTACATGCAAAGTAAAGAGAAGTGGACAAAGGAGGAAAATATCTTCTTTGTTGCCGCCTTTGGGGGAAAGGAAAGGAAGGAGGACCATGCATGGATTGATAGGCGGGGCACCTATGCATGATTGATAGCGCACCGGCACACTAGCAGCAGCGAGCAAAACATCAGGTGAGGTGATAGATCGCGCGCGCACAGTGGAGTATTGCTGCTGCAGTTGTAACCAATCTGGTCTGGTTTCCCGGCGGTGGTGACGATTCTCTCTTGCCTCGCTTTCTTCCTCTTCTTTCTTGCATCATCCCTCCCTACAATGGACCCACATGCTGCTCGCCCGCCCGCTCGCCGCATATCTTCCGGCCCTCCGGCCTCTGCGTGGCGTCCGTGCTGACCTTCCTGCGTTTGTCCAAGTCGCTGAAGCTCCGCACGGCCAGCGGCGCCGCGAAGCTCCCTGGCATGCTCGTGTCGCTCACGGGCTCCATGGTGCTCACCAGCTGCACGACTCAGCTACTTCGCCGTCGTCATTGGCGGCTGCCTACCGCAGCAGCGACAAGAGGTGGCGATGCTGTTGGTTCCTGCCGCAGGGCCCCAAGTACGCCTGCGTCTACTCAAGGAAAAAACAAATTGATGACAATGGGACTGGCGTAAGTCGCATGAAAAATTTATTTTGGGTAAGTCAATTTGTTGGTCATTGGATTAAATCCAACCGTCATCTTTCTTTCTTCCTCCTTCAACCATTTCTTCTCTCCACAGAATTGACTTATCTAAATTACAAAATTCACTCAGCTTAAATTCATATGAGCAGTTTCAATGACAATATTCACTTACGTAGTACTCCCTTCGGTCATTTTTAGTCTACATACTAGTAATGGTGCACGTGCAAATGCACGTATCATCAGATGCATGAAATTTATTTATAAAATAAAAAAATTCCTTATTCTATTTCCAAGATAGTAATAACTTGTATGAGTTATTCACGTACATCAATAATATATATAGATAAAAATTCACATACATTAATCCGCGACTTTCAACAGGAACTCCACCTGCTCCGGGAGTGGAGTTGTGGAGTGGAGGTTCTCCGTACAGGGCCTAAGTATTTGAAACATAATAAAAACAAAAAATGGAAGAAAAAAATAATCTATTTTCGGGTTTAAATTAAGATACCACTAGTAGAAAAAGAACCTATTGTCCCGGTTCGTGAGGGCCATTTGTCTCGGTTTTTGAACCGGGACTAAAGTGTCGGTACTAATGTTCTAAACCTTTAGTCCCGGTTCTTGTATAAACCGGGACAAATGGGCCTCCACATGGCCGGTGCGTCGAGCCCAGGCAGGAGGCCCTTTGGTCTCGGTTGGTGGCATCAATCGGGACCAATAGGCATCCACGCGTCAGCATCTCAGGTGCTGGTTTTTTTTGTTTTTGAAAGGGAGGAGGGTTTGGGGTTTTGGGGGGTTAATTTAGGTGTTTCATATATTGTGTTAGCATGCTAATTAATAGAGAGAAGTGTCCTTTCTTATCTCTGTGCTTGGTCGACGCTACGTACTATACGTATAGAGAGGACTAGACACGCTAGCTAGTTAAGCAAATGAAGGAAACAGAAGATCGTCATGAACAGATGCATACAAAGAGAAGTGATATTGACCACCTCTCCTTCTCTGAGAGATTGGTCGAACAACAAGTTCTCGTATATCTATCCAACGCTACTGGCTACCTATATACAATATAAGTATCTTTTACAATATAATCTCCTAATTAAAATTGAACCTTGCAGGGTCCACATAGTATTCTCCGTCTTTAGCGATCACGTGGTCAAGAAAGAATGCTGCAAATTCTTCTTGAATTCCTCGCATACGATCTGGTGTTAGGAGTTCATCTCGCATCCGAAATATCTAATTTGAAGAAGGGGGTCAATACATATATATGAATAAATGAAACTGAACACAAATGATGGTAATAAAATAAAATTGTGAATATAATTATTTATGCACTTCATATTGTTTCTCGGAGTAG
Source organism: Hordeum vulgare subsp. vulgare (assembly GCF_904849725.1). Classification (NCBI taxonomy): domain Eukaryota; kingdom Viridiplantae; phylum Streptophyta; class Magnoliopsida; order Poales; family Poaceae; genus Hordeum; species Hordeum vulgare. Next base: position 4,548,870 of record NC_058524.1, read on the forward strand.
CCCCGCTCACAGGTCGTGTGGCGGATGGACTCGCAAATGTAGTATCCACAGTAATTAGTCCCTTCTTCCTGCCACAACCACTTTACAAGAAACAGAGGTCAATCAAACTGATAATTAGCAAGCATGCTAAATGGTATTGATGAAACTAGCGCTTAAATCACTAGGAGATGCGTGGAACATATATGCTACTATAGTACTTACTTTCGGGTGTCTAAACTGCAGCTTCTTTGGCAGTCCCGGAGTTTTTGAGGTGAATTTACTCCAAACCCTGCCAGACAAAGAAAACAATTACTTGATATCAGGAAATGAACAAATTAAAGTTGCCGATATGGTGCGATAATGATAGATTTAACTTACTTCTTTAGAATTTCAGTCATGTCCGCGTACTTCTTGGGATCTTTTCGTCTCGAGTCTAAGACGGTTACTAGTCCCTGCTCAAGCGTAATCTCTAGGAGAATATAGTGGAACCTGCGCACGCATGCATAACTCATCAATTACATTACTATAACCTCGACTAATAAGGGAAACCGAATATGCACAAGACATTAACACTCACTCGAAGTTGTAAGGAAAGAGTATTATAACTTTGTTTTGATTTAATATAAACGATTGTAGCAGCTTGGCCTCGGTATCTTTGGCCTGAAATTTAACCATATATGCATCTATGAGATTTGTGTTAATGAACCCAATATCACCTTTAATTCGGCGATCTTCAATCTGCATAATATAGTGAGAATAATTAAAGATACATGCAATCAAAGAGCTGACCTATATAGAGAGACTTAATGACATAAGTAGTACTACTTATAGGCAGTAGCAAGTGATCATTGACTTATCGAGGGCCTTTAGATTGAAAAACTCGAAGAACTCCTCAAATGGAACATTCAACAGATCAATTCCAACGAGGTCATGCTCCTCTTTAACTCTGAGCGTCAAAATATTCCTCCCCTCAGACTGTCTGCATGTTTTCATATACCAATCATGGAATCTTCGCATCATCGTTGTTAGAGATTTTTCATCTTTGACGAGAGGCTTCCCGTACACGTATCTGTGTTCGTCCACCTCCAAGAAATCAAAATGTGCATCGTCGGGCAGGTAATCTCCAAGATCGTTATAACCGGGCACCATCACGCCCGGATGATTCGCGACGACGCTAGACACCTGGAGCGGGGGCAAATATTGGTTCGCTTGTTCGCCGAGCTGGGCAACTTTTTTCCCAGCTCGTCGTTCTGCTAACCTTTGAGCACTGACAGTACTTTCCGACCGCTCCGCTTTGATAAATGACTTTGTAAGAATGCGCTCATAGTTGTCTTTCACCAGAGACTTTGGTGGTTTCGTCAGGGCAGCCAGAGTACGCTTGTTTTAGAAGCGGCCATTTGACCTTGTCATAAGCTTTTTCAAAATCCACCTTAAAAATGACTCCATCAAGTTTCTTGGAGGATTTCATGAAGTGTTTCATGTAGAACCACAATCCCTTGTAGAATGTGTCTACCGGGCATGAAGGCCATCGGAATGTGTTGTACAACCGAATGGGCTATCTACGTCAACCTATTCGTTGCAACCTTTGTAAAAGAAATTGAAACTCACATTAAGCAAACATATCGATTTGAATTGCTCAATGTGTACGACCTCCTCCTTCTTCGGCAACAACGTGATTGTTGCAAAGTTTAAATGGAATAGCTGTAATCGCCCATTAAATAGATCATGAAACATAGGCATAATATCATCCTTAATGATATGCCAACATCTCTTATAAAACTCAGTTGGGAACCCATTTGGTCCGAGAGCATTGTTTTGCTCCATCTGCATTATTGCCTCAAATACCTCTTTCTTGGTAAATGGAGTAGATAACACCTCATTCTCTTCATCATTGAGTTGAGGAATATCCCCTATTGCACGCTCTTCTAGCGTACAGAGTTCAATTCGAGGGCTCCGAAATGTTTTTTATAATACTCGAAGATCTACAATTTGAGTTTGTCATGTCCTACAGTTGTACGCTCATCCTGTTCTAACTGCAATATTTTCTTCTTTCTGCGCTTTCCATTAGCTATCATACGGAAACATTGGGTATTTTGATCTCCTTGGATGACCGTAGACACCTTAGCTCTTAGTCCCCACTTAATCTCTTCCTCTCGAAGTAACGCACAAAGCTTCTCCTCAGCCTCATACTTCGCAATCCGATCCGTACTATTAAGGATTGTTGCCTCAACTTTCCATTCTAACTCCACTAGTGGGGACAGGGCCTATAGCCCCGGCCCGTAAGGGGCTTTAGTCCCGGTTCACCAACCGGGACTAAAGGGGCGGGACTAAAGGCCTAAACTTTTCGTCCCGGCCCTCTTACACGCCGGGACTAAAGGTGCTCCACGTGGGCGCCTCGTAGCGCTCCAGGGGCAGGTCCTTTAGTCCCGGTTCGTTACATGGACCGGGACTAAAGATTTTCAGATTTTGCTGGCTTTTGGTTTTTTTTTAATGAAATTATTTTTGGGTTTTAGGGTTTTAGGGTTTAGGTGTTCAGGAGATTAACATGATGCCTCGTTTGGTGTTCGGGAATTAGTTTTCATATAAATTAAAATAGAAATAATTATGCATATATATATAAGATTAACTTATCTTACAAGCGATCATATATATACAATTATATGGAGATCTGAATTATCGGGACTAGAGCCCGTCTATTCGATTACATGGACGAACATCAGTAATGGCCCTTAGCTACACTAAATCGTCATTTGTCTTCTATAGCTTCCGTCCTCAGAAATCCCGCAAGCTCCTCTACAACAGCAATCGCGCGTTGCTCTGGTAGGACCTTCGTCCTCATGGCCAGGTGCTATATAAGAAGAGAAGATGAGTATGAATATCAATCATGATAACAAAGAATGACGGGTAAAAATAGAGGTGTGAATGTTCATTGCTTACGTCGAATCTGTGATCCTTGAACTCAGAGGTAAACGTGCGAATGGTCTCGCAAACATAGTATCCGCATAGATGCGTTCCCGTGGCTGCTGGTCGCACCTTACGAGAATAGAATATATATAATCAAAATAATAATCTAGCATCATAGTTAAATGTATTGAAAATTAATAGAAGTATATCATACTACTACTTACCTGAACCGCTCTAAAGGTCAGCTTCTCAGAAAATTTACCGGGAGTCACGCACTTGAACCGATTCCAAACCCTGCCCGACAAGGATAATGATTTGCTAAGTTTTTCATTAATTGATATATCAGAAAATCATCGAAAGAGACCGATAGAGCGCAAGAATGATTAAAATTACCCTTGGAGCATGTCCTGCAGGCTTTGGAACTGTTCCAAGGGTCTCGATAATGGGTCGAAGGCATCAACTCTTCCCTTATCAATTTGAATGTCCAATAGAATCCAATGGAAGCTGCACATGTATATATATATATATATATATATATATATATATATTTGTGTGTGTGTGTAACTTATCAATTACACTTATAAGTGAATGGGCACAACAGAGTAAGGACCCTCACCTGAAGTTATATGGAAACAGTATGTGGTCACATAAATTTTGATCTCTTAGAAACCTTAGAAGGTTTTCCTCCGTCTCCTTGGGATAATTAGTTAGCGTCGCTATATGTATTTTATCTGGATCAATAAACCCAATATTTAGGATGCTCTTACTTTTACACTCCAGAATCTTCATTCTGCATAATAGAGTACAAGTTATATATAGACAATAAATTGAAATAACTAAACAAGTTATATGTAGACGACGAATTGAAAAACTTACAGACAATAGCAACTCATAAGCGATTTGTCGAGGGCGTCGCCATTGTACATCTGGAAGAGTTCATCAAAGTCGATATGGATTTCTTCGGAGCGGCCGTAGTACTCATGTGGGACACTCAGCATGATCATCGTTCTCCCATTCTTTGATTCACTTAAGTACCATTTATGCAAGTAACGCATACTTGTTGGGAGATCATCTTTGCTGACCAAAGGCTCTCCCATGACAAACTGTGGCTTAGGGGCTACCACAGCCTTGAGTATCCCGTCGTCTTGGGAAGCCAACAAATTTTCAACCGAGATACCACATTCATCCGCCAACTCCTTTGCTTTTTCAAAAGCTTGCCCCTGCACCGGAGGGGGAACATTCTCGGTTAACACCTTGAGGGGTGGGATCGACTGTTTGGCCTGTTGTCCAAGCTGAGGAACGTCTGATTTTTTCTTGCTTGTAGTTGAACTTGATTTGCTCCCACTTGCACTTGCATGTGACCTGCTCTTTTTCACTTCCTTCTGCAATGTGCGTGTATAGTCATCAGGCTTATAGTGTAAGTCATACTGTGATGGAGTTGTTATGAAGTCTTTTGCCCATGCTATGTTCTTCTCGGTGTATTTCGGGCGGGGCTCGGGTTCCTTCCTTTTCATCTGCGCATCATGCTGTTCCTTTGCTATCCTGGCGTTTTCCTCGGGGGTACGATCATAAGGTCTGATAGGAAGATTAGCATGAGGTACCTTTGGGACGGGCGATAGTTTGCGCTTTGGGGAGCTCCGTCCCTTAGAAATCATCGACGAAACATTCTTGCTGGCACGCTTCCGCTTAGTATCATGTGCGGGCGGCGGCGGAGACGGACGACCCAAGTCCGGCGGCGGTGATCGAGATGGACTCGTGTTGTGCTGGCCGACGTCATGTGGAGGGCTTGGAGGTAATGGAGGTGTAGGTGACCTGCGACGACTCGGAGGCGGTGTTGTCCTTGGGGCCGAGCCTGGAAGCTTGATGTAGTTCTTGTCCCATAGGATGACTCCACCCAGTACTTCTTCGAGTGTCCTCTCATCTTCGGGTCCAGCTATGTCGAGTTCCATATCATTAAATCCCGTCATGATTTCATCCACCCCGACTTTAGCAAAGCCAGCTGGAATCTCACGGCCATGCCAACGTGCATCAGGGCCAGAAGGTAAAGCTTGTCCGACGGCCACCTTCATGGATATGTTCTTGAATTTCTGATGGAGTTCACATGATGTTGACTCCTTGATTCCATCCACGGGGTAGCCGGGACCGCCCTCTATCATTCTTCGTTCATCGTCGGGCGGGGCCTCAGATTCAGCCACGCTGCTTTTCCACTTAGATGGGGCGCCGGTAATATCAGCTGCAGGATCTTCCTGGCGCGGTACTCCTCTAAGCTCATCAATCTGCTTCTGTTGCTCGTTAATCCTGGCAAGCAACTGGTTGAACTTGTCATTCTCCTCATCCTGCTGCCGCTTCTTTGCTCTCTCTCGGCTTCTGTAAGTGTCTTGGTCTCTAGCAAACCCAAGCCACCACGGGTAAGAAGGACCGAAGCCTCGCGTTCGTCCTCCATGTTCGTCATTGCCGAGGACTAGTGTGAGCAAATCTTTATCTCTATCTGCAGTGAACTTTCTTTGTCCCTCCTTAATTTCTTTCACTATCCTTTTCCAATTCTCCCTGGGTATCCTAAGATTGTCATTGCAGATGAGGTCCCCTGATGTTTAGTCGTACGACCCACCATGCGCAAGGAACCAATTTCTTGCTCTCAATTCCCACTCATCACGGAGTGGTTCAGGTACGACGCCTTTATCTATCAGATCTTGCTCTTTCTTATCCCACTTTGGGATGGCAGTCTCATAGCCCCCTGGCCCCAGCTTGTGGTGATATTTCTTCTTGTCGGCATTTATCTTGTTCTTTTCTGATAATGCCTGGGCATCTTCTGACTCCTTGTACTCTTGAAATGCCTTCCAGTGATTCGCCTGCTTGGCTAGATACCCCTCGAATACCGGCACTTTCTGTGTCTTCAGATAGTTTTTCCATAGCTTCTTCTTCCAGCTACGGAATAGTTCGGCCATCTTCTTCAGAGTCCACTGCTTGACTTTGGCCCTCAGTTTGTTTGCGGCGTCTTCATTCTCACATTCTGGCAGGTTGAAATGTGACATGAGATCATTCCAAAGATTATCTTTGTACCTTTCGGCGACATAGTCACTATGAGCTGCCCCTTTGCGCTTGTTCCACTCCCGAACGCTGATCGGGACGTGATCCCTAACGAGAACTCCGCATTGCTTCTTGAATGTGTCAGCAGCATTCTTAGGAAGCTTGGGTTCACCCGTAGGAAATATCACCTCAAATGTGTAATGCGTCCGTGCATCCAACTTTCTAGTCGGGCCTCGTTTCGTAGTTTTGCTCGATGTGGAGGCCTAAGAGGGAGAAACATTCGTCAAATGAATGTATATGTATACAATATAGAGCTATCTTCAATATTTTTCACATATTACAAGTGATTTTCGAACTTCATATGTATACCTCGCCGGACTTTATTATTTCTTCACCGGCTTCTCCATCAGTGGAGCTATCACCTTCTCCGTCATTGGACCTATCTCCTGCCCCATCGGCTTCATCTTCGTGTCGCTCGACCTCCATTCCAACGTCCTGGTTTAGATATGACGACGGAGATTCAGCTGGTTCAACGTCGGGGCCGTCTTTGATTATATCTTCCATAAGTTCTTCCTCTTCGAGGTTCCTGATATGTGGATCCATAGTTCTGCAAAAAACGGATTCTCTTAACCTTTGTACCAAAAACCAAAGTAGGAGTACTTTTCCAATTTGAGACTCCTAGATTTCTGCATAGTATTCAAAGTAGGAGTACTTTTCCAATTTGAGCATTCAATAAGCAAAATCAAATCGTAAAATAAAGTAGTATTCAAATTAGCATGCATTCAATTATAAGCTAATACATCATCACTTTTGTCCGTACATCGTCGAATATTATCACTAATACTCCTCGAATACTATCATACATATAGCATCACTAATACATCTAGAACCGTAGCGCCCGATGGGTATCGGCGTGGGCGGTGGACACCCAAAGAGAAGGAACCATCACAGGATCATAGCTACAGTGAGATCCCCGAAGAACCTGCCAGGTATGCTCGAACCTACCCTCCAACGCAACCATGTAGCGACGGACGTGCTCATCCTCCTCGCTGACACGGTGACGTACCACCTCTGCGGAGTCCGGAAGCCTCGACACCCTCACTGACCCACGCGACCGCCACCAAACAAGGATCGGGTCAACGACGGGCTGGCTCCTCACCAACCTACGCCCCCCGAAAGGTAGCACCTCCCAATACCAGCCGGGCGGAGCCCAGTCCCGGACAGGGCCCCACTGATCAAGCAGGTGTCCTCCGCCGAGTCGACGACGAGGATGCGGGATAGACATCGTAAAATGAACTAAAAAAATAAACTAGTTCTATTAATTTTCTTGCTAAAAATAAACTATTAACACTTAAGCATAGACAATAGCAAAATTAAACTACTAATAATAGCAAAATTAAGCAATAATCTAAGAAACACTATTAACACTTAAGCATATACACTATACAATAGCAAAATTCCTCCTCTTCTTATTTTCATTTTTCTTCTCCTCCTCTTCTTTTCTTCTCTTCTCCTCCTCTTTTTTTCTTCTTTTCTTATACACTATACACTATATACACTATAGCAAAATTCCTCCTCTCCTTATACACTATACACTATATACATTATACACTTAAGCATATACACTATACAATATACACTTTTTCTTCTTTTCTTCTCCTCCTCTTCTTATTTTCATTTTTCCTATTCTTATTTTCTTATTTTTGTTCATATTTCTTTTTCTTGTAACCCTAACCTAATTCTAAATATTACTAACCCTAATAATCTAGCACAAACCTAATAACAATAGGAATTAAATGATAAAAAAATCTTTTTCTTTTTCTTCTTTTCTTCTCCTTTTTCTTCCTTTCTTCTATATATAACGGTCGGAGTGTTGGGGAGGAGGGGGCGGGGGGCTTAACGGCCGGAGGTGTCGACGGCGCGCGGCGAGGAGGACGGCGCGGCGGCGAGGAGGACGGCCGACGACGAGGAGGACGGCAGGCGGCGGCGAGCAGCACGGCGGGCAGCCTGACGGCATCGGTTAGTTCGTCGCTGTGCCGCGCCGGGCAGGAGAACGAGAGGAAGAAGAAGAGAAATGGACGAATTGGGTTGGAAATTTTCGAAGTCCCGCTTATATAGGTGGATCTATAGTCCCGGTGCGTGGCTCGGGCCGGGACTAAAGACCCCCTTTAGTCCCGGGTGGAGCCATGACCCGGGACTAAAGGCCTCTTTTCGGGCAGACCAAGAGGCGACAAGCACGGGGTCTTTAGTCCCGGGGCGTGGCTCCAACCGTGACTAAAGGGGGTCTTTAGTCCCGGGGCGTGGCTCCACCCGGGACTAAAACCCCTCCTCGGCTGCACGATAAATTTAGTCCCACCTCGCACGTAGTTTCTCATGTAGTCTCATGTAGTTTCAGGTAGCCCCTCCTCGGCTCCACCCGGGACTAAAGCCCCTCAGATCGAATTTTGTCCATGATTTCTCATGTAGTTTCAATTTTTTTCTATTTTCAAAATTAATTATTTTGACTATCCAAACTATTAACTTATTTTGTTATTTTCAATTAAAAACTATGTTTATTAAAAATTCTTTTTGCATGTTTGAGAATTTGACAAAACTATGATAATGAAAAGTGTTTGAAATTGAATAAATAATTCAAAACTATTTTCTATTTTCATAATTAATAATTTTGACTATCCAAACTATTATCTATTTTGTTATTTTCAATTAAAAACTATGTTTATTAAAAATTATTTTTGCATATTTGAGAATTCGACAAAACTATGATAATGAAAAGTGTTTCAATTTGACTAAATAATGCAAAACTATTTTCTATTTTCGTAATTAATATTTTTGACTATCCAAACTATTATCTATTTTGTTATTTTCAATTAAAAACTATGTTTATTAAAAATTCTTTTTGCATATTTGAGAATTTGACAAAACTATGATAATGAAAAGTGTTTCAAATTGAATAAATAATGCAAAACTATTTTTTATTTTCATAATTAATAATTTTGACTATCCAAACTATTATCTATTTTGTTATTTTCAATTAAAAACTATGTTTATTAAAAATTCTTTTTGCATATTTGAGAATTTGACAAAACTATGATAATGAAAAGTGTTTCAAATTGAATAAATAATGCAAAACTATTTTTTATTTTCATAATTAATAATTTTGACTATCCAAACTATTATCTATTTTGTTATTTTGACTTCATTTCGTATATTTCGTGCATTTACTTATTTTTTTTTTGAGCTAGTTGACCCTGAAATTGAAAAGCACTACAAATGAACTCTGAAAATGTTGAAAGTTGGCATGCTATCATCATTTCACCCACATAGCATGTGTTAAAAAGTTGAGAGGGCTACGACAAAAACTGGATGCAGTTCGTGTACAAAACTGACAATCTCTCTCGAAGTAGGACGGTTTCGAACGAGAACTCATCTCTTACAAAGGGATTTCATTTTTTGAACTTATTTGAACTCCATACTTTTTGTGTGTTCAAAATGCACCATTCAAAGGCACATCACAAAATTTCAACAATTTCTGACTTCATTTGGTATTCTTCGTGCATTTACTTATTTTTTTTGAGCTAGTTGACCCTGGAATTGAAAAGCACTACAAATGAACTCTGAAAATGTTGAAAGTTGGCATGCTATCATCATTTCATCCACATAGCATGTGTTGAAAAGTTGATAGGGCTACGACAAAAACTGGATGCAGTTCGTGTACAAAACTGACAATCTCTCTCGAAGTAGGAGGGTTTCGAACGAGAACTCGTCTCTTACAAAGGGATTTCATTTTTTTTTTAAATTATTTGAACTCCATACTTTTTGTGTGTTCAAAATGCACCATTCAAAGGCACATCACAAAATGTCAACCATTTCTGACTTCATTTGGTATATTTCGTGCATTTACTTATTTTTTTGAGCTAGTTGACCGTGAAATTGAAAACCACTACAAATGAACTCTGAAAATGTTGAAAGTTGGCATGCTATCATAATTTCACCCACATAGCATGTGTTAAAAAGTTGAGAGGGCTACGACAAAAACTGGATGCAGTTCGTGTACAAAACTGACAATCTCTCTCGAAGTAGGAGGGTTTCGAACGAGAACTCATCTCTTACAACGGGATTTCATTTTTTTTGAACTTATTTCAACTCCATACTTTTTGTGTGTTCAAAATGCACCATTCAAAGGCACATCACAAAATTTCAACCATTTCTGACTTCATTTGGTATATTTCGTGCATTTACTTTTTTTTTTGAGCTAGTTGACCCTGAAATTGAAAAGCACTACAAATGAACTCTGAAAATGTTGAAAGTTGGCACGCTATCATCATTTCACCCACATAGCATGTGTTAAAAAGTTGAGAGGGCTACGACAAAAACTGGATGCAGTTCGTGTACAAAACTGACAATCTCTCTCGAAGTAGCAGGGTTTCGAACGAGAACTCATCTCTTACAACGGGATTTCATTTTTTTTAACTTATTTGAACTCCATACTTTTTGTGTGTTCAAAATGCACCATTCAAAGGCACATCACAAAATTTCAACCATTTCTGACTTCATTTGGTATATTTCATGCATTTACTTTTTTTTTGAGCTAGTTGACCCTGAAATTGAAAAGCACTACAAATGAACTCTGAAAATGTTGAAAGTTGGCATGCTATCATCATTTCACCCACATAGCATGTGTTAAAAAGTTGAGAGGGCTACGACAAAAACTGGATGCAGTTCGTGTACAAAACTGACAATCTCTATCGAAGTAGCAGGGTTTCGAACGAGAACTCATCTCTTACAAAGGGATTTCATTTTTTTTGAACTTATTTGAACTCCATACTTTTTGTGTGTTCAAAATGCACCATTCAAAGGCACATCACAAAATTTCAACCATTCTGACTTCATTTGGTATATTTCGTGCATTTACTTATTTTTTTTGAGCTAGTTGACCCTGAAATTGAAAAGCACTACAAATGAAATCTGAAAATGTTGAAAGTTGGCATGCTATCATCATTTCACCCAAATAGCATTGTTAAAAATTTGAGAGGGCTACGACAAAAACTGGATGCAGTTCGTGTACAAAACTGACAATCTCTCTCGAAGTAGCAGGGTTTCGAACGAGAACTCATCTCTTACAAAGGGATTTCATTTTTTTTGAACTTATTTGAAGTACATACTTTTTGTGTGTTCAAAATGCACCATTCAAAGGCGCATCACAAAATTTCAACCATTTCTGACTTCATTTGGTATATTTCGTGCATTTACTTATTTTTTTTGAGCTAGTTGACCCTGAAATTGAAAAGCACTACAAATGAAATCTGAAAATGTTGAAAGTTGGCATGCTATCATCATTTCACCCAAATAGCATTGTTAAAAATTTGAGAGGGCTACGACAAAAACTGGATGCAGTTCGTGTACAAAACTGACAATCTCTCTCGAAGTAGCAGGGTTTCGAACGAGAACTCATCTCTTACAAAGGGATTTCATTTTTTTTGAACTTATTTGAAGTACATACTTTTTGTGTGTTCAAAATGCACCATTCAAAGGCGCATCACAAAATTTCAACCATTTCTGACTTCATTTGGTATATTTCGTGCATTTACTTATTTTTTTTGAGCTAGTTGACCCTGAAATTGAAAAGCACTACAAATGAAATCTGAAAATGTTGAAAGTTGGCATGCTATCATCATTTCACCCACATAGCATGTGTTAAAAAGTTGAGAGGGCTACGACAAAAACTGGATGCAGTTCGTGTACAAAACTGACAATCTCTCTCGAAGTAGCAGGGTTTCGAACGAGAACTCATCTCTTACAAAGGGATTTCATTTTTTTTAACTTATTTGAACTCCATACTTTTTGTGTGTTCAAAATGCACCATTCAAAGGCACATCACAAAGGGATTTCTTCTTCTCTCATATATGGTGGACACTAGCTCACCTACTTTCCCTAGTGCATAACCAATATCTAGCACAAGGAGAAGAAGGAGAAGCGACCCCCACAACAAAAGTGGTTCCGCGGCACGCCACGTGGTTCCGCTGCACGCCACGTGGGACTAATGGTCTTTCATTTTTAAATGATTGTTTTAATCAAAAACAGATCTGTTACAAAAGGGATTTCATTTTTTGAACTTATTTGAACTGAAGACTTTTTGTATATATATGTGGTCGAAATGCATGATACCATGAAGTTAGAAAGGGCTAAACCATTCAAATTTGGAAACTATAATGGCACAAACAGAAACTAGACATATATAAATTGGTCCAAGAAGTACATGATACTAGCCCAAACAGTACATAATAATAGCTACCATAGATATATATACAAGTGTTCGACGTTCAGAACACTACTCGTCTGAATCATCTAAATCAGAATGTCCACGTTCCTCGAGGTGACGCTGGCCATAGTTGATGACTCGAATCTTGCGGTACAACTCGTATGAAACGTATGCATCTTTTGCTGCATACTCAATGTTGATATCATCAAGTGGGCCCTTCTCCCAAAGTTTGTGCTGATACTTTGGGAAACTGGTCTTCATATCACCATATGACTCGTCGATCAAGGCAACTGCCATATGAGCCATCGAAGTCCTGTCATGTCGAAGCCTGAATATCGTTTGGAGATCAACGAGGCAACCAGCTAGTATCTCAATACCGAAGCTGTGCCTCATCTTCAGCTTGTTGTTCCTTATGTCAACGGAAGCAAAAGTGATGCCGCTGCGAAGGAACTCCATGAGTTCTGGACAATGCTTGTCACTCCTGCAACAGAAACAAATTAAAATGGAACAAATGTTACATACTGCTGCAATAAGGAAACATGTTTCACTACAACTAAAGAGAAACTTATCTTTAGTATTCAAATAGAACATATGCAATGGAACCTAGAGAGATCACTATAGCTATCCAATGGAACCTAGAGAGATCACTAGCTATATGCAATTTTCATGACTATGACATATCATATTGCTATCCAATGGAACCTAGAGAGATCGCTAGCTATATTCAATTTTCATAACCTTGGATCAAAGAACACCGCATAAAATTGTATCACTACAACTATGATTTCAATTCTAATACGATTTTTCAGATTATGGAACACTATTCCAATTAGATTGTGCTCCCCTTCAACTAATCAAAATTGTTTCACTACAACTATTTGAAGGGAACCGACTATGATTGAAACAAATAAACTTACAATGTCATTATCTTGGATCAAAGAAAGCCTCAAAACTTACCTCGCCCATTGGAAGATCAAGACATGGCGTGCGAAGCATAGCTGGATCACGCAACACCGCGTTGATCGGCCGTCTACTCCAGATCAAGCCCCAAGAACTTCACATGATCCGCTGCGTGGTCAAACCATCGTTCCTTCAACTGTTGAAGAAAAAACGGCACCTCCCTGCTCAGGTTCGTGTACACGACACGGAGCTTGGTCGTGCCATGTGCGACCACCTCATGAAAGCTAGTTGCCATGGTGGAAGAAGAGAAGGGAAGAAGAGAGGAGAAGAAAAGAGAGGGCGACGCGAGAGAAGAAGAACAGAGAAATGGCGACTGTACGCTTCGGTTCGTGCTTTTCATTGCCCGAAACGACGCGGGATGCAAACCGTTTGGGCCTTTAATCCCGGGTTGAGCCACCAACCGGGACTAAAGAGGTATACCAAACGGTTGCCACAACTACGGCAGGCCACGTGTTAGGCTTTTAGTCCCGGGTTGAGCCACCAACCGGGACTAAAGAGGTATACCAACGGTCGCCACCACTACGGAAGGCCACGTGTTAGTCCTTTAGTCCCGGGTTGAGCCACCAACCGGGACTAAAGAGGTATACCAACGGTCGCCACCACTACGGCAGGCCACATGTTAGTCCTTTAGTCCCGGGTTGAGCCACCAACCGGGACTAAAGGGGGATACGAACAGTTGCCACCACCACTGCCCGCTGCGTAGCCCTTTAGTCCCGGTTTGTGACACGAACCGGGACTAAAGGCTCCTTACGGGCCAGGACTAAAGCCTCAAGGGAGGCATTGAGAATTGGGGCGACGTGGCCGGGCCTTTAGTCCCGGCCCAGAGGCAGGCCGGGACTAAATGGTCCAGGCCAAAGGCCCGTTTTCTACTAGTGCTCGTTGATGAGCTGAATAAGTCTTTCTTTTTCCACTTTGTAAAATCCACTCTGGTTTTTGGCCCAGCCCCTTAAGAATTGTCGCAAATGCCTGATTTTGTTTTGCCATCTATCGATACTAGAGGTCCCACCGGTCTCTTTGGCCCATTCAGTAGCAAATATATCCCAAACGTTGTCTCTCTCGAACCACCATAATTCAAAAGAAAAGACGTTTTTGTTGCCCACATGTGTTGCCTTCCCTGAGTCAACTAGAAGTGGTGTATGGTCCAAAATTGCTCTCTGCAAGGCCTAGACCGTTACAAGTGGAAACTTTTGTTCCCATTCAACATTGGTGAGCACCTGGTCCAGCTTCTCATATATTGGAGCGGATAGTGAATTCGGCCATTTGAATTGTCTACCACTAAGGTCTATCTACCTTAGATGGAGACTCTCAATAAGTATATTGAATATGAATGACCATCTAGCATCAAAATTATCATTACTTTTCTCTTCTCGTCTTGCAATGATATTGAAATACCCCCAACTAAAGTAGGTAATCCTTCATTTCCGCAGATCCTCACAAGATCGGACAAAAACTCAGTTTTAAGCTCTTGTTGAGTTGCTCCATACACAACCACTAGAGCCCAATGAAATCCATCAACTTTCGATCTCACCCAAAATTTGATGGTAAAATCACCATATACCACATTAATGACTTCCAGCGTTTCACATTTTACCCCAAGGAGTATTCCTCCGGATCGACCCCTTGGAGGTAAGCAATGCCAATTAAAATCAACCCCACGTGAAGTATTACTCAAGAACTGTGGAGTAAAATTATCTCTACCAGTCTCTCGTAGAGACATAAATTCTAATTTATGCTCTACCGATGCCTCCACCAGGAACCTCCGTTTAGCCAAGTCCGCTAGACCTCTGCTATTACAAAAGATTCCTTTAATTTTTCACCATAAAATTTTCTCGTTTGTTTGACTTGCGCACTTCTATGTATTACTGACGTAGGATAAATTTTCCTCTTCCAAGAACATTTTGGTTTATCCGGCATCAACTCTTCAGTCTCGTGGCCATACCCAGAGACTGAACCATCTATTGGTTCTAGAGGATCCACATAGCCCTCAGAAAACCAATATGTTTCCTATCTTATCTCTAAGAGAGGTTTCTTGCCCTCCAAGTCTTGTAACCAATATATACTAGTCCATGAGGCTCAAACAACATACATCATATTCCGCACCAATTCCCTCTCTCCGTTCTAACATGGTATCGGCCGCAAGTTCCTAGACCTAGCTGCCGCCCGTCACATCCGCCCTGCGGCCGCACCCGGGGCGGTCGGCCTGCATGATTGTCGTCGGGGGTCGTGCTGCCCGTACATATGGTTTGTCCGCGAGTCGTGTTGATCGGCTGCCCTAGAGAGTCTTTTTCCCGATCTCTAGATCCGGGTTTTTTTCTATCTCCCGCCAGTCGCATTGATCGGCGTTTTTATTTTTGGTTTTCTGATCTAAGATCAGTTTGCATCACCAGCCGCCGCCATCGATCCCGTGACTCTAGTACGACATCGGTGCGACCCGGCCTCCAAACCAACCCGGCGGCCTCGCAAGACGCGGCGCCCCCTCACGGCCATCGATCGTGCGTCTGCTCACTCGTCGGATGGAACAGGCTGTCACCGCCCTTCTCCGACCGGGACTTGTTCATCACCACCCACCTTCGTCGCCTCTACATTCGCGCACCATCTGCGTCAGGCCGGATCTCGGATCCGGCCGCGTAGCCCTCGTCGGCTTCCTCAGGCCGGCCTTGCCGGCTGCCTCGGGCTGGCTGCTAGCTGTCGGCTGTGTCGGCCTCGCCGGCAGCCTCTAGCCGACTGATTTCTCTGGCTGCGTCGGGCTCGTATGCACGTCGTCTCACACACACTATCGTCATCGACTTCATCTCTGACTCTGTCGCCACCTCGCCTCCACCAAGCGATGTCCCTAACCTCGCGTGTGATCGGATTGATCACCCACCCCCGCGCGATCCGCCTCATCTACGCCGTACGACCGATGTGGCCATTTGGTTGCACGCGCCCCTAGGTCCCGTGAAGACTGTCCCAAGTAAAGCATGCCCCTCCACCGATCGAGCAACGGGCTACCGTTGCGTCACCCCGTCACGACACAACGCCGCCACCCCGTGGCTCTCCTCGCGGATGCACCGACTCGTGTGTTGCCACTACGTCGCCCCTTCGAGTCGTAGTGCCACGACACACGGTCCCTGCGACCCGCGACCTGCTACTACACTGCCCCTTCGGGTTGTAGTGTCGTGACATGCGATCCCCGTTGCCGCCGAAGGCCGTCCGCGTGGCTGCATCGACCTGCGTACCGCTGCTGCGTCGCCCCTTTCGGGCCGTAGCACCGTGGCACGCGATCCACGCCGTCGCCCCGAGGTCTTCCCGCCGCCGCACCGACCAGCGTGCTGCCGATTTGTTGCCCCTTTGGGCCATAACACCACAACGCGTGGTCCACTCCGCCGTCCCCATGCGTCAAGTTCTACATGGCATGCGTCGCGCTGACTCTCTCGATGTGGGAACGCCACCGTTCGCGCCGATGTTCGTCATGCTATCGGGTTCTTTCTCACGTGCTTCAAGAATCATCGCTGCGATCCTAACCAGCCGTCACCACTCTTCTTCGGTGCCGCTGCAGCTCGCTCACCCGAGCCGCGCCGCCCGTCCACCCCCTTCATCTTTGTCCAGCACCAACTCATCGCCAGCGCCGCCATCGTCTTCCTCGACCACTTCATCTACTCCGACTACCGCAGGCAACATCCCCCCCCCCCCCCCCGCCGCCGATTTGCGTCGCAACCGTCGTATAGTCCTTCTCTGCTAGCCCCCTTGACATGGCGTACAAGTTTTGTTGAGGTCCCCCTCTACGCATGCCCTTTGATGGCAACACAGTCGCATGCCTTCGTCCCCGGTGCGTTCCCAGGACTGGCAAGTCTGGAGTGACACATCATCAACATTGACTCCGTCCGCCTATGGATGCCCGATGCTGGCAACACCGAGGCGTGCCTTCGTCCACGACGAAATGTGTCTCAAATATGTCTTCTTCCCGGTACATCACTACTTCGACACCACTGCGTCCATGACTAACTTTCCGCCCGCAGATCTACGGCGACTTCCTAGACACCGGCTACCCAGACTCGACATCGACCACGGCGTTTTTCGCATGGCTACCCCGACGACAACTACACCACCCATGCTCTCGGCTACTTCGACAACGGCACAAAGGGCTATCACCTCGCTTGAGCAACTCAACGGATTCCTCTATAGTCCACGCGTCCACGACGCGACACTGTCCTCGACGCTCTCGCTGCGACCGGAGGGATGTCAGACCCGTCGGCTGTTATTCTCTCTAGTCTGACCGTCCGTGACGCTCCTGTTGTTCTCAACGCTATCGTTATGGCTGCGGGGTATGTTAGAGATATATTTGGTGTACATGTATTTGGTAGTCTAGAATTTGTAATTCGTCTCCTACCTTATCTCTAGTAGAGGTTTCTCGCCCTCCAAGTCCTGTACCCAATATATACTCGTCCATGAGACCCAATACAACATCCATCATATTCCGCATCAATTGCTCTCTTCCCCTTCGAATAAGAAAATGACATGGAGATCTAATTCCATGACGCCGTCTATGCAATCACCTCACCACCGCTAGCTAGGCCCTTGGCAATGCTAGGGAGATCTAAACATGGCCAACCCGAAACCGCGGTTCCCTCCAACTCGCCGACACCGGAAGGCATCTAGGTGTGAGTTGAACCATCGATGGCGACAACCATTACACAAGAACCCTAGCCGCTTTTTTTCTTGAGAAAGCTGGGAGACGAGAGACGCGGCTTCAGATCTCATGTGTGTTCATGTATTCTTCAGATGCATGCTTTATACCTTTTCACTTTTAAAATATGGAAAATGTTTTCCTCCTGCCGACGGATTGCACATGAAGGATCTATCGTCTTGTATGCCTGCCACGTGCCATGCTAGCTGCAAGCTTATCTTTTTGGTCAATGCGTTTTTATCCCATTCATTGATTTCCTCCGTCTTCATTCATCTTTGTTTTTCTCCATCGCTTTGACTCTCTGCTTCTCTTTTCTGCAACATGATCTCCGTTGCACAAATATTTTGTAATATGATCCGTGTTGCAAAATTTTCTATAGCAAGGTCTATGTTACAAAGATTTCCGCAACATGATCTTTGTTGCAAAAATAGAGGACCACATGCGACCGCTAGATTGCAACATCTGGGTGGTGATCCGTCGACCGTTGTTTTAGAAATTGTTTCTGCAATATGGTCGTTGTTTCTGTAACGTGATCGTTGTTTCTACAACGCGACTGATGTTTCAAAAATTGTTTTTACAGCATGGCCATTGTTTCTATGACAGGACCGTTGCATGGTGACACTGGGCGTAGGTCTGTCAAAGAGGAAACTACACATGCAGCGGAACCTAGGGTTTCATGATTTTTTCAAAGTGGAACAGAGATGTTGTTTCAGAAATTAACCCAGGCTTCTTGATGAGATCTCCTCGAAGACGACAGTTGAGCTCCCGCACACCTGCGGCGGGCTGATTTTGCGATGGGCTGGTGGCGGCGCCGCGCGGGGCGCAACTCTATTAGGGCCGGGGAAGAATGTCTAGTTTCTGCAACTGACCGCTTGTTGGAGGAAATAACGATTCAGCATGCGGGATGCGGACGCTAGATCATACGGCTATCGAACGGCTATTAACTGGGGCATCCAACGACTATCCAGGTGACGGATAATTTCTAGAAATCGACCGGCTGAAGCGTAGCGTTCCCCTTAAAATATAGACATAATTTTTTTGTGAAGTAATTATGTCACATCACGTGACACCATGCTCCAAAAAATCTGGCTATTTGCTTTTCCACTTGTAGCGCATCCAGTCATCGGTGCCCCACGTGTTGATCATTTACACAGTGGCCTCGTGAAAGTATATATTCACAAGAATTTTAGTTACCGGTCTCTTCAAGGAGGACGGTGTAATTTTCTGGGACAGCTTCCACAAATGGAGCGAACTAAATTAGGAAGGAGGTGTAGCGTGCACTCCAAAAAGTTGAAAGAAAACCAGGAAAGGCTTGTCCCTCCCAGTGACCATGCCATATGTGATAGGTTGATAGCTAGCCTAGCAAGCAAGAGAAGCCATTATTGAAATAAAATAGTGCACTTTGCATTGCAGAAGATGAGAGGAGGCAAGCAAAGGTGGCTAAGCTAGCTCCTCAAAGAGGATGTGTAGTGTAGTGTAGCAATTGCTAGCAAAGCTAATTAAGCTAGGATGATCCGATATATTCAACCCTGCAAGCTCTTTCTAGATCAAGATGGAGATGATGATGACCTAGCTAGCCGAATGGTCTCGAAGGAAAATGATGTAATTAGGGACTAGTAAGCTACATTCGCGTCCATCTTTGAATGCTCATGGCTAGCAGATCAGGGCGTGTGAGTGAGTGCCACTACTGTCGACTAGTCGAGTAAGCTGATCATCATCATGTAGGTATATATGAATCAATGAATGTGATGATAACTTGCCAACCAGGGCATGGAAAAAGGATCTCTGCATCCATTTCAGCTCTTTAATTTCGCCGTCAGAGTTGAGTTTACAACAACACAGACTTAACTGATCATGGTTTATCTAAAAGTAACTTAATTGATCATGCAGCTAACCATACAAACTAAGGAGATCATTTCCGTTTGGTTTTTGAAGCAAAAAAGAAAAAAAACGCTTCGTTGATGTACTAATAGATCATGGTTTCTGAGAACCAAATTTTGAATTTGTTTCCATTGATCATAGTTGTGTACATCAATCTAGAAAGAGGCCGGAGGTTATCCTCCTTTTTCCAGAAACAAAAAACCAGAGCAACACAAACTAAACTGATCGTGCGGTACAGAACCATCCAAAGAGGATTCTGACATCTGAATTGCAACATTTGTGAAAGATATCATCGATGAGCCGACGTCGGTTGCTAGAGGCCAGAGACGTCGCTTGGACGGACGGACGGAACAGGAGAGGCACACTGTTGAGCTAACAAAAAGAAGCATAGCATCAGATCCATATGCCGTCCCATGTCAACCGTTGCCTTTTGCAATATATGATGGACAGTGCATGGGATCTATCTATCTAGCCAATATTGTAATGTGTGATTCAGCATCAGTTGTCAGGTGTCACTAGAGTACTGGAAGAGAGAAGAAAGAAAGGAACAATTCTATTCCAGTGACTACCGACACCGACTGACAACTGATTCTTCCATACACTTGACTGGCTATGGAGCTATCTATCTATAGGTTAAGATAGATAGGTCAGGTTCCCAATTCATCTCATGTCATCTCATTTGTGCCTTTTCCCTTTCATCCTCACTATTCTTTTCCCACCTCTGGTCTCGATCCACAGTTAGAGTTCAGTCAGATCGATGCAATCTTTGGTAGGGATGCATGGGTAACCATGAATTGGTAACCGGATGTGATAAAGCTTTTTGCTCGGTTTTCGCTGCGAAATGTTAGTTTATTTCATCTCATACTTTATTCTTGCCGACCAGATTCTATTCTGTGTTCACTTCACTTCGCTTTAACCGTTATTCCGGCCCCAAGTACAGATGCTTCAAAGATAGAAATGCTCGTGACATAGGAGAATTTATTTAGATAGATGAAGATTCCCGCACTATGTTTTTACCTTTTTAGTTACGATCATGGGACACTTTTTACTATTCTGGATAAACCGAGTCGCATTACCCCCCATGATTAGGACATATGATAATTTATATAGATAGACAAAGGGTTTATTCCTATGGGTTTTTTTAACATTTCATACATGATCATGTGACAATTTTTACTATTCTGGATAACCAAGTCGCATTTATTTATATATGATGATGGCACAACTTTAATGTTTTCGCTGCAAAATGTTAGTTTATTTCATCTCGTGGTTTATTCTTGCCGACCAGATTCTATTCCCCGTTCACTTTGATTTAACTATTATGCTCGCCGGACCCAAGTATAGATGCTTCAAAGATGAGAATGCTTGTGATGGTATCAGTTACATAAAGGGTTTATTCTCTCCTTATTTAACCTTCATTTACAACCGTGGGATAGCTTCATTCTATTTTAAAAACACATACAAATCAAATTTACACCCACGGTTATAAAGTTGTGACAAAATTTATCTCACCATAGGTTGTTCCTCCCCGGCGCGCTCGCAATGCTGAAGTGGAGATGACACACACACATTCATAGAATCCTGTGAAGAGGAAACCACACGGTGCATAGTAACCTTTTGTGAGACGTTGTGTTACACAATATTCATGGGCTCATCAAACCAGCGTTTACCACCAGTTGCACCTCAGACCCACCCTAAACCACAACGTCACACTGGAGGGATGGGATAAAAAATGTGTTTCGCTTTTGCTACAAAGCCATGTCAGTTATTTTCATCTCACTCATGGTTTATTCTTCCAATCAGATTCTATTCCATGTCCATTTTAACCGTTATGCGGGCCCCAAGCACATATGCTTTGAATATAGAAATGCCTGTGAGAGAATTTAGATAGATAGAGTACTTTTTTACTTCCCATTTACAATCATGAGACAAATTTTACTATGACCTTGCAGCACCTTCCATCTCACAATGTTTCAGAGTTCGGTTAAACTAGCCATGCCACACCCACTCGACAAGCGACGTATTCATTGGGTTGAGAAAATATGATAAGTTAAGGAAAATCATTGCAATAACATAAATAAACAAAAACCGCGACATATATGAAGATTCAGAGTATAAAGGGGGGTGGATATACTAAGAAAACAAACAACCTAAATTTTCTTGTCAAATTTCTTTATATATAAATTAGAAGCTTCGCTAGAGATTTCTTACACACAAAAGTTTTTATGGAAGAGTAAGTGCGGAAGTAAATTTTGCAGGGTAAATTTCTCAGGAGAGAGACAAGAAATGCTATTTCTCGGATAGTTGGTTCTATCGTACTCCTCATTGGTGGAGGTTTCAACCACAAAGTCTCTAATGCCCTGTTTGGTTGCGCAGAATTCGCCGCGGAATTGAATTGGCAATGGAATACAAAATCAACGATTTGAATGGAATTCCAGTTTTGCTGTTTGGATGCGCATGGTATTCGTCCGTAGAATCAAGGCTAGAATGGAATTCCAAATCCTCTTTGGATATACATCATGTGGAATTGTAATTTTCTGGAATTTGAACAATATAACATCGATGATATGCAGGGAGGGGCCGGCCAGGGGTAGGTGTGGCGGCGGGTCGGCGCAGCATCCATGGCCGCCGTCGGTCACCATCCCGTAGTCAATCCCCGATCTGGGGTTCGGCCTATGCGGGGAGGGGCCGGCCAGGGGTAGGTGCGGCGGCGGGTCAGCGCAGCAACCATGGCCGCCGTCGATCACCATCCCACTGTCAATCCCTGATCTGGGGTTCGGCCTATGCGGGGAGGGGCCGTCCAGGGGTAGGGCGAGATGGGAGAGGGAGGCGGCGAGGAGAAGGTGGGCGGGGAAGAGGAGGAAGGGCTGGAGATGGAGGCTGACCTGCTCGGGCCGCCGGCGACTCCCGCCTCGTGCGTGGTCGCTCGAGTAGGTTGTCTCTCGATGCAGCAGGTCAGGGGGAGGAAAACGCGAGACGAGCAGATTCCGTGAGATTTCCCACCTCCACAGCTCGGAAATGTTTCGCACACGGGGCTGGTCCGCTCGGAATTGGGCCTGGGTTTCCAGATGCAAATTCCTAATACAACCAAACAAAAGAATTAGGGACCCAATTCTAGATTCTTTAATTCCATGCCCAATTCTATGCAACCAAACAGGGCATAAGACTACATACCAAAAGGTGTTTGTCTCGGTAGCATTACTCAACAAGGGCCTCCAAAGTGCTTACCATCTATACCACCATGTCTTATCGACCATCAAGCTCGAGTCTCACTCGAGGTATAATCTTCACAAAGTAGGCGATCTTCAAGCACCCCCAAAACTTCTTTGTTCCTCCACACATCGATGGTCCCAAGCAGACCTAGCCAATATACGAGGTGCACACTCTCCAAAAGTTACAAGATAAGGTTGCTTGTCCGTCAAAAGAAAGTCGCCGCCACACTTAGACCTTCAAACGATGAAGCCTTTAAAGGCTGACTTGAAAGCAAAGAGTATAATAGAGCTAGGAAGGTTTGGCATGGATGTTGGAGTAGAACTTCCTTTGAGAAACACACATGATTGGTGGCTCTCTCTTAGAAGTGGATGTTCGACATGAAGTTTTTTTAACAGTGGGATAGGTATATGGGTATATATAGGCTAGACCTAGAATTCTAATTTGGTGGACCAAATAATTTGAAGTGTGAGAGATAATAGGGAAATGATTGAGGTGCTTGGGAAATTTTACAGGTTGATCTCTAATAACTTCGTTAGAAACTCGTCACCTAACACAGTTGATCACTTTGGATAGTACCAGCATATGTAAGGACTTAATATGATTTTGAATCAGTAAAGCTATATGAGAAATATCCTTTGCCTTGCCCACACTTGGACATGAAGAATTGAGCTTCCAACACTGAGACTTAATTTGAAATATACTTAGAGAAACATTAGTCTATTTAATTAAGTTGTCAATAAAATATCCACTATAGAGGCAAGGGGTGAACTTTCACAGTGTCATGTGATTTTAAGACCGAGTAATAACCCGCCACGAGGTCACACAAACACGGTCACAAGGTGAATGGGTAAGCTCATGGAGAGAAGAAACAACTTGTACAACCTTATCGCCATATCACATATGAGATCAAAAGGCCTAGTTGTTCAATGTTGTGCTAGCCCTAGCGCAGCCGGCCATGCATGCATGAACCAAAATACGAATGGATAAAACATATCCTATATGTTTAGTTTTTCTTTCATTCCTTTGGAAACCCATACCATCCACAATCAAGAGTCGACACATAAAACAATATTTTTTCTTAAAACGAAGAGATTATAAGCAAGAACGCGTATCTAAAATGCACTCGTTTTCTTGTCGTTGTAAATCCACAACAACCTACATGCACAATGAAGAGAGGACAAAGCAAGAAAAGATCTTCTTTGTTGCTTCCTTTGGAGAAAGAAAGGTGGATACAAGGGTGTAGGTGGCTTAGAGCAATTCTAGCTGATGTTGCATAATTTGAGAATTACCATACTCGTTATGTAGTCGATTGCCAAGAAATGTCGATGCTGACTAAGTTGCATGCAAAGTCAGATTTGATACAATCCAACCCCCAAAAAATTCTCACCTTGTGGGATCCGAATGTTAGTCGGACACCTCTTTATTTCCATTTATTTTTTCAAAAATCCCTCCTCCCACAACTACACGTCCAACCCCCCCCCCCTTCTCCAAATCGCCCACAACGACTACTCTTAAATCCAACCAACCACCATCGCTGGCCCATGGCTACCCCCAAATCATCTTGGTCCTCCCACTGCTGATTACTCCTCCTGCTACCATGCCGCCTAACTGCACCCAACAGCACTAACACACGGCGACGCCATGGCTCAAGATCCTAAGAGTTATGGCGGCCATCCTCTCTCCGGGAGCCCCCTCCTAGGACTTCATCATGGATGTGCACAATATGGGCCCCATCCTCACTCCATGGGCCTCAAGATCCTATGAGGCACAATGACCTTCGTCTCCCAAAGCCATGGCATGGAACTTCGCGCGCGCGCGCGGGGGGGGGGGGGGGGGGGGGGCAATGGCATCAGCAATGACGCGATTATGGCGGCGGCACCTCAATTTCAACGACAGAAGACGACTCAATTTTTGAAGGCAGTCCTTGATCCGGTGAGATGGTTGAGGACAATTTTCCATCCAGCCAAGCCTAGTAGATTATGGAGTCCACTCTAATGTATCCCTCCCATGCTCCAAATACGGAGGTTGTGATGCCTAATATGGAGGGAGCTCCAAATATTATGGTGATTGATGGGTGGATGGCAACTCTGGTGAAGGTGATTTTTGTGGTTTGTGCTCCATGTGGCAGGTTTTATCAATGTTTTAAATAACAGTCTATGCCATTTAGTGGTGGCTTGACCAGAAGCTATGAAAGGCTATAGGGGAGCTAAGCCTCATTTACGTTTCTCTTAAATCATGAAAAATTGAAACAAGAAGTATATAATCAAGCATCATATATGATATATTGCATAAATTTTACATATACACATGTTCACATATCAATACGCGAGTATAAGGGAGCATCCTAATTCAATAACCAAGCTTCACATCAATGCATCATATATATCATATAAACAAGAAAAAATAATATAATGTAGAAGTATGGTTTTGTATAGCAGCTTAGCAGGCTAAATGACTTCAAATTTAGCGCTATAGTAGAAATAGCGGGCTATTAGCCACATTTTCAGTTTAGCACTAAAAGTGCATAGCTTTAGCAGGAGAGCTCCCAAAGGCTACACCGGGGCTATAGCGGCCGTCTATTTAAAACATTGGTTATTATTGTAGTTTGAGTGAATATAGTGACTATGCTAGAGTTGCTCTTAGCTGGAAGAGGTAAAATAATAAAAAATTAAATTTAGTTTCTGAAAGAGTTTGAAATTCTGGCAAGCCCTCGGTAACACGACAAGATAACAAAGCGATTACTAGGATCCGTGTAGAATAGTTAGGCCAGCCAACAATAAAAGGAGCAAAACCAAAATTCGCCCATGTAGGCTCATTTAACAAAGAGGGAACCTTGGTTGTAACCCAACCCGTGGTCCAAGCCGAACCACGGAGAAGCACACGGTTAGAAGTCATAGTATTCATCATGATACAAGTGTGTGATTAAACCCAACACACATAGAAATCTTTGAGCTCACCGTAAGTTGTTGGTACAAATCAAAGATCTCATATTGCACGGGTGTGCACCTATTTGGTAGGCGCACTCTGGTCAGAACCAGGTTCGGTTAAACTCCTCTCGCCGTCCGGACAAGGGGTGCTGTTTAATATGATGAAATAAGGTAAAAAAATCATATGAACAAGTGAAATAAACGAAAGAACATAGTGCCACGGGATTTCCAAAAGGAGTAAAATACACCATAAGGTCCCATAAACGGTTGGAGGCAGGAGTGATATAGGGATTGTTTGGATCGTGCCCACTCCCTCCGTACCAAATCACGGTGTACCAACTAGTTGGGAGGATTTCGCCTCCGTAGTTTCGTCCGCCTTTGGCGAGAAAACGGACCGTTGGCCCAAACTTTGGCGTATATTCGAAATCCTGGCCATGATGTAAACCCATGCCAATGCCCTCAGTCAACATGGAAAAATTGGCAAGGCCGTTGTTGGCTTTTATCCAATTAAACGTACCCATAAACTCTTGGACAAAAGTGACAGTTTGTATAACTTTGTGGCATGCGCGCTTGTGGCCGTATAACATCCGAGATAGATGATGAGATCAAAAGACCCACAAGTAGCGCCCCCGACCATGCAGGAAGAGGCATGGGCCAAATTGCCAAGGGATAACGCATATCCAACGACATGTCCAGTTTCTTTATTTCTTCTTTCCTTCTGATGAAATCTCCTCTAATTTGCACAGCTAAGAGAGGATCAAGAAAGCAAAGATCTTTTTCTGACATGCACATATTATATAATACAAAAACATCTACAACGGGTCCCTCAAATCTTCTCAAACATTCGGACAATGTCCGGACAGGAAAGAAGAAAAATTACATAACCGGACTCCTCACTTTGTCATTATACATTTGGGATGTCCATAAAACCTCGTATTCAACCCATATGTGAGAAGACCTTACGGATGCGGCCGGATTAGTGTTTTGTCAGTCGGTCACGTAAGACTCAACCCACCCAGAACACTTGTTCTCTTTTATTTATTCTTGCCTCTTTATCCATCCTCATCAATCATATGCATATGATCAGATAAAGTGAGAAACATGATCGTGTGTACATGCACAAACAAGGGATTGACGAGACATTGTACATTGATTAATTTAGTGAGACAATTTTTTATACGCTATAGTGTACGATGGTATAGCGTGCTATTTTTTTCAGTGATTAAAACGGGATATATAGGACGCAGCAGACGTTTGAAGAGATAACACATATCCAAAAATGTAGAGACTTTCTTTTGTTTCTAACCCTACAACAACAAGAAGAACAACAACAACCTACACGCACAATCAAAAGAAGAGAAGAGAAGAGGAGATGATAAAGGAGGGAAAGATCTTCTTTGTTGCTGCTGCCTTTGGGAAAAGAGGGATCGTAGATAGGTGTAGGTGGCTGGCCGGGGCACCCATCATTGATAGCAGCTAGCACAGCAAAAGATGAGGTGAGGTGGTGAGACCCGACCCCGATGGATCGCACACACAACACACAAACACAACACGCAGAGGCGAGGCGAGGCAGACACTTGCATGCTACCTACAGCACAGCACTACACCGCACAGCTCCCTCTATCTCTTGCACCACTGTATGCCGCTGCAGTTGTAACCAATCTGGTCCGGTCCGGTCACCTTTCCCGGCGGTGGTGGTGGCGAAACCAAAAGCCGCCGTACCTGAAACGATTCTCCCTCCTCCCTTCCATCCCTCGCTTTCTTCCTCTTCTTTCTTGCATCATCCCTCCAATGGACGAGCCGCGCCCACCCGTCCTCCTCCCACGTCTATAAAGCCCGCCTGAAACCGACCCAAGCTGCTCGCCCGCCCGCCCGCCAGCAAACCTTCCTGTCCACCTGCCTGCGTGCGTTGTTGTGCGTGCGTACGTGGTGGTGGCAGGCGGAGCGATGGGAGGGACCGGCGGCGGCGGGGTCTGGCCGGTGGTGGTGATGGT
This sequence comes from Hordeum vulgare subsp. vulgare, assembly GCF_904849725.1. Classification (NCBI taxonomy): domain Eukaryota; kingdom Viridiplantae; phylum Streptophyta; class Magnoliopsida; order Poales; family Poaceae; genus Hordeum; species Hordeum vulgare. The sequence continues at coordinate 4,576,680 of NC_058524.1, forward strand.
GTTCCTCAACGTGATCGCGGCGGTCATGGTGTCCCTCGTCAAGGTCGCCATGAACGGCGGGCTGGACCCGCTGGTGCTCGTGACGCTGCAGCAGCTCACCGCCGCATGCTTCCTCGGCCCCATCGCCTTCTTCCGGGAAGGCAAGGCGCGGCCCAAGATGACGCTGGAGATCTTCGCCTACCTCTTCGCCAGCGCGGCGCTGGGGGCGGCGCTGCGGCAGTACATGATCTTCGTCGCGCTGCGGTACACCACGGCCACCTTCGTCACGGCCTTCTCCAACGTGGCCCCCGTGCTCACCTTCCTGCTCGCCGCCGCCACCCGGTCCGAGTCGCTCAACCTCCGCACGGCCACGGGCGCCGCCAAGCTCGCCGGCACGCTCGTGTCGCTGGCCGGCGCCATGGTGCTCACCTTCTACCGCGGCGTGCCCCTCACCCACGCCCACCACGGCGGCCAGCTCCATTACTCTGCTCCGTCGCCGGCGTCGTCGGTTGCCGACCCCGGCGCCAGCAAGAGGTGGACGCTCGGCACCGTGGCCATCCTCGGCAACTGCGTCTGCCTCTCCTGCTGGTTCCTGCTCCACGGCCGCCTCGCCCGCAAGTACCCCTACGTCTACTCCTGCAACGCCTTCATGTCCACCTTCAGCTTCCTCCAGGTCGCCGCCGTCGGCCTCTGCGCCCACCGCAGCCTCGGCCTCGCCGCCTGGCTCGTCACCTCCAAGTTCCAGATCCTCACCATCCTCTACGCCGTACGCAACCAAACCAACCGAACCAACTTCTTTCATTACTTGTATGTATGTATGTATCAGCTGTCAGTCACTGACGATCAGCTTGCTTTGTCTGAAACTCGATCGAAATTCAGGGAGTGGTGGGGTGCGGCGTGTCGTTCGTGCTGCTCACGTGGTGCATCGAGAAGAGGGGGCCGGTGTTCGTGGCGGCCTTCATCCCGGTGGTGCAGATCATCGTCTCCGTCATGGACTTCACCGTGCTGCACGAGACGCTCTACCTCGGAAGGTACTACTACGTACTACTACGACAACACACCATTCCACTAGCACTAGCACCACACCTGAACGATCAGATTCAGAGTTTCAGACAGACACCGAGAGATCGATCATGCAACTTCATAGTGTCCACCACCACACCACCCATGGCCATGATTGACTCGACACCTGACAATATAATTGCGCTTTTGCAGTGTGCTGGGATCAGTGTTCGTGATAGGTGGGCTGTACCTGCTGCTGTGGGGCAAGAGGCAGGAGGCCCTGCAGCAGCCTCCAAAAGTTGCAGAGGATGAATCGGAGCAGCAACAACAACCACAACAGCAGCAGCAGCAAGTGCAGGTGCAGATGCAGCCCTGACCAAGACTGGAAAACAGAGGAGCCCTCTGTCCACAGCTGGGTGGGTGTTAACAAGCGCAGATCAAATAAGTTCTCCAACACACTTTTCAGTTTTTGTCTCCCCCATGTTCTTGTGAGATCACCATTAATGCTGTAAGTTAAGCTTCAGGACAATGTCAATGTCAGTCATGTCATGGAGCTGCTTAGGTTCTGATCCAGACAACAGTCAGTAGGATATGTTGATCTAAAGGTTCTATACTAGATGTCACCACTTTTTTGTATGTTTTTGGAGAATTGTATTTTTTTTCCTGCGGACATATGTGGAGCGTTTTAACTGCAAATTTGTAAGACCTATACATGGCAATGGCATTATTTGAGTGAAACGCTGTTGGGAAATTTTGAGAAGCGAGGGAATAGTAGTGTATATATATCTGGGAGTTGATATAAACCAAGGTGACAAAACATAGGAAATAATACACTCTTTATCTACTTTTATTATGTACGTAGATCAATCTTCTTCGACCGCACGAATAGGCGTGCGTCGGCACATATGCACAACAAAAAGTGTCGACAATGTAAAACACAAGAATCAGTAGACTTCGACGTTCCATTGCTCCGACTTCTTCAGTTGCTTCCTGTAATCTATCCAGTCGATCCCTACCATCATCAAAACAACACGAAGTTCAGCACCATTCGCACTAAACAGCTCAAGTTATTGAATCAACTAAAACAAAACAAAATTCAGAAGAATGTATTGTTGCAGTACCTTCTTTTGCAGCCAGTGGCACCATGATCTCATCAATACCCTTCTCCATGCCCTTCAGCCCACACATGTACACATAGGTGTTGTCCTTCTTCAGGAGCTCCCACAGCTCATCCTTGTACTCCGCCATCCTTGTCTGGATGTACATCTTCTCTCCCGCCGCGTTGGTCTCCTCCCTGCTGATGGCGTAGTCCACCCGGAAGTTGTCCGGCGCCTTCGCCTTCATCTTCCCAAACTCCTGATGTTCACAAATGCAGTGCAACCAAACAAGATAATGATCAATTGTCTGTCACAAGAAGTAAGGAAGTAGAACTTGTAGAGAAAAATCTCATGGAGACTACACGAGGCAATCTATGTTCTGACCTCTGGGTAGAGCAAAGAGCTGCTGGTCGGGACTCCCAAGAAGAGCCAAGCTAGGCCATTGAACTGCACAAGCACAAGGGTTTACACAAACATAATTGTTTGATTCAGCTTTCTTGTGAATACATACAAGGTCTTCAGTATCATGTGGGCAGGGAGTAGTAGACTGAACATCATCAGCACTACGTATTACCTTGTAGTCATCATACTTCTCGAAGAACATTTTCCACAGGAATGACCGGAACGGCGCGATACCCGTCCCTGTCGCAAGCTGCAAGCAATCGAGGACGATAAAATTTACTAGTCGGCTCGGTTTGTGATGGATGAATTGCTGAATCTTTTAACCATGGGGTTGAGGCTCACCATGATAATAGTAGCATTGGGGTCTTTAGGCATGAGCATCTCTTTGCCTACTGGCCCTGTTATGTTGACATCGGCGCCAGGCTTCAGGTCGCCTGCATTAGCATGGAAAATAATAAAACATGCCAGTGAGAATGAGATACTACTGAGTCGTAAAATAGCCATGATGAGGTCCGGTCTTAGTAAATGGTGATCCAATTGTAATTTATGGTTCCGTTCCCAATATATAAAATTTATTAGCACAAGAAACAAATGTTGATGCTCTGCTAAGCCTGAACTGAACTGACTCTGAATTCTGATCTGTAACATATTATTTTTCAGAGAGAAGCACATGGGGTTGCAATAGCCATGATAAGGAGATGGAGACACTAGCGAGTAGCAAAATAGCCATGATATAATCCAGTGTTAGTAAATGGTGATGCAGATACTTATTAGCACAAGAAACAGATTATTAAACCTACTCTGGAAACTGAACACTGGCGATTTTCTTTCAGAGTGATGCAATGCAACAGAAGAACAGCAGTGGAGATAGTTAGTACTAACTGCCAAATCCATTGCAGAGGTAATTGTTTTGGATTGCACTGAAGAATAGCATAGAACAAATGATTTTAATTTTTAGAATAATTATTAACTCATCCTCATTTCTGAAGTGCAAAAAGCCTGAACCAAACTGAACACTGTGAAGTCTGAATAAATTTTTCAGATTGTTGAGAGCCGAACAATGCAGACTCCTCATCTCTGGGAATTGGGACTCACAGAGGAAATTGGAGCAGACGCCCTTGACGACCTCCCCCGCGTCGTTGGTGTAGACGAGGCGCTTGACGCACAGCGAGACCTGCAGCCAGATGGATTTCAGCCAGCGAGCAGAGCCAATTAATGGTGCGGCGGAACGGACGGATCGAGCAGGGTGATGGAGCGCGTACGGTTTTGGCGTCGCCGAAGTCGCCGAGGGCGCTGCTGGCGATGGAGTAGAGGCGGAGCTTGTGGGGCTTGCCGTTCTTGTCCTCGCCGTCGGCGACGACGCCGATGGACTGGCCCTCCTTGTAGGGCACGGCGCCCTCGGTGGAGAAGACCATGTGCCACGTCTCCCCGGGCGCGTCGTCGGCGGTGATCTTGGTGTTGAGCAGGCACTTGCCCACGTACGGCTCCTTGGGCCGGAACGTGTTGGTCACCACCCCCTCCTCCTGCTTCTTGGACACCTTCTTCTCCTTCACCGGCGCCGCGGCCGCAGCGTCGGTGGAGATGGCCTGCGCTCGGATGGCGAGCGCGCCGCGGCGGGAGACGACGGTTCTTGCGGCGGACGGGAAGCTGCAGTGGGAGTGCTGCGGCGCGCTGGACGGGGACGTGGAGGTGGTGGTGGCGGCCCGGAGGGAGACGGCCGCGGCCGTGACGGCGGCCATGGCTGACACCGCCGGGAAGGACGGTGGGTGGGGGTGAGTGTGGGTGGGGATCAAGGAAGGTGGCTGGACTCGGCTGCGGGTGGAAGGGATGGGAGGTTATGGGGGCGGGAGAGAAGAAGGTGGATAGAGTGGAGGGAGATGAGTGGAAGGCAGGGGAGGTGAGGATGAAGTGGTGCTCCTGGTTCTCTTTTTTTGGAGGGAAGAGAGCAACACAAACCAAAGGCCACCCACTCACTCACTCACTCATTGACCCCACCCACCAAAACTATCTTCTCTCCATAAATCTAAAATCTCTGTCTCTCTCTAGGAGGAAGATTCATATGTCTATAGAATCCAACAAGTATCTGCCCTGCCTGGCTCAGCCTGCATTGCCCTGCCAAATTGCTTGTCATGGCCACAAAAAGTGTCGCCGGCCACCGTCGACACGGGGGCTTCCTCCTCTACCTCGCCTTTGGGGCACCAGCGTGGAGGCGGATCTCTCGACGCCGATGAGCTCCTGCCAACCCTCAAGCATAGTTTTCTGGTGTTAACAAGGATTCTATATGTGTTCCGCAGAAGAAGAAAAAAGCATTCTGTAGCGGAGGGAGCCCTGAAGTTTTCATAGTGCTCGCGTTGCCATGCCCATAAGTCGGCACGTGCTGAAATGTTCAAAGAAATCAAATTCAATGATTTGCGCAACATTCGCAAAAACTCGTAGATAATGTCATGGTGCCAGGACCCCTGTGCATGATACACGGCTTAGTTTCCACCACTATATACCACCAAAATATGAAAAAATGTTTACCTTTTGAAATAAATATTTATTATTTTCGAAAGAAAACAAAAAATAATTGAAAAGTGGTAGAAACAACATGCTCGATACACTGCTCTCTCACTCGCTCCTAATCTGGACCGGCCCATTTGTTTTCCTCAGGAGCTACTTTTCGCCCGATACGAGATGTAAGTAGATCCTGCCTTTAGCTACTAGGCCGTCTCAGTACTTTAGCTTACGTGCAAAGTTTTTCTTCAGTTATGTTTTTGGTTTTTCACTATTTTGCATCTGTTTTATTTTGGTTTTCTTTGGTTGTCCTATTTCCTATTATTTCTCTTCTTTTCTGAGGTTTTCCTTTTTTTTCTTCGTTTCCACTGGTGTTTTTCTTTACTTTTTCAAAATATCTATTTTTATAGAAATTGTTAATTTCTTTGTGTGTATCAGTAACATTGTTTTATACATGTTTAATATTTTTCTAAAGACATTATTAGCATATTTTCAAACATGTATTTTGATGTCTACTTTTTCCAAATATATTGTAATCTTTTCTATACCACTAAAACATTTATACATGTCTTATTTTTTTAAAATACACTATTACAATCTTTTCAAGTACATGTTCTTAAACATTTTGAGAATATATGTTAAAAGCTCTAATGCATGTCAAATAAATCAAAGAAACAAGAAAACATTCTTTGAACGATAAGAAACGTCTTTAAAACTATGCTGACGGTCGCCACAGGAGCTGCAACTCTGTTGCACGGCCGAAACCGGCAACGAGGATGGCCGGCGAGGGGCTGAGGCGACAATTAGGATGGTGGACGAGGCCGGCCGGCAAAGGCAGCGAGCAGAGATGAGGATGGCCGGCGAGGGGCTGGGACCAACAATTAGGATGGCCGATGAGGACGGCCGGCAAAGGCAGCAAGCAGAGATGAGGACGGCAGGCGAAGGGCGGCGACGGGAGAATGCGTATGGCCGGCGAGAACAAAAGGGACTATGAGATCGATGCATATCGATTTCCTAGTGTAAAAGTGCTGCGTTGACAAAGACGAGGGACATCGGACGGTTCCCAGCAAGCAACCAAATCAGACGGCTGCGGGCTGACCGACCCAAATTTGGCCCGATGGGCCGGCGCCTAGCAACCGCCATAGATAAATAGATATACCCCAGCCGGACGGGGAAGCCCAACCAACGCCGCAAAAACCAAAGCTCCCATCTTTTCCCCTTCCGTCTCCGTCTCCGTCTCCGTCGCCTCGTCTTCTCCGCGATCCCCAATCCCTCGATCCCCGATCCGCCCGCCCCCAGCCCGGATCCAGGCGATGGCGGCCGCGGGAGACGCCGGCGAGAAGAGGATGGTCACGCTCAAGAGCTCGGACGGGGAGGAATTCGAGGTGGAGGAGGCGGTCGCCGTCGAGTCGCAGACCATCCGCCACCTGATCGAGGACGACTGCGCCGACAACGGCATCCCGCTCCCCAACGTCAACTCCAAGATCCTCTCCAAGGTCATCGAGTACTGCAACAAGCACGTCCAGGCCAAGCCCGCCGACGCCGCCGGACCTGGTGCGTCCGATGCGCCGCCCCCCGCCGATGACCTCAAGAACTGGGACGCTGAGTTCGTCAAGGTCGACCAGGCCACCCTCTTCGACCTCATCCTGGTATGCTCTAGATCTCCTCTTTCCTGATGCTCTTCTCCTTCCTTCTGCTCTTCTCCTGTTTCCAGGTCTTCCTACTCTGCAATCTAGAGATTAGTTAGATCAATATCGATGCACACAGGGACCGTTCCATGTTCTTGTGGTAACCTTGGAATAATTGATTGTCAATTTTCTCTGTGATTAACTTGTGGAAACATTATGTGGGTGCCAGTTAATTGCAACTTTATGTGAGTGCTAGAATGCCAAGTTTCTCTGTGATTAACTTGTGGAAACATCAGACCACACAGAGCAGTAATACATGGTCTTTATCATTATTATGCATTTTTGTTTAGTACTCCGTATCTAGCATTGGTTTAGTGTTAATTGTGCCTTGTACACAGCGATGCAAAATTACATGATTAATTTTGCTTTGTTCCGTCTTTGTTTCAAACTTTGTATGCATGTCTTTATTATCTTGTCTAATCTACTGGATGCATGCTGGCTATGAATGCCTTCTTCTATCTAGCTGAGTTGCTTGCCTGTGGTGTACCGTCAACATTATGTACATTACATAGTTGTAGCTAAATTACCACATATTATGCCTGTTCTTGTGGCAAAGCGATTGTTGCCCACTGTAAAATTCTGAGCTTTTCCGCAGGTGTTCAGTAGCGTCGCTTTGAACTTGTTTTTTTTTACAGTTATATGTTGTTTCATTCTAGATAGGGTGGTATCTCAGATGTTGGATCAATATAATCCAAGACCATACATTGCTTACCCCTGATCCCATGTTCTGTTTTGCTTCACTGTTCCAGACATAGTAATAGCTGATACATACAGTTGCCAATTCGTTCTGAGAAGTGATGCTCGTCATCTTAACCCGTGCATGAGTTCACAACTTATATCCATGTGTAAAATCATCATCTTTCCTGCAAGAATGTAGTAGTATCACCTCTGACTCTGTTTTGTCATTTCGTTTGACTGTTTGATCCAGTTGTGTTACAGACTTACAGTCACTTCTGATATCTGAACCACGTTCAAACCCATGTTCCAGGCTTTGAATCAATGCTTCGGGTTTTTTTTTTGTGTGTGTTCTTTTGCCAGAAAAACATCTATGTAGAATGTGTAATTAGCTATTCCCGGCGTTTTTGCAGTTAAATTTGAATTGCAAAAACGCCTTATATTATGGTACAGAGGTAGTATGTTTTTGTAAATGAAATGCTTCTCTATGACACGCCTCTTTTCTTTTTGCCCCCTCTCAGGCCGCAAACTTCCTCAACATCAAGGGCCTACTGGACCTGACCTGCCAGACTGTTGCCGACATGATCAAGGGCAAGACCCCTGAGGAGATCCGCAAGACCTTCAACATCAAGAACGACTTCACGCCCGACGAGGAGGAGGAGATCCGCAGGGAGAACCAGTGGGCCTTTGAGTAGAGGAGCATGTAGGCGATGCCATCCGCACTGGATGAACAATGCTTAGTATTAGTCATGTCTGCATTTTATCGCCCTTTTTTATGGTTGTTTTTGTCTATCCTACAGTCGGATGAAAAACAAATGGGTTTCAGTCATAGACTGAACCAAATCATGCATAAATTGGAGTCAGCCTTTCAAACAGTCTGCTACTTTATTTTGATCATTTACAGAAACTTCTACTGATCTGCAGATTGCTTCTTTGAATAGTACTCAACTTTGAAAGAGGATCCAACTAAGCAATCCAACACTTTGATAAAACATTGAAAAATCTCAGGCTTGTCAGCGTTGGGAGACTGAATGACTCCAACGAGTTGCTTCACTGTCTGAAGACAACAAAAATGAGAAACATGAAACTAGAGAGTAGTGCACTGCAAGCTGGTCAAAAGCACACTTTAAAAATCTCAGACTTCACAGAAAATGGAACGACCGACTAATGTTATGAAATAATAATGAAACTGAGAAAAGGCGCAATGTAAGAAATCCATCAATAGCACTGTAAAAAATCAAAATAAATAAAATGCTCTGACAACAACCTGAACACACTAAAATCATATCAGAGCCCTTGTAAACAAAATACTTATCTCTCCGTTCTTAAATATAAGTTTTTTTGAATATTTCATTATGGACTACATACGAAACAAAATGAGTGAATCTATATGTCTATATACATCTGTATGCTTCGGTCCAAAGGCATGTTTTCTACTAGTGACAATGTCGCCGGCTGCAAGACGGCGGTCACGGAGGAAGGCACTCCACCCTTTAGGGAGGTACGATTTTGCTTCTGTGAGAGCCACGGTTGTGACACTTAAAAAAAACCTTAATTAACAATTTGGCGAAAACTGTGACCTCAATTATGGAATCGGATGGAGTAGTATGGGTCTCGAGTGACCTGTTGCACCATACAAATTGGCGACTGTTGGGCGTCATCCGGATGTAGTACCGTACGATCTGGGCATCATCTTCAGCCGACGATGCAAGTCAACGCAACTTGGTCTCCTTCCTTTGTCTTCTCATCGCCGCCACGACCATAGCACATACAAACTCCGCCGGACTCGCAGCAGGGCGGCGCCATGGCAGCACCGGCTCACAGCATAGTCGAAGAAGCCCGAGCCACCGTTGCAGCAAACGTCGCAGCCAACATGCCGCCACAACACCGGTTCACAGCACGACATCGTCGTTGCAAGCACCGGCTCGCGGCATCGTCGGAGCAGCTTAAGATGCCGTTGCAGCAAAACATCGCATCGGTTGGGCTGTCGTTGCAGCCGAGATGCCGCCGCAGCACCGGCTCACAGCACAATGGCGCCGTCGCAGAATTACCTCGCCGGGTTGCTGCATTAGCTCGTCGTTGGCCACCGCTGTGACTCCCCTCATCGCAACACCCACCGCTGTGACTCCCCTCATCGCAACACCGTCGCTTCCCTCGCCGTACCCGTCATTCACCTTGCAACGTCTTGTCGTGGTGCTTCTTCGTACGTCGTTGCAGCATAGCCGGCTCGCCGGAGTGCTACTCACAGCTCGTAGCACGGTGGCATCCTCACCGTAGCTCTGCCTTGTGCACGCACCACAACACGGGCAGCGTGCCGGCGTGTTCCTGCAGCTCCACCTCACACCACGCGTCAGAGCTTGTCGCTATCTCACGCAGCGCGGTGGTGCAGCTTGCAGCATTTGTGAAGCCTTACCGTTCTCTGTGGGACTTTATCACTCCATGGAAAGGAGCATGGAGTGCATCTCGTGTGTGAGAAAGAAAAGAGGATAAGGGAAATGAGAAGATGTTTTCAGGCAGGGCAGCTGGTGAAGATAAGAGCATCTCCAACACTGACCCCAAAAAACGCGTGGAACACGACTTTTAGGGCGCGCGGGACGAATTAGCGCGCTTCAGCGGACGCGGTAAAAATGCGCGCGCGGGAGAAAGCGGGCGGGCGCGCATCAGATTTGACGCACCGCTTTCAGCGTGCTATAAAATGTCGCGTCCGCCACGCGGCTGCCCACATCCACGCGCCTCTCCCTCACTGCTTTCTCGACTCTTCCTGTGCCTCTCCCTTGCCGCTCCCTCTGCCACCATGCCGCTGCGCCGCTGTTCATCCTCGGCTACCACGGCGTCCGCGAGCGCCCCTCCGGCACCTACTACGCCGAGATCCGGTCCGACGACGTCCGTCTCGGCATCGGCACGTTCAAGACCGCGCACGAGGCCGCCCGCGCGTTCGACGCGGCGGTGTGGCGGCTAGGGCAGCCTCTCGCGCAGATGAACTTCCAGGACGTCTATACGCGTGAGCAGGTGTATGACCTCGCCCCTCCCCCTCGTATGATCACGGAGCAAGACTGTCAGGAGCACCGTCGGCAACAACGCCGGCTCCTCGTCGCCGAGGAAGACGAGCGAGCCATGGCGGAGTGGCGCTGGCGCCACCCGGAGGACGTCCCCGCAGAGAACGCCTACTGGGCGAAGAGGACGACAAGGCGTCGCGCGGAGCGGCAGGACAGGCGTCGGCGCAAGTTACTCGCCATATCGCAGTGCGGGGTTGTCGAAAGCGGTTTGTCGTCCATCTTTAGTTCCGACGATGAATGTTGGGAGGACGCGTTTCTATCTACCTCGAACAGCACCCACAGTGACGATTCGGAGTAATTTTATATCTATATATGCTAGTTTTATTATCTATGTGTTGAACTAGTTTTATTATCTTTATGTTGAACTTGTTTTATTATCTTTGTATTGAACTAGTTTTATTATATATATGTAATATTTTTTTTATTATCTATATATAGTATATTATCTATATTATTTATGTGTTGAACTATATGCGTGTTGGATAAATTTTGGATTTTATTTACAGCGGTTGCTAGAGCGCCGCACGCGTGCTAAATATGCTGCGACGGCTGAAGGGCGCTCACCGGCGTCCTAAAAAAATCTATCCGCGTGATGTAAATTATTATTTTGGGCGTTGGTCGAAACGCAACGCGTTGGAGATGCCCTAAGAAAGAAAGAGAAGGCACAGCAGGCTGCCGGTTGTAATCAAGCAGTTTCCATACAAATTCAGGCGTAGAGACGTCATATATAAGGTAATCCATCCAAATATGTCTGAGAAAAGGGAATCCATCCAAAGATTTCTCATCCAAAGTGCCCAACCCTAACGGAATTCCATGGCAGCCGCCGCGTCGGACCGGCTCTCCGATCTTCCCGACGACCTTCTGATCCACATCCTCTCCTCCCTACCCTCCCACCAGGCTGCCCGCACCACGGCCCTCTCCCGCAGATGGCGCCGCCAGCTCTGGCGCGACACTGCCACCGCCAACCTCGACTACAGATCTTGCCGCGGCGCCGGCAACGCGCTCCACTCCCTCCGGTCAGGCGGCCGCGTCATCAAGAAGTTCACCGTCACCATGCCCGACCGGGAGTGGGACACCCCCCACTGGGTCATGACCTCTGCTTTTGAGGACGGCGTGGAGGAGGCCCGGATCGAGTGGCAGGACGGCGGCTGCCCGCACTACACCTTCGCCGCCCCGTCGCCGTGGTCGCCGTGCTACGACCTCAACCTCTCGCTCGACTCCCTTACACGGGTGCGCGTCCTCGACCTCACCGGCTGCAACCTCGGCCGCACACACCCTGCTCCGCCGCCAGGGCAACACGTTGTCGTTGTCGTGTTCCCGTGCCTCGAGGCGCTGCGGCTGCGGCGGTGCGCCGTGGAACTCGACACGCTCCAAGCCATGGTCGACGCCGCGCCCAAGCTCTCCGACCTGTGCCTCGAGTCCCTTGGCTTCCTGCGGGATATCACCTCCTCGGTTGACCACCGGATGCCCTTCCGCCTCTCTTGTCCGGCGGTTGCTGTCCTTGTCATGGCCAACCTCCACGTGCTGAACAGCACGGGCACATCGGACATCGGTGATTGCCGCGTCGAGGTCGACGCGCCGCACCTCCGCCGCCTCCACTATGCCCAGTCCATGAGCTCCGACGACACCGCTTTCTCCTTCGTGTCGCCCACGCCACGCCTGGAACACGTCCACCTGGCAACGCACTCCAAGGGGATGGCGCCGTTGCGCCGTTCCATGCTCGCCCTCGTGGTGTCTCACCTAAGGTTCCTCAAGCTCACGGCCTACTCCATCCCTGACCTCGCCCGTGACGATCTGCCGGTGTTCCCCAGGCTCGACCGCCTTGAGATCGAGGAGCTCTGCGGGTGGTGCAACAACAACAACCATGTCGTCGCCGCAGCCACCACCGTGGTTTGCCTGCTCTACAGCTGCCCGGCTGCCCGTGAGCTCCGGCTCAAGTTCAGCTGGCTGGACTACCTTCATGAAACGGTTTCGGACCCGACAATCCAGACGGCAGCCATTGCGGATTTCAAGCCGTGCAGGTGCGACGACAACAATGATGAAGATTATTCTTGCTTTGACGTACACCTAGGCTTACCCCGATTCATGCACGACCGTATTTCAAATTGCTCGCTGAGGCGGGTGGTGGTGGAGTTCGACATGGGTGAACTTACCTGCTTGCAAGTCTTGCTAATCAGGTTCCTAGTGCAAAACGTCATGGGTCTCAAGGAGATGGTCGTTGAAGGTGATGAGGGTTATGACTCGAGCTGGATCGATTGGAAGGTGGCGAGTTGGAGATACAACAAAGGTTCGTCTGCTGCTGAGCAGTAGCAGGATCCACCACCGCCGCCTAAATTACGTTCGCTCGATTGTGATTGCCCTCATCTGATTTCCACAATCTCATCATGGTACACCGCCTAGCTAGTCCACCCATGTGCTCGATCATATATGTCTGTGCATCTTACGTTTTGACAGCATTTTTCATGATATGTTTCGACAGTATATTTTTTACGACTTTGCTAAACCACATCTAGATGTGATATAAGTATTGAACATCTATGTCCTATATCATTGATTTTACATGGAAATTCGTGTGATTTTTTTTTCTTTTTGATTTTATGCTTGATTTAGTCATTTAGATGTGCAATAACTATACCATATCTAGATGTGTCCTAGACACATTCTCTTTCTTATACTAGATGACACCCCATTTTTTTAGAATATGTTTGATGTATTTTCAAAAAGTATATATTCGAAAAATTATATTCATACACAGAAATTAAACAACATTAAAAAAAGCAAGAAGCAGAAAAGGAAAATGGAGACAAAAAAGTTAAACAAGTAAGAGAAAAGGAAACATAAAGGAAAAAAGAGACGGTACATCATCCAACATATGGTTTAGAGATTGTGGGTATTATAGCAAGAATGCAGCTGTTTTGAGCATAGAATAGCAACTTCTTAAAAAAATAGAGCATATAATAGAAATTACCTTCAGAAAAGAAAAGTGTAGCACTATATTCAAAAGCAAACTGTACTTTCAAATTGTTTACAGCCACTTGCATCACCTGTATGCAAAGTAGATTAGAATGTAGTTATGAAAAGTTTAACATTAGCCCGCACTAGAAACACACATAGTATGTGTGAAAGCGGCAGAATCGACCGAATATGTGATCTAGGGGTAGCCTTATGCCGCCGCTGGCGCTCATCGGAAACCGGCGCCACTTCTACTGCAGCGTTTTATCTGTGGATCTCCCGCCCTTCTGTATGCTGACGATTGTGATGCCGCCACTTATATGTCATTTTGCCATGTTGTGGGCACGAAAAATTTCTTGCGGTTCTCTTGGTATGGATTTGTTAGCCGTTGGATGGAATCAACTATAGATGATACCATGTATCCGGTTAATTTATATGTATGAAACATAAGTAGCATAATGACATATTTGCACACGAATGGTCTATTTCCTAACAAGGTAATTTATTTAAAACTCACTCTACACAAAATAGGAAGATAAGACAAGCAAAGTATTGTAGACACGAGGAAAGATGGTAAGTTCATCGGCTCATGTGTAGCCTATAATCCGTCGCAATCCTAGCTGTAGGTCTCCCTTGCCCCCTCCGGCAACGATCTCCGCTGGGGCATCGCTGTCGTGGCTGTGGTGGGATCTACACCTGGCCACGGTTGTTTACTTTGGGTGTTCAACATGAGCGTCGCGATCTGAAGAATAGAACTGGCCAGATGGTCGTACAAGGCTTGTTAGCAGTACAACTTACTACGAGTACTATTTTCGGGTTGGTACATATAACAAATTAACTGACTAGCCTAATTTGTAGAGGTACATATAACAATTAGACTAGAGGAACAAGCTAGCTATATGTTGGTATTTTTGTTTTGAGAAACAATATAAGGGGCTATGAGCAAGGTATGCACCAATATTAATTAGTATTATTAGTTTGTAGAAGTGTCGTTTAGGTCCCTAGTCCAACCCAAAACCGTTCAAGATTTGGATCATTTTTTTCTTGTAAGTTGTAATCAAGGTCGGCAAGGGGTTAGTTTGCGGTATTTCACATGGTATTTGCATCAATATCAGCTGCACTTGACCTCTGCATGGATCCTATTTGATGTTGAAGAGCTACAAATGAAAATGGCAGGGGCTCAAACGATGAAGTCGATACGAGTCAACGTTGATTAGAAGAAAAAGAACAATGAAATCGATACGAGTCAACGTTGTAGATCGGCGAAAATCAGAGAACATGTCTTGGTCATGCTAAACTACATGATTAAGCCATCAATGCGACAGTTGTGCATGGATGTATAATGTCATTTTAAACATACTATATCAGGGCTGGATGATGATAAACTTTGGAGACTAATGAGCTAGCGGTCATACTAATTAAGGAGGTCAATGAATATTTAGTCATATTTGTTGCATTTGGAAGAAAATTCTTTGTGACAGACAACACACACATGTAAGAGTACATGCCAAGTATATAGGTTAATTTGAAGGGATGCTAGCTGGAGAACTCGCATAATGCACTTACCAGTCTGTTTCGTGATGCAAATTAGTTAGGTTTGCAGAAATTAGTCAGTTCCTTGATGCAACTAGGCCATGATAATTATTTTTTAGGGTGCATAATTGAGAACAAAATTATATAGCAAGTGATTTTTTTTAAATTAATGTGCAATTTGGGTATGTGCATTTGTAGTGGTAGGCTTGTCATTCTCGTGCACCAGCCCAACCATCGTTAGTACCATAATCAATCAAGCGAGCTAGCTAAAAACTACAACATAATAATTAATCAGATCAATTGGTTTTGTGACGTCAGCTCCACTTCCCTTGAACCTGGCCGCACCCAAAGGTTGTCCCCTGATGAAGCACACGAGTTTAATTATGACTCCCTTCATTCCAAAATAATTGTTTGAAGCTTAGTACAAATTTATACTAGAACTAATACAAAGTTGAGACAGTTATTTTGAGACAAAAGGAGTATATGTTAAATAACAATCTAATAATTTTTCATGGCCTGGAGATTCTAGCCAATCAAACCTTAGATCACTAAACTATGAACCACCACTTGGCTGATCTCTGGTGGCTTGATTTATTTAGTTGGGCGTGCATCTCAAGCACCCCCCGCACCCTTCCCCCAATTTGAACTTGTGTTGATTTGATTATAGTTGATGATTATACTGCATGCTAGTGGTGATGCAGTCTCAACTATCAAGGTCCAGGTCGTCAATATTAATCACTGCATGCAGGGTTTAGGTGTGTGATGCACTTCACTTGCCTGCAAAAAGTATTAATGTATAGCACCATTCAGGTCCCTTGTCTTGTCCAAAACCATACTGAATTTAGTTGTTTCTTGTAACTAAGATCAGGTCGGCAAAGATTTGTGATATTGCATTGCAACCCAGGAAAGTACTGTCACTGCTACAAAATACCTCATCACACATGGTTCAAATAGCTCATAAAAAATGAGACTAAGATCCATCACACTTGCAGGTATATGCCAGTGGCACTCTACAAGTAATATGCCAAATGATGATGATGATAAGCTCTAGAGATAATCCAAGATTGATGAACGACACGGTCAGCTGCTAATTAACTTTGTCACATTATTTGGAAGAAATGGTAATTGGGAACTAGGCGCCGGCTCTTTGAGCTATATATATATAGAGGCGAGCAATACTATACTTTGGACAAAGGGAGTAAAAAGAAAGGGAGATGAACATCAAATTAAAATTAGTGATGTTTCAATTAACTAGGGTCAACTGGATGGGATGCAAGCTGAAGAATAGAACTGGCCAGATGGTCGTACAAGGCTTGTTAGCAGTACAACTTACTACGAGTACTATTTTTTGGGTTGGTACATATAACAAATTAACTGACTAGTCTAATTTGTAGAGGTACATATAACAATTAGACTAGAGGAACAAGCTAGCTATATGCTGGTATTTTTGTTTTGAGAAACAATATAAGGGGCTATGAGCAAGGTAATAAGCATTTAATTATTGTCTTAGCTTGCACGATTAAAACTATATCAAAAATAAAATATGGAATTTGGGTTTGTGCATTGTGGTGGTGTGGTTGTCATGGATGCATCCTCATGTCCCATACATTCTTAATAATCTTATTACCCTAATCAATGAAGCCATTGGATGCCAGAAGGTAGAGGCTTGGTTATGACGCCATCCTTGAAAAATAAGGTTTATATCACCTTCACTTTACTTGGACTCGGTCAAGCACTTTTTTATGTATGCAGTAAGTAGGGTTTCCTGACCAGGTAGGCGACTAAACTAGGAATGGCCACTTGGGTGTGGTTGCATCTGAATTCCCCCAATGAGCTTACATTTTCTACACATCGATTTGCATACAGTTAACGATATACTAGCTTGTGATTAAATATTGTAGTCTCTACTCAACTTCCAAGGGCCAAATTGACATCTTTCAATATTCTATTTCAATCTTGTTCACCGCAAGTACGGTAAGGCCCTTAAGTTTGTACTGCAGTGCAGTGCATTTGCACCAATATTAATTAGTATTATTAGTTTGTAGAAGTGTCGTTTAGGTCCCTTGTCCAACCCAAAACCGTTCAAGATTTGGATCATTTTTTTCTTGTAAGTTGTAATCAAGGTCGGCAAGGGGTTAGTTTGCGGTATTTCACATGGTATTTGCATCAATATCAGCTGCACTTGACCTGTGCATGGATCCTATTTGATGTTGAAGAGCTACAAATGAAAATGGCAGGGGCTCAAATGATGAAGTCGATATGAGTCAACGTTGATTAGAAGAAACAGAACGACGAAGTCGATACGAGTCAATGTTGTAGATCGGCGAAAATCAAAGAACATGTCTTGGTCATGCTAAACTACATGATTAAGCCATCAATGCGACAGCTGTGCATGGGTGTATAATTACATTTTGCACATACTATATCAGGGCTGGATGATGATAAACTTTGGAGACTAATGAGCTAGCGGGCATACTAATTAAGGAGGTCAATGCATATTTAGTCATATTTTGTTGCATTTGGAAGAAAAGTCTTTGCGACAGACAACACACACATGTAAGAGTACATGCCAAGTATAAAGCTGAGCTATATCTATGGATAATCGTGCAAGAAATTAGCGATGAAGTTAGTTAATTAGGGTTAATTTGAAGGGATGCTAGCTGGAGAACTCGCATAATGCACTTACCAGTCTGTTTCGTGATGCAAATTAGTTAGGTTCGCAGAAATTAATCAGTTTCTTGATGCAACTAGACCATGATAATTATTTTTTAGGGTGTATAATTGAGAACAAAATTATATAGCAAGTGATTTTTTTTTTGAAAATTAATGTGCAATTTGGGTATGTGCATTTGTAGTGGTAGGCTTGTCATTCTCCTGCACCAGCCCAACCATCGTTAGTGCCCTAATCAATCAAGCGAGCTACTACCTCCGTCACAGTTTAGAAGACACGCACGTGTATCTAGATCGTCAATTTGACTTATATAAAATCTAGTATTTAGGCCATGTTTGGTTCATAAGTCCTAGGACTTTTTTTAGTCCCAACTTATAAGTCCTAAGTTCCTAAAAAGTTCCTACCTGTTTGGTTCCTAGGACTTAACATGGACTAAAAGACCATATTACAACTATAAGTCCCTATAAGTCCCTCCTTGAGAGTCTTATTTCATAAGTCCCAAATACCCACCTTAAGTCCCTATAAGTCCCTCATGTTTGGTTTAGATGGGACTTAAAGGGACTTATAAGTTCTAAGTCCCTAATAAGTCCCTGTAACTAAACACCCCCTCCCTATAACTAAACACCCCCATAATGTAAAAATTATATCATTCAAAAATAGAACATCTAAAGTTTTTAATAATATATTTTTTATAATATATGCTTATCATTAAGTTGGTCAAATTGAGAACCTAGGTACACATGCCGGACTTATAAACTGAGATGGAGGGAGTAGCTAAAAACTACAACATAATAATTAATCAGATCAATTGTTTTTGTGACATCAACTCCACTTCCCTTGAACCTGGCCGCACCCAAAGGTTGTCCCCTGATGAAGCACACGAGTTTAATTATTACCCCCTCCATCCCAAAATAATTGTTTGAAGCTTAGTACAAATTTATACTAGAGCTAATACAAATTTATACTAGAGCTAATACAAAGCTTAGTACAAATTTATACTAGAGCTAATTATCTAGACAGTTATTTTGAGACAAAAGGAGTATATTTTAAATAACAATCTAATAAATTTTGATGGCCTGGAGATTCTAGCAAATCAAACCTTAAATCACTAAACTATGAACCACCAAACCTCGAGTGACCAAAATGTGAACCACCACTTGGCTGATCTCTGGTCCCCTGATTTATTTAGTTGGGCGTGCATCTCAAGCACCCCCCGCACCCTTCCCCCAATGTGAACTTGCGTTGATTTGATTATAGTTGATGAATATACTGCATGCAGGGTTTAGGTGTGTGATGCACTGCACTTGCCTGCAAAAAGTATTAATGTATAGCACCATTCAGGCCCCTTGTCTTGTCCAAAACCATACCGAGTTTAGTTGTTTCTTGTAACTAAGATCAGGTCGGCAGCGGTTTGTGATATTGCATTGCAACCCAGGAAAGTACTGTCACTGCTACAAAATACCTCTTCACACATGGTTGAAATAGCTCATAAAAAATGGGACTAAGGTCCATCACGACCAGCATGTCACAGGGTTGTACAATTCTCCCAAGGACTTCAGAGTAATATTTGGCTTTTGGTTTCCCACTCAGAAGTGTGAGTTTTTTAATCTGGATTGAGAAAATTTGAGTGACATGAGAGTGGCAGTTGGCAAATCTACAATTTGTACTCGTGCAGCTAATATATACTTAATACTAATTATGGAACATCTTATTATTATTTGGTACTATTTGTTGAAGTTATTGATGATATCTAGACCAAATTATACTACTTGTTGTGTATACTCACAAATTTGAATTAGTGTATTGAAATTATATTGTCTGTACCTTGTGTATATATGTACATTGTGGCATTTCCTAGGACGGCCTCTGAGTAGAATAGATCAATACATAGGATTGTTGAGTGTACACTAGTATCATATTCTCAACGCATTTACTCACCCAATATAAAGTTGTGGCTATGATTTATTTCTTATGAACTTTTTCATGTTTGACGGCCTATAGTATTGTACCTTCATATCCATAACTGTTGTGCAACGTCATATTTTTTTATTTAGGTGACATTACATGACACTATCAAACACCTTTTTCTGGATTGCCCGATGGCAAAACTGTTATGGAATTCAATTCATATAGCCTTTAATATCAAACCTCATTCTAGCATTCACTCGTTATTTGGGACGTGACTCGACGGAGCTGATATCTGTTCATAGAGACAGTTTCGCATAGGAGTTTGTGCGTTATTATGGGTTATATGAAACTGTAGGAATGACATGGCTTTTAATAGAAAATATCACAATTTTTTTGCAGGTTATGCATAGGGCAACGTCTTCAATCCGTATGTGGTCGTTACTCACTCCTGTGAAGAACATGAATACTTTGGCTACTGGATCTGTCCGATGAAAGATGGTAGCTCAGGATATATTCAATCGGTTTGGATGACGGTCCAATAATAGAATAGCTAGATAAGTTTCTAGTACTATTGTACACCTATTGTTGCTATTTATTTTTCCTCTCACAGCTTCCCTGAAAGCTTGTATTGGATATTATTTGCTTTGGATTTTAAATAAAGGTGGTCCTATGCATCTTTCTAATGCAGAGGCCGGAGGTCAGCCTCCTTTTCTAAAAAAAAAATCCAAAAACTGAAATTACTGGAAGTAAGAGGACTCTAACACATCTAAAAAATAGATCAAAAAATATTATTATATCTAAAATAACCCTCCTCACAAGTTGGGAAATTTTGTGCGCTCCTAATGGCAGAAGGAACTTCCTATCCCCAAGATTTGCCTCCATCGTATGTGCCGCCAGTGCCCCTCTGGCTTCAATGCGGCGCACCGGCTAGAGTAGGCTTCCCGGTCGCCTCATCGACATTGAAGCGGGGCCGCCTACTTGTCTGGTCCCGTCGATTTAACTAGCATCAATGCCATACCGAGTCACGTCCGCTCTGCAACGGCCTGACTAGCATAAATGTGCTTATGTGCAACGACCGCTTCGTACAAAGAGCATATTTCACGTTGTGAGTGTTTTGGAGAGGGATTTGGCAGTCAGATCCATACATGGCGGTGGCCCACACACCCGCAAAGCTCTCTTTGGTTTCCGTTCGGATTGCGAAATTTTGGACGGCTAAACGTGTTCGCGGATCAATGGGTTACCATGTTGGATGGTTTTTCTAGCATGTGGACACCTCGGTCCACATCTTTGACGGGTGTTTTGAGGGTCCACATTGAAGATGGCCTTGAACCCCATCCGTACATCATTGTGATGCACAAAACCATTATTGGCTCCACTTGTTATATACTCCCTCTCTTTGTAAATATAAGTTTTTTTTATAGATTCCACTAATGGATTTAGGGATGTAGAGCGGCACCCGATCCACCCCGCTTCCAAGTCAAAATATCTTAGTTTAGTTATATTTTTTTGTCGGATTTACCTTAGTTTCAACTAATATTATGTTATGCGGGCTCGCCTACATCCCTAAATGAACTACATATAAAATAAAATAAGTGAATCTTTACTTTAAAATGTGTGTATATATATACATCCATATGCAGTTTTTTAATGAAATCTTTAAAAAGACATATATTTAGGAGCGGACGGAGTTGTACATAGACAAATTTTAATCAGAGTTAGATTAAGGGGATGTATTAGATTTAAAGTGATCGATCGATATAATTGAAATTCAACCGTGCGAACTTGATATCTTCTTATTTTGTGATGACAAGATCCCTTCTTGCGTTGATTATCTACTAATCTGCTATCAAACTGGAGGTCAATTTACTAAATCTGGAAGCATCAGGCAAGTTGAGCACAAGCGGAGGTCATCTTCTCATCAAAGCTAGCTGCAAATCCAGCGACAGCGGCTCGGCGCCGATGAGCTCGAGGTCCACGCCGAACAGCCGGAAGCACCGGACGTGCGGCGCCGTCTCGCCCGAGGACGTCGACCGCTGCGGCATAAGCGTGACAACTTGCGGCATCACTGCTGGCGCGAGGAGGCGTGTTGGCGGCGCCGATGCACCTATTCCGGTGCCACGCCGCCGGCAGTCGATGAAGAGGCGTGCGCCGGTGCGGCAGAAGGAGACGGTGTCGCCGGCGGCGAGTCGGCGGTCACGGACGAAGGCACTCCACCCTTTGGTCATGACATAGCTCTGGCTGCTGCTCCAGTAGGAGAAGCGGAACGCCCACGCCCTGCCGCCGCCGCGGCCGTCCTCGAACCGCAGCACGGCGCCGGGGCAGGCCGCCCTGGCCGCGCCGCCGAGCAGCCGCGGGAGGATGTGCCGCTCCGCGAAGTGCTTGGGCACCACCAGCCGGTTCAGCTTCCCCACGTCGCTCGGCGTCACCACCTTGTCGAACATGTGCTCCCGCCTCATCCTCCTCTCCTCGCCATTGCCGCCATTGCCGCTGCTGCGCGACAGCTCGACTCCTCCTCCTCCCCCATCTTGCTCTGCTCCCCTGCTCTCCCCACCACCAGCCGTCAGCGCCATTGATTGATTGATTTGCTGCAACTCGACTGATCTCTAGCTGGCTTGAATTATGATGCCGAAGTACACCTGCACATGTGTGTTTATATATAGCAAGCATTCGACCTTTGTGATATGATCTTCGCGCGGTCGTCGCGCCAAAGTCGTCCCTGTGGATATACTTCTACATACATACACCATGGGACTGATCCCAGCCGTTGGTTCTTCTGATCAACGGTCCGAATGCATCCTTAGTTGTGCGGCATATATGTATGTATGTGTGACGTGCTACGCTTAGTTTCATGTTATTTAGGAGCAGGTGAATGTGAAACCATGAGGCACAGAGCAATTTCAAGCTAATTATTTTTACAGCATAAACGGTAAGGACAACGAATTTCGCAAAAAAAAATTGGTAAGGACAACGAAGTCGATGTAAGTCATCGTGGTACATTGGTGAAGGTCAACGGGAACGGGTCTTGTTCAAGCTAAACCAAGTGATTAAGCCATCGATACGACAGATGTGCATATATAGAAAATTACCATTTGTAGTACTATATAAGAGCCAAATGGTGGATACTTACAGAGGTCAACTCTTAAGTACTAACTAAATTTGTCCCGTTTCGAAGAAAAGTCTATGCGATAGACAATACACACAAATGCAAACGACAGGTGGGATGACATAGTGCATGCCACCAGTTGTATATTTGATCCATGTATAGAGATAATCACCCGAAAAATTCTGATGAAGTTGGTTAGTTAGGGTCAATTAAATGGGATGCAAGCTGTAGAACTAACAAATGCTGGTAGGAGTTTTATAGTGACAGTACAAATACTAGGACTAAGTATTATTGAGCTGGTACCTTGTGTAAATTACTTAGTTTGTTGATGCAACTAGGCCAGGAGAAGTACTGTGAGCTTGCATAAGTGCATATAAAAGTACAAATGACAAAAATGGAAAATAATGTGCAATTTGGGTGTGTGCATCTGTGGTGGCAGGCTTGTCATCCGCATGTCGGAGCCTAGCCATAGTAAATACCCTAATCAGTCAAGCAATTTGGAGCTAGCAAGATAATTTTTATTTTGTTATTCCCCTAAAAACATGTGGTTAGTAGTACAACATGATAATTAAGCGAGTTATTTAGTTCGGTAAGGTCATCCTTGGAAATATGGTTTAGGTCACATCCACCTTACCTGGACTTAGTGGCACCCAAAGGTTGTTCCCCAGTGAAGCACAAGGGTTTAGTTATTTATAAGTATAATAACAATCAAGTACAGTTTCCTGACCAGGAGATTTTGGCCAATTAAACCTCAGGTGACTAAACTATGATCACCACTTGGCTGATCTCCATTGCCTAGTTTATTTCGTGGTCATGCATCTGAGACCAACTTGCATTACTTTCCTTTAAATAAGATTATACTAGTACATGCTAGTGGTGATGTAGACTCAACTCTCAAGGGCCAGACTGTCAATTTAGGTTGGTATGTAGATGTGTAATGTGGTGCATTGGCCGAAACCACATCGGGTTTAGTTGTTTGTTGTAACCAAAGATCAGGTCGGCAACGGTTTCTGGTATTGCATTGCAAACCAACAGGTATTGTTTGGTTCCTAGTTTCTTTATCCTCCAAACTTTATATTGTGGAAATAAAGTTGGGCATATTTTATAAAGAATGGACAAACATGTTCTACTGCCTTCATCACAGTTTAGAAGACATGCACGTGTACATAAATCATTAATTTGACTTATATGAAATATATTGTTTAACATAAAAATATATATCATTAGAAAATAGAACATTTAAAGTTTCTAATGATATATTTTTTATAATATATGCCTCTCATTAAGTTGATCAAATTAACGACCTAGCTACGTACATGTGCTGGACTTGTAAACTAAGACGGAGGGAGTATTTGGAATGGACCGAGGTAGTTGGGGTGACTAAGGCAGCATCACGAATTTGGATAATAAAATCATGTACTTTGTTTCAAAATGTGGGTATTCTAAAATTTTGTTAGTTATATATTCCGAAGTTTTGTAGTTTTGTAGTTTTCGCGGGTTTGTGCATTGTGGTAATTACACCTGCAAAACAAGCACATCACCACAATGCACAAACCCGCATGTTTTCTTAGGAACTAAGGTAACAAGAAGGACCTTTTCTTGCAAACACTATGCATGGCTAGGAACTTTTGTAGTTTTCGCGGGAATTTCCATGTCTTGACTTTCATGCATGGTAGTTGGTACTGCCTATATGTTGAGCTGTCAATCTCGTCCGTATGCACAGCCTACAACTCTAAATGTCATACATGCAACATGGATCCTTGTAATTCTTTAGGAGATTTCTTCAGCGACGTAGGTTTTGAAAAATGTACTTGCAAGAAAAGGTCCTTCTCAAGCTTAGTCGTTCAATCCATATGGTTACCCCTTAACCAAATTATGATGTGATGTAAAGCCATGAAACCATGGATGTGGTCGACAGAGGTGTATATATATCATATAGATACTAGATACTTGGTGCCACTTGCAGGTATAAGCCAGTGGCACTATACATCTATACATCCCAAATGATGATGATGAGGTCTAGAGACAAGCGAGGGTTTTGAAACGACAAGAACAACTGTGGTTTAATTGGTCACATTACTTGGAAGAAAGGCAATCGTGCATGAACATTATCAGATGCCAACTCTTTGACCTATATATAGAGGGAGTAAACAAATAAATAATGATAGATCATCATTGAAATTCGTGTTGAATTGATTGTTATAGGGTTAACTAAATGGGATGCAAGCAGGATAAGATAAATGGCCAGATGGACATATGACTCTTAGGGTAGCTAGGGGCACAACTTATTAGGTATACTATTGTTGGATTGGTATCTAGAACAAACTAACTAGTCTAATTTGTGGGCTATTAGGCTAGCTATTTGTACATAACTTTTTTGAGAAATAATACAAGGAGCAAGGATCTGGCTAGTAAGTCCCAAAACAAATGTCGCAAAATTTATACAAAGTTAGTACAAATTTTATACTAGATCAATGACACTTATTTTGGGACGGAGGGAGTAATACTTAATTATTAAATCAGCTGGCATAACTGATCATAAAACTATAGGCAATGGCAAAAGAAAACATGCGGGCTTGTGCATTGTGGTGATGTGCTTGTTATGCAGGTACCCACATGTCCCTCCCGTGCATTTTTATTAAAAATATATATATTTACCTTAGTTAACCAAGCAATCGGGTGTCAGGGGTACTTTACTTGTCAAGCAGAGGTTTGTTTATGCCTGCAATAGGTAAATTAATTAAGTTTCCTGACCAGGTAAGGGACTAAACTAAGTATCACCACTTGGGTATGGTCTCCGGTGACCCAATTGATTAACTGCTCGTGCATCTGAGCTCCCCCCACGAGTTACATTTTGTATTTCCATATGGTGAAAGAATACACTAGCTGGTGGTACACGCATGTAGTCTCTCCTCAACCCTTAAGGGCCATGTTGACGGTTTTTAAACATAACATTATCAATCCAGGACCAGGAGTACACAGCAGCTGGTAGGGGTGTTACGTTTGTAGTACAATCTACAATGGATTAGTATACTCCCTCCGTAAACTAATATAAGAACGCTTACATTATTAAAATAGTGATTTAAACGTTTTTATATTAGCTTACAGAGGGAGTACTAGTTTGTTGTACCCGCTCTAAACCGTTTCGGATTTGGAGCAGCTTGTATATACACGTTGTTTCTTGTAAGCAAGGTCGGCAATGCTTCTATCTAGTCTGTGGTATTTGTCTAGCATCGGTGAGTGAGCCAGTGACAATCTTTTTTTTTTTTCCTTTTGAGGGTGAATTACGATTTCTTTCAGCAGGACAAGGCTGCAATTTCTTGTTTGAACTGTATGCATTTTGTACATGTATAAAATGCAGATTCTTATGTTGCCAATACTCCGATCACTGAATCGCATAGAGATTACAAGATTTCTGTGGTTCTGATAGCAAGAACAAGCTAGAGAAACCTAGAGGGATTACATGAATTGGTAGCCACTTAGGATACAAACAGCAAGAACAAGGGATTAAGAGGAGAGCCTGAGGTGGAAGAGAGAAGCCAGGAAGAAGAAGCCGTGATCCATTAATTCCCGGATGGTTGTGTAGCTGCCTCCTTCGTATCAGGTTGCACTGGCTGGATGGAGGTTGGGCCCATCCTCTAAGTTTCTTCACCACTTTTTCTTTCTTTCTTTATTTATTATTTAACACCTCTCCACCTTTTCTGAGCGTTAGTGAAGATGTATGATCCACAGAAAAATCCATGGTTTCATACATCATTCAGCACCATTCGTGACATCGAACTGGTGTGAATTACTTGCAGTCAAACTTACAGAAATGCAAAGCCACTTGTATATTGTACTAACTATTTTGCACTCATACACAACTAAAATTGCTGAGCAAACAAAGGTCATCTCATTGGATGGTTTCGCATGTCAAAATTAGATATTGTTTTTCCCTTTATGAGTTTTTGCGGTGTGGACAATCAACTGACGAGCTGACGACCTATAAGGTAATTTGCTCGTGTAAATGGAAAAATGGCTTCTTTGAGTTAAAGGAATAGTATAAGTTTTAAAGAGGATTTGATACTCTAGAAAAAATAAACCGACTTAGGTAGTTTGATTTGCTTGATTAGAGTCCTTAGAATTTTCCTCCTAAGCATTCCTTTTGGAGAGAAAAATCAATCCATCCAAATTTGTTGCCATAAGGGTAACTCTAATAGAGTCGCGTTTCAAAAATTGCTCACTAATGCAGAAAAGGCTAGCTATGTCGTGGGAAAAATTGTCTTGCTGGCGTGAACACCCAAGGCCACAATATGGTGCCAGTGTTAAAAAATATATTCTAGTGTGGCAACCGACACCAGCAATATATGACATGTTGATGGCGTGTCACGTGGCCAACTTGATCTATACATTTATACTACCTTTGTCGTGCGTTTTTGTCCAACGCCAACAATTTATTTTTTAATAATAAAAAAATACTAATTTAGAACTAAACAATTCATTTAACAAGATACTCATAAACTTAAGAGTTTATATTCATAAAAGGTACTAATCAACTAAACATACTCATAAACTTAAGAGTTTAAAACCTCACAAAAACTACAGCATACTCAAATAACTGCTCTTCATCAAGGATTAGGCTCAGCTGGCGAATCTTCTTCCGGTTGCTCTCTCCATCCTTTTTGAAAGAGCAACTTACATCTTTAACTTATTCCTCTCTACCCTAAGTAGTTTTCTCTTCTCCTTCAATTTATCCCTCTCCTTCATCAAGTTATACCTCTCCTCCCTCAGTTTAGTTGACCTACTGACGGCATCAACACCCTTGGCCAGCAACTCATCCCTGTCATTCTTCACATAGATATTGTTTTCTTCCAGTTTTTTTATGAGCCATTCTAAGCGCTCCTTTTTCACTTTTCCACAGCGTACACGATCCCTTGTTACTTGTAGAATTGTCCTTATGTCCTGATTCAAATTATGTACACAAACAAATTAAAACTTGTAGCAATTATAAATCAACTACTACCTAAACATTGTGAGATTGAGACATATGAAACTTCTGTACAAATCATTTTAGCAAAATTTCAATTTCATCTTACAAAGAGGCTTTAGAGTATAAATTTTTAAGTAGCTTGGCAAACTAGTTGTATGAAGGCTCAACTAGTTCGGCACCTATTACATATGACCCTGAATTTCTATAATTGGATAATCGGAAACTTCGCACTACGACATTCTATTTTTCGGATTTGAGGTACACTTCATCCACTGCCCATCCAGTTCTCCTAGATATGTGCAGATGAACTGATGAACACATACACGCGAAGAGGTATACTACTTGTATGAAATTACCTAGTACTCCTACATATATGTAGAAATAAATTATTATTGAAGAATAAAGAGAACCGGGATATACACTTTCTGCCATGAGTTTAGTCTACTCGTCTTTAACCATATACATTGAGTGGGATATTTTCTACCATGATATTTTCTACAGCATTAGAAATTAGCTATTATAGGTTCATATGTCATATTAGTTGTCAATTTACCAGGCTACACAATAATATTTGAGAGTACTTGAAATAAGTTTTGATCCAAAAAAGAAAGAATTCTTTTACCAGGGGTACTTGTCATACGCTACGAGATCTATTGATTCAATATCCAGTTGGGGTTGCTGGATGTGCAGACCGCACAGGTTGGGGTGGATGTGCTCTCTTGTTGGCACGCCTCTTAAACAATTTGTGGCTCTTATGAATTGGAGTGCATGCTTACGTTAAGCTAAGCCATGTGGGACTAAAACAAACTTCTCTGTTGTTTGTTCATTCGGTTGACATGCGGGGTATGTGTGTGGGCTTGCCCTCTCTTAAATATCCAGAAGCCTTATACCGTAATGATGGCCCATACGTGAGTCTAGGACCACATCTTGTTATTAGGAGGGCAAAACTCATTCGTCGTGTACTGACCAATACACGTATTTGGCTATATATTGTCTTAAAAAACCGTATTCGGCTATATAATCCAAAGTGTGGCTTGTGTGTGACCAGAAGTATTGTGTTTCAAATAAGGCTGTGTTTGGTTAAGCTGGAGATTCTAAAATAACTACAATGGAAAAGTTGTTGTGGGAAAGCCGAAAGCTGAAAAATTGGGTACCTCCAGCTTTGAAATTTACACTAGAAAAAAGCTATAGATTCTCAAAAACTGCTTCGAACATTTATCACTTCGGTTAGCTTTTAGCTTTTCAAAGCAAAAGTTGATAAAAACAAAAGCTGAACCTAATTGCGCCGCTGCCAAAACGTTTGGAATTTCAAATCGGCTTCCATGGAAGAGTTTGGTGATTACTTAGATGTGGACAACGGATGAATGGATCTGCTTAGTCTCCACTCTGTAGTACTAGTGGTACGATGCTTCATATCATGCTCTCAAAGATTCCAACTCAAGGAAGGAGCAGACAACGGATCAAATTGTCATTGCAACTACTAGTTTTAGTGCATGGTACGAATTTGACGCAATCTTATATCACATGTTTTTTTAGAAGAAAGGCCGAGGTCTGTTGTTAAATTAATAACGCCCTGATAAAGAGGAAAAGTCAAAAACTCAGTACGGAGTACATGGTGCTGAAAGATCTGCTTACAAGACATCAAACACACTAAGCAAACTAAAAATCCATAAGAAGCGCCCATTGACAATGGGCGAGGTAGAAGATCAACATGTAGCGAGCGGGAGATCATACCTGTGTCTACCACAATATGGATGGACCGAGCCGAATTTGTTGAATATATGTGTCGCATGTATATTACGTATAGCCTCATCCACCTCCTAGTTGTGTATAATTGAGGTAAAGGCCCAGAGGCCCACTTATACTCCATATATATGTGCACCTTGGCACCTGTCAATACATTGGCACCTGTCAATACATCAACAATTATATGAACAGCTTCCCCTACGCCACGGCTAGGGTTTTTTTCCTCTTAGGCGATTCCGATCGCCTTTGAGTCCGCAGGCTTTGATCTCCCGCAGGCTTCGATCTCCCCCCGATCTCCTGCTTTTCCTTGGCGCTTGTTCGCCCTAGCGGGATGGTGACCGTTTCGGATGGCCTCTCCGCGACGAGCGGCGACCGGGGTAGCAGCGGCGGCGATGGTGGCGACCAGATTACCACAAGGACAGATCTGGATGGATTCTTTGATCAATTAGACATCAATGAGGAAGAGTTCGAGGATGTATTCATCGATGAGGAGGATCCAATGATGCAGGAAAGTGTAAGGTGGCTAGCCCTAGCTAGGGTTCATACCGAAAAGACTTTCAGTCAAGGTGCGTTCTATAAGGACATGAGAGCTGCGTGGAATCCGGCGCAGACCGTACGGTTCCGGCCAGTAGGACCCAATCGATTTGTCGTTCAAGCATCCTGTTTGGGGGATTGGGATCGGATCATGAAGCATGGTCCTTGGCTGTTTCGCAATTGGGCAGTATTGTTGGTTCCATATGATGGGTTCAGTAAGACGGAAGATATTCATACTTTCCACATGCCTATATGGCTGCAAATTCACAAGTTGCTGGAAGCATATTGCAAGAACCATATTGTGGAGAAGCTCCTGAAGAGTGCAGGCGAGATAATGGAGATGAGGCTGAACGGCAATATACGAGGAGATTATGTTAGGGTCAGGGTGAATCATGATGTCCGTGAACCCCTAACAAAATATGTGAGCATTGTTCGTGGGAAGGAACGGCAAGTTTATCTGGTTCGGTATGAGAAGTTGGCAAAGTTCTGCAAGTTTTGTGGCTTGGTCGGCCATGATTTCAAGGAGTGTGGTACCGGCATCCATGAGGAGAAGAGCTTGAAATTCGGGGACTGGTTGTATGCTGATGCACCAAACAAACCGAGACATGATACCCATTCTGCACATACTTACAAGGGATCGATACCAAGAGAGCAGCAGTAGCAGATGCCATTCAATGGGGGGCCTGGCACCACAGCTAAGGAGCCTGTAGACCCTGTGAATATGGACATAGCTTCCTGTCCGGTGATACCATTGGGCTCCTCATCATCTGGAGAGAAGGAAACTAGGAAGCGGCTGAATTTGGATGCAGCTAATGGTGTTGGCACAACCACGACTCCACCGGTCCTACTGGCTATCACGGATGGAACGGGGAAAGACCTGAAGGAGACTAGCTCTCCTACAAGTAGCAACAACAGCAAACGGGCAAAGTTGTCAGCGGAAGTTGAATCAGAAGAGATATCGGCGGCCTCCCTCGGGATGGACCGCCGGACGCAATGAATATTTTAGCATGGAACTGCCGGGGTGGGGGGAACCGCCGGACAGTTCGTGAGGTTGTGGCCCTCTCAAAAGCCAATAACCCCAAGCTTGTTTTCCTTTGCGAAACCAGGCAAGCGTCGAATAAAGTTGAGAAGCTGAGATGGAGACTTGGTCTGAAGGGTTTCCATGGTGTTTGCAGTGATGGTCGGAGTGGAGGTTTGGCGCTCTTTTGGGACGAATCCCTCTCGTTACTGTTTTGGATTCTTGCAATAGATACATTGATGTTTCTGTGTCAGATAATGGTGCTGGTATTTCGTGGAGAGGAACTTTTGTTTACGGGGAACCAAGAGTTGAGAACAGGCAAAATATGTGGGATCACTTAACCAGGTTACGGGCCACATCCCCGGATCCTTGGTTTGTATGTGGTGATTACAATGAGGCGTTATGGCAGCACGAGCATCTCTCGAGGACGATGCGGTCAGAGTCACAGATGGCAGCCTTCAGAGACTGCCTAATGCTATGCGAGCTTGATGACCTTGGGTTTTGTGGTATCCCCTACACATACAATAATGGGCAGGATGGCAACCGCAACGTGCAAGTGCGCCTTGATCGTGCTTGTGCGATGAATCTTGGAGAGAGTTATTTCCAGCTGCTAAGGTTTCTCACCTTGCCTCCTCATGTTCGGACCATAGCCCGCTTCTGGTGCAGCTGGAGGGGGTTCAAGGAAACCGAAGGGGGTTTGCGAGCCCAAGATATGAGATAATGTGGGAAAGGCATCATGCGCTTCCGGAGGTGATTGCAAAGTCTTGGGCTGCTAGTCAACCAAACGGGAACCTGAGCTCGGTAGCAGCAGCTCTCAAGAAACTATTGGCGGATTTAAGACAATGGATTTTGGCAAATTTTGGTGACGTTCTAAAGGAGATAGAGCAGTTACGTTCTCAGCTTGCAGACCTGCAGGTTTCTGGTGCTGATCGTGCTCAAGTTCAGGCGAAAATGAATCAGCTAGATGAGCTATTATACAGAGAAGAAATGTTGTGGCTGCAGCGATCACGTATCACATGGTTGAAAGAAGGTGAACGAAATACCCAGTACTTACACTGGCGGGCTGTGTGGAGAGCTCGGCGAAACCACATCCACCGCTTGATGAAAGCGGATGGCTCCTGGTGTTCAGTGCCCACGGAGATGGAGAGGATGGTGTCCTCCTATTTTAAGGAGGTCTATACCAAGGACCCTACTCTGGTTGCAAATGAGGTTCTTGAGTGCATAATCCCAAAAGTTTCTTTGGAGACTAATGAGACTCTGTGTAAGCCTTTTTCAAAGCAAGAAATATCTGATGCGCTCTTTCAAATTGGCCCCTTGAAGGCCCCTGGTTGTGATGGACTCCCTGCTCGTTTCTATCAACGTAATTGGTCTGTGCTCAAACCTGAAATAACTGCACCTGTGCAAGAGTTTTTTAACACAGGGAATATGCCGGAGGGTGTAAATGACACATCTATTGTGTTGATTCCTAAAGTTCCACATCCAAAAGAACTGAAGGACTTTCGACCAATTAGTTTATGCAATGTGGTGTATAAGATTGTATCAAAGTGCATGGTGAACAGATTGAGTCCGTTTCTTACTGAACTTATATCAGAGAATCAGAGTGCTTTCATTCCAGGGAGACTCATCTCTGATAATTCTATCATTGCCTTCGAGTGTATACACCATATTCAGTCCATGAAGGAGATTGCTCCGGCCCTGTGCGCCTATAAGCTGGATCTCTCGAAGGCTTATGATCGTGTGGATTGGGATTTTCTAGAGAAGGCCCTTAGGAGGTGGGATTTCTCACAAACTTGGATCTCACGAGTTATGGCTTGTGTTACTTCTGTCAAATATTCAGTGAAGTTTAATGGAAAGTTATTGGAGTCATTTTCCCCCTCGAGGGGGCTCCGACAAGGTGACCCATTGTCCCCCTTTCTATTCTTATTTGCTGCTGATGCCCTTTCTGCTTTGATCAGTAAATCTATGAGGGAGGATGGTCTGCAAGGGGTGAAAATTTGTCGTGGAGCACCTGAAATTTCTCATCTACTTTTTGCGGATGATTCACTCTTATTCTTCCATGCAACAGAACAGCAGGCAGTACTGGTTAAAGGTTTGTTGAACACCTTCGCGTCGGCCACGGGCCAGTTGATAAATCCCTCGAAGTGTTCCATTCTTTTTTCAGATCATTGCTTGCCATCTGTTGTTACTGCTATCAAGAGTGTGTTGGAGATAACTCAGGAAGTTTTTGAGCCTAAATACTTGGGACTACCAGTACCGGAAGGAAGAATGCACAAAGGCAAATTTGAAACCGTTCAAGAACGTCTAAGGAAGAGACTAATCGATTGGAGTGAACAATATATGTCGTCAGGTAACAAAGAAGTCTTAATTAAATCTGTCGCTCAAGCTATTCCTGCATATGTTATGAGTGTGTTCAAGCTCCCTGCTTCGGTTTGTGATGAGCTCACCCGTATGATGCGCCAATATTGGTGGGGAACGTCCTCACGTCCCTCGATCCGCCCCGCGAACAATCCCGCGATCAGTCCCACGATCTAGTACCGAACGGACGGCACCTCCGCGTTCAGCACACGTACAGCTCGACGATGATCTCGGCCTTCTTGATCCAGCAAGAGAGACGGAGAGGTAGAAGAGTTCTCCGGCAGCGTGACGGCGCTCCGGAGGTTGGTGATGACCTTGTCTCAGCAGGGCTCCGCCCGAGCTCCGCAGAAACGCAATCTTGAGGAAAACCGTGGAGGTATGTGGTCGGGCTGCCGTGGAAAAGTCGTCTCAAATCAGCCCTAAAACCTCCGTATATATAGGTGGGAGGGAGGGGGCCTTGCCTTGGGGTCCAAGGACCCTCAAGGGGGTCGGCCGAGCCAAGGGGGAGGACTCTCCCCCCAAACCAAGTTGGACTAGGTTTGGTGGGAGGGAGTCCCCCTCCCTTCCCACCTCCTCCCTTTTTTTTCTTTTCCTTTGATTTCTTATCCTTGGCGCATAGGCCCCTTTTGGGCTATCCCACCAGCCCACTAAGGGCTGGTGCGCCACCCTCATGGCCTATGGGCTTCCCCGGGGTGGGTTGCCCCCCCCCCCCCCGGTGAACTCCCGGAACCCATTCGTCATTCCCGGTACATTCCCGGTAACTCCGAAAACCTTCCGGTAATCAAATGAGGTCATCCTACATATCAATCTTCGTTTCCGGACCATTCCGGAAACCCTCGTGACGTCCGTGATCTCATCCGGGACTCCGAACAACATTCGGTAACCAACCATATAACTCAAATACGCATAAAACAACGTCGAACCTTAAGTGTGCAGACCCTGCGGGTTCGAGAACTATGTAGACATGACCCGAGAGACTCCTCGGTCAATATCCAATAGCGGGACCTGGATGCCCATATTGGATCCTACATATTCTACGAAGATCTTATCGTTTGAACCTCAGTGCCAAGGATTCGTATAATCCCGTATGTCATTCCCTTTGTCCTTCGGTATGTTACTTGCCCGAGATTCGATCGTCAGTATCCGCATACCTATTTCAATCTCGTTTACCGGCAAGTCTCTTTACTCGTTCCGTAATACAAGATCCCGCAACTTACACTAAGTTACATTGCTTGCAAGGCTTGTGTGTGATGTTGTATTACCGAGTGGGCCCCGAGATACCTCTCCGTCACACGGAGTCACAAATCCCAGTCTTGATCCATACTAACTCAACTAACACCTTCGGAGATACCTGTAGAGCATCTTTATAGTCACCCAGTTACGTTGCGACGTTTGATACACACAAAGCATTCCTCCGGTGTCAGTGAGTTATATGATCTCATGGTCATAGGAATAAATACTTGACACGCAGAAAACAGTAGCAACAAAATGACACGATCAACATGCTACGTCTATTAGTTTGGGTCTAGTCCATCACGTGATTCTCCCAATGACGTGATCCAGTTATCAAGCAACAACACCTTGTTCATAATCAGAAGACAGTGACTATCATCGATCAACTGGCTAGCCAACTAGAGGCATGCTAGGGACGGTGTTTTGTCTATGTATCCACACATGTAAATGAGTCTTCATTCAATACAAATATAGCATGGATAATAAACTATTATCTTGATACAGGAATTATAATAATAACTATATTTATTATTGCCTCTAGGGCATAATTCCAACAGTCTCCCACTTGCACTAGAGTCAATAATCTAGCCCTCACATCACCATGTGAATTACATTGTAATAAATCTAACACCCATACAGTTCTGGTGTCGATCATGTTTTGGCCGTGGAAGAGGTTTAGTCAGCGGGTCTGCTACATTCAGATCCGTGTGCACTTTGCATATATTTACGTCCTTTTCCTCGACGTAGTCGCGGATGAGGTTGAAGCGTCGTTTGATGTGTCTGGTCTTCTTGTGAAACCGTGGTTCCTTTGCTAAGGCAATGGCACCCGTGTTGTCACAGAACAAGGTTATTGGATCCAGTGCGCTTGGCACCACTCCAAGATCCGTCATGAACTGCTTCATCCAGACACCCTCCTTAGCCGCCTCCGAGGCAGCCATGTACTCCGCTTCACATGTAGAATCTGCTACGACGCTTTGCTTGGAACTGCACCAGCTTACTGCACCCTCATTAAGAATAAATACGTATCCGGTTTGCGACTTAGAGTCGTCCGGATCTGTGTCAAAGCTTGCATCGACGTAACCTTTTACGGCGAGCTCTTCGTCACCTCCATACACGAGAAACATCTCCTTAGTCCTTTTCAGGTACTTCAGGATATTCTTGACCGATGTCAAGTGATCCACTCCTGGATTACTCTGGAACCTACCTGCCATACTTATGGCCAGGCTAACATCCGGTCTAGTGCACAGCATCGCATACATGATAGAACCTATGGCTGAAGCATAGGGGACGGAGCGCATATGCTCTCTATCTTCATCAGTTGCTGGGCACTGAGTCTTACTCAATCTCGTACCTTGTAAAACTGGCAAGAACCCTTTCTTGGACTGTTCCATTTTGAACCTCTTCAAAACTTTATCAAGGTATGTGCTTTGTGAAAGTCCTATCAGGCGTTTTGATCTATCCCTATAGATCTTAATGCCTAGAATGTAAGCAGCTTCTCCTAGGTCCTTCATAGAGAAACTTTTATTCAAGTAACCTTTTATGCTCTCCAAAAGCTCTACATTGTTTCCAATCAGTAATATGTCATCCACATATAATATTAGAAACGCCATAGAGCTCCCACTCACTTTCTTGTAAATACAAGATTCTCCAACCACTTGTATAAACCCAAATGCTTTGATCACCTCATCAAAGCGTTTGTTCCAACTCCGAGATGCTTGCACCAGTCCATAAATGGATCGCTGGAGCTTGCACACCTTGTCAGCATTTTTAGGATCGACAAAACCTTCGGGTTGCATCATATACAACTCTTCCTTAAGGAAACCGTTAAGGAACGCCGTTTTGACATCCATCTGCCAGATTTCATAATCGAAAAATGCAGCTATTGCTAACATGATTCTGACGGACTTAAGCATCGCTACGGGTGAGAAAGTCTCATCGTAGTCAACTCCTGGAACTTGTGAAAAACCCTTTGCCACAAGTCGAGCTTTATAAACGGTCACATTACCGTCAGCGTCCGTCTTCTTCTTAAAGATCCATTTGTTCTGAATAGCCTTGCGGCCCTCAGGTAGTATCTCCAAAGTCCACACTTTGTTCTCATACATGGATCCTATCTCGGATTTCATGGCTTCTAGCCATTTGTTGGAATC
This sequence comes from Hordeum vulgare subsp. vulgare, assembly GCF_904849725.1. Classification (NCBI taxonomy): domain Eukaryota; kingdom Viridiplantae; phylum Streptophyta; class Magnoliopsida; order Poales; family Poaceae; genus Hordeum; species Hordeum vulgare. Next base: position 4,613,244 of record NC_058524.1, read on the forward strand.
TGGGCCCACCATTGCTTCTTCATAATTTGCAGGTTCATTGTTGTCTAACAACATGATTGATAAGACGGGATTATCGTACCACTCTGGAGCAGCGCGTGATCTCGTCGACCTACGTGGTTCAACAGAAACTTGAACTGGAGTTTCATGATCATCATCATTAACTTCCTCCTCAACCGGCGTTGCAACGACAGAGGTTTCCCCTTGCCCTGCGCCACCATCCAGAGGGATGAGAGGTTCGACAACCTCGTCAAGTTCTATCTTCCTCCCACTCAATTCTCTCGAGAGAAACTCCTTCTCGAGAAAAGCTCCGTTTTTAGCAACAAACACTTTGCCCTCGGATTTGAGATAGAAGGTGTACCCAACTGTCTCTTTTGGGTAACCTATGAAGACGCACCTTTCCGCTTTGGGTTCCAGCTTTTCAGGCTGAAGTTTTTTGACATAAGCATCACATCCCCAAACTTTAAGAAACGACAACTTTGGCCTTTTGCCATACCACAGTTCGTATGGTGTCGTCTCAACGGATTTTGATGGTGCCCTATTTAAAGTGAATGCAGCTGTTTCTAATGCATAACCCCAAAATGATAATGGCAAATCAGTAAGAGACATCATAGATCGCACCATCTCTAACAAAGTACGATTACGACGTTCGGACACACCATTACGCTGTGGTGTTCCAGGCGGTGTTAACTGCGAAAAAATTCCACATTGTCTTAAGTGAGCACCAAACTCGAAACTCAGATATTCACCCCCACGATCAGACCGTAGGAACTTGATCTTCTTGTTACGATGATTTTCCACTTCACTCTGAAATTGCTTGAACTTTTCAAATGTTTCAGACTTGTGCTTCATCAAGTAGACATAACCATATCTACTTAAATCGTCAGTGAAGGTGAGAAAATAACGATATCCGCCGCGTGCCTCTACGCTCATTGGACCACACACATCGGTATGTATGATTTCCAACAAGTCACTTGCACGCTCCATTGTTCCGGAGAACAGAGTCTTAGTCATCTTGCCCATGAGGCATGGTTCGCACGTGTCAAGTGAATCAAAGTCAAGTGACTCCAAAAGTCCATCAGCATGGAGTTTCTTCATGCGCTTTACGCCAATATGACCTAAACGGCAGTGCCACAAAAATATGGCGCTATCATTGTTTAATCTAACTCTTTTGGTCTCACTGTTATGTATATGCGTATCGCTATCAAGATTCAATATGAACAATCCTCTCACATTCGGTGCATGACCATAAAAGATGTTACTCATAGAAATAGAACAACCATTATTCTCAGACTTAAAAGAGTAACCGTCTCGCAATAAACAAGATCCAGATATAATGTTCAATGTTCATGCTCAACGCAGGCACTAAATAACAATGATTTAAGTTCATCACTAATCCCGATGGTAGCTGAAGTGACACTGTGCCGACGACGATTGCATCAACCTTGGAACCATTTCCTACGCGCATCGTCACTTCGTCTTTCGCCAGCCTTCGTCTATTCCGCAGTTCCTGCTTCGAGTTGCAAATGTGAGCAACAGAACCGGTATCGAATACCCAGGCACTACTACGAGAGCTGGTTAAGTACACATCAATAACATGTATATCAAATATACCTGATTTTTCTTTTCCCGCCTTCTTATCTGCCAGATACTTGGGGCAATTGCGCTTCCAGTGACCCATACCCTTGCAATAGAAGCACTCTGTTTCAGGCTTAGGTCCAGCCTTGGGTTTCTTCGGCGGATTGGCAACAGGCTTGCCGCTCTTCTTCGAATTGCCCTTCTTGCCTTTGCCGTTTCTCTTGAAACTAGTGGTCTTGCTCACCATCAACACTTGATGCTCTTTACGGAGTTCAGACTCTGCGACTTTCAGCATCGCAAACAACTCGCCGGGAGACTTGTTCATCCCTTGCATGTTGTAGTTCAACACAAAGCCTTTATAGCTTGGCGGCAGTGATTGAAGGATTCTGTCAGTGATAGCTTCATGCGGGAGTTCAATCCCCAGTTCAGCTAGACGGTTTGAGTACCCAGACATTTTGAGCACATGTTCACTGACAGACGAGTTTTCCTCCATCTTGCAAGCATAGAATTTATCGCAGGTCTCATACCTCTCGATCCGGGCGTTCTTCTGAAAGATAAACTCCAACTCCTAGAACATCTCAAATGCTGCATGACGCTCAAAGCGACGTTGAAGTCCCGGTTCCAAGCCATACAAGACTGCACATTGAACTATTGAGTAGTCCTCCTTACGTGCTAACCAAGCGTTCTTAACATCCTGATCAGCCGTAGCGGGTGGTTCATCTCCTAGCGCAGCATTAAGGACATAATCCTTCTTCCCAGCTTGTAAGATTAGCTTAAGATTACGAGCCCAGTCTACAAAGTTGCTTCCATCATCTTTCAACTTAGCTTTTTCTAGGAACGTATTAAAATTCAGGATGACTGTCGCGTGAGCCATGATCTACAACACAAATATATTCAAAGTGGACTTAGACTATGTTCAAGATAATTAGAGTTCAACTTAATCAAATTATATGCTAAACTCCCACTCAAAAAGTACATCTCTCTAGTCATTTGAGTGGTTCATGATCCACTTACACTATCCCAAGTCCGATCATCACGTGAGTTGGGTATAGTTTCAGTGGTAAGCATCCCTATGCTAATCATATCAACTATATGATTCACGATCGACCTTTCGATCTCATGTGTTCCGAGGCCATGTCTGCACATGCTAGGCTCGTCAAGCTTAACCCGAGTGTTCCGCGTGCGCAACTGTTTTGCACCCGTTGTATGTGAACGTTGAGTCTATCACACCCGATCATCACGTGGTGTCTCGAAACGACGAACTGTAGCAACGGTGCACAGTCGGGGAGAACACAATTTCGTCTTGAAATTTTAGTGAGAGATCACCTCATAATGCTACCGTCATTCTAAGCAAAATAAGGTGCATAAAAGGATTAACATCACATGCAATTCATAAGTGACATGATATGGCCATCATCACGTGCTTCTTGATCTCCATCACCAAAGCACCGGCACGATCTTCTTGTCACCGGCACCACACCATGATCATCCATCAACGTGTTGCCATCGGGGTTGTCGTGCTACTTATGCTATTACTACTAAAGCTACATCCTAGCAAAATAGTAAACGCATCTGCAAGCACAAACGTTAGTATAAAGAGAACCATATGGCTCCTGCCGGTTGCCGTACCATCGACGTGCAAGTCGATATTTCTATTACAACATGATCATCTCATACATCCAATATATCACATCACATCGTTGGCCATATCACATCACAATCATACCCTGCAAAAACAAGTTAGACGTCCTCTAATTTTGTTGTTGCATGTTTTACGTGGTGACCAAGGGTATCTAGTAGGATCGCATCTTACTTACGCAAACACCACAACGGAGATATATGAGTTGCTATTTAACCTCATCCAAGGACCTCCTCGGTCAAATCCGATTCAACTAAAGTTGGAGAAACCGTCACTTGCCAGTCATCTTTGAGCAAAGGGGGTTACTCGTAACGATGAAACCAGTCTCTCGTAAGCGTACGAGTAATGTCGGTCCAAGCCGCTTCAATCCAACAATACCGCGGAATCAAGAAAAGACTAAGGAGGGCAGCAAAACGCACATCACCGCCCACAAAAACTTTTGTGTTCTACTCGAGAAGACATCTACGCATGAACCTAGCTCATGATGCCACTGTTGGTAACGTCGCATGGGAAACAAAAAATTTCCTACGTGCACGAAGACCTACCATGGTGATGTCCATCTACGAGAGGGGATGAGTGATCTACGTACCCTTGTAGACCGTACAGCAGAAGCGTTTAGAGAACGCGGTTGATGTAGTGGAACGTCCTCACGTCCCTCGATCCGCCCCGCGAACAATCCCGCGATCAGTCCCACGATCTAGTACCGAACGGACGGCACCTCCGCGTTCAGCACACGTACAGCTCGACGATGATCTCGGCCTTCTTGATCCAGCAAGAGAGACGGAGAGGTAGAAGAGTTCTCCGGCAGCGTGACGGCGCTCCGGAGGTTGGTGATGACCTTGTCTCAGCAGGGCTCCGCCCGAGCTCCGCAGAAACGCGATCTTGAGGAAAAACCGTGGAGGTATGTGGTCGGGCTGCCGTGGAAAAGTCGTCTCAAATCAGCCCTAAAACCTCCGTATATATAGGTGGGAGGGAGGGGGCCTTGCCTTGGGGTCCAAGGACCCTCAAGGGGGTCGGCCGAGCCAAGGGGGAGGACTCTCCCCCCCCCCCAAACCGAGTTGGACTAGGTTTGGTGGGAGGGAGTCCCCCTCCCTTCCCACCTCCTCCCTTTTTTTTTCTTTTCCTTTGATTTCTTATCCTTGGCGCATAGGCCCCTTTTGGGCTGTCCCACCAGCCCACTAAGGGCTGGTGCGCCACCCTCATGGCCTATGGGCTTCCCCGGGGTGGGTTGCCCCCCCCCCCCCCCCCGGTGAACTCCCGGAACCCATTCGTCATTCCCGGTACATTCCCGGTAACTCCGAAAACCTTCCGGTAATCAAATGAGGTCATCCTACATATCAATCTTCATTTCCGGACCATTCCGGAAACCCTCGTGACGTCCGTGATCTCATCCGGGACTCCGAACAACATTCGGTAACCAACCATATAACTCAAATACGCATAAAACAACGTCGAACCTTAAGTGTGCAGACCCTGCGGGTTCGAGAACTATGTAGACATGACCCGAGAGACTCCTCGGTCAATATCCAATGGCGGGACCTGGATGCCCATATTGGATCCTACATATTCTACGAAGATCTTATCGTTTGAACCTCAGTGCCAAGGATTCGTATAATCCCGTATGTCATTCCCTTTGTCCTTCGGTATGTTACTTGCCCAAGATTCGATCGTCAGTATCCGCATACCTATTTCAATCTCGTTTACCGGCAAGTCTCTTTACTCGTTCCGTAATACAAGATCCCGCAACTTACACTAAGTTACATTGCTTGCAAGGCTTGTGTGTGATGTTGTATTACCGAGTGGGCCCCGAGATACCTCTCCGTCACACGGAGTCACAAATCCCAGTCTTGATCCATACTAACTCAACTAACACCTTCGGAGATACCTGTAGAGCATCTTTATAGTCACCCAGTTACGTTGCGACGTTTGATACACACAAAGCATTCCTCCGGTGTCAGTGAGTTATATGATCTCATGGTCATAGGAATAAATACTTGACACGCAGAAAACAGTAGCAACAAAATGACACGATCAACATGCTACGTCTATTAGTTTGGGTCTAGTCCATCACGTGATTCTCTCAATGACGTGATCCAGTTATCAAGCAACAACACCTTGTTCATAATCAGAAGACACTGACTATCATCGATCAACTGGCTAGCCAACTAGAGGCATGCTAGGGACGGTGTTTTGTCTATGTATCCACACATGTAAATGAGTCTTCATTCAATACAATTATAGCATGGATAATAAACTATTATCTTGATACAGGAATTATAATAATAACTATATTTATTATTGCCTCTAGGGCATAATTCCAACACGTACAAGATGGCCCCTACCTCCTGATGATCTCCTAGTAGATAATGGTAGGGAATGGCTTATGCACCTCTTATACAGGTGTCCGGATGATGTGCGTGACATGATTATCATGCTAGTTTGGCGCATTTGGCAGCTACGCAACGACCAAACTCATGGTAAGGAGATACCTCCTGTTTCTTCTACGGTGGAATTCCTGGACAGTTATTATAAATCCATTAAGTTAGCAGGACGTTATTCGGTGGATGAAATTCTGAAAGGTAAAATGCCATCTTCGGCAACTCAGATAGTTCTGCCCAGGAGGGAGACTCCTTCCGTGCCTTGGCCGGCGCCGAGTCCAGGATATGCTGCTCTGTCAGTTGATGGATCATTTCAGGAGTCAGATAGCTCGGCAGCCGCCGGTATGGCTCTGCGAGATCATGAGGGACAGGTCATTTTTGCAGCATACCGGGTCCTGTTTTATTGCAACGATGCCCTGGAAGCTGAAATTCATGCACTGATGCAAGGTATGGCCTTGGCAATCCAACATACAGATCTTCCAGTCGTCGTCCAGTCGGATTCTTCAGAAGCCTTAGCGAGCCTCTCGAGCAATGCTTTAACTCGCTCAACTTATGGTCATTTGGTCCGAGAGATTAAGGAGTTGATGAGTAATAGGGAGTTTGTACCTCAGAAAATCTATCGCACTCAGAATAGAGTTGCCGATCGGTTGGCCAACTATAGCCGTTCTGAGCGAACCACAGCTGTGTGGTTGCGTTCGGTTCCACCTTGTATTGAGGGTTTGTGGCCTCTCGACTGTAACACTACAACATCTTAATAAACTCCCTTTATCCCGCAAAAAAAAAATACATCAACAATTAATAGTATTGCCTATCCTTCTCTTTACATGGTATCATCCTTCCCGATCCACCCTAGGGTTTAGCCGCCGCCACTGTCGCGCCTTCTCGCGCCGCCGCCGTAGCCGCCGTTACCCACCACCACCGCACCTCGCCGCCGTCACGTCTTCCTCCCAACGCCGCCGCCGCTCCATGCTGCCACCTCCTTCCGCTGCCTCCTCTCCTGGCCGACCCGCAGCCTTCACCACCGCCGCGATCATCTCTCCCGTGCCGCTGCTGCTGCCCCATCACGCCACCTTGCCCAACGCTGCCGCTCTTCCCACGCCGCAGCCACCCACCGCGCCGTCACTCCTCTTCTTCCAAACCCTATACCTAGCTCCTGATGGACTCTCCCGGCTCCTCCACCACCCGCTCGTCCAACCCCTTCGCCGGCCCTGAGCCCTCTGCCACTGCCATCCGAGACCTCAACATCGAGGCACGGGTCCCCATCCGCCTAGATAGCTCCACAATAATTGGGATTCTTTTCGGTGATTGACGTAGTTTGAGGAGTTCATGTATTCATCATGTGTTAATGCTTTGTCCCGGTTCTTCATTAAAAGGTGATTGTAATATTCCTTAGTTTCCTAATGGACCCCGTTGCCACGGGGCGGTAGGATAAAAGATGTTATGCTAGTTCTTATAGAAAGCATGTATGACTATATACGAAATACATGCCAACATTATACTGATAAATTGGAGCTATTTCTGTGTCGCTCTAGTGTGTAATTGTTACATGATTGATGTCATCTAAATCATTATCCATCACCGGTCCACGTGCTTATGTTTTTCATATACTGAATTTTGCTAAGTTACTATTGATGTTGTTACTGTTACAATCACTATAAAAATGTTGCCGTTACCGTTACTACTATTATTTTGTTGTGCTACTAAACTCTTTGCTGCAGAGAGATATTTCAGGTATGGTTGAATTGACAACTCAGCTGCTAAGACCAATAAATATTATTTGGCTCTCCTTGTGTCGAATCAATAAATTAGGGTGTAATATTTCCCGCGAAGACTATTGCGATCCCCTACACTTGTGGGTTATCACCATGCGTTGTTGTCGTTGACGGAATACTTAGAAAGATTCACCGCACAAGTGACAATTCGGCATCTGGATATCTAAATGTTGGCTAGCAAGCAGAGAAATCAAATATAGAATAAGACTAATATCACAATAATTTAAGTGGGTAGAAGACTGATTTTTTATTATAGCTAAAATGTCTTACAAGACATATTCGAGAAGAGGGGATAGAAGATTCTCCACATGAGAAGAGAACTCCGTTTTCACCTCCGATTTTAGAGTTTTTTTGCAATCACAAAGATACCATTGTATCATATTTCTTCAAAGAATCTATGTTTCCTTCAATTTCACCATGTTGTGACTCTTCGTTGCATAGAACGAGAAATGAAAGTAAATGCTATTCAGTACACGATATATATCAGATTGATTTCCCTACATGTCAATATAATCAAGAGATGGCCACTTGGTCACTATTTCACATGATTAGGAAAACAAAACCACTGGATCCTTACTGCAAGATCATACTAATTGTCCAAATAATATTGTACTTCAAGTCTACACCTAATGTGGAGATGGACAAATTGTCACAACCAGTGACTTCTAAAATCTCATTGTCCAATTTTTTTTTAAAACCGAGATCTTATAGTTTCTGATTTATTTAAATCACAAACATATTAAATTTGTTAACCTTTTTTAAACTGTAATATTTTTTGAATTCATGATTTTTTATTTGAAACTCGTGAACATTTTTGAAATTAGTGAACATGTTTTGTTTATAGTGATCTAAACAATCTTATATTTCTTTATAGAGGGAGTATTTCGGAAATAATTTTTGAAATTTACGAACGTTTTTTCAATTTTTGGGAACAACTCTTTAAGACCATTTTTTAAATTGGCGTCATTTTTTAAATTGACGAACATTTATAGAATTCGTTAACTTTTCAAAAGCATTTGATTATTTCTTTGAAATCTAGCATCATTTTATTACTCATAAAGAAGTTATAAAATATGTGAACATTTTTGAAAAAATGGATTTAGAAAAATCAAGAAATAAAATTGAAATCCCATTTTTTTAAGAAATGATAGAAAACAGAAAATAAATATAAATATAAAAAAGAAAAATGATAGAAACAAGTGACGTCCCACCAGGGCACATGCATGGGGAGCGGGCCGTTTAGCTATGGGAGGTCCCCGTGTTTTTGCTATGGGAGCCAAACATGGTTTAAGTTTGTTACGTAGATGAAAAAGTTTGCTAAATCAGCGCTACCGAACAAGCCCTTATATCTTGTAGATAGACGGTTGAGATGATTTGGATGTACCTCCGCTAAGTTCTTTTTAATGGGTAGTCTTGCTACTTAAAATGAATCTACGGTTCCATCCTTCAGTTTTCTCCCCATCATCACTTCGTTCAATCTTCCACGTATGACTATCAACCTTCCATCAATTGTTTGTCAGGCATTCAATATTCCACCGATCTAATTAAACAATTTTAGTCCACCGTTCTAAATTTTAAAAATTATCAGCCAAATCAAATCAATTTGGTATATTTGGAATTGTATTTATGGAAAGAAATCAATCGCTAAAAATCTAATACTTGGTAACATCAGACATATTACGGAAACTCTTTGCTTTCATTCATCCATCAAACTTTAATTTTGCCAGTATGATGCACGCGTGCACAATATATCTTATATTTGTTGGCCAAATTAGACATATCAAAGTATTTGCAAGCACACCACATCACATATATCCACAGGTCTAATTTTCTAAAAAAAATTCTCATGCCAATTTTTTCAAGAATGTCGATCTGATGCATATCTTGGTGCAATAATCAATTATATTGTTTGGTGCTTGTCTATTTTTGCTGCAATGGCTGCGACATACCTTGGCTTTGTGGGGGTATTGGGGATCGTGGGAGGATGTGACATTAACGGCGGTGGTGGGAATGGGTTGTGCAGAAGAAGATGATCAAAGAAGAATGATTTAAAGGAAGAAAATGTGACAATGTTGTTTGATGCATAAGGATCGTAAGCATATATAATCAATATGATTGATGTTGAATAACTAGAATATGTATGCCCCATTGCAATGCATGGGCATTTATCTAATAGAATGAAAATAATATTGAGGTTATTAATAATATGAGTTTATAAGAAATGCAATAATGAATTATTTACTAAGTGTAGGGCATATAAGGGACTCTTTAACATGCAAATGTGTTACTAGCACAAATGCCCATGAGTTGCAACGGGAGTAAAATAAAAAATAAAAAAAGTGTAGTCCATTGGTAAAAACGCACGTGGATACTGTCAAAAAAAGGCACGTACGTAAGGTCTTAGATTATAAAATATGTACAAAGAAAGAACCTAGTGCCAGTATATCATGTCCAAAGATTATAACATTTCCCAAATATTGATGCTTAAGTTAACATGTTACAATACAAATAGTCGGTACGAAATAAAGACAAATATTGATTAGCATTGTATCCTAAATATTATTATTATTAAATATTTAATATGTAAAATAACAACATATTCAAACTCTACACGTTTTTCTAATCAAGTTTCATATATAACATGTTTAAATTGGATTTACGGTTTAAAAGATATTGTTATTTGAAAATACATATTTATTCTGAATGGATTTCGAGGTTATTAACGCATATGTGAGGGGTGTACGTAAAAAATTTAAAAAACGATTCGCTCTGAATATAATTTGGATCGCGGGTTATTTAGCACGAAAGTAAGGGGGTTTTGTGTAAAATGTGAAAAAAAGGTTTGGCCTCACTTAAAAACGTACCGCGGGTTAATTAGAGGAAACTACAGGGGTGTTTTTGCAAAAATGCCGCGACGGAGGCCAGAAGCTGTGCGTGCTTTATATATACTAGCAAAAGGGCCGTGCGTTGCAACGGGAGAAAAAAACCACCATCTTCAATAGGAATGACCACATTATGTTCATATCTCGTCGCATGATTTTGAAATTTTGTTCACAAATGAAGAAAAAAATTCTTTTTTTAATTTTATTCACAATTTACAAATTGAAACAATGTTTATATATATTTTTTAAATATCATGGTTGTCAAAAAACTTGGTAACTCAAAGAATTATTCTGAATTTCAAGAAACATTTTTTAAAATATACTATCATATTTCGATCCATCCTAACAATTAATTCTTCAAAATTCACTCAAGTATATAGTCTGAAAGACTGAGAAGCATTACTGTTGAACTGCATACATTCGATCATACGTAAACATTTTTACAAATGTGGAAACATTTTTAGAATCGACAACATTTTTTAATATTTATAAATATTTTTTTAAAATTCCAAACAATATTTGATATTACGAACTGCTTTCAAGTATTTTCTTGTGAATTGGCGAATAATTCATTTTTTGAATTATCAAACATTTTTTAATTGCATTAAAGAAATTGCTCAAAACGATGGAGTTTTTTGATTCACGAATGTTTTCTCCAAAATTACGATGTTTTTAATATGCAATTTTTTTTACAAAAATCCTAAACAATTTTTGAATTCGCAAACATTTTATGTTTTATCAAACATTTATGTAAATATAATTTTTGAATTTCGAATTCTTTTGTTTATTTGAATTTCGAATTCTTTTGTTTATTCGAATTCTTTTGTTTATTTTCCAGCGAGCAGAGCGTAGTATAGCTGGTCCCTATGCTTGGACCGACCCATGTGAGGATTCCCTGCAAAACGTTTTTTATAACTTACCCTCCGTTTCAAAATATAAGACCTTTTAGGGATTCCACTAGGAGACTATATACGGAGCAAAATGAGTGAATCTATACTCTAAAATATGTCTATGTACATCCGTATGTAGTTTATAGTGCAATCTCTAAAAGGTCTTATATTTAGGAACGGAGGGAGTAGGTGGCATTGGTGGGTAATATTAGACAATTTTAAAGGCAATTTTAATGACGTACCACAGAAACAATAAGTGCTTTATTAGTACGGATATATATAGAAAAAATACATACTACCATCTAGTGGTAGTTACCCCTACTCTCAGAGCCATCGGATTTCATCCACCCTAGCCATTGATTAACGGGTTTTGGTTCTAAAATAAACTATTTTATGTCCACGCAATAAAACAGTCTGCCCGTACAATTCCGATTTGCATGCCTGGATATTTTATAACTACCTCGCATTGAACCAAAAAAACTAGATTGTGATCCAGCCGCCCGCCTAGCACGTTTCATGGCAGGCCGCTTACCCATATTTGCGTGAATCAAATTTGTTTACGGCCGTCGCATGCAGTTACAACCGATTGGATTAGGAGCATGGATGCATGTGACAAAGGTATTTATCCAACGAACACAATCTTTAATAGTAGTACTTTTCACGATTGGTTTCTTATCTAATTTGAACTCGTTGCTGATCTACAGCCATGGCAAACAGGACACTGTGATGTGGTTCCTGTATGCGAGTGGCATAGTGATTCGAGTGATTCAGAGTGACATCGGGGAAGGAACCCTGCAAGCCAACCACATGCACGACGACCCACCAGACCTGTTATTTGCAGATTGGTCTCTCCATGGATCGTATGCATGGCTTCACTGCCACAGAGCCGTCGCCGACGCCGACACGCCTGTCCGCCCCCGGATTGTCGACAACGCGCCTGCCCGCCCCCGGATTGATCGATAGCTTCCTCGGATAGTGCATGGTATAAGACTGAATGTGTAGGGTACGCGAAACCAGTTGACATCAACTGCATCACCGTCACCGCCGTCGATGGGCACACCATTACTGCACGCCCTCGAACTTTGCCCACCTGATCAGTACCTCCAGCAGACCAACACCGTCGTGAATAGCAATCCAGTTCTCGAATTAGATCATTTATGTATAAGTTGTGATACATACATGTATGAGCATGCATCATCACCGGTCCAAGAAATCGTGTTGAAGTTTTTTCCTCATATTGTTTCTTGTAGATATAGTACGTACACTTGCCTGAAGATATAGTATCTACACAAATTCTTTATTTTACCATGTAAATGTACACATTTTTGCTGATTAACATGCAAACTGATCATATATTTCAATTGTACGTGCAAAGAGAATACAACAGGCACGTGCATACTCTAGTATATTTCAGAATTCAAAGATATTTGTTTATTTGGAGATACTACTACTCCTTTTTGAAGCATATATGTTCTTTTATGCAGCTGAGTATATCTCTTTTTCTTGGAAAATACTCCTTATTTGGAGAATAGACACACTTCGTCTTGACATACTACATACTTCATACACCTTTTTATAGATATCCATACAATATACTACATGCAAAATACATATACACTAGTCGGGACAGGGCCTATAGCCCCGGCCCGTAAGGGGCTTTAGTCCCGGTTCACCAACTGGGACTAAAGGCATAACCTTTTCGTCCCGGTCCTCTTACACGCCGGGACTAAAGGTGCTCCACGTGGGCGCCTCGTAGCGCCCCAGGGGCAGGCCCTTTAGTCCCGGTTCGTTACACGGTCCGGGACTAAAGATTTGCTGGCTTTTGGGTTTTTTTTTAAATGAAATTATTTTTGGGTTTTAGGATTTTAGGGTTTAGGTGTTCAGGAGATTAACGTGATGCCTCGTTTTGTGTTCGGAAATTAGTTTTCATATAATTTAAAATAGAAATAATTATGCATATATATATGTATATATAAGATTAACTTATCTTACAAGCGATCATATATATACAATTATATGGAGATCTGAATTATCGGGACTAGAGCCCGTCTATTCGATTACATGGACGAACATCAGTAATGGCCCTTAGCTACACTAAATCGTCCTTTGTCTTCTATAGCTTCCGTCCTCAGAAATCCCACAAGCTCCTCTGCAACAGCAATCGCGCGTTGCTCTGGTAGGACCTTCGTCCTCATGGCCGTGTGCTATATAAGAAGAGGAGATGAATATGAATATCAATCATGATAACAAAGAATGACGGGTAAAAATAGAGGTGTGAATGTTCATTGCTTACGTCGAATCTGTGCTCCTTGAACTCAGAGGTAAACGTGCGAATGGTCTCGCAAACATAGTATCCGCATAGATGTGTTCCCCGTGGCTGCTGGTCGCACTTTACGAGAATGGAATATATATAATCAAAATAATAATCTAGCATCATAAATGTATTGAAAATTAATAGAAGTATATCATACTACTACTTACCTGAGCCGCTCTAAAGGTCAGCTTCTCAGGAAAGTTACCGGGAGTCACGTACTTGAACCGATTCCAAACCCTGCCTGACAAGGATAATGATTTGCTAAGTTTTTCATTAATTGATATATCAGAAAATCATCGAAAGAGACCGATAGAGCGCAAGAATGATTAAAATTACCCTTGGAGCATGTCCTGCAGGCTTTGGAACTGTTCCAAGGGTCTCGATAATGGGTCGAAGGCATCAACTCTTTCCTTATCAATTTGAATGTCCAACAGAATCCAATGGAAGCTGCACATGTATATATATATATATATATGTGTGTGTGTGTGTGTGTGTGTGTGAGTAACTTATCAATTACACTTATAAGTGAATGGACACAACAGAGTAAAGACCCTCACCTGAAGTTGTATGGAAACAGTATGTGGTCACAGAAATTTTGATCTCTTAGAAACCTTAGAAGGTTTTCCTCCGTCTCCTTGGGATAATTAGTTAGCATCGCTATATGTATTTTATCTGGATCAATAAACCCAATATTTATGATGCTCTTACTTTTACACTCCAGAATCTTCATTCTGCATAATAGAGTACAAGTTATATATAGACAATGAATTGAAATAACTAAACAAGTTATATGTAGACAACGAATTGAAAAACTTAGAGACAATAGAAACTCATAAGCGATTTGTCGAGGGCGTCGCCATTGTACATCTAGAAGAGTTCATCAAAGTCGATATGGATTTCTTCGGAGCGGCCGTAGTACTCCTGTGGGACACTCAGCACGATCATCGTTCTCCCATTCTTTGATTCACTTAAGTACCATTTATGCAAGTAACGCATATTTGTTGGGAGATCATCTTTGCTGACCAAAGGCTCTCCCATGACAAACTGTGGCTTAGGGGCTACCACAGCCTTGGGTATCCTGTCGTCTTGGGAAGCCAGCAAATTTTCAACCAAGATACCACATTCATCCGCCAACTCCTTTGCTTTTTCAAAAGCTTGCCCCTGCACCGGAGGGGGAACATTCTCGGTTAACACCTTGAGGGCTGGGATCGACTGTTTGGCCTGTTGTCCAAGCTGAGGAACGTCTGATTTTTTCTTGCTTGTAGTTGAACTTGATTTGCTCCCACTTGCACTTGCATGTGACCTGCTCTTTTTCACTCCTTCTGCAATGTGCGTGTATAGTCATCAGGCTTATAGTGTAAGTCATACTGTGATGGAGTGGTTATGAAGTATTTTGCCCATGCTATGTTCTTCTCGGTGTATTTCGGGCGGGGCTCGAGTTCCTTCCTTTTTATCTGCGCATCATGTTGTTCCTTTGCTATACTGGCGTTTTCCTCGGGGGTACGATCATAAGGTCTGATAGGAAGATTAGCATGAGATACCTTTGGGAGGGGCGACAGTTTGCGCTTTGGGGAGCTCCATCCCTTAGAAATCATCGACGAAGCGTTCTTACTGGCACGCTTCCGCTTAGTATCATGTGCGGGCGGCGGCGGAGACGGACGACCCAAGTCCGGCGGCGGTGATCGAGATGGACTCGTGTTGTGCTGGCGGACGTCATGTTGAGGGCTTGGAGGTAATGGAGGTGTAGGTGACCTGCGACGACTCGGAGGCGGTGTTGTCCTTGAGGCCGAGCCTGGAAGCTTGATGTAGTTCTTGTCCCATAGGATGACTCCACCCAGTACTTCTCCGAGTGTCCTCTCATCTTCGGGTCCAGGTATGTCGAGCTCCATATCATTAAACCCCGTCATGATTTCATCCACCCCGACTTTAGCAAAGCCAGCTGGAATCTCATGACCATGCCAGCGTGCATCAGGGCCAGAAGGTAAAGCTTGTCCGACGGCCACCTTCATGGATATGTTCTTGAATTTCTGATGGAGTTCACATGATGTTGACTCCTTGATTCCATCCACGGGGTAGCCGGGACCGCCCTCTATCATTCTTCGTTCATCGTCGGGCGGGGCCTCAGATTCAGCCACGCTGCTTTTCCGCTTAGATGGGGCGCCGGTAATATCAACTGCAGGATCTTCCTGGCGCGGTACTCCTCTAAGCTCATCAATCTAGCAAGCAACTGGTTGAACTTGTCATTCTCCTCATCCTGCTGCCGCTTCTTTGCTCTCTCTCGGCTTCTGTAAGTGTCTTGGTCTCTGGCAAACCCAAGCCACCACGGGTAAGAAGGACCGAAGCCTCGCGTTCGTCCTCCATGTTCGTCATTGCCGAGGACCAGTGTGAGCAAATCTTTCTCTCTATCTGCAGTGAACTTTCTTCTTCCCTCCTTAATTTCTTTCACTATCCTTTTCCAATTCTCCCTGGGTATCCTAAGATTGTCATTGCAGATGAGGTCCCCTGTTGTTTCTTCGTACGACCCATCATGCGCAAGGAACCAATTTCTTGCTCTCGATTCCCACTCATCACGGAGTGGTTCAGGTACGACGTCTTTATCTATCAGATCTTGCTCTTTCTTATCCCACTTTGGGATGGCAGTCTCATAGCCCCCTGGCCCCAGCTTGTGGTGATATATCTTCTTGTCGGCATTTATCTTGTTCTTTTCTGATAATGCCTGGGCATCTTCTGACTCCTTGTACTCTTGAAATGCCTTCCAGTGATTCGCCTGCTTGGCTAGATACCCCTCGAATATTGGCACTTTCTGTGTCTTCAGATAGTTTTTCTATAACTTCTTCTTCCAGCTACGGAACAGTTTGGCCATCTTCTTCAGAGTCCACTGCTTGACTTTGGCCCTCAGTTTGTCTGCGACGTCTTCATTCTCACATTTTGGCAGGTTGAAATGTGACATGAGATCATTCCAAAGATTATCTTTGTACCTTTCGGCGACATAGTCACTATCAGCTGCCCCTTTGCGCTTGTTCCACTCCCGAACGCTGATCGGGACATGATACCTCACGAGAACTTTGCATTGCTTCTTGAATGTGTCAGCAGCATTCTTAGGAAGCTTGGGTTCGCCCGTAGGAAATATCACCTCAAATGTGTAATGCGTCTGTGCATCCAACTTTCTAGTCGGGCCTCGTTTCGTAGTTTTGCTCGATGTGGAAGCCTAAGAGGGAGAAACATTCGTCAAATGAATGTATATGTATACAATATAGAGCTATCTCCAATATTTTTCACATATTACAAGTGATTGTCGAACTTCATATATATACCTCGCCGGACTTCTCCTCTTCACCGGCTTCTCCATCAATGGAGCTATCACCTTCTCCGTCATTGGACCTATCTCCTGCCCCATCGGCTTCATCTTCGTGTCGCTCGACCTCCATTCCAACGTCCTGGTTTAGATATGACGACGAAGATTAAGCTGGTTCAACGTCGGGGCCGTCTTTGATTATATCTTCCATAAGTTCTTCCTCTTCGAGGTTCCTGATATGTGGATCCATAGTTCTGCAAAAAACGGATTCTCTGAACCTTTGTACCAAAAGCCAAAGTAGGAGTACTTTTCCAATTTGAGACTCCCAGATTTCTGCATAGTATTCAAAGTAGGAGTACTTTTCCAATTTGAGCATTCAATAAGCAAAACCAAATCGTAAAATAAAGTAGTATTCAAATTAGCATGCATTCAATTATAAGCTAATACATCATCACTTTTGTCCGTACATCACGGGTATCGGCGCGGGCGGTGGACACCCAAAGAGAAGGAACCATCACAGGATCATAGCTCCAGTGAGATCCCCGAAGAACCTGCCAGGTATGCTCGAACCTGCCCTCCAACGCAACCATGTAGCGACGGACGTGCTCATCCTCCTCGCTGACACGGTGACGTACCACCTCCGCGGTGTCCGGAAGCCTCGGCACCCTCACTGGCCCACGCGACCGCCACCAAACAAGGATCGGGTCAACGACGGGCTGGCTCCTCACCAACCTACGCCCCCCGGAAGGTAGCACCTCCCAATACTAACCGGGCGGAGCACAGTCCCAGACAGGGCCCCTCTGATCAAGCAGGTGTCCTCCGCCGAGTCGACGACGAGGATGCGGGATAGACATCGTAAAATGAACTAAAAAAATAAACTAGTTCTATTAATTTTTTTGCTAAAAATAAACTATTAACACTTAAGCATATACAATAGCAAAATTAAACTATTAACACTTATTTTCATTTTTCTTCTCCTCCTCTTCTTTCTTCTCTTCTCCTCCTCTTCTTTTCTTCTCTTCTCCTCCTCTTCTTTTCTTCTTTTCTTATACACTATACACTATATACACTATAGCAAAATTTCTCCTCTCCTTATACACTATACAGTATATACACTATACACTTAAGCATATACACTATACAATATACACTTTTTCTTCTTTTCTTCTCCTCCTCTTCTTATTTTCATTTTTCCTAATCTTATTTTCTTATTTTTGTTCATATTTCTTCTTCTTGTAACCCTAACCTAATTCTAAATATTACTAACCCTAATAATCTAGCACAAATGTAATAATAATAGGAATTAAATGACAAAAAAATCTTTTTTTTTTCTTCTCCTTTTTCTTCTTTTCTTCTCCTTTTTCTTCCTTTCTTCTCCTTTTTCTTCTTCTCTTCTCCTTTTTCTTCTTTTCTTCTATACTGGCCGGAGTGTTGGGGAGGAGGGGGCGGGGGGCTTACTGGTCGGAGTGTTGGCGAGGAGGACGACACGGAGGACGGCGCGGCGGCGAGGAGGACGGCGCGACGGCGAGGAGGACGGCCGACGACGAGCAGGACGGTGGGCAGCCTCACGGCGTCAGTTAGTTCGTCGCTGTGCCGCGCCGGGCAGGAGAACGAGAGGAAAAAAAAGGGATTTCATTTTTTTGAACTTATTTGAACTCCATACTTTTTGTGTGTTCAAAATGCACCATTCAAAGGCACATCACAAAATTTCAACAATTTCTGACTTCATTTGGTATATTTCGTGCATTTACTTATTTTTTTTGAGCTAGTTGACCCTGAAATTGAAAAGCACTACAAATGAATTCTGAAAATGTTGAAAGTTGGCATGCTATCATCATTTCACCCACATAGCATGTGTTAAAAAGTTGAGAGGGCTACGACAAAAACTGGATGCAGTTCGTGTACAAAACTGACAATCTCTGTCGAAGTAGCAGGGTTTCGAACGAGAACTCATCTCTTACAAAGGGATTTCATTTTTTTGAACTTATTTGAACTCTATACTTTTTGTGTGTTCAAAATGCACCATTCAAAGGCACATCACAAAGGGATTTCTTCTTCTCTCATATATGGTGCACACTAGCTCACCTGATTTCTCAACCGTCGATGATGGTCGCTACTCCTACTTCCCCTAGTGCATAACCAATATCTAGCACAAGGAGAAGAAGGAGAAGTGATTGTTTTAATCAAAAACAGATCTGTTACAAAAGGGATTTCATTTTTTGAACTTATTTGAACTGAAGACTTTTTGTATATATATGTGGTCGAAATGCATGATACCATGAAGTTAGAAAGGGCTAAACCATTCAAAAGTAGCAAATGAAGTTAGAAAGGGCTAACCATTCAAATTTGGAAACTATAATGGCACAAACAAAGCTAGACATATATAAATTGGTCCAAGAAGTACATGATACTAGCCCAAACAGTACATAATAATAGCTACCATAGATATATATACAAGTGTTCGACGTTCAGAACACTACTCGTCTAAATCATCTAAATCAGAATGTCCACGTTCCTCGAGGTGACGCTGGCCATAGTTGACGACTCGAATCTTGTGGTACAACTCGTATGAAACGTATGCATCTTTTGCTGCATACTGAATGTTGATATCATCAAGTGGGACCTTCTCCCAAAGTTTGTGCTGATACTTTGGGAAACTGGTCTTCATATCACCATATGACTCGTAGATCAAGGCAACTGCCATATGAGCCATCGAAGTCCTGTCATGTCGAAGCCTGAATATCGTTTGGAGATCAACAAGGCAACCAGCTGGTATCTTAATACCAAAGCTGTGCCTCATCTTCAGCCTGTCGTTCCTTATGTCAACGGAAGCAAAAGTGACGCCGCTGTGAAGGAACTCCATGAGTCATGGACAATGCTTGTCACTCCTGCAACAGAAACAAATGTTACATACTGTTGCAATAAGGAAACATGTTTCACTACAACTAAAGAGAAACTTATCTTTAGGATTCAAATAGAACATATGCAATGGAACCTAGAGAGATCACTACAACTATTTGAAGCGAACCAACTATGATTCCAATGGAACATATTAAACACTAGTTCATTCTAATACGATTTTTCAGATTATGGAACACTATTCCAATCAGATTGTGTTCCTCTTCAACTAATCAAAATTGTTTCACTACAACTATTTGAAGCGAACCAACTATGATTCCAATGGAACATATTAAACACTAGTTCATTCTAATACGATTTTTCAGATTATGGAACACTCTTCCAATCATATTGTGTTCCCCTTCAAGTAATCAAAATTGTTTCACTACAACTATTTGAAGGGAACCAACTATGATTCCAACGGAACATATTAAACACTAGTTGATTCTAATATGATTTTTCAGATTATGGAAAACTATTCCAATCAAATTGTGCTCCCCTTCAAGTAATCAAAATTGTTTCACTACAACTATTTGAAGGGAACCAACTATGATTCCAATGTAACATATTAAACACTAGTTGATTCTAATACGATTTTTCAGATTATGGAAAACTATTCCAATTAGATTGTGCTCCCCTTCAACTAATCAAAATTGTTTCACTACAACTATTTGAAGGGAACCAACTATGATTCCAATGGAACATATTAAACACTAGTTGATTCTAATACGATTTTTCAGATTATGGAACACTATTCCAATTAGATTGTGCTCCCCTTCAACTAATCAAAATTGTTTCACTACAACTATTTGAAGGGAACCAACTATGATAGAAACAAATAAACTTATACAATGTCATTATCTTGGATCAAAGAAAGCCTCAAAACTTACCTCGTCCATTGGAAGATCAAGACATGGCTTGCGAAGCATATTTGGATGACGGCAACACCGCGTTGATCGGCCGTGTACTCCAGATCAAGCCCGAAGAACTTCTCATGATCCGCTGCGTGGTCAAACCATCGTTCCTTCAACTGTTGAAGGAAAAACGGCACCTCCGTGCTCAGGTTCGTGTACACGACACGGAGCTTCGTCGTGCCATGCGGGACCACCTCATGAAAGCTAGTTGGCATGGTGGAAGAAGAGAAGGGAAGAAGAGAGGAGAAGAACAGAGAGGGCGACGCGAGAGAGAAGAAAACAGAGAAATGGCGACTGTACGCTTCGGTTCGTGCTTTTCATCGCCCGAAACGACGCGGGCTGCAAACCGTTTGGGCTTTTAATCCCGGCTTGAGCCACCAACCGGGACTAAAGAGGTATACCAAACGGTTGCCACCACTACGGAGGCCACGTGTTAGACTTTTAGTCCCGGGTTCAACCACCAACCGGGACTAAAGAGGTATACCAACGGTCGCCCCACTACGGCAGGCCACGTGTTAGTCCTTTAGTCCCGGGTTGAGCCACCAACTGGGACTAAAGGGGGATACGAACGGTTGCCACCACCACTGCCCGCCGCGTAGCCCTTTAGTCCCGGTTTGGGACACGAACCGAGACTACATGCTCCTTACCGGCCGGGACTAAAGCCTCGAGGAAGGCATTGAGAATTGGGGCGACGTGACCGGGCCTTTAGTCCCGGCCCAGAGGCAGGCCGGGACTAAATGGTACAGGTCAAAGGCCCGTTTTCTACTAGTGATAATATACTACATGCAATACCATGAACATACTACTAAGAATAGCAGTATATTACATATTCCATTCTCCTTTTCAGGGATACCCCATCCCATACTACATACTCCATAGAAAGTACTCTACCTAGTACATACTACCACTGTGAATAGTAGTATACTGCATACTCCATACTCTCTTCCCTGCAAAATAAAAATAAAAATCCATACTCATTTTTTTACATACTCTCAACGGATTATGAAGAGAGTTCCTTTGAACTGAACCAGCACGTCACACATACTTATCCCTTCGTTGAATGGATGCCTGTAGCAAAAATTCAGGAGGTAGTTTCAACTACCATGCAATCCCTTAAAGTTACCTACGGTGCTAATGGATCCTTTCAGCTCTGCTAACCCATACGAGTAGCATAAACCTAGAGACACGTGGCAGTCAAATAAATAAGGGGTAACTACCACTGCTTGTATATATATATATATATATATATATATATATATATATATATATATATATATATATATATATATATATATATATATATATATATATATATATATATATATATATATATATACTAGCAAAAAAGCCCGTGCGTTGCAACGGAAGAGAAAATAACACACGCTTTGAACGTAATATATTAGCACATTTGTGTTGTCGACGATGGCCTCAGTGCTCACACAACGAAAACGCGTTTGAATGTACAATCACTCAGAATAAGATGAGAAATATGTTGTTTCTCCCCACGAGATTTTTCAAAGGTGTGCATGTGTGGTTAATGATGTTTTCTTTCCTCTCAATTTGGTTTTAATTTAATGGATATTTATTGCAATTCGTATGGTCGTCGGAAAGAGAGAAAAAAAATACAGTGCATTACAGATTAAGTTTGCACCAAAAATAATATTTAAGAAGTATTCAACAGCTAAAAATAACATCCTATTTAGATTCTACACATTTTTTCAATCAAATTTCATATATAATATGTTAAAATCGGAGTTACGGTTTAAAAGATATGGATAATTTTGTTTTAGATAAAATATGGATTGATTAACTGAAAAGTCAGGGTTTTAAAAAAAAAATGTTTCGGCTGACTTAAATAGGGACGGCGGGTTGATTACCCGAAACATCAAGGAGTTTTCTGTAAAATGCAAAAAAAAACGGTTCGACACTGACTAAAAGATGGACGGCGAGTTGATTATCTAAAACCGTGAGGACTTTTCTGCAAAAGGACAGAAAACGTTTCGTTCTGACTTAAAGTTGGACTGCGGGTTAATTAACTGAAACGGTGAGGACGTTTCTGCAAAATGACCAACGACGGACAAGAGAAGCGCTGCGCGTTTTATTATTAGGGGATATATATATATATATATATATATATATATATATATGGGAGATTCCCTTTTGGCACGTCTTCTAGACATCGTGGCCCTCTTATGAACAGGGATGCTGACGAGAAGCTAAGCCATGTGGCGCATGTATCAGCTTGCCCTCTCTTAAAAGGCCAGAACCTGTGGATAGACAGGCCAAAATAACGGCCCATACGTATCAGCCTGTCCTATCGATACGTATACTGACCATTACACCTATCTCTCTGCATCCAAGCTGTGGCCTGTGTGTGACCCGAAGTCTTGCGTTTATTGCGTTGCCTTGCTGCCAAGCAATTTAGAATTTCAAGTCCGGTTTGCATAGACTAGCAAAAAGACCCATGCGTTGCAACGGAAGAAAAAAAATACCACACGTTTTTAATTTTTTTATAATCATTTTGATTATTAAAATAATAAGCTAACTAACTAATGTAGTCAGTCCTATCATATTTTGTTGAGAAATCAACCCGTCCATTGTTAATTCCATCATGATGAGAAATTGAGCGAGACAAACAAAGCAAAACAAAGAGGCTACGTGAATTGATCAATGGACTATTATCTTATTTCACTCATGAGGTAGAGAATGTGGGATCAGATGACAAACTGAAGGTGGTGTTCCATTCTTTCTTTCTACAACAATGCAATCTTACATTCAATACATTCATTCATCAGCAAACAAATTTCCACAAAACAAAATTTCTTGCCGGTGCTTGGCACACGGTTGGAGGCATGGGGAGGGGATCTCACCAGATGATGAGTTCCTGCCGGAAGAGGGGATACGATGAGGGGAGCAAGGGTTAGACGCCTCTATCTGGCCATAAGGAGTCGCCGTTGCCGCGCCATAACCTCGGAGTTCCCCGTGTGAGGCATGGAGGCCCGCCTCCACCTGCAAGTACTTCGCTCCGTCGCGCCTTATCCGCGCGCCGCCGCCGTTCTGCATCGAGCAGACGCATCATCCCAAGTCGCTGTAGCTGTCGGGTTGATTTGATCCAGAAGCTGTGCTCGAGCGCCGAAACGGGGGCAGCAAGCGGGCAAAGGTACGACCACGGAGGCGGGTGGGTTGAGATCGACAGCAGTGGTGGTTGAGGTCGGCCGCGGCGGCGACTGGTGTGGCAGTGGCCTGGGCACAGACCAGGGTGGACCAGAGTCGACACGATGCGCTCGAGCGCCGCAACGGGGGCATTGAGCGGGGAGAGGTACAGCCGCGGAGGCGGGTGGGTTGAGATCGGCACCGATGGCGGTTGAGGTCGGCCGCGGCGGCGAGTGGTGTGGCGGCGGCCTGGGCACAGGCCAGGGTAGCCCAGGGTCGACGGGAGGAGACGATGCGTACGAGTATAATTTTTGCAGCGAATCTTTTTTTCCTTTTACGTTGCAGATAAATGATGGAGCGCAGGTTGAATAACAAAAATTACAGGTTTTTTTTATAAAAATGTCGTGGTGGGTTTTCCGACGGAAGCAATAGCCGCTTTATTATTAGGTATAGATATAGAAGAGTTTGGTCGACAACAGATGAATGGATCTGCTTCGTATGCACTCTGTAGTCTCTATTATTAAAGGAGGATCTGTCGTCGTGCTGGTACGACCTCCCTTCTCACTCCCTCCTATCGCCGGAAAAATAGCCACGATCGAACAACCCATGATAGAAAAAAAACGAGGTGAACACTATCGAAACAACACATGATTGGAAGAAAAAAAAAAGAGGTGAACTCAACTCTCCGCATGCAGACCCCCTTGTGATGCTTCCCACTTCCCCCGATGATAGCCCCCGGACCCGACGGCCTCCACCTCCCAAGCCGCGCCCTCGTCCGTCCTTGAGCCCTGCACCGCTGACATTGCTCGATGTCGTCTAGGCGTCGCGACGATGAGCGCCACCGCTGGAGCTCCCCCGGTCGTGTCCACCTCTCTCTCTCTCTCTCTCATGCATCTCTTCCTCTTCTGAACCCTCACGCTCTCTCTTCCCGTGCACTGGAAACGAGAGGACCACACCATGGCCTCGCCCGACCTGCTCCAACCCATGTCGTCCATGGAGCTTTGCGCCCGGATCTGATCCCCTGCCTCGTCGGATATCTCCCCTTCTGACCGGATCCGGCCAGACCGCCGTTCCTTGTCCCCGACGCGTCGCCCGTCGCGGATGGTGCCGGGCCTCGTGGGCGTTGCGAAGGGGCACAATTAATTGAGGGTGGGACCACGGGCCGCCGCCAGTCCTCTCCGGCCTCCTCCGACGTAACATTCTCAATCTCTGCATACTACTCCCGTGTCTGATTTGGATAGAATTGCAGACTCCTCGTCCAACACAAATTAATTTGAATGGATTGCAGACCGTGTCAATGGAGTTGCCCACCCAGATTATTGTTGGCTGCTATAAGAAGGGAGGGTCCTCGGCTCGAATCTCATCAGGTCAAGTTTGGACGAAAATCCAATGTCGCCACCGAGTTCGTCATGAGTTTAGTCTACTCGTCTTTAACCATATACATTGAGTGGGATATTTTCTACCATGATATTTTCTACGGCATTAGAAACTAGCTATTATAGGTTCATACGTCATATTAGTTGTCAATTTACCAGGCTACACAATAATGCTTGAGAGTACTTGAAATAAGTTTTGATAAAAAAAAGAATTCTTTTACTAGGCGTACTTGTCATACGCTACGAGATCTATTGATTCAATGTCCAGTTGGGGTTGCTGGATGTGCAGACCGCACAGGTTGGGATGGATGTGCTCTCTTTTTGGCACGCCTCCTAAACAATTTGTGGCTCTTTTGAATTGGAGTGCTTACATGAAGCTAAGCCATGTGGGACAAAAAAAATCTTCTCTGTTGTTTGTTCGTTCGGTTGACATGTGGCATGTGTGTGGGCTTGCCCTCTCTTAAATATCCAGAACGCTTATACCGTAAGGCTGCCCGTAATGGGAGTATCATAGATAGTATCATGCATGTCAACTAGTCAATTTCGATGAGGTGTCATAGAATTAAATTTAAAAAAAAGATGGTTGATTATCATATCATAATATCGTATCATATTAAATGTTGTGTTACTATGTGTCTTGCATGTCAATAAATAAGCTACTCTACGATACTAACATATGATATTATGCATTACGGATGTGGTATCATACATTAGTATCATATGCATGATACTAGTATTTGATACTATCCATTACAACCAGCCTAGTAATGGCTCATACGTGAGTCTAGGACCACATCTTGTTATTACCAGAGCAAAACTCATTCGTCGTGTACTAACCAATACACGTATTTGGCTATATATTGTCTACGTATGCGAGTTTAGTCGCCTCTCGATCTCTGAACGGGCGGGCTTATCTGAGTAGTACGTAATTACTATTTATAATTTTATTTTATATATTAACATCATTTGTGTTGAGTTTTATTCATGTCGGCTAGGGTTCAGTCTATGGCGTATTAGAAATATATAGGTTTGTCGCCTGCGTAGGAGGAAAACCCCCTTAGAGCATGGTTAATAGTATAGCCAAATGCTGGCTATAAGGAGTGCGGACGTTTGGAGCTCGGCCTCCATGGAGGCCGAAATTTTTGAATAATTCAAAATTCAAACTTTTCGGTTTCAAAAAAATCTGAAAAAAATATGGAAGTAAAGAAGGATGTTATGCGTATGTGTGCAAAAATTTAGGATGAAATACCTTAAAATACGATCTACACAAAAAAGACAAATTCATGACCTGAAATGATGAATAGTGTCATGTGTAAAAAAGCCTCAGATTTGTCTTTTTTGCACAGCCCTCATTTCAATGTATTTTTTTCTGAAAATTTACACACATGTGTGTTACACATTCACTTATCCCTGTATTTTTTTTCAGAATTTTTTGAAATGTAAAAATATGAATTTTCATGAAATTTGAGTTTCAAATTTAAAGGGCTCCATGGAGCTCGGCCTCCAAAAGCAATTTTCGGGCTATAAGCCATCTTATAGCCCACCTTATAGCTAGCTTGTACAATAGTTAGCTACAAAAGAGTACTACTTTTATCATATATGGCCCACCTTTCATTCTCACAAAGCACCTAGGAGCACGTGTTAGAGCTGGCTCTTCACGAAGAGTCCGCTTCCCTTTTGTCTCCTCTTCTCTCTCATCCAACTCAGCAAAAATATAGTATTTTAATCCTTACAGTCTGCTGACTGTATTTTATTATACTTGCTCTTATCATCAAATATCCACCGCAAAGGAGAGTGACTTGGCACCTATATATGTGTGTGTATGTATTTCAGCAGACAAGCTAGCTATTCATTGTACGTAACTACAGAAAATATGGCTCGCCCTGCTGCAAGCACTGATGGCAGTGCGTTGGCCGTCACGCTTGTAGGTTGGCTCCTTGTTCTCCAGCTTCTCCTCCTGGCGCCGGCGCCTACCGCCGCGAGGAGGGCGACGAGCGTCAACCAGACGCCCAACTTTCTGTCCAGAAAGCCGCCAAGGTCGGGCACCAACGCCCTGCTCAAAAAGGCGCGTCGTCGCAACCGCAACACGGACCTGCTGGGCAGCGCCGCGGCGGACGACGCCGGCTACGTCGTCCTCTACAACGTCTCCATCGGCGCCACGCCGAACGACGTCTCCGGCGTGGTGGACGTCCTCAATGATTTCGTCTGGACAACGCAGTGCGTGGCCGCGCCGGTGCGGGTCCAATGCGCCAGCCAGACGTGCCGGAGCCTCCTGGCCAACGACACCATGGACGCCTGCGGCGGCAACCCCAGCGGCGACGATACCTGCAGCTACGTCAACGTGTACGCGCCTGGGAGCAACACCACCGGCTTTCTCGCCAACGAGACGGTCGCCGTGGGGAGCTTCGTGGGAGCAGCGATATTGGGGTGCAGCGCCGCCAACAGCACGGGACCCCTCGTCGGCGAGGTCGGCAGCTTCGGCTTCAACAGGGGGGCGCTCTCCCTTGTGTCGCAGCTAAGCGTCAGCAAGTTCTCCTACTACCTCGCCCCCGACGAAGCAGGCAGCTCCGACTCCGAGAGCGTTGTGTTACTCGGCGACGCCGCCGTGCCGCAGACCAGGGGCGGCGGCCGCTCAACGCTGCTGCTCAGGAGCACGGCATTCCCAGACGTCTACTACGTCAAGCTATCCTCCATACAGGTTGATGGACAGGCCCTGAGCGGCATCCCCACTGGGGCGTTCGACCTTGCTGCCGACGGCAGCTCCGGTGGCGTGGTCATGGGCACGCTGTCCCCCGTCACCCGCCTCCAAGTGGACGCCTACAACGCCTTGAGACAAGCACTGGTGAGCAAGATCAACGCGCAAGAGGTGAACGGATCAGCGTTCGCCGGCGGCGTCTTCGACCTGTGCTACGACGCGCAGTCCGTGGCGACACTGACGTTCCCAAAGATTACGCTGGTGTTCGACGGCGGGAACGCGCCGGCTACGTTGGAGCTCACGACGGTGCACTACTTCTTCAAGGACAACGTCACCGGGCTGCAGTGCTTCACCATGCTGCCGATGCCAGTGGGCACACCGTTCGGCTCTGTCCTCGGAAGCATGGTGCAGGCTGGCACCAACATGATCTACGACGTCGGCGGCGAGACGCTGACGCTCGAGGAGGGCGCAGCGGCTCCGCCCCCCTCACAGGTGGTGTCGCTCATGGCGATAGCCTCCCTGCTCCTTGCTTGGGTGCTACTCTTCTAGCTAGATGATCATCTCCATCGGGTGTACTGTTCCATCTTGTTCCGTTGTTTTGCCAAAAGAAATATTTCAGCATTGTGGTGTATTCAATATGTCATGTAACTGTGTCTGTAAGATGCTTGTACCTTTTCTGAAATATATTGCCCCTTTGTAAAATGTTTGCCAATTGGCAAAGGTTCTGAAATTTCATAAATTTTACACAAATTAATAAATCTTCGTCAATCTCTAAAAGTATTCCCTGAGTTGCGAAAAAAGGTCCACATTTTTTCATGAATTTAAAAAATGTTTGCGAATTGGCCGTAAAATTTTAAATATGTTTGCAGATTTAATAAAATAAACCGTAATTTTAGAATGTCTTCTCCGATTTCAAAATGTGTTCTTGAAATTGGAAAATTGTTCCCAAATTATAAAAATATTCTAATATTCCAAAAAACATGATCATCAATTCAAAAAATTACAAGAACAGCAAATAAAAACTGTGAAACAGGAAAAACACACAAAATGAAAAGAAAAAGGTCCAGAAAAGGTTCTAGAACCTTCGCAAAGCAGGTGGCACATGCGAACTCCTCGGGTGTGTGTGTCTGGTCTTCCATCCCCATGGCTAGGGCATATCCAATAGTTGTAAGATACTTCCTCATCGCTGATTTCTGATCATTACACCTAATATCTCAGATGAAGTGACATAAGTAGAATAAATGAGAGAGCAATGTTATATCTTCACTAACCATACTGTTCAATGCCTCTTGCTGACAATATATTGGCTTTGCAAATTGGGTCGCGCAAAATTATCTCTTGTCAAGATCACCTCGCCGCACAAAAACAGAGAAAGATCTTAATGCTTAGAGGCATTGAACATCCAATTGTGATGTAACTTCCACTGAAACTCATAAGACCTTGTGAATGCTAGACGAGGCCCAACTCTGTCCATTTGGAAATAACCCTGAAGAAGGTTGCAGACCGTAAGTAGAACACTCTCTAGTATGATGTTCTTCTTTTACTCGCATTATCTGCTCTACCTTACCGCATTTATAACTTACACAATGCTTCTTAAGTTTCCTCCAGCTATACTTTTGTGCTGCAGCCATTTATCTTACTCAAGTCTGATCTCTGGTTTCAATTAGTCTTCGAGTTGTAGCCAACAGAGAAAGAAAAGTTAAGTATGAAAGAAAATATGTTGTACATATGGCAAAACAAAAATATGATACGGATTACCAGGTCAGCATGCCACGCCTCCCATCTAGTACGCCATAGAATGGGTGACTGATCGAAAACAATGTCTTCAGCTCTTGACTATTCCTTCCGAACCATTAGTGACCCAAATGAGAACAAGTCTTCGCAGTAGGAAAATGATGTCCTATCTACAAGCTGGAAAATGATGCATGCGGCCTAGGGTTCAACATTATTTGGTTGGAGTCATTTGTGATGATGGTATATGCAACTGTTTGTGTGATCAAGTTGTCACATAAACTTAAAGCTCAACTTCGATATTGATGACTCAATATTTATTGAGTGAGAAGGAAGTGTTGTCGACCTATGCGACATTTCCACACGAATATACCAAACCTCAGTTTTTCCATGTTTTTTTCTTCCACTATCTTCTTCTCCAAGCAAAATGTCTCCTTTCACAATTATTTGGAGTAAGTGAATAATGAGACACCATCTACACTTGATGCTCTAAAGATGGTTATTAAACATAGAAAAATATACTTCACCGCATGCTATGATGACTGAAAAGAATAGTTACATATGTAGGTAAAACAGAGAATTTGGAAGTATACGGAATCATGAAATTATAAGAATATTCAACAACAGAGAAACACCATAGACAAATTCCTATAACGAATGATGAAGTACCCGTGTCCTGAGGGGGCTTCAAGGGCGAATTTATTCGCCAACTCGCAAAGCTCATGAACTGTTGCGGGGTTACCCACACTGTGACGGTTCTAATAGAGAAAAGTCATTGTGCCCTGTGGAGCCTGAGTTGGGGTCCGCCAAGGGCGTATGTTGTTGATGTCCCTCTGATTTTTCTTGAGATCTGCCTCTCCACAGTCGCAACAACAGTCCAACTTCATTCTTTTCAAAATATAAGTCATTTTAGATATTTCAATATGGACTACATACGGAACAAAATGGCTGAATCTACATTTTAAAATACGTTCATACATATTCGTATGTAATTCATATTAAAATCTCTAAAAAGACTTATATTAAAAACAGAGGAAGTAGTTCTCTTTTGGTCTTGTTTAGAAAATGTGCAAGGAGGAACCAACTGTTGTGCAGGGCTGATGCCTCGATAGTTGCACTTGACTAAAATGAAGCATATAGTTCAGAGTGGTTCATGGTAGCTTCTTTTTTTTGCAGGTGGTAGACTAATAGATTGAGGTATTTTTGTTGTCCAAAATCTAGAGGAAGATCTTGTCCAAATGATCAGAACGTAATGTGCTAACTACCGTAAATCAAATGAATCTGGTGCTATATTTCTAGAGATCGACCCTTGATCCAATCCCATGACATGAATGTGGCTGCCAGGTTCCTGATGGCTATCTTTTCACTGGAAATTGTTAGAGTTATATTGATGTTGGCCTTTGATTTTTTGTATTCTTGACTTTTAACATGAGCATGTACATCATATATATGGTGGCATTGGCCTTCTAGTAATACAAGTTGTTTTTCTAACATGGCATTAGAGCATTAGGTTTTTTTCCGCATGCACAACTCATGCTACAATCCACTCACGGCGTCGCATTTCTTCTCATGCCGTCTACGTTGATGGTAGAGGTGACTTGGTTACGATGGCTACTGAAGGATTTTATTGTTTCTGTTACTACAGCTACCACCCTCTTGTCTAATAGTACATGTGCTATCAGTATTACATGGGACCCTGTGAAGCATGAGCATAGCAACCATATTGAAGTTGATGTTTATTGTGTGTGCGCTGCTGTGCAGGATCATGTTATTGCTCTTCAGTATGTGTCTTTCGAGTTGCAGCTAGCGATTTTTTCACGAAGGCATAAACTAGAGCAAAACATAGATTTCGCCTCTCCAGACTCAATGTAGTGGATCTATTGGCCTTTGGCCTTTTGTATTCTTGCCTTTTGACATTCTCATGTACATCATATATATAGTGGCATTGGCCTCCTAGAAATACAAGTTGCTTTCATAACAACAACATCCAGAGCAAGCACGGGCAGATAGGGAACGTTGTGCCACCTCCCCTCGCCTACGCGCTAGGGGGGAAGCTCAAGCAAGCCATTGATGCAAACCTAGGGTGATAAAAGTCCCATTTTTTTGTTTGACCCCTATATGTATGTTGGAGCAATCGACTCAAGTTATCAGAGGCCAGTCATCTAAACTATTTTTTGTGCATATCCAATGTACTCTTTGAACACTTTTTTCCGATACAACCCCTAAATACATTGACGGACCAGACCTGTTCATACCCCTTCATAAAAACAGTACACAATCGAGAGCAGTAAATTGGGCTGACCCAGCAACTAACGATCTCTATATTGGTCTTGTAGTGCAAGAGTGGAAGATAATAAAAGATAATGCATCCACTATGTATCGAACAAAAGAAATCCTAATATGCAGCACCGTATTTTCAGAACTATATTTCCAGTGCTAATTTTCAGAACTAAAAGATGACACAACCACTAGAATGAGCCAGCTATCTTGCTAATATGCAGCACCGTACTTTCAGAACTATATGACAGCGACATATTTGAACATTTTTTCGGAAATTTGAACATTATTTTTTTTAACGCAAACATTTTTCCGAGTTGTAATTTTTTTTAGAAAATGCAAAAAAATCCGAAAAGTGGAACATATTTTAAACGTCAAACAGATTTTAGAATGAGACTTTTTAAAATTCTGAACGGTTTTTGAAAACATACACAATTCTGAAACTCTGAACTTTTGAGAAAACACGACCGATTTTTCATTAATTCAAACTTTTTTGAAAATTTTGAATAAATTAATAAATAAATATGATGAACAATTTTTGGCTTTGTGATTTTCGAAAAGAAAAAAGAAACATAAAACGATTCGTGGAACTATTTAGAAGGTTCCCAAATGGGTTGGCCCATGTTCACTCGTATCGAATGGATCTGTGCACAACACCTACTGTTTCATGTAATAAACGTCAAATAGGATTTCCCCCCATCAGGCGCCTGATGGGATCGATGCCATCTCCTAATTAGGCCGGCCGCTAAGCTTTTTCTTCTATCTTTTTGTTTTCTATTTTTTTCTTCATTAATTTTTCCTTTTTGAGCGTCATTATTTTTTGAAACTTGTTCAAAAAATTGCAAAATTGTTTGGAGTACCTTAAAATGTTCTTCTTTTCAAATATTTCCTAGAATTTTATAAAATATTCTGGAATTTTAAAAATCCTCGCGCTTTCGAATATTTTGTTCACAAATTTAAGAAATGTTTGTATTTCAAAAAAGGTTGATAATATTTTAAAATGGTACGTTGTTTCCAATTTGTGTTCAAGATTTTCATCAGTTGTTGGGAATTTGTTTAGGAATTTTTAAAAAGGTGTTTAAACTTGTAAAATTTTCAAAGACAATTTGAAATTCCAAAATTGTTGACAAATTTCAAGAAATAGTTAGTGCATAACAAAATGTTCCTGTTGATTGATAGTGATAGAAATTACAAATAACAGAAACATCAAAATTAGGAAAAACTACATGCTCACGGAGGCACCCGTGTGACCTAGTCTAGCACACCCATCTCAACTAGTGGTTTTTTAGACTATGGATAAATGACCCCAACTTATTTTAGCAGCCTGGTATGGACATATGAGGCATCCATGCCAGGTTTGGTTGAATTCTGACACTATTTGCATGTTGCGACATGTTCGACCATTTATCAGCCATTTTCATTGAAAAAACTCCAGAAAATGCAAAATCTGTCGGAAACTCAAGCAACTTGGCATGGTATCTTGAATTGGCCATATACGGTCATGGAATAAATTTGGGTCATGTGACGGATGCCAAAAAAACATGGTCTCAAACGGACCCTTCTCGCCTACCTGAACACTCTTCGTCGAATATGGTCTATTTTTAGACATGAAGGAAATGACCTAACTTTTGCTAGTAGGCGGGCAAGACCATCATATTCATCAATGCCACGTTTCAATGAATTCCAACAGCGCATGCAAGTTGCATCACGTTCAGCCATGTGTTTGACAATTTTTTCAGTGAGAAAACTCTAGAACATGCAAGAATTGTCAAAAAATGATTTTTTTTTTGACATGGTGCTTTGAATTGGCTGTACAAAGCTATGAACAAACGCGGGCTCTCAAACAGACTGTATTAGCCTAATCAAACTCCTTTCATTGAACATGGTCTATGTTTGGATATGCATCAACTGAACACAACTTTTGCAAGCCAGTGGACATGCCCATGGTAGGCATTTATGCCGACTTTGAACGAATTTCTACACCATGTGCAAGTTGCGTCACGTCCGACCATTTTTCATCGAGAAAACTTCAAACAATACAAAAATTGTCAAAAACTGAAGCAATTTGGCATGGTGTTTTGAATTGGTCATCCAAGACCAAGAGAAAAGAATTTGAGCCATTTTAAGGATGTCAAGAAACGAAGTGCTCCCAGACATACCCTTCTCGCCTGCCCAAACACACTCCGTTGCACGCAGTCTATTTTTTGACATGTATGAAATGGATATTTTCTCAATTTTTTGTTTTCTTTCTGATTTTTTAATTCCAAATTTGTTAGTGTTTTTTCTTTTCTTTTTTTGACCATGGAAACTGTAGGAGAGGCTCCTACTGCAAATGTATCAATAAGGGTATAAGTTACATATTGCATCTATACATGGGGCATCAAACACCACTCTGGGTGTGGTAGAGACTAAGCAAGTCCTTCTAGGAAGGAGCTAACAAAAGCTTTATTCTCCTCAGATGTTCTATATCCAAGGTTGCTAAAATCAAACGTAAATCTGTTTTTCCAAGAAGCAACCGTGGGAGCAATGTGTCTGAAGTAGTTATTGTTCCTTTCTTTCCATAAGCTCCAAGCTGTCACCAGGAAAACATCAGTGAACAACGATGGCAGCAATGTTAGTGTTTTTTCAATAAATGTTCAGAAATTTAAAAGTGTTCATGTTCAAAATTTAGGTTTCTCTTTTTTCAAAGTATGTATTTTGACATTCTGAGTGATTTTGAAAGACATGAATATTTTTTTCAAATTTCTGTACAAATTTTTTAATTACAAATATTTGTAAATTTTGAAAAAAATAAAAAAACAAATATTTTGAAAATTATGAACAAATGTTAAAAGCGCAAACTGGTTTGTGGACCTTCTAGAAGGTTCATGAATCTTTTTTTTGTTCTTTTATCTTCTTTTCTGTTACTTTTTTCTTCTTTTTTCTTTTTACAAATTGCAAAGTTCGCAAAATGTTAAACATATTTAATGTTTTCATTTTTCTCAAAAGTACTCGAAAATATCTAATTTTGTTCACAATTTCAGAAAAATCGTGTTTTTCAAATTCATTCAAATTCCCAATTAATTCATGGATTTAAAGAAATGTTTGGAGTTTCAAAATTCTCTTCATGTTTTCAGAAATTGTTCTCTCTTTCAAAATAGTTCGGAGCTTCAAATTTTTCGTGTTGTCATTGTTCTAGTTTTCCAAATTCTTTGAAATTTCAAATTTTGTTCTCATTTTTAAAAAATTCTCAGAATTCAGAATTGGTCAAAGATTGTCCGTGTTTTCGAAAAAATTGTTCGCTATTTCAGAAATGTTCAGACTTATTTTGCTCGTCTTCTAAAAAAATGTTCGTAATTTGAGCTTTTTTCTCATTTTTCAAAATTTGCTCATAATTGCAAAATGTGTTCCATTTTTTCATAAAATTGTTCGCATTTTAAATTGTCAGAATGTTGAATAATGTTCACGTTAAAAAAACTGTGTTAAGATTTTTGAAAAAAATCATTCAAATCTGCTGCTTTGTATTTTTTAAATATACCACAGTGCTAAAACATCAAGAAAGGTTGTTCAGTCTAGTGGTTTGGATTTTTGCTATCAGCACAGGAGGTCCTGTGTTCAAGTATTTTTTACATGAGATGATTAGTATTTACAGAGACTCCCCCACCCCACCCCTCGCGTCGTCCTCCCTAGGGTAACCGCGTTTGGTGCCTCGCGTTTGTGGAGTCCCTTTGGCGTTTTCTGTGCAGGTTTCAGATCCAGCCACGCGTTGGTCTCCGGTGGTGTTTTGGCAGTCCCGGCGGGTTGGCGTCCTCGAGCCTGGGCGAAAGCGGATTGGGTTCTCCTTCCCGACTACACCAGCGCGTTGGTGCCAACTACGGCTAGTTCATGTGCACCTCGGTCCTAATCTGCGCCACGTGGCTCGGCAGCTTCTTCCTTTTGGCAACTCTCCCGGCTGCTTACCCTCTTTCATCTCTCTCCTTTGGTGCCCGCGGTGCAGGTGGCTTCTATGTGTTCCGGCATGTTGTTGGTTGTTTTTAATGGTTGGCCCGAACTCGAGCCCAACCTCTCGAGTGAGCATCTCTACACTTCAAGGTACGGCGTCTTCGAGCCTAGGCAAGGGGAAAGGACACCCTTCGGTGTTAAAGAAGGCATTTCTTGTGTCATCTCTAGTTCCTGGTTCAGTCATGTGTCCGACCTGTGCAGGCGGTTGCATTACCTCGTAGCTTCTTTCGTAGTCGTTTCAGGGGCCTAGGTGTAGGGGGCTTATCCTCAATCAGCTGCATTTTATTATAATTTTCTGTTTACTGGTTGTAGGTGTAGTGTTGTAAGTTGTTCTTATTTCTCTCTTGTATCTTTTAGCCGTTGCTTTGTTGGTGGCCTTGGTCTTGTACTTCTGGCCGGTTGATGGCTTTATTAATTTAAAATTAGGCTCCTTTTTAAGCTTCGTTCCAAAAAAATAATATCTTTTACATTGTGAGGGGGTTGAACTGAAGTTTTTTTTCTTTTCTAAAACCATACCCCCGCAAGCATACGTTACTTGTATTTATATGAGTAAGAAAACCGTACATACGACATAGATAGCAAATGTACAAATACAAAAATACAGGAAAGATACAAGCCATAGAGCTGGCCCCGCCATACATTCCTGCAGAACCATTAGTGACACAGGTGAGAGAAGTCTTCACACCAGATGCATGCATGTGATGCTTCTCTCTTCAATTATTGTCCTATCAACAAGTTGGAAAGTGGTGCATGCTGTCCACATTATTTGGTTGGAATCATTTGTAGTAACTGACCATTTAGACACCATCTACACTGGATTGTCGAAAGAAGATTATTAAACACAGAAGAATAAACTTCACCGCACTTCCACAGCGGGAATGCTAAAACGATCTCCATTTGCCGTTGATAGAACCGATATTTTTTGGTGATCTAAGCTCTAGAGGGTTGAGAATTGAGTTTTCACTTGGGCCGCTGCATCATGAAGAGAACTGATACAGGAGCACCTCTTCAGAATTTTCTTGCAATAACATAGGTGATACATTCCACACATAGGTGCCCGGTTTCTGGTTTTCAATTTGTCCAAAATATGAAACTGAAGTAGTAATGGAATACAATTGCAAATAAATGAGGAGCATCAGTAGCTCTGGATTCCTGCAGAACCATTTGTGAGAAAAGCCTTCAGAGCAGATGCATGCATGCCATGCTTCTCTCTTCAATTATTGTAAGTTGGAAAGTGGTGCACTCTGTTCACATTATTTGGTTAGAATCATTTGTAGTAACTGAACAATTAGACACCATCTACAGTGGATTGGATGGTCTAAAGAAGATTATTAAACACAGAAAAATAAACTTCACCGGGCTTACACAGTGCCAATGCTAAGCGATCTTAAGAACATTCAGTTGTAGGTAAAACAGAGTATCTGGCCACATATAGAATTATGAAATCATAAAAATATACTCACAATAGTGATGTATGATTGCAAATAAAACAAGTTGCAGGGGCCACCCATCGACAGTCCTTCTCTCCAACAACCGCACAGGGGAACAGAGCACACGCCATATTTGTCTCCAAATAATTGAGAGGCCGCCAGTAGGTACCTGCCAGTCAATATACATCTCAGATCTGAATTTGCTTGCATCCTCTCTCCAGCAACCTCACTTTCCCATACCAAGCAGAGCCTTCGACGCGTGAGAGATCTGCACAAGGCCGGCGACAAATTTGGGCGTTGGTAAGGTGAATGCTCTCCTCCATCCTTACCTCTGGTTTTGCTCTTCATCGGTTGTTCATCTTCTTTTTTCTTAGCTGTGCAAAACATCCATATCTAAGAAAGTAAGTAAATAGAAGGGGGATTACTTGGTTTGGAGCTAGGAGACGTGCTTTGGAAGATAACAAGGTTGTTCAGTGTTCTGTCAGTGCCTAATTGCTTTTCTGTTCTTTCATATGCTGCAGTTTCCTATTCCTCCGATCTGCAAGACCATGGCAGAGTCACTCCTTCTCCCTCTAGTGCGCGGCGTGGCTGGCAAGGCTGCAGATGCACTTGTCGAGACGGTGACCCGCATGTGTGGCCTCGACGACGACCGTCAAACGCTCGAACGGCATCTACTAGCCGTCGAGTGCAAGCTGGTCAACGCTGAGGAGATGAGCGAGACAAATCGCTATGTCAAGAGCTGGATGAAGGAGCTCAAGTCCGTCGCCTACCAGGCTGACAACGTGCTCGACGACTTCCAGTATGAGGCACTGCGCCGCGAATCAAAGATTGGCAAGTCCACTACCCGAAAGGCACTCAGCTACATCACGCGCCACAGCCCGCTGCTCTTCCGTTTTGAAATGAGCAGGAAACTCAAGAGCGTCCTCAAGAAGATCAGTAAGTTGGTTGAAGAGATGAACAGGTTTGGCCTGGAGAGTTCTGTCCGTAGGGAGGAGCAACAACATCCTTGCCGGCAGACGCACTCAAAACTGGACGAGACTACCCAGATCTTTGGAAGGGAAGATGATAAGGAGGTGGTGGTGAAGTTGCTGCTGGACCAGCAGGATCAGAAGAAGGTGCAGGTATTGCCCATATTTGGGATGGGTGGTCTTGGCAAGACGACTCTTGCAAAGATGGTGTATAATGACCAAGAGGTCCAGCAACATTTCGAGTTGAAGTTGTGGCACTGCGTGTCAGACAACTTTGATGCCATTCCTCTTTTGAAATCCATCATTGAGTTGGCTGCAAATGGAAGTTGTAACATGCCTGACACGATTGAGCTGTTGCAAAAGCGACTTGAGCAAGTCATTGGCCAAAACAGGTTTATGCTCGTGCTTGATGATGTATGGAATGAAGATGAGAGGAAGTGGGAGGATGTCCTGAAGCCTCTTCTGTGTTCTGTTGGTGGACCAGGAAGCGTCATTGTTGTCACAACTCGAAGCCAGAAAGTGGCCTCTATAATGCAGACCCTTGGAACCCATAAGCTAGCATGTCTGAATGAACAAGATTCATGGCAATTGTTTGCACAGAAAGCATATAGCAATGGTAAAGAGCAGGAGCAAGCAGAGTTGGTCAGCATTGGCAAACGTATTATCAACAAATGCAGGGGGTTGCCTCTTGCTCTCAAGACAATGGGCGGATTGCTAAGTTCATATCAGCAAGTACAAGAATGGAAGGCCATCGAAGAAAGTAATATAAGGGATACTGTTAGAGGGAAAGATGAGATCATGTCTATTCTAAAGTTGAGCTATACACACCTATCATCTGAAATGAAGCAATGTTTTGCATTCTTAGCAGTTTTCCCCAAGGACTATGTGATGGACAAGGACAAGTTGATCCAACTATGGATGGCAAATGGTTTTATTCAAGAGAAGGGAACGATGGATTTGATACTCAGAGGAGAATTCATTTTTGATGAGTTGGTTTGGAGGTCCTTCCTCCAAGATGAGAAAGTGGTAGTAAAATATGCTGGCAAGTTTGGTAACACAAAATATGAGACAGTTCTATGTAAAATGCATGACTTAATGCATGATCTTGCAAAAGATGTCACAGATGAATGCGCAAGTATAGAAGAATTGTCTCAGCATAAAGCATTATCAAAAGGTATTTGTCACATGCAAATGTCAAAGGCTGAATTCGAACGAATCAGTGGGTTATGCAAAGGCAGAACATACCTCCGCACTTTGTTATCTCCTTCAGAATCATGGGAGGATTTTAACTATGAGTTTCCAAGCAGATCACACAAGGATATTAAGGAGTTGCAACATGTATTTGCGTCAGTAAGAGCATTGCATTGCTCCCGCTCCCCTTCTCCAATTGTCATTTGCAAGGCCATAAATGCAAAACATTTACGGTATCTTGACCTCTCAAAGTCTGACATCGTTAGGTTGCCAGATTCAATATGTATGTTGTATAACCTGCAAACACTGAGGCTCATAGACTGCCATGACTTGCAACAGTTACCACAAGACATGGCAAGATTGACAAAGCTCATCCATCTTTACCTTTCTGGTTGTGAGAGTCTCAAAAGTATGTCTCCAAACTTTGGTCTGCTGAACAACCTTCACATATTAACAACATTTGTTGTGGGTACCGGAGATGGCCTTGGAATAGAGCAGCTCAAAGACTTGCAAAACCTTAGCAATAGGTTGGAACTATTGAACTTGGACAAGATAAAGAGTGGGGAGAGTGCAAAAGAAGCCAATCTCAGCCAGAAGAAAAATCTAAGTGACTTGTTGTTCTCTTGGGGCCAAGAAATAGATGATGAGCCTAGAGATGTGGAAGAAGTGCTTCAGTGTTTAGAACCTCACAGTAATATCCAAAAACTGGCGATATGCGGATATGTTGGCCTAGAAATAACACAATGGATGAGAAAGCCTCAGATGTTTGATTGCTTGAGAGAACTCAAAATGTTTGGCTGCCCAAAATGCAAGAGTATCCCTCTAATATGGTTCTCGGTCTCTCTAGAGATTTTGGTCTTACAGTGGATGAATAACCTGACTACATTATGCAATAACCTTGATGCGGAAGCCGGAGGATGCATCACCCCTCTGCGGATTTTCCCAAGGTTGAAGAACATGAGGTTGATTGAGTTAGCAAGCCTGGAGATGTGGGCAGAAAATAGTATGGGAGAGCCTAGTTGTGATAACCTGGTAACATTTCCAATGCTTGAAGAGCTAAGGATCATAGATTGCCCCAAGCTTGCAAGTATTCCAGCGATCCCCGTTGTCAGCAAGTTGAGCATAGTTGGAGTTCACGGTTGTGCAGTCGGTTCAGTTTTTATGTGTATCCGTTTGGGTTCCTGGCCATTTCTTGCTGAGTTAACTCTTGGGTCTCTAAAAGACATACCCATGTTGCCTCTAGACCCCCAGCAAAGCCAAAGTCAAAGACCTCTTGAAAAGCTTGAGAGTTTGACTCTGATAGGGCCCAACAGCTTGATCAGAAGCTTCGGATTGTCCGAATCACAACTTATGGTTTGGAAATGTTTTCGGTTCGTGAGAAATCTGAAGATATATGGTTGCAGCAATCTTGTCCGCTGGCCAACAGAGGAGCTCCGGTGCATGGATCGCCTCCGCTTTCTGAGTATCACAAATTGTGACAACCTGGAGGGGAAAAATTCATCGTCTGAGGAGGAAACCCTTCCGCTGTCCCTGGAGGGTTTGACGATCGGAAACTGCCGCAGTGTAGTAGCACTGCCTTGGAACCTTGGAAATCTTGCCAAGCTGAGGCGTCTCAATGTGAGTTACTGCAGGAGCCTGAAAGTGCTGCCTGATGGGATGTGTGGCCTCACTTCTCTGAGGGAATTATGGATTTGGAATTGTCCAAGTATGAAGAAATTCCCGCATGGTCTCCTAGAGCGGTTGCCAGCTCTCGAACACTTGAGCATACATGACTGCCCGGAGTTGGGAACACGATGCAGAGAAGGTGGGGAGTATTTCCACTTGCTCTCCTCTGTCCCACGTAAAGACATTTCGCGATGACGGCGCCATGGAAATCCAGAATAATAGCTGTGAAGTAAATGGGCATACGCGTGAGTCCCCTCCCCTGATAAATAATCAGTCTCCGTTGTGTGTAAATAAAATAAATGTTAATCGATGGTACCTGCAACTGCAGGTATGAATCTCTGAAAGCCTCCGCATTATCAAAAGGTATTTGTCACATGCAAATGTCAAAGGCTGAATTCGAACGAATCAGTGGGTTATGCAAAGGCAGAACATACCTCCGCACTTTGTTATCTCCTTCAGAATCATGGGAGGATCATCTTTATAAGTTTCCAAGCAGATCACACAAGGAAATTAAGGAGTTGCAACATGTATTTGCGTCAGTAAGGGCATTGCATTGCTCCGGATCCCCTTCTCCAATTGTCATTTGCAAGGCCATAAATGCAAAACATTTACGTTATCTTGACCTCTCAGGGTCTGACATCGTTAGGTTGCCAGATACAATATGTATGTTGTATAACCTGCAAACACTGAGGCTCATAGACTGCCGGCAGTTGCAACAGTTACCAGATTGACAAAGCTCATCCATCTTTACCTTTCTGGTTGTGTGAGTCTCAAAAATATGTCTCCAAACTTCCGTCTGCTGAACAACCTTCACATATTAACAACATTTGTTGTGGGTACCGGAGATGGCCTTGGAATAGAGCAGCTCAAAGACTTGCAAAACCTTAGCAATAAGTTGGAACTGTTGAACTTGGACAAGATAAAGGGTGGGGAGAATGCAAAAGAAGCCAATCTCAGTCAGAAGCAAAATCTAAGTGAGTTGTTGTTCACTTGGGACCAGAAAATAGATGATGATCCTAGAGATGTGGAAGAAGTGCTTCAGTGCTTAGAACCTCATAGCAATATCCAAAAACTGGAGATACGTGGATATCATGGCCTAGAAATATCACAATGGATGAGAAAGCCTCAGATGTTTGACTGCTTGAGAGAACTCAAAATGTTTGGCTGCCCAAAATGCAAGAGTATCCCTGTAATATGGTTCTCGGTCTCTCTAGAGATTTTGGTCTTAGAGAGGATGGATAACCTGATCACATTATGTAATAACCTTGATGCGGAAGCCGGAGGATGCATCACCCCTCTGCGGATTTTCCCAGGGTTGAAGAAGATGAGGTTAATTCAGTTACCAAGCCTGGAGATGTGGGCAGAAAATAGTATGGGAGAGCCTAGTTGTGATAACCTGGTAACATTTCCGATGCTTGAAGAGCTAAAGATCAAAAATTGCCCCAAGCTTGCAAGTACTGCAGCGATCCCCGTTGTCAGCAAGTTGAGCATAGTTGGAGCTCACAGTACTGCAGTCGGTTCAGTTTTTACAAGCATCCGTTTGGGTTCCTGGCCATTTCTCGTTAGCTTAACTCTTGGGTCTCTAGAAGACATACCCATGTTGCCTCTGGACGCCCAGCAAAGCCAAAGTGAAAGACCTCTTGAAAAGCTTGAGAGTTTGACTCTGAAAGGGCCCAACAGCTTGATCGGAAGCTCCGGATTGTCCTGCCAATATCAATGCGTTTGAGAGTCACGAGCCATTGCAAAGAATTTATTTTTGCCTTCCTCCACGGAGATTCTTATGAACTGCTTCCGATTCCAATCTTTGTGTACGTCACTGTTTTTGTGTGTGTGTGTGTAGACAACCAGTCTGTGTTATAACAGTAAATATTCTTTTCAGGTAGATAATAAATAAACTTCTTCCACACAATGGCGATATCATACATACTGGTGATGGGATTGTTCCAATTTCCTACAATGCACATAAGATAAGAATGGGAGTAATAATCTGACCTCAATCGTGATTGCGCCTTCCTTGAGTTGGTGCCTTTGGGAGCCTGACATGAACAATCCTGATACTACTAGTAAAGAGCAGAGACTAGAGCAGATTTATTCATCTGTTGTCCACAAGTAATCATCACCCACCAAATTAACTCTTGCATGGAATTAAGGATAGCTAGTATTTATTCAGTGACCACTTGTAATCCGGCAACCAAAGCATGGTGATGTATGCGTCCATGCCGAGCCGGGCTCCTTCCTCACCACATCCAGGCGCTGACGAAGCAGAGATGCACGCCGTGGGCAGCAGAGTCTCTTCCTTTTTCAAATATGGATTCCACAACTCTTTTGCATTGCTACGATTCCCCTAAAGTAAATATTGTTGCTTCATCTCTACTGGAGTACTTCCTGTAACTGTTAAGTGGGAGTTGTGAACATTTGGTACTAACTGACGCCAAGCACATCCAATTTTGGTTTCAACTTGCCAATGATTTCAGGTTTGGGAGAGTTAGAAA
The DNA here is from genome assembly GCF_904849725.1 of Hordeum vulgare subsp. vulgare. Taxonomy (NCBI): domain Eukaryota; kingdom Viridiplantae; phylum Streptophyta; class Magnoliopsida; order Poales; family Poaceae; genus Hordeum; species Hordeum vulgare. The sequence goes on from NC_058524.1 coordinate 4,656,760, forward strand.
CTTAGAATCCGGACAGGCTTTCAAGACCATGAGCAAAGGCAGAGGAACCTGAATTCTGATGCCACCGTCTCATACAGCAGATCCATTAGAGACCATGAATGGCTTCAGTTAAAAAATCTGACCACAAACTTGGACTTTCCTCTTGCCTTAGAATCAAATTGATGGAGGCAAATCAACTGAGCCTGCATGGATAAATACAGAGATCGCTTAAACGAGACTGCTGCTTAATCTGATGCCACTAAAGAAAAGAAATGGTTCTGCGGATAATAACATGGATTGCTCACACGATGGCTCGATGTACGTACCTGCAGCTGCCTGCCTACCGGGGTCCGGATTTCTGCAAGCCGACCGACCTACCGGCCAGAGCGCACGCTACAGCGACGAGCGGCGGTGGTTCATCTCGATTCTCGAGGGTGGAGCTAGCGAGATGCGGAGTGGGGGAGAGCTAGCCACAAAGATGCAGCGTCAGTACAACCACTATGGTCAGGATCTGGATGGATTGATGGACCCAATGGACACTAGCAGAGGGCTGGGCTGGGCTGGGCTGGGCTTCATTGGGTCGCTGGAGAAGGATTTTAGAGATAAATAAAGCCACTACGTCGACGATAAAATAAACTTCTATTGTACTTGTATAAAGTAAAATCCACGAAGGAGAAGCCCCTGATGACTTCTGGGCAAAAAGTTCATAATATAAAGTCAAATTGGTGTGAACAGCAAGTTGTACCTCTATAGCAATAATTGGTGTAAATTGATCATGTGCCTGTTGCCTAGTTGAAAACCCTTTATAGTCGGTATTAGTGTAACCGTTCACCTGTTCACGACATTCCTTTCATGAATCGTATACTCCAGGAGACCATTGGGACCACACGTCAGGTAAGAAAATGTTTACGTGACGTGTTTTTACCGAGGATGATGTAGCTGCTCTCGGTATAGTTAAACCGAGTGACGGCACCGTCAGTTCCCGATGGCAATGCCACATGGCTTCTCTTTGCCGAGAGTAACGCTCGACGTTTGCTCCGTTTGCTGTTCGGCTCATGTTCGCGGTGAGCCACTGTCGACAAAGGGACGTAGTTTTCGTGAACACTTGTTTGCCGAGGGGGGCTCTCGGCATATATTTGTTTGCCGAGAGCCCGTGATTTGGTTCTCAACGAAGAGCCTTACACTCGGCGTATAAAAAAAATTCAGTAATGACCCCATATAAATAAGGCAAAAATGAACCTCTGGTTTTATATGCTTTTGGCTACTCCCTTTATAAAGAAAATAAAAAATATTTAGATCATTATTTTAATGATCTAAATGCTTTTATATTTTTTTATGAAGGGAATACATGATTCTGTTGTGTGTCGGGTACAGCAGCGAGAACAATAGATAGTATGATATAGGCATATAGCGATTGTGTAACCTTTCTTGGTTCATAAACTTTCTTTTTCCAAAATAGTTCAGAAACTTTTCCGAAATAGCTTAGAAACGTCAGACTATTGTTTCACTACAAAATTAATGATGTTTTACAATCATTCTCATCCCTACGTTTGCAACCTAACGGTTAATAATGGTCGTGTCATCTGTTTTTACTCATGGAGGTGTGCCCAGTTTCTCAATTATTTATTTTTCGACGATCATAACAGCAGAAATTTAACAATTTATACTGTTGGTATGAAGAAAGCTGGTGCAAAAATCCTTTCCATGCATCGTGCATAATCTAACTTCTCTCAAATTGAACAATCTATTTACCTCTTAACTCTTGACGTCACTGAACTAATTCACCAAAATATGAAATTTTGTTATATAATCTAGAATTTTATTGATATATAGCAAAAAGAAGGGGTTGCCAGGTCTCGTCTAGCTAGTACGCCATGGAACAAGTGACAGTCTCGCCTATTGCTGCAGAACCGTTAGCTACACAAGTGAGAACAAGTCTTCAGTCTTCACAGTAGATGCATACATGTCTCTCGCTTATATATTGTCCCATCTGACAAGTTGGAAAAATAATGCATGCTCAAAGTTGGTTATTGTTGTGCAATAGTTGGTTGGAGTCACTTGGCATGACGGTACAGAAAATTTCCACACGAATAGTTGGTTGGAGTTGTTTGAAGTAGAAAGTAAAGAACGAGAGAGATGGATGAAAGATGATTCATTAGTCTTTATTAATGATAGAAGTGGGTATTTATATCCGGGCGGAAGTATACATGTTACTTGAGAATTAAGTAACTTGAGGTTAACTAAGGACAAAGTTATTACATAGTTTCCTTGAGAGTCAAGGAAGTGTATGGTTGCTTAAGGACTAAGTAACCTATCTAAGAATTAACTTTATCCTAACCAACTTAATTAATAAGCAGCTATTCTATTCTTAACACTCCCCCTTGTACAACGCCTCTTCTTGGGTATATCCATCATCTTGACAAATTCTTTGAGTAATGTTGAAAATCTCCTCGAAAAACCCTGTGGAAAAAATATGAGGAGAATTGTGCACATATGTTGCTAAAACTCCTTTAAACCCAGTGGGAAAAATAATAAGGAGAAAGTAATGCAACATATAATGATTATTGTCTCTTGATAACTCATATGAGAAAAACCTTTGAAGAAAGAGAAAACTCATTGGTGAGTGTAGAGAACAATTAATATGTCTTGAGTACTTCCTTTAAAAACCGCGATAGGGAAAATAGAAAGTATGAGATATGATCTTTGAGAAGCTATTGCCTCAACTAAGAACCATCATGAGAAACTTTGAGAGAAAACTCATAAGGGAAAAGAGTGCAATCATACATGCCATTGAAAACTCCTTTAAAACCCAGTGAGAAAAATATAAGGAGAAAATGATATGGCATATATAGACACTTGTGTTTATATTATCTCGTTAAAAATCTTTTATGAGAAACCATTAGGGGAAACTCATCAAGGAAAAAAGAGTATAATATATGCAATCTGATGATTGTTAATAGGTTATAGTTTGGGAGAATACTCCCCCCCGAACTTTGCAAATATGGAGGATGTCTCATACCAATTCCATTGACATGAACATGAGATTGTGTATAGTCTGTTAGATTATAATATTATTTTGTTTGCAAATTATTTCCTCACTTTTTTATAATCCGTGAGGATAAGTAATTTCCGAGCAATGTAATTTATGATATTGCTCTTCATATAACCTGTAGGTATTAAGTAACACAAGTGGAAGTATCTTGATAAATCAAGTTAGGTGATTCTCATGAATCTCAACAACATGATTTTGAGTGTGGTTAACCATTCTACTGAGTTATGCATATTTTCAATGCTTTTAGATAAAGCAAGTATGTCAGAATGATAACTGGAATAACCATTAAAATCCATTTGGATGACTTCCATGTGAAGGATATTCTAGCAAATTCAGTCATTGATATGACGTCGTTGGGATCAAATAAAGAGCCAATGTCATTATATCATATCATGGTCATATCTTGTATTTCCTGATGGAATTGTCCAAGATTTATTGTGAGCTTCAGATATAGGATGATATTCCATATATCAAGCATGTACCTTTTGTTGTGGGTTGCACTCTAAACAAACATAGAAAAACATGGTGTCACGCGTGACATAGTTTGTAATTATATGAGTGCTTTGATATTAGTGAGATAGAACTTCGCGTCTTTATTTCACTTCATTATCACCCCTAGGTAACAATATATTTGTACCCGATCGGGGCAGTATGACCATACATGTCATTTATTGATATGATATATCCAAATCAAACTTCTCGTATATGTTTTGGATATATGTAGACTGATATGTATTCTTGAGAGAATGCTCAAGTTTGTAAACTTAAACTAAATTTGGATGAATCCAAATTTTCCGTCTTGAGATGATTTTATGTATGTTAAGGTCTTGTAGAGACATTGATGACGAAATCATCGATATACACAGAGGTGATGTAAGGAAATCAAATTTTGGGATTCCTTTATTAATACATAAACAATTATCATCCTTTGAGTAATGCTTTGAAGAAGGAACTCATTTAGTCGGTAGTACCATATGATCTCCGATTATTTTAAGCCATAGAGTCACTTCTGAAATTTTACACAAATATGTTGCGATTTATTTTGGATTTGGAATTGTAAGGCCTTCAAGGACTTCGTTATAAATTTACAAAACGAGTAACTCATATGAGTATGTAGTTATTGCATCCATTAACTGCATGGATAATATTATTTGTACTGCTAATGATATTTATTATCGAAACTTAATTCCACTCATACCAAGAGTGTATGTTGCATCATAATTTGTTGTCGGGTCTCTGCGTGAACCCTTTTGCTACAAGCATCGCTTTCTCACCACCTCATTGACTTTATCTATAAATGAGAAGTTTTTAGTATTCCTTATGGGAGATACTTATGAGTAGTAGGTATTACTGTGGTAAATACCACTCTTTGCTGAGCGAGTGCTATTCTTCATTACTTGCTTCCACCCAAGCCGAGCTTCCTCTTCTTCTTCTTTGCTTCCACCCAAGCCGAGCTTCCTCTTCTTCTTCTTTGCTTCCACCCAAGCCGAGCTTCCTCTTCTTCTTCTTTGCTTCCACCCAAGCCGAGCTTCCTCTTCTTCTTCTTTGCTTCCACCCAAGCCGAGCTTCCTCTTCTTCTTCTTTGCTTCCACCCAAGCCGAGCTTCCTCTTCTTCTTCTTTGCTTCCACCCCAGCCGAGCTTCCTCTTCTTCTTCTTTGCCCCTGGGCGACCCCTAGTCGCCCCAGTGCCATTGGAGGGGGGAGCTGGGTTCACCGCACGGAGGCTGGTAACGGCGGGGAGGGGATGGTGCATGCGCATCCGGTTATTGTCGTTGTTGTTGCATGCTAGGCAGAGACCGGCCCGAGCGAGCCGGGGAACAGCTGCGGTCCCGACGTCGGGTTGGGGAGCGAGACCACCGGCGAGAGCTCCGCCACGTCTCCGGGGAAGGGGAGCGGGAGCGTCTGGGATGGCCCTCTCGGTCCAGGGGAGCGGAGGGGGGGGGGGGGGGGGGGAGCAATGCTCCAGGCGGGGACGCGAGCGGCGCTCCCGGGAGGAGAGCTGACAACGAAGGTCATCTTCGCAGCGCATGGTGTCGGGAGAGGGGCGAGGAGGATCGCGCCGATCATCCAGCGGACGCTTGTTGCAGTCCTCGTCGTCCCCCCATTTGTGCGGCATCGGAGGCCGGGGGAGCGCCGGAGCAGGGGGGAGGTGCGGCGACGACGGGACGGCTAGGGACGGGAGTAGGGCAGCGGGAGCTGGGGGAAATGAGGAGTCGGGAGGTGGGGGAAGCCGGCAGGCGGGCAGATCGGCCGAGGAATCGGCCAAGCAAGGAGGGACCGCGCCGGCCCAAGCCCCAAGGAGGGGGCGTTGGCCACGGCCTGTCGGTGTCCCGCCAAGTGGCCCATGTCGGCCCGGTAGCACGTTAGGCTACGGCTCAGCCCGCGGGTCACGGGGGAGCAGCGAGGGTCTCCCGCCTTACCACAGCTGTCACCGCGCCAGGAGCTAACACCGACGAAGGGAGCACGGCGGGACGGGGCTGACCGCACAGACGTCTCGAGGTGCATCGCAGCGTCAAGGAGCCGAACGCAACGATGAAGGGGCGGAACGGGGACCGGTTGCCGGCGAGGAGAGCAGGAGCCAGGAAGGGAAACGGGCCATGCGGTGGGGAAGCTTGCCAGCCGCCAGCGACTGAGGTGGGCGGAGACCGCCACCAACGAGTGAAAAGGGAGTGATGTCAGCCTGTACAACATTTCCACAATAATAAACCAAGCCTCACACGCTTTCCGACTGCCTTTTTTTCTGAGCGAATGCTTCCTTGCACAATTATTGGTAGTAACTGAACGATTAGACACCATCACCACATGAGAGATCTGCACTTCACCACAGTAAAGAAGGTTAAATGGAACAGGATACACTTCACCACAGTAACACGATGGCAAATGCTAAAATGATCTAAAAACAGTTGCGTACAGGTATAAGAGTATTTGGAAGTATATTGAATTAAGGAAATTGTAGAAATATCCAACAATAGTGATACCATATATAGCTATAAATAAGTGAGGGGCCACCCGTACGTACACATATTGTTCATAGGTGATACATTCCACAGATAAATTCCTTCCTGAGTGTGGGATTTCTGGTTTTCAATTTGTCCTGGAGCAGTGGCCAACAGAATTATTTTAAGTTACAAAGCAAATGAACCAAAATATGATACTGAAGTGGTAACGTTAGGTACATGTATCAGTCGCTTTTGGATTCCTTTCCAACAACCGCACCGCACCGCACCTTGATTATCTCCACATAAATTAAGGGGCCAGGCAATATTACAACTCAGCTATTGGATTCCTTGAGCTTATAACTCTCATTCCCAAACCAAGCAGCCTTGACGCGTGAGAGATCTGCACTGTGCCGGCGACGAACGAACAACAGTATCGCTCTTTCACCAACCATCAAATTTGGGCGTTGCTGAGGTGAATGCTCTCCTCAATCTTTACCTTGTTTTTCTCTCCTTTGGTTCTTCATCTTCTGTTTGTTTAGCTGTACAAAACATGAAGTTTTTATGTATATGTATTTAAAAGTATGTACAACATCTATACAAGCTAAGCTACTGTCGAACTATAGAAGACATAAAGTAAAATAGATGGGGGATTACAAGGTGGTAAGCCATGCTTTGAATCTAGGAGCACAATGTTTCCTGGCTCAATAGGAAGATAACAAGGTTGTTTGGTGTTCTCTTAGTGCTTAATTGCTTTTATATGTTCTTTCATGTGCTGCAGTTGCCTATTCTTCTGATCTGCAATATCATGGCGGAGTCACTGCTTCTCCCTATAGTGCGCGGTGTGGCTGGCAAGGCCACAGACGCACTCGTCGAGACGGTGACCCGCATGTGTGGCCTCGACGACGACCGCCAAACACTCGAGCGGCATCTACTAGCCGTCGAGTGCAAGCTGGCAAATGCTGAGGAGATGAGCGAGAAAAATTCCTATGTCAAGAGATGGATGAAGGAGCTCAAGTCCGTCGCCTACGAGGCCGACGACGTGCTCGACGACTTCCAATACGAGGCGCTGCGTCGCGAGTCTAAGATTGGCAAGTCCACTACCAGAAAGGCATTCAGCTACATCACGCGCCACAGCCCGCTGCTCTTCCGCTTTGAAATGAGCAGGAAACTCAAGAACGTCCTCAAGAAGATCAATAAGTTGGTTATGGAGATGAACATGTTTGGCCTGGAGAGTTCTGTCCGTAGGGAGGAGCGCCAACATCTTTGGCGGCAGACACACTCGAAACTGGACGAGACTACCCAGATCTTTGGAAGATATGATGATAAGGAGAAGTTGTTGCTTATTTCCACATCTTCAACTGCACACTCGAAACTGGAAGATATGATGATATGTGAAGTTGTTGCTGGACCAGCAGGATCAGCGGAGGGTGCAGGTGCTGCCCATCATTGGGATGGGAGGTCTTGGCAAGACGACTCTTGCTAAGATGGTCTATAATGACAAAGGGGTCCAGCAACATTTCCAGTTGAAGATGTGGCACTGCGTGTCCGACAACTTTGATTCCATTGCTCTTTTAAAATCCATCATTGAGTTGGCTGTAAGTGGAAGATGTGACATGCCTGACACGATTGAGCTGTTGCAAAAGAAACTTGAGCAAGTCATTGGCAAAAAACGGTTTATGCTCGTGCTTGATGATGTGTGGAATGAAGATGAGAGGAAGTGGGAGGATGTCCTGAAGCCTCTTTTGTGTTCTGTTGGTGGAGCAGGAAGTGTAATAGTCGTGACAACTCGAAGCCAGAAAGTGGCCTCCATAATGCAGACCCTTGGACCCCATAAGCTAGGGTGTCTGAGTGAACAAGATTCATGGAAATTGTTTGCAGAGAAAGCATATAGCAATGGTGTAGGGCAGGAGCAAGCAGAGTTGGTCAGCATTGGCAGACGTATTGTCAACAAATGCAGAGGGCTGCCTCTTGCTCTGAAGGCAATGGGTGGATTGCTAAGTTCATATCAACAAGTACAAGAATGGAAGGACATCGAAGAAAATAATATTAGGTGTAATGTTGGAGGGAAAGATGAGATCATGTCCATCCTAAAGTTGAGCTACATACACCTATCATCTGAAATGAAGCAATGTTTTGCATTCTTAGCAGTTTTCCCCAAGGACTATGTGATGGACAAAGACAAGCTGATCCAACTATGGATGGCAAATGGTTTTATTCAAGAGAAGGGAACGATGGATTTGATACTCAGAGGAGAATTCATTTTTGATGAGTTGGTTTGGAGGTCCTTCCTCCAAGATAAGCAAGAGTTCAGACACAATTATGGTACACAAACTTATGTGACTATTAACTGTAAGATGCATGATTTAATGCATGATCTAGCAAAAGATGTCACGGATGAATGTGCAAGTGTGAAAGAACTGACTCAGAAGAAATCATTGTTAAAAGATGTCTGTCACATGCAAATTTCAGAGGGTGAATTAGAACAAATCAATGGGTTATGCAAAGGCAGAACAAACATTCGCACTTTGTTAGATCCTTCAGCATCACACAAGCATTTTAAAGAGTTGCTACAGGTATCGGCATCACTTAGAGCATTGCGTTGCAGCTCTTGTTCAGTTGTCAATTGCAAGGCCATAAATGCAAATCATCTACGATACCTTGAGCTCTCCGATTATAACATCACTAAGTTGCCAGATTCAATATGTGTGTTGTATAACTTGCAAACACTGAGGCTAATAGGCTGTTACAAGTTGAACCAGTTACCAGAAGACATGGCAAGACTGAGAAAGCTCATCTATCTTTACCTTTCTGGTTGTACGAATCTCAAAAGTATGTCTCCAAACTTTGGACTGCTGAATAACCTTCACGTATTAACAACATTTGTTGTTGGTACCGGAGATGGCCTTGGAATAGAGCAGCTCAAAGACTTGCAAAACCTTAGCAATAGGTTGGAACTATTCAATTTGAACAAGATAAAGAGTGGGGGGAATGCAAAAGAAGCCAATCTCAGTCAGAAGCAAAATCTAAGTGAGTTGTTGTTCTCTTGGGGCCAAGAAATAGATGATGAGCCTAGAGATGTGGAAGAAGTGCTTCAGTGCTTAGAACCTCATAGTAATATCCAAAAACTGGAGATACGTGGATATCATGGCCTAGAAATATCACAATGGATGAGAAAGCCTCAGATGTTTGAGTGCTTGAGAGAACTCAGAATGTCTGATAGCCCGAAATGCAAGAGTATCCCTGTAATATGGCTCTCGACATCTCTAGAGATTTTGGTCTTACAGAGGATGGATAACCTGACAACATTATGTAGTAACCTTGGTGTGGAAGCTGGAGGAAGCATTACCTCTCTGCAACTTTTCCCAAATTTGAAGAAGTTGTGTTTGATTCAGTTACCAAGCCTGGAGATATGAGCAGAAAATAGTGTAGGAGAACCTCAGATGTTTAACAGTTTGGAAGAACTCGAAATTTCCGACTGCCCAAGATGCAAGAGTATACCTGCAGTATGGTTTTCGGTCTCTCTTGAGTTTTTGTCCTTACGAAACATGGATAACCTGACCACATTATGTAATAACCTTGATGCGGAAGCCATAGGATGCATTACCCCTATGCAGATTTTCCCAAGGTTGAAGAGGATGGAGTTGGTTCGGTTACCAAGTCTGGAGATGTGGGCAGAAAATAGTATGGGAGAGCCTAGTTGTGATAACCTGGTAACATTTCCGATGCTTGAAGAGCTAGAGATCAAAAATTGCCCCAAGCTTGCACGTATTCCAGCGATCCCCGTTGTCAGCAAGTTGAGCATAGTTGGAGCTCACAGTACTGCACATGGTTCAGTTTTTATGAGCATCCGTTTGGGCTCCTGGCCATTTCTCGTCAGCTTAACTCTTGGGTCTCCAGAAGACACACCCATGTTGCCTCTAGACGCCCAGCAAAGCCAAAGTCAAAGACCTCTTGAAAAGCTTGTGAGTTTGACTCTGGATGGGCCCAACAGCTTGATCAGAAGCTTCGGATTGTCCGAATCACAACTTATGGTTTGGAAATGTTTTTGGTTCGTGACAGATCTGACGATTGATGGTTGTAGCAATCTTGTCCGCTGGCCAACAGAGGAGCTCCGGTGCATGGATCGCCTCCGCATTCTGCGTATCACATATTGTGACTACGTGGAGGGGAACACTTCATCGTCTGAGGAGGAAACCCTTCCGCTGTCCCTGGAGCACTTGAGGATTGTGAACTGCCGCAGTGTGGTAGCACTGCCTTCGAACCTTGGCAAAGTTGCCAAGCTGAGGCATCTTTATGTGAGCGGCTGCAGGAGCCTGAAAGTGCTGCCTGATGGCATGTGTGGCCTCACTTCTCTGAGGGAATTGATGATTCATGGTTGTCCAGGTATGGAGGAATTCCCGCATGGTCTCCTGGAGCGGTTGCCAGCCCTCGATGTCTTAAGCATATGTGGGTGCCCGGAGTTGGGAAGACGATGCAGAGAAGGTGGGGAGTATTTCCACTTGCTTTCCTCTGTTCCACGTGGATACATTTATGAAGATCCAGAATAGTAGCTGCAAAGTAAATGGGCATACGCGTGAGTCCCCTCTCCTGATAAATAATCAGTCTCCGTTGTGTGTAAATAAAATAAATGTTAATCGATGGTACCTGCAGCTGCAACATGTGGGAAGAGAGGAAGGTTCCGCTGCTCGCCCCGCGGCCGCCGTCCTCCTTTTCGCCAGAGCGCACGCTTGAACGGCGGTGGCGTGGGGAGGGGAGGGGGACAGATTTGGTTGCGCTCAAGGAGAGCAGAGGAAGGCCTGATGGAAGCTTGGGATGAGATTAGCGGCCCCAGCACAATGCAATGTTCATTACTTCTCACTCTTTAGGGCAATACTATATTTATATCCATGTATTACTACTTTCCTCCTGGTTTAGAAACCCCCTTTGTATTTTATACCAAATTTTTAATAGGGAATTAACTAACAAACTGTTAATGCGTGTCATTGAAAGTTAGTTAAATTTAAAATCAAATTTTGACATAGAATACAAAGAGGACTAATAGAGGTACTATAAGAGCAAAGCGTGATCCAAACCAATGTGCGATTTGTCCGTATTTTATACGTTTGGATCGGCCCGACGGATATCCATGTCCGCTTTCGTAATTGGATCGGCGCATGCGTCCAACGCGGTCATGACTCATTTTTAGACGGGACAAAAAAAACATAATAAATATTTTAAAAATATAAAAAACGTTAATTAAACATTAATGTCAGCCTTAAAGACCGGCGATAGTCACATGAGTTCACATTGCATTAAATAGAATATTTAAGTTAGCCAAAAAACAAGGAGACACACTCTCCTAAGCGTCCTCCTTGTCGTTGTCGTCGGGGCCGGTGAGGTCGACAAGCATCGGCACTGGCCCAGCACTAGGGAAGGCCGTCTCCCAGGCGGCGGCAACGTCATTCGTCGGTAGATGCACTGTCGCTGACTGGGCAGCACGTTGCTCCTCCTCCTCGGCTTCGCGCTCCAGTTGTTCTAGCCGCTGGGCCTATGCATGCTCTTGCGCTAACCGTCGCTGCCGTCGGTGCTCCACGTAGGTCACCTCCTGCTCCAGCATCGCACCCAACCATACGGGTGGCGCGCTGACCCACTCGCACACCACCCTATCCCAGACATACTGCTCGGACTTCAGGGCCAGCGGCCCTGGCTCGACATTGGTGGGGGACGGCGGGGGCGACGGCGGCACGATGCAGTCGCCGACAGCGGAGAGCGCCATGGCCTCCGCCATGCGCGCTTGGTAAGCCGCCTCCTCCACCTCCTCCTCGAGGTGCTCTTCTTCTTTGCTTGCACGCAGGACGGGCGCCAGCGCATTCTGGTACGCGACCTCCGCCTCTTGGTCCTCTCCGCACACGATGAGGGGCGGCGACGGTCCAGCCACCACGTTGTAGACGCCACGCTGGCGCTACTCCTCATGCTCCCATGGAAACCAGGCCTACCATTCGGGAGAGTCTGCGACGTATACGGGGTTCTGCCGCTGCTCTGGCGTCGGCTGCTGCCATAGGCGCCTCACCTCCTTCGCATGCGTCCGCACCGACCGCGCATCGCTGGCACTGGGATCCTCTCTGGATCCAAATGTGAGTCGTGCAACAACGTGACGCCGGGATAGGGAAAGGGGATGCGGTGCTTCCAGTGCCACCTCACCTGGTGCACTGGTACGCTGATTCGCTGTTGAGGCATACATGAGACACCGACGAGTCGGAGAAGAAACCCATGGCGGCAGCTAGGGTTTGTCGCCGGCGGGGAGCGACGGGTGGCTAGATGGGGACGACTTCTGAAAGACTTCTGAAAGGACGTATGGGCTACTTGCGCTTGGGCCTATGATGGGCGATCGTCGGTAATAGAGACACCGACGGTTATTGATCGGGCACTACGCGTGAACGAACGCGGGCATGTGAGGGCGCGTCGCGTCCGCTTCGCGTCTGCGTCAACGTATTTCAGTCTTAAATTTGGGCCTGAAATGGGTCCGTCCGCGTCAAAGCATTTCAGCCCTAAATTTGGGTTGGAATGGGTCCATGCGGACGGAGAATGGATGCATTTGAAAATGGATTGACGCATTGGACCTTCATTTTTATCCGCAACGATTCAAATAGACTATGACAGACGAAATGAATCGCCCGGTTGAAGCTGCTCTAAGCTATTCCCAAGTTGATTCTGCGGCTTGTCTTGATAAGCATCACGGGGAAGTAGTAGGTCCAGCCACGTTCTACCACATACCCAATTTCCCTGCCAATATCAATGTGTTTGAGAGTCACAAACATGAGGCTTTTTTCTTTTTTCTTTTTCGAGAAAACACGAGTCATTGCAAGTTTGCAACGAATTTACTTTTGTCTTCCTCCACGGAGATTCTTGTGTGAAGTGCTTCCGATTCCAATCTTTGTGTACATCAATAAATAATGGCAGCAATAATCTAAGCCCGCACTTTGTTTGGGAGCCTCACATCAAGTATCCTACTGCTACATACTGAATCAGATTTATTCATCTGTTGTGTTGTCCACAACTAATCTTCGCCAAACTAATCATCAGAGCGTGGATATGTATGCGTCGGCGAGCATCTTGCCGAGCCGGACCTGCGCCTGGGTGGTGAGGTGAGTGATGTCGTTGGCGATGGGCAGCCCCATGGCGTCCACGTACTTGAGGTTCGCCACCCGCACCGCCCTCTGCTCCTTCCTCACCAGGTCCAGCCACTTCCCCTGCTTATTCCCCTGCCACTGCGCCGTCGCGATCCCAACCTGTTCCATCCAAGAAATCATAGATGATGCATTCACTCACATAGTATTTCACAATCTAGATCAATGGAGCCAGAACAGTAGATCCATCCAAGACATCATGGATGATGCATTCACTCACATATTTCACAACAGAGATCAATGGAGCCAGAGCAATGGATACATCATCCATGGATGTAGCTGGTGTGGCCATGACAGACGGACATACCTGGATGACGAGGAGGTTGGGCAAGGCGAGGTCCCGGCGGACGTCGCGGACGAACGCCTCCATCCTGCCGGCGTAGGCCAGCGCGTCCTCGCGCCGCAGGGTGTCAGCCTCGCCCTGGAACCACAGCAGCGCCGCAATCTTCTTCCCGGTGCCGGCGCCGGCGACGCGGGCGCGGGTGACCATCCGGTCGTACAACTCGGAGCCGCGGGACCAGTTGGCGATGGGGGTGCCGCCCTGCGCGCAGGGGACGAGCCCCACGACGGCGCCGCGCGGGCAGGCCGGGGAGCGGAGCAGCGCGTGCGCGAACGGCATCCCGGGGCCCACGCCCACCACGTTGCCCGCGTCCACGCCGGCGTGCAGCGGCTCCCGGGCCTCCTCCCAGCGGAGGGACGGCGAGAGGCGCAGCGTGCGCGGTGACGGCGCGCACTCCGGGGGAACGACGCCGTCCCAGCGGTTCCCCGACGTGGCGCCGCCCCGGCCCCCCATGTTGGACTGCCCCGCCAGGATGAACACCAGCGTCGGCGCCCTCTCCGCGCCCCCGCGCGCGCTCACGGCCACGGCCGACGCGAGCAGCAGAAGCAGGATGGTCGTCGCCGCCGCTGGCTCCATTGTGCCGGCTGCCGGGCCCTAGGTAGCTAGGTGCTGTGCTCACTGGGTGGCGGTACTGGATGGATGCCTGGATCCAATCGTGGGGAGATGATATGGTATAGAAATAGTACGGTACGGCAAGGGCCAATGGCCAATCCGCCATGGCGTGCTTTGGTGCGTGATGCTTTCTTTCTTGTCTGGCAGTGTCAGCGGGCATGTGTGTCTGTCACGGGCGACCGCGCCTTCGCTCGAAGCAGGCGTCAAATGAGCTGTTTGGGCTTGGAATCCACTGCACAAGAGCACATGAATAATTACTACCAGAGTGCATTTTTTTTACCTAAAAAGACTAGTAGTACTGGCCTCGAAGGAACTAATAAAAGGCAATGCAGTAAAAAGACAGACAAACAAACGGTATCCTATGCGAATACTACATCCATAGTAGATGCTTTAGAGCATCTCTAGTAGAACCCTCAAACCCTTAAAACAAAAACCAGTTTTAAGGGTTGAGAATTGCACATTTTTGACTCTTTTAAGGGTTGAAAAACAGGGGCAAAGACTAGAACCCTCAAACCCAATCCTTATAACGGAATATTTCGTTATAAGGGTTGGGTTTGAGGGTTCTAGTCTTTGCCCCAACCCCAAACCTTAAAACTGTCGTTCATATATCACACATTTCATCATATGACATATCACAAATTCAATCACATTTGACATAAAACAATAATCATTCTAGTTATTATTACAACACCGAATAAAACAATAATGACCAGGAAGTTAATTAAGGAGAGAACTTAATTGCAAAAAAAGTCCCTTGTTGCGGAACTTGTATTGTACCCCATTCATCCAAGCAGAAAGAAACACATAAGGTTTGAAAAAGAATGAATACCATATCCATTGATTTTATTCACGCATGATAATTTCAGGTCATAAAAATCCATGATGTTACATGAACAATTAGACATTTAGACATACAATACACATGCATTACTCACGGAGACAATTACACATGATTAGATAACAGGATTACTTCATGATTTTCCTTATTGATCCACGACCTGGAGATCCATTAACAACACACACCACAAACAGCAGCAGACAGGGTACAAGAATTAGACCACAAACAGGAGCTGATCAATTAAAATAAATGCTCAGTTAATTGCTCAGTCGCAATCAAAACCATTTTGTTCGGTAAACAAAGAGACTACGCACATTCAGTAAAGTCTGTAGAAGTCCAAACAGTTATGTGTAGTCTCTGAATGTGCTAAATAGACCACACACATTTAGTGTTCCTGAAACAGGCCTTGCACATTCAGACTTGGGTTCAGAGACTATGCACATTCAGTAAATTCAGTGAAATTCAGTAAACGTGAAGTAGAGAAGTTTGATTCAGACCCAGGTTGTAGGCGTTGCTGACGGAGATGACCCAGGCTGTAGGCGACGGAGATGACCCAGGCTGCGGAGGGGCTGCGGCGGGGCGGGGCTGCGGAGGGGCTGCGGGGACGGGGCGGCGCTGCGGGGCTGCGGAGGGCCGACGGGGACGGGGCGGCGCTGCGGCGGGGTGGCGCTGCGGAGGGGCGGCGGGGGCGGCCCGGTGCTGCGGACGGGGCGGCGATGCGGACGGGGGCGGGGCAGACGGGGCGACGCTGGCGGGGCAGACGGGGCGGCGGGGAAGCGGCGGCGGAGGGCGGCCGGGGCGTGGCGGCGGAGGGGCGGGCGGGGCGGCGGCGGCAGAGGGGCGGCCGGGGCGGGGCGGGGCGGCAGAGGGACGGCCGCGCGATGCGGACGGGGCAGGCGGCGGAGGGCGGGCCGACGGCGGCAGAGGGCGGCCGGGGCGGGGCGGCGGCGGCGGATCGAGGGAGGGGCGGCGGAGCGGAGCGGCGGCGGCGCTGCGGAGGGAGGGAAGGAAGCTGAAACTTCCTCCCGCGCTCGCGAGGAAATGGAGTGCAGGTTGGGGGGAGAAACTCCCCCCAACCCTCACTTTTACAGGCTGCGATGGCGTTTGAGGGTCGGACCTCTAAAAATATTTACGGGTTTAAGGGTTTAAGGGTTCTAGTCTACGCCGTTTTTCGGACGAAAACTGTAAAAAAGCGGTTATTTTTAAGGGTTTGAGGGTTTGAAGGTTCTACTAGAGATGCTCTAAGAGGGTTTGAGGGTTTGAGGGTTCTAGTCTACCCCCATTTCATCGGGTGAGCCCCTCACTCTTCCCATTTTCCAATCCTAAAGCTACACGGTTGTAGGTTGAATAAATTTGTAAGCAAATGGAGAAACTATTAATTACACAACATCGTCATGAACATATATAGAGAGAAGTGACCTCTCTTTTTCCGTGCTTGGTCGAACAACTCAATGCTACCACATATAATACACGATCATGCATATATACAATATATAACATCTCTTGCGATCCCTAACTAGCTAATATTTATCCACCAAAATCGGAGCGAAAATTTAGACGATATTCCCCGTCTGATGGTATGACATGCTCAACAAAGAATCTCGTCAATTCCTTTTGAATTGCTCGTATGCGATCAATTGATAGGAGTTCGTCCCGCTTTCGCTCGAGTCAATATATATACGAATAAAACTCAACACAGTTGATGATAATAAAATAAAAATGTGAATATTGTTTACGTACATCAAGTTCTTTCAAACATCTGCACTTTTCACAGGTCGTGTGTTGAATCCACTCGCAAACGAAGTATCCACATAAATTAGTCCTGGATTCCTGCCTCAAGCAGTACTTTACGAGAATAGAGTTTAATTAAAATAATAATCAAGCATCATAACGGTATTGAAACTAGAACGAATGATAGATGTGTGGAACTAGCTAGTACTGCGTACTTACTTTGTGGAAGGAAATTTGCAGCTCCTTATTCATTCACCTTTAGCTTTTTTCGTGAACTTTTTCTAAACCTTACACGGCAAAGAAAATGATTACTTGATATGAGGAAATGAAAGAAAGTTGTCAATATGATGTGATAATGATTGAACTTACTTTCAGAGCATTTCAGTAACCGGCGCCAACTCCGTAGGGTCTTTACGTAGCGAGTCTAAGACAATTACTAGACTGTCGTCAAGCCTAATGATTAGCAGAATAAAGTAAAACTTGTGCACACGCATAACTCATCAATTACACTTAACCTCGAGTAAGTGAAGCATAATGTGTAGAAGACAACTAGTAACAATCACCCAAAGTTGTAAGGAAATAATATTTCCCTTCTGTCATGTTGTCGAAGTAACGCAGTTAGCAAGTTGTTCTCTGTATCAATGGGAGTCTTACATATATTATGAGCATTTACGGTATCTGGGCTACTGAACCCAATGTCATATATTTGTCTTTTTTTGCATTTGAGGACTTTCAATCTAAAAAATATACCAAGGATAATTACAGATGCAATAATGAAGGGGCTGAGCTATAGAGACTTAATTACAGAAATAATACTTATACACAATAGGAGTTCACGATCGTTTTGTCAAGGACGTCTTGATTGTATAACTGAAATAATTCGTCAAATTCAATGTACAACGACCCTCTTCCATTGTAAAAGTGCTCATCTTCATATCCCACATAAATACTATTGGTCCCATCATTGCAGGCATTCAAGTACCAATCATGCAGTCTTCGCATCATCGTTGATAGTTCCGTCAACTGCTCAGGTTTGACGAGAGGCTTTCCGTGCTCGTATCTGTGGGCTACTATCGGGCAGTTTTGAACTGTACATCATCGCTTAAGAAATCACCTGTATTGAAACCAGGATAATTAGGGGGCCACTACCCCCGGATCAACATCAGTAAACACCTTGAGCGGGGGGGGGGGGGGGGGCACGGTTGCTTCTTCTGTTTGCTGAGCTAGGGAATTGTTTTCCCACTTCTCGAACCACTCCTACTTATTAAGTTGTCCGACCGCTTCGCTTTAGCATGTGTCTTTACGATAGTTCGCTCATAGTGAGATGGCAGCGGATGCTTCGGTGGATTCTGAAGGGCATCCATACATCGCTTCACTTTAACGAATCAAGTTTCTCCTGTGGAGGTGGAAGTTTCGGTGCAAGTTGTTCCTTATTATAGGCAGCCACGATTATCGCGTTTTCCTCGGTACTCATCTCATATGGTAACTTTTTAAGTGGCTTGAGGCTTGGACCATATTTGAATCTCTTCCCGCCTATTGTACTGCTAGCCGCCGGAGTGACAGCGGATCTCTTCCACGGTTGCTTACGCGCCGGAGGAGGCGGAGGAGGAGGAGGAAGAGTGCGCTCACGAGTCGGGGGAAGCGGAGGAGGAGTAGGCGAAGTGGGATCATTAGTCGGTTGAGGCGAAGGAGGAGGAGGAGGCAGAGTGCACTCACACGCCGGAGGAGGCGGAGGAGGAGTAGGCGGAGTGGGCTCATTAGTCGGATGAGGCAGAGGAGGAGGAGGCAGAGTGCGCTCACGCACCGAAGGAGGCAGAGTGCGATCTGCCTCGCCGGCGCCGCCTCAGTCACTGGCCACCGCCGGCGCTTTTTGTTTCGAAGCACCTGCCACGAAGGAGTCAAGAAATCTGACAAAGTTAGCTTCGGCAATTGTACCTTGGGAAGGGGCCCATGCCATGGCCGAACTACAGTCCTGTGATGAACAATCCACCTCGCCATATCGATCTTGTCATCGGCCACAAGCCCCAGCCTCGCCGGATCATCGTGTGGAACGACCACATCCACCACTCCGACGACCTCCTCCTCCAAGTATCCGACCTGAAATGCCTCACAAATATAACAAGAGGGAGTAGGGGAAGCGATGCCCGTAGGCTTACCTCCGGCGACAGTCCCATCGTGGTCATTCTCGTCGTCACTGTCAGCCAACAACCAGAAGCGGTCCCCCGGTCTAGCTCTCGCGTCGGGGCCTGGAGCAGCGCTGGCTGTAGTCGCCGGAATCGCCATTCGAATCGCCCCTCCGCAATCATTACATATTTGAATGTTTTCAATACTAAGGCGTAATTGTCGGCATAAGATAGGATATCTACTTTCTTTCTTGTGAGGTTTTGGTGAGGCGTGCATGTTTGGATATAGATGGTCTTTTTTGTCTCCTATACTGGTTTGCTGAGGTGCGCCTTTCCACTCCAGAGCGGCATTGGCATAAAAGAAAGGTAAATCATTCACTATTGATTAAATTTGCACACCAAATTTCTTTTTTTAATGGTTAACATGTAAAATTAAATTATATTTAGATTCTATACATTTTTCTAATTAAATTTCATATATAACATGTTAAATTTGAAGTTAAAGTTTAATAGATATGTTATTTATAAAATCATTTGGTATGTACTCCGGCTTGTTTTAAAATTGAATTGTGGGTTGATTATCAAAATCATTAGAGGGTCCAGAATTCTAGTTGTCGGTAATTTACCTCTTTATACGTAACTTGCAAATTAAGAGACAAAAATGCATAATAATTGTATAGTAAAATGAAATACTAATTAAAAACATTATAAATAACAGTAAAACATGATGCAAACCGAATGTATCATGTACTCCCTTCTTTTTTAAAGTTCAACTAAAGTAGAGTGACATCCCCTATGTGTCATTTTGCACCCCAGAAAACAAAGAGTGATTTATATCGTTCCCTAAAAGGTCATAATAACAATGTTGTGTGTTTTTACCCTATTTATATGAAATAAAAAACATATTATTTTCTATACTTAATAGCATACCTATATAGACATTGCTAAGTTAATACCAATGTAGAATTAACATGTATACACATGATAGTATGAATACGCATACACATAGAAGTTAAGAATGAAACACAGTTCCTACATTATTTTTACTTTGCATACTAGAACTTTGTGCAGACGTTGCTACTTGAGAACTTTGTGCAGACGTTATCTAGATGACAAATAGCAAAACTGTTTTTAAGAGCATGATTAATAGTATAGCCAACTGCTGGCTATAAGTCATCTTATAGTCCATCTTATAGCTAGCTTGTACAATAGTTAACTACAAAAAAGTACTATTTTTATCATATATGGTCCACATTTCATTCTCACAAAGCACCTAGGAGCACGTGCTAGAGCTAGCTCTTCACGAAGAGCCCGTTTCCCTTCTCTCTCATCTTCTCTCTCATCCAACTCAGCAAAAATATAGTATTTTAATTCTTACAGCCTGCTGACTGTACCTTATTGTACTTGCTCTAAATAATATGCTATGGAAAATAGCGTTAGCACATTAAATTGTGCTATAGCATGATAAATGGCACTAAATGACACTCACGTCCTAGCATGATTCCCCTCCAAACACCCTAGCGTCGACATAACGTGCTAATTAAGGCTGGCCATAATGAAGAGTATCATATAAGGCTGGCCATAGTGGGAGTAACAAACATGCTGATGTGGCAGACAATTAAAGAAGAGAGAGAAGGTTAGAGTAACATAAGTAGATACCATAACATGTTAAATGCTATGCTAATATGTGTCATGCATGTCAATTAATAAGGTCATCTATGATACTACTTTATGATACTATGTACTATAAAGATAGTATCATATGCAGTATCATTTGCATGATACTACTATATGTTACTCCCCACTATGACCAGCCTAATAGTATCATGCATATGATACTATTGTATGATACTATCTCCAAGGCTGCCTGTAATGAGAGTATTACAGATAGTATCATGCATGCCAACTAGGCAATTTCGATGATGTGGCATAAAATTAAATGAAGAAAGAGAGGGTTGAGTATCATATCATGATACCGTATCATAATATGGATCGGAGGAAGTACTGTGCATTACGGATGTGGTATCATAGACTAGTATCATATGCATGATAGTAGTATATGATACTATCCATTACAACCGGCCTAATGCATAGTATCATAATTAAACTAGTACCTCGTCACATTTATTGACTTATGCATGATACATACACGTGCCAGACTTATAAACTGAGATAGAGGGAGTAGTAGCATAATATTTAACATGTTACGGTATCCACCTATGTTACTCTAACCCCCTTTCTCTTCTTTAATTATCCGTCACATCAGCATGTTTGCTACTCCCAAGTACATGATACTACTCCCTCCGTCACGGTTTAGAAGGCGTGCATGTAAATTCTCTAGAACCTGCTGGTTATTGATTGACTGTGAGATGGGTTGAAATATAACATTCACACTATGCATGCATATAGAAGTAGTACAACGGAGTACTAATTAGCTGCTAGGAGTAAATGTAATGCTCCTAAATCATGTCTATTATGGAAATACATGTAAATTTAAATGTGTCTTCTAAACTATAACGGAGATACTACCTAAGTTACTTCCATTATGGCTAGCCTAAAACTATGGTTGAGATTGTAGGGAGAAGATGATGAACAATGAATCTTGAGAGGAGGAAAGCCATCCGTGGAAGTTGGCTTATCCAAATCGTACAATATAGTTTACGTTCAATTATACTTGTACTGCTCAACCAATGCTCACTAGCGCACAAAAATATAATTGTGGCTACGCGTCCGTCGGATGATTTCTAAAAATAATTCGTCACCTAGCTAGCCGTCGGATGCCCGAGCTAACAGCTGTTTGATCTAACGCGCCCGCATCCCGCCGCATGGTCAGTAGTTATTTCCTGAAACGACGCTCGAGTTGCAGAAACTTTCGCTTTGTTGCAAGAAATAAACTTTGGATCCGTTAATTCCTGAAACAACGGTCAAGTTTCAGAAATAATTTGCTTGTTGCAGATTTTTTTTTCGTCTATCTGTAACATAGGTATTTTTACGGAAGAATTTTTTGCAACAACGGTCGAGTTTCAGGATTTTTTGCAAAGTCAGGTTGCAGAAGCACTACCCCAGCCGGGATCCGGTCTGGCGCGGGGAGGCAGGACCGACGCGAGTCGGCCGGCGGCAGGAACGCGATGGCGATGGCTGGGGGCTCCGGTGGCGGCAGGATCGGCCGGCGGCGGCGCACCACGGCGGGGCATGCGGGACTGGTGGCGGAGGGGCCGCAGCAGGCCGGCGGCAGAGGGGGCGGCGGGGCTGCAGCAGCCGACGGTGGAGGGGCGGCGAGCCACAGCAGGCCGGCGACGCGAGGTCGTCGGGGCGGAGGCACGGACTGGACAGTTTCTCTGTAACAACTGCCCAGTTTCAGAAACTGTGTCCCAGTTTCAGAAACTGTGCCCCAGTTTCAGAAATCGTTTGATGCGGGGTTAGATGGAGTAAGATCCGACGAACGAGGAAGCGGTGGACAGTTTATTTGGATCCGTCGGTGGAAGGTAAGAGTTCCCCTTGTTTATGTGGCATAAAAGAGAAGATTTAACTGCATGATTTAATGAAGATGTTGAGGTGGACATTTTATATGTTGGAAGAATTAAGATCAACTATTTGAGAATAGAAGATATCCCAGGTACATTCGCCCAATACATAACCATATGCATGCATGCATCATGCATGCCGCCGCTTGGCGCGCGCCACCACCCCACGCAGCACGCCGACCCACCCAAGGAAAGCCACCGTCTTCACCGTGCTTGTCTCGCCGGCACCCTTATCTGCTTGGTCAACCTACTTAACTCCGCGGCGCCATGGCTCTTCCGAAAGGACCCCCCTCCGCCGGCGACGCACCATGGCACACTCTGTCGGCCTCTTTGTCCTCCTCCTCGCCGCGTCCGCCGTCGTGGCCCTCGCCGCGGAGGCTCCGGCTCCGGCGGCCTCCAAGAAGCCCGGTGCAGCGGCAGCACCCTCAAAGGCCGCCGCAAAGGCTCCTGCTTCGGTCCACGAAAAGACGGCGAAGGCGCCAACGGCAGCGTCCCCGGCCACTTCCAAGACTGCACCGGCCAAGGCTCCGGCGGCCAAGACGGAGACGCCCGCCCACGCGCCCGCCAAGGGGTCCAGCGCCGAGTCGCCCAGCAAAGGCGCCACGCCGGCGAAGGCCCCGGCCAGCTCGTCCAAGCATTCCGCGTCGGGCCCGTCCGCCTCCCCTTCCGAACCCGAAGCCGCTGAGTCTCCGGACGGCGGCGGCGCCACCGCCAAGGAAGATTCATCCGCCACGACGCCGTCCTCCTCGTCGTCATCGTCGGAGGACTCCAGCACAGACGCCGACAGCCCGCCGGAGCCCGCCGGTTCGCCGGACTCAGACTCGCCAGCTGACGCGCCTGGCCCTGCCGCAGACGACGAGAGCGGCAGCGTCGGCATGGGCAGTGGCGGCGTGGTGGCTTCCGTCGTGGCCGTGGCCACCGCAGCCTCCGTAGTGCTTTCTTTTTAGAACGCCATACTTAATTAAGTTGTAGGCATGAATTTTGTTGGGAATTTGTGTTCTTTCTTGGTAGGTTTTTCAGGAGCTGCTGGGTTATCATGTGGCGCTTAATTACACATCAAATTAGGTAGTCTAATGGTTGGTTTTGCCTTTTTTTTTGCTTTGATTAGTTTTTTTCAGGGATTTTGCTCCGATTAGTTGAACGACCGTGCCTTGTTTCCATGGAAATAACAAAAAATTATTGCAATCTCAATGAAAAAACAAAATTAACACATCGGAGCGGCCTGAGGAGAATTTGAGAGGCCGGGGCGATGCCTTCATTTTGAAAAAAAAATGAGGAGAATTTAAGCAAGATAGCAGCAATGCATGTGCAGATGCCGCATTTTCGCCGCCTCCAGTGAACATTATTTTTAGAAAAAAGGCACGAAGGTCCGATTTCAAATTAATGAAGCCATCAACCGACTAAGATACAATGGTGCTGAATATAAAAAGTAGCGTGAACAATTTTTTCCAGCCAGGTTGGTAAGTCGGCGGCGGAACTTAGCACCGTGGCCTCGCCTAGTCGTGCACTTACCTTGGGGTATGTGTTGCCACATGGCACACTCCGAGTTAGATATCACTTCAGGCTTGAGCGAAAAAATGTGTTAAAAATAGATTAGTGGCTTATTAGTTAAGCTAATTAGGATTAAGTTAATTCTTAGATGGGTTAGTTAGTCCTCAAGCAACCATGCACTTCCTTGACTCTCAAGGCAATTATGTAATAATTTGGCTCTTAAGTAACTTCAAGTTTACTTGACTACCAAGTAAATGTGTATTTTTGCCCGGGTATAAATACTTCATTACTATAATCAATAAAGACTAATGATTCATCTTTCATTCATCTCTTTCTTTCTTTACTTTCTATTTTCAAACACGTTATCATGCACTTTGCTCTCCGATCAAGCGATTTGGCCGTACAGGGAGAAGAAAAACGAATCTAGTTGAGAGATTATTATTCTCTACTCTGTATAGGGCATGAAGTCTGCATCATCTTGACCATAGTAAATAAAAGAACATCAAGTCAATTATCCTCATATGACTGAGGAATCGCTGATCAATATGAACATGGTGGAGCGGCAACTACGGACACAAGGTGTCGTGATTCATACACATGTATCAAGCCAACTACCGAGGAGAAATCAGGTGCTAGCTTCATAATCTTTGTTATTCTAGAGAATACTGTAGCACATCGGCAACGCCAACCAGGCCCTCAACCTAAATCAACACGTTTGGATCCTTCAGATCCATCGCAGTGGAGTCTGAAGCGACCCCCGACGCGAACAGCGGCCACAAAATCAAGCCCTAATCATAGGAAGATGCGGTTGAATTCTGCAGGAACCAACTCCGGCGTGGCTGCTAGCGGACATGGCCACTTCGGCGGCAGCGTGTCCTCAAGCACGGTCGTCTCCCGATGCGACAGGCCCTCCGACGCACAGCAATGGCCGACGCGGAAGGCCCTCCGGCCGGTGGCGGTTTCTCGACCTTTGCTATTCCAGAA
Source organism: Hordeum vulgare subsp. vulgare (assembly GCF_904849725.1). Classification (NCBI taxonomy): domain Eukaryota; kingdom Viridiplantae; phylum Streptophyta; class Magnoliopsida; order Poales; family Poaceae; genus Hordeum; species Hordeum vulgare. The sequence continues at coordinate 4,681,539 of NC_058524.1, forward strand.
AATTCCTCTCATAGTTCATAATGGATTTTTTTTGTTTTGTTTAACTCTCGCACTTCTCCGAACAGCTCTCGCACTTCTCTGAACAGCTGATATAGCATAAACCTTCCTCTTCCAAGATCTCTTTGGTTTAACATGTATCATGCTGTCGTGATCAACTGTGGTTGTATTATGAAGAAGGTTGCCAGGCAACAAGGGGTCATATACCCCTCTGATCCCAATTCTTCATCTTCCACCTCCTCACTCTCCTTTTGCACTAAGTCGTCACAAAAATTCTGTAATTTTGAGACACCTAGGTTACTAATATCATTTTCATCCATTGGTTTAATTGCTGCTAAGTTTGTGATGATTTCCATGGCTCTATCTGCCTCTAGATCTAGGATATCATTAACAGATTTTTCAATTTCTTTTTCATTTTCCCAAGTGATATACCTAAATCATTAGCCCTCTCTACGGTCGTATGCTCAGAAAAATGGAGAATTAAATAATCAGTATTAACTGACATACCTGTGTTAACTTCGGTATCACGAATCTTGGCTGCTCTCATAGCACGCCCCAACTGTACGTCGTCAGCATTAGGCTGTCCCTGAATACGTTGACTGAAACACCGTTCTTCAGTAGAGTTGCGTTGGCACGGCCAGCCGCTGCTACAGGCTTGGGTGGGTCCGGTTTCGCAGCATGTGTTTAATCTGGCGGATTCCCACGCCTCGCCATGGCCGCTTCAGCTGGTGGAGGAACCCTAGTAGCCTGTCCCTGCTGCGATGGAAAGCCAGGTTGCGGTTTGCGCCGAGCCCTAGCTTCAACCGAGAAGTAATACTTTGCGTCAGCCCTGGAAGGAGCGACGGGTGACGATACAATCACCTCTACTCGGTTTCCAGCGACAGCAAGACTGGTCTCCTGAATTGTGGCGGGTCCTGGGTCAAATACCCAGTTTTCATGGCCCCATTGCGTTCAAGATTTGGCCCATCCGAGCCGAGCAAGAAATCCAAACGCGTCGTCCTGGCCGCTCGGATCTCGGCTGATGGCTCTGCCGACGGCGGTTGTGGCAGCGGCCTCTCCACCGCCGCAGCGCCCCTCAATTGTTTCAATGACAACGGCTTCTCCGCCGCCGCCCCACCTTTTTTACGTCTAGCCGGAATCGTTTTCCAGGAAGCAAGAAAATCATGCAAAGTCAGAGATGGAAGGCGTACCTTGGGCAGAGGTCCCTTTCATGGTTTGACCGCCGACGCCGCCGTTCTCCTGTGCACAACGCGACGTAGAACCTTGATCTTGTTATCTCTGTTAAACCCTTTCCATGCGAGATCATTCTTCGGTAGAATGTGTTCGATAGAATCAGCTATCTCCTCCTCCGTACACCCCCTCGAAAATGAATCGCAGATGATGTCGGGCGGTGTTGGGGATGAGATCTCTGGCAACACCCCGACGTGGTCTCCATCGTCATCCTTAGAGCCGCCGGAGTCTGATCCGGCGATTGCCCAAAATCGGTTCCATCGGGGGTGGCCTCCCGAACGGGTGCCTCCGAGATCGCCTTGGCAGTCGCCCGCTCTCGTTAGCATCGGCCTTTTTATGTAGCATATGTACAACTCAAAAAATGAGAGAGATTTTTACTTCCCGGCCTCTGCATCAACTAGAGATGCATACATTCATTTTAGTATGAGTACCAAGATAAACATGATCTTCAAAAAATTTTAAATGAATATTAAGATTTTTTTAATGAATGGTTTTACCACACGCCAAACTTGATTCTTAATGAATGGAAGAAAACTCCCTGTGCATCACCTGTCAATTCTAAAAATTTAACTCGGATCATTGAAATGCACAACCGCATGTCCAACCACTTAGTCAACGCTCTCTTTGCATGATAAACCAACTGGGTCTATGCAGTGATTGATGCACATGGAAGGAGAAGACAGAAAGGCCATATCCTTGTTGTTGCGAAATATACATTGCGCTTGCCTTTAGCGCTCCGACATGGTCATTGTCCAATAGTGGACAGGAAAGACGGGATTTTGTATGATTTCTTTTTCTGAAGGTGTTTTTCCTGGTTTTTCAGCCCTTTTTTGACCGGTTTTACTCACTTTAGCAGAATTTCTTTTCTGTGTTTCTATTTCCTTTTGATTCTTCAATATTTCTATATTTTCTTGTAATTTATTTTTCTTATTTCTTTATTTTGTATGTTTAACAAACACACACAAGCAATATTACAAAAATATACTTAAAACATGAACAAAATTTATTTTTTAACATCCAAATAATTTTTGAAAATGTGACACTTTGAATTCACGAAATAATTTTGAAAAAGCAACCGTTTATTAAGGGCAAAACTTTATTTTTTCCACTCCAGTTTTGACCCACTTTGCTTATGCCACCCTAAAATTTGATATTTTACTTTTGCCACTCTTAACTTTTAACAATACACCACAATTGCTAATTCATGGCACAATTTTCTTTTCCAGAGTGACAATTGTGATACATTGTTAGAAGCTAAGAGTGGTAAACGTGAAATGAAAAATTATTGCATTTGGCACGGAATGACATTTGTGATGTATTGTCAAAATCTAAGAGTGGCAATAATGGGATGTCAAATTCTAGAGTGGCATAAGCAAAGCGGACAAAAAATAGAGTGGAAAAAACAAAACTTTCAATCTACAAGATTCCAAAATAGTTTTTGAAAAGCATGAGTAATTTTGAAAACATGAAAATTTTGGTCAAATGAGACAAAAATTAAAAAAAAATATGAATTAGTTTTTTGAAAAAAGTGAATAAATTTGTAAAGTTGTTAATTTCTGTAAAAAACTTGATTTTTTTTTATTTTTGTGACAAAAGTGAAAAACAATTATAAACTCTGAACATTTTATTTTTGAAACACGAAAATAATTGAAACTTCTAATATCATTTGAAAAAACGAACAATGTTATAAAATTGTAAATATCCTTTTAATTTTTGAATATTTTGAATATTTTAGTTATTTACAAAAAGTAAAATAATAAATAATAAAAATGTAAAATATGAAAAAATAATTAAAAAATACAATAATAAAAAAAGGAAATGAAACAAAACCTTCTAAATGGTTTCCAAAACTAACTGAAAATCTATGCGTACAGCTGAGATGGGCTGGGCCAATAGATCGACAATGCGTGTGATTAGGGGTCTCACGCAGCTCCTATTCGGCGCATCGGTCGCCAGGTAAGCTTCCTGGCGCTTACATGCCGACTCTGGTGGGCCGGTGCATGTAGATTCGCGTTTTTTTCCTGGTTTGCTCGATCGCGTTTGGCAAAAATACAAAAAAATGAAATCATTCGTAAAGAAATGAAAAAAATCGGGATTTTAAAAAGATTCACGGATTACGAAAAAAATACAAGCTTGAAAAAATGTTCATAAATTTAGAAAAAGTTCACCAAACTGAAAAAAGTTGATCAGATTTGAAAAACGTTCACAAAACTGAAAAGTGTTCATAGAATTTGAAAAAATGTTCAATGATTCCGAAACTAGGTTCGTTTAATTTTAAAGTAGTTCATTAAAATTCGAAAGGAGCTGAAATAATTTTTAAGAAATTATCGGATTGTTAAATAAAAATCAAGATTCTTTTTAAAACCACCCATTAAAGGAAACAAAAAAATAAAAGGAAAAAAAGAAAGAGTAAAAAGAAAAGAAACAAACCGGACTGAAAAGACGAAATAAAAGAACAAAACCAAGTAGGTGTTCATGAGATGAGCGAATGAGTGGCTTGGTGGTTGCTGTGCTCCTTTGAACCTAAGGCAGAGACAACAAAAAACTAAGCAATGCCGGTGTAAACTGACCTAGTCCTAGTAAATTACTACTAGTACAGAAAACCTAGCTAATATAGATTAGGACGCCCAGCAAGCTGCTCACAACGAAATGTTTTTTAGTATATGGATGAATGTTCCAGTAATGACGAATACTCCAGCAAACAATGAAAATAAAACTTAATAAAAGGAACAAAATGAGGTGGAAAACATCCAAAGAAAATACTCGAGGAAACAATGAACCAATTAGAACACACACGGGGTTCTGAATGAACCTCTTATAAATGACATGCATACAAAATCAGGTGAATATATATACATGATGCTGATATATATACATGATGGCCTTTACATGACTGAGCTGTAATGAGATGTGCTTTTTTTTACCTGCCTGTTTGTTGCATTTGCAATTTTGCATGCAGTTTTTGCTCTTCTGGCTTTGCTGGGAGAAGTTTCAGAACACAAACAGGAGCTGTAAAACCAGCTGTTTCACTCTTAGTAATGATATATACACCCCTTTTGCTCTATAAACACCAGATGATAAAGTAAAAATCAGATGCTCCGATTTCACTTCAGCATGGAGAAATTAGATGGCCATTGGAGAGTTGTTATTCTTCCTTTCCTTGGGCGCCACAGCACAATGGTACTAATTATTGGTCACGTCCGCCGGAGTCACCTGAAGGCTGAAGCACCATGGAGCAACTAACCAGCAGGATCTGTGATGATGAGGCCGAAGATGCACACTACCTAGAAGATAGTAGCAAAGAAGTGGCACAACAGATGAATTACTTGCAAGAAAGAACGAAAGCATCCCCAAGAAAATGGTTGAGTTGAAGAAAAAAATCTTACGGTCGTGGCCTCAGACTCAGAGCTGGCAGGGAATATATATTTTTACGGTCCTCGGGCATTAGCAGAACCATGACGTTTAATTCCTCTCTGAATCACAAGAGTAATAATTATTGACAAGAATTACTTCTTGACTAAAACAAAATTAGTCAGTCAGGACTTGTCCGCCATGAAAACATATGTTCCTCTGCTTGCAAATACCTATTCCTTGCTGCGATCAGTCCTGCTGCTTCATGCGAAAGAGGAGCACAAGCCTGACAATTCCATGATTCCAGCCTCGATCAGTTGTTGCACCTATGATTCGAGTCTTGTTGTTATCGGTACCAAGTGAGTGAGTCATGTCTCAAACGCCCCTTTTTTATTTCACATACATAGGGAACGACAGAAGCCTGCCGAAGAAAATGAACGCATGTATATTATGTTATAAAAGTAATGGTGGTGACATCAACTAACAATCTCAAGTCTAATAGCAGAAAAGGGGTACAAAAAGAGCTGGATGAAAAGAAACATGCGTTGGACTGTGGTTGCTTGGACTGCGAATGTAGTCATAAATTAAGCACATATTCTAAACTAGAGAGATCAAGCGGGAGAAAGATAAATAAGCAACCCAATGCAAAGTGGTCGCTTTGCACTGTGAATGCAATCATAAATTAAGGACCAGAATTTTGGTTCTGGAGCTACGTACGTACTAACCGGCAGATTCAACTTGCAGAGAAATACCGATCATGTATGTAAGTAAGATTTGACAACAGTGGTTAAGATGAGGCAGCAGAGAAATGGCGAATAAACCTCGCTTCATTAGAAATAGAAAAACAGTAAAAATCGGGAGGCGACAAGTGTTACCTTGGGTCTAGTTACGGATAAATCTGGGTTGGTTCTTTTGATTTCCTTAATTTGCTCGTTAATCTCAGCGATGCGACCATCCATCTGTAGTTTTCTCAGCGAAACCGGGATGCCCTCGGGCATCACCGGATATTTGGACACGCGTAACACCTCGAGAGAGGAAAGGCGATGTAACCCTTGAGGAAGGAACCGGCCGGAGACCCTTTCAGGAGTAAAAACTTAGTGTCTGGAGGGAGGTGAGGAGCTGCAGCGCTATCTCTTGCTCTTCCGTGAAGCTTTCCGTCCCCCAATCAGACCAGACTTCAAGTGTGTGGAGGGCCGGGGCGAGGAGGTTGCAAATAGGAGCAACAAGCAATCCAGATATGTCTTCCACGACGAGTACCTCCAATCTAGAGATGTAACTTTCAACAGGCAATAATTCGGCCACCTCTGAAAGCAGATCTGCTGCTAAGGTAGAGGTGTTGCACCAACGCACTTGCAGTTCTTTGAGGTTCACTGCGATGAGAGGATTGAATCCGTCCGCTGTTAAATTTGTGCACACCTCTAGCCTTAGAGTGGTGAGAGACGTGAGGTTTGAGAGCAGAGCCATTGACCTCATGCTTGGCTCTTCCTCAACAACAAGTTTTCTCAGGGAAGCAGGGAAAGGGCAAATGGTCTCTGATTCTCCCATTCCCATTGGCCACCGACTGAACAATTTGCCACAGTCAGATATTGTTAATGATTGGAGCAATGATTTGTCCTCCTGAATTCCTCCTCCATTCTCCTTCTCCACAGGCACAAGAACCAGGCACTTACAGTGTGAAAAGGTAAGTTTCTGCAGTGAGCTGGATGATGGGAGCTGCATTACACATTGCTCATAGTCATGGTTTCCGTCTTCAACTATCTCCAACACAGAAAGAGCAGGGAAACAGTTTAACACTTTTGAAGATGATGATTTGCTGCTGGTAAGATGAGATACATCTAATGTGAGACTCTTAACCGAACGCAAGACAATACTGCCATCCAGCTCTTGAGGGAACAAACCGTCGCATCTTCCGACAGTTAGCTCTGTTAGGGATTTCAACTTTTCAATGTCTGACAATGATATGCGCGATGTATTTGCAATATCCATGTCTTCTACTTTATCCAGATTGTGGGAGGCCAAAGCTCCACCATACCCTGTAACAGCCAATCTCTTTCCATCATAAGAAAACAACGTTTCTGAATATGATGTTTCAACAAACAAATCTGTCAGTGTGGAGGTGTGAGGCATGGAGGGCAGAGACATCCTGGGGCACCCAGAAACTTTAAATATACGCAAATTGGTGCAACATGCCTCCGAGAAGGGCAACATACGGAGATTCGGACAATCAGTGCATTCTATTTTTTCAAGACTTGCAAAGGAACAGCAATTAGGTTCCACAACCCATTCAACAAGTTCTGGCATATCATAAAACTGAACTTCCTTCAAGCGCATAAAACATTTGCCTGAAGCGCCACCACAGCAAGGCCCAAACTGTAACATTCCATAGATTCTCCTTAAAGCGAGTACCTTGAGATTTGGTAGCTTCGCAAAAGGTGGGAGGGTTCTCCAATATACGCCTTCTAGAGTGAGAGTCTCTAAACTTGTTAACCAGATGTCAAGACACAGCCAACTAGGACCAACGTCACCACCATGATTTGCAATTGTAAGTACTCTAAGTTTAGAGTGTGGTTGAAGAGCATCAGGAATATCAGCATCTGTAGTTGGTCGATCCCTGCCCCAGAGTAACCCCAACTCCTTCAGATTCCTTTTTAACATCAGTTTGGCTGCGGTAGCTTCCTCCTTGGTTGCCACGTGTTCAAGACCATGTATAATCAGCCCTCCTTCAAGCTGTGTCAATGCCCCAAGTTCTGTCAGTTCAAATCCCATGCTCCCTTTCCTGACATGGAATTCTTTCAGCTCCTGCAGATGCTTCATCTTTCCGACATTGCGAATATTAGAGTGGAGTTTACTTCTAGCATGGAAATCATGTAAATTCTCAAGGTGGCTAAAGTCTTCAGGCAAATCAGAACGACCACACCAACAATCTAGGTCCAAGAATTTCAAGTGATAAAATCTTGATAGTGTACTAGGTAAACTCATTTCTTGGACTCCGTAAGGTGAACTAATTTTGAGGTACTGGAGATGGATAAGTTTTGAAAACCTATATGGAAAAGATTGTGCAGACTTCACCACTATAAATAGGACACGCAGACTATTTATTTCCTTGAAGCTATCTTCCAAAATCTTGGTGATTCTTTCTTCATATCTTCTGAAAATCATCAAAGTCCGCAGATTAGCAATGTCTATCCTCTCCCTTAGTTTACACATTTCTTCCTCAAAATTTGCATCATATCTGTCTTCTATGTCGATAGATAAGTGTCGAACAGATTGTGGGATGGCATCAGCTCTGAAATCCAAGCCACTTATATTGAGGCATTCTTGTGCAGAAACACTCCTAGATAGCTCATGCATTAAATCATGCATTACATAGTATGGACCTTGCTCATTCTCGTGCCAACCGAATTTCTTCATGAGAAAACCATTGTCCACTAGTTCTTCCAAGTAATCGCTATTGTCTTGGTGATTAGAGTATATGATGCCTATTGCAGCCCAGAAATGGCTGATTTCTGAAGAAGTAAACTTATGATCTTCTGGGAAAAGGCCACAATAGGAAAAGCATTTCTGCAGATAAAAGGGGAGGAAGTCGTAGCTGATCTTCAAAGATTGCATGATATCATCATCATCTTGTTGCTTTAGCCACTGATGCTTTTCAAGAACTCCATTCCAATGTACCCAAGAAAGGTCCTTCTGCAACAGTCTACCAACTGTTTTGGCTGCCAACGGGGAACCCTTTAGCTTGTTTGCAATTCTTCGTGCAATACCATCAAACTCATCTTCATAATGCTCAGGCTTGTCGCCTTCATCAAATACACATGCTTCAAAGAATGTGAGGAAGTCATTAGGCTCCAAACCTGCTAGTTTTAGTGAACCCAAACTAACAGTTTCCATCATTTCTGCTAGCTTTGGGAATCGAGTCGTGACAAGTAGCACGCTTCCTTTGGTTTCGCCCTTTGTGAACGGAGCTAACAGGGTTTTCCACTGACCCACACTGTCACATTTCCATATATCATCCAAGACAATTAGAAACCTCTTGGACTTGAGACGTTCTGCTATGGATATCTGAAGCTGATTTAAATTGGTTGTTTCATTTGCAACGCTGCTGTTGCTTCCTCCTTCTTGAGCTGCAAGTATGCAGCCAAGGATCTCCCTGGTGATCTTAAGCACATCGAAATCAGTGGATACGCATACCCAGACTGGGACATCAAAGTGGTTTTTAGTCCTTGCATCATTATACAGATGTCGGACGAAAGTTGTCTTTCCAATACCCCCTGGACCAACTATAGGAAGAACAGAAACAGTCTGAGTGCGTGTGGCACCGGTAACGGTGGTGATACGGTTGACAGTTTCCTCAAAAATGTCTGTCCTGCCATACAACCTATCTTGTATAATCATGGAAGCAGTCTGAGGCCGCTTTAGGACTATTGTCGTGCTGCTGCTTGGGATAGTGCTGAGCAAATTGGAGACGGAATCACAGTGGGACTGCATGCCCTGTAACACGGACTTGATTTCTCTAGACATGGACACTCGGTCGAAATGCAGCGCATGACCATCATCAGGACTAGCAGAGTTGGAGTTGGTGACGCCGGCAACACAAGCAGCAGTAGAAGCATCACCACCAACGCCGGCAACAGCAGCAACAGCAGAAGCATCACCACGGACGCCGGCAACAGCAGCAGCAGGAGCATCATCATCACCACCATTCCTCTTGCTCTTGGGTGTACAAGAGCAAGAAAAGCAGTGGAGCAAGGTGCCTAGGGTATTGGTGACGCGGCGTGGTGCACCGGCAAGAACAGCAGCATCATATTCATCACCACCATTCCTCTTGGGTGTAGGGGAGCAAGAAAAGCACTGTACCAAGCTGCTTAGGGTGTGGCGAAGAGCGCTGCCAGCGTGGAGAGCTTGATGGCGGACAAGGCTGTCCAGATCATGGCCGGCCTCTTGGGTGGTGGCGTAGTTGGTGCCGTGTAGCTTGTCATGGATCTGGAAGTAGTGAACCTCATCGAGCAAGTCCTCTGCCTGGTCGGCGTCCCTGCTCAGCTTCTCCAGCAAGGGCTGCAGGCCAGGTTTGTGGCCGACGTGGCTCCCCTGGCCCTGGGCGTTGTGCAGGTGCAGCAGGCCTTGCGTGTGCAGCAGCTTGTCCCTGATCTGGTCGGAGTTGTGGCCGAGCTGGAGGCTGTCCACATACGCCGCCACCAGGCCGTCCGACAGCGTCGTCAAAACCTTGCCGAGGAGCGACGTTGCCAAGCCGAGGGCCACCTCCATCTTTTGCACTCAGCCGGCCGCCGAGCCTCGCCGGAGCAGTGGTGGAAGCGCAGCTGCTAGCGGGAATGGGATTCGGGTGGTTTAGTGGCGTGCAAGATATGTGGTCGAGCCCTCCGTCTGCACTTAGATGGCCGCCGGGGAGTGGATTGGGTGTGGATCCTCCTCCACACACACAAAACGCCACATTTCAATAATGCCACTACAGTCCTCTCTCGACCGAAACGCGCTATTCGTCACCCTGTGTAAGGAATAATTACTCTTCACCCCCCTCTATTTTTACATCAATGCATCGTAATTTTACGTTCCGTAAATTTTGTCATGTTTCATACGTAAGAAGAGAACGTAAGAAAGTATATAATTGTCATAAAAATATTTTTGTTACGTAAGATTACAAATGAAAAACATAGTGCATAATATACATAAAATGCATTTTTCCTGATCTTATGGCCTGTATTTTTGTTTTATTATGCCAAATTTTACTTAGTGGATCAATATGAATGTAAATATTTGTATTTCAAATTTATTTATTTATAAAATAATCATAAAATTACCTCGGGTAAGAATAACTTATTCGTCACCCTAGGCGAGGAATAATTATTCTTCATCCCACCCCCTCTATTTTCATATTAATGCACAGTAATTTTACGTTCCGTAATTTTTCCTTATTTCATACATAAAAATAGACCGTAAGAAATATATAATCACCGTAAAAAATATTTTATGTCATGTAAAATTACAAACACAAAAACATAGTGTATAATATATACAAAAAACAACATTTTTCTGGTCTTATGGCCTATATTTTTGTTTTTCTATGTCAAAGTTTGTGTAATGAATCAATATAAATGTAACTATTTGTATTTTAAAGTAATTTATTTATGAAACGATTGTAAGATTATTCCGGATGAAGAATAACTTATTCTGCATCCTAGGTGATGAATACACTATATATATATATACTATTAATGACCCAGGGTGAAGAATTACTTATTCTTCGCCCCGGTCGTATGACCAAGCCAGTCGAACGCAACATAGATCCAGCCGACGTAATCTTTTGTTGCGCGGACAGTGAGGTAATTTATTTTTGCCTAGCAACTGTTTAGCTAACCCACTCCCCGCAATTTCTGGAATATTGGGAGCGGAAGCGGCGAGCGGCGAGGAGGCGAGCAGCCGGTGGTTTCGGCGGCGACCCGACGGCATGCAGCCGCGGGTGTAGTTGGATGCGTGCGACGCCAGGGGTGGCCCCGTCTGCCGACGACAGCGTCATGGTGAGCAGCGTTCTGAGACGTTTGGAACCTCGGTCGACGGCCGCGCCACGAGCCCGCCCACGACCCACCCTCGTCGCCCAACCAACCTCCGTTCCCATTCCCCGATCCGAAGCCTTTGCCCTGGCCTCTCGTCGTCGCGCTGCGCCGGACTCCGCTCCTCCTTCCTTTTTGACATGCACGGCAGCAGGATGGCTCCGATTGGAGTGAGGCTCGCGAGAAGAGACCCCCTGCCTACGTCTGGTCGATAGCGTGTGGAAATTATAGGATGACTAATATTGTGTATTGTTGTGTTGTATTGATCTAACCCTTATGGGGGTATATATAGGAGTACATGAGGAGTAGAAGCTTGGAATACAAGACAAGTTACATGTGGTTTAAACTAGTTCTATCTCTATCTCCTTATCTCTAACTTAAACTCAATTATAATTCTAACATTCCCCCTCAGTCGTAGCGGGAGTGAAGCAGACGCTTGCGACTGAATTTAAAGTCTTACGCCTTTGTCATCTTCTCCACCGCGTCATCATCAACTGCGTCTCTGATGGGTCGGCACCTAGGATGGTGACTGCGTCCCCTTCTGGTGCCTTCCTTGTCTCTCCTCTATTCTCTCCCGCAGTCACAGCGGGAGTGGCGTGGACGCTAGTGACGATGCGGACGCTGTTGACTGGAGTTGTTGCCGATGAGTTGCTGTAGACCAAGTCATTAATGTTGATGTCGAGGTAGCCGATTATGGTGATGTAGTAGTGGTCGAGGTAGACGTGGTCAATGTGTGATCATCGTGGATGATGAAGCCGCACAAAACCGGAGGCGCAAAAAAATGCGCTATAACAGAGCTGCAGACGTGGACGATGCACCTTGCGGATGTCAGAGGGTGCCGTCGGCGATGAGTCCATCGGTTTTGCCAAGACCGGAGGAAGCCCATCGAGCACACATCGGTTTTGCCAGAACCGTGTGGCCGTGTAGGGGTCGTCACTATTGTGACGCCGTGTCGATGCAGTCATGCCGTCATGGACGACGTGGTCGATGCCAACGTCGTGACGCGGTCATTGCCATCGTCGAGGTCACGTCTTGCAGAAAAAATCTGTCAGAGGACGCTAGGTGTCCATCTTGTGGACGAGGGGTGGCGGCGTGTTGACGAAGATGTTAGTGAAGACCATGTTGATGAAGACCTTGGCGATGAAGTGTCGGCGATGACGTCGCAGCAGCATGTCGACGATAATGTGTCGCTTGAAGGCGTTTACGGCGACCAAGTGTCGATGCCGTGTGCGTCGGAGAAGTCAATGAAAAATTACATCACCTTCCACACCGGCCTGGCGTGTGGATAATGCGTGTTGATGTCGCTTCTCGAAGATATACTCGACAAAGATTTTTTTAGACCATGTAGCCGTACAGCTCGATGTCGCGGCGTAGGGTCGGTGTAGATCGCTCGGTGCGGTCGTGCTGATGGATTGGTGTCGCGGTGCCGGGTCGGTGGAGATCGCTCCTCTTGATGCAGATGTCGTGTGTCGATGTCGATGCAGGATTGCTAGGTGCGCCGTACGACTGAACCATGACGTAGTAGTCAAGGGCTCTTGGCCACATGTACGTGTACTACCCACCTTGACCTGTACCTGCATACATACATCTGAGATACGCTCTTGGGCGCGGCCGGTGAAGACGATCGCTCGTTAGAGCGCAGCTGGTGAAGACGATCGCTCGTTGTAGTCCCGCGCGCTAGAGGTCATTCAGTCTGCGTCGGTCGCTCGCCGACAATGCATGTGTAGCTCGTCTGAGTGCATCATCAGCAAGCCGCTTGTCTCTGCCATACTCATACACGCGTGTGTAGTCGGATCGAATGGCGTCCTGGTGCAGAATCGCCGAGGTGGACAAACGAAGTCCCGAGTAGCCGATGGAGATTTGTTGGATCCTGGAAGTGATGTCGAGGACGTGCAACCAACGCCCATCGGGATCTCGGAGGTCCATGAGACATGGCGCTGAACTGCTTCGGGTGAATGCGTCAGAGGCCGGTACTACGTCGGGAGGAGGTCCGTGTGCCTGAGGCCGGAGGCCGGTACTACGCCGGGAGGAGGTCCGTGTGCCGGAGGCCGGAGGCCGGTACTACGTCGGGAGGAGATCCGTGTGCCGGAGGCCGGAGGCCGGTACTACGTCGGGAGGAGATCCGTGTGCCTGAGGCCGGAGGCCGGTACTACGCCGGGAGGAGGTCCGTGTGCCGGAGGCCGGAGGCCTGTACTACGTCGGGAGGAGGTCCGATTGGATCCGACGCGCTCGACTCCTGATTACCCGTGGGGTCGGTGCAGATCGGATCGATCGTCCGCCCTTCTGGCGGTCGATGCACCCGCGTAGGTTTGCTGGAGTCGCACGCCCGTAGAGTTGAGGCCCTGTTTGCCGGCTCTGCTGGTGAGACTCGACGGAATTTATTGGTGGCTTGAAGAACTAACCTACTGGAATTTCGAAAATTGAATCTAATCTATGAACTGATCTAGACGATCTAATCTTTTGATCGATCGGGTGCAGCGCCCCCGAGGAGAGAAGATTAATCTCCCCGGGGGCGGCGCGCTGCGAAATTGATGGAAAGTCCTAGGATCGGCGTCGTGAGACTAACCGCTCTGATACCATGTGAAAATTATAGGATGACTAATATTATGTATTGTTCTGTTGTATTGATCTAACCCTTATGAGGGTATATATAGGAGTACATGAGGGATAGAAGCTTGTAGTACAAGACCAGTTACATGTGGTTTAAACTAGTTCTATCTCTATCTCTTTATCTCTAACTTAAACTCAGTTATAATTCTAACATAGCACTGATGAGGTTGTCGAGTCATTGTGATTGTGAATCCTCCAGCAAGCTCCACTTAAGATGCCCAGGCTCCATGGCTCCGTCTCCTGCATGGCATCAAGCCATTTCCAGGTTTTCTCGCTTTCTTTCTTCCCCCTCTCTCCCTCTGTAGATGTTATCATGCATGCATGCGTGTGTGTTCATATTAGTCATTTGGCTACTGATGATTAGATTATTTAGCAAATTATGCTGGACAAGTACTGTACAAGCAGCATTACTGCATTAGTAAAGTGATAAAGACATGACTCAGTTTACATCTTATCTGTCCATCCAAGATCTTTCCTTACTAGCTAGATTTATGATTTAGATTTGCTCTCCGTATAAGTTTATTCTCATTCAGGAATCAGCGACAATACCACAATAGCATTGATGTCATTCTAATTCTCAAATCTTTTAGAAATACCATTTTCTTAATCGTTTAATTTATGACATAATTGGAAAATCATCAAACGAGAATTGTTCATTTGATGGTTGCAAGCCTAGATTTTTTTCATTTTTACAATGCCATGTAATGTTTCGTATAGGTTGGTAGACATATCTTGGTCTAAATCTGCATTCGTGAATTCAGTTTCTTCATGTTTGTTGGCTTGATGATGCATTTCTGTCAGAGCATAGGTTTACTATTGTTAGGTTAATGTAATCGTTGATTGATCAGCTTTCCATGTCATACAAAACAATAACCTTCTCTTCTTTAGGTTGTGATATTAAAAAATGTTATAGCGGCGGTTTGAGGAACCCCTGGAATTCTCATGATGGATGATTTGATGTTATTGTACCTTGCTTGCCATCATGCCATGATTCTTGGCCTTGATGTTTTCAACTCAAATCATGATCCGGGGGTAAGAATTAGGGGTGCATGTACTTCATCTTTGTGATTGTGCAGATGACGGTCATTTAGCCATTTATATATGTAGTAACTATATTAATAAGGACTAGTTCTTTTGGTGGCTTTTTTAAGCTTCTAGTATAAGCTGCCCCCTACCCAGCTTATTCTAAAAGCCCAACCAAAAATATTTTTTTAGAAGCCTACTAGTCAATGTTGTTGTCAAACGGCAACCCTAACTACCTCTCCCTCTCAACTCACTCGCTCGAACAAGAAAGAAGGAAGGAGATGAACACAGTGGACATAAGTTTTTCCGGCCGGCGCACGAACACCGCCATGGACGCACGAACGCTCGAATCTATCTTCTCTTTCTAATGTCTACATGGTGCTCAACTCGGTGCCTTACAACCATCCCGCGGTCTACATAATTTATATCCGGGCTGGCGCACGACGCACAGCCCACCCTGCCTGCAGGATCCGCATGCCCGGCGCCGCGCGCCCACGACGCGCGCGCCACGGCCGATCCCAACGGATCGCCTACCTAGCCAGCTACCTCTCTCACCGAAACGTACGTGCCCATACGCGCTCGTCCGGCGACCCGGCCAAGCCAACAAACTAGCTAACTAATCAGGGCATGCAGTAACAGAATCTTGCATGCACACGGTCACACCCATGCACACAGATCACACACACGAGCACATACTCATGCGTGGCTTATTCCTAACAGTCAAGTCTTAATTAGTAGACTTCTAAATAAATAAATTTGATTGGGCTTCTAGAATAAGCTGGGTAGGGGTAGCTTATTCTAGAAGCCAGCAAAAGAACCGGCCCTATAAGTAATAATGTAGGTTGAAGAATAAGTAATTGGATTGACCGTGTTAGATTCCTATTGGGTCTAGTCTAACCGACGTGTTGTGTCTCTGATGTTCCACCTGAACTCCACGCGTGAGGTAAAATCTTTTAGGCGCCGATGTAAATTTACTTTTGCAAAAAAACATTTATGTTCGTGGTACCTATAGCCCCCTTTCTCATGAGGTAAAATCTTTTAGGCGCCGATGTAAATTGACCGTGTTTGTGATTGTTTTCTATTGTAACTGTGGTGTCTGATTCCCTAAAAAAATCATCATGGCATGTGGTTTTCGACGGTGGCCGACACCTAAGTGAGAAGCGGGTCGGCGCGATGGCATATTGGTCGGATGAAAGCCTGTGCGAGTTGGGAAGCAGCGGCTGACCATGGTGGGGGTGTGACGACGTGGTGCTCGATCGGATCGGCGGCAATGTCGGCGAGGTGTGCGGGGTGAGAAAAGCGGTTTGTGGTAGTTTGCTGGCCGCCGGAATGGTGTAGGGTGCTCACGGTGCTGCTTCAACTGCGAGCGATTCGTGCTGCTTGCTCCACTACACTCTAGTGAGTTTAATCAAGGTTTTGGTTTTCGGTTTGTGTTTTTTCGCCCCTGAACGAGATTTCCAAAATTCGGCAATTCCAAAAATTACTAGTAATAGGCCGAGGTGGATCATGCTTCCCCCTTTACTACTGATGATATTATAGTACCCCCTCCATACCTATCCTTTTCTGTGCAGAACGCAGAAATGTCATACATGCCTCTGCTATGGAGAACCTTCGAGAGATTGATACAGAAACAAGAAAGTTTAATAAAGATCGAGTATCAGTATGAACACAAATAAACTAGTCCTTATTAATGCATAGCAATTGTATCTATTCAAGTATTTTATATTGTGTATTACCGTGTTGTTCTAAACTCTGAGTTTTGTTGATCCAGAAATACATTTATCATTTATGTCTGATTATGAAGTAAAAGCTTATCGATTCATTTGTTGAGGACTAGAAGCTTATCAATGAATTGAATGCTGAATTCTTTAGTTTAGAAATAGCTAACTCTACCCCCTGCAAACTGTATTAAGAACATTTGGAGATTGAGGAGCTTGAAGAAATTATATTTCTTTGCCATGTGCATATACCACAGATTTTTAATGAC
This sequence comes from Hordeum vulgare subsp. vulgare, assembly GCF_904849725.1. Classification (NCBI taxonomy): domain Eukaryota; kingdom Viridiplantae; phylum Streptophyta; class Magnoliopsida; order Poales; family Poaceae; genus Hordeum; species Hordeum vulgare. The sequence goes on from NC_058524.1 coordinate 4,698,300, forward strand.
AACTGAATGATTTTGTCTTCAGTTTGATTTCTCCTTTTAGGTTCTATTGATATACTTCATTTAATTTTTTAAATTAGGACTCGTTTTACAACTTCAAATTCAATTTCAAAATCCATACTCTATGCAGCTAAATATCGGTCCAAATGACGAACAGTTCTATAGCTTCTGTTTTTGTCAACACTGAAAACTCGGCATTACCTTCTATTTTTGTTAAATAATATCCTCAAATCCATAGCTCCTAAAATAAGTGTGTGGAGAATGAATAGCAATCTACAAAACGAGTTGCCTCCTGAACCACCACCTGAAGATGCGTTTGGCGCGGTAAGGCATAAATCAGCGATCTATTTCGGAAAGAAGATTCCTAGTTGTCCAATTTCTACATTATATTGTAGTTTCCAGATTTAATATTTACTTTTTTTGCAACAAATAAATGTTCTCTAGGGCTTTGCTTCACATTCTTTATATACTGTTAAGGGCTGGTTTTGCTCATCCTTAACCCATTGTTTTAGATTTCGGAGCTACCTATTCAAATATGATTAATTAATTCTTCCTTGGTGCTTTTTTAACATTGCCATGGAGAAGTGCTCTTTTAGTTCCTCGTCATATTTATGTAGTTCCTTGTGATATGTGGCTGATGGATTATGGAGAGTACCTTTGAAACTAATGTTCCTCTTTTCAGCTTACAGTTTTCCTTTGTTACATTTTGCACCTAACGAAGGACCTGCAATGATATGACTACATGACAAATGTTACAATTTTCCAAGCAGTGGAACTTTTTCAGTAATCGTTACAGAAATTATAGTCATTTAGATGAGGATGGCACAAAGGCTAAATGGAAATACATTAATCATATAGGCCATACTTCTTTTTCCTCCTCCACACCACTTTCTTTATTCAATATCTTAGTTTCACCTGACCTTATCAAAAATGATGTTTCCGTTTGCTACATTACACGTGAAAATCCCGTTACTGTTGAATTTGACGAGTTTGGTTTTTCTGTCAAGGACGCCCGTACCCGGATGATGCTTCACCGATGTGACAATCCTGAAGACCTCTACCCGGTCGGCACAACTTCCTCCTCCACCTCTGTCGCTCGTGTTGCACTCGCCACCGGCGTGGATCTTTGGCATGCTCTCTTGGGTCATCCCAACCCGGCCACCCTTCGTCATATTTTTCACAATTTTTCTTTCACGTGTAATAAGAATGAGAATCACTCTTGTCACGCTTGTCGTCTTTGGCAAACATACTCGTCTCCCTTTTCGTGCTTCTTCTGATGTTGCCTCATACCCGTTTGAGTTAATTCATAGTGATGTGTGGACATCTCCTGTTGCAAGTAATACGGGCTTCTCTTACTATCTCGTCATCCTTGATGATTTTTCGCACCATGTGTGGACCTTCCCATTACGGCGAAAGTCTGATGCCGTTACCACCCTTGCTGCCTTTTACTCCTATGTCTCTACGCAGTTTGGGCATCTCATTCTTGTGTTCCAAACAAACAACGGGAAGGAGTTTGACAACCTGGCTGTTCGTACTCTCCTCACCACACATGGCACGATATTTTATCTCACTTGTCCCTATACTTCACAACAGAACGGTCGCGTTGAACGCGTCCAACACACCGTCAACGATTGCGTCCGTACGCTTCTCTTTCACGTCAATGTTCCTCCGTGCGTCTGGCCTCACACTCTCACCACCGCATCCCTTATCTTTAACATACGGCCTTGCCGTACTCGCGGCAACTTTGCACCTCATCATCTTCTCTTTGTTTTTAGAAAAAGAAAAACCTATAACAACAACAAAACTGAAGAAAAAGGAAAAAAATAAAGTTTTCATTGATGAACCTAATGCAACAAGAGATTGGATTGCCATTGTCAACCGATGTGGCTATTTATGTAGGTTGGCGTGCCTCTCGAGTGCGAGGTGGGACTAAACAAAAGTCCAGGGTCATAGCTTCACCGAGTTTGTTTGTCAGGAACTCGAAAAAGATATGATCCCTGGAATTCCAAATTTTTTTAAATAGGAAATGTTTACCGAGTCTCCGTTATACGAAACTCGATAAAAAGTATTGCTGCATTGGTGACAGCAAGGAGTGGTCGATGGGGACGGTGGCGGGGGCCTAGAGGTGGGGGAAAGGATGGGTTGGACGCGAGAGGATAAGGAGTTATTTGTAAATATGAGCGTACCGGTGGGCGTCTTCTTGCAATAATGCAACATTCTACCTTTGTAATCGTTAGATGAAGATCCGATGGTCTGAAATGCAAGATGGCAGACACACCATTGCCACAACTGCGGTTTTTATAGGAGTAGAGATTTATTGTAGCCTTACCTGAATAATACTTGCCTCATCTCGCAAAAATAAAAATACTTGCTTAGATTCATAACAAGTGTTGCAGTTTTGAACTAAAATTACTTCAGTCTTAGTTTACAAACCGTGACACTTATTTTAGATCGAAGTGAGTATTATACGTTTTAATTTAATGCTTCTAGATTTTTTATTTTTTCTAAATTTAAAATTTATTTTGTTAGTTCACATATTTCTACACTGATGGTTTTTCTTCTACAACAAAAGGTTAATATATTAAGACTACAGCGATTACATCTTATTTCTATAACGATGTAATATCAAGATGATACAAATTACACTAATAATGATATAAGCTGAGTAGGACAAAAATGTGGACAATATACATATATTCTTCTTCTTAATGTGGATAGAAGCATCACAGTTACATGACATTTTATTTAGCCATAGAACAGCACTATATATATATATATATATATATATATATATATATATATATATATATATATATATATATATATATATATATATATATATATATATAGTGTATAGCTATATGTAGATAAATACACCACCATGCTAAAAGATTTCTTTTGGGAAAATAATGCAAGAATATGAAATAATAGTACACATGAGAATAAGATGATCATCTAGAAGAGGAGCAGCCATGCAAGGAGCAGAGAGGCAACCGCCATGAGCGACACCTGCGAGGGCACCGGAGCCGCCGCGCCCTCCTCGAGCGTCAGTGTCCCGGCACCGACGTCATAGATCATGTTGGTGCCGGCCTGAACCATGCTTCCCAGGATGGACCCGAACGGCACGCTCGCCGGGGTCGGCAGCATGGTGAGGCACTGCAGCCCTGTGACGTTGTCCCTGTAGAAGTAGTGCACCGAGGTGAGCTCCAACGTAGCCCCATCCAACACCAGCGTTATCTTCGGGAACGTGAGGGCCGCCACGGACTGCGCGTTGTAGCACAGGTCGAAGTCGCCGAGCGCGGAGCCGTTCACCACCTGCGCCTTGATCTTCCGCATCATCACTTGCTTCAGGGCGTTGTAGGCGTCCGCTTGGAGGTAGGTGACGGCGGAGAGCGTGCTCATGACCACGCCGCCGGAGCTGCCGTCGGCGGCAAGGTCGAACGCCCCCGCGGGGATGCCGCCCAGGGCCTGTCCGTCAACCTGTATGGAGGTTAGCTTGACGTAGTAATAGTCGGGCAACGCCGTGCTCCGAAGCAGCGGCGTCGACCGGCCGCCTCGCCTTGTCTGCGGCACGGCGGCGTCGCCGAGCAACACGATGCTCTCGGAGTCGGAGCTGCCGGCTTCGTCCGGGACCAGGTAGTAGGAGAACTTGTTGACGCCGAGCTGCGACACGAGGGATAATGGCCCTCGGTTGAAGCCGAAGCTGCCCGGCGCGCCGTCGAGGGGCACCGTGCTGGTGTTGCTGCAGCCGAGCAACGACGCGCTGGCCATCATGGTGCTGGTGCCCCCCACGCCCACGGTGAGCGTCTCGTTGGCGACGTAGCCGGTAGTGTTGAACTCCGCTCCGTACATGTACACGTACTCGCACCTATCGCCGGTGTTGGCGCCGCAGGCGTCGGTGGTCTCGTTAGTCACCAGGCTCCGGCACGTCTGGCTGGCGCAGGGCACCCTCACCGGCGCCGCCGGGCACTCCGTGGTCCAGACGAAGCCATTGAGGACGTCGACGACGCCAGAGACGACCTTGCTCTGCGCCGTGGCCCCGACGGAGACGTTGTAGAGGACGATGAAGCCGGCGTCGTCGGCCGCCGCGCTGCCCAACATGTCGGTGTTGCTGTTTCGGCGACGCGCCTCCCTGATTCGGGATTGCCGGCCCAACTTGCTGGCCTTTTTGGCCAACCCAAGCAACTTCTTGACGCCCGATGAGGAGATGCCCCTCGTCGCCGCCGCCGGCGCCGGCGCCACGAGGAGAAGCTGGAGGACAAGTAGCCAAGCTACCAGGGTGACGGCCAACGCACTGCCAACAGTACTGCTTCTCCTTGTTGCAGCTGGGCGAGCCATATTTTTCGGCACACACACAGAAACTACAATTGGTCTAGCTAGCTTGGTAATTAGCTAGCCAGTGTCGATCTCCTGCAATGAATATACATGTGTTCCACCGGGCAGGCTGCATGTATATATACACGAACAAGCACGTACGTGTAGATAAACATGCACGTACATACGAACGCTTGACTTGACGGACTGATCAACCGATCGACTTGTAATCCTGAAGTTGCATCGTTAGATTCCACGGAGACCATTCCAAGGCTTCATAGGTATGGAGACGGTTGGAACATGTAGCTGCACCGTACGTTGTTCTGTCATTGCCATGGGCCATGTGCGGGTGATGTGCGTGGGTTTTCATGGGGCTTACTTTTCATCACAAACTTAAAAGTAAAAAAAAAAATCAAGGCACGTACGCATCCAAATCGAGGAAGTAGTGCCGGAGGTTTCGACATATGTGCCACTAGTAGAAATAAGGGCTTTCGTCCGAGCTCGAAAAACACATTAGTCCCGGTTCGTAAAGGAACCGGGACTAATGTTAGTATTAGTCCCAGTTCGAGCGGCAAAGGCGCCGGTCGGGCATTAGTCCCGGTTCAAATGAGACCTTTAGTCCCGGTTCGTGTCTCGAACCGGGACTAAAGGGTTTGGAGGCTTTAGTCCCGGTTCGTGTCTTGAACCGGGACTAAAGGGTAGACCTTTAGTCCCGGTTCGTGACACGAGCCGGGACTAAAGGTGTTCAGCTTTTTTTTCTGTTTTTAAATTCTTGTTTGTAGTTTCTGTTTTAACTTGCTTATATCTTTTAGGATATTTGATGTTTTTGATTGATTCTTTTTGCATTATATTCAAACTTTTGTCTAGTTTCTGTTTGTGCCATTAGTTTTTAAATTTGAATGGTTTAAATTTGAATTTGTTTAAATTTGCTTCAAAACCAGTTTTTGAATAACTTGAGTTTACAAATAGTTTTTAATTTAATTCTTTTTGCTTCCACTCATGTGTTAGATTGTTGTCACAGTAAGATTTATTTGGTTATTTTTAGAATAATTTAAATTAGGATTTTAATTAAAGAAATATTGTTTTGCTTATATAGTTGTTTTAGTCATTTAATTGTTGTTTTTTATTATTTTTAGTTAGTTCTTTCTGTAGATTTTAACATGTTGTAGTATGGTGCATATTTAACGCACAAAAAAAATCTACAGTTCAATTAATTTAAAAAAAATGCCTTTCTAGCAGATGGGTTTTTGTGAGAAACCTTGATACTTTGAGTTTTGTAGAAAATAAACAAAAATGATAAAATCTTCAAAAAATAAACAAAAATGATAAAATCTTCAAAAAATAAAATCCTTTGAGATGTTGTTAGGTTTTAGTGTCTAGTCGGTATAGAAATTTTGAGATATGAATTTTGACCCTTTTTGCAAAAAAGGAAAAAAATAAACGGCCATAACTTTTGCATACGACGTCCAAAAAAAATTTAATATATCAAAAAAAACTAGAAAAAATTGGTACTCGATTTCACCCGGGCTTGCCCGGTGAAGTTTTCTCACATGCTCAAAATTGCAAATGGAAAAAAACTTATTTCAAAAAGAAGTCTTTTCCAAAAAAAAAAGAAAATTAATTTTATTTAAAAATATTAGGTTGTTTTCATTGAAATTCACTATTATTGTTACTTATTAAGTTTATTTTAATAATTGTTTGTAATTCAAAAAATTAAATCATGTGACATGACATCAAGACCCAAGTTGTTTAGGATTGATAGCTTACTATTGTCAGGAAAACAACAAGTGCACACTTGGCAACTAGGGGCGATTGAACCAGAAAGTTAAGCGTGCTCGGGCTGAAGCAGTGAAAGGATGGGTGATCGGCCGGGAAGATAGACGATTTGAAATGAGTGATCCACGCTAGAGCAGTGAGGATGGGTGATTAGAGATTAAATTGTCAAATAATTCAAAGATTTAAAAATTGGAATAAAACATACAAAATATTCAAAAAATAAAATTTGAAAAAAACTAAAAAAAAATCTACCTTTTCGGGTCAAACAAACAAAATAAACAGACGGATCCTTTAGTCCCGGTTCGTAAGTACAACCGGGACTATAGGTACTCCCTCCGAGGCGCCCACGTGAAGCACCTTTGGTCCCGGCTTGGAACAGGGCCGGGATTAAAGGTTAGGCCTTTAGTCCCGCCTCTTTGGTCCCGGTTGGTGAACCGGGACTATAGACCCTATCCCCACTAGTGTGCCGAGGCCGACACATGAATTGACGATGGTGAGACTGGCCATAGCGGGGAGTATCATATAATAGTATTATGCATATAATACTATTGTATGATACTACTACCTTCATAGTGCATAGTATCATAAAATAGTATGATAGATGACCTTATTTATTGAAATGCATAACACATAAGTAGCATAGCATTTAACATGTCACGGTATCTACCTATGTTATTCTAACACTCTCTCTCTCTTCTTTAATTGTCTTCCACATCAGCATGTTTGCTAGTCCCAAGTAAATGATACTCCCTCTGTAAAGAAATATAAACACTCTTATATTTGCTTATGGAGAGAGTACTACCTTAGTTACTCCCACTATGACCAGCCTGAGGCACGAGAGGGTCTAGGGCAAAAACAATAAACGCACGGGGTATTAGTGCCTTTTACAGGCTGTTTTTTTTTTTTGCGGATGTCTAACCTTCCCCCTTAATCCAATCAAAATCTACCAAGTCAGAGTCACTTCGTAAAACCCCGTATCACGCCCGTGACTATAGCTTTGTTGCGGTTTGCGGCTACTATGCGTGAGTGGAAGCCGTATCAAATTGTTAGCTTTATATTGACCGATCGACTTGCAATCCTTGAGTTACACCGTTAGATTCTACAGAGACCATTCCACGGCGCCGGCCGTGTAATTAATCCTGGAGGTGCAATGTTAGATTCCACGGCCAGACACGGCGTCGCCGTCCGGAGACCATTCCACGGCGTACCGTGTGGAGACCGTTGGAACACCTGCAGGCTAACTAATTAACGTATGTTTTGTCCATGCATGCATGCCACTCATCGATGAAGCTGAGCAGGAATATATAATGTTCCGGGGTGACATCAGTGGCTCGCTGGTGCCATGCGTAAGCTTGAGGTAAACTATGATAGTTGGAACAATCAATTTGCATGTGATGGTTTTGATCGGTTTACTTTTCACACACTTCAATGTAAAAATATCCCGGCATACATCCAAATCGATGAATTGGTTCCATTATATTATTTTGATGAGTTTTGGTAGTCTGATATTTGAATATGATAAATAAAGCTAACAATATATATGGTGTTTTGTATTTCGTTATTACATACTCCCTCCGTCTAAAATTACTTGTCACACAAATGAATAAAAATGGATATATCTAAAATTAGAATACATCTAGATTCATCCATTTTTATGACAAATATTTTCAGACGGAGGAAGTATTTGCTAAATATTTATATTAATATTGGTCATGTATGTTAAGAGAAACAAAAATAGTGCGGTTGAAAAAGTGAAATGTGAGCATGCTGAAAGAAATGTATAGTATTAGTGCATTTTCGGTGAATGTTGATAGAAATAAAAGTAAACGAACTGATGACATGACATGAGCAACGTGACATGTGTGGATTTTTTTTAACACAGTATAGATGCAAGTGCTCGTATACACACGCATGACATGTGTGTATATTGAGGTAAACAGAAATAGTGACAAAAAGTTTTGCTAAAAAAGTACTTTTAACAAGTGGACGCGAGACTATCAAGTCTGCGGACTTGTGAGAGCCGTCTGTGTCCAAAGAAACTGTGCTCCCACCATGCATACATTTTGCTTTGCAATTTCCAGGTTGCACCGTTTGTTCACACGCACGGCCTGCCGGCCTCCCGACCGTGTGCATGCAGTTTCCAGGTTGCACCGTACCAGCTGCGTGTACAGTGTTATGGAATGTGACATCTCTCAAAGTATTTCCCGTTGCCGTATGCTCGTAAGGTGGCCTACAACGCGGGAAACAGACATAGTATTTGTCCTCGGACATGCATGGATACCAGAGCCGGGCATCCAACGCTTGCATCAAACCTCCGTCCACAATGCAATCAAAAATCTAAATAGAAGGATAAATATCACTAAAACAAGTTGAAATTCATGCAAACAGACATAAAATTTGATATATTTTATATAAACCAATTGATATTTTGTCCGTTCAACTAAAACTTAAAAAAGCTAAACTAATTTCTAACGGAAGGTGGCCTTGTATGCCCGGCCGGGCTGGCCGGCGGCATCTCCATCGGGGTATGTGACATCATCGAAGTCAGGGTCATCATCGAGGCCCTTCCGACCACGAAAGGACGCGGTGGTACAATTACCCTACCCGACCACCTTCTGACAATGGAGGAGCCGCTCCACTTCCTCCCGTGCCAATGGAGATTTCTTAGCGCGGGTTCTAATGCATTTTACTGACGTATCACATTAGTTAATGATGAGAGTGTCATGTTGTATCTTAGGTAAGATACAACATTTGTACGCCGCCATGCATAGGTAAAAATGATCAATAGCCTAATCATGCATGAGCATCAAATTATTAAATTTAAAAATAACTTTAAAAAAAAATGCATTGTGCTATTGTAGTTTTTGTAAGTTATTAATGCTCCTATGTAAGATGCTAAGAAATCGATGCATTGTCACATGCCTAACCGGGAGCCCTGCTCGTGCCATTGCCAACAGCAGCACTAGTGCAATCCTGTCCGATGTTGGCAAGCTCCCCATCTGAAAGGCGCATGCACCACCCGGGCGGGGCGTCTCCCTGTGGTGGTGAAAGAATGGTCCTGGGCCCAGGCGTCTACTAGATTGGTGTACGTGCAAACCCAGTTTGGCATGACGTCAGACTTGGCGAATGCCGTCCGATGCACCGCGTGGTGAACTGTTGAAATTTGGAGGTGGGCTTTAGGCCCATTAAAGAATTTCAGAAAAAATCTCCAATGACCCATGTAAGTGGTGGCATGACAAGGTGGTGAAAGTTTAGTCCCACCCCGCTAGTGGAGGAGAGTTTGGACCCCTTTATAAGGGTCTCTCTTCCACACGCTATTGGAGAGTGAGAAGAGAAGGTGCCCTCGCGCACTCCTCCTCCGTTGCCCGCCTCGCCATGGGAATGAGCCGAGCCGAGGTCATACCTACGCGCTTATTTTTGCCGGTCAGGAACGGAAAATACGTAACGGACAAGGCACGATCCGACGGATCGTGGCTGTTAACGACTCGGACGTGGGCTTGGCCCACGTCTCTCCACCCAGCCGCCTTTATAAGCACGCGATCGCCTACCCTATCCGTCACGAGAATCAGATCACATCTGCCTCACGCGTTCGTTCCTTGAACTGTTGCTGCCGCCGGCGACTCCGTCCCGTTTACCGCGTACACGGTCGACGGGAGAGCAGGCCTCTGAAACTCGCCTCTCCGGTTCCTGTACGGGAGAGGGGCGATTAGGTTTTTGGGGAGCGATCACGCGACTGCTCGCCTCCGTCCGTTTGCTTCGTCTACGTCCGCGTCGCCCTCGTCATCGCCATGTCTTCACCAAGCGAAGCTGACCGTCTCCGCGAGAAGGCCGAAGCCGAGAAGAACGCGGCAGAGGATACTGCCGCCGCCGCCGCCGCTGCTACGGCCAACTGGCCGATTGAAGGGCATGACTCGTTTATCCTCATGTTCGTATTTATCCTAGCAGTACTGCTTGTCTGCATAGATGTATCCACTATATGCGTAGTATGTGCTAGGTTAGCTAAAAATCAGTATATCATTAGTCTAGTCAATGCCATGCTAGTTATTATCTCGTGGATTAATATACTCGAAAAATTGCCTATTTACTCAACACGAACTAACCATGTCATTAAGGATGAACCTTGTCCTTGACATAAGGTACTTTGCACCTACAACATGCTACCCTATCTGTAACTTCATATCATCTTCACATGAATAGATTGGCTGCTAACAATATAAAACACATGCATAAGGAAGAATATCATGATATATGCACTATCTTTATCTGTGATAATACTAAAAAAAAAGACTAGTGTTATTGACAATTCCTCCAGAACGAGTAAATAAGTTTCATCCAACTATAAGCAATTTTCAGAGATTTAAAAGTTGGTATTTGAGAAGAAACATGGAAAATGCCATGCTCTACCAGAGTAGTATTAGATCGCAAGTCTCCTTGTTACTTCCCGTTAGCATTTTTGAAAGGTTAGTGATGTTAATTAGTAACATAATATGCTGAGGCCATCTCAATTTTTTTATTTACCTTGAGCGTTACTGCCGGAGTACGGTACATAAATTTGACCACAAGGAAATATCTTCCCACTAAAGGAATATATTTCTTTTTGTCCAAAGTATAAGCAATGGGAAAACTACAAAATTAACGTAATTTTGATTCCTATGATTGTTCTTTGAATTAATTTGACTGAACACCCAGAATTTAATTACTATATCATGTACATTTTACAAGTAGTATGGTCTAATCTTAGCCGAAGTATAAGTATATAGTACCAATATTATGCACTCATATATTTTTTGATGTCACACGCACACACATAAGAATACATCACAGTAGATTATGGTGTCATCGTCCACAAACTTTATTCTAGCACACATCATGCATAATTATACTAGCACAGTGCATCACACCGATCAAGTTGCTACCGATGGAGCACCAAAATAATTTCTGGAAATAATAAAGAGCAAACTATAGAGCACTTGTAGTTTACATTCGACCGAGTTCCCGCTGAATCGGTGAAATTTAATGAGAGATGGATCGAAAGCATTTGACATCATGAGGTACGTCCTGCATGCCACCATCAATAGAACGACATATACGAGACAAACATGTAATGGGTGGCAACATCGTCCTTCCACCCGGAATCGTCATCGAGTGCCTACTGAAATAATAGTAGCGGGGGTGAGTGGTCCGATACCATTAAAGGAATATATAGTTTCCAAAGTGTAAGCAACGGGAAAACAACAACATTTATGTAATTTTGATCACTATGATTGTTCTTTACATAAATATTAACGCACACAATTTAATTACTTTATTATGTAGTACTCCCTATGATCCTTTTTAGTTTGCATATAAGTTTTGTTCGAAGTCAAAATATCTCTATTTTGACAAAAAAATATAGAAAAAAGTATGAACATTCACAATGCCGAATCAATACTATTAGATTCATCATGAAATATAGTTTCATAATATATTTATTTGGTACTGTAGATGTTGGTATTTTTAACATAAATTTGTCAAACTTTACTAAATTTAACGTGACACAAATCTATTACGCGGAGAGGAGTAAAAAGGACCGGAGGGGGTATGGTCTAGTCTTTAGCCGAAGTACAGTATATATAGTACCAATATTAAGCACTCATATATTTTTCGATATCACACACACACACACAAGAATACATCCCAGTAGCAGTAGATTATAGTCACCATTCCACAAATTTTATTCTAGCACACAACATGCATAAATATTTATAGTGGCACAGTGCATCGCACCATCGAGTTGCTACTACTGATGGAGCATAGCCTTGGCAATCATCTTGTATTTGTCCTTGTTCGCGCTGAAGAAGCCGACCAGTTGCTCCCTCGGCGGCAGGCACTCCTTCACGGTTTCATTCTCGGTATACTCCTTTCCCCAGCGGCGCAGAGCAGGGAACTCGTTCTCATCACCCATCAAGCTCATTCCGGTCACCTCCTCAAACGCGTAGATCCAGTGAGCCGGCCCGCAGGCAGCGACGTCGACGTAGCCAATGGAGTCGCCGCCAAAGAACCTCTTCCCCTGGAGCTGCCCTTCCAGCAGCGCCAGGTTCTCCTTCGTCTCCTTCACGAACCCCTTCTGCTCCTCGCCGGCGTCCAGCCACAAGGCCAGCCAGAACGGCCTCGAGCACTGCTTGCATGGCCATCAAGTGTTGCGTAAGTGCATGCTCATGAAAAGATGGCGGCTATAATTAATAAAGATGGTTGTGTGCATCGTTTGATGTAGAGGACGGAAGTTATCCTCTTTTTCCAGAAATAACAAAAGGATTCTTGCTGCTTGTATGGACAGTGGGAGGATATAAGAGATCACCTTTTGTTCCAGGAACTGAGCCCAGAAACGGGCCATGGCACGGTCGTAGGGATCAGCCGGCAGGAGAGGCGGTCCGTCGAAGGCCTCGTCGACGTACTCCATGATGAGGAGGGACTCGCAGATGGCCCGGTCACCATGGACGAGCACAGGCACCTTCTGGTGGATGGGGTTGTGCTTCAGCAGCAGGTCGCTCTTGCTCTGGAGATCTTCCAGGACCAGCTCGTAGGGCACCCCTTTGAGCCGCAGGGCAGCCTCGGCGCGGTGGACGAATGGGCTGCCCAATGTGCCGATGAGTTTAACCGATTCAGCCATCTTTGCTTTGCTTTAGATTCTGGCTTATCGTTCTTTGGTTTGCTTGCCACGCCCGTACTTATAGATGGTCTAACGGCGAGTTTTTCTTCATCTACACTGCATTCAGAACTCAGATGGTGGGTGTTATTGCTTCTTCCCCAAGAAAGATTGAATTCTTTTTTAGTTTCTTTTAGTCAATGGCCTTTACTTTCTTTGACATGGTCGTATGAGACTTGCTACTGATCACTTGCTCCAATCTAAAAAAATGGATTAGAACGATATGATAGTGCACTAGAGGAGTATATCCAGAGCAAAATGAATAAATCTATACTCTAAAGTATGCCTATATACGTATGTATGTAGTTCTTTAATGGAACCTTTAAAAAGACTTATACTATTTAGGAACGGGGAGTAGTTTCTTTTAGAGTGAATGGCCTTTAGTTTCTTTGTCAATGGTCGTATGAGACATGCTACAGTTGCTCCAATCCAAAATAAAATAAAATGGATTAGAACGATATGATAGTGCAAAGATAATATGAGATGATAGTGACTTTGTTTGACATGTGTATCATCGTGTGTTTATGAGCTACTAATGCAATACTAGTCAAAGTTTCTTGATGGGCAAGCCGGATAAGTCAGATCATAGACTTGCCTATTGTCTGACGCCTGACGGTAAAGATAAATCCCGAACGTGTCCTGTTTGTGCTCCTCGTCCCGAACGCGTTTTCTACCGTCAGATGAGATGCACCAATATCAAAGCAGTGGATAGGGGCACGTGGGACTCAAAGAATCGTTCGTTCTTTGGTCTGGTCGTCCCAAACAGATTTTTTTTTTGAACCAGGAAGGCCTGTATGGCCTTTATATTTCATGTGAAAATAGTGTTACATCGTTGGCTAATACATCGACGAGAAACCCCGCCAAACCACTTTATAGTTTTAGTGGGTTCAGCGTATCTAGCAAGAATGTGTGCCGCCATATTGGCCTCCTTAGGGCAAAACTGAAATTGGATAAAGCTAAAATTATGGGCGAGGAAGGAACATTCTTCGTAGATTGCAGCAGCCGGACCCAAAGAGTTGCCACTGTCCAGCATAGTGTCCACAACCTCTATGCAATCAGACTCAACAACGAGCTTTTCCAGGCCCAATTCATTTGCCAGAATGAGACCATCGTGCAGACCTCTAGCTTCGGCCGAGCCCGCATCATGTGCAAAAGGAATATCACTGCACAGAGCCGCCATGAAAGTTCCTTTGTCATCACGTATCACAACCCCTGAGCTCCCTGTCCGGAGTCGATATTGAAGCAAGCATCGACGTTAAGTTTGTATAGGCCAGCGCCTGGTGGTTTCCGGCCATGGCGAAGGACGCCCGACTTCTTCCCCTTGGCCCTATAAAAGTTCTTGGCTAGTGCTGATATTGCATGTGCGGACCTGGGTGGATCAAAAACTTTCTCACCATTTGTGGATTGTCGTCTCTCCCACCACATGTACCACACAGCTGTTGCTATGAGTTCCCCCCTCCCAACATCAGCGATATGCGACCGGATGGAACTCTTGGATAGCAGCAAATCTTGTAGGACCGCACTACCGTCCCTCTCCATCGTACAAACTTCTTGGATGAGGCTAGACAGCCCCAGAATACGCCAGATTTCCAACACACGCGGGCACTGGAAGAAGAGGTGTTTGATGCTTTCACAATGTGATGTGCAAAGAGGGCATTGCGAGCTGGTCTTGATTTGACGATTCGCCAGGACACCATAGCAGGGGATTGCACCCAGCAAGGATTTCCAAACATGAATCTTGACCTTCGACGGGATCCGTAGCTTCCAGAGCGTTTTCCAAATTGGGTTGATACCTGAGGTTTGGTGTATATTCGTCCTCCTCAACTTTCGCCCATGTTGGAATTCCCACTCCTCATGATAAGCCGATCTTACAGAAAAGGCGCCACGTCTGTCCGGGTGCCAGGACACAAAATCAGACATCATCCCTAGAGCCAATGGAATGTTTAGTATGCGTTCAGTGTCCACTGGCCAAAAAAATTGTCTTATAAGCTCCTCATCCCAAGATCTACTGTCCACATCGATAAGTTCAGAGACTTTTGTAATAACAATATTGTTTCTCGGGTTAGGAGATGCTTGTTCGGGCTGCTAGATATCCAACGGTCATTCCAAATGTTAATTGATGTTCCATCACCTACTCTCCAAATGATACCTCTTTTAAAAGTTTGGAGACCATTCCCATATACTCTGCCAAGTGTATGATCTTCCCTTCTTCAATGAGCAGTTCAGTAGATCGCCATCGGGGAAATACTTTGCTCGCGGCACACGGGCACAGAGAGAATCAGGTTCAGTCAGGAGTCTCCATGACTGTTTTGCCAGTAGTGCAAGGCTAAAGCAATGTATATCACGGAACCCCATCCCTCCTTGCTCCTTAGGCACACACATCTTCCACCAGGCGAACCAATGCATGTGCTTCTTCTGTTCATCATCACCCCAGCAGTATTTGGACATCGCAGAGGTTATATCATTGCAAATCTCTTTTGGTAGCTTGAAAACGGACATGGCATAAGATGGAATAGCCTGGATCATAGCTTTGAGTAGGATCTCCCTTCCCCCTACCGATAGAAGTTTCTCTTTCCAGCCTCGAATTCTGCTTAAAACCCTTTCCACCAGGTGTTGAAAACAGTCTGAACGATCCACTCCCACAATAGGTGGGAGCCCAAGATACTTATCTGAAGCAGCCTCGGCCATAATGTTAAGTGTAATGCACACCTCTGCTCGAATCTGAACTGGAGTACATGGGCTGAAGAAGATCGCCGATTTGGCATCACTAACCATTTGTCCCAAAGCTGTGCAATAATCCTGAAGAACTTGGCGTAAGCATGCCGCATTAGCCTGATCTGCTCTCATCAATATGAGGGAATCGTCCGCGAATAGAAGGTGTGACACAGGTGGAGCCGCCCAACACACCCTTACCCCGGCTAAATTGCCCGCCTGCTCCTCATACGATAATAGGGCCGACAGTCCCTCTCCGCATAGCAGAAACAGATAGGGGGACAAAGGGTCTCCTTGTCGAAGACCCTGAGATGGGACAAAGGAATATGGTAGTTCATTATTGATACGCAGCTGGTATTGCACCGAGGACACACATTCCATGATAAGATCCACCCAATCCTGCGAGAAGCCCAGCCTGATCATCATCCGAGCTAGAAACTGCCATTCAACACGATCATAAGCTTTGTGCATGTCTAGCTTAACTGCACAAGTGCCATACCCACACATCTTCTTCTTAATAGCGTGGTAGGATTCAAAGGCCAGCAGAAAGTTATCGGTAATCATCCTTCCTGGGACAAAGGCGCTTTGATTTTGGGATATGATCTCAGTCAGCAGGACTTTCAGCCGTGCAGCAAGAACCTTCGAGATGATTTTATAAAGAACATTGCACAGGCTGATAGGTCTAAATTGTGTTATGCTCTCTCGGTTCTCAACCTTGGGAATCAGAACGGTAGTTGTATTATTCCAACCCGTCGGTATCTTCTTGTTCTGAATAGCTTGAAGCACCTCATCCACCAAGTCCTCCCCAATTATGTGCCAGAAACGTTTATAGAAGACCGCATGGAGTCCATCCGGACCTGGGGCTTTTAGATCTCCAATATTATAAAGAGATTTCTTCACCTCCTCCCTACTATAGGGTTTATTCAATTGAGCATTCATCTCCGGAGTTACACGAGGGCTAACCTTCTGGATTAAGACCTCATCAATATCCTGCACCTCTGAGTTAAACAAGGAGGAGAAGTATTCCATAGCATGGTTTTGGATATCATGTGGATCCTCTATCCAACTGTTGGAATTATGCCCTAGAGGCAATAATAAATATAGTTATTATTATAATTCTTGTATCAAGATAATCGTTTATTATCCATGCTATAATTGTATTGAATGAAGACTTAAATACATGTGTGGATGCATAGACAAAACACTGTCCCTAGCAAGCCTCTAGTTGGCTAGCCAGTTAATCAAAGATAGTCAGGGTCTTCTGATTATATACAAAGTATTGTTGTTTGATAACTGGATCACGTCAGTAGGAGAATCACGTGATGGACTAGACCCAAACCAATAGACGTAGCATGTTGATCGTGTCATTTTGTTGCTACTGTTTTCTGCGTGTCAAGTATTTGTTCCTATGACCATGAGATCATATAACTCACTGACACCGGAGGAATGCTTTGTTTGTATCAAACGTCGCAACGTAACTGGGTGACTATAAAGATGCTCTACAGGTATGTCCGAAGGTGTTCGTTGAGTTAGTATGGATCGAGACTGGGATTTGTCACTCCGTGTGACGGAGAGGTATCTCGGGGCCCACTCGGTAATACAACATCACATACAAGCCTTGCAAGCAATGTGACTTAGTGTAAGTTGCGGGATCTTGTATTACGGAACGAGTAAAGAAACTTGCCAGTAAACGAGATTGAAATAGGTATGCGGATACTGACGATCGAATCTCGGGCAAGTAACATACCGAAGGACAAAGGGAATGACATACGGGATTATATGAATCCTTGGCACTGAGGTTCAAACGAGATTTGATCGTTTGAATCTACGAAGATCTTATCGTTTGAATCTCAGTGCCAAGGATTCATATAACCCCGTATGTCATTCCCTTTGTCCTTCGGTATGTTACTTGCCCGAGATTTGATCGTCAGTATCCGCATACCTATTTCAATCTCGTTTACCGGCAAGTCTCTTTACTCGTTCCGTAATACAAGATCCCGCAACTTACACTAAGTCACATTGCTTGCAAGGCTTGTGTGTGATGTTGTATTACCGAGTGGGCCTCGAGATACCTCTCCGTCACACGGAGTGACAAATCCCAGTCTTGATCCATACTAACTCAACTAACACCTTCGGAGATACCTGTAGAGCATCTTTATAGTCACCCAGTTACGTTGCGACGTTTGATACACACAAAGTATTCCTCCGGTGTCAGTGAGTTATATGATCTCATGGTCATAGGAATAAATACTTGACACGCAGAAAACAGTAGCAACAAAATGACACGATCAACATGCTACGTCTATTAGTTTGGGTCTAGTCCATCACGTGATTCTCCTAATGACGTGATCCAGTTATCAAGCAACAACACCTTGTTCATAATCAGAAGACACTGACTATCTTTGATCAACTGGCTAGCCAACTAGAGGCTTGCTAGGGACGGTGTTTTGTCTATGTATCCACACATGTAAATGAGTCTTCATTCAATACAATTATAGCATGGATAATAAACGATTATCTTGATACAGGAATTATAATAATAACTACATTTAGTATTGCCTCTAGGGCATAATTCCAACAGTCTCCCACTTGCACTAGAGTCAATAATCTAGCCCTCACATCGTCATGTGAATTACATTGTAATAAATCTAACACCCATACAGTTCTTGTGTTGATCATGGTTTGGCCGTGGAAGAGGTTTAGTCAGCGGGTCCGCTACATTCAGATCCGTGTGCACTTTGCATATATTTACGTCCTCTCCCTCGACGTAGTCGCGGATGAGGTTGAAGCGTCGTTTGATGTGTCTGGACTTCTTGTGAAACTGTGGTTCCTTTGCTAAGGCAATGGCACCCGTGTTGTCACAGAACAAGGTTATTGGATTCAGTGCGCTTGGCACCACTCTAAGATCCGTCATGAATTGCTTCATCCAGACACCCTCCTTAGCCGCCTCCGAGGCAGCCATGTACTCCGCTTCACATGTAGAATCTGCTACGACGCTTTGCTTGGAACTGCACCAGCTTACCGCACCCCCATTAAGAATAAATACGTATCCGGTTTGTGACTTAGAGTCGTCCGGATCTGTGTCAAAGCTTGCATCGACGTAACCTCTTACGGCGAGCTCTTCGTCACCTCCATACACGAGAAACATCTCCTTAGTCCTTTTCAGGTACTTCAGGATATTCTTGACCGCTGTCCAGTGATCCACTCCTGGATTACTCTGGAACCTACCTGCCATACTTAGCCAGGCTAACATCCGGTCTAGTGCACAACATTGCATACATGATAGAACCTATGGTTGAAGCATAGGGGACGGAGCGCATATGCTCTCTATCTTCATCAGTTGCTGGGCACTGAGTCTTACTCAATCTCGTACCTTGTAAAACTGGCAAGAACCCTTTCTTGGACTGTTCCATTTTGAACCTCTTCAAAACTTTATCAAGGTATGTGCTTTGTGAAAGTCCTATCAGACGTTTTGATCTATCCCTATAGATCTTAATGCCTAGAATGTAAGCAGCTTCTCCTAGGTCCTTCATAGAGAAACTTTTATTCAAGTAACCTTTTATGCTCTCCAAAAACTCTACGTTGTTTCCAATCAGTAATATGTCATCCACATATAGTATTAGAAACGCCACAGAGCTCCCACTCACTTTCTTGTAAATACAAGATTCTCCAACCACTTGTATAAACCCAAATGCTTTGATCACCTCATCAAAGCGTTTGTTCCAACTCCGAGATGCTTGCACCAGTCCATAAATGGATCGCTGGAGCTTGCACACCTTGTCAGCATTCTTAGGATCGACAAAACCTTCGGGTTGTATCATATACAACTCTTCCTTAAGGAAACCGTTAAGGAACGCCGTTTTGACATCCATCTGCCAAATTTCGTAATCGAAAAATGCAGCTATTGCTAACATGATTCTGACGGACTTAAGCATCGCTACGGGTGAGAATGTCTCATCGTAGTCAACTCCTTGAACTTGTGAAAAACCCTTTGCCACAAGTCGAGCTTTATAAACGGTCACATTGCCGTCAGCGTCCGTCTTCCTCTTAAAGATCCATTTGTTCTGAATAGCCTTGCGGCCCTCAGGTAGTACCTCCAAAGTCCACACTTTGTTCTCATACATGGATCCTATCTCGGACTTCATGGCTTCTAGCCATTTGTTGGAATCTGGGCCCACCATTGCTTCTTCATAATTTGCAGGTTCATTGTTGTCTAACAACATGATTGATAAGACGGGATTACAGTACCACTCTGGAGCAGCACGTGGTCTCGTCGACCTGCGTGGTTCGACAGAAACTTGAACTGGAGTTTCATGATCATCATCATTAACTTCCTCCTCAACCAGAGGGATGAGAGGTTCGACAACCTCGTCAAGTTCTATCTTCCTCCCACTCAATTCTCTCGAGAGAAACTCCTTCTCGAGAAAAGCTCCGTTTTTAGCAACAAACACTTTGCCCTCGGACTTGAGATAGAAGGTGTACCCAACTATCTCTTTTGGGTAACCTATGAAGACGCATTTTTCCGCTTTGGGTTCCAGCTTTTCAGGCTGAAGCTTTTTGACATAAGCATCACATCCCCAAACTTTAAGAAACGACAACTTTGGCCTTTTGCCATACCATAGTTCGTATGGTGTCGTCTCAACGGATTTTGATGGTGCCCTATTTAAAGTGAATGCAGCTGTTTCTAATGCATAACCCCAAAATGATAACGGCAAATCAGTAAGAGACATCATAGATCGCACCATCTCTAATAAAGTACGATTACGACGTTCGGACACACCATTACGCTATGGTGTTGCAGGCGGTGTTAACTGAGAAACAATTCCACATTGTCTTAAGTGATCACCAAACTCGAAACTCAGATATTCACCCCCACGATCAGACCGTAGGAACTTGATCTTCTTGTTACGATGATTTTCCACTTCACTCTGAAATTGCTTGAACTTTTCAAATGTTTCAGACTTGTGCTTCATCAAGTAGACATAACCATATCTACTCAAATCGTCAGTGAAGGTGAGAAAATAACGATATCCGCCGCGTGCCTCCACGCTCATCGGACCACACACATCGGTATGTATGATTTCCAACAAGTCACTTGCGCGCTCCATTGTTCCGGAGAACGGAGTCTTAGTCATCTTGCCCATGAGGCATGGTTCGCACGTGTCAAGTGAATCAAAGTCAAGTGACTCCAAAAGTCCATCAGCATGGAGTTTCTTCATGCGCTTTACACCAATATGACCTAAGCGGCAGTGCCACAAAAATATGGCGCTATCATTGTTTACTCTAACTCTTTTGGTCTCAATGTTTTGTATATGTGTATCGCTATCAAGATTCAATATGAACAATCCTCTCACATTCGGTGCATGACCATAAAAGATGTTACTCATAGAAATAGAACAACCATTATTCTCTGACTTAAAAGAGTAACCGTCTCGCAATAAACAAGATCCAGATATAATGTTCATGCTCAACGCAGGCACTAAATAACAATGATTTAAGTTCATCACTAATCCGGACGGTAGCTGAAGTGACACTGTGCCGACGGCGATTGCATCAACCTTGGAACCATTTCCTACGCGCATCGTCACTTCATCTTTAGCCACCCTTCGTCTATTTCGCAGTTCCTGTTTCGAGTTGCAAATATGAGCAACAGAACCGGTATCGAATACCCAGGCACTACTACGAGAGCCGGTTAAGTACACATCAATAACATGTATATCAAATATACCTGATTTTTCTTAGGCTGCCTTCTTATCTACCAGATACTTGGGGCAATTACGCTTCGAGTGACCCATACCCTTGCAATAGCAACACTCCGTTTCAGGCTTAGGTCCAGCTTTGGGTATCTTCGGCGGATTGGCAACAGGCTTGCCACTCTTCTTCGTATTACCCTTCTTGCCTTTGCCGTTTCTCTTGAAACTAGTGGTCTTATTCACCATCAACACTTGATGCTCTTTGCGAAGTTCAGACTCTGCGACTTTCACCATCGCAAACAACTCGCCGGGAGACTTGTTCATCCCTTGCATGTTGTAGTTCAACACAAAGCCTTTATAGCTTGGTGGCAGTGATTGAAGGATTCTGTCAGTGATAGCCTCTTGCGGGAGTTCAATCCCCAGCTCAGCTAGACGGTTTGAGTACCCAGACATTTTGAGCACATGTTCACTGACAGATGAGTTTTCCTCCATCTTGCAAGCATAGAATTTATCGGAGGTCTCATACCTCTCGATCCGGGCGTTCTTCTGAAAGATAAACTTCAACTCCTGGAACATCTCAAATGCTCCATGACGCTCAAAGCGACGTTGAAGTCCCGGTTCTAAGCCATACAAGACTGCACATTGAACTATTGAGTAGTCCTCCTTACGTGCTAACCAAGCGTTCTTAACATCCTGATCAGCCGTAGCGGGTGGTTCATCTCCTAGCGCAGCATTAAGGTCATAGTCCTTCTTCCCAGCTTGTACGATTAGCTTAAGATTACGAGCCCAGTCTACAAAGTTGCTTCCATCATCTTTCAACTTAGCTTTCTCTAGGAACGTATTAAAATTCAGGATGACTGTCGCGTGAGCCATGATCTACAACACAAATATATTCAAAGTGGACTTAGACTATGTTCAAGATAATTAGAGTTCAACTTAATCAAATTATTTGCTAAACTCCCACTCAAAAAATACATCTCTCTAGTCATTTGAGTGGTTCATGATCCACCTACACTATCTCAAGTCCGATCATCACGTGAGTTGAGTATAGTTTCAGTGGTAAGCATCCCTATGCTAATCACATCATCTATATGATTCATGATCGACCTTTCGGTCTCATGTGTTCCGAGGCCATGTCTGCACATGCTAGGCTCGTCAAGCTTAACCCGAGTGTTCCGCGTGCGCAACTGTTTTGCACCCGTTGTATGTGAACGTTGAGTCTATCACACCCGATCATCACGTGGTGTCTCGAAACGACGAACTGTAGCAACGGTGCACAGTCGGGGAGAACACAATTTCGTCTTGAAATTTTAGTGAGAGATCACCTCATAATGCTACCGTCGTTCTAAGCAAAATAAGGTGCATAAAAGGATTAACATCACATGCAATTCATAAGTGACATGATATGGCCATCATCACGTGCTTCTTGATCTCCATCACCAAAGCACCGGCACGATCTTCTTGTCACCGGCGCCACACCATGATCATCCATCAACGTGTTGCCATCGGGGTTGTCGTGCTACTCATGCTATTACTACTAAAGCTACATCCTAGCAAAAATAGTAAACGCATCTGCAAGCACAAACGTTAGTATAAAGACAACCCTATGGCTCCTGCCGGTTGCCGTACCATCGACGTGCAAGTCGATATTATCTATTACAACATGATCATCTCATACATCCAATATATCACATCACATCGTTGGCCATATCACATCACAAGCATACCCTGCAAAAACAAGTTAGACGTCCTCTAATTTTGTTGTTGCATGTTTTACGTGGTGACCATGGGTATCTAGTAGGATCGCATCTTACTTACGCAAACACCACAACGGAGATATATGAGTTGCTATTTAACCTCATCCAAGGACCTCCTCGGTCAAATCCGATTCAACTAAAGTTGGAGAAACCGACACTTGCCAGTCATCTTTGAGCAACGGAGTTACTCGTAACGATGAAACCAGTCTCTCGTAAGCGTACGAGTAATGTCGGTCCAAGCCGCTTCAATCCAACAATACCGCGGAATCAAGAAAAGACTAAGGAGGGCAGCAAAACGCACATCACCGCCCACAAAACCTTTTGTGTTCTACTCGAGAAGACATCTACGCATGAACCTAGCTCATGATGCCATTGTTGGGGAACGTCGCATGGAAAACAAAAATTTTCCTACGCGCACGAAGACCTATCATGGTGATGTCCATCTACGAGAGGGGCTGAGTGATCTACGTACCCTTGTAGATCGTACAGCAGAAGCGTTAGTGAACGCGGTTGATGTAGTGGAACGTCCTCACGACCCTCGATCCGCCCCGCGAACAATCCCGCGATCAGTCCCACGATCTAGTACCGAACGGACGGCACCTCCGCGTTCAGCACACGTACAGCTCGACGATGATCTCGGCCTTCTTGATCCAGCAAGAGAGACGGAGAGGTAGAAGAGTTCTCCGGCAGCGTGACGGCGCTCCGGAGGTTGGCGATGACCTTGTCTCAGCAGGGCTTCGCCCGAGCTCCGCAGAAACGCGATCTAGAAGAAAAACCGTGGAGGTATGTGGTCGGGCTGCCGTGGAAAAGTCGTCTCAAATCAGCCCTAAAACCTCCGTATATATAGGTGGGAGGGAGGGGACCTTGCCTTGGGGCTCAAGGAGCCCCAAGGGGGTCGGCCGAGTCCAAGGGGGGAGGACTCCCCCCCAAACCGAGTTGGACTTGGTTTGGTGGGAGGGAGTCCCCCTTCCTTCCCACCTCCTCCTCTTTTTCTTTTCTTTCTCTCTTGATTTTCTCTTCTTGGCGCATAGAGCCTCTTTGGGCTGTCCCACCAGCCCACTAAGGGCTGGTGTGCCACCCTCAAGGCCTATGGGCTTCCCCGGGGTGGGTTGCCCCCCCCCCCCGGTGAACTCCCGGAACCCATTCGTCATTCCCGGTACATTCCCGGTAACTCCGAAAACCTTCCGGTAATCAAATGAGGTCATCCTATATATCAATCTTCGTTTCCGGACCATTCCGGAAACCCTCGTGACGTTCGTGATCTCATCCGGGACTCCGAACAACATTCGGTAACCAACCATATAACTCAAATACGCATAAAACAACGTCGAACCTTAAGTGTGCAGACCCTGTGGGTTCGAGAACTATGTAGACATGACCCGAGAGACTTCTCGGTCAATATCCAATAGCGGGACCTGGATGCCCATATTGGATCCTACATATTCTACGAAGATCTTATCGTTTGAACCTCAGTGCCAAGGATTCATATAATCCCGTATGTCATTCCCTTCGTCCTTCGGTATGTTACTTGCCCGAGATTCGATCGTCAGTATCCGCATACCTATTTCAATCTCGTTTACCGGCAAGTCTCTTTACTCGTTCCGTAATACAAGATCCCGCAACTTACACTAAGTCACATTGCTTGCAAGGCTTGTGTGTGATGTTGTATTACCGAGTGGGCCCCGAGATACCTCTCCGTCACACGGAGTGACAAATCCCAGTCTTGATCCATACTAACTCAACTAACACCTTCGGAGATACCTGTAGAGCATCTTTATAGTCACCCAGTTACGTTGCGACGTTTGATACACACAAAGTATTCCTCCAGTGTCAGTGAGTTATATGATCTCATGGTCATAGGAATAAATACTTGACACGCAGAAAACAGTAGCAACAAAATGACACGATCAACATGCTACGTCTATTAGTTTGGCTCTAGTCCATCACGTGATTCTCCTAATGACGTGATCCAGTTATCAAGCAACAACACCTTTTTCATAATCAGAAGACACTGACTATCTTTGATCAACTGGCTAGCCAACTAGAGGCTTGCTAGGGACGGTGTTTTGTCTATGTATCCACACATGTAAATGAGTCTTCATTCAATACAATTATAGCATGGATAATAAACGATTAGGGCTGATTTGAGACGACTTTTCAAAGGCAGCCCGACCACATACCTCCACGGTTTTACCTCTAGATCGCGTTTCTGCGGAGCTCGGGCGGAGCCCTGCCGAGATCAGATCACCACCAACCTCCGGAGCGCCGTCACGCTGCCGGAGAACTCATCTACCTCTCCGTCTCTCTTGCTGGATCAAGAAGGCCGAGATCATCGTCGAGATGTACGTGTGTTGAACGCGGAGGGGCCATCCGTTCGGCACTAGATCGTGGGACGGATCGCGGGACGGTTCGTGGGACGGTTCGTGGGGCGGATCGAGGGACGTGAGGACGTTCCACTACATCAACCGCGTTCACTAACGCTTCTGTTGTGCGATCTACAAGGGTACGTAGATCGGAAATCCCCTCTCGTAGATGGAGATCACCATGATAGGTCTTCGTGCGCGTAGGAAAATTTTTGTTTCCCATGCGACGTTCCCCAACAGTGGCATCATGAGCTAGGTTCATGCGTAGATGTCTTCTCGAGTAGAACACAAAAGTTTTTGTGGGCGGTGATGTGCGTTTTGCGGCCCTCCTTAGTCTTTTCTCGATTCCGCGGTATTGTTGGATTGAAGCGGCTTGGACCGACATTACTCGTACGCTTACGAGAGACTGGTTTCATCGCTACGAGTAACCCCCTTGCTCAAACATGACTGGCAAGTGTCGGTTCTCCAACTTTAGTTGAATCGGATTTGACCGAGGAGGTCCTTGTATAAGGTTAAATAGCAATTCATATATCTCCGGTGTGGTGTTTGCGTAAGTAAGATGCGATCCTACTAGATACCCATGGTCACCACGTAAAACATGCAACAACAAAATTAGAGGACGTCTAACTTGTTTTTGCAGGGTATGCTTGTGATGTGATATGGCCAACGATGTGATGTGATATATTGGATGTATGAGATGATCATGTTGTAATAGATAATATCGACTTGCACGTCGATGGTACGGCAACCGGCAGGAGCCATAGGGTTGTCTTTAAACAAACGTTTGTGCTTGCAGATGCGTTTACTATTTTGCTAGGATGTAGCTTTAGTAGTAATAGCATGAGTAGCACGACAACCCCGATGGCGACACGTTGATGGAGATCATGGTGTGGCGCCGGTGACAAGAAGATCGTGCCGGAGCTTTGGTGATGGAGATCAAGGAGCACGTGATGATGGCCATATCATGTCACTTATGAATTGCATGTGATGTTAATCCTTTTATGCACCTTATTTTGCTTAGAACGACGGTAGCATTATGAGGTGATCTCTCACTAAAATTTCAAGACGAATTCTCCCCGACTGTGCACCGTTGCTACAGTTCGTCGTTTCGAGACACCACGTGATGATCGAGTGTGATAGACTCAACGTTCACATACAACGGGTGCAAAACAGTTGCACATGCGGAACACTCGGGTTAAGCTTGACGAGCCTAGCATGTGCAGACATAGCCTCGGAACACATGAGACCGAAAGGTCGATCATGAATCATATAGACGATATGATTAGCATAGGGATGCTTACCACTGAAATTATACTCAACTCACGTGATGATCGGACTTGAGCTAGTGTAAGTGGGTCATGAACCACTCAAATGACTAGAGAGATGTACTTTTTGAGTGGGAGTTTAGCAAGTAATTTGATTAAGTTGAACTCTAATTATCTTGAACATAGTCTAAGTCCACTTTGAATATATTTGTGTTGTAGATCATGGCTCACGCGACAGTCATCCTGAATTTTAATACGTTCCTAGAGAAAGCTAAGTTGAAAGATGATGGAAGCAACTTTGTAGACTGGGCTTGTAATCTTAAGCTAATCTTACAAGCTGGGAAGAAGGACTATGACCTTAATGCTGCGCTAGGAGATGAACCACCCGCTACGGCTGATCAGGATGTTAAGAACGCTTGGTTAGCACGTAAGGAGGACTACTCAATAGTTCAATGTGCAGTCTTGTATGGCTTAGAACCGGGACTTCAACGTCGCTTTGAGCGTCATGGAGCATATGAGATGTTCCAGGAGTTGAAGTTTATCTTTCAGAAGAACGCCCGGATCGAGAGGTATGAGACCTCCGATAAATTCTATGCTTGCAAGATGGAGGAGAATTCGTTTGTCAGTGAACATATGCTCAAAATGTCTGGGTACTCAAACCGTCTAGCTGAGCTGGGGATTGAACTCCCGCAAGAGGCTATCACTGACAGAATTCTTCAATCACTGCCGCCAAGCTATAAGGGCTTTGTGTTGAACTACAACATGCAAGGGATGAACAAGTCACCCCGCGAGTTGTTTGCGATGCTGAAAGTCGCAGAGTCTGAACTCCGTAAAGAGCATCAAGTGTTGATGGTGAATAAGACCACTAGTTTCAAGAGAAACGGCAAAGGCAAGAAGGGTAATTCAAAGAAGAGCGGCAAGCCTGTTTCCAATCCGACGAAGAAACCCAAAGCTGGACCTAAGCCTGAAACAGAGTGCTACTATTGCAAGGGTATGGGGTCACTCGAAGCGCAACTGCCCCAAGTATCTGGCTGATAAGAAGGCGGCCAAAGAAAAATCAGGTATACTTGATATACATGTTATTGATGTGTACTTAACCGGCTCTCGTAGTAGTGCCTGGGTATTCGATACCAGTTCTGTTGCTCATATTTGCAACTCGAAACAGGAACTGCGGAATAGGCGAAGGCTGGCGAAAGATGAAGTGACGATGCGTGTAGGAAATGGTTACAAGGTTGATGCAATCACCGTCGGCACAGTTTCACTTCAGTTACCATCGGGATTAGTTATGAACTTGAATAATTGTTATTTAGTGCCTGCGTTGAGCATGAACATTATATCTGGATCTTGTTTATTGCGAGACGGTTACTCTTTTAAGTCAGAGAATAATGGTTGTTCTATTTCTATTCGTAACATCTTTTATGGTCATGCACCCAATGTGAGAGGATTGTTCATACTGAATCTTGATAGTGATACACATATACATAACATTGAGACCAAAAGAGTTAGGGTTAACAATGATAGCGCCATGTTTTTGTGGCACTGCCGCTTAGGTCATATTGGTGTAAAGCGCATGAAGAAACTCCATACCGATGGACTTTTGGAGTCACTTGACTTTGATTCACTTGACACGTGCGAACCATGCCTCATGGGCAAGATGACGAAAACTCCGTTCTCCGGAACAATGGAGCGTGCGAGTGACTTGTTGGAAATCATACATACCGATGTGTGCGGTCCGATGAGCGTGGAGGCACGCGGCGGATATCGTTATTTTCGCACCTTCACTGACGATTTGAGTAGATATGGTTATGTCTACTTAATGAAGCACAAGTCTGAAACATTTGAAAAGTTCAAGCAATTTCAGAGTGAAGTTGAAAATCATCGTAACAAGAAGATCAAGTTTCTACGGTCTGATCGTGGGGGTGAATATCTGAGTTTCGATTTTGGTGCTCACTTAAGACAATGTGGAATTGTTTCACAGTTGACACCGCCTGGAACACCACAGCGTAATGGTGTGTCCGAACGTCGTAATCGTACTTTATTAGAGATGGTGCGATCTATGATGTCTCTTACCGATTTGCCGTTATCATTTTGGGGTTATGCATTAGACACAACTGCATTCACTTTGAATAGGGCACCATCAAAATCCGTTGAGACGACACCATACGAACTGTGGTATGGCAAAAGGCCAAAGTTGTCGTTTCTTAAAGTTTGGGGATGTGATGCTTATGTCAAAAAGCTTTAGCCTGAAAAGCTGGAACCCAAAGCGGAAAGGTGCATCTTCATAGGTTACCCAAAAGAGACAGTTGGGTACACCTTCTATCTTAAATCCGAGGGCAAAGTGTTTGTTGCTAAAAACGGAGCTTTTCTCGAGAAGGAGTTTCTCTCGAGAGAATTGAGTGGGAGGAAGATAGAACTTGATGAGGTTGTCAAACCTATCATCCCTCTGGATGGTGGCGCAAGGCAAGGGGAAACCCATGTCGTCGCGACGCCGGTTGAGGAGGAAGTTCATGATGATGATCATGAAACTCCGGTTCAAGTTCCTATCGAACCACGCAGGTCGACGAGACCACGTGCTGCTCCAGAGTGGTACGGTAATCCCGTTTTGTCAATCATGTAGTTAGACAACAATGAACCTGCAAATTATGAAGAAGCAATGGTGGGCCCAGATTCCAACAAATGGCTGGAGGCCATGAAGTCCGAGATAGGGTCCATGTATGAAAACAAAGTGTGGACTTTGGAAGTACTACCTGAGGGCCGCAAGGCTATTCAGAACAAATGGATCTTTAAGAAGAAGACGGACGCTGACGGCAATGTGACCGTTTATAAAGCTCGACTTGTGGCAAAAGGGTTTTTCACAAGTTCAAGGAGTTGACTACGATGAGACATTCTCACCTGTAGCGATGCTTAAGTCCGTCAGAATCATGTTAGCAATAGCTGCATTTTTCGATTATGAAATCTGGCAGATGGATGTCAAAACGGCGTTCCTTAAGCGTTTCCTTAAGGAAGAGCTGTATATGATGCAACCCGAAGGTTTTGTCGATCCTAAGAATGCTAACAAGGTGTGCAAGCTCCAGCGATCCATTTATGGACTGGTGCAAGCATCTCGGAGTTGGAACAAACGCTTTGATGAGGTGATCAAAGCATTTGGGTTTATACAAGTGGTTGGAGAATCTTGTATTTACAAGAAAGTGAGTGGGAGCACTGTGGCGTTTCTAATATTATATGTGGATGACATATTGTTGATTGGAAACAACGTAGAGTTTTTGGAGAGCATAAAGGATTACTTAAATAAAATTTTCTCTATGAAGGACCTAGGAGAAGCTGCTTACATTCTAGGCATTAAGATCTATAGGGATAGATCAAAACGCCTGATAGGACTTTCACAAAGCACATACCTTGATAAAGTTTTGAAGAGGTTCAAAATGGAACAGTCCAAGAAGGGGTTCTTGCCAGTTTTACAAGGTACGAGATTGAGTAAGACTCAGTGCCCAGCAACTGATGAAGATAGAGAGCATATGCGCTCCGTCCCCTATGCTTCAGCCATAGGTTCTATCATGTATGCAATGCTGTGCACTAGACCGGACGTTAGCCTGGCCATAAGTATGGCAGGTAGGTTCCAGAGTAATCCAGGAGTGGATCACTGGACAGCCGTCAAGAATATCCTGAAGTACCTGAAAAGGACTAAGGAGATGTTTCTCGTGTATGGAGGTGACGAAGAGCTCGCCGTAAAAGGTTACATCGATGCAAGCTTTGACACAGATCCGGACGACTCTAAGTCGCAAACCGGATACGTACTTATTCTTAATGGGGGTGCGGTAAGCTGGTGCAGTTCCAAGCAAAGCATCGTAGCAGATTCTACATGTGAAGCGGAGTACATGCTGCCTCGGAGGCGGCTAAGGAGGGTGTCTGGATGAAGCAGTTCATGACGGATCTTGGAGTGGTGCCAAGCGCACTGAATCCAATAACCTTGTTCTGTGACAACACGGGTGCCATTGCCTTAGCAAAGGAACCACGGTATCACAAGAAGACCAAACACATCAAACGACGCTTCAACCTCATCCGCGACTACGTCGAAGGGGAGGACGTAAATATATGCAAAGTGCACACGGATCTGAATGTAGCAGACCCGCTGACTAAACCTCTTCCACGGGCAAAGCATGATCAACACCAGAACTGTATGGGTGTTAGATTTATTACAATGTAATTCGCATGATGATGTGAGGGCTAGATTATTGACTCTAGTGCAAGTGGGAGACTGTTGGAATTATGCCCTAGAGGCAATAATAAATATAGTTATTATTATAATTCCTGTATCAAGATAATCGTTTATTATCCATGCTATAATTGTATTGAATGAAGACTTAAATACATGTGTGGACGCATAGACAAAACACTGTCCCTAGCAAGCCTCTAGTTGGCTAGCCAGTTGATCAAAGATAGTCAGGGTCTTCTGATTATATACAAGGTGTTGTTGCTTGATAACTGGATCACGTCATTAGAAGAATCACGTGATGGACTAGACACAAACTAATAGACGTAGCATGTTGATCGTGTCATTTTGTTGCTACTGTTTTCTGCGTCTCAAGTATTTGTTCCTATGACCATGAGATCATATAACTCACTGACACCGGAGGAATGCTTTGTGTGTATCAAACGTCCCAACGTAACTGGGTGACTATAAAGATGCTCTACAGGTATCTCCGAAGGTGTTCATTGAGTTAGTATGGATCGAGACTGGGATTTGTCACTCCGTGTGACGGAGAGGTATCTCGGGGCCCACTCGGTAATACAACATCACACACAAGCCTTGCAAGCAATGTGACTTAGTGTAAGTTGCGGGATCTTGTATTACGGAACGAGTAAAGAGACTTGCCGGTAAACGAGATTGAAATAGGTATGCCGATACCGACGATCGAATCTCGGGCAAGTAACATACCGAAGGACAAAGGGAATGGCATACGGGATTATATGAATCCTTGGCACTGAGGTTCAAACGATAAGATCTTCGTAGAATATGTAGGATCCAATATGGGCATCCAGGTCCCGCTATTGGATATTGACCGAGGAGTCACTCGGGTCATGTCTACATAGTTCTCGAACCCGCAGGGTCTGCACACTTAAGGTTCGACGTTGTTTTATGCATATTTGAGTTATATGGTTGGTTACCAAATGTTGTTCGGAGTCCCGGATGAGATCACGGACGTCACGAGGGCTTCCGGAATGGTCCGGAAACGAAGATTGATATATAGGAGGACCTCATTTAATTACCGGAAGGTTTTCGGAGTTACCGGGAATGTACCGGGAATGACGAATGGGTTCCGGGTGTTCACCGGGGGGGGGGCAACCCACCCCGGGGAAGCCCATAGGCCTTGGGGGTGGCGCACCAGCCCTTGGTGGGCTGGTGGGACAGCCCAAGAGGGCCCTATGCGCCAAGGATAGAAAATCAAAGAGAAAAGAAAAAAAGGAGGTGGGAAGGGAGAGAAGGACTCCACTTTCCAATCCTAGTTGGACTAGGATTGGAGGAGGACTCCTCCCCCCCTTGGTGCGCAGCCCTTGGGGCTCCTTGAGCCTTAAGGCAAGCCTCCCCTCCCTCCTCCTATATATATGGAGCAATTAGGGCTGATTTGAGACGACTTTTCAAAGGCAGCCCGACCACATACCTCCACGGTTTTACCTCTAGATCGCGTTTCTACGGAGCTCGGGCGGAGCCCTGCCGAGATCAGATCACTACCAACCTCCGGAGCGCCGTCACGCTGCCGGAGAACTCATCTACCTCTCTGTCTCTCTTGCTGGATCAAGAAGGCCGAGATCATCGTCGAGCTGTACGTATGCTGAACGCGGAGGTGCCGTCCGTTCGGCACTAGATCGTGGGACGGATCGCGGGACGGTTCGTGGGACGGTTCGTGGGACGGTTCGCGGGGCGGATTGAGGGACGTGAGGACGTTCCACTACATCAACCGCGTTCACTAACGCTTCTGTTGTGCGATCTACAAGGGTACGTAGATCGGAAATCCCCTCTCGTAGATGGACATCACCATGATATGTCTTCGTGCGCGTAGGAAATTTTTTGTTTCCCATGCGACGTTCCCCAACACCAACCACCATTATCCCCCCTTAACTTCTTGATGAGGTTGCGCTTCTTCCTACCATTCGCTGCACGGTGAAAAAACTGTGTGTTTTGATCCCCTTACGACAGCCAGTCCGCTCTACCGCGCTGGATCCAATACAATTCCTCCTGCTCGAGGAGTTTCTCGATCTATATATGTAGTTCCTGCTGCTTGACCGCTGCTTCATCAGATAGGGGTCCCGAAAGAACGGCATTCAGCTCCAGCTGCAAGCCCCGGAGTCTCCTTCTCCGTCCTTTCAGGACTTCCCTGTCCCACTGATGCAAATCGGCATGGACATCAGCGAAGATCGTAGCAAGGCCGGGGGGCACTTCCTTCCCCTCTCCTTCTCTCCCATGTGTGATGTAGTGGACGGAGGTTATCCTCTTTTTAGAGAAATAACAAAAGGATTCTAGCCGCTTGTATCTATATGGACGGTGGGAGGATATAAGAGATCACCTTTTTTCCAGGAACTGAGCCCAGAAACGGGCCATGGCACGATCGTACGGGTCGGCCGGCAGGAGAGGTGGTTCGTCGAAGGCCTCGTCGACGTACTCCATGACGAGGAGGGACTCGCAGATGGCCCGGTCACCATGGACGAGCACAGGCACCTTCTGGTGGATGGGGTTGTGCTTCAGCAGCAGCTCGCTCTTGCTTTGGAGATCTTCCACGACCGCATTGAACCGCAGGGCAGCCTCGACGCGGTGGACGAATGGGCTGCCCAACGTGCCGATGAGCTTAACCGGTTCAGCCATCTTTGCTTTGCTTTAGGTTCTGGCTTATCTTTCTTTGGTTTGCTTGAGAAGCCCATACTTATAGTTATAGGGGTCTAACGGCGAATTTTTCTTCATCTCACTAGTGGGGACGGAGCCTTTAGCCCCGACCCGTAAGGGGCTTTAGTCCCGGTTCACCAACCGGGACTAAAGGGGCGGGACTAAAGGCCTAACCTTTAGTCCCGGCCCTGTTCCAAGCCGGGACTAAAGTGCTCCACGTGGGCGCCTCGTAGCGCCCCAGGGGCAGGCCCTTTAGTCCCGGTTCGTTACACGGACCGGGACTATTGAGTTTCAGATTTTGCTTGTTTTTGGGTTTTCTTTTTTGAATGAACTTATTTTTGGGTTTTAGGGTTTTAGGGTTTAGGTGTTCGGAAGATTAACGTGATGCCTCGTTTGGTGTTCGGGAATTAGTTTTTATATAATTTAAATAAAACTAATTATGCATATATATATATATAAGATTAACTTATCTTACAAGCGAGCATATATATACAATTATATGGAGATCTGAATTATCGGGACTAGAGCCCGTCTATTCGATTACATGGACGAACATCAGTAATGGCCCCTAGCTACACTAAATTCTCCTTTGTCATCTATAGCTTCCGTCCTCAGAAAGGTCGCAAGCTCCTCTGCAACAGCAATCGCGCGTTGCTCTGGTAGGACCTTCGTCCTCATGGCCGTGTACTATATAAGAAGAGGAGATGAATATGAATATCAATCATGATAACAAAGAATGACGGGTAAAAATAGAGGTGTGAATGTTCATTGCTTACGTCGAATATGTGATTCTTGTGCTCAGAGGTAAACGTGCGAATGGTCTCGCAAATATAGTATCCGCATAGATGCGCCCCCCGTGGCTGCTGGTCGCACTTTACGAGAATAGAATATATATAATCAAAATAATAATCTAGCATCATAGATGTATTGAAAATAGAAGTATATCATACTACTACTTACCTGAGCCGCTCTAAAGGTTAGCTTCTCAGGCTCGATACCGGGAGTCACGCACTTGAACCGCTTTCAAACCCTGCCCGACAAGGATAATGATTTGCTAAGTTTTTCATTAATTGATATATCAGGAAATCATCGAAAGAGACCGATAGAGCGCAAGAATGATTGAAATTACCCTTGGAGCATGTCCTGTAGGCTTTGGAACTGTTCCAAGGGTCTCGATAATGGGTCGAAGGCATCAACTCTTCCCTTATCAATTTGAATGTCCAACAGAATCCAATGGAAGCTGCACATGTATATATATATATGTGTGTGTGTGTCAGTAACTTATCAATTACACTTATAAGTGAACGGACACAACGGAGTAAAGACCCTCATCTAAAGTTGTATGGAAACAGTATGTGGTCACAGAAATTTTGATCTGTTAGAAACCTTAGAAGGTTTTCCTCCGTCTCCTTGGGTTTATCAGTTAGCGTCGCTATATGTATTTTATCTCAGTCAATAAACTCAATATTTATGATGTTCCTACTTTTACAATCCAGAATCTTCATTCTGCATAATAGAGTCCAAGTTATATATAGACAATGAATTGAAATAACTAAACAAGTTATATGTAGACAACGGATTGAAAAACTTACAGACAATAGCAACTCATAAGCGATTTGTCGAGGGCGTCGCCATTGTACATCTGGAAGAGTTCATCAAAGTCGATATGGATTTCTTCGGGGCGTCCGTAGTACTCCCGTGGGACACTCACCACGATCATCGTTCTCCCATTCTTTGATTCACTTAAGTACCATGTATGCAAGTAACACATATTTGTTGGGAGATCATCTTTGCTGACCAAAGGCGCTCCCATGACAAACTGTGGCTTAGGGGCTACCACAGCCTTGGGTAACCTGTCGTCTTGGGAAGCCGGAATGTCTTCAACCGGGATACCCCATTCAGCCGCCCACTTCTTTGCTAATTCGAAATATTGCCCCTGCATCGGAGGGGAGACATTCTCGGTTAACACCCTGAGGGGTGGGATCGACTGTTTGGCCTGTTGTCCAAGCTGAGGAACGTCTGATTTTTTCTTGCTTGTAGTTGAACTTGATTTTCTTCCACTTGCACTTGCACATGATCTGCTCTTTTTCACTTCCTTCTGCAATGTGCGTGTATAGTAATCAGGCTTATGGTGTAAGTCATACTGTGATGGAAGGGTCGTGAAGTATTTTGCATATGCTATTTGCTTCTCGGTGTATTCCGGGCGGGGCTCGGGTTCCTTCTTTTTCATCTGCGCATCATGATGTTCCTTTGCTATCCTGGCGTTTTCCTCGGGGGTATGATCATAAGGTCTGATAGGAAGATTAGCATGAGGTACCTTTGGGAGGGGCGGCCGTTTGCGCTTTGGGGGGCTCCGTCGCTTAGAAATCGTCGGCGGATCGTTCTTGCTGGCACGCTTCCGCTTAGTATCCGGAGCGGGCGGCGGCGGAGACGGACGACCCAAGTCCGGCGGCGGTTATCGAGATGGACTCGTGTTGTGCTGGCCGACGTCATGTGGAGGGCTTGGAGGTAATGGAGGTGTAGGTGACCTACGACGACTCGGAGGCGGTGTTGTCCTTGGGGCCGAGCCTGGAAGCTTGATGTAGTTCTTGTTCCATAGGATGACTCCACCTAGTACTTCTCCGAGTGTCCTCTCATCTTCGGGTCCAGCTATGTCGAGCTCCATATCATGAAACCCCGCCATGATTTCATCCACCCCGACTTTAGCAAAGCCAATTGGAATCTCACGGCCATGCCAGCGTGCATCAGGGCCAGAAGGTAAAGCTTGTCCGACGGCCACCTTCATGGATATGTTCTTGAATTGCTGATGGAGTTCACATGATGTTGACTCCTTGATTCCATCCACGGGGTAGCCGGGACCGCCCTCTATCATTTTTCGTGCATCGTCGGGCGGGGCCTCAGATTCAGCCATGCTGCTTTCCCGCTTAGATGGGGCGCCGGTAATATCAAATGCAGGATCTTCCTGGCGCGCTACTCCTCTAAGCTCATCAATCTGCTTCTGTTGCTCGTTAATCCTGGCAAGCAACTGGTTGAACTTGTCATTCTCCTCATCCTGCTGCCGCTTCTTTGCTCTCTCTCTCTCTCGGCTTCTGTAAGTGTCTTGGTCTCTGGCAAACCCAAGCCACCATGGGTAAGAAGGACCGAAGCCTCGCGTTCGTCCTCCATGTTCGTCATTGCCGAGGACCAGTGTGAGCAAATCTTTATCTCTATCTGCAGTGAACTTTCTTTTTCCCTCCTTAATTTATTTCACTATCCTTTTCCAATTCTCCCTGGGTATCCTAAGACCGTCACTGCAGATGAGGTCCCCTGTTTCTTCGTCGTACGAACCACCATGCGCAAGGAACCAATTTCTTGCTCTCAATTCCCACTCATCACGGAGTGGTTCAGGTACGATGCCTTTATCTAGCAGATCTTGCTCTTTCTTATCCCACTTTGGGATGGCAGTCTCATAGCCCCCTGGCCCCAGCTTGTGGTGATATTTCTTCTTGTCGGCATTTATCTTGTTCTTTTCTGATAATGCCTGGGCATCTTCTGACTCCTTGTACTCTTGAAATGCCTTCCAGTGATTCGCCTGCTTGGCTAGATACCCCTCGAATACTGGCACTTTCTTTGTCTTCAGATAGTTTTTCCATAGCTTCTTCTTCCAGCTACGGAACAGTTCGCCCATCTTCTTTAGAGTCCACTGCTTGACTTTGGCCCTCAGTTTGTCTGCGGCGTCTTCATTCTCACATTCTGGCAGGTTGAAATGTGACATGAGATCATTCCAAAGATTATCTTTGTACCTTTCGGCGACATAGTCACTATCGGCTGCCCCTTTGCGCTTGTTCCACTCCCGAACGCTGATCGGGACGTGATCCCTAACGAGAACTCCGCATTGCTTCTTGAATGTGTCAGGCATTCTTAGGAAGCTTGGGTTCGACCGTAGGCAATATCACCTCAAAGGTGTAATGCATCCGTGCATCCAACTTTCTAGTCGGGCCACGTTTCGTAGCTTTGCTCGATGTGGAGGCCTAAGAGGGAGAAACATTCGTCAAATGAATGTATATGTATACAATATAGAGCTATATCCAATATTTTTCACATATTACAAGTGATTGTCGAACTTCATATCTATACCTCGCCGGACTTTATTATTTCTTCACCGGCTTCTCCATCAGTGGAGTTATCACCTTCTCCGTCATTGGACCTATCTCCTGCCCCATTGGTTTCATCTTCGTGTCGCTCGACCTCCATTCCATATCCGGAGGGGTTTAGATATGATGACGGTGATTCAGCTGGTTCAACGTCGGGGCCGTCTTTAATTATATCTTCGAGAAGTTCTACCTCTTCGAGGTTCCTGATATGTGGATCCATAGTTCTGCAAAAAACGGACATTTGATGAGGAACTCTGTTCCAAAACAACTTTACTCCCGGGTCGTGGCTCCACCCGGGACTCCTAGATTTCTGCATAGTATTCAAAGTAGGAGTACTTTTCCAATTTGAGCATTCAATAAGCAAAACCAAATCGTAAAATAAAGTAGTATTCAAATTAGCATGCATTCAATTATAAGAAAATACATCATCTCTTTTGTCCGTACATCGTCGAATATTATCACTAATACTCCTCGAATACTGTCATACATATAGCATCACTGATACATCTAGAACCGTAGCGCCCGACGGGTATCGGCGCGAGCGGTGGACACCCAAAGAGAAGGAACCATCACAGGATCATAGCTCCAGTGAGATCCCCGAAGAACCTGCCAGGTATGCTCGAACTTGCCCTCCAACGCAACCATGTAGCGACAGACGTGCTCATCCTCCTCGCAGACACGGTGACGTACCACCTCCGCGGTGTCCGGAAGCCTCGGCACCCTCACTGGCCCACGCGACCGCCACCAAACAAGGATCGGGTCAACGACGGGCTGGCTCCTCACCAACCAACGCCCCCCGAAAGGTAGCACCTCCCAATACCAGGCGGGCGGAGCCCAGTCCCGGACAGGGCCCCTCTGATCAAGCAGGTGTCCTCCGCCGAGTCGACGACGAGGATGCGGGATAGACATCGTAAAATGAACTAAAAAAATAAAATAGTTCTATTAATTTTCTTGCTAAAAATAAACTATTAACACTTAAGCATATACAATAGCAAAATTAAACTATTAACACTTAAGCATATACAATAGCAAAATTAAGCAATAATCTAAGAAACACTATTAACACTGAAGCATATACACTATACAATAGCAAAATTAAATGACAAAAAAAAATTCTTCTTCTTGTAACCCTAAACTAATTTTTCCTCTTCTTCTATTTCTCCTCTTCTTCTACTTCTTATTCTAATTCTACTTCTCCTCTTCTTCTACTACTTCTCCTCTTCTCTTCTTCTACTTCTGCTCTCCTCCTCTTCTAATTTTTTCTCTTCTTCTACTTCTCCTCTTCTTCTATTTTTCCTCTTCTTCTCCTCTCCTCCTCTTCTTATTCTCCTTTTTCTTCTTTTCTTCTCCTCCTCTTCTTATTTTCCTTTTTACTAATTCTAAATATTACTAACCCTAATAATCTAGCACAAACCTAATAACAATAGGAATTAAATGACAAAAAAATCTTTTTCTTTCTTTCTTCCCTTTTTCTTCCTTTCTTCTCCTTTTTCTTCCTTTCTTCTCCTTTTTCTTCCTTTCTTCCCTTTTTCTTCTTTTCTTCTCCTTTTTCTTCTTTTCTTCACCTTTTTCTTCTCCTTCCCTTTTTCTTCTTTTCTTCTCCTTTTTCTTCCTTTCTTCTCCTTTTTCTTCCTTTCTTCTCCTTTTTCTTCCTTTCTTCTCCTTGTTCTTCTTTTCTTCTCCTTTTTCTTCTTTTCTTCTACTGGCCGGAGTGTTGGGGAGGAGGGGGCGGGGGGGGGGGGGGGGGTTACCGGCCGGACGTGTCGACGGCGCGCGGCGAGGAGGACGGCAACGCGCGGCGAGGAGGGCGGCGCGCGGCGAGGAGGACGGCGGCGGCGAGGAGGACGGCAGACGATGGCGAGGAGGAGGACGGCAGGCGATGGAAATGGCGAGGAGGAGGACGGCGGGCAGCCTGACGGCGTCGTCGAGGTCGTCGGTGTGCCGCGCCGGGCAGGAGAACGAGAGGAAGAAGAAGAGAAACGAACGATTTGGGTTGGAATTTTTCTAACTCCCGCTTATATAGGTGGATCTTTAGTCCCGGTTCGTGGCTCGAACCGGGACTAAAGACCCCCTTTAGTCCCGGGTGGAGCCACGACCCGGGACTAAAGGCCTCTTTTTGGGCAGACCAGAAGGCGGGAAGCAGGGGCCTTTAGTCCCGGTTGGAGCCCCGCACCGGGACTAAAGCCCCTCCTCGGCTGCACGATAAGTTTAGTCCCACCTCGCCCAGCGAGGGGGACTAACACTTGTTTATAAGCCCCGTCGCAGCTTCTCCATCGAGCTCCTCTCTAAAGCAGGCTTACGGGCCTAAACTAACTGAAAATTGAAACTATATTCGAAATTATGTAGAAAATTCAACCCGAATTCAAAGTGAGTTCACTTTGAATTTAGGTTGAATTTTCTCTATAAATTCTCATATTGTTTCAATTTTTTTCTATTTTCAAAATTAATTATTTTGACTATCCAAACTATTATCTATTTTGTTATTTTCAATTAAAAACTATGTTTATTAAAAATTCTTTTTGCATATTTGAGAATTTGACAAAACTATGATAATGAAAAGTGTTTGAAATTGAATAAATAATTCAAAACTATTTTCTATTTTCAAAAGTAATTATTTTGACTATCCAAACTATTAACTATTTTGTTATTTTCAATTAAAAACTATGTTTATTAAAATTCTTTTTGCATATTTGAGAATTTGACAAAACTATGATAATGCAAAGTGTTTGAAATTGAATAAATAATGCAAAACTATTTTCTATTTTCAAAAGTAATTATTTTGACTATCCAAACTATTAACTATTTTGTTATTTTCAATTAAAAACTATGTTTATTAAAATTCTTTTTGCATATTTGAGAATTTGACAAAACTATGATAATGAAAAGTGTTTGAAATTGAATAAATCATGAAAAACTATTTTCTATTTTCAAAAGTAATTATTTTGACTATCCAAACTATTAACTATTTTGTTATTTTCAATTAAAAACTATGTTTATTAAAATTATTTTTGCATATTTGAGAATTTGACAAAACTATGATAATGAAAAGTGTTTGAAATTGAATAAATAATGCAAAACTATTTTCTATTTTCAAAAGTAATTATTTTGACTATCCAAACTATTAAAAAAGTTTTTGAGCTAGTTGACCCTGAAATTGAAAAGCACTACAAATGAACTCTGAAAATGTTGAAAGTTGGCATGATATCATCATTTCACCCACATAGCATGTGTTAAAAAGTTGAGAGGGCTACGACAAAAGCTGGATGCACTTCGTGTACAAAACGGACAATCTCTCTCGAAGTATCAGCGTTTCGAACGAGAACTCATCTCTTACAAAGGGATTTCATTTTTTTTTGAACTTATTTGAAGTCCATACTTTTTGTGTGTTCAAAATACACCATTCAAAGGCACATCACAAAATTTCAACAATTTCTGACTTCATTTGGTATTCTTCGTGCATTTACTTATTTTTTTTGAGCTAGTTGACCCTGAAATTGAAAAGCACTACAAATGAACTCTGAAAATGTTGAAAGTTGGCATGCTATCATCATTTCACCCACATAGCATGTGTTAAAAAGTTGAGAGGGCTA
The DNA here is from genome assembly GCF_904849725.1 of Hordeum vulgare subsp. vulgare. Taxonomy (NCBI): domain Eukaryota; kingdom Viridiplantae; phylum Streptophyta; class Magnoliopsida; order Poales; family Poaceae; genus Hordeum; species Hordeum vulgare. Next base: position 4,739,462 of record NC_058524.1, read on the forward strand.
CGACAAAAACTGGATGCACTTCGTGTACAAAACGGACAATCTCTCTCGAAGTATCAGCGTTTCGAACGAGAACTCATCTCTTACAAAGGGATTTCATTTTTTTGAACTTATTTGAACTCCATACTTTTTGTGTGTTCAAAATGCACCATTCAAAGGCACATCACAAAATTTCAACAATTTCTGACTTCATTTGGTATTCTTCGTGCATTTACTTATTTTTTTTGAGCTAGTTGACCCTGAAATTGAAAAACACTACAAATGAACTGTGAAAATGTTGAAAGTTGGCATGCTATCATCATTTAACCCACATAGCATGTGTTAAAAAGTTGAGAGGGCTACGACATTCTTCTTCTCTCATATATGGTGGACACTAGCTCACCTGATTTTTCAACCGTCGATGATGGTCGCTACTCCTACTTCCCCTAGTGCATAACCAATATCTAGCACAAGGAGAAGAAGGAGAAACGACCCCCCACAGCAACAGTCGACATTCTTCTTCTCTCATGTATGGCGGACACTTCCTCACCTGATTTTTCGACCGTCGATGATGGTCGCTACTCCTTCTTCCCCTAGTGCATAACAAATATCTAGCACAAAGAGAAGAAGGAGAAGCACCCCCCACAACAACAGTCGACATTCTTCTTCTCTCATGCACAAAGAGAAGAAGGAGAAGCAATCCCCACCTGATTTTTTGAACTTATTTGAACTGAAGACTTTTTGTATATATATGTGGTCGAAATGCATGGTACCATGAAGTTAGAAAGGGCTAAACCATTCAAAAGTAGCAAATGAAGTTAGAAAGGGCTAACCATTCAAATTTGGAAACTATAATGGCACAAACAGAAACTAGACATATATAAATTGGTCCAAGAAGTACATGATACTAGTCCAAACAGTACATAATAATAGCTATCATAGATATATATATTCGAGGTGACGCTGGCCATAGTTGACGACTCGAATCAGAATGTCCACCTTATTCGAGGTGACGCTGGCCATAGTTGACGACTCGAATCTTGCGGTATAACTCGTATGAAACGTATGCATCTTTTGCTGCATGCTCAATGTTGATACGATCAAGTGGGGCCTTCTCCCAAAGTTTGTGTTGAGACTTTGGGAAATTGATCTTCATATTACCATATTCCTCGTCAATCAAGGCAACTGCCATATGAGCCATCGAAGTCCTGACATGTCGAAGCCTGAATACCATTTGGAGATCAATGAGGCAACCAGTTGGTATCTCAATACCGAAGCTGTACCTCATCTTCAGCTTGTCGTTCGTTATGTCAACGGTAGCAAAAGTGATGCCGCTGCGAAGGAAGTCCATGAGTTCTGGAAAATGCTTGTCACTACTGCAACAGAAACAAATTAAAATGGAACAAATGTTACATACTGCTGCAATAAGGAAACATGTTTCACTACAACTAAAGAGAAACTTATCTTTAGGATTCAAATAGAACATATTGCTATCCTATGCAATTTTCATATCCTACGAATTGATCAAGAAACCATAAATTAACTATGACATATATATATATATATATATATATATATATATATATATATATATATATTCTCCCACGGTTTTGCAAATATTCAATAAGCTAGACATATTGCATATTGCTATCCAATGAAACCTAGAGAGATCACTATAGCTATCCAATGGAACCTAGAGAGATCACTAGCTATATGCAATTTTCAAGACTATGACATATCATATTGCTATCCAATGGAACCTAGAGAGATCACTAGCTATATGCAATTTTCATAACCTTGGATCAAAGAACACCGCATAAAATTGTATCACTACAACTATGATTTCAATGGAACATATTGAACCAATCAGATTTTTCAGATTGTGGAACACTATTCCAATCAGATTGTGTTCCCTTCAACTAATCAAAATTGTTTAACTACAACTATTTGAAGCGAACCAACTATGATTCCAATGGAATATATTAAACACTAGTTGATTCTAATACGATTTTTCAGATTATGGAACACTATTCCAATCAGATTGTGTTCCCCTTCAACTAATCAAAATTGTTTCACTACAACTATTTGAAGGGAACCAACTATGATTGAAACAAATAAACTTACAATCTCATTACCTTGGATCAAGGAAAGCCTCAAAACTTACCTCGCCCATTGGAAGATCAAGCCATGGTGTTTGAAACATAGTTGGATGACGGCAACACCGCGTTGATCGGCCGTGTACTCCAGATCAAGCCCCAAGAACTTCTCATGATCCACTACGGCGTCAAGCCATCGTTCCTTCAACTGTCTAAGAAAATGCGGCACCTCCCTGCTCTTGTTCGTGTACACGACATCGAGCTTGGTCTTGCCATGTACGAGCACCTCTCCAAAGCGAGTTGGCATGGTGGAAGAAGAGAAGGGAAGAAGAGAGGGGAAGAATAGAGAGGGGAAGCGAGAGAGGAAGAAGAACAGAGAAATGGGGACGCGACACAGACTCTGCTTCGGTTGTGGTTTTGGGCAGCGCGATGCAAACCGTTTGGGCCTTTAGTCCCGGGTTGAGCCACCAACCGGGACTAAAGGGGGATACCAACGGTTGCCACCACTACGGCAGGCCACGTGTCAGACCTTTAGTCCCGGTTTGAGCAACCAACCGGGACTAAAGGGGGATACGAACGGTTGCCACCACCACTGCCCACCGCGTAGCCCTTTAGTCCCGGTTTGGGACACGAACCGGGACTAAAGGCTCCTTACGGGCCGGGACTAAAGCCTCGAGGAAGGCATTGAGAATTGGGGCGACGTGGCCGGGCCTTTAGTCCCGGCCCAGAGGCAGGCCGGGACCCTAACCCTTAGGGTCCCGGCCAAAGGCCCGTTTTCCACTAGTGTCTGCACTTCATTCAGAAACCAGATGGTGGGTGTTACTGCTTCTTCCCCAAGAAAGATTGAATCATTTTTTAGTTTCCTTTAGTCAATGGCCTTTTGTTTCTTTGCCATGGTGTGAGACTTACTACCGATCAGTTGGTCCAATCTAAAAAAATGGATAATATCAAAGCTAATATAATATCAGATGATAGTGACTTTGTTTGACATGTGTACCATTGTGTGTTTATGAGCTACTAATGCAATACTAGTCAAAGTTTCTTGATGGGCAAGCTAGATAAGTCAGATCATGGACTTGCCTATTGTCTGACGCCAGTGGTGGAGCTAGAGGATGGACAGGTGGGCCACGGCCCACCTGAATTATTTCCAATAATCTTATATCATAGCGAAAAAATATAAAATATATTTAACAAAGAAATTTTATGAACAGTCTACTGTTCGCCCACCCTGGCATATTGGGCTGGATCCGCTACTCTAACGGTAAAGATAAATCCCGAATGTGCCCTGGTTGTGCTCCTCATCCCGAACGCATTTTCTACCGTCAGATTAGATGCACCCATATCAAAGCAGTGGATATATAGGACACGTGGGACTCAAAGAATCATTCGTTGTTTGGTCTGGTCGTCCCAAACAGAGTTAATAGCGTGGATGTGTCATAATTTCGGCAGTGCGTGTAGATTGCTATCACTTTTCGTAATGTTTATATGTCAATATCAAGACTGAGGCGTACGGCTACAAAACAATCTAAACTCTGTGTAAACATGTATTTATTGATGCTGAAACTGACCGACGGACCCCTGTTAGAGTTTACATTTCATGTTCTTTAAAAAAAAAAAACTTGCATTATCCATGTAATCATGCAAATGCCCTTTTTTATATGAAAAAGTCTAACACTCAGCCGCATCCGCCACCACTAGCTCTTCACACATGTCCTTTATGGGCCAGTGCACCGCTCTATTCTTTCTTGCATCGACGCTCAGCCGAATTGATCCTTCCTTATCCCATTCAAATCCCTTTTTCTCACTCATCTCTCCTTGTCATCCCTTTGTCCGTGGTCATGGGTGGACACCAACTCTCGCGCATGTGCGACATGACCTTTGTTGCGCGCGGTACATCAAATGGCCATTAGGGTGACGGTTGCGAGCGCTTATTTTTACAATTCGAACGTTGTTTCAGGTATTAATGGGTCCAAAGTTATTCGACAACAAAGTGATTTCTTTCTGCAACTCGACCATTGTTTTAAGAATTAATGGGTCCAAAGTTATTCTGCAACAAAAATATTGTTTCTGTAACTCGACCGTTGTTTCATGAATAATTGGGTCCGAATAGGCGACCGAGCCACATAGATCTTTTATTATGTAATATCTTTTCAATTCATTGTATATTGAATTTTTTCCTATATATATAATTAAGATATTCGTCGTATATTATACAATAATGTTTAGTGTGTATTTACAAAATATATCACATAATATGAAAAAGTTAAAATATATATTGAAAGACTTCATGGTATTAAAAACACATCGTATAATTAGAAAATATCATTCTATATAAAGAAAAATGATCAATGTATATAATGAAACTGTTCACTGAATATTATACAATGTGTATTCTAAAAAAAATATCGTATAATATATAAAAAAATTCAATGTATATTAAAAAATACTTCACCATATATTTTAAAAAAACTTCATTGTATAATTGAACAAGATCATTGTATCTTTACAAAAATGTTCAATGTATATAACAACATTGTTCATCTTATATTATAAAATAATGTTCAGTGTATATTTGTACAATAATTTTTAGTGTCTATTTTTTGGAATATTGCATAATATAAAAAAGTTAAATAAATAAATAAAACTACATCGTTTATTTCAAAAATATGGATGGTATAATTAAGAAAGATCATTGTATGTTTAAAATTCTTCAGTATATATAAGAAAACAATTCATCCTGTATTATTCATATATTGATTTCTTATATACAGAAAATCTTACATAATATTTGTTTAGTATACTAAACAAGAAAAACCCATAGAATACCAAAGATCTGAAAAAACATACACAATTTATTACAAAAGCTATATAAGAAATCCACACCATTTATATAAAAAACATATATAAATAACCGGAAGAATACCCAACAGTTTTAGTGCAAATTAAAAATATGTCGGCGGTATATTGAAAAAACATACACTGTTTATTATAAAAGCTATATAAAAAGAGAAACATATAAAAATTAAAACAAGAAAAACACGAAGAATGCGCAAGATCTGAAAAATGATAACATAAATCCGAAAAAAGGCATACAAAGAAAACAAACCAAATTCTCAAACAAGCCATATCACATACAACCATCAAATATTCCACACATCTTTTGAAATATCCTATCGGACAACATATTCACCAAAATGAAATACATTGTCCTACATATTCACCAGCACATCATGTACTCCCTACCAATCATCTATAATCATCTAATAACTTCAAAAATAATAATCCTAAAACGAATAAAGCATCCACTCACATATCAGTCAATGCCTAATAATGCAACAAAAACAAGAGATTTCGACGTGGAAACCGGCGAAGAATACCTCAAGGAAGCTTGGAGACCTCATATCTTCGAAATTAAGGGGTGGAAAGAGAAGATCTAGCGGGATTTGGTGTGGGGAGGGGGGAGGGGGAGAGAGAGAGAAACCTATCTCTGTACTTTCTTCATCCATTGCCACGGGATAGGGATGATGGGGTGGGCCGGGCCTGCGCGGCTTGTTAACTAATTGGACAAAAACATCAAACATCGTGAACAAGGCGTTTGCATCTTTTGTCATGTCAGGTAATCAATCTTGCTGGTGCAAAGTGTGGGCCCCGAACTCGGGCGTCTCGTGGGCAACCAAAACACTAGACATATTGGCACGATAAAAAAAGTGAGATCCATTTTTTTCTTCTACGAATCATGCTCAAATTTGCTACTCCCTCCGCCCGGAATTACTTTTCACACAAATGTATAAAAATGGATGTATCTAGAACTAAGATACATCTAAATACATCCATTCCTATGACCAGTATGAGTAAGAGCATCTCTTGCAGACCCCGCATCCGCCCCCTACCCATAAAATAACCGCCAAAATGCGGGTACGGGGCGGAAAGCCTGCCCGACCAGACCCCGCATCCCGCCCCGGCCCGAAAAAGTTTTTGGGGGCGCGGCAAATTTCCTACCCCAACCCGGGAAAACGCGGGTTTCCCCCTCGCGGCTGTGGTGCACTGCATCACGGAGAAGCGGTTGGCGGGAGGGACATTTCAGCCCGCGCTCTTCCCCCCCCCCTCCTCCGTCGCCCGCCCTTGCTTCCACCCGCCCCGCCGCCGGCGATTCCGGCCATATCTGCAGACGAAATCGCGACTCACACCCTCCCCCGCCGAGCCGCTGCACCGCCCCCCGTCGTCGCCGCCGCCCCTGCTACCCGGGGTCACCCGCCACCGATTAGTCCCTTTTTTGTGCGTGTAGATGGAGTTGACCCCGTGCGAGAAGTTCTTACTGTCTGATTCGTCCGATTCGGACGACTCAGATGTTGAGACCATGCTTGCGAATTTTCGGCAGCAAACATTAGTCATGGCACTTGCCGTGAAGGAGCATGAAGACAAGCACCGGAAGAGGAGGCGAGGATCGACTGTCGGGCGTTTGTGCATTCCTCGGAATCGCCATCTTGGGAACGAGATATTGATGCAAGACTATTTCGCGCACAATCCTACATATCCTCCGCACCTCTTCCGAAGAAGGTACCGAATGCGCTTATCCCTCTTTGTGAAACTTGTTCAAGCTTGCGAGGCAAATTGCCGGTATTTTACTCAAAGAAGGCATGCCGCGGGCTTATAGGGATTTAGTGCATATCAGAAAAATCTCCGCAGCTATGCAGGTGATTGCATATGGCGTTCTGGCTGACTATGCCGATGAGTACCTTCGCATTGGTGAAGATACTACAATTGAGTCAGTGCGTAGATTTGCAAATGTGATCATCCGTGTCTTCGGTCCTGAGTATCTTCAGGCACCCAATAAAGATGACACAAAGAAACTGATGGCATCTAATGAGAGAAGAGGTTGGCCTGGCATGCTAGGTAGCATTGATTGTATGCATTGGAATTAGAAAAATTGTCCCAAGGCTTGGCAAGGAATGTATTGTGGCAAGTCTCGTGATGCAACAATTGTGCTAGAGGCCGTAGCATCAGAGGATTTATGGATTTGGCATTGCTTTTTTGGTATGTCGGGCATTCTCAATGATATGAATGTGTTGCAACGGTCTGATTTGTTTGCTACGCTTGCTAGTGGTGATGCTCCTGCCTGCAACTACACTATCAATGGGCATGAATACACAAAGGGGTACTATCTTGCAAATGATATATATACCCTTCTTGATGCACATTTGTCAAGAGCATCAAAGAACCCAAAACAAAAAAACAATCTGAATTTGCAAGGATGCAAGAGGCAGCGCGCAAAGACATTGAAAGAGCATTCGGTGTTTTGCAATCTAGGTTTGCCATTTTCCGTGGTCCTGCTCGTTTTTGGGATAAGAAAACTTTGAAGAACATCATGACATGCTGTGTTATCCCGCACAATATGATTATTGAATATGAGAGAGAATTGAAGTTAGAATTCTTTTACGACAACGTGGGTAGCCGTGTCAAATCAGCTAGAGACCCAAACCGCATTAGAGCTTTTCTTCAGACATACAAGGAGAGATTGAAAATGCAAACACCCACTTTCAACTGCAGGAAGATCTCATTGAGCACCAGTGGCAAAGGGCTGGAGAGTGACTTATTTTTGTATTCATTTGTATTTGTATTCATGACAAGTTTTGTATTCATGAGTTATGTTTGTATTTGTAATGCGGATGATTATTGTATTATGTTTGAATCGAATAATTCAGCTTGTTTTCGATTGTTGAATTATGTTGGATTTGATATTTGCGGGCTGATGATATGCGGGATGCAGCGGCGCAAAGAGCAGACCCCGCAAAGCCGACCCGTAAAAAGGTATATTCCGCGAATATATATACTTTTTTACGGATCTGTTTGGTGGGTCTGCTTCTGTACCGGTCCGGGCTAGCCCGTAAAAACTGTTTTGCGCAAACTGCAAACACGTTTTACGGGCGACGGGATGCGGGGTCTACTAGAGATGCTCTAAGAATTTTTCAAAGTCAAGATAGTAATTTTGTCCGCAGTTAGCATTGCATTTTGATTCCTCCGACACCAGACTATTTTTTTTATGCTGTAAAATATGGTGCTCTGTGCTAGTCTTGTGCTGTTGTGCAGTGCTGTTGCGCAGTCCAACGTGATACAGCATGCCATGCCCATGGCGAATTGGTGCACTCTAGTGAAGCGCGCTCCCACGTGACAAACACAAAAGAAAAAACAAAGGCCATGGCGAATTGGGCCTTCCCGTATTTATATATGATCCACTCCCAACGATGCGTTCCATCCACTACTTCCAAGTACCAGTGGTAGCCAGTGAGCACCTAGCTAGGGGACGGCCGGTAGCAGCTCGCTCGTCGACCGAGCCACCGTCACCTTGTTGGACCTTGCCAGGACATGAAGCCAGCGGCGGCCACGATGCTCCCGCGAGCACTACCCGTTCTGCTGCTGCTGCTTGCGGCGGCCGTGACGGTGAGCGCGGAGAGGGCGCCGACGCTGGTGTTCATCCTGGCGGGGCAGTCCAACATGGGGGGCCGTGGCGGAGCCACGTCCGGGAACCGCTGGGACGGCGTCGTGCCCCCGGAGTGCGCGCCGTCCCCGCGCACGCTGCGCCTCTCGCCGTCCCTCCGCTGGGAGGAGGCCCGCGAGCCGCTGCACGCCGGCGTGGACGCGGGCAACGTGGTGGGCGTGGGCCCGGGGATGCCATTCGCGCACGCGCTGCTCCGGTCGCCGGCCTGCCCGCGCGGCGCCGTCGTGGGGCTCGTCCCCTGCGCGCAGGGCGGCACGCCCATCGCCAACTGGTCCCGCGGCTCCGAGATGTACGACCGGATGGTCACCCGCGCCCGCGTTGCAGGGACGGGAACCGGGAGGGTCGCCGCCTTGCTGTGGTTCCAGGGGGAGGCCGACGCCATGCGGCGCGACGACGCGCTGGCCTACGCCGGGAGGATGGAGGCGTTTGTCCGGGACGTCCGCCGGGACCTCGCAATGCCCAACCTCCTCGTCATCCAGGTATGCCGCTACACGCCTACACCACATATCCATGGATGGATAATGCCTTGTTCCGACTTCATGAATTAATCTCCATTGTGATCCTTGTGATTGTGAGTAAAAACATCCATGATCTTGTTCTAGGTTGGGATCGCGACGGCGCAGAAGCAGGGGAAGTGGCTGGAGCTGGTGAGGAAGCAGCAGAGGGCGGTGCGGGTGGCGAACCTCAAGTACGTGGATGCCATGGGGTTGCCCATCGCCGACGACATGACCCACCTCACCACCCAGGCGCAGGTCCGGCTCGGCAAGATGCTCGCCGACGCATACATCGCCACGATCTGATGACTAGAGTGTGACGAGCGCCTTTCCTCGCAGCTTTTCGGTTGTGAACTGTATCTCCTGCGTTTATTTTGCATGCCTTCTATTATGGTCGGTTGGTTTGTTGTTTGTAATTGTCGGTTAACTATCTTTCATTCACAACATTGTCAATTATGTCTACACATCTTTGTAAGAGTTTCTGCGGAGGGGAATTCATAAATAATTGTTGAGTGCGAGGTTTATCTCAATATAATTGAGCCCATTGCGTATTACACGGAAAAATGGAAGTAGATGATTCATAGTAATAGCTCCATTCTCGTTAGAGTAACATGAGGACAATTGTTGGTTCTATGGATGATTCAAACATATTACTCTGGAATGAGATGCATCAAGGAAGCAAGCTCGATATGCCATCAGTTCGTCGCCCTCTTGCATGCATTGCGAGTGAGTAAATAAGAGGTTGACACGGTGGAGACCCAGGCGTCGCCCACCGCAAGCCCCATTCCTCCATCTCGCATCGCCGTTGCCGGAGGAGGCGACGGTGCTAACCCTATGCCGCGGACGGCGACGACGGGACAAGCTCTCTCTTGCGTCGTGGCGTTTTCCCCTTACATTCAAGGCCGATGTGGCGGCCAACCATGGCGTTAGTGCTTGTCCATGGCTGGAGCTCACACGGTGCGTGGCCTGCTCCTCCATGGCGCGACAGCGCACCGTTGGCTATCGGCGAGGCGCTCTTCGCTATGATGGGCATCCTCGCGTTGAGGTGCACGTGCCTGCCGATCCCTCTGATCAGATCCAAGGTGACATGGCGGCATGTGGGCTGAACTATGGGGACGGTCCTAGGGTTCCTTAGTGGCAAGAGGAAGATCTGTCTAATGCATGTCTTTCTTGATTCGGTCAGAGTGTCGGGTTTCGGAAGACTCCGCTGGTGACCTCCCATGGACGCGTTATGTCTGAAGATTGCCGGGCCGGGTGGGATTCGGTCACTCCCACTGGTTATCCGTTAAGGAGAGAGTGGTACGAAGCTCTGATATTTGTTGCCATCAAGGAATATGTTTTGTTCCATATGTTGAAGTCAGAGGTGGAGAATGTCATGGAAGCCGATATCGGAGGAATGGTAATGGTGTTTGAAGCCTTTGTGGCGATGAGGCACTTGCTTGGAGTTTTGGATTTTGTAGAAGAGGTATGTAAGTGGGGGTGACAACACAGGTGCAGTTCAAAGTCTTACTTCTCAGGGAGAAAAATCTAAGGTCCGGTCTTAATTGGTTGTGTCTGACAATGAACTTGTTGAAAGCATTGTTTTGGGAGTGGGGACTTCTTCAGGGTGAAAAGCCAAGATCTACGATCGGGTGATGACGACGCTTGTGTATTGTTGCCTTCTTTGAGGCATCACTTTTGAAGAACTTGGACTTGGGGTGTTATTTTGGTGGTGGTTATACTACTGCCGCAAGGATTGTAACTCTGTAGCGGAGCTTTTTTTTTAGCTTCTTCTTCTTCTTTTTTTGCGTGTGTGTATCCATAATGCCATTAAGGTATTGCGTTGTTGCATAGGTTTGTTGTAATTGATATCTTTGTAATATTAATATATCCCTTTTATTAAAAAAATATCAAGCAGAGGGACTTCAAATTTCATACATTCCTCACATGATCCTACAAAAGCGGAGTCCAAAAAACACGAGTCGAGTTGGCGGTTTCAGATTCAGATAGTATAGTCTAATCATCATCGGACACCTCCCGGTGCCTTTCCTTTTGAAATTGGCGTTTCTTTCGTCAAATAATTCGATGCCCCTGCGGAAAATCGCCAAAAGCAGATTGTAATTGATTGGAAGAGAAAAGAATATCTAAATAAATAGAAGTCTACTAACTAAGTTAGGAGAAATAGGAGTCTACTAAGAGATCGTGGAAGAAGTGGATGTTATCGTAAACTCTACAGCACATGAGAGGTATATCTTGAATACTTAATTTGGCTTTGCAAGCTTTTTCTCCTGTCCATGAAAAATAATTTTATAGATGTAAAAAAACGTCAGAAAAAACTTTCACATTTACATATTCTTGTCTAAGTGTTATCTTCAAAAGTTTAGATGGAATGAACAAGCATTCTGATCTGTGTAACAAAAACAAGTAGGATGATAATCTTGTGGCATTTCTTGGCCGTTTAAGTTCGTTTTTCTCATTGAAGAAATACTATTGTTTCGTTTCGCATGAAAATTATCATGCATGCTTTGGACATTAATATTAACATTTAACAAATGGAAATTTTTGAATTTTATTTGCAATTTGTTTGAATTTAGTTCATCGCAGGAGACTTGGCGAGCAAATCGAACAGCTGTAGGCCAGACAAAAACCAAAACAGCTAGCTCGTCGATATGTTAGGATTATCATTGGGTCAACGCGTAAGACGTCCTTTATTGTTATAGCATGGATGGATTATCTAAAAGTAACATGCTATTTTAAAGGTCGCCAGTCCGTGCTTTCAGGTCTAATTGTCTTTTTCTAGCACTTGCATTACTTTATTCCCGTATTTTTTATCCAGGCAACCTATGTTCTTCTCGGTCGTAATCATACTCAATAAGTTGATATCGCAGGAATCTCGGTGCAAGAAGTTTTTTTTTTTCTCCGAGAAGTCGGAGTGAAATGCTGGGCAAGCAACATTTTGTAGCATTGTGTTTCTTACGTCAGACACATTGTGGAATTAGTCATGAGTGTGTTTTCTAAGGCACACGCCCAGAATTGATGCACGAAGTTGGGCATGAAAACATGTGGCCGGTCCAAATAACCCAAGCACAAACATACTTAAATTGCAGAAAACAAATATATCTGTATTGTCTTTGTCACATGAAAAACAGTGCTCGGAGGAGTTACTCTCTTAGCTCAAAACTCAATTACGGGATATCCGCCAGACACAAGCTAAATCACACATACGAATGATATTGTTTTTTTATCTTTTCTTTTCAATGCCAAAGGATGCAATCAGTATGACTATTGGTAGAGTGAAACGTTTTGGTGGACGAGCTACCTGACGTTCGTTATATATCTGACCAAGTGGTGTGCCGTTGTCATGTGTCCGGCTTCCAAATACACCGCTGCCAAGTGTGTGGTCCGTTCGTGGACACTTATGCTCGAGGAAGCCACCCAACACTGCCCGTATACAATTCAAACACTTTTCTTGACAAACCAGATGAAGTTCATGCAAACACGACGGAATTTATTCATGTTTGGCTAATTCACATAGAAAGGTCGATATTTCAACGGAGAAACTAGAAAAAAATATCTAAACCCTATACCATAAGACCATCTTGTACGCGTCCACACCTGACCTGCCGCACGCCATCACCGTCCACACCATCGTCGTCATTGTCCCTACACCAGCCGATTGGCTTTGGAGGGCCACGACAGCCTTGTCCGATGGCTGCGTGCAGCTCGCCGAGGAGCCGGTTTGCCTCATGTTGTGTGGTGTAGTGAGTTGTCTTGGCTACTTCCGACGTAGCTTACGAAAGCCTGGTGGCGGCAAGAGCATCGGCGAAGTAGTTCGTAAACGACTACTCCTCGCCAATCTTGGCGAACTCATCGTCAGGTCAGCGGTGGCGCATGGCGGCCGTTTCCACGGTGGTGACGGAGCGATCGAGTGCCCACGTGGCGGAGAAGTCAGGTTCGTTAAAGACCCATTCAGGGGTCACGTCGCTCTTAGCATTCTGTCGGTCATACCACGCCTGCTGCCTCGCCGCGCGCTCTACCTCGGATACGATGGCCCTCGAGCTTGAGGCACCGTTGTAACCGCCGCCTCTAAGGTAGTGGAGGAGGTGGCCCTGCGCCTTCGTGATCACGGGCTGCAACTTCTCCTTGACAATGAAGTAGTGGTGGCGTGGCGTTGACATGGGCACGTCGATGCGGACGCATCGACTGTGTGGTGAAGACGCCTACTCGTCCTTGAACTGTCGTCTGATCTGGCCGCAATGGTTGTGCGGAGGCGAGGACGGATGGTTCTTGACGTGCTGCCCAATCTAGACACCGAAGTGGCACAGGGGCGAGGCTGGCTGTTCCTTGACCCGTTGGACACTCACTCGCGCTTGATGCGGTGTCGCGGCGAGGACGCTGGCTCCTCCTTCACACACACACCAAAGGTGGTGGCGTTGGGCCCATTCCACGGAGCAAACGATTCGTCATTAGCTTCATCTGACGGACGAGTTCTCTGTCTGTCACTCCCTTCAAAGGAGGCGGAGCCTCTGCTGTGGCGTCAACTTCGGCTACTCCGGCTGTCGCAACTGTTGAGGAAATAGGCAATTTTTCGAGTATATTAATCCACGAGACAATAACTAGCATGACAATGACTAGACTAGTGATATATTGATCTTGAGCTAACCTAGCACATACTACGCATATAGTGGATACATCTATGCAGACAAGCAGTACTGCTAGGATAAATACGAACATCAGGATAAACGAGTCATACCCTCCAATCGGCCAGTTGGCCGTAGCAGCAGCGGCGGCGGCAGTATCCGCTGTCGTCTTCTTCTCGGCTTCCTTGCGGAGACGGTCAGCTTCGCTTGGTGAAGACATGGCGATGACGATGGCGACGCGGACGTAGACGAAGCAGACGGACGGAGGCGAGCAGTCGCGTGATCGCTCCCCAAAAACCTAATCGCCCCTCTCCCGTACAGGAACCGGAGAGGCGAGGTTTCGGAGGCCTGCTCTCCCGTCGACCGTGTACGCGGTAAACGGGACGGAGTCGCTGGCGGCAGCAGCAGTCAAGGAACGAACGCGTGAGGCAGATGTGATCTGATTCTCGTGACGGCTAGGGTAGGCGATCGCGTGCTTATAAAGGCGGCTGGGTGGAGAGACGTGGGCCGAACCCACGTTCGAGTCGGTAACAGCCCACGATCCGACGTCTCGGATCGTGCCGTGTCCGTTACGTATTCTCCGTTCCTGACCGGTAAAAATAAGCGCGTAGGTATGAGGTCGGCTCGGCTCATTCCCGCGGCGGGCGGCGGAGGAGGAGTGCACGAGGGCACCTTCTCTTCTCACTCTCCAATAGCATGTGGAAGAGAGACCCTTATAAAGGGGTCCAAACTCTCCTCCACTAGCGGGGTGGGACTAAACTTCCCACCACCTTGTCATGCCACCACCTACATGGGCCCTTGGAGATTTTTCTAAAATTCTCTAATGGGCCTAAAGCCCACCTCCAAATTTCAACAACCCCCCACCAGATCTCAAGGGCACATCGTGTTCCCTCGTTCCAATCACTGTTTTAATATACCAGCATTTCAGTGAAGACCTGTTAAGGTTGAGCTTCACCTAGAACAAGTAGCTACTGTTGGGTAACGTAGCATAAATTCAAAATTTTTCCTACGCATGTTCAGATCTTCCTATGGAGAGACCAGCAACGAGAGAGGGGTAAGAGCATCTTCGTACCTTTGAAGATCGCTAAGCGGAAGCGTTGCTAGAACGCGGTTGATGGAGTCGTACTCGCAGCGATTCCGATCTAGTGCCGAACAACGACACCTCCGCGTTCAACACACGTGCAGCCCGGTGACGTCTCCCGCACCTTGATCCAGCAAGGAGGAGGGAGAGGTTGGGGAAGAAGACCAGCAACACGACGGCGTGGTGTTGGTGGAGAGACGAGGTCTCCCGGCAGGGCTTCGCCAAGCGCCGGCAGAGAGGAGGAGGAAGAAGTGCAGGGCTGCGCCGAGGGAGAGGGAAAACTGTGTTCCAAAGGCCAAAAGTGCCCACTATATATAGGGGAAGGGGAGAGGGGGTGCCACCCCTAGGGTTCCCACCCTAGGGGGTGCGGCAGCCCTCCCAGATGGGGGGAGTGGCGGCCAGATGGGGAGGAGGGGGTGGCGCACCCCTCTGGTGGGCCTAAGGCCCACCTAAGTTAGGGTTCCCCCCCTCTTTTTCTTTCCCCTGCGCCATGGGCTGAGTGGGGAGGCGCACCAGCCCAACTAGGGGCTGGTTCCCACCCCCACTTAGCCCATCTTACCTCTTGGGGTCGCAGCCCCCCTTCGGTGGTCCCGGTGGTCCCGGTACGTTACCGGTGATGCCCGAAACACTTCCGGTGTCCGAAACCATCTGTCCTATATATCAATCTTTACCTCCGGACCATTCTGGAGCTCCTCGTGACGTCCTGGATCTCATCCGGGACTCCGAACAACTTTCGGTAATCTCGTATAACAATTCCCTATAACCCTAGCGTCATCGAACCTTAAGTGTGTAGACCCTACGGGTTCGGGAGACAGGCAGACATGACCGAGACACCTCTCTGGCCAATAACCATCAGCGGGGTCTGGATACCCATGGTGGCTCCCACTAGCTCCACGATGATCTCATCGGATGAACCACGATGTCAAGGATTCAATCAATCCCGTATACGATTCCCTTTGTCTGTCGGTATAGAACTTGCCCGAGATTCGATCGTCGGTATACCTATACCTTGTTCAATCTCGTTACCGGTAAGTCTCTTTACTCGTTCCATAGCACGTCATCGTGTGACTAACTCCTTAGTCACATTGAGCTCATGATGATGTTCTACCGAGTGGGCCCAGAGATACCTCTCCGTCACACGGAGTGACAAATCCCGATCTCGATTCGTGCCAACCCAACAGACACTTTCGGAGGTACCCGTAGTGCACCTTTATAGTCACCCAGTTACGTTGTGACGTTTGATACACCCAAAGCACTCCTATGGTATCCGGGAGTTGCACAATCTCACGGTCGAAGGAAAAGATACTTGACATTAGAAAAGCATTAGCATACGAACAATACGATCTAGTGCTAGGCTTAGGATTGGGTCTTGTCCATCACATCATTCTCCCAATGATGTGATCCCGTTATCAATGACATCTAATGCCCATGATCAGGAAACCATGATCATCTATTGACTAACGAGCTAGCCAACTAGAGGCTTGCTAGGGACACATTGTGATCTATTCATTCACACATGTATTACTGTTTCCTGTTAATACAATTATAGCATGAACGATAGACGATTATCATGAACAGGGAAATATGATAATAACCATTTTATTATTGCCTCTAGGGCATATTTCCAACAGTCTCCCACTTGCACTAGAGTCAATAATCTAGTTACATTGTGATGTATCGAACACCCATAGCATCATGGTGTTGATCATGTTTTGCTCGTGGAAGAGGTTTAGTCAACGGGTCTGCAATATTCAGATCCGTGTGTACTTTACAAATATCTATCACTCCACTCTGGACATGGTCCTGGATGGAGTTGTAGCGGCGCTTGATGTGCTTCGTCTTCCGGTGAAACCTGGGCTCCTTGGCTATGGCAATGGCTCCAGTGTTATCACAGAAGAGTGTCATAGGACCCGACGCGCTTGGAACCACTCCAAGGTCGGTGATGAGCTCCTTCATCCAAATTCCTTCATGAGCCGCTTCTGAAGCAGCTATGTACTCCGCTTCACATGTAGATGCTGCCACGACTTCTTGCTTGCTGCTGCACCAGCTCACTGCCCCACCATTCAACACATATACGTATCCGGTTTGTGACTTAGAGTCATCCGGATCTGTGTCGAAGCTAGCGTCGACGTAACCCTTTACGACGAGCTCTTCGTCACCTCCATAAACGAGAAACATTTCCTTAGTCCTTTTCAGGTACTTAAGGATATTCTTGACCGCTGTCCAGTGTTCCGCACCGGTATTACTTTGGTACCTCCCTACCAAGCTTATCGCAAGGTTTATATCAGGTCTGGTACACAGCATGGCTGTTGGGTAACGTAGCATAAATTCAAAATTTTTCCTACGCATGTTCAGATCTTCCTATGGAGAGACCAGCAACGAGAGAGGGGTAAGAGCATCTTCGTACCTTTGAAGATCGCTAAGCGGAAGCGTTGCTAGAACGCGGTTGATGGAGTCATACTCGCAGCGATTCCGATCTAGTGCCGAACAACGGCACCTCCGCGTTCAACACACGTGCAGCCCGGTGACGTCTCCCGCACCTTGATCCAGCAAGGAGGAGGGAGAGGTTGAGGAAGAAGACCAGCAACACGACGGCGTGGTGTTGGTGGAGAGACGAGGTCTCCCGGCAAGGCTTCGCCAAAGCGCCGGCAGAGAGGAGGAGGGAGAGAAGCAGGGCTGCGAGAGAGAGATTAAACCGTGTCTCAAACAGCCCCGGACCTCATCTATATATAGGGGGAGAGGGAGGGGGCGCAGCCCTTAGGGTTCCCACCCCTAAGGGGTGCGGCAGCCCTCAGATGGGGAAGGGGTGGCGGCCAGGGCAAGGGGGAGGGGTGGCGCACCCTTCTGGTGGGCCTAAGGCCCACCTAAATTAGGGTTCCCCCCCTCTTTTCTTTTCCCATGTGCCATGGGCTGAGTGGGGAGGCATACCAGCCCAACTAGGGGCTGGTTCCCACCCCCACTTAGCCCATCTTACCTCTTGGGGTCGCAGCCCCCCTTCGGTGGTCCCCCGGGACCACCTCCGGTGGTCCCGGTGGTCCCGGTACGTTACCGGTGATGCCCGAAACACTTCCGGTGTCCGAAACCATAAGTCCTATATATCAACCTTTACCTCCGGACCATTCCGGAGCTCCTCGTGACGTCCGGGATCTCATCCGGGACTCCGAACAACTTTCGGTAATCTCGTATAACAATTCCCTATAACCCTAGCGTCATCGAACCTTAAGTGTGTAGACCCTACGGGTTCGGGAGACATGCAGACATGACCGAGACGCCTCTCTGGCCAATAGCCATCAGCGGGGTCTGGATACCCATGGTGGCTCCCACTAGCTCCACGATGATCTCATCGGATGAACCACGATGTCAAGGATTCAATCAATCCCGTATACGATTCCCTTTGTCTGTCGGTATAGAACTTGCCCGAGATTCGATCGTCGGTATACCTATACCTTGTTCAATCTCGTTACCGGTAAGTCTCTTTACTCGTTCCGTAGCACGTCATCGTGTGACTAACTCCTTAGTCACATTGAGCTCATGATGATGTTCTATCGAGTGGGCCCAGAGATACCTCTCCGTCACACGGAGTGACAAATCCCGATCTCGATTCGTGCCAACCCAACAGACACTTTCGGAGGTACCCGTAGTGCACCTTTATAGTCACCCAGTTACGTTGTGACGTTTGATACACCCAAAGCACTCCTACGGTATCCGGGAGTGGCACAATCTCACGGTCGAAGGAAAAGATACATGACATTAGAAAAGCATTAGCATACGAACAATACGATCTAGTGCTAGGCTTAGGATTGGGTCTTGTCCATCACATCATTCTCCCAATGATGTGATCCCGTTATCAATGACATCTAATGCTCATGATCAGGAAACCATGATCATCTATTGACTAACGAGCTAGCCAACTAGAGGCTTGCTAGGGACACATTGTGATCTATTCATTCACACATGTATTACTGTTTCCTGTTAATACAATTATAGCATGAATGATAGACGATTATCATGAACAGGGAAATATGATAATAACCATTTTATTATTGCCTCTAGGGCATATTTCCAACAGTCTCCCACTTGCACTAGAGTCAATAATCTAGTTACATTGTGATGTATCGAACACCCATAGCATCATGGTGTTGATCATGTTTTGCTCGTGGAAGAGGTTTAGTCAACGGGTCTGCAATATTCAGATCCGTGTGTACTTTACAAATATCTATCACTCCACTCTGGACATGGTCCTGGATGGAGTTGTAGCGGCGCTTGATGTGCTTCGTCTTCCGGTGAAACCTGGGCTCCTTGGCTATGGCAATGGCTCCAGTGTTATCACAGAAGAGTGTCATAGGACCCGACGCGCTTGGAACCACTCCAAGGTCGGTGATGAGCTCCTTCATCCAAATTCCTTCATGAGCTGCTTCTGAAGCAGCTATGTACTCCGCTTCACATGTAGATGCTGCCACGACTTCTTGCTTGCTGCTGCACCAGCTCACTGCCCCACCATTCAACACATATACGTATCCGGTTTGTGACTTAGAGTCATCCGGATCTGTGTCGAAGCTAGCGTCGACGTAACCCTTTACGACGAGCTCTTCGTCACCTCCATAAACGAGAAACATTTCCTTAGTCCTTTTCAGGTACTTAAGGATATTCTTGACCGCTGTCCAGTGTTCCGCACCGGGATTACTTTGGTACCTCCCTACCAAGCTTATCGCAAGGTTTATATCAGGTCTGGTACACAGCATGGCATACATTAGAGAGCCCGCGGCTGAAGCGTAGGGGACAGAACTCATCTTCTCTCTATCTGCTGCCGTGGTCGGCGACTGAGTCTTACTCAATCTCATACCTTGCAAAACTGGCAAGAACCCTTTCTTTGAGTTTTCCATATTGAACTTCTTCAGTATCTTGTCAAGGTATGTACTTTGCGAAAGACCTATGAGGTGTCTCGATCTATCTCTATAGATCTTGATGCCTAATATGTATGCAGCTTCTCCAAGGTCCTTCATTGAAA
The DNA here is from genome assembly GCF_904849725.1 of Hordeum vulgare subsp. vulgare. NCBI lineage: Eukaryota > Viridiplantae > Streptophyta > Magnoliopsida > Poales > Poaceae > Hordeum > Hordeum vulgare. Next base: position 4,759,232 of record NC_058524.1, read on the forward strand.
AACTCTTGTTCAAATAGGCCTTTATGCTCTCCAACATCTCTATATCATTCCCCATCAATAATATGTCATCCACATATAGTACGAGGAAAGCTACAGAGCTCCCACTCACTTTCTTGTATAGACAGGCTTCTCCGTAAACCTGTATGAACCCAAACGCTTTAATCACCTCATTAAAGCGAATGTTCCAACTCCGAGATGCTTGCACCAGCCCATAGATGGAGCGCTGGAGCTTGCATACTTTGTTAGCACCTTTAGGATCGACAAAACCTTCTGGTTGCATCATATACAACTCTTCCTTAAGATTCCCGTTAAGGAACGCTGTTTTGACGTCCATTTGCCAAATTTCATAATCATAAAAGGCGGCAATTGCTAACATGATTCGGACTGATTTCAGCTTCGCTACGGGAGAGAAAGTCTCTTCGTAGTCAATTCCTTGAATTTGTCGAAAACCCTTTGCGACAAGTCGAGCTTTGTAAACGGTTACATTACCGTTTGCATCAGTCTTCTTCTTGAAGATCCATTTATTTTCTATGGCTCGCCGGTCATCGGGCAAGTCCACCAAAGTCCATACTTTGTTCTCATACATGGATCCTATCTCGGATTTCATGGCTTCAAGCCATTTCTTGGAATCCGGGCCCGCCATCGCTTCTTCATAGTTCGAAGGTTCACCGTTGTCTAACAACATGATTTCCATCACAGGGTTGCCGTACCACTCTGGTGCGGAGCGTACCCTTGTGGACCTTCGTGGTTCAGTAGTAACTTGATCCGAAGCTTCATGATCATCATCATTAACTTCCTCTTCAGTTGGTGTAGGCACCACAGGAACAACTTCTTGCGCTGCGCTACTTTCTTGTTCGAGAGGGGGTATAATTACCTCATCAAGTTCTACCTTCCTCCCACTTACTTCTTTCGAGAGAAACTCTTTCTCTAGAAAGGATCCGTTCTTGGCAACAAAGGTTTTACCTTCGGATCTAAGATAGAAGGTATACCCAATAGTTTCCTTAGGGTATCCTATGAATACGCATTTCTCCGCTTTGGGTTCGAGCTTTTCTGGTTGAAGTTTCTTCACATAAGCATCGCAGCCCCAAACTTTAAGAAACGACAACTTAGGTTTCTTGCCAAACCACAGTTCATACGGTGTCGTCTCAACGGATTTAGACGATGCCCTATTTAAAGTGAATGCTGCAGTTTCTAATGCGTATCCCCAAAATGATAGCGGTAAGTCGGTGAGAGACATCATAGATCGTACCATATCTAATAAAGTGCGATTACGACGTTCAGACACTCCGTTGCGTTGCGGTGTGCCAGGCGGCGTTAGTTGTGAAACGATTCCACACTTTCTTAGGTGTGTGCCAAACTCGTGACTCAAATATTCTCCTCCACGATCAGATCGTAGACATTTTATTTTTCTGTCACGTTGATTCTCAACCTCACTCTGAAATTCCTTGAACTTTTCAAACGTCTCAGATTTGTGCTTCATCAAGTAGATATACCCATACCTACTCAAATCATCGGTGAGAGTGAGAACATAACGATAACCACCGCGAGCTTCAACGTTCATTGGACCACACACATCAGTATGTATTATTTCCAATAAGTCGGTGGCTCTCTCCATTATTCCTGAGAATGGAGTCTTAGTCATCTTGCCCATGAGGCACGGTTCGCATGTGTCAAATGATTCAAAGTCAAGAGACTCTAGCAGTCCATCAATATGGAGCTTCTTCATGCGCTTAACGCCGATATGACCAAGGCGGCAGTGCCACAAGTATGTGGGACTATCATTATCAACTTTGCATCTTTTGGTACTTACACTATGAATATGTGTAACATCACGATCGAGATTCATCAAGAATAAACCATTCACCAGCGGAGCATGACCATAAAACATATCACTCATATAAATAGAACAACCATTATTCTCTGACTTAAATGAGCAGCCGTCTCGCATTAAGCAAGACCCTGATACAATGTTCATGCTTAAAGCTGGTACTAAATAACAATTATTAAGGTTTAAAACTAATCCCGACGGTAGATGTAGAGGTAGCGTGCCGACGGCTATCACATCGACCTTTGAACCATTCCCGACGCGCATCGTCACCTCGTCCTTGGCCAGTCTCCGCTTATTCCGCAGTTCCTGTTTTGAGTTGCAAATGTGAGCAACAGCACCGGTATCAAATACCCAGGAGCTACTACGAGCGCTGGTAAGGTACACATCAATAACATGTATATCACATATACCTTTAACGTTGCCGGCCTTCTTGTCCGCTAAGTATTTGGGGCAGTTTCGCTTCCAGTGACCTTTTCCCTTGCAGTAGAAGCACTCAGTCTCAGGCTTGGGTCCGTTCTTTTTCTTCTTCCCGGCATCTGGCTTACCGGGCGCGGCAACAGTTTTGCCGTCTTTCTTGAAGTTCTTCTTACCCTTGCCTTTCTTGAAACTAGTGGTCTTGTTGACCATCAACACTTGATGCTCCTTCTTGATTTCTACTTCTGCAGACTTGAGCATCGAGTACAACTCGGGAATGGTTTTCTCCATCCCTTGCATGTTGTAGTTAAGCACAAAGCCTTTGTAGCTTGGTGGGAGAGACTGGAGGATTCTGTCAATGATAGCATCATCCGGAAGTTCGACTCCTAGTGAAGTCAGACGACCGTGTAACCCAGACATTTTGAGTATGTGCTCACTGACAGAACTGTTCTCCTCCATCTTACAGCTGAAGAACTTGTCGGAGACTTCATATCTCTCAACACGGGCATGAGCTTGAAAAACTAGCTTCAGCTCTTGGAACATCTCATATGCCCCGTGTTGCTCAAAACGTCTTTGGAGCCCCGTTTCTAAACTGTATAACATGCCACACCTGACCAGAGAGTAGTCATCACTCCGCGCTTGCCAGACGTTTAGAACGTCCTGGGCTGCTGCGGGAGCGGGAGGGTCACCTAGCGGCGCATTAAGGACATAAGCCTTTTTAGCTGCTTCAAGGATGAGCTTTAGGTTGCGAACCCAGTCCGCATAGTTGCTACCATCATCTTTCAGCTTGTTTTTCTCTAGGAATGCGTTGAAGTTGAGGTTGACGTTGGACATCTACAATATTTATAAAGACAACTTTTAGACTAAGTTCATGACAATTAAGTTCATTTAATCAAATTAAGTATGAACTCCCACTTAAATCGACATCCCTTTAGTCATCTAAGTGATACATGATCCATGTTGACTAACCCGTGTCCGATCATCACGTGAGACGGACTAGTCACCATGGTGAGCAACTTCATGCTGATCGTATTCAACCATACGACTCATGTTCGACCTTTCGGTCTCTTGTATTCGAGGTCATGTCTGTACATGCTAAGCTCGTCGAGTCAACCTAAGTGTTTTGCGTGTGTAAATCTGGCTTACACCCGTTGTATGCGAACGTTAGAATCTATCACACCCGATCATCACGTGGTGCTTCGAGACAACGCACCTTCGCAACGGTGCACACTTAGGGGAATACGTTCTCGAAATTTTTAGGAGGGATCATCTTATTATGCTACCGTCGTTTTAAGCAATAAGATGTAAAACATGATAAACATCACAATGCAATCATATAGTGACATGATATGGCCATTATCATCTTTGCTCATTCGATCTCCATCTTCAGGCATCGCATGATCATCATCGTCACCGGCATGACACCATGATCTCCATCATCATGATCTCCATCATCGTGTCTCCGTGAAGTCGTCACGCCAACTACTACTATCACTACTACTATGGCTAACCGTTAGCAATGAAGTAAAAATAGCAAGCACATGGCGTTGCATCTTATACAATAAATTAAGACAACTCCTATGGCTCCTGCCGGTTGTCATACTCATCGACATGCAAGTCGTGAAACCTATTACAATAACATGATCATCTCATACATCATACATGCAACATCACAACTTTGGCCATATCACATCACATGTCAAACCCTGCAAAAACAAGTTAGACGTCCTCTAATTGTTGTTGCAAGTTTTACGTGGCTGATTTGGGTTTCTAGCAAGAACGCCTTCTTACCTACGTGACAGCCACAACGATGATATGCCAAAGCTATTTACCCTTCATAAGGACCCTTTTCATCAAATCCAATCCGACTAGAGTAGGAGAGACAGACACCCGCTAGCCACCTTTATGCACGATGTGCATGTCTGTCGGTGGAACCAGTCTCACGTAAGCGTACGTGTAAGGTCGGTCCGGGCCGCTTCATCCCACAATACCGCCGGAAAATAATAAGACTAGTAACGGCAAGCAAATTGACAAACCATCGCCCACAACTTTTGTGTTCTACTCGTGCATAGAATCTACGCATAGAAAACCTGGCTCGGATGCCACTGTTGGGTAACGTAGCATAAATTCAAAAAATTTCCTACGCATGTTCAGATCTTCCTATGGAGAGACCAGCAACGAGAGAGGGGTAAGAGCATCTTCGTACCTTTGAAGATCGCTAAGCGGAAGCGTTGCTAGAACGCGGTTGATGGAGTCGTACTCGCAGCGATTCCGATCTAGTGCCGAACAACGGCACCTCCGCGTTCAACACACGTGCAGCCCGGTGACGTCTCCCGCACCTTGATCCAGCAAGGAGGAGGGAGAGGTTGGGGAAGAAGACCAGCAACACGACGGCGTGGTGTTGGTGGAGAGACGAGGTCTCCCGGCAGGGCTTCGCCAAGCGCCGGCAGAGAGGAGGAGGAAGAAGTGCAGGACTGCGCCGAGGGAGAGGGAAAACTGTGTTCCAAAGGCCAAAAGTGCCCACTATATATAGGGGAAGGGGAGAGGGGGTGCCACCCCTAGGGTTCCCACCCTAGGGGGTGCGGCAGCCCTCCCAGATGGGGGGAGTGGCGGCCAGATGGGGAGGAGGGGGTGGCGCACCCCTCTGGTGGGCCTAAGGCCCACCTAAGTTAGGGTTCCCCCCCTCTTTTTCTTTCCCCTGCGCCATGGGCTGAGTGGGGAGGCGCACCAGCCCAACTAGGGGCTGGTTCCCACCCCCACTTAGCCCATCTTACCTCTTGGGGTCGCAGCCCCCCTTCGGTGGTCCCGGTGGTCCCGGTACGTTACCGGTGATGCCCGAAACACTTCCGGTGTCCGAAACCATCTGTCCTATATATCAATCTTTACCTCCGGACCATTCCGGAGCTCCTCGTGACGTCCTGGATCTCATACGGGACTCCGAACAACTTTCGGTAATCTCGTATAACAATTCCCTATAACCCTAGCGTCATCGAACCTTAAGTGTGTAGACCCTACGGGTTCGGGAGACAGGCAGACATGACCGAGACACCTCTCTGGCCAATAACCATCAGCGGGGTCTGGATACCCATGGTGGCTCCCACTAGCTCCACGATGATCTCATCGGATGAACCACGATGTCAAGGATTCAATCAATCCCGTATACGATTCCCTTTGTCTGTCGGTATAGAACTTGCCCGAGATTCGATCGTCGGTATACCTATACCTTGTTCAATCTCGTTACCGGTAAGTCTCTTTACTCGTTCCATAGCACGTCATCGTGTGACTAACTCCTTAGTCACATTGAGCTCATGATGATGTTCTACCGAGTGGGCCCAGAGATACCTCTCCGTCACACGGAGTGACAAATCCCGATCTCGATTCGTGCCAACCCAACAGACACTTTCGGAGGTACCCGTAGTGCACCTTTATAGTCACCCAGTTACGTTGTGACGTTTGATACACCCAAAGCACTCCTACGGTATCCGGGAGTTGCACAATCTCACGGTCGAAGGAAAAGAAACTTGACATTAGAAAAGCATTAGCATACGAACAATACGATCTAGTGCTAGGCTTAGGATTGGGTCTTGTCCATCACATCATTCTCCCAATGATGTGATCCCGTTATCAATGACATCTAATGCCCATGATCAGGAAACCATGATCATCTATTGACTAACGAGCTAGCCAACTAGAGGCTTGCTAGGGACACATTGTGATCTATTCATTCACACATGTATTACTGTTTCCTGTTAATACAATTATAGCATGAACGATAGACGATTATCATGAACAGGGAAATATGATAATAACCATTTTATTATTGCCTCTAGGGCATATTTCCAACAGCTACACCCCTTTACAACTGAACAATGGACTATGCCTTGAATTGTCAGTTTGGCGTAAAGGAGCTTCACCACAAGTCTTACTAGTACTAGACTGCCGAAGGTGACCCCTCGGGTGGAGCATATTAGTCACACTCCTGGCCTATGCATGAGTTTACTAGAGATCACCCAAACCTCATAGACTGTGACCAGCAGTCAAGCTCATATAGGTGTGTTCCTCCAAAGGTCGCTCTGTAGGACAGCATCTTGCTTACATATAAGCTTTAGAACACATTAAGACAGTAGTCATCCTACCATACAGTATCCGAGAGTATTGCATCTCCAACGGAGTGGGTTAGTAAAGTTACTCTCCTCAGTTCACCACTGGCTTGTTTTCCCAGGTCCTACTTCACGGGATCTCCGATCATATAGGTTGGGTTACTACCATGGCAACTCATGTGGGTCTCATACCCATCTCCCTCGATGCACTATCTATCACAACACGTGATAACCCTTTAGTAAAGGGATCTGCCAGATTCTTAGCCGTTTGGATATAATCCAACGCTATCACTCCGGAGTTTCTCAAACGTCTGACAGACTTCAATCTCATTCTTATATGTTTGTTGGACTTCATATTGTCCTTTGAACTCTTCACTTTAACAATAACCGTCTGATTATCGCAGTTCATAAGGATAGCCGGAACCGGCTTCTCAACCACAGGTAAGTCCATCAAAAGATCTCGAAGAAATTCTGCTTCGACACCAGATGTGTCTAATGCTGTTAATTCTGCTTCCATTGTCGATCTTGTTAAGATCGTTTGCTTGCAAGACTTCCAGGAAACAGCACCACCCCCAAGAGTAAACATATACCCAGTAGTGGCCTTCATCTCATCAGCATCAGAGATCCAATTCGCATCACTATACCCTTCAAGTACCGATGGGAATCCCGTATAGTGAAGCCCGTGGTTGACAGTACCCTTCAAGTAGCGCATAATTCTTTCAACAGCACGCCAATGAACATCGCCCGGGTTTGCAACAAACCGGCTAAGTTTGCTCACAGCAAACGCGATGTCAGGCCTCGTTGCGCTAGCTAGGTACATAAGTGAACCGATAATTTGAGAGAATCTCAATTGATCCGTAGCTGTGCCTTTAAACTTTCGAATAAGCACACTAGGATCATATGGTGTTTGAGAAATTTTGCAGTCTGAATATCCAAAGCGACTCAAAATCTTCTCAACATAGTGGGATTGCAGAAGTGTAATCCCACCCTCATCATCTCTCAACAACTTGATGTTTAAGATAACATCAGCCACCCCAAGGTCCTTCATCTCAAAGTTTTGAGACAGAAAAGACTTAACCTCCTCAATTACTTTGAGGTTGGTTCCAAGTATCAGTATGTCATCAACATACAAGCACAATATAACTCCTTCGCCCCCACCATGGCGATAGTATACACATTTGTCAGCTTCATCTGACGGACGGTGGCCTCCTTAAACATCTTCTCCTGTTCAGGAGTGATAGTTTCCGTAGGAGTGACACCGGCTACCCAGAACACGTTCATAGCTGTGAGCCATAAGGTGGTTCTCGTTTGCCAACGCTTGAAAAAAGTATCGGTAAACTTATCCGGTTTCAGTGCAGCAGCAAAACCATTACTCGAAAAATTTCTACAGATATTAGGTTTTTGGATTGTTGAGGAAATAGGCAATTTTCCGAGTATATTAATCCACGAGACAATAACTAGCATGGCATTGACTAGACTAATGATATACTGATCTTGAGCTAACCTAGCACATACTACGCATATAGTGGATACATCTATGTAGACAAGCAGTACTGCTAGGATAAATACGAACATGAGGATAAACGAGTCATACCCTCCAATCGGCCAGTTGGCCGTAGCAGCAGCGGCGGCGGCAGTATCCTCTGCCGTCTTCTTCTCGGCTTCCTTGCGGAGACGGTCAGCTTCGCTTGGTGAAGACACGGCGATGACGAGGGCGACGCGGACGTAGACGAAGCAGACGGACGGAGGCGAGCAGTCGCGTGATCGCTCCCCAAAAACCTAATCGCCCCTCTCCCGTACAGGAACCGGAGAGGCGAGGTTTCGGAGGCGTGCTCTCCCGTCGACCGTGTACGCGGTAAACGGGACGGAGTCGCCGGCGGTAGCAGCAGTCAAGGAACGAACGCGTGAGGCAGATGTGATCTGATTCTCGTGACGGCTAGGGTAGGCGATCGCGTGCTTATAAAGGCGGCTGGGTGGAGAGACGTGGGCCGAACCCACGTCCGAGTCGGTAACAGCCCACGATCCGACGTCTCGGATCGTGCCGTGTCCGTTACGTATTCTCCGTTCCTGACCGGCAAAAATAAGCGCGTAGGTATGAGCTCGGCTCGGCTCATTCCCGCGGCGCGGCCGGGCGGGCGGCGGAGGAGGAGTGCGCGAGGGCACCTTCTCTTCTCACTCTCCAATAGCATGTGGAAGAGAGACCCTTATAAAGGGGTCGAAACTCTCCTCCACTAGCGGGATGGGACTAAACTTCCCACCACCTTGTCATGCCACCATCTACATGGGCCCTTGGAGATTTTTCTGAAATTCTCTAATGGGCCTAAAGCCCACCTCCAAATTTCAACAACAACTACTGTGGTGTCATATCCTCCTCGTCGGAGGAGGAGATCCTTGCCAGAGGATCTGCCAGCCGTTGATGTTGATGGTTCCGGAGTGTGAGGGAGGAGGCGCCAAGAACCACCAGACGAACCTCCATTTGCCGACACGGAGAACCATGACTTCGTTATCACATCTGATATCTTAGAGGATGCGGAGTTAGGAGACGGTGACCGGGAGGGGGGTGCTTGGGGATGGGACGTGTGGGGTATGTACTACACTGGCGCACAGTCTAGGTGAAGGAGCTGTCAGGAGTACAATGCAGTGCAGCGGCCGGAGTAGGTTTCTTGGGACACGACGTCCACATTGACGCGGTGAGACCCGAGAGGTCATATATATCTGTTAGAGTTGTGTCGAATATTGTGTACACGGTAGGTTACAGTTGGACTCTGAGTAGTATTGTGTTTAGAGAGGATATGGGGTCGTGTTCTAATAGGACACTTGTATCCTAGGCCTCTCATATATAGCGGGGGTAGACACACGATGTAACCTATGCCAACATAATAACACAGACGTGCAGGGGGCAGCCAGCGGCATGTGTCGGCGCCCGGGCGGCCGGTGTGCGGTATTGTGACGGTGTCATGGGAGGAGCGCCCGTAGTCAGGCCCCGTGGATGTAGCCATGATGGTGAACCTCGTTAATAAATCTCGGTGTCATGCTTGTGTGATTGCTTGATCCTTGGTAGATCAACTATGTGCCTCGGATTATTCTAACAATATCAGCGCCACCCTCCTGTACGTTCAAATCACGGGAATCAATGCTGATTGTTGCATGCTCTAGGCCGAATACTTGTCACCCGAGTTGGCTGCGATCTGGATCGGGAGGTGGTGTGGTGTGGCACCTCTCGGGTCGGCGACGATGGGTCCCGACAACTTTGTGCGGCAAGATCTCAACGATGGACGTGTGTTGATAAACGCGCTAGGGGGATTGTGTTGTGTGGAGTGGTGGTGGCCTTGACGACGGTTGGGCCTGGCAAGGTCAATGCAATAATCTCTTCTAAAGTTAGGACGGTTGAAGATGGCGGTTGCGTATTCTAGAGCATGCATATTCTGTGCGTACTAAGGCTCTGCTAGACCGGATGGTGAGCTCGGCTCTCCGCGGGGTGGTTTGATAAGGCCACAAAATTAGATGGTGTGTGTAGATGCGTGGTTACGACACATAGTCAGGCCAGTAGGTGTAGCAACACTGATCGCTATAAAGATAGCTTTGGATTGATTCATGTATTTATTTGCCAGACTCTGCTCACTAATATAATAAAAATGATTGTGTGCCTCACTCGATCGATCTAGAGGACGGAGGTTATCCTCCTTTTCAAAAAAAGAGAAAACTTTGGACATCCTTTTTTTTTGTGAGGGAAAAACTTTGGACTTTCACGCTTAAGGACAGCGCTTCAGTGTACATGGGCATATGTTCCCCCACCATATGGAAAGTAAAATCAAGAAAATAGCAAAAAAAAGAAAAAGCGAGCACCAAAGATGTATAAGCTTTCTAGGTCTGTGCAAAATTTCATGGCGAGATGACATCGGAGGAGCACCGGAAAGAAAAGAACCCAAAATCCAGAGGTTTGAGAAAGATTCATTTGTTTATATATTTTGGAGCACTAATTTTTCCCTTGGTGAGCTCCGCAATATCATATTGTACGTGCATAAAAAACTTGTTCATCTTTGATGTACAACATTTTTAATTTATGTATTTTCGTTCTATCACTATTTTGTTGTTCAATCAAATTAATAGTACAATTGATTCAGAAAATAAAAATAAAAATTAATAGTACAATTAGCCCAAATGGTACCGTACAATCCTTTGTATTGGCCAAACTATGCATGCAATTATATTAGCCTGGCAGTCCCTTTCTCCACTGATGATTTGGATGGTATATTTACCATTTGAGATGTGCCACCTTGTGCCTCATCAACGGGTGAACTACCTACATCTATAGTAGTTTTGTTTGGCATTCTTCTGCGTCTTCTAGCATTTTCAGCCCAGTTGACAAGGCCTTCAGCTACATTCTCATCAAATATAGACTTCTTGAATGAATTCCCCATCTGCAAAAAGAGTATAGGTGAAATTATAAGTCAAAAAGTAGTACTTAGATCATGTCTAAATACAGATCAAAAGCTAGTACCTCGACCATGTCAGTAAATACCTATACCACGGCATAAAATTGTTCAAACAAACTTCTTATTGTTTAGTACTAATTAGTTAACATGCTATGATTAAAAGTGTGCACTAACTAAAATCTCAATAGAAGTCTAAAAAATTATCCGTCCCTTTTAAGAAAACTCACATGAGAGACGATGGCGTAAAGTGGTAGGGTACTGTAGCCGCAAAGGAATTGGCTAACGACACTGAAACAAAGAAGTGTGGTTAGTAAGATAGTTCTCAAGAGATGTCAAAAGTATTATTGCACGATAGTGATTTTTGTTCTACCTTATGGCAAGTCGAATAATAACATATGTTGGTTTTCCCATGATGCAAGATTTAAAGCCGTATGTTACCTACAAGGTTCATAGATGAGGAGTAAGTTATAAATGTACTTATGAGACTACAAGTTGGGAGTATAAAGATAATATTGTATAATCTTGCAGATAAATCATTTTTGTAATACTTTTCTAAATACAACTTAATTTGTGTGTATGGTCCTCCAAGTGATTTATTGTTCTTACCAAGAGCCAAAAGAAAAATGCAACTTGAAATGCATTTTGGAATAGGATGATATGGAGCAACACAAGGACTAATTTAGGCTGATGGAACCAAAAGAGCTCATCTGAAGGAGATACTACTAATTCCCCTTGAATTGCTGTATGCTTTTGGGCAACCTCATATGCCAGTTCCGTAATGATGTGGTGCATCTTACTTCCAATCAAAAGTAGCATCTGCCAAATACACACATAACTTTATGTCGTGATTGTGCCTTTGACTGGATCCTCTCTATAGGAAAAATGTCATTGCATAGGCCATATTCTATATGTAATTTATGTGAAATGAAGTCATGCGAAGATGCATAAATGAAAAAATGCGTTTTATTTTTTAAAACTTGGATGATATACTATAGTTACTTACAATGAACGGAACCAACGATATCCCAAAGTAGATATACCATCCTGCAATGAAATATAACAATAAAATGAAGTTATTTTTTCATAAAGAATAGAAGATTATGTAGTAAGCGAAAAATATATTTATAAACCAATTCATGTTAACTCTGTAAGTGGGTCATAACTTAAAATAGATACCTTGAACATTTAACAATAGGAATATCGTCAACATAGTCCAAAGGTACCAACTGCATTAGTAAAAAAATGACAATAAATTACTTACTTTGTATACTGATAACCGATATAACTAATGGCCATAAACAACAACATGCCATATATTGTGTAGAAGTAGCATTTACTACCTAATACCAACAACTTTCTTGAAATCAACCTCCAATGCTCTAATCATGTAACTATAAAAGTTGAATTTTGGGTTCCCCCTATAGTGTTTCTGCAAAAAGGGAAGTAGCACTTTAAATCTCCTCCACCAAAGAAGCATACTCAAAAGTTTGAATGTGACTTATTTCGATGACAACTAGGAATGATACCATGATGAAGCCAAGTCGCATTGTTGTGTAGTCCTCCTCGGTGACAGATCCACGTAATTGTTTGAAGAAGGAACGCTATAATGATAATCAATTGTCTTATGCTCCAAATTTTATGAAAACAAAATTGCAATATGCATTTTGTATTGACTCCTAAAATACAAGATAAAAATGTACCAGCCAACCAAATATCTTCCACCGTTTTTTGTGACCATTAAAGTGATCTTGAATAAATTTGAACTCTTGAACATGCTTGATCATTTCAGGGGCTGCAATTTATAGCCCAAGTTCGTAATCAAATAATATGACATAACTTAATCTTGAGAAAAATCTGTGAATTCGTCACTTATCACATTTGGAGTGTATATATGTATGTATCTTACCACTCGCATCCTTTATATGGATGTTGGTCTCCCAATGTCGCCAATTTCTCGTCTAGATGACCAGCAACATATTATTAGTAAAAGTGTGATAGATTAAGTAGTTGTTAGAACTAAGAAACATCTAGTCTAAGTTTTCTAATTGGTACCTGTGCAATTCCTAAAAGAACTGTAATAGCACTAAAAAGGACATGAGTGACTGCCAACGCGAAGATAAATATGTGTAACTGATGAATAGCTTCGGCTGAAAGTATTGGAACTTTTCCCTACATGCGAAGTAAACATGGGACGAATCATCAGGTAAGCATAAGTTGGAGATAAACGTTTGGAAATGGTTATCAAATATAAAATACCAAATATTAGTTGGAGAAGAAAACATAAAACAGGAGCCGCAAACACCAAATCAACAATGGTCGCTGTGAATTAATTAGAGTTTAAAGTGTTAGGAAAAAATAACGACTCGTCCGTGATGATTAGTTGTGTGTGTCACGATGGTGTGCAGCAGTAGCAAACAGGCCGTGCCGATTCATTCGGCAGGCCGTGTCCTACGCGTTGTGCGCGTCACCGGCATGGCGTGACGTTGGTGTTGGTATTTGATTTTTTTGAATTTATTTTAGGTCTTTCGACGGCACGAGACGTTTCCGTCCACAACGAAGACGTCAGTGACGACTTCGTCAATCTTAAGATGATGCACCGGCTTAGTCTTTTAAAGGTGTTCATAAGGCTAGGATGTGCGTGCGTGCGTTCATAAAGATATGATGTATTCTCGTGTATGTGAACGACTTTGATTGTACTCTGTTTAATAAAGCTAACCAGGTCGTGTATGTATGCATCGGATGCTGGTGTTATGCTAGCGCTGAGCATGGCGTATACGAAGGTAGAGATTAGTTAGTACATGCGTAGGTTAGTTAGGATAACGTTGCATGGCTACGTGCCTGCGTGGCCCGAGTGTGGCGGCCGGCGCTGTGTGTGAGCCCCGTATTAAACCTTCCACTTTGTACTGATACAAAGTGTGACGGTGTGAGCCAAGTAAACTGCAAGGGACCTAAGAAAAATATAGTCTACATCGAAACCGTGGTCTACGCCCCGTCGATGTGAGTGTTTTTGGGTTGTGCTACCCGTATGCGTGTGTATCTTTATGTATGTGTTCGGATCGTTATGAAGCTAAAATACAGGCGTCCCAGCGCCGCAGCGTTCGTCGCCGGAGAATCATGGTGTCTTTTTTTCTATTTCTATCCTATGTTTATGTCGTCGGGAGGCGTTCGTCGCCCAGGAGGATTGATCCGGGGTTTCTCCTAACATAAAGTTAGTACCTTCTTGAGGCAGTAGTCCTCGGAGGCGCCTCCTCCAGCGAGGAGCCGCCTCGCCCCGCCCATGACGCCATTGAACATGGCGTCACTTAGGTGCTCGGTCTTGCGCGGTGGGCGTGGCGGCGGCTTGCAGGGAAGCATGATGAGCATGGCGCTCTGTCTGACACACACCTTCCCCACGGGGTCCTGGAACACGGTGAGCAGCAGCGATATGAACCCCAGCAGCATCAGCTCCTCTTTCACCTTCAGGAGGACTTCGTACAGCAGCTTCTTTGGGCTCAGCTTCTGCGCGAAAATGAAATGATAGTCAGCTGGTGATCGATCCTGCATGCAGCTAATTCATGGCCGATCTCATGGTGGATAAACTCAAGCATGCATGCATGCACGTACCTTTCCTAGGAGGTGGAGCAAGCGTTCGAAGAGGAGGGTGATGATGATGATGATGAAGCAGACCGACGCGACGATCCATGTTGGCGTGAACTCGAGCGGCTTGGCTTTGCCTCCTCCACCGGCCATGGCGCCCAGCCGCAAAGGATAAGGGTACGTACTTGCTGTCTCTTCACCTCCTCAAATACAGAAAAACAGGAGAAAGAAATATCCCGTCATCTTCCTTCCACTTGTCATATTTGTCCCATATGATTACTGGAGGAGAAATTTTGAATTTCAGTTTCAAAAACAAAAAATCTCAGCCATTATCAGAATCATTTAATTTCAATATTTTTGCTTTTCATTTTCGCACTTCACTTCGATTGAAATACGATATAATATTTAAAACTATTTTGTATTACCGTAATGAGTGAAAAATATTTTCTGCGGAACGTATCTATTCCAGTGCTGTGGCACACTCAGGAATATGCAGCCACAAATCATTGTCCCGTGCCCTGGGGTACAAGATGTGTATGGTTGACTGATGTGACTACGAACGAGTAACGCCAGGTTTGATATTTATCTACCAAAGCGACTAATTTGTAGGCACATTTCATAATAATAATATACGTTCTGATTCAAATGAATGGAGTTGGTTTGTTGTGTGGTCACTGTTGGCCATTAGTGCAAGCGTGCATTGGCCGTCGAAAGAGGGACCAGCAGCGAGTCTAGTCAACACTGTTTGGAGATGAGGAAGCTTGACGGAACAAACTTCAAAGATATTATCCATTCACACCTATAGATAGCGCCTAGCTTATGATGAAATCCATGTCGCTACGCACCATATCTTCTTAGTAGTCAGCATCTACCATTAGGAAATGCATAAGCTCAGGGGGGAACCCAAGATCGAATTTTAGAAGGATCAAAGATGTGTTAAGTGAGAAAAATTTCTTTGTTAAGTAGAGGCAACTAACTATTTAGCTTCACATACAAAGTTTTGAATCGCGGACGAAAGGACCGCTATCGCGGCGAGATCTTCACTGAAATGTGCCCTGATATTTGCTTCCTTCCCAGAATGCGGGAGATCGTGCCGCAATCGTCAGAGATTGCGCCGTTTCTTCGTTACCTATCGTGGCAAACTTTCCTTCTGCGAATACCCTTCGCCCGTGATTTAAAACTATGTTCACATATTACAAACATACTGGAAATTGAGTGAGGCCAGCTGCCCCCATTGCTTGTATGATGGATTCTCTCCTGCATAAGCTTGTGAAGTACAAGTGAGAGTATTATTCACGAGACACACAAGGAGATCGTCGCCGAAGAACTTTGGAATCCTATATATGTCTCTTGTTCCTAGCATGAGCTTACTTGTCATCCTCCACATAATTTTCAGAGGCGCTTCAGTACACCACCCCCCCCCCCTCCTAAGACGTAAGGGGTAGGGGGTCATTTCACATGTTGTATACGCCCCATGCGGTACAACCGCCCACGTCGACCGCTCGCATACGCCTGCACGACTGCCCCCCGCGTAGGCCCCGCCGCCGGTACGGGTGGAAAAAGGCACGGTTTGCCCGATCGCGTGACTGTCGCCCGTGTATGCTCGCCCAGCGGCCGCAAGCGAAAACCCTAGATCCCTCTGCCGTTCACGCCACCGCCAAAATTTTGTCGGCGGTCTCGTCGCCCGGCCACTACGCGGTCGATGTCGCCCCTCATGACATCGACATCACGACACCGGCGACCATGGACAATCGTGACCTCTCTAATGGCAGCCACGAGGTAGGCGAGCTTTCATTTTTTTGTAACATCACATTAAGTCCTCATTGCAATGAGATGGAAAAAAATATAGGTAATAGTTTAGTGTATCAAATTGGGCGATGTACGGTTAAGCAGTTTATTATGAAACTGATTATAATTGCCATGATGTTATGTGATCTTCTATTTAATCTAACACTATATATAAACTTCGTGTAAAGAGGAAGGAAGAGACGGGTTATGACGGCAATGATTGGGGAAGCGAGGATGGATCCTCGTCATTGGTTGTAGATCATCATGTTGACGAGAACTATATAAGTTTGGATGAATCTTCCGGTGGCAATATATCCGCAAAGACACATGTATTTTTTGACTTTGTACAAGTAGACGACAATGATGACAATGAGAATATGCATATAGATGATTCATATGCTAAAAGAGATAGCGAGATAAGTTCACAAATAATGAGAGTATGACATAACAACCTTACTAATACTTACAAGCTCATGTGAGCGGAATATAGTCGATCATTACATTAACAAGAGCGATGTCGAAACATCTTATGATGAGAGCTCGAGCAAAATAAGTTTTCAAGAGAAGTTATATATGAGAGGCGTCGTACAACAACTGACGGACGTACATGATTCTATGTATTTTTTATGCAGGGACACGCTGCTGGCCTTAGCAGGAACGACGAGCATGACGTTGGTGATGATGTGATTTTGATATTGTCTATGATGAATTTCAGCAAGACTCACTGGACATGCATTGGAAGGTGATGGCCACGACATTCAGGTCAGAAGAGGAGGCGTGTGATTTCTATAACAAGTATGCGAAGCAACATGAGTTCAACATCAGAAGGGACTTGTTGTGACGAAAAAATGATATTGAGGGAACTACACGCAGTAGTAGAAAACAGACCTTTCGTCCAAAGCTTTAGTCCCGGTTTGTATAACCAATCGGGACTAAAGATGTCCCTATATAAACCATTCGTCCAGATCGAGCCCTTTTCTCTGTTTTCTCCATTGCTCTCTCTGCTCTTCCCCTTAGCTCGAGCTCATCCTCCATTATTTTCCAACATTTGTCAAGATTTGAGGCGCCCCATGTCTTCAAGTGTTAACAAAGGTTAGCAACTTTGTCCTTTCATCTCTCATTGCTAGATTAGCTCGTGCAATGCTCTATAAGTATAGTGATTTGTGGTTTTTAGTTTGGGACTAATTTTGTGGGAGTTTATTTGATTTATATGTATTTTTTGCTCAAATTAACTTCTTAGTTTGCATATGTGTAGGTGCGATTTACTAAGTGCCTTCCCGTCCCCGTCCTAACCACCGTCGATCGCCCGCACCGTCCTGTCACCGGCACAACCTTGGCGAGCCTCTTGTTCTTATCCTTTTTATATAAAATCATATTTGTATGATTTAGATAGTTTTCTTACTTGTATGATTGTTTGTTATACATAGTGCCATGGTCTGGATATCCGTCCCCGTCGGCCCTCGTCCGGTTTATGGTTTGGATGTGGCATATTCTCTTTTATAACTATTTGTTGCATTTCGCGTTTATGACAATTATGCCCATCAAGTTGACATCGATATTTTAATCTAGGAGTTATGTGAACAGGAAATTGCAACGGACCCTCTTGTCGAGAAGTTCAATTTAGTTGAAAAAGAAAACGAGTATTTGAAAGAAAAATTGAAAAGAATTAAAGAAGAGAAGTTGAAATTGGAGTTGTATGTTGCCGATGTCGTCGGTGATCACAAGATCAAGATGGATGCAATACGTTTGAAGATTAGAAAATATACCATTAATAAAGAAACTTGGTATCACTATGTTGTTGGATCAGTTGTTACCTTAGTTGCAATCTTGATCGTATTTTTGTTGCATTTAAATGCTTTAGCTAGATACTCTTGTATGTTGTTTTATGAGAATAAGTGTGTATGAACTTTATGTATGAACCTCTATTAATTTGGTCTTTTCGGTCCTGTGTAATGAAGATGAAAAGACAATGGATGTACGATGACTAATGCTCTCCCCGGTTCATTAATGGCTTGCAGAGTTTTCTGCGTGCGGCTGAGGCAAACCAGCGGGATGGTTTTATGTGTTGTCCATGTGCTGTCTGTAAGAATGATAAAACTTATCTAAGTCAAGAGTCATTGACGTTCACATGTTTACGTCATGTTTCATGTCCGACTATAACTGTTGGACCAAGCACGAAGAAAGAGGGGTTCTAATGGGAGAGAATGAAGAAGAAGAGGATCATGACAGCTATACTTTGTTCCCTCAATATGATGGTACTATCATGGGGGAAGAAGCTGAAGAAGAGGCACCAGATGAGCCCGCTGGTGATCTTGATCGAGCCATTGCTGATGCAAAGAGAAACTACGCAAGTGAAAATGAGCAGTTGAAGTTGTAGCGCATGTTAGAGGATGACAAGAAATTGTTGTACCCAAATTGCAAAGATGACAAGAAGAAGCTGCCTACCACACTGGAATTGATGCACTGCAAGGCAGAGAATGGTGTATCAGACAAGGGATTTGAAAAGTTGGTGGAAATGTTAAAGAAGATGCTTCCAAAGGACAACGAATTGCCCGGCAGTATGTAAGAAACAAAGAAGGCTATCTTCCCTCTGGGACTAGATGTGCATAAGATACATGCATGCTCTAATGATTGAGTCCTCTACCGCGGTGAGGAGTACGAGAATTTGAATGCATGCCTGGTATGTGGTGCGTTGCACTATAAGATCAGTCATGATCACCCTGGTGATGCTGTTGAGGGTCAGCGCCCCAGGAAGAGGATTCCTGCCAAGGTGATGTGGTATGCTCCTATAATACCACGATAGAAATGTTTGTTCCAAAACAAAGAGTATGCCAAGTTGACGCGATGGCACAACGACGAGCGTAAGAAATACGGGAAGTTGAGAGTACCCGTTGATGGGTCGCAGTGAAGGAAAATTGAGAGCGAGTGGTCGGACTTTGCACATGACGCAAGGAACTATTGGTTTGGTTTAAGTGTAGATGGCATTAATCCTTTTGGGAAGCAGAGTAGCAACCATAGCACCTGGCCCGTGACTCTATGTATCGATAACCTTCCTCCTTGGTTGTGCATGAAGCAGAAGTTTATTATGATGCCAGTGCTCATCCAAGATCCCAAGCAACCCGACAATGACATTTATGTGTACCAAAGGCCATTAGTTGAAGCACTTTTACAGCGGTGGGGTATGAAAGGCGTACGTGTGTGGGATGAGCACAAACAAAAAGAATTTAACCTAAGCGCGTTGTTGTTTGTAACCATTAATGATTGGCATGCTCTTAGTAAACTTTCAGGACAGACAAAAAAGGGATATCACGCATGCACGCACTATTTAGATGATACCGAAAGTATATATTTGGATAAATATAAGAAGAATATGTACCTGGGACATCATTGATTTCTTTCGATCAAGCATCTATTAAGAAAAGAAGACAAGCATTTCAAAGGTGAGGCATATCACGGAAAGAAGCCTGACCCCTGTACTGGTGATCATATATTTCATATGGTCAAGGACTTAAAAGTAATCTTTGGAAAGGGTCCTGGCGGATAATCTGTTCCGAATGACGTTGACGGAAACGCACCCATGTGGAAGAAGACGTGATGCACTTGATGAAGAATCTTTTCCCTATTGGACCCGCCCTATTGGAAAGTCTTAGAGGTCCGCTCTGAAATAGACATGATGTACGTGAGAAGAATCTTTGCGTGAACCTGCTAGGCTTCTTGAGCATGTATGGGCAGAGAAAAGATACACCGGAGATACGGGAGGACCAGCAACTATGCACGAAAAAGACAGCATGCATGCAAAGCAGTATCAAGGTCCTACCAGCTACACTCTTATCAAAGAAGAGAAGGAAATCTTCTTTGAAAGCTTCTTGTGATGTTGTATTATTGAAAGGGCCCAGAGATACCTCTCTCTAATACGGATTGACAAATACCAGTCTTGATCCATACCAACTCAATAGACACCCTCGAAGATACCTGAGCATCTTTATAATCACCGAGTTACGTTGTGATGTTTGATGCACAGGAGGTATTTCTATGATGCCATGGAGTTGCATGATCTCATGGTCTTAGGAACAAACACTTGACATGCATAAAGCAATAGTAATAAACCTAACGACACGATCAAATGCTATGCTGACGGTTGGTCATGTCCATCACATCATTATCCCAATGATGTGATCCTGTTATCAAATGACAACTCATGTCTATGGTTAGGAAACCTTAACCATCTTTGATCAACGAGCTAATCTAGTCGAGGCTTACTAGGGACATGGTATTGTTTATGTATTCACACATCTATGTGAGTTTCCAATCAATATAATTATAACATGGATAGTAAACGATTATCATGAACAAGGAAATATGATAATAACTACTTTATTATTGCTCTAGGGCATATTTCTAACATGTCTTTACTTTTCGCTGCTATAATCTTAGACTTGCATGTGACTTACTACAATTGCTAAAACTTGCGCAATTAAAATTAGAAAAAGGCTAAGTGTTTATTTGGTCAAGTAGTCTAATCACCCCTCCCTCTTTAGACTAACTTCGGATACTACACCCTACTGTTGTTTGTGCGGCTGTTCTTCCTACTTGTTCATGTTCGTTCGGTGTTCTCATGTTTGTTCGGTGACCAGACATGGTGACTTGCAGTGATGAACTCCCGTGGCGGCGACGCGAAGGTCTCAAAAATTGCACACATGGATAGGTTGCCTCCTAGTGGTCCGGGCATGGCATCGTCTTGGGTCCGGGCCCTAAACGGACACGAACGACGATGCGAGGCATGCAATCATGACTAGTTCTGTGGTGGCGCGAGGCAGGGAGCGGCCTTCCGATGGTCTGGGCATCGATGATGCCCGTCTCGGGTGGCCTCCAGGTGGTGCGGCCAGCAGTTGCCCGTGGGAAAGGCGCGGCTGCGGCCTTCGGCTCAGGGGCCGGTGGCGGCGGCGCGATATAGGGGCGACGGCGGCCTCCGGCTCAGAGGCTAGCGGAGGCATGAGGCAAGGCGGCGGCGGCATCAGGTTGGGGGGTGGTGGCGGTGGAGGCCTCCGGCTCAGGGGTGGGCGGCAGGGACGCGAGGCAACGGTCTCTGGCTCAGGGGCGAGCGGCATAGGCTTCGTTGGCCTCTTGTGCGTTAGTTCATGGGAGAGGTTGTGGGGTGATTGGGGTGGGATGGGATGGATCCATAAAGGGAGAGATAGATCATGTTAGATCAAGGAGAAGTGTTGGAGGGATAGAGGAGAGAGAGAGAGTTGTGGTGGGTTCTGATAAGGCACAATGAAAGACGTGTGGTGGGTTGGATTGTTGGGTGAGCTGTGCGCGGTATTGCCATGCCATTGATCCACGTGATCGATCCGTGGATTGTTCTTTTCCTTTGCCGCCTGCCATTCTTTTAATAGATGGCAAAGCGACTTTGTCGTCTGACTTTTCTTAACACACAACATGTGTGATTTGTCGTGTGTTAAATGAAAAAGAAAGGGCAAAGCATCAGTTTGCTGTTTGTAATTTTTTGCCATCATTCTTTCTCTATCTTTGCTGTCACCCATTTATCTCACAGAAAACAAAAAACTCATTTTCCTCAGCTCTACTTTGTCCCCAACAGATGATGGCAAACCTTCTCTTTGTCGTCTGCCCCGATGAAACGCTAATAGCAAACATTCATTTGTCGTCATCTCTACTTTGTCCCCAACAGATGACGACAAACCTTCTCTTTGTCCCCGACGGGAAAATTAGCTGTTACCTGTAATGGAGGGGCCATCTCGCATTTCTGGCATAAATCCGCCCGTCCATGCTGAAGTCGTCAACCATGTCTTCATGGTTGAAAATGCTCCAATAAACCAATATCTGCCACATGATGAAAATTATGTCACCTATAAAATATTATAGCGAGTAGGTTAGAACAGAAGTAATTTACGAAAAATCACCAATTCCATGATGGTTGTCTTAACGGAATGTGTCCTATCTCATATGATATTCCATGGAAAAAAGATCTAGCACATGTGTCTTATAACCTTATAATTAAGGGAGCTGCTACGGATCAGCCAGATGATTTCTGAAATCATCCGCCTGGCTGGCCGTTCGATTAGGCGCATGTGGCATGTCCGATTAGAGCAACCCACCCCCTAGCACAACACCCACGGCAACATCGAAGCACGTGTTGTCGCATCCACGTCAAGAGTGCACGCAGCTCCCAGAGCAGCCGGCGAGCACCACATCGCAGCGCCGGGAGCCACCTGAGCTGCTTCATGGAAACACCGAGCTCGCCACCGCGCCAAGCTTCCTTGCGGCTCCGGCGGGGCTTCAATGACGCTCCGTCGATGCTCTATTGCAACTTCGGCGGCTTTCAATGGAGCTCCAACGATGCTCCATTGCAACTCCGACGGAGCTACAACGACTCCCCTCCCACCCTGGTGTTTCATTGCAGCTCCAGGGACCCTCCGGTGATGCTTCATGACAACGGTTAGCGAACCCCTGTCTACAGCACAGCCACTCGCTTGAAGCACGGGAAGAAGCTGGTGACCTCCCCCTCCCTTGCAAGAACATTGATGTTGCGATGGGGTTGGTCTGGAACCTCACCGGCTACTGCTGCCATCGGTGGGCCTGCAACACCCCATTGCCGGCCCCTTTGCAGCACGGCTCTGTTGTCACTCGTCATCAAATGGCCTCCCCCGCATCGCAGCGGCGCACCTCCTTCATAGAAGCAGCAGCTCCACCGACCGGGATGAGAGAGGTTATGGAGGGTGAGGCGCTCGGGGAAAGGAAGAAAGCGGTAGTGTGGAGAGGGGAGATCGGGCACATCTGAAGGAGGAAGATGACTCGGTTAAAGGAGAAGATGAGGTTGAGGGAGAATATAAGGTTGTGACCTTATGGTAGAGGGACGGTTCAGTGGTTACAAGGGACGCGTGTCAGCCCCTCGAGACGGCTTAAAGACAGAAGAAATCAGTCGGCTTAATTAGAACGTTTTCTTATAATTAATTTAGCTGAGAAGACATCTATAAGATATTACTTGTAATAAACGATCGGATCAAGTAGAAGTCAGTTCTTTATTACACATAAAAATATATAGCCTATTTATAGATACAACAAATATTGTTTATTTTCACAGTACAGTATGTTACAAATTGTTATATCTTATTACTACAAGTGACCATTAGAAGCTTATATTACTACATTCTAGTCTTGCCTAAAATATGGGCAAAAGAGATGACTATTTGAATACCTGAGTGGAAAAAACAACATGTTACTTATATGATGGCCGTCCGGGTCCTCAATGGTTTTCATGTAAGCATCTTTTCCACCTCATTGTTCCATATACAAATTCTTGTAATTAACTTCCGTATGCTTTCTTGCAGGAAGCATTTTCTTGCGTGGATGGTGAGAAAGAGAAGGCAACAAAATCCCTCGCGAAATCAGCCCGGGAGATACTCCCCGACGTCAAGCACACGCTGCGGTACAAGGCCCTGATGCAGTGTCGGCTGCTCGATGACAAGGGTGGGAACATGACAAGGAAATCTTCTTGCCACACAAATTTGGAGAAAGAAGAATACTTGTCGGTGGTAAGTGATACTATTGGTTGTTAGTACTTTGAGTCATCTGCACCTTTTTTGATGCATCAGTCAATGATTCAATTTTGTCGGACTAGCCGAGAGAACATTGGATGAAGGAAGATTGTTGGGAGGCCCATGCTCACATGTGGTATGACCCGGCATGGCAGGCGCAACATATGGAGAAGGGTAACAAACGCACCAAAATGCCAGGCACCAAAATGTCCACGGGTGCCGGAACCTAACCACTCTGAAACAACACATGGTATGTGCAATGAGATGTTAACTTTTTCGCACGGTGCATCTCCATTAATTAAGGTTGATGGTTACTTTTGCAGGGGTCGGAACTTGCTCGACCGGTCCACATCTTCGAGGCTTGGAAAAAAGGCCACTAACGGGAGGATGGCGCCGAGTTCTGCGCCGAATTCAGAGCGCGACTCTCGGTACAAGTTTCACCTGAGCACTTTAACTCTTGTCATGTTATTAGTTTCCGAGGTAACCCCTCGAGAAAGGTGTCACCTAAGCGCTTTAACTCTTGTTATGTTATTATTTTGCAAGGGAACGCTCGATAAAGGTGTCACTTGAGCATTTTAACTCTTATTATGTCATTCGTTTACGAGGGCTGCTTTCGAAAAAGATTCATCTGGGCACTTTTATTGACAACCTGATCAAGTGGTACCATATGCCAGGTTTAAATGTTTCTATGACAAGTTTTTACCGAGTGTATAAATGTGTCCCTCGATTTAGATAACAAAAAGTGATGGCGTCGTCAGTTGCGAACGGACATGTCGCATGGCTTTTGCTTGCCGTCCATGTCTCTCGGCATCTTCGGCGTTTGCTGTGCATTTTTTGTTCCCTATAAGCCACTATCAGTAAATGTAGTTAATTGTCGTAAAACCGTGTTTTCTGAGAGTGGCTCTCGACATCTATAAGTATGCCGAGCGCCCGTAGTGTCAGCCGAAGAAGGTTGTGGGAGAGAATGCTTTAGGATTCGTGCACGGGGATCTAACGTGCACGGGGTCTTCGATCGGAATGGCAAGCAATCTGAAGGCAGACTTTTAGCATTCCCGATACTTTGTTAGAGCCTGGTTAATAGTATAGCCAACCGCTGGCTATAAGCAGTCTTATAACTCATCTTATAGCTTGCTTGTACAATAGGTAGCTATAAAAAAGTGTACTTTTGTCATATATGTCCATCTTTCATTTTCACAAAGCACCTAGGAGCACGTGCTAGAGCTGGCTATTCACGAAGAGCTCGCTTTCCTTCTCTCTCCTCTTTTCTTTCATTCAAGTCAGTAAAAATATAATATTTTAATCCTTACAGCCTGCTGACTGTACCTTATTGTATTTGCTCTTATAGTTATTACAATGATAGCAGCCGCTCTGTTGTTTAGAAACTTCAACATAATTTTATTATGTCTGAACATCACATGAATCGAAGATAAAGCCGAGTAGCAAGCATACTTGGCTATAAGGCCCAAAAAAGGCTGGACACTACTTATACGCTCGTCTTACACCCGGCTGGTAAGGTGTAAGACGAGTGCTGTGCATCGGCTTACCTAAACATGAGCTTAAGTATTTGTGATGGATTTTTATAATATATTTGGATAGTTTTGCAAAACGGAAACTTGAACATAATAAATCTTACGATCTTGACCTAAGTTTAGGTCATGCATTTCATTACCTATTTACTTACGTATTAGCCCTGCGATACCATATAATTCCATATGCATATACCAAGCTTAATCCAATAATAAACGAGTCCGTATTCTCCAGCTGAATATCTTTACCTATTAATAAAGCAATTAGTGCTTCTGTCGTTCGTCATTAATATTACCTCTAAAGTTGGCATGAATTACCCACTGTGCCACGCATAAGTAAAGAAAACGCTTCGTTTTTTTTTCTTAAATTCAAGGCCCAGTGGGTTTGCTTCATTTAGCGCTCGGCCCTTTTATATACAACAGATTGATAGTAGCCCGATTGGCTTGAGCCTTCAACTTCCATCCAGGATACCCAAGTGCAACCCCCACCACCATTGAGTTTCTTTTTCTTTTTTCTACTTGATTTCAAGCTGGCGTAAGTTAGAGCTGCATTGTTGCAACTTTGACACAATTTTTTTTAATGTTTCTATTTTTGCAGATTCAAATATATTTTTAAATATTCATACCTTTAAAACTCTAACTCTAAATTTCAAAAGTTATACATGAAATAGCTTAAAAAATATGTAGACTTCAAATATAATATTATCTTTCATGATAATTATTTCTGAAATTGTCTTTACATCCTTCATTAATACCTTTTTTATATGGGGCATTTTAAAAACTTTTGCCCAACTATTTTATTTTTAACGTTTCTATTTTTTGAAGTGTTTCGAGAAAATGTTAGTGAAATATAAATATTCACGATTTTGAAAAAATGATCGTGTATTCAAAAAATATTTAGTAATTTGAAAAAAATGTCCATCAAATTATTTAAAAATTTTGCAAAAATTAAAGCGGATACGTAAATAACAAACAAAACAAATTGTCTCGTACGTAGAGATTACATTAGGAGATTTGTAGATTTTGTTTTATAATTTTATTAAGTCCCTCACGCGTCGCGTAAGAAAAAAGTTTCCATGTTTTGTACAATGTTGTGCCCCAAAAAATTGACACAACTTTCTATAGGTTAGTTTTTGTAAGTTATATGAAGATGACTAAATGTTTATTTTGCCTCCATACACAACTATGTTTATTCTGATGTCATGGTTTCTACTGGTTATGAAAAACACCGCTACGCTAGGTCAAACAGAGACATATCATTCATCAATCTAGCTCATACATGGTCCATTAATGCAGTTTGCTCAGCCAAAAAATATTTTGTTGAGGTTAAGAAAATGATCGTGAATTGAGTTCACGATTTTAAATATGTCCATGATTTTCAAAAATTGTTCATGATTTCATGAACATGAAAGTGATACTATATCTTGATGACGCAGTAAAATATGATAGAATTTCTTTTTTCCCGTTGCAACGCACGGGTCATTCTGTTAGTAGTAGCATAACGCGCCCAGAAGTCGGGAATTTATTTGCGGTACTAGAACTAGCTAGAGGAGGAGCGCCCAGAGAAGAAGAGTGGTGGCCACTATCATGAGCGGCACCTTCGCAGGCGCGGCAGCACCCGCTGCCGTCTCCAACGTCTCGAACGTCAGCGTGCCACCGCCATCGCCATGGATCTCGTAGGTCAGCTTCCTGCCTGCCTGCAGCATGCTGCCCAGGACCGAGCTCTGCAAGCCCTGGGGCGACGGCAGTATGGTGAGGCACGTGTACCCGTCGCCCAAGTCTAAGAAGTAGTTCTCCACCTTGAGCTCCATCGGCGCGTCAGATCCGTCGAACACAAGCGCCAGCGTCGGAACCTTGGCGTTGGCCAAGCCCTCCGTGAGGAAGCACAGGTCCCCGTCCGAGCCCCTCAATGGAGTCACGCCCTCCGACTGGACCCTGCTCGCCAGCTCCCGCCTCAGGACGCTGTACGCTGCCTCGGTGAGGTAGGTGACGGGAAGCATGGTGCTGAGGAACACCCCACCGGAACGCTGGACGTCGAAGGTCCCTGCCGGGATGGCCGTCAGGAGCTTGCCGTCGACCTGCACGCCGGTGAGATTGACGTAGTACCAGTTAGGGTTTTGGGTTTTTGTGGCCGGCACTAGCGGCGTGCTGATTCGCCCCGTGGTTGTCGTCTGCACTAGTGCAGCGTCATCGTTGTCGTCGGCGGCGCCGCCCCAGCTCCAGCTGACGAAGCTCTTGGCGCCGGCATCATCGGGAGGCGCGAGAAAGTAGGTGAAACTGGAGATGTTGAGCTGCGACACGAGGGAGAGGGGCCCCCTGCTGAAGCCTGCGAAGCCGGACACGCCGTCGAGCTGCTCCGGCAACGTGACGTTGCCGCTGCAGCCAAACACCACGCCCGGCACGTCTGTACGTCCCGGTCCCGTGATGCTCCCGAAGCTGAACGTGTCGGTGGCGAGGAAGCCGGACATGTAGTCCGTTGTGTACCTGCAGACGTCGTTGCCGGTGCAGTCGCGCTCGCTCATGCGCTGGCAAGTCTGGGTGGCGCAGCCGACCTCGGCGAAGGATTTTGAGTGCCCGGGCTGGAACGATGGCGATAGCGTGAGGCACGAAGGGCAGGGTTCGCACTTTGCCCAGACGAGGTCGGTGGTGATGTCCATGATGACGGGGAGGGTCTGCGGCGAGGTCCCGACGGAGAGGTCGAAGATGAAGGGGCTGTAGCTGTCCCCCGCCGGGCTGCCCGTCTGCTGCACGCCGTCCTTGCGCTGCCCGGGACGGCCTGCCCTCTGTGACATGTAATCCTTGACGGACTTGTTGATTGTCGTACGGAGCTCTTTGGTGACGAACTTGCCGGGCTTGGGAGCCGGTGCGACGACGACCGACGAGACTAGGGAGGGAGCCAGAGGAAGAAGGAGAAGAAGAAAAAGAAGTGGAGCCGCCATTGCTGCCCGCACTCCGACGACGGCTATACCTCTTGCACTGTATGTACCCTGTATAGCTACTCCTGTTTAATTTGTATGTATAGTGTATGTATCCTGCATTCCTGCCGGGCTACCTAGTGGATGTCGCCCGGGCTCATGCCGGTCGTTTATCTTTGTTCATGTCGTCATTACACAAGTTCTTCTTTTGTTTTCCCTACTAATACTCAAGAGTCAAGACCGGATCTTTGAAGCTTCAAAATTGACGCCTTGCTATCAATAAACACATTTTTCTTTTGCCAGGGGAATCAACAAACATATTTATCAAAATTCTGATTTCCTTTTTGATAAATATTGGTGAATTCATCACTGTATACACATTTTCATGATGAAATGACATTCATGAAGGCGTGGGGCAGAATATTGCACGTAGTTGAAACATTCATCAAATGTTTATAATACGAAAATCATTTTATTTAACCTCTATTATTATTATTATTATTATTGTTATTATTATTTTTATTATTATTATTATCCTTCGAACTTTACTGTCCATGAGGGAGCATGTGTGCTGGTGATCAAAAGAGCACTACGATCTTGTCAATACTGAAGCTCTACGATCCAGATATTAGTTACAGTTTGTGTGATGGCAGTGTACACCAAATAATGAAACGAGGGCAGTGGGCAATGACAACATTGGAAAATGCATGCTTAACACTTGACAGCCAGCTTTAAACCCCACAAAAATAAAATAAAATACAGCCAGCTTCAAAATAAAGAGAATAAAATAACTTGTCTCCATAACTATGCATTGCGAGCATTGTGGACATTGAAATGTGCGCACAGGGTAACCCAGGAAAGCGACGGAGGTATAACTTCCGTGTTGGTCGGTATGGTATTGGTAGCAAGTAAGCCGAGGTAGAACCGTACATGCCTTGTACTGATGGCGATACACTGTCCACGACTACATTATCCATATGCAGGTCGTTGGACGTAGCCAGAATATCTGCACGCCCCGAACCGTCCTCGTTGCAACAGTGTCTACTGACTACTGTAGCTGCAGTCAAGGAATGTTTTCCCCTCCACGCCCCAGTTAGTACCAATACGAAAGTCACTTCATCCACAAACGTATACCAGTGTGCTTCGGTACACACCCACCCCCCTCCCCAAAAACATACAAAGGAGAACGTATGCTTACCTTATATTGTATACTACAGACCGTTGTATGTATGCAATACAAGGTGAGTATACGTATGATTGTCTGTAATATACAATACGAGATGGATATGCGTTTTTTCTTCTACGTTTTAAGGAGGAGGGGTATACCCAAGCAAAAGTGATTGAACATTAAGATGTTAATTAGTTTATTCAAGATGGGTATTACTAGTCCGTAAGATCAGTGTATACGGACTATTTTTCGGTCAAAGCATTATCGTATATCACAATCTGGATGCATGACCACTTCTCAGGTCGGTGAACCATGCCCTGCTCTACCCTAATATTTTTAGTATGGACGCAAATAAAAGATGGCGCACTAAGAGCATCTCCAACACGTGCTCAAAAAAGTTGCGCGCTAAAATAGTTTTACAACGTCATTCAGTAATTTTAGCGCGCCATGGCCGATTTCTGTCCAGGAGACCCATAAAAATATTGCAATCAGCGAACAGCACGTAGCAGTCCGACAGACACACTAAAAGATAGAGCGTTATATTAAAATAACAGCAAATCGTAGATGATAGAAAATATTCAAATACAACCATAGTTCTTATTTAAATATTACAATTCAACTAAGTTATCAAATAAAATAGTTAAAACTTGAATTCAACTAGCACATATATTCTAGTTGTCCCCTTTGACGGCACACCTATGCTCAACAAAATCTTGCTTGAGTTGCTCGATGCTGAATTGTATTATTCATACAACCGGAGAGGCTAGCAAATATGTGAAGTTGAGATTGCGCATATCCATAGATTTACATTACTCATACAGAAATCACATATTTATTGCAAGATTTTATTAGTTTCCTCGAAGCAAAGCAGTACTCGCATGCCCCGAGTGAGGAGGTTGGTAGGAGTTAACTATCACGCGTCCCCGGCTAAAACAACACTAGAATTTCAACGCGGAATAAGTATGCTTATACATCATCACCGTGTCATAAAAATATTTCGATGAACAACAAGTTAACACCTCTATTTGAGTAAGTCAAATTCGTAATGATTTTAGTCTTTAGTGTTTTCTGTAGGGTTAAAGCTGACTGTTGCAACAAGCATTTTTTATTTTCTCTCTCTGAGAAACATGAGTACTCATACTCAAGAGTCATGACCGGATCTTTGAAGCTTCACGATTGATGCCTTGCTGTCAATAAACACATTTTTTCTTGGGATGGAATATCTAGCAAATGCCAGTTTTTTAGACATGGCGAATCGAACATTTTTCACAGCAAACTATGTTTGTCAAGGATGACAACTTTAATTGGCGAGCATCACAAATCCGCCTCAATTTATTATTTGTCATGAAACTGCCAGTCCTGCAATCTAAATTTGCCATCCTCGCCCAACACAAGGTGCCATAAACAACGCTCTATTTTTCATGACTAAAATCTGATATCATATTTTTAGTATTTTTGTTTTTCTTTTGTCAGGGGAAACGACAAATGCACCTACCCTGCCCGCGGACAACATACATAATAAAATTTTAGATTTAATACAAGGCTGGATGAACTTGTACCCCCAATATCAGAGATCAAATCGCAGTTTAGCGCCATTTGTTTATGTGTCTCCTCTCAAAGGGAGATGACATTTTCTACTGACATGTAGTTTCTGATACCAAGCTCACATGCTCCCTGATGAACAGTAAAAATTAGTAATATATTTCAGAAAATATCTGAATTCTATTTGTGATTAACATCGATGAATTCTTCACCTGCTTATTCAATTTCATGAGGAAATGACTTTCATGGAGGTCCAGGTGGTCCGAAAACACTATTGTTGGAAGCACATTGGAGCATTTATTTTTGTACCCAGACCTCCATAAATGTCATTTCATCACAAAATTTTACACGCAGTTGAAACAACAATCAGCGTTTATAAAAGTCATTTTTTCTTAAACTGTTTTATTATTATTTGGAATTTTACTGTTCATGAGGAACATGTGTGTTGGTAATCAAAAGAGCGCTTGAAGCTCTACGACCCGAATGTTGAGGGCATCCTTTAAGCGTGGCCGATCTTTGTTAGGCTGTTGCAGTGAAAGTATTATAGTTGGTACCATGTATGTCAACTAAGCAATTTTCATAAGATGACATAAAATTAAATAAAAAAAAGGATTAAGTATAAAATCATTATATACTATCATAACAAATATTATACTAAATAGTCAAAAAATTATTATATTGTTGGATGTCTTGTATGATAATAAATAAGATTATATAAGATATTAATGTATGATACTATACATTATAAAGATAATATATACACTAATAATTACATGTATAATATTAGTTTATGCTACTACCCACTACGGGCCAGCCTTGCACTCTCTCTGACGATGGCATGCAGTGTACACCAGGTAATGAAGCGACGACATTGGCCAATGAAAACATTGGGAAATGCATGCTTGACAGCCAGTATGCATTGCCAGCATTGTATACATTGAAATGTGCGCATCGGATAACCCAGGAAGGCGATGGAGGAAACTTCCGTGTTGGTCGGTATGATATTGGCAACAGCTAATTAAGCCATCACCTTGTACTTAACGCGGTTTTGTTTGACATCGCTCACGATTACGTTGCTAGCTCGTGATGTCACCCGGGCATAAACTATCCTGTTTTGTTAGCTCATGCCGGTTGTTTTTTAGACTATCGTTGTTGTTCATGTCGTCATTACACAAGACTGGTGTATCAAAGACGTATGTCGTATAGTTCGTATTCCCTCCATACTGATCTAAACACTTTTCTATCTTTTTTTAGGGGAACGCTACGCATCCGCCGTATGATTTCTAAAAATTATCCGTCACCTAGCTAGCCGTCGGATGGCGATCTAACGCTCTGCATCCCCGCCGCATGGTTTTGAAACGACGCTCGAGTTGCGGAAACTTTCGCTTTGTTACAAGAAATAAACTTTGGATCTGTTAATTCCTGAAACAACGGTCGAGTTTCAGAAACAATTTGCTTGTTGCAGGATTTTTTTTTTCGTTTTTGCGGGAGAATTTTTTGCAACAAAGGTCATGTTTCAGGAATTTTTTGCAACAAAGGTCAAGTTGCAGAACCACTACCTAGCGAGCACGGAACTCTTGGCGGCGGGGCGGCCGGCGAGCTCTTGGCGGCGGAGCGGGGCGGCCGGCGAGCTCTAGGCGGCGGGGCGGCCGGCGGGGCGAACGGGCTACCGGCGGGAGTGGCTGGCAGCAGTGTGCGTTGGGCCGCCAGCGTCGGAGGCGAGCGGCTGGCGTCGCGGGCGGTGGCGGTAGGGAAGGGCCGGCCGGCGTCGTGGTGGAGGGACTGCGGCAGGAGCGGCCGACGTCGGGGGCGAGCGGCCGCATCGTCGCCCTCCCAGATCCGATAGCCGCCGCCTCCTTGCAGCGAGCGCGAGCGTGCCCAGCTTCAGAACCGTTTCGTGAAACAATGCTCCAGTTTCAGGAAACGGTCTCGCTAGGTCTCTGCTCCGTTGGCGCGCGGATACGATCTGGGCTGTCGGTTGAAACAAGATCAATGGCCGAGGAAGCGGTGGATAGATTGCTCGGATCAACCGGCGGGAGGTAAGAATTTTCCCTTTTTTTACGGATGCAGTGCTAACCTCCGTCTTAAAATTTAAGACGTCGGATGTAATTGGTACTACCTCCTGACCTACAAAAATATCTTATATTTTGGGATGGAAGAATTTTTTTTTCCTTTGAAAAAGAAAACTTATCAACGGGCTTTGCATTAAAATAGTATATTCAGCCTCGTTATTAATTTATTCATCAGGCCGGGCCGGCAAAATCAGGGTCCTGTGCTAAACTCAAAAATGGCCTACATTACAATAAAGGTAGAATAATAATAGTGTATTGTATATGTTGTAACGTCTTACCGAAATTTCAAGAATCCTACATATTCAATACTATTTAGTTGCAAAGCTTTTACTTAAACAACAAAAATTTGATGTGTTCTTTCGAATTCAATCTTGGAACTTGTGATTGATTATCGGATGATACTTGTGAATCTAAAGTTACTGGCCATTGGAAGACACGTGGGACTTTTCAATACTGACATACCCATAGCACCTTTCATATATTGAGTAAAATCCC
The DNA here is from genome assembly GCF_904849725.1 of Hordeum vulgare subsp. vulgare. Taxonomy (NCBI): domain Eukaryota; kingdom Viridiplantae; phylum Streptophyta; class Magnoliopsida; order Poales; family Poaceae; genus Hordeum; species Hordeum vulgare. Next base: position 4,792,648 of record NC_058524.1, read on the forward strand.
AAGTTTCTTATTTTTCCTTGAGATTTTGATAGCCAAATTCAGATTTTCCAGATCAAGACATGGTTTGATCTTAGAACAGTAAACGTCTAGTATAGAAAAGTCAAACCAACAAAGTATAACAGGAAGGCAAAGTTCAAAATTCAAACTGATAGATGGAACGGAACTCACGGACTCATGGTCAAAGCTTCACGGGGTCGCCAACCCTTGTGTCTTCAAGCGATGGCTAGTAAAAGTGAGTTTCAGTCTCAAATTATTCCTGGTCTTTGCTGTCCTAAGGAAAGGATCAATTTCTGATTGCTGCAGATGAAGAGACACCGATATGCCAAGTCGCCTCGATGTTGGAACCTAGATCTTGTAGGACTTGTTTTTCCTGCGCCCAGTCCCACGGTGCAAGCGCTTGCGGCCTACATGCCTGGTCTGTGGCTGTGCTGGTGTTTGGAAAATAGGGGCCCCAAGCAACTGGGGGCCTGTGCCGGAGGCACATGTTGCACTACACTCGGCCCGGGCCTGCGGATTTTTTCACTGTTTTGATCCTTAAGGCGTAAGTTCATCACAAAACGAACTCGGTTCGAAAGTATTTCACGTTTTGACCCTTTTGGAAACGCCAGAGACCGTGGCGTTGCAGGCCTTAGCAGAAACGCCAGTCTACTGGACGTTGCAGGCCTCATGTGCAACGCCAGTCTACTGGACGTTGCAGACCAAAGCAGAAACGCCAAGGGGGCTGGCGTTGCAGACCAAAGTAGAAACGCCAAGCTCCCTGGCGTTTCCTTAGTCCAATACCGCAGTGTTGGGGTCCTGGCCAGCGTTGCACCCAGCGCAGAAACGCTAGACATGCTGGCGTTGCAGACCCAACCAGAAACGCCAAGCTTCCTGGCATTTCCTTAGTCCAGTACCCCAAAACAAGATTTTTTCACTGTTTTGATCAACAAACATATTTCATGGAATATAGTTTAAATCGTAAGACCATAATTCACAGCATAACACCATTCATCAAAACATAACATCATAATTCACAGCATAACACCATTCATCGAAACATAACACCATAATTCAAAGCATAACACCATAATTTAAATCATAAGACTCAGCATAACATCATAGTTCATAGTTTAACAGACGTAGTTCAACAAACAACATAGTTCAACAGAAAACATAGTTCAACAGACAACATCATAACACTCAGAATACGACATAGGCAACATACTTCACTTCCTCCCTCTCTTTGCAGCCATCTTGCCCTTAGTAACGTAGCCCTCTAGAATGTTCTGCCAGCCAGGACGTCTGATGTTCCTTGAGCTAGCTCGACGTGTTTCTTCCGTCGGCTGAGTGGGTTGACTTGACTGCGGAGCATCTTCCATCTGCGAAGCCCCAAACTCAATGAAGTACGGATCCGCGGCCTCGTTGTCGGACTCATCTTCTTCTTCAATCTCCTCTTCATGTGCTCGGCTAGAAGAAACATGTGCTCGACTCGAAGACGGACGAGCGGAAGAGGCCCGTGGCCGGCTGGCAGACAGACGAGCGGAAGACTGCACATCCATCGTGTACTGCGCACGTGCCCTCACATCGGTGGACGAAACACCGTGGCAAGAAAGTAAAGCCGCTAGTGTGCAGCACCGATTGGCGACCTTCTGCGCAAGGAAAAGATAATGACATGTTAATATGCTAACAAAGGTATGACAAAACAAAGGTTAACAAGGCATCAAACCTGCAGAGTAGTTCTAACAAGTCCGTCCGTTTGTGGACATGGGGCACGGGCAAGGACCACGTTACTCTCGTTGATACATCTCCATAGCTCCGTGTCCTGGATAAAACACATGTGACATACCATCCACGAATAAATGACGCTTGTTTATATTTTAAAGGAGGGACGTACCACTCGGTCATGGAGAGGACCATAGTCAAGATGCGCTCCAACTGTCTCCCTAATTGAATTGTTGAATGCAGCATCAGCAGCCTCACTCGGCAGTAAGTCCAAGCAATCGGAACGAGTCCAGGCAGCCTTATGGATAACTCTGTACTCTGTACGCATCCACTCCAAATGCCTTAAGTATGCCGCCTCGTCAGTGTCTGGTGTTTCATCATTTTCAACTCGATGTTGTCTCTGAGCATTCCACATGTCCACCCAAGTAATGTGGTGCTCCTCCCAATTGATGACAGTCTTATTGCTTTGCCGGTTTGTCCTACAAAGAATTAGAATACTACATCAGTTTCATTTTTTCATGTTAGACATTGATCAACAGGAGAAACACGTGATACAAAAGACTCACTTATGTAGCTTCACACTTGTCTCGACGTAATCCGGCGGGGTGCGTTGTTGTACCCCGAACTGCTTTGAAACACGATGAGGAAGATGCCACTCCACTGCATAAAAGCATATCATCGGGCACCGCACACGCCAAAGATGTTGGTCACGAAGGCACATGTTGCTCAGAGGATACTGCCTAAGTACCGTGTACGGCCTCCAATTAACCTACATAACAACAAGTCACTCAACCATCCATGAAAAAAAATCAGCATATTTGATAAAGCATTTACCTGTTCGTAAGTTAGCATGTCAAGCTCGCTTATGTATGCCTTATACCGCCCCATAGCCGCGATACTCATCCATTGGACATTAGCCCATGTGTGTGCGATAGTGGGGTATCGCTCCTCGTCCCCGTCAAACGGGTACTTCCAGGGTTCTTCCGGAGCAAGGCTGAAGTTTCGGCCAACAGGGATACGCTCCCACATCCAAACCTGTAGGACCCAGACGAAACCTCCAAGACAGGACGTCGGCTTACTCCTCATGCATGCTCCATCCAACTACAGATTTAATAAAATGAAAATGCATCATATCCCATTGAATAAAATGAAAATGCATAATATTAAGCCATACCTGACGGTACAAGAAGGCTAGTGCCGCCGAACCCCAACTCCACGTCATATCCCAGTCACGAAGCGGATCCAAGAACATCCATGAGGCTGTGTCCCCAGTGCCATCCGGAAACACCACTTGGGTCAAAAGATTCCAGAGATAAGCTCTCGCGAACCTCTCCACAACAAGCGGACTAGCATCGCTTGGGCATCTGTGAAAATGTCTCTGTATCCAAGAGAACAACACACCGGATGCCCTAGGATCCTTCCTAGTTTCATCAATCCATGGCTCGGGTTCAACACCAACCAATGCTGCAACCCGTTGTCGCCACCCGGCGGCCCTAACCTTCCCTGTATGAGCCCTGCTCTCGATAGGAAGCCCGGAGATCATAGCAATATCCTCCAAGGTTATGCTCATCTCACCAAGAGGAAGGTGAAAAGAGTGCGTCTCCGGCCTCCATCGATCCGTAAGTGCTGTTAGGGCAGTGGCGTTCAACCATGGTGGTGTGCCTTTAAAGTTGAGCACAAATTGAAGAAGATCCATTCTTCTAAAATATGGCTCGTAACGAGGGTCATATACAAGAGTTTCATTGGGGTTGTGCCCCCTCAAACGAAGTAGTGGAGGAACCTAAACAAACAAAGGCATAATTTGTTAATGGACTCAACTTGTGAAAATATACAAATCATGGAGTATATAAAAATAATCATCAACAAAATCATAATTACCTCTCCTCTTTCAACTAGCACCGCACGATGCTTCTGCTCATAGTAGTCATCAAGACCCGGATATTGATTGGGACGAAACATCCTACATAATATGAAGAAAATTATTACCGGCCTCTTCGAATAATATGAACTGAACCTAGGCATAAACCTAATGCGGATAATATGAACAAAACCTAGGTTATACATATAGCCACCAAAAACTACACCTAGAGACACCGTAAACTACACCTATTAACAATCACAAAATAAATTTTACTTCAAAACATACGTACACCTAGTGCAAAAGAAATTTACACAAATACAAAATCATTGCAAAAACTAATTGGAGGGATTGAAGGAGCTTACCTATGACGCCCTCGATTTAATCGTACGCTAACCATACACGCAAATGCGTACGATCAAACCTAAGGACTCACGGGAAGATATCACAACACAACTGTCATGCCCAGATGCGACCCTATCCTCAATTTGGCACGAAGGCCTCGTCAGGGATAGAAGCGCATCTCGTCGTGTCGCAAGAATGGATATCGTTACAAGTACATGTACTGAAAAGAAGAGGTATATAATAGAATTGGCTTACACTCGCCACAAGCTACATCAGAGTCACATCAGTACATTACATAAACATCAAGAGTAAGAGCAGGGTCCGACTACGGACGAAAACAAACGAGAAAAGAAAGAACGACGTCCATCCTTGCTATCCCAGGCTGCCGGCCTGGAACCCATCCTAGATCGATGAAGAAGAAGGAGAAGCAACTCCAAATGAACAATCAACGCGCTCGCGTCAAGTTACCTTTACCTGTACCTGCAACTGGTGTTGTAGTAATCTGTGAGCTACAGGGGACTCAACAATCTCATTTCCAAAGGTATCAAGACTAGCAAAGCTTAATGGGTTAGGTATGGTTAAGTGGTGAGGTTGCAGCAGTGGCTAAGCATATATATGGTGGCTAACTTACGAGTACAAGAAATAAGAGGGGGGAGATCTACGCATAACGGACGTTTCTACTGATGATCAAATGAATGATCTTGAACACCTACCTACGTCAGACATAACCCCACCGTGTCCTCGATCGGAGAAGGAACTCACAAAAGAGACAGTCACTGTTACGCACACAGTTGGCATATTTTAATTAATTAACTTCAAGTTATCTAGAACCAGTGTTAAACAAAGCTTCCACGTTGCCACATAACCGCGGGCACGGCTTTCCGAAAGATTTAACCCTACAGGGGTGCTCCAACTAGTCCATCACAAATTACCACAAGCCGCATAGAAATCCTCAATCACGAAGCTCGCGATCTCGTCGGATTCCCTAATGGAAAACCTCAACTCTGAGATTACCCAAAGCATCACCGGAATCCCGATGCACAAGATATCTCGTCAAAGGTAAAACTAATCCAGCAAGGCCGCCCGACGTGTGGACTATCCCGATAGGAGTCGCGTACCTCGTTCTCAGGACACGGCGGATGAGCTAGACGTCGGGATCGCTAAACCTCCGGGTGACCAGAGGGGCGCCGGACATCGCTCAGGTGGGACCAACACTCATGAGGAGCACTGGCCCGGGGGTTGATTAAATTATCCTCGGGGTCCGGAAAGTCCCTATGCAATTTTATTAGGTGTTTAGGCAAATGTAGTACCAAAGTTGGGCCTTGCCAGACCAGCTTTAATCTAAAACGAATTATCAAGGGGGTCCCCATAACAACCCCGATCGTGTTAGGAGCGCTCGTTTATGGAACATAACACCGGTAGCCGAAACTAAGGGGCAAAGGTGGAACAAAACACCAGGCTAGAAAGACCGAGCCTTCCACCTTTTACCAAGTATATAGATGCATTAAATTAAATAGCATTAATATGGTGATATAACAACGAACCCATGTTATCACATGGAAGCAACTGCACCTGCATCTAGCAACGCTAACAACAGGGTTAAGCAAGCAGTAACATAGCCAATCAGTGGTTTGCTAGGTTGAACAGGTTGAAGGTTTCATGGCATTGTTGAGAGGCTGAGATTTAACATGTGGTAGGCAACAAGACATAAACGATAGCATCAAAATAACTAGCATGGCAATGATAGTAATGGTATCTGAGGAAATGATCATCTTGCCTGAGATCCCGCTTGGAAGAAGAATGCCTCCGTGAAGCAGACGAACCGACATAGTCGAACGGGTCCTCACATCCGACACGCTTGCGGAACTCTATCGATACGGAGGAAACGGAAACAAGCATCAACACACGATATTCACCACAAGATGCACAACACATATGATGCATGAGAAGCTGATAACATGCAAGGCACGGCATGACAATTCACGCAATCAAACACTACACCTTAAGTGAAGTTCAATATGCTCGAGTTGCATATTGACAAAACTCCACGTTAATTATTTAGTTCACTCCCGGTTATTTACACGGCAATATTAATGTTGTTAAACATGCAAGAGGTGAAGCGGAAATTAAACTACCTATCTAAGCATTTTAAGTGAGGTCGGAAATGACATATAGCACCTCCGAGACGACCTCACATGTTAATTTACAATTCTGTCCAGATCTGAACTAATGCATTTAATTGGTTGTTTAACAGCAAAACAAATAGGTTCACGTGATTCTACGCGTCATGGCAAGCAATCTACACATAAGGAACATCTCCAACGGAGCTACGGTTCAAAAGATACAAGCACCGCAAGATATGATGGCATGAATGCAAAAATGTGTGCAACGCGGCTACGAGCACTTCAACATATACAAACAGCAAGAGAACATGAATCTACATGAGTTTCTAAGCAAGTTACATGTAGGACACGATCAAATCGGAGCTAGGGTTCGAAAACTACGAGCAAAACAAGAAAACGCAACAATCTGCCAAAATCAGCCACATAGCATCTTCTACACCCCACAACTACGGCTACACCACTCCGATATGCTCAAACAAGGCATGGAACGGAAGAGGGCAAAAAGCACTACCACTAACTTCTAACAAGAACTAGCATGGCATCATGGATCGCTAGGAAAAGAAGACACAACATGGCATCTCAAACACTATTCCAGACTTAGTGAAAATTACACCTCGTGAAAGTGCAGTTTTCAGCCTGAAGCAATATTGACAGCAGCAAAACCTATAGCTACAGGACTCCAAATGGCATGAAACTTAACAGCATGCTAGAGAAACACAAGGGGAACAACTAACTCCATTGGACCAACCTCAAAAGAGCTACAGATCTATAGATGCAAGCAAGACAAGACAGCAACAAAATATAACAGCTCCTCTAAAACAGACTTAGATTCCAGACTTAGAAATATTTCAGCTCCTCTAAAACAGAACTATTTCTAGCAACTTGCGGGCAAGCAAACAACACCTAAACATGCATTTCTATTTCAACCAATAATAGTAGGAGCTAGACAAAACATCCAAGCACAACTTCCTAGTTGACATCTCCGTCAAACGACGCACGGAATAAATCCCACGAATTAAACAAAAGGGCAACACGGCAAAATATCTCGCGAACTAACTTGCTCTAATGCTAAAACTAATTGCACAGAAAAATCCATGGGATTTTTCTACCCCGGAAACATATAAAATATGTGGGGTTTGCAATACAAAATAAAGCCACACGTTAATGCGGGAAAAAACCCTAGACACGAAAAATAATCTAGCGGGCAAACCCTACACGCAAAAATACACTTGACCGCTCTGAAATACATGGAAAATAGCTCCCTAGAGCATGGACATTTCTAATGCGGCATACGGGCAATCCGGACACACGCGAAAAAATTAAACTACGGGCAAAACAAATTAGGACAGCAAGTAAAACTATGCATACGGCACGCTAAATGGTGTCAAACAATTATGCAAGTTTTATAGACGGGTCCTACGCGTAAAACTACCCGAAAAGCATATATAACTCATCGCGGTCCGATATACGGATAAAAAGATACGAACGTTTTAATATACGTATAACTCTGGAATTTATTTATTCCTAAAAACCTGAATGGGCCGAAAGGGCAGCGACAAAATACTATTAGACGCACATGGTGGGATTAGGGCTGCTCACCCTAGCTGGGCTCGGCCCAGGTTGCAGGGGAGGAAGAGGCCGGGGCGCTGGGGAGTTAGAGGAGGAGGCGGCCCACGTGGGTGGCCGGCCTGGCGCGGGCCTGCCTGGGCGAGGCCCACGAGACGGCACTCGGCCCAGGAGCGGTTGGGGCGCAACCGTCGTCCTCCTCTCGCAGGAGCTGCCTGCGCGCAGCTGCCGCCGGCAGGGCTTGGGCGACCGACCTCCTGCGGGCAAGGGCAAGTCGAGGAGCGCTGGATCCGGCCTGGACTGGGCAGGATCCACCCGTTCCCGACGGCGGCGGCCGGCGATGGCCCTGAGGACGACGGGGAAGGCGCGGGGTAGCCGCTGCTGTTGTTGCGGCCGTACACGTCGGCCATGGCGGCGGGCTCCGAGACGGGGCTGCGGATCTGGCTGGCCGGAGGGGATGCTGACCGGCGGCGGCGACAGCCGGGTCTGGCAGCCGCGGCGAGTTGCTCCGGCGGCTCAATCCCGGGAGGGGGCCGGCGAGCACGGGAGCTGCTGGGCGCGGGAGGAGCCTCGGGCAAGGCGGCGGCCCGGGCTGCGCAGCGGCGCGATGCGGGCTCGGGCGGGCCCCGGATGGGCTTCGCGGGCCCGCGGCGGCGGGGCTGGGGAGAGAGAGGAGAGGTGGCGCGGCTAGGGTTAGGTTTAGGCTGCGCGGAAAACGAGGAGGAGAGAGGTAGCTATCCCAAAAATAATAAGAGGGTCTATATATAGACAAACAGGGGGCTCGGTTAACCGGAATCGCGTTCCGGATCCAGCCGCGGAGTCGGATTCGGACGATTCCGAACGCGGGACATGCTCAGTGACCGTGTTGTGTAGAGGTCTAGAGACGAGAGGGAGAACGGGCGGCGTGGCAACGATTTAAAACCACCGACAGATGTCCGACGAATAACCGAAGACGGTACCGCTACGGGCGACCGTTCGGGTACCAGACGGTCTCCGATCACGACGAAATTCGACAGGCGGCCTAGCTATATCTAATCGCGACCGCGTGCCAAGTTTCACCTCGATGAGAGAAAATTTTAAACGCTCTTTAAAAACAGGGTTTCGACGGTGCCGCGGGCGCGTGCGTGTGCGGTCGGACTTAGAACGGACAACGACGAGGACCGGCAACTACTAACGGATGCAAGTTTTGAAAACGGGCGGCAACGGAGATGCCAATGCAATGCATATAATGTGCATGATGCGATGATGATGCGGCAACTGAAAATACCCACATGACGGAAACGGAAAGAAAAGGGGAAGCTTCTGGAACGTCGGCATCGGGCTGTCACAACACTCCTACACTACAAGAGGATCTCGCCCCGAGATCCAAGAATGAAAGGGGGAAGAGGATGAGGAAGAACAAGAGGTAAAACTTAGTCGCTTCTTTGACAATGAGTGAAACAATGATCCCTGAAGGTTGCAAGGCGATGAGGAATGAAATGAGAAAGAAGCAAAAATTCACGGAAAATTTCGGCAGCACTTCGGTAGGAAAATGGGACAAAAAAATTCGATAAGAAGAGAGAATTAGACAATATTCACAACAAACAAGTAAATAGAGCAAGGGAACACCATGATCTTGATAGAACAACAAGATAGACCCAAAAGAGCAACATCACAATGCCTTCGGAACAATAGAATAGGAACTATCTCAATCGGAAGAAGAGAATGAAGACACAATGACAACTATCATCACAACAGAGTTGAAGAGCCTTCGGACAGAGAATTGATATAGTAGTTGGAAAACCAACAACGAAAAGAACAAGATAGTAGTGGGCTTATGAAAATCATCTCAACCAATATGAGGTGACAACCAACCACTAAAATAACCAAGGATAGATTACAAGAAACAGAATATGAACAATTACTTACACCAATAGGAAACATTGAGAACTTGGATTAAGACAAGCACCATGATAGCAACATCCATAGGGAAAGCTTCAGGTGAAAACTAAGCCAAGCTAGCTCAATGAAGAAATCATGGGTTGAAATATCTCATGATCATAGAATTGGTGGATTTAATTATCTCATTCTTGAGAGGAAAACTCTTCGAGGCTCCTACACTAACAAGAAGGCTATAATACCACCTCAAAAGATAAAGGAAGAACAAATGCACTTGGGAATGCAAGAGAAAGGATACTTGAGGTATTCCAACAGGAATCTTGAAGAACACATGAGAATGAATCACATCCTTGATGAACCACCAAGAAGGACCTCCGTATACAAATGAAAGAAGCAATGATATGAAGGTAGAAAACAATAAGGTTATGACCTTTCCAAGATTTAGTTGAAGCTTCACAAAGAGAAACTTAAAAGAACTTGGAACTCCGGAAAAAGATAAGCACACGAGAAAAGAATTGATATCATGAGCCCCTCCGGAAGAAGAATTGAGATCTCTTGGAAGAAGGAAGGACAAGAATAAGAATTATGTTATGCTTATCCTTCATCAAGTTAAATTGATGACAAGCAACAGATCTAGCATACAACTTATTCTTCTAGAAATGATTAAGGAGAGATATGAGCACAAACTAGAAGAAATCTTGAAAGAGGCACCGGTGAGAATTGAAATGAATGAGGCAACCATGTATGACTGGAGATACATGAGAATGAAGAGATCACGAGCCACTTGAGAGAAAACTAGAACAAGGCACCAGAATAAACGAGGGACGAACGAAGAGACAACAATGGAGAAGAATTGAGGATGAAAGCTGAAAGCTGAGAACGAAGAAGTCTTCTGAAATGATGGCCTTCAGAGGAACGAGAAATAAAACAACTCAGAATTGCACCGGATAGCAAGAAATTAATCACTCATGATTGGAAAACAATTCCAGATGATAACACAAGGCTAAAATGATGAATATCTGAGAGAATGAACTAAGATTTGAGAGAAACACTCCTTCGAATTACAAACTGAGAATGATGACGAGAAACAACACCAAGAATTACTGAGACCTCCGGAACAAAGAAGAATGAAAGGTTGAGCCAACTATGAGAATTAAATCAAATAGATCTTGGAGAAGGGATATGACTGATGAAATTCATACTTATGTCATAGTTTAAAAGAATTAAAGATCTCCGGAAGATTACAAGAGCTATAACAGATCCTGGGAAAAACCTGTGGGTTATGGGCCCACTCAAAGAAACCACCGTTTAGAAAAGATTGCAAGAAAGATTGATATTGCACCGGTAAAAGGAAAACTAGATGAGGTTAGCACCTCGAAATAATGAAAAGAATTGAGAACAAGAATTCTGCGATAACTTCAATGCTCCGGATAGAATAGAGAGAAACGACAACAAGAAGATAGAATGATAAAAAATCGCCAACAAAGGAAAGAATTACACGGATGAATGGATATGATGACACGGACAACTAAATTAAATCACCGGTAAGGATGACAAGAATGAATAAAGATGAACACGAAGCTCCTGATAATCTTCACAACGAATCACCGGATGAGACACGGAAGAAAATATGTCAGAAGCACAATGAAATGAATGCGCTTGGATGAAATCCAATCACCGAAGAAAAAGGGCGGGAGGGCGGGGAAAAACAAAGACGACTTGGTACAGAAGAGACGAACTCCGGATGAAAAGAGAACGATCTTGCAAAAATTGGAGAGGATTGAATCCACTCGGAGAGAAACACACCGGTTGAATGGAATTGATACGACGATCTGATAGAGCAAAGAATTTGCATTCCCATAAAAATATGAGAACACAGATTAGGAGAGATCTGAAATCACCACTTGACGTCGAAGCAACTTGAATTACCATAGTTCAACAAAACAAAGGGTGTGGCTTATGAAACAAACCAGAACAAACTCATGAGAAAGATTTCCGTTCGATATTTTTGTGGACAGGATCGCACGGGCACGATTTACAGTAGCCATCAAGTGCAAGGCAGTGCACCCGACATACGAAGCGTCCCCGAGTCGTAGCAAGCTACAAGGACTCTTTAAGACACAACGTGTACCACTGTAAGTCGACCGTGAACAAACGAATCCACTAGATGTCGAACCCCAACCTAACATCATGCATTTGTTGGAAGATTGTCCTATAAGCAATTACTTGAATTCCCACCTATGAATTCCCGAAATATCTGGTCATGCAATCTGATACACGGATACAAGGAGTAATATCACACAACTCCTATACTAAACCGTGACTTGTATCACATCCGTCAACACACGACCAGAATCTCGGACCTTCATCTACAACAGACCCTCGTGATCACAACGATACAAAGCATGGCAGTACTCCCGAACAATCTGCACCAGTACTGGGGACATCGGGGTTATCTCGCCACTACTAGTATTGAAGCAATTACGAACATCCTTCGTCCTGAGATACTAAGAAATCTGAATGATAACGATGTGCTCAAGAATCCCCTGGAGCTCAACTCCCCGGAAGAAGATCAAGTCAGACAGGAGGCACCAAGACAGAACTCCGTCACATCGGCATCATATAGACCCCAAGAATATCCGCGTGATCCTAAAAAAATTTGAGTGGGAAGAGGAGTAGAGTAAATTATTACGTCAAGATACCTCACCAGAGCATAGAAGAGGAGAAAAAAGAATCCTACCCTCCGATATATAACTATGACTCAAATAGTTTTTCACTAGACTCGACTCGGCCAAGTTCGATCAATCATGGGGGCTCCTAGGTCGGTCCTTGCTCTGATACCAACTTGTCACGCCCAGATGCGACCCTATCCTCAATTTGGCACGAAGGCCTCGTCAGGGATAGAAGCGCATCTCGTCGTGTCGCAAGAATGGATATCGTTACAAGTACATGTACTGAAAATAAGAGGTATATAATAGAATTGGCTTACACTCGCCACAAGCTACATCAGAGTCACATCAGTACATTACATAAACATCAAGAGTAAGAGCAGGGTCCGACTACGGACGAAAACAAACAAGAAAAGAAAGAACGACGTCCATCCTTGCTATCCCAGGCTGCCGGCCTGGAACCCATCCTAGATCGATGAAGAAGAAGAAGAAGAAGAAGAAGCAACTCCAAATGAACAATCAACGCGCTCGCGTCAAGTTACCTTTACCTGTACCTGCAACTGGTGTTGTAGTAATCTGTGAGCCACAGGGGACTCAGCAATCTCATTTCCAAAGGTATCAAGACTAGCAAAGCTTAATGGGTGAGGTATGGTTAAGTGGTGAGGTTGCAGCAGTGGCTAAGCATATATATGGTGGCTAACTTACGAGTACAAGAAGTAAGAGGGGGGAGATCTACGCATAACGGACGTTTCTACAGATGATCAAATGAATGATCTTGAACACCTACCTACGTCAGACATAACCCCACCGTGTCCTCGATCGGAGAAGGAACTCACGAAAGAGACAGTCACGGTTACGCACACAGTTGGCATATTTTAATTAATTAACTTCAAGTTATCTAGAACCAGTGTTAAACAAAGCTTCCAGGTTGCCACATAACCGCGGGCACGGCTTTCCGAAAGATTTAACCCTACAGGGGTGCTCCAACTAGTCCATCACAAATTACCACAAGCCGCATAGAAATCCTCAATCACGAAGCTCGCGATCTCGTCGGATTCCCTAATGGAAAACCTCAACTCTGAGATTACCCAAAGCATCACCGGAATCCCGATGCACAAGATATCTCGTCAAAGGTAAAACTAATCCAGCAAGGCCGCCCGACGTGTCGACGATCCCGATAGGAGTCGCGTACCTCGTTCTCAGGACACGGCGGATGAGCTAGACGTCGGGATCGCTAAACCTCCGGGTGACCAGAGGGGCGCCGGACATCGCTCAGGTGGGACCAACACTCATGAGGAGCACTGGCCCGGGGGTTGATTAAATTATCCTCGGGGTCCGGAAAGTCCCTATGCAATTTTATTAGGTGTTTAGGCAAATGTAGTACCAAAGTTGGGCCTTGCTAGACCAGCTTTAATCTAAAACGAATTATCAAGGGGGTCCCCATGAAAACCCCGATCGTGTTAGGAGCGCTCGTTTATGAAACATAACACCGGTAGCCGAAACTAAGGGGCAAAGGTGGAACAAAACACCAGGCTAGAAAGGCTGAGCCTTCCACCTTTTACCAAGTATATAGATGCATTAAATTAAATAGCATTAATATGGTGATATAACAAGGAACCCATGTTATCACATGGAAGCAACTGCACCTGCATCTAGCAACGCTAACAACAGGGTTAAGCAAGCAGTAACATAGCCAATCAGTGGTTTGCTAGGTTGAACAGGTTGAAGGTTTCATGGCATTGTTGAGAGGCTGAGATTTAACATGTGGTAGGCAACAAGACATAAACGATAGCATCGAAATAACTAGCATGGCAATGATAGTAATGGTATCTGAGGAAATGATCATCTTGCCTGAGATCCCGCTTGGAAGAAGAATGCCTCCGTGAAGCAGACGAACCGACGTAGTCGAACGGGTCCTCACATCCGACACGCTTGCGGAACTCTATCGATACGGAGGAAACGGAAACAAGCATCAACACACGATATTCACCACACGATGCACAACACATATGATGCATGAGAAGCTGATAACATGCAAGGCACGGCATGACAATTCACGCAATCAAACACTATACCTTAAGTGAAGTTCAATATGCTCGAGTTGCATATTGACAAAACTCCACGTTAATTATTTAGTTCACTCCCGGTTATTTACACGGAAATATTAATGTTGTTAAACATGCAAGAGGTGAAGCGGAAGTTAAACTACCTATCTAAGCATTTTAAGTGAGGTCGGAAATGACATATAGCACCTCCGAGACGACCTCACATGTTAATTTATAATTCTGTCCAGATCTGAACTAATGCATTTAATTGGTTGTTAAACAGCAAAACAAATAGGTTCACGTGATTCTACGCGTCATGGCAAGCAATCTACACATAAGGAACATCTTCAACGGAGCTACGGTTCAAAAGATACAAGCACCGCAAGATATGATGGCATGAATGCAAAAATGTGTGCAACGCGGCTACGAGCACTACAACACATACAAACAGCAAGAGAACATGAATCTACATGATTTTCTAAGAAAGTTACATGTAGGACACGATCAAATCGGAGCTACGGTTCGAAAACTATGAGCAAAACAAGAAAATGCAACAATCTGCCAAAATCAGCCACATAGCATCTTCTACACCCCACAACTACGGCTACACCACTCCGATATGCTCAAACAAGGCATGGACGGAAGAGGGCAAAAAGCACTACCACGAACTTCTAACAAGAACTAGCATGGCATCATGGATCGCTAGGAAAAGAAGACACAACATGGCATCTCAAACACTATTCCAGACTTAGTGAAAATTACACCTCGTGAAAGTGCAATTTTCAGCCTGAAGCAATATTGACAGCAGAAAAACCTATAGCTACAGGACTCCAAATGGCATGAAACTTAACAGCATGCTAGAGAAACACAAGGGGAACAACTAACTCCATTGAACCAACCTCAAAAGAGCTACAGATCTAAAGATGCAAGCAAGACAAGACAGCAACAAAATATAACAGATTTCAGACTTAGAAATATTTCAACTCCTCTAAAACAGCACTATTTCTAGCAACTTGCGGGCAAGCAAACAACACCTAAACATGCATTTCTATTGCAACCAATAATACCAGGAGCTAGACAAAACATCCAAGCACAACTTTCTAGTTGACATCTCCGTCAATCGACGCACGGAATAAATCCCACGAATTAAACAAAAGGGCAACACGGCAAAATATCTCGCGAACTAACTTGCTCTAATGCTAAAACTAATTGCACAGAAAAATCCATGAGATTTTTTTACCCCGGAAACATATAAAATATATGGGGTTTGCAATACAAAATAAAGCCACACGTTAATGCGGGAAAAAACCCTAGACACGAAAAATAATCTAGCGGGCAAACCCTACACGCAAAAATACACTTGATCGCTCTGAAATACATGGAAAATAGCTCCCTAGAGCATGTACATTTCTAATGCGGCATACGGGCAATCCGGACACACGCGAAAAAATTAAACTACGGGCAAAACAAATTAGGACAGCAAGTAAAACTATGCATACGGCACGCTAAATGGTGTCAAACAATTATGCAAGTTTTATAGACGGGTCCTACGCGTAAAACTACCCGAAAAGCATATATAACTCATCGCGGTCCGATATACGGATAAAAAGATACGAACGTTTTAATATACGTATAACTCTGGAATTTATTTATTCCTAAAAACCTAAATGGGCCGAAAGGGCAGCGACAAAATACTATTAGACGCACATGGTGGAATTAGGGCTGCTCACCCTAGCTGGGCTCGGCCCAGGTTGCAGGGGAGGAAGAGCCGGGGCGCTGGGGAGTTGGAGGAGGCGGCCCACGTGGGTGGCCGGCCTGGCGCGGGCCTGCCTGGGCGAGGCCCACGAGACGGCACTCGGCCCAGGAGCGGTTGGGGCGCAACCCTCGTCCTCCTCTCGCAGGAGCTGCCTGCGCGCAGCTGCCGCCGGCAGGGCTTGGGCGACCGACCTCCTGCGGGCAAGGGCAAGTCGAGGAGCGCTGGATCCGGCCTGGACTGGGCAGGATCCACCCGTTCCCGACGGCGGCGGCCGGCGATGGCCCTGAGGACGACGGGGAAGGCGCGGGGTAGCCGCTGCTGTTGTTGCGGCCGTACACGTCGGCCATGGCGGCGGCCTCCGAGACGGGGCAGCGGATCTGGCTGGCCGGAGGGGATGCTGACCGACGGCGGCGGCAGCCGGGTCTGGCAGCCGCGGCGAGTTGCTCCGGCGGCTCAATCCCGGGAGGGGGCCGGCGAGCACGGGAGCTGCTGGGCGCGGGAGGAGCCTCGGGCAAGGCGGCGGCCCGAGCTGCGCGGCGGCGCGATGCGGGCTCGGGCGGGCCCCGGATGGGCTTCGCGGGCCCGCGGCGGCGGGGCTGGGGAGAGAGGAGAGGTGGCGCGGCTAGGGTTAGGTTTAGGCTGCACGGAAAACGAGGAGGAGAGAGGTAGCCGTCCCAAAAATAATAAGAGGGTCTATATATAGACAAACGGGGGGCTCGGTTAACCAGAATCGCGTTCCGGATCCAACCGCGGGGTCGGATTCGGACGATTCCGAACGCGGGACATGCTAAGTGACCGTGTTGTGTAGGGGTCTAGAGACGAGAGGGAGAACGGGCGGCGCGGCAACGATTTAAAACCACTGACAGACGTCCGACGAATAACCGAAGACGGTACCGCTACGGGCGACCATTCGGGTACCAGACGGTCTCCGATCGCGACGAAATTCGACAGGCGGCCTATCTATATCTAATCGCGACCGCGTGCCAAGTTTCACCTCGATCAGAGAAAGTTTGAAACGCGCTTTAAAAACAGGGTTTCGACGGTGCCGCGGGCGCGTGCGTGTGCGGTCGGACTTAGAACGGACAACGACGAGGACCGGCAACTACTAACGGATGCAAGTTTTGAAAACGGGCGGCAACGGAGATGCCGATGCAATGCAGATGATGCGCATGATGCGATGATGATGCGGCAACTGAAAATACCCACACAACGGAAACGGAAAGAAAAGGGGAAGCTTCTGGAACGTCGGCATCAGGCTGTCACAACAACACTAGACACAAATAAAATAACATCAGCTTCATATTACAAGCCAGGGGCCTCGAGGGCTAGGATACGAAAGCTCGATAAACACACGAGTCAGCGGAAGCAACAAATATCTGAGTACAGACATAAAACATGGGGGGCCTTAGAGAAGGCTAGCACAAAAGATACAACGATCGAACGAGGCGAGGCCTCCTGCCTGGGAACCTCCTAACTACTCCTGATCATCAGCGGCCTCCACGTAGTAGTAGGCACCGTCGGGGTAGCAGTCGTCGGTGGCGGGGACCTCCATCTCCTGGGCTCCATCATCTGGTCGCAGCAAACAGATCAAGGGGACAAGGGGGGAGCAAAGCAGCGGTGAGTACTCATCCAAAGTACTCGCAAGTCTTACATCAGAACTATTCTAATTATGCATCAGTATCAAAGAAGGGGGGGTTATATGTGGACTGACTGCAGCAATGCGAGAATAGAGAGAGAAGGCCTAGTCCTATCGAAGACTAGCATCTTCAGGGTCTTGCAGCAATAGACGAGAGTAGAACACGGGTAAAACATTAATAGTCATATTGTTGCAGGAATATTAAAGTGAGGTCACGCCTAAAGATCCTCCCTCGACTCCCTGCGAGGAAGCAATCCCGAGGCAAACTAATTCCAGTTAAGTAACAATTGTAGTTGTATAAGATCGGGGCACAACTTCAAGTCGTCCTGTAACCGTGGACACGGCTATCCGAATAGTTAATTTTCATCCCTGTAGGGGTGCACCACATGTCCCGTCACGCTCGATAACACTCTGGCCGGACATACTTTTCTGGGTCCTGCCCGGCCTCGGAATATCGACACGTCGCAGCCCCACCTAAGACTAATCAGAGAGGCCAGCCCGCCGGTCTAACTCCTAAGCACAAAGGGTTCGTGGGCCCAGTTCCCCTTCACGCTCCTGCACGTGGCGTGGGCGGCCGACGTCAGTCCTAGCATCCCTTAATCACAAGCGTGATGCATCTCGGGACCACTCGGGCACGCGCCGCTACATTGCTGGCATTTGAAAAGCTTCGGCTGATACCGCGACGCCGAGTACCCATAATTCTTCCCGCGTAGCCGGTTAGTGCGAAAAGGTCTCCGACCAACCCAGATCAAATACCCAAATCCATTAGCATTTTAATTAGGCCATCAACACAGTCTCACGGGAATCCACCCGTCTTACAACTAATCACCAATGATCCCAGTAACATGGTCGCGTAACTGTGTGGTTGTAACATCGGGGGGAATCCGAGGTATCACCCTCGTTGGATTCCGAACGATGTACCCGTCAAGGTGGGCTTAGATGAATCACCCTCGGGGGTCCCACACTTGAGGGGTTGCACGACAGGGGCGTCATCGGGACTGGTGAAAGAGGAATCACCCTCGATAACCACGACCGACTAGCTATACTACAAAGATATCATCAGGAGTACTTAGCGAGGTGTCACCCTCGGTACCCGATAGTATCTCTGTAGCGTCGTACAACGAAGGGGGTGAATGTGTCGTGTCGGGTCTGGCTCGTCGATCAGAGATCGAGATTTGAAAACAAGCAGGGCAACTGATCTACGGGGTCAGAGGGGATGACTGCTCCACCTATACTAAGCATATTAAAGGTACAAGACTGAAAGTAGCAGTTCATCAAAAACAGGCTATGCATCAGATATAGGAGCTAACTACAACAATAGCAAAATACTAATGCAAGAAGTAGGAAGAAAGACATAGGCGATATATGAATGATCAAGGGGGGTTTGCTTGCCTTGCTGCTCTGCGGCAAAGGACTGATCGGCAGGGTCGTAGATGTACCCGGCAGCAGCGTCAGTCTCGGGGTCTACCGGTAAGAAGAGGGGGAAGAAACAATAAATAATAGCACCGATGCAACACAAAGCATGACATGGAAAGATGCAGGCTAGACATGAGCTAACGCAGCAACATCCGTCATAGACGGGTCGGAAGAATATCTGACGATATTTTTCGGGTCTCGGGCTACTACCGGTTATACTGGAAACGAAGGAAAAGTTCCAAGTTTGCTATGCTAGGGACGCGTGACAGACGAACAGGGCGTGTATCCGGGTTCGTCTCATTTTGCTGATCAACTTTCATGTTGAAAATATTTTGATCTGACTTACGGATTATTTAATATTAATTTTTAAAGTTTTATTCAAATATTAGGAATTAAAAACAGATTTAAATTATTTTAATAAAATCCTATTATGACATCATCGCGATGTCAGGCTGACATCAGCAGTTGACTGGTCAACTGACCAGCGGGTCCCGAACGTCATAGGCACAAGTTTTAATATCGATTAAATATTGATTTATCAGATTAATTTAATGAGGGACCCACGTGGCATTCTCTCATTATTCTAATTAATAAATTTAACTAATATATCTATTTATTTATTTATTTAATAAAAATATTATTTTTATTTTTATTTTAACTATCGCGTGGGGCCTCCCTGTCATAGACAGCGGGTGCGTTGGCCCCACCGGTAAGTGGCCTAAGGCTATTTTCTCATTTTTTTACAGATACATAACCGTGCAAATATCGTATTCCTCCAAATATCCGCAAACGCAAATACATACAACGCATCTCATACATACATACGCAATACATATATTTCTTTTTCTTTTAACTCAACACACTCTCATCTCTCTTTGTCAACAAACAACAGAGAACACAACTCTCTGCTAACTCAACATAGAAGAACCAAATGTTCAATCCTTCCTACCGGAGTCTACCATCGACGGATCGGGGTCCCGTTTGCCGGAACGGAACCGGGACGGTGAGGGGAACGCGACGGTGGGAGGAGCCCGAGGAGGGGCTCACCGACGTTGACGGGAGGGGCCGGTGAAGCCGGAGTTCGCGGGAAGGGGTGGAGGAGACGGCGTGGAGGCAGACGAGGCGGTGACGGTGACGACGCGGTTCCGGTGGTGATGCCGGTGAGGACGGTCGCCGGAGAAGCCTCCCGAAGGTGGCCAACCGGCGTGACGAGGAGAGGGAGTCTCCCTGCCCGGTCCCTCTTGGACCGAGCGGGAGGGGCTCGCCGGCGGGGTGGAGGGCCGAGGTGGCCGGGGCTCCTGCCGGCGGGGTGGAGGGACGAGGGGGCCGGGGCTTGGGGCCGAGAGGGTGGAGGAGCTAGGGGAGGGGCGCGCCGGCCGGGAGTAGAGGGGCCGACGGGGGGGGAGGCCGCCGGCGGGAGGACCTGGGAAGGAGGAGGCGACGTGGGAGAGGAGGGCTCGATGGGGGGGCGAACGAGAGGTGAGGGGGGGTCTGGCGTCGTGGGAAAGGGGGTGGGGAGTGGGGCTCTCGTAGGCAGGGAGAGAGAGAGACTGCGAGAGGGGAAGGAGAGGTGGCGGCGGGGTGGGGGGATCGGGAGGAGGCAGTGGGAGGGGCTGGCGTGTGGATGCCTAGGGTTTCAGGGGAGTGGGAGGGGGGGCCGATGCGGGAGGGCCTGGCCAGCTGGGCCACTTGGCCTAGCCCGGCCAGGGGGGAAAGGTTAGCTTTGCTTTTTTTATTTTTTATTATTTAATATACTATGTAACTTTCTTTTTAAATACTTTTTTTATATACTTTATTTTATCATTCTTATTTTTAATACTTTTCTTTTTATATATATTCTTTTAACATTTGTAATGAACTTATAAAGTACTTTTCTTTTGTTTTCAAATTTTGAATCCGGATAGACTTGAATCAACGCGGGTCTGAGATGGGAATTCTCGATGATGTGGCATCATTAGCGGGTGATCATTGTAGCTTAATTACAATAATTGCTGTAGCAAAAGTCGAGGATGTCACATTACCGGCCTCTTCGATTTGCCCCAAAGAACCAACAAAACGGTTGGGGGAGGAGGGAGATCGAAGGGGGGGGTCTGGAGGAGGAGGGAGAGTTTTTTCGTGGAAGAGGAGGAAGAAAGAAGTGGAGGTGGAGGAAGGGGCCGCGGGCCAGTTATTTATGAGCCCTGCAACGCCAGAGAGCTTGACGTTTCTGCTTTGGTCTGCAACGCCAGCCCCCTTGGCGTTTCTGCTTTGGTCTGCAACGTCCAGTAGACTGGCGTTGCACATGAGGCCTGCAACGTCCAGTAGACTGGCGTTTCTGCTAAGGCCTGCAACGCCACGGTCTCTGGCGTTTCCAAAAGGGTCAAAACGTGAAATACTTTCGAACCGAGTTCGTTTTGTGATGAACTTACGCCTTAAGGATCAAAACAGTGAAAAAATCCCGGGCCTGCATCAGAGACTGACATTTTCCTTTTACAAACATCAACCAAAGCCACCTTCCAGGTGAACAAAATCGCTACATCTACAAGTATAACGACGGCCCTGACCGCATCAACAAACACCATCATATCCTGTGGCCGGACTCTAAAAGCCGCCGTCCTGGTAAGCTTAGAGAAAGAGGAGTATCTTCTTCGTATTAACATATGGTCAAGAGAAATTGCAGGGCGGGATGGGAATGACAAGTGTTTTCTGTAGGGTTAAAGCTGAGTGTTTTTCAAGGTTTTTTTTTTCTCTGAGAAACATGAGTGTACTCATACGCCTTGCCATCAATAATCACATTTTTCTTTTGCCAGGGGAATCAACAAACACATTTATCTAAATTCTGATTTCTTTTTTTGATAAATATTGATGTGAATTCTTCATCCGCGTAAAAATTCATCAAATGTTTATCATAAGAAAATCATTTTTTATATTATTTTTTTATTATCTATCGAATTTTACTGTTCATGAGGTAGCATGTGTGCTGGTGATCAAAAGAGCACTTTTTGCATATTCTACCGACTGTACGAGATACACTAGTGTTGTGATCTTGTCAATATTGAAGCTCTACGATCCAGACATTAGTTACAGTTTCTGTGATGGCAGTGTACACATAATGAAGCGGGGGCATTTGGGCAAATGACAACATTGGAAAGTGCATACTTGACAGCATTGCTTAGGAAATCGTTAACTGATAACTGCTCGGTTGGCTGGCGAGTAGAGGATTAATAAGCTAATCGGCAAGTTAATCGGCCATTTAATCCATTAATCGAACGATTTATCAGTTAATCGGCTACTCGATGACCTTATGAGTAGGGATTAATCGAGAAGTTGACTGGTTAATCGAATGAATTCTTAAACAGGGCTTGACAGTCCAGCTTTGAAATAAAAAGGATAAAATAACCTGTCTTTGTCTCCAAACTTACTATGCATTGCGAGCATTGTGGACATTGAAATGTGCGCACCGGATAACCTAGGAAAGCGACGGAGGCAACTTCCTTGTTGGTCGGTATGGTATTGGTAGCAGCTAAGCCTTGGTAGCACCGTACGTACGAGTACCATGGCCTTGTACTGAACGCGGTTTTTGTTCGACACTGCTCATGGTTACTCTATCCATGAGGTGGAATGGTATCTTGTAGATTCGCATCGGTTCTCTTAAAGCTCTTGCGTCGTTGTTAATGTTTATTTCCTGGAAAGCCTGGTCAGAGAGAAACGTAAGAGTATTTCGAAACGTGGCGGTCTCCTCGACGGTCATCATTAACAAGATCAAGTAGGAGGTGTTGCTTTCGGTCCGGGCGGGTGCCACGCATCTAAGTATTGTAAAAAAAATTTAAAAGGAGGCTTAGCCCGGCCTCTGCATCGAATGAAATCTAAGTATTGTAATGATGCGAGAGTAATCTTTCTTCATTTGCCGATGTCTAAAACTCTCCTCTTAATCAATGAAATGACAAATCTTTTACCTCGTTTAAAAATGAATGGATTCCACTATTTACCCTATACTTGTACATTTGTGACACATATTACCTTGCTTAGTGAAACTTCCATAGAAATATCAGATTTTAAAGACTATTAGCATGGTTTTTCCTTAGTTTTGCATTTTCCTAGTTTATGTTAGATACGATCGGCATGTTGCGTCAGTGATTCATAATTTTTTTTGTAAATATCAGAGGGCATCATTGACAATCATGTCCAGACTTCTCTTGTTCATTTGTTTCATTCCTCGTCATCATTCACATATATTTGGAACCCCGGCATCATCTCACACTTGCATGATGAACACACATCAGAAAATGGAGATTTGAAGCTTTCAAAAGGGGTATTTTAGATGAATTTCCACTCGGTGGGATAATTAGTGTCACAAATATACAACTACAGATAAAAAGTGAAATTCATTCTTTAAAAATACTCTATCCATGAAGCAACGAAAGACTCCATGTACATCCGTGCTGGTCTTTGTACGTAGCCAAAATATCTGCAGGCCCCGGACCGTCCTTATTGCTACATTAGCAACGGTAGTTACAGTAGCCGAAAGCCGAAGGTTTACCCCCACACGCCCAAGGTCACGGTCTGGGTGGTCTGGGGCCTGTCTATTTTTAGGTCGATGCATTATCGTTTGGCTTCTGCATCCCCGATGCACACAACCATTTTTTTACAATTTTTTATATAAAGGATACATTTTATTGGCATAAAATGGAGTATCAAGGGGATATAAAGAGAATGAGCATACACCCGACCAAAGGATTGATGCAAAATATGGTACTCCCTCAATCCGGTTTAGAAGGCGTGCTTGAAAATTCTCTCAAACCAAGGTGATTATTAATTTGCTGTGAGATGGGTTAAAAAATAGCATTCACACTACCCATGCATGTAGAAGTAATACAACGGAGTATTAATTAACTGCTAGGAGTATGAAAATGCAGCTAAATTTAATCGTGACTTCTAAACCGTGACGAGGAAGTACAAGATGAGAGGATTGATTGTTCTGATGTCAATGTATTTTTTTAAAAAAAAATTGACAATTGTTAATATCATGAGAATTTTTCTAAATTTTCCTTTCAAAAAATCCAGTTTTTAAACCATGAATTTTTTTCAAACAAATTCATGGACATTTATTTCTAAAAATTATGATATGAAAAGAGTACAATTTGAACATGTCATTTTGAAATTTTGAACTTTGAATTTCATGATTTCAATTCCAATATGAATTTTGTGGCGCATTCTAAATAATTTGTACACACACCCGCATGACCCAACTCCAGTGTTTTCTCATAAGAAACATCATACTGTTTTCTACATCAGAGTGTGGGCCAACGAAAGAAAGCTGGACATAGTAAAAAAAAACCTACGACGAGGACCATAACTAGAGAACCCACGAGACAAGACAACAAAGATAAACATCGAAGGAAACGAGCTGGTTGCTGAGCAACTAAAAATTCATGTTTAAATTAGAAAAGACGTCATGTGTCGTCAGCTGACTAAGACATAATTGTGTCTCAGCCGACTAAGTTGCAGGCAATCCCTTATTTTATTCTCTTTATTTTAGAGTTGGCTGTATTCATTTATTTTGCGGGGTTTAAAGCTGTCTGTTAAGGATGCATTTCCCAATGTTGTCATTGCCCAATGCCATCGCTTCATTATTTGGTGCCGTCAACTGCAAGTAATATCTGGATCGTAGAGCTTCAATATTGACAAGATCACAACACTAGTGTATATCGTACGGTCGGTAGAATATGCAACACTAGTTGCTCAATATTGACAAGATCACAACACTAGTTGCTCTTTTGATCACCAGCACACATGCTCCCTTGTGGACAGTAAAGTTTGGATAATAATAATAATAATAATAATAATAATAATAATAATAATAATAATAATAATAATAATAATAACGTTACAAAAAAATTGATTTTCTTACGATAAACATTTGATGAATGTTTCAACTACCTGCAATATTTCACCCCACGCCTTCATGAATATCATTTCGTCATGAAAATTTGTATGCAGTGATGAATTCACCAATATTTATCAAAAAAGAAATCAGAATTTTGATAAATATGTTTGTTGATTCCCCCGGCAAAAGAAAAATGAGTTTATTGATAGCAAGGCGTCAATTTTGAAGCTTCAAAGATCCGGTCTTCACTCTTGAGTATGAGTACACTCATGTTTCTCAGGGAAAATAAAAGAAAAACTTGTCGCAACACTTGATGGGTAGAAGATACTCCCTCTGTCTCTAAGCTTGACAGGCGGGCGGATTGTTGAGGCCACCGAATATGATGGTGTCCCTTGATGCGGTCAGGGCACATCGATCGTTATACTTGTAGTTGTACTGAATTTGTTCACTGTGAAGGGAGCTTTGGGTTGATCTTTTTAGTATCTGATGGATATAAATTAATAACGATGGTTGCATGCATCATTTTGATGTAGAGCCCAAAAGTAACCCTTTTTTGAAAAAAGTAAACCTTCCATCTCAAAGTAATTATTTTGTCGGTCAGGAGATAGCATCAATTACACCCGACGTCTTACATTTTGAGACGCTACCATGACAGTACAAATTACACCCGACGTCTTTGATACATCAGTCTTGCGTAATGACGACATGAACAAAGATAAACGACCTGCATGAGCTAGCAAAGCAGGATAGTTTATGCCGGGGCGACATCCACTAGGTGGATACATACTATACATATAAAGTAAAGAGGCGTAGCTAGTCTCAGTGTACATACAGTGCAAGAGGTATAGCCGTCTTCGGAGTGAGCACAGCAATGGCGGCTCCACTTCTATTTCTTCTTCTCCTTCTTCCTCTGGCTCCCTCCCCTGTCTCGCCGGCCGCCGTCGCACCGGCTCCCAAGCCCGGCAAGTTCGTCACCAAAGAGCTCCGTACGACAACCAACAAGTCCGTCAAGGATTACATGTCACAGAGGGCAGGCCGCCCCGGGCAGCGCAAGGACGGCGAGCAGCAGACGGGCAGCGAGGCGGGGGACCTCTCCATCTTCATCTTCGACCTCTCCGTCGGGACCTCGCCGCAGACCCTCCCCGTCATCATGGACATCAGCACCGACCTCGTCTGGGCGAACTGCAAATCCTGCCCCTCGTGCCCCACGCTGTCGCCGCCGTCAATGCCCGCGTTCCATCCCGGGGACTCAAAATCCTTCGCCGAGGTCGGCTGCGCCACCCAGACTTGCCAGCGCATGAGCGAGCGCGACTGCACCGGCAACGACGTCTGCAAGTACACAACGCACTACATGTCCGGCTTCCTCGCCACCGACACGTTCAGTTTCGGCAACATCACGGGGCCGGGACATACAGACGTGCCGGGCGTGGTGTTTGGCTGCAGCGGCAACGTCACGTTGCCGGACCTCGACGGCGTCTCCGGCTTTGCAGGCTTCAGCAGGGGGCCCCTCTCCCTCGTGTCGCAGCTCAACATCTCCAGCTTCACCTACTTTCTCGCGCCTCCCGATGACGCCGGTGCCAAGAGCTTCGTCAGCTGGAGCTGGGGCGGCGCCGCCGACGACAACGATGACGCTGCAGTAGTGCAGACGACAACCACGGGGGGCAGCAGCAGCACGCCGCTAGTGGCGTCCAAAAAAACCGAAAACCCTTATTGGTACTACGTCAATCTCACCGGCGTGCAGGTCGACGGCAAGCTCCTGACCTCCATCCCGGCGGGGACCTTCGACTTCCCGAGTTCCAATGGGGTGTTCCTCAGCACCATGCTTCCCGTCACGTACCTCGTGGAGGCCGCGTATAGCGTCCTAAGGCAGGAGCTGGTGAGCAGGATCCAGTCGGAGGGCGCGGCTCCGGTGAACGCCTCAGACGACGAGGACCTGTGCTTCCTCACGGATGACTTGGCCAGCGCCAAGGTTCCGACGCTGGCGCTTGTGTTCGACGGCGCTGACGCGGCGATGGAGCTCAAGGTGGAGAACTACTTCTTAGACTTGGGCGACGGGTTCACGTGCTTCACCATACTGCCGTCGCCCCAGGGCTTGCAGAGCTCGGTCCTGGGCAGCATGCTGCAGGCAGGCAGGAAGATGACCTACGAGATCCACGGCGATGGCGGCGGCGCGCTGACGTTCGAGACGTTGGAGAAGGCAGCGGGTGCGCCCGCGCCGGCGAAGGTGCCGCTCATGATAGTGGCCACCACTCTTCTTCTATGGGCGCTCCTCCTCTAGTTCTACGTACTGCCGCTCTAGGGAAATAAATTCTCTCTGCTGGAATTTGTGCGTGCGGTATACTATATATATCCAGCTAGAGAATACATACACATGTATCGCAGGGCTAAGTAAGTAAATAATGAAACGCATGATGTAAACTTAGGTCAAAATCGTAAGATTTATTATGTCCAAGTTTTCTTTTTGAAACACTATCCAAATATATTATAAAAACTCATCAGAAATACAAAACATCGGCAGCAAGCAAGCGACTTTATGTTGCGGAGCATAAAGTTTTAAGCATTGTGGCATGTAGGCCGGGGATCGCTTGCGGCGACCCGCTTCATTGGCTTGAAAAGCATCTTTGTATGCCGTGGTGTTCTCCCAGATCTTGGTATGATGGTTGTTTTCATCTTTTTTCTGTGTTGTCATGGTGACGATGGAGGATGTTTATGGATTATGTTTCCGCAAGGCATGATTTTCTGCAAGGATGAAATAGTAATTTTATTTTTTGTGAAATTCTTTATGCAAAGTTTCTTGACAATCATTTGTGTCTTATGTGATAACCATATATATAATCTATGAACAGATTGTCTAATGAAATATATGGTTGTTTCAAAAAAATGATTTTAAGCTCATCTTAAGGTAAGCCGAGTATCCGATGAAAAACACTCGTCTTACCCTAGTTACCAGCCGGGTATAAGACGAGTGCTGGAGGCCGAGTGTAACACTCGGCGTATAAGTAGTCGAGTCTATTTTAGAAAAAGTATCTTTGAGCTTGAGCTCAACTGCACCCACATGAATCAGTGTTTCAAAATGCTTTTTGAAGTAGCATTTCAAAGCATTGTTTTTGTTTTTTTTTGGCACCTTGCTCGAATGTGATCTCATGATAAAAATTTACAAGCACTTAGAACATTTATCAAAGTTCATTACAAAAAATATATTTTTTAAATGTTTTGATTTAACTGTTCATACAGGTGTATTGGAGCTCGAGCTCAAATACTCCATGTCCCTTTTTTGGGCCTTATGGCCAAGTATATATGCTTGGTACTCGACTTTGACTACGATTCATATGGTGTTCAGACACAATAAAATATATATTTTTGATGTCATTTAAACCGTGCGCGCATACGTGATATCTCTTATTTGTCTGTTCTGAAAGATTATTGAGCGCTGGTCAATCATTGATGGTTACAAACAGCAACGCATGTAGGTCAAATTACTTATATTTGTGCTCATCCCACACACATACACCTTTTCCATTTCACAGTTGTAAAATTTCTTCAACAAATAGCCTTAGGTACACATCAATGTTATTACCGGGTTGCTTAGGGTCTTGGATGAGCACGGGCATTATAATGAACTTTCGCCCCATGTACAACCAAGGATGAAGGTTATAGATACATAGAGTCACCGGCCAGGTGCTATGGTTGCTGCTCTGCTCCCCAAAAGGATTAATGGCATCTGCACTTAAACCAAACCATACATTCCTTGCATCACCTGCAAAGTCCCCCCTCCACCTTTTCTCGATTTTTCTCCACTGCAACCCATCAGCGGGTGCTCTCAACTTTCCATTTTTCTTACGGTCTTCCTTGTGCCATCGCATCAACTTGGCATGCTCTTTGTTTCTGAATAAACGTTTCAACCATAGTATTATAGAAGCATACCACATCACCTTTGCAGGCACCCTCTTCCTCGGGCGCTCGCCCATTAAGTATATCAAAAAATCATTGGAGAACATCATGAATAGAGAAATAACCAAATTAATACAAGTTCATCATCACATTAAAATCAAACTACAATAGTGAACAAATGATATTACTGCAAAATTAAATACATAAAGTTCATATATAGTTCTCATAAAACAACATACAACTATGAAAAACATTTAAATGCAACAATAAATGTGATCAAAGTCGCAACTAAGGTAACAATTGACCCAAAAACATAATGATACCAAGCCTCTTTATCAATGGCATATTTTCTAATATTCCTAATCTTCAAGCGCATTGCATCCATTTTCAAGTGCATTACATCTATCTTCAACCGCATTGCATACATCTTGATCTTGTGATCATTGACGACATTGGAAACATGCAACTTCAATTCCATATTCTTCTCCTCAATTATTTTTTTCTTCAAGTAATTGTTATCTTTTTCAACTAAATTTATCCTCTCAACAAGAGTGTCAGTTGAAATTTCCGGTTCACATATCTCGTAGATAAAAACATCCATGTCATGTTGGTCAGCATAATTGTCATAAACACTAAATGAAACAAATAGTTATAAAACAAAATATACCACATCCGAATCATAGGCCGGACAAGGGCCGACGTGGACGGATACCAAAACCATCGATTATATAATAACAAACAATAATAAAAGTAAGAAATTTTTACAAGTATATATCCAAATCATACAAGTAAGAATTGTTTTTTCTTTTAGAAAGAAGATAAGAACAAGAGGCTCACCACGGTGGTGCCGGCGACGAGATCGGCGCGGGTGATCGACAACGGTGAGGACGGTGACGGCACGACACCCTACACATGTGCAGACTCTAAGAAGTTAATTTGAGCTTAAATTGTGCATTTAAATCAAAAGAACTCCCACATACACTCCTACACTAAAACCTACAAACCACTTTAGTTCTAGAGCATTTGAAATGAGTTAAACTAGCAGTGAGAGATGAAAGGATAATTTAGCTAACCTTATTGGGGAATGTTGCATTGGAAACAAAAAAATTCCTACGCGTACGAAGACCTATCATGGTGATGATCATCTACAAGAGGGAGATTGGATCTACGTATCCTTGTAGATCGCTAAGCGGAAGCGTATATAACGCGGTTGATGTAGTGGAACGTTTCCGCAATTCAGATCGATGTAGTCGTACTATGTCCTCGCGATCCATCCCGCGAACTTCATCACGATCCGTCCCGCGAACTTCATCGCGATCCGTCTTGTGAACTTCATCACGATCCTTCCCGATCTAGTGTCGAACGGACGGCACCTCCGCGTTCAGCACACGTACAGCTCGATGACGCTCTCCACCTTCTTGATCCAGCAAGAGGGGGCGGATAGGTAGAAGAGTTCTCCGGCAGCGTGACGACGCTCCGGTGGTGGTGACGATCTTCTCCAGCAGGGCTTAGCCTAAGCTCCACGGAAATATGATCTAGACGAAAAACTGTGTGGTTTGTGGTCGGGCTGCCGTGGCAAAAGTTGTGTCTCAAATCAGTCCTAAACCACCACTATATATAAGAGGAGGGGAGGAGGCTTGCCTTGAGGCACAAGGACTCAAGGGTGCGCCGGCCAAGGGAGGAAGTGGACTCCAATTCGGTTTGCTGGGAGGAGTCCTCCGCTTCCTTTTCACCTCCCTCTTTCCTTTTTTTTCCTTTCCTTTTGGTTTTTCTTTCTTGTGGCGCCATGGACCCCTTGGGCTGACTCCACCAGCCCATTAAGGACTTGTGGCGCCATCCTATAGCCTTGGGCTCACTCCCGGGTGGGTGGGCCCCTCCCAGTGAATACCCGGAACCCATTCGTCACTCCCGGTACACTGTCAGTAATGCCCGAAACCTTTCGGTAACCAAATGAAACCATCCTATATATCAATCTTCGTTTCCGGACCATTTCAGAAACCCGCGTGACGTATGTGGTCTCATCCAGGACTCCGAACAACATTCGGTAACCACACATATAACTCAACTACACTAAAACATCATCAAACCTTAAGTGTGCAGACCCTGCGGGTTCGAGAACTATGTAGACAGGACCAGAGACACTCCTCGGTCAATATCCAATAGCGGGACCTGGATGCCCATATTGGATCCTACATATTCTCCGAAGATCTTTATCGGTTGAACCTCAGTGCCAAGGATTCATATAATCCCGTATGTCATTCCCTTTGTCCTTCGGCATGTTACTTGCCCGAGATTCGATCGTCGGTATCCGCATACCTATTTCAATCTCGTTACCAGCAGGTCTCTTTACTCATTTCGTAATACAAGATCCCGTGACTTACACTAAGTCACATTGCTTGCAAGGCTTGTGTATGATGTTGTATTACCGAGTGGGCCCCGAGATACCTCTCCGTCACACGGAGTGACAAATCCCAGTCTTGATCCATACTAACTCAACGGACACCTTCAGAGATACCTGTAGAGCACCTTTATACTCACCCAGTTACGTTGTGATGTTTGATACACACAAGGTATTCCTCCGGTGCCAGTGAGTTATATGATCTCATGGTCATAGGAATAAATACTTGACACGCAGAAAACAATAGCAATAAAATGACACGATCAATATGCTACGTTCATTAGTTTGGGTCTAGTCCATCACATGATTCTCCTAATGATGTGATCCCGTTATCAAGTGACAACACTTGCCTATGGTCAGGAAATCTTGACCATCATTGATCAACGAGCTAGTCAACTAGAGGCTTACTAGGGATAGTGTTTTGTCTATGTATCCAGACATGTATTGTGTTTCCAATCAATACAATTATAGCATGGATAATAAACGATTATCATGAACAAAGAAATATAATAATGAATAACTTATTATTGCCTCTAGGGCATATTTCCAACAAACCTTTCATAACTCTTGTTTAGTTGGTGCACCGCCAAACCTAGACAAATCTTGAGGAAAATTGAGCTTGGAGGTCAAGCTTGCAGAGGAGAAAGCTCTAGTGTGGCTCGGGCATTTCATCGAACACCTCATATGCATGCATAGAACGATGAATAGAACAGGGCATGCACACCTCCCACAAGGCCAAAAAACATAGGAGATTGTGGGTAGGGGATAGGGTATATATAGGTATCTCTTTCGTCCCGGTTGGTGGCTAGAACCGGGAAAAAAGACTGACCTTTAGTCCCGATTCCAGCCACCAACCGGGACTAATGGTTCTGCGCCAGGAGCGAGGACCATTGGTCTCGGTTTGTGTCTAGAACCGGGACCCTGGCCCAGCCGATGCCTTGGCCTCACGAACCGGGATTGATGCACCCATTGGTCCCGGTTCGTAATAGAACCGGGATTAAAGCTCTTATCTCGCCTGGACCAAAGCCCTGTTTTCTACTAGTGATATGTGATAAAGACAAGCCGGTAGTATTTCTTATTATAGCTAAAGTGCTCTAGAATACACATGGAAATTTCGTCAAGTTACATTCATCATGATTTATTAAGTTATCATTCATTGATTGGATAAGTGTTGTGTGGCTGGACCATAGCTAAGATAATGTCTTTAGTTGAACTAATGTATAATTATGATTATACCCAAAATGCAGGCATCCACCAATACAATAGAAGTAATTAATATAAACATAAGCCTAACATTAAATAGTAGGATACAAAATAGAACCTCACAAAGTAATTCATAAACTGGGGTTTATGTTTCTATCACCCCCGCAACCTATCACCTACAAACTAACTCTAGAATGTCTTCTCATAGGTGTAAAGATGGTGATGTGTCATGTGGTGGACGTTCACATAGCAGCATTGAAGAAAGAACAACACAACATATATCAAAAAAAATTAAACGCTAGTCAACTTCACATGTTTACTAGCAGTACTGGGCGCTGGCACGAACCCTCGCGCCGGTCGCAGCGCGGCCGTCAGATCTGCGGGCCAGACCATTAGATTTATCCATACAGTAAAAAAAATTAATGCAGCAATTTTCAACTATGGTTGCAACAAAAATATGGTTATAGAAAAAAATATCAACATGCTCGTAGCAAAAAAACGACGATGATGATGTGTGGTAGAAAAACAAAATGTGGGTTGTAGCAAAAACAATCCGGTGAACTCAGGTTGCAACTCTGACGAATGTGTATGCAACTTTTTTTATGAACGGTTGCAGCAAAAAATGATGCCGGTTGTAGCAAGATTAACACGATTGTAGCAAAAATGAAACGCCAGTTCTAGCAACAACAAAAAAATCAACGAAGTCGAGTTCAACCGAACATGAATGCAACTTTTTAATAACAAATTGTAGCAAAATAGAAAAAAATGTTTGTAATAAATTTAAACGTGGTTGCAGTAAATCTGAAAGAAAAAATGTTGCATGCCCTTGCCAGCGAGCCGCACGCCCGTGGAAGCATTTCCCTTTGGTTAAGTCTAAGTCGACTGGGATCTAGCCACATCCATACTTAAAATGCCACAAGCATATGAATTTAAAATATACGGATCTTGAAGCGAATTAAAGGTATATATTTACCCGGTACATACATCAACCGCTAGAGAAGACATTTTTGGCTCGTCTCGCGGTGACCGGCGACTAGCGGGGTTGGTTTCCATTGGAACATTCCTTCCCTATTTCCCACTCTTGTTTTTTAGCAAGTTCTCTCTCTGTAAATTAATATAAAAATATTTAGATTACTAAACTAATATTCTAAATGCTTCTATATTAGTGTACGGAGGAGAGTATTATGCATAAAATAAGGAAATAGCATTCTTTATTGTCTCTTTTTTCCACAGCTAGAATTGACGTGCTGATAATAAGGAAATACGGTGAGCTATCTAGAGGTTCGTGGTCTGCATGAGTGTGGAATCACGTCCGCATAATAATTATTAATTATTAACATTATTTGGAGCGAGAGAGGAAATGAAAATGACAGGATGATTTCGGCATATATATATATATGATTATGATTATACCCACAATGTATAATTATGATTATGATTAGTTGAACTAATGTATAATTATGATTATACCCACAATGCAAGCATCCACCAATACAATAAAAGTAATTAATATAAATGTAAGCCTAACATTAAATAGTAGGATACAAAATAGCACCTCACAAAGTAATTCATAAACTGGGTTTATGTTTCTATCACCCACGCAACATATCACATACAAACTAACTCTAGAATGTCTTCTCATAGGTCTCAAGATGGTGAGGTATCATGTAGTCCATGTTCACATTGCTTCACTAAACAAAGAACAACACAACATATATCGAAACATTAAACGCTATTCAACTTCACATGTTTACTAGCAACAAGACTTCTTCCGTGTCCTCGAGAACATAGGATCTACTCATAAGACATCATATGGATCATGATCGGTGGGTATAAATATATGATAAACAATTTGAACATAATAATCTTTCACCAATAAATCTTCTATGCATCAACTATAAGATATAATAAACACATATAAGTTCTTCCAACAACCAATCTGAGGTTTGATAAAAAAGATTTAGGAAGATGGATGAACTAGGATTTGGAGATGGGACCGAGTGTTGATAATGACGATAGCTTTGATTTCATCCTCCCAAAAACTTGTTAAACTCATTTCAATTTCATTCAAATTTACTGACACGGAAAATTTTAAATTAGATTAACAAATATTCAATATCGATATTCTTTGGTCATGGTTCCCAATATAAAAGAAATTTAAAAACTAAATTCTGATGTAAAAGGTATGGATTATAGAAAAAAAACTCAAAGGGAGTTAATGATAATGTTTTTCATAAAAGACTAGAAGAGTGATGGAGAATCGGAGAGTCATGCTTGCACGGGGGTCCTCCTTGACACAAAAGTTCATATGACCCTCCAATGCACATTAAAGTTTTCTATACCATATAAAAGGCAAAGCCAATACATAAAGGGGGTTAGTATTAAATCTCAGTCGACTGAGACTTTTTCAGTCGAGGCTATATCGATCCTTTGAATTTTACGTGAGGATCGGTGTAATTTTCTTCTTTTCTATTTTTATATGTTGTCACTTGCATTGCTTGAGATAAGATAAGAAGATAAAATTATTTATTGTCTCCGGTTTTTAGCAAGTACTATATACATAAAATAAGAAGATAACATTCTTTATTGTCTCCGTTAACGTTTTTCCACAGCTAGAATTGACGTGCCGATCAGCTTATTCCCGGGGGGCATGGGCAACGCATGAAATGCGGAGGTTCATGCATGGTCTGCATGAGTGTGGAATCACGTCCGCATAATAATTATTAACATTATTTGGAGCGAGAGAGGAAATGAAGAAAATGTCAGGATGATTTCGGCATATTATACCTATATATATGTGTGTGTGTGTGTGCGCGCGTGTGTACTTACTTGGCAGAACATGGGAGCAGTAAGCAATGGCAACTGCTTGCTCTCTTCCTCCTCTTGTGCTTCTTCTTCTTCTTCTTGTGGTGGCGCTACCGCTGTCGTCGGCGGCCATCCGGCCACCTCCGCAGGTCGGCAGGTTCGTCGCCAAAGCTGTCCGTTCAAGTCATCAAGAAATCCACCAAAGAGTACCTGGAAGATAGGGCCAAGGACAGCGTCCCGGACTTTTCCAGCCAGGGCAACACCGGCAAGGACAAGAAGGGCCAGCTCGGCAGCTCGGCGGCCGACAAATTCGGTGCCTTCCTCTTCGACCTCTCCGTCGGGACGTCCTCATCGCCACAGACCCTCTCCTTCGTCCTGGACATCACCAGTGAGCTCGTCTGGGCGCAGTGCGGCGTGCTCAACAAGGCGGCGGACACCTTCCTCCAGATCGGCTGCGACGACCAGCAGTGCAAGGACGTGTTCCCTGGCACTAACTGCGCTGCCACGGACAACCCTGTCGACGACGACTGCGCCGCCAGCCTCGGCCGGTCCTGTTGCGGGTACGTGGAGACATTCTACGGCGGCGGCGGCACCAAGGGCAACCTCGCTTCGGAAACATTCTCCTTCGATAGCACGCCCGTCCCGGCCTTCGTGTTCGGCTGCAGCGACAGCGACACGGTGCTGAACGACCTCGACTCCCGCGCCTCCGGCTTCGCTGGATTCAGCATGGCCCCCCTCTCCCTCGTAACGCAGCTCCAAATCTCCAGCTTCTCCTACTTCATCGCGCTCCCGGACGACCCCGACAAGGACAAGAGCTTCGTCAGCTGGGGCGTCGAGACGCCTAATAATAATAAGGGCGGCCACACCCACAGCACGCCGCTGCTCGTGCCGACGGTCAACCAGAACGCTCACTGGTACTACGTCAAGCTCACCGGCGTGCAGGTAGACGGCCAGCTCCTCAGCGACATACCCGCGGGAACCTTCGACGTCAAGACGGACGGCGGTGGGGTGTTCCTGAGCACCACCTTGCCGGTCACCTACCTGGAGAAGGACGCGTACCATGTCCTGAGGCGAGAGCTCGTGAGCAAGATGCAGTCCAAGGGCGTCAGCCCGACGAACCCCGCCGATGAGGACCACCTCTGCTTCGACACGCAGGCCTTCGCCGACAAAGAGGTTCCCAAGCTAGCCCTGGTGTTCGCCGGCGCCGTGATGGAGCTCAAGGTGCAGAACTACTTCTTCACCCTTGACAGCGGGGTGACGTGCCTCACCATACTGCCGTCTACCGGCGGTTCCGTTCTGGGCAGCATGCTGCAGACGGGCAGGACCATGACCTACGACCTCCAACTCCAAGACGGTGCCGGCGGCGGCATGCTCACGTTTGACACCTTCGAGACGGCAGCAGCTGCGCCAGCACCGGCCAAGGTGCACATCATGATAATGGTCACTCTTCTTCTCTGCTGGGTGCTCCTCTAGTTCTACTACCGCCTATACGTAATTAAATAAAAGTCTCCCTGCATGCTCGACCCATGCATGTATGTCTTCGCTAAGCTAGCCAGATCGATCGATGAGGTATATTATACTCGTATATGTGGTTAATATGTACTCCTGTGTTGTCTGCTCAAGCTATTGTGTGTGTGTGTGTGTGTGTGTGTGTATATATATATATATATATATATATATATATATATATATATATACTAATATTTTGAACTTTAGCTACATGTCAGTCAGCTGAATTTCGAAATCAGGTCAGTCAGTCGATTTTGAATGAAGGAAGGAGAAGGAAGGGCCTCACCTCAGAGAAGGAAGGGACTCGCCGTCATCACCCCACCATAATTCTTAGGGTTCGGGGTAGGGGCGATGGTGGGGCTTCGTCGGCCGAATAAGATTATTGTATGATATTAATAAATAATACTATGCATTACGGATGATGCCACAGACGTCATCCAATGTCTCATTGAATAACAAGTGAGTAAATCGTGGGAGCTTAGTAATTAACTGGAGATAGATGCCAGATTGGTGGCTGCAAGTTAGGGCCTGATTGCCCCTGGACAAGTCACCTGATACCAATCCGTTCCTTTTTTTTCTCTTTTCTTCCAACGGGACATCACATTATGATATTTCATCATATGCATGGGTTTCCTATATTCACTCATCTCAACTGGTTTACTTCGTGAATAAGATTGAATGACTCATTCTCGCATCATCTCCGTGCACCACATTTAAACATAAAAATAAACATATATCGAAAACATTTGCACGTCGGCTTTAAAAAGATGCCCTTACAAGCCACCATAGAACGCTGAAGCTAGCCAAGTTGTCTTAATTTGTATGTACACAATTCACTCGTTTGTAAAATAGAGTTATATTTTTAAGAGAAAAATGATGATCAACACATGTCGTCCCAAGGTCTATGAACAGTACAACCAGCATTTCTGGACATTGACGTGCCGAAGACTCCAAGTGCAGTGGGAATAATAAGCCAACGAATGGATTCAACATCGTACTCACGAGAGTTGTAACATGGAAATATTTTTAGTTTTTGTGGCTGGATAAGAATTAACAGGAAGTCCCCTCATTCGTCGACTGCGACCGTTGACACGGCGCTTGACTTGGAGTCAGCCCTACAACTACGGGTCATTACTGGCCAGCAGCGCGCCGGATGCTTAGCCAGGTGCCATAGAAATAAACCCGATTTTTTTCACTCATGTTGGATTGCATCGGTCCTTAGGAATGGAGGCGGTATTCCGATGCATGCGTTCCAATTGTTCACATGACACTACTCTCTTTTTTGCCGGTTTAAAAAGGGGTTGTCTCGGATTCGAACTCCAGCTAAAAAAAAACATGCTACTACTCTTTTATTTTGTTTGGACGACAATAACTATCACATGTATGATGGAACCAACATCCCATCACATACATAATCATAGATCAGGGAATGTCATCGCGTGCACGCACAAGTGACAAAACTGATGAAGTCAGCAGAAATCTTTTGTTTTTCAGTTTTTTTAAAAAAATTCATCGTTAATTCTGTCGCCACGAGTTCTTCGAAACAAGATCTCATAATGATATGTTACGACAATTTTTTCATATTAAAAGTTGCCATGTCTATTACACATAAATTACCATCATAATTACACCGAAGTTGCCATTGTATATTTCAACTACTTTTTCTTCTACATTTAAAGTAAATATTGACATATTATAAAAATTGAATTAAGAAATTAAACTTGCCATGATGAATTACTAAAAAAATTCATTATCCATGAAATAATTTTGACATGGTTCATTAGTAAAAAACATATGTCATCAATCACTTAAAAATGCACACTCAATGGCTTAAATTTGTCATGAACCATAAACTAAAATTGGCATGCATGGTGAATAACTTAAATTTGCCATGATACATGCGCCAAAATTTGCCATGGTTCATACAAAAAATATTTTCCATGTTCAAAATAGTAGAATTGCCATGGTCAAAATACTAATATTTTTATGATCTATAAACTCAATTTGGCAGGATGAATTGGTAACATTTGCCATGATCCATGAATTAATATTGCCGCGGTTAAGTACTAAAATTTGCCATGATCAATTAATAAAAAAAATCCGTAAAAAGTAGTTGAAATACATTGGTAACTATAAATGTAGAAGAAAAAACGAGATGAAACATGTCGTGGCAACTTTATTGTAAACACTATGACAACTTCAGTGTAAATATAAAGGCAACTTTTAGCCTCCTAAAAAAGGTCATCGAAACATGTCAATATGGGATCTAGTTTTGAAGATCTCGTCGAGACGGACTTAATGATTAAAACAGATTTTTAATTACATTTTTGTTTATAAAATAAAACATTTTTAAGTCCATAAAATAAAAAAGATTTCGCTGATGTCATATGTTTGATGTGGCAAGATGAATAGTTATGAAGGCGTATGAACCATATTGGACCGTGCCACACATGTGGGCATTATCATTTAGGTTAATTTTTGCACGGGACACACAACACTAGTCAATACTCCCTCCGCAAAGAAATATAAGGGTGTTTAAATAGTGATCTAAGCGCTCTTATATTTCTTTACGGAGGGAGTACAACTCAGTCTGTTTGTTCACTAGTGTCTATATAGATCAGAGTGGTGGAAAGTAAGAATTTCATTCTGCGCTCCCCCCCCCCCCCCCCTTGAAAAAATATAGATGACCTGATTGAATTCCCAGCTTTTGACATGTCTAATCATGGAGTCTCACTGAAGATCTGTGAGTGGGAAGGGATGCTAGCTAGGTTCATCAGGTGAGCTAATAAAAGCATGCGTGCAGATAGAGGGTATTCCCCCAAAATGGTGTTATTTAATAGTTTTTGTTCAGATTACTTCATGTTTGAAATCATTGTGGATCTAGATTGGAATGGTATCTTCCAGAGTTTCTATGAGACGATCAGAGTAAAAGTGGCATGCATGGAACCATCTAAAATTCCTTTTGAAAGACTAGTAGATATGAAAAACAAATTGTATCTGCTATTTTTCTCTCTGCAAGGCTTTCATTAGATAGGTGAAGACGATCAAGATGATGATGATAACCCGGATAATGAAAACCTGACAGTGGCAGGAATGATGAGAAAGGAGTAGACAAAGATCCCGACCTATTAGACAAAGACAGCATGGATGAGAATGAAGAGACCCCAGTCAATGAACTGGATGATGCTAATTTCCCCAAGAAAATTGTTTCTACTTCCAAGACTAAAAGTAAGCAAGTCCTATCTGCTTCATCCTCCCATTATGTTGGACTCTGTCGACACTGATTTCGTTGAGGAAAATAGAATTGGAGGAGTGTCAACAATCCACAGCTCTGAAAAAGTTGCTGGAAAAAATGTCCCGCCCCTGTGGTGACCAGATTGATGATCCCATATATGCCCACATGGAATACTACTCTGAACAATTGAAGAGGTTTGAGATGGCTGACTCTAATGGAGAAGAAGATGTACTGCCAGAGATGCAATGCCTTCCTAAGGGGTTGGTTCATGCCATTGGCTCTACTAAGAGATCTGTGTTAGAAACTATGAAAAAGCTGAATCCAAGGAAAAAAAATGAAATATCATGAAGTTTCTTAAGCTAAATGAGGACCATTTCTATAAAAAGGACTGGGATATCTTGTTGTACACTTGCTACTATTGTTACTTCTCTACAAAACTGTCTATCACTATTACTCACAACACTTGCAGATAATATCTTGCTGAAAACTGCTTATCATATCCTTCTGCACCTCGTTGGGTTCGACACTCTTACTTATCAAAAGGACTACCATTGACCACCTATACTTATGGGCCATCAATGGCGCCAGAAATTCTTTCTGCTACTTGCGAGTTGTGTGGGTTTTTGCCGCGAAGAGGAAGGATGAAGCAACATAGTAGCAATAAGTATTTCCCTTAGTGAGAACCAACGTTATCGAACCACTAGGAGAATCATGACAAACTCTTGTTGTCAGCACCTACATAGACAAAACCAATAACCTGCACCCAACGCGGGCAAGAGGGTTGTCAAGCCCCTTGAACTCCTTACCTGCAGGGATTAATTCTGATAGATATAGATGATACAAAATAAAAAGTAAAAATAAATAATAAAATCACAACAATGTATTTTTAGGATTTTAATAAATATGTTTAAGTAGACTCGGGGGTCATAGGTTTCTCTTGAGGCTTCTCTCTCGAACATAGCATAGACGATGGGTAAACAAATTACTGTTGGGGCAATTGACAGAATGACACATAATTATGATGTTATTCACGTCAATGATCATGTATATATGTGTCACGTCTTTAAACAAGTAGACCAAAACAATCATGCATCTACTACTATTACTTCACTTCGAGAACGCTTATACGCTTGCCTCTCTAGGTATTAAGTTTTTGAAAAATAGAGTAATGCTTTTAAATATGAGAGAGAGAGAGAGGGGGGGGGGTAGAGAGAGAGGGGGAGAGGGAGGGAGGGAGAGGGAGAGAGGGAGAGAGAGGGAGGAGAATACGAAATGTTGACAAGGAAGTTACTTTGTAGGCAATCTTTCTTGACCTAAACACCTTATGCTACTATTTGTTGTCAGGGGAGGAGAATACGAAATGTTGACAAGGAAGTTAATTTGGAAGATTACCGGCCAACGAATTACTATAATCTCGGAAATTTCGATCATCTTTTATGCTACATGTGAACTTGTTTGTAATAATGGCTATGCTCTTCCGTGGAAGATAATGGTTCATCAGTACACCTATCTACTTGTTAATTTGTAGCAGTTGATAAATTTGTAGGCACTTCATGGACAAGTTATGTGTGTACTTGATGAACCAGATTACTTGTTAATTTGTAGGCAATCAGAATATTGTGGAAAACTGGCAGTTTTAAACCTGGGCTATTCACTGTATCAGCGTTCCTTCTTTCTTGCTTAACAGTGCAGTGCAACTATCACTAGTAGAAAACAGGGCTATCGTTCGGCCCTGG
This sequence comes from Hordeum vulgare subsp. vulgare, assembly GCF_904849725.1. Lineage (NCBI taxonomy): Eukaryota > Viridiplantae > Streptophyta > Magnoliopsida > Poales > Poaceae > Hordeum > Hordeum vulgare. The sequence continues at coordinate 4,834,284 of NC_058524.1, forward strand.
CCAGCCCATTAGTCCCGGTTCTTCAAGAATCGGGACCAATGGGGGTATTAGACCCGGTTTGTGAGCCCGGGGGGCCGGCCGGGGCCTCGTGGGCGTTGGTCCCGGTTCGTGTAGAATCATTTGTCCCGGTTCGAGCCACGAACTAGGACCCATGGTCCTCGCTGCTGGCCCACAATCATTGGTCCCGGTTCGTGGCATGAACCGGGACAGAAGGGGTGGCTTTAGTCCCGGTTCATGCCATGAACCGGTACAAATAAGTTGCCTATATATACCCATCGCCGCGGCAGAGCACTCTGTTTTTTTTTGGCCGGCGAGGGGAGGGCATTTTGGTGCTCTAGCTCACCTCCTATGCACATGAGGTGTTCGATGAAATGTCCGAGCCACACTAGTTAAGCTTTCTCCTCTCGAAGCTCGACCTAGGAGCTTCATTTTTCCCGAGATTTGTCTAGATTTAGGGGTCCGTCACGCCCCGTCCCCGTTTTCACCGCCGTTGATCGCCCGCGCCGATCTCGTCGCCGGCACCACCATGGTGAGCCTCTTGTTCTTATCTTCTTTATGATACTTGTCTCATTTTCTTACTTTAGATAGATATTTATCTGATTTTTTTAATTTTGACACACATAATTATATGTAATGCACGCAGATGAACCGGCAATGGATGTATGGTGACAGACACACCACCGAGTACATTAAGGGTGTGCATATTTTTCTCCAAGTGGCTGAGGCAAACAAGCAGAATGGTTTTATGTGTTGTCCATGCAGTAAATGTGGGAATACGAAGTCTTACTCTGACCGGAAAATCCTTCACACCCACCTACTTTACAAGGGTTTCATGCCACACTATAATGTTTGGACGAGGCACAGAGAAATAGGGGTTATGATTGAAGACGGCGAAGAAGAAGAGGACGATGACAACTATGTGCCCCCTGAATATGGTGATGCTGCAACGGGGGGAGCTGCTGAAGATCAAGAGGAACCAGACGATGTGCCCGATGATGCTGCAACGGGGGAAGCTGCTGAAGATCAAGAGAAACCAAACGATGTGCCCGATGATGATCTCCGCCGGGTCATTGTTGATGCAAGGACGCAATGCGAAAGTCAAAAGGACAAGCTGAAGTTCGATCGCATCTTAGAGGATCACAAAAAAAAGTTGTACCCCAATTGTGAAGATGACAACACAAAGCTGGGTACCGTACTGGAATTGCTGCAGTGGAAGGTAGAGAATGTTGTGCGTGACAAAGGATTTGAGAAGCTACTGAAAATATTGAAGAAGAAGCTTCCAAAGGATAATGAATTGCCCGACAGTACGTACGCAGCAAAGAAGGTCGTATGCCCTCTAGGATTGGAGGTGCAGAAGATACATGCATGCCCTAATGACTACATCCTCTATTGCGGTGCGTACGAGGATTTGAACGCATGCCCGGTATGCGGTACATTGCGGTATAAGATCAGACGAGATGACCCTGGTGATGTTGACGGCGAGCCCCAGCCTTAAAATCTGTACCAAATAAAATGCCTTTATACTAAAATTATATAGAATTTTGTTCGAAACATTAAAAGCAAAAAGAATTATCATAGAAGAAAATAAATAAGTAATTAGAATTTTGTTACAAACTCTAATAGCAAAAAGAATTATCGTAAAAGAAAATAAATAAGTAATTAGAAACAAAAAAAAGCAAAAAAAACTGGGAAAAAATTAAAATAAATGAATCAACTAAAAAGCTTTTATAAACCTCTAGTATTATTGAAACTAAAATTATATACAATTTTGTTACAAACTTTAATAGCAAAAAGAATTATCATAAAAGAAAATAAATAAGTAATTAGAAACAATATAAAATAAAAAAATAAGTATTTTGTTGTAAGTAGAAACAAAAAAAAATAAGCTAACTAGCACTTTGAATTTAAGTAGAAACAAAACAAAAAACAAAACAAAAATAATGGAAAAAAATTAAAAAAATAGATTCAAATTTAAAGGGAAATTCAACCTAAATTCAAAGTGCTAGTTAGCCTAACTAGCTCTTTGAATTTATAGTGCTAGTTAGCCTAACTAGCTGTTTGAATTTAGGTTGAATTTTGTCTCTAAATTTGTACCGCTCGACATTGCAGCCACGGCGGAGCTTATAAACAGGCTCGGCAGCCCTTCGCTTGGCGAGGTGGGACTAAACATCCAACCGCACCGCGGCTGTGGCAGGCACATGCCTTTAGTCCCGGTTGGTGGCTCCAACCGAGACTAATGACCCTCTTTAGTCCCGGTTAGTGGCACCAACCGGGACCAAAGGCCTCTGCTGCCGAAAAGAGGCCTTTGGTACCGGTTGGTGCCACCAACCGGGACCAATGCAACCCTTTAGTCTCGGTTGGTGCCTCGAACCGGGACCAATGCTTCTGCTATATAAGCCAACACTTTGGAAATTTTCAGATTTGACGGCGCCGCGAGCTCATCCACGGCGCCGCCAGGCTGCCCCGTCGTCGTCGCCCGTCGCCCGTCGCCCTCCGTCCCCCAAGCCCACGCCGTCGCCCGTCGCAGTCGCCCTCCGCCCCCCGCCGCCGTCGCCGTCGCCCTTCCGCCGTCCCCGAGCCGTCGCCAGTCACCGTCGCCCTCGCCCTCCGCCCCCCGCCGCCGTCGCCGTCGCCCTCGTAGCCCACGCCGTCGCCCCGGCCGCCCCCAATGTGAGCCGCCGCCGCCATGGCTCTGTTTTTTTTTATTGTTTTTAATTTTTGATTTGAAACATTTGATTTCTATATACATATATAGTTGCAGAATGCTCATTTCATGCATGTATGTTTGGATTTTTCATATATGTATGTTTGCAGAGACTGGGGGTCTTAACCTCCTTTTCAAACAAAAATATACCCATATGACCAACGTCTGATGGGTAGCTGAGTCGTTGCCTTCTTTGTGCGCGATATTTGGCACAAATATGGCCTCAAATCAAAAAAGTTCAACAAAAAAGTTGTTTGTATCACCCATATATATAAATTTGAAATTGGACGCACCTCCATCCGAGATCATATGTGGACCGTGGTACCCAAAAATGAAATTGTTGTTTCAAACATACTTAAATCCGAGTTCGGTTAATTTTAAAAAAATGTTTAAAGGATTTGGAATACTTCCATTTTATGGGAAGTCCAGCAACATCATAAAGAGATGTGAGGTCACGGTGCATTGAACAACACATAGCAAAATATTCAATCAACCACTTTTTACATTTATATACCTTTTTATCTCTCCCTTGTTTATATGCTTTCACGTTCTTCATTGTTCGTCATTCTTGCTATGAATAGATCATCAGCATGTGTTTGTTATCCGATATACCCAACCACTTTGCGTAGTGGCCAATAATTCATATGATGTTTCTAGATCGTTTAGTGAATACTCTATCAACCATCCCTAGTTTTCTCATTCATGCATCTAATTACATGCAAAGGACGATTCAAACTAATATCCACTAGTCAACAACCCGTGCATTTGATTTTTTTGTTATGTGTGTAGTTCCTTCAAAACAAATGTGAAAACCAAAGTGCTAATTTTTGTGGGTATCTTAAAACGGAAATCAAATGCTTTATAATTTTAACATTTAAATGAAATATAATAAAGCATAGAATAGTTTCATTCAACGTATTGATTTTGTTTTTTTTTCATGCCTTATAGAAATGTTTTTTAGTTTATTTTATGATGCCTATCCCGCATCCTCGTCGTCGAATCGGCGGAGGACACCTGCTTGATCAGAGGGGCCATGTCCGGGACTGGGCTCCGCCTGGCTGGTATTGGGAGGTGCTACCTTCCGGGGGACGTAGGTTGGTGAGGAGGCAGCCCGTTGTTGACCCGATCCTTGTTTGGTGGCGGTCGCATGGGCCAGTGACGGTGCAGAGGCTTCCGGACACCGCGGAGGTGGTACGTCACCGTGTCAGCGAGGAGGACGAGCACGTCTGTCGCTACATGGTTGCATTAGAGGGCAGGTTCGACAATACGTGGCAGGTTCTTCAGGGATCTCACTGGAGCTATGATCCTGTGATGGTTCCTTCTCTTTGGGTGTCCACCGCCCGCGACGATACCCGTCGGGCGCTACGGTTCTAGCTGTATTAATGATGCTTTATGTATGATAGTATTCGAGGAGTATTAATTAGTGATAATATTCGACGATGTATGGACACAAGAGATCAATGATGTAGTCTTGCTTATAATTGAATGCATGCTAATTTAAATACTACTTTATTTTACGATTTGTTTTTTTGCTTATTGAATGTTCAAATTGGAAAAGTACTCGTACTTTGAATGCTAAAATTAGAGTGCACTATGCAGAAATCTAGGAGCCCCCCTCCATCATCCGCGCCGTCGTCCCCGTCACCGACCCCCCTCCGACCTCGAGTCAGGGTCTATATTGTTTTATGCTATTTTACCTTAAATAGGGTATTTAATTAGGTCCTCCCTAATAATAATGATCATGTTGCTGTAAATGTTGTATGACAATGTTGTAAAGGGTAGTAATTAGTCTCTTCTGCTGCTTTTCAGAGATGGAGTTCTTCACGGTTATACTTGAAAAATCCTCCAGGCTGGTGCTGCCGCACAATTTTGTGAAGATGTTGGACGGCCATCGGCCACAGAACATGAAGCTGAGGCAGGCCGACAACGGGCTTCGCAAGCTGTGAGATGTGGAGGTGGTGTTTGACGCCAATGGCCGCATGTACCTAGATCGTGGCTGGAAGCAGTTCGTCCGTGCCTACGACCTGGGGATCGGGTACTTCCTTGTCTTCAGGTACGACGGCAACTCCACGTTCGCCGTGAAGGTGTTCGACACGACTATGTGTAGGAGGCGCTACCAGGACGACGACGATGCCGGTGCGCTCTGTCTCTTCTTCCTCTCCATTAGGCTATCTCTCACATCCATTTTTTTAAAAACTTTTTTGCATTTGGCAAGGCAATGGAAGCAGGAGCAGCGAGTACTGCGACAGGTGTTATGTCTACGGCAGCAACGACTCTGGCAGCAAAAGTAGCAACGACTCTGGCGACAGCAAAAGTAGCAGCAACGATGGCCTCGTGATGGATGTCCCACAGCTGGGCGACAGGGCCATGCCAATTGTGGTAGAGGAGTACATCCCACAACCTAGCCTGGGGCTTCGCCGCTCTAAGCGTATCAAGATGATGAAGGAGAAGGTGAAGAAGCAGGAGTGAATATCTTAAGAACCTGATGGCTTTAATATTTATAGTATAAATCTTTTAAGTACGATAGTGTTGAACTGCTACTGCACTTTTAAGTATGATGGTGGTGTGCGTGATGAAATTTTGTGCATGCTCATGGATGTTCCTTGTTATTATGATGTATGATGATGCATGATTAGTTGGACTTGTTATTATATATGATGATGTATGATGCGAGCATGAAGAGTTATTATATATCAATGGGTGAAATGAACATAGCAGTAGCGTTGGTAAACCAATCACGGAGATAAGAGAGGACACTTCTCTCTATTAGCTAGCTAATAACAACCTAAATTAACCCCTAAACCAGCCACTTTAAAAAAAACCTCAGCTGCAGCCAGTTTCTGACGCGTGGATCCCTTTTGGTCCCGGTTTATGACACCAACCGGGACCAAAGGCCCCCCTGCCTGGGCTGCCCGCAGCGGCCACGTGGATGCCCATCTGTCCCGGTTCGTGTAAGAACCGGGACTATAGGGAAAGGCATTAGTAACGACCTATTAGTCCCGGTTCAAGAACCGGGACTAATGGCCCTCACGAACCGGGACAAATGCCCTGTTTTCTACTAGTGTATCCCTACCAAACACTGTTAGGCCTTGTTTGGTACTAGTGTATTTTAGGGAGTTTGTGGGGATTATCCCGGTCAAACCCCTCAATCCCCACACATCCCGTAACACCATTTGGTTCTAGTGTATTTGACATGTTTCATCCCCACATTTTCCCTCAAATCCCCAAATTATAGTGCATTTTTCTCAATACCCAATACACTACCCCTACCTAGTCTATTGGGGATAAATGGGGATTTGAAGGGATTGGGTGAAGGTTGGGATTTCATCCAATCCCTTGGAGATTATCCTCACCAATTTCTTAAAAAATACTAGTACCAAACAAGGCCTTAAGGGAACCATTTCCTTTACACAGCTTATAGCCAAACAAAATTTGATTTTTCCAGTCCCGAGCCATTTCATCCTTCGATGGAAACAAACACCTCCTCAGTTTCAATAACAATTTTGGGACGCCCAGAGATAACATTTTTTTTTTTACAAAAATGCAGTAGCATCATAAAATGGGGCCAGAAACGAATCAAGCTCTAAAACATACACGCATAAAGGTACGTAAACATCATCATGGAGATCATAGCTTCGAGTGAACAAAAATGAAGTCGGCGACACAAAAAAGGAAGATATTAATTAATTACTGAAACAAAAACACTTGAAGATCGATGATCAATCGAAGTATACAAGTAGTAGGAATGTATATGGTCGCGCGCCATGCACGGATGGATGAAGCATGGCCGGATGGAATGGGATGCATGTATATGCATCTACCAGAAGTTGTTTGATCCCTGGTAGCAGAGGCCTGGGCCCCACCATGCTGGGATGGCGTCGCCGACGATGATGGTCTTGCGGTCGGTGCCGCCGGTGATCCTGACCTCGAGGCCAACGGACTTGTCGAGAGCGGCGAAGGCCTGGTAGGTGATCCCCCAGTTCTGCGTCATCTGGATCCACTGCCCGCCCTTCTCTCTGACGGCCATCTCGGCGACGTCGCCGCCGCCGCCGACGTTGTTGACGTGGAGCAGCAGCCAGTATGGGTTCCCCATGAGGCAGAACTGGACGCCGCCCCTTCTCTGGCAGGGCACGCGGCGGAACTGGATGGGCACGATGCCGGCGACCCTGGCGGCGAGCTTGTAGAAGGAGGGCGGGGCCATGTCGAAGTGCCTCCGCGGCGGGTTGCACCAGCCGCCGTTGTCTCTGTCCTGGTAATAGTTGGGCGGGCAGAGGTTGGTGCCGGTGATGACGACGGAGGGCGACCCCGGCACGCACCACTTGGACTGCACGCACCGGATCTCGTAGCACCGCCCGCACCCCGCGCCGTCCGCGAACAGCGGCGTGCTCATCGCCGCCGTCCTCGTCGAGTAGAGCGACGCGATGTCGCTGCCGCTGTACCCGCACGCGCCGCCTGCATTTCATCACGTACGTACGTGGTTAGCGGTGCGTGCATGCGTGCATGCAGCTAGCTAGCTAGCTAGGGGCGTACGTACCAAAGTCGCCGCCGAGGCCGGAGTCGGAGCCGTAGAAGGTGGCGTGGGCGTTCTCCCAGCCGTACGTCGGGAAGCCGGTGGAGGGGACGCTCGGGGTAGGGTCCTGCCAGTACTGGGGAGTTAAGCCTGCGCTGGCCAGCTGGGCCGCCGCCGCAGCCGCCATCACCAGCACCGCGACGATCGCCGGAGTCCTCGCCATGGTAGCTAGTCCAAGGTAGGTTGCTGGGAGACCGATGTCGTCGTACGCCGGAGTTGATGATGACCGTACGTCGCAGGCGAATGCAAGTTTATAGTAGAGACTAGAGAGCAGAGCAGAGAGTTGGTTGGCGCCACGATCGACGCTCATGTGCGTGTCTCGACGATCGAGTTGGGCGCACGATTTGCTTCAGTTTCTTTTCTCCTCGCCGGCCGGCCGACGGAATTCATTCATTCATCGTTCAATCATGGGCGCACGTCTGTGGTGGTTCGTGTTCCATCGCTCAACGGGCCGGAAGAAGCCCAATCCAGCCCCACCAACCTGGGCTTCGGCGACCATCATTTTCGTTTATATAAAAAGAATCTCATACACACTTAAATGTATGACTACCCCTCAAAAACAAAAACTTATATGTTTTGACTTCATCTCAAAGAAAACTTGAAGATTTGACTTTCTGCCAAGATAAGAATATTTTTAATTTTCTGCCATACAAAAAACTATTTCCATTTTCTAACACCATTCAACCTTCTGACCTGTACATCATGTACCTGCCCTTTTTTTTGTTGGAGTTGATAGGCCAACATATGATCGGTCTCACTCGATCTAGCCAACATACGAGCCACGTCAATAGCACCACTTCTTACGCGAACAAGAAAGAAACAGAGCTAAACCAGCATGGGAAATGCATATTACACCGCAATGTTTTACTTTTACCATGACAGTTCTTGCAACATTGTCTCTCGAGTACACACCCAAGACGACGATATCACCGAAGGCGATCCACACTATGTCACCAAGGGCGATCCAAACTATAAACATATTATGCAGTTACAGTACCGTTTGCGTGTCACTCTGGTCATCAAATGCAGGTGCAACAACAGAGCTTCAGGCACGCATAAGTTACAGCAACCTCCCAGCCCACAAGACAAGCAAGTTACAGCAACCTCCCAGCCCACAAGACAAGCAAAGCAACACAAAGCCACTCACTCAGAGCCCAGGGCCACTGCCCCTGTCGAGGCCGTAGTCGGTCATGCCCACGCCAGCCTCGTTCTGGTGTTTGATGAACCCGCCGTCGGCCGCCTTCGAGTAGCTCCAGTAGTACACCAGGGAGGCCACCAGGTTGATGAGCGTCATGGCGGCGGCTGCTGCAAACACCCCCTTGCGGAGCGCGGCGCAGCTGACCAGGTCATGCTTCGTGTAGTAGCCGAGGTACTTGGTGTGGTACGCGTTCTTCGCGGATCCTCCGACGAGACATGCCTCCGCGATGAGGAACGTCAGCCTGGGAACAGGTATGAACATGGCATTGTCAGAATGATAATGATGATCATGACCAAACAGCACTTCTCATATGGCAAAACTGTAGTATGTTCTAATGGACACCCTTGTATGCATAGCGGTCCTGGGTATCGAGTCTAAGTAAGCAATTATTACAGAGAACGGAACAATGTCAACGAAGCAATCTATAACAGGAAAAAGATTTGTAGAGGTCGACTATAACTTCCTGTATAATGAAGTTAGTCGACTTCTCCAAATCTTTTCCCTGCTATTATGAGGTTCTCACAGTAATAATAATCTAGTGCTCCTAATTGCTTCTAGTCTGCTTCTAATGAGATTGTCACATTGCTTGTATTTTTCGAGTCGTAATAAGATACGCTTCACTTTTCTCCACACCATATACATTCCCACACAATGGTATTTCATAAATTACATAAGCCATAACATTCCCAAGAGAACGAAAATTCATAAATTATTTAACTGCTTTGCTCAGATTAAGTAGTGTGTGTTAGTTAATATAGATCGGAGGGAGTATAGACTTCTGAATTGGGTTTAGTAGGAAATAGCGGTAGACTGTAACAGAGAGTAAGAGAACCATTGATTCCATAGTAACCAATTAATAATAATAAAAATGACAACTTAAAAGAACAAACTTAAGGTAATGGTAATATTATGAAAATAAGTGCTGAAGAATAGGAAAGCTCAAAAGACTGTATATGATGCCAACGACATAGACCGCTTGGGAAAATTAGTCAGTCACCCTTCATCCTAGAGTACAGAAGTATGCTCCACTATAAAACAAGTTAAGACACTTCATTATATACCCTCAATGAAAATGTGTACATTAAGAAGATCAAGCTTGAAGCCCCTGAAGTATGCTAGCTAGGAGTTAGAAAGATCTAATCATCATGGAACAGAACCTTGACGATATGCTAGCTAGACTTACAAGAAAACATCAAAACAAGGCATGAAAACAAATACATAAACGAATATGTAGGTAATTAAAAGATTTTCTTAGAGAAGCTCATACATTTAACTGTTTAGAAATAAACTTATAGACTTTACATACAATAGTTCTGACAGCATTACCGGACACTACACCTTAGAATGTAGGCTCCACACTAAATATTGCTTTCAAGAATCAAAACACCCCATATAAAAAAAAGAATCAAAACACCCATAAATAACTTGCTATTTATGCTCTGACCATGGAACAAGCGCACTGTCAAATTTGTTCCCCGAGCTTATAAACATACAAGGAAGGCATACATTCTACACAAGTGGCGCGGCTGGTGCCATTAGTTTACCTTTTTATTGTAGTCGTAATGGTACTCCAGAAAAATTTTGAGTAGTGTGTCCAACTTATGTTTTTTATATCTTTACAGAACCTGGTCTTATCTCACCTAGAGCAAGCACGCGTACACGCTTATATGCGCGCCGGAAGGCCTTAGAAACATCTAGTGTCCAAAAAGACGAGTTTTCGAGTACTGGATGAGTACTAGTAATACAATTAGAACTAAATGTTTTTCCAGGTAATCTGCGGCTCCTAACTTTTCTTTAGAAAACCGGCATTGCCAAAAAGGACTAAATATGTTTTTTGCTCAAAAAGAACTAAATGTACACATCTTTTTTAGGCTAAAATGTTCACATCTTTGTTCATTGTCGTGGCTGTGTTGGCCCATGTACTACTTGGGGGAGGTTGAGTAACTACATACACGCATTAGCGCATCAGGGAAGCCTTGTCTGCTTTTGTGAGAAGCACTAACGACTGATGGGGGCCTGGAGATAGAGATGAAAATATGATGACATGAGGACGTCGATTGTCATCGTCCAGCGATGGTGTGGGCAAGTGTACAAACATGGAAAACCGCTTTGTCTTTTGCGCATAGAGCATGTGGCAGACCGCAGGCCGCAGCACGCGCATTACTCATGGTTTTACATGATTGTTCTAGAGAAGCCCGGAATAATAGCATGGCCCACACTACGATGACAAGACTAAAACGCAGGTAGCAAATTTGTCATGTTATGGATGGACTTTTAGAATATGAATTAACACATTGAGAAGCCTTTCAATAGCAAGCTAGTTCCAGGAAGAACTTATTATGGTCCAAACAGAATTTGGTATTACAGAGTTAGGCACAACCAGGCACCAACATTCACACAATCGCACTAATGCAGCATACCACCTAATATAGATTGAATATGCACTTGCAGAACAAGTGTGAGTTTCATCCATCCCACTAGGAATGGAGTGGATTGGTCTGACTACTCTCTTTTTTTTCATTGCAGGGCCACAAAGTGCAGGAGTGTAAGCTGAATAAAAAGTTCTTATAATGGGCAGGCTGAGTAGCCTTGCCTAAGCTGGAGATTTTGGTCAGAAGGTAATCCAACCGAAGTGTGTATGTTGTGGAGATACCCACAAATTACATTTCTTCCATACTTTGGTTTTGGAGCGAGAATGATGAGCCTGCTAGTCACAATTAACCAACACAAATTGTCTTGGCAGTTGGTACCTGAATCCAATTCAGTATATCACACTTGGTGTGCAAAATCTTAAGAGTCCTGGCAGATTTTCCAGTATGCACCTACGAACATCTAGTGTAAAATGTAGGATGATACTACTTCAGACTCTCTGTGTTGTGAAAGTGCATTCTAGAAATTTCAGCGCTCGCGAGAGAAACAATTTTATACTCCCATCTCATATAGGACAGTGGTTGTAAGGAAAGAGAAGCAGATCTCCGTGCATATACAAGTGAAAGAAACAGAGCACGAATGGAGCCAAATCTAGGGTTGAGCGAGAGCGAGGCGCACCAGGAGACGGCGAAGGCGGCGAGGGCGCAGCCGCGGGAGGAGAGGGCCGGGCCGAAGCAGAGGCAGCGGGTGACGCCGGTGACCAGCAGCTGCGCGAGGAGGAGCACGAAGAAGGCGCAGACGCCGTAGACGGTGGAGGCGTCGGTGTCGTAGAGGCAGTAGGACCGCTCGTCGTACTCGTCCGGCACCACCTTGCCCTGCGAGGAAGAAGGGCGTCGTCAGCCGGCGCGGCGCGCGGACGGAGGAAGGAGGAGGAGGAGGGAGGGGTTGGTACGGTGCTGCGTCGCTGCTCGGCGCCGACGGCGAGGAGGAAGGCGAAGACGTTGAGGAAGATGAGGAAGCCGGAGAGAGCGAGGGAGGCCGGCCGCGAGGTGGCGAACCCGGCCATCGGTGACCTACTCCGGCTCCGGCTCCGGCGGCGGCTGCTGGTGCTGGGGCTCACTGAGCTCGGGGGGAGTGGGGAGTGGGAGTGGGTTCGGGGGCCCACGAGTCGGCGACTGGCTATTAATGCGGGTTTCCTTTTTGGAAAGAGAGGACAGTAGGTGGAAGCTCGGCATTTAGGGAAGGTGTTTAGGGAAAGGGAATAAATCAGTTTTTTAAGCATGCAGTTTATTTATAAAGTGAACATTTAATAAGGCATTTTTTCTACTACTACTATAGAAATATTCAAAACGATTTATTTTTCAACCCAAATGCTGGGCCCCGACATGTTGGAGCGGCCGCAGGACCACCGTCCATCTCACGTAGAGATCAAGACACGTGTGCGTGGTGGAGCAACCAGGGGATAGGGGTCAGGTGGTGTGTTCTTTCTCCCTCGTTGTTCCCCTCCCCACACCACACTCTCTTCGCGTGGACCGTGCGATAGGAGGAGGGAAATTCCCATTGGGCGCGAGCGTTGCCGGCGAGATCCCGCCGACAACGACAGAGACACCTATTGGTAGAGCGAGCACCACATCGGAGGGGAGGGGGCAGCAGAGAATGGGCTTTTTACAGTGCTGGCACGATAAGGGTAAATATGGACAAGGGAGTATGTCTGCTTTTTACCCAGTGTGGGTGTCACAACTGGCATATATGTCTAGTATCTAGATCAAAGATTGGCCCTTGCATGAAGTGAATCCGGATCAAGTCGCCAAAACACACAACATGCCATCAAAAAATTGTCGGACCTGTTGAACCAACTCGCTTATCCCGACGTGCTAGGTTGCCTAACACATCAATCAAGTTGCCAAAAACACTACATGCCACCAACCAAATCGTCGGACCCGTCGAAACCAACTCGTCTATGCCAGCATGCTAGGTTGCAACCCATCAATCAAGTCTCTAAAAACACTACACGTCACCAAAGTATTGTCGGACCCGTTGAAACCGACTCCCTATCCAGGTGTGCTAGGTCACCCAACCCACCCATCAAGTCGCCTAAATCACTAAACGCCACCAAAAACTCATCGGATCTGTGAAACCAACTCGCCTATTTCGTGTGTGCTACAGTGCCCAACCCATCAATCAAGTCGCCTAAAACACTACACGCCCCCAAAATTTTCGGACATGTCGAACCAACTCGCCTATCCCGATGTGCTAGGTCGCCAAATCCACCCATCAAGTCGCCTAAATCACTAAACGCCATCAAAAACTCGTCGGATCTGTGAAAGCAACTCACCTATTTCTTGTGTCTTATAGTTGTTGGAAATATGCTCTACAGGCAATAATAAAATGGTTATTATCATATTTCCTTGTTCATGATAATCGTCTATTGTTCATGATATAAATGTATTAACAGGAAATAGTAATACATGTGTGGATAAATAGATCACAATGTGTCCCTAGCAAGCCTCTAGTTTGCTAGCTCGTTGATCAATAGATGATCATGGTTTCCTCATCATGGACATTGGATGTCATTGATAACGGGATCACATCATTAGGAGAATGTTGTGATGGACAAAACCTAATCCTAAGCATAGCACTAGATCGTGTTGTTCGTATGCTAAAGCTTTTCTAATGTCAAGTATATTTTCCTTCGGCCGTGAGATTGTGCAACTCTCGAATACCGTAGGAGTGCTTTGGGTGTATCAAATATCACAACGTAAATGGGTGACTATAAAGGTGCACTACGGGTATCTCCGAAAGTATCTGTTGAGTTGGTACGAATCGAGATCGGGATTTGTCACTCCGTGTGACGGAGAGGTATCTCTGGGCCCACTCGGTAGAACATCATCATAATGATCTCAATGTGACTAAGGGGTTAGTCACGTGATGATGTGCTACGGAACGAGTAAAGAGACTTGCCGGCAACGAGATTGAACAAGGTATGGGGATACCGACGATCGAATCTCGAGCAAGTTCTATACCGGTAGACAAAGGGAATTCTATACGGGATTGGTTGAATCCTTGACATCGTGGTTCATCCGATGAGATCATCGTGGAACATGCGGGAGCCACCATGGGTATCCAGACCCCGCTGATGGTTATTGGCCGGAGAGGTGTCTCGGTCATGTCTGCATTGAAAGGACGTGGATGTCGCCTAGAGGGGGGGGGTGAATAGGCGCTTTAAAATAATTAAGGTTTAGGCTTGAACAAATGCGGAATAAAACTAACGTTTAATATGTCAAGCACAAAACCTACAAACAACTAGGCTCACCTATGTGCACCAACAACTTATGCTAAGCAAGATAAACAACTAAGTGATAGCAAGATATATTACAATAAACAATATGTCTATCACAGAGTAAAGTGCATAAGTAAAGGGTTCGGGTAAGAGATAACCGAGGCACGGGGAGACGATGATGTATCCCGAAGTTCACACCCTTGCGGATGCTAATCTACGTTAGAGCGGTGTGGAGGCACAATGCTCCCCAAGATGCCACTAAGGCCACCGTAATCTCCTCACGCCCTCGCACAATGCAAGATGCCGTGATTCCACTAAGGGACCCTTGAGGGCGCCACCGAACCCGTACAAATGGCAAACCTTGGGGGCGGTCACCGAACCCGTACACGTGGCAACCCTTGGGGGCGGTTACCGATACCCGTACAAATTGCTCGGGGCAATCTTCACAACCTAATTGGAGACCCCAACGCTTGCCCGGAGCTTCACACCACAATGATTGAGCTCCGAGACTCCACCAAGCTTCTAGGACGCCAAAGCATCCACGAAGAACAATATCTAGGGTACTAAGTACCAAAGGTAATAAGCTTCTCAACCTTCACTTCCACGTATCACCGTGGAGAACTCAAACCGATGCAACCAATGCAATGGCAAGAACACAGGAAGTGGTCAAGTCCCTCACACTCAAATCCCTCCACAACAACGAAAGCTATGGAGAAATACGAGAGGAAGAACAAGGAGCTCACAAAGAACTCCAAGATCAAGATCCAAGGGGTTCCCCTCACATAGAGGAGAAAGTGATTGGTGGAGATGTGGATCTAGATCTCCTCTCTCTTTTCCCTCAAGAACAAGCAAGAATCATTGGAGGGATTGAGAGTAAGCAAGCTCTAAGAATGTCAACAATGGAGGTAGAACAAGAGCTCAACGGATGGATAAGGCCAAGGGGGAAGAAGACCCCCTTTATATAGTGGGGGAAGGAATCAGACCGTTACCCCCACTCTCTTCTCGAGCTCCAGCGGTACTACCGCTGGCACTCCAGCGGTACTACCGCTGGGCCCCTGGTAGTGCAAAGGCACTACCACCGCCAAGAAAGTCTTCGCAAAAAGGTCCGTCCACGAACAACCGCTAGGCAGGCGGTACTAAGCTCCTGGAGCGGTACTACCGCTGACCAGGGGCGGTACTACCGCCAGCCAGCGGTACTACCGCTAGGTCCAGCGGTACTACCGCTTGCCACTGAAACAGCCATAACTTTCGCATACGAGCTCCGAATCAAGCAAACCCAAGCTTGTTGGATTCAGGACGACAAGAGCTATCCAAACAGCTACTGGAAAATGCCAATGATATAGAGATGTGAGATCTCTATGAATGAAGAACCAGCAAAAACTCCAACATCGAAAACATCATAGTAGATGCATATGGACTCCGTTTTCGATGAACTCGAGCTTGTCACGAAGATGACCGTAAGCTCTAAAACTCGCAAAGAGAAACACCAAACAAGAACCAAGAAGTATGATGCAAGGATGCAAATGGTTTGAGCTCTCAACGAACGATACGATCAAGCTACGCACTTGAGAGCCCCCCTTGATAGTACAACAATCTATCCTAACCAGAAAACCTATCAAGGGCAAACCTATACCTTGCACCTCGTCCTCTTGAGCTAGATGATGATGATCTTGGCTTCCTCAAGATGGACCACCTTTCTTGATTGCGTTGTCTTGATGAAGACCAGTTGATTGCTCCCCCATACTCACTATGGGTGAGCCACTCTTCAGCATATCTTCACAAGTCCATTGCCACCACAATGAACAACAAGCTTCAAGCAAGATATCTTCGTGCTGATCCACTTGAACTTGCACACCGCCATCTTGATGACGATCACCACTTGACGTCATCCTTCATGGGTTCTATGAGATCTTCCTCTAGACGCAAGCCCATGGAAACACACCTAACCCCCACATAGAACTCTCACGAAGACCATGGGTTAGTACACAAACACGTAATGGACAATGCTTACCATACCATGGGATCACTTGATCCCTCTCGGTACATCTTGTACGCTTTGTGTGGGTTAGTACACAAACACGTAATGGACAATGCTTACCATACCATGGGATCACTTGATCCCTCTCGGTACATCTTGTACGCTTTGTGTGTTGATCATCTTGATTTACTCTTTGTCTAAGATCTTGATCAACCATGTGTCTCTATGACCATTCTTTGAATAATACCTTGAATACCATCTTGGTCATCATATAAACTCCTTGAACCCAACAGATGGACTTCAAGAAGTGCCTATGGACAAATCCTATAAATATAACTTAAGGCAACCATTAGTCCATAGGAATTGTCATCAATTACCAAAACCACATATGGAGATATATGCTCTAACATGCATGCCCCCCGAACCCGTAGGGTCTACACACTTAAGGTTCGATGACGCTAGGGTTATAGGGAATTGTTATACGAGGTTACCGAAGGTTGTTCGGAGTCCCAGATGAGATCCCGGACGTCATGAGGAGCTCCGGAATAGTCCGGAGGTAAAGAATTATATATAGGAAGTGAGGATTTGGTTGCCGGAATTGTTTCGGGCGACATCGGGGGACCATCGAAAGGGTTTCGGGGGTCCACCGGGAGGGGCCACCAGCCCCAAAGGCTAGCATGGGCCAAAAGGTGGAAGAGAACCAGCCCAGAGTGGGCTGGTGCGCCTCCCACCTAGGCCCAAGGCGCCACAAGAGAGGGAAGGGGGAAACCCTAAGGCCCATCTGGGGTGCGCCACCCCCTCTCCCTTGCCCTGGCCGCCACCACCAGCCCTAGATGGTGTTGCCTCACCCTTTGGGGGTGGGAACCCTAAAGGGGGCTCCCCCTCCCTCTCCCCCTATATATAGTGGAGCTTTTGGCTGATTTGAGACACACGAAATCTCTCTCTCGGCGCAGCCCTGCTTCTCCTCTTTCTCCTCTCCCACGGTGCTTGGCGAAGCCCTGTCGGGAGACCTCGTAGCTCCACCGCCACCACGCCGTCGTGATGCAGGAGCTTTCCGTCAACCTCTCCCTCCTCCTTGCTGGATCAAGGCACGGGAGACGTCACCGGGCTGTATGTGTGTTGAACGCGGAGGTGCCGTGATTCGGCACATAGATCGGAACCGACCGCGATCTGAATCGCTGCGAGTACGACTCCATCGACTGCGTTCATAGTAACGCTTTCGCTTAGCGATCTTCAAAGGTATGAAGATGCTCTGCAACCTCTCTCGTTGCTGGTCTCTCCATAGATAGATCCTTGTATGGCGTAGGAAAATTTTGAATTTACTACGTTTACCCCTACTGTGGCATCCGAGCCAAGGTTCTATGCGTAGATTCTATGCACGAGTAGAACACAAAAGTTGTGGGCGCTGATTTTGTCAATTGCTTGCCGTTGCTAGTCTTATCTTGATTTGGCGGGATCGTGGGATGAAGCGGCCCGGACTGACTTTACACGTACTCTTACGTGAGAATGGTTCCACCGAGAGACATGCACCAGTTGCATAAGGTGGCTAGCGAGTGTCTGTCTCTCCCACTTTAGTCGGATCGGATTCGATGAAGAGGGTCCTTATGAAGGATAAATAGCATTGGCATATCAACGTTGTGGCTGACACATAGGTAAGAAACATTCTTGCTAGAAACCCAAATCAGCCACGTAAAACTTGCAACAACAATTAGAGGACGTCTAACTTATTTTTGTAGGGTATGCTATGTGATGTGATATGGCCAAAAGAATGAGATGTTGCATATGTGATGTATGAGATTGATCATGTTCTTGTAATAGGATTCACGACTTGCATGTCGATGAGTATGACAACCGACAGGAGCCATAGGAGTTGTCTTGATTTATTGTATGAGATGCAACGCCATGTTGGTTACTTTACTTTATTGCTAAACGTTAGCTATAGTAGTAGAAGTAATAGATTGGCGTGACGAATTCACAGAGACACAATGATGGAGATCATGATGATGGAGATCATGGTGTCATGCCGGTGACGGTGATTATCATGGTGCCCCGAAGATGGTGATCAAAGGAGCAAGATGATAATGGCCATATCATATCACTATATGATTGCATGTGATGTTTATCATGTTCTTTTACATCTTATTGCTTAGAACGACAGTAGCAAAGATAAGATGATCCCTCATGAAAATTTCGAGAAAGTATTCCCCTAAGTGTGCACCGTTGCGAAGGATCATTGTCTCGAAGCACCACGTGATGATCGGGTGTGATAGATTCTAACGTTCGCATACAACATGTGTAAGCCAGTCTACACACGCAGAACACTTAGGTTGACTCGACGAGCCTAGCATGTATAGCCATGGCCTCGAATACAGGAGACCGAAAGGTCGAACATGAATCGTATGGTTGATACGATCAGCATGGAGATGCTCACCATTGATGACTAGTCCGTCTCACGTGATGATCGGACATGGGCTAGTCGACGTGGATCGTGTAACACTTGGATGACTAGAGGGATGTCGATCTAAGTGGGAGTTCATCAGATGAACTTAATTATCATGAACATAGTCAAATAGGTCTTTGCAAATTATGTTGTAACTTACGCTATAGCTCTACGGTATTTGATACGTTCCTAGAGAAAATATGGTTGAAAGTAGCAATTATGCGGACTCGGTCCGTTAACTGAGGATTGTCCTCATTGCTAAACAGAAGGCTTATGTCCTTAATGCACCGCTCGGTGTGTTGAACCCCACGCGTGATCTGTGGATGTTGCGAACATCCGACATTCACCTTTTTGATAACTACATGATAGTTCAGTGCATATTGCTTGAATGACTTAGAATTAAGGCATTAAAGATGTTTCGAACGTCGCGGGACATACATGATGATCCAAGAGATGAAATTGTGGTTTCATGCTCATGCCCTTGTTGAGCTTAATTCTAGAAAGTAAAGGAGAAGAGCTTAATCGTTGAGCATGTGCTCAGATTGTCTCAGTACTACAATCGCTTGAATCGAGTGGGAGTTGATCTTCCAGATGAGACAGTGATAGTTCTCCAAAGTAACTGACACCAAGCTACTAGAGCTTCGTGATGAACTATAGCATATCAAGGATGGATATGATGATCCTTGAGCCATTCACGATGTTTGACACTGCAGAAGTAGAAATTGAATAGGAGCATCAATTGTTGATGGTTTGTGAAACCTCTAGTTTCAAGAAGGGAAAGGGCATGAAGGGATGCTTCATTAAACACAAACCAGTTGCTGCTATAGTGAAGAGACCCAAGGTTGAATCCAAACCCGAGACTAAGTGCTTCTGTAATAAGGGGAACAGTTACTGAAGAGGAACTACCCTGGACACTTGGTAGATGAGAAGGCTGGCAAAGTCGACAAAAGTATATTGGATATACATGATATTGAAGTGTACTTTACTAGTACTCCTAGTAGCACCAGGGTATTAGATACCGGTTCGGTTGCTAAGTGTTAGTAACTCGAAATAAAAGCTACGAAATAAACAGAGACTAGCTAAAGGCGAGGTGACGATGTGTGTTGGAAGTGTTTCCAAGGTTGATATGATCACACATCGCACGCTCCCTCTACCATCGAGATTAGAGGTTAAACCTAAGTAATTGTTATTTTGTGTTTGCCTTGAGCATAGACATGATTGGATTGTGTTAATGGCAAATACGATTATTCATCTAAAGAGAATAATGGTTATTCTGTCTACTTGAATGATACCTTAAATGGTCTTGCACCTAGAATGAATGGTTTATTGAATCTCGATCGTAGTGATACACATGTCCATAATACTGTTGTCAAAAGATACAAAGTAGTAATGATAGTACCACTTACTTGTGGCACTGCTGCTTGAGTCATATTGGTATAAAATGCATGAAGAAGCTCCATGCTGATGGATCTTTGTACTCACTCATTTTTGAAACGTTTGAGACATGCAAACCATGCCTGTTGGTATAAATGCATGAAGAAACTCCATGCGGATGGATCGTTTGACTCACTTGATTTTTTGAATCACTTGAGACATGCAAATCATACCACATGGGCAAGATGACTGAAGACCTCTTTTTTCAGTGAGATGGAACAAGAATGTAACTTGTTGGAAGCAATACATTTTTATGTGTGCAGTCCAATGAGTACTGAGGCACGCAGTGGATATCATTATGTTCATACTTCACAAATGATTTCAGTAGATACTAGTGTATTTACTTGATGAAACACAGGTCTGAATTATTGAAAAAGGTTCTAGTAATTTCAGAGTGAAGTTGAAGATCATCGTGACAAGAGGATAATATGTCTCCGATGTGATCGTGGAGGTAAACATATATATCTGAGTTACGAGTTTGGTAAATGTTTAAGACAATGTGAAAATTGTTTCACGTGAATAATGTTTCACAACTCATGCCACCTAGAACACCATACTCTGATGGTGTGTCTGTATGTCATAATCGTGCACTATTAGACATAGTACATACTATGATATTTCTTATCAAATTACCACTATCTTTTATGGGTTAGGCATTATAGACAACCACATTCACTTTAAATAGGGCACCACTCAATTCCGTTGAGATGACACCGTATGAACTATGGTTTAGAGAAACCTAAGATGTCATTTCTTAAGAGTTTGGGGCTGCGATGCTTATGTGAAAGAGTTTCAGCCGGATAAGCTCGAACCCAAAGCGGATAAATGCATCTTCATAGGACACCCAAAACAGTTGGATATACCTCCTATCTCAGATCCGGAAGCAAAAGTGTTTGTTTCTAGAAATGGGTCCTTTCTCGAGGAAAGGTTTCTCTCGAAAGAATTGAGTGGGAGTTTTGGTGGAAACTTGATGGCTCAAACACAAAAGGATACACAAAAAACACAATCATAATAGAATTATGATGGTGTGGACACAACAAAACAGAAATAAAAAAGCAAAGATAAATTCATTGGGTTGCCTCCCAACAAGCTCTATTGTTTAACGCCCTTAGCTAGGCATTGATAGTTCTATGATGCTCACATAAAAGACAAGAATTGAAGCACAACGAGAGCATCATGAAACATGTGACAAACATGTCTAAGTCTAACATACTTCCTATGCATAGGCATTTTATAGGAAAACAAATTATCAAGACAACCAATAGTTGCCATATGCAAGGAAGAAGAAAGAGACAAGAGCAATCTCAACATAACGAGAGGTCATTTAGTGATATGAAAATTTCTACCAAAATATTTTCCTCTCTCATAATAATTACATGTGTGATCATATTCAAATTCCACAATGTAGCTATCACAAAGGATATTCTTTTCATGATCCACATGCATGCAAAGTTGACGCTCTTCAAAAATAGTGGGATTATCATCAACTAAAGTCATGACTTCTCCAAACCCACTTTCAATAATATTGCAAATATCATATTCATCATGAGGCTTAAACAAATTTTCAAGATCATAAGAAAAATCATCACCCCAATCATGATCATTGCAACAAGTAGTGGACATAGCAAAACTAGCATCCCCAAGCTTAGGGTTTTGCATATTTTTAGCATGATTGACACTAATAGGATTTATAGTGAAACCATTGCAATCATGCTTTTCATTCAAGGAGCCCTCATGAATCACTTCATAAATTTCTTCATCACGATTTTCAGATTCCACCTATTCATGTTTTGGGGTCTCACAAAGAGCTAGCGAGATACCACCTATTCATATTGCTTCATGCTTGTTTTGATTGAAGTGTTGGTATTTGAAACTCATTATTATTTGCTCGTTAGCTGATTATGCCATTGATATTAGTTTACCGTGAGACCTTTGTGTCATTTGCTTATGTGGTTAACTTGTGATCTTGCTGAAATTCTGGTTATGAGTTAGACATAGTTGCAACAACAAGATCAAACAGAGTTTGTCAAAGTTTTTCTTTCTCTCTCAGTTTGTGAACTGAGTTGCTTGAGGACAAGCAAGGTTTTAAGCTTGGGGGAGTTGATACGTCTCCATCGTATCTACTTTTCCAAACTCTTTTGCCCTTGTTTTGGACTCTAATTTGCATGATTTGAATGGAACTAACGTGGACTGACGCTGTTTTCAGCAGAATTGCCTTGGTGTTATTTTTGTGCAGAAATCAAAGTTCTCCAAACGTCCTGAAAATTTACGGGGAGCAGTTTTGGAAAATATCAAAAATATCTGCGCCAAGTTCCACCTCATGGGGTGGGCCAGTGGGCCACAAGCCCCTGCTCCGCCACCACCCCTTGGTGGCGGTGGGTAGGCTTGTGGGGCCCACAGGCACTGGCCGCCCCCAACTCCAGCTCTATAAGTTGCCTTTCGTCCCAGAAAAAAATAAAGAGAGAAGTTTTTCGTTGCGTTTTCGATACGGAGGCGCCGCCACCACCTGTTCTTCATCTAGAGGGCAGATCTGGAGTCCGTCTTGGGCTCCGGAGAGGGGAAATCTCGCCATCGTCATCATCAACTTTCTTCCCTCTCCAATTCCATGAAGCTCTTCGTCGTTCGTGAGTAATCTATTCGTAGGTTCGCTGGACGGTGATGAGTAGGATGAGATCTATCATGTAATCGAGTTAGTTTTGATGGGGATTGATCCCTAGTATCCACTATGTTCTGAGATTTGATGTTGCTACTACTTTGCCATGCTTAATGCTTGTCACTAGGGCCCGAGTGCCATGATTTCAGATCTGAAATTATTATGTTGTCACCAATATATGTGTGTTTTAGATCCGATCTTGCAAGTTGTAGTTACCTACTATGTGTTATGATCCGGCAACCCCGGGGTGACAATAACCGGAACCACTCCCGGTGATGACCATAGTTTGAGGAGTTCATGTGTTCACCAAGTGCTAATGCGTTGGTCCGGTTCTTTATTAAAAGGAGAACCTTAATATCCCGTAGTTTCCTTTTGGACCCCGCTGCCACGGGAGGGATGGACAATAGATGTCATGCAAGTTCTTTTACCTAAGCACGTATGACGACACACGGAATGCATGCCTACATCACATTGACGAACGGGAGCTAGCCACATATCTCTCCGTGTTATAGCTGTTGCATGATGAATATCATCCAAACAAATCACGGACCTATCACTACAAGGAATATGCTAGTACACGACGCTATTTTTTCGTCGCTACATCGCCACGGTTTTTCATTTACGACGATCGCACGACGAAAAACCAAGCGTCGAAAACGGAGCGTTAGAAATGAACAACCACGACGTTTTGATCGACATCGTCGTAACTTTACGACGATTCCTGGATTGTCGTAACCTTTACGACGATCCTAAATCATCGCTGACAATCAAACCCAGTCCTACGTGGCAAAATTACGACAAAATCAAAACATCATGGTTGAAATCAGCCCAACCCATTTCAATTGATCACATGGGCTGATTTTATTTTTTTGGGCTTTTTCTTATTGGGCTTCTTTTGGGCCTTGGCCTATTTTCAGCCACTTTATTTTTTTTCGAATTTTTTTTATCATTCTAATTTGGGCTTCTTTTGGGCCTTGGCCTTTTCATGCCCAAATACATTTGATCCATTTTCAGTTTTGTCCTTTTTTCATTTTTGAATTCAGCAACCTTTTGTTCCAGAACTTGGTTTTATTTCTATTTGTTGGGCCTTTTCAACCCAATTATTTGTCCAATATTAAATCCAACACCATTTCATATTCAAATCAAGAAAACTCCAAGTTGAATTAAAATCATTCATCATATAATATCACAAAATACAATAACTCTATCTCATGAATACATTTTCTTACACATGAATATAGCAAGAACGGACAGAATTGTACAATAAAACAATGGCACATCTACACAATACAATGACACATCAGCACCCAGGCCTTCTCCTTGTCGCTCAGGCACCGCTGCAACTTCTCCCAGGCGGAGCTGATCCAACCCAGCCAACCCCGATGGTGCTGATCCAGCACAACACTAGCCCAGCCCAAGGTGCACCAGCCCCAGCCGGAGGCAGTCGCATATTTGTGCTTGTCTAGGCATGGCCCTTCTCCTACAAATGCAATTCAGAAGCACACTCTTAGGAAGTTTTCTGAAAATAAGCAGTTAACTGAAAATAGCAGTAAAATACAATATCAGTAAACATGATCAATTCGTTACAATCCCACGAGGAGCAAAACATTAAGAATTGTGAGTGCATAATATAATAGTCAATAACTATGAGATTTAGAACTATGAGACTAAATAAACTGATGTGTTGGATTTTCACTTTACAGATCCTAGAAAAATGTTTCCTAGTCCCTAGTCCCCACTACACATACTACACTGGTAACTAGAATTGTAAATTGACATGCATAACCAACCCCTGGTTCCTCCTTTTCTTATTCAACAGGACTAACTATGTAAAAGTTAATTATTTATCAGGTGCAAAGTAAAAGACAAACCACCAAACCAAGGAAGAAAAGAAAATAAGACTAAAGAAAATTATTTAAGAATCATATGTTAACGCACGTAAATCACAAGTACCTAATCAGTTAAAAGCATAATCGAGAATCTGCAACATTCAGATAATACCAGATACAAAAGGTTAAATAAGTACAATGACTTATCAAGCACATTCAAATAAGTACAGTGACTTAAAAGGAATAAGTGCAGTTACAGAAGTACATTTTGAAGTTCTTTATCAACTCAAAATCACAAGTGGCACACATCAAATTTTTACTTAAACACTGAATATGCATCTTTCTGATATTTCAACACTCGTATGAACTCTTTCCTATATGATCGGTATCACTGAACAGCGAATATGCATTTTTATTATTCAGATAATTACCAAGTCTCGTGAACAGCGTCCAATCACCAACGGTAAATACAATGATAGTTTTATTGAATACACAAGGACCACACTACTTGTGGATCTCAGCAACACTGCAAATATATGCTCCGTTGAAGGATCTACTAGTAATTTAAAACGAAAAACAATGAAGAGAAAGAAAGAAGGAAAGCAGCTTTCCGAAACCAAAAAACTGTTGGCCGTGCATTGCATGCATGTTGGCCCGGTGAAACCTGAATAAAAGGGGGATTGCAATGAGTAGTTCTTTTGCCAGGGCGAAAGGTAAAAAAAGCTAGGCGCTGCAAAACAACATGAAACCTCAAATCACAGCAGTGCTTTTCTTCTCCTCTCGAGAAAACAATCCACAGCCTTGCAGCAGTACACTTGTTTTCCCCATCCCGCTCTGCTGCCCGGACTGCATTGCACCACAACCACAAAACAAGGCAAGCGCCGCTGATGGACTGACACGGGCTCTGAATCCTGCCCCTCAACAGTCCTCCTCCAGGGCCGGATGTTGAATTGCATGTACAATTTCAAGTGATAAAACTCAGAACGAGACATGATTATGATCACCAAGGAAAGGTGAAAGAATAATTTAGTATTATTATTTTCAAGGCTTATGAGTTAATAAAAAACCAAAACACCCCTTGCAATGAACTGTAGAGGAGCTATAATAAATAAACAATCATGTGTAAAACATGCAGCAGCAGCAGCACACAAATCAAGGATCAATAGCTAGTTTGTGCAAGTGTGTTGCCATGTGCAGCTAATGTAAGCATGAAACTACAATTACCTGATGGGATGTTAGCAAATGTAGAATAAGCAACAAAATATGGCATGTCATAGTATAAGTGAGTGCGAGCCACCAGTTTGGCCTTGGTCACTGAATCCGTCTGAAATCAAGGCAAACATACAGTGAGAAACAATATTTAAATGGAACTTTAATAATTGACGAAGTTTGAACAGTGGCACCCACATTTGGATCAACATGGATTATCTTAACCTTTGATATGATGCAATCAAGTGGATTATCATTCTTTTCCTCAGAGAGAAAGACACGCTTTGGGTCATGAGTGTGATCATTGACAAACTTGGCTCTAGATATGACCTGCGAGACAACTGTTAGTTTGCCACTATCTAGGTATACATAAGAACAAAATGTGCATACCACAACAATGCTCAATCAGTACGCACCGTGTCCTCTGGATGGAAGAACGAGCGACATGTGAAGTAGTTGGTCTTGTCAACGCCCTCAAAAAACTCAGTTATTCGGCTAATGTAATCTGCCTCATTTTCCCTAGCCTATAAATGGTAATGAAGAAATCAAAAAATAAGATAGGAAGTGGTTACTGAAGCAGGATGGCAATATGAGAGCTCAACTATTTGGTTGCCCTACATTGTCTGCCCAATATTTGAGTTGACAGTTAAGAACAATGTGTAAACAAATACTACAAACTTTGCAGGGTAGATACAAATTAGGCAACATTTAGAGCATCCAATGTACAATCAGGAATTTCATAATGGCAGAAATGAACAGGGCATTTTGTAAGAAAATACAAATATTCCAGACTGCATCCATTTCAAATCATGTCAGGAGCCTTTTTAATGTGGGTGTCAAACCTTTGTGTGGATTTACACAGTAACTAGTACATGCAATTGGGGCAACTACTATTATCTACTAGAAGAAGAATAAAAAACAGGGCTTTCCACATTGCTCCATTGAACGAACCAAACATCAGAACTCAAGTGCACATGCGAACTTCACGAAGGAAAGCAGGCACTTTTATGGTAGAAGCGAGACAGGGAAGAAGAGGTGCGGAGTCGATCCGTTACCATGACATAGACGTCGTCGTCCCCGTCACCGCAGGCTCATTCAGATAAGCATATGTGCTTTTTTCCCACCTGCACCTATTTGGAGAAGATGTCATATCATAATCCACATGTAGCACCACCTAATTAAATAGACATACTACAAATCTAACTTATCTTGTCAAGATGCCACATAATCTTGCAAAATTGACATAACTAAGTTTTTCTCTCATAGCAACATGAGTGAGGTTAATTTGCCTGACACAAAGTTGCGAGATACAAAAAATTCCTAATCCTGAATCTTGATAAACACTGCATGAACGCCTAATCCTGAAGCTAGCTTGCAACTTGTAATGATCAATGAAGCAAGAGTACTTGATCCTTAAATTTTTAATCTATCATGAGTGAACTCTATACATCTGTCAGTATATGTTTCGAAGAAACGCCTAATCCTAATAGGAAACATACACGAGAGGCGGGGGGACGAACGGCTCACCTGCACGGCCCGCACGGCGAAGGCCGGGCGCTGCACGGGATCCCCGGCCAGCTCGAGGAGGCGCATGTGCATGAGCACGTCCTCCGCCCTCTCCACATTCACGTCCATGGCGTAGCTGTAGCGCAAACCCCGAAACGGCAAGATCGAGAAACGTCAGTACCGCCGCGCCGCACGCATGGGTCGAACTGCCGGCTCGCGTACGTCGCCGGGAGGAGGAGCGTTACCGTGCGGGGAGGCGGTTGAAGTGGCTCCAGAGCTCGTCGTCGAAGCCGGGGGCGCGCTCCTCGGCGGCGTGGAAGCGCGCCAGCACCTCGGTGTAGACCTCCAGCTTATGGTGGTGGTGCTGCTGCTGCTTCCTCGAACTCGGATCTACAAGGAGAACAAGCGGCCGACAGATCGACTCACGCATCAAGACAGATCGGAGAGGGAGGGGGATACCTCTGATCCCCAAGAGCCGCGGCCGCCTGCTCCGGCTCGGCCTCCATGGCGATCTGGGCTGCTGCTGCTGCTGCTGCTGCGAGGAAGAGGAGGGCGAGCAGAGGGTTACGGAGGTGATGGCGCGGGGTTTCGGTGCTCTTCATCGCCGGTCTGCGCGGTGAGCGGGTGGTGGTGCGCGGGCGCGGGTGGCGAGATCGGCTTGCGGTAGGTGGCGGCGGCGAGGTCTGGAACTCTGGATCTGAATCGGGGGAGGGGGAGAGGGGAGAGGGGACCGACGGGAGGAGTGGAGTTAGGTTTTGGGCTGCGGGTGGGTCGATGGATGGATGGATGGATGGTTGGATATGTGTCATGTCATCAATCCATGGCACAAACATCTCCACCAATGAAAATTAAGCTTACGTAAATGCTAGAACGACGACAGCGCGTACACCACCGCCTTCATTCGCCGTTACGGAGGCAGCCGCGGATCCTAGCGGGGGAGGGGGTTGCTTCGAACCTGACGAGCGGGGGGAGAAGGAGGACGAGGAGGCAGGTCGGTCAAGTGGTGGGGAGGGGAGAGGCTGGGAGCGACGTGTCACGCCCACGATGCGATCCTATCCTCAATTTGGCACGAGGGCCTCGTCAGGGATAGAAGCGCATCTCGTCGTGTCGCAAGAATGGATATCGTTACAAGTACATGTACTGAAAAGAAGAGATATATAAAGAGTTGGCTTACACTCGCCACAAGCTACATCAGAGTCACATCAGTACATTACATAATCATCAAGAGTAAGGGCAGGGTCCGACTACGGACGAAAACAAACGATAAAAGAAAGAACGACGTCCATCCTTGCTATCCCAGGCTGCCGGCGTGGAACCCATCCTAGATCGATGAAGAAGAAGAAGAAGAAGCAACTCCAAATGACAATCAACGCGCTCGCGTCAAGTAACCTTTACCTGAACCTGCAACTGGTGTTGTAGTAATCCGTGAGCCACAGGGGACTCAGCAATCTCATTTCCAAAGGTATCAAGACTAGCAAAGCTTAATGGGTGAGGTATGGTTAAGTGGTGAGGTTGCGGCAGCGGCTAAGCATATATTTGGTGGCTAACTTACGAGTACCAGAAATAAGAGGGGGAAGATCTACGCATAACGGACGTGAACTACTGGTGATCAAATGAATGATCCTGAACACCTACCTACGTCAGACATAACCCCACCGTGTCCTCGATCGGAGAAGGAACTCACGAAAGAGACAGTCACGGTTACTCACACGGTTGGCATATTTTAATTAATAAACTTCAAGTTATCTAGAACCAGTGTTAAACAAAGTTTCCACGTTGCCCCATAACCGCGGGCACGGCTTTCCGAAAGATTTAACCCTGCAGGGATGCTCCAACTAGTCCATCACAAATTACCACAAGCCGCATAGAAATCCTCAATCACGAAGCTCGCGATCTCGTCGGATCTCCTAGTGGAAAACCTCAACTTTGAGATTACCCAAAGCATCACCGGAATCCCGATGCACAAGATATCTCGTCAAAGGTAAAACTAATCCAGCAAGGCCGCCCGACGTGTCGACGATCCCGATAGGAGTCGCGTACCTCGTTCTCACGACACGACGGATAAGCACAGCGTACGGTGGCCTGATAGAAATCTCTCGAGTTGCCCCGGGTTGGCCCCGCATACGGCTCTAGTTTGGACCAACACTCATGAGGAGCACTGGCCCGGGGGTTGATTAAAATAGTCCGCGGGTGCCGGCGGGTCCCTATGCATTATTATTAGGTTATTAGACAAATGTAGTACCAAAGTTGGGACTTGCTAGACCAGCTTTAATCTAAAACGAATTATCAAGGGGGTCCCCATAACAACCCCGATCGTGTTAGGAGCGCTCAATTATGGAACATAACACCGGTAGCCGGTAACTAAAAGGGGGCAAAGGTGGAACAAAACACCAGGCTAGAAAGGCCGAGCCTTCCACCTTTACCAGGTATATAGGTGCATTAAATTAAATAACATTAAATATGGTGATATAACAAGGAACCCATGCTATGCGTGGAAGCAACTGCACCTGCAACTAGCAACGCTATCAATAGGGTTAAGCAAGCAGTAACATAGCCAATCAGTGGTTTGCTAGGTTGAACAGGTTGAAGGTTTCATGGCATTGTTGAGAGGCTGACATTTAACAGGTGGCAGGCAACGAGACATAAACGACAGCATCGAGATAACTAGCATGTCAATGATAGTAATGGTATCTGGGGAAATGATCATCTTGCCTGAGATCCCGCTTGGAAGAAGAATGCCTCCGTGAAGCAGACGAACCGACGTAGTCGAACGGGTCCTCACATCCGACACGCTTGCGAAACTCTATCGAGACGAGGAAACCGGAAACAAGCATCAACACACGATATTCACCACACGATGCACAACACACATGATGAATGAGCTACTGAATACATGCAAGTGACGGCATGACAAATCACACACTCACACCTACACATTAAGTGAAGTTCGATATGCACGAGTTGCATATTGACGAAACTCCACGTTAATTATTTAGTTCACTCCCGGTTATCTACACGGCAATATTAATGTTTCCAAACATGCAAGAGGTGAAGCGGAAATTAAACTACCTATCTAGGCATTTTAAATGAGGTCAAAAATGACATTTAGCATCTCCGAGACGACCTCACATGTTAATTTACAATTCTGTCCAGATCTGAACTAATGCATATAATTAGTTGTTAAACAGCAAAACAAATAGGTTCACGTGATTCTACGCGTCAAGGCAAGCAATCTACACGTAAAGAACATCTCCAACGGAGCTACGGTTCAAAAGTTACAAGCACCGCAAGATATGATGGCATGAATGCAAAATTATGTGCAACGGCGGCTACGAGCACTCCATCACATACAAACAGCAAGAGAATAAGAAACTACACAAGATTCTAAGCAAGTTTCATGTAGGAAACGATCAAATCGGAGCTACGGTTCAAAACTACGAGCAAAACAAGAAAGGGCTACAATCTGCCTAAAACAGCCACATAGCACTTTCTACGCCCCACAACTACGGCTACACAACTCCGATATGCTCAAGCAAGGCATGGCACGGAAGAGGGCAAGAAGCACTACTACAAACAACTAACAACAACTAGCATGGCAGCAAGGAGCACTAGGAAATGAAGACACAAAATGGCATCTCACAAACTATTTCAGACTTAGCGAAAATAACACCTCCTGAAAGTGCAGTTTTCAGCCTGAAGCTATATTGACAGCAGCAAAAACCTAAGCTACAGGTCTCCAAATGGCATGAAACTTACCAGCATGCTAAAGAAACATAAGGGGTACAACTAACTCCATTGGACCAACCTCAAAAGAGCTACAGATCACAAGATGCAAGCAAGACAAGACAGCAACAAAATATAACAGACTCCAGACTTAGAAATATTTCAGCTCCTCCAAATCAGCACTATTTCTAGCAACTTGGGAGCAAGCAAACAACACCTAAACACGTATTTCTATTGCAACCAAAAATACCAGGGACTAAACAAAACATCCAAGCTCAACTCTCTAGTTGACAACTCCGTCAAACGACGCACGGATTAAATCCTACGAATTAAACAAAAGGGCATCACGGCAAAATATCTCGCGAACTAACTTACTCGAAAGCTAAAACTAATTGCACAGAAAAATCCATGGGATTTTTCTATCCCGGAAACATATAAAATATGTGGGGTTTGCAACACAAAATAACGCCACACAATATTGCGGGAGAAATAAACCTAGACACGAAAAATAATCTAACGGGCAAACCCTACACGCAAAAATACACCTGACCGCTCTAAAATACATGGAAAATAGCTCCCTAGAGCATGGACATTTCTAATGCGGTATACGGGCAATCCGGACACATGTGAAAAATTAAACTACGGGCAAAACAAATTAGGACAGCAAGTAAAACTATGCATACGGCACGCTAAACGGTGTCAAACAATTATGCAAGTTTTATAGACGGGTCCTACGCGTAAAACTACCTGAAAAGCATATATAACTCATCGCGATCCGATATACGGATAAAAAGATACGATCGTTTAAATATACGTCTATTTCCTGGAATTCATTAATTCCTAAAAACCTAAATGGGCCAAAAGGGCAGCGACAAATAACAAAATAAAAAAAGGCGAGGAATAGCTCACCTTGGTGGGCTTCGGGGCCGGCCTGGCCGAGGCGAGGAGGTGGGCCGACTCAGCTCCGAGGCGGACTGGCTGTTGGGCCGGCCGCGGGGCCCAGCTGACCCGCGGGACGGCTCGCTCGAGGGAGGCCGAACCGGGCCGGGGCGGAGGAGCCTGCGCCGCGGCGGTTGGAGGCGAGAGGCCCAGGCGGTGCTGGCGAGCGGCCCAGGCGGGGAGCCGGTCGAGCGGGGAGCTGGGCCGCCCGGCGCTGGAGCAAGGCCCAGGAGCGCTGGAGGCGAGGCCGTTCGTCCCTTCGTGCTCCTCCCGCACGAGGCCGACAACGCACAGGGGTCGACGGCGTAGGGGATCCCCGGCGAGGCTGGGACGCGGGGAAAGGGCGGATCGGCCTCCCGGTGGCCGGATCTGGCAGAGACGCGGTCGGGCCATGAGCAGTAGATCGGAGGCTGGCCGGCGCTGCCGAAAGGCAAGGCGGAATGGGGGCGGCGCGACGAGGCGCAAGGCGACGACGAATGGCGGCAGCGGCGAGGGGCGACTCCGGCCGGCGTAACTCCGGCGGGGCTCCGGCCTGCGGGGATCCGACGAGAAAGAGGCAAGGGGCGACTCCGGCGGCCGGCAGGGCAAAGCGGGCAGACAAGGGCTGCCATGGGAGGAACGCAAGGGAGCTCAGGGTCGGGCCTAGATGGGCTTCGGCGGGCCTGACCCGGGCTCGGGCGGGCCCGGCGGCTGGAGGTGGGAGACACGGGAGAGAGTGGGGAAATTAGGGTTTCGGGCGCGGAAAACGAGGCAAGATTAGGGGGAGGTTGTCTAAATGAGATGGTGGGGTATATATAGACAATCGGGGGGGCTCGGTTAACCGGAATTTCGTTCCGGATCCAACCGCGGGGTCGGATTCGGACGATTCCGAACGCGGGTACGGGTACGAGTACGTGGCCGTGGAGGGGATAACCGGAGACGAGAGGGAGAGCGGGCGGCGCGGCAACGATTTAAAAACACCGGCAGACGTCCGACGGTAGCCCGAATACGGTGCCGCTACGGTCGACCGTTCGGGTACCAGACGGTCTCCGATCGCGATGAAATTCGACAGACGGCCTCGCTATAACTAAACACGACCGCACGCCAAATATCAACCCGATCAGAGAAAGTTTTAAATGCACTTTAAAAACAGGGATTCGACGGTGCCACGGGCTCGTGCGAGTGCGGTCGGGCTCAGAACGGACGACGACGCGAACCGACAACTAACAACGAATGCAAGTTTTGAAAACTGGCGGCAACGGAGATGTCGATGCAATGCTAATGATGCGCATGATGCGATGATGATGCGGCAACTGAAAATACCCACACGACGAAAACGGAAAGAAAAAGGGAAGCTTCTGGAACGTCGGCATCGGGCTGTCACACGACGCCCACCATGACCGATGACAACACGACGAGGTAT
The DNA here is from genome assembly GCF_904849725.1 of Hordeum vulgare subsp. vulgare. Taxonomy (NCBI): domain Eukaryota; kingdom Viridiplantae; phylum Streptophyta; class Magnoliopsida; order Poales; family Poaceae; genus Hordeum; species Hordeum vulgare. Next base: position 4,867,519 of record NC_058524.1, read on the forward strand.
GAGGGAGCGACGCGGGGCGGTGGGTGGCGGCGCCGATGTGGACAAAACTAGGGTTTCATCTACAGAGTAGAGGGCTGCAGTTGGATCCGGGATCATCCAATGGTCTTTAATGCATGATCCGCGTGACATCCTCATGGGCCAATCAGAACGGAGTAAAACACTATGAATACGCTATGACCATCTAAATTGGTTGTAATTAACTGAAAATAAGTTCTTTTTCAGAAAAACATTTTCTATTTTCGAGTGACAAATATGGTTTTCTGTGAAGGACCTTGTTGACATATGATTTTGTCATGGAAGAAACACATTATTAAGATGTATTCAAATGAATTTTTCATTTTCTTTGGACAAAAAATTCATTTTCCATCTTTCGAGTGCTCAAAATGAGTTTTCCAGTTCATGACAGGATCCATGGAGTGGTGCACGGTCGAGATCTGAGACGCGGAGGGGAGGGGAGGAGGAGGGCGCGGTCCGTACCTGAAGGGCGGTGGAGTCGTGGGCGAGCTTGTAGTCCTTGTAGTCCGCCACGTCATCGATCCATGCCACAACCAATTCCACCAATTAGAATAAAGCACATGTAGTTGTATTTTTCTTATTGTTTTGCTTCTACTTTTTCACATGATAACATCTAAATATGATCTTTTGGAGTAGACAAGCTTGCATCTTGCAATTATAAACAATGTTGCTAAAGGGACTTTTCATTTTCTTTGCACAAAAAATCCATTTTTCATTTTTCAAGTGGCCAAAGTGAGTTTTTTTGTGAAGGATCTACCAAATATTTGTTGCAAAATTGGATCAAATCATTTTTCTAAAATTTTAAGTCTTATTAAATGTACAATTTAACAAATGGTTTGGTGCCAAAAGCTTTTGATCCACCTCTCGTGAAAAAGACAATTTTTTTGATTCACGTGGAAGCAGGTCAAATTTGAACTACAACTCTTTGATAGATTGCTCTTTAATTTTCCCGAAAATCATTTCTAGGTACATAATTATCTATTTAATCATAGAAACACCAAAATATTTGCAAGAATCAAGTCCTAGCTACGAACGGTCATACCCACCGTTTGAACCGCATTTTGAAACACACATGAAAAATTCTAAAAAAAATCAAAAAATTGAAAAACGTTCGCATTGTGTCATTATATGTGACAAACTTACCAGGAAAAATAATAAAGTTGTAATATGACAATTATTTTAAAAAAGTGTTCTCATGAATGTGCTATCGTGTGTGAAGATTCATGGCTTTCAAGCCAAATGATCAATCTTATGGCCACATTCATGGCATAGTTTGTTCAAATGATCTAATATTATGCACAAGGGTGTGTATTGGAATGGCAAACAATGTTCCTTAAGGAAGTTTTCATTTTCCTTGTATGAAAAATTCGTTTTCCATTTTTCAAGTGCCCAAAATGAGTTTTTTTGTGAAGGACCTACCGTATATTTGTAGCAAAATTAGACCAAATCATTTTTATAACATAATAGGACATATTTAATGTACAATTAATCAAATGGTTGGGTGTTAAAGACTTTTATCGACCTCTCATGAAAAAGACAAATTTTCGTTGAATCAGCTGAAAGCGGATCAAATTTGAACTACACCTACATTATAGTTTGATGTTTATTTTTTCTAAAAATCATTTCTAGATACACAAGTATCTATTTAATCATAAAAACACCAAAATATTTTCATGATTCAATCATTAGGTAGGAACTGTCATACCCGCTGTTTTGACCGCGTTTTTAGATGGCCATGAAAAATTTGAAACAAATTCAAAAAAATGGAAAACCATTGCAATGTGTAATTATATGTGACAAAGTTACCAGTAAAAATAATAAACTAGTAATACGACAATTATTTTAAACAAGTGTTCTTAGAAATGGGCTATCCTATGTAAAGATTCATGGCTTTCAAGCCAAATGATCAATCTTATGGTCACATTAATGACATATTTTGTTGAAATGATATAATATTATGCACAAGGGTGCATATTGGAATGGCAAACAATGTTGATTAAGGAAGTTTTCATTTTCCTTCTATGAAAAATTCATTTTTCATTTTTCAAATGACCAAATTGAGTTTTTTTATGAAGGACGTACCATATATTTGTTTCAAAATTGGACCAAATCATTTTTATAAAATACTACTCCATATTTAATATACAATTGACAAAATGGTTGTATGTTAAAAACTTTTATCCACCTCTCGTGAAAAAGACAAATTTATGTCGATTCAGTTGGAAGCGGGTTAAATTTGAACTGCAACTGCATTATAGTTTGCTCTTTATTTTTTCCCAAAAATCATTTATAGGTATATAAGTATGTATTTAATCAGAAATACATGGTGTGGTGCCTTGACGTCGAGGTTTGGATGGTGGTCGAGGGCCCCAACTCCAAAGCGCGTGAACTTGCATGCCAGCCGCATGGTCACCGCCTGACCGTTGCGTTGCCACGTGCTCTAGGTGGAATAGACATATCTGGTGGGTTGTACAATCCCTCGGTAGGTGTTAGCAATAAGAATACAATAGAAGAATCTCACGAGGAGACTGAACTAAGCTCAAACATAAATTAGCAGCCAAGTGTTTGATTAGCGGTGCGGGTAATTCACATAGACAATGGGACTAAATTTTGGCTGAGTATGATCATCTACTAAGGAGACTCTCTTGGCAAATTTTTAGCTCAAATGGATGAATCTAGGTGGCACTTGCTTTGTAAACTAACACATTGTGCAGAAATATGGATGTTGAAGATGGGATCAAATGAATGAATGTATTGAGCTGAAATTTGGTGTATGATGTTAATTTGGGCGTATGAAGGCACTGTATAAAAATTATAACATTTGGACATGCAAAAGTGACACTTCCTTTACAATGTGCCAATCTAGACAAAAAATGGTAATTGAAACTGGGTTCACATAGATGATTGGATTGAGCTGAAATTTGGAGGAGGATGATAATTTGGGCACATTAAGGTACTGTAAAAATTTCATAAAATTTGGATAAAGAAAAATTATACTTCCTTCACAATGCTCTCTACTGAACAGAATATTGGGAAAAATATTGAGGGAAACAGGCTGAATTAAATGAGTTAAAATTTGGTGGAGTGAGGTTATATGGTCAGTGTCATCCCGTGGTAAATTTTCATCAACTATAAAGCAATATAAAGTCTAGTTGCTTCACAAAATGAAAATATTACCATGAGCTCACGTGGATTGTTAGATGTTGCTAAAATTTTATGGAGAGCTATGTTTTGGGCACATAGATGATGTGGAAAAAATTCAACTCATCAGGATATTCTTATCTAGTACTTCCTTCACAAAGCTGTTAGCTGAACACAAACTTTGGAAATTTGCTGAGAAAGATTTACTAGGCAAATCGTTACGAAAGTTTTCATGAGGCAATGATTTGGATAGGAAAGAGTGCCCAAACAATATGAGGGTAATCAAAGAAATAGAAATAACACTTCCTTCACAAAGTGCTATTCCGAACAGAATAGGAAAATGAATATTTTTGAATTATTTTTGAACTATGGAAGGGAGGGTTTTCACATATTTGAGAAATATATAGTCCAAAGTATTTATGAGAATTTTTCGAGAAAATTTCGGAATGATAGAATAGTAGGTTGCTTCACAAACTAGGATCAGGTGGGATAGAATGGACCCACGAGTGACATGTCAACATAGTTAGAACATGTTACGACATTTTTACAATCGTCGTAAAAGTTATGACGATCTCATATTATGCGGTTACGACATTTTGACTCACATCGTCGTAATTTATATGTAGATTTGATCCCCTCAAACGGTTTACGATGATCTCGGAAGAAATCGTCATAGATTTATGACGAATTCGTCAACGACATTTTAAAAAACATCACATATGAGCATATTTCTTGTAGTGTATTGCCTACGAGTTTGTCCTACTGTTGTTACTTGTCTTGCTCTGCTGCTGCTACTACTGTTGCTACTGTTGTTACTTGTCTTGCTCTGCTACTGTTGCTATTATTATCGCTTGCTACTGTTGCTACTTTCTACTGCTGTCACTACTGTTGTTCCTTGCCACTGCTGATACTCGTTACTTTGTTGTTACTACTATGCTTGCAGATACTAATCTTTCAGGTTTGGTTGAATCTGACAAATTCAGCTGCCAATACTTGAGAGTATACTCTCACCTCCTGATGCTTATCAACAAATTAGGTCGAATACTCTACCCTCGAAAACTGCTGCGAACCCACGCGCTGGTGGGCCATCAACAACATTCTTCTAGTTCCAGTTGCTGGGAAGTGCTATCAGCATTCTTCTGGTGCCGTTGCAGGAGAAGGTTTGTTGTCATAAGCATTCGTCTAGCTAATGCCGGAGATTGCAGATCACCTCCCTGGTGGCCTCTGCCTTGGTTCTCACGCTCCCTGCGTATCTTCTGTTCCGGAAAAAATCTTTTCGGAGGTTTTATTCTGTTTGGACTCCGTTTAATATTCTCCTCTGAAAAGGGTCTAAACACGGAAAAAACAGGAACTGACACTTGGCACTGAGTTAATAAGTTAGTCCCAAAAAAGATATAAAAGGCATACAAAACATCCAAAGTTTGACAAGATAATAGCATGGAACCATAAAAAATTATAGATACGTTGGAGACGTATCACGCTTCCGCTTAGCGATCTTCAAAGGTATGAAGATGCTCTACAACCTCTCTTGTTGCTGGTCTCTCCATAGATAGATCCTTGTATGGCGTAGGAAAAATTTGAATTTACTACATTTACCCCTACAATAGTGCCCAACCCATCAATCAAGTCGCCTAAAACACTACACACCCCAAAATTGTTGGACTTGTCGAACCAACTCGCCTATCCAGGTGTGCTAGGTCGGCCCACCCACCTATTAAGTCACCTAAATCACTAAACGCCACCGAAAACTCGCCTGATCTATGAAACCAACTACCCGTTCTTGTGTGGTATAGTGCCCAACCCATTGATCAAGTCGCCTAAAACACTACATGCCCCAAAATTGTCGGACTTGTTGAACCAACTCGCCTATCCCGGTGTGCTAGGTCGCCAAACCCACCCATCAAGTCGCCTAAATCACTAAACGTCACCAAAAACTTGTCGGGTCTGTGAAACCAAGTTGCCTATTTCTTGTGTGTTACAATACCCAACCCATCAATCAAGTCGCCTAAAACTCTACACGCCCCAAAATTGTCGGACCTCTCAAACCAACTCACCTATCCCGGTGTGCTAGGTCACCCAACCCACCCATCAAGTCGCCTAAATCACTAATCGCCACCGAAAACTTGCCAGATCTATGAAACCAACCGGCCTATTCTTGTGTGCTACAGTGCCCAACCCATTGATCAAGTCGCCTAAAACACTACATGCCCCAAAATTATCGGACCTGTCGAACCAACTAGAATATCCCGGTGTGCTAGGTCGCCCAACCCATCCATCAAGTCGCCTAAGTCACTAAACACCACCAATAGATTGTAGAATCCGTCAAACCAACTTGCCTATCCCGGTGTGCCGGGTCGCCCAACCCATCGATCAAGTTGCCTAAATCACTAAACGCCACCAAGAAAATCGTCGGATCCGTCAAACCAACTCACCTATTCCGGTGAGCTAAACTGCTCAATCCATCGATCAAGTCGGCTAAAACACTGCATGCCTCCAAAAAATCATTGGACGCATCGAACCAACACGCCTATACTGGTTTGATAGGTCGCCGAACCCATCCATCACGTGGCATAAATAACTAAACGCCACAAGAAAATCACTGAACCCGTCGAACCAACTCGCCTATCCTGGTGTGCTAGGTCGCCCAACCAATCGATCGAGTCGCCTAACGAGGGGTGTAGACATCACCATTACATGTAGGCTTCCCCAACTTGTTGCACACAAAGGTCTGTTTTCTCAACCACATTAGTGTATGAAGATCTCATGGGCGTGTTGGCTTTCATCGAGAATTCAAGTCTGAGAGTGTAGGCATTGTAGTGCGTCTTAGCACCTACAAGCATGTCAAACTCGGCGCCAACATAAGGTCCTATGGGCTAGTCCGCACCCCATTCTCATGGAAAGCAAACAAGCCAACTCTACCTGCATAGCCTTGCCCATCATTGCTACGCAAAGTTAAAGCCGAGCTGAACACAACAGGGGCGGGAGCGATAGTTTTAGTTGTCGTCGTATGAGACGCACCAGTAGCAACAGATGTCGCAACACGAAACTCCACACCGAGGAAATCTTGGAGAGGAGCAGAAAGTAAATCCGGCAACTCATCCACCCCCTCGATAGAAATAGGCATTTTCTCAGGTGAGACTTGTGTACAATATAGAGGGGCCTCCATCACAGTCATCAAAGTCATCGGGTTATTTATTCAGATCAGGCTTAGCCATCTGCACATTTGGAAGATAGAAAGGAAATTCTGGGTAAGCAACATGATGTCAATGAAACAACCAAACATCTATTTTTTTCTTTCTTTTACTACTAGTCAGGTTGGCAGATCATGTTCACTACTAGTTGGCAAGAAAATGATAGGCAAAAATTTACAGGATGCACGCATGCTTTATTTTTACTTGTACTACTAGCTCAGATTTTTCTAGCTTTTTTTTTTGTAAGAAACTAGTCTCTTGTCAATTCATCTCTTTTTTAGCAGGGATGTAAGCAAGCTTTCTCTCTCTTTTAGAGATATAGAACAACTACAAACAGTTTATTACAATCAGTTTTATTCTCTCATTTTTTTTGTTGCAGAGGCCAGGTGCAAGACAATATGCAAGATACTAAACAAGATTCAAGAGCACACCATCTTTCTCCACATGGGGAAGGGGAGGACAACTACAGGTGGAGGCAGATTTTTGTGTGCCAGATCCAAATCAAGGATTTGCAACCCAGTAGTATCACACAAGAGGTACATTAGCTCAAGACTAAACAGGGATCGTGTTTTTGATCAAGGAAAAATAGGAAACAAGTTGGAGAATCCTTTTTCACCTTGGTGTTTTTACGAGGAGAAAATTGCCCAGTTTCTGGTAATTTCTTGCCGGTGTTCTTCAGAGTATTGCCTGATCCGCAACAAAGAGTTGCAAACAAAAATCATTGCGTTCTTCAGGATTTGGCATGGTTCCCCCCCATTTCTTTATGATTATTTTTCTGTAAGGGAGACACCTCGTGCTACGCCATGGCATGCAGCGGCGGCTGGGAGAAATAGCCGGGGTGGTGGCGAATAGGAGGATGGATCTGTCGGCCCGTAGGGTCCTCTGGTGTGGTGGGGCTTCTTTCTTTTTCATTGAGGGGACGTGGGCGTGCGAGACGGATACAACTTGCTATTTTAGCACATGGGGGGTCATACCTAGGGCAACTTCCTAAAATGGCTGGCCACCGCATCGCGCGTACACGCTATGTAGCATCATCCATTCAATCACCCTCCTAAGCATGACATTGTACTTCTCGCAAAAATAAAAGCTTGAGCATTGTACAAGGCCTAACAAGGCCTAGCTTGATAGGCTCGTCTTAGCTGGACCACATTTCTTAATGAACTGAGTCAATTTTATTTTTCAAGTTTTATAAACAACTTGTTAAACTCGATATTGTTATCAATAGACTAGGTTTACTCCATACAACATACAAAACGCAAGTGGTAAAATGTTGTATGGAGTATGTATCAAATTGAAGAGTATGTATGCGTAGTATGTAGTATATAATCATGTTTAGGTAGTATATATACTGTTTTTTGGTAGTATGTATCATATTTTGTGTATGCTCTTTTTTACATACAAATATATATGTATTTCACAAATATAATAAAAATTATGGGTCAACTTGTAATTTTTTCATGTAACTCACTTTGAAAAATCTTGTATATAGTATATGAACATAATTAAAATGATAAATTAGTATATATATATATATAGGTAAAATGTTTGGGGCACCTAGGTGCCTGGGCACCTAGGCCAGTTATGGCAAGTCATATTCATTGGTGCATGACATCCAATCAACAAAATAATGCCTCTCCATGTTTTGTTTGCATGTACTAATATATTAAATGGTCAATTATTGCTTTCCAAAACAAAAATAGTCTGAACATTCATACATGGGTACGTATATGCGTACATGTATTTGACATTCTCACCTAGACCATGATACGTGTTAGTGGGTATCATACTAAACAAAAAGTATGTATGTGTCGATGTTATACCCAAGGAAAACATACACATAAATGTCATACATTTTAATAAATATGTTTTGATGTTATATTCAATGAAAATATACATAGAAATATGCATACCTCGATGTGAATGTACACATAAATATACACATGAATATACATACCTCAATGTAAATATACAAATGAATATGCATGTGTTGGTACTATATCCAATAAAAATATACACATAAATACAAATACTCGTTTCTCACATTTCGACCATAGCTGCATTACAATATAACCAAGGGTATGTATACACCTAATGATAGAGAATGATATGTATGTACCCTCTAATTTTTTAAGGTATTCGATACGGCCAAATAATATGGAACACCGTTCCAATGTTTGTATGTGTAATTATGACGTTCTTATGTATTTTAGTGATGTTTTAGTTTCCATGGTATCTAGTATATTTTTAAAATAATTCCAGGTGACCAAATAATATATAATATGATCCTACTTACATTTTATTGTTACCAATGTACGCATGCATGTTGATACCCACAAATGTTTTTTTCACATTTTGACAGTAGCCACATATCAAGATACCCAAGCATATATATACCTAATAAAAATGGTATGTATATAATCTCTGATTTTTAAGGTATTAGACACGATCAAAAAATACGAAACAACGTCCAAAGGTTTTATGCATAATTATGATATTCTTTTGTATTTTCTTAATATTTTATTTTTCAAGGTCTCTAGTAACTTTAGAAATTTAAGGCTGGCTCACACTTTTTAGCGACTAATTTTCCTAGAAAAAATAGATGAATAGGATACGCGACAACAAGTATAAAAGTCAGTTAATTGTGAGTCACTCATGCAAGAGACAATTAATGGCATGCATCAGTTACTATATTTGACTCTTTCCATAGCATGAGGCACGCACCAATCTTTAGAAGGTCCATAATTAACACATATCAATTTCTTTGGAATGTCATCAATGCATGAATGTGGATATACAAAGTATGGAAAGTTTCCTTGTTGCCCTTTGAGGTATGCATGCAACCATCACAACAGCAAATCAGGATACGATCCAACGGTATGTAGGCAAGGTGCCTGGGCACCTAGGTGCCCCAAACGATCATGGCACCCTGGGTGATGAATAAAGTTTATATATACATTACTGTGATTAAAAATTATTGTTTAAATCATGAAAAGTTTATTAATTTATTTTTATTTTGGTAAATACAAAAAAGATGAGTATGTTAATGAGCCACATCTTGAGTTGCCAGCCCATAAGGGTTGCCTTTAGGCGGCGCTCACATACTTGTCGGCTCTTTTCACCATTCTTACTCCCCCCCCCCCCCAAAAAAAAGATGTGTAACATTGTATCAACTTGTTGGCATAAACCTCTCGGTAAAATAAAGCATGGCATGGAGACGGTGGGTACTATCTGAGCTACTGAGTTTATGAGTATTTCCTTCCTCGGGGATGCCATGCACTTCTAAATTCAACCCTTAACCTTGTCCCCCAATTTGTCTTGGGTGTCATGGGGGGTTCTCACAATGCACAAATATCAGGGAGGTTTGGGATTTAGAGATACATAATTATTTAATCTAGCCATGTTGGCTAAGCAGTGGAGAATTATCCAAGATCCAACCTCTCTTTGTGCGAATATTCTGAAACTCGTTTACTATCCAAAGTTTGATGTAATGCAAGAAGAGCTGGGAAACCATCCTTCATAAGCCTCGAGGGCGGTATCCACGAGCATCTCAGTTCTGAAGCAGGGTTTCATCAAAAGGGTGGGCGATGACCAGTAGATCAGGGCATGGGATGATTGTAGGCTTCCGCGTGATTTCATGATGCGAACACTCCATCCAAGAAAACCGATTCTCCGGAATGGGTTGAAGATTATATCGACGAGCACACTCGCTCTGGAACAGAGAAAAAATTATGCAACACTTCCAAGCTCTAGATGCTCATATCATTCTGATATTCCTTTGAGCTCGCGTAACATAGATGATTCCTCGGTGTGATGTTCAAGGTACATTCTGCATACCAGATGCTCACTGACACAAAGCGAATGTGTAGGACTGGTTAGAGGGCAGGCCATCGGCGTCAAATACATTACCGTCCCAAAACCATAGAAAAAAGCTATGGAGAATTAAGGCCACGGGTGAAGTTAGAAAATTTGCATGGCGTTTAGCACGTAAATCCATCCCAACTGAATTTGTTTGAAATAGAAGGAATACTGCAGACTTGAGTGCTTGCCAAATCTGCAATAATGCCAATGATAGTTGGAGACATGCTTTGATTGATTGTAACATGGCTAGACCCATATGGTCTCTAGCAGACCAGGAGCTCGTTGAACATCTCACTAGGATATATCAAACGATGCTCGGGTTTGGATAATGGGGCTAATGGATAGTCTGAAAGAACATAAGGTTGTCAAAGTGTTAGTCACCCTTTGGGCAATTTGGTGAGCTCAAATAAAAGCAATTCATGACAATGAAGTTCAATCACCACTGAGCACATTTAGTTTTGTGTAGAGTTATTTGAATGATCTTAATTTGATTCCCAATAGGCATCAACAAGGGGGGCGCCCACCTCCTCACCTCTAGGGCCTTGACCGGTTAGGGCAGTGTGGACATGGAGACATGGGCTCCTATGTTGTGGTCTGTCGTGATCAGGCCAGAGTATATGGGGGCGTGTCTTCGCTGGTGTTGCATGACATGATATAATCTGGGATCCTCAAAGCTATTGTTGTGGGAGATGATCTTTCTTTGGCCCATGATCTACATTTGCATCGCATACATATTTCCACCAATTGCTATAGAGTGGCTAACAATCTAAAGAGCCCCTACTTGGGTAGATGCAGTCCAATTATCCAAGATATAAAAAGATGATGGCAACTAGGTAGATGCAGTCCAATTATCCGAGATATAAAAAATATGATGATCGAATTTGATGAAGTCCATATTATGCACGACAAGAGAGAAGAGGAAGTATTTGGTGCACTGAGCCATTTGGTGCTACCGGTACACCAAACATTTAAACAAATTTGTAACTATTTTAAAAATCTGTCACATTTGCATAACATCAATGTTTGTCATTATAAAAATTTGTATAAAATTCAAAACATAGCTTAAGATACAAAAATGACAAATTCGACATTGAATGATACATAACACAAGTTGGGCTTTTAGATTTGGTCCATTATCACATTGATGTCAAAATTCTCATTTTTTTATCTCGAGCAATGTTCTGAAATTTGATGCAGATTTTTATGAAAACATACATAGATGTCATGCCAGTGTGCTAGATATTTTTTCAGATTTTTTATAACAGTTGAAAATGTGCTAATGTGTGCGGGGCACCGGTGCTTGTGGGAGCATCACAAGAACCAATGCACCAGATATGTTCTCGAAGAGAGAAAATATATGGGAGGCCCATGATTTAGCAAAAACAATGTTGCCTTAGATTCGGGGCACCATTTGTGGCTTTTTAAACCCCCAGATTTTATGTACTTGACTTTATCAGTTTATATTGAATAAAGCTTGGTAACACCCCCCTAAAAAACATACCTGTTGGTTGTCCCTTAAGTCGGCATACGTAATAGCGCAGGTCCTATTTAGGGCTTAGAACATGCATGGTCTATATTTCACCTTTTATAAGTTTGACGCGAGACGATAGGTCCCCTCAGTCGCAACCGCGCATATGGGCCGGCCCATGGAGGGTTGTACGCTTCCGTCATTCGTTTTGGTAACTTTAGGCCCGGTTTTAGTGGACTTTTTTCCTTTTTATGTACAATGGTTGGAGTGATCCTTTTTTTCTTCGTTTTCTTTCTTTATTTTTTCTTTATGGATTTCAATGTTTTTCTTGGCTTACTAACTATTTCGTATCAATTTTTCTAATTTTTCTTTTGTTCTTTTGTTCTTTTGGTTTTTGGTTTTTCTTCTTTCTCCGATTTATTGTCCTTCTTTCCTGTTTTGTTCCATCTTTTTCTTTCTTTCTTTTTGTTGTGATTTTCTTTGTTTCTTCGTCGGTTTTCTTTGGTTTTCACTATATTACATTGTTGCATATCGATTTCTTTGGTTTCCCTTCTTCTTATTTGTTTTTATATTGTTTTCTTCATTTTCTTTATTTCTTACTTATTATCATTTCATTTTTATTCTTTCCCAATACATGTCTACATTTCTCATACATGCTAGGAAGATTTTTTAAATACATGTTTAATATTTCTCAAATAACGGATCCATATTTTTCTAAAGTATATGTTCTGATGTCTACATTTTTGTATATACATTTTATATTTCTCGTATATAGTAGAATCATCCTTTATAAATGGTCATCATTTTTCAAACACATGATTGTCCTATTTTCAAAATAAAAGTTATCTCTACATTTTCATACATTTTAGGCATTTTTTATAACTTTCTAATATATTATAAACATTTTTAAATATTTTTTTGATGTATATTTTCTCCAAATACATTGTGCATTTTTGTATATACTTTTTATGCATGTTGGATATTTTTAAAATACATAATTAATAGTGTATTAAATAAATGCTTGTGCTTACATTTTCAAATACATGATGTTTTTTTAATATACATTTTGATGTCTACTTTTTCCATACACTTTTGCACATTTGTTTCAACTCAAGAAGAATTCTTTGTACACATTTAACTTTTTAGAACTACATTGTTATTATTTTTCATAATTGTTTTTGAAACACGTGAATATATTTGAATGTCACAAACATCAGCCCAGGTACTGGCTCCTACACGTAGTTTGCATCGCCTTTAATGGGCTGGCCCAAATTTTTGTGTACTTTTTTGAAATTTGTGAAATGTTTCTAGAAATTGTTAAGTTTTAAGTAATTCAAGTTAAAAAATATTATAAACCCTTTCAAGTTTATGTACTATTTTTCAAAATTTGTTAACTTTTTAGTTCACATTTTTCAGATCATTTTGTATTTCAAAAGTCAACGGGAAATTGGTCAAGAGTCAATGGGTCAATGGTCAACTGGTGGTGTTCCATTGTGTCCCCGAGAGGGCAAAATTGACAAAAATGACCCCTGGGACGAAAGAACTCACGGATTGACCCCTCGGGGGAAATAATTCACTGGCCTGACCCTTTTGTGTGGCGCCCGACACCTAGGCGCCACACTGTACTGTGTGACGCCTAGAGGTTAGGCGCCACACACCCGACCACGTGGCAGGTAGGGCCCCACCCCCAGGCAGTGTGACGCCTAAGCCTCAGGCGTCACACATTGTAATGTGTGGCGCCTGACCCTTAGGCGCCACACACTGACTTACAGAGCCACGGGCCAGCCCCCTCCCCACCCCCCTCCCCACCCCCTCCCTCATTCCCCTCCCCCAGCCCCTCTCCCAGCCACTGCCCCCTCCCTCAAATCCTTCTCTACATCACCAAATCTGAAGGTTTGGAGCGGGCATTTGTTGTCCAATCACTCCCCTAAGGTAATCCCCACCTCTCCCCTCATTCTCATCCAAAGGAAAATCTTTTGTGTTCTTTTTTTTTTGCAAATTTGAGGAAACCCTAGTTTTTCATGAAATGTGGGATGTATGTCATATTGTTTTATTTGTTTGTATGTTAGGATAAGGGGTATGATGGGGTTAGGATTAGGGTTGTTTGGATGTGTGCATTATGGTTGTTTTAGGGTTAGGCTAGGGTTAGGCTATGGTTAGGCTAGGGTTAGGGATGTTTGGTTGTGTTAGGGTTATGAGGGGGTTAGGGTTATTTGGAAGTTAGGCTATGGTTATTGTAATTGTATGATTGCTCATAAAAAGGTTCTATATTTTGTTGTTTAGGTATGGGATGAACATGTGTTTATGTCCATCACGTGGACAAGGATGCCTTTTTAAAAGGCAATATTGATCCGGACCCGGATGAGCTTGACATGGTGTTCGATTTGTGTCCTAGCTATGCTGAATTGTTGGAACAAGTCCGAAAGGATTTGAATTGGATGGACCCTAGTGATGTAGTTGAGTTTGCTGGTAGGCATAATGTGGGATTCGGAATGCACATTCGTTGGAAGACCATGCGTGTCAACTCCGAGCAACGTTGGCTTGCATACAAGGATACGGTGGCCGAATCACTAGACAAGGCTCTAGAGTTATTTGCCATGAAAACAAATGTTCCTAACTTGTTGGATTTGAACCGGGTTTCCTCTTCGATTGTTGAAGCTATTCCTGCAACCATCAACGAAGAGGCCAGCATTGAACCTCTTTCTTGTGTGTATGAGGCTAACGAAGAGGTCAACATTGAACATGAACCATTGGTACAGGCTAATTATGAGCACTATGATGATGGTAATGTTCTTCATGACAACAATCTTGGTGATTTGGACAAATATAATTTGCAAGAGACAATGGACCATTCCATTCCGTACTCACGTGGGTATGCCTCTGAGTCTGACGATGAGGGTCCCGATGAAGAAGTTGATGAGGAAGGGTTCACGGCAAAGGAGGCTGAAGCTTTCACGAAGGTATTAAAGCGTGATCACCGGACACCATTGTTCGAGGATCTTAGCCTTGCGGATGAAGCCGTGGTTGACGGAGGCGAAGGCATATTGTTTGGAGTTAGGCCACCTTCTCATCGGGACACACATGGGAAGAATATTATTTTGCCGGGGTCAAAGTTCGAAACATTCTTTGAACTGAAGATGTGGTTGGATGAATATTCTGTTACGCATTACAGGCCACACAAAGTTGTTCATTCAAACATGAAGTTGCGTTACACGGTTGCTTGTGAGGATAGAGGTTGTCCTTGGATTGTCCGTGCAAGACCATGGAAAGGAGGGCCAGGATGGAACATTGTCAGTTGTATGCCTCACATGTGTCAAGGCAAGAGGGTTGATGGTGCCCTATCGTCGCAAAGCCATAGACAACTAACCTCCGAGTTCATCGCTTATAGGCTTTCCAACTCCATCTCCTCTCTTCCTACAATGAGCATAAAAAGCGTACAAGACCTTGTGAAAGCCCTCTTTCACTACGAGGTGAAATATGGTAAGGCATGGAAAGCAAAGCAAGCCGCATTCAAGATGTTGTATGGTGATTGGGAGGAAGCATACAACCGCATACCTAGGTTGTTGGGAGCTATTGCCCACACTAACCCGGGCATGGTTCATGTGGTCGAGCCGTATGGGGAGAAAACAAGGATTAAGAATGGAAATAGGGTTCGCGTATTTGGCCGTGCATTTTGGGCATTTGAGCAATGTGTGAGGGCTTTCCAGCACTGCCGTCCTGTCATCTCCATCGATGGCACGTTTTTGACCGGACAATTCAAGGGCACTTTGTTGGTTGCAATAGCAAGTGATGCCAATAACAGGTTGATGCCTTTGGCTTTTGCTTTGGTTGAGGCAGAGAACAATGTTAACTGGGAATGGTTCTTGCATATTTTGAGAACCAAAGTATTACCGTTTGAGAGGGAAATATATGTCATATCGGATCGTCATCAAGGCATACTTAACGCGGTTGACATTGTCATTCCCGGCCATGCTCCTTTGCATCATCGATGGTGCATGAGGCATTTCTGTGCAAACTTCTACCGGGCATGTGGTACCAAGGAGTTGGCGGATGATCTTCAGGATTGTTGTCAAGCATTTTCTGACAAACGATTTGCAAGATTGTGTTGGAGAACGTCGCATGGGAAACAAAAAATTTCCTACGCGCACGAAGACCTATCATGGTGATGTCCATCTACGAGAGGGGATGAGTGATCTACGTACCCTTGTAGATCGTACAGCAGAAGCGTTAGAGAACGCGGTTGATGTAGTGGAACGTCCTCACGTCCCTCGATCCGCCCCGCGAACAATCCCGCGATCAGTCCCACGATCTAGTACCGAACGGACGGCACCTCCGCGTTCAACACACGTACAGCTCGACGATGATCTCGGCCTTCTTGATCCAGCAAGGGAGACGGAGAGGTAGAAGAGTTCTCCGGCAGCGTGACGGCGCTCCGGAGGTTGGTGATGATCTTGTCTCAGCAGGGCTCCGCCCGAGCTCCGCAGAAACGCGATCTAGAGGAAAAACTATGGAGGTATGTGGTCGGGCAACCGTGAGAAAGTCGTCTCAAATCTGCCCTAAAAGCTCCATATATATAGGAGGAGGGAGGGGGACCTTGCCTTGGGGTCCAAGGGACCCTCAAGGGGTCAGCCGAGCCAAGGGGGGGAGGACTCCCCCCCCCCAAACCGAGTTGGACTTGGTTTGGTGGGAGGAGTCCCCCTCCCTTCCCACTTCCTCCCTCTTTTTTTTCTTTTCCTTTGATTTCTTTTTCTTGGCGCATAGACCCCCTTGGGGCTGTCCCACCAGCCCACTAAGGGCTGGTGTGTCTCCCCAAAGCCTATGGGCTTCCCCGGGGTGGGTTGCCCTCCCCCGGTGAACTCCCGGAACCCATTCGTCATTCCCGGTACATTCCCGGTAACTCCGAAAACCTTCCGGTAATCAAATGAGGTCATCCTATATATCAATCTTCGTTTCCGGACCATTCCGGAAACCCTCGTGACGTCCGTGATCTCATCCGGGACTCCGAACAACATTCGGTAACCAACCATATAACTCAAATACGCATAAAACAACGTCGAACCTTAAGTGTGCAGACCCTGCGGGTTCGAGAACTATGTAGACATGACCCTAGAGACTCCTCGGTCAATATCCAATAGCGGGACCTGGATGCCCATATTGGATCCTACATATTCTACGAAGATCTTATCGTTTGAACCTCAGTGCCAAGGATTCGTATAATCCCGTATGTCATTCCCTTTGTCCTTCGGTATGTTACTTGCCCGAGATTCGATCGTCGGTATCCGCATACCTATTTCAATCTCGTTTACCGGAAAGTCTCTTTACTCGTTCCGTAATACAAGATCCCGCAACTTACACTAAGTTACATTGCTTGCAAGGCTTGTGTGTGATGTTGTATTACCGAGTGGGCCCCGAGATACCTCTCCGACACACGAAGTGACAAATCCCAGTCTTGATCCATACTAACTCAACTAACACCTTCGGAGATACCTGTAGAGCATCTTTATAGTCACCCAGTTACGTTGCGACGTTTGATACACACAAAGCATTCCTCCGGTGTCAGTGAGTTATATGATCTCATGGTCATAGGAATAAATACTTGACACGCAGAAAACAGTAGCAACAAAATGACACGATCAACATGCTACGTCTATTAGTTTGGGTCTAGTCCATCACGTGATTCTCCCAATGACGTGATCCAGTTATCAAACAACAACACCTTGTTCATAATCAGAAGACACTGACTATCATTGATCAACTGGCTAGCCAACTAGAGGCATGCTAGGGACGGTGTTTTGTCTATGTATCCACACATGTAAATGAGTCTTCATTCAATACAATTATAGCATGGATAATAAACTATTATCTTGATACAGGAATTATAATAATAACTATACATTTATTATTGCCTCTAGGGCATAATTCCAACAGTCTCCCACTTGCACTAGAGTCAATAATCTAGCCCTAACATCGCCATGTGAATTACATTGTAATAAATCTAACACCCATACAGTTCTGGTGTCGATCATGTTTTGGCCGTGGAAGAGGTTTAGTCAGCGGGTCTGCTACATTCAGATCCGTGTGCACCTTGCATATATTTACGTCCTCCTCCTCGACGTAGTCGCGGATGAGGTTAAAGCGTCGTTTGATGTGTCTGGTTTTCTTGTGAAACCTTGGTTCCTTTGCTAAGGCAATGGCACCAGTGTTGTCACAGAACAAGGTTATTGGATCCAGTGCACTTGGCACCACTCCAAGATCCGTCATGAACTGCTTCATCCAGACACCCTCCTTAGCCGCCTCCGAGGCAGCCATGTACTCCGCTTGACATGTAGAATCTGCTACGACGCTTTGCTTGGAACTGCACCAGCTTACTGCACCCCCATTAAGAATAAATACGTATCCGGTTTGCGACTTGGAGTCGTCCGGATCTGTGTCAAAGCTTGCATCGACGTAACCTTTTACGGCGAGCTCTTCGTCACCTCCATACACGAGAAACATCTCCTTAGTCCTTTTCAGGTACTTCAGGATATTCTTGACCGCTGTCCAGTGATCCATTCCTGGATTGCTCTGGAACCTACCTGCCATACTTATGGCCAGGCTAACATCCGGTCTAGTGCACAGCATCGCATACATGATAGAACCTATGGCTGAAGCATAGGGGACGGAGCGCATATGCTCTCTATCTTCATCAGTTGTTGGGCACTGAGTCTTACTCAATCTCGTACCTTGTAAAACTGGCAAGAACCCTTTCTTGGACTGTTCCATTTTGAACCTCTTCAAAACTTTATCAAGGTAAGTGCTTTGTGAAAGTCCTATCAGGTGTTTTGATCTATCCCTATAGATCTTAATGCCTAGAATGTAAGCAGCTTCTCCTAGGTCCTTCATAGAGAAACTTGTATTCAAGTAACCTTTTATGCTCTCCAAAAGCTCTACGTTGTTTCCAATCAGTAATATGTCATCCACATATAATATTAGAAACGCCACAGAGCTCCCACTCACCTTCTTGTAAATACAAGATTCTCCAACCACTTGTATAAACCCAAATGCTTTGATCACCTCATCAAAGCGTTTGTTCCAACTCCGAGATGCTTGCACCAGTCCATAAATGGATCGCTGGAGCTTGCACACCTTGTCAACATTTTTAGGATCGACAAAACCTTCGGGTTGCATCATATACAACTCTTCTTAAGGAAACCGTTAAGGAACGCCGTTTTGACATCCATCTGCCAGATTTCATAATCGAAAAATGCAGCTATTGCTAACATGATTCTGACGGACTTAAGCATCGCTGCGAGTGAGAAGGTCTCATCGTAGTCAACTCCTGGAACTTGTGAAAAACCCTTTGCCACAAGTCGAGCTTTATAAACGGTCACATTACCGTCAGCGTCCGTCTTCTTCTTAAAGTCCATTTGTTCTGAATAGCCTTGCGGCCCTCAGGCAGTACCTCCAAAGTCCACACTTTGTTCTCATACATGGATCCTATCTCGGACTTCATGGCTTCCAGCCATTTGTTGGAATCTGGGCCCACCATTGCTTCTTCATAATTCGCAGGTTCATTGTTGTCTAACAACATGATTGATAAGACGGGATTACCGTACCACTCTGGAGCAGCACGTGGTCTCGTCGACCTGCGTGGTTTGACAGAAACTTGAACTGGAGTTTCATGATCATCATCATTAACTTCCTCCTCAATCGGCGTCGCAATGACAGAGGTTTCCCCTTGCCCTGCGCCACCATCCAGAGGGATGAGAGGTTCGACAACCTCGTCAAGTTCTATCTTCCTCCCACTCAATTCTCTCGAGAGAAACTCCTTCTCGAGAAAAGTTCCGTTCTTAGCAACAAACACTTTGCCCTCGGATTTGAGATAGAAGGTGTACCCAACTGTCTCTTTTGGGTAACCTATGAAGACGCATTTTTCCGCTTTGGGTTCCAGCTTTTCAGGCTCAAGCTTTTTTACATAAGCATCACATCCCCAAACTTTAAGAAACGACAACTTTGGCCTTTTGCCATACCACAGTTCGTATGGTGTCGTCTCAACGGATTTCGATGGTGCCCTATTTAAAGTGAATGCAGCTGTTTCTAATGCATAACCCCAAAATGATAACGGCAAATCAGTAAGAGACATCATAGATCGCACCATCTCTAACAAAGTACGATTACGACGTTCGGACACACCATTACGCTGTGGTGTTCCAGGCGGTGTTAACTGCGAAACAATTCCACATTGTCTTAAGTGAGTACCAAACTGGAAACTCAGATATTCACCCCCACGATCAGACCGTAGGAACTTGATCTTCTTGTTACGATGATTTTCCACTTCACTCTGAAATTGCTTGAACTTTTCAAATGTTTCAGACTTGTGCTTCATCAAGTAGACATAACCATATCTACTTAAATCGTCAGTGAAGGTGAGGAAATAACGATATCCGCCGCGTGCCTCCACGCTCATTGGACCACATACATCGGTATGTATGATTTCCAACAAGTCACTTGCACGCTCCATTGTTCCGGAGAACGGAGTCTTAGTCATCTTGCCCATGAGGCATGGTTCGCACGTGTCAAGTGAATCAAAGTCAAGTGACTCCAAAAGTCCATCAGCATGGAGTTTCTTCATGCGCTTTACACTAATATGACCCAAGCGGCAGTGCCACAAAAATATGGCGCTATCATTGTTCACTCTAACTCTTTTGGTCTCAATGTTATGTATATGCGTATCGCTATCAAGATTCAATATGAACAATCCTCTCACATTCTGTGCATGACCATAAAAGATGTTACTCATAGAAATAGAACAACCATTATTCTCAGACTTAAAAGAGTAACCGTCTCGCAATAAACAAGATCCAGATATAATGTTCATGCTCAACGCAGGCACTAAATAACAATGATTTAAGTTCATCACTAATCCCGATGGTAGCTGAAGCGACACTGTGCCGACGGCGATTGCATCAACCTTGGAACCATTTCCTACGCGCATCGTCACTTCGTCTTTCGCCAGCCTTCGTCTATTCCGCAGTTCCTGTTTCAGGTTGCAAATGTGAGCAACAGAACCGGTATCGAATACCCAGGCACTATTACGAGAGCCGGTTAAGTACACATCAATAACATGTATATCAAATATATCTGATTTTTCTTTGACCGCCTTCTTATCTGCCAGATACTTGGGGCAATTGCGCTTCCAGTGACCCATACCCTTGCAATAGAAGCACTCTGTTTCAGGCTTAGGTCCAGCCTTGGGTTTCTTCGGCGGATTGGCAACAGGCTTGTCGCTCTTCTTTGAATTTCCCTTCTTGCCTTTGCCGTTTCTCTTGAAACTAGTGGTCTTGCTCACCATCAACACTTGATGCTCTTTACGGAGTTCAGACTCTGCGACTTTCAGCATCGCAAACAACTCGCCGGGAGACTTGTTCATCCCTTGCATGTTGTAGTTCAACACAAAGCCTTTATAGCTTGGCGGCAGTGATTGAAGGATTCTGTCAGTGATGGCCTCTTGAGGGAGTTCAATCCCCAGCTCAGCCAGACGGTTTGAGTACCCAGACATTTTGAGCACATGTTCACTGACAGACGAGTTTTCCTCCATCTTGCAAGCATAGAATTTATCGGAGGTCTCATACCTCTCGATCCGGGCGTTCTTCTGAAAGATAAACTTCAACTCCTGGAACATCTCAAATGCTCCATGACGCTCAAAGCGACGTTGAAGTCCCGGTTCTAAGCCATACAAGACTGCACATTGAACTATTGAGTAGTCCTCCTTACGCGCTAACCAAGCGTTCTTAACATCCTGATCAGCCGTAGCGGGTGGTTCATCTCCTAGCGCAGCATTAAGGACATAATCCTTCTTCCCAGCTTGTAAGATTAGCTCAAGATTACGAGCCCAGTCTACAAAGTTGCTTCCATCATCTTTCAACTTAGCTTTCTCTAGGAACGTATTAAAATTCAGGATGACACTCGCGTGAGCCATGATCTACAACACAAATATATTCAAAGTGGACTTAGACTATGTTCAAGATAATTAGAGTTTAACTTAATCAAAGTATATGCTAAACTCCCACTCAAAAAGTACATCTCTCTAGTCATTTGAGTGGTTCATGATCCACTTACACTATCCCAAGTCCGATCATCACGTGAGTTGAGTATAGTTTCAGTGGTAAGCATCCCTATGCTAATCATATCAACTATATGATTCATGATCGACCTTTCGGTCTCATGTGTTCCGAGGCCATGTCTGCACATGCTAGGCTCGTCAAGCTTAACCCGAGTGTTCTGCGTGCGCAACTGTTTTGCACCCGTTGTATGTGAACGTTGAGTCTATCACACCCGATCATCACGTGGTGTCTCGAAACGACGAACTGTAGCAACGGTGCACAGTCGGGGAGAACACAATTTCGTCTTGAAATTTTAGTGAGAGATCACCTCATAATGCTACCGTCGTTCTAAGCAAAATAAGGTGCATAAAAGGATTAACATCACATGCAATTCATAAGTGACATGATATGGCCATCATCACGTGCTTCTTGATCTCCATCACCAAAGCACCGGCACGATCTTCTTGTCACCGGCGCCACACCATGATCATCCATCAATGTGTTGCCATCGGGGTTGTCGTGCTACTTATGCTATTACTACTAAAGCTACATCCTAGCAAAATAGTAAACGCATCTGCAAGCACATATGTTAGTATAAAGACAACCCTATGGCTCCTGCCGGTTGCCGTACCATCGACGTGCAAGTCGATATTTCTATTACAACATGATCATCTCATACATCCAATATATCACATCACATCATTGGCCGTATCACATCACAATCATACCCTGCAAAAACAAGTCAGACCTCTAATTTTGTTGTTGCATGTTTTACGTGGTGACCAAGGGTATCTAGTAGGATCGCATCTTACTTACGCAAACACCACAACGGAGATCTATGAGTTGCTATTTAACCTCATCCAAGGACCTCCTCGGTCAAATCCGATTCAACTAAAGTTGGAGAAACCGTCACTTGCCAGTCATCTTTGAGCAAAGGGGGTTACTCGTAACGATGAAACCAGTCTCTCGTAAGCGTACGAGTAATGTCGGTCCAAGCCGCTTCAATCCAATAATACCGCGGAATCAAGAAAAGACTAAGGAGGGCAGAAAAACGCACATCACCGCCCACAAAAACTTTTGTGTTCTACTCGAGAAGACATCTACGCATGAACCTAGCTCATGATGCCACTATTGGAGAACGTCGCATGGGAAACAAAAATTTTCCTACGCGCACGAAGACCTATCATGGTGATGTCCATCTACGAGAGGGGATGAGTGATCTACGTACCCTTGTAGATCGTACAGCAGAAGCGTTAGAGAACGCGGTTGATGTAGTGGAACGTCCTCACGTCCCTCGATCCGCCCCGTGAACAATCCCGCGATCAGTCCCACGATCTAGTACCGAACGGACGGCACCTCCGCGTTCAGCACACGTACAGCTCGACGATGATCTCGGCCTTCTTGATCCAGCAAGAGAGACGGAGAGGTAGAAGAGTTCTCCGGCAGCGTGACGGCGCTCCGGAGGTTGGTGATGATCTTGTCTCAGCAGGGCTCCGCCCGAGCTCCGCAGAAACGCGATCTAGAGGAAAAACTATGGAGGTATGTGGTCGGGCAACCGTGAGAAAGTCGTCTCAAATCTGCCCTAAAAGCTCCATATATATAGGAGGAGGGAGGGGGACCTTGCCTTGGGGTCCAAGGGACCCTCAAGGGGTCGGCCGAGCCAAAGGGGGGAGGACTCCCCCCCCCAAACCGAGTTGGACTTGGTTTGGTGGGAGGAGTCCCCCTCCCTTCCCACTTCCTCCCTCTTTTTTTTTTCTTTTCCTTTGATTTCATTTTCTTGGCGCATAGGCCCCCTTGGGGCTGTCCCACCAGCCCACTAAGGGCTGGTGTGTCTCCCCAAAGCCTATGGGCTTCCCCGGGGTGGGTTGCCCTCCCCCGGTGAACTCCCGGAACCCATTCGTCATTCCCGGTACATTCCCGGTAACTCCGAAAACTTCCGGTAATCAAATGAGGTCATCCTATATATCAATCTTCGTTTCCGGACCATTCCGGAAACCCTCGTGACGTCTGTGATCTCATCCGGGACTCCGAACAACATTCGGTAACCAACCATATAACTCAAATACGCATAAAACAACGTCGAACCTTAAGTGTGCAGACCCTGCGGGTTCGAGAACTATGTAGACATGACCCGAGAGACTCCTCGGTCAATATCCAATAGTGGGACCTGGATGCCCATATTGGATCCTACATATTCTACGAAGATCTTATCGTTTGAACCTCAGTGCCAAGGATTCGTATAATCCCGTATGTCATTCCCTTTGTCCTTCGGTATGTTACTTGCCCGAGATTCGATCGTCGGTATCCGCATACCTATTTCAATCTCGTTTACCGGCAAGTCTCTTTACTCGTTCCGTAATACAAGATCCCGCAACTTACACTAAGTTACATTGCTTGCAAGGCTTGTGTGTGATGTTGTATTACCGAGTGGGCCCCGAGATACCTCTCCGTCACACGAAGTGACAAATCCCAGTCTTGATCCATACTAACTCAACTAACACCTTCGGAGATACCTGTAGAGCATATTTATAGTCACCCAGTTACGTTGCGACGTTTGATACACACAAAGCATTCCTCCGGTGTCAGTGAGTTATATGATCTCATGGTCATAGGAATAAATACTTGACACGCAGAAAACAGTAGCAACAAAATGACACGATCAACATGCTACGTCTATTAGTTTGGGTCTGGTCCATCACGTGATTCTCCCAATGACGTGATCCAGTTATCAAACAACAACACCTTGTTCATAATCAGAAGACACTGACTATCATTGATCAACTGGCTAGCCAACTAGAGGCATGCTAGGGACGGTGTTTTGTCTATGTATCCACACATGTAAATGAGTCTTCATTCAATACAATTATAGCATGGATAATAAACTATTATCTTGATACAAGAATTATAATAATAACTATACATTTATTATTGCCTCTAGGGCATAATTCCAACAGATTGTACAATGCTTTGCTTGTAAACAAAAAACTTGATGCAGGTGGGCTTGAGTTTCTTAACAGGCACATTGAACTTCGGGCCAAGTGGGCACGAGCTTATGACGAAGATGGCCGAAGATATGGTCAAATGACCAGTAACATGGCAGAATGCTTCAACCGGGTGTTGAAGGGTGTCCGTGCGTTGCCGGTGACGGCAATAGTTCAATACACATTCGACAAGTTGAGAGCATACTTTCTAAAGTACTCACAAGAAACAGATGATCAGATTGGGAGAGAACAAGAAAAAGTATAAGTACCAGTTTCCACCAAAGGTTGACAAATGGATGGTATTTCAATCACGGAAGGCTGACTCCCAAACGGCTACCCTGTACAACAACGAGGATTGGACATATGAAGTGAATGAGCCCGGAGGAACGGCAAACGATGGCCAGCAACACGGAAACAGGGCGTTCAAAGTTTCTTTATCCTTGTGTGATTGCTCTTGTGGGAGGCCAAGGTTGATTCATCTCGCATGCTCGCATTTGTACACGGCAGCTCGCAGTACGAATGTGGACGTCAACCATCCACTAACCGTGAGGGAGTCCGAGTTCTCGATAATGACCACGAGGCATACATGGGCTCCTAGATTTGAACCATACTTTGACCAATCACAATGGCCGGAGTATCATGGAGTACAACTATGGCCTGACCCAGAGTGGAAGGTTGTGAAACTGGGAAGACGAAAGACAAAGCGTTTTAGAGGAGACATGGATGGATGGGGCCATGGTGGTGGCAGAGAAATGGGGAACAACCAATTCCAAGAGCCTACTGAGAGATCACAATGTGGAGATTGCGGTGTAACAGGGCACAACAGAAGAAGGTGTACGGCGCGAATGAAGAAGTCCAAAAACAATGATTCCAGGTCAAGCCAACCAAGTCCTAGCCAACCAAGTCCTAGCCAACAAGGGACGGGTCAAGGAAGCACGAGCCAACAAGGGACGGGTCAAGCAAGCACGACCCAACAAGTTCCTACTCAACATGTTCCTAGCCGACTTGGGCTTACTAGAGGACGTGGTACTAGAGGAAGTGGTGGTGGTAGAGGCAGTGGTGGGATAGGTCGTGGTGGTGCTAGAGGCAGGGGTGGGATAGGTCGTGGTGGTGCTAGAGGCAGTGGTGGGATAGGTGGTGGACTTACTAGGATTGGTATGCGTGGATACCTACAAGGACCATTTCCGTATGTCACATATTTCACTTATCTTTATCATGTTGTTTTTGATGCTCCTTTGTGTGTTATTTTACTAACTATGAGCTATGATGCCTGTTTTGTAGGTATGGCCGCTTCTCAGCCGAACAAGGCAAAAGCGGAGTGGGGGGAGGAGAAGGATGCACCCAGTGAGGAGCAGTTGTTGATGGAGAGGGCTGCAAAGAAGTTGAGAGAGGAGGATGCAGCGGAAGCGCGAAAGAAGAAGGATGAGGAGGATAAGGCAAAGAGGGATGAGGAGTGGCAAATGTTCCTTGAGCATAAGCGATATGAGGCTAGGATAAAGGAGAATGACAGGAAGACGCTAGAGAAACGTAAAAAAGAATATGAAGCTAACTTTAAGAAGATGTTGGCAGAGGCCGCAGCAAAGAGAGAGTGGGAGCATCAGCGCTTCACGGAGAGGGTTAAGGAAGAGGCTTCAAAACTGCGCAAAAGGGAAGAGGAAGAGGAAGAAGAGAGGAAGAAGAAGAAGGGTAAGGGGCTTAGCTCGACCCAATAGAGCCGGATGCTTGTAATCTATGTGTTGTTGAACCTTGTTTGGTTCCGCGCTTTATTACTATGAAACTCCACTATGTATGCACTTTTGGACGTAAGTTACTTCAAGAACCGTATGTATGTTTGAACTCCACCACCACTACTATGTGCTTTGTGTTGTATGTTTTAACGTATGTATCTGAACTCCTCCACCACTATTTTTGAACTCCTCCTCCATTAATATGCAGTTCTAGACATGACAGAGTGTGTGGCGCCTAAGCCTTAGGCGCCACACATGTGTAGTGTGGCGCCTAAGGCTTAGGCGCCACACATGGACTTATACAGCCTCAGCCCAGCCCCTCCCCACCCCCTCCCCCAGTATAAGTCCACGTGTGGCGCCTAAGGCTTAGGCGCCACACATGTGAAAACCTGCTGGAACTGAATTTGGACAGCAATAAAGCAATTTTTGACAGCAATAAAGATCTTTTAACAGCAATAAAGCAATATATTGACAGCAATAAGGATCTTTTGACAGCAATAAAGCAATATATTTCCAGCAATAAGGATCTTTTGACACCACTAAATGGTTCACAACAACTGCAACAACAACTAAATGGTTCACAACTCGAAATAGTTCACAACTAAAGTAAATAGTTCAGCTCGACAAGTGCAACACCAACTCCAAATCACTTGGGGCCTCGTCCCCTCTTGGATACTAGCTTCTTCCTTCTCGCAATCACAAATTTCTCCGGGTCATCCGAATCATCGTCATCGTCATCCTCAACCTCATCGTCCCTGCTTCTCATCCTTGACAAACGAGAGCTCCCGGCCACCGGATTCTTCCCTTTCGCATAATCATCCGGTGAGTAGCGCTTAAATTCCTTCCTGGGCTTCAACATGTAAGCGGAGCGTTGGAAAGCCTTCAACGTCATGTCGTCCGCAGCCTAATACATATGAAGGTTGAAAGTTCAAATTTGAAGGTTCAAGGCTGAAGGTTGAAAGTGCAAACTGTATGGCTATGTCATACCTGAGGAGTGTCAACATCATCCTCCTGAGTATTTCTTTGGGTAATGTCACCATCATCCATACGAGCGCCCGAAGAAGCTGAATAGACGAAGTGCAGATTCTCCCTTTTTTCCTCCAGGTGTGTTATCTAGAATATCTTCGGACTCGTCAGCTTGTTTCTTGACCTCTTTGCGCTATGATCACAAGACAATGACAACAAATAAGTGCAAGTGAATAGGTCCGCTAGCATTCATAATTTACATAGGGGAGCACACTTACCACAAAGTTCAGGACAGGGGCGAAGGAAGTTTGGTACCCTTCGCGAATCAACTTGCTGTAATCGCCTTGGGCAAGTTCATCGTACTCAGTGGGTTCTTCCAATATGTCCTCCTCGTAAGCCGGCGGACAAATCTCGACACGAGTACTCTCCTGAAACCATCTTAGGTAGTTGCTGAACGCAAGAGCACAATGCTGACGGTACTGGGTTCGTTGTGTGCTCGAAGTTGCCTGCACACTTTGCTCGAACATAAGGACGTAGCTCTTATGATGCTTCTGCCAGTCCTTGATTATTCGCTGCCTCCTCCTATCCAACCTGCTTTGAACAAAACACATCAGTAGCTCGCTCAACACTAAGAACAAAACTAATCACTAATTATTTTTTGTTACCTGTGAAGCTGTGTGTCCGTGTCCACCCACTCCGGCGGGTGTGGCTGAAAGTAACCAAATTGACGCAGCACACGATGCGGGAGATGCCACTCAACCGCCCAATTGCATATTAGGGGACAACGCATTAGCCAAAGATGTCTTTCCTGCACGCATAGTGCATTCAGCTCGAACGTGTGTGCATCACCAAAGTTTGTCCCGACACCATATGGCTCCCATTCAACCTACAACACAAGATGAATACCACAATTCATTTCACTCACAACATAGAAGCTGGAAGTCAACTCTGAAACCATCTTACCTGCTCGGGGGTAAGCGAATCCATCTCGTTGGTGTATTGCTTGTACAATAGGTTCACTTCGCTTGCCACCTCCGATACCAAGTCCCACTTGTAAGCCCATGTAGGTTGCCGTACAGGGTTGTCGTGGTCATCCCAGGTATTCCACTTTGAGCTTTTAGGGCGTCCAACAGGTAGGCGTTCCCAGCTCCATACTGAAAGTAGGAGCATACAACCACCAACTCCGCCGTCCTTTGTCGTCCCGCGACAAGCATCGTCCAACTACAAGTAACAACAAACATGCATCAGTTTAGCAGAAAAAGATAACAGAGAGTACTTAATATTAACAATTTATTACCTGCCGATACAAGTAAGCCAGTGCGGCCGAGCCCCAGCTGAACTTGTTGTCCAAAACAGTCAACGCCTTCAGCCACATCCAAGGAGCATTCTTGCCTATGCCGTCCGCAAAGATAGTCCTAGAGATGACGTACCACATGTAGACGCGAGCATACCTCTGGATGACCTCGTCATCTGCGTCCTCAGGACAATGAGCAAAGTTGGCGGCAATCCAAGTGAAAGTGGCGCCGGCAGGGACTCTATCTTTCTTCCCTCCATCTTCCACCTCCGGCTCTTGCGGCGACATACCAATAAGAGCCTCCATTTGATGCCGCCATCCCTCAGAATCAGTGCTCATACATAGTGGCTTCCCCTCGATGGGAAGAGCGGTGATCATGGAAACATCTTGAAGAGTAACCGTCATCTCTCCGGTCCGGAGGTGAAAACTATGTGTCTCCGGCCTCCAACAATCAATGAGTGCTGTGACTGCCGCAGCGTTCAGATTTGGAGTTGACCGACTCACAAGCTGCACGAATGGAAGGAGTCCCGTCATCTCGATGTACGGGGTGTACCGCTCATCATAATGCATTACAGAGGATGCCCCATGAGACCGGATCTTCAGGGGCGTAAGCTCATGCAAACATATAGGAGAAGAAGATATCAAGTGCTTATTACATTTTCAAAATATTACTAATCTACTAATCATTTTCTACTTACCATCTTCTTCTCCGACATGAAATAGGCCCGGTGTTCAGCGTCATAAACATCATTCAGAAGCCACACCATCCTACAAATCACAAAAAATTACTCATTTACTAATATTCAAATAAGACTCATATACTCATATGAACTACTACTAATACTAACTACTACCACTAACTACAAACCAAAACCTAATGCAATTCCTATACCTACTACTACTAACTACTACTACTACTAACTACTAACTAGTCATATACTCAACTAACTAGTCATATACTAACTAGTCAAATCCTAACTCATATACTAACTACTCAAAACCTAACTCATATCCTAACTAGTTAAAACCTAATGCAAATCCTAACTCATATCCTAACTAGTCAAAACCTAATGCAATTCCTATACCTACTACTACTACTAACTACTAACTACTCATATACTCAACCAAATCCTAACTAGTCAAATCCTAAGAACCTACTCAAATCAATCTACTAAAATCAATCTACTCAACCAAAACATAATAAAATTGGATAGAAGGATGGGAAAGGGAAGGGATGGGGGAGGACATTACCTTGGGGGGTCAATCCAAGGAAGAAATCCTCAGATCTGAAGGAGATGGGGGAGGGGATTAGGGAGGGGATGAGAGCCAGCCGCCGCAATGGAAGTTTCTGTTTGAATGAGGGAGGGGGTGGGGAGGGGGGTGGGGAGGGGGCTGGCCCGTGGCTCTGTAAGTCAGTGTGTGGCGCCTAAGGGTCAGGCGCCACACATTACAATGTGTGACGCCTGAGGCTTAGGCGTCACACTGCCTGGGGGTGGGGCCCTCCCTGCCACGTGGTCGGGGGTGTGGCGCCTAACCTCTAGGCGTCACACAGTACAGTGTGGCGCCTAGGTGTCGGGCGCCACACAAAAGGGTCAGGCCGGTGAATTATTTCCCCCGAGGGGTCAATCCGTGAGTTCTTTCATCCCAGGGGTCATTTTTGTCAATTTTGCCGACGTTCATGGGATGCAACTGAACCCAACTAGCGAAGCGCACGAGCGCCGTTCATCTATCAGGCGCTAAATGCATTGTATACGATATCTCTATGTACAGCAACTCCTATGATAGAAAATTTCCAATGGAGGATGGAATCCAGAAAGGCCGTTTCGAAAATACAATATCTCCACAGACCGGAAAAATTGAAAAAAATTGTACATGTATAACACATTCGACAAAACTTTCGTAACAATATACTTTCATAATGGCGCAGACAAAAAAGACAAATAGGTACATGACAATGGGTCAATTTTTACTTTTTTGCGCAGCTTGCAAATCATTGGCTGGAAATTCACAGATCCGTTGTGAATATATATACATTTACACACATTTTTTGATTTTAAAACTTGGAAATATCATTTTTGAATTTGTGAAATGTTAGGCTCCAAGGAGCCCATTCTCCACAAATTCACATTTCTCCTGGGATTCATATAATAAAATATATGAGACAATACCATTCGGCTTTGTGTTGTTTTGTGGGTTGGACCTTGATATATTCTTTTTTCTATTAGGTCCTTGTGTGAGTTATACTATTCTCATGCTTATATATAGGGAAAAGTCTATCCCTCAACCGGCAGATCGAGCGGGGGACATCCGCCACCTCCTTCGATCGACACGTCGCATTATTGGACCACACATGTCTCACTCCCTCATCTTATCTCTTCTGCAATCTCTCTTCATTATGCATCAATGGCATTCAGCTTTGTCGGAGAGGAGATGGCAGCCAGGTGACCTGGTCGAAGGTTCGACGCTCGCCGGCGGCGACGCGATGGCGTGGCATGTGGCGCCGCCGGCCCTCCCCTGCCTCCATCCTCCCCCACCCCCGCGCCACCAGTCACTCGCCCCGACGCTTCCTCCCCCTCCTCTAACCTTACACCCATTCATCCCCTCTCCAGTTTTCAGCAACACGGTTGTTGTTTTAGGAGTTGGAGAAATTGTTTCTGCAACCCGTTCCTTGTTTCAGGAATTATTTCTGCAACACGGCCGCTGTTGCAGAAAGACGAAGGAAAAATAATTCTACAACAAAGCGATTGTTTCTGGAACTGAACCTTTGTTTGAGGAATTAATGGATCCAAAGTTCATTTCTTACAACAAAGCGAATGTTTTTACAACTCAACCATCGTTTCAAGAATCACTGGTTGTCGGCCGGAGCCCCGTGTGTGGATCAAACGGGGATCAAACGACAGATCGAACGGCTGTCGAAGTGGGTGGACGCATAGCAACCCCTATCTTTCCCTAATATTAAAGCAAATACGGTTTCTGGTTGTCCGTCTTGAAAATTACCCCTAAAGTTTGGATAAATTAACCACCATGCCATCGGTAAATAATAGAAAACGTTTCACAAAACGAAAAATCTTGGACTGGGCCGGCCCATGTAAAAACCTCCTACATTACGCTCTGCATGCTGGGAGAATATCCAGCACACCGTATGAGCCGGCCCATGCACAGGCGCCTGCTTTTAGTTCCGTTTATTTATTTATTTTCAGTTCCGTTTTATTTTTTTATTTTAAATAATTTAGAACTTCAATTAATCTTTCAAATTTTAATAAACAGAAAATTATAAATTAACATGTTTAAAAAACTAAAATGTTTGTGACTTCAAAAATTGCTCGGTATTTTGTAAAAAGTGCTCGCATATACAATAAAATGTTTGCAATTTTAGAAAAATGTTTGTACAATAAGAATATTCCATGATCTCAAATACAATTCCATGTATTGAAAACTATTAAAGGCATATAACAAAATCCTTTCTAATTCGAAATATGTCCAAAAATTTTAAAAATAGCAAATGTCTGTTTGGATAGTTTTTTCTTATTTAAAATTTTCCGTTCCATTTTTGTTTATTTATAATTTAAATAATTTAGAATTACAAAAACTTTTGCATATTAAAAAATAGGAATTTTGAATTAAAATGCTGACAAATTTTTATTTTGAATTAAAAATAGGATTCAAAAAAAGCGCCGGATTTTCATATTTTTTTGCAAATTCCAAAACAATGTCCATAAATTTAATAATTATATTACTGATTTATAAAAATGTTTGTTTATTCAGAAAAACTTCACGCGTTTCAAAAAATGTTTGTGAATTTAAAATAAAATCCTCCAACATAAAAAAATATGTTTGTCTTTTCTTGAATTGGTGGCCAATTCAAAAGAAACTATTTAAACCCGTTCGAAATATAAAAAATATTCACGATTTTTAGTAAATGTTTGTAAATTGTAAAAAATGTTCTCGAATTTAAAATCGTTCCCATATTTGCAAAATTATTCACGAAAGATCTAATGTATGTAGTTAAACATTAATACTTCTAAGTCTTTGTGATAATATACCTGTGTGAATTTTAAAGAATTAACTGTTGAATGGATCGGATTATTATTGTATGTTTTCTAAAAAAAATTCTTAAAATTCGGAATAAATCTTTTAGTTACCAAGATTTTTGACAACCGTGATATATATTTTTTGAAAATGTAAAGATTGCTTGAACTTGTGAATAAATTTAAAAGAAGAAACATTTTCTTGCATTTGTGTATAAAAATTCTAAATCAAGCGATGATATGTGAACATAATGTGGTCATCATATTGAAGATTATGTTTTTTCTTCCGTGACAACGCACGGACCATTTTGCTAGTATATATATATATATATATATATATATATATATATATATATATATATATATATATATATATATATAGTGCAACTCTGGGTCGACCCTACCATTGTTCAGTAAAGTATCATACAGAATGTTGGCCAGCCGGTCTCTCCGCCACGTCAAGGTGTAGTAATGGCACACCAAAGCAAAATTTCTCATGTAAAACTTACAAGCGCTCAGTATATTTCGCCATGTTCTTGGCATTTTGGCACCTCTGGTCCAATAAAACCGGATAGAGGGAGTTGATTTAGTTAAATCAACTCAATTAATTCTGTGCTTGATCAACCTTGCCAATCGTTATCAATAAACCTTGGGAAAGACAAAACTAGGAGGAGGTGCAGGTGAAGCTTCACATCATGCCCCCAAGGCGTCGATCATATTAATGAATAATGAGCGGAAATATGTATATATCAATGCATATGGAAAGATATATATGTGGTGGCCTGAGACAAACGTGGGCAGATTAAGGCCTCTCAACACCGCGACAACGACACAAATAAAAGATGCATGCATTCATATTCGATCATACAGTTGCTTCTTAATTTGTGCAATCTAGCTACAAGGTTTCAGTTAAGTTTAACGTTGGACCGAACCAGCTAGCTGCAGGCATGTAGCTACTAATAACCAAGGTCCTACATATATGTGGCTGGCAATATATTTGGATACGTTTTTTTAGAAAAGAAGGCATCGCCCCGGCCTCTGCATCGAATAATGCATGCAACTTTTTATTTAAATAAGGTAAAACGAGTCCGAACCAAGTACATCAAGCTGACAAAAACCAAATAAAGATACAAAGCGCCATACGCGCCACAATCGGCTATGATAATAGACCTAGATGACTAGCCACCTATCCTATTATTGTGTCGCCATCCAAACCGGTTGAAGATATCCCGAGCTACCATCTCTCAGCGGGCACACCCAATAACCAAAGGCTTCCTGGCTTCCGCATGAGTGAGTAATAACCACGTGCGGATCAAGGCGGTAGCCCTGAAGATAACCTGCAAAAAATTGTTAGAGTTGCATCTGTTAAATACTAAATCATTCCTGCACTTCCATATAGCCCACAACAATGCACAAGTTCCCACACGAGTAAGATGTGCCAATCGAAAGTCAACACCCTTTACCAACGTCCCAAATAACATGTTGATACTGTTTGGGGGCTGATATTGAAGGCAATGTGAATCGAACGCCATAGAAGTTTAGCCAAAGGGGAATCAAGAAACAGGTGCTTAATAGTTTCTTTGTTATGACAGAAGTTGCATCTTTGGTTGCCTTTCTAATTACGTTTTGCCAAATTGTCCTTCGTTAGAATAACTCCTTTCCTGGATTTTGGAATAGGCACCAAACCTATGAGGTGAAGATACATAGATTTTACAGTAAAAGCTTCATTATTAGTCAACTTTCATTGAATAGTATCTGGTAAATTCGAGAGGTTGATATCCATTAACCTTCGGACTAGGTGTAGCCAACTGGCCCATCTGTCGCCAATCAAGGATCTACGAAACTGAATATTTAGAGGCGTCTCGCACAATATATTCGCAACGGACGCTTGTCGACGTTAGACAATATTGTATAACTGCGGATACTGAAGGGCTAAGGGTGTTTCCCCTAGCCATGTATCTTCCCAGAATCTAGTTGATTCATCATTACCAATGATAAACCTAGTCCTGTGGAAAAAGGCATTTTTAGACCACATCAAACCTTTCCAGAAAGGGGAGTCACTTGGCCTAACGGTCGCCTGAGCTAAGTTCTTATTTTGCAAGTACTTATTCCTAAGAATTTGTACCCACATGCCTTCAGTTTCCACTGAGATTCTGAACATCCATTTACTTAGCAAACATCTGTTTTTAGCCTCTAAATTCTTAATCCCTAAACCCCCTTGCTCCCTTGGTCTGCATATGATGTCCCATTTAGTAAGTCTATATTTGGTCTTGACATCATCACTCCGCCAGAAAAAAATGAGACCGATAGAAATCCAATCTTTTTCGTACCCCAACCGGTATCTCAAAAAAGGAAAGAAGGAACATGGACATACTTGTTAATACTGAATTAACAAGTACTAAGCGTCCTTCGTAGGATAAAACCTTGCCTTTCCAGCAACTTAGCTTTTTTTCAAATCGATCTTCGATACACTTCCACTACTTATTTGTTAGTTCCGGTGGTGAATAGGAATACCTAAATAGGTAAACGGTAGATTCCCTCCCTCGCAACCGAACAATTGATTGTAAGTGTGTTGTTCAACTTTGGCCTTTCCAAAGCAGAATAATTCATTTTTGTTGAAGTTAATCTTCAAACCAGACAACTGTTCAAATAGACATAGAATGAGTTTCATGTTTCTGACTTTGTCTAAATCATGCTTCATAAACAGAATTGTATCATCCGCATACCGTAGGATTGAGACACCCCCATCTACTAGATGCGGTACTAGTCCTTCTACAAGATCTTTGTCACCGGTCTTCCTGATCATTAAAGCCAACATATCCGCAATAATGTTGATATATTTGGGTACGTAGTAGCACAATGTAATGCGTCGGCAGCGGTTGAGCTGAGCACCAAATTTCAGCACATGGAAATAACCCCTATTAATATTGGCAGGTCTATGCAGTACGTACGAATCGTACTACTTCAACTTCAACCATTAATTGATTGATTGATTGTTGCATGTGTCCCACCCCCAACCAACACAAAGGGGGTAAAAACAGTGAACAGTCCAACGCATCATATATCTTTCTGGGGCATTAGTTGTGTCACGGCTTGCATTTTTGGAGAAGCAAAGCAACGGTTTTGAAGAAGACGGTTTAGAGCAACTTCAATTCGTCGACCCAAACAAACGACCTTTTTTCGTTTTTATCCGTTTAGATCGGTCAGACTGTCCGTGTTCATTTTTTCATATGGATTGGCATGAGTGCGGCAACGGGAGGCGGACCTAAATTTGCGCGCAGGTCCAAAGTCCACTTTAAACAAAATTCGAATTCAAGACTTGTCGGTCAACCGCCCGCCAAATTTCACTTTAAATTAAATTGGTCAACCGCCCGCCAAATTCCACTTTAAATTAAATTTAAACATTCATAAAAACAAAAACAAAAAAGTTGGCGTCCGCATGCAGCCCTAGACGTTGGCGCACATGCACAACACTAGACGTCGTCGTCACCGACGATGAGGTTGATGAAGACGGGAGGCGGCCCAACCCAATGGAAGCTGGCTTGATAGGCCGCGAGGGCTGCCTCCTCCGGCTTATGCTGCGGTGGAGGCAATGCGGCGACACAGGCACGCTCCTCCTCTACCTCTCGCTCTCTCTTCCTCGCGGGGGGGGCACGGTGACGATGGCGGCTGCACACAGTCGCTTGCTGCGGAGAGGGCTATGGCCTCCGCCATCTCCGTCTCGTACGCGGCCTCCTCCGCTGTTGCTGCGGCCTTCCATCGCTCCTCCTCGATGGAGTTGGTGAAGGCCTCCGCCAGCGCCACCTGGTACACCGCCTCGTCTTCCTCCTCCCCTTGCTTGACAACAGGGGGGTTGCTGTGGTGGGACAGCACGTCCAGGCACCGTTGCTCCTCGTGTTTGGTGGCGAACCACGCCTCCCAATTGGGAGAGTCTGCAACATACTTGGGCATGCGCCGTTGTACCTGGCGCCCGCCCACCTCCTCATTGTGCGTCTGTTCGGGTACGACAGCGGCTTCCTGAACTCCCAGTTCCACCGCGCTTGATGCATGGGGGTGTGTACACGCTAGCAACCTAAGTATGAGCGGGCAGGTGCCGGCGGCGGAGGAGGAGGAGGAGCACGGGAGGATGAGGCGTCGGGGGTGCCCATGCTTGTGCCTCTACCGAAGAACCCATGGCTAGGGCTTGGGTTGTTGCCGGCGGGGAAGCACGAAGGGGGTGGTGAGGGGCCAGATGTGGATGGAAGTGGGACTTAATAAAGGACGCTTCCACCGGCTGACTAGTGGGTCCAGTGACAGTGGTTGTCCTAAATTTGACGGCGGGCAGTATTTGGGCGGCCGCCAAGTGGGACTGCTGTGGACACCGAGAGGGCGTGCGGCGCGTCTGCTTCGTGTCAGCGCTGATGCATTTTAGGTGCAATTTTTGGACTTGAAATGAGTCAGCACGGACACGAAGCGAACGCCTTCTCGGTTTGGGTCGACGTGTTGGACCTCCATTTTTGTTCGCCCCGACGCAAACGGATGGAGATGGATGAAATGAGTCAATGCATTGGAGTTGCTCTTATGGAGGTGAAAGAGAAAACCCATGGCCACATGAGTATGCTAGATGTTAGATTTTTTTTAGAAAAATAAAATAAAAACCATTATGTGTCTAGATATTTTATGCATGACTATCATTGTTTATGGATAATATGTTTTATATGTAAAAAAAGGTTTAGAAGCCGAGTTCTAGCATAGCTAACATGTCAAAAAGGTTAATATCTCTGCTCCAAAACACATGATCGATGTCTTAGATGTCGGCATGGCCTCCAACAAAATTCTTAAAAAATCATGTCATTACAAAAACAAGGAAATCAAAAAACACCCCTCGCGTCGCCCCCGCCCTGGGCGACTCGGGGGCTCCCAAGCCCTAGGCGCCGCCGCCGCTCTCTCATCCTCCCCTCCTCGCCGCCGCCGGGTGACGCCTCCGGTAAAACACGTGTGGCAGACGGCGGCGGCGGGGGACTCCCTCTCCCGGCTCCCCTTCCTCCGCGGGCGGCGGATCTAGGTGGTTGACGGCGGTGGCTTGTGGCGATCGTGATCGGGCGCGAGGGGGCAGGCCTCGGCGAGCGGTAGCGGGGAGTGGGGCGCACGGCGGCGGCCCGCGGCAGGCGGTGGCGGGCGCTGGGCTAGCGGCGGTGCTCCGGCGGGTGCAGGCGGTGGTGGCCCCTATACGCGGTCGGTGGATCCCTCTTTGACCCGGACGGCGCGGGGGGTGGCGGCGGCTGCGGCGGCGGTCCTCGCTGGATGCTGGTGGCCATGGTGTTGCTTCTCGTCGACCCCGATCTACTCCGATCTGCAGCGGATCCGGCCCCAGATGGCTTCTCGCTGTTCTTGGGTGCTGGCCCTGCAGATCCGGTGGTTGGAAGGGTTCCCGGGGAGTCCCTTGGCCGGTGCGGCGGCCACTCCGAAGGCAACGCCTTTTGGTGTTGTTCCCCTTGTTGGAGGCTTTGGAGAGGATCCCCTTCCTTCCACCCCTCCCAGGAGCTCAGGTGAAAACCTCAGATCCCCTTGGTCCAAGCGACGATGACACCGTGGTGGCGTGTTCCTTCCTGAAGGCGTTGCTCGGGGGCTGCTCAAGCGGTGGTGGAGGTGGCGGCGGTTCGATGTCGACGCATTTTGGCCTGCTACATCTTGGAGGTTGTGACGTCGGCGGCGCTCGTCTGGTGGAGCAACGGCATTGTTGTTTGCGTCATCAGGCTCTGGATGCTCCGGGGGAAACCCTAGATCTGGGTCTTCCTGGATCGGACGATGATGGCATTTTATCGCCCTCCCTCCTGGGGGCATCGTTTTGGAGCAAGTGCTGGCTGGAGGAATGGTGGAGCGGTGCTTCATCTCACACATTGATGGCGGCGGATATCGGCGGCATGGCGCTGTGGGGACTCGACGTCTGATGCATGGAGATGGACTCGCGCAGGAGGAGGTAGCTATCTGGCGTCATGGTGACGTCAATGGCAGAGTGGCTACACAAGGTAGAAGCCTCAATATTTGCTCTGAAGACCGACCGATGGAAGATGGCGGCAATAGCACACGAGTGCGTCAGATCGGTTTTGTGCCCTAGACCCGGTACGTGGCAGATGGCTTGACCGGATCTGCTGGGGCTTCCGACTTTTGATGTTAGGCTTAGGTAAGTGACCTGGGTATGTGGCCCAGCTAGCACCCCTTCATCATATGGATCGGAGTAGCGACAGATATTGCGAAGATGACGGATTCAGACATATTGTTGTAATACTTTGTAAGGTAAAATAATCAATAAAATGGCCGCATGCATCTCCCTGATGCAGAGGCCGGGGGTCATCCTCCTTTAAAAAAAAAACAAGGAAAAATATGTAACAGAAAAGGGTATTCAATATGAATCTAAATAAGTTTCCTTCATATATACTTTTAGCAGATTCAAATACATTTTGACTGCGGGAATCTGGAAAGCCATGTAATTTGGAACGAAGGTATACTATATTTTATTTTGCAAAGCACTAGAGAAGGTACAATTTTTTTTCTCTCAACTCTTCAGAGTACAATGTTGCAAAGCACTACAGAAGGTATACTTTTTTTCTCACAAATCTTCAAAGTACAATGTTGATAGCCATTTGACCCACTACATTGCTTATTCATTAGCGTTCATGGTGTGAAATGAAAGGACCACTGTTTCGTACTATTCCTTTTGGATACAAATGCTGATGCCGACCTGCACCGAAATTTGCAGCACATTTTTATGGCTGTAACCAGCTCTACACAGAGAAGGTTGTTTGCTGAGACTAATGACTAATTGTACTAATGACTAGTTGTCCTTAAGAAGTACTCACTTCGTCCCAAAATAAGTGACTCAAAAATGACTCAACTTTATACTAAAATTAGTGTAAATTTAAGTCATTTTTGAATCACTTATTTTAGGACGGAGGGAGTAATAATCAAACTAAAATACACTCCATCTCCCAAAATAAAAGGTGCATTTGACTTTCCATAATGTTCAAGATACGGTTAATTTCATCTTTATTTTTTCACTTAATAGTAATATTCTAAAAAGTAAAAAAATGGAATATATGACACAAATGTCTTTTGCATGATACACACAATGATTTAATCTTACACGGGTTCAATCATATACTTTTGCATATTTTAGTAATAAAAGTTCAAAAATTTAGCACCAAATATAACTACCGCAGAAAAGAAAAAGAAAAAAGAATGAGTAATGGCTGCCCCGTCATTTCGCACCGTATTATTAGTTTATGAGCCTATAGGAACCTTTGACAATTGACATTGTATATGGCTTTTCAATGTTTTGAAATATTTTCCTTAATTATGTGGCTCATATATACATAACGATACATCCATTAATTGGGATGACAAACCTACCTACTGATTAATGGAGAGAAAA
This sequence comes from Hordeum vulgare subsp. vulgare, assembly GCF_904849725.1. NCBI lineage: Eukaryota > Viridiplantae > Streptophyta > Magnoliopsida > Poales > Poaceae > Hordeum > Hordeum vulgare. The sequence goes on from NC_058524.1 coordinate 4,907,681, forward strand.
ATACATGGTGTCACAATCCAACATGCTTGGACCACAAGAGGCTGCAACTAGCTGCGGGAGAACTGGTCCATTGATGCAGAAAGCGAATAAATTCAGTGGAAAAATATGTGCATATTATGTATACGATGTTACTTGTACCAGTGTACCACCATACTTTGCTCGGACCATGGAAAATTCCCATTTTAGTTCCATAATATAATTTTCTCAGCACTATTATCAGTGCACTTGCAGTACCAATTAATATGCATATTGTAGATTAGCTACAAACGTCTGTCCTAGGGCTTCTTTCCAAGTCTTAAAATGTATAGTATATATTAATGACACTCCTCCTGGTCTGGTATACAGAACACCGTCCTATTTTGAGTCTTGATTACTAATTGGGAAATGCAAATATGACGGTACAATTTTCGGTATCAAACTTGTGTATTAGCTAAATCGGTGATCAAAATTAGACTCAAAATACGCATAGCTGCTTGAATAACAGACCCAAGAGAGCATATATATGTTTGGCTAGCTCGCGCTGTACGGCTAAGATGATATGAAAGTATCCCGCAAAAATAAAAAAGATGATATGAAAGTAGTTAGCTTCATCAAAGTGGCAAAAGCTAAGATACACCCTCTCTCACTCACACACATATCGGTGTGCATGTAGATGATATTGATGCATATCCATACAAACTTATTCCTAGGATCCACAGAGATCACACAAGTGCCTACATAAATGTAAAGCAAGAGCAAGTGCAAGCTAGCAATCTCTCTCTCTATCTCTCTTTCTCTCTCTCTAAACCCTTTGCTTGCAATTCTTCTCTCATCATCTTTCTTCTTCAAAAAGGAGGTTGAAACTCCTCTGCGTCAATCGATATTCTTCTCTCTTCATGCATGCATGACAACACAAAAGCTATGCTATATATGATATACATACATACATATATATACGGCCATGGAAAGGACCTCTTCCGAAGGTACGACTACCGGCATTAACATTAGCTGATTTTATCGATTCTTGGAAGACAGTCCCGATCAAACGGAAGAACAATCGAGCTGTGGCAACGGTGCGTCCGTCGGCGACGTCCTCGTCGCAGGTAGATCTCGGGATCCGAGAAAAGAGGAAGCAACGTTTGAATTTACTCATAGGCCAAGACGGGCCATTAATTGATGTGAAAGGGGCCGAGACAGCTGGGTATAAGGCCCAGTTGTGCCCGGTGGATAGCCCAGAGATTAACGAACGATCTGATACGTACGAGAAAGAAAGCTTGGTACAAAACGAACTGGGAATCAGGGTTTGCCACGAGGGCACAGATCGCAAGTCTTTTCGATCGCCGCCTGGGTTCCCGTCGAGAACGGGAAGAGCCCGCCGAGTGCCGGCGCTTCCCATGGCCGCACGGGGTGGATCCCAGCCAGCGGCTACTCTCTCTGAACCCAAGCAGGTTGCAGCGGCTCCTCACTCTGATCCCAAGCAGGTTGCAGTGGCGCATACCTCAGGGGCAGGGAATCCAGCACTGTCACGATCTGATGGGGAGTGTCATCTTCTTACAGCAGGAAAGGACAGTCAGGGTCGTGGAGGTGTGACATTTAAGCCTGCACGAGGTGCAGGGTATAACAGAGGATGTGGCGGATACCAGGGATATAGAAATTTTGGACAGCATTGGAACGAAAACTTCAGTGGTCAAGGTGGTGGACGTGGGCAATGGAACGTCGGGGGAGGGCCGGGGGGAGGTGCTAATCACTGGCACAGACCTTTCCAACCTCCGGAAGGCAATTTTGTCGAAGGTGCAAGAGGTTCGACCTTTCGTCAACGTGGGGGTGGTGGAATCCGAACATTTGGCCGAAACAATTCGCTGCCCAAGTGGAAGGAAATTAATCCAATGGCAAACGATGGAGTGCCAGGTAATACTTCCAACTCTGCTGAGAGACCTAAGTCGGCTGAGGATAGAGACACCGCACGCGCGAACAAAGCTGCTCGAAAGAAGGAAAAATTGACATGCTACAGGTGTGGAGTTCCTGGGCACTTCGTAGTAGACTGTACAACTGAGATATGTGATCTCTGCCAGAAACCAGGTCATGATGATGCCACATGTCCGCTACTCTCAGTTCCTAAGCCGGTAATTAATATTTATGGTGTATGTCAAAGTAGGCTGATGTTCTTTGAGACACCAATATCCTCATCGGTCCTAGTTCCGCCTCGCCTAGAGAGTTCCAGAACGGGACTAGTAACGGTTACAAACGGAACACTGACTGCAGAACAAGTTTCTCAACAGCTGAAAAGGCTTGTGTCTGAGACATACCAGTGGGCACCAGATAAGGTAGATGATCAAAGTTTTCGAGTAGAGTTTCCAAGAAGAGAGGATCTTCAACGGTTGCTTGCATTTGGGGTCAGCAAAGTTAGTGATAGCAAATGTTTACTTGAGTTTGAGGAGTGTAAAAAACCGGAACCACAGGGTACGCGGTTAAAGAAGGCTTGGATTAGATTTTCAGGAATACCAGAGATTCTTCTTAATGACTTCCTTATTGTATGGAGTCTAGGGTCTTTGGTTGGTAAGACAGATAAGGTGGATATGCCTTTTACTCGAAAACGGGGTATAGCGAGGGTGTGTGTGTTGGTCCTTGATGTTGAGTACATACCGGACTACGCACCATGGTCTTACGATGGAATTCACTATGACCTTGATGTAGAGGTCGAGGTGGAGGTCCAACAGCAATCACATGACGGTGATACTCATATGGCAGATGGAGATGATCGAGATAAGGAGCAGGGAGATGCCGACGAGGATCAGCCCGACAAGTCTAATCACAATGCAAAATCACAATCATCATCTGCCAAGCATAATTCAATTAACAGCGCAGGAACCCCTTCCTCTTCAGTGTCACCTATGGTTACTTTACGGCTTGGATCTTTTGAGATGCCTACGCCAACTACTCTATGGACGGAAGCATATGTCGAAGAGGAAGCAATACCTGCTATCGAGGAAGAGATACCACGTCAAGGAAAAAATACTTCTCCGCCCATGCGTTTGTCACACTTGGAGGTGCTGACCACGCCAATCAGTTCAATCAAACTTCATAGGGAAGATGAGCAACTGAGCCTGAAACAGACATCTCTGCCTAAGACGTGTAATCAGGACGTACATCGGGGTGACATGGAATTTTCGAAGCATACTCATACTTCGGCCGGGCTGATGGGAAACAGTAGCAACGATGTGAGAAGTACAAGCCATTATTCTCACAGTATGTCCCAGGGTGACATGCAATATACGAAGCAAAAGGATGCTTCGGCTGGTCTCAGCGACATAACATGCGCAGCCAGCCATTATAAGTCAGCTCTGTCAGAGAGGGACATGCAAGCCGTGCAACAAAACGTTGCTTCAGCTGGGCTGGTGAGCAACAACAGCAATGTAAATGCTGCTTCTGATGGACCGAATCAAAATACAAAGTCTGAATCTTGCTTGTTGAATCAGCAGCAGCAAGACAACAGTTTTGCAATACTGGAACAGACTTCCTCACCGTCTTCTGGGCAGGACAAGGCTGCTGCTGATTGTAAGGTAAAAGGACGAACACATACAGCTATATCCTCACAAGATGTGATTTCTTTTGGAGGAATTCCAGATCCTTCTTGCGGAGATTTAAGGTTCAGTCAACGTATCCAGGAGCAGCCGGATGCCGATGACATGTTACTCGCGCGTGCTACGAGGGCAGCAAAGCTTCGAGATGTCGAGGCAGCTACAGGTATGCAAATTGATCATAATGCTTCAATACTGCATCTCACCGAATCTGAGATTATGCAAAATGCTAGCGACATAGGAATTACTCTAGGTTCTTCCAGCAAACAATTAGCGAAAACTATTAATGATATTCTTGATATAGAAACGGATAGAACTATAGAGTTTATTCAAAATCTTGCATCGGTCAAGCCTATGAATGAAAAAGATATTAATGAATTAGGAGGGGTAGAATTACAAAAAGTATGTCAAAGTTTATTACACATAGACGGAGAGGAAGAGGAGGGGGATGATACGGGATTGGAGGGGTATACGGCCTCTTTAATTCCGGGTACGCATTCACCATCAATTAATCAAGAAGGTATCACTCAAATGATTCTGGAAAAACCAAAGCGACCTTGGAAAAGGAAGGTTTTTCCCGAATCAGCGGTTAGGAGAAGTGCCAGAGTGAAACAAAAGAAAAAATTCCATGATGATATATGAAAGGAATATTCTGGAATAGCAGAGGTCTAGCAGACTTGGCTAAAAGAAGGTTCCTTAGAGACACATCGATAGAATATAAACTAGATTTTATGGCTCTACAAGAAACTGGAAGAGATAATTTCACACCTCAATTTTTAAATACTTTATCAGGAGGGGTTGAATTTGACTGGCACTGTTTGCCACCAAGGGGTAGATCTGGAGGAATCTTACTTGGTGTCAAATGTGAGACATTGGAGGTGATGAGTGTGGTTTACGGCGAGTTTACCGTTAAGTTTCGAGTGAGATCGAAAATTGATGGGTTCAGATGGGCTTTGATAGCCGTATATGGTGCAGCTCAACCAGAACTAAAACCTGACTTCCTTGCTGATTTAGTAAGAATTTGTGGAGAAGAAACAATCCCAATTATGGTGGGGGGAGATTTTAATATTATCAGGAGGTCTGAGGAAAAAAATAATGATAACTATGATGAACGATGGTCAGTCATGTTCAATATGGTTATTGAGAGTCTCGATCTGAGGGAGATTGACCTTACTGGTAGACAATTTACATGGGCGAATTCTCTACCGGTACCAACATATGAGAAGTTGGACCGAGTACTAACTAGTGTCGACTGGGAACAGAAGTACCCCTTTGTCACAGTACGGGCATTACAGAGAGCCATCTCAGACCACACACCCCTCATGGTTGACTCAGGGGAGGCCAATCATGTAGGTAATAAAAATGCCTTCTCATTTGAATTAAGTTGGTTTGAAAGAGAAGGCTTCATGGATCTCATAGCTCGTGAATGGGCTAGAAAAGTTGGTGGCTCTACGAATATTGAAAGATGGCAGAACAAAATAAGACATCTTCGCCAATTTCTGAGAGGATGGGCGAAAAATCAAAGTGGTATTTATAAAATAGAAAAAGAAAAACTGACTGGTCTGATTGATGATTTAGACATCAAAGCCGAGTCGGCACAGTTGAACATGACAGATAGGAATAATAAGATAAAGGCTGAAAAAGAATTGCAAAAATTGTTAAGAGAAGAGGAAATGAAATGGGCACAAAGAGCTAAGGTGAACAAGGTAGTTCATGGAGATGATAATACTAAATTCTTTCACATGATTGCAAATGGCAAGCATAGAAAGAAAAAAATAATTCAATTGGAGCAAGATGAAGGAACAATAGTAGGTCATGAAAACTTAAAATTATACATATCTGAATATTACAAGAAATTATTTGGACCTTCAAAAGAGACGTTGGTCTCACTGGATGAGAGCTTGAATCATGACATACCTCAACTAAATGCAGATGAGAATGAGGTTTTATCTGCTCCCTTTACAGAGAAGGAGGTTTATGATTCAATAGCACAGATGAAACAGAATAAGGCACCGGGACCAGATGGGTTCCCAGCAGAATTTTATAAGAAGTGTTGGTATATTATTAAAGGTGATCTCATGCCTATGTTCCAAGATTTATTCGAGGGCCGGTTGCAGCTTTTCCACCTCAACTTTGGAACAATTACGTTGTTGCCAAAAAAGGTGGAAGCAACACGCATTGAACAGTTTAGACCAATTTGTTTGCTGAATGTGAGCTTCAAGATTTTCACAAAGGTTGGCACAAATAGGTTGACACAGATAGCACATTCTGTAGTCCAACCGACACAGACGGCGTTTATGCCTGGGAGACATATCCTTGAGGGGGTTGTCGTTCTTCATGAAACGTTGCACGAAATCCATACAAAGAAATTAGATGGAATTATCTTTAAAGTAGATTTCGAAAAGGCTTACGATAAGGTAAATTGGTCATTCCTTCAACAGGCCTTACGAATGAAAGGTTTTAATGAAAGGTGGAGAGATCAGGTTGATGCTTCCATACAGAAAGGGAGCGTAGGTGTTAAAGTAAACGATGACATAGGACATTATTTTCAAACACACAAAGGGTTAAGACAGGGGGACTCAATGTCCCCAGTATTATTCAACATAGTTGTTGATATGTTGACAATACTCATTACGCGAGCCAAAGATAAAGACCAAGTTGGTGGACTTATTCCACACCTTGTAGATGGGGGTGTGTCTATATTACAATATGCGGATGATACAATTCTTTTTTTGGAACACGATATGGCTAAAGCAAGGAACATGAAATTATTATTGTGTTTATTTGAACAATTATCAGGGCTCAAAATTAACTTTAACAAAAGCGAAATCTTATGCTTTGGAAAGGCAAAAGAAGAGCAACACGCGTATAGACAGCTATTTGGTTGTGAATTAGGATCACTTCCGTTTAGCTACCTCGGAATACCTATTCATCATAGGCGTCTCACAAATAAAGAATGGAAATGTATCGAAGAAAGAATTGAGAAAAAATTAAGCTGCTGGAAGGGTAAACTAATGTCATATGGAGGGAGGCTTGTCTTAATTAACTCGGTGTTAACAAGCTTACCTATGTTTCTATTGTCTTTCTTTGAAATACCAGTAGGGGTACGAAAAAGACTAGACTTTTACAGATCTCGGTTTTTCTGGCAAAGTGATGAAGCTAGAAAGAAATACAGATTAGCTCGGTGGGATATTATATGCTCTCCTAAAGATCAGGGGGGTTTGGGCATTGAGAATCTAGAAGTGAAAAACAAATGTTTGCTTAGCAAATGGCTATATAGATTATCTACAGAATCTGAAGGAACGTGGATTCAGATACTTCAGAACAAATACCTAAATTCTAAAACTTTAGCTCAGGTTACAGCTAGACCAAATGATTCCCCATTTTGGAAAGGGCTAATGAAGATAAAGTGGAAGTTTTACCAGAGGGTAAAATTTATAGTGGGTAATGGTGCCTTAACAAGGTTTTGGGAAGATACTTGGCTTGGGGACACACCACTTGCACTTCAATACCCAATGTTATATAATATAGTACAACGTAAAGAGGATTATGTATCCACGATACTACAATCTACACCGCTTAATATACAGTTCAGAAGGGCTTTAGTAGGAGCTCGCTGGGATGCATGGTTGCATTTGGTTGAAAGAATCATGCAGGTGCATTTAGCTGAACAATCAGATAGTATTAGGTGGATATTAACTAAGAATGGAATATTCTCAGTCAAGTCCATGTATTCACATCTGATAAATACAGGAATTTTACCAACATTTGTACCTATTTGGAGGATCAAGGTGCCCCTGAGAATTAAAATATTTATGTGGTTTATACACAAAGGGGTCATACTAACCAAAGATAACTTACTTAAGCGTAGTTGGAGAGGAAGGCCTAACTGTTGCTATTGTGAGCAAAATGAAACAATTAAACACCTTTTTATAGAATGTCCTCTTGCAAAACTGTTATGGAGAACTATTCAAATAGCTTTTAATATCAGCCCACCTATATGTGTTGGTTCAATATTTACAACGTGGCTCAATGGAGTTGACGCTAAAATATCGAAACTTATCGGTGTTGGGATATGTGCTTTGTTTTGGGCAATATGGAATACCAGGAATGACATGATCTTTAATGGCAAGAACTTCAACAATTTTTTGCAGGTTATATACAGAGCAACATCTTGGATCCGTACGTGGTCGTTACTCAGTCATGCGGAGTACAGGGATCTTATGGATATTGGGTGCAACCGATGGGAGATGGCCGCACGGGTTATCTTCAACCGATTTGGATGGCGTGTTAATAATAGACTAGATGTATAGGCATCGTAGTCTAAGTTTACATACGCCGGATGTGGCTGTTTTCGTGCTTTCTTTTACACTTTCGGCTTTTTCAGCTATTTGGATCTAAGATACTATTTTATCTATCTTTAATAATATGGCTGCATGCATCGATTGATGCAGAGGCCGGGGGCTCGCTTCCTCCTTATAAAAAAAAATACTTGCAAGTAGTAATAGTTAGTTAGCTCTCTCTCACACAAGCATCCTTGTACAGCTGTGCTACATACTGATGATGGCGTCCCATGAACCCCACCACCACCTCCTCGGCTTCTCCTCCTCGTCCCCAGTGACCCCCAACCCTGCCGCCATGGCCATGGCCTTCGACCACCACGGCCTCTTCGCCCCACTCCAGGAGGACATGCCACCGCGATCCGGAGGCGACAGGCCATGGCCGCCGCATGTGTCAATGCTCTCTCTCGACAACACAGCCAGCCAGCATGAGCTGCAACCTTTCACAGTGGCACCGCCATCGATGATGACCATGCAGCAGCAGTCCTTCTGGTTAAATAGCTCCAGGTACCTAGGCCCTGCGAGGGAGCTGCTCAGTGAATTCTGCAACCTCGAAGGAGATGCCATGAACCGCGGTGCGACGATGCAAGCTCCGAAGCTGGACAGCGACAAGTCGCCGGCGTGTGGCCCATGGGGCGCCAACCCGTCTGTGAGCTCCATGGATTACATGGCGCTCGAGAGGAGGAAGACCAGGCTACTGTCCATGGTTGAAGAGGTAGGTACACCCACAAGCCTACTACTCTTCTTGTTGCTACTAGTTAGTTACTGCCTACTCGGTCGATCTTATGATTAATTTACAGAGCCATGTCTAGCTCTCACCCTTACTTGCAACTTTTGAGTCTGATATTTTCTTGTGATGAGTACTTACTTTGGTGACGTTTCCTGGAAGGAATCCCATAAGTATGTCGACATTGGCATGCAGTGCACAAGTGATAGATACAGTTTTTGAAGTTTCTTGGGAGGGAGTACAACTTTTCATCCTATCTAGGCATCTTGCTATCTGCAATTAACAAAGCAACTTTTAATAAATTCACTTATATATTATCAACTTAATTAATTTCCCTGTCTTGATTTTTTTACCGAGCTGCATCTGGTTATTTTTTTTGGGTAAAAGGCATCTAGTGGTAAAGCAGTGTTTCGATGCAGGCTGTGCGAGCGGTAGTCTTGTTGTTTCTTGTGTCACCCACATGAATATACATTTAGTCATGTGTACATGCCAGAAATCAAGATGCCATTTATAATTACCCTTTGTATACAAATATAAGAGTGTTTAGATCACTAAAGTAGTGATCCAAATGCTCCTATATTTCTTTACGGAGGGAGTACTAGCTACAACAAGAGAGTATAACTATCCTAAACTAAATTAAGAAGGATCCTAGCTTCATTATCAATGAATTCAACTGATATCATGTATTATGAAGGTGGACAGGTGCTACCGGCGATATCGTGAGAAAATGCGGGCGACGGAGATGTCGTTTGATGAGGTGGCCGGCATGGGGGCAGCACAAGTGTACACGAAGCTGGCGATGCGTGCCATGTCACGCCACTTCCGGTGCCTGAGGGATGCACTCGTTGGGCAGATACGAACTTTGAAGAAGTCAATGGGGGAGAGCAGGGACGCCGACGGCATGTTAGCAGCACCGGGCGCATCAAAAGGGGACACACCGAGGCTAAGGGTTGTGGACCAATGCCTAAGGCGGCAAAGGGCGTTCCAGCAATATGGCGGTGCCGCCGCCATCGAGAGCTGCCCGTGGCGGCCCCAACGTGGCCTGCCAGAGCGCGCCGTCGCCGTCCTCCGCTCGTGGCTCTTCGAGCACTTCCTCCACCCGTACGTGTGTTCCAAACAATCTATCTCCATCTTCAACATTAAACTATCTCCATCGGAAGTACAAAGTATCCTCCACCATCTCACTAAAATTCCCCACTCCAAAGGGTGCAATTTTAGGTTGTTGAGGTTTTAGAAAATAGCCTTTTAAAAACTATAAAAAGGAAGGCACTTGATGAAATGAATTAAACACAACTATGTGAATTAACAGGTATCCAAATGATGTAGACAAGCACATTTTGGCGCGCCAATCCGGGTTATCAAGAAGCCAGGTTTGTTATTCAAACATGATCACCGGATGACTACCTTAATCTTTTTCCAAAGTTTTTTTCGCTGTGAATATGAATGTATGATAATTATACACTTAACTAATAAACCTAAACATTTCTAGGTTTCCAACTGGTTCATCAATGCAAGGGTTAGGCTATGGAAGCCCATGATAGAGGAGATGTATGCAGAAGAAACCATACAACATGATGACAACGGCGCTAGCGATGGTAGAGCAGAACCTTCCCCCGCGGATCATCAAAAAAACAAGTTAGCGGCATGGACGAAGGTTGCGACAATAAGAGATGAAAGTTGCCATCGCTTTAGCAGCACAAACAATCCTAGTGGCTGCTTTATCCCATCCTCCCTTGTTGCTGAGGGCGGCGAACTCCGTGGCTACCCATGTTTGCGCAGTGATGTTGGTAATGGCGCGGTGTCACTTACCTTGGGACTCCAGCAGCAACGGGCGTTCACATCACCAGCGATGATCATGCAACAACAATCGTCACTCATAATTGGAGCTGAGGAGGAAGATGTGGTGCTACCGTATAGGAACCTCATGGGGTCTGAGCTGCTGCATGATTTTGCAGGCTAGGAGACAAGAACATAATCTAGTGCCACAACCCATATAGGTGCTACCTTCACCGATTGATTGAGTACGTGTATATTGTAGTACTAAATATTGAATTCATACTCCAACCAGTTGCTTCAAAAGTCCGAACAAATGATGGGTGGCGGTCAATATATTTCAACGCTGCCCCCTCAAGTCTAGGCTATTTTGATCTTAGATGTGGGATCAATGTAGGCCACATAATCATTTATTTTTAATACTGTGTTGGCAGGATCTTAAACTCAAGACCTCTTGGCTCGAATACCATATTGAATTCATGCTTCAAACAATTGTTCCAAAAGTCCGAACTGATGAAGGGTGGGGGTCAATATATTTCAACACTAAAGATCTCGAGGGCATTTTACATAGGGGCACGAGCATGAAGACTCCCTGGTTGTCATCGACACGGTTAAGCCGACTTCTATAGGAGAGCAGTGATAACGAGGCATCGGCGTCTCGTTCTCGCGGCAGTAGTGATCGTTCGGTGGTCTCGAAATCTTGATGTAATATTTATTATGTTTAAGATGCTGTGGTCTCGAAATCTTGATGTAATATTTATTATGTTTAAGATGCTTTGTACTTCAGATGAACTCTTATAATAGATCTTTGCTTTTCGCAGAAAAAGAGTTAACTTTAAATGGCTCTAACCTCTATTTATTTATTCCGTTCCCAAAAACTTGCTGTAAACCCTAGGGCATTAGTAAGCACTAAACACTAAGAAATGAGGTATGAACGTAAAAACACCGATGATGAAATTTAGTTGGATGCCACGTCCACCTTAGATTATCATTTTTGGGGACCCATATGCGGGGTTTCTTCTTCTCTTGACTGCCGAAAATTATTCTCAAACTCTAGTGGAGCATTAATTTGGAATCATATAACATACTTCACAAAATATTGTAACAATTTCAACCTTTCCTTGAAAATTCTTATTTAGTCAAGTATTGTCACTATTTATGTGGATATTTTTTGTTGAAATAGATGAACATTCGGCACAAATGACATAACATTTTTTTTAAGTTTCGTTTTGCACTGAGCATTTTCTCTAGCTATCCTTTCAATTGTCGTGAATCATCGGGACACTTGTAGTTTTCTAAAAAAGTTGTGCCATTGTACAATTTACAAACCGTACGGCTTTGTTTGTTCACAACATGCTATAATACACCCTTTTCTGGAAAATAAACTAGCTACTGAGAAAAAGAAGATTAGTAAAAAGGAAATGAACAATTGAAGTTTTTTTTTTTGAGGAACAGAACAATCGAAGGTGCTACTAGCTCGCAGTGTTGCATCGCATGGGCCTAGAAAGAACAAAGAAGATTTATATATGTCGCTGTTGTGGGCTGCAGCATCTGCCCGGCAACGCTCCGTTCTCCTCCTCCTCGTCACGGAGAGATCCCCATAACCGAGGAAACGCCGGCGCGCCGGAGTTCTCCTCCACCGCCGCATTCCTCGGTTGCTTTGTGGAGAGATGGAAGGCGCGGCGGAGCCTTTGTGTCATGGCTACGCCTCGTGGAGAGGGACAAGTGCATGAGATAGCTGAAGATGGGGAAGAACAGGGCAAGTCGGTGGCAGAGTAGCTGGTGTGCCCGTTTAGCCGCGTGTGAGTTGTACTGTCAGGTGCCGTTATAACTTATAAGCCTGTCTGCGATCTTGAATTCTCGTCTTCCTCCTCTCACCCGGCCCGCTCCTCTTTTCCCTCCGATCCCTTTTCTCTGCTGGGTTCTACGCCTCCTGCAGCTAGGCCTATATATGTCGTCTTCCGCATCTCGCCCATGTATGATCCACATGACCCGGGAGGTAGCAAGCGGAAGAAGAAGTGGATGCCTACAATGGATTTTACTTATATGAGGAACAGAGCAATATCTTCTTTATCATTCAATTTATGTTGCGACTGAAAAATGATATTAGAGCTGGAGTAGAGCCTCACATGCGTGCCTGCTCTTATTCATCGAAGGAGGAGGCCTAAAACCTATGTTTCCAGTTAAACATAGTCAATTTGGGGGGAAAGGGAACTTTATTGAAAAAAACAGTTGGCGGTTTCTGGAAAGCAAAACAACTAAAGGACTACAGAAGAGCAAATGTGTTATGCTTTTAAGTGTGGAGAAATTTTTTCACCTCAACATAAGTACGTTGTAGCCCAACTCAAGGCTCTGGAAGGGGGTTATATCATTTTGTCCCATGGGATGCTTGATACATTAACTGAAAGAGAACAACAACAAGGAGAATGGATGCAAGCATGTCTCTGAATGATGTGGCTGGGACTGAAAATTCCATGATAATCAGGCTGCAGGCTCAAGTGCAAGACAAAATTGACCAGGCTGAAGTACACCCTCTCAGTACTATCTGATTGATTTTCATAGCTCACATAGTTTGTGGACCAAGCAGTAGTGGACTTTCTGCACGGTCATGCTGTGGGTACCTTGCCAACACATGTTAAGGCTGCCAATGGAGATATCCTGCTGTGTTTAGCTGAAGTACACCCTCTCTAAACAAATATAACACCTTTATAAGATCACTAAAGTAGTGATCTGAAACGTCCGAGGGACCAAATAATACACACGACGCACACACTCAAGGCAAGATACAAAGGTGCCGGGCACCGACACATCACCCACTGACAACAATAGAGAGGTGAATCAGACAACAACGAAGCTAGACCTCCCAAGCGGTGCCTCCAACAAGGGTACGACCAAGCATAGCCGCCGTCGCCTGATCCACGAAGATCAGGTTTTCACCCAGAGCAAGACGACATGAGGAGGAGCGCCGTGACAAATCCTTTAGGAAGGGTACGGCGTCCACGGCCGCTGCCACCGTCGCCAATCAAAGGACTGGGAAAGTGGTGTACCCTGTCAGTCACACCCCACCATCGCACCCTAACTCCGTCAACCATTCCTAAACCTAAGACGCACGCTCCGCCCACAAACGCCGCGCCTCCCACCACTAGTGCCGCCACCCTACAACCAGACATCCACGAGACCTACACAAAGGCCCCGGCTTTCAATCAACCGACGATCCTCGACCGATTGAACCACCCACAGACGCTCCACTAGTAGAGGTGAGCCAACCCGCCCGTGGCCAAGGAACGGGGGAGAAAGGGGAGCGGACGAATCTAGACCGACACACATGTGCCAACAACAGGTGACGCGACCGCATCGAGGCCACACACCCCTCCAACCGAGCTCCCCGCCGAGCACGAGGAAAGGGGGAGGAGGAGCATCCTCGTATCGCCCCACCATGGTAGCTGGCACAGCTCTCCGGGAGACCACCCACAAACGCGTGCTCGCCAACTAAGGAAACCAAATCGACCTACTGCCTCAACTGATGTAGCTCACCAGGGAGGCCCTCCCGCGCCGAGCGCCACCATCCAGCCGCAAGGGTCTGACTAGACGAGTGTCGCCCACCTCCACTGTTGCCACGCCGCCTCCTCACTATCACGCCACTACGAGAGGGCCGCCCGCGGCCGAGGAACGAGGGAGAAAGGGGAGCAGACGAATCTGGACCGACACACCCATGTCAGCGATAGGTGATACGAGCACATCGAGGCCACCCATCCCTTCAACCGAGCTCCCAAGCACGAGGAAAGGGGGAGGAGGAGCATCCTCGTGTTGCCCCACCATGGTAGCTGGCACAGCTCTCCGCGAGCCCATCCGCAAAGGCGCGCTCGCCGACGACGGAAACCAAATCGACCTACCGCGCGCCTTAATTAATGAAGCTCACCAGGGAGGCCCTCCTGTGCCGAGTGCCACCGTCCAGCCGCAAGGGTCCGACTAGACGAGGGTCACCCACCTCCACTGCTGCCGCGCCGCCCCTTCACCATCACACCACGACGAGAGGGTCGCCGCCGTGGCCCAGGCCGCCTACAGCCCGCAGTGACAGGGGTGGATCCAGACGCGCCGATATGAAGTTGTTTCTCCGTCACCACCCGCTGGCCTCTAGCACCAGGCCAGGCCTGCACTGGCGCCACACCCCACCAGCAAACCACCGTGGCAAATGGTGGCCGCCCCGCAGCCAAGGCGCCCACTCCCCGCGCCATGTGCCGACCAGATCTGAGCGCCGCCGCCTCGCTATCCATTCCCCTGCCTGCACGCGCGCACCACCAACGCGCGGCCTGTCACGCCGCCAACCCACACCGCCGCCGCGCCTTAGCACTGGTGCACCGCTGCCAAGCCCCGCATCCCCGACCGGCCGCCACAACCCACGCTGTAGCCACCGCGCAGGGAGACAAAAGAACCCCCCTCGCCGCCGACGACGACCGGGCGACGGCTAGGGTTCCCACTCGGTCGCGCATTGGGCGACGCAAGAGGGAGAGAGCAGTCTCAGAGGGAGTATTACTTTCAAGAGTAAATTTCCATTACCAGTTGTGGATGATCTTCTGGATGAATTGGCCAATACCAGTGCAGGGTCATGCCCCTTGGGCTTACAAATGCTCCAGCAACATTTCAGTGCCTCGTGAATACTATCTTTGCTGCATTTATAAGGAAATTTGTGCTAGTGTTTATGGATGACATATTGGACTATAGTAAATCCTTGGGAGATCATGTAGCTCATCTACAAATTGTATTACAGACATGACATTACAGGACAATCAGCTCACTGCAAAACTCGGCAAGTGCACCTTTGCACAAAAGCAATTGAAATACCACCAGGCATATTATCTACTGATCCAGAAAAGAAAGCTGCTATGCTCCAATGGCCAATACCAACTAATGTGACTGAACTGAGGAGGTTTTGGGGGTTAACAGGCTATTATAGAAAGTTTTTGCATCACTATGGTCTAGCTGCAAAACCACTGACTGTGTTGTTGCAGAACAGACTATTTGATTGGACAGAGGTTGCTCAGAAAGCTTTTGAGCAGCTCAAAACAGGCAGTGAGTGGTGCTCCTGAAATAGCACTCCCAAGATTTTCAACAACCCTTCATAAATGAAAGAGATGCCTGTGATATATTCGCATTGGAGCAGTTTCACTTCAAGCTGGCTACCCAATTGCTTCTGTAACAAGGTATTAGGACCTGTTAACCATAAACTATCAGTCTGCAAGAAGAAATTCTTAGCTATTATGATGGCAGTTACTGAATGGATATCATATCTTCAGAGGGGGGGCATTCATCATTAGGATTATAACAGTCTCTGCAATTTGGAGGACCAACGGTTGACATCTGAGATAAAAGGGCCATGACTAGGCTGATGCTGTCCAGAGTAGGGAAGTACTTCAAAACTGCAGCTATTTCTGGATGTCAGCCAGTAATACATACATATAGCTGACACGCAGGACATAACACGTTGGGAGGCATCGGCGACCACCCTGGTAATATAGCAACTGTATGGAAACTGAGATAGATTTATTGTAGTCCCATACATATACATACATATAGCTGTCTGGCACCTAACTGAAATTGTACATAGTACCAAGAAAAATTAGTGCGAGTTGAGCTAATCTGCTACCTGCTGCAAGTTCAAATAGAAGCAGCTACCTGCTGGCTGCTGCTACGGCCTTGGTTAGCCTCCTACTGCACTTGTTCTCCATTTTACTTGCCCTTTGAGAGCTCTGCCTTTCAGTCAAATTCTGCAAAAGTAGCGGCAAAAGTTGCTGCATCTTATTTCGTGAAGTAGCTTCATTTGTTAACTCGATGGCAAAACTACTCTATCAGCACAAGTTGAGAGAAAAAAAAATACCTGGAACTTCCTGGCAGGAAGAGGACTCCCCTGACCTTGAAACCCTGATTCCAAACAACCATTTAGCTTCGTTAGAGAGTGAGGGCAGGTTAACTGAAGAATCAAATGAGGACATGCGTGTTTCCTCGTTTTAGCAGGCAACATTCACAGTATTCCCTCTAAAGAAATACTCCCTCCATTCCAATATAAGTCTTTTAGGGATTCCAATAGGACTAGAGCAAAATAAGTGCATCTACACTCTAAAATATGTCTATATACACCTGTGTGTAGTCCGTATTGAAATCTTTAAAAAGATTTATGTTTACAAACGGAGGAAGTATAAGACAGTGATCTAAACGGCCTTATATTTCTTTACAGCGGGAGTACCTTTTATCAGCTGCTCTAGCACGGCTCAACAATTCCTTGTGGTATGCATTCATCCTGCTCTCGTCAGCTTCTTCTTCTGCTTCCTCCACAATCACGTGCGGTTTTTTCTTTGGATGCCAATTTGATATATCCAGAGTCTCATATGGTTGTTGTTCCTGTTTTGAGCTCGCGTTATCCACCAATTGCAAATTGATTCTAGGATTGCTCGGATGACTCCTAACCAAGGTCCTCGAGGCATACTCTAGATCAGCAGCTGCACCCACAAATTTTGCTGACATCTCTCTAACACCTGGCATAAACTCGATTCTAATTAGTGCAGGGGATGGCTCGGAGCAAAATGAAGTTGTTGGTCCATAGGGGGGATGGCATTGAAAACTAGTCTGAGCTTCAAGAGTATAGGCATTGCATACGTCTCAAATTTTAGGCAAGCTATTCCAGTTGAGAACCTCAACTTGACGTACTTGAGAATCGAGGACCCAGCCTTGGGAAATACGATCTTGTGAATGGGCGACGTCTTCATATATATCGACAGATCAGTGAGGGCACACAATCCTCCGAGAATGTCAACACAACCTGTCGTTAGTTGCCTCACTGGAATCTTCAGAATGCATAGGTTGCCAAGTTCTTTAAACCACTTAGGAATTCGGGCAAACATGATGCAGCTGTGGGGTGAGCATTCCAATCTCTGGAGAAGAGGGGGAGGCTTCAAGTCATCCCAGGAAATTATATGTGAGGTGCCAAGAACCTCGATACTTTTAGCCGATGAGCTATTAGACACGACTATAGTTTTCAGGTTGCCGTGTCCTCCAATCAAATAAGCAAGAGCTTCCATGCCCATAAATGAAGGTCTACATGACATAAGACGAAGATCCTGCAGGTAGTTCAGCTTGCCAAGGGAAAGGCTGATGCCGATCCAACCCAGCAGATATATATCAATAGGAAGAGTCAGGTGCAACAAGTGTGGGAGATGTATAATATCCCATGGAACAGCAGTGACTCTTGGTGCATCCATAATATCTAGCGTTTCCAAACATTGCAGCATTTGCAATTGGTTCGGAAGTTTTATGCACACATCACTTGTAATCTTTAAATACCTGAGCTGAAACAGTTCTGAAATCCCAGTGAGGTCTATAGGGTCATGGTCCCCATTATGACCAGATAGGTGAAGGTTAAGAACACGGAGAACCTTGAACTCTCTAATACAAGGCATACACTCGAATAATCCCAAAAATCTGAATGACCGAATTTGTGACTTTGTTATGTTTTCTGGTATCTTGGGATATATTGTGTCACCAAAGACGAAAGATAGTCGACGGACCTTATTAGAAAGTGCTATATACTTTCGATTGTGGTCTACTACCACAAGGAAATTCTCTTCAGCAGACTTGTGTGCAATAAGATCGCGTACCACGTCATGAACTGTACAGGACAACACCTCATTGCTGTAGTTGATATATAAAGGTTGGATGAATCTTCTATCAATAAGTTCATCGAAATAGATTCCTGCAGCTTTGTCCATCCAGTCTTGACCTTGCTCTTTCCCTTTTATTGTAGGGATGAAACCTTCAGCCACCCACTGCTTCACCAGATCATCCTTCCAGATTATGGAGCCCTCTGGATACATATGAAGATACATCAAACATGTCTTCAGACGACGAGAAGATTACTGTAGCTGAGGTTCAGTACTTGTCTTGTTCTTTCCGAAGTAGAACTTGACCATAAATGGGACCTCAATGAATCTCGTATGTATGTCAGCAAATCCAGTGATACTGCTGTCTGATGATTTGCCAAATGACTAGCTATACTGATTGTTGCTAGCGGCAAACCACCACACATATTAACAATTTCGTTTGAAACTTGTTTGAATTCTTCAGGACAGGCACTTTCAGAACCAAAAAGTCTGTTAAAGAATAGCTTTCTTGAGTGATCATCGTCAAGAGGTTTCATCTCAAAAACATGCTCCGATTGATCACAGCAACATGTTAACGCAACATCTTCAATCTGTGTAGTTATTATTATTCTACTGCCACAGTTTCCCATTGGAAATGTGTATTTAATAATATCCCATGCTGACGCATCCAACAAATCATCAATAACAACTAGATACCTGCATGCCAAGAATTCACACGCATATCAGATACATTGTGCCAGACTAATAGGAAAATTGAAGTTTGCTGGGTTAACATAACTAAAATAAATAGCATAAGGGAACTGCGTTAACAGTACCTTTTATCTTGCAGATGGTTGTTGATATTGTCACTGATGCCAAGCTCATTACAATTGGCAGGTAGCGGCTGCTTCTTCTGGAGTTGCGAGAAAAGGTCACAGAAAAGTCTCTTCATATCAGGCTTTTTGGACATTCGAATGAAGGCTCTGCAATCAAATTGCATCCCAATTCTGCTGTATAGCGTGTTCGCAAGTGTAGTTTTACCCATACATCCAGATCCAAGAACAGATACCACCTTGGGCTGCTGCCTGCCGGCCGCATCAGTAGCTGTCAGTGAGTTGATAAACTCGTTCATCCGGCCATCGGTTACAATTTGTGCAGTTTCTTCATATGGCGCTGGAAGCATACGGCCAGTGGATAAGAATGTAGGCCTCATCAAGTTGCTGTAACAATGGAGCTTGTATCTGTCGTGCCGTTCAATAGCCTCCTGGACATAGATCCTGAACTCTGATATATTTTCTGCAATATTGGGCTTACTGGGAAGACGAGGGGTATTAACATGAATGATTTTACTTGTCTTAATACCATGTTCTGACACTTGCACTGTGAATGCAACCTGTTTGTACCACTTAAGCCTCTTCTTTATCATCATCTTCTTCCTCCTCCTCCTCTTCCTCTTCTTCTTCTTCTTCTTGATGAAACAGTCAGGTGGCACAAATAATAAGCTGTTAATGTAATCCTCCATATCGTAAGACAAGTCGCGTGCCTCATTCATCCAGCACATGGCCATCGGGGGAGGGTCCTCCACCTCTGACAGTTCATCAAAGTAGGAGCTTATCACTTCAAGATCATCTTTGAGAAGGTGCATCCCCTCCTTGATCCTCTTCGGCAACTTCCTGTAGTATTCCTGAGCAGGATCTAGCAATTTGTCGAGCTTCTCAACAAGGGGTCTCATGGAGCCCAACGAAGAACTCACTGAACCATCTAATTAATCAAAGAGCACACATGACAGATAAGACAGAGGTGCGGATCATCAATTAATGGATGGATTAGTTGCGATGCACATGCATGGGTCGATGCTGTACTGCCATATATACAGACAGAAATAAAGGCAGAGCTAGCTAAGGAGATGGATCAAACAACACTCACCAAATAGTGTTGAGATATCAGATGATGTGAATGAGCGAGCTTCCTCAAGGACTGGCAGTTGAGCACCAGATTGCTTGACTTCATATTCGGCGCTTGATTTGGTACCAAGATCAGAAACTGAAACGGGAAAGCATGAAAGATCAGTTAGTAATTAAGTAAGAGTACTGGCTGGAAGAATTAAGGAGACGAGTAGGATTTTCACACGCGCCCACCTGTGACTGTGGTTGGATAGTCAAGCAAGAAACTCTTGTAATCCTCCTCAAGAATCCCATCATCTTCCTTTTTCCTCTTCTTCCCCGCAGTCCTGATGGAATCCAGCACCTGCCTCGTCGGCTCCTCCTTGTCCATCTCCATTAGGTCCATCAATCAGAACTTAGTTTCTGGCGATCCAACAACATGTCGAGCTCCTAAAGGAGACCGAATTTTTTGAGTTCCCCCATGCAGGTAGACCTGCCTTTTGTGAGTGCCCCCATGTCGTCCATTTCACAGCGGTCGCCTCAGGATCATTGCTGCCACTGGAATGATTTCACTGACGTGTGCTGAAAGCCTGAAACCTCCTTTAGTCTAACTAATGCACAGCTCTTTCTTCTATAATTGTATTTTGTGATAGATAGTGCATCCACATAAAAACTGGAGAACTTTGATGGGTCCGATTTAGGCTAAGTGCATTCACGGAGCGGTGTTGATGGCACAAATTCCTTAAGTTTGGGGTCTGCTTTCCTGCCTTTATATGATATATATTCACATTGTTCTGCAATAAGGGAGCTTTTTTAGTGATCGTGGGATCCACCACACATGTGCCTTTCCACAAAAAAAAAGAGAAAGACAGAACCAAGTGGGGCCTGCCACCACGCACTGTCAGATTCTTTTGTGCCTTTTTTCAGTGCTCAGAGGGTTCACATGTGCTTTTTGGCAAACAAAAAAATGAGAAAGAAAGAACCAAATGGAACCCACCACCACGCGCTGTCGGAATTGCCCAGCATGTAAAATAGCATTTGTGTGTTGGTAGCTTAGCATCATATATGTAATGTAAGTAAATAGCTCCAGCAGATTGGAGGAGTGGATGCGATGACTGACCATGGATGTTAAGATATCCTCTAGGCAGGCACCAGTAGCTACCTACCTTGATCCTGCCATGGCTGCTCCTGTGTCCTCCTGGCCTCTTTTCTCTATCTACTAAATCCCATGATTTGATCTTCCAACCGTAGATGGAGGCTGCGGCAGCCACTGCTTTTGTGGGTAGGATCGCGCCGAAGCTCTTGGAGTTCTTAGCTGCAAATCACAAGCTTCGGCAGAACCTGGAGCACGACATCACCTACATCCAAAGAGAGTTTTCGTTAATTTCTGCCACCATCCAACAAGATGATGATTGTCGCTGGAGGAGCGGCGCCGTCGGCGACCATGTGCAGAGGGCCTGGATCCAAATCATACGTGATTTGGCGCATGCCATCGAGGACTGCATCGACCGCTTCATGCACCGGGTGACCATCTCTGGGTCGTCGACGTGGATCCGTCAGGCTGTCCACCGGGTGCAGACGGTGACAGTCCGTAAGGAGTTCGCCAAGGCAATCCGCGAGCTCAAGAAAATATCACAGGAGTCATCCAAGCTGAGAGAAACTTATTACAGCGCCAGCATTGGTGCTGGCACCTCCTCTTCCTCAGCGGCGTCATCGTCAGTGGCATGTGAGACGGCAACACAGATGGTGATAGATGACACCCTCTCAACTGTCAGTCCAGTGGGCATGGATGTGCCCCGAGACGAGCTTCTCGAGCTGATCCAGCAGCAGCAACAGCAGCTCAAGGTGATCTCAATTGTTGGTTTTGATGGTATAGGCAAGACTCTCCTTGCCAGGAATGTGTATGACACAGTCGAGAAGCAATACGAAGCTCGGGCTTGGGTCTCTACAACAGAGCAAGGGGGGCCAACAGATGTTCTCAAGGAGATACTCCGGCAATTTGACATCCCCACAAATGGCGGAAGCAACCTCAGCAAGCTCCACTCAATTCTCAGATTGTACCTTGGGAGCAAAAGGTAATTAATTTAAGTAGTTTGCAAACCATATTGGTATTTTTTGTCAACCCCATCTCTGTTTGATGAACTGATCTCAATCTGCATCAGCCTGAATCTTTTATATTTTTGCACCGTCCAGCAATTCTCCTAGCTAGACTCACTAGTATCATCTTGCATACAAAATGAAATTTTCCTCTGCATTTTAATGTCCACTCCTGGTAGGTTCTTCATTGTAATTGATGACATGCGGACAGAATTTTGGCATGACATAAAAGATGCCTTTGTGGGGTTGAGTGGCAGAGTTCTGGTGACAACGGCCATTCAGTCAGTAGCAAATGCGTGCAGCAGCTCAGTAGCTCATGATCAAGTGTACACAATGAAAACTCTCACTGATGAACATTCGAGACAGTTGTTCCTCAAGGAAGCTTTCCAAGACAACGATCCGCCAGTAAATAAAGATGACAAGCTTGGCTCAGAAGCACTAAAGAAGTGTGATGGTTTACCCCTTGCTCTTGTTACAACAGCCCGGTACTTGCAAAGCACAGGTAATCCGACGCATGAAAACTGGGCAACATTGTGCCACAATCTGGGAGCACATCTGGAAACAAAAGAGATGTTAGCAAGAATGAAGCGTGTGCTTGTCCATAGCTACACCAGCCTTGTTAAACATGATGTCAAAACATGCTTGCTATATCTAGGTATCTACCCTAGAGGTCGTACAGTCAGGAGAGGAAGCTTGGTAAGGAAATGGTGCGCTGAAGGGTTTATCCAAGGAGATTATATGTGTAATGCTCTGGATGCTGCTATTGGCAATTTCAAAGAGCTGGTCAACCGGAGTATCATCCAGCGTACAGATGCAAGCAGAAAAAATAGCGCAGATCAGGTGAAGACATACCATACTCACGGCATGATGCTCGAGTTCATCCTGAACATGTCCAAGTGTGACAACTTCATTACCTTGTTATATGATCAGCTGGCTCCTCCACCCCCACCCAGAAAAATCCGTTGGCTCTCCGTCCATGACGCGAGTGCCAGAGTAGCCAATGATCTATCTCTTGTCCGGTCTCTGACAATCTTCGGCAGGGCACACGAATCTGTCTTGGATTTTTCCAAATATGAACTGCTGCGAGTTTTGGACCTAGAAGAATGTGGTAACCACTTGGAGGACAAGCACCTTAGGGAGATATGCAGCAACCTGTTGCTGCTCAGGTACCTAAGCCTCGGGGCTGCTATTAAGGTTACGGTGCTCCCCAAAGAGATCAAGAAGCTTCAACTTTTGGAGACGCTGGATGTAAGAAGAACCAACATAGAGATTCTGCCGACACAAGTCATGGAGCTGCCATGCCTGATACACCTGTTTGGAAAGTTCAAGCTCCAACAAGGTGTAGGAGGCCGGAGAATGCATAAGCTACAGACTTGGCTCTCAGAGAATAGCAAATTGGAAACAGTAGCAGGATTTGTAGTGGAAAACAAGAGCCAAGGATTTGCACAGCTCATAGAGCATATGAAACACTTGACAAAGGTGAAAATATGGTGTCAGCAGTCCAGTAATAATAGTAAGGATCCCCTTGCCAGTGGCGGCAGCAGCAGCAGCAACAACAACTACACTCATCTCTCAAAGGCCATCAAGGGGTTCATCACGAGAAGCACCGACGTGAAAAAAGGTCATTCACTCTCACTGAATTTTAATGAGGAATGGTTCCAAGACTTGCTTGTGAGTTTGTCCCTAGAAAAAGAAGAAGCTTCCTCCTGCTATCTTAGCTCGCTCAAGCTACAAGGGGGCAACATATGCAGCCTGCCTCCATTTGTTACCATGCTGGGTGGTCTCACTAAGCTGTGCCTTTCATCTCCTGGTCAGCTGAGCGGGAATATTCTTGCTGCCCTGAGCAGGGTGCGCTGCTTGGCGTACCTGAAACTAATTGCATCTCAACTGGACAAACTCGTCATCGTACAAGGTGCGCTTGGAAGCCTGCAATGCCTATGCATCGTGGTGGAAGTCATGACTGAGCTGGAAGTCCAAGAAGGAGCTCTACCACTCCTTGAGTCGCTCCGGCTGCTATGTAAGAATCTAAATGGCTTTTGTGGCACAACGATCCAGTCCCTGCGGCGTATTAAGGAGGTCACCCTCCATGATGGAGTGAGTGATGAAACAAAACACAGGTGGAAAGAAGCAGCGAGAAAACACCCCAGACGTCCCAAGCTCTTGTTTGTTGAGATGGCCGAAGATGTTGATATGGGAGGTGAACCTATTGCTACTGGACAGTCTGGTAATCAAGTGTTCCGTATCTTATTTTGCTTAATTGGTGGTACTTCTGTTAATTATTAGTGTTGAGTTATATATACTCCCTCTTCATGCATCTATGTGACATTTCTCATTGTGCAGTACAAGTTGATGGTGATGATCAGCAACAGGATGATGATGAAAAAGAAGATACTGATAAAATTGATATCCTAGAGGATTTTGCTAGCAAAACTTGTCTGGACCCTCCGATGAACAATGGAAGTTTTGAACAGGGGATGGAAGGAATGATAGGTTTAGAGGATCAGCAGATGGAGGATGTCACTCGATCTACTGATGAGTCTGATCAAAATGTTGTACTTTTGGTGGTGGGTGAGAACAGAAGAAAGAGGGCAAGGTTGGACATTGGTGAAGACAACTCAATAGACACGGTTGTTGATAGGGTGAAGCGCAAGAACCCGGAGGATGTCCAAGGTAATTTACAAGTTCCAAGTTTCAACCTGTCTTAAGTTGTTCCAATATTTCTCTTAGTGACATAACTAGTAAAACTGGGGGGTTATGTTCGGAAGTAATATTCTTCAGGTAAATAAATCTATTCAAGTAATTAGATATACATAAGCTGCTAGATGTAGTTCTTTTATAGCTAGCTACGAGAAGTCGGACAATGTTCCTATGAGTTTTGATTCTTTCTGTGCCATCTTTCTAAATATCTGTGGAGTGTGGTTAGTGCAAACTGAATATTCAGGCTATTCTTCCTGTTTTTTTAACTGTCTGTGCAGTTGGGTTCTGATGTACTGGTGATGTTAGAAATCTGATGGTTGCCGGAGATGTTGTAGTTTGGACCATATGGGAATCTAGAAATGCTCCTGCCTTCAGAATATCTTTCCTACCAATCATACTCTGTTTTTTAATCGCCACATTGGTTATTGCCGCTGGCCGGTTTGCAGAATCGAAGCCAACAAAACAAACAGCGCCTATGCTTGCGGTCGTTGTCTCTGATGGAAACTGAGATTCTGTATGGAGTTTGCAAGCTTGGGTCAATCTTGCTCGTGAGTCGGGACACTGACTTGGGTCTCGATTGAGTGTGAGGTTGGCATTTGGTGTTTAACTAAGTAGTTGTTGCTTCAGCAGCTGGTCTGCCTTTTGATTTCCTGCCACGTTTTCATGGTAATGTTGAATTCCCGTAAGCTGCTGCTATGATACGGCTATGATGAAGATGGTTAAGTGCTTCCAATAAGCTTCTTCTTTAAGATTCTACTTGTACTGCAACATAAGTTTAGTTTCATGCATGTCAATTTGGTGTGTTTCAGCTGTGTCAGAGTTCAACATGTATGTTGTTGGATATGTATCTGGTCCCAGTTAACTTTTGACATGTGTTCCAAAGAACTTTATAACCATCCTTCATTCAGTTACAAGACCATCTATTTGACAATAATATTTGTTCTTGCATTTTGTGGACAGCTTTTTTTGTTGCTTTCTCTTTAAATAATTTGATTCCCCATGCTAGTATACGGTCATTACCATGGACATTGTCCATTTTGCTTCCTGATTACTAATAGTTTGATGATTATGCTGGTATATGATAGTTTGCACGAAACTAATGCTAACAAAGAAAGTGTTCAAGAGAAAACGGGTTGGTTCTAGCTTGTGCTGACCTGACAGAACCTATGTGCTGCTGGTCACCGGAGGTGCACAGCGCTAAATCAGCTGCAACCGACAGAACCTATGTGGTGCTGGTCACCGGAGGTGCACAGCGTTAAATAAGCTGCAACCGCGGGACAGGAGTAACGCCGAGCAGCATCAGAGACATCAATGGGCTTGCTTGCAATCCTTGCATCAGAGTTTCCTTCTCCCATCTTGCTGACACGCCGCTCCTGCCCGTGCCATCCAGCATCTTCAGCTCGGAGCTGCGTGAAGTACTCTGAAGAGCATCAGTTTGAAACAAATACCATCAAACAAGCAAGACACTATGTAGAATTTGATGCACAGCCAGCGCGCTAATTAGTAGTATCTGCATTGAAATTGAACCCTACTTGCAAACACAATAATTGCCAGACGAATACAGTGTGCAGACTTGGCATTGAGCACCGATGTGGGGGCGGTCCGGTACTCCCGTTTGGTCCCATGTCTGAATCTCTCTGACCAGTTGGAAACTGCAGTTCCTGAACCAACATAGTGGAATTATTAGTGCAAGGCTCGTACGAACATTATTATCGAGTAGTAAGTACCTAAATGAATCATCGGCGTCCAAGACTGCAGTTTTCGGTGGAGGCCGGCGGGGGTAGGCCAGAGGTGGACGGAGCTTGCTGAGGGGATGAGTTTGATCCCGAAGGGGTAGCCGTTCCCGGAGAAGGCTGGGATCCTCCCGATAGCGATGCCTCCGGCGGTACATCGAGCGCGGCCCTGCAGTGCAGCGTCGGCGGCCGTGCTGGTGGCTATCGCGCGTGCGAACTGCGTGGATGGAGAGAGGCTGCCAGCCGAGGGGTGGAGAGGGGCTTCCGTCGCCGGTTCGGGCGAGGAGATGGACTGAGCTGAGCAGCGCGGTGGTCTCCGGCAACTTGCTGCGGTGGTGGTTGGCCGCGGGCGGCGCCCCCGATCTGACCGAGTGCATCAACAAGAGGGGTCAGAGATGGCGAAGGGGATGATGACAGACAGGTGGGCCCACGTCCACCTGCCTGGCCGATGTGGCGCCACCTAGGACGATAGTATGGTCAAAACCGGTCAAACTGAGGAGAGGGCAACCGACCCCAAAACAGATACCAGGGATCAGTCAGCGGACATACATTTTAAGAACCATTTCAACTAATCAGATGATATGTTAGCTCAGTTTTTTAAAAGTATTTATAAAAATAAAGTATATATACGTATTTATAAAAATAAGTGTACGTACATTTATATACACCCCTGCGTTTGTATTATATGAAAAACCTATTTTAATTAACCAAATGAATTACATGTAAACCATACGGGTTTTCATATAAACCGAACAAAGACATTTACATTTACACATACTATTTGAATGCCCATGCTTTGTCACGGAATATAAAAGGTGATGATATTACTTATTAATCACAGTATTTTTTAATGAGGTAATAGCACTGGGATACTAGAACTTGCACACAATGTGATAGTTTGATCCTAAAAGTAGCAAACTGCACCTATTTCATCCTAGAACTTGCACCTCTTGTGCACTTTTAGTCCACATCCACTCACAGCGCGCCAAGTGGACAGAGTGGGGCAGTCTTGGTTGTTTTGCAAAGTAGCCCTTCCCTTTGTCAGTTATTAATGAACACCCAGGCCGTTTCCAAGAACACCTGAATTAATTAAAGCCCCTCCTGTCTCTGCCCCCAGTGGCCTCACACTCCCGTCGGTGCCCCTCTCACACTCCCGTCGCTGCTCCTCTCTGTTTTTTCTCCCCTTTGTTCTTCTCCCCAAGAAGGTCCGCGCGAGCACCAATGGTATCCTGGAGCGAGGGATCATACTCCTCCTCCTCGGACAGCGACATCAGCAGCCCGGTTAGCTCATGTTCTTCTCCTCCTCCTTCATTTAGGGTTTGCACATTGGGGATTTCCTCACCAGATTCTATTTTAGGCTCCTCCAAGCATTTTATGCGTGGAATGGACAGCCTAGCTACAGATCTAAGTGCTAGATGTGAACATCAAGCCATTTGTGAGAAATATGTTGCTTTTCAGTCAGTGGATAGTGACAGAAGGTTCTTAGGTTGTGCACAAAAGGTTAGTGGACTATCAGATCTACAGAAATTTTCTATACTCTGCTTGTTCAGAACTTGTTTATGTAGCTGAGATGTACAGCTTGTGCACATAATGTTTTCATGTAACCTTGTTCATAATGAATCAGGTTTTATCTATCTTAGTAATGTGGTTTTATCTTCCTAAATATGATTTCAGATAGCAAAATGTTAATTATTCAGATAGTGAATCAGGTTTTTTGTCTTAGTAACAGAATGTTTATCTATCTTAGTAATAGTCAGAATGTTTAATTCATATAAGTTAGAGAAAGATCTTTCAGATAAGTTATTCAGATAATTCAGATAATGTTTAAGCCACCTTATTCAGATAACTGAAATGTCTTTCTTTTTTGTATTTTGTAGGAAGGACCTAAATGTGGATATGTGGAGTGGGTTGACCCAGAGTTGCCTCCTCAGTTGAAGACTACACTGGGTAGGCTGTGGGACATGTATGAAGATGAGAACAAGACTAGGCTTTCTGATAATCTTGCAAATGCAGAAGGAATTTTTAAGGTGCTGAAAGAGAAGGAGAAGATGGAAAAAGATCTAAGGTTTTTCAAGCTTGATTTTGCTAAGATGGTAGCTGACAAAGAGCAAGCATTGGCTCAGCTAGGAAACACACAGATAGCTCTTAGTGACCTAAAGGAAGAGTTAGAGAAGAAGAAGATTTCAGACAAATCTGCCACAAATATTCATCAGGTATTTAGGGCTAAGGCAGAGAAAGAGCTTGAGCTGATCAAGCAAGAGCTTGAGCTCATGAATCAGGAGAGGGGGAAAACAATGAAAGAGAGGGATGAGGTAATGCAAGAGATGGACAAAGTAATGCAAGAGAGGGATGAGTTGAAGAAAGAGAAAAAGAAATTAGAGTACATGATTGGTGACCTATTCAAGCATAAGGAAGAGACAAAATCAAAGATAAGGAAGGTCAGGGAGATATTAGATGAATTTGAGTGATGAATGGATGTATTATTTGTTGAGACCTTAGTAATGTTGGCTTATTTGGTGAACCTATATCATGTAACTGTGTTATTTGCTGAATTCTTATGCTTTATGTTTATCCAGAAGATGCTACCCAGAGATATCCTAGTACACATGCTGCCATATAGTCACTTTGCTTATCAGTGGACCATACTTATAATTGGACCACAAGAAGAAGCAATGTATACACATGCAGAATGAAACAAGAGTAGCCATGCATTGCTACTTATATCAATAGCAATAACCAGAGGATCCTCATAACATAACCTTAGCAGTGAGTCCAAAAGATTTCTAACTTATATGCTGTCATATATAGCAGCATACCTAACCTACAGATAACATAACCTTAGCAGTGAGTCCAATATTTGTAACTTTTGTGCTTTCAGATATATGAGCACATCTAACCTACAGATCACTGAATATTTCTAACTTATATGCTATCATATAACAGCATACCTAACAGTAACTCCTGCATCTTCACTTCTGCATCTTCTTCATCTTCTTCAGACGCTCGGAGCGGCGCACTTTGACAAGGATGGGCCTCTTCTTCCTGTCTGACAGTAACTCGTCGTCTTCCTGAACTTCTTCCTTGACAGTGACAGCAGCTTCTTGAACATCCGGCAACTTCTCGACATCAATAGGGATATCTTTGTCCCCCTCCACTGCGGCGACGACCGACCCGAGCATCTCGACCTCTGCCTCTTCCTCATCGTCAGAGAGGACGACAAAGGCGTCAGAAGACTCGTCGTCGGAATCGTCTGATGGCGCCAACATGATAGAGGGATGCAGGCGGTCCCAGTACCTATTGTTGATTGGCGCTGGCATAGCAATGACGACGTCGGCGACGTGCTCTGCCCTCGAAGCAACCCGCTCATTATCCGGCACCGGCGGCGTGGTGGATGAGCGGTACATCCACCAGCGGGCCCGCTGGCGGGGGTCGTTGGAGTTCGTCACCTCCCGCATAGCCTAGAGGAGGACGGTAGCGGCAGGGATGCTCTGGCCGCCGGGGAATGCACGGAGTTTCTCAGCCTCCGTCATGACCTTCACAAGGCCGCGGGCATGGTTCCTCATGATCTGCACAGATGGGAACCAGTGCGCGATCTCCCCATACTGTTGACGTAGCTGCACGTGGTTGTCGGCGAGATCTTCGATTGCCTTCTGCCAGCCAAGACTCTGCTCCATGGCGACGGCGGCTATGGCTGGCGGTGGGTTCGGTGGTGGATAGGATAGAGTAACGGCGAGTGGTAACGGGGATTGGGCAGTGTTAGCGGTGGTAATAAATACAACAGGGTGATAGTGCTAGTGGGGACAGATCACTACTCCTATTCTACTACAACATAAGGCAGTAGCCTAACAAATCACTACTCCTATTCTACTCGCATTGTACTCTATCTTGCGAACTACAGGTCTTGGGTTCAAGCCCCAGGCAAAACACTTTTTTCTATTTTTGCATTCTCTTTCTTTCTATTTTTTCTTAACAACCTAGGACCATAGTAGGGCTTGCAAAACACTAGTATCTCATGCAATGCACTTTTTCTTAACAACCTAGGACCATCATTCCAACTCTTTTACCCACAGTAACATGTTTAGTGGTTACATCATAAGTAGGGCTTCCAAAAGGCATGTCTTAAATCCATTATGTTACACCATAGTAGGGCTTGCAAAAGATGACACATACAACTTCCATGAAATCAAACAGTTGGAGGAACCATATCTTCAGGAAGAGCATTAAGATCAGGGATGCTGCTATCATCTCCAAAGAGGAGCCAATATGCCCCTCTTCCCCTTCCAGTTGTTGTTCCTGATAAAAATGCTCTCCTTCCTCTGCTTCCTGTTGGGCATGCAGCAGCTCCTCTAGCCCTGCCTGCACCTGCACCAGCTCCTCTTGCTCTGCCTGCACCTGCACCAGCTCCTCTTGCTCTACCTCCACCTGCACCAGCTCCTCTTGCCCTTCTCCTTGCTCTTGCAGAAGATTGAGATGTTTGACCTATCTCAATTGCTGTGGTAGCCCTGGTCAGCCTTGCAGTACTCATTTCTGTAGTGACCCTAGGCTGGGGTATTGCAGCCCCAGCAGAAGCAACAAAAGTTGATTGCTCTGGTAGTGGACCATGAAACCTATTAGGAGGCCTTCTAGCAATCTCCCTATGAGCCATGTTGTAGACCATACTTGTTGGTGATTCAATTGGATCCAAAAGAGGATCTGCCTGGTTGGGGTAGATGTTCTGCAAATATGAAGTGCAGCTAAATGTTCAGTTTCAGTATAATATGAGGTGCAAGTTAAATGTTCAGTTTAAGTTTAATATACCTGTAGGAATGATGGGTCATCATAAGTTTCATCAACCACCTCCACTCCCTCTTCAATGAGAGCTTCTTGCCATTTGTAGTGCCCCTTCCTGTTATGATCTGCTCTGCCACAAACTGAGCAGTGCATTGAAACACCCTTCTTGTTCAACACCTTTACACCATGTTTAATCTTCTCCTTTGGTGTCTTCTTCCTGTTCTTCTTTGGCCTTCCCAACTGTTTAGTAAACACTGGTGGATGCACTTTGTAAGCATTCTGTATTTGCCAATCCTTTGGGTCTGCAAGAGGGAAAAGAGTGTATCCATATGCCTTCAGATATGTTTGACCTGTATAGCAATCATGAACCATTGTCTCTGGGTCAATCCTCTCCTCTCTGCAACAAGCTATGGAATGTCCACATGGTACCCCAGACAACTGCCATCTCATGCATTCACATGTGTGCTTGCTAAGGTCCACTGTGTAGCTAGAGTTACCAGACTGAACTCTGAAGATTTGTTGGCCAGCTTCTGATACATGGCATTTTGCAGCAAACTCAGTGTTTTTCTCTAATTTCTTCCTTATCTTTGGGCATATTCTATGCCCTGTCCACTTTTCTATACCTTCCCTTTGTTTACTAACTATCCTATGCATGATCTTGTAGAAGATATATTCAAGCATACTAAGAACTGCCATCTCTCTGCCATCCAGGATGTAGCTGTTAAACACTTCAGAGTTATTGTTCAACAGAATATCACATTTGGGAAATGTACTGAAAAATGACTTGCACCAGGTCTTTGCCTCAAGTCTTTCAGTCCAATGGAAGGCAACTGGGCAGTGATCATCCATTTTCTGGCAGTTCTCCCTCCACTTAACCTTGTTTGGTGATCTTGCAATGGCCCATAAATCCTGCTTCAGTACCTATCCTTTGTGTTTCTCATTAAAATTTTGATAAATATGCCTCACACAAAACCTGTGTTCTGAATCTGGCCAAACTTTGTGCACTGCATTGATTAATCCTTTCTGTTTATCACTCATTACTGTGAAAGGAGCAGTGTTGGTGATGTTCATATCATCTCTTAAAGTTGTCAGGAACCACTCCCAAGAACCAGTGCATTCTACTTCCACCCATCCCATTGCAATGGGGGAAAATGCAGTCATTTGGATCAATTCCAACAACACTAAGAAGAACTACTTTGAATCTTGTTTTCATGTGACAACCATCAATAAATAGAATGGGTCTACAACCTTTTAGCCACCCTATCTTACATGCATCATATGACCAGTACAATGTTTTCAAACATTTCCTGCCCAATGGAAATTTTGTATCTTTCACCAGTGTAGTTGTCAGAAGAAATGTAGAGCCAGGGTTTTTGCTCCTTAACTCATGGCCATAATCCCATAGCCTACTAAACTGTTCTTCCTCATCACCATGGATTTGCTTAAGTGCTTGTGTTCTAGCCCTAGCTAACTTCCATCTGTTAGGAGTAACATTAAACTCCTTAGTTATTTTCCTTGCAAATGTTCCAAGTGACATCTTCTGGTCATCTCTGAATTCTTCAATGATTGTCTTGCACAGGAATGTAGTTGTCAAATCCTTTAACTTCCATTTCTTTTGACACAAATGCAATGGATTCAATGCCTTGATCACAAATCCTCCAGTCCTGTTATCATTGCCAGCCTTGACAATCCATGGGCACCCTGGCTGACAAATTGCCTCTAACCTTATCCTGTCATTCTTCACCTTCCTAATCTGCACTCTGTTTCTTATTGCATATGCAGTTAAAGCTTTTCTCATCTCAACCACATCAGCAAATACCATACCCACAGTAAAAACAGGGCATTTCATGTCCACCTTAGCATTGAATGTTGTGAACTTGTACTTAAGTTGTTCTTGTTGTTCAATGGAGAGGTTCAGATCTTCATCTTCAAGTAAATAGTCAGGCTCAACATCTTCCACATCTGGCTCAGCTTCTTCATCAACATCATAGTCAATGTTGTCTTCATACATATCATCATCTCCATCATGAATGTCATAATCACTATCATTCATATCTGATTCTTCCAACAACACATTAGTCAGCAAAGGATGGGCAGCATCATTTAGCAAGTTTGAGTCTGCAAAAGCATCAGTCAGCAAGTTTTGCTCTGCAACTACATCATTAAGCAAGTTTGGCTCTGCACCACCATCTAACAGTAAGTTTGGCTCTGCACCAGCTTCAGTAAGCACATGTGTGTGTACAACATCAGTAACAAGATTTGTAGCATCATTAAGCAAATTGTCTGCTTCTGTGCTAGCTTCTGCAACCTCTGAAATTGGATTATCAACATTCAAACAAATGATGGTGCCTGAATTGCTTGCATCAACAGAACAGTTGGCCACTCTAACAGGGCTTTCAAATGATGGCTCCTTCAATATCAAATCTTGCCTGAAATTACTGATGAAATCTGAATGGTCAACCATTATTACAAGAACTTTATGATTAGCACTAGCTCTGATCACTTGCTGTAGATCCTCATCACCTGTAATTCTCACCAGGCCATCACATATTTTCTTGTCAGGCAAGCACCAGTAGATGATGTGCTGATTCTTAGGATATCCCAACCAGTTTATGTGCTCTTCTAGTAATGCATAACTGAAGTTGCCATTATCTAAATAGTCCAGCACCTCCACAGAAGAGTTGTAATACTCAAGTTCACTTACTGCTCCTAAGAAAATGCCACCATGCTCAATTTCCAGTGTGAAAAAAGGAGTGCAAACACTTTTTCCCATTAATGAATCACACACTGCATCCAAACAGGGCAAAATTCAGTTAAAACTAGAGCTGCCTGCCTAAATACCCTAACCTAAATGAAACACACAACAACATATGTTACACAACAACACAACAACTCTTCTTCTCACCAGATCTAACAAAAAATGAAACAAACAACAACACAAGAACAGATGCCTGCCTAAATACCCTAACCTAAATCCATAATCAGATGTACAACATATGTTACACACCAACTCTTCTTCTCACCAGAGAATGGCATGAATCAGATGTACTAACGAGGGAGAAGAGACCTAACAGCAGCAAACCAAAGAGTGAGGAGGAGATAACGAGGGAGAAGAGACCTACCATAATCTGGGGAGGGGGGGGGGGGTACACAGAGTGCGGCCGGACGAGGTGTGTCGACGCAGGCGGTTCCCGGCTGCCGAAGAACTCCGGCGACGCCATGACCCGAAGATAAGCTGCCGCTCGCGAGGAAGCAGAGGGAAAGAACAGAGAGGAAAAGGGGCGCACGAGGGAGAAGAATGATAGAACAGAGAGGAAGCACCGACCGCACGAGGGAGAAAGAGACACTGCTCCCGTCGTTCCAACAGTAGTTACTAGGTTTATTAAATGTAGGTGTTTCTCAGATAGCAACAACACACTAATAACTGACAAAGGAAAGGGCTACTTTGCAAAACAACCAAGACTGCCCCACTCTGTCCACTTGGCGCGCTGTGAGTGGCTGTGGACTAAAAGTGCACAAGAGGTGCAAGTTCTAGGATGAAATAGGTGCACTTTGCTACTTTTAGGATCAAACCATCACATTGCTAACAAGTTCTAGTATCCCCAGTGCTATTACCTCCTTTTTAATGTTTGATGTGCTTACTTTGAACGAGAGGATGCTCTGCTTCATCGGATTGAAAAGAATGTACCACTTACATTTACTTGAGGGTGCCATCCGTGCTTTAAGTTTTTACAAATAAATTTCTTAAATGAGGTTATGGTACATGGGCTGATGGGCAAACCATTGAAACGATATAATCCAAAAATGAAAACTCATAATTACAAATGAAGACCTTTTGTTAATTTTGTCTCTTGAATTTAACTTCGTCTGAAGAAAAAATCCAAATCTTCATGATTGGTTCTGAACCTAGATGGAAAGTGTCGATGACGGTACTACCGCCATCATGATTTTGATGACCATTTCTCAATGAATCAAAAATTCCCACAAAAAGAAAATTCATTTTTTCATGGAACCATAATCCAGTAGTAGTACAAAAGTAGCAACTAAAAAGATGTCAAATGAAATATCATATGGATGCAAAAAAAAAAAAACTTATCTCCATCAGTTTACGCGAACATGAATAATAACTTGGGTTATTAATATTGTATCTTCTATAGCATAACAAGAACAAAGACAGGTAATGTATATGAAAAATCCACCCAAAAAGATATAATCCTTAAATCAACATGAGTTCTTACTGGTACCACAACAGTCACTCTCTTCACGTCCTATATCTCGCATAGTAAATGAATAATGTGGGGAGCTACCTTGTATACAACAAGTATAGTATGATTAATCTTCTTTATTCTTCATAACCCAAATAGATTAAACCTCAAGCATATGATATGCAATTGGCACAAAGTTGACTGATTGCGGGTCCAAAATTCAGGGTCGAGAAAGGGGATGAAAGGGCCACGGGAAAACAAGAAATATCAGCCGGCTCACAGAAAACTGCAGCCGAAAAGGCGAAGAATCGTGTCGTCCAATAAACAGAAACCCTATAGAGAAACCATCGCGACAAGGCGTACGTGTTCTTCTAGTAGCAGCATAAGACAAACTCTTTTGGTTACTCCTTATTTATTCATTGATAATGTTTTCATGGCACAACGTCAGGTGCAATGGAACCCACCCATTCCGATGTAATGGAACCATGACATTCCGTTTCACTTCGTCCTCAAACTGAACACACCTAGAACGATGATTACATTCAAACTGGCGTGGCTATAGCCTGAAGGGGCGTGGCCATGGACAAGTTGACACCAAGCCTTTCAGTCATGTCCAGCCCCTTCTTCTCCACGTCTACGGGAAGCCTCCACTGGAAGCGATGCAACAAGGACGCGAGCATGAGATGAACAATGCGAACGGCCAGCGGCGTCCCCGGACACATCCTCCTCCCGGACCCGAAGGGGAGGAGCTCGAAGTCTCGGCCCTTGAAGTCCACCTCCTTCTCCAGGAACCTCTCCGGCATGAACTTTTCCGGTTCCGGCCATACCTTGCCGTCGTGCCCTATGGCCCACACGTTCACCAGAAGGCGCGTGCCCTTGGGAACCGTGTACCCCTGAACCTGTGTCGTCGTCTCCGCCACGTGAGGCAGCAGGAATGGTGCCGGAGGATGGAGCCGGAACGTCTCCTTCACGATGGCTTGGAGGTACTTGAGCTGTCCTATGTCGGACTCCTCAACCTGCTCTTTAGAGCCTATCACTTGGTCGAGCTCTTCGCGAGCTCTCGACATGGATGATGGATTCAGTAGCAGCTCCGCCATCGCCCATTCCACGGTGGCTGAACTTGTATCCGTCCCCGCGCTGAACAAGTCCTGATGACCAAAGAAACATGTACCACTCATGAGGTATTTATTTGTTGCTATCGGTATAGTTGTGTGCATTGCAAAAATATGAAGCAAGCACAGATGAATACTACTGTCTCCGTCCGAAATTACTTGTCGTTCAAACGGATGAATCAATATATCTGTTTGAACGAGAAGAAATGTCGGACAGAATGAGTACTTAAAATAAAGTACTTGAAGGATAGATACCGAAAGCAATGAGAGGAGCGTCTGGCGCTCGAAGCCCTTGTCATCGTCGGTGTTGCGGTAGTCGAGCAGCACGTCCAGGAAGTTTTTCTTGGTCGGGTCACCTGTGGCGGCACGGTCCAGCATGTGACGCTCGATCTGCTCGTCCATGATGGCATGCAGCCGGTGAAACAAGCCCTCGATGCGCCTCCTCAAGCCCTGCAGGTCTAGCCACGCCACTTCCGGGATGAAGTCCGACAAGTTTGGCAATCCAACGGTCACGTTTAGCTCTGCGAGTATGGCCTTGAACTCCCCAGGCTTGACATGGCGGTCGTCGAGGTCGGCCAAGTCGGTGGAGAAGATGGTGGAGGAGAGCAGGTTAAGCGCCGTCGTAAAGGCCAGTCCGCCGACAGCAACGGGGGTGCCCTCTCGTGCCAGCTCCGTCACGTGGGAGACGAGCTGTCGCACCTTCTCCCGTCGCAAGGACTGGTGCATGTCGAGGCGGTGCGGCGCGAAGAGCTCACCGGCGCAAACCTTGCGTAGCGCGCGCCATCGGGGGCTGCTGGCCGGGAGCCAGACCATGGAGTGCGTGTAGTGCGCGGACACGTGGGTGCCGTCGAGGACGAAGCGCCCCGAGAAAGCTGCATCATGGCGCTGGAGGATGTCGCGGGCGGCGTCTGCCGAGGAGGCGACCACGGTGGTGACCGTGCCTAGGCGGAGCGCCATGATCGGGCCATGGCGCTCCGCGAGGCGCGCAAGGGAGCGGTGCGGTAGGGCGCCCAGTGAGAGGAGGTTGCCGACGAGTGGCAGCGGGCCAGGACCGGGGGGCAGGTTGCGACGGCCGTGGGCTAAGAGGCCCAGGAGGTACACAGAGGAGACGATGAGGATGAGAACTGTTGTGCAAAAGAAGAGGAGCTCCATGGTTGGTTGAACGCTTGGTGAGTCGAGCTCCATGCGACCCGGGGCACGTTATATAGGATAGGAATAGGAGGCAAACGTACGTGTAATCGCACCAAAACGGAATGCAATCAACAAAGTGACCACTCGTAGTTATCATATTCGAGAAAAAGTAAACATTGCTGTCGGGGGTACGTAGGAATGATGATGCTTGTGTGATACTTTCTTCCAACACTAATGGCATCGACACCACCGTTCGGTTACGAACCTAACTCTTTTTCTTTTTCTTTTTTGAAATCATGCATGGCATGATGATAACTGCAGAGGAAAACGATGCCTAAAAATATCATGATCAGTGCACAGTGTGTTTACTAATACTACCCCCTCCTCCG
The DNA here is from genome assembly GCF_904849725.1 of Hordeum vulgare subsp. vulgare. Classification (NCBI taxonomy): domain Eukaryota; kingdom Viridiplantae; phylum Streptophyta; class Magnoliopsida; order Poales; family Poaceae; genus Hordeum; species Hordeum vulgare. The sequence continues at coordinate 4,945,726 of NC_058524.1, forward strand.
ATTTTCTATTTGACTTAGTTCACTATTTAGTTATGTTTGACCATTTACCTCGTTTTAAAATATCTAGGAAACATCATATTTTTTGTTATATTGTGTTCTGTCACTAAAGGTATATGAAACTTGGCTTGCAATTTTACACATTTCAACTAATCTCTTGAATAAAACCGATGATCAAGGACAGACGCTAAAAGTCAATTGGCTCAAATAAGAAAGAACAAGTGATAATAAGTATAAACAATAACGGACTAAAAATGAAGAGATATTTTTTGTAATGAAGGGATCCATCAATGCATGATTCAATGATGATGTTGTGTTTCATTAATTTCTAAGCTTATACTCCCTCAGTTCACTACAGGGGCGGAGCCATGATTTAAACATAGGAGAGGGTTTGAGGAATTTGCTTGGAGTTTCGGGATTCGTAGCAGTGGTATGTAAGTGGGGGTGACATGACAAGTGAAGTTCAAGGTCCTACCTTTCATGACGAAAATCCAAGGTCCGCCTTAATTGGTTGTGCCTGGCAATGCTCTTATTGAAGACATTGCTTTGAGAGCGGGCATTATCTCCAGCGTGAAAACCCAAGATTTACGATCGGGCGACGATGGTGTTTGTGCACTGTTTCCTTTTTGGAGGCGTCGTTTTTGGAGTACTTGAACATCAGGTGTTGTCTTGGTGGTGGTTGTGCTGCTGTTGCAAGTACTGAAACTCTGTAGCGAGACTTTTCTTTTTTAGTTTCTTCTTCGTTTTTCGGCTGTGTGCATCCGTCATGCCATTAGGGCATTGCGTTGTTGCAGAGGCTGGGTGTAATTGTTATCTCTTTGATATTAATATATACTTTTTATCGAAAAGGAGGGGGGGAGGCGAAAAGACAGAATGACCACTCAAGACATAAATCACCACAATATATCAAGTGGTAATATAGCATTCATATAACATGTCTTGGTTGACACATCTTCATTCTATATGAATTTGCAGTTTGCAAACACACATGTTGTATGGCAATATATGTTTGTGTATAGATAAGAACGAAAAAGTTTATATTAGTATATTTAAATCAAGGAATTTATTATTGTTTGTGTGTTCTCTTAATCCTTGAGTCATAGCATAATTAGAAAGAGGAACGCCTATTAGTGCTTCCTTCGTCCCAAATTTTTTGTCTTAGATTTGTTTATATGGATGAACCTATAATTAGTGCTCCTAGCTCCCAAAATACTTGAGTCATATGGATGAACCTAACACTAGCATTTTGCGACCTAGGTATTATTATTAAATTGTCTTAGATACTTTATAATAAATTGTACAAACTGTTGTACTACCTCAGTCACGGTTTAGAAGGCGTGCTTGAAAATGTTCTGAAACCTAGATAGTTATTGATCGGCTGTGAGATGTATTGAAAAATAGCATTCACACTATGCATGCATATAAAAATAGTACAACAGGGCACTAATTAGCTGGTAGGAGTAAATGCAATGCGTCCTCAACCTTATCTATTGTGAAATGCACGTAAATTTAACCGTGCCTTTAAAACCATGACGGAGGGAGTAACTAAATAATTGGTTGGGTGTGTCTCATGAGATAATCAGGCAAGTACAAGTTAATACCTACCTGATCGATGCTGTCACGGCCGGTAGAATCGCTGGCTAACAGCCAGCGGTTCATCAGGATCTACGAAGCTACAGTAACATACATTCTGAAACGGCGGGAGTACAATGCACTGCTCTTTCTGTACTATAGCTCTTTTGTGCAATTATTGTAGTCAGTGCTGAAGATATGATCTGCATTTAGTTTAGCTATTATAGTTAGTGGACCGCTCTTTTTCTTCAATGATTGTGCTATTTAATTCAAATAGTGGTGTTTTTTGTTCAAAAAGTGGCGTTGATGCGCTATCACGCCTTGTCAGAATCAAAATAGCTGACGAGTTCTACAATTTCCCTTATTATACAAAGCTATGGTCCACCATTAGTCACGCGTACTGAAAATCTTAGCAGTTTGAAAATGATTTGAAATTCGGTGATGGCTTAAAAGATCTAGATCTCCGAATATGGTCATTTATGGATTATTTGACTCGAGTTTTTTAACCTTACATTATTTCCAGAAAATCTCGCAATGCAAATGTTGCTGCGCAAATTTGTTTCAGTTCCATTCCAGTATTTTTACATAAATTTCACAAAGATTCATGGAATCTGTCTATATTATTTGATTCAATTTTAGTAACTTATCTGAAATAATTGGCAAAACTATATACAACCTTGAAATGTCTATAAATTTAGTGAAATAATTGAAATTTGTGTGACTAGATTATAGAAGTATGAATGCAACCGTCGTCATTTTCTCTGCAACTCTCTCACTTATTATGACAAATAAAAAGTAAACATAGAGTATTGCATGGGAGGTATTCTGCTTTTTAGGAGTATTTGCAGTTTACCGTAAAATGTGCGGATATAGCTCTTGCACCAATCTCAAAGCGTAAATGATTGGCGGACTTCGCTCATCGGTAGGGCCGCGTTAGAAAATCAGTATTGGCTTACCATCATATGTACAGTGTTGATAGTTAGCTCCAGTAGATTGAAGCGTAGATGAGATGGCTGATATTCTCTTGGCAGGCACTTGTAGTAACGTACCTTTGTCCACCCATGGCTGCTCATGTGTCGTCCTGGCCTCTTGTATGAAACCCCATGATCTGATGTTTGCTGGAGGAGCGGCGCCGTCGGCGACCATGTGCAGAGCGCGTGGATCCAAATTATGGCCCAGTTCTTTTCGTTCGATTCTGGTGATTCTGTGTTTGAAAAATCGAAAGCTTAAAAGAACTCATTTTGATTGTCTAAAATCATCTGAGAATCGCTAAAATCGGTAGTGCAATCCGAAATCATCCCAACACCTCGCTTCTGGCGATTTTGGACGCTCCCACAAAACAAAACGTTTTGATTTAAGTTAGTACCCCTATTTGAGGGGTAATTTACGAAAGAACTATTGAGCGTGGCCAGGAAAACCAGCGCCGACCGCTCGCTCCCTGTCCCCCGTCGATTCACCCCCTCGCTCGCTCTTCGCGCCGCCTCCTCCGACCCCCCATCTCACTGGCCCGTGAGGTCCTCTGTCCGCCGGCTAGCACCGCCCTCCCGTCGGCCCCTGAGGTCCTCTGCCACGCCAGCTCCGACCGCCCTACGTGTCGTCTCCTCCGACCCCCATCTCGCCGGTCCCGAGGTCCTTTGCCCCGCCGGCTCTGACCACCCTCCTTTCTGTTCTCCGCCGGCCCCGACGAGCCTATCGCCTGCTACTGCTGTCCTTTGACTTGTTTCAGTTCAGGGAGATTATATACATTTCACCGTACGACTCATCCTATAATCTCAGGCTAAAATCTTAGAAAAGAACTCCACGGCTGATTCTGGCTGATTACGATGGAAGCTAATTCTGATGGAAGTTTCTCAAAAGCTGATTCTAGAGAATCAAAAGCTGAAAAGAACTAGGCCTATACGAGAGCTGGCGCATGCCATGCATCGAGGACTGCATCGACCGCTTCATGCACCGGGCGACCATCTCTGGGACGTTGTGTTGATCCGTCACGTTGTCTACACCGGGTGCAGACGGTGACAGTCCGTAAGGAGTTTGCCAAGGCATTCCATGAGCTCAAGAAGATTTCAAAGGAGTGATCCAGGGAAACCATAATTCCATCATGGTAGTCAAATTCATAGCTTTGAATAACTGAAATTCTCGAATTCAAGTTACCATGGCTTCTCTAATAAATCATCCTTTTTTTAATCAGAAGAAGGGCCTTCCCTTCCAATTTCATTTAAAGAGACCATAAGGTTCAAACTAGATAGACTACTCAGGGTATGTGTGAGGCCCATATACCTCACCTTACCTTAGGCCCCACGTCGTCCCCCGCTATGGTGACTCGGGCGGTGCCTAAACCCTAGCCGCCGGGGGCATGCACTCCCTCCTCCCCTAGCTCTGCAGCCGTTGGAGGAAGCCATTGGGCTATGCCCGGGGCCCGACGGCGGTGGCAGGGGACTCCCTCTCTCCCGTGTTTCACGGGTGGTGCGGGGCCCCTACACGCTTGTAGGAGCGACCCATCTAGCGGAGCGGCGGCGATGGCTGCTGCGACGGTGGCGGTGGTCGGCCCTGCCTCGGGTGATGGCAGCTGCAGGCACGTCGGGTAGCCCGGTCATGGGTGGCGGCATCCGGCGGTTGTCCTGGTTCGAGCGACGGTGCGATGCGATCGGCAGCGGCGGGTGCGCCATCTGGTTTCGAATCGGCAGCGGCGTGGAGGGCCTGGTGATCAGCTCGACGACACATCTGTTCAAATCTGTTGTGACCGGTGCAGCCGGCGGCGGTGGTCATCTCCTCCGTCGGAGGTGGTCAGCCTGAGGCTGGATGCTCGGATCTCTAGATCGGTCATCTAGTCCCGGCTGCAGTCGGGGAGACATACTTCCGGTGAAAACTGAACCGACTGCAGGCAATGATAACGTTCTGCATTGTGACCTTGATGAAAGTGCAACTACTGTCGACCTGCTCGTGCTGCTCCAGGGAAAACCCTAGGATCTGGTATTCCAGATCGAACGATGACGGCACTACGATGCCGTTTCTCTCTTCAAAACATCGCTTGCGGAGCTGCGTTGGAAGACAGAGGCAGGAGGTGGAGCGGTTTCATCTTGAACGGAGCTTCGGTGGAGATGTCAAGTCATGCCTGATCGACAAGTGCTATGCTGTGTCATGCCCGTTTGGCAGGTGCTAGGCATGACAGATCCTCTAGACTCTTCGTGTCGGGATGGACGAGCGCAGGGTGGTGGAGCCGTTGGGCGCCGTGGTGGTCTTCACGGATGGCCGGACTGGCAAGGATGATGCGGATCTCTGTCGTGAAGATGAGACAACGGCTCGATGATGATGGTGGCTTCTAAAACGTATGCATTTGGTGTACGCTTTAGGTTTCCTGCACCGGTTGTTAGGTCCGATACGTTATATGGATGGATAAGCGACGACATCGATTTTAGATATGAAAATTAAGAGCACTCCACATTATCAAGTTTGTAGGTATGAGTGATGGCTTTAGGTGACTTGATGTATGTTTTTGTTAGACCTATATTGAATAATTAATAAAAATGGTTGTATGATTGATTGATGCAGAGGAACGAAATCAAAATAATTTCAGCCAACTCCCACGGGAGGGAGGGGCGCCTGGAACCATTTGCGTCTACCTATTACAGACCATAACCCCCAAAGGAGGCACAAATCTATCAAAGAGAAGCTGCAGGACACTCTGAATTACATCACCACAGTGGTGCAAATCAACGAAACCATACTACATCAGAGGGGAGTAAAACAGACTGCAGAGGAGGAGGAAGATCTTCAGGTTTCAAGCACCAACTCTTCCAGCACCATGTCTCCACCCCTGTGCAGGGTGTAAACCTCACCTGCTACATGTTCTAGAAGCTTTGCCTCCACCAACATTGCTTCTTTTGCGGCCTCCTTTGTCTGCAAGATAGCCCAATCAGCAATCCAGTGGCATGTTAGTCTAATCAATATCATTGGATCATTATAGACTTTTTTTTATAAAAGATCACATTATTTTTACATCTCCACAAAGTCCAGAAAATAGCAGCTATCCCAACCGACACCAATTTTTGTTATCTTTTGGGAAGCCTTTCAACCATCTCCCAAAACAATCATCTAGGGAACTAGCAATATATCTAAGATTAAGGAGCGTCTCAACAGCCCCCAAATGACGTGAGCAGCAGAGCCTTCAAAAATTAAGGAATAAAACATCCCTAGATCATGTTAGATATACGATACGCAAATCACACGACGAAAAACGAAATCAACACAGGAGACACAAGATTTTACCGTGGAAAACCCGTCAAGGCGAAGTGCAAAAACCGCGGACGCCAGCCAACGAACTTCCATACATCGGGATTTCTGCTGATGTAAGATTCGTGCGTCAATCCAGCGTTGTTCGTGGCGGCGAGCCTTTTCCCCGAACGAAAAAAAGGTTGACGTGCCTAATTTCTGCTGCTGTAAGATTCGTGCGCCAATCCAGGGTTTCAAAGGACGTGCGGCCCCAGAATGCAAAATCTGACGTTCGGAATTTATAGATGGCACAAGATAAATTACCCTGAAAAAGAAAGCAAAGACCCCGCAAAAAGAAAACATAGATTTAATTAACTTGTTCAGCGCCGAACGGAATCTTAATAAAAAAAGTTTGTTCTGAGAAAAAGAAGGTAACTTACGCCCGATTTGTTTTCAGCTCGATCCGCACAATACGTTGAGGACCCAATCTGACTCACGTATATATGCTGCACCACGTCAATCGATCTATGATGGATTTGCTCTTTGATGGATTTATATGTGTGGAGCTGCGTCTCTGGCGGATCTATCTTTGATGGATTTGCTCGGATCTCGTCGTTGTTCGTCTGTGTTCGTGTGTCTTCGGGGTGGATCCTTCTGATCTATGTTATTGTTCATCTGCGGCGGTTGCTGTTCTGGTACGCTGGTCCTATGGGGCCTTAGCACGACGACTTCCCGGTTGTCTACTACAATAAGTTATGCCCGACTCCAGCAATGGAGGGGCGATGACGGCGGCGCGCCTTCGGCTCGCCTCAGTGCTTGTAGTCGTCGCTACGTTGTCTACGGATCTAGACGTAATTTTTATTGTTCCTAGTTTTCGTTGTACTAACATGATTGAGAATGAATAGATCGGAATTTTTCCTGCAAAAAAAAACCAAATTAAGTCTCGACTTGGATTAAAGTTGTAAACACATATATCAATAAAACATAAATAATATTTTTATGCACATGTTATCATTGAATACTAAAATATACTTGTTATTTTCATTATAGTGAAATATTTGTTGGGCATCATTGAGGAAAAACGACAACAAAGACGTAAACATATGCGGCAAGGCGACAACTAGGTAGATATTTCTGTTGCGCAATGAATTAGAAACACCTTGAGTATACCTCAACAATGTTTTTGCAGATCATCAGTTATTAATTTGTTTGTGGTATAGTATAATGAAAAATGTTAAGAGATTTGCTAATGTTTGAGGGATGAATTTTTTTCTCACGTTGAACGCACGGTATCTTTCCTAGTAAAAATAAATTGTTCTGAGAAAAAGAAGGTAACTTACGCCCGATTTGTATTCAGCTCGATCCGCCCAATTGTTCTGAGAAAAAGAAGGTATCTTTCCTAGTAATGAACGTGCGTACGTATACATATATACATCCACGTACGCGTGAATCGAATCGAATCGAGATCACGATCGCATCGCATCGCCTCGTCTCGTGCCGCCGATCGATCGCCGTAGGCGATGGCCGGCGGTGGCGTGGACCGGCTGTCCTCGCTCTCCGACGACCTCCTCCGCTGCATCCTCCACTTCGCCCCACTCAAGGAGGCAGCCTCCACAACTGCGCTCTCGCGGCGTTGGCGCGCGCCGCTCTGGCTCTCCTCGGGCGCCGTTAACCTCGAGGCAGGCGTCGCCGACAAAAAGAAATACCGCCGACGACCGGGGCACGAGCACGACAACGCCAACTCCCATGCCCGCTTCTTCTCCAGGAGCGACGACATGCTCTCTGCGGCCAAGGGGGCGCTCGACGCTGCCGTCGTCCCTGTCACCAAGCTCAGTTTAATCACCTGCCACCCCGACCATTACCAGGTCGCGACGTCCTACGACGACATGGTCGACGATGTGCTCCCACACCCGGCGGTGCGCCGCGTCGAGGAGCTCCGACTCGTCGCCAAAGATCCATCCAGCAACCCCTATGATCGGCGGGTATACGACTGCGCAGTCAACCTGGACTCGCTGCGGTTCGAGACACTGCGCATCCTGGAACTCACCAACTGCAGTGGAATACTAATCAACCACACGGAGGCCGTGCTCCCACGGCTGTCCTCCCTAAGGCTGAGCCATTGCACCCAGCAGCTAGGATCCCTCCAACGCCTTATTGACGCGGCGCCATCGCTCGCTGTGGTCCGACTCGAGTCTGTGTTCATAACACACGAAGAAGCCATAGAGGCCACATGGCGCCACCTCCGATGCCCCGCAACCACCATGCTTGTGCTTGACAATTGCAGCAGGTGGCACTTTAAGAAGACCGTCGATCGATTGAACATCGACGCGACGAGGCTGCGCTGCTTCAGCTACAAGGGGCAACTCCGCGCCTACTCATTCAGTCCACAGCCTATAGAATTGGAACAAGTGGATCTGGAATTTTTCGAGCAAGGATACAGGGTAAAGGATCCAAACCGTGACTTAGAAACCTTTTGGCGATTCACTCGCAACTTCACTGGCACCAAGGAGATGAGGCTGAGGGTGAACCACCTTGAGGATATCGCCGTCCTCAGCGAGGCAAGGCAGGTCAAGCTCCTGCCGGCGTTTTGCCGCCTCGAGCGTCTCGAGTTTCAGGGAGGACATTGGACCAAAGACAAGATTGTAGCAATGACCACCATCTTGAACCTGTTGCACTGCTGTCCTGTGCTCAGTGCCCTCCGAATCAACCTCACCGCCAAGTACGAGGAGGAGGAAGAGGAGGTGGAGGACGCATCCAATAAAAAAGGGGGGCACAAACAGAAAGGAACTACTCGCAAGGAAATTCTGATGGCTGCCATGGTAGGTCCGCGCTACTTGTTCCAATGCTTGCAGAACTCCCTGAGGAGAGTGGACTTACAATTCCAGCTAGAGAAGAAGGACTGTCTTGGTGTCAAGCTGATCAAAACTTTCGCCGAGAACGCGAAGGTTCTTGAAGAAATACGTATTGACAGTGGAGACGAAAAGTTGTGTGAGCACATGAATCCCAGGATTGCAAAGTGGAACTTGAGTAGGAAAGAGTTAGGGGCGACAAGTTTTGTTGTCTTACCTCTTAAGAGGTGACTCTACATAAGGGGAAATATGGTGCGTATACTCCTATTTATGTAGCGTTTTTCTTTCTCAAGACATTTTTGCTTAATTGGACGCGAATTTCAGGCTGGAACGTGCTGCTACATCTCGACAGAACGAACATTCACAATGTTATAAGACATTCTAATCGCTTGGCGCACTTTCACAATGTTAGAAGAGATTCTAATCGCTTGGCGAAATTCTTATATTTGGAAACTGCCTATTCGCTTGGCGCACTTTCACATGCAGTGTGGTGGTTGTCAGTGCGTGCGAGGCAATATTGAGTTGAAATAGAATCTTTTTGCTGTGAACGGTGTGCTCTTCTTTCTATTTTCGGCCACAGCCTTTTGTTGTATATAAAATATATTACTTTCTGATCTGCTTTCTAATATAGCACAAATTTTCTCTGATGCGAGATCCTGTTTTTGTTCTTCTAAGTGCAGATGGTGGACACTGTCATCACGGCTAATTTATCTGTATTTTATTATAAGAGTACGAGAGGGCAGATCCAACTACAGATCTGAACAGTCTGATGACACCATCAAGGACCTAAAAACATTATTAACGAAACTAACAGTTTTCGTTAGCGCTAATTGCCCACCCACGTCGTCTCGCGGTCAATCGCCCCGCTCGCCCGCCTCTCCCAGGTCCCCCGCCCCCGCCCGCATCGCTCGCCCCATCCTCGCGCAGCCGCCCGCCCCCGCTCGGCGCGTCGCTGCTCTGGATCGAGTCCGCGTGTCGACAACGCTCTGGCCCGGAGGAGCTTACGGATTCGCGCGGCCGAGCCCCCGTCTCGCCGATTCGGCAGGTGGAAGAGGCGCCCCGGTCATCTAGCTGCTCGGATTCCGACAGCGGAAGCACGTCCCCTCCGCTCGGCCATCCGAGAGGCGCGAGCTCGTCTCCGGCGGCGAAGATCCGGCCACCCCGAAGAGGAAAGCGAAGAGATCGCTGCGGAAAATAATATCCAAGACGCTGCAGAAGAAGAAGCCCAAGGCGAAGGGCTCCAGCGACGGCGAGGATATTTCCATTTCATTGAATTTAAGATCTGCAACCTTTCAGAATGATGGAGTGCTGCATACAACCTGTGGTAGCCCCAACTATATTGCTCCTGAGGTAAAAGACTGGCCACCTTCAGACCAATTGTCTATTTTGCAGTGTATTTGCTAATTCTGTGCCAAATATATTCAGGTTCTGCAGATCAGAGGTTACGATGGATCATTGTCGGATATCTGGTCTTGTGGAGTAATTCTTTATATAATGCTCGTAGGACACCTTCCGTTTGATGACCGGAATATGGTTGTTCTTTATCAGAAGGTAGATATTCATAAAAAGGGAAAATAAGTGAAATTTAGTGTTCTGTTCTGTTATGATAGTTATCTGAAGCCATTCCAATGACACTACTATTATTTGGTTGCGTGTAGATTTTCAAGGGTGACACTCAGATCCCGGAGTGGCTTTCTCCCAGTGCACAAAACCTTCTTCGGAGGATTCTTGAACCAAATCCGAGGAAGAGGATTAGCATGGCAGAGATCAAAATACACGAATGGTTTCAGAAGGACTATATTCCTGTCGCTCCATATGATGACGATGATGAAGATGTACGGCTTGGTGCAATTCTACCTATCAAACAGGTATGACAAGACAAGATGACACAAACTATATGACGCCTAAGACCAATTTATGATCTAATATAGGAATCATATGTTCCGTATCTGTAGTCACTGATTGGTGAATTTTGGTTTCTATTTTTCTATCCTGAAGCAAATTAGTGAAGCACCCGGCGACAAGAGCACTCATCAGATGAACGCTTTTCAGCTGATCGGAATGGCATCCTCCCTCGATCTTTCAGGTTTATTTGAGGAAGAGGTATGCACAAACATTTTCCAATTCCTCCCTTTCTGTATTCAGAGTGATTTGGTCTGCAAAGCTGGGAAGAAAAATCATATGCATATCTTCTGAAGATAAACACTTCATATTCTTAGATCAAGATAATCACTGAATGCTGCCACTGAGGCGTTATACAACAACTCATCTGATCCAGCTGAATTTGTTGCAGGGAGTGTCCCAGAGAAAGATCAGGTTCACGTCAGCACAACCACCGAAGGATTTGTTCGACAAGATTGAAGTGTCCGCGACACAGTCGGGGTTCCATGTTCAGAGAGCGCATAGCAAGGGGAGCAGAAGCTTCTCATTGTAAATGTTTTTCAGCATCACATGATTGAGTACAGCTTTTGAAGGAACTGAAAATGATGTGCCGTGTTATATACTTATATTTCAGCTCAAAATAACGGGCAACTGCAATGGACCGAACAACCCCACACCATTCTTAGTCTGTGCCGAGGTATGATTCGGCGAGCTGAACATTTCTTCGATGAAACGTGTGGGAAGGGTAACCAATGGATACCATATCAACTGCCAACATCTGTGGTGCTGTTTTTCTTTTTCTTTTCTTGTCGCACGTGTTTGAGCTTGGCCCCTCTCTGCATGTTGTGGAGCTTAGGAAGTCCCATGGTGACACTGCAGTGTACAGACAGGTAGACAAGAGCGCTAACAACAACTAGATGTCGTGGAGGTTAGTCCATCGAGAAATCAAATAAGTCAGATGCTTTGTTCTCTTCTTTATCTTTATATGAACGTACTTGATGTTACGGTGTAATTAGGTGCAGTAGTCTTAGTCATTGTCAAAGCAGAAAAAAACCTATTTGTATGACCAGCAATGGATCACGACGAGAGAAGAAAGCTATTTGTATGACCAGCAATGGATCACGACGAGAGAATGATGTAGCTTCGTCCCTCCCTGATGCCTCTAATGCAAGATGCATAGACAGACTAATTGCCCTACCAAGAAGCAGCGACTCAAAACATCAAATGCCAACCTATGTCATATTCCGACTCCTGAGAAAGATTGACCCAAACTTGCAACCATGGGCACTCCAGACTAAACAACATCATCCATCATGGATCTGCCAACCGATGCACACCAATGCCCCCATCAGCTTCTTGGATGGAAAACATCGGTTTCTATCGAAGACAGAAACAGTGAGCCCAAACGATGTTTGTTTTGTAGGTCTCGTTTCAGCAAACCAGCCAACGACAATAATCAATATGACAATTAAAAACACATAGTAGTATGACCCATAGGAAAGATATTCTAAATACGGCAGCATCTATAGATTCCCATATAGTCCGAATTAAAGCAACATCTTCAACAGCCATGGTATTTCTAACATCCCCTATAAACTTCAAAATCCAACTGCACAAACAATTAAATGTGTTGAAATATATTGCTCGTCTCCCTCCATCAGTCCGGACTTTTGAAGCAGCTGGCTAGAGCATTTATTCAATATGGCTTCAGAGTCAGAAGGTCTTGAGTTCAAGACCCTGCCAAAGCAATACTAAAATTAAACGATTTTGTGTCCTACATCGATCCCAGTTCTAAGGACTAAAATAGCCTAGACGTGAGGGGCATTGTTGAAATATATTGCCCGCCCCTCTCTATCAGTTCAAACTTTTGAAGCAATTGGCTGGAGCATGAATTGAACATGGTATCCGGGTCAAGACATCTTGAGTTCAACACTCTGCCAACGCAGTATTAAAATAAAATGATTCTACAACTTAGATCGATCCCACGTCCAAGGACTAAAATAGCCTAGAAGTGAGCGAGAGTTTAGAAACATATTGCCCGCCTTCCTCCTTCAGTTTGGACTTTTAAAGCAACTGGCTGGAGCAGGAATTCAAGAAAATGAAATAGGGATAGCTTGAATATTAATGTGGTTAAATGAAAGACAATGTGGTTAGCTCAAGTGTGGAATGTGTTGATTACATGAGACGTCTTGTTTAAGTGATTAAAACGATATAGGTACATAAATAACATATATTATTGGACTAGAAAAACAATGAGGAATGTAACATACAACTTCACAAGCATATTGTTGTCCACACTAACAATCTAATAGTATCGCTTTCCATGATACTCACTTCCCAATGAGGGAAGTGGAGGTCATGGAGCCCAGGAACCGGCAAAGCACACTAGGATCAGGCGTCGCCGGGTTCTCTGACGCCGATGCAGCGGCACCATCATGGTATCACCTCCGTTGTCCGGCCGGCCGCCCTGATGACCATTAGGACGGCACGGGGAGTGCGAGCGTGGGCGCGCAACGACCTCGTCGTGGCCACGCCCAAAGCGCCTGCTAGCCACGAGCCACGAACCAATCACATGACACACTGCCTTCCTTCTAGATGCCACCGATGCCGAGCAGCATCCGCATCCTTTCCTCGACTACCTCCCAACCTCCATGCTGGCGTTGGAGCAAAGGACGTTGTTGCGACGGCGCCCAAAGACGGTAGATAATACATAGGTTCCCGGCTATGATCATAAAGTAAAATTACACACTGAAGAGAAATGGGGAGTACATGCTCCACGGATTTTATTTGTAAAATACATACTGTATATGGCAATGCCATATATACATTGCAAAGAGCGTAGGCCCCCGGCGTACATACAACAACAGCAGCTAGCAAACATACGTACACACAAACCAAGTCCACGCGCGTAAACAAAGGCAGGAGCCATGCATGCATGCATGCGCCCTACGTAGTTATTTTTTCACAGATATACGTAGTTAAGCAGCGGCGGAGGCGGCGGGCGCAACCGGAGCCCAGAGGACGCTGTCCCTGGGGATGAAGTGGCAAGCCGGAGCGTCCCCTGGCTTGGCGTGCCCAGGCATCTTCTTGGGGTCGAACTCCGACGTGTCAAGGTGGCACACGGCAAGCGAAACCATGGTCGACGTGAGGTCCTCGCTCTCCAGCGTCACCTCGTACGTCCTGGTAGGGTTCACCGCGTGGCACATGAACAACACGAAGGGGAAGCTCATCCCGTGGCATGTCATGGTCTCGCTAGACTCCGTGGCCCTCCGCGCCGCCACCACCTTATACTTCCTGCCCGACGTCACACCCTCTGCTGGCACGTCGGGGGACGAGAAAGCCCGGAGGCCACGTGTGTTGCCTCCGGTGAGCACGTACGCGGCGAACTCTACCATTGACTCCACGGAGTTAGCGCACGTCTTCTTCTCGCCCTTGACTAGGCTCGGGCGCTCGCACAGATCCAGCATCATCCATACGTCCTTGGCCATGGCGTGCGACACCGGTGCGAACATCGCCAGGATGTCGGTCAAGTTCCCCGTGGACATGGGTATGGTGTTGGCAACGTCACGTTGCAGCAAGGGAGCGCCCGATGTAGCTGATGGTTGGATGTAGGGTGCGATCGTGGATCCTGGTTTAAGGGACTCTTCAAAGAAGATGATGTTTGACACACTAGATTCTCCATGGATGTGGCTCTCTCCTTGGTGACCATCATCTTCTGCCAAATGAGGAACCAAGATATATAGTTATTGGAGCTTGATTCACTATGAATTTTTAAATTTCGGGTTCATGCACACGCATCTTCACTTGTTCCAGAATACATATTTTACATATTCTTTATTTTATGCATGCATGATGTATGAATATAATAACTCGATGCTAGCTATTTAATTTGGGAACGGAGGAACATACCCCGCACGGCCGACTCACGTGCACCGTCGTCGTTGCTGATTTGTACCGGACCCCATCCATAAAACCACATTTGATTCTTTTTGTTGTTCATTTGTTTGACCGGCTCCCTTGCCAAAACTTCCGTGGTCTTCTCATTGTCAACTTTCTGCGGGCTCCATCCATAAAACCACATTTGGTTCTCCTTGCCGTTCATTTGTTTGACCGGCTCCCTTGCCAAACCTTTCGTGGTCTTCTCGTTGTTGACTTTTTCCGGGCCCCATTCATAAAACCACATTTGATTCTTCTTGTCGTTCATTTGTTTTACCGGCTCCCTTGCCAAAACTTCCGTGGTCTTCTCATTGTTGGCTTTCTGCGGGCTCCATCCATAAAACCACATTTGGTTCTCCTTGTGGTTCATTTGTTTGACCGGCTCCCTTGCCAAACCTTTCGTGGTCTTCTCGTTGTTGACTTTTTCCGGGCCCCATCCATAAAACCACATTTGATTCTTCTTGTCGTTCATTTGTTTGACCGGCTCCCTTGCCAAACCTTCCGTGGTCTTCTTGTTGTTGGCTTTTTGTGGGCTCCATCCATAAAACCACATCTGATTCTTCTGGTTGCCACTTTTGGTTCTAGCCTTTCCATCAATGTTAGGGTGTAGACCATATCTTCGTGAGTTAAGAAGGGATGCCCCAACGTATTTCTCGTTGGTCCATTTATTTGGTGTGCGATTGTTGTCGGTGTCTTGTTTGCCCATGTGATCATCATGGCCTGTAAAGATGTACAAAACTGTGTAAGTTAACTATATACCCTTTTTCAAATTACCATTTTAGATACTTTGTTTGGTCAAGTCTCCTTGTAAAATGATTAGTATGTTCTATTTGTAAAACAGCAAATGCTCTCCATGTGCACTATGTTTTCTTCTTGAACAGTTTCCCACGGGGTTTTTAAACCTTGTTTTCAGGCTGGATGTAAAAAAAACGTGTTGAGTCTTGTGACTCTCTACGATTTTTATCATCTACTTGCCACCTTGTTTGCTTGATACGTTTTCTTCTTGCTACAACAAGAAAGAAAGCAAATCCGAAGCCATCCATCTAGACTATAACGTCATCATATTGCCAAACTCGTGGATAATGTTCAGTAGAAGCACGAATACAATGTATTATTTTTAATCATAGAGTGAACATTTTGCGTATCTGTGCTAATAGTTTCTTAATCAACTAGTTCATAAACTCGGAATCTATATTTTTTTATGATAGAGCAGTCACGTCATACATTTTGGTTCAAATAAAAAGACATTTTTTTTCAAAAGAGTATTAAAAAATCTATATATTTTTTCTCGAGTATGTCTACATATCGTCCAACATATAACCTGATATCTGACATCTCATATGTTCAAGCCAAACCGCTTCAACCCCGATATACTATTGTTTGAACCTTCGTGTGTGTGTGTGTGTGTGCGCGCGCGCTCGCGTTTGTGTGTGTGTGTTTGTGTGTGTGTGTGTGTGCGCGCGCGCGTGTGTGTGAGAGAGAGAGAGAAAGAGAGAGAGAGAGAGAGAGAGAGGGAGAGAGAGAGACCAGTAGATGTGTCAAGGAGTTCAAGTATGGCAAGTGGCATGGGAGAGTTGGGAACAGTTGTTTGCCAATACTCAGTAAGTTCAGCTGCCGAATTTGAGACTACTATCCCTTCAACATTCGTCAAATTTGCGCGAGGACCTCCCCAAACAGTCGTTACCTGTATATAACCAATATCATCATCACGAGACATGCATAATAAAACTAAAGCTTACTTTCATGTACATGCAGAGTTTCGCATGTCAATTTTCTTGTTTATTACAGGGTCTAAAAGAATGTGTGCGTGGCTTTCCTTACAATTCATGAACTAGAAGTACTTCTGCCTAGTGTTTCATTGAAAAGGAAAGGAATTTTGCATTCATGCGATATACAACCGACCTCTTTTGTATTCTCGAAAAAATTGGACCTCTTTTGTAGGTATACGCAATAGCATGACTTGTGAGATAAACATATGTGTATTCAAAATAATTTTGATGCCTGAAATACTAGCTAGCATATGTAGACATGCATGGATGATGAATTCCCAAGGATCAAGAGGTCTGTATGCAACTCACCAAAAGGAACAAGGAGAGGATTGACATCATGGCTGTCATATGGCTTTGTGTCTAACGTTCTTTCTGCTTGGTGCTTGCAAAAGGTGGATTGCCATCTTATTTATAGGGCTATGAGGAGAGGTGTTGGCCCGGGGGACGGGGAGAAGAGCTGTTGGGAGATGATGATTACATTTCTTCCGAGGACAATAGATAAGTCACTATCGGAATCCACATCTTTACCAAGTTCTACAATTTTACCGAGTGTAATATTTTGCATACTCGGTAAAGATTGATCCCTATAACGAGTAAGAAGCAAAACACTCGGTAAAGCTGATCTTAACCAAGTGTCAACCCCAGGGCACTCGGTAAAGATCCCGATAGACGGCAAACAACTCAACATGTGTCCCTTTTCGCCGTGGTTCATGATGGGGTGACAGAACGTCCGTCTTTACCGAGTGTTTCCCGGTAGAGACTCGGCAAAATTTTGTGACCATTAGCATTGTGTGTATTTGCCGAGTGTCGCTCCTAGGCTTTAGGTAAATATTATTTTCATTTTGTTGAGATTAGCTATAAATTTTGATGGAAATCTAAATATGAATTTTAATTGAATTCATAGTCATCTATTAGTGCAAGCTCGAGGATGGCAAACTCAAGGAGTGGGGGTTGGTGAGGATATATGCCACGCCGGAGGGGCGGAAAACAACGTTAGAGATAACCAGGTTGGGAAGTGGCGGACAACAGCTGGACGAGAAATAGGAAGGCGAGGTCATGGAGGAGGATGACATGTTCGCGGATAACTGGCTCAAGGAGCGAAGGATGGAGGAAGGTTGAAGAGGAGGGACACTATTTCACAAAGGGGAATGATGGACACGGAACCAGGTCTGGCTCATGGAATGGTGCATGGCTACATGTCAGTTGTCACGGAGGAGGAAGATGGTGTAGGAATGTTTGACAGCGGGATCAGGGAAGACAGTTGTCACACCCTAGTCACTGCATGGCGGCTACCGCAGAGGAGGAGTACCTCCTTAGCCGAGGATGATGTCGGGCTCAGTGAAGACATGTGGATGGTGACGATTTCAGGGAAGTGGGCCTCAATGGAAAAGATGGCATCCCAGACCCTATGCGACAATGAGCTTGGGGAAGAATGGTGGCTGGTTCTACACTTGGAATGAATGGAGGCAACGCTCATTAATTAGCAACATTGTAGCTTAATTATTTGTATATTTAATGATCGATAATTTAGTTCATTATCTATAGAAATGCAAAGTCAATATAAGCCTTATGTATTCTTTTGTAGCATCTTACCTCATTAGAGGTACCCCTCCGTCTGGATCATTAGTCTGGCACGCAAATGAGGGTCATTCGATGTTACGAGTGGAAGCATACAATACCAGTGGAGGGGGGAAACTTCACGGAGACGGATACCCTGAAAATCTAATTAAGGATTCTGCTTCACACTCGTGGGCTTTCGATTAGGCTACTATGGGCTTCAATGGCTTTGAAAATGATATGATGAGCACGCTGCTAGAGACAAACTTCTCATTAAAAAAATGGCATCTCAGTCAATGATGCATACGCCTTTTTGACTTGTGCATGCTGCTAGAGACAAACTGCTCGTCTGCCATAGCTATAGCCATGAAAATGAGGGAGAAAGAGACTACACATTTGCTTGTGATGCTAGAGACAGACTGCTCGTCTACCATAGATGTTGACATGATCGTGTGAAAAAGATGATACGACGTCAGTAATACCATGTGTCAAATTTATCGCATATGACGTGTTAGACAGAGAAAAAAGATTGAGCATATCAAATTCTAGTGTATCATATTGAATTTGCGTTTTTAAGGTATAAATCCATCTTTTCATACGCATACGACGCAGCTATAATAGACCGTTGAACATGTCCAATGTCCACCTCTAGCTGAGGATACACTAATTTTACAATAGAGAGAAGCTACACGAATGTCTATTCTGGGCATGTGACCAAACTAGAGAAAATAATTATATGAGGGCGCATGGAGTACATGATTGTATCAATGTGGTACTGATGGGTTGGCTTACATGTGACCGGGTACGCAAGGATGAATTAGTTACACTAGTCACTTTGTCGAATTCTTATATGCCTAAGTCAGCAGATAACATGCGCACATGTGACATCTTATGTTGAACAGAGTGTGGTATCAGCCTTTGGGCAATGGCGTAGCTAGCCCAATGGGTCACGAAGGTCGAACAAATAATATATTCAACTAATTTTAATTATTTCAAAAGAATAACTATATATACTGTTGCACTCATTCAACCGTTGACAGTTTTTTTTTCTACAAACAATTTGCTGTAAATTTTTCTTTCAGAAATAAATAATATATACTTGAATGGAAAATTATTTGTCAGGGGAAAAACTATATATATATATATATATATGACATATTTTTAGTACTACGAGGTGTAATTACCCCCTAATTGTCTTTCCTCCACGTGTTCCGAGAGTAGCACCATGTCCACCGGGTAGAGGCCAAGCGTCGGGAGAAACCTGGTAACACACTTCACGTTGACAGGGTAATTACCAAGTGGAGGCCTTGATTTTTTGCTAAAGGTACGTGCAGCTAAGAAGATAATGCCGGGTCCATGCACTGATTTATTAAATGGATAATTATGCATGTCTTTTTTTTTTCTTTTTTTGCATCATGATAAGTATGCATGTCTAGCTAGACATCATGATAAGTACAACGCATTTTCATATATATATTAAAAACCACTCGAAATACATACAATTAAGTGCTCATCATCCCAAACTTCACTTTTACAAAGCATAGAAAGAAAACAAATCCGGTGTTTGACTACTGCACAGTACTACATATCCGGTCATATACTCCTATCATATGTCATGCACGGTGCAACACGTCATCGCTGCCTGCCCCATGAAGAATAAATCAGGTGGTTACCGGTTGCAGGCAGCGCTGACAGCGATGACGTGTTGCACCGTGCATGACATATGATAGGAGTATATAATGCCTAATGACAAGGCATATGTGGAACCAGGAAGGCATATAGCCTGCAATTCGATCTATGAGAGGCTAAAAATCAGTCTTGGAAATGGGTCAAGTCGGAAACGGCAGCCCGAAAGAGCCCATGAGGAATTCCTTCATGGGGCATCCGAAAACTAAGGTGAAGGCAAGGAAATCTGCCGCGCCACAACAGATTGGTGATGCAAAACTTTTGGTAAGGTTGCACCTCTACCTCGATGTGTCCCAAAGCACCCTTGCTAATGAACGGCTTAATCTGACAAGAGACGGTGCCTAATGCCTTAGCGCTCGAGAGGAACAAACAAGCCAATATCCTCCGCTTTGGCAAACATCACTGGCAACACGTCCCATGACGATGATGAAGAGCATGAGCAGAGGGGACCATCCTGCCTCAGCCCTCTCATGTCCCATGACATATGCTTCTTTTGGCCGTATTAGATGGATAGCAAACTTCACACTCTTTGTTGTGGAAGGTGATGCATCATTGTCAAGGTTACTTATAGTCCTATTACCTTCAAATTAACTAGAGATTTTTTTTTCCTGTCGATTCATAGAAATAGGCAACATCAACTACCCAGATATATTCAGTCTTACTCAATAATATTTGTTGCATTGCAGTTGCGTGTCAAAAAACAGTGAATCCTACCCCCACCCACAACCAACATTCAACAGAGCATTATTCTCTTTTTCTTTTGATATATGTTGTTAAGTTGTATGTATTCATATAATCTACTTTTAAAATTGCTTATGGTCTATACATAATTAAAAAAGTGAAGACCTTCGTTATCATATAATGCTAGTGCAATTTACGGTGATCACGTGTATTCTCGGGAATTTGAATTTATTAAGCCTGGCGGTATAATATTTAGTTTGAAATAACCAAAAGGTTTGACCAGTGCTTTCAAACTAGTGGTCAAAGATCTAAGCATGTACATTCTAGGAAATAATCTATCAATTCACTAACTAATGCTACAACCGATGGTTGGGATTGTCTCATGAATTGTATGTTGATGTTCATCTTTGTATGCGAGAATAGAAGAATTAATCAAGATTAAGTAGCAAGTCGGTTTTTCGTTGCTATGTTGTATCATTGTTTTCTAACAGTATACGCTAAGTACATCCATTGAATTAGTTTGCTTTTCTTCTGTTGTTAGTTTTTAAAAAAGTTATATAGCTAAGTTAAGTCTACCTAAAGCTATGAACCCTACAAACGCCCGTGATATGAATCATGGTGTTTATGACTTATGAATGAACTGCATGCAACCGGTTTTTCCGAATGCATTTTTTGAATGAATTAGCTGAATGAATTTTGTGATGAATGTGTTGTATTGTGGATTGCATGGTTATTTTCCATAGTGGGTGCTTGGTGATAGCATATTTCAGCCTTAGGCATGCAACAATGTAATGTCGTTGCATTGTTTTGTGAAAAGTTTAAATTAAATAATTCATCAACTAACATAAATTTCATCTCAGCACATTTGACCATATAGTACTTTATTTGACCACATGGTACTTTGATTCAGGCAAAAATATATCTCAACTTAAAGCGGTGCTTAAATAGGCGCAACCATGTAAACGGGCCGGAAATCAACTTCAATAGGCTTCTCGATCTCCGTGTCAGCATTGAAGCGGCACAGCCCCTCGTCCGGTTGCGTCATTCTGATTGATATTAATCTCATGTGACAATCACTTCGCACGACGAGGGTTTTGCTGTACGAAGAGGGTTGTGGGGTTGGACCGGGTGTCGGACGTGTATGTTGTGCCGGTCCGGACGTTCGCAAATATCGCCTATTTTGTGGGATACGGACAATTGTACGCATTCACTGAATGATGGGTCCTGCCTTGGATTGTAAACTCGGTCCGGACAACTACGTCTGCGCGGGGCTATTTTTAAGGGTCCGTGTTAAAAAATGCTCTAAGCTAGGTGCAATTTGGATTGGTACGGTGTAGGTTCTGGTTAGAATCCAGATGGTACTAGTCTAGGCTAATTAAGCTTAGTTTGTATAGAAAAAGGACTTTGACTCCCATGGCGTGTTTGGCCAAGTCTGCTATTGGTTTGGACGTGTATATATAAAATGGTCGGGTAAAGAATGTAATCATGGTGAAAAGGAGGAGTAAAAAACAGTTTTGCTAAAGCATATCTTGCTGTGCCATAAATAAAAGACCATGCTAAAAATGCATGGCTAATTCTTTTTATGCGCGTGTGTTTGTTTTTTAGTGTGGTCTATCATGTGAACGGAGATTCAAGAAATCGTACAGGCGGGAGGAAACCATAGCTCAAGGAAAAGGCATGGTTTTAAGGTCTTTATTCAAACTAGAAAAACGTTGTTGTTTTCTTTTTTTGCGGGAAAGGAACATTTCATTAATCAAATACGATGAGTACATTCAGAATCAACAATTCTAGATATCTTCATAGGGGAGTTTTCGAGCAAACACGTTGTGTGTTGTTGCAAATCGACCCATACAAGCAAGGGTATGACTATCCATATTTACATGCCTACTAATCTTAGCTAGACTAATGTTCCTTTCTTTAACCAGAATTTGTCTGATCTCATTAACCTGATATGCATACCTCGATCGATCACCATCTTCGGATTGTACCAACGTTAACGGCTCGGCGCATGTAGAGAAAGCCGTAACCCTTGCTCCCAGGCCGCCATATTGTATAAAAATATATCATTAGATTCATTATCAAGTGTAGTTCCTAATCATATAAAATTTGGGACATATTGTATATTTTTGAATGATCAAATCAGAGACTAAAAAATCCGTCTTCGACTTATAAACAACTCGGATTGAGTACTTTGTTTCTGAGAAGTATACAACGCCACTTGGAAGAGGGAAAATTTCATACAAACAGAAACAACAAAATTTAATGAAGGACTGTGCCAGGTTAGTCCAATTACAAAAAACAAATAACAACAGCTAAGTCCAAGAAGCAAGCCTTTTTTGCTTCTGTCTTGTGCGTGATATTAGAGATGGACTGCTCATCTGCCTTATCTATAGCCATGGAAATGAGAGAGAAAGAGACTATACATTTGCTTCTGGTGCTTGAGACAGACTGCTCATCTACAGTAGGTATGGACACGATCATGTGCAAAAGATGTTATGTCGTCAAGATACTACTGCATCGAATTTGTGGCATATGAGGTTTGTGTTTATGTAAGAGAGAGAAAGAGAGGGAGAGAGAGAGAGAGAGAGATTGAGCATATCAAATTATATTGTATCACTTTGAATTTTAGAATAGAGAGAATCTACATGAAACTATTTATAGCACGCTGGGGCGGGGCATGCAACCAACCCCTTTTCTTTTTGGCTTCGATTTTCAATCTTCTATATATTTTGAACAAAACTCTAAATTAAGTTTGGTTTTTATATTCGTGTTTCTAGGGATGAGGGCTTTCAAGTAAGATTCATTTTAAATACATTTTGATGAATTTTAAAATTTCATGAAGTTCTCACTTTTGAAATTAGTAGGAGCACCCAAAAAATTCTAGGTTTCAAAATCTGCGACCAATAAAATCATAAATTTTAACTTGGAGATTTACAACTTAGTTCGACCGACAGACAAAATTATAAATTTGAGAACCTACAAGTGACAAAATCGTAAGTTTGAGAAACAATAATTTAAGACTTGTTTAAACTTTGTGGAGGTCCAACGACTTTGCAGCTCGGGAGGCAATCAAGTTGCCTGCATGAATGGGTATATGTGTGCCTCAATGAATTTCTGAGAAGCTAGACCATTGTATTTTGGGCTGGCGCCGAAAACTAGAGAAAAGTGTTATACAGGGCCGGCTAAAAATGTAAATGGCGCATGAATGGTGCAAATGCATAGCGATTATACATCTAACGCCTCGATTAATGTTTGAAACCAAATGCAAGCAATCTGAATAAGTATCACTTATTTTTTGGTAGTACAAAGCAATCCAACGTCAACAACATGTTGTTGTAGAAGGTCCGTATGACTAGACTGAGTTGA
Organism: Hordeum vulgare subsp. vulgare; assembly: GCF_904849725.1. NCBI lineage: Eukaryota > Viridiplantae > Streptophyta > Magnoliopsida > Poales > Poaceae > Hordeum > Hordeum vulgare. The sequence goes on from NC_058524.1 coordinate 4,969,229, forward strand.
TTGGTTTGATTGAACCTATTGACAATCTATGTCCTTTTCTTAATAAATGGTTTTGGTTGTATGATTACTATAAAACTCTATCATGTGGCACTACTGATGGGTTGGTTGGCATGCGACCTGGTCGAGTCGCAACAGGCCCGGTAGTTGGCCTCACAAATAAATAAGTTTGAGGACTAATTGTACAAGGTGTTATCCCCAAACAACAGCTCAACTCTCTCAAATCTCTATTCCTAATTAGGGAGTTCTTAGGCCGGTACACGTTTTTCTTGGTACACTCCTTTTTTTCGTCCGATTGTTTTTTTGTCTGTCCTCCCACCATCCCCTCCCAGTGGTTTATTTTCACCTCATCTCTCACAGAACGAAAAAAAATTAAATGAATCAGAACATTCCATGCGGGTGAAAATTATATAATAATGTTTTTATGTGAAAGAATCAATCATGGGTAATTTAAAGACCAATTCTAAATTAATTAATCTTACAATAAGTAGTTCAATCACATTAATTAATATTTCCGTACATCACCGAAATTACATTAATTAAAATCCTCATGCATGTCCAATCAGCAAACGAGCCCCCCCCCCCATCTGTTTCCGATGTGGATCGTGAAGGACACCTTGGCCGCTATATCCGAGCCCTTCTCCAACGTCGAGATCCGAGAGGAGTCGCCATCGTCGAGGTCCGAGAGGAGCCTCCATCTCTTGGTCGCCGCCGCCTTAGCCGTGACGGGATCGGCCATGGCCGCTGCTGCATGCACGCAGCAAGATCCGCCACCGTCGTCACCCAACTACCGCCACCTCGCCGCTCTATGTTGTCCTGCCGCCGCGCCAGCCCATCCTTGACATCCATTGTGCCGCTACCATGTCGAGAAGATGTCGTGGAGGTTACTCCATCGAGAAATCAAATAAGTCAGATGCTTTGTTCTCTTCTTTATCTTTACTAGCAAAAAAGCCCGTGCATTGCAACGGAAGAGAAAATAACACACGCTTTGAACGTGATATATTTTCACATGGCATCACATTTGTGTTGTCGACGATGGCATCAGTGCTCACACAACGAAAACGCGTTTGAATATACAATCAGTCGGAATAAGATGAGAAATATGTTGTTTCTCCCCACGAGATTTTTCAAAGGTGTGCATGTGTGGTTAACGATGTTTTCTTTTCTCTCAATTTGGTTTTAATTTAATGGATATTTATTGCGATTCGTATGGTCGTCGGAAAGAGAGAAAAAAAAGACCGTGCACTACACATTAAGTTTGCACCAAAAATAATATTTAAGAAGTATTCAACAGCTAAAAATAACATCCTATTTAGATTCTACACATTTTTTAAATCAAATTTCATATATAACATGTTAAAATCGGAGTTACGGTTTAAAAGATATGGATAAGTTTGTTTTACATAAAATATGGATTGATTAACTGAAAAGTCAGGTTTTTTTTTTGTTAAAACAAAAAAACGTTTCGGCTGACTTAAATAGAGACGGCGGGTTGATTACGTGAAACATCAGGGAGTTTTCTGTAAAATGCAAAAAAACGGTTTGGCTCTGACTAAAATATGGACCGCGGGTTGATTATCTAAAATTGTGAGGACTTTTCTGCAAAACGACAGAAAACGGTTCGTTCTGACTTAAGGTTGGACTGCGGGTTAATTAACTGAAACTGCAAGCGCTTTTCTGTAAAATGACCACCGACGAACGACAGAAACGCTGCGCGCTTTATTATTAGGGGAGATATGAACGTACTTGATGTAATTAGGTGCAGTAGTCTTAGTCATTGTTAAAGCAGAAAAAAACCTATTTGTATGACCAGCAATGGATCACGACGAGAGAAGAAAGCTATTTGTATGACCAGCAATGGATCACGACGAGAGAATGATGTAGCTTCGTCCCTCCCTGATGCCTCTAATGCAAGATGCATAGACAGACTAATTGCCCTACCAAGAAGCAGCGACTCAAAACATCAAATGCCAACCTATGTCATATTCCGACTCCTGAGAAAGATTGACCCAAACTTGCAACCATGGGCACTCCAGACTAAACAACATCATCCATCATGGATCTGCCAACCGATGCACACCAATGCCCCCATCAGCTTCTTGGATGGAAAACATCGGTTTCTATCGAAGACAGAAACAGTGAGCCCAAACGATGTTTGTTTTGTAGGTCTCGTTTCAGCAAACCAGCCAACGACAATAATCAATATGACAATTAAAAACACATAGTAGTATGACCCATAGGAAAGATATTCTAAATACGGCAGCATCTATAGATCCCCATATAGTCTGAATTAAAGCAACATCTTCAACAGCCATGGTATTTCTAACATCCCCTATAAACTTCAAAATCCAACTGCACAAATAGTTAAATGTGTTGAAATATATTGCTCGTCTCCCTCCATCAGTCCGGACTTTTGAAGCAGCTGGCTAGAGCATTTATTCAATATGGCTTCAGAGTCAGAAGGTCTTGAGTTCAAGACCCTGCCAACGCACACTAGTGGGGACAGGGCCTATAGTCCCGGCCCGTAAAGAGCTTTAGTCCCGGTTCACCAACCGGGACTAGTCCCGGCCCTGTTCCAAGCCGGGACCAAAGGTGCTCCACGTGGACGCCTCGGAGCGCCCTCAGGGGCAGGCCCTTTAGTCCCGGGTCTTAACATGGACCGGGACTAAAGAGTTTCTGCACATTTTGTTTATTTTACGATTTTAGGGTTTTAGGGTTTAGTTGTTCGGGAGATTAACGTGATGCCTCGTTTGGTGTTTGGGAATTAGTTTTCATATAATTCTAAATATACATGTTTATGTGTGTATATATATATATATAAGATTAACTTATCTTACAGGCGAGCATATATATACAATTATATGGAGATCTGAATTATCGGGACTAGAGCCCGTCTATTCGATTACATGGACCAACATGAGTAATGACCCCTAGCTACACTAAATCGTCATTTGTCATCTATAGCTTCCGTCCTCAGAAAGGTCGCAAGCTCCTCTGCAACAGCAATCGCGCGTTGCTGTGGTAGGACCTTCTCCCTCATGGTCGTGTACTACATAAGAAGAGGAGATGAATATGAATATCAATCATGATAACAATGAATGACGGGTAAAAATAGAGGTGTAATGTTCATTGATTACGTCGTATCTGTGATCCTTGTGCTCAGAGGTAAACGTGCGAATGGTCTCGCGAACATAGTATCCGCATAGATGCGTCCCCCGTGGCTGCTGGTCGCACTTTACGAGAATAGAATATATATATAATCAAAATAATAATCTAGCATCATAAATGTATTGAAAATAGAAGTATATCATACTACTACTTACTTGAGCCGCTCTAAAGGTCAGCTTCTCATGCTCGATACCGGGAGTCACGCACTTGAACCGCTTCCAAACCCTGCCCGACAAGGAAAATGATTTGCTAAGTTTTTCATTAATTGATATATCAGAAAATCATCGAAAGAGAACGATAGAGCGCAAGAATGATTGAAATTACCCTTGGAGCATGTCCTGCAGGCTTTGGAACTGTTCCAAGGGTCTCGATAATGGGTCGAAGGCATCAACTCTTCCCTTATCAATTTGAATGTCCAACGGAATCCAATGGAAGCTGCACATGTATATATATATGTGTGTCAGTAACTTATCAATTACACTTATAAGTGAATGGACACAACAGAGTAAAGACCCTCACCTGAAGTTGTATGGAAACAGTATGTGGTCACCGAAATTTTGATCTGTTAGAAACCTTAGAAGGTTTTCCTCCGTCTCCTTGGGTTTATCAGTTAGCGTCGCTATATGTATTTTATCTGGGTCAATAAACCCAATATTTAGGATGTTCCTACTTTTACATTATAGAATCTTCATTCTGCATAATAGAGTACAAGTTATATGTAGACAATGAATTGAACTAACTAAACAAGTTATATGTAGACAATGAATTAAAAAACTTACAGACAATAGCAACTCATAAGCGATTTGTCGATGGCGTCGGCATTGTACATCTGGAAGAGTTCATCAAAGTCGATATGGATTTCTTCCGGGCGGCCGTAGTACTCCCGTGGGACACTCGCCACGATCATCGTTCTCTCATTCTTTGATTCACTTAAGTACCATGTATGCAAGTAACGCATATTTGTTGGGAGATCATCTTTGCTGACCAAAGGCGCTCCCATGACAAATTGTGGCTTAGGGGCTACCACAACCTTGGGTAACCTGTCGTCTTGGGAAGCCAGAACGTCTTCAACCGAGATACCCCATTCATCCGCCCACTTCTTTGCTAATTCCAAATCTTGCCCCTGCACCAGAGGGGAACATTCTCGGGTAACACCCTGAGGGGTGGGATCGACTGTTTGGCCTGTTGTCCAAGCTGAGGAACATCTGATCTTTTTTTGCTTGTAGTTGAACTTGATTTGCTCCCACTTGCACTTGCACGTGATCTGCTCTTTTTCCCTTTCTTCTGCAATGTGCGTGTATAGTCATCAGGCTTATGGTGTAAGTCATACTGTGATGGAAGGGTCGTGAAGTATTTTGCAAATGCTATTTGCTTCTCGGTGTATACCGGGCGGGGCTCGGGTTCCTTCTTTTTCATCTGCGCATCATGATGTTCCTTTGCTATCCTGGCGTTTTCCTCGGCGGTACGATCATAAGGTCTGATAGGAAGATTATCATGAGGTACCTTTGGGAGGGGCGACAGTTTGCGCTTTGGGGAGCTCCGTCGCTTAGAAATCATCGACGGAGCGTTCTTGCTGGCACGCTTCCGCTTAGTATCCGGAGCGGGCGGCGGCGGAGACGGACGACCCAAGTCCGGCGGCGGTGATCGAGATGGACTCGTGTTGTGCTGGCCGTTGTCATGCGGAGAGCTTGGAGGTGATGGAGGTGTAGGTGACCTGCGACGACTCGGAGGTGGTGTTGTCCTTGGGGCCGAGCCTGGAAGCTTGATGTAGTTCTTGTCCCATAGGATGACTCCACCCAGTACTTCTCCGAGTGTCCTCTCATCTTCGGGTCCAGCTATGTCGAGCTCCATATCGTGAAACCCCGCCATGATTTCATCCACCTCGACTTTAGCAAAGCCAGCTGGAATCTCACGGCCATGCCAGCGTGCATCAGGGCCAGAAGGTAAAGCTTGTCCGACGGCAACCTTCATGGATATATTCTTGAATTTCTTAAGGAGTTCACATGATGTTGACTCCTTGATTCCATCCACGGGGTAGCCGGGACCGCCCTCTATCATTCTTCGTGCATCGTCGGGCGGGGCCTCAGATTCAGCCACGCTGCTTTTCCGCTTAGATGGGGCGCCGGTAATATCGAGTGCAGGATCTTCCTGGAGCGCTACTCCTCTAAGCTCATCAATCTGCTTCTGTTGCTCGTTAATCCTGGCAAGCAACTAGTTGAACTTGTCATTCTCCTCATTCTGTTGTCGCTTCTTTGCTCTCGCTCGGCTTCTGTAAGTGTCTTGGTCTCTGGCAAACCCAAGCCACCACGGGTAAGAAGGACCGAAGCCTCGCGTTCGTCCTCCATGTTCGTCATTGCCGAGGACCAGTGTGAGCAAATCTTGCTCTCTATCTGCAGTGAACTGTCTTTTTCCCTCCTTAATTTCTTTCACTATCTTTTTCCAATTCTCCCTAGATATCCTAAGACCGTCACTACAGATGAGGTCCCCTGTTTCTTCGTCGTACGAACCACCATGCGCAAGGAACCAATTTCTTGCTCTCAATTCCCACTCATCACGGAGTGGTTCAAGTATGATGCCTTTAGCTAGCAGATCTTGCTCTTTCTTATCCACTTTGGGATGGCAGTCTCATAGCCCCCTGGCCCCAGCTTGTGGTGATATTTTTTCTTGTCGGCATTTTTCTTGTTTTTTTGATAATGCCTTGCCATCTTCTAACTCCTTGTACTCTTCAAATGTCTTCCAGTGATTCGCCTGCTTGGCTAGATACCCCTCGAATACTGGCACTTTCTTTGTCTTTCGATAATTTTTCCATAGCTTTTCTTCCAACTACGGAACAGTTCGGACATCTTCTTTAGAGTCCACTGCTTGACTTTGGCCCTCGGTTTTTTTGCGGCGTCTTCATTCTCACATTCTCGCAGGTTGAAATGTGACATGAGATCATTCCAAAGATTATCTTTGTACCTTTCGGCGACATAGTCACTATCGGCTGCCCTTTGCGCTTGTTCCACTCCCGAACGCTGATCGGGACGTGATCCCTAACGAGAACTCCGCATTGCTTCTTGAATGTGTCAGCAGCATTCTTAGGAAGCTTGGGTTCGCCCGTAGGCATTATCACCTCAAAGGTGTAATGCGTCCGTGCATCCAACTTTTTAGTCGGGCCTTGTTTCGTAGCTTTGCTCGATGTGGAGGTCTAAGAGGGAGAAACATCCGTCAAATGAATGTATATGTATACAATATAGAGCTATCTCCAATATTTTTCACATATTACAAGTGATTGTCGAACTTCATATGTATACCTCGCCGGACTTTATTATTTCTCCACCGGCTTCTCCACCGGTTTCTCCATCAGTGGAGCTATCACCTTCTCCGTCATTGGACCTATCTCCTGCCCCATCGGCTTCATCTTCGTGTCGGACGACCTCATCCTGGAGATCCTTTCTCGCCTCCCGCTAGATCCGTCCACCGCTTCAAGTGCGTCTCCCTACTCTGGCGCGACCTCATCGCCGACCCCGCCAACCGCAAGAAGCTCCCGCAGACCCTCGCTGGCTTCCTCTACTTTACCACCGACAACAGCGGGCATCGCCACCACTTCGCCAGCGGCTCCGGCGGCGCAGCCCCGTTCAACCCTTCCCTCCCTTGCCGCCTGCAGCCTAACAAGTACTACAAGGACATGGCCCAGGTGGACGCCTGCAATGGCCTCCTTCTCTACCGCGGCAGCAGCAACAACAAGTTGGCAAACTGGAATTGGGCAGAGGAAGATTTCCGTTTTGTTGTGTGCAATCCCGTCACCGGGAGGTGGGTGGAGCTGCCCCCTTCACCGCAGGTGCCAGAAAACAGATATAGCTGTACCGCAGGTCTGGCTTTTGATCCTGCGGTCTCATCCCATTTCTACGTTCTTCAATTCGAGCAGATCTTTCTGGGATCTTACATCACATCAGTGAACATCTACTCGTCGCGGACAGGAGCTTGGAGTCACAGGGATCGTGGGATGGTTGACAAAGTGACGCTCTGCTTCTTTAGTAAGTTTGTCTTCCTTTGCGGTATGATGTACGTGGTTGGCAACCTGATCGGCAACGGCAAGTATGAGCATGTGCTGCTGGGGGTGGACATGGAGGGGAAAGTGTGGAAGACTATCCGCGTGCCGTACAGTCCAAGAATTGGTGCAATTGGATTGTCACAGGGGTGCTTACACTATTCTATACATTCTGTCGTTCCCTTCGATGATAACAATGAAAGCCTAGTTTCTGAGATAACACTCTGGTGCCTCAAGGATCGTGACAGTAAAGAGTTAGTCCTGAAGCATACCGCCAACACCAATAAGCTTATGAGCATGACTGGGAAGAAGTATGGGGTGGTTGAGATTCATCCGGATTGCGACACGATTTTCCTGGTTTCATCTGGAGGTGATACCTTGGTAGCGTATGATATGCGGCATCAGAAAGTTGGATGTATCCTTAATCTTGAGAAAGATAGTATAAAAAAGTTTCTACCCTATGTTCCTCTGTTCCAAGAATCCTTAGCAGATGTTGATGAGCACTAGTTTTACCTTCGAACCGCACCTGTGTTTCCTCCAAGAATTGGCTCTTCTGTCGGCTGAACTACCTGTTTGTGTACCTCTGAATCTGCTTCAATCATGCCATCCAATTCTTAAACTTGGTAGTGTACGATATGCAACATCAGAAAGTTGGATGTATCCTTAATCTTGAGAAAGAAAATATACAACAGTTTGTACGCTATGTTCCTTTGTTCTCAGAGCCCTTAGCAGACACAGATGGGCAGTAATTTTTTTTTACCTTCAAACCGGCCTTGTTTACTCCAAGAATTGTCTCTTCTGTCGGCTGAAGTATTTGTCTGTGTACTTTGGATTCTGCTTGAATAATGCCGCTCGATTTGCTGGTGCTTACGCTCCTGCCTGCATGATTTCCAGTTCAGAAAAAATGCCTGCTAAACGTACTGATTAATCATTAATCCCATGGGGATAAATTATACTGTAATCGGTCTTTCTTTCCATAACAGTGAGTTATTATGATTGTCCTAAATCCGAGTGCAGATTGTGAACCTGCTAGTATACTAAAATGTTAATTGACCTTATTCATTCAGTACTTTGGTAAAACACCGCCTTTGAGCAAGTTCCTTTTATGTATGTTTGCTGTAGCTAATTAATTCGGTAGAGCTCTGTTTCTGTTAATCAGAAGAGATTGTATCAGTGTCAACAAAATAAATTTGGAGTAAGCAATCTTGTACAAATAGCAGCGTGCAGGTGAATGAAATCGGTATACTAGATTTTTTACTGATAGTGGTAACAACAATTTTATAGAGATGCAGCTTCAAGGACATGCATGATATTTGTCTGCCAAAACTTCTGAACGAACACCAAAAACAAGCCCTCTTGGTGTGGTTGATTGATGTCTGCTCTGTTGATTGTTTTGGCTTTGTTACTACCCTGTTTAAGTCAGCTCAACCAGCGTTGTTTCTGTATGTCTGATGATTCCTGATTCTTGAATGTGTTTTTTGAGCTCTCGAATGAAAATAGACTGCATGAACTGAAACTAGTCTAGATGAATTATTTATGATTGCCATTTTATTCCAAGGAAATCTCTCAGCTGCTTAGGAACTGATTATGCATTTATTTTAAACTTGGCATGGAATTAATTAGAAGCATGTAACAGTTGTATATACATACATAAAGAGCTAGCCATTCATTTGTCAGTCTGAACATTTGCCACAATGAGCAGAGGTACAGTTAGTAGCATGCCTAATCTTGGTCTTGTGTTTTTGTTTTTTTCCCTACTTGTGTATGGCTTTCTCAGTATGTTGGATCCAAAGTAGACTGTTTCCTCTCTTCTTCTTTTTGCAGATAACGCCGATGAACTAATCAACAAGAACAGAAGGGAGTAACAGCATTATTACCTGACTGAGAGCTTGCAAGGAGGTACCTATCAGGACCCCTCCGGACAAGATCGTTAATTTCGTACATGAAATGGCGACAAAGATTTAAAAAGAGTAATAAGTACAGAATGGAAGCGGGGAACAATGCTAATCATATTTGTCAAACTTGTAGCAGGAGGCACCTCTGTTCAGGTGCCTGGGATTTAATCCCGCCTGCCTTGAGAAATATGACGACAGGAGCAGATACTTTTTGGAATCTGCAGCAGACGTTCAGATACTTTGGCATGGTTGGCCTCAAGAAATGTCTTCAGGAGGAGCAAGGGATTTACCTTGTATACAAGCCACGAGTTTTATTATGTGCTTCTTTTACTTGGCTCGTGCAATCGCCGTGCGAATAAGCACATACAGGTCGTCTACTCAAGGTGACAGACACCTGTACATACAAAGGTAACAAGAAACCAATACACCATAGTTACGACGATGTTATCATACCTGAGGGCCGTTGCAGTCCAGCCAAGGGGATACCCGAGGGCCGTTGCAGGTGAGTTGCTACGTGGACAATGCATAACAATATTTTGCTTCAGGTGCAACCCAGCTTTCCTCATATATATATATTGTTGCAGACCGTAAGGACATTGGCAGTTCTTCTACTGGCTCCTGGCCCTTGGCCACGTCCGCACTCGTGACAGGCTCCTCATGGAAGGTATATAGTCTCCGCTGATGAATGTAGCTGCTCCCTCTTTAATGAGACACCATAGTAGGCCGGTCATCGGGCGCCCGTTCACCGCAGCTTCTGAGCCTCTGTCGGAGCTGGGCACCTCGCTGACACTTGAGTCGGCCGCCTGCATTCCCTGGCGGTGCCGCGCCCACACTCCCCTGCGATGGCCCTCAGGTATCCTCTTGGCTGGACTGCCTCCATGTTGTATGGAGTTGATATTTATTAGTTCCTCTGCGCTCTCCCTACCGCTTGCACGTGTAATCTGCTGTAACAAACTCTGGCCATTTTCGAATTTCACAACAATCACTCCCAGCCTACATATGCAAGAATGCAACTATCTCGCCTAGATTAAGAAACTAACCGAGGGGGAGCACATGACACAAAGGGAGACAAAGAAATGCAATTGTTCATCGTTCTGATATTACTACACAATATTACAAACCATTGCGAACAGATAAATTCAGTGTTCATCATCCCAACTGCTACAGATAATAGGAGACAAACAGATCGAGTGGCCGTAGTTCCATAATATTACAAACCAGGGAATCAAGCAAACTCGGCGTTCACAACCCCACATTATTACAAACCAGATGAAACGAATAAACCCAGTCTTAATGCATGATAGGACGAGTATATTGCACAATGACGAGGCATTCTTAGGGCCAGAAATCATTACTCGGTCAATTGGCAGTATATCATAAATGTCTTCTTCGTCAGTGCCTTGTATAACTCCTGGCAGTTTGATAGGTTAGCTAATGTATTGCAGAATCAGAGCTTAAGAAACAATAATGACAGGTCTTGACTTGAGAAAAAAGTGAGGCGTCAAAGGGATTTACAGATGTATTTACCTCTGAAGTTGATGAGCGAGCTTGTGTAAACCCAATTTGCTTCACTTCAACATGCTGAAGCTTCTGGCAGTTTGGATGACCTTTCTATGTGCATGATTTCGTAAACACTTCACTGCAATTATGCACTGCAAACTCCTGAAGGGACCGAGGAAGTTCTGGAAGCGACAATTAATCATTAGCTTCTTGAGCCACCTCAGATTCTTCACCTTGTCTGGCAGGCTCTCCTAGTTGCTGCTTGAAACTTCGAACTCATGAAGATGAACAAAACACTCAAAAAGTCCGCGAGCAGGTACTATCACATACATTGAGCTTATGTGGCACCTTTCTGCTCACCCACCATCCAACTTGGTTACCTCGGACTGAAGTGATTCCAGATTACTAGACTTTTAAGACCCCTTGGTGGGTGAAGACCCTCAAGTACATCTGCTTGAACATCTTGTGAAGTCGTACTGGAGATCATTCCAGTGTAGTTGCAGTTCCGTCAGTCGTGCTTTATCAGCTAGTTTTGCGACACCTGCTTTCTGTTTGCTATTAACATTATCAAGAAATTCGATGCACAGACGACCCTGAAGTTTGTCCAAGTCCCTCAGCTGCTTTATCTCATACTCATTCCCCATGTTTACAGTGAAATTTTCTAATGTCTGGAGTGATGTTAGCCTGGCAAATGTTGGGCAATGCCCTTTTTTGATAGGCAATGATGATATGCCACAGTTCGTGAGCTTGCCCATATTTATATTAGCGGCAAATTCTAATTTATATACTTCACTAAAAATATTGCCAACATAAATTAACACCTGCAGATGGTAAAGATTGGTGAATGTACTCGATAAAATCAGCTTGGACCCATATATAGTCTGACAACGCTAAAGAAAAGGAGCACAGATGCTTTAAATGACCAATAGATTCAGGGATTTTTAACACTATTACTTCATCCTCTTCTTCATTTGTGTATTCTATGGCTAGTACTCGCAATTTCTGGAGATTCTCGAACACTTCCTCAAAGAATTATCTGTTAGCTTTAGCTTGTGCCGATCGTTCCATACCATGAATGAGTCGAGTGCGCACACTAGTAGAAAACAGGGCATTGAGCCAACCACATTGGACCCGGATTGGATATAAACCGGTTCTAAAGAGTCTGTCCGCTGGGCCCCCTCCCTGTAGCAAATGGCCGCAAGGCCTTTAGGACCGGTTTGTAACACAAACCGGTCCTGAAGGTTTTTGGACCGTTTGCTGCAGGGAGGGGGCCCAGTGGACAGACCCTTTAGAACCGGTTTGTGATACAAACCGGTGCTAAAGGTTTTCTCATTTTTGCAGCAACTGCGGGGCCCCGTTGTCAGACCCTTTAGCACCGGTTTTTGACACAAACCGGTCCTAAAGCCCTCCTCTCCTTCCTTCCCGAGCACCCTATATTCCACCCCATTTTTTCTAGCTCGAGCTCAACTCCATTTTTGCTCTCTCCTTCCTCTTGGGAGCTCTAATCCATCCCCATTTTTCTTCACCATTTGTCAAGATTGTTGGCACCCATCGGTCCTACGGTTAGCATCAACATTCCCTCTTCCGGCATTGCAAGTTTTGCTCGTTTTCTTGCTCATTTCATTTTTGTTGTGCTAGCTAGGTGTTTGATGAAATGCCTAAGCTAGAGAGAGTTCATCATTTGTTATGTATACATATGCAATTTGAGCTCAAATTTAATTATGATTTGTGGTTTTTTTTAGTGTCGCGCGCCTTGTCCCCTTCCTCACCGCCGTCGATCGCCCCGTCACCGACACAACCTTGGTGAGCCTATTGTTTTTATTTACCAAAACAAATTTTGATTTGTATGATTTACATATTTACTTGTATATAATTTTCTTATTGTGTAAGATTTTTTTTATATGTATAGCGCCATGGTTTTGATATCCGTCCCCGTTGGCCCTCGTCCAGTCTATGATTCGGATGTGGTATATTATCTTTTATAACTACATATTTTCATTTCCTGATTATATGACAATTAATTACGTCGACCAACTTGACATAGATATTTTTATCTAGGAGGTAGTGGAACCGGAAATGCCAATCGACCCTATTGGTGAGAAGTTACACTTAGTTGAACAAGAAAATGTTGGCCTGAAAGAAAGATTGAAAAAAACTGAAGAAAGGTTGGAAAAAACTGAAAGAGAGAAGATGACCTTGGAAAAGGTTCTTGCCGGTGTCGTCGATGGTCACAAGAGCGAGATGGACGCAATGCGTCTGAAGATTAGAAAGATTAGAAAATATGCAATTAGTAAAGAGGCTTGATATCATTATGCCGTCGGGTCAATTGTTACCTTTGTTGCGATTTTGATCGCATTTGTTGTTGTTTTTAAATGCATTAATTAGAGAGAGTTTTTATGGTTGGTTTCGGTGTGTGTTTTTATGAGAACTATATATGTATGGTCACTACGCTACTTTGGTTTTAACGTGTGATGAACTTTTTGTATTAATTAATTAATTTAGTCATGATGATTTAGCATAATGGTTTTTGATAAATTTATATAATGCAGATGAACCGGCAATGGATGTACAGTGATCGACGTCGTCCCGAATTCCTTAACGGCATGCATAGTTTTCTCAATGTGGCTGAGAAAAACAGGCAGAATGGATTTATTTTTTGTCCATGTAAAAAATGCTAGAATAAGAGGAATTTCCCTAACTCAAGAACCATACACACCCACCTGTTGCAAGAAGGCTTCATGCCCAGTTATTTTTGTTGGACCAAGCACGGAGAAAGAGGGGTTGTAATGGAAGACAATGAAGAAGAAGAGGATAATGATAACTATCCTATGTTCGGTGAACACGGTGATACTGAAATGGGGGAAGACGAGCCTGAACTTGAGGACATTGTTGATGAGTGTGATGATGATCTTCGTCAGGTCATTCGTGAAGAACAGATAAACTTCGGAAGTGAAAACGAGAGGTTGAAGTTGGAGCGCATGTTAGAAGATCACAAAAAATTGTTGTACCCAAATTGCGAAGATGGCTGGGCACCACCCTGAAATTGCTGCAATGGAAGGCAGAGAATGGAATATCTGACAAGGGATTTGAAAAGCTGCTGAAAATAATGAAGAAGATGCTTCCAAGAGATAACGTGCTGCCCTGCAGTACGTACGAAGCAAAGAAGGTTGTCTGCCCTCTAGGATTGGAAGTGCATAAGATACATGCATGCATCAATGACTGCATCCTCTACCGCGGTCAGCACGAGAATTTAAATGCCTGCCCGGTATGCGGTGCATTTCGGTATAAGATCAGGCGAGATGACCCTGGTGATGTTGAGGGCGACGACCGCCCCAGGAAGAGGGTTCCTGCCAAGGTGATGTGGCATGCTCCTATAATACCACGGTTGAAACGTTTGTTCCGAAACAAAGAGCATGCCAAGTTGCTGCGATGGCACAAAGAAGACCGTAAGGAAGACGATATGCTGAGACAACCCGCTGATGGGTCGCAGTGGAGAAACATCGACGATAAGTACGAGGACTTTGCACGTGACCCAAGAAACTTAAGGTTTGGTCTAAGTACAGATGGCCTGAATCCGTTTGGGGAGCAGAGTAGCAGTCATAGCACCTGGCCCGTGACTCTATGTATCTATAACCTTCCTCCTTGGTTATGCATGAAGCGTAAGTTCATTATGATGCCAGTGCTTATCCCAGGCCCGTCGCAGCCCGGCAACAACATTGATGTGTACCTGAGGCCACTGGTTGATTAACTTTTAGAGTTATGGGTTGACGAAGGTGTACGTGTGTGGGACGAGTACAAACATGAGGAATTTGACCTACGAGGGTTGCTGTTTGTAACCATCAATGATTGGCCCGCTCTTAGTAACATCTCAGGACAGTCAAACAAGCGATACAACGCATGCACACACTGTTTAGGCGAGACTGAAAGTATACATATAGGCAAGAATGTGTACCCGGGGCATCGTCGATTTCTTCCAGACAAGTATCCCGTAAGAAAGAAAGGAAAGCATTTCAAAGGCGAGGCAGATACACGGAGGAAGCCAACCCTCCCTAAAGGTACTGATATATATGACATGGTCAAAGATATAAAAGTAATCTTTGGTAAGGGTCCTGGCGCACAATCTGTTCCGAATGACGCCGACAACCACGTAGCCATGTGGAAGAAGAAATCTATATTCTGGGAACTACCCTATTGGAAATTCCTAGAGGTTCGCTCTGCGATCGACGTGATGCACGTGACGAAAAATATTTGCGTGAACCTGCTAAACTTATTGGGCGTGCATGGGAAGAAGTCGAGAGATACACCAAAAGCACGGCTGCACCACCAACGTATGCACGAACGAGACGACCTGATGAATCGAGAGAATTTCAAAGGTCCTGCCAGCTACGCTCTTACCAAGGAAGAGAAGGAGATCTTTTTCCAAGTCCTGAGCAGTATCAAGGTCCCGTCTGGCTACTCGTCGAGCATAAAAGGAATACTAAACCTGGAAGAGAAAAAGTTCCAAAACCTAAAGTCTCATGACTGCCACGTGATCATGACCCAGTTACTTCCGATTGCATTGAGGGGGCTTCTGCCAGAAAACGTGCGAGTACCCATTGTGAAGCTATGTGCATTCCTCAACGCAATTTCTCAGAAGGCAATCGATCCAGCAACTCTACCAAGTTTACAGAAGGACGTGGTCCAATGTCTTGTCAGCTTCGAGTTGGTGTTCCCACCAACCTTCTTCAATATTATGACGCACCTCATAGTTCACCTAGTCCAAGAGATTTCCGTTCTCGGTCCTGTATTCTTACACAATATGTTCCCCTTTGAGAGGTTCATGGGAGTCTTGAAGAATTATGTTAAAAACCGTGCTAGGCCAGAAGGAAGCATGGTCAAGGGCTATGGAACAGAGGAGGTCATTGAGTTTTGTGTTGACTTTATTCCTGACCTGAACCCGATCGGTGTTCCTCAGTCGCGCCATGAGGGGAGACTGCGTGGAAAAGGCACGCTAGGAAAGAAATCAACAACATGTATGGACGAGCAATCTTTCACTCAAGCACACTACACAGTTCTAGTTAATTCCAGCTTGGCGGCTCCATATATCCAGGAACACAAGGATATTTTACGCTCGGAATACCCGGAGCAACCTGAAGATTTCATTGCTAAAGAACACGCGAAGACTTTCGGCGGTTGGTTGCAAAGACGTCTCATTAATGACAACATTGTTGAAGATGAGCTATACTTGTTGGCCAAGCAACCATCTTCGACTGTATTGACCTTTAAAGGGTACGAGATAAATGGTAACACATTTTACACGGCAGACCAAGATAAAAAGAGCACCAACCAAAACAGTGGCGTCCGGTTTGATGCAAAAGACAACAACGGGCAAAGTGTCACATACTATGGTTACATAGAGAAGATATGGGAACTTGACTACGGACCTTCCTTTAAGGTCCCTTTGTTCTGGTGCAAATGGTTCAACCTGTCAGGCGTGAAGGTAGACCCGAAGTACGGAATGACAACAGTGGATCAGAAGAATCTTGGGTACGGCAATGTTCAATTCGTCCTAGCCAATGATGTGGCTCAGGTTTTCTATGTGAAGGACATGTCTAGCAGACCGAGAAAAAGAAAAGATAAGGAAGCGAATACATCAGACGATGAGCCAAGGCGCCACATAGTTCTTTCAGGGAAAAGAAACATCGTGGGAGTCGAGGACAAGACAGACATGTCAGAAGATTACAATAAATTTGATGAAATTCCTCCCTTCAAAGTCAAAGATGATCCAAGCATCCCGTTAAATGATGAAGATAGTCAATGGTTATGGCGCAATCAGAAGAAAGGCAAGAAGAAAAATAGATAGGGGGTGTTGTTGGTGATGTGTAATAATGTATTAAACCTTTTATGTAATTGTGTTGACCATTTTGATAAATATTAAAAATTTAACCAGTTTCCACCAAATTTGATCATTTTGATAAATATCATTTTTTATTTTTTAAGTGTAAAAATGACATTTTGACAATTTGTAAATAAATGTAAAAAAAACAGAAAAGGAAAACAAAAAATAAAATAAAAGAAGAATCAGAAAAAAGAAAAAGGAAACAAAAAGAAAAAGAAAACAGGAAACAGAAAAAAGGAAAAAAGAAAAATAAAAGAAGAAACAGGAAAAAGAAAAAGGAAACAAAAATAAAAAGAAAACAGGAAACAGAAAAAGGAAAAAAGAAAAATAAAAGAAGAAACAGGAAAAAGAAAAAGGAAACAAAAAGAAAAAGAAAACAGGAAACAGAAAAAAGGAAAAAAGAAAAAGGAAAAAAACCTTTAGGACCGGTCTGTAACAACAACCGGTCCTAAAGGTGGGTTCGGTTCGCGCCCGAATTTTGGACCCTTTAGCACCGGTCTGTGTTAGCAACCGGTGCTAAAGGGTCTTTAGCACCGGTTGTTAACACAGACCGGTGCTAAAGGCCCTATACCTCTCCGGGGTCACCAACTTCTCGCCTTCCCGCGCGTGCCTTCTCTCCTTCCCGACTCGGCCTCGATCTCTCCTCGCCGCCTCGCCGCGCCGTCGCCTCCTCGCCGCGCCGCCGCCTCCTCGCACCGCAGCCGCCTCCTCGCACGGCGCCGCCTCCTCGCGCCGCCGCCGCCTCCTCGCGCGCGGCGCCGCCTCCTCGCCCGCCGCCGCCTCCTCGCCGCGCCGGCCGCCTCCTCGCGCCGCGGCGTCCTCGCGCCGCCTCGCCGGCCGACGATCCTCGCCGCCTCCTCGCCGCGCCGTCGCCTCCTCGCCGATCCTCGCCGCCTCCTCGCGCGCGGCCTCCTCGCGCCACCTCCTCGCCGATCCTCGCGCTGCCTCCTCGCCGCAACGTCGCCTCCTCGCCGCCTCTTCGCCGCGCCGTCGTCAAAGGTCTATCCATATTTTCGTATATCCATATTTTCGTATATTCACGTAAGGACATCCTATAAATAAAAAGTTACGTGAAGCCGCCTTCATCATATTCCGACGATTCCGTAAAACCCTAAACCGACGATTCCGACGATTCCGACGATTCATAGTTTACCCTAAACCGACGATTCCGTAAAACCCTAAACCGACGATTCCGACGATTTCGACGATTCATAGTTTACCCTAAACCGACGATTCCGACGATTCCGTAAAACCCTAAACCGACGATTCCGACGATTCATAGTTTACCCTAAACCGACGATTCCGACGATTCCGTAAAACCCTAAACCGATGATTCCGACGATTCATAGTTTACCCTAAACCGACGATTCCGTAAAACCCTAAACCGACGATTCCGACGATTTTGTAAAACTTTCCGACGATTACAATTCCGTAAAACTTTCCTACGATTCCGACGATTCCATAACTGCGGGGAAAGTTTCCGACGATTCCGTAAAACTTTCCGACGATTACAATTCTGTAAAACTTTCCTACGATTCCGACGATTAATTCCATAACTGCGGGGAAAGTTTCCGACGATTCCGTAAAACTTTCCGACGATTCCGTAAAACTTTGCGATGATTACGACTCCGACGATTCCGTAAAACTTTTCCGTAAAATTTCCGGTTCCGTAAAACTTTTCCGTAAATAATTTTGCTAAGTTAAATTCTTGTTACTAGCAGGTGTTGAGCTATGGATCCCCAAGAACCACATGATCAGCACGCCGATCAGCTCGCGGAAATGGGTGAGGCGGAGAAGGAAAGATACATGTGCCAGATGATTTTTGAAGATGCAACGGCCATATATCATGATGACGACGGTGGGCATGCGTTTAGCAATCAATTTTTGAACGACTCCGGTGACGGAGCTGAGAATATAGAAGATGTAGTAGATGAAGAAGTGCCCTCCGGAACAAACTCTGCCAATGTATATCTCAAGTCACTGTTGACGCAACAATTAATTTGTATTGCACTTACTAACGAATCATTATTTTCCCGTTTAGGTGCCCTCCGGAACACCTAGCGCAAGTACTGAGACAAAGTCGAAACGAGGCCCGGCCGCAAGGTTGAAAGATACTGCAAGGTACTCGATCGATAAAGTTGCTGCTGATGGCAAACCACTGGAGCCCCCAGAAACTTATCGCAAATTTGTAAATCAGTGCGGAGTTGTTGTAAGAGACCTGGTCCCGATCAACTTAATAGAATGGAATAAGCCGAAGACCGGCGCCAACGTTGGAGCTACTTATGTCGATGGCAGATTGAAAAGAGTGCTTTGCGACACGGTCTGGCTAAATTTCAGCGTAGCGGAAGATAAGAAGAAGAAAGTCGAGGAGTGGGCTTTGAAGAAGATGGCCACACAATTCCAGAGGTGGAAGAAAGACTTGTGGAAGAAATATAAGGACGAAGATCCAGTTTTCACTGGGCACCTAGTGAAGATAAGAGACGCTTGGCCTGATTTTAAGGCGTACAAGAAATCGGGTGTCTTTACATCCCGATCAGCCACAAATACGGAGAATGCGAAGAAGAAGAAATATCACCATATTTTGGGGTCAGGTGGCTACATGACTTCCCTGCCTAGGTGGCGACGCTATGAAGATGCGCTTCTGAAAAGAAATATCATTCCACAGACACATGACTGGCCCGATAGGTCCAAGTTGTGGTTGTTCGCGCATGGGGCAACGTTGGACGCTGAGACTGGGATGATTGTTGCGGAGGGACCATGGTCGGAAAAAATAAGACAAGTCGTATCAGATCTAGAGAAGGCAATAGAAGCTGTTCGAAAAGGAACTTTTGTTCCCGATAGAGAGAACGACGAGTTGACGAAGGCACTCGGGAACCCCGAAAAGTGGGGACGAACACGAGGCTTTGGAGCCACTACCCCGTGGAACCAAGGGTTTCCGGCGGACCTTGGCACTTACAGAAGCCGTGGTAGAAGCAAGAGGAAGGCGCTGGAACGGATAGCGACATTAGAAGAAAAGGTGTCGTTTCTCTTGAAGAAAGGGGGACACCCTGTACCTGACACTGAAGAGGAGGAAGAAGATCCTGCACCTGACGCTGATAGGCAGCAATTAGAAGACGATCCTGTAGCAGATGCCGTCCCATCTCAGCATAGAAGCAGCGTGGGTTCCACGCAGCTGCAGCTAGAAGACGGTCCTGCAGTCGAACCGTCGGCGCCTCACTACCCCGTGGATGATGTCACGGAGAAGACAAACTGTGAGATACATATGCCAATGGGGAACATATCCTTCATGGTGGCGTCAGGCTATGCTTTACCGAATCAACCTGGAGCAACCTACCATGGTGGTCAGATTCCAGCATCCCATGCTCGTGTCGGGTTGTCAACAATTACGCCGGGATGCCAGTCAATTGAGCTTGATATTCCTGGAGGTGAAGGCGAGAAGACACTGGGAGAAATGGAGCTTGGTATCATCTTGTGGAAGAAGAAACACATCGTGTTTCCTAACGCGGCGCCAAGGCCACCGACTCCTCCAGGTACAATTATGCACCACCTCCAACAATTACTGAATGTTGCACCACATGTAAGCCTATTTTTAATAGTTTTTTCACTTTCGTACAGAGAATGCACGACCTCCAAGTCCACCCCCCAACGCACCTCCAAGTCCACCCCCCAACGCACCTCCAAGTCCACCCCACAACGAAGATAGGGAGCCCGAGGACGAGTGTCCATCGCCCATGCACTCCAGTGAGCCGACGGATGCGCGCACTACGGGTACGGCAAAGCGGAAGCTGCAGTTCAGAAGAAACGGGAGTCCTCCCAAGAAGAGAGAAAGGAAACCCAATAAAGTCAAGACTCCCCCGAAGTTACCAGGCCTGATGACTCCGGAGGAACTAGACGAGGCCGTGAAAGCCAAAAACAAAGCATGGTTCGCACGGTTTCCCCTGAAGCCCCCTCCGGACATCTGGAAGGAAACTCTGAAGAACGTACCAAAGTGGAAAATTGAGCGCACCATCGACAACTTATATTATCCTGAACCGCCGCCACCGCCGCCCCTTTCAGACTATGAACGGTTCATTGAAAAGATGCACACCGCACAGATGAAGCAGGCGGAGCAGATGAAGCAGGCGGAGCAGACGAAATGCGGGAAACAAGTTCCCCAGCTCGGACAACAAGAAGCACAGTCAATTGCCCCGCTCAAGGTGTTATCTGACCAGGCTTCAGTGTCCGGTCCATGCATGGGCGACGTAGGTTACGCTATTGCTGATGTGGTATATAAATATAAGCCCGAGCAGCCTCTGGTCGAAAATCCTAGTGCTCTAACAACCCAACTATGGAATTTACATGGTTGGTACTTGGAGGCCGCAAGGCAAAAGAGAGACTGTATCATGGCGGCAGTTCAGGATCAACACTACTTCGGAGAGTACGGTGTGGAGGTTGGGTTCGATGATTTTTTCCAGATGTACAATCAACGTGCCCTCGACAAAGCTATCGTCAGCTGCTATTGTTTGTAAGTGATTTATTTGTGTAATTTAATTATTTAGTTAAGCTCGCGTTCATTGCCCGTATAATTATCACTCACGAGACATTCTTTTTGTACGCTACTATGCAGAATGAAGATTCGTGAATGCAGGCTGGCAGGAATCTGGGACTTTGGGTTCATTGACCCGTATTCGTTTCATCAAGAGACAATAGAAAAGTTCAACAAGGATACACCGGATGATTTGCTAAGGTTTTTCAAGCGACAAAGTACCAAAAAAGAAATACTTTGGCCCTACGCATTCAAGTGAGTGTTACTGTCTTGTACACATTCCATTTTGCTTACCTGATGTTAAGTGTAATTGATGAGTATGCATGACTGCGTGTGTACACGTGCGCAGGTCCCACTTCATATTGTTCATCATTAGAATCGATCAAGGAGTGGTTGAAGTCTGGGACCCGTTAACCTGGGACGCTGACAAATGGAAGAGCGCGCGTCAGATGCTTCAAAGGTATATATATATCGGCCTCTTTCGTTCATCGGCCTCTTTTTCGTTCATTTCCTGATATCAAGTAAGTAATAATTAACTCTTGTATTCATTTTTCTTTGTCGGCCAGGGTTTGGCAAATGTTCATCAAGGAAGAACCCGGTACATGGGCAGACAAGCTCCACTTTCAGATTAATAAAGTAAGTAGTACTACGTACCCTGGTTTCAATACCATTACCATTCTCTTGATTATTATTAATTTGACTGAATTATGTTCTCGTATATAGGGCGTCCCGCAACAACCACAGGGCACTGATTATTGTGGATACTACGTTTGCGAGTACATTCACAGGATTATCAATGAGAAATCCCGTACTTCCAGAAATCTAGAGGTACGTAACCGGATCTTCGTAACTTTATTTATGTTGCCATCAATTATGTTAGTTTTGTTCATAACTTAATTGTTTTCATCTACTTCTTTTAAAGCTGCAACGAAAGCGGGCGATGCTAAGACCAATCCAACGTTGCAAGGCAGTTGCAGAGGAATTGGCAGGATTTCTCCTCACGCAAGTCATAGATGAAGGCGAAGAATTTTTCCATCCTATGAACCAATAGCCAGCTCCCTTCTCTATGCAAGTATAGAGCTATATATAGGAAACGAACTTCAAATTATGTAATGATATTCGGTCCAGTACTTCGTGTTACATGTATATATGTACTTTTATTTGGTGCATCAACATTTAACCGCAAACACGGAATCGGAGAAACACTTAACCGCAAACACGGAATCGGTGTTTCCGGATACGTGTTTCCGATTACGTGTTCGTAAAAAACGGAACACGGACACACGGAATCGGAAACACGGAATCGGAAAGACGTAAACGGAAATACGGAACCGGAAACACGTAAACGAAAACCCTGAAAATACGGAACACGGAAACACCGAAATACGGAATCGAAAACCCTGAAAAGAAAAGGAAAAGAAAAAGAAAAAAAAAAGCATTAGGACCGGTTGGTGTTACCAACCGGTCCTAAAGGTCCTCCGCCTGTGCGCACTTTTCGGCGCCCACGTGGAGGCCTTTAGCACCGGTTTGTAAGAGACCGGTGCTAAAGTGGGGGGCCTTTAGTCCCGGATACGTAGCACCGGATGTGTATCCGGGTCCAAAGGCCCTTACCAACCGGTTCTAATACCCCTTTCTCCACTAGTGGCAAGTTTTTCAGTTTTAAAATATCCTTGGTAACCATTGTTCCATTCACAACAAAAAGATGGTGAACATCACGAGGAACTGGTCTTCTTGGGCCATTCTCCATTCTGATTTCTGAAGCAATCATTTCCTGCCACCTTCTCGGCCAAATCATACATAAGATCGGGATTAGATAGCACAATTTGCCACTGGTCTGATTCCCTTGGTTGCAAGAACGAACCCTGACCAACAACTTCCATTTCATCAGAACCGGTAGTCGGTATGAACCCCTCTTTGATTTTTTGCTCAAGACGCTACTGCTACTTAGTGGTAATGCGGTGTAAGAACAGGCATTATAGGTAGTTATGTACTAGCAGCATGGGTATGCGAGCTGACACTACTGCTAAGGGGTCACATCGGCACCCACCTGGGCTGCCTCTAACAATTGAGCTGGACCATATCAAGAAGAGGGATGCTTCTAGCAATTGAGCTATATCAAGAACAGGGCTGTTCTTGGGCCTGCCCAATTTGGCAAGTCCATATCTGGGCATTTCCAGAAATAAAAATATTTCTAACTATCACAAAAAAACACAAACAACAAAATAAATAGGAAATAAATAATAAGTAGGGGGACCCACCTGGCAGTGGCTAGGGCCCCTCACTGGATGATACGTGGGCCCTTGTGGACCACTCTCAGCCACACACCACACAACTTCCATTTCATCTGAATCGATAGTCGGTATGAACCCCTCTTTGATTTTTTGCTCAAGACGCTACTGCTACTTAGTGGTAATGCGGTGTAAGAAGAGGCATTATAGGTAGTTATGTACTAGCAGCATGGGTATGCGAGCTGACACTACTGCTAAGGGGTCACATCGGCACCCACCTGGGCTGCCTCTAACAATTGAGCTGGGCCATATCAAGAAGAGGGATGCTTCTAGCAATTGAGCTATATCAAGAACAGGGCTGTTCTTGGGCCTGCCCAATTTGGCAAGTCCATATCTGGGCATTTCCAGAAATAAAAATATTTCTAACTATCACAAAAAAAACACAAACAATAAAATAAATAGGAAATAAATAATAAGGAGGGGGACCCACCTGGCAGTGGCCAGGGCCCCTCACTGGATGATACGTGGGCCCTCGTGGACCACTGTCAGCCACACACCACACAACTTCCATTTCATCTGAATCGATAGTCGGTATGAACCCCTCTTTGTTTTTTTGCTCAAGACGTACTGCTACTTAGTGGTAATGCGGTGTAAGAAGAGACATTATAGGTAGTTATGTACTAGCAGCATGAGTATGCGAGCTGTCACTACTACTAAGGGGTCACATCGTCACCCACCTGGGCTGCCTCTAACAATTGAGCTGGGCCATATCAAGAACATGGCCGCCTCTAGCAATTGAGCTATATCAAGAACAGGGTTGTTCTTGAGCCTGCCCAATTTGGCAAGTCCATATCTGGACATTTCCAGAAATGGAAATATTTCTATCTATCACAGAAAACACAAACAATAAAATAAATAGGAAATAAATAATAAGGAGGGGGACCCACCTGGCAATGGCCCAGACCCCTCACTGGATGACACGTGGCCCCCTGTGGCCCACTGTCAGGCACACACCACACAACACACACAACACAACACACACACACACACACACCGAAATTAAAAAGGGGCCAGGGGGGATTCGAACACACGACCCCCTGGTGGAGGGGGTGTCTGAACCAGAAGGGGTTCCACCCCTAATAGGTTAACACACGGGCCCCTCTTCTATATCCAGATCGGAACTGCAGAGGAGGAGGGGTCGACGCCGGCGACAACGGCGGCTAGGAACGAACGACGGGGGTGCGGGAACCCTTGGGGGTTCCATTCTCGGGGCTACGAAGCTCTAAGGAGCGGGGCAAGGCGGAGGCGACGAGCTCGAGCGGAGCTCACTCCTGGCCGACGACGCGGACGGCTACGGCGAGGGCTACGCGCAGGCAAACACGCACGGGGAAGGGGAGGTGCTCACCAAGGGTTCAGAGAGGAGATCGGGGCAATGCGGAGAAGCGGATCGACGCTAGCGCTGCAGACTCCCTTCAAGCGCCCGACGGAGCCGAGCACAGGGTCGCCGGTGTGGTGGCCCTCCGGCCACCCTAGCGGCGGGAACGGGATGCGGGGACTCCCCGTGTACCCTGGAACGTGCTCGAGGAGGAGCTCGAGCCGCAGGTGACGACGAAGACGCGGCGACGACGGCGATCGAGCTCCTGTCTCTGAACCTACCTGCGCCCGATTCTTCATAGAGAAACAAAGGAGGGTGGAAGAAGGAAGAGGAAGGCGACGGCGGAGATGGATAGAGGGAAACCCTAGGCAGAGGGGCACGGACGACGAGGCTTTATAGCCCGAGCGCTGGTCATCGTGGCTGCCACGGTGGCCATGTGCTCGCTGCTCTCTACGTCGACGTTGTGAGAGGGAGGTGGAAAGGGGAAGAAAGAAGAGAGGAAGAAGGACGCTGACACTGGGCCCAACGCGAGCCACACGGGAAAGAGCCATCGCTGGATGACTGGGCCGTGGCAACGAAGGAAGCCCAGGTGGGCCGACACTCTCTCTCACAGCGAAAACAGCCCACACAGGCCTTCTAAAGAAAAATAAAAAAGGCTGGACTTAAAGAAGCTTGCCAGTGGCTAAAAGAAAACAGTTTAGCAAAAAAAATATGGGCTTTTAAAATCATGCCCCAATTTATAAAAATAAATTGGGAATTTATAAGAGTAAAAATTAAATTCTTTTTAAAAACAAAAGACTCTGTTTTGTAATAAAAACAAAAGGTGAATATAAAATAAAAATCAGAGGGTTGCCCCATAAATAATAAGAATGTTTTTAAAAGAGGAGGAACATTTTTATTGGGTCAAAACAGAAAGGTTTTAAAGTACCACAAAATAAATGGAAGAAAGAGTTTGCAACCACGGTGCAACAAAAGGGGTTTTGAGAAGAATCCTTGATGCACCCAACCACACAACAATCACAATGCCACACTCACAAAGCACTCACACTTTCAATCACCGAAGGTGAAACACAAAACAACAAGATGAAATGATGTGATGCCATGATGCACAAGAGAAGTAGGCAATCTCATTTCATATCAACCACAACATGCCAAGTTGGAAGGTGCCATACATGGAAATGTTACATAAAAGGAAAGGGGTGCACTGGGGCTGTCACATGTCTAGATGGTTCTCGAACCCACAGGGTCTGCACACTTAAGGTTCGATGATGTTTTAGTATAATTGAGTTACATGTGTGGTTACCGAATGTTGTTCGGAGTCCCGGATGAGATCACATACATCACGAGGGTTTCCGAAATGGTCCGGAAACTAAGATTGATATATAGGCTGGTTTTATTTGGTCACCGGAAAGTTTTGGGCATTATCGGTAGTGTATCGGGAGTGACGAATGGTTCCGGGTTTCCACCGGGAGGGGCCAACCCATTCGGGAGTGAGCCCAGTGACCCTAGGGTGGAGCACCAGCCCTTTGTGGTCTGGTGAGGCCAGCCCAATAGGGCCATGGCGCCATAAGTGGAAAATACCAAAAGGAAAAAAAAGGAAAGAGGGAGGTGGAAAGGAAGGAGTGGACTCCTTTGTTGGAATTATGCCCTAGAGGCAATAATGAATGTATAGTTATTATTATAATTCCTGTATCAAGATAATAGTTTATTATCCATGCTATAATTGTATTGAATGAAGACTCATTTACATGTGTGGATACATAGACAAAACACCGTCCCTAGCATGCCTCTAGTTGTCTAGCCAGTTGATCAATGATAGTCAGTGTCTTCTGATTATGAACAAGGTGTTGTTGCTTGATAACTGGATCACGTCATTGGGAGAATCACGTGATGGACTAGACCCAAACTAATAGACGTAGCATGTTGATCGTGTCATTTTGTTGCTACTGTTTTCTGCGTGTCAAGTATTTATTCCTATGACCATGAGATCATATAACTCACTGACACCGGAGGAATGCTTTGTGTGTATCAAACGTCGCAACGTAACTGGGTGACTATAAAGATGCTCTACAGGTATCTCCGAAGGTGTTAGTTGAGTTAGTATGGATCAAGACTGGGATTTGTCACTCCATGTGACGGAGAGGTATCTCGGGGCCCACTCGGTAATGCAACATCACACACAAGCCTTGCAAGCAATGTAACTTAGTGTAAGTTGCGGGATCTTGTATTACGGAACGAGTAAAGAGACTTGCCGGTAAACGAGATTGAAATAGGTATGCGGATACTGACGATCGAATCTCGGGCAAGTAACATACCGAAGGACAAAGGGAATGACATACGGGATTATACGAATCCTTGGCACTGAGGTTCAAACGATAAGATCTTCGTAGGATATGTAGGATCCAATATGGGCATCCAGGTCCCGCTATTGGATATTGACCGAGGAGTCTCTCGGGTCATGTCTACATAGTTCTCGAACCCGCAGGGTCTGCACACTTAAGGTTCGACGTTGTTTTATGCGTATTTGAGTTATATGGTTGGTTACCGAATGTTGTTTGGAGTCCCGGATGAGATCACGGACGTCACGAGGGTTTCCGGAATGGTCCGGAAACGAAGATTGATATATAGGATGACCTCATTTGATTACCGGAAGGTTTTCGGAGTTACCGGGAATGTACCGGGAATGACGAATGGGTTCCGGGAGTTCACCGGGGGGGGGGCAACCCACCCCGGGGAAGCCCATAGGCTATGAGGGTGGCGCACCAGCCCTTAGTGGGCTGGTGGGACAACCCAAGAGGGGCCTATGCGCCAAGGATAAGAAATCAAAGGAAAAGAAAAAAAAGGGGGAGGAGGTGGGAAGGGAGGGGGACTCCCTCCCACCAAACCTAGTCCACCTCGGTTTGGGGGGGGGGGAGAGTCCTCCCCCTTGGCTCGGCCGACCCCTTGAGGGTCCTTGGACCCCAAGGCAAGGCCCCCCTCCCTCCCACCTATATATACGGAGGTTTTAGGGCAGATTTGAGACGACTTTCTCACGGCTGCCCGACCACATACCTCCACGGTTTTTCCTCTAGATCGCGTTTCTGCGGAGCTCGGGCGGAGCCCTGCCGAGACAAGGTCATCACCAACCTCCGGAGCGCCGTCACGCTGCCGGAGAACTCTTCTACCTCTCCGTCTCTCTTGCTGGATCAAGAAGGCCGAGATCATCGTCGAGCTGTACGTGTGCTAAACGCGGAGGTGCCGTCCGTTCGGTACTAGATCGTGGGACTGATCGCGGGATTGTTCGCGGGGCGGATCGAGGGACGTGAGGACGTTCCACTACATCAACCGCGTTCTCTAACGCTTCTGCTGTACGATCTACAAGGGTACGTAGATCACTCATCCCCTCTCGTAGATGGACATCACCATGATAGGTCTTCGTGCGTGTAGGAAATTTTTTGTTTCCCATGCGACGTTCCCCAACAGTGGCATCATGAGCTAGGTTCATGCGTAGATGTCTTCTCGAGTAGAACACAAAAGTTTTTGTGGGCGGTGATGTGCGTTTTGCTGCCCTCCTTAGTCTTTTCTTGATTCCGCGGTATTGTTGGGTTGAAGCGGCTTGGACCGACATTACTCGTACGCTTACGAGAGACTGGTTTCATCGTTACGAGTAACCCCCTTTGCTCAAAGATGACTGGCAAGTGACGGTTTCTCCAACTTTAGTTGAATCGGATTTGACCAAGGAGGTCCTTGGATGAGGTTAAATAGCAACTCATATATCTCCGTTGTGGTGTTTGCGTAAGTAAGATGCGATCCTACTAGATACCCTTGGTCACCACGTAAAACATGCAACAACAATTAGAGGACGTCTAACTTGTTTTTGCAGGGTATGATTGTGATGTGATATGGCCAACGATGTGATGTGATATATTGAATGTATGAGATGATCATGTTGTAATAGAAATATCGACTTGCACGTCGATGGTACGGCAACCGGCAGGAGCCATAGGGTTGTCTTTATACTAACGTTTGTGCTTGCAGATGCGTTTACTATTTTGCTAGGATGTAGCTTTAGTAGTAATAGGATAAGTAGCACGACAACCCCGATGGCAACACGTTGATGGATGATCATGGTGTGGCGCCGGTGACAAGTAGATCGTGCCGGTGCTTTGGTGATGGAGATCAAGAAGCACGCGATGATGGCCATATCATGTCACTTATGAATTGCATGTGATGTTAATCCTTTTATGCACCTTATTTTGCTTAGAACGACGGTAGCATTATGAGGTGATCTCTCACTAAAATTTCAAGACGAAATTGTGTTCTCCCCGACTGTGCACCGTTGCTACAGTTCGTCGTTTCGAGACATCACGTGATGATCGGGTGTGATAGACTCAACGTTCACATACAACGGGTGCAAAACAGTTGCGCACGCGGAACACTCGGGTTAAGCTTGACAAGCCGAGCATGTGCAGACATGGCCTCGGAACACATGAGACCGAAAGGTCGATCGTGAATCATATAGTTGATATGATTAGCATAGGGATGCTTACCACTAAAACTATACCCAACTCACGTGATGATCGGACTTGGGATAGTGTAAGTGGATCATGAGCCACTCAAATGACTAGAGAGATGTACTTTTTGAGTGGGAGTTTAGCATATAATTTGATTAAGTTGAACTCTAATTATCTTGAACATAGTCTAAGTCCACTCTGAATATATTTGTGTTGTAGATCATGGCTCACGCGACAGTCATCCTGAATTTTAATACGTTCCTAGAGAAAGCTAAGTTGAAAGATGATGGAAGCAACTTTGTAGACTGGGCTCGTAATCTTAAGCTAATCTTACAAGCTGGGAAGAAGGATTATGTCCTTAATGCTGCACTAGGAGATGAACCACCCGCTACGGCTGATCAGGATGTTAAGAACGCTTGGTTAGCACGTAAGGAGGACTACTCAATAGTTCAATGTGCAGTCTTGTATGGCTTAGAACCGGGATTTCAACGTCGCTTTGAGCGTCATGGAGCATTTGAGATGTTCCAGGAGTTGGAGTTTATCTTTCAGAAGAACGCCTGGATCGAGAGGTATGAGACCTCCGATAAATTCTATGCTTGCAAGATGGAGGAAAACTCGTCTGTCAGTGAACATGTGCTCAAAATGTCTGGGTACTCAAACCGTCTAGCTGAGCTGGGGATTGAACTCCCGCAAGAAGCTATCACTGACAGAATCCTTCAATCACTGCCGCCAAGCTATAAAGGCTTTGTGTTGAACTACAACATGCAAGGGATGAACAAGTCTCCCGGCGAGTTGTTTGCGATGCTGAAAGTCGCAGAGTCTGAACTCCGTAAAGAGCATCAAGTGTTGATGGTGAGCAAGACCACTAGTTTCAAGAGAAACGGCAAAGGCAAGAAGGGCAATTCGAAGAAGAGTGGCAAGCCTGTTGCCAATCCGCCGAAGAAACCCAAGGCTGGACCTAAGCCTGAAACAGAGTGCTTCTATTGCAAGGGTATGGGTCACTGGAAGCGCAATTGCCCCAAGTATCTGGCAGATAAGAAGGCGGGCAAAGAAAAATCAGGTATATTTGATATACATGTTATTGATGTGTACTTAACCGGCTCTCGTAGTAGTGCGTGGGTATTTGATACCGGTTATGTTGCTCACATTTGCAACTCGAAGCAGGAACTGTGGAATAGACGAAGGCTGGCGAAAGACGAAGTGACGATGCGCGTAGGAAACGGTTCCAAGGTTGATGCAATCGCCGTCGGCACAGTGTCACTTCAACTACCATCGGGATTAGTGATGAACTTAAATCATTGTTATTTAGTGCCTGCGTTGAGCATGAATATTATATCTGGATCTTGTTTATTGCGAGACGGTTACTCTTTTAAGTCTGAGAATAATGGTTGTTCAATTTCTATGAGTAACATCTTTTATGGTCATGCACCGAATGTGAGAGGATTGTTCATATTGAATCTTGATAGCGATACGCATATACATAACATTGAGACCAAAAGAGTTAGAGTAAACAATGATAGCACCATATTTTTGTGGCACTGTCGCTTGGGTCATATTGGTGTAAAGCGCATGAAGAAACTCCATGCTGATGGACTTTTGGAGTCACTTGACTTTGATTCACTTGACACGTGCGAACCATGCCTCATGGGCAAGATGACTAAGACTCCGTTCTCCGGAACAATGGAGCGTGCAAGTGACTTGTTGGAAATCATACATACCGATGTGTGTGGTCCAATGAGCGTAGATGCACGCGGCGGATATCGTTATTTTCTCACCTTCACTGACGATTTAAGTAGATATGGTTATGTCTACTTGATGAAGCACAAGTCTGAAACATTTGAAAAGTTCAAGCAATTTCAGAGTGAAGTGGAAAATCATCGTAACAAGAAGATCAAGTTCCTACGGTCTGATCGTGGGGGTGAATATCTGAGTTTCGAGTTTGGTGCTCACTTAAGACAATGTGGAATTGTTTCGCAGTTAACACCGCCTGGAACACCACAGCGTAATGGTGTGTCCGAACGTCGTAATCGTACTTTGTTAGAGATGGTGCGATCTATGATGTCTCTTACTGATTTGCCGTTATCATTTTGGGGTTATGCATTAGAAACAGCTGCATTCACTTTAAATAGGGCACCATCAAAATCCGTTGAGACGACACCATACGAACTGTGGTATGGCAAAAGGCCAAAGTTATCGTTTCTTAAAGTTTGGGGATGTGATGCTTATGTCAAAAAGCTTCAGCCTGAAAAGCTGGAACCCAAAGCGGAAAAGTGCATCTTCATAGGTTACCCAAAAGAGACAGTTGGGTACACCTTCTATCTCAAATCCGAGGGCAAAGTGTTTGTTGCTAAAAACGGAGCTTTTCTCGAGAAGGAGTTTCTCTCGAGAGAATTGAGTGGGAGGAAGATAGAACTTGACGAGGTTGTCGAACCTCTCATCCCTCTGGATGGTGGCGCAGGGCAAGGGGAAACCTCTGTCATTGCAACGCCGGTTGAGGAGGAAGTTAATGATGATGATCATGAAACTCCAGTTCAAGTTTCTGTTGAACCACGCAGGTCGACGAGATCACGCGCTGGTCCAGAGTGGTACGGTAATCCCGTCTTATCAATCATGTTGTTAGACAACAATGAACCTGCAAATTATGAAGAAGCAATGGTGGGCCCAGATTCCAACAAATGGCTAGAAGCCATGAAATCCGAGATAGGATCCATGTATGAGAACAAAGTGTGGACTTTGGAGATACTACCTGAGGGCCGCAAGGCTATTCAGAACAAATGGATCTTTAAGAAGAAGACGGACGCTGACGGTAATGTGACCGTTTATAAAGCTCGACTTGTGGCAAAGGGTTTTTCACAAGTTCCAGGAATTGACTACGATGAGACTTTCTCTCCCGTGGCAATGCTTAAGTCCGTCAGAATCATGTTAGCAATAGCTGCATTTTTCGATTATGAAATCTGGCAGATGGATGTCAAAACGGCGTTCCTTAACGGTTTTCTTAAGGAAGAGTTGTATATGATGCAACCCGAAGGTTTTGTCGATCCTAAAAATGCTGACAAGGTGTGCAAGCTCCAGCGATCCATTTATGGACTGGTGCAAGCATCTCGGAGTTGGAACAAACGCTTTGATGAGGTGATCAAAGCATTTGGGTTTATACAAGTGGTTGGAGAATCTTGTATTTACAAGAAAGTGAGTGGGAGCTCTCTGGCGTTTCTAATATTATATGTGGATGACATATTACTGATTGGAAACAACGTAGAGCTTTTGGAGAGCATAAAAGGTTACTTGAATAAAAGTTTCTCTATGAAGGACCTAGGAGAAGCTGCTTACATTCTAGGCATTAAGATCTATAGGGATAGATCAAAACGCCTGATAGGACTTTCACAAAGCACATACCTTGATAAAGTTTTGAAGAGGTTCAAAATGGAACAGTCCAAGAAAGGGTTCTTGCCAGTTTTGCAAGGTACGAGATTGAGTAAGACTCAGTGCCCAGCAACTGATGAAGATAGAGAGCATATGCGCTCCGTCCCCTATGCTTCAGCCATAGGTTCTATCATGTATGCGATGCTGTGTACTAGACCGGATGTTAGCCTGGCCATAAGTATGGCAGGTAGGTTCCAGAGTAATCCAGGAGTGGATCACTGGACAGCGGTCAAGAATATCCTGAAGTACCTGAAAAGGACTAAGGAGATGTTTCTCGTGTATGGAGGTGACGAAGAGCTCGCCGTAAAAGGTTATGTCGATGCAAGCTTTGACACAGATCCGGACGACTCTAAGTCGCAAACCGGATACGTATTTATTCTTAATGGGGGTGCAGTAAGCTGGTGCAGTTCCAAGCAAAGCGTCGTAGCAGATTCTACATGTGAAGCGGAGTACATGGCTGCCTCGGAGGCGGCTAAGGAGGGTGTCTGGATGAAGCAGTTCATGATGGATCTTGGAGTGGTGCCAAGTGCACTGGATCCAATAACCTTGTTCTGTGACAACACTGGTGCCGTTGCCTTAGCAAAGGAACCAAGGTTTCATAAGAAGACCAGACACATCAAACGACGCTTCAACCTCATCCGCGACTACGTCGAGGAGGAGGACGTAAATATATGCAAAAGTGCACACGGATCTGAATGTAGCAGACCCGCTGAATAAACCTCTTCCACGGCCAAAACATGATCGACACCAGAACTGTATGGGTGTTAGATTTATTACAATGTAATTCACATGGTGATGTGAGGGCTAGATTATTGACTCTAGTGCAAGTGGGAGATTGTTGGAATTATGCCCTAGAGGCAATAATGAATATATAGTTATTATTATAATTCCTGTATCAAGATAATAGTTTATTATCCATGCTATAATTGTATTGAATGAAGACTCATTTACATGTGTGGATACATAGACAAAACACCGTCCCTAGCATGCCTCTAGTTGGCTAGCCAGTTGATCAATGATAGTCAGTGTCTTCTGATTATGAACAAGGTGTTGTTGCTTGATAACTGGATCACGTCATTGGGAGAATCACGTGATGGACTAGACCCAAACTAATAGACGTAGCATGTTGATCGTGTCATTTTGTTGCTACTGTTTTCTGCGTGTCAAGTATTTATTCCTATGACCATGAGATCATATAACTCACTGACACCGGAGGAATGCTTTGTGTGTATCAAACGTCGCAACGTAACTGGGTGACTATAAAGATGCTCTACAGGTATCTCCGAAGGTGTTAGTTGAGTTAGTATGGATCAAGACTGGGATTTGTCACTCCGTGTGACGGAGAGGTATCTCGGGGCCCACTCGGTAATGCAACATCACACACAAGCCTTGCAAGCAATGTAACTTAGTGTAAGTTGCGGGATCTTGTATTACGGAACGAGTAAAGAGACTTGCCGGTAAACGAGATTGAAATAGGTATGCGGATACTGACGATCGAATCTCGGGCAAGTAACATACCGAAGGACAAAGGGAATGACATACGGGATTATACGAATCCTTGGCACTGAGGTTCAAACGATAAGATCTTCGTAGGATATGTAGGATCCAATATGGGCATCCAGGTCCCGCTATTGGATATTGACCGAGGAGTCTCTCGGGTCATGTCTACATAGTTCTCGAACCCGCAGGGTCTGCACACTTAAGGTTCGACGTTGTTTTATGCGTATTTGAGTTATATGGTTGGTTACCGAATGTTGTTCGGAGTCCCGGATGAGATCACGGACGTCACGAGGGTTTCCGGAATTGTCCGGAAACGAAGATTGATATATAGGATGACCTCATTTGATTACCGGAAGGTTTTCGGAGTTACCGGGAATGTACCGGGAATGACGAATGGGTTTCGGGAGTTCACCGGGGGGGGGGGGGGGGCAACCCACCCCGGGGAAGCCCATAGGCTATGAGGGTGGCGCACCAGCCCTTAGTGGGCTGGTGGGACAGCCCAAGAGGGGCCTATGCGCCAAGGATAAGAAATCAAAGGAAAAGAAAAAAAAAGGGGGGAGGAGGTGGGAAGGGAGGGGGACTCCCTCCCACCAAACCTAGTCCAACTCGGTTTGGGGGGGGGAGAGTCCTCCCCCTTGGCTCGGCCGACCCCTTGAGGGTCCTTGGACCCCAAGGCAAGGCCCCCCTCCCTCCCACCTATATATACGGAGGTTTTAGGGCAGATTTGAGACGACTTTCTCACGGCTGCCCGACCACATACCTCCACGGTTTTTCCTCTAGATCGCGTTTCTGCGGAGCTCGGGCGGAGCCCTGCTGAGACAAGGTCATCACCAACCTCCGGAGCGCCGTCACGCTGCCGGAGAACTCTTCTACCTCTCTGTCTCTCTTGCTGGATCAAGAAGGCCGAGATCATCGTCGAGCTGTACGTGTGCTGAACGCGGAGGTGCCGTCCGTTCGGTACTAGATCGTGGGACTGATCGCGGGATTGTTCGCGGGGCGGATCGAGGGACGTGAGGACGTTCCACTACATCAACCACGTTCTCTAACGCTTCTGCTGTACGATCTACAAGGGTACGTAGATCACTCATCCCCTCTCGTAGATGGACATCACCATGATAGGTCTTCGTGCGCGTAGGAAATTTTTTGTTTCCCATGCGACGTTCCCCAACATCCTTCCCCCAAACCGAACTGGGGTGGGAGTCCACCTCCTCCTTCGGCCGGCGCCCTTGGGCTCCCTTAAGCCCCTCCTCCTCCTATATATACTGGTGGTCTTAGGGCTTTTGAGACACAACTTTGCCACGTGCAACTCAAACCTATACCACGTAGTTTTACCTCTAGATTGGATTTCTGCGGAGCTCGGGCGGAGCCCTGCAGGAGTAGATCATCACCACCATTGGAGCGCCGTCACGCTGCCGAAGAACTCATCTACTTCTCTGCATCTCTTGCTGGATCAAGAAGGTCGAGATCGTCATCGAGCGGTACGTGTGCTGAAGGCGGAGGTGTCGTCCGTTCGGCGCTAGATCGGAACGGATCGTGGAACGACGGTGATTTGAATGACGAAGCTGTACCACTACATCAACCGCGTTTCTTAACGCTTCCCGCTTAGCGATCTACAAGGGTACGTAGATCTAATCTCCTCTCGTATATGGACATCACCATGATAGGTCTTCGTGTGCGTAGGAAATTTTTTGTATTCCATGCAACGTTCCCCAACAAGTTAGAGATACAAAGACTAGCAAGAGGCATGTTCTCAACACTGATTTGCATGAATGCACTTGCCAAGAGTGGAAACACATTGGGAAACCATGTGAGCACCCCATACTCTTTTTGGCATCTAGACCCAAGTAAAATATGCACCCATATTTGCATGACTATTACTCAGTACAGAGATTCAGGGATGCATATGCTACTCCAATTCCAGCACTCACAAACCAATCACAGTGGCATGAGGTGGACTTTGAATTTTTCATGTGTCCACCCATTACTAGAAGAAAGGCTGGAAGGCCCAAACAGAGCAAATTCAAAGCATGGTTTGAGAGAGGTGGGAGTAGTAAGAAAGGGAAAAAAAGATAATGATGTGAAGCCAAAAAGGGCTCAAGAAGGTAACAAAAACAGATGCAAGTTGTGTGAGGAACTTGGGCATAGAATTGGTTCACCAAAATGCTGTTATACTCCAAAAAGACCAAAGTATGTTAATGTTAATGTTACTGTTTATGTTGTTTCTTGTTGTTTATGCTTTTTCAGTCTCTAACCAAGTGATATGATTTATTTTTCAGGAGAAAGCGTGCAGAAAAAATGCCACCTCTTGTTGTTGAACAGTGTTGGCCAGTGAAAAAGGCAAGACTCAATGGATGTACAAAGAAGAGAAGGTTTAATCCACTAACATAACCTATTTTGGATGCACCAGAGCAAACTAAACATGTTCTAGATGCAGCAGAGCAAACTGGACCTGTTTTCGATGCACTAGAGCAGTGTGAACCTGTTTTCGATGCACCGGAGTAGTGTGAACCTGTTTTTGATGCACATGAACCAATTCTGCAAACTCAACCTGGTCTGGAGCTTGTTGTGCAAACTGAACCTGTTTTGGAGCTTGTTGTGCAAAGTGAAATTGTTGCTGAAGTTGAGAAGGTGCATCAGGTGAAGCATGCTGAGGTGCTTGGCCGTGCTGTGGGGAGGCCTACTGGTCGTGGCAAGAAAACCAGGAGCATGAACAAGTTGTCCGTCGGAGAAGTTGAGAATTCGAAGAAATCGAGTAGTAAGAAGAGGCAAAAGAAATAGATTTGGCGGTTGTGTTCTGAAGAGAAGACTTGTTATTTGAATTCAAAATTTGAGAGTTGAACCAAAATTTGTAATAATGTTGTGATAGCAAACTGTTGTTTTAATGATGTAGATTTGGCAATTGTGTTCTGAAGTGGAGACTTGTTATTTGAATTCAAAATTTGAAAGTTGAACCAAAATTTGTAATAATGATGTGATGCTATTTCTAATAATCTGTTGTTTTAATGATGTGATGCTATTTGCAATGTTTTTACTTGTTTTGTTTTAACTTGGTCATCAATCCAAGCATTTATACCAAGTCGGGAAAAATGTGCCTCAAATGAGCCCCGAAGGTAGGATAAAGGGCCCTTTTCTAAGCAAGTATATTTTTCCACCTCGCCTAAATAAGCCAAATAAATTTCCTAGACTTGTATTCGATATATATAATGTCATTCCGAAGCCTCACTATTTATTGGATGAATATTCATATTATTTATTTTCTTTTGAATAATAACGGTTTTAATCGAAAATCATAAATAAAACAAGTTTATAACATCAAAATGAAAAAATAAGTTTGGATCTTTCTTAGTCACTCCAAAATTAAGCTTTGGTGAGGTTTTGACTTTTTTCATTTTCAAAGTTTTCAAAACCCACCTCATCTCCCTTGAAATCTTTACTACTCTGTTCGAGGTATCACATTTCAGTGAAGGCTTTCGTTCCAATGTTTATAAATCATATTTATATTTTTTCTAGACTTGTATTCGACCTATATAATGTCATTACGAAGCCTCACTATTTATTGGATGAATATTCATATTATTTATTTTCTTTTGAATAATAATGGTTTCAATCGAAAACCGTAAATAAAACAAGTTTAAAACATCAAAATGAAAAAAATAAGTTTGGATCTTTGAATTCACTGTGGTCAGGCTTCCAATGTTCCCATATTCTTATAATGCGGACAGTAAGGATGCCTCTACGGGAATTTGAAAGGTCTTTGAGCAACAGTTCTTCCATCTATGGAATTTAAAAATAATGATGTGCATTAGAAAATTTGGTCAGAACATCAATAATGTTACAGTATTTGAGATAGTATGAAAGTAATTGCAAAGATTGTGTATGTGTAAATGAATATATCTTCAATGTATGTTTTTTTTTAGAACAAAGTGTTAAAACTGTATATATTTCTGGCAGGTATCATAAGTTTTAATTAAGCTAGACTGATATAGATTGAAGTGGGAATAAAAAATTACAACTACGTGAATTACTTGTGCAAAGGCAGATGGATTTTTTTATTATCATGGACATGGGTGTTGCATATGATGAATGTAAGGAGGCTAGCGGCAGCGACAAAGCAAGAAGAGGTTGGTGGTAGTATAGCAAAAAGGAGGAAATATGTGCGAAAATCTTCATACAGGAGGAGCGATAGAAAGGAAAAGCTCAAAGAGTTGGTTTACCTCCATGGATGAATGCGTGAGTGTTTGATGAGCAGATCGATCTTAGCTCTGGAGTAAACTGTCTAGCTGTGGTAAATAGGAAAGGGGGATTTAAGTAGCGCAAGAGGAACAAGTGAGGAGGGAGTACAAAGGAAATAACCAGGCGGTGGTACAGGTAAACTGCAACATGCATGATGCAAGCCGACGCGTGTACTTATTCTGGAAGACGTGTGTGTATGTGTAAAAAAGTTCAAAAAAACAGAGAAAACTACGACCACGACTGTATACATACAGGTGTGAGAGCAGACTCATGTTTGTGAACAGGACCACGGTAAAAAAAAGTTCAAAAAAACAGAGAAAACCAAGTTTAGTATTGTTACTTATTTTTGAATTGAAGATCCATAGTGTCATGCTGCAATCATTCACGACAAGAAAAAACCATCGAATAACTACTGAACCTAGCGAACAAGACTTATGACTGCTATTGTGCTAACTTCAAGCATATACATTTTTTTATAGCAGCCCTCGAAACGGGTTCGATATGGTGTTTCACGGGAATTCCTGTTAGCTGTATACAATCAAACTCAAATGTGTAGGCTTGCAGAATCATGGATGATTTATGCGGCAGGATCATAGGTTGGCCCATGGAGATGTCTTGGTTTAGTACGTGCTACATGGTCATTCAGCGGAGCCCCAGTCAGCTGGATATGATGTCAAGTGCTAGTTGAGCAGTTATCAACAACAACTCTGAAAACAGAGAAAGAAACAGGTAGCGGAATTCTGCAGAGGTGAACACTACTAAAAATAATATGCCATAAAGACTACACCAACTGTGAAACTCTAAACGATGAGGCTAGGGAACAAACAATCAACTGAACAGTAGAAAATACATAAAAATATTACCATACACAAACAATCAGCACAACCTGAACAGTAGCAAATACAGGAGTTCAAATGTATTATTCTACACATAAAACCAGCACAACATTTGAACAATCCCAAATACAGGAGTTCAAGTATTATCGTACACACATTGACAATTACGAATCATCAATATCTTTACATTAACTTCATGGAAATAAAAATTTCAGCCTGATATGCTGCTTCATGCTTCTTCGGAGCTCCTGTTACTCAATTAGTTACCTTTCCGGCCCAAATTTTCCATGTAATGACGGAAAACACATAAATCTGATCATATGTCTGGTCAATCAGGCGGAAATAAGCAATCCTCCATGCTTTCTTGAACAACAAGACGCAGAACACCACCCAGAGACCCAGAATAAATCCCAGAACCAGTCCAAAATAAAAGGTCACTGGCTCAAAGGAATGCTCATTCCTTATTAGATCATCTTGCCTTGTTACATTCTTCCCGGTGCAACTATTTGCAAGAGGAGGCCCACAAAGACCACTGTTGCCGCTGTACATGAAAGGTTCTTGTGTGTAGAGGGTGTCGAGCTGACGTCCTGATGGTATTCTCCCTGTTAGATTGTTACTAGACAAGTCCAAGTAGCTCAAATAGTTTAAATCTGACAGGCTCGAAGGGATTATGCCACAAAACATGTTCCTTGAGAGGTCAAGTGATTCCAATGCCTGCAAGGCCCCAAGCTTATTTGGGATTTCCCCACTCAATCGGTTCCACGATAGATTCAGGTTTATCAACCCATCAAGAACAAGTATTTCTTCTGGGATTACCCCAGTTAATTGGTTGAAAGATAGGTCAATGCTCACCAAATCCCAAATGCCGGCACTATAATTAAGTTCCCGTCCCTTGACGACTGCAGAGGAAAAGTCTAACGAACGGAACGTATCAAAGTAATCGGTAGAATACAGTTCATTCATGTCGGAGAAATCCTTTGCATCCTTTCCTATCATGGCCTTCATATTTGATAGATGCCACGGTATGGCACCTGATAAGCCATTGCCTGCTAGGTTCAGATGGTGAAGGCGACTAAGATTTGAGATGGCAGGTGGGATTCCTCCAGAAAATGTATTATGGTTTAGCCCCAGAAATCTTAATTCAACCAACTCTCCGATCCACAATGGTAACCTTCCGGAAAAACTATTATGTGATAGATCTAGAGACTTCAATTCTCTCATATTTTTTAGAAACGACGGGAACTTGCCTGAGAATCTGTTGTTACTCAACATGAGAAAGGCACTGCCCATCACCCCAAAACATGGAGGAAGTTGACCCTCCAAAAGGTTGCTGCTCAAGTCCAAGGAATACAAGGATTCCGCTTTGCAGAGAGATTCCGGAATACGACTAGTTATTTGATTGGATCGCAGCCATAATGATCTCAAATCTGTAAACTCAATGTTTGATGGCAAATTTCCGGATAAAGAGTTTTCAGACATGTCCAGGCTGATAATACTTCTTGGTAAGTTGGGGATTCCACCAGTCAGTTTATTTGATTTGATAAAGAAACGTTCCAGTGCCATGAATTCCATGTTTCTTGGCAACCTGCCACTTATTCCATTGTTGGAGATGTCTAGATATATGACCTTTGCAAATGTAGTGGTGAACCAGTCAGGAAGCCTATCCACTATACCTGTGCTAGATATATCCATCAGCCACATGTCCACTTGGAACTGAAGCCATGCAGGAAACGAAGGGCCCAGTTGGCAAGAGCCAAGATGTATGTCTTGTAAACTGAAGGGTGGTATCCAATTGGGACCAACTATAATCCGCAAGGAATTCCCACTTAATAGCAGCCTGTTTAACCTCGTTAGACTTGTAAAATGTTCTTCAGTGAAGTCACCAATCAAGTTGTTGTCTCGAAGGTCCAACGTAGCCAAATTGCCAAGCATACCGATTTCAGATGGAACATGTCCGCTAAGATTGTTATGTTCCAGACTCAATGTGGTCAAATTACCGAGCATGCCAACCTCAGATGGCACAGGTCCACTAAGATAATTCATATAGAGATCAAGGCTGCTTAAACTAGAGAGCATCCCTACCCCTCGTGGTATACCTCCAGCTAGGTTGTTCTGAGAGATATCAAGAACGACTAAGCTGGTTAAGTGTGCTATCTGTTCCGGAATTATTCCGGTAATATTGTTGGATCCCAAATGCAACACTTGCAGTTTGTTCAAGGGACAGTGCGGCATCCTCCCTATAATATCCTTTATATTTCCATCAATATGGCAAGAAGAAATGTCCAGGATTCTCATATTGCATAGTGTTCTGAAGCTTGTAGTCATCGTTCCCATGTTACGATTAAATGACAAATCAATGACTTGAAGGGACGTCATTTGTGCCAGTGCATCAGGAGCTTGACCGTACAGTTGAGTGTCGGCAAGGTAGAGATGTTGGAGGCCTGTCAAATTCCAAAACCAACTTCGTGCCATTGGGTGGGGAAACATGTTGCCAGAGAGATCAAGCCTCTCGAGTTTGGTAAGGTTACTATGCGGGAGCGACTGATTTGCGGTTGAAAGAGAGCAAGACCCAAGGTCAAGGGCCTTCAAAGAAGGAATCATATT
The DNA here is from genome assembly GCF_904849725.1 of Hordeum vulgare subsp. vulgare. Classification (NCBI taxonomy): domain Eukaryota; kingdom Viridiplantae; phylum Streptophyta; class Magnoliopsida; order Poales; family Poaceae; genus Hordeum; species Hordeum vulgare. The sequence goes on from NC_058524.1 coordinate 5,010,911, forward strand.
GACAACATAAGGCCAATCAACAATTGTGCTGAGGTTTACCCCATTCATTCCAAGAGACTGCAAATTTGGGATGAGCGCTACCCATGAAATGTCTGTTGAGTACATTCCATGGCGATGGCATGAGAGGTCAAGATGCTGCAGGTTTGAGAGGTTGCCGAGCTGAGGGGGCACTCTGCCCAAAAATGGTATGCCGGAGAGGTTGAGATATCTCAATCTCGTCAAAGAGGCCAAGAACTCCGGCATGCGGCCACTTGGGCCCTCGAGGTAATTCATGCTGAGATCAAGGCGCACGAGACGATCCAAGGAGAGCAAAGAATTACTTATCTCGCCAACCAAAGCTGTGTTGTCTTGGTAGTACCCTTCCAGGGGTAGATTACGAAGATGAAGCCTAAGAACATGGCCTGTCCGGTTGCTGCACTTGACGCCCCTCCACTGACAGCAGTCTTCCTTGTGCCACGAGTCAAGGACGCCCAAGGGGTCGCTGGTGATGCCGCGCTTGAAGGAAAGCAAGGCGTCCCGCTCCCGTGGTATGCAGCTTGCGCCGGCTGAGCCGCCGGCCGCCCCGAGCTGAAGTGCATCGGAGGCCAGCAAGCTGGCCGCAGCTAGGACGCATATGAGCAGGAGCTTGGAAGTGGTGGTACGCATGGCGAAGAAGAAGAAGAAGAAGAAGAAGACGGCTCTGTGTCTGTGCCGTTGAAAACAGAGTTTCATGGCAAATTTGTAAGCAATTTTAGTCCATGTTTCTGATCGAGTCCGTGTTTCCTTACTGACAGGCAATCTGACGCCACCCATGTGAGCAAGCACGTGCACGTACACACGTTTTTTGGGCAAGTTCGCATCAGGCATGGAGAATTCCACACAAACTCCAAGGCCTGAATTTGTCTACTTGTGAGAGTCCCTAAACCAGTGAATTTGACCGACGTGCACGTTAGGCAAGTGAAGACCGCGGCATGGTTTAGTAGTTCCTACCATTTCTCTGCTCACTCAACGATAAAATATGCACTTTTGTTTTTGTTTTGGTAGACCCCCTCTCCTTCATAAAATGTAGAAAAAAAAACGTATACTCATCTTGTATTGTACGCTACAGATCATTATAGGTATACAATGTATATCCATCTTATATTATATATGTGCGGTCTGTTTCTTCTTTTACATTTTGTTAGGTGTGGGTGTGTGTGTGTGGGGGGGGGGGGGGGGGGGGGTTGTTTGTACCGAAGCATACCTTATACGTGAAGGTAACTTCAGGCAGTTTTACAGTTTCTTTTAATCTTTGTTGTTGTAGTTTTTGATGAGAACTTCTGCTGGGTTGTGGAGTGATCCAATGACGAGGAGGTTCATCCATGATGAGCTTAACAAATATGGCAAGGGAGCTCAAGGTATGGTGTTTCTTCAAGCACCTTGCCGAGGACGAAAAAAAGAAACGTCCACTGGTAGAAAATAGGCCTTTGGATTGAAGCATAATGCTGCCAGTAGTCCTGGTTCTTGAGGCTAGGCTTTAGTTCCGGTTTATTAGGAACATTTAATCCTGGTTTGTGTTACAAACCAGGACTAAAGGGGGTGGTGGCAGGCTCGGACCCTGCGAGCCCCTTTAGTCCCGGTTTGTAACACAAATCGGGGCTAGAGATGGATCTCTAGTCCCGGTTTGTAGCACCAACCGGAACTAAATATATCCCTATACCACTAGATTCCCTTCGGCTCAACCCAACACGCTCGGTCCCCCCTCCAAGTGACGGCGGCAGTGCTGTCTGTGGACATGCTCTGGACCCAACCAGCCACTAGATTCCCTTCGCTCGGTCCCCCCTCCAAGTGACGGCGGCAGTGCTGTCTGTGGACATGCTCTGGACCCAACCAACCACTAGATTCCCTTCGCTCGATCCGACCCACACGTTTCCTCAGAGCACGAACTAGCTGATTCTCCCCTTCACATGTAGGATGGTCAAGCTCGAGCTCCTCAAATCCCTCCATTACTTCATCCACCAACACAACAACATAGCCATGTGGAATCAGAAGGCAGTGAAAAGTTTCGTTGGGTTGAGGAGGTGCAACAGAGTCGACAGCCGCCTTGAAAGTAAGGTTCCGGCATTTCGTCATAAGCTCGCAATGCTGAGCCTCCGTGATAGTATCCACGGGGTAGCTAGGAGTCGTGAAGTCGGGCTGGACGTACTCCGGGGAAGCCACGCCGCTTCTCCGCTGAGATGGTGGGGTACCTTTTGGGGTAGCTTCGTGCCGCTGAGATGGTTGGCCGGTGGCTCGCTGACTCTCAAGTTTCTCAAGCTTTTGTAGTCTTGCATTGATCTATTGCATGTCGCTCAGCTCCGCTTTCCTCTTTCTCTCCCGGCTTCTGTAACCGCCTGCGTCGGGAAACCCAACCTTCCACGGAACGGAGCCTGGTGTACCTCGTGTTCGTCCAAGGTGCTCAGCATTCCCTAGGGCCTCAGACAGCTCGTCCTTCTCTCTGTCGGGAATGAACGGCCCTTCCTGCGATGCGGTGATATACTTCTGAAGCTTCTTGATGGGTATTGCAAGTTACTTGCCCGTCCAACGGCACTTCCCTGTTTCAGGGTCCAAAGTCCCCCCAACCCCGAAGAACCAAGTCCTTGACGGTCTGGCTAGTTCAATGTCTGTGGTTGGACCCCTTTAGCAATCAGGTCATTTTCAGCTTTGTCCCATAACGGTCGGGCTTTGAGGTAGCCACCTGACCGCGTGTGATGGTGATACTGCTTCTTTGCAACATTGTTCTTGTTTGTCTCTGACATTTTCTTACTCTTGTCTGATGTCTTGTAGGCCACAAATGTGGGCCAGTGATCTCTTATCTTCTCAAATCGGCCGATGAATTCTGGAGTCTTCCCTTTGTCGACAAACTTTGATTTCAACTCATGCTTCCACCTCCTGAATAGATTTGCCATCTTCTTAAGAGCACACGTCTTGACCAGTGGATCTATAAATGGCTTATTCGGATCCTCCTCTGGCGGTAGGGTGAAATTTGCCTTCAGCGCAGTCCAAAGATCATCTTTGTGTCTATCGATGACATAATCACCTTTTGGGACGTCATCGCCCTTAGGCTTATTCCATTGCTTGATCCTGATCGGGATGTTGTCCCTAACAATAGCTTCGCATTGAACAGAAAATGCGTCCTTGGTCCGCTTGGGTTGAATCGGTAGGCCATCGTCCGCGAGTGTTGTGATCGTGAACCTTTCATCCTTGCGCAACCTTCTATTCGGGCCTCGTCTCGTTACCGAAGTTTGGCTCGATCCGGAGGGCTATAAAAGAAGAAAGAAGAGTTAATATATGTACATACCAAAACAATTAATGCATCATTTAGCTAGTCAGCACATGCTTAATTAATATATATACCTCGCCGGACTTTGCAATAGCTCCCTCCTCCGTTCATTCACCGGAGCCGTCATGATGGTCTCCTTCTTCCTCCGGCATTCGGTCACCGGAGCCATCATGATCATGTCCTTCCTCCTTCATTCTTCGATCACCCGAGCCATCATCCTCTTCTTCCAGAACATCAGTATCGTTGAGATACGACAAGACATCACGTCCGGCAAGGATTATCTCCCCCCAACAACTGTTCTTGTTCCAAGTCTCTTTGATCCATAGTTTCTGCAAATATTTCACCTCCTTGTATGAATAACCGAATTACACAAACTTCTATGTTTTAAACATGCACAATTTTTTTTCTTTGGCTCCCATTAATATTGGCCAAAAAAGTTCCATCACTATACGATTTATGTTTTGTGAAGGAACGAATCGGGACTTGACAATGCATTCTCATGACTTACAAGATATAGCTTGAGAGTGCTTTCAAGGGAAGGGAAGCAAGAAGAAAACCCTAGCCACTCCAACCCTGCCAGTGGTGGATGCCATTCTGAGAGTGAGAAAGAGCACACGAGAGAAAACATAACCTGTTTGAGAGAGGAAGGAGAAGAATTGGAGGTTCTGTTCAGATTTGGTGCATCTGACTAGAGAGTGTTCAAGCTAGTGATTGGAGGCTCAAACATGTTTGGATCGACCCCAAACTTGGTGAGCTCGTTCCTTACTTTGAGTAATTCGATATGGTTAGCGAGTTTGAGGATTGGGTCAGTGGAGCATCGGATATGAGAGTGGTTTTGTCAGCTCTGACTGTTGCAGTTTCAGAACAGAGTAGTTTTGGAAGACGAACAACTTGGATAGGCAAAAGGTGTCCGATTGAGCTGAAATTTTGAGGGGATCTCAGAAACTCGTGTGTCTACTTGTATACCAAATTTGGTGTTGTTTCTTTCAGTGGTTCAAGAGCAGTTTGCAATATAGTGAAGGGGACATAAGCTGTTGTACTCTGCTTTGCTGAAATCTTGCCTCTTGTGGTTGTTGTTGTTGTTGCCGGTTGGTGATGTGGAGAGTGCGTTGTAAATCTCTCTAGAGGTTCTAGAGAAGACTTTGTACTCATCACTCTCATAGTTAAGTTGTGTGGACTGGTCGGTTGTGTGGACTGGTCGGTCTAGAGCCTTGGTTTTTTACTCCTCAACTTGAGGAGGTTTTTCCACGTAAAATCCTGTGTCACATGTGCATGTTGATTGTGTTATTCCGCTGTTTACTTGTTGGTTGAAGCTGTCTTTAAAGTTCATCACAGAAGAAGGGGACTATGTAGTGTGCATATTTGCCGTGTAGGTGAATTTGTGTTGCTCATTGTTGTTGTCCAGCCCCAACTAAACTTTCAAGGGAAGGGAAGCAAGAAGAAAACCGTAGCGACTCCCTAAAATTCTCATGTGATATTATTGGATGTTGGGAGTAGTATTTTGCAGACTCATAAAAAATTCATTTAGCAGACAACAACAATTTCACAGGACTTTGCTGAAAATGAGTTAAACTACTTCGCAATGGTGATGTTCTGACCAAAAGGAAAAAAAGGATTGTAGGCTGTACATAAACTATATTTTCAACTGCTATTTATTTTTAGTTTTCACAAAAAACTAAAAACAAGAAACATTACAAGTACGTTAATAGCTAGCAAGTATTGACATATTCAAATTAAAATGCAGTAGATAAAGTGTTTTGATAGCCAAACAGAAATAAATTACGTACTTGAGAAGATTAGCCAGAACTCGTTGTCCAATAGTAACAAAGCTGGCCTCTTGATTCGACAAAAACCAAGAAAGTGACGAAACACTAAAATAGAAATTAGGCATATAAAACACTATATGTAAATAACGAAACTTTAACATCACTAGTAGAAAATGGGGTTATAGTCCCGTTTGGTAAGGGTCTATAGTTTTGGTTCTTCAACCGAGATTATTAACTTGGGACTAAATACCCCCTCCCCCTAGTCCCGGTTTGCCATGAACCGGGGCTAATACCATTCCACCCACGTGGCGGGCAGCGTGTGAGGCGTGTCCCGGACCTTTAGTCCCGGTTGGTGGACTAGAGGCTTTGGTGATTTAGGGTTTTAGGGTTTATTTTTTATTTTTGCTTTTTATTTTCTGTTTTCCATTTAATTCTTTTTCATTTAGAACATATCAAAGAATTTGGTACATATATCATAGAATTTCTCGTAGGACGTATATCATAGAATATCTCGTACGACCAGATATATATATATGCACACACACACACACACACACACACACACACACATATATATATATATATATATATATATATATATATATATATATATATATATATATATATATATATTAGATCATGAATATAAAAATTATGAATACTATTTACGTACCGCAAGAGTTTCTGGTTTAGTGGGCAGTTCAGTCGTAAATGAGCGAATGTTCTCGCAAACAAAGTATGCACATATATTAGTCCCTGGTTTCTGCCGCATGCAAAACTGTACGAGAATAGAATTCAGTCAGATAATAATCAAGCAATATAATGGTATCGAAACTAGAACTAAAGAGATACGCGAACGTAGCTAGTACTACTTAATTACCCTGAAACCTGTCCATTGCAGCTCTACATTCCATTCATCGCGAACATTCTTGATGAACCGGCTCCAAACCCTGCCCGACAAAGAAAAATAATAAAAGGAGTCATTGATTAATTAATATCAGCTAATGAACTAAAGAGGCCGACATAGTGCGATAATGATTGAAATTACCGGCCGAGCATCAACTTCAAGGACATGTACTCGTCCGGGTCTTTTTTTAGTGAGTCGAGTATGTGAACGTTTCCCTTGTCAATCCTAATGAGAAGCAGGATAAAGTGGAATCTGCGTTGTATAAACGGGCATGCATGCAACTCATCAAGAACTATACGTAAACTTAATATCGATCGGGTAAGCAAAATAGAATTTATAGTACAAGACAACATTAACACCCACTTGAAGTTGTAAGGAAATAATATTTTTTTTCATTGCGACTTAGTATCTCCAAAAAACGAATCAAGTTCTCCTCTTTCTCTTCTGGGTAATCTAATGTCGCCTTTTCATGAATGGTATTTGGGTCAATGAAGCCAATGCCATATAGTCCATTTCTTTTCATTTCAAGGATCTTCTTTCTGGATAACACCACACACACAAAAGAATATAGTGAGGATAATTAGAGGCAAATGAACGAGCCGATGAGCTAGGGACTTGAATTACAGAAAGAAATCACTTACAAACAATAGCAACTGACGAGAGATTTGTCGAGTGCGTCTTGATTGTATAACTGCCAAAATTCTGGATTCTCAATCCACAAATCTTTTTCATTGAAGAAATGCTCTTCCTTCACTTTCACCATTAGGGCCCGACGCCCGATTTGTGCTTCCTTCATGTACCAGGTATGCAATTTGTACATTTTCATTGATAGCTGGTTGACAAGCTTAGGCCAGACGAGAGGTTTCTTGGATTGAAATGTCCATACTAGTTGCTTATTCCCTTCCACCGTGGTGGGAATGTACTCGTTGCCTAGGAGTTGTACACTAGTGACACTGGCCTCTATAGCCATCCTTTCAGCAGCAGCAGGATCGACTACGAACTCATCAGTACCCACCTTGAGCGGCGGGATCGATTGCACTGGTTGTTCTCCAAGTTGGGGAATGGTTTTCCTACTTCTTCTAGTAAGGAGCGCCGCCTTCATTTGCCCTTTTTGATATGACTTGGCAATAGAGCGGTCATAGTCTGATTTAACTCTCTTCGGAGGCGGCGGGTCTGCAAGATTGGCCAGAACGCGCTTGACGTCTTCGAGACGTGTTATATCCTTTGGTACAAGCTTTCTCTTGTCTTTATGGGCCTGCAACTCAGCAGCCACAACCTCGTCTATTTCCTCTCTGGTCTTCTCGTAAGACAACTTTGGCGGGGGAGGAGGGGTGCGTTTTTTCCTAGGCTTACTCTGCTTTGGACTCTGATTCTTTAACAGAAAATCAAATGGCTTTCCGGCGGCGGGTTGGCGGGGTGGAGTCGGCTGGCGGGGTGGAGTTGCCTGGCGCGGCGGACTTGGAGGAGGGGTCGGTGGCCTGAAAAAACTCCTGCTATAAAAACTGAAAAAACATGAGAGATTAACTAATTGAGACTTAGCGAAAATAACTGAGAGAATATCTTGAGGCTGAACAAAATAAATACTTATAGACTAACTATATGAATGGAAAATAACTGAAAATTACATCAGAAGAACTGAAATAAAACAGAAAAAGACCCGAGACTGACCAAAAATTACAGAAACACTGATCAAACTAAATCGCATCAGAAAAATTGAAACACAACACAAAAAAACTGAAAATAATGAACGGAACACTAAAAAGGAATAAAGACTGATAACCGAGACATTGTTGTAGATCCTTAAGATGAAATGAATGACTGAACAGTATGAAGGAATGAACTAAATTAATTACTGAACATCATAAATAGAAACACACCTACAGAAAACTGATGATGAATTTCTTCACTGGTCGAAGCACACACCTATACATAACTAAAGGCAAGCTAATTAAGACACTGAAGAACAAAGAGAAACTGAATATGACTGAAAAAATATAACTGAATATGACTGAAATTGGAGACTGAACTAAACTGAAGATCCACACTACTTGACCAAAACTGATGCTCAATACCTGAACCTAAACTGATTTCCATTATCTGAACAAATACTAGAAAAATGACTGTTTGAATAAAATCTCAAAACACCTAGTAGGAAATTAAATTAACAGAAATGTAACCCAAAATGATATACAACATGAAAATGGCACACACTGTAACCTGAAATAACTGAATAAATAAGATGAATCTACCTCTACATTTATGTTGCTGCTTCTTCATCACATATTTGTTATTCAGTTGATGTTGTATCTGAAAAATCACTGAATTTTAGAGGTCAATAGCAGTGTGAATGAGGTATGCAAGGTGCATTGTAAGCCAAGAAGTTGTATTCATGCAGGTCAAAAGAGGAGGGATAAAAAATGATTTATATTTTGTATGCCTTCAACCTTGTGTGTAACTAATAGAAAAATATTTTTGTGCATGAAACAGCCAAACTTCTCTTGTGTGGCACCGTTGAAGGGTTATATTGACCTAAATGGAGGCTCTCAGACAATCAATCCCAGGTGCTCGGGCGCCAAAGTACGTCGAGCAGCAAGCCGACCGCGTAGTCGGCGAGGTCGATGGAGAAGACTTCGCCTGAGTTGGCGACGGCCACGCCGCGGCAGCTGCACTCGACGAGGTTGATGTGGTCGGCAGAGAGGAGGACGATGGTCGGCAGGCGTCGGGGTCGTGTGCGGCCAATCTGCCGAGTGAAGATTCGACCGGCGGAACCCCAGGTCGGTGGGCCTAGGGTGCGCGCGGCCTCCACCCCTCAGACCTAGTGTGGTGTCTAAGATCGTCATAAAATATAGTGTGACGCACTGGTTATCGGGCGCCACATAAAAGGGTCAGCTACATGATTTTTTTAGACGTGGTTCAGTTTGTGAAATACTTTCGTCTACAGGTTAAATTTATCAAATTTGCAGACTCTACGAGTGTTTGCTTGTTCCAGTCGCTAGTTGATCTTCAGGCTGGTTAGTCTTGTGACAAGGACATATCCACGTCAGGCTAGCAGTGCCGCGTAGAAAGTCAAGATGCACGTACAGTAATCAATCGACCATGCATACACGGTCACGTAAGCCTAGATAGAGTTGCAGCGCCGCCTACCGGTCAACATTTGAGAGCTAACCACACGAGCTTGTCGTGCTTAATTAGGCAAATTAAAAAAAATTGCAAGCATCAACGAACACGCATGCGGCTGAACACGACTTGTTTTTTGTATTAATTGTTGGGTTCACCGGCCGATCCGTCGATCCATCCGCCGCCCGCTCGTCCGTTGAATCTCGAAACTGGATAGGTGTTTCAGAAACTGGGCAGGTGTTTCAGAAAACTGTCTAGTCCGTGCCTTCGCCTACGCCTCGGCCCCGACGACCTGGCCGCCGCCGGCCTGCTGCGGCTCCGTCGCCCCTCCGCCGTCGGCCTGCTGCGGCCCCGACGACCTCGCCGCCGCCGGCCTGCTGCGGCCCCGTCGCCCCTCCGCCGTCGGCCTGGTGCGGCCCCGACGACCTCGCCGCCGCCGGCCTGCCCGTCGCCCTCCGCCGCCCCGCGCCACCGCCCCGCCCCGTCGTCCTGCCCCACGGCCCTCCGCCGCCGGCCTGCCCGTCGCCCTCCGCCATCGGGCAGCTCCGCAACTGGCCTGCAACATTTCTGCAATAGGGTCGTGGTTTCTGCAACTCAGCCATTGTTTCAGGAGTTACGTAAAAAAAAAATTGCAACGCGATCATTGTTTCAGGATTTTTTTTGAACCACGATCATTGTTTTCGCAACGCGGCTATTGTTTCTGCAACTCGACCTGTGTTTCAGGAACTATTGGATACGGGGACGTACATCGGACGGCTGCACCAGTACATCTAACGGTCATCTGCCGATGGATGTGTAGCAGCCCCCTTAATTGTTAGCAAGGGGACGAGAGAAGAAGACGGAGAATTCAAATGGCATGCATCAACTGATCCTTCTCTTCCAAGCATGGTCACGTTATGCTCTTTGCTGATACTTCCTCCATAAAGAATTATAAGATTTACACAAAAAGATGAGCACTTCGAGCCAGGCATCAATATGAGTGCGATTTTCAACTTCCATCCTGGCTCGCCACAACACCGCATCATCACGGCAAGCTTTGAGGATGGCGGACAGAGATAGCGAGCCGTCCCGAAACACCACAGTGTTCCGCCGCTTCCAGAGCCTCCAACAACAGAGGAGGACGAAGGCGTCGCCCACCGTGCCATCGACGTTGAAGAGATGAAGGGCTCTAACCGAGGCGCCGTCCGGCGACACGCCAAGGCATCTCCAAAACTGCACCGTGAAGGGGCATCCAAAAATGAGGTGCTCAACGGTCTCCAGAACCGCCTCACAACACGGACACCCGGCCTCCTTCGCCTTCAGGATAGTCTTGCGGATGAGCACGTCCCACGTGTGGACGCGTGACATGATCAGCAGCCAACCGAAGAACTTGACACGCGAGGGGGCCCGGTTCGACCATAGTAAGGTGGTCGTCACATCCCCAACACCGCAGATGCGGTACAAGGCATACGCCGTCCTAACCGAGAATCGCCCCCGGAACCCCTTGCAAAGGGGGGGCAAGCCGAGTGTCCGGAGACCCGCTCCCGGGGCAAATCTCAACGAGCAGCTGGACCTCGACACATTTACGGACAACCAGCGGAGTGAGCCTAGGCACAAGAAGGGCACACACCCCATCCCGATGGGCCTCCTACTCCATGATCTTCGAACGGTCGCATGAGAGAACAAGGCGGGGAAAACCATCCAGAGCGGCCCGCAGGGAAGCCACCCGTCGTTCCACAACGAGGTCCGCCTCCCATCCCCCAACAACACACGGGAGAGCGACTAGTAGGTAGGTAGCAGCCCTCTGAGGGCACGCCAGTGCTCCCTCTCCAGAGGGGACTAGTCGTCGGCGAGGAGAGAGCGCCCGCCCAGCTGCCCCCAAACCCACAAAGGCCACCTCAACGGGACCCTAGAGTGCAAACGGTGCAGCAGCTTGCGGATGAGGTAGTCTTTCTGGACTTCAAGAGCTCGACCACCCCATCCACCCTCTGCCTTGGACCGGCAGACACACTCTCAGGTGACCAGGCACTGCGGCCCGGAGGCGCGGTCGGCGACGTTCCACAGGAACGCCCTTCTGAGCTTGTCGAGCGTAGTGGACACCGCGGGGGGGGGGGGGGGGGGGGGAGCATGGTGGCCATAGCATAGGTGGGGATGAGTCGAGAGCCGCGTTGATGAGCACCAGCCTCCCAGTGGGGGATAGCAAGCGTGCCTGCCACCCGCAAGGTAGCCGTCCACCTTAGCGAGCAAGGGAGCAAAATCGTCGAGTTTAAATTTGTCGCGGGAGAGCGGCAACCCCAGATAAGACTTCTACAACGTAGATGATGTTGTGATTTTTTTGTCTTATGGGTGTTGTTTCGTAAGGACCTTTTTTTAGGGAAAACATCCTGGTCAGCCGACCGATTCAGTTCGAGGCATCCGTCGCCTTTGGCATGCAACGCGTGTCCCTTCTAGACCCATGCACCGCACTACATCTTTCTACCTTATCTGACCTGAGTCGCTCATTTTTTATTCAAAACTGATCTTGTCTTCTCTCTGATCTCTCTCCGCCGTCTCTCGTTCCGGTCACGGGTAGCCAGCAACGTGCTCATGGAGAGGTTGCTTGAATTTTGCAACATCGTTCATGTTGCGAAAATCCTCTAGCAACATCATCTATGTTGTAAAAAAAGTTTAGACGTTTTGTTTTCTGCATCACCACCTTTGTTGCAAAAATCTTCCCGCAACATCATCTACGTTGCAAAAAAAAACTTTAGACGAAAAAAAAAATCTGCAACACCACCTTTGTTGCAAAAATCCTCCCGCAGCATCATCTATGTTGCAAAAATAGTAAAGACGAGAACAAAAAATTCTGCAACACCGTCTTTGTTTTGTAAATGTTTCTGCAACAAGATGTTTGTTGCAAACACAACAGAGTCCAACACTTCAATGGTTTCGCAACAGAGCTGTTGTTGCATAGCGAGCTACACAACATCTATCTTGTTGTATTTTGCGACGTGCACCTTAGGAGAGATCTGACAGCTGTTTGTGTCACAATCCAACGGTGAAGGAGGTGGATGATGTTTTCAATTCATCTACCGGCTGATGCGTAGCAGCCCCCTTTTTTTTAACATAGATCGATGATGTTGCAGAAAAATTGTTAAGGTGACAGAGGCACGCGTCACGCGCGAATAGTCATAAGAATTGTTGGCGCGGCTCCCGATCCGATCTAGATGGAAGACTCAAGGGCTTCGCAACATTTATCGTGTTGCAATCATGTGTTTTGCAACACCTATTGTGTTGCGCTAAGATATGCGTTGTGCACCATTTAATGAAACTTGAATCCGACCACTGCACGGAACGCTACGCTTAATCGGTATGTTGATCCTTATCATTTCGCATTAAAGAAATCCTATTACTGTGGCCAAAGTCATAGATGTTGATGCGGAGAGATTATGCCGGCAGCCGTCTCCCAGTCAGACAGAAACTTGTACAACCTTTTCCGTGATAGAGTTGTACTACCTCCATAGCAATATATTTTTTGCGTTGACTAGATATGATATTTTTTCTATGTTTGCATTTTTTTGAATAATACGAATGGAATGGTCAAACATTGCATGAAAAGGTGAATAGCGAGAAATATTTCTATACTACGTGAATATTAGACTAGCTGTGCTGAAAAGGTCAATGTATGTAAAAATTCAGCAGTAAGAATAAAAATTGATATTGATTAAGTATGGTAGATGGTGAGATAGCAAAAAAGAAAGAATCTGTAAAAACATTGAGATGGGCATGAACAATAGGAAAGCAGTAGTATGTGAATTCTTTGGACTTAGTGGTGAAAATTATATAAGTTTTGAAATAAACAAATTTCTTAAGATACAGTTAATATGTTTTATGTCAGAGCTAGTGTAAAATTTGATTTTATGATTATAAAACATGACAAAGTATTAGCCGCTCAATCGCATGGGCTGCCGTTCTAGTTCTAGTTAGTACGAAAATGTCTGTTGACCTATGACCGTTCTTGGGTTGGGATTAACTAACAATACAATCAACATCAAAAGCATGGGCTGGTGCAAATAAATTAAAGGAGATTAACTATATGTAGCGTTGATCGACCGCCATCGCCCGTTTCAATTATTTTTTCTTCTCCTGCAATCTGATTTTCAGGTCAAACATTGCAGACGGCGGTTCAGTTCAGGTGTTTTATCCCCAGCTATCATCATCTTACCAACTTAACATAGTTTACCATATACGGAGTATATATATAGGGCATGTGGCGATTCCTCATAGACCGCAAGTAGTTTAGCGACTAGCAGCAGACAGGTGTTACTTGTTCTTGGCTGTCATGGCCAAGTTCTCCATGGCGGCCTCCAACCTCTGCATGGCAATTGTTGCCCTGGTCGCGGTTGCGGCAGCTGCCGTCGTCGAGGCCGCCACCGCCGTTGAGCACACCTTTGTTGTAAGTTCAGACTATAGAGCGAGCAAGCAATGCGTAACAATCGATCGATTGATTCATGCTTGATTTGTTCCAATATGCCTGATGACATATATAGGTGAGCGAGATGAAGATGACGCACCTGTGCAACGAGACGCTGGTCACGGTGGTGAACGGGCAGCTCCCTGGCCCGGCGATCGAGGTCACCGAGGGAGACTCCGTCTCCGTCCATGTCGTCAACAAGTCTCCCCACAACATAACAATCCATTGGTAATCAAATAATGACCAAGTATTTACCAATTCTGATCCTGCATTTGTTGATCCTCTCTTGTTAATCATGTGGTTGCTTTGTGATGGATGCGTGTAGGCACGGACTGAAGCAGCGGCTCAACTGCTGGGCCGACGGTGTGCCGATGGTCACGCAGTGCCCTATCCGACCAGCCCACAACATGACATACCGTCTCAACGTCACCGGGCAGGAAGGCACCCTGTGGTGGCACGCTCACGTCTCCGGCCTCCGGGCGAGCCTGCACGGCGCCTTCATCATCCGGCCACGGCACGCCTACCCATTTCCGAAGCCCCACAAGGAGATCCCCATCGTTATAGGTTCTTCACTTCACAGATTATTCATATACCAAATCCTGTAGAGTTCTTGCAAATCAATTTGGCGTCATCGTCTATGAGATTCTGATCGAGATCGAACTGGTGTGTATGATCTTGATCATGGCAGGTGAGTGGTGGAGCTTGAACCTCGCGCAGTTGGCCAAGAACATGGAGGATGGCTACTACGATGACTCCTCAAGTGCAACCACAATCAATGGCAAGCTTGGAGATCTATACAACTGCTCCGGTAATCATCTGTTTTTAGATAACATGTATTCTACTGTGAAAAATTCGGAGCATGTCCATGTCTAAAAATGTTACTACTCTATTTCTTTTTTATTTCTCTGATATAGTGAAAAATATTGGACCATGTCCATGTCTAATTTAAAGGTTATTACTTTATTTCTCTTTTGCTCATCAACGTGAAGGGGTCGTGGAAGATGGCTTGGTGCTGGACGTGGAGCCCGGCAAGACCTACATGCTCCGCCTCCTCAACGCCGCGCTCTACTCCGAGTACTACGTCAAGATCGCCGGGCACGAGTTCACGGTGGTCGGCGCAGACGCTAACTACGTCCGCCCCTTCACCACGGACGTCCTCGCCATCGGCCCCGGCGAGACGCTGGACGCTCTTGTGGTCGCCAGCGCGACCCCCGGCAAGTACTACATGGTCGCCGTAGGTGGCCAGGCGCCCAAGCCCGACATCCAGATCCCCGAGACCCGGTCGAGAGCGACGGTGCGGTACGCGATTGGTGCCGGCAACGGTGACGAGGCGGCTCCGCCGGTCGTGCCGGAGATGCCTGACCAGCACGACTTCATGGTGTCCTTCAACTTCCACGGCAACTTGAGCAGCCCGAACCGGACGGGCTCGCCGCCGGTGCCGGCGACTGCCGATGAGAGCCTGTTCGTCGTGCTCCGCATGGGCTCCATCTGCCGAGGAGGTCGACTGTCCTGCAAGAGGAGCGGGAGCAAGGAGTCCATCATCGTGGAGACCATGAACAACGTGTCCTTCCAGCTCCCCGCCGCGGCGGCAGCCACGCCGCTGCTGGAGGAGCTCTACTACGACAACCGCGGCAACGGAACGACCGTCGGCGGCGGGCTGGACGAGCTGTACACGCTGCCGGACAGGCCGGCGAAGCCGTTCAACTACACCGACCGCGCCTTGATCCCGTGGGGTCCCAACGAGGCGTGGCTAGAGCCGACGGAGAAAGCGACGGTGGCGCGGCGGTTCCGGCATGGCACCGTGGTGGACATCGTGTTCCAGAACGCGGCGATGATGGACACCGACAACCACCCGATGCACCTGCACGGGCATGACATGTTCGTGCTCGCCCAGGGGCACGACAACTACGACGCGGTGAGGGACGTGGCGAGGTACAATGTCGTGGATCCGCCGCTCAAGAACACGGTGCTTGTCCCCAGGCTAGGATGGGCTGCCGTCCGCTTTGTGGCCGACAATCCAGGTGCGTACCCAGGGCATTCCAGTATGTTTCCCATAAATTGTTCATCCAATCATTCCTGTATGTTTGTTATAAACTGTATATTTGGGTTTCCTTGAGAATTTGAAAACTTTGAAACTATAATTTATACATAAGTGCAACACAGGAAATTTGATTTGAGAGAGACACACCACAGAGAGAGAGAGAGAGAGAGAGAGAGAGAGAGAGAGAGAGTTTTACTCCAATTTGTTTGTCTAGTCGCTATGAAAAAGTTTGACTTATTTGATCCATTGTTTCCTTGGTATATATACTAATAATGCATATAGTCACTGTTTTAGAAATGAAGTGTGCAAGTTTTTTCCATGGGATTTGATGCTTCTCTCTCTTATACATTCAATTTAATTTTGTAGGGGTGTGGTACATGCATTGCCACTACGAGCTGCATGTGTCGATTGGAATGGCGGCTGTGTTCGTCATAGAAGACGGGCCAACACTGGAATCAGCTCTTCCGCCACCGCCTCTAGATTTTCCGAAATGCAACCAATAATCTAGCAGTGACAGGAAAAAGAGTGTTATCTCGGACGGTTGTATTATTATTATTATTTTAATAATAATTTATTTATACAAGGGGTAACAGTTTGATTCCATTGGCTCAAGGGCTGCAACTTTGCATTAATTAGTAACAGTATGATTTACCTCAGCATAATGTTGATGCCATTTTACTGATTAATGATTCATCGCAAAAAAAGATTAATGATGACATAATAAATGGGGACTGACTTCCTTTTCTAGTAGATAAGGAATTAGTCTTATAGTTGCAAGGTGATGGATATAGGCGAGGAAACATATAAAAGATGGTTTAAAAACTTTTAAAAAATAAAATGAAGATACATCTATCTACTCCTCTAAAGTTATGACAATTAAATGGCTGAGATTCCTAGAATAAACCAATAGCCAGCGGCAAGCAACACGTACATCATATGGACTCTATGGAAGCAACTATATATAAATCCAATGTAACGTGACCATGATAGATGGAAGACAACACGTGTGTGTCATATCTTCCAACGATTTTCCACCATGTTAAAAAAAACGATTGCTTCGTAGACTAGAGGATGCATGTTGATCGCTACAACCAAGAAGTCGTTTCTCTTCACGCCGAGCGAGAACGGAAGCACACTCGGTTTTCAAGAATTCTCCATATATACAACCTTAATTAGTGAACCGTGTAGCTCTCAAAACAATTGTTGATTCCCCTAGAAAGAATAGAAAAACGAGTGTTGCTGTAGCGTTTGTGATGATCAGTATTATGCTAAGTACACGTCTATGGGGAAATTTTGTATAGGAGCCCAGCCTGCACACGTGCAGATTATTTTAGTTAGAAAAACATGTACACAAACAGTGACACAACACGCTAGCTGAGTCAAACTTTTCTTTTCCTGAAACAGCTGAGTCAAATTTGGAAATATAAAAACTAGAGTAGTTCACGTGCACATTAAAAAGGAAACTTAGAAGAATGTTTTTTTTTCTATCAACTTAAAAGAAGGTTTTTCAAATAGAGAAGCATGCACACTTAAATCTGCCTACAAGAAAAAAATATACTACAAGAATATGTACGTGCACCAGCAATATCTGTCCCTATATCTTTTGTATATCCAACTCAGGTACAAACATGTCACCACAGTTAATCACGGTTGATCTACATTTTGAGTTGTTCAACATACTACTACATATCTCTGCCTACAAGAAAAATAAATACAACAAGTATATGTACATGCACAAGCTATATCTGGCCCCATATGTATGTATATCCAACTCAGGTACAAACATATTATCACAGGTCATCACGGTTGATTGAGATTTTGAGGTGTTCAAAATACAACTAGATATAATACTACTTGATATATGTTTCTCAAAGATGAATATAAGAGGATACTATTGTAAAAAATGTAAAGTTTTTAATTAAAAAAAGTATTCGATCTATATTTTTATATATAAAGTTTAGCTACAAGGTTTAATCATAAAATTTAACACGTGCAGTTGAACATAAAATAAAAGTTAATATCTTATTTCAGTTGGAGTAGAATACAAGTTAGTGTAGAAAAGCAAGGACACACAAAAAGAACCCACGAACAAGATTTGGTAAAAAAAAGTTTAATACCGAATACACCAATAGTTACTTTGTTTTAGACAACCAAACAACATAAACACTTAGACTAAGAGGACAGTGTATCATCTGCAAACAAGCATCGAACATGGACGCATGTACATGATAATGTGATATATGGAAATACCCCACAAAGAAAAAACAAGAAATGCAATTGCAAAAAAAGATAATGGCGATACAGATAGCGGAAGTGGACATGAAGTTTATTGATTTGGTGGAAGAGAACATGTACTAGCTATCTCTTCTTAATTAGGTGTAAGAGGACATGAAGTTTATGCATTTAATTATTGACGAAATGGTCTTGACATGTACGATAATAAGTTTGGTGCCATTAAACAATTTGTGCCACACTACAGTGACTTCAGTATTAAAATACATTTTCCCACTAGAGTTCTCCAACTACAATCTTTTTATGTATTCAAATGATAGATAATGGTGGGATGGTACATAAGTTAATATTTCTCTGTGGGAAAATAGTGACTGAGTAAAAGAAAGAAATATTAATATTAGTATGGAATTATACAACTTTGAATTGCAGAATATCGATCATTGTCAACAAATGGCTGTATTTAAAAAACAATACAATTAAACTCGGAATTCTCAGGTCTTATATGTTTACGTGAGGCGCCTGTGTTGGACTAATATCATTTTCTATATTGCGACTAAAATATAAATTCAATAATATTTGGCTGTTGTACAAAAGAATACCAAATATATTGTTGGGACTGAATGATGGAGAATGTTATACGGAAAATATCTAATGCATGGCAAATATGAAATAAATCGTTGTGCTTTGCTAAAAAAAATTACATGAAAAATAAATGAACACCAACATAAGTGACAAGCTTCGCGAACCCAATGAGAGAATATTGTAGGAACGTTCCCACCATTCATTGTTTACGTTCCTTTAAATTGGGATGGAGTATAGATAATGGTATGGCACAGATGACAACTTAGCAAAAATTTGTATAAAGTCAAATAATTACCATTAAATATATAAATATTACAGAAATATATGTTGCAATGTTAATAATTCCAAACACAGTTAAGCTACACTTCTTAATATAGAAAATTATGTAGTGGAAAGAAGACACGCAATGAAAAACCACCCAACTATATTAAAAAACAATGAAGTCTAGTTGCGCAAATCCATGGGTCACCCTGCTAGTTACGATAATATACCAAAAGACGCGAAGTAGTCAAAGCTCTTAGAGACAGTGTTGAAGGCTGAACGATCAGCTATGTGAGGTTGGATAAGATGGTTGTGCAACAATTAGTTTTTCTTTAATGAACGAGCAGAAATTGTGCCCTTTCTATTAATATAGCAGAGAAATACAAGCACCGCCAGATCACAGTGGATCAAGTAGAATAAAAAGGAAAATCAAAATTTGATCAGAAACCAGTATGCTATACATGCTATACACTCGTGGTGGAGGTTACCCCCTCCTATAGCATAGCTACTCCTTCATTTCTAAATATAAGTTTTTTTTAAATATTTCACTGTTCGTAAAATACATCCATCTAAAAGAGTTGACAATCTTTTCTAACAAAAGGTAATATATCTAGTGTGATCTATTAAGAGAACTACATAGCGGCCTTCCGTGTCGCTCCCGCGGGCGTCATGGGAGAAAACCCTTATTGCCGCTAGCTTCTTCCTCCTTCCCCCTCCCCTGCCGTCGTCGGAGAGCGTCGACGGGCAAAGCCCACATGGAGCCGCTGCCGGCGGGATCGGTACAACAACACGTTCCAAATCTGTACAAACATAGACTTAGCCCCTCTTCCTCCTCCAAGCATGCCACTTGGCAAAGCCCATCGGGTGCACTACCACCTGCCCCGTCATACTAGATCCAACCACCAGCCCACCACACTCGATCTGGTCAATCTAGACCGTCCACAGCCAAATCGAACGGCCACGGGCCATCCAGCCGTCTCCCACATTGCACTAGCCACCGCAGCCCGCCATGCCCAAGCGACGCCCTCGGAGGCCCATCGACGCGTGCCACGGTTCCCGACCTCTAGATGCAGAGCACCGCACGGATCTCATAACTTTGGTCACCTCACTAGAGGTCCCTTCGTCGTCGAGCACCACCAACGGGACTCCCTGCATCCCCTACTCTCCTTCCTTCTCCTACCCTCCCTCTCTCTTACTAATATCTTTCTCTCTCTCTCTTTTGCCTTGGAGAGCAAGGCTTGAACGCCACGAAGCCACGACCATGGGAGGTCCTCGAAGCAACCGCATGACGCCATGGAAGCTACTTGCTGCTGCCAAGACTACAAGCCTCCGTCCAAGCCCTTCCCTGCTTCGGATATGGCTAGATCGACATCTTCCTCTGCATGGTGCCTTCCTTGCCATTCAGGAGTGTAGTGCCGCTGACGCCCGAGCTCCCATTTGTCGATTCGATCGGGTTGTTCGGAGGAGCCGAACAACAATGCTCGCCAACACCCTGAGGGCCATGCGCCGACGTGGCCCAGCCGCAACGCGTACCTGCCCGACCTCCTCCTCACTGACTTGTGACCGTTTGCGCCAAGCCTCCCTCGAGGCGTATCCAAAACGGCCTCTATGGGCCGTGGGAAGACGTCACGTCAGAACCCGTCAATTTTCGGGCTCCAGTGAATTTCCGAGGATTTAAACTGGAGCATGATGGGTGCCGGCGACCACCCCCTGCCGCCACGCCAGGCCCACCTTCTCCGTTGTGTGCATATGGCCTCGGCATGGAGAGAAGACCGCGGCGGGGACTCCCAACCATTTTCGTCCATGATTTCATGTGGCCGCTACCTCATGATACATCTCCAACGTATCTATGTTTTTTATTGTTTGATGCTACTATATTATCAATCTTGGATACTTTATAGGCAATAATATGTTATTTTACATAATTTTTGGAAA
The DNA here is from genome assembly GCF_904849725.1 of Hordeum vulgare subsp. vulgare. NCBI lineage: Eukaryota > Viridiplantae > Streptophyta > Magnoliopsida > Poales > Poaceae > Hordeum > Hordeum vulgare. The sequence continues at coordinate 5,031,464 of NC_058524.1, forward strand.
CTAGTGCCCACTGTCCAGTGCTAGTTCCTGTTTTTTATGTCTTTTAACTTTTGTAAAAAAATAATATCAAATGAAGTCCAAACACGATGAAACTTTTTACTGAATTTTAATGGACCAAAAGTGACGCATGGAACCGAGGGAGGAGACCCGAGGCGCCACGAGGTGGCGACGAGCCTGGGGGCGCGCCCACGGGGTGAGCTCACGGGCCCCTCGTAGCACCTCTTGACATAATTGCACCTCCATAATTTCTCAAATATTTCAAAAACAACAGAGAGCGACCCGAAACACTTTTTCAGCCGTCGCAAGTCTCTGTTCTGCCATGATCTCATCTGGAGTCTTTTTTGGGTACCCTGACAGAGGGGGAATCAATCATGGAGGCCCTCTACATCAACATTGATGTCTCCATGATGATGATGTGTGTAGTTCACAACAGACCTATGCGTCCATAGTTTGTAGCTAGATGAATTGTTCTCTCCCTTTGATCTTCAATACCACGTTCTCGGCATTCTCGCGGTGATCTATCCGATGTAATCTTCTTTTGCAATATATTTGTTGGAATCCGATGAGTTGTGGGTTTATGATCATATTATTCATTGAAAAATAATTGAGCCTTCCCTAAATTCTATCATGCATGATTGTTATAGCTTTGTATTTCTCTTCGATCTCTCCATTTGGTTTGGCCAACTAGATTGATTTATCTTCAGTGAAAGTGGTGCGTTATAGTAGGTTCAATCTTGCCGTGCTCTATATCCCAGTGACAGAAGGGGACAAGACACATATTTGTATTTTTGCTATAAAAGATAAAATGGTCTAAACATATTTCTTGTCGTACTTTGTCTACATCATGTCAACTTGCCCCAAGCATTACTCCGTTTGTTATGAACTTAATATCATAGATGCATGCTGGATAACGATTGATTGGTGGTGTAATAGTAATAGATGCAGAATCATTTCAGTCTACTTATTTATGGACATGATGCCTATATGGATGATCATTGCCATGAATAACATCATAACTATGCGCTTTTCTATCAACTGCCCAACAGCAATTTGTCTACCCACCGTATCCTTTGCTTTCGAGGGAGAAGCCTCTAGTCAAAACTATGCCCCCGGGTCTACTTAATCAATTTGCTAAGATCCTAAATACCTTCCTGCCTTTTATTAGTTTCTTATTTTACTTTTATTTTTATATGTCTATTTCTACCAGAACTAATTCTTACAAGTATCGAGTCTAAGGGGATTGACAACCCTCTTATTCACATTGGGCGCAAAAATTTGGTTTTGTGTGTAGGTGTTGACGACAGGAAGCTCTTATTGCTACTATATTGCTTCACCCTCCCTGCAACGCGGCTCAAAAGTAGCACCCTGCTCTTGAATTTCCGGTATAAACCCTAAAAATGCGAGAAATTCACAGAATATAGCTGGTGGCCCCCGAAAAAGCCCAGGACCTGACACGTGCCTTCGAATGGAAGCTCACGAGCGCAAAATAAGTTTTGAGGTCAACGGAAGAACGAGCCACGCAACCCCTTCACAAACCGGACGCATCGCTGCTCAAAAGCTCAATTCTCTGGACAAGGTCTTGTCTGCATTAAGCGTCTGTGAAGGCATATCCGAAACGGCCTCAGATTTTTACCACGGCATCCATGGGCCGTGGGAAGACTCCGCTCCAGGTTTCGTGAATTTCCAAGACCACCCCCTCGGCTATTTGCGCAGGGTCGTGGCACCCCACTCGTGATGCTCCGAGGGAAACCTTAGATCTGGATCTACCAGTCGGACGATGATGGCATCTTCGATGTCGTTTCCCTCCTGAGGGCATCGTTTTGGAGTACGTGCTGGGTGGACGGTAAAAGAGGAGGAGCGATGTTTGATCTACCATGAGCCCTACGGTGGAGCCCGACGGCATGGCGCTGCGGTGGTTCGTCGACAGGCACGTGTAGACGGATACGTGCAGGATGGTGGCGCTGTCTGGCACCATGGTGGCATCGACGGCATACCTTGCAAGGATGATGCGTCTGTTCTAGCTCTGGAGATGCAACGGTGGAAGATGGTGGAGGCAGTCTCTGTGCGCCGGACCGGTATGGGATCTAGTCCGAGTGGTGGCTGGGCTGGAGCATCCGACTATAGATGTTAGGATTTGATGCGATATCTATTTGGTATTTGACCCGGATATTCAGCACACCTTCATCAAGGAATAGGAGTAGCAACATGTGTTGCCTAGATGGTGGCTTCAGGCTAACTAATGTATTAGTTTGTATGGTCTCTGTAAATAATTAATAAAACTAGTCGCCAACCCGTGCATTCGCGCGGGCTAGTTTGATAACCTATGTTATAAAATATAGAATTCAAATTGAACGGTCCCGCTTTTTATTTGAAAAGTTTAACTTGTCTTATCATTGAGTTTAACATATATCCTTATCATACTAAAAATGAAAAATGTATACGAAATAACATAATAGAAATGAATCGTGTACTAAACGATGCACTCTTTAGATAAGAAATCAAACTACTTATGTATTTGATCATGGTATATAGTGTCTTCACATTATTGAAAATTTCACAATATATTGAAAATAAAATTTTATTATTTTCCTTTCACCTATCACCTATTCTGACCAAACTAAACATTTTACTGTATATAGATAATGAGAGTGCATCACATAATCACACAATAAATACAATTTGATGGTTTACTTTTCAAAAGAGAAAAGATATCCATGCTGACATTAGAGACAATTATTATGTTAGCTAGTTTACTGTTCCTCCTTTTATCATATAAAAATATGAAAGCCTATTTTCGAAAGGATATAGTGCAAATTAAACTATAAAATAATGTGTAAAGGAAATAGACTTGTCGTCAAGTGGTTGCGCTTTTGTGCATCCCTTTGGTTTTGTATTGCTCTAAACATGCCCATTTTCATTATATTTATCATTTACTAAAACGAAAATGCTCAAATCTATTGTTTTAGCATATAGAGAAATGTAAAATGGTGTTGGCTCTTTCTTGAATTCTGGTGAATTTGGACACCAAACCGAATTTATAATCAACACAATATTCACCAAAATACCAGTTTGATATTACAAAAATAATAATTTGACCATGCACATGCCTTATATCCATTATCTTGGACCATATATGTGTAGTTACTACAAATTAGCATGCATATTACTATAGAAAACTTTCAACTTCTATTACCAGAATACAACAGTACATATTTATATGAGTTGAGAAAAGAAAATAAGACTCAGATTATTGCACTATTTAACTTCGGCTCCATGGCATCCAGGAATTCGTCTTTCGATGGACTGATTGTGTTAAAACTTGAAAATCAGATTCCATCAAAGTGTGAGAAACAGAAGAGACTGAGAAGGATGTGATTTACAAATATGGAGACAACACATAATGATACCATTAAGAAAATTTCTTTCTACGAATACCATAATGTAATAAGTTTTCCTAACAAAAAAGGAAGCAACACATACAATGTATATCTGCACCAATTACCATGATATTTCAACTAACTACTCTGACTCGTTTTGCCTAGACAGGCCTCCTTGCGCATGGCCTCCAACACAAACAGTCCTGAACGTCTCCTGGAACAGACGCTTCTTGATCCCGAGCGAGCGTACCATGCCTATTGAGCTCCATGTGGACTCTGGACATAGCTGCCAACACATCCATGCATTGTGGTATAACCGTGACCATCTTCAATAGTGCACACGGGCGCTGCTCTCTGGCAGTCAACATCACATGTAACTGTAGATTCAAGGACAATTGTAGGATCCAACAACGAACAAAAAATAATGTTTTGATGCTAGAATCTTACACATATTGTAAGAAAGTCTAGCTTCAGAGTAGACTGCTCTGTTGTGCCATACCAGGCTGTGGGCAAAGGTGAAGGGCTGCAGCAATCGGAATTTTGAACTGGGTGGCAGATGATGTGCATGCCGTGGAGGACTCATCAACAACCTGTTGGTACCTAGGCAAAGACAACAGTGGTGGCACGTGAGTGAAGAGAAGCTAGGGGGTCCTTAACCTTTGTGGACTACGCATGTATGAGGCAAACTAAAACCTTAGGTCTACCATCTATATATGCTCTAATATATAAAAGAACTACTATGTGAAATTATTCACTCCTGAATTAGACAAAGATTAAGATTGCACGCGTTGGACCTGCCACAGCGGGTCTAAAATTGCATGATTGTAGTGCTATTTCCCACAAAATTGGCAATATATCCTGCGATTTAGTAAAGGGAAAATAGCGTTGAGGTCAAGGCACAATAGCAGCGATAGCAGTCATACCACGCACTATTTAAAGCTATCGTATCAACTGATCACTTATCCTTGAACTATAAACTGTAATCAACTGTCCCAAAGACAGGGCCGCCATGTGGTCATCAGAGTAACCCTTTGCAGCTACTCGGACAGAAGATTATTAGCATAGGCATTGCATATTGGCTAGCTACCAAGTTCGCATCCGTGCTATGGTCCTACATTATCAATAAGATTACATGAAGAAATAAGTTGGCTAGAGATGTTACAATCTCATGTGTGTAGGTACTCAGTTTCTTACCAAATCTGAACATAAACATTATCTTAGCACACCCTCCAAACATGTTCCATTTTCTAATTCAACCATGCAGTACCAAGGTTGAAGAAACACATAATTCGGATTAGGTTGGAAGAAGAGAAACCTAAGAATAGATATACGATGGAGATGCATGATTCTGGTATCATCACGGTGATAGCATGACTCTTCTCAGAATATAAGAAGGCCCTGCCTGCACAAAACAGAAGGAAACATATGAAAGCTCCACCAGATTGATCCTCCCCCTGCTAAAATTTGTCTGTATCCGAAACTTGTGTAGGTCAGTCTATGGACGGTTGCCCCATCAATAGTGGCTATGAAGGCTTCCTATAACCATGAGAGAAGCTGAGTGATCCGGGTAGTGCTTCCTTGTCTAGGCCTAATGGCAATAGACCGTCCAGATTTAGTGAATGCATCACGTACTGGATGCTTTCTCAACGCCGACGACACTTAGATTTATTCTCGGAGACTCGTATACATTGGATGCTTTCTCAACATCGATGGTACTTAGATTCCTCCCCGAAGGCCTAATCGACCGCCAAAGGAAGCGAGGCGGGTGGCTGCTGCCTGATCGACCCGCCGTAGGTAGCGAGGCCCTGTAGCTGCGGCGGCTGCGGCGGCGGCGCGTGTGAGAAGGAGGTTTTTCTCGGATGAGACGAGAAGGGGAGTTTGTGACCTACACAATCTGCTATTGAGGAGTATTTAGTGAGGGGAGAAAGAAACGCTGGATTAAAAGCGTGTCTTTCCTGGATTCTATGATTACTACCGACAAAGAATATGGGCCTTGGAATGTTTGTTTTTTTACACTAGCAAAAATGTCCGTGCGTTGCATCGGAAGAACATAAAATATCATGTGACGCAATAATACAAAAAAATACAAATTAATGTTGCATATATAACAAAATATAGCAGTCTCCTAACGGAGAAACAACGGTCATATGATGATATTAAGTAGCACCACACATTTTCCATGCACACAACCTGCAACTGATTTGGTTTCAAAAAGCAAAGTCTATATCAGGCAACATTTTCTTTATGAGAAAGATCTACCGTTCCCACTCCTGTCCGGGTCTCTAGCAGCCAGACTACAGCTCCCCCAAAAATCGCGGGACGAGATCCTCTGACTTATATCAATCTACTGCCGAGAGACATTCTTTTTTTTCCGTTCGTGTCCACACGAACACAAGCGGCCCATGCGGCCCAGGTGGCACCCATCGATTCATCGCTCGCCTGAGCTCTCATCTCATTTAGAAAAAGAAAACTCTCGCCTCGCCTTAGGGTTCGCCGGCGGGAAGGACGCGACGCCACCTAGCCATGAAGGCGGCGGATCCATGCACCGCTACGTCCATGCATGAGGTTGCCTAGCATTGGAGGCGGCAGAGCCAGCGGTTGCCTCGTCCAGGGCGCGATGCCTCGTCGAGGTCATGGAGCTGCGGATCCGATGCCATCGAGGCCGTGGAGCTGCAAAGCCGGCGTCGTCGACGCGACCGAGTTGCCGAGGACATGAAGCCAAGGTCGTCAAGGCATCTGCGGGCCATCTGCTCTGCGGGTTGCATTGTGTCTTGTGTACGAGTGTTTTCAGAGTAAAAAGAGAGAAGCTGCAGCAGCATTTTGAGTGAATCTTATGATTGAATTATGTGTTCTAGTTTGTATTTCTACAGTTCTACTTTGCAGAATTGGTCAGACTTGGAATGTTTTTGCACATGTGCAGAGTTGAACACATTTGTATGGAAAATGTTCCTGCTTTCTTAAATGTTCCAGTAAACAGATAACTTGTGTGTGTGCAAAAAGAAATGTTCCTGCTTTCTTAAATGCTCCAGTAAGCACACAATTTGTGTGTGTGCAAAATCAGACAGTAGCATTCATTCAAGTAAGCAGAGAAGCATCGGACTGGGCTGATGGGCTTCTTATTTTTGTTTCCATTCGAGTGAAAAGCTGGCGCAGGTTGTAATTCCTTTGAGTGGCGTTGGATGGCTGATGGACGGTGCAGCGAGAAGGACGTCCCTCGGTGTCCGGTGCGTGCACACACGCACACCTACGTCGTGGACCCGACGCGTCCGACACGTCCAGCGCGCATCCATACACGTGATGGACGCGTCCGACTCGTCGCCACGGCTTATTACGCCCAACCACTAGTGGGGACAGGGCCTATAGCCCCGGCCCGTAAGGGGCTTTAGTCCCGGTTCACCATCCGGGACTAAAGGGGCGGGACTAAAGGCCTAACCTTTTCGTCCCGGCCCTCTTACACGCCGGGACTAAAGGTGCTCCACGTGGGCGCCTCGTAGTGCCCCAGGGGCAGGCCCTTTAGTTCCGGTTCGTTACACGGTCCGGGACTAAAGATTTTCAGATTTTGCTGGTTTTTGGGGTTTTTTTTTGAATGAAATTATTTTTGGGTTTTAGGGTTTTAGGGTTTAGGTGTTGAGGAGATTAACGTGATGCCTCGTTTTGTGTTTGGGAATTAGTTTTCATATAATTTAAAATAGAAATAATTATGCATATATATATAAGATTAACTTATCTTACAAGCGATCAAATATATACAATTATATGGAGATCTGAATTATCGGGACTAGAGCCCGTCTATTCGATTACATGGACGAACATCAGTAATGGCCCATAGCTACAATAAATCGTCCTTTGTCTTCTATAGCTTCCGTCCTCAGAAATCCCGCAAGCTCCTCTGCAACAGCAATCGTGCGTTTCTCTGGTAGGACCTTCGTCCTCATGACCGTGTGCTATATAAGAAGAGGAGATGAATATCAATATCAATCATGATAACAAAGAATGACGGGTAAAAGTAGAGGTGTGAATGTTCATTGCTTACGTCGAATCTGTGCTCCTTGAACTCAGATGTAAACGTGTGAATGGTCTCGCAAACATAGTATCCGCATAGATGCGTTCCCCGTGGCTGCTGGTCGCACTTTAAGAGAATGGAATATATATAATGAAAATAATAATCTAGCATCATAAATGTATTGAAAATTAATAGAAGTATATCATACTACTACTTACGTGAGCCGCTCTAAAGGTCAGCTTCTCAGAAAAGTTACCGGGAGTCACGCACTTGAACCGCTTCCAAACCCTGCCCGACAAGGATAATGATTTGCTAAGTTTTTCATTAATTGATATATCAGAAAATCATCGAAAGAGACCGATAGAGCGCAAGAATGATTAAAATTATCCTTGGAGCATGTCCTGCAGGCTTTGGAACTGTTTCAAGGGTCTCGATAATAGGTCGAAGGCATCAACTCTTCCCTTATCAATTTGAATGTCCAACAGAATCCAATGAAAGCTGCACTTATAATCTGTGTGTGTGTGAGTAACTTATCAATTACACTTATAAGTGAATGGACGCAACAGAGTAAAGACCCTCACCTGAAGTTGTATGGAAACAGTATGTGGTCACAGAAATTTTGATCTCTTAGAAACCTTAGAAGGTTTTCCTCCGTCTCCTTGGGATAATTAGTTAGCGTCGCTATATGTATTTTATCTGGATCAATAAACCCAATATTTAGGATGCTCTTATTTTTACACTCCAGAATCTTCATTCTGCATAATAGAGTACAAGTTATATATAGACAATGAATTGAAATAACTAAACAAGTTATATGTAGACAACGAATTGAAAAACTTACAGACAAAAGCAACTCATAAGCGATTTGTCGAGGGCGTCGCCATTGTACATCTGGAAGAGTTCATCAAAGTCAATATGGATTTCTTCGGAGCGGCCGTAGTACTCCTGTGGGACACTCAACACGATCATCGTTCTCCCATTCTTTGATTCACTTAAGTACCATTTATGCAAGTAACGCATATTTGTTGGGAGATCATCTTTGCTGACCAAAGGCTCTCCCATGTCAAACTGTGGCTTAGGGGCTACCACAGCCTTGGGTATCCTGTCGTCTTGGGAAGCCAGCAAATTTTCAACCAAGATACCACATTCATCCACCAACTCCTTTGCTTTTTCAAAAGCTTGCCCCTGCACCGGAGGGGAACATTCTCGGTGAACACCTTGAGGGGTGGGATCGACTGTTTGGCCTGTTGTCCAAGCTGAGGAACGTCTGATTTTTTCTTGCTTGTAGTTGAACTTGATTTGCTCCCACTTGCACTTGCATGTGACCTGCTCTTTTTCACTTCCTTCTACAATGTGCGTGTATAGTCATCAGGCATATAGTGTAAGTCATACTGTGATGGAGTGGTTATGAAGTCTTTTGCCCATGCTATGTTCTTCTCGGTGTATTTCGGGCGGGGCTCGGGTTCCTTCCTTTTCATCTGCGCATCATGTTGTTCCTTTGCTATCCTGGCGTTTTCCTCGGGGGTACGATCATAAGGTCTGATAGGAAGATTAGCATGAGGTACCTTTGGGAGGGGCGACAGTTTGCGCTTTGGGGAGCTCCGTCCCTTAGAAATCATCGACGAAGCGTTCTTGCTGGCACGCTTCCGCTTAGTATCATGTGCGGGCGGCGGCGGAGACGGACGACCCAAGTCCGGCGGCGGTGATCGAGATGGACTCGTGTTGTGCTGGCTGACGTCATGTGGAGGGCTTGGAGGTAATGGAGGTGTAGGTGACCTGCGACGACTCGGAGGCGGTGTTGTCCTTGGGGCCGAGCCTGGAAGCTTGATGTAGTTCTTGTCCCATAGGATGACTCCACCCAGTACTTCTCCGAGTGTCCTCTCATCTTCGGGTCCAGCTATGTCGAGCTCCATATCATTAAATTCCGTCATGATTTCATCCACCCGGACTTTAGGAAAGCCAGCTGGAATCTCACGGCCATGCCAGCGTGCATCAGGGCCAGAAGGTAAAGCTTGTCCAACGGCCACCTTCATGGATATGTTCTTGAATTTCTGATGGAGTTCACATGATGTTGACTCCTTGATTCCATCCACGAGGTAGCCGGGACCGCCCTCTATCATTCTTCGTTCCTCGTCGGGCGGGGCCTCAAATTCAGCCACGCTGCTTTTCCGCTTAGATGGGGCGCCGGTAATATCAAATGCAGGATCTTCCTGGCGCGCTACTCCTCTAAGCTCATCAATCTGCTTCTGTTGCTCGTTAATCCTGGCAAGCAACTGGTTGAACTTGTCATTCTCCTCATCCTGCTGCCGCTTCTGTGCTCTCGCTCGGGTTCTGTAAGTGTCTTGGTCTCTGGCAAACCCAAGCCACCACGGGTAAGAAGGACCGAAGCCTCGCGTTCGTCCTCCATGTTCGTCATTGCCGAGGACCAGTGCGAGAAAATCTTTCTCTCTATCTGCAGTGAACTTTCTTTTTCCCTCCTTAATTTCTTTCACTATCTTTTTCCAATTCTCTTTGGGTATCCTAAGACCGTCACTGCAGAGGAGGTCCCCTGTTTCTTCGTCGTACGAACCACCATGCGCAAGGAACCAATTTCTTGCTCTCAATTCCCACTCATCACGGAGTGGTTCAGGTATGATGCCTTTAGCTAGCAGATCTTGTTCTTTCTTAACCCACTTTGGGATGGCAGTCTCATAACCCCCTCGCCCCAGCTTGTGCTGATATTTCTTCTTGTCGACATTTTTCTTGTTCTTTTCTGACAATGCATGGGCATCTTCTGACTCCTTGTACTCTTGAAATGCCTTCCAGTGATTCGCCTGCTTGTCTAGATACCCCTCGAATACTGGCACTTTCTTTGTCTTCAGATAGTTTTTCCATAGCTTCTTCTTCCAGCTACGGAACAGTTCGGCCATCTTCTTTAGAGTCCACTGCTTGACTTTGGCCCTCATTTTGTTTGCGGCCTCTTCATTCTCACATTCTGGCAGGTTGAAATGTGACATGAGATCATTCCAAAGATTATCTTTGTACCTTTCGGCGACATAGTCACTATCGGCTGCCCCTTTGCGCTTGTTCCACTCCCGAACGCTGATCGGGACGTGATCCCTAACGAGAACTCCGCATTGCTTCTTGAATGTGTCAACAACATTCTTAGGAAGCTTGGGTTCGCCCGTAGGAAATATCACCTCAAATGTGTAATGCGTCCGTGCATCCAACTTTCTAGTCGGGCCTCGTTTCGTAGTTTTGCTCGATGTGGAGGCCTAAGAGGGAGAAACATTCGTCAAATGAATGTATATGTATACAATATAGAGCTATCTCCAATATTTTTCACATATTACAAGTGATTGTCAAACTTCATATGTATACCTCGCCGGACTTCTCCTCTTCACCGGCTTCTCCATCAGTGGAGCTATCACCTTCTCCGTCATTGAACCTATCTCCTGTCCCATCGGCTTCATCTTTGTGTCGCTCGACCTCCATTCCAACGTCCTGGTTTAGATATGACAACGGAGATTCAGCTGGTTCAACGTCGGGGCCGTCTTTGATTATATCTTCCAGAAGTTCTTCCTCTTCGAGGTTCCTGATATGTGGATCCATAGTTTTGCAAAAAACGGATTCTCTTAACCTTTATACCAAAAACCAAAGTAGGAGTACTTTTCCAATTTGAGACTCCTAGATTTCTGCATAGTATTCAAAGTAGGAGTACTTTTCCAATTTGAGCATTCAATAAGCAAAACCAAATCGTAAAATAAAGTAGTATTCAAATTAGCATGCATTCAATTATAAGCTAATACATCATCACTTTTGTCCGTACATCGTCGAATATTATCATTAATACTCCTCGAATACTATCATATATACAACATCACTAATACATCTAGAACCGTAGCGCCCGACGGGTATCGGCGCGGGCGGTGGACACCCAAAGAGAAGGAACCATCACAGGATCATAGTGTTGGAAATATGCCCTAGAGGCAATAATAAATTAGTTATTATTATATTTCTTAGTTCATGATAATCGTTTATTATCCATGCTATAATTGTATTGATTGGAAACACAATACTTGTGTGGATACATAGACAAAACACTGTCCCTAGTAAGCCTCTAGTTGACTAGGTCGTTGATCAAAGATGGTCAAGGTTTCCTGGCCATAGGCACAAGTGTTGTCACTTGATAACGGGATCACATCATTAGGAGAATCATGTGATGGACTAGACCCAAACTAATAGACGTAGCATGTTGATCGTGTCATTTTGTTGCTACTGTTTTCTGCGTGTCAAGTATTTGTTCCTATGACCATGAGATCATATAACTCACTAACACCGGAGGAATGCTTTGTGTGTATCAAACATCGCAACGTAACTGGGTGACTATAAAGATGCTCTATAGGTATCTCCGAAGGTGTTCGTTGAGTTAGTATGGATCAATACTGGGATTTGTCACTCCGTGTGACGGAGAGGTATCTCGGGGCCCACTTGATAATACAACATCACGCACAAGCCTTGCAAGCAATGTGACTTAGTGTAAGTTGCGGGATCTTGTATTACGGAACGAGTAAAGAGACTTGCCGGTAAACGAGATTGAAATAGGTATACGGATACTGACGATCGAATCTCGGGCAAGTAACATACCGAAGGACAAAGGGAATGACATACGGGATTATATGAATCCTTGGCACTGAGGTTCAAACGATAAGATCTTCGTAGAATATGTAGGATCCAATATGGGCATCCAGGTCCCGCTATTGGATATTGACTGAGGAGTCTCTCGGGTCATGTCTACATAGTTCTCGAACCCGCAGGGTCTGCACACTTAAGGTTCAACGTTGTTTTATGCATATTTGAGTTATATGGTTGGTTACCGAATGTTGTTCGGAGTCCCGGATGAGATCACGGACATCACGAGGGTTTCCGGAATGGTCCGGAAACGAAGATTGATATATAGGATGACCTCATTTGATTACCGGAAGGTTTTCGGAGTTACCGGGAATGTACCGGGAATGACGAATGGGTTCCGGGAGTTCACCGGGGGGGCAACCCACCCCGGGGAAGCCCATAGGCATTGAGGGTGGCGCACCAGCCCTTAGTGGGCTGGTGGGACAGCCCAAAAGAGCCCTATGCGCATTGGAAGAAAAATCAAAGAGAAAAGGGAAGAAGGACTCCACCTTCCAAACCAAGTAGGACTCGGTTTGGGGGGGGGGAGACCTTCCCCCTTAGGTTCAGCCGACCCCCTTGGGAGTCCTTGGACCCCAAGGCAAGGCTCCCCCTTCCTCCTCCTATATATAGTGGGGTTTTAGGGCTGATCTGAGACAACTTTGCCACGGCAGCCCGACCACATATCTCCACGGTTTTACCTCTAGATCGCGTTTCTGCGGAGCTCGGGCGGAGCCCTGCTGAGACGAGATCATCACCAACCTCCGGAGCGTCGTCACGCTGCCCGAGAACTCTTCTACTTCTTCGTCTCTCTTGCTGGATCAAGAAGGCCGAGATCATCGTCGAGCTGTATGTGTGCTGAACGCGGAGGTGCCGTCCGTTCGGCACTAGATCGTGGGGCTGATCGTGGGATAGTTCGCGGGGCGGATCGAGGGACGTGAGGACGTTCCACTACATCAAGCGCGTTCACTAACGCTTCTGCTGTACGGTCTACAAGGATACGTAGATCACACATCCCCTCTCGTAGATGGACATCACCATGATAGGTCTTCGTGCGCGTAGGAAATTTTTTGTTTCCCATGCGACGTTCCCCAACAGTTGCATCATGAGCTAGGTTCATGCGTACATGCCTTCTCGAGTAGAACACAAAAGTTTTTGTGGGCGGTGATGTGCGTTTTGCTGCCCTCCTTAGTCTTTTCTTGATTCAGCGGTATTGTTGGATCGAAGCGGCTCGGACCGACAGTACTCGTACGCTTACGAGAGACTGGTTTCATCGCTACGAGTAACTCTGTTGCTCAAAGATGACTGGCGGGTGTCAGTTTCTCCAACTTTAGTTGAATCGGATTTGACCGAGGAGGTCCTTGGATGAGGTTAAATAGCAACTCATATATCTCCGTTGTGGTGTTTGCGTAAGTAAGATGCGATCCTACTAGATACCCATGGTCACCACGTAAAACATGCAACAACAAAATTAGAGGACGTCTAACTTGTTTTTGCAGGGTATGCTTGTGATGTGATATGGCCAACGATGTGATGTGATATATTGGATGTATGAGATGATCATGTTGTAATAGATAATATCGACTTGCACGTCGATGGTACGGCAACCGGCAGGAGCCATAGGGTTGTATTTAAACTAACGTTTGTGCTTGCAGATGCGTTTACTATTTTGCTAGAATGTAGCTTTAGTAGTAATAGCATGAGTAGCACGACAACCCCGATGGCGACACGTTGATGGAGATCATGGTGTGGCGCCGGTGACAAGAAGATCGTGCCGGTGCTTTGGTGATGGAGATCAAGAAGCGCATGATGATGGCCATATCATGTCACTTATGAATTGCATGTGATGTTAATCCTTTTTGCACCTTATCTTGCTTAGGACGACGGTAGCATTATGAGGTGATCTCTCACTAAAATTTCAAGACGAAATTGTGTTCTCCCCGACTGTGCACCGTTGTGACAGTTCTTCATTTCGAGACACCACGTGATGATCGGGTATGATAGACTCAACGTTCACATACAACGGGTGCAAAACAGTTGCACACATAGAACACTCGGGTTAAGCTTGACGAGCCTAGCATGTGCAGACATGGCCTCGGAACACATGAGACCGAAAGGTCGAGCATGAATCGTATAGTTGATATGATTAGCATAGAGATGCTTACCACTGAAACTATTCTCGACTCACGTGATGATCGGACTTGAGATAGTGGATTTGGATCATGTACCACTCACATGACTAGAGAGATGTACTTTTTGAGTGGGAGTTCTTAAGTAATATGATTAATTGAACTAATTATCATGAACATAGTCTAATGGTCTTTGCGAATTACGATGTAGCTTGCGCTATAGCTCTACTGTTTTTTATGTTCCTAGAGAAAATTTAGTTGAAAGTTGATAGTAGCAAACTTTGCAGACTGAGTCTGTAAAACCGAGGATTGTCCTCGTTGCTGCGCAGAAGGCTTATGTCCTTAATGCACCACTCGGTGTGCTGCACCTCGAGCGTCGTCTGTGGATGCTGTGAACATCCGACATACACGTTTCTGATGACTACACGATAGTTCAGTGCAAAATACTTAATGGCTTAGAAGCAAGGCGCCAAAGACGTGTTGAAACATCGCGAAACATAAGTGATGTTCTAAAGAGATGAAATTGTGATTTCATGCTTATGCCCTTGTTAAGAGGTACAAGACCTCCGACAAGATTCTTTGTCCACAAAAGTAAAGGAGAAAAACTCAATCGTTGAGCGTGTGCTCAGATTGTCTGAATACGACAATCACTTGAATCAAGTGGGAGTTAATCTTCTAGATGAGATAGTGATGGTTCTCCAAAGTCACTGCCACCAAGCTGTGAGAGCTTCGTGATGAACTATAACATATCAAGGATGGATACAATGATCCTTGAGCGATTCACGATGTTTGACACTGCGAAAGTAGAAATCAAGAAGGAGCATCAATAGTTGATGGTTAGTAAAACCACTAAGTTTCAAGAAAGGCAAGGGCTAGAAGGGATACTTCGTGAAACGGCAAAACAGTTGCTGCACTAATAAAGAGACCCAAGATTAAACCCAAACCCGAGACTAAGTGCTTCTGTAATGAGGGGAACAGTCACTGAGGCGAAGCAACCCTAGATACTTGGTAGATAAGAAGGCTGGCAAAAGTCAAAAGAAGTATATTTGATATACATGACGTTGATGTGTACTTTACTAGTAATCCTAGTAGCATGAGGGTATTGGATACCGATTCGATTGCTAAGTGGTTAGTAACACGAAATGAAAGCTACGGCATAAATGGAGACTAGCTAAAGGCGAGGTGATGATACGTGTTGGAAGTGTTTCCAAGGTTGATATGATCAAACGTCGCACGCTCCCTCTACCATCGGGATTGGTGTTAAACCTAAATAATTGTTATTTGGTGCTTGCGTTAAGCATGAACATGATTGGATCGTGTTTATTGCAATACGATTATTTATTTAAAGAGAATAATGGTTACTCTATTTTCTTGAATAATCACCTTCAATGGTTTGTTGAATCTCGATCGTAGTGTTGCACATGTTCATGATATTGGTGCCAAAAGACACGAGGTAATGATGATAGTACCACTTACTTGTGGCACTGCCGCTTGAGTCATGTTGGTATAAATTGCATGAAAAGGCTCCATGCTGATGGATCTTTATACTCACTTGTTTTTGAATCACTAGTGACATGCAAATCATACCACATGAGCAAGGCCTTGTTTTCATTGAGATGAAACAAGATAGTAACTTGTTGGAAGTAATACATTTTGATGTATGCAGTCCAATGGGTGCTGAGGCACGCAGTGGATATCATTATGTTCTTACTTCACTGACGATTTGAGTAGATACAGGAATATTTACTTAATGAATCACAAGTCTGAAATATTGAAAAGTTCAATTCCGTTTCAGAGTGAAGTTCATCGTAACAAGAGGATAAACTGTCTACGATATGATCATAGAAATGAATATATGAGTTACGAGTTTTGGTACGCAGTTAAGACAATGTGGAAATTGTTTCGCAGTTCATGCCACCTGGAACATCATAGTGTGATGATGTGTCTGAACGTCATAGCCTCACACTATTTGGTACGGTCCTTGCTATGATGTCTCTTATCGAAATACCACTATCGTTTATGGGTTAAGCATTAGAGACAACCGCATTCACTTTAAATAGGGCACCACGTATTTCCGTTGAGATGACACAGTATAGACTGAGGTTTAGAGAAATCTAAACTGTCGTTTCTTGAAAGTTGGGGTTTCGACACTTATGTGAAAAAGTTTCAGTCTGATAAGCTCGAACCCAAAGCGGATAAATGCATCTTCATAGGATATCCAAAACAGTTGGGGTACATCTCCTATCTCAGATCCGAAAGCAAAGTGTTTGTTTCTAGAAACGGATCCTTTCTCGAGGAAAGGTTTCTCTCGAAAGAATTAAGTGGGAGGGTGGTAAAACTTGATGAGGTTATTGAACCATCACTTCGACCAGTGTGTAGCAGGGCGCAGGAAGTTGTTCCTGTGGCGCCTACACCAATTGAAGTGAAAGCTGATGATGGTGATCATCGAGCATCGGATCAAGTTACTACAAGCCTCGTAGGTTGACAAGGTCGCGTACTACTACAGAGTGGTACGGTAACCCTGTCTTGGAGGTCATGTTGTTGAGCAACAGTGAACCTACGAGTTATGGAGAAAGCAATGGTGGGCCCAGATTCCGACAAATGGCTGGAAACCATGAAATCCGAGAGAGGATCCATGTATGAAAACAAAGTGTAGACTTTGGAAGAACTACTTGATGATCATAGGACTATTGAGTAAAGATGGATCTTTAAAAGGAAGACAGACGATGATAGTGATAAGTCACTATTAAGAAAAGCTCGACTTGTCGCAAAGATGTTTCCGACAAGATCAAACAGTTGACTATGATGAGACTTTCTCACTCGTAGCGATGCTAAAGCTCTGTTAGAATTATGTTAGTAGTTGCTGCATTATTTATGAAATATTGCACGTAGGATGTCAAAACATTGTTTCCTCGACGGTTTTCTTGAGCAAACATTGTATGTGATACAACCAGAAGGTTTTGTCGATCCTAAAGATACTAGCAAGTATGCAAGCTCCAGTGATCCTTCAATGGACTGGTGCAAGCATCTCGGAGTTGGAATATACACTTTGATGAGATGATCAAAGATTTTGGGTTTGTACAAGGTTTATGAGAAACTTGTATTTCCAAAGAAGTGAGTGGGAGCACTATAGAATTTCTGATAAGTATATGTGGTTGACATATTGTGGATCAGAAGTAATGTAGAATTTCTGTAAAGCATACAAGGTTGTTTGAAAGGAGTTTTTCAAAGGAATACCTGGATTGAGCTACTTGAACGTTGAGCATCAAAGATCTATGGAGATAGATCAAAAACGCTTAATGGAAGTTTCAACAAGATGCATGCCTTGACAAGTTTTTGAAAGAGTTCAAAATAGATCAGCAAAGAAGGAGTTCTTGGTTGCATTGTAAGGTGTGAATTTGAGTAAGACTCGAAACCCGACCACGACAGAATAAAGAGAATAGACGAAGGTTGTCTTCTATGCCTTAGCCGTAGAATCTAAAGTCTGCCATGCTGTGTACCGCACCTGATGTGTGCCTTGACTCAAAGTCTGTTGAGAGGTACAGAGAGTGATCCATGATTGAATCACTAGCAGCGGTCAAAATTTATCCTTAGTAACTAATGGACTAAGGAACTTTTTCTCGATTATGGAGGTGGTTAAAGAGTTCGTCGTAAAAGGTTACGTCGATGCAAGCTTTGACACTAATCCGAATAACTATGAGTAGTGAAACGGATTCGTATAGTAGAGTAGATATTTGGAGCATTTCCGAATAGCACGTAGTAGCAGCATCTATAAGATGACATAAAGATTTGTAAAGAACGCACGGATCTGAAAGTTTCAGAACCGTTGACAAAAACCTCTCTCACGAGCAAGACGTGATCAGACCCCATAACTATATGGGTGTTGGATTCGTTGGAATCACATGGTGATGTGAACTAGATTATTAACTCTAGTGCAAGTGGGAGACTGTTGGAAATATGCCCTAGAGGCAATAATAAATTAGTTATTATTATATTTATTAGTTCATGATAATCGTTTATTATCCATGTTATAATTGTATTGATTGGAAACACAATACTTGTGTGGATACATAGACAAAACACTGTCCCTAGTAAGCCTCTAGTTGACTAGCTCGCTGATCAAAGATGGTCAAGGTTTCCTGGCCATAGGCAAGTGTTGTCACTTGATAACGGGATCACATCATTAGGAGAATCATGTGATGGACTAGACCCAAACTAATAGACGTAGCATGTTGATCGTGTCATTTTGTTGCTACTGTTTTCTGCGTGTCAAGTATTTGTTCCTATGACCATGAGATCATGTAACTCACTAACACCGGAGGAATGCTTTGTGTGTATCAAACGTCGCAACGTAACTGGGTGACTATAAAGATGCTCTACAGGTATCTCCGAAGGTGTTAGTTGAGTTAGTATGGATCGAGACTGGGATTTGTCACTCCGTGTGACGGAGAGGTATCTCGGGGCCCACTCGGTAATACAACATCACACACAAGCCTTGCAAGCAATGTGACTTAGTGTAAGTTGCGGGATCTTGTATTACGGAACGAGTAAAGAGACTTGCCGGTAAACGAGATTGAAATAGGTATACGGATACTGACGATCGAATCTCGGGCAAGTAACATACTGAAGGACAAAGGGAATGACATACGGGATTATATGAATCCTTGGCACTGAGGTTCAAACGATAAGATCTTCCTAGAATATGTAGGATCCAATATGGGCATCCAGGTCCCGCTATTGGATATTGACCGAGGAGTCACTCGGGTCATGTCTACATAGTTCTCGAACCCGCAGGGTCTGCACACTTAAGGTTCGACGTTGTTTTATGCGTATTTGTGTTATATGGTTGGTTACCGAATGTTGTTCCGAGTCCCGGATAAGATCACGGACGTCACGAGGGTTTCCGGAATGGTCCGGAAACGAAGATTGATATATAGGATGACCTCATTTGATTACCGGAAGGTTTTTGGAGTTACCGGGAATGTACCGGGAATGACGAATGGGTTCCGGGAGTTCACCGGGGGGGGCAACCCACCCCGGGGAAGCCCATAGGCATTGAGGGTGGCGCACCAGCCCTTAGTGGGCTGGTGGGACAGCCCAAAAGAGCCCTATGCGCATTGGAAGAAAAATCAAAGAGAAAAGGGAAGAAGGACTCCACCTTCCAAACCAAGTAGGACTCGGTTTGGGGGGGGAGACCTTCCCCCTTAGGTTCGGCCGATCCCCTTGGGAGCCCTTGGACCCCAAGGCAAGGCTCCCCCTTCCTCCTCCTATATATAGTGGGTTTTAGGGCTGATTTGAGACAAACTTTGCCACGACAGCCCGACCACATATCTCCACGGTTTTACCTCTAGATCGCGTTTCTGCGGAGCTCGGGCGGAGCCCTGCTGAGACGAGATCATCACCAACCTCCGGAGCGCCGTCACGCTGCCGGAGCACTCTTCTACCTCTCTGTCTCTCTTGCTGGATCAAGAAGGCCGAGATCATCGTCGAGCTGTACATGTGCTGAACGCGGAGGTGCCGTCCGTTCGGCACTAGATCGTGGGACTGATCGCGGGATAGTTCGCGGGGCGGATTGAGGGACGTGAGGACGTTCCACTACATCAACCGCGTTCACTAACGCTTCTGCTGTACGGTCTACAAGGGTACGTAGATCACACATCCCCTCTCGTAGATGGACATCACCATGATAGGTCTTCGTGCGCGTAGGAAATTTTTTGTTTCCCATGCGACGTTCCCCAACACATAGCTCCATTGAGATCCCCGAAGAACCTGCCAGGTATGCTCGAACCTGCCCTCCAACGCAACCATGTAGCGACGGACGTGCTCATCCTCCTCGCTGACACGGTGACGTACCACCTCCGCGGTGTCCGGAAGCCTCGGCACCCTCACTGGCCCACGCGACCGCCACCAAACAAGGATCAGGTCAATGACGGCTGGCTCCTCACCAACCTACGCCCCCCGGAAGGTAGCACCTCCCAATACCAGCCGAGAGGAGCCCAGTCCGGGACAGGGCCCCTCTGATCAAGCAGGTGTCCTCCGCCGAGTCGACGACGAGGATGCGGGATAGGAATCGTAAAATGAACTAAAAAATAAACTCTCTCTCGAAGTAGCAGGGTTTCGAACGAGAACTCATCTCTTACAAAGGGATCTATTTTTTTTTAACTTATTTGAACTACATACTTTTTGTGTGTTCAAAATGCACCATTCAAAGGCACATCACAGGATTTCAACAATTTCTGACTTCATTTGGTATATTTCGTGCATTTACTTATTTTTTTGAGCTAGTTGACCCTGAAATCGAAAAGCACTACAAACGAACTCTGAAAATGTTGAAAGTTGGCATGCTATCATCATTTCACCCACATAGCATGTGTTAAAAAGTTGAGAGGGCTACGACAAAAACTAGATGCAGTTCGTGTACAAAACTGACAATCGCTCTCGAAGTAGCAGGGTTTCGAACGAGAACTCATCTCCTACAAAGGGATTTCATTTTTTTTGAACTTATTTGAACTCCATACTTTTTGTGTGTTCAAAATGCACCATTCAAAGGCACATCACAAAATTTCAACAATTTCTGACTTCATTTGGTATATTTCGTGTATTTACTTATTTTTTTGAGCTAGTTGACCCTGAAATCGAAAAGCACTACAAATGAACTCTGAAAATGTTGAAAGTTGGCATGCTATCATCATTTCACCCACATAGCATGTGTTAAAAAGTTGAGAGGGCTACGACAAAAACTGGATGCAGTTCGTGTACGAAACTGACAATCTCTCTCGAAGTAGCAGGGTTTCGAACGAGAACTCATCTCTTACAAAGGGATCTCATTTTTTTTGAACTTATTTGAACTCCATACTTTTTGTGTGTTCAAAATGCACCATTAAAAGGCACATCACAGAATTTCAACAATTTCTGACTTCATTTGGTATATTTCGTGCATTTACTTATTTTTTTTGAGCTAGTTGACCCTGAAATCGAAAAGCACTACAAATGAACTCTGAAAATGTTGAAAGTTGGCATGCTATCATCATTTCACCCACATAGCATGTGTTAAAAATTTGAGAGGGCTACGACAAAAACTGGATGCAGTTCGTGTACAAAACTGACAATCTCTCTCGAAGTAGCAGGGTTTCGAACGAGAACACATCTCTTATAAAGGGATTTCATTTTTTTTTTAACTTATTTGAAGTCCATACTTTTTATGTGTTCAAAATGCACCATTCAAAGGCACATCACAAAATTTCAACAATTTCTGACTTCATTTGGTATATTTCGTGCATTTACTTATTTTTTTGAGCTAGTTGACCCAGAAATTGAAAAGCACTACAAATGAACTCTGAAAATGTAGAAAGTTGGCATGCTATCATCATTTCATCCACATAGCATGTGTTAAAAAGTTGAGAGGGCTACGACAAAAACTGGATGCAGTTCGTGTACAAAACTGACAATCTCTCTCGAAGTAGGAGGGTTTCGAACGAGAACTCATCTATTACAAAGGGATTTCATTTTTTTGAACTTATTTGAACTCCATACTTTTTGTGTGTTCAAAATGCACCATTCAAAGGCACATCACAAAGGGATTTCTTCTTCTCTCATATATTTTTCAACCGTCGATGATGGTCGCTACTCCTACTTCCCCTAGTGCATAACCAATATCTAGCACAAGGAGAAGAAGGAGAAGTGATTGTTTTAATCAAAAACAGATCTGTTACAAAAGGGATTTTATTTTTTGAACTTATTTGAACTGAAGACTTTTTGTATATATATGTGGTCGAAATGCATGATACCTTGAAGTTAGAAAGGGCTAAACCATTCAAAAGTAGCAAATGAAGTTAGAAAGGGCTAAACCATTCAAATTTGGAAACTATAATGGCACAAACAGAAACTAGACATATATAAATTGGTCCAAGAAGTACATGATACTAGCCCAAACAGTACATAATAATAGCTACCATATATATATATACAAGTGTTCGACATTCAGAACACTACTCGTCTGAATCATCTAAATCAGAATGTCCACGTTCCTCGAGGTGACGCTGGCCATAGTTGACGACTCGAATCTTGCGGTACAACTCGTATGAAACGTATGCATATTTTGCTGCATACTGAATGTTGATATCATCAAGTGGGCCCTTCTCCCAAAGTTTGTGTTGATACTTTGGGAAACTGGTCTTCATATCACCATATGACTCGTCGATCAAGGCAACTGCCATATGAGCCATCGAAGTCCTGTCATGTCGAGGCCTGAATATCGTTTGGAGATCAACGAGGCAACCAGCTGGTATCTCAATACCGAAGTTGTGCCTCATCTTCAGCCTGTCGTTCCTTATGTCAACGGAAGCAAAAGTGACGCCGTTGTGAAGGAACTCCATGAGTCCTGGACAATGCTTGTCACTCCTGCAACAGAAACAAATTAAAATGGAACAAATGTTACATACTGCTGCAATATGGAAACATGTTTCACTACAACTAAAGAGAAACTTATCTTTAGGATTCAAATAGAACATATGCAATGGAACCTAGAGAGATCACTACAACTATTTGAAGCAAACCAACTATGATTCCAATGAAACATATTAAACACTAGTTCATTCTAATACGATTTTTCAGATTATGGAACACTATTCCAATCAGATTGTGTTCCCCTTCAACTAATCAAAATTGTTTCACTACAACTATTTGAAGCGAACCAACTATGATTCCAATGGAACATATTAAACACTAGTTCATTCTAATACGACTTTTCAGATTATGGAACACTATTCCAATCAGATTGTGTTCCCCTTCAAGTAATCAAAATTGTTTCACTACAACTATTTGAAGGGAACCAACTATGATTTCAATGGAACATATTAAACACTAGTTGATTCTAATATGATTATTCAGATTATGGAAAACTATTCCAATCAGATTGTGCTCCCCTTCAAGTAATCAAAATTGTTTCACTACAACTATTTGAAGGGAACCAACTATGATTTCAATGAAACATATTAAACACTAGTTGATTCTAATACGATTTTTCAGATTATGGAACACTATTCCAATTAGATTGTACTCCCCTTCAACTAATCAAAATTGTTTCACTACAACTATTTGAAGGGAACCAACTATGATTCCAATGGAACATATTAAACACTAGTTGATTCTAATACGATTTTTCAGATTATGGAACACTATTCCAATTAGATTGTGCTCCCCTTCAACTAATCAAAATTGTTTCACTACAACTATTTGAAGGGAACCAACTATGATAGAAACAAATAAACTTATACAATGTCATTATCTTGGATCAAAGAAAGCCTCAAAACTTACCTCGGCCATTGGAAGATCAAGACATGGCTTGCGAAGCATATTTGGATGACGGCAACACCTCGTTGATCGGCCGTGTACTCCAGATCAAGCCCGAAGAACTTCTCATGATCCGCTGCGTGGTCAAACCATCGTTCCTTCAACTGTTGAAGGAAAAACGGCACCTCCGTGCTCAGGTTCGTGTACACGACACGGAGCTTCGTCGTGCCATGCGCGACCACCTCATGAAAGCTAGTTGGCATGGTGGAAGAAGAGAAGGGAAGAAGAGAGGAGAAGAACAGAGAGGGCGACGCGAGAGAGAAGAAGAACAGAGAAATGGCGACTGTACGCTTCGGTTCGTGCTTTTCATCGCCCGAAACGACGCGGGATGCAAACCGTTTGGGCCTTTAATCCCGGTTTGAGCCACCAACCGGGACTAAAGAGGTATACCAAACGATTGCCAACACTACGGCAGGCCACGTGTTAGGCTTTTAGTCCCGGGTTCAACCACCAACCGGGACTAAAGAGGTATACCAACGGTCGCCCCCACTACGGCAGGCCACGTGTTAGTCCTTTAGTCCCGGGTTAAGCCACCAACCGGGACTAAAGGAGGATACGAACGGTTGCCACCACCAGTGCCCGCCGCGTAGCCCTTTAGTCCCGGTTTGGGACACGAACCGGGACTACAGGCTCCTTACGGGCCGGGACTAACGCCTCGATGGAGGCATTGAGAATTGGGGTGACGTGGCCGGGCCTTTAGTCCCGGCCCAGAGGTAGGCCGGGACTAAATGGTCCAGGCCAAAGGCCCGTTTTCTACTAGTGAACATCCACACCCCTATTCTCATCTTCGTACTCACCAACATCCTATATGCAGATCTCACTGAAAACACTCCACTTTTCGCAAAATTCCATGCCCAGCTATCGACCAAGTTGTATGTACACAAAGGGATAGATATGATGGATGGGATATTGATCGGGAGACAGAACTATACAAGTTTCTCGGTGTTCCTTGAAGCCAACGTGTGTCAATAAGTTCAGCCACACACTCTGGTGAATGGATGGTTCCACTGCCAGCATCATGACGTCTTTGGGGATCCAGTTGTCCGCCCATATATTAGTGGATTCATCATATATGACGTGGTGCAGTCAGAGGATCTCTTTCCAAAATCGCATCTGTGTGCCCGTTTCCCACCCGCTACCTCCGTGCCTTCTCCAACCACGCCGGGAAAGGAGCTCCTCCACCTCGATCCGCCTCAAGCATGTTCCTCCCGTTGCCGGATTTGCCTCCACCGCCGCTTCCGGAACCGGCTGCCCTCGCGACGTCGCCAGCCTCGTCTGCTCCTCCTGTCGCCGGATTCAACGGGCCGCCGTCGGATCTGCCTTCACTGGATCAGATCCGTCCTAATCTGGCTGCCCTCTGTCCCCAGCCTCGTCTACTCTACGCAAGATGGTAATGGTGGTCTCAAGAGTCGGCTCGTCGACGTGCACTTTCGGAAACCGTCGTTCGAGCGCAGGGTCCTTCTCCACATACTGGCAGTACTCGTCAAAGGTGGTTCCTCCCACGCAGCGGATGCGGCCACGGGCCAAGGCCGGCTTCAGCATGTTGGAGGCGCCGGTGCAGTTGGTCCGGCTGCTGCCGGCCGAGTAGAGCATGTGCGTCTCGTCTACGAACAGTATGATCTTGCCGTTCGACGCCTCTGCCCGCTTTATCAAGTTCTTCATGCGTTCCTCGAACAAGCCGCGATATTGTGTGCCGGCCACCATCGCCGCAAGGTCGACCTCCACCACGCGCGCCCCGACGAGCCCATCGGGGACGGCCCCGGACGCGATGGCGGTCTTGCCGACCCCGGCGGCGCCGACGAGCGCCGCGCAGTTCGTGGTCCTGCGGCAGAGGATGTTGACGACACGGTTGATCTCGTCGTCGCGGCCGATCACTGGGTCTCCCTCGCCTCTCATGTCCCGGCCGTAGATGCGCAGGCACTTCCTGGACTGGTAGTACCTCCACACCCATCGGCACAGAGCAGAGGTTGCTAGAGCGACCACCGTGCAGCAAGCGTGTTGAAGCAAGACCCGACGACTAACGAGCGGCCGTTTGACAGTAGTAGCAAACACCGATGGAGTGCGGGTTAATTTTAGAAAACATGAGGGACTTTTTTGTAAAAGCGCCACGACGGACGACCGATACGTTAGAGAGATAAGGGCAAAAAAGTTTCAGCCGAAGCCTTGTTGATGGATCTATCGTAATAGCTAGCAAAAGTGCCCGTGCGTTGCAACGGAAGAAAAAATACCACACGATTTTAATCTTTTTATAATCATTTTGAATTATTAAAATAATAAGCTAACTAACTAATGTAGTTAGTCCTATCCTATTTTGTTGAGAAATCAACCCATCCATTGTTAATTCCACCATGATGAGAAATTGAGCGAGACAAGCAAAGCAAAACAAAGAGGCTACGTGAATTGATCAATGGACTGTTATCTTATTTCACTCATGGGGTAGAGAATGTGGGATCAGATGACAAACTGAAGGTGGTGTTCCATTCTCTGTCTCTACAATAATACAATCTTACATTCAATACATTCATTCATCAGCAAACAAATCCCCACAAAACAAAATTTCTTGTCGGTGCTTGGCACACGGTTGGAGGCATGGGGAGGGGATCTCACCAGATGATGAGTTCCTACCAGAGGAGGGGATACGATGAGGGGAGCAAGGGTTAGGCGCCTCTATCTGGCCATAAGGAGTCGCCGTTGCCACGCCATAACCTCGTAGTTCCCCGTGTGAGCCATGGAGGCCCACCTCCACCTGCAAGTACTTCGCTCCGCCACGTCGCCGCCGTTCTGCATCGAGCAGACGCATCATCCCCAGTTACTGTAGCTATCGCATTGATTTGATCCAGAAGCTGTGCTCGAGCGCCAAAAAGGGGGCAGCAAGCGGGCAGAGGTACGACCGCGGAGGCGGATGGGTTGAGATCGACAACAGTGGTGGTTGAGGTCATAAGGAGTCACCGTTGCCGCGCCATAACCTTGGAGTTCCCCGTGTGAGCCATGGAGGCCCGCCTCCGCCTGCAAGTACATCGCTCCGCCGCGCCGCCACCGTTCTGCATCGAGCAGATGCATCATCCCCAGTCACTATAGCTGTCGCGTTGATTTGATCCAGAAGCTATGCTCGAGCGCCAAAACGGGGGCAGCAAGTAGGCAGAGGTATGGCCGCGGAGGCGGATGGGTTGAGATCGACAACGGTGGTGGTTGAGGTCGGCCGCGGCGGCGAGTGGTATGGCAGCGGCCTGGGCACACGCCAGGGTGGACCAGGGTCGACGCGATGCGCTCGAGCGCCACAACGGGGGCAGTGAGCGGGGAGAGGTATGGCCGCAGAGGCGGGTGGGTTGAGATCGACAACGGTGGCGGTTGAGGTCGGCCGCGGCGGCGAGTGGTGTGGCGGCGGCCTGGGCACAGGCCAGGGTGGCCTAGGGTCGACGGGAGGAGGCGATGCGTACGGGTATAATTTTTGCAGCGAATCGATTTTTCCTTTTGCGTTGCAGGTAAATGATGGAGCGCGGGTTGAATAACAAAAATTACAGGGGCTTTTTTATAAAAATGTCACGGTGGGTTTTCCGACGGAAGCAATAGCCTCTTTATTACTACGTTATTACGTATAGATTTGATAGTTGGATCTACACCGTAATAATCTGGTCCCACATGAGTTTTTTTTATTTCATGGTTAAATCTACACCGTAATAATTTGGTCACATGTCAGATAAACGGCTCGTAAAATCTAATTTACGTGAGAATTTTTAGAAAATCTTTACCTAATAATAAAGAGGCTATCGCTTCCGTCGGAAAACCCACCGAGGTGATTTTACAAAAAAGCCCTTACTGACATTAAACTCGTAGTATATATATATATTTTTTAAAATATTCATATCTTTTAAACCGTAACTTCAAATTTAACATATTATATATAAAATTTGATTAGAAAAATATGTAGAATTTAAATATGATATTATTTTATCATTAAAGTTTAATAAAAATACTATCTAGGCCTCGGCCGATGCTGCTATTCGGCCATGTGTCGAGCTAACGTGCTCCATCGCTCGCCTAATTGCTTGCGTCGTTATCGTATGCTAGGTCACCAGCTTGCCACCCGCCCTGCTGCCTGATGCTTGTTCCGATCTCATCGATTGCTCCTGATCCAATCTCCTCGTCGCTTCCATCGAATACCGCACGAAAAATCTTCCAATCGATCAGCTTCGATACGATTATTCTGCACATCGATTTCAACGCGACTTCCGAAGATCCATCCTCTAGATCAACATCACGGCCTCTTCGAACCTTGCTCCGATACCACTTGTTAGAATTAATCTGAGGCATTTCATTGATCATCCGAGGACCAAGCAATCACCCAAGCACGACACCGAAATTTGTTAACAAGATTCACCGATATGGCTACATCCCCGGGGCATGACTACAGACGCTCCTCCCCGTGACACCGTCACAATACCGCACGTCGGCCACCCGGGCACTGGCACACGCCGCCGGCTCCCCCGCATGCATGTGCTATTATGTTGGCATAGGTTACATCGTGTGTTCCTGTCTACACATAGTCCAAAACCAAGTCCAACTGTAACCTACCTTGTACAATAATATTCAACACAACTCTAACAGTCTCGATGGGCGGGCGGTGGACGTTGGCTGCGAGGAATGGCCGACGAAGCCATGCAGGCCGAGATATGGGCACTTTGAGTCCGATCTGGGTCAAGGAGGGCCGGTTTGGTCTCCAGCGGGGTGCCTCCGGTTGGCCTGACGAGCTATGGGGATGGAGGCGGCTGCTATTATGTTGCGTGTGCTACAGTGTCACGTCGGGAGCTTAGCGGACCCGGTCTGGGACCGGGTGCGCAGTTGGCCCGGCATCCTCCTGCTCGTGCATTCAGTCTGCTACCGCCTGAGCCGGTTGAAGTTGTTCCCTCCCACAAGGTTGCGGTACTGCCGATCCCTGTCTATGGTGGCTTCATTTTGGTCTGGTCGGTCTCGTTGCGTTTGCTGTGGTGAGACAATGGTGGTGTCCTCATGGCGCATGTTGGTTGGCATGGTAGAGCCGACGGTTGGTCCTGAGTTGTGGGTGTGAGGGGTTGGGAGAAATTTCTCTAGGGTCTGGCCGACACGACGTGATGACGCCTGTGGGCGTCGTCACCCTTCTTGAAGGGTGTCGGGTGCACCTTCCCCCCACTCCCCTCCGTGTATCCGGAGAAATCATAGGACTGAGGTGATTTTACAAAAAAGCCCTTACTGTTTATGACATTAAACTCGTAGTATATATTAAATGTTTTTTAAAATACTCATATCTTTTAAACCGTAACTCCAAATTTAACATATTATATATGGAATTTGATTAGAAAAATATGTAGAATTTAAATATGATATTATTTTATCTGTTAAACGTTTAATAAAAATACTATCTAGGGTGCAATCTTAATAAATAAGTCATTATTCATCTTTCTTTCATACCGGTACTCATCCGGGTTGGGAATGAACACGTCAACAAAATCAGGATCAGAGATGAAACTGAAGGTCACTTGACTGATTCTTTGTACGTATTAAATCTACATGCAAGCCGTGTGAAAATAAAAGACCTGTGAAATTTTAAACTGCATTTTTGTAGGATAAGACCATCTTTATTTGTGTCGTAACTACAAATTCTCAGATTATAGACCATTTTTTATAAATTAAGAGCGTGTGGTATTTCTTTCTCCCGTTGCAACGCATGGACCCTTTTGCTAGTCTAATTTACGTGAGAATTTTTAGGGAGTCTAGAATTAGTATAGGTGTAGATGGATGGATGTATGGATCATCCAGATGCAGAGGCCGGTGGTATATCCTCCTTTTTTCTAAAAAGAAAACACACAACACAAAAAGAATACATCCAGTAGATCCTGGCGTCACAATTCCACAATCTTTATTCTAGCCCACACCATGCGTAATTATATTTATATATACTGGCACTCGACGTTGCACCGATCGAGCCACTACTAATGATGGAGCATCGCCTTGGCCATCATCTTCCATATGTCCTTCTTCGCGCTCAGGTGGGCGACGAGCTGCCCTCTCTCCGGCAGGCACTCCTTCATTGTTTCATTGCTAGCGTACTCCTTTGCCCACCGGCACAGCGCAGGGAACTCGGTCTCCCCCATCAAGCACACGCCGGCCACCTCCTCCAGCGCATAGATCCAGTGAGCTAGCCCGCAGGCAGCCATGTCGAGGTAGCCTACGGAGTCACCGGCGAAGAACCTCTTTCCTTGCAGCTGCCCTTCCAGCAGCGCCAGGTTCTCCTTCATCTCCTTCGTGAACCCCTCGCGCTCCTCGCCGGCGTCCAGCCACATGGCCAGCCAGAACGGCCTCGCGCACTGCTTGCATGACCGTTAACTATGTTGAAGTAAATGCATGCTCACCAAAAGACGGCGGCTAGCTTGTTTGGACGGTAGGAGAATATAGGAGGTGATCACCTTTTGTTCCAGGAACTGAGCCCAGAAACGGGCCATGGCGCGGTCGTAGGGATCAGTCGGCAGGAGAGGCGGTCCGACGAAGGCCTCGTCGACGTACTCCATGATGAGGAGGGACTCGCAGATGGCCCGGTCACCGTGGACGAGGACAGGCACCTTCTGGTGGACGGGGTTGTGCTTCAGCAGCAGGTCGCTCTTGCTCTGGAGATCTTCCAGGACCAGCTCGTAGGGCACCCCTTTGAGCCGCAGGGCAGCCTCAGCGCGGTGGACGAATGGGCTGCCCAATGTGCCGATAAGAATAACCGTTTCAGCCATCTTTGCTTTGCTTGCTGGCAGATTCTTGCTTATCTTTGGTTTGTTTGCCTGCAATATCCTGCCTACCTAAACGAACTAAAACGCTGGTACTTATATATAGGGATCTAACGGCGAGTTTTTCTTCCTCTGCACTGGGATTCAAAATTCAGACGGTGGGTGTTACTGCTTCTTCTCCAAGAAAGTAAGAATTCTCTTTAGTTTCTTTTAGTCAATGGCCTTTAGTTTCTTTGTCAATGGTCGTATGAGACATTCTATTCAGTTGTTCAAATGTGAAAAAATGGATTAATATGATTTGATCGTGCAAAGATAATGTGAGATGATAGTGACTTTGTTTGACATATGTATCATCATATTTTTTATCAGTTAGTAATGCAATACTAGTCAAAGTTTCTTGATGGGCAAGCTGGATAAGTCGGATCATGGACTTGTCTATTGTTGTAATCAGGGAAATGGTTATTAAAACTGGACCGCGTCGGCTCTTTGTTGTCTCTTTCTCCTATTGTCATCTGGTTGGTCAGATTGTTGGTAATGGTATCCAATCAAACCATTCAACGTATAGGATAAACTTGTGACGTTGCAACTTATAAGATCCCCTGTCTAAAGTCAGTTGGGGAGGGTGTTCCACAAATGAAAAGCAAGGCAGAGCTGCTCCCTGCTCACAAGCTTGTGACATAGCTATGTTCAAATACATGGTACGAGTGATGCAAAATGGGGAGCACTATACATCGACTATGTTCAAAAAGATCGATTGCCTCGCCGGCTGTTGGATGTAGCCTATAATAGCCGTTCTATCGACCATTTTGTTAAAATTCATTGCAACAAGAAAAATGTTTTAAAATCATAGCTCCAGTTGCAAAACCAGTGCAGACTCGTTTTCCAGGAACCATTATTTGTTTGTTACAACTCATTGCAACAACAAAAATGTTTCAAAAAGATAGCCCATTAGCCCCAGTTGCATGGACGGATATAATAGTATAAAGCTATCTTTTCCCAGATATAGATTATGTTTTGCCATCCAAGTATATGTTGTTTATTTCCCAAACAAAAGCTTCCAACAATTATATTGCACAAAAAAGAGCAAACTGCTGCTGGGTCCACCTTTCTTTCCATGTATTTTTGTTGCTCAAGTTAATTACACCCAAAAATTAAGCAAAGGACGTCGAGTAACACTGGGAGACGGATACTAATAGCAAATTGATGCAAAGTTTTGTTTCCATAACAGAAAATATGCTTCCATAATATTCAGAAACTTCCTACGGTATGCTGCTTACATATATGCTTCTGATATTCCTTCCATGTCCATATAATCACAGGGTGTTTCCATATATGCATGATGCTTCCATGTATTCCATACTTGTTTCCATCATATGCAAAATATATACTTTCAATAATGAACACATGCTTCATACTTCATGGTCACATTTTTCTCGAATCATTATCATTATTTCTTGGGAAAAGCTAACCATTAACCGACGGATTGCAGTGGCCGCATCCACCACCTCCCCGGTATGCAGGGGCGGAGCTAGGCTAATGCAAGGGTATGCAATGCACACCCAACATTTTCTGCAAAACAAATCCAGTACATAAGCTGTTACAGACAAAAGAAATGTAGAAAAGAACGTTCAGCGTCACTTGGGCCTATATATTGGGATGCTACCGTTGCTAGTTAATGCTACTGGCTTCATTTGGAGCCGTGGCCGATTTGACGACGCCGAGCAATCCAACCACCACGCCTCGAGCTTTCAATTCATGATTCTGTTGATTCAATCGCGGTTGCGCCACATCAAAGCGCATGTCGCGCTGCATGCTCGCATCAGACATTTATTAAAGCAACAAACACATCATCTCATCTCTGCCACGCCGTCGATCATTCTCATGCGCGCCTGTTAATTTGCGGGTACGCCTGCAACGACGTGCCCAATTATCTCATCATCTGATTATTTTTTGCCAGTCTAAGATTGTTTAATCTTTATTTCTCTGATTATTACTTAAGAAAAGAATTTTGCAAAAAAAAATTAAGAAGAGAGGATTGTCTTCATTCCCTAATTTGTTTTGATTAATCTATTGTTGTACCCAGTCAACTTTGGGTGATGTTTACATTGTCCCACTATAAAACTTGTGAAGAAGTGCAAGAGAAAGAATGCATATAAATTTATGAATTATGAACAATCATTTCTTGCCTCTAAAAGGGTGTGATCGTAGAGTCAATTTATTATTCTCCTTGTTGTTGCCATGTAATTAAATTATTGGAGACATTGTTGCTACAAAGAATAATTTAAAGTTTCATTGTTATTATTATGAACTTTTTTTATGTTTTATGTTGTTGTGAAGAAAAAAAATCTTTACGTCGCATACCCATGTCGAAAATCCTGGCTCCGCCACTGCCGGTATGACACGTGTCCAAGTGACTATGCGGTTTTGCAATAAAGACTATGTTTCTAAAACATACACTACAAGAAATTTGTTAATCCATGACGGATTTCAGGTGACGTTCTCGAAAACCATCACAGAAATCGTCATGGATCAACAAGATGTAGATGAGCCCAAAACGATAGCCCCTTAATGACGGACATTGAGGGACCGTCACAGAAACCGTCGTGAATCGACCAGTCACACCCTCTCTTTCTTTCTTTGTATGCCATCCGAACCGTCATGGATGGCTTTTGCTGATGTGTCAGGTGTGCCCCATTATTTGATCCACTTATCAGCCACTCAATCAATGGTTTATAGAAACTGGGAAAGAAAAGGATGCATGTGAAGTTTGAGAGAGCGCGCGGAGATGCAAAATTTTAAGTGGCTAACGCGGCAGTGTGGAAATTTTTGAAGCCATCCTATTTAACTCAAGAGTCCACCCACACACACACCTAACCCTAATTCCCCATTCTCCTCCCGTTTTCTCAGCCGCCACCACTCCACCAATCTTCCTCCGCCCGCTCCATGCCGGCGCCGCCGTAGAAAAGGCCTTACCTCTTCTGATCCATCGATCCCCTCTCTTTTCCCCTCCATATGAGTCGGCCCCCTCCCCATCTTTCCCACCGCCATGACCACTAGCCCGTAACCCCACCCTAGTCCAGATCACGCCCTCGAGCCGCGGTGATAGTGGTGGCGACAGGTCCGATTGCTGCGGTTGGGCGACAGTAGATGCCGTCCATTACCTCCCGATGCAGATCAATCCGCCTTCCTGGGTTGCAGTCGATCAGCGCACTTGCCGCGGCTATCCCCAAGATGCGCTGTCGATCTCAACCAGATCGACACTGACGAGAAAGCCAAGGTGGCGGTAGCGGCGCCGAGCTCGTCGTTCTCTCTCACCTAATTTGGAAGACTCTCATGCGACAGCCACAAATCCATCTTCAATCAGCGGCGAGCTATGGTGGGATACATGTGACGCTGATGTAATCAGTGTACAAGGGTGTCGGCTTAACAGAGCTGGCCACCGGTTTCTGCCTGCCGCGCTGCCGCGACGGGTGTTGCCTCCTTGGCTTTGCTAGGGGCCTCCTGCACTGCGCTTATGTGCTGCTCCCCGTCATCATCTTTGTGGTTGGGTTCCTCTCGTGTAATCTGTGATCTTACCCACGGTAGGATTAGTAGATTGGTTGGCGGTTCACTTGTTTTCTGTCAAATTTCGTTTGATGCCAGTGGTTATCTGTTTAGTTATTTCTGGGTACATGTACACTAGACAGGTTGTGTTTCTTGGTACTCTAGAACTTGAAGATATGTCGTGTTAGCGAATGTATTTGTTCTGGTATTGTCCTCAGTCTGCAAAGAAATAAATCTTTATCATTTTTTGTCCATGTGTCCCGTGCATCCAGTCTTCCGCCCATACTAGGGGTGGTTAGTCAATGTAAGTTTCATATATGTTTGTGCTTCGATTCAGATTGTTTTGAATATATTAATTGTTTTGGTGTTTGTTTTGAGTGCATTAAAATTGACCTGATATTGAATTCAGATTGTTTGAGTAACATATTATTTGGCCTGGTAATTATATTCAGATCTCACATGTAGATGTGTTCAGTAATGCTACTGATCCAAGGGATGGCTGAACGAGCAATCACTGCTCTTATGCATGTGAATTTTTACCTATGCCATGGTTAGTAATGTTCCTCATGGGTTCTGGTCTGGTGTAGCCTATTGTCATTTTGTCTTGCTCTTGTATGCTATTTATTCTAGTGCTTAAATGGCAGCCATGTTAATCATGATTTTTTATATACTTGCATGCTTCATTGTTAATTAAGATATAAGGTGTTGCTGATTCTTCACATGTTTGACATGCCTTGAGATACACGACGTGCTCGTGAATGAGGGGCTCCTTCAGGGGCTCAAGTAGTACTCCAACTGGGCCACACTCCCGCGGCTCTATATCGACGACGAGTTTGTCCGCTGGTGCAACATCATCGTTGGTATGTATATTTGTGATTCCTGCCTTTCCTCCTCCCAATATGCGGTTTAGGAGTTCGAGACCCTCTGTTACACGCAGTACACGTGCATAGTATCGGATTATGAATCTTTTCTGTGAGAAGCTTTGTTTTGTTTAGCATCAGGGCATACCAATTCATTCATTAATCTGACATATATGTTCAGCGTGAATTACCATCCCATAACCTGATGACAACTATTGCAAATTCTTTTCCAGATTTATTACTTATGAGTAACAAAAATTACTTGCCTGTTGTTGGTTCATGAACCGCCAGTGTGCTCCAGCACTTCTGCACCATGGCTATCAAACTACAACAATAGTATCACTAGTGGTAGAATGCATAGATACTTCATGGAACCAGCGTATCTGTATGACATCCATTTTAAAATTAGTGCATGATAAGAAATAGAAAAGCGATGTGCCAATTCCACCAAACTGTTATCGTAATTTGTTCAAGTGAAATATAGAAAAACCAAATAAATCACATTTTGTCCTTGAACTCATTGGAGGTTTATCTCCCTAGCTTTTTGAACAACTGATTTGTTAAAGGGTAAATGATTGACCAAGACTCACACAACTACGCACATTAATTGTTCATCTTCCACAAGGAAAATATTGGGCATGTTCGTTGTGTTTTAATTGTTTTCTTCTATTAATCATGATATTTATGAAGCATGGAGCATGGTAATTAATATGTAATCATTATCTTACTAACATGACTTTTCCACGAAGTAATCTAATAAAAAAACTTAACTAAAAGCGATTGTGATGACTTGTTGCTGCAAGCATCCACATATATATTAAAAAGATGGAAATGATCACATTAATAAAAAGGATTAGTCGGAAGATTCTCTATGTAGTCCATCAAGATTATATGTTCTTCGTATAACAGAAGTATTTCATATAATAGGATAATTATAGCGGAGATACCATGGTCATGGTGTTGTTCGTAGAGAGATATGAGCTAACTTTCTTCTACAATTAACTTTAATTTATAATTTTCCATTAGTGAGCATGGTAATTGGAAAACACTATCTAATTACAGAATATATATTCTTTAGAACTAATTAAAGAATAGTTTGTACAGGAAACATGAGCTCATCGGGCCCATGCAGCTGGGGTATGCGCCATGTTGGTGCATGTATTTTTTGAGATTGTCTTAAAGTTTGTTAAGGCGCACGCAATGTTGAGCATGGGTTGAGGCGAGTTGGCGGATAAGGTTCTTACTTCGATGAAGTCGGCGGCAATGGCTTGATCCACGTCCAGAAATGCATGGGAATGACCCCTGGTTCTCGCTCGACAAGCACTGAGTGGGCTGATGGTGGCTACAAAATTAGCATAGGGTGTTTGTAGTTTTTATTTTCTTGTTTTTTGCTAGTCCTTGACAAATGTATTATCTGAAATGTTTGTATTTCAGGACCAATTCCTTACTATCACAATCCTTGAGGCACCAGAGTTGTATCTCAGAAACTAGGGTGTTGTAGTTATCATTTGCGGAAGCTATAGCATAGTGTAAGCACCCCTGGGACGATCCAGTCATGGCAAATCGTCGGGCGTACGACACACTGATGGTCTTCCACACTTTACCCATCATGTCCACTGCCAACAGCACATTGTCATTGTTGGTGCTAGGAAGGTAGCCTGTCAGGTAGAGCATGCCGCCAACAAAGGCCCTGTTTGGATACTCTAACTAGGTTAGAGTTAGATTCTAACCCTGGATTAACCCTAAACTAACTCTAATCAAAGAGGTGTTTGGTTAGAAGGGTTAGATTGTCAATAAATGCACCTTTTCCAATCATTTGGCTCCTTTATCAAGGATTTGGTGTGGTGGAGGTAAAGAGAAAAGTAACTTTTTGTGGGCCCAACCCAACTCTAACCCAAATAAGCACCTCTTGGATGGGTTAGTTTTTTTGGGTGGGTTAGATTCATCTAACCAACTCTAACCCTCCCTGTTTGGATGTTTTGGGGTTAGATTGGTCCAATCTAACCAACTCTAACTATAACTCATGGATCCAAACAGGGTCAAAGACACATCTAGTCCTGTAGCATAGTTTAACTTCCTCAGCCATCGCTCTGTCCCTGTGACTCCATGCTCCTGTCCAGGACGAGTAGATGCTCACTCCTGTCACGCTCGACGAGGTGGCCTCCTCGAAACGAAGAACATGGAAATGGGATGAGACCATCGGATCAAAAGCCAGACCTGCGATAAGGTTACGTCCGTTGACATGCTCTCGAGGTTGACTTTGAGGGGGCAGGTCCACCCATCTCCTAGTGGCAGGATTGCACACCACAAAACGGCAATCATCCTCTGTCCAATCCCAAGGGGCCAAATTCCTGGTGCAGCCGCGATAGAGAAGGAGGCCATTGCAGGTGTCCACCTGGTCCATGTCCTTATACTTGTTAGGCTGCAGGTAAGGGAGGGAAGGGTCGAACGGGGCTGCGCCGCCGGAGACACTAGCAAAGTGGTGGTGCTGCGGAAGGACATGTAGAGGAAGCCGGAGAGGACCTGAGGCAGCTTCTTGCGGTTTGCGGGGTCGGTGATGAGGCCGCGCCAGGGCACGGAGACGCACTTGAAGCGGTGGACCGACCTGGCTGGGAGGCGGGAGAGGATCTCCAGGATGAGGTCATCGGTGAAGAAGCCGGTCGTCGACCCCGGATGGTTGTCCAGCCTCGACTTGGTGTTCCAAGACCTCCCCTATCCAATCATCATCATCATCAGAAAAAATCGCCCCGGAAGCAATGTCATCGGCGTCATCCTCCCCTGGCGCGACGATACGGTCCGTGCGGCGATCCTCGCCGCCGGCGCCACCGTCCAAGCGGGCAGCGACGACCGGGCACGTGCACGTCTCCTTGCGTGGTGGCCATGTACCGCCCCGGCCGCTCGACCCGGGGGCTCTCGGGCCCAAACCAACGACGCGCGACGCGGTCGAGCCGCTTGGGGGCCTCGGTGCTACAGGGGAGAGAGAGCCTACTTATCCACTCACCCACCTCCCACCACCAACCCCGCGCCGCCCATCGCCACACCCACTTCCGATCTAGATCTCGACTCCCTCTTCAGCCATTTCTGGAGCTCTCCTAGGGTTTCGGCTCCTAGGGTTTCATCTACCTTCGGCTGGTGGGAAGGAAAAGTGGGAGGGGATCATCAGTCTTTCGCGCAGGTGGCTGCTTCGCCTCAACGGGCGCAGTCCATGGTGGGGCGCGACGGAGGCAACCGTTTCAATCGAGGAGATGGGGCGGCGGAAGGGAGATTCGGGCGTGGTGGGGGTCGATCAGGGCGCAGCGGTGCTCGCGAGCGTGGTGGTGGCTGCGGGGGCCGCAACTTGGTGTGGATGCGCGACAACGACGAAGGCGGCTCCTCCAACGTTGATCCACGCCATGGGTCGTCCGACAAGGCGAGGTGGGATGCAGATGCGATCGAGCAAGGAGGTGCGCGTGGATCTGAGAAGTGGGGCGACAGCAACAACACCGCGATCGCTGGAGCAACAGGCGGAAAGCAACCCCAAGCTCAAGACCGTCGTCACCCCACTCGTGGCAAGAGGAACGCCGCCCCACTAGTGGGTGGTGCTGAGGTTTGCATTACTTGCAAAGATCCAGGTCATTTACCTGTGTTCTGTCCACGTATGTGTGTGGTAGATGTGGGAGTCATGGTCATTTGGCCTCAGTTTGCAACACGGTGCTTCCTTGGGAGTGTGTGGCTCCGATGTGTGGATTCCAGGCTAGAGGGAAAGGTTTTTTCTATATTCATGATCATAGCACTCCGAACCAGAACACTGATAGGAATCGGTTCATAGTCATATCTGTGGTTGAGGGGCAAGCATCTGGTAGGCAGTTGGAGGAGTTTTTCAATGCTTATATAAACACAAACTGGAGATGTTCTGCTAGATCTATCGGGCCAAAAACTTTTGTGATGAGATTTCCATCACCTAGGGATGTTGATAAAGCTTGTTTTGCTGAGAGCATGAATGTGAAGAGCTGTGGGGCTGTTATTAACTTGAGGAAGTGGTCAGAATATGTGGGAGCTAAGGGTATACTTAACATTGCTTGGGTCAATGTTAGTAATATCCCCCTAGATAAAAGACATGAAAAAACATTGCATATGTAGGTTCCTTGGTTTGTGTCACTTTGGAAATAGATAAAGCTACTATAAACAGACCTGAATCAGTCAGGATTAAGTTGGGTTGTAGAGATGCTGAAAATATTCCTACATCTACTGAAGGAGTTTTGGGGGTCATTTTTATGATTTCTTCTTCTCTGTGGATAAGATCCTTGTGAAAAATCCTCCTAAGGAAAAAGTTAATGTGCAAATGGAGGCTGATGGGGGAAATTCTCCTAAAAGAACTAAGTTTAATGAGAATATTAGACCTGATGGGCAGAATATTTCTTCATCTATTATGGGGGAGTCTTCGGCTCCCTCTGGCATGTCTGGAGGAATAAATATGATGAGTGTGAGGTTGGACACTATTCAGGAAAAAGTTGATATGGTATAGAATTAGGAAAAAAGTGAGGAAACACAATCTGATGAGGAAAGTGAGCATGTGGATAATGTGCTGCTCATAGATTCTATGGCTGCTGAAGCAGAAAAAAGCCATATGAAAGAGATTGAAAAACAGTCTACTGTGGGTACCTCCTTTGAGAAAATTGTGGTGAACTCTATGCAGATTGTTCCCAATCCTGTGGTTCACAGAAAATTCTCCTCTTACTTGGATGCTTGTATGGGAGAACCAACAGTTACTGAGATGAAAAATGATGATAAGAACTATCAGAAGGAAGATCAAGCTTACTTTGTGCAATCTCTTGGGGGATCCTGTGAAGATGTGGATGTTGTGCCTACTCCTCCTGTTCTGGAAGAAGTGCAGGCCAGATTCAGCAAAAGGACTGTTGGGATCAATATGGAACATGTTGGTGCCAGGGCTGAGAAGATGACAAAAAAGAGGAATCTGCAAGGTAATGAACCTGTATGTGAAAATTCTTTTGATGTGCTATCGAATATGGAAATTTTTAATATGGCTTCTCATATGGGAGTGAATATCCCTGATGATGACTTTACTGTTATTGATGTTATTAGAGAACTGGAGAAATCTAGAGCTAACATAGCTAAGAAAATTAATACTGATAATAAACAACAAGAAGAGGTGTTGTTGATTACTAATGCAGCAGGGGAATCCTCCCATCTTAATACAGCTTGGCGGGATGAGGAAGATGTAGATGAGGAAGGATTTAAAAGTGTAAGATCTAGGAAAAGAGAGAAAAGGAAAGTTAATGTGGTAATCTCTAAGCCTGTAACTAGGAGTCAAAATCAAAGAATGAGTGGAATTGCAGGTAAGACCATGGATCCTGGTAAACCTAGCAATAAAACTCATTCCCCTAAAAATAAAAATAAATGATGTGCCTATTCTGGAATTGTAGGGGGATGGGAAAAAAGGTATGGCAACCTACTTAAGTGATTTGATTAGAGATTTCAATCTTGATTTTGTGGGGATTCAGGAAACAATGAAGAAGGACTTTTCCTCTAAGTTCTTGAGGAAATTTGATCCTGGAGATAATTTCTGTTGGAATTGGATTCCTGATGTAGGGAAATCTGGTGGTATTCTTTGTGGTGTTAGGAATACATACTTTGATATTCAAACTTGTTCACCTAGCAAATATATTCTGAAGCTTGAAATTTAGGACAAGTGTAGAAGGGGTACTTGTTGCATTATGACAGTGTATGGTTCTGCTCATGAAGAGCATAAGATGGAATTTCTTACTGAATTAGCAGATATGTGGAGGGGGGGTTGCTTGCCCTTTCATAATTGGGGGGATTTTAATATCCTGAGATTTACCAGTGATAAAAATAAGAAAGTTAGATTGGGTCATTCTTCTGATCTCTTTAATATTATCATTAATACTTTCTCTCTCACAGAGGTTGATATGAGTGGTGGCCAATACACCTGGTCCAACAATCAGAATATACCAACACTTGAAAAATTGGATAGAGTGCTTATGTCTAGCTCCTGGGAGCATCTTTTTTCCTTTTACTTTTGTTAGGAAAATTGTAAGGGAGATTTCAGACCATTGCCCCTTGATTTTAAACACTGAGGATAACATTCCTATCCCTGTTAAGTCTAGGGGTTTTAAATTTGATTTGAACTGGTTATAGAACCCTGAGTTCTTACCATTGGTGGCACAAATTTGGATGCAACCTGTTCATTCTAAGAATCCTATTGATATCATTAATATCAAACTGAAGAGGTTTAAGAAAAAATTCAAAGGTTGGGGCTCAAATATGTTTGGTAAAGCAAGATTGAGAAGGAAATGGCTGAGAGAGGAACTTGGCTACTTGGAAATGTTGCAAGAGACTGATACTTTATCACCAGAGTTATATATGAAGAAAGTAGATCTTGAGGTAGAACTGAATAATCTCTTGATGGAAGAGGAAATTTCCTGGATACAGAAATCTCATGAAAACTGGTTATTGAAGGGGGACAATAATACTAGTTATTTTCATAGAATGGTAAATGGAAGGAGGAGAAGAAATACTATTGTATCTCTTTGTTGTGATGGGGTTGTTATTGAGGGGAACAAGAATCTATTGAAACATGCCACAAACTTTTACAGGGAGCTTTTTGGCCCTGCCCCTGGGAACATGTGTGGGATTGATAGTAATATGTGGAAAGAACAGGAAAAGCTAAGAGATATTGACAATTTCATATTACTTAGACATTTTTCAGAGCTAGAGATCAGGAATGCTTTATTTTCTATGAAACATAATAAAGCTCCAGGTCCTGATAATATTCCAATTGAATTCTTCCAAAGCTGCTGGGGTATAGTTAAGGATGATGTGAAAATGCTTTTTGATTGGTTTTATAAAGATAAAATAGATGTGGAGAGACTCAACTATGGGATTATTACTTTGTTGCCCAAAGTGGTTGGGGCTGATAAGATTCAACAGTTTAGGCCGATTTGTTTTCTCAGATGCATTTATAAACTGATCACCAAAGTGCTTACCATCAGGCTTGAACCTTTTGTTGATACGCTGTTCAGCAGAAACCAGAATGCTTTTATTAAGGGTAGAGATATTATGGATGGAATTATGTCTCTCCATGAAATTCTACACTATTCTTATAGTCGTAAGAAACCTGGGATAGTGCTTAAACTCGATTTTGAAAAGGCCTATGATAAAGTCAACTGGGACTTCTTGCTTGAATGTCATGTTAAGAGAAACTTTAATCCCGAATGGGTGGGCTGGATTAAAAACATTTTGGTAGGAGGGACTGTTAGTGTGAAACTGAATGATGAAGTGGGGGAATATTTTCAAAGTGCTAAAGGTGTGAGGCAGGGGGATCCCCTCTCCCATTTTTTGTTTAACCTAGCTCCTGATTACCTAACCAAAATGGTCCTTAATGCACAGGAAATACTCTGAGATGTTCAATTGTGAGATTGGTAGTTTTCCTATTAAATACTTGGGAGTTCCTGTTAGCTATGCTGGTCTCAAAAGCTGTGACTGGATGTTTGTGGATGATAAATTTGTTAGTCATGGTGAATCATGGATCAGTGAAACACTGTCCAGTGGGGGTAGACTTATCAAAGTTAATGCTGTACTTTCACATATCCCTTCTTATTATATGTCTATGTTTTTGATTAATAAATCTACCCTGGAGAGATGGGATAAGCCCAGAAGGAATTTTTTCTGGCATTGTAATGGTAACAAAAAAGGTTATCATATGGTAAAATGGGGTAAATCTGTAGATCAAAAAATAAATGAGGTCGTGGTGTTAAAGATCTGAGAAAACAAAATATTAGTTTGTTGACTAAGTGGTGGTGGAAATTAGAGAAAAAAGAGGGGCTATGGCAAGACATAGCGAGAGCTAAATATCTCAAAAAATCACCTGCTATGATGGTTAAACAGAAAGCAAATGATTCCCCCTGTTGGAAAGCTCTTTTGAAAGTTAGAGAAAACTATATAGCTGGGAGGGGAATCAGGGTTAATAAGGGTGATGTTGCCAGTCTTTGGTCTGATGATCTGGGTGACAATTTTAGTATGAAAGATAAGTTCCCTGATCTTTTTGAGATTGGCATTGAGCAAAATAATACTATGGATAAAATTGAATCGATGAATCCTTGCAATTCCTTTTGTAGAAGGTTTAATAGTGATATGCAAATGAGGTGGGATGAGCTCAAAAATTATGTTGTAAGTAAGTTGGACAGGGAGAAAAGTGATGAAATATTCTGGAAATTAGATAGTACTCATGAATATACTGCCAAATCTATGTATCGTTAGTTAGAAAGAAACTTGGCTGGGTCTAATCATAAATGGATTTGGAAATGTAGGATGCCCTTGAAAATTCAAATCTTTATGTGGCAGATGTGCCAAGATGCTATCCTAACGAGAGACAATCTCAAAAAGAGAAACTGGCAAGGGGATCCTACATGTTCTTTCTGTGATCAGAAGGAATCTGCTCAACATATTATGTTTCATTGTCCTGTTGCTAGAGTTGTCTGGAGGACAGTGGGTTCGATGCTGGGTACTGAATATGTCCCTAATTCTATGTGGCAATATTATGCTTGGATCAACTCTTTCTTACCTTCTTGTCCTGATGTATATACTATTGGACTGGCTGCTATATGCTGGGCAATATGGCTTGCACGCAACCATGCTACATTTGAAAAGAGATGGATTAATAATCCATTTGAAATCGTGTTCACAGCTTGTGCTTTTATATTATACTGGACAGGGTTGCAGAAGCCGGAGATGGCTGAGGTGATGAAAAAAGGTGCTAAGATGCTGAAAGCAAATGCTTCGCAGATGTTGCTGCTCTGGGTCCTCCAATGCCAGATACCAGCAAGCACGATGAGGGGGACGGCAACTGGGACGAATGGTGATGCACTCGGGGTGTGAAATTCTGGCGATGTGGTGTTTACCCCTAATTCAGCCATGCGTGGCATGTCGTAGTTCTAGCGTCTTTCTGGTTCATGTTTTGGTCGAACTGATCGCGGTACTGGATGTTGCTCTATCCTCCTTAGAGTTGTGGCGGGGTTTTGGGCGATGCTAGG
Organism: Hordeum vulgare subsp. vulgare; assembly: GCF_904849725.1. Lineage (NCBI taxonomy): Eukaryota > Viridiplantae > Streptophyta > Magnoliopsida > Poales > Poaceae > Hordeum > Hordeum vulgare. The sequence goes on from NC_058524.1 coordinate 5,075,170, forward strand.
TTTTCGCCCCATAGCCTTGTGTTCCTGATGACAGGCGCAAGGCGGTGGGTTTCCTAGCATTGCTCTGAGCTCGCTTCTCTCTCTTTCCCTTCTTCTCTCTCGTCTCGGAACAAATCAATGTATTTCCGTTATGCATTTAATGGAAAGGGGAGAAGCCCGGTTAAAAAAAAGACCTCCCCTATCCGCCTTGTCCACGGATCGGAAGCGGGGTCAGATCTGCAAATGGAGAGAGGGGATCATGGATCTGGCCAAGGAAAACCTTGAGTCCCACGTAGTTGCCACCTAGCCGGTGGTAGTGAGTCAGGAAAATTAGAACCTTGGTTTGGTTTCGGTCGGCGACGGGCGACGGGCGGCGGGGATGCAGCCGGCGACGACGGGCTTCTCGGAGCGACACAGGAAGTCGGAAAACGAATATGGACGCTGAAGCTCCAACCGGACTGGGCTTTTTTATTTTTGTCCGACTCACTGTTTTCTAGAGCAAACCCCAACAACCCGACCAAAACGGATATGCGTTTTGTTTGTTTGGGTCCGCCGAGTAAATGGACATCTGTGTTCGGCCCTGTTTCTTGACTTTTTTTAGTCCCAACTAAAAAGTCTTTAGTCACTACCCATTTCTTTTCAAGGACTAAACATGGACTAGAGGTCATTAAATGACATGCAAAAAGATCATGTTACCCCTGGTAATATACTAAAAGTTATTAAATAACATGCTAAAAGTAGGGGCATTGTTGGAAAAAGTGTCAAAAAAGTTCCAAAAAGTCCCTCTCATAGGGACTTCTTCCTTTAGTCCCAACTACCCCATTTTAGTCCCTAAAAGTCCCTCATGTTTCTTTCACATGAGACTAAAAGGGACTTTTTTTAGTCCCTACACCAAAAAGTCCCTCGAAAGAAACACCCCCTTCGTTTTTCGAAATCAATCGGCGCTTGTGCCCAACACTACTGTGACACATTTTTAAGACGGCACGATAGAAAAATTGAAAATAAAAATGTTAATTAAACATTAATGTCGGTCTCAAAGGCTGACGATAGTCCCACGAGTCCACATTGCATTAAGTAAAGTGACATTAATTAAACTAACAACAAGGTGGTGCACTGTCCTTGCAGTCCTTGTTATCGTCCTTGGGACCGGTGAGGTCGACGACGAGCCTCGGTGTCGGGCCAGCCCAGGGGAATGTCATATCTCACGCAGCGGCAACGTCATTCGTAGGTGGCTGCACCGCCCGCTGGCTGGGCTTCGGCATGGCGCTCCCCCTGCTCGAGCCGCTAGCCCTCGAGGAGCTCCTCCGTCAGTCGTCGTTGCCGCTAGTGCTTCAGGTAGGCCTGCTCCTGCTCCGGCGTCGTCATCAACCAGACAGGTGGCGCTCTCACCCACTCGCGCACCAACCCATCCCATATGTACTGCTCGGTCTTCAGGACGGTCGGCCCCGGCTCGGCCTTGGCAGTGGACGAAGGGGCCAGCGGTAGCACGACACAGTCGTCGGCAGCGAAGAGCGCCATGGCCTCCGCGAACAGCGTCTGGTAAGCCGCCTCCTTCTGCTTCTCCTCGCATCGCCCTTTCTCCACGCATTCACGGAGGGCAACCGTCGGCGCCTCCTGGTAGGAAGCCTCCTGATCCTCGTCGCACACGACGAGGGAGCGGCTGGGTGCTTGCCCGCACATCGTGGATGCCGCGCCGGCGCTGCTCCTCGTGCTCAAACACAAACCAGACCTCCCAATCGGGAGAGTCTGCAACGTACGCAGGGTTCAGTCGCTGCTCAGGCGTCACGTGCTGCCGCCGATCCCGAACCTCCTCCGTATGTGCCCCCACCGACCGCGGGACCGCCGACACTAGGATCCTCTCCGGATCCAAGTGCCAGTCGTGTGGCAGTGTCACGTCGGGGTAGGGAGAGGGATGTCGTGCTCCCAGTGCAATCTAGTATGGGCACTGGGACACTTATTCGCTGCCGAGGCGGGCGAGAATACGACGACGGGGGGAGCACGCGCCAAGGGAGGGCGAGGGCTTTGCCCTTGTTCTTTATAGAGATGGAGCGTGCGTCGAGAAAGAAACCCATGGTGTTGGCTAGGGTTTGTCGTTGGTGGGGGAGTAGCGAGGTAGCTAGATGGGCGGTTGTCATTAATAAAGACGTGGGCGGCAGTTGACCAGCCGCCACGTCGGGCGGCGCTGAAACCGAGAGGACGTCAGTTGCGTCCGCGCCGACACATTTCTAGCTCAAATTTGGGCCTGAAATGGGTCGGCGCAGACGCGAAGCAGACGCCTTTGAAGAATGGGTCGAGGCGTTAGGCGGCCAAATGAGTGAGCCCGACCCGGCACGGCATGGAGACACGTTTAGCAAACGGGTCGTGCCATGCCATCCCGTGTGGTGCGCCTCCACGCCCAGGCACGGTCTGGTTGCAAAACGGGCCGACACGTTGGCCCGTTTAGCATGCTGGCTGGGTTGCATATGTTCAGCCTGTTAGGCTCATTTTTCGGTCTATTGGGTTGTCTTTTAGGTATATATATATATATATATATATATATATATATATATATATATATATATATATATATATATATATATATATATATATATATATATATATATATATATATAAACTCTCTTCATCACCTAGGATGTATAATAATTTAATCTTCATCCGAGATAATCTTACGATCAATTTACAAAAAAATTATATTTAAAATACAAATAGTTATATTTATATTGAATCACTAAGTAAAATTTAACAAAGGAAAAACAAAAATATAAGTTATAAGACCAGAAAAAATTGAATTTATTGTATTTTTTGCACTATGTTTGTATGTTCGCAAATTTACATGACATAAAATATTTTTACGTTAAATATATTTTTTACGATCTTTTTTACGTATAAAATAAGACAAAAATTACAGAACTAAAATAACGGTGCATAGATGTTAAAATAAAGGAGGTGAAGAATAACTATTTCTCTCCCAAGGTGAGGAATAATGCAAAATAAAACGAATCGTGCTGTGCTGGCCCGCGCACCCAACCTCCAGACCCAGGCATGACCCAAAGCATGGCGTGCCTGGCCCATGGCGAGCCATGCCGCATGCTCACGGGCTGGTCTGGTTGGCCCAACCCGTTTGGCTAGCTCTGCTACAACGCATTCATAGATTCATTTATTCATAAATAAAACAAGATAGAATTACATCCAAAAATAAAAAATACATATACTACAAACTAATCTATCTACTCCTTGTGTGAGGGGATCGGGATCATCCCCTCGTCGGAACCTCCGGCTCTAGGTCACGAGTGAATATCCTGCGGCGGTCCGTCGCCACCACCCTTTCATCCTTAACGGACTCAAGGACGGCTCAGGCTTCTGCAATGAGGGTCGGGCTGGTGTAGAGCTCGATGAGGGCCACAACATCTGACCGCATCGCCTCGAGTTGCACCTCTCCTCCACCATCGAGAAGCAGAAGTCCTCCATGCATCCTCCATCAAGAAGTGCTCATGCAGCGGCATGTGCCATCTCCAACCTGAGGCCAACTCGGTCAACCAGCAAGACCACCTCCTTGAGCCTCCCCCCTCCTTCTCCGGGCCTTCTCTAGAGGGTTTTTTCCCATTGGTTTTGAATCTTCTCTGAACCGGTTTCGCTTTTCTTTAGTTTTTTTGTTCTCTTTTTATAAAAAAATTGTTTCTTTTCTGATTTTATTTTCTTACGTTTTTCCTTTTCTTTTTTCACAATCACAAACATTTCTAAAAAAATTAAACTATTTTTTAAAATCACAATTTTTTCAATTCATATTATTTTATGAAAAACAATATTTTTAAGAAACATTCTGAACATTTCCCAATTTAGGAATAATTTTTAAATCCGTAAACATTTTTTCGAACTTAGAAACATTTTTACAAACTCGTGAATATTTTGTGAAAATTCATGGACATTGACTCTTTTTTTGTTTCTTTCCATAATTTTTCCCTTTTTTTCACACCCACAAACATTTTAAAAATGTATAAACTATTTTTTTAAATTAATAAAATATTTACAACTTGTGTACTTTTATGATCCTGAACAATTTTTAAATTTGTGAACATTTTGTAAGAAGTTGTAAAAAAAATCGAATTCAAGAATAATTTTTAAATTTGTGAACATTTTATTTAAACTAACAAACATATTTTACAACTTGCGAACACTTTTCTCTAACTCGTGAACATTGTTTTGAAACTCATGAATGTTTTTTTTTCAAACTCGTGAACATTAAACCGGAGGGATGAGAGTAGTGAGAGGAGGGTGCAGCGGTGGCACGAAGAAGAGGGATGAGAATAGTAAGAGTAGGGGGCATCAGTGGCGTGAACAAGAGGGGCGAGAAAAGTGAGAGGAGGGGGCAGCGGTGACACACAGAAAAGGAGTGAGAACAGGACATCTAAGGTTGCCTCGCCGTCTGGCTTAAATAACCCAACTTGCTCCTCAGGTGGCATGTTGGAGTGGCGCCATGGATGCATCCTCACCTAAAAATGGAGGAGCCAAACGTCAGACGGATGGGTTTTCTCATGGGTCCCACCTGTTAGTCTGACGTGGTGGGTACGTCCGGCCACGTCGGGGCATCTCCATGTCCACCCCACATCTGGACTGGACATGGGGTGTCGATCAGCCCGAGCGTTTGGACCAGGTTTGCCATGTCCTGTTGGATGGCATTTTCCTATCCACCGACACTATATGCAAAGAGATATCAAGGAGCCCAATTTGGACCCAAGAAACTGGAAATATTGCATAGGTAGGTAAAAACACTATACATGTATGATACCAATAGCTGGGATTCGGTCCCTTTTTGCGTATGGTACCCCCACTCCCTTTGGCAGCATTTACTAATTTGAAACTTAATTTGAAAGCCATATTTTGACCCGGACGCTTTTGGGATGCTTCTAATAACCAACGAATGGCAAGTGCTCTTCCTTGTTTAGATCCTATTTCAATCGGAACTTTCCGTGTCGATCCTTTTTGTATTACGTCTTGTTTTTACTCCTATATTGGGAGTTACTCTACGTATTACTTGACGTAAAACCAATAGTGGATTTGTTTTTCTCTTTGTTGAATCTTTTTCATGGCTCGATAGAGAATTTGATAAGCGAATGGTTTTTTTTCGTCTTTCATAATACTGTTAACCACCATGTTAACTAATTGATTTCGGTATTCCTTATTTATCCACTGGGGCAATCTGGTTGGTTCTTTGCACTGAGTTTTGGCGTAACGGCGATATTTTGATTCATCCTTTTCTTCCAAGGATTTCATAATTGGACGTTGAACCCATTTCATATGATGGGAGTTGTCGGAATATTAGGCGCGGCTCTGCTACGCGCTATTCATGGAGCAAACGTAGAAAACATCTACTTGTTGTGTCAAATGTTCAGACCGAGGACAAGTGAATGGCCAACTCTTTATGAAATTAACACCGTTAGATGCATATGACTAAGTGGTGTCAACTTTAAAAAAAAACATACATCATCAGTTCTCAACCAGCTCAGGGATTTTCTTGGAATAAAATGGCATTCTTGATTAAATTCATCTAGACTGTTCTCAGCTCATATTGTCTATTCTCATTCCAGAAGCAAGATCATCACATCACAAGCATATATAAACAATGCTAATTGAAATGACTCGATCAGGCTAGCAGTACAATCTAAACGAACAATATAACATTTGGTGCACATATGTTCGTTTCAACCAAGTAACCAAGTATACTTTGCTTTCATTCATCTTCGGTTTCGGCATAAGATAAGATAAACAGAGTACCTACTCTCACAAGTACGATTATGTGGGAATAAAGAAAACGTTTTCAATTGCACATCTTGATTAACCCCACTACAAAATTCTGTCTCGAAAAATTAAAAATTGCAGCCCGAAGATCCATGATCTTTTGCATCACAAAACCAAATTATACAGGTATCACTACCATGTATATATAATAAGGAAAAAAGGGATAGATCATATTGATTCACCTGGTTGATAAATGATAAGTGTCACGGAGCGAGAGACAAGCTGGATGTCGATGCCTCGAAGGATATGCAAGATGGTCACTCACCTATAATCAACCACACCAAGAGTCCATATTTCGGGTGGCCATTCAGCCGTGTTGACAGACAAACATTGAGCTAATTCAGAACTCCAGTGTGTAATGTTCACTCATTATTGTCTCTGTCCGCTTCAGCTGCTTGTCAGATGCCTTGAATGGAAAAAGGGGATGAGCTTATTTCTGACTGCTAGGCCATGTTTGAACTGACAAGAATGAATGAGAGATCACAGAAAAGTACAAACTGAGGGATGAACATCTGTTGTAAGTTGTAACATGTGAATTCTTCTCTGTAAGGAACTCCGGAAATTCTTACAGGAGCTTATGCTAAAATCGGAGAAATTCTTACCTCCTCTCAATGATGGCCAACCAAACCTTGTGTGGGAGCTTCTATGCGCTGGGTCTGTCCTTTTTTGAGCCGCCTCAAACAGGGTATCAACACAGCCAAACCAATCAACCACACCAAGAGATCTTATTTTAGTGTTATTCAGCCGTGTTCACAGACAAATATCGTCCGTCTGATTCAGCCTATGCCAAGTTTAAAATAAATACGTCAACAGTTCTCAAGCAGCTCGAAGATTTTCTAGGGATTAAATGGCATTCTTGAATGATTCATCTCGACTGTTTTCAGGTCATACTGTCTATAATCACTCAATCTTAAAACAAACCCATTCAAGAATCAAGAGCCATCACCTCAAAAACATACAGAAAAAACGCTGGTTGAGCCTGCGGACTCAGGCAGGGCACCAACACAGCCAAATCAATCAGACACACCAAGAGATCTTATTTTTGGTCGTCATTCAGACGTGTTCACAGATAAGTATCATGCATGAAGTTGCATCTATATAAAATTGTTGTTACCACAGTAAGTAAAACTCTGGCGTACTAATTTCTTTCACCTGCACTCTACTATTTGTACAAGACCACGTACTCCAATTTTATTTTATAATTGACACTGATGCAATTTCTCTGATTAACAGATCCAAAGCTCCACTGAATTCAATAGCTACAGCAAACACACACAAAAAGAAGTTGCTCAAAGGTGGTGTTTTACCAAAATACTGAATGAATAAGGTCACACCAGTAATCAGTCTGGCTGAACCATATGGTACACTAGCAGGAACACAATCAGAGAAATTACCAGTCTGCAATAATACATGTCCAGAATAACAAGGGTGAACTGGAAATCAAGCAAGCATGAGTGTCAGATAATTTATACAGCCTTTGCATATTTCCATGGTAGTTCATGCAGATATCATCAAGATACCGACATTCTGATTTTGATTTTTGACAGATTTTTTAGCCCATCGATGTACACAACAATTTTTCTTCCTTGACAGTACCATCTTGATGAGTATAGCCACAAGGCACATCGACACTACATTACCAGGGGTTCAATATATGAACGATAAGAGCACACAACGCCAAATGTCTAAACCAAAAGACAAGCCTAGATATGTCATGGTCACTAGATTTCTAGCACTGGCAATGTTCTACGTACCATTGGTTTGTCAAAATAGTGAATGAATAAGGCAGTGAATAAAAAAAATTCATTAGATACAGAGAACATAAATAAAAGGAAATTGCTCAAAGGTAGTGCTTTACCAAATATTGAATAATAAAGTCAACTAGACAACACACCAGTAAGGCAGCAACCAGTATGAATAAACCTTTTAGTACATTAGCAGGTTGACAGTATGCACTAAGATTTAATAATCATAATAACTTTCTGTTATGGACAAGGAGGCCGATTACATAACAATTTAGCCCCGTAGAACTAATACATGTCCAGAATAACATCCAGTGCTAGACAAATAAGAACAAGGGTAACAACGTTCTTTCAGAATGCCATGATGCATAATCTGTAGGTTTACCAAGCATTGCTCTGAGCTGGAAATCAAGCAAGCAGGATTGTAAGCACCAGCAAACTGAGAAGCATGATTCAAATAGATTCCAAAGTGCACAGATAAATTCTTCAGCCCACAGAAGAGCCATTTCTTCGAGGAAGCACAAGGGTGGTCTGAAGGTAAAAGAAACTACTGCCCATCAGCACCTGCTAATGGCTCTGAGAATAGAGGAACATACGGTAGAAATTGTTGTATATTGTTTTTCTCAAGATTAAGGATACAACCAACTCTCTGACGTTGCATATCGTACGCTACCAAGGTATCTCCTCGGCGTGAAACCAGGAAAACGGTGCCGCAATCTGGATGAATCGCAACAACCCTGTACCCCAGCCCCGTTGTGCTCATAAGCTTATCAATGCTGGCAGTGTGTTTCAGGACCAATTCTTTACTGTCGTGATCCTTGAGGCACCAGAGTGATATCTCAGAATCCAGGATCTTATCGTTATCATCGACGGAAGCAATAGCATAGTGTAAGCAACCCTGCGATGATCCAATCGTGCCAAATGTCGGCCCGACACGCGGCAAGTTAATAGTCTTCCACACTTTCCCCTCCGTGTCCACCCCCACCAACGCAAACTGCTCCAGGATGCCGATCACGTACATCATACCGCCAACAAAGACGCATTTACCAGAGCAGAACATGCCTACTCTCTCAGCGATCCCACAATCCCTGCGGCTCCAGGCTCCTGTCCGCGACGAGTAGATGATCACTGCTGTCATGCTCGACGAGTATGTCTCCTCGAACTGAATAACATGGAAATGGGATGAGACTGCCGGATCAAAGGCCAGACCTGCGGTGCGGCTATATCTGTTAACTGGCGCCGGCGTCGGCCGAGGGGGCAGCTCCACCCACCTCCCTGTGGCCGGATCGCAGACTACAAAACGGAAATCATCCCAACTCTTGTTGCTGCCGCGGTAGAGAATGAGGCCATTGCAGGCGTCCACCTGGGTGATGCGCTCGTCCTTGTTTGGGTGCAGGTAAGGGAGGGACGGGTCGAACAGGGCCGCGGCGCCGGAGACGCTGGCGAAGTGGTGGTGGATCCGATTGGTGCTGATGGACATGTAGAGGAAGCCGGCGAGGGTTTGGGGGAGCTTCTTGCGGTTGGCGGGGTCGGAGATGAGGTCGCGCCAGGGCACGGAGACGCACTTGAAGCGGTGGAGGGATCTGGCGGGGAGGCGGGAGAGGATCTCCAGGATGAGGTCGTCGGTGAACAGGCCGGCCGCCCCCACCATCGCCCTCTTCTCCATTGATCGGAAGGGGAAAGCCAGTCAGATCTGCAAACGGAGAGATGAAATCATGGATCTGGCTAAGGAAAATCGACCCAGGTAGTAGCCGGCGGCGGTGACCTCGCCGTGGTGACTCGGGGAAAGGGCAGTCACCTTGGTTGAGGGCGGCGCCCGGCGGACGGGATGCAGCCGGCGGCGCCTCGATCGCCTCGGCCGGGATGGGTCGTCGTATCGTACTGTATAATACGGTATAAAATACTACTCCAGTAGAAAACAAAAGCTGTTTTGAACCACGCTTGCTTGCTTGTGTGTGCATGCATTTTCTTTGTTTGCTGTAGAGGTCTAGTATTTCGGAAACTCACAACTTTCAGAACTTATCATTTTTCAAACATTTTTTTTATAGTACAAAAGGAAAAACAGACCAACCCAAGACAATACAATGCGAGGCAACATTTTTCCGACCAAATAGTATTTAACACCTCTCTTTATGACGAAGGAGTGTTAAATCAATACTTCAAGAGACGCTATATATTTTTGCGTCAAAGAAAAACGAACAATTTTATAAGAAAAATTAGCCGAAAATCAATACATAGACACACATATAGTTAGACCTGAGGCTATGCCCTAAACCACTCGGCCAACCAAAGCCAACATCTTACCATACGACCTAGAGCCCACGCACCAAAGCACACATACAGGCTTCAAGCCGCATTCCCCCGAAACATGTAACCAAATACGACACCATACAACATGATTTATAGCCATCACTCCAACTTACAAATAACACCAACACACACACCGACCCCTGAGGCCTTGTATCAAACGACGACCCTGCTTTCCAAGCAACCTCAAACCATTCAAGCTGAACCGTGAATCCGCTGCTCTAGCTTGCACATCGATACCAAGGCCGTGCACTTGCTTATCCAAGGATGATGTCGTCGCTAGCATCATCTTAAGCATGTGCTAGGCTTTCATCCGGAGCTCACCAAAACCGTCATCGTTGAATCCGACCCCACCATCCGACTAGACCACAACAACCATGTGGTTGAGACGTCTTGCGCCTGCCAACAAACCACCCGCCAACTTGATCCATAGCACTCCACGACCGCCGCGAGCCAACTCCTAGAGTCCCGCTCCAACATCCTCAGGCCACGTCGATCGAAGCACTACCGACTGCCCAGTTAGGTAGCTCCATAGCATCCACTCAAGATCCGTACACCCAGGCTACACGCAAATCTGAAGCAGAAGACTCACCGTCCTTGTGATATTATGCCTATTGACCGCAAAAGGATCTATGGCCATGTTTATGCCTTCTCATTAGGCTTCATGTCTCGACCTATAACGCATCGCATATGATTCTATATTTATTTGTTTTTAATGGTTTACAATATTGGGGAATTGTGACCACTCGATTTATTTGTTTCATGTGGCTTGTTTTCGATACAACGAAGGTATCAATTACACCCAGCCTCCACATCGATATCAAAGACATCAATGATGCACACAGCCAAAAACTAAAATATTAAAGAGAGAAATGTAAAACAAAGACCCCATTGCAATAATGAAACACTCGCAACGACAACACTCTAATCATCACCAAAGACAATGCCCACACTACAGAAGAGGTTCTCCAAAAGCGATGCCTCCAAGAAGAAAAGAATGATCTTGAGTTTTCACATTGAAGATAGTAGGAGATCCCCAAAACAGTGCCTTTTCAAAACCATTTCTAGGTACAACCAAAACAATGCCTTTTCAAAACTCGATAGGCACCCCCAAAAGATTGTCCATCTGTGCTGCCGCTCCCTCATGCCAATGCGGTCACTGCAAGTCCTCAACACCCAATCGATACACAGGAAAAAACATGTGCCGCCATTCTTCAATGCAACCAAAACTCTTCTCCACCATTACAAGTCTTCGATCGCAGCCACCATGACTTTCTTCACCACTATCAACGCCATGAAAATCTATATTTAGACATTTTCCATGGCACCGACAAGACAATGAAGCTTCGTGCCACGCCTCATGAAGCCTCTCTGGCCGAAAATGAGGACACACCCGACCGGATCAATTCCGATCTAAATATCGAGTGACACCATGCGGCAGAATCTGACATCTACGAAAGGAAGTCAGGAACCCGTTGGTGTCTAGATCGAGGAGGTCGACATGAAGCAAATCGAAGTTCTGGAGCACGAAGAACAACAAGGCCAACCATCACGGGACTCCCTTGGATCCCGACGGTCTGAATCTTCCAATGCCCCCCCCCCCACCGCGGACGCCACCAACCAACGCGAGAGTCGCCGCCGCAACCATCCCTCCATGACTGGGACGAAGAACCAAAGACCGGCCACCTCCGAGTTCCACCCAGCGTCGCTACACCCTAGCCCAACGCAGCACCCCATCCGGGATTGCCGATCCACGCCGACCCCTCACACACAGAGGGGAGAGAGGGCCCCAACGCCGCTAGCACCAGTTTTCCCGGAGGCACAGATCGACGACGGCGAGGGGAGGGCATGGGGGCTTGGGCATGTGACTTATACTAATGTAAAACTATTAACACTATATTTGTATGTTTCAAGTGGCTTGTAAATATGGAATTGTGACCACTAGATTTATTTGCTTCCTATGGCTTGTAATGTTGTTTCATATGGTTTGTAATACTTGGGATGATGAACACTGGATTTGCTTGTTCCCTATGGTTTATAATGTTGGAAATATGCCCTAGAGGCAATAATAAAATGGTTATTATCATATTTCCTTGTTCATGATAATCGTCTATTGTGCATGCTATAATTGTATTAACAGGAAACAGTAATACATGTGTGAATAAATAGATCACAATGTGTCCCTAGCAAGCCTCTAGTTGGCTAGCTCGTTAGTCAATAGATGATCATGGTTTCCTGGTCATGGGCATTAGATGTCATTGATAACGGGATCACATCATTGGGAGAATGATGTGATGGACAAGACCCAATCCTAAGCATAGCACTAGATCGTATTGTTCGTATGCTAAAGCTTTTCTAATGTCAAGTGTCTGTTCCTTCGACCGTGAGATTGTGCAACTCCCGGATACCGTAGGAGTGCTTTGGGTGTATCAAACGTCACAACGTAACTGGGTGACTATAAATGTGCACTACGGGTATCTCTGAAAGTGTCTCTTGGGTTTGTACGAATCGAGATCGGGATTTGTCATTCCGTGTGATGGAGAGGTATCTCTGGGCCCACTTGGTAGAACATCATCATGAGCTCAATGTGACTAAGGAGTTAGGCACACGATGACGTACTACGAAACGAGTAAAGAGACTTACCGGTAATGAGATTAAACAAGGTATAGGTATACCGACGATTGAATCTAAAGCAAGTTCTATACCGACAGACAAAGGGAATTGTATACGGGATTGATTGAATCCTTGACATCATGGTTCATCCGATGAGATCATCGTGGAGCAAGTGGGAGCCACCATGGGTATCCAGACCCCGCTGATGGTTATTGGCCAGAGAGGTGTCTCGGTCATGTCTGCCTGTCTCCCGAACCCGTAGGGTGTACACACTTAAGGTTCGATGACGCTAGGGTTATAGGGAATTGTTATACGAGGTTATCGAAAGTTGTTCGTGTTGGAAATATGCCCTAGAGGCAATAATAAAATGGTTATTATCATATTTCCTTGTTCATGATAATCGTCTATCGTTCATGCTATAATTGTATTAACAGGAAACAGTAATACATGTGTGAATGAATAGATCACAATGTGTCCCTAGCAAGCCTCTAGTTGGCTAGCTCGTTAGTCAATAGATGATCATGGTTTCCTGATCATGACATTGGATGTCATTGATAACGGGATCACATCATTGGGAGAATGATGTGGTGGACAAGACCCAATCCTAAGCCTAGCACTAGATCGTATTGTTCGTATGCTAATGCTTTTCTAATGTCAAGTATATTTTCCTTCGACCGTGAGATTGTGCAACTCCCGGATACCGTAGGAGTGCTTTGGGTGTATCAAACGTCACAACGTAACTGGGTGACTATAAAGGTGCACTACGGGTACCTCCGAAAGTGTCTGTTGGGTTGGCACGAATCGAGATCGGGATTTGTCACTCCGTGTGACGGAGAGGTATCTCTGGGCCCACTCGGTAGAACATCATCATGAGCTCAATGTGACTAAGGAGTTAGTCACACTATGGCGTGCTACGGAACGAGTAAAGAGACTTACCGGTAACGAGATTGAACAAGGTATAGGTATACCGACGATCGAATCTCGGGCAAGTTCTATACCGACAGACAAAGGGAATCGTATACGGGATTGATTGAATCCTTGACATCGTGGTTCATCCGATGAGATCATCGTGGAGCTAGTGGGAGCCACCATGGGTATCCAGACCCCGCTGATGGTTATTGCCCAGAGAGGTGTCTCGGTCATGTCTGCCTATCTCCCGAACCCGTAGGGTCTACACACTTAAGGTTCGATGATGCTAGGGTTATAGGGAATTGTTGTACGAGGTTATCGAAAGTTGTTCGGAGTCCCGGATGAGATCCCGGACATCACGAGGAGCTCCGGAATGGTCCGGAGGTAAAGATTGATATATAGGACGGATGGTTTCGGACACCGGAAGTGTTTCGGGCATCACCGGTAACGTACCGGGACCACCGAGACCACCGGAGGTGGCCCCGGAGGTCCACCGAAAGGGGGCAACGACCCCGGGAGGCGAGATGGGCCAAGTGGGGAAGGGAACCAGCCCCTAGGTGAGATGGTGCGCCCCCCACTCAGCCCATGGCGCAGGAAGAGGGGAGAGGGGGGGAACCCTAGCGCAGGTGGGCCTAAGGCCCACCAGAGGGGTGCGCCACCCCTCCTCCCTGCCCTGGCCGTCGCCCCCTCTCCCATCTGGGGCGCCGCACCACCTAAGGGGGAACCCTAGGGGTGGCGCACCCCCCTCCCCTCCTCCTATAAATAATGGGGGTTTTGGAGCTGTTGGAGATAGACTTTTCCTTCTCCCTCGGCGCAGCCCTGCCCTTCTTTCTCCTCCTCTCTACCGGTGCTTGGCGAAGCCCTGCCAGGAGACCTCGTCTCTCCATCGACACCACGCCGTCGTGCTGCTGGAGTTCTTCCCCAACCTCTCCCTCCTCCTTGCTGGATCAAGGTGCGGGAGACGTCACCGGGCTACACGTGTGTTGAACGTGGAGGTGCCGTGGTTCGACACTAGATCGGAATCACACCGCGATCTGAATCGCCGCGAGTACGACTCCATCAACCGCGTTCTAGTAACGCTTCCGCTTAGCGATCTTCAAAGGTATGAAGATGCACTCACCCCTCTCTCGTTGTTGGTCTCTCCATAGGAAGATCTGAATATGCGTAGGAAATTTTTGAATTTATGCTACGTTACCCAACATATAATAGCTGGGATGATGAACACTGAATTTGTTTGCTTCCAATCATATGTGTAGTGAGGTAGTTGTGTAGCACAAATCTCAAAGCAACATTGGAGGGTAAGGATAAGAGGTGTCCGAAAGCCTGTGCTTTACGAATCCACGTCCGACAGCCGCCTTCTTCCCACCTCTGGGGTTTAGCGCCGGCGGCAGTGACGCATCTGTTTGGTAACGTAGCATAAATTCAAAAGGTTGTGGCGCCGGCGGCAGGTTTTCTATGCGTAGATTATATGCATGAGTAGAACACAAAAGGGCTGAGTGGGGGGGGGGCGCACCAGCCCACCTAAGGAACACCTAAGGAAGTGTGGAATCGTTTCACAACTGACACCGCCTGGCACACCGCAACGCAACGGCGTAGAAAACCTAGGGGACAACCACTACTATCACTACTACTATAGCTAACCGTTAGCAATGAAGTAAATGTAGTAAGCACATGGCGTTGCATCTCATACAATAAATTAAGACAACTCCTATGGTTCCTGCCGGTTGTCATACTCATCGACATGCAAGTCGTGAAACCAATTACAATAACATGATCATCTCATACATCATACATGCAACATCACAACTTTGGCCATATCACATCACATGTCAAACCCTGCAAAAACAAGTTAGACGTCCTCTAATTGTTGTTGCAAGTTTTACGTGGCTGATTTGGGTTTCTAGCAAGAACGCTTTCTTACCTACGTGACAGCCACAACGATGATATGCCAAAGATATTTACCCTTCATAAGGACCCTTTTCATCAAATCCAATCCGACTAGAGTAGGAGAGACAAACACCCGCTAGCCACCTTTATGCACGGTGTGCATCTCTGTCGGTGGAACCAGTCTCACGTAAGCGTATGTGTAAAGTCGGTCCGGGCCGCTTCATCACACAATACCGCTGGAAAAGAATAATACTAGTAGCGGCAAGCAAATTGAAAAATCATCACCCATAACTTTTGTGTTCTACTCGTGCATAGAATCTACGCATAGAAAACCTCGCTGTGATACCACTGTTGGGTAACGTAGCATTAATTCAAAATTTTCCTACGCCATATTCAGATCTTCCTATGGAGAGACCAGCAACGAGAGAGTGGTAAGAGCATCTTCATACCTTTGAAGAACGCTAAGCGGAAGCGTTACTAGAACGCGGTTGATGGAGTCGTACTCGCAGCGATTCAGATCGCGGTGTGATTCTAATCTAGTGCCGAACTA
This sequence comes from Hordeum vulgare subsp. vulgare, assembly GCF_904849725.1. Classification (NCBI taxonomy): domain Eukaryota; kingdom Viridiplantae; phylum Streptophyta; class Magnoliopsida; order Poales; family Poaceae; genus Hordeum; species Hordeum vulgare. Next base: position 5,090,953 of record NC_058524.1, read on the forward strand.
CGACACCTCCGCGTTCAACACACGTGCAGCCCGGCGATGTCTCCTGCACCTTGATCCAGCAAGGAGGAGGAAGAGGTTGGGGAAGAACTCCAGCAGCACCATGGCGTGGTGTCGATGGAGAGACGAGGTCTCCCGGCAGGGCTTCGCCAAACACCGGCGGAGAGGAGGAGAAAGAAGGGCACGGCTGCGCCGAGGGAGAGGGAGAAGTCTATCTCCCAAGGGCCAAAACCCCTCTCTATTTATAGGAGGAGGGGGAGGGGGTGCGCCACCCCTAGGGTTCCCCCTAGGTGGTGCAACAGCCACCAGATGGGAAAGGGGGGTGGCGCACCACCTGGTGGGCCTAAGGCCCACCTGCGCCTAGGGTTGTCCCCTCTCCCCACCACTTGCGCATTGGGCTGGGTGTGGGAGGCGCACCAGCCCACCTATGGGCTGGTTCCCTCCCGCACTTGGCCCATCTAGCCTCTTGGGGTCGTTGCCCCCCTTCGGTGGACCCCCGGGGCCACCTCCGGTGGTCCCGGTACATTACCGGTGACGTCCGAAACACTTCCGGCGTCCAAACCCATCCATCCTATATATCAATCTTTACCTCCGGACCAGTTCGGAGCTCCTCGTGACATCCGGGATCTCATCCGGGACTCCAACCAACTTTCAGTAACCTCGTATAACAATTCCCTATAACCCTAGCGTCATCGAACCTTAAGTGTGTAGGCCCTACGGGTTTGGGAGACAGGCAGACATGACCGAGACACCTCTCCGGCCAATAACCATCAGCGGGGTATGGATACCCATGGTGGCTCCCACTTGCTCCACGATGATCTCATCGGATGAACCACGATGTCAAGGATTCAATCAATCCCGTATACGATTCCCTTTGTCTGTCGGTATAGAACTTGCCCGAGATTCGATCGTCGGTATACCTATACCTTGTTCAATCTCGTTACCGGTAAGTCTCTTTACTCGTTTCGTAGCACGTCATCGTGCGACTAAATCCTTAGTCACATTGAGCTCATGATGATGTTCTACCGAGTGGACCCAGAGATACCTCTCCGTCACACGGAGTGACAAATCCCGATCTCGATTCGTACCAACCCAACAGACACTTTCAAAGATACCCGTATTGCACCTTTATAGTCACCCAGTTACGTTGTGACGTTTGATACACCCAAAGCACTCCTACAGTATCCGGGAGTTGCACAATCTCACGGTCGAAGGAAAAGATACTTGACATTAGAAAAGCTTTAGCATACGAACAACACGATCTAGTGCTATGCTTAGGATTGGGTCTTGTCCATCACATCATTCTCCCAATGACGTGATCCCGTTATCAATGACATCTAATGCCCATGATCAGGAAACCATGATCATCTATTGACTAACGAGCTAGCCAACTAGAGGCTTGCTAGGGACATATTGTGATCTATTTATTCACACATGTATTACTGTTTCCCGTTAATACAATTACAGCATGAACAATAGACGATTATCATGAACAAGGAAATATGATAATAACCATTTTATTATTGTCTCTAGGGCATATTTCCAACAGCATCCCCGCTGTTCCCAACACCCTCCTTCTATAGAGGTTGTGCAATGGCCAGCATCATCGTCGCCGCATGCCCAGGCCACTCCCTGGAGCGTCGACGATAAACTTCTCATGAAATTTCTACTCCGTCGAAATCTCCTCAGCTTGCTATGACGCAGATCAACTTCTCCAGGACCACGTAGTCTTCGCAGGCTCATGGAGGTCTTTATCATCATCTTCGACAACTGATTTGTGTTCTCTGCGGTTTACTGATCTTTTCATCTAAATTTTATCGCTTGTTAAGCGACTAACCTTGCACTGGAATTTCCAATAGGCTGAAGATTCAGCGAGGCAACCACCCCCTCAAAGCATCTCTAACAGATGCGCGACAACGTGGCCCGCTGAAAAAATTGGGGCGTGAAAAAATCGTTTTAGCGCGCGTGGACGTGTGTTAGCTTTTGCTGGTGCTTCAGAATTTAGCGCACCGTTGCAGCACTTCAGCAGGCGTGGTACAATACAGCGCACACGTCAGCTGCCGTTTGGCACATATGAAACATCACATATCAATTTGTGACAAAAAACAACATGATCTTGAACATTAAAAATTTGTAAAATGATGATTTGAGCAATATAGAATAGTTCAAATTCATGGCGTAGTTTAAAATCATCTACCACAAGAAAGTTCATGACAAATAAGGTCACACAAACGAATGACATATCAAGAATCATGCTCCATCTTCTTGCTCCTGTTCTTCCTTCTCTTTTTCCTCTTCTTCAAGCACCTCAATGTCATTGGAACCTAGGACATTGTTCACATTATCACCAAAGGCATGTGAGGCATCATGCCAAGGCATGTGAGGCATAACGCGAGGTGCTTCCATGCCTCCCATGAGAGACCCTAAACTCATGCCTTCCATGGTAGCTCCCAAGCCATCCATGCCTCCCGTAGGCGCTCCCATGCTTCCCATGACGCCCATGCCGCCAATGCCTCCCGTAGGTGCTCCATGCCGCCCATGCCACCCATGCCGCCCGTAGGTGCTCCCATGCCGCCCAAGCCATCCATGGTAGCTTACATGCCTCCGAAGCCTACCATGGTAGCTCCTATGCCTACGAAGCCTCCCATGGTAGCTCCCATACCTTTTGGACCGACAACGCCAACACCGTCGCCGCCGCCGCCGCCATCGGTCACTTACTGATGAGCTCCGGGGCTTCGAGGGGGGCGGTGGCACGAAGCCACCTTGAGGGTTCGTCCGGGGCGCCATGAAAAGGCCGCACACGAGACCGGTGCTTGGAGCCGGTGCTCCGCCGCCGACGAAACCGGAGGTCAACCTCACGCAAGGGTTTGCGGTGGCGGCGGTAGCGGCCAATGGATCGTGAGCGTATGGAGGGGTAGCGGGCATGTCGACACAGCCATCCATCGCCGATGGAGGCACGGGGTGGGGCGAAGGCGGGCGCGGCCGGAGTGGTCAGTGGCAGCTGGAGGTTCGCGTGCGCGATTTGTTTTGGCCAACCCGCTAGAGCGAACACACCAAATATACTACGCATGATGCTGCTTTCGCCCCGCACGCCTCTTACAAGCATATAATCCAGGCTCAGCTTGCCAAGTCTGCACACCACTGTTTAATTTTAATATGAGTAGGAATTGGCATGCTAGCTACAGGAATTGTGACATGGTAAATTTCTTGCTTATCATCCTCTGACCTTGTCATTTGCATACCGAACAAATCCTTTGATGGTAGTCACTAGTTCAAATTTGTGTCCCCATCGAACACATTATGCATCGCTAGAATGGTGGCCAACCAGCTATGCCACATGGCGCAAGCTGGTTGGCCGCGGTGACAAAGGTTTTTGATTTTTTTTAGAGTTTTTTTCAAAATGAGAGTGGAACTTTTTCCTTTTTCTTTTCAAGTAAAGTTTTTTTAAGATGGATGTGATGTTCACATGACATAAGATTTTTTGTAATTTTGAAGATGAAGATATGATACACACAACTTCCTCTCACCAACCACTAGTAGTACTTGAAATGACTCCGAGCACGGATTAGTCGAATGAAGATGGTGGGAGAAGCCGGTTGTGCGTGTGAACAGCGTCAGGTGGGTTGGCATGGCCAAAGTGGTGAAGTAGAGGTAAAATTGTGTCGAGAGGGTGTGGTGGTGCGGCAGCGGCTGGCACGCTCGGTGTCAACAACTTCTGGTCATTTCCAGCGAGAAGTCGGTAAGTTAGAACCTAGCAGCAAGTTGGTATTTCTTGAACCCTGTATTTGTTCAAGAACAGTGGTAGAATTAAGAAATATTTTCTCTGTAAACAAATATAAAAGCATTTACACGCAAGGGGCCTGAACATTGAGACAACTCTCAAATGCAACAAGGTGTACGAAATATATAGGAATTGAAGTGTATTGAAAAGCTTCAGACATCAGGCACCATCAGAAGCTTCACTCATTTCCGATGAGAGCCACATAGCTAGATTCGCACAGGTCGATAATTGAGCTACAAACTATAAATCATGAAGTTAATATTTCTCAAACCCTTAATTTCTTCAAGAATAGTGGCGGAGCCAGAAAATATACACATGGGGGCCAAACATCGAGCACAACAAATTAAATAATTGTCACAAGCATCGAGCACTACATTTGGTAGGTCCTGTTTAAGTGATTAAAAAGTTTGATACATGTATAAAATTATTCAGCTAGAAAAACAAGCAGAAATGTAACATACAAATTCACAAGCAGACCATAGTCAACACTCAACACTCGCAATACAAACTTTCCACAATACTAATCTCCCCGTGAGGGAAGTGGAGGTCATCGAGAAGAAACTGGCCGGTGTGTTGTCGAGCCCCTTCCGTGAAGAGCAACCCAACATCCGGCATCTCCATCTCCCGCTGATGGCCGCCAGAAGGCCAACCAAACGTAGACTTATTCATCTAACTGGTGAAGTTTCAGGACTTTATCTGGTTCAGTTGGGTGAAGTTTCCAGTGAAACCTGCAAATATCAGATATATCTTGTCCTGCAGAAGCTATGAGAGATCAATGTAGATATCTTCTTGGTAGACATACCGCCCAATGATGCTATGTTGGACTAGAAATACTTGAAACAATTTCGATGTGCCGTGGTACCTAATACTAGCCCATATATCATACCCACTTGACAAGATGATGGAAAGATTACTAAGTGGGTATTGCCGAATATATTTGATGCTGTTGATGTTGATGCCGACATGGTTGTCGTCAAGATCACCCTCGTAGCTCTTCCTCGTGTCGAACTCGACGGCTACTACTGGCTCCATCTTCGTGTCGTCTGTCCGGTTGTTGCATATGCCAAGCCACTGGCCACTGCTGTTGCTGGGCAACGATGGATTGTTTGCGAGCACGAATGCCATACCTTCTCCGGCCCCATTCTGACCGGGGACGATGTTGAGCAGGAAATCAGTCCTGAACGAGGTGGGTGCTGTGCGGTTTCTGTTCCACAACTTGAGGGTTTCCCTTGCATAAACCACTCTCCCAGACCAGTGGCGCATGTCTCCAGTATTTGGGGTGATCTGCAAGGCACCATCTGCAATTGTTGAGCCTGGGCTGAAAGTGAAATCATCCCTATTGACAGTTTTGAAGTTTGGATAAGTGAATTGCAAGCAACTGCAGGTTCTATGCCTAGGGCTAGGACGACAACAACTGCAGAAGCTATACTGGAAAATCTCAACATGTTGTTGGTATTGGGCATTGTCATGCTAAATGGTTTCTATAGCTTCCTGCAACCTTCTCAAGGAAGAGGGGTAGTATGCCTATTTAAACAATCCTTGCACGAGGAGGGGAGGAATTGACAAAGTACTTGGAAGAGACATATTTGTGCAGCTGCAGAGAAACAGTCCAATGTTACACTAAGAAGCAGTGCAGGCAAAATGTTGTGACATATGCTACTCACTGTTAGAATAAATCCGAGGTACGCGGTCGATCCACCGAGGAACAAGCAATCACAGCATGATGACGACACCGAGATTTGTTAATGAGGTTCGGCGAACTCGCCTACTCCCCGGAGCAATGACTACGGGCGCTCCTTCCCGAGATACCGCAACACTGGCCACCCGGGCGCGGGCACAAGCCGCCGGCTCCCCCTTGCGAGCCTGTCACTATCTAGTCGTCATAGGTTACAACGTTGGGTGCCTCCTCATATATAAGAGACCAAGGGTACAACGTGTTCAACTACGACACTACATGTATTCTATCCAAACTACAACACCAAGTCCATATGTAACCCAACTTGTACATCAATATTTGACACAACTCTAACACTCACCAGCAATATGTTTGACTATGCGATCTGCCACCTTGTTTTCACCGGAGAGGGATGAAAAGATGGACATTTTGGAGGATCAACAATGGTTGTTTAACAAGCGGAACATTGACATTAACATTAAAAACATTCAGAGGTGGAAAAAACTGATACGTGACATCATGATACTGACACCTATGAAGAGCTTGTAAGTTATACTTTGAAGAAACATGGTCAATGGGAATTGTCATGTACAACCGGCAACAACATTGCTGGAGCTGCAGAGAAATTACCAACTGTTAAAATAATAACCTGTGAGACAATTTCTAAAGGGATAAGTTCATGGTTTTGATTTGACTCGAATAGGCCTGATCTGCATGCCCTTAATTCCATCATATGTTGTTTTACATGATCTATATTGATATATGTGTAAAGTTGACGATAGCCAAGGCAACTCTAGCTTGAACTTGGACCGTGGAAGCATGTAAATGCTGCCTGCAATCCTGCAAAAGAGTAAGTATATACCAACTTTTGTAAAAAGAAGAAACAAATTGCTTTTCCTGAAGGAATTTCTTGAAGCCAATTATGCCAAAATATCTGTGAGTCTGCTGCTGACTCAAATAAGTAATTTTTTCAGGGAACAAATGGTTTTCTTCTGTCATAATATTTCCTCAAGGCAGCTGGGTGGTACCTGGAGTGTGCCATGTTATTCACAGGGACCTGAAAAGAGGTGTCTGTATGCCTTGCGTGCCTTGTTGCTGCCTTCGACAAGTTTGACATATATGAGCGTTCCCAGCTTCTTCTTTTTTTACGCAAGGGTTCCCAGGTTCCATCCATTCCATAGTTATTGTTGTTGTGAATCTTTGCTGCCGTTTCTTGTAGGAGCGGTCTTGTCTTGAGGGGTCCTGAAAGCTACCAGTGTGCAAGCTCTCACAGTCATGTATCAGTGTTTGTATTCTCTTCCCCGTAAATTAGTCCATCGACGCTATATGCAAAAAGAGAGATAAAGGAGTGCAGTTTGGATCCAAAAAACTGTACAGTTTGGACCCAAGATTGTGTAGGATAGTAGCTAGGATTCACTACTCTGCTCACTGTGGCAAATGTTGAGACTGCTGTTGGCATATCATAAAGAAAAAATTTAGTCTGTGTCTATGGAGTATATAGCAAAAAAATACTACCATTTTTTCAATTTTTGAAAAAACTACCACAAAATTGATGGGCTGTTTCAAAAAACCCAAGTGACCGAACAATTATTTTCTTGATCCGGATTATGACACGGAGGGCCCACTCATCAGGTCCACATAGCAAAAAAGTCAACACCGTTAAGTAAACAATTAGTTGACCGATATGACCGGTGGGGCCCACACATCATCTTCTTCTCCTCCACCCTTTTTTTCTGCAGGTTGCTTGAACAACGTCGGTCAATGGTGCTTGTCGGCGGGACGGGGGAGGTGGATCCGCCCTCCGGCATGCGGCAGGGCGGCGCGAGCGGAGTCCCTGGCCAGCAATGGTGGCTGCGGGCGCGGGCGCGGGCGCAGCTCCGGCCTCCGGCGAGCGACAGGGCGACGCGAGCGTAGGCCCTGGCCAGCGGCGGCGGCTGCTGGTGCGGGCGGAGCTCCGACCTCTAGCGAGCGGCAGGGCGGCGCGAACGAAGGCCCTTGGCAGCGCGGCGTCGGGCCGGCAAGGAGCCGAACAGGGATCCAATTGTTTTTTTTTTTTTGAAGTACAGGGATCTGATTGCTTTTCTTTTTATGGGACCTGATTGCTTTTTATAAATATGTAGGGCCCATTTGTCATAACGTGTCAATGATCAACCTAACGGTTAACCCAATAAGTGGGTCTAACTTGACATAACCTTGTTTAAATTTTAACCGTTCGGTCATTTGGCTTTTTTTGGAACAACCCAACAATTTTGTGGTAGTTTCTTTTTAATTAAATAAAGTTGTAGTTTTTTGTGGTCAACACCGTTAATGTGATAGTTTGTTGCTATATACACGTGTCTGTCAAAACCCATTCAACTAGGTTAACAATTTTAGTGTCAGGAAATTGCATGTCCGCCAAGCAACTTACAACTCACGTCGTGATCTCCACAACACTCTGGTTATCTCTGCATATATTAATCACTCTCGTGTATGTGACTTCTAAACATGGATGCTACCCCAATCAGAAAACTATTGTCTAGAACACTGGGTATCTCTGTCTGTTTCCAATATTTTACCGGTCACCCAAGCTGAATGTAAAAAAGGGATGTTCTTATTCACAACTTCTATTTTTTAGACTTTTAGGCCATGTTTGACTGAACCAAGCCGTGATATCACAACAAAGACAAGAAAAGAAGAAGTACAAACGCAGCGATGAACTTAAATATACAACAACTCGTACCAGTTCCTGTCCAAACCCACTTATGTAAACATGATTAAAATGGTAGCTACCTGACTTAGCAATTAACACTAGAAGCTCTAGTGAGGTTAAGTAAGGTAGCTTTGGCACTATGTATCAGACCAAATGCAACCTCAATCCTATCATTCTTTAACAACAAATCACAAGATCGTCAAAACATGACAAGGTAGAGTGGGTCCTTGGTCAAATGGTTGACAATGGCGCTCCACCAAATTATTCTACCAACAAACGTTAGGGCGGATTAATATGGAAGAAAAACAATTGTGAAACAAAATAGAGCTCAGATTTACAACATTTTAGTATTTTACACGACAGACTGATAGATATAAGACAAATGTCAGAAGTGCCACTGAAATTTTGGGCATTTTCACATATGAAATTAGTGTTAGTAGAACACATAGGAAGCGATCACGTACCATCAGGATGCATGATCAGGCCATTTGGGAAAACGCATGTATACACGTACAACTGCATCGCTCAACGATTATTTCTTCAAGAAAGCGAGCAAGATTCCCCCTCCCAATGCAAACATGACGATTCACATATGCAAAGCAAGCAAACTGCCCTAGTTAGTAATGTTAGTAACTAGGGTTGATTATTTAATGGTTGTATAGGTTCATCTTTCTAGTTAGTACTATTAGTAATGGTTGTGTAAGAGTACTTGGTTTTGTTGCACGCACTACAAGTGTAGCACCATGGCTGCAAATGAAGGGGCTGATGGGGATGAGGCTGTCTACGATCCAATGTAAGATCCAACAAGGAAGCCACGGCGGTCAAATGATCTGGGATGGAAGTATGGGTATTGACTTAGTCCTCCTAATCGGGAATCTGTTGTGCCTAATCTTTGTCGCAAGATAACTACTTGAGTAATTAATCAAGAGGCACAAGGAGCATCTTGTTCGCTGCGGAGGAGATGCGATTGGTTATCGTAATGCTTTGCTCAAGAGGATCACTCAAAGCTTCCACAGCCAAAATAAGCAAGATTTTCTCAAGAAGATCTTGGGCATTGTTGAGAACCGTTGGGAGACTCAAATGGATCATCCATTGTATGGATCTCCTCTTTTTTCAAGCCAAGATTTTTTCCCTGTTGTAAAGACGACTGGTTGCCTTAGTTGGGAGCTAAGGAGCTGTTTTAATGATGTGCTTGCAAAAATGGTGCTTGATGCCAATATTCGAAGCAAGATCGGTCAACAGGTTGTGCTCTACGAGAACCATCGAGGAGTATTTTCTATTTGGTTGGCAATTGAAAATATTGAGAAAAAGGGGCATCGTAAGTTGTTAATTGCAGCATGTTGATTTCAACATATTAATCTTCATAAATTCATATGTTTTTGACTGTTTCCTTTTATCGGGTTAGTTGATTGGAGGTGTTCATATGGTTGTCGGCCATTGAGATACAAAGATTTGCAAAACACATTGTCAACCTTTGTGCATCATAATCCGGGTGTGAGAGGAACTGGAGCGCCTTTGAATTTGTGAGTAAAGTAATATCTTTGTGCTTTCCAATGGTACTTCCAGCAACCCATTTACTCATTTTCTTTCGCTGTTTGTAGATCCATACGAAGAAAAGGAACAAGCTGCACTGGAAAAGGTTGAATGATTGTGTTTTTGTCTTATATAATCGCAAGATGATGCATAGGTTTCAAAAGAGGCGTTAGAAGGCGGCGACACAAGCTTTGACCCTATGGTGTTTCCATGTGTCCTCCCTTGACGAAAAAACGTGGGCAGGCCTAAATAGAGTAGATTTGACGCATGGTTTGATAAATGTGGGAGTAGTAAGAAAGGAAAGAAAGATGGAAAGCCGAAAAGGGCCAAAAAAGGTAATAAAAATAGATGCAAGTTGTGCCAGGTACTTGGGCACAGAGTGGGATCTATCAAATGTCGTTACACTCCTGAAAAGCCAAAGTATGATCTTGTTTATTTGTGTGTGTTTTGATTTGGTGCTTTTTTCCAATTACTATATCCATGACATGTTTTTTCCAATGGCCATGAGGAAGCGTGCAAGTCAACTCCTTGTTGTTGAAGAGTACTGGCCAACAAAAAAAGCAAGAGTCAATGGCCGCAGAAAGAAGAGAAGTGTGCCTGCCAAAACTAAACCTCTTTTAGATGTTTTGCAAACTGAACCTGAGCGTGTCAAGGTGCGGACTGAAGAAAATCCTGGTGCAGTCGAATTTCAAACTGAAGAAACACATGTCCAGGTGCACACCGAAGAAAATGAACTTGAGCGTGTCGACATGCAGACTCGAGAAACTCAAAATAAACTAAAACTACTGTCAACATTCAGACACACACTTCTCAAAGTTGAAACTGAAAAAATTGATTCAGTTGTGTGTGTTGACATGATGTTGACACCTGTGAAGAAAACCAAGATGATCAGTGAACTTGTGTGTGTAGTAGAACCAAAAACAAGAAATGTCAAGGCGAAGAAGGGCACATGACTTGGTAAGAAGAGGTAGAACTGAGCACTGTTTGAAATTTGTGTCATGTAATAATATTTGTAACTTGGTATGTGCTGGTACGCACTATGTATCCCCATATTTCTATCTGAACTTGTTTGGTCATTGTTTTAAAACTCAACTTTCAATCTTGAAGCAAAATTAAAAAAAATTCTTAAATTCAAATTAGGACTGAGGTATTGATGTTTCAATGCTATCTCAACTCCCTCAACTCAAATATGTTTGTTAGCAAGTTTCGACAAGGGGTAAACGGCCTCATTTCTAAGCAAGTTTTTTTTGCACCTTGTCTAAATCAGCCAAATAAATTCTCTACACATCTGTTCTTCCTATATAGTGTAAATATGAAGTCTCACTATTTATTGAATTAATCTTACATTATTTTATTTTATTTTCGAAAAAAATTGGTTTAATAGAAAATCATATATAAAACAGGTTTAAAACATGAAAATGAGAAAGTAAGTTTGATCTTTCTTAGAAACTCCAAAATGAAGCTTTGATGAGGTTTCGATACTTTTCATTTTTAAAAACCCACTTACTTTCTTCTTTAAAATCCATACTACATTGTTCAAGGAATGACAATTGAGTGAAGAATTTTTAATGCAAATGTATGTAAACCATTTTTTTCTCTTTACTATACAACATAAAAAGACTATGTGCGCATTTTTTTACTAATTTTTTCAATTAGTTCTCCTCATTTGAAAGTGTTTGAGCTATCTCACTTGTTTTAAGCCTTTTTCATAAAAATACATGTAAACCATATTTATATTGTTTGCTGGTTACTATATGACATAAGAAGATAAGAAGACTATGTGGGAAGTTTTATATTTTTTTGATTTTTTTAAATTAGTTATGCTTAACCCTAATGAGATAAACCTTCTCAAAACCCCTCAAAACCTCTCAAAACCCCGCATAACCCCGCACCCTTCCGGAGGGTCGAGCTTTGTGCATGGACGGTTGAGATTAGGTGCTAGGCTTAGCTACATCTCCATCAATCCGCATGGGACTCGTGTTGGAAATATGCCCTAGAGGCAATAATCAAATGGTTATTATCATATTTTCTTGTTCATGATAACAGTCTATTGTTCATGCTATAATTGTATTAACAGGAAACAGTAATACATGTGTGAATAAATAGATCACAATGTGTCCTAGCAAGCCTCTAGTTGGCTAGCTCGTTAGTCAATAGATGATCATGGTTTCCTCATCATGGGCATTGGATGTCATTGATAACGGTATCACATCATTGGAAGAATGTTGTGATGGACAAGTCCCAATCCTAAGCATAGCACTAGATCGTATTGTTTGTATGCTAAAGCTTTTCTAATGTTTCTAATGTCAAGTGTCTTTTCCTTCGACCGTGAGATTGTGCAACTCCCGGATACCGTAGGAGTGCGTTGGGTGTATCAAACGTCACAACGTAACTGGGTGACTATAAAGGTGCACTACGGGTATCTTTGAAAGTGTCTGTTGGGTTGGTACGAATCGAGATAGGGATTTGTCACTCCGTGTGACGGAGAGGTATCTCTGGGCCCACTCGGTAGAACATCATCATGAGCTCAATGTGACTAAGGAGTTAGTCACACGATGACGTGCTACGGAACGAGTAAAGAGACTTACCGGTAACGAGATTGAACAAGGTATAAGTATACCGACGATCGAATCTCGGGCAAGTTCTATACCGACAAACAAAGGGAATCGTATACGAAATGGATTGAATCCTTGACATCGTGGTTCATCCGATGAGATCATCGTGGAGCAAGTGGGAGCCACCATGGGTATCCAGACCCCGCTGATGGTTATTGGCCAGAGAGGTGTCTCGGTCATGTGTGCCTGTCTCCCGAACCCGTAGGGTCTACACACTTAAGGTTCAATGACGCTAGGGTTATAGGGAATTGTTATACGAGGTTACCGAAAGTTGTTCGGAGTCCCGGATGAGATCCTGGACATCACGAGGAGCTCCGGAATGGTCCGAAGGTAAAGATTGATATATAGGACAGATGGTTTCGGACACCGGAAGTGTTTGGGGCGTCACCGGTAACGTATGGGGACCACCGGGACCACCGGAGGTGGCCCCGGGGGTCCACCAAAGGGGGGCAACGACCCCGGGAGGCTAGATGGGCTAAGTGGGGAAGGGAACCAGCCCCTAGGTGGGCTGGTGCGCCCCCCACCCAGCCCATGTGCACCAGAGAAGGGAGAAAGGGGGAACCCTAGGCGCAGGGGAGGCCCAAGGCCCACCTAGGGCACCCCCGCCCCCTTTTCCCTGCCCTGGCCGCCGCCCCCTCCCATCTGGTGACTGCCGTACCACCTAGGGGGAACCCTAGGGGTGGCGCACCCCCTCCCCCTCCTCCTATAAATAGAGAGGGGTTTTGGCCCTTGGGAGACAGACTTCTCTCTCTCTCTCTCTTTCTCGGCGTAGCCCTGCCCTTCTTCCTCCTCCTCTCTGCCGGTGCTTGGCGAAGCCTTGCCGGGAGACCTCGTCTCTCCATCGACACCACGCCGTCTTGCTGCTGGAGTTCTTCCCCAACCTCTCCCTCCTCCTTGCTGGATCAAGGTGCGTGAGACGTCACTGGGCTACACGTGTGTTGAACTCGGAGGTGCCGTAGTTCGCCACTAGATCGGAATCACACCGCGATCTGAATCGCTGCGAGTACGACTCCATCAACCGCGTTCTAGCAACACTTCCGCTTAGCTATCTTCAAAGGTATGAAGATGCACTCACCCCTCCCTCGTTGCTGGTTTCTCCATAGGAAGATCTGAATATGCGTAGGAAAATTTTTGAATTTATGCTACGTAACCCAACAGTGGCATCCGAGCCAGGTTTTCTATGCGTAGATTCTATGCATGAGTAGAACACAAAAGTTGTGGGCGATGATTTGTAAATTTGCTTGCCGCTACTAGTCTTATTATTTTCCGGCGGTATTATGGGATGAAGCGGCCCGGACCGACTTTACACGTACGCTTACGTGAGACTGGTTCCACCGACAGACATGCACACCGTGCATAAAGGTGGCTAGCGGGTGTCTGTTTCTCCTACTCTAGTCGGATTAGATTTGATGAAAAGGGTCCTTATGAAGGGTAAATAGCTTTGGCATATCATCGTTGTGGTTGTCACGTAGGTAAGAAGGTGTTCTTGCTAGAAACCCAAATCAGCCACGTAAAACTTGCAACAACAATTAGAGGACGCCTAACTTGTTTTTGCAGGGTTTGGCATGTGATGTGATATGGCCAAAGTTGTGATGTTGCATGTATGATGTATGAGATGATCATGTTATTGTAATAGGTTTCACTACTTGCATGTCGATGAGTATGACAACCGGCAGGAGCCATAGGAGTTGTCTTAATTTATTGTATGAGATGCAACGCCATGTGCTTACTACTTTTACTTCATTGCTAACGGTTAGCTATAGTAGTAGTGATAGTAGTAGTTGGCGTGATGACTTCACGGAGACACGATGATGGAGATCATGGTGTCACGCCAGTGACGATGATGATCATGTGATGCCTGAAGATGGAGATCGAAAGGGCAAATATGATAATGGCCATATCATGTCACTACAAGATTGCATTGTGATGTTTATCATGTTTTTCATCTTATTGCTTAGAACGACGGTAGCATAATAAGATGACCCCTCTTAAAATTTCGAGAACGTGTTCCCCTAAGTGTGCACCGTTGCGAAGGTTTGTTGTCTCGAAGCACCACGTGATGATCGGGTGTGATAGATTCTAACGTTCGCATACAACGGGTGTAAGCCAGATTTACACACGCGAAACACCTAGGTTGACTTGACGAGCTTAGCATGTACAGACATGATCTCGAATACAAGAGACCTAAAGGTCAAACATGAGTCGTATGGTTGAATACGATCAGCATGAAGTTGCTCACCATGGTGACTAGTCCGTCTCACGTGATGATCGGACACGGTTAGTCAACATGGATCATGTATCACTTAGATGACTAGAGGGATGTCGATTTAAGTGGGAGTTCATACTTAATATGATTAAATAAACTTAATTGTCATGAACTTAGTCTAAAAAAGGTTTGTCTTTATAAATATTGTAGATGGCCAACGTCAACCTCAATTTCAACGCATTCCTAGAGAAAAACAAGCTGAAAGATGATGGTAGCAACTATGCGGACTGGGTTCGCAACTTGAAGCTCATCCTTGAAGCAGCTAAAAAGGCTTATGTCCTTGATGCACCGCTAGGTGACCCTCCCGCTCCCGCAGCAGCCCAGGACATCCTGAACATCTGGCAAACGCGGAGTGGTGACTACTCTCTGGTTAGGTGTGGCATGTTATACAGTTTAGAAACGGGGCTTCAAAGGCGTTTTGAGCAACACGGTGCATATGAGATGTTCCAAGAGCTGAAGCTAGTTTTTCAAGCTCATGCCCGTGTCGAGAGATATGAAGTCTCCGACAAGTTCTTTAGCTGTAAGATGGAGGAGAACAGTTCTGTCAGTGAGCACATACTCAAAATGCCTGGGTTACACGGTCGTCTGACTTCACTTGGAGTCGAACTTCCGGATGATGCTATAATTAACAGAATCCTCCAGTCTCTCCCACCAAGCTATAAAGGTTTTGTGCTTAACTACAACATGCAAGGGATGGAGAAGACCATTCCCGAGTTGTACTCGATGCTCAAGTCTGCAGAAGTAGAAATCAAGAAAGAGCATCAAGTGTTGATGGTCAACAAGACCACTAGTTTCAAGAAGGGCAAGGGTAAGAAGTACTTCAAGAAAGACGGCAAAGCTGTTGCCGCGCCCGGTAAGCCAGATGCTGGGAAGAAGAAAAAGAATGGACCCAAGCCTGAGACTGAGTGCTTCTATTGCAAGGGAAAGGGTCACTGGAAGCGGAACTGCCCCAAATACTTAGCGGACAAGAAGGCCGGCAACGTTAAAGGTATATGTGATATACATGTTATTGATGTGTACCTTACCAGCGCTTGTAGTAGCTCCTGGGTATTTGATACCGGTGATGTTGCTCACATTTGCAACTCGAAACAGGAACTCCGCAATAAGCGGAGACTGGCCAAGAACGAGGTGTCGATGCGCGTCGGGAATGGTTCCAAGGTCGATGTGATCGCCGTCGGCACGCTACCTCTACATCTTCCGTCGGGATTAGTTTTAAACCTTAATAATTGTTATTTAGTACCAGCTTTAAGCATGAACATTGTATCAGGATCTTGCTTAATGCGAGACGGCTACTCATTTAAGTCAGAGAATAATGGTTGTTCTATTTATACGAGTGATATGTTTTATGGTCATGCTGCGCTGGTGAATGGTTTATTCTTGATGAATCTCGATCGTGATGTTACACATATTCATAGTGTGAGTACCAAAAGATGTAAAGTTCATAATGATAGTCCCACATACTTGTGGCACTGCCGCCTTGGTCATATCGGCGTTAAGCGCATGAAGAAGCTCCATACTGATGTACTATTAGAGTCTCTTGACTTTGAATCATTTGACACATGCGAACCGTGCCTCATGGGCAAGATGGCTAAGACTCCATTCTCAGGAATAATGGAGAGAGCAACCGACTTATTGGAAATAATACATACTGATGTGTGTGGTCCAATGAACGTTGAAGCTCGCGGTGGCTATCATTATGTTCTCACTCTCACCAATGATTTGGGTAGGTATGGGTATATCTACTTGATGAAGCACAAATCTGAGACATTTGAAAGTTCAAGGAATTTCAGAGTGAGGTCGAGAATCAACGTGACAGAAAAATTAAGTGTCTACAATCTGATCGTGGAGGAGAATATTTGAGTCACGAGTTTGGCACACACCTAAGGAAGGGTGGAATCGTTTCACAACTGACGCCGCCTGGCACACCGCAATGCAACGGAGTGTATGAACGTCGCAATCACACTTTATTAGATATGGTACGATCTATGATGTCTCTTACCGACTTACCGCTATCATTTTGGGGATACGCATTAGAAACTGCAGCATTCACTTTAAATAGGGCACCGTCTAAATCCGTTGAGACGACACCGTATGAACTATGGTTTGGCAAGAAACCTAAGTTGTCGTTTCTTAAAGTTTGGGGTTGCGATGCTTATGTGAAGAAACTTCAACCAAAAAAGCTCGAACCCAAAGCGGAGAAATGTGTATTCATAGGATACCCTAAGGAAATTATTGGGTATACCTTCTATCTTAGATCCGAAGGTAAAACCTTTGTTACCAAGAACGGATCCTTTCTAGAGAAAGAGTTTCTCTCGAAAGAAGTAAGTGGGAGGAAGGTAGAACTTGATGAGGTAATAACACCCCCTCTCGAACAGGATAGTAGCGCAGCGCGGGAAGTTGTTCCTGTGGCGCCTACACCAACTGAAGAGGAAGTTAATGATGATGATGATGAAGCATCGGATCAAGTTACTACTGAAGCAAGAAGGTCCACAAGGGCACGCTCCGCACCAGAGTGGTACGACAACCCTGTGATGGAAATCATGTTGTTAGACAACGGTGAACCTTCGAACTATGAAGAAGCGATGGCGGGCCCGGATTCTAACAAATGGCTTGAAGCTATGAAATCCGAGATAGGATCCATATATGAGAACAAAGTATAGACTTTGGTGGACTTGCCCGATGACCAGCGAACCATAGAAAATAAATGGATCTTCAAGAAGAAGACTGATGCAAACGATAATGTAACCGTTTATAAAGCTTGACTTGTCTCAAAGGGTTTTCGACAAATTCAAGGAGTTGACTACGAAGAGACTTACTCTCCCGTAGCGAAGCTGAAATCAGTCCGAATCATGCTAGCAATTGCCGCCTTTTATGATTATGAAATTTGGCAAATGGACGTCAAAACAGCGTTCCTTAACGGGAACCTTAAGGAAGAGTTGTATATGATGCAACCAGAAGGTTTTGTCGACCCTAAGGGTGCTAACAAAGTGTGCAAGCTCCAGCGCTCCATCTATGGGCTGGTGCAAGCATCTCGGAGTTGGAACATTCGCTTTAATGAGGTGATTAAAGAGTTTGGGTTCATACAGGTTTACGGAAAAGCCTGTCTGTACAAGAAAGTGAGTGGGAGCTCTGTAGCTTTGCTCATACTGTATGTGGATGACATATTATTGATGGGGAATAATATAGAGATGTTGGAGAGCATAAAGGCCTATTTGAACAAGAGTTTTTCAATGAAGGACCTTGGAGAAGCTGCATACATATTAGGCATCAAGATCTATAGAGATAGAACAAGACGCCTCATAGGTCTTTCGCAAAGTACATACCTTGACAAGATATTGAAGAAGTTCAATATGGAAAACTCAAATAAAGGGTTCTTGCCAGTTTTGCAAGGTATTAGATTGAGTAAGACTCAGTCGCCGACCATGGCAACAGATAGAGAGAAGATGAGTTATGTTCCCTACGCTTCAATCGTGGGCTCTCTTATGTATGCCATGTTGTGTACCAGACCTGATATAAACATTGCCATAAGTTTGGTAGGAAGGTACCAAAGTGATCCCGGTATGGAACACTGGACAGCGGTCAAGAATATCCTTAAGTACCTGAAATGGACTAAGGAAATGTTTCTCGTTTATGGAGGTGACGAAGAGCTCGTCGTAAAGGGTTACGCCGACACCAACTTCAACACAGATCCGGATGACTCTAAGTCACAGACCGGATACGTATATGTTTTGAATGGTGGGGCAGTGAGCTAGTGCAGCAGCAAGCAAGAAGTCGTGGCAGCATCTACATGTGAAGCGGAGTACATAGCTGCTTCAGAAGCGGCTCATGAAAGAATTTGGATGAAGGAGCTCATCACCGACCTTGGAGTGGTTCCAAGCGCGTCGGGTCCAATGACACTCTTCTGTGATAACACTGGGGCCATTGCCATAGCCAAGGAGCTCAGGTTTCATCGGAAGACGAAGCACATCAAACGCCGCTACAACTCCATCCAGGACCATGTCCAGAGTGGGGTAATAGATATTTGTAAAGTATACACGGATCTGAATATTGCAGACTCGTTGACTAAACCTCTTCCACGAGCAAAACATGATCAACACCATAATGCTATGGGTGTTCGATACATCACAATGTAACTAGATTATTGACTCGAGTGCAAGTGGGAGACTGGAAATATGCCCTAGAGGCAATAATAAAATGGTTATTATCATATTTCCTTGTTCAAGATAATAGTCTATTGTTCATGCTATAATTGTATTAACACGAAACAGTAATACATGTGTGAATAAATAGATCACAATGTGTCCCTAGCAAGCCTCTAGTTGGCTAGCTCGTTAGTCAATAGATGATCATGGTTTCCTGATCATGGGCATTGGATGTCATTGATAACGGGGTCACATCATTAGGAAAATGATGTGATGGACAAGACCCAATCCTAAGCATAGCACTAGATCGTATTGTTCGTATGCTAAAGCTTTTCTAATGTCAAGTGTCTTTTCCTTCGACCATGATATTGTGCAACTCCCGAATACCGTAGGAGTGCTTTGGGTGTATCAAACGTCACAACGTAACTGGGTGACTATAAAGGTCCACCACGGGTATCTCTGAAAGTGTCTGTTGGGTTGGTACGAATCGAGATCAGGATTTGTCACTCCGTGTGACGGAGAGGTATCTTTGGGCCCACTCGGTAGAACATCATCATGAGCTCAATGTGACTAAGGAGTTAGTCACACGATGACGTGCTATGGAACGAGTAAAGAGACTTACCGGTAACGAGACTGAACAAGGTATAGGTATGCCGACGATCAAATCTCGGGCAAGTTCTATACCGACAAACAAAGGGAACCGTATACGGGATTGATTGAATCCTTGACATCGTGGTTCATCCGATGAGATCATCGTGGAGCAAGAGGGAGCCACCATGGGTATCCAGACCCCGCTGATGGTTATTGGCCGGAGAGGTGTCTCAGTCATGTCTGCATGTCTCCCGAACCCGTAGGGTCTACACACTTAAGGTTCGATGACGCTAGGGTTATAGGGAATTGTTATACGAGGTTACTGAAAGTTGTTCGGAGTCTCGGATGAGATCCCGGACATCACGAGGAGCTGGTGAATGGTCCGGAGGTAAAGATTGATATACCGGACGGATGGTTTCGGACACCGGAAGTGTTTCGGGCGTCATCGATAACGTACCGGGACCACTGGGACCACCGGAGGTGGCCCCGGGGGTCCACCGAAGGGGGGCAACGACCCCGGGAGGCTAGATGGGCTAAGTGGGGAAGGGAACCAGCCCCTAGGTGGGCTGGTGCGCCCCCCACCCAGCCCATGTGCACAAGAGAAGGGAGAAAGGGGGAACCCTAGGCGCAGGGGAGGCCCAAGGCCCACCTAGGGCGCCCCCCCCCCTTTTCCCTGCCCTGGCCGCCACCCCCTCCCATCTGGTGGCTGCCGCACCACCTAGAGGGAACCCTAGGGGTGGCGCACCCCCTCCCCCTCCTCCTATAAATAGAGAGGGGTTTTGGCCCTTGGGAGACAGACTTCTCTCTCTCTCTCTCGGCGCAGCCCTGCCCTTCTTCCTCCTCCTCTCTGCCGGTGCTTGGCGAAGCCTTGCCGGGAGACCTCGTCTCTCCATCGACACCACGTTGTCGTGCTGCTGGAGTTCTTCCCCAACCTCTCCCTCCTCCTTGCTGAATCAAGGTGCGGGAGACGTCACCGGGCTGCACGTGTGTTGAACTCGGAGGTGCCGTAATTCGACACTAGATCGGAATCACACCGCGATCTGAATCGCTGCGAGTACGACTCCATCAACCGCGTTCTAGCAACGCTTCCGCTTAGCGATCTTCAAAGGTATCAAGATGCACTCACCCCTCTCTCGTTGTTGGTCTCTCCATAGAAATATCTGAATATGCGTAGGAAAAAATTTAAATTTATGCTACGTAACCCAACAACGCGCTGATTGGCTGAATCAGTGGGGTTTGGATCAACCTCTCTCTTTGACGCATCACGACCATTCATTTAAATCCCACGGCACGAGTTGACGTGGTGCATGGACCAAGCTTGCACGTGCACCGCATGTTCCATCGCTCCATGCATGCCCACTCGCAGCACCCGTTGTAGCATGCATGCCCGCGTGCGTGCAGTGCCCGTGGCCACCGGTCGTTGCATGCATGCCCGCTCGCCGACGACCAGCACCCGTGCAGTGTTCGTGCCCGCCCGCCCTTGCATGCATGCCCGCTTGCGCACACGCAGCGCCCTACTCCACCGCGCCCTTGACGTAGCCCTGCTCCACCACCCCTCTCGATGCAGTAAAGTGTCGCATGCCTACCTTTAGCATCGATGCAGCATCGCAGCGAGGCTTACAGACCACCTGAGACGCCCAAAAAACCAACGGACAGCCCCCTCGTTGCATCTATGCAGTAAGGAATGCATGGCGTGGTTCTCTTTCCATGACACACTATTGTCATGATGGGTGTCGATGCAACTCAAATAGTATGCTTCCCATTACACGATGGGCAAATTAAGGTGTCTATTATTGTCACGTTTTCCACCGAGCACCCTTTCACACCAGGCCCCTTCACACCGGGCCATGGTGAAGGGAAAATGGCATGCAACATGGCCCTATTTAACCCCACCTCTTATACCTCCATCACATCTCTCTAACCTCTCAATCCCCAAACTCCACACTCGCATTTAGATCCAAGCCACGCCCCGCCCCACTGGCACGATGCAGTACGTCAAGTTGACCTTCTTCGTGTCGATCACCGTGTCAGAGAGGGAGTACCCCGTCGGGTCATGGTCGAGAATGAGCTCCGGCTGTGGGCAATCTCGAGGTGGAGGGGTGCGATGGAGTTTGTGACCGTGTTCATTAGGGCCGGTTACAATCACTTACCTCCCGGCTCTCCGTTCATGTTCACCATCAGGGAGGCTCGCATGGGAGGATGTGGCCTCATCGTCCATTTCATCAATTCCTTTGATGCCTACCATCTCCTCGGCCAGGCCTTCTTCTGTGGGTGCAAGTTCATCGCGTTCTCGACATACAACATCTTCACCAACTTCGGCTACACCTTCCCCACCCCGGGCCACATGCACTCTCTCCGCTACCACTTCCCAGAGCCGGAGTATGATGAGTGAAGACGTCTCCATACCGGCCCCATGGTTGATGATGTGCAAGCTATGGCTATGTTATGCTTTGGTTTATCATGTATCCATGTAGTTTTTTTAATTATTAATAATGAGTTGTAAGGATGTCATGAGTTGTAAGGGGGGTTGTGAGAGCCCAAGTTAAGTTGTGGCATGAGTTTGTGCTACTATGTATCTATGTCATGTTCGTGCTAATATATGTATGTTTTGTTCAAGTAATAGTGTGCTTTTTCTTTATCTTTACTCCTTGAATTTTTTGATATTGTAAGAAATACAAAAAACCATATATAGGTGTGTTGCATGTAGGCATGCATCTATCTAGGTCAATAGCAATTCTCTCCCACGTCATCTTCTTTCTTTGATCTACTAGAAGCTACTAGGGTCACCCTAGCTAGTAGGTTTTTTTTAGCACCGAGAGTTTCTTAAATTGGTTCTAATCAAACTAGTTGCTATAACTAGAGTTGAGAAAGTATTCTCTTCAATGCCTTTTGAGAAAAGAAAGTTACAAGTGGGCTCTTCTATTAGGGTGCCAAAAAAAATTCTGGATCCGCAACCATGGACATGCAACTAGGACATGCAACCATGGGCATGAAACAAATTTAGCTCATGTAAGCATGCAACTAATTTAGTTCATGGTACCGTAGACATGCATAAAAACAATCAGAAAACAATAGTGGACAAACAACAAATATGTAAAGCAAAAAAATATTACAATACATACATGTTTGCATATGATGTACGAAGTTTTATTCTTTGCATTATATGAAGTACATAATAAAGACAAGTAAAAAGTAAAACAAATAATATTGAACGAGTAATAAATATTTCCATGAACCATTCAACACTTAACAGCAATATTATTTTTCAAAGGTTCAAAGCAGAAACGTTTTTGTTTGAGTTAAGACAAGTAAAAAAGGGTTCTTGCCCTTGCGCGGTTGGCTGGTTTCTCTTTGGGCCTGGTTATTTATTCACGGCCCAACATCTATTCGGGAGCTCAGATTTTCTTTTACTAGAAATTTAATTTGGGTGTGCACTTTGTTAACCGAAGAACAAAAGCAGGGACATGAACACTGAATAATTTTCCAAATTGTTGCTTCGACTCGGTTACATGAACCTGACATGAAGCATAGATCGCGTCCTCTGCCTAACAGGCCTAATTTCCCATTCTAATGATGGGTGAACAATAAGTAAAAGAAAAACAGAGCAATGATACAACAATAGAAACCCCCCCTGCCCCGCCATGATATTTGCTTGCTTCCGCAAATCGATCATCTGCATTACATGTTTCTTGATCTTCTTCAGTTCTTTGTTCAGTTTGGACTTCACATGCAGTTTAGGATTGCGTGCATACCTCGCCATTGGTAGGACTCTGCCCGCCCCTCTGTCTGAGCTCCCCAAATTCTCCACGGCAATCGGGGGCTCCCCGCCCAAATTAACCTCCGAGGTTGCGGCCCCGCTCGAGTTAATGTAACCCTCAAACTTAATCCTCTTAATGTAATCATCCATCCACTCGAAATGGGTACATTTCTTCAGGGTCTGAAAACAACAACATGAACCCTAAATCCCGAATACGACGAGAAAAAAATATGAAAAAATCAGAGCAAACGGCAGCGAAAGAACGGGCTAAGAACTAAGATCTAACCTTGCAATCCCTTCCTTCCATTGTCTTGCCCAAGCATTTCACAAATTTTCGCCCAAGCTAGATTGCCATAGTCATCAGTCTTACTGACCCACCATTTAAGAGGCTCTGGACGTGGGCAGTCAGGGCACTTTGTGAGCGACACTGGACTATAATGTCGTTATTTTGATGAGTGGGTGGCAGATGAGGTAGATGGTTGCGCTAGGTCGCAGGAGAAGAGAAAGATTGGGGAAAGGGAAAGCAATGGAGGCGCTCGTCTCTTCTATCTGCGAAGAGGTGGGTCCTACGTTTACATGGACAAGTGGTGGGTTACGCGCCTACGTGGATAAGTGATGAGTCCAACCCCTAACAACTACGAAGGCATCAGCTCAGTTTAAGAGTCATGTTGTGCGTCGGCTATTTATGCGTTTAAATGTATCGCACCACAGCCATTAGCTCGAACAATGTCTTGCTTCTTCTAATTCCCACAAAATACGTGGCACAGGAGCTATTCGCCCAAGCAAGGCGGAGCAGCCAGGACCCAGGAGGAGAGGCGGCTGAGGTGATCGAGCAGGAAGACGAGGTTGAGCAGCAGCCTTGACACCGCCGAGTACACCGGCACGGGAAACCCCATTAACTGTCTGATATGGTCTTGGAAGAAGAATAGGAATTCATTTGCAACCTTAACCGACAAACATAGAAGGTTGAGAGCTCGCGAGAGAGATGACGAAGATGAAAAGGAGAGGGGTCTCACATGACACCGAAAGTTAGCTTATACGGAGAAGTGAAGCAGCAGCAGCAGCTAGAGCCGGACAGGGGAAGGAGAAGAGCATTGTGTGGCTACAGCAGGATGGGGTTTGCATGATGGCGACGGAGATATACTACGGTCGACAGGTGATACAGGAGTGCGTGTACTACATGCTTAATTAGTTATACTAGTCGTCAACCCGTGCGAATGCACGGGCTAGCATGAAAATACTAGCTTTAAACATTTATAAATGTACCTTATAATTCAGCTATTATTGCTTGATGATGTTTTTTGAAACTGAATCATCTGATTGTTGCCGCGAACATTAACTTTCATAGAAGGCACAACATGATTTTTCATTTATCCATTTGTGTCGGTACATATTTTAATGTATCTATAGCAATTCTAAAAGATGTCGCCCTATTTGAAAATTGGTCTTTGAATTTATTTAACTTGGTGCATGTTGCATAAGACACTTAAGTCTAGTGTATAATTTAAAATTTGGGTCAACTCTTGGATGTGCAGAATACATTTCCTATTTGCACGTGTAGTCGTGTGTATTGTCATGTATGGCTTATGTCTATCTGTATCTTCTCACCGTGAAACAAATATTTAATTCTATTCCAGATTTTTGGCATGGTTGGCCACACGTGACAAACCTAGGTAGAATACTCTCATGGTTGGCCAGTCAGTAGTTTTCAAGCTATCTAAAACATGTGCCGATAAATACTGCTCCTGATCGACTCATGGTTGGTCATGCAGTATATCTCAAGCTATCTAAAACTCCTGATCTGTTCAATAAAAAAAACTGTAGATGCCATCTAAAATTTTATTCGTGGCTAAAGTCCCAGAAGTATACGTTCTGTTGTATGTAGTCCAACAACAAAAACTGTAGACGTCACCTCTAAAAAACATGAAGACGTGGGTATCTGCCCCTCGCGGCTCACTGCGTCCCGTTTGCCTCTCTATGTCCTCGACGCCCATCCTCTTCCAGATTTCCACTTCTCTGCGTGCCCATGCCCGACTACCCTGCCGCAGGCTTTAGCCGCCACCGGATATGAAACCCTCTTCCTGTACCATTATATCGACATCTCCGCTAAATGTGCATCCGGCATCCGGCCGTTGTATAGATGTTGCTCACCTCAACACTTTTCTAAACCCACTGCCCTAGCAGTCTAGAAACACAGTATAAACACATTTATTAGCTTAATGTTGTATGTATGTATGACTAATCAGCTTCTCAAATAAAGTGTTTTTAAAGATGTATCAACATACATGATATTGAGTTTCTTCTTCTTCGAGAGTGAAACTTCCATGAGCAGCGTTTATTGGAACATGTTTTCTGCCTTTTGATCAAGCAACACACCTACATGGGATCCGTTGAAAGCATATCTGCACATGTTTGTTGGTCAACACCAACTAAGATAAATTGCTCCGGCTAGAATGAGTAATATATTTTGCTAGTCGGACATAAACTATGAATAGAGGATCAAACTATCCCTAGATCGACAAATTTCAACAAAAAGTAAAACTTCAGGAGGAGTAAATCTGAATGCTGATTCAAGAGAATACCAACCTATCTGGTTTGTTTGATTGTCGTCTTATATCCCTGCTCCAAGAAAAGCACATGCTTTTTCTCCTCATGTGTCAATTTGACGAAGGGATTTGGGCCTTTCAGTCTTGCAACCCGTACATGGAGTCTATTCAATGCATATTTGCATTTGCTCTTGGTGAACAATCAATAAATATATTCTGCTAATAGAAGTAAGTTATTTTGCTAGTCGGCATTAAATTGTAAACACAACATCAAACTAACTATAGAACGGATTTTTTTGACAGAAGGTAAAACTTAAAGAGAAGTATACCCGAATTGAGATTAGAGAGAACACCAGCTTATCTAGGTGAGCTGATCGACTGTCATCTTTTCCCTGGTCCAAGAAAAGTGCCGGATTTTTTTAGAAATAAACACGCTGTAACCGATATGCTGGTGGTTGTTAGGGCCGTACTAAGGTCTAAGGACAATAACGGTCCTAGCTATCGGCAGTTGGGAGTGACTCTTGGGGCAGGTGGAGAGGAAACGCTTGCCCCTTGAGAAACATCTGCCCGCGTAGTTTGCTGAGATGACCGATATTCGGCCGCTACTTAAACCAGATTAACGAACGACCTGCAACATTGCCCTGCACCAGCCCTACGCCACTACATCGTCCATCATAGATTACACTGTGATCCAGCATATAAGTTGAGGGATTGGAAGGAGCGAAGATGTAGCAACTGAGCAACTACATATATCATTTGATAATAATTGGAACTTGGAACCCAAAAATTGGTCCACTTTTAACCAGTTTGTGATGTTGAATGCTTTGGTCAAGCAATCAATCAACTACACCAATTATCTTGGAAAGAAACTAAAAACTATGTCAATAATGTGAACTAATATATCAATCTGTGTCCACGTACTTTCCCGGTTTCTTTTGTGTTGTCGCCATTGTTTTAGAACCTAAATTACAGAAAACAAAGAAAGAAGAACATTAATACAACAGATCAAAGGAACACGTATTTTGAAGTTTATTCAATGCACAAATCAGAAAAAAAGGAGTGTGAAACTTTGATCAAATCTTGGTAAAAACATGTGAGAAACGAACCTGGTCCAGATGTTTTTAATGTAAACCTGATCAAGCTGAGGGAAAAAAATTGATCCATTAAGATCATTGATCAACTGGATCCATGCCCGCAACTCCTTTGCTTCGGTTTGTGGGGGAGAAGATGATTTCGTTTTCCATGGGGGAAGAGAGAGAATGGAGAGAGGAGATGCGCAGAATTTTTTCTGAGAGAGAGATTGGAAGATACGTGAGAGAGATAGAGGAAGGGACGTGTTTACATGGGAGAGAGAGAATTAATTAATGGATATGGATGGCCGGTTTTTTTTAAGGGATGGCATAGGAGTGCGTAGTTAGGATTCTGTTTTAGTTAAAAAAACAGATTGGTTCGTGTGCCTTTTTTTCCTTTGAATAATTATACAACAAAGAATTAGATGAGTTAATCTAGGCCGTTAAAAAGTGACCCTACAACAAAGAATTAAATTTTTTAGGAAGCCTCTAATTAGTATAGGTATAGATTTTCCTGTGGAATTATAAGGGTTAATCTAAACCGTAATAATTTGGCCCCACATAGATGAACGGTTGGTAATTTCTAATTATTGTAGTAATTTCTAGAAAGTCTATAATTAGTATAAGTGTAGAAGTGTAGATTAATCAACTGTTGAGGCCTGACAAGGTTATGTGCCACCAATCGAGATTAATGGTTGATGATTAATGGGGTGGTGGCGTGGGTCGATCGATGATCCTGCATCTGTAGGCGCTGTGTCGGGCGGGTGAGGAGTGCCTGTCGACTGGCCGACCGACGGAACCTGTATGCGCATGAAGCTCAACCCTTTTTTTGTAGGTGTGTTTTTTTTTTTTTTTGAAGCTGAAAGCTCAACAATTTGCATCGCCCATGTTGTTTATGGGCTTATGGCGACCCTAAACCGTGCACAGCATAGTCTCCCGTTACAATGAAAGCTCAACAAGAGTCCATGATTTTGTTTTTCAATTTCAACGAACTTTTTTAGTAAGGCAAAATTCGTCAATTTCAATGACTTTTTTTAGAATTTGGTGAATTTTGTCTTACTAAAAAATAAATTGAAATTGAAAAATAAAAGCATGGATTTTGACAAAAAAATACATCGACTTTCAAAAAAGGTTCAGGAAATTTCAAAAAAGTTCATCGAATGAAAAAAAAATCATGGATTTTTTGAAGACCACAAGATTTGAAAAAAGTTCACTAAATTTCAGAAAAATTATCAATTTGAAGAAGTTCATGTATTTGCAAACAATTCTTCAAAGCAAAAAGAAAGAAAATAGAAAATTAAAAATTAAAAATTAAAAATAAGAATAAAATGGCAAGGTGGTTACACCATAATGTATTGATGGTGGTGTTTCCTGGTTCGAATAACAACTTCTTTTTTAAAATAAAGGCTCAACAGGAGCCCAACTGTGAATTAACAAAGCCATTAACCGATCAGGAGTACAAGGCCAAGCCCACTAACAAAGCAATGGCTAAATGATACAAGGGAGAAGAATAACAGCTTACTACACTACACCTACAACCAGCAAATAGAAAATTACATTGAAGAGCAGCTAATTGAGGATAAGCTCACAACAGAAAGGCTCGTGAAATGACTACAGAAGAAGCCACAAGGAACTGCAACCGCCGACAGAGGTTGGGCACATGACTTAAATCGGGAACAAGAGATGACACAATGTATGCCTTCTCTAACACCGAAGGGGATCCCTTCCCCTCGCCTATGCTCGAAGGTGTTGCACCGTCGACATGTAGAGACACTCACCTGAGAGCTAACACATAGGTTGGGCTCAAGTTCGGGCCAGCCATGGAACACAACCAACAACACGCCAGAGCACACACAAGCCAGCTGCACCGCACGCACCGGAGGAGACCAATGGAAGAGGGTAAGCCGCCGGGAGAGTCACTGAAAGGAAGAAGCTGCTGAGCCACATGGCGGAGAGTAGGAGCGAGGTGCACATGTACCAACTGTAATTGGCATGTGTGATACCGTTGCTGCTGTCGGGAAGGGGAACCCGATCCCCTTCTGCCTAGGCTCGAGTGCGCCGACCCACTAGCACTACAAAACGCCACCCCAGAGCAACACGTTGTTAGATCTAAAACCTATACACAAGATGCCACAGAGACTACGCAGACGCCAGGTGATGTCTACTATACAACTTTATTCTTGTAGACCCTCTTGGGCCTCCAAGCGCAAAGTTTTATAGAGCAATAGCAATTTTCCCTTAAGTGGATGACCTAACGTTTATCAATCCGTGGAAGGTGTAAGATGAAGATGGTCTCTCTCAAACAACCCTGCAATAGAATACAAGAAATCTCTTGTGTCCCCAACACACCAAAACAATGGCAAATTATGTAGGTGCACTAGTTCAATAAAGAGATGGTAATACAAGTGCAATATGGATAGTAGATATAGATTTTTGTAATATGAAAATATAAAAACAACAGGTACCAAGTGGCAAACAACAAACAAAATGTTGTATAAATGCTTGGAAATAAGGTGTATGGTTCTTACTTTCACTAGTGCAATCTCTCAACAATGCTAACATAATAGAATCATATGAACATTCCTCAACGTGCGATAGAGAATCACTCCAAAGTTCATAAGTAGCACAGAACACAAGATATAAAAAATTGTAAGTAGTAGAACCACCTCAAAGTTACCCTTTCCAATCAATCTGTTGGGCTATTCCTATGAGTGTCATAAACAGCCCTAGAGTTTGTAGTAGAATAACACCTATGATACATATAAATCAAGTCTGATGTCACCTAGATACTCCAATGTCATCTCAATTATTCAGGGGTAGATTATTCTACATGCATCAAATAATTTCAGATTCATCATATTCAATCAAACACAAAGAACTTGAAAGATTACCCCAAGATTTCTATCGAAGAAAATAGGACAAGAACGTGTATCAACCCATATGCATAGATTACCCCAATGTCACCATGGGAATCCGCAGGTTGAGTACCAAAACCCATATCAAATGAAACAATAGAACACCCTATTGTCACCACGGCTATCCACATGTAAGACATACAGCAAGTGGTCTCAAATCCAATATTCAATCCGACATAACAAAATCTAAAAGGAAAAGATTCAATTCATCACATCAAGATAGCAAGCAACAAACACGATATGATCGAACTATATCAACAAAGCTCGTGATACATCAAGATCATGACATCTCAAGAACGAGAGAGAGAGAGAGAGAGAGAGAGAGAGAGAGAGAGAGAGAGAGAGAGAGAGAGAGAGAGAGAGAGAGAGAGAGAGAGGAAGAGAGAGAGGGAGAGAGAGATATATATATATAGAGAGAGAGAGAGATCAAATACATAACTACTGGTACATACCCTCGGCCCCGAGGTGAACTACTCCCTGCTCGTCATGGACAACGTCAGGATGATGAAGACAGCCTCCGATGATGATTGCCCCCTCTGACAAGGTGCCGGAACAGGGATTCAGACAAGTTTCCTTGGGTACAGAGGCTTGCGGTGGCAGAGCGGAAGTTCTAGGTTAACTTTCGGGGAATTCTGGATTTATATGATTTTTCAGCGTTGGAATCAAGTCAACCGGAGCCACGTGGGCCCCATAGGCAAACAGGACACACCGAGGGGTGGTGGGCGCGTCCTATTGGCTTGTGGCCCACAGGTGGACCCCCTCTAGTGGTTCTTCGCCCCGGCATTTCTCATATTGTCCAGAAAAAATCGTCAAAAAGTTTCGGGCGATTCCAAGAACTTTTATTTTCTGGATAAAAAAATAACAACAGGTTAATTCTGATGAAAACAGTGTCAGTCCGGGTTAGTTCTAATTAAATCATATAAAATACATCAAAATCATATAAAAGTTTTGTAAACATGGATAAATATGGTATAAATACTTTATAAAATATTGATACGTTGGAGCTGTATCACCGGGTACCCACGTGCAGCTGCCACATGCACCCAAAGCACTAAACTTCCCCAAGCGGCGCCTCCAAGCAGGACACGACGAACTAGGCGATGTCGCTGCCCATCCCATATGCCGGGATTCGAGCTTTCGCCGGTGAAGCATGGGCGGGGTGCAAAGGAGAGACCCCGACTGTGACCCCACGGAGCAGAAAAACGCAAAAGGGTGCCACCACCGTCGCGTTGGGAATACCAACAGGGGATTCCCCCTGGCTCGTCAAGCACCACCAGCTCGAGGATCGGAGCACTCCGTCGGCACCGGATCTGATGACCACAGGCCCGAAATCGGATGCATCCAACACAGGGAGAGACCAGAGAGGATAGAAATATGTCCTTCTGATCTGGAGCGAAGGAGGGGAACCTCGCCGCGCCGCCACCACTGCCTGTCGGCACCTTGCTGCTTGAGCAGCCGAGTGGGCCGATATGCACCTCTCGCGCGCGTCGCCAACCGAAAGACGACACCGCCTCATCGATCGAGCCGCCGCTCAGGCTTCCGGGGTCCTACGCCAGCGAGCGGCGCCATGAAAGCCCCGCCGCCACCATCGTTGGCAGTCACCCAGGCAAAGCCCGACGACCCCCTCGGGCAACGACAAGGGTGGGGCAATGGAGGGGGAGGCGTCAAGGTAAACCCTAGCTGCCCTCGGGTCGTCCTAGGGAGGACGACGCAATGAGAGGGGGCCTAATAGTTCTCGTTTGAATAGCAACTAGCTCGTGCATTTTTTGCGGAGTAAAACATAGAAAAAAAACTGTACATGGGCTGGCCCAGCGCAGGAAACGCTTCACACACCTGTTTGCAAAATACTCCCTCCGTACCTAAATATAAGTCTTTTAAGATATTTTACTAGGTATCTACATACGGAGCAAAATAAATGAATCTATACTTTAAAATATGTATATATACATCCGTATGTAGTCTATTAATTGAACCTCTAGAAAGACTTATATTTAGGAACGAATGGAGTACACACTAACTGTATATTCGGGCATAAGTGTAGACTCTTGAACGATCTCACTGTAACTGGACTTTTCCGGGTAACCGGAGACCATGCTGTGCACGGTTTAGGGTCGCCATAAACAACATGATCGATTCAAATTGTTGAGTTTTCATCTTCAGAAGAGAAAAAAACGTTGAGCTTCATGCGCACGCAGGTGCAGCTGATCAGAGCGGGTTAGAGGCTCCCATCTCTCGCGTTAGAGCATCTCCAACAGCCGCGCTTCGCGCCGTGCCCAAAAAATGTATTTGCTACGCGCGCTTTGACTGGTTTAGCGCGGGGATAGAATCTGGCTCCAACGGCCGCGCTATAATGCAGCGCGCGCCTCCAGCAGCGCCCAAAAATACAGCGCGCGCAGCACGCACAAACCACATACACATTTCAAAAAATAGGAGCAAAAATAATCAAATAAACAAAATAAATCAACAATAAATAGTCATTACAACTCAAACAAATAGTTTATCGTTCAGTACAACAAATAATGTAATAAACACAACCAATAGTTCATGAACAATACAATGTCAAATGCAGAAATCATGCTCTTTCTCGTCCATGCCATGCCCACCACTCTTCAATCAGATCCTTCTGAAGTTCATTGTGCGTTGCGGGACGCCGAATGGCATGATAGGAGGCAACAAAACGGGCTACCCTTTCAGCCCTCCGTCGCACTCGCACGGGATGTCCCAAGAGATCATACTGTGAGTAGTCTAAATCTTGGCCACGCTCATTCTCGATGATCATGTTGTGCATGATCACACAAGCGTGCATGATGTACCAAAGCATTTTTTGATTCCAAAATCTAGCTGGTCCTCTCACAATAGCAAATTGGGCTTGCAAAATTCCAAATGCTCTCTCCACATCTTTTCTAGCCGCTGCCTGAGCATTGTGGAAATCAAGATTTTTCTTACCTTCCGGCTTTTTCAACGGCTTCACGAAGGTTTGTCACTTTGGATAGACGCCATCCGCTAGATAATAGCCATAGTTGTACGTACGGCCATTTGCTACAAACTGCACCGGTGGCAACTCACCATCTGCAATCTTATTCATCAGTGGTGACCGGTTGACAACATTGATATCATTCAAAGATCCAGGCATTCCAAAGAATGCATGCCAAATCCAAGTCTCCTGATCGGCCATCGCTTCAAGGATTATAGCGGAACCCTTTTTTTGGCCGTGGAATTGTCCATGCCATGCCTTTGGACAATTCTTCCAACTCCAATGCATGCAATCTATTGAGCCAAGCATGCCAGGAAAGCCGCGAGCCTTGTTCATCGCCAATAGCCTTGCGACGTCTTTAGCAGTGGGAGATCTCAAATACTCCTCGCCAAACACTTGCACAATTCCCACTGCAAAGCGCTTGACACACATGATGGCTTGGCTCTCACCCATAGCCAAGTGATCATCAACTAGATCAGCCGGGATACCGCATGCCAACATACGCAAAGCGGTTGTCACCTTCAGAAAGGTGCTATGCCCGAGCTCTCCGGCGGCATTCCTCCTTTGCTGGAAAAACCGGTCATGGCTCGCTAGTTTCTCTGCAATGCGCTTGAACAAGTCGGTGCTCATCCTAAACAGGTGACGAAAATACGACTCCGGGTATGTGGGATTCTCCACGAAATAGTTCTTCATCAATCTGTTATGGGCATCAATCCTATCTCTCCAAATTTTCTCCCGACCCATAACCGAACCACCGTGCTTTGGTTTTTTATTGATATGCATAGCTAGGATCATTGCAAGATCCTCCTCCTCTTCCATATCAAATTCTTCTTCGGAAGAATCATACGACGAACTCATCTACAATGTTCAATACTATACTATAAAAACTACAATTCAAAACATGCACCAAATTCATAAGTTTGAGAAATACATACCTTGTAGGCGTTTTGTCGAACACCTTGCGGGCGGGCTGCGGTAGCGAGCGCTCGGGCGCTGTTCCTCGGACGACGGAGGCGCGCGAGGGCCGGCGGGACTAGGAGGGGGTGGGGCGGAAGCGCGACGGTGCGGGGAGGACGGGGAAGCGCCTAAACGGTCGCCGGGGGCGCGGCCGGCGGCGGCAGCGGAGATAGGCCGGGGAAGCGCCTGAACGGTCGCCGGGGGGCGCGGTCGGCGACGGCGGCGCGGGGATAGGCCGGGGAAGCGCCTGAACGGTTGCCGGGGGGCGCGAGCGGCGGCGGCGGCGCGGCCGAATGGGGGTGGAAGTGGGGAGCGAGCGCAAGAGAGTGCAGGAGCGAGCGCGCGAGAGTGAAGGAGCGAGCGCGGAAGAGTCCAGCGCGCGGGAGCTGGCGCAGCAAATAAGCGACGCGCGATTGCGTTTCGGCCAGCGCGCTGAACTGCATATGCCGCGCGCGCCGTTTTTGCGCCCCGCTGGAGCTACCCGCCGCGTTGCGCGCATTAAGACAGGCTATTTTGCGGCGCGGCGCTAGTTTAGCACGGCTGTTGGAGATGCTCTTATGCGATACGACTTACTGACTCTCTGAAGCCAGCCCAGGAGGCAAGTGCCTCGTTTTTATTACTGTTTCTTTACGTTCTTTGTTTTCCTTTTTGTTTCTTTTTTTACATTGGCTAGCAAAATGGCCCGTGCGTTGCCACGAAAGAAAAAACATAATCTCTAATAATGGTGATCACATTATGTTCATACTAGCAAAAGGGCTCATGCGTTGCAACAGAATAAAAAAAACACCATCTTCGATGACGATGACCACATTATGTTCATATCTCATCGCATGATTTCGAAAAATTGTTCACAAATGCAAAAAAATATTTTTTTTCCTTTAGTTTTATTCACAAGTTGGAACAATGTTCATATTTTTTAAAAAATATCATGGTTGTCAAAAAAATTGGTAACTCAAAGAATTATTCTAAATTTCAAGAAACATTTTTTTAAATATACTATATTATTCCGATCCACCCCGATAATTAATTCTTCAAAATTCACTCAGGTATATAATAAGAAAGACTCAGAAGCGTTACTGTTTAACTGCATACATTCAATCATTCGTCAACATTTCTACAAATTTGGGAACATTTTTTTACTATTTATAAACAGTATTTTTAAATTCCCAAACAATATTTTATATTACGAACTATTTTCAAGTATTTTCTTGTGAATTGGCGAATAATTCATTTTATGAATTACCAAACATTTTTTAATTGCATTAAATAAATTGCTCAAAATGATGGACTTTTTTTGATTCACGAATGTTTTCTCCAAAATTACGATTTTTTAATATGTAAACATTTTTATAAAAATCCCGAACAATTTTTGAATTTGCAAACATTTTATGTTTTATCAAACATTTACGTAAATGTAATTTTTTGAATTTCGAAAGTTTTTTTTGATTTATTTGAATTAGAAAAATTAAAAACGAACAGATAAATAATAATTAAATACTAAAAAAACAAGCCCCCGCCCATGGGCTGGCACAAATGGGCGTGCTATTTATTTCCCAGCGAGCAGAGTGTAGTATAGCTGGTCCCTATGTTTTGGCCGGGCCATGCGAGGATTCCCTGCAAAAAGTTTTTTATAATTTATAGGTGGCATTGGTGGATAATATTAAACAATTTTGAAGACAATTTTAATGACGTAGCACAGAAGCAATAGGTGCTTTATTAATAGGTAAAGATATCATCGCTTGATTTAGAAACTTCTTCTTTTAAATTTATTCACAAGTTGAAGCAATCTTTACATTTTGAAAAAATATATATCATGGTTGTCAAAAATCTTAGTAACTCAAAGATTTATTCTGAATTTCAAGAATTTTTTAAAAAAAACATACAATAAAAATCCGATCCATCCAACAGTTAATTCTCCAAAATTCACACAGGTATATT
Source organism: Hordeum vulgare subsp. vulgare (assembly GCF_904849725.1). Taxonomy (NCBI): domain Eukaryota; kingdom Viridiplantae; phylum Streptophyta; class Magnoliopsida; order Poales; family Poaceae; genus Hordeum; species Hordeum vulgare. The sequence goes on from NC_058524.1 coordinate 5,126,399, forward strand.
GTCACAAAGACTTAGAAGCATTAATGTTTAAGTACATACATTATATCTTTCGTGAACAATATTACAAATATGCGAACGGTTTTAAAATCGAGAATTTTTTTTACAATTTACAAACATTTACTAAAAATCGTGAATATTTTTTATATTTCGAACGGGTTTAAATATTTTCTTTTGAATTGGCCACCAATTCAAGAAAAGACGAACATAATTTTTTATGTTAGAGGATTTTATTTGAAATTCACAAACATTTATTGAAATGCATGAAGTTTTCCTGAATAAACAAACATTTTTATACACCAGTAATATATTTATTAAATTCATGGACATTGTTTTGGAACTTGCAAAAAATATAAAAATCCGGCGCTTTTTTTGAATCCTATTTTTAATTTAAAATAAAAATTTGTCAGCATTTTAATCCAAATTCCTATTTTTTAATATGCAAAAGTTTTTGCAATTCTAAATTATTTAAATTATAAATAAACAAATATGGAACGGAAAATTTTAAATAAAAAAAGAAACTAACAAAACAGGCATTAGCTATTTTTAAAATTTTAGGACATATTTTGAATTAGAAAGCATTTTGTTAAATGCATTTAATAGTTTTTAATACATGGAATTGTATTTGAGATCATGGACTATTCTTATTGTACAAACATTTTTATAAAATTGCAAACATTTTATTGTATATGCGAGCATTTTTGACAAAACTCCGAGCATTTTTTGAAGTCATAAATATTTTAATTTTTTAAATATGTTGATTTATAATTTTTTTTAGTTTATTAAAATTTTAAAGATTATTTAAAGTTCTAAATTATTTACAATAAAGAAATAAAACGGACCTGAAAATAAATAAATAAACGAAATTAAAAGCAAGCGCCTTATCATGGGCCGGGCCATACGGTGTGCTGGATATTCTTCCAGCATACAGAGCGTAATATAGGAGGTTTTTACATGGGCCGGCACAGTCCAAGATTTTTCGCTTTGTGAAATGTTTTCTATTACTTATCGGTGGCATGGTGGTTAATTTATGCAAACTTTAGGGATAATTTTCAAGACGGACGACCAGAAACCGAATTTGCTTTATTATTAAGGAGAGATTTGGAAATACAAATATTGCAAACATATATATTACAAAATGAAACTACACAATGCTTTCTAAAGTGTTAATCATGCATGTAAAAAATCTTATAAGTGTATAAAAATGTTGATCATGTATTAAAAAATAATATTTATCTTCTATTTTTAAAATGCTTATCAAGCATTTAAAAAATGTTAAATGTATAGAGAAATACGTTGACCATGCATTCCAAAAATATTAATCTTGTATTCGAAAAATGCTAATCCAGCATTTGATTTTTTTAAGTACATACAGAAAAATGTTGACCATGTATAAGAAAATGTTCATTATGCATTTGAAAAATGTTAATAAAGTATTTAAAAAAATATTATAAACAAATATTGATCGTGTGTTCAAAAAATGTTAGTCTTGTATTTGAAATATGTTAATCCAGCATTTGAAAAAAATATTAAATTTGTATAGAAAAAATGTTAACCATGTATTTGAAAAATGTTATTCTTGTATTTTAAGGAAAACATTCGGCACTAGATTGTGTCAACGCTGTACCTAGAGGATAGGGATAGAGGAAGAGGGGAAAATCGAAATGAAATAAATAAAGAATAAAGCCAAAAAAATAAGTCGAAGATAGAAGAGCCCAGATTCCAAATGAAGAAATGGAAACTCGAATAGGATCCTTGATTCTCAAAAATTGAGGGGCAAGGGGATTGATACCAAGAAAGATTTCTTCTTATTATAAGACCTGATTTGATCCGCATATGTTTTCATATCATAAATGGAAAGTGTTCAATCATATCATAAATGGAAAGTGTTCAATTAGAACAATCTTCTCCTTTAATCATATCATAAATGGAAAGTGTTCAATTAGAACATGAAAACGTGACTCAATTGGTCTTAGTTAGTCTTCGGGACGGAGTGGAAGAAGGGCGGAGACTCTCGAACGAGGAAAAGGAACTCTTCGAAAGAATTGACCGAGCCGTATGAGGTGAAAATCTCATGTACTGTAATGACCAAACCTCGAAGGATTTGAGTCTCTGTGCTTAACTGTGCTAGTCCCTGGATCGGCTCGCTAGCACACACAGTATAGATGAATACCAGAATAGCAAGTGCATCATTTATTACAACGTATGATCCAGAATGTACAAAGTATAACAATCTACATAGCACTTAGCTAGCTCTAATAAATAATGGCAGCGGAAAGGTAGCAAAATAATAACGATGAGTCCATCATAGCCCACCGGCGAAAAGGTTGAGTGAAGACTCGCGACCCTACTGTATCTCACTGATCATCTGAATATCCTGCAACATGATAAGTTGCAGCCACAAGGGTCAATACATTGAATGTATTGGCAATTCACACATAATGATAATGCAAACCTACATATATAAGCAATGTATGACAAACAAAACAGTCAAGTTGGTTCGGCATAAAGCTAACTTCACCTACCTTCATGAACTGATCAAGGTCTCACACCCCACAACCAATTTAACCCGCAAAAGAGAACTCACAAACCTACGGTGAGATGACAAAGATCTTCAAGATGTATCAAGTGCGCTCAGTCGATGACGCATTCAATGGGGACACCAAAGCGCTCAGCCATCAACGCATTCACCAGATTTAAGTCCCGACAACTCAAGTGCGCTCAGTCATGGCGCATTCTCTAGGGACAATAGAGCGCTCAGCCATAGACGCATTCACTCGAGCAAAAGCCCCGAGCCTACAGCTATAAACTCTCACTACTTCATAAAACACTCGGTACGAGTCCACGTCTACCATAACATATCCAAGCACACAATTAAACAATGCAATCCAGGACACACATATGGCGACAAGCAATATAAGAATCACACCAAACACATAACATATCATAACAATGCAAAACATACATATAGGATGAGCATAATCAAAAGTGCAAACTTGCCTTGAACGGTGTTGAAGTACTCTAACGCTTAATTATGATCCGCTCCACACTCCGGACAATCTATATATATTCGACGAATGCATCGATAAATAAACCGTACTCACATAACATCAAAATAAAGTCAACAACAAAGAATTTAATGAAAACTCAACTAACAGAAACATACGAGTAGGTATTTATTATCTACATGCTAGTGGTAGCATAAAGAAAAAGAATTAATTAAATTAGACGAACAGTTTACAAAATATGGCCTTTGGTAGGTTTAAATTAAATCTGATCAAACTAAATTTTCAAATATCACAAACCTGAAAAATATTAGTGCTATCATGTTCTTCTCATCATTACGAGATCACAGGAAAAAGAATTTCCTGATTCGGAGTTACGAGTAAAAAGTTAAACAGGTTTCAAAATCTTACCGAGAATCTGTCCGATCTAAACACAACTTAAAATAGGTATAATACGGGTACTGTAGCAATTTCGCGGATTGGATGAATCGGATTACGTGCACGTGCTTACCACGAACAACAGTGAAAAAGGGTTAGTTCCCACGTGGTGCCTCCGGTGGTGCTTCTCCGGTGACTCTCCGACTAACGGCGGCTCCGGCGAAGACGGGCAAACTCCGATGATGGTGGGATGAACTCCGGCGTGGGCGGAGGGTGCTCCGGGACGACAACAGAGGCGGCCTGCTGCGGTCTCGGCGACAGGAAGGATCGAGAGCTACTTATCAAGCTGCACGGAAAAGAAATCGGAGCAGGGACGGGCTCCTGGACTTTATTCCCTGGCGAGGAGGAGTCCTGCGAGGGCTGCTGGATTGGTCTCGGTCTCGGGATAGGAAAACGGGGCGAGGTGGGTCAGCTGGCAGGCACTGGAGCCTGGGGCGCTGGCGCTGGGCGCTGCTGCGGCTCGGTGCTGGTGCCTGGGGCTCGGTCCCTGGGCACAGTTCCTGGCCACTAGCGCTACCGCTAGCTGGTGGCTCGGTCTGGCTGACCTGGGAAGGCTGGCTCGATGGGGCAAGGCCCCCGGCTGGGCTGGGCCAGCTGGCTTGGCCTGGCCGGTTCCCTTTGTCTTTTTTTTTTTACTGCTACGGAAAAAAAACTACACATATGCATACATATTTCTGGTTAAGAAAAAATACCAGAAATATTCTAAAAAAAATTACTATCACACACAGCAAAAACAAATATGCAACTAATATAATCTACAGGAACCCTAGTTCCACATAATGCAATTTTTTTCAAAATAACTTTTATGCAAAATGCTACACAACGAGCATTGAAAAATAAACTGAAAATGATTTTGGAAATTACGAAATTTGCAAAACCATATGAGTCAACTCCAAAATAATATTCTAAACCTTATGAACTCTTTATTTGAATGGGGAGAAGTCATGTTATCTTCGCCCCAATATAAATTGCCTGAGTTGCATAATGAAAAGAATATTCAGAAAAATTTAAACATGCATAGAAATCAAGATGACAAAGAATGATCCTATTAACATACCAAATCTGAAAATTTGGGATGTTACATGTACGGTTCTGTAAAGGGACAGTAAGGGTGACTTATTTGTCGACTTTTCCACTATCAACCCCAAAAACCCAACTCTGTCATGTTTGCGGCTCGCAAAGCAACGCATCTTTTAACTGTTAACGCGTAAAACGCCCATATTCTAAATAATTAATTTTATAACATATAATTTATAATTATATTAATTGAATTATCGATCAAAAAGATATGAGTCAGACTTTTAATCAAAAAAGAGAAATACAGGTCAATTCTAAATTATTAGAGGAATGGGGAGCATTTGGTCCCTTATAATGGTCGTTGTCCATTTCGATCATCCATGACTTTATCAGTGCTTCATTCATTATTATGTGCATTGTATGCCTTTCAAAGTGTGTTGTGGGTGGTCACTCATCTTCTCTCTTATCCCTGCATTAGTGTCTAGCTATTCTCCTCCACATTTACTTCTCATCTTCGCTACTCGTGCCCCTTATTGATTTTAACAAGGTTTATCCGCTATTATTATTTTCCCATTTACTTGTTTGTACCCGATGTAGGTTTATTTTTCTTGTTGGACAATCTCCAGTAGAACTACATAATTTATACTAAATATTTTTACTTACTTTAATCTGATTATCAAAAAAAATAAGCGTTAAATTATATTTGATAATTTCTACCACATAAAGGCACGGGTTATACTTATAATCTTCAACATTACTAGCTAAGTACGGAAACTTCTATCATTATAAATGCAACACTGGTAATATGTTATTCTTTCAAATTTTAGTTCATGTTATTTTGTTGGAATAAATCCAATAATATAAATGCAAACAAAGCAAACATAAGATAAATAGCATGCATCTATCTAGGAGGCAATCAGTTATATTTATTTAGAGACAACAAAACCAAGCCATACATCGGATTTTAGTTTGGATGGTTTACACATGTGACTTGTTTGCTATTGATATGTATTAGTATGTCGAATTTATATGGTTTTGTGCCTATTTTTTCTATAAATATCTTGATAGAGGATTTTCACATTGCACGAGTCTAGGAAAATTAAGTATTAAATAGCCTCTTAATTAGCTAAGTTATATTGATAGAGGATTTTACATTGCATGAGTCTTGGAAAATTAAGTATTAAATAGCCTCTTAATTAGCTAGGTTATCTCCTCTTCGACTCCTCACAGTGAAAGTATCATATGTTGTATATTATGCATGTAAACTAGACACTTTAGCTGAGGCAACACACAATTAAATATGAAAAGAAAGCGTTGAGTACACCGATGGAGGCCTCTGGTGGGCAGGGTGTGGCTGTTAAAATAGAAGACATGGCTCGAGGCCACGCACGACTCGCGGTGTCGACCGAGCGCCCACGCACAAAGAAGCAATCGGTCGAGCTTGGTCGAGCACACACGACCCAATCGAGACACACACGCGACCAACCACTCCACCCACTTCTAACTTCACCCGACGACTGACGCGACGCAACCCTAACTAGCACGGCTACGGTGGCTTGCCAGGTCGCCAGGACGAGGCGGACGACCGCAACAGGGCAGCCAACGACAGCGACAGACTGCGGGCCTAGAGGGCGGTAGCAGCAAGCGATAACAGCGCTAGTGGCAACTCCAACTGGTGTCGATGCTCCTATTGGACGATGGCAACACATGATAGCAGCTGACCGGCGAGCGACGATACAGTCCGACACAGTTCCGCCCAGAAGATGGAAAGAAAGTGGAAGGGACTAGCAAATCCAAAGAAAAAGGGAAGTGGTCCTAATTTTTTTGAAATTTCAGACCTCTTCAAAAGTATTGATCCTGATAAAATTAAGAAAGATTTTCAGAATGAGGGTAGGATGTAGCCAAGGTCTTCTAGACACCATATGAAGCTTCCTTATTGGTATGTTTTGGGTTCTTTTTCTATTGAAACATGTCTATATTTTTATTGTATTTAGTTTTTTTCTATTATGCATTGACTCTTTCGATTTGCATCAGAAAAATTATTTCCTTAAGATCTCACCACACTTTAATATGTTTTCGTCCTCCGCCACTGGTTGAGTATTATGATATTATACCGTATCATATTAATTTGTGTCATACATGACAAAAATAAAATTTATAAGATACCAAATTACGATACTATGCATTGTAAAAATAGTATCATACATTAGCATTATATGCATGATATTAATATATGATATTTTTCATTATGATCCCATACTACTGATCTGAAATGGTAAGTGATCTCGCATCCATGCTTGGTTACATTCAACTTTAGATATCTAAATAATCTACTCTTTTGGTTCTAGAGTATAAGTCTTTAATTTTTTTAATATAAATTATATATTTTTCGATGAAGAACATTTCATTCAATTGATATATCGAGGTGATACAACCACATTGAAAGAATGCCCAGCCTCTGCTTAACATAATGCACACAGCCAATAAGTCTAACAATCCTCAAAATTAAAACTGTTTTACAGCAAATTATATATGAACATATATAAGATTGTTTTAAAATATAGATTCATTTATTTTATTTCGTATATAGTTTATATTAAAATATCTAAAAAGACTTATACTACCTCCGTCTGAATTATCTATCACAAAAATGAAAAAAAATATGCGTCTAGCATTAAAATACATTTAGATACGTCTATTCTTCTAACAAATACTTTCGGACGAAGAGAGCATTTTGGAACGGAGGAAATAGTACGGAAGTTCTCAACGCATCTCCCACAATGTTATTATCCTTACATAACAGACGATGTACGGCCACATGATGGAACAAAAGAGTAATCCTTGTACGAAGCAGATATTTGCCAGGAAACGAATGTGCATAGCAACGATGTCATTAGTTCAGGTTTTCTGTATGAAAACGCTATGCGTTCGTCGGTTGATAATTTAAAAAGATTCATCACCTCATCAGCCGTTAAATCTAGTTCGTTCGACAGTCTAGCCATGTCCTTACTATCGCAACAAAGCCAGTGTTGCGAAACTGTTTGCAACAAAACTCATGTTACAAAAATATTCAACATGGATTGTGTTACAGATATTTTTTTCATCTTCAAATTTGTGTAACATAGATGATGTTACGAAAGAACTTTTACAACATAAATGATGTTGCGCAAATTAAAAGTAAAAGATTGGGTAGACTAGGAGTTTGAGAGACGAGTACTTTCAAGGACTTCAAATTCAGATCCTGCAACATAGAAAATGTTGGGTGACTAAAATGCAACGCTAAGTTGCACAATCGCAAGCTAGCTAAGTTCCTATGGAACAGGTGCCGCATGGACAAGAGGCGACTGCCCTCAAGGGATACAGGTTCAGATCGTGGAACATATAAGGTGTTGCAGTACACAAACTTCAACAAGCGCTAAGTTACACAACTACAAGCTAGATGAGCCTACATAGAACAAGTGTTGCACGGACAAGAGGCATATGCCTGAAAGGGATTTAGATTCATATCCTTTAATATAGGACGTGTTACATCCATATCCTTTAATATAGGACGTGTTACTGTGCGCACTGGCGTGCGGTCGGCAAGGTGAAGCACAACGTTTCCCTTTCTATATAGATGCTACCAGAGGGCATAAATTCAGATAGTTGGGTTGAATCCGATGCACGACATTGCATAGAAGATAAGCCAATCAATTAGAATCGGAGGGAGTAGAAAAAAACAGGTGGTATCTCCATCCCCCTTGAGAAGGAGTATAGTAGTATAAAGATGAAAAATATGTGGTCCTGGTAAAATCTTAAGACAAGAATACAGCTTGAAAAAAGAAAAAGCAAATCCTAAGACAAGAATAAAAATGAAAGAAAAAGTGAGCAGAGAGAAAGCGTTTCCCAAATTCCCCTGCATATATTCGGATTTCACACCCCTATTTACCTCCACTAATCTAAACCTGATGTATATACATATCCTCCTCTTCTTCTGTCTCGGTTTATGGATTTTGCTCTCCAAACCCAAATTAATAACCAAAGCTCAAACCAGGAACCAATCCCCTTCCACGGGGATCGGCTTGTAATAACCTCTCCAAGCGAGGGGGCAATCGGAAAATACTTCGACTCCTCTCCACCAATGGGCGGGCCTCCTTTGCCCTTGCCGTGCTCTGCTCTACCCGGTTGAGCTTGATTTTGCATAAAAACCCAACCGGGAGCGACAAATTCGGAACCCTCTCCTCAGGATCCCGCAAGAATAGTCGCCGAACATATATGCAAACAGCACCCTGCATCAGCTTGCTATGATGTGTGAACCAATCACGACGCCGGGAGCGGGACCGGGAGCGGCAGGAGGACGGGCGCCGTCGCCGGCGGAGGGAGCAGCGGCGCCCGGCAGAGCGGGCAGGTGCGGTGGCCGTGGGCGGCCCAGCGGTCGAGGCACCCGCGGTGGAAGACGTGCCGGCACCCGCGCGGCCGGCGCACCCGGGCGGCGCCGTGGAAGTCGCCGAGGCACACCGCGCAGCCCTCCGGCAGCAGCGGCGTGCCGTCATCTCCGGCGGAAGCAGCGGAGAGCGCGTCGAAGCGCACGGCCGGAGAGTGCTCCTCCAGCTCCTCCAGGCCGTGGCCGTGGTCGTGTTGGTGCTGGTGGTGGTGGTGGTCGGCGAAGTAGGCTGCGTCGGAGGCGTCGGAGTAGTCGAAGCTGAGGTCGTCGTCGACGCCGGCGCCGACGAGGCGGAGCAGCCATGAGGAGAGGCGGCGCAGGTGGCCGAGCAGGAAGAGGAGGTTGAGCAGCAGCCTGGGCATCTCCGAGTACACCGCGGGGAACCCCATTGTATTGATCTCTGGCTCTCTACCTGGATGGACTGGCCGAATCAAGAAACTAAAGAGATGGGTGGAGATTGAGGAGGAGGGATCTCAATGGCACACAGACCTCCGGCCTTTATAGCAGCTAGCTATGGAGGAGGAGGAGGGTAGGAGAGTGACACTGGTGGGAGGAGGAGGAGGAGAGGTACAGGATGGGGGTTGCAGGATGGCGACGGAGATGTACAGTGGACAGACAGAGAGAGAGAGGGAGCGTAGGTGGCCAATTAACAAACTGTTGAGGCGTGACAAGGTTGTGTGTGGGCGATGGATGGATGGATGGAGATTAATGGCGAATGATTGATTAGTCGGGTGGGGTGGCTCCATCGATGGATGGAGGAGCGTGCATGTGCCTCTGTATCCGGCGGGAGGGGCAGACCGGACGGGGTCAGGTGCGCTTGTCGACCGGCCGGCTCAGCAGGTGAGCTGCACGCCTCCGCGGGAATAAAATGCTTTCTATAATGCTCATGCTCAGCACATGTGCACAGTGCTGTGACTCGGCGGGCCTATCGTGCGGCCGTTCGGCCGTCAGTGTTATGGGGCGAACGTCATGCACGAAAGATATACACAGCGGCGACGCGGAGGGTGGACAAGGGTTATCGACGGCACCGCACGGTCCACACTAACAAGAAGGAGAAGCCTTCGTCTGGACACCGTACGTGCAGGATCAGTTGGCGAGAGAGGGATGTGCAAAGACGGTGAAATCAAGGAGGGCTTGCTGGTGGGTCGACGAAAGCCAACTAAACCTAATGTGCAATCGTTAGTGTTGTCCAGCAAACACTCGCGCACATAAGATATAAAACGATGGTAGGATGAAGAATGGATATCGCACGCACTCTTATTGGAATTTGTCAAAACATCGACACTCCTCATTCCCCCCTACCAAATCAAGGGATGCTTGACGGGCGGGATCCGGGCGGGAAGATGATACGCGATGGTTCTACAGACGAAGGAAAGAGAAAAGGACGGCGAGGATGTGCGGGTGGAGGACGACCGTTCGCTCGATATGCGAATAAACGGAACGTTCGCGCTCTAGGCCATGAAGGCAACGGCATGGGCGTGACGTGGACAGGAGGGAGGGGAGGCAGACATGCCATGTGGATGCAGTCACAAGCACACCAATGTCACATGCTTAATGACCTGCTCCTACTCCTACTCCTACTCCTACTCCTACTAGGGGCCAGATTAAGTTAGCTGGGACGGGCGCGTCAGGGCATAATCTCCTGTCGGAGACATGCAGCCGCGCCACGACAACGGCGAGCTGCTACTACATGCATGCACGCACGGCGACGCGTTGATTCGTCCGTCCGTCCGTCGGAACGGATGCGTTGGACGGCCACGTAGCGACGCTCATACGCTAGCTGTCCTCGTCCGTGGCGTCGCCGGGCCGGCACACCATTTGCGCGGATCGATCGAGGTATATATCATGTCATCACATTCGTATACGCATTTCGAGCATATACGATGCTCCCTGGCATTATTGCTTGGTAACACGACATACGATCGATCTGTATATGTGACGCTGTTTGGAAAATAAATAAAGAGAATAGGAAGGAAATGAATATGGTTTTGCTAAACCTTTTTTTATTTTCGTTTTTGCTTTTGCTAAATATCAGGCGCTACAATAACTTCGACTTGTTAGATGGTTTCAACGCAGTACCAAGGTGAAGGAAGGAGTTGGGTGAGAATATAAGAACTTCGACGTGTTAGATGGTTTCAACGCAGTACCAAGGTGAAGGGAGGAGTTGGGTGAGAATATAAGAACATCTCCGGCAGATCTCTTATCCCGCAGAATTTTACAATCAGTATATGGGTTGCAGAAGATATGTTTTGAGACCTGGCGTGGGCTATCACGGAACATAGCCTGCAAGGCCGAATGAATATTTTATTTTATCGGTCGGCCTTGCGTGGTCTCTCCGACCGGATCCCGCGTCGGCCCCCAAATCACGTGGTTTCTTCTTAATTTGACACATATGTGTCATATTACATAATAATATGATATTAATCTTTACCTAATAATAAAGAGGCTATCGCTTCCGTCGGAAAACCCACCGAGGTGATTTTACAAAAAAGCTCTTACTGTTTATGACATTAAACTCGTAGTATATATTAAATATTTTTTAAATACTCATACCTTTTAAACCGTAACTCCAAATTTAACATATTATACATGGAATTTGATTAGAAAAATATGTAGAATTTAAATATGATATTATTTTATCTGTTAAACGCTTAATAAAAATACTATCTAGGGTGCAATCTTAATAAATAAGTCATTATTCGTCTTTCTTTCATACCGGTACTCATCCGGGTTGGGAATGAACACGTCAACAAAATCAGGATTAGAGATGAAACTGAAGGTCACTTGACTGATTATTTGTACGTATTAAATCTACATGCAAACCGTGTTAAAATAGAAGACCTGTGAAATTTTGAACTGCATTTTTGTAGGATAAGACCATCTTTATTTGTATCGTAACTATAAATTCTCAAATTATAGACATTTTTTATAAATTAAGAGCGTGTGCCGTGTGGTATTTTTTTCTTCCGTTGCAACGCATGGGCCCTTTTGCTGGTATAAGTAAAAAATATCTAAATATTACAATACAACAAGCATCTAAATTACAATAGTTATTCAAATCTAAGAACTAAATTTATAATTCAATACAAGAATTGTTTTGAATAATACAAATCACATTGAATTATATTAACTGAATGTAAAAAAGGAAGGTTTTATTACTGTTCATTCCTTTGTTAATTATGCTCAATGAGATCGTGCAGAAGTTGATGGTGGGTGTTTGAGTCTTCAATTTTCCTGTATGTCTGAAAGAATGCTTGTACGCGGTCAGGGTCTCTAAATGGTTTCACGGCTATTGACATTGTCGTAGAAGAACTCCAAATTCATGTCCCTCTCGACGATCACGTTATGAAGAATCACACAACATGTCATGATGTCGTTCAGGATTCGCATGTCCCAAAAACGAGTAGGATCATAGAAAATGGCAAGCCAAGCTTGCAAAACCCCAAAGGCTCTTTCAATATCTTTTTGGGCAGCCTCTTGTGCCTTTGCAAATTCAATTTGCTTCCTATTTTTGGGTTTTCTATGGTCTTAACAAATGTAGACCAAGAAGGGTAAATTTCATCAACAAGATAATAGCCCTTTGTGCACTGAAGCACGTTCACCGTGTAGTTGCAAGCAGGAGCATCACCACTATCAAGTCCAACAAACAAATAAAACCGATGCAACACATTAATGCCATTAAGAGTACTACGTTGAACGGAGAATAGGACAGGAATGAATATAGTTTTGTTTAATCTTTTTCTTTTACTTTTGCTTTTGCTAAATCTTAGGGGCTAGAAAAACTTTGACATGTCATACGGTTTCAACGCAGTACCAAGGTGAAGAAAGCGGTTGGGTGAGAATATATGAGTATCTCTAGCAGATCCCTTATCGTGCGGAATTTTACAATGAATATAAGGGTTGCAGAAACCATGTTTTGAGCATTGGCGCGGGTTGTGATCAAACAAACCCTACAAGGCCAAACGAATATTATGTATTATTTACCGTTCAGTCTTGCGGGTCTGTTCGGCCACAGCCCGTGCCACCCCTCAAAACACGTATGTGGTTTTTTCTCAATTTTACACATATGTGTCATATTACATAGAAATATGAAATCAATATAATTTGAAATCTGATTATTACAATACAATAATCATCCAAATTACAATAATTATTCAAATCTAAGAATTAAACCTATAATTCAATACAAGAATTGTTTCGAATACAACAATGATACAAATCGCATATCTATTAAATTAAATGAATGTAAAAAATGGCAGGTTTTATTACTGCTCATGTCTTTGGTAACTGTACTCAATGAGATCGTGCTGAAGCTCGTGATGGGTGTTTGAGTCTACAATCTTCCGGTATGTTTGATGGAATACCTATATGTGGTTAGTGGCTTTAGATGGCTTCACACGACTACCGACATTGTCGCAGAAGAATTTCATGTTCCTGCCCCTCTCATCTTCGGCGATCATGTTGTGAAAAATTACACAATATGTGGTGATGTTTTTTAGGGTTCGCTTGTCCCACAAACGAGTAGAACCACAAACAATTGCAAAACCCCAAAGGCTCTTTCAATAGCTTTTTGGGCAGCCTCCTGTGCCTTTGCAAATTCAGCTTGCCTCCTATTTTTGGGTGTTCTGATGGTCTTGAGAAATGTAGTGCAAGAAGAGTAAATACCATCAGCAAGATAGTAGTCCTTTGTGTTCCGTTGCCCATTCACTTTGTAGTTGCAAGAAGGAGCATCACTACTAGCAAGTCTAGCAAATAAATGAGACTTGTGCAACATGTTGATGTCATTCATAGTACCAGGCAAACCAAAGAAGCAATGCCAAATACTCCCTCCGTCCCAAACTCAGTGTCGCTGGTTTAGTACAAAATTTGTACTAACTTAGTACAAAATTTGCGTTACTTATTTTGGGACAGGGGGAGTACATAATATGCGCTAAAACCCTTCAAGCCCCCGACATTTCTCCTTTGAATAAAAAATCGAGAATTGGCCTCTCACGCTTCTACTATTTTTACGAAAAGGGATCGGCACATTAGATACTCCTTCGGAAGAGGTGCGGAGGATACATAGGTGACGCCCTGAAGTAGTCTTGCATCAGCATCATGTTCTCGAAATGGAGGTTCCAAGGGGTGCAAAGATGGTCGACGGTCAATCCGCACCGTCTCTTTCTTTTCCTATCCTCGAGGTCCTCCACGGCGAGGACCACCACCACCATCTCCCATCGATTGTTCTCGGCAGCGTCTCTATGTCCGAGTCGCCGGACGAGGACAACTCCTCAAACAAAAAATTTCTTGCAAGGGTTCAAATCCATCAACAAATCACAAAGGAGCTCGCATCTAAATCCAACATGAAGGGGTAGAAAAGGACTCACCGGTGGATCCGAGGCGGGTAGCGACTCAACGGCGGTCGACCCGGGGCGACGGCGACTCGGGAGCGGCTGGGCGTGGCAGATCTGGGGCGCTTGCGAAACGGCGCGGTGGACCCGGGCCTGCAGTGGCGCGTCGGTGTGTTTCCGCCAGCAGATATGGCCGGAATCGAAGGCAGCGGGCTGGCGACGACGGGACGGATGGCTGCGGAATGGGGGAGGGAAACAAGCATGTGCTGAAATGTCCCTTTCGCCAACTGCTTTTCCACAATAGAGGGCATTGATGGGACGGGCAAAAAAAACTGTGCTTCCGCGAGTCGGGAAGTGGGTGCAATTTACCGCGCCCCTCAAACAATTTAAGGGTTTGGGCATTTAAGGAGTCTGTTCGGACCGCTTTTTCTGTTTAAAACTGTACATTGATAGTTATTTTACGGTTCGACGTGATATAAGTGGTTTGCTAAAGATGTCCTAACTATCCATAAAATTGACCGCCGCTGATTATTTTTTTAATCGCCTAAGGCATAGATTGTCCCTTTTATTTCTGTTAAATACGTTTTACCCTTTTGAATACATTGCAGAATGGTATTTTGACTGTGTGACTTCTCTTAAATTGCAAGTGAAACATGTGCCGATGTGCGAGAAATTTGTCTGAATTTCAGATCGTGTTAGAGCATCTTTAACAGACGTCAAAAAAGGTTTCACGTGCTAAAAAACATCGTTTTTGTGCGTTAGAGACAAAAAATAACGCTTCAGCAGACGCTGTAAAATAGAGCGCACATAACAAACTTTAATATATGAGATGTAAATCTTGGGCGGACTCGCTTTCGGGCACACCTGATTATGCACACTGAATGCTGTAGATGAGACCACTGAATTGCATGCAGTATTTTTGTGCATGCAAAAACACTATTTCAATGCTACAAAATAAAATTAACGCGTCACGCTACCGCACGTCTCATGAAGATGCTCTTAGGTTGCCAAGTATTCTTAGAATACTATAACATCTTGAGAAACTACATGTTCGTTTTGGAATCATATATCAAGATATTTATAGACAAAACGGACACAAACTAAAGTGAGAAAGAGGAAAGGAGGGCACTAGCCAAATACATGACTGCATACTTTGATTGCCAAACACAGCACCGTTTTCGCAATACTTTAATTAAAGAAAAAGCTAACGTTTTCATAAGCTGCTATATCAATTGTCCCCGGCATAAAATTAAGACCCGTGATTTTGTTTTTAAAACATTGGTCCTGTTTGATCCTAGGGTTAGACTTAGAGTGGGTTAATTTTGAGCCATCTAACCCTCAAAGATCCAAATAGGTGGGTTAGAGTTGGTTAAATGCATCTAACCCATCCAAAAACTCGAACCCATCTAAGAGATGCTTTTTTGGATTAGAGTAGGTAGGGTCCAGAGAAAGAGAGATGTCCAAAATAACCAAATAATTAAGAAAGAGCATTTATTGTCTATCTAACCCTTCCATCCAAACATCTTTAGAGTTAGTTCGGGTTAGTTTAAGGGTTAGAATCTAACTCTAACTTTAACCAGGTTAGAGTATCAAACAGGGCTATTGTTTCCTATATATAGGAGCCTGGATGAGTTTTTGGGACCGGTCGCTCGCTCGCAAGGACTGGGTAGGGTTCACTGCGCTGCGCTACAGTAGTTTGAGGGTTTTAGAGACATGGCATGTGGTTTGCAATCACATGCATGCACGATCAATTACCGGCGTGCCGGGACAAATTAGCTACACCCCAGCTAGGAATGGGATGCCATCGACCGACGTACGCGCATCAATATCCGATCAGATCAGACCGGAGCATCATCTCTTGTCGGAGACAGACACGCGTGCTAGCGCCCGTGCCACGACAACATATACACGAGGTACACGTACACACGATACATGGAGCAAGTCGCTGTATTCGTCGGATGCATGCATGCATGGGACGGCCACGTACGTACTACGTACCATCTCCTCCTCCTCCATGGCCGGCACGCCATGTGTGGTGTGGGCCCATCCGTGGATGCTTCAACTCGGCCAGTACAAGCTCACACTAATTAAGGTGGCTACCAATAGGCCCATGCGCAAGGCAAAATAATTACGGTATGATAGTGGAAAATAAAGCCAGGCAGGTGCATGATAATGCATTGTGGCCTACAGTTAAATGAAAGCCACGTATGTGTACATACATGCAGTGGCCGAGTCAGGATAGAAATGATGGGCGTGCACACCTTAAATAAAAACTTAATTTTATTCTTTGGCCTAAATTAATTAGTACGTATTAAAAGAGCATTCTCCAAATTTTGGATGGGCCACGATTCACCGTGCCTACAAGCTGATTTCGACACTGCATACATGTACACACGTATATATTCGCCCTGTCCTAAAATTCTTGTCTTAGGTTTGTTTAAAAAGGGATGTATCATATCTAGACAAGTCTAAAACAAGAATTTTAGGACGGAGGAAGTATTCGTTTCATCTGAAAATACTTATCAAAGAAATGAATAAAAGTGAATATATTTAAAACAAAATTATATCTAAATATATTCATTTTTCTAAATAAAAAAATGAACAAAGGGTAAATCAACAGCTAACTTATGTACGTATGTAAGTACGATGCAGCTAGAAACTACAGGAGTACTATGCAAATATACATATATGTAATAAATGAATCATATTCCTTCTGTATCATAATATTTGTTGTTGAAAAAACTAATTTAGTTTTTTCCAATAAGTATTTAAGCACAAAAGAATTATGTAGCATGTCCTTATCGCGTGCACATACATATATATACGTGTGGTACATGTATCTACGTACATATTGCATGCAGCTACCAAGGCAGCACGTTCAATATAATACAATGCATGTGCGTATCCAACTAGTTAATTATTCCCATCAACTAAATAATACATAAAACAATACCTAATGTGTCAAAAAAGAAGAGTACGTAGTTTTTCCTCTCGCGGCTGTAACCCTAGCCGTCATCAAGAGAGAAAATCTTCTAGCGCCATCCTCCAGCGACTCCCCTTTGTCGGTGACCTCGGTTGTCGATGGTGAGGGGGGCCGGCGGATATACGTGTGTGGACCATTTTAAGTCCTCGTAGTCTAGGCTTTTAGGTTGTTCATCGTCTTGGCCTCGATAACGACGATGACGGCGTTAAATAAAGATATTCGGATCTTTTCCTGACGAGGCCATCGGTCTTATGATTAGGGATAGATTTGGAAACCAACCTGTTCAACTAAGCATAACGTGACGGCGGCGACATCCTCATGTGGACTTGTGTCCTTAGGCTTCATCGTTGCCACGACGTTTGCTCTAACATCGACACGAAGCTTGGGAGGTAGTCCAGGAACGGATGTAGATCATGGTCTACATCAACGACATCTGGAAGACAGAACGTGTGTTGGCTTTGTGGTCCATGAATGGTAAGTATGATTTATTCCTTCGACGTCTTAGTCGTAATGGGGTGTCATATTTAGAGTTTGATGGCGTGTCCGGGGTGTTGCTCCGGTCTGATTCATTCAATCATAAGGACTTCACTTTTGATGAGTCACTTTAAACGTCCGCAAAGTTGCATATCAACGATGGATCCGTGTCAAGCTCGGATATGGAGGTGATTCATCATTTTTTCCAGTGACTGATGTGATGGTGCAGGAGGCAGGTGACGGACGTTAGTGTCAAATTAAAAAAATATTATGTTATCTTTTTAATTTTGTTATGTTGATTCTTACTTACTTTGATCTTTATGTTATGAAAAAGACATATATTATCATGTACTCCCTCCGTTCCAAAATATAAGACCTTTTAAAGATTTCATTAGAAGACTACATACAAAGCAAAATGAATGAATGTATACTTTAAAATATGTTTATATATATCCGTATGTAGTTTATAGTGCAATCTCTAAAAAGTCTTATATTTAGAAACGAACGGAGTAAAAAAAATGATAATACATACCCACATGCATCCGCTAGTTGGTGACTCGGTGTCGATGTCATGCATGGGCCATATATTAATTAATGAATAAATTGGCCGGCATCAATAGACCGATCCACACGTAGAAAATGGACAAGGAGGAAACGACGAGACGGAATATAACGTTGTCGATTGATGCGCATGCATGTGTATCTCCTCGGACCGCGACCGCCATTGCTGTCTGTCTATGCCTTGTCTGTCGCTGACCATGTCTGGTCTCCTAACCTTTTTTCCGATAAAGAATACGAATATATATTAATTAATATCGTAAAGATAACAATTACATTCAACCTCTGTAAGTCTGGTCTCGTAACCTGGGGCAGAGGACCAAGCGAAGCGAGCTTCACCGGAGCCGGAGAGGCCGGGGATGACACGACGGCGGCCTCGGATCAGGAGACGGAGCAAGGCAGCCCGCCGGCCGGCATTGGGCTGCCGTAGTTCAAGTTGGACTCTTCCCGGCTCGTCCCGCTTTTATCTTGTCGGGTTGGGATCATAGCTTCCGGCCGGTAATGGCATTCTACACTCTCAACCATCAATGAAAATGTAATGATAAAACAGTGTGATCCCTAAAATATGTTACTAACATGCTAGTATAATACACTATTAGCAAGACATCATACATCAATTTATTTAGCCGGATACGCCTTTTTTTTTCCACTGCTCTCAATACATACCACATAGCGTCTGCCGATAGGGTCCGCGTGTCAGCGACGGCGAGAGGGGCACGCCGTCGACAAGTTAGCACAGCAACGCTAGGTGCATCGCCTCTCCGTCCGTGTGCAGTGTACAAACGGAAAACAACAGAGCGGTGATGGCGTGATTGGCGAAGGTTCGAACGTGACGCGTAGATGGGCCTGTACCGGCAGGAGGGCAGACAGACTGGGACGGCCCGTGGGCACCAAGCCCGCTTGTCCCCGCGCTAGTGCGCCTAGTGTGGTCACTAGAACCGGACGGCACGTCCCGCTCATCTCCCATGCTGCATCCATTCATCACCTTTTTTTTTCTTTTCTTTCTGTATATCGCCAAAGTACTACGACAAATCGATTTCCTTCTGGATGTATTTTGTGTTCCAGGTTAAATAGGTTAGTGTCTATACTACTACTCCCTACCATCCAGATTAATTGTCGCAGCTTTCTAGTACAACTTTAGTGAAGCACGTTCGTTCTGAATTATAAAATCATTTTTAGATATTTCAATATGGACTGAAATGGACGAACATACACACTAAAACAGGTCCATATAGATCCAATTGAGAAACAAAAAATTGTCCATCTATAATAATTATCGCTCATTTAGTTCAACTTTATATTAAATCAACGGTCATTAATATGGTTCGAAGGGAGCACAACATCTTATAATTCAAAATAGAGAAAGTACCTTTCAAAACAAAGGTTAGAGCATATACATCAGGACATAGCAAATATGACCCATAAACGGCCGAAGACGAGCCCGGTCAGTTACCGTGTGTGTTCGTTTTAAGCCCCTATTTTTCATCCACGCAGACGCATTTTTTTCCTCGTATGCAGTCACTTGCACATGACTGATGAAGGGGAAGAGAAAGAAATAAAATAATGAATAAGAAAAGAGAAATGATGGCCCAGAGTGGGTTCACATCCTACGTGTAGGGCCGGACCAGCAAAATCAGGGCCCTGTGCCAAACTCCAAATGAAGGCCAACCTTACTAGAAAAGTCGAATAATAATTATTTATATATTGTTACTATAAGGCGTTACAGAAATCTAAAGAGCAGCACATATTCGATGTTTTGTTGCATAGTTTTTACTTAGACAATATCATTCTTTTTGGTGTTATTTGAAATTAAGTCGCGGAAATTGTTATTGATTATGTGAGGACACTTGTGAACCTTGATGAAGTATCTAATTACTGGAAGATATTTGTGACTTTTAAATACTATAAACATATCCTTGCAGATTTTAAGTAAAATCCCCAATTCCTCTTTCCCTTGCTTTTTTGGTAATCAAATTCACATTTCTATATCAAGATATGACTTCGATCTTGAAACACTAGACATCTAGTATAGAAGTATCAAGCTAACAAAATTAGGCCATGTTTGTTTACAGGGCCTAGACTAAAAAAAGTTTTCTTTAGTTTCTATGTAACCAAACGGGGGGGATTTTTTCTTAAGGGACTAGAAAAAGACTCTACTAGATGGACCTTTTTTTTAGTCTCTGGGACTAAAAAAAGTCTAGTCCCTTGAAAACAAACACCCCCTTAGTAAAAAGCTATTGGCAAACTTCAAAAGTTAACCATTGGCAATGGTTAAGGACTTCGAGGAGGGTAATTTAGACATTCATAGGCTGAACTTCGCTTTGATCATATTAATTCCAAAAGAGCCCGATGCCAATGTTATGAAAATATTTAGACCTATTAGTCTGAGCAATTGTGCTGTTAAGATTTTTTCCAAAGTTTTGACTAATAGGTGTCCCCTATTAGTGATAGACTGATTTCCCCTAATCAGACTGCATTTATTAAGGGGGTGTATATCTTAGAGAGTGTGGTGCTAGCTCATGAAGTAATTCATGAGGTGAAAAAAAATCCAAGAATCCTGGGCTTGTGCTCAGACTGGATTATGAAAAAGCATACGACCGTGTTAACTAGGATTTTTTGTTTGAAATGCTTGAATCTAGAGGTTTTGGATCTAAATGGATTTTGTGGATACCGAAATTACTGTTCCAGGGGACCTTTAGTGTCCGTATTAATGATACTACGGGGCCCTACTTTGTAGGAGGAAAGGTTCTTAAACAAGGGGATCCGATATCCCCAATTCTTTTTAATCTGGTGGCGGATGTATTCACCAAGATGCTCGCAAAAGCTGCTAGACAGGGTTTGATTTCAGGGGTTTTGAGTGATGTCATTCCAGGGGGAATTGTTAGTCTTCAATATGCAGACGATACTCTCCTCTTTCTGGAGGATTCTTATGAAAAAGCAAAAAACTTTAAATGGATCTTGTCATGTTTTGAAAGCATTTCTGGTATGAAAATCAATTTCCATAAAAGTGATCTTATTACCATTAATGTGAATGAGGAGAGAGCAAATATCTTTGCCCAGATTTTCTGCTGTAACATGGGTTCCTTCCCCATTAAGTATTTGGGTGTGCCCCTGCATTATGATAAATTGAGAAGGGAGGATCTCCAACCTATCATTGATAGAACAATCAAAGGCATTTCTGGGTGGCTAGGTAGATATCTTACATATAAGGGGAAGATTATTCTGCTTTGTGCATGTGTGATTAGTATTCCTGCTTATTTGATGGTTGTACTGAAATTTCCTAAGTGGGCCATTAATGCCATCAACTCTCAGATGGCTCATTTCTTGCGGGGGAATATGGGAGACCATCACAACTATCATTTGGCCAATTGGAATATGGGAGACCATCACAACTATCATTTGGCCAATTGGGGACTGGTTTCCAGGAAGAAGGAATTTGGTGGATTGGGTATACCAAATATTAGAGAATACAACATGGCATTGTTGGCTTCCTGGGGGGAGAGGTTCTATAATAATAGGGATAGTGACTGGAAGAAATTGCTTGTTTTTAAATATAATGTTGATAATCCTAATATCTTTTGGTCTAGACAACAAGGGGGTTCCCCTGTTTGGAAGAGTATTTCTTGGCCTCTCCAAGCTGCTAGGAATTTTTATGAATGGAAGATTGGTAATGGTAGTAATATTAGATTTTGGCATGATAAATGGGTTGGGGATTGTTCCCTTAAAGTTAGATTTTGGGGTTTGTTTGAGATTTGTAATCAGCAAGATTGTGTGGTATCCCAGGTTTGGGATGGTATTGATCTGAGACTTACCTTTAGAAGATGTGTAGATTTGGATTTGATGAATAAGTGGGAGAGTCTCATTGAGCATATTAAAAAATACCCACTATCTAATAATCCTGATATACCTGTGTGGGTGTTAGAGAAGAATGGGGGGGTACTCAGTCAAGTCGTTTTACAAATGCATCAATTTTGGTGGGGTAGGATCTCTATATGGAGATGACTTGTGGAAGGTTCTTTGTCCTCAGAACATCCATGTGTTTCTCTGGCTGTGTTTGTATAATAAAATTCTGACTAGAGATAATGTGGCTAAGAGGAGAAACGTGGATGACTTAACTTGCCTGTTTTGTAATGAAAAGGAGTCTATACAACACCTGTTTTTTTATTGTATCAATGCTGAGCATATTTGGTCTATTGTTTCTGAATTTTTTATGATAAGAAAGATTCAATGTTTTGATGATATTTCTTCCATGTGGACAAGCAAAAAGAAGAGAATTATGCTTAATATGATCACTGCTGCCTCCTTGTGGAGTATCTGGACTTTGAGGAATGATTTCTGCTTCCAGGGACGATCATGGAGGGGCCTGGGATGCGGCCTTGCCAAGTTAAAAAGGAATTTGCAAAAATGGACGGTGCTCTGCGACGCTGCACAAGTGGAGGTGTTGAGAAGATTTGCTTTGCTCCTGGACAAACATCGAGGCGAGCTGCTTCGGATTGGCTGGAGGGATGAGTGATCTCAACTGTAATATCTAGTTTAAAACTTCCTTGCAGACCTGTTTTGTTTAGTTTTGTGGAAGTGCTATATGTGGTTCTGGTAGGCCACTTTTCAGGACTTTACCAGTGTGTATCGCCTGATTTGTGGTTTGGTAGTTTGGCCTGATGATCAGGCGCTGTTGAACTGTGTTACTGTCTGCTTCGTTCTATAAAATGGGACGGGGGGGGGGGGGGGGGCAACCCCTTTCTTTCAAAAAAAAAGTCAAAGCTTTACGGGATCACATGTTTTACTCTTGAGCGTAGTCTAGAGCGATGGCTGATGAATCGATCTGTGATCGCCGCAGACGAGGAGACGCCGACATTGCGAGATCGCCGCCGGCAGCGTTGAAACCTAAACCTAGATGTTGGTACGTCTCAGGGTTCAAATAAAATAAATCCACGCTCACATGTCGCGTGCGCTTGCAGCCCACATGTGAAGGACCTACTTCGCTGCATGCATGAGCAGATGGGCCTGGTGGGCTGCTCTGCCTAATGGGTCGCACTTTGCTACGCTGGTCCCTTATAAATAAAAGTTGCACTGTTGTTTGGAAAATCCGTGCCCTCAAAAAAAGGGGCCCTGTGCGCACCATATATGGGCCCGGCCCAGCTTACGTGTCGGATCGACCAGACGTGTCCGGGCGCGTCCGCGAACCCTCGTATCGTCGTCATATTTAAGACGGATATGGGAGGTATTGATTAGTCCGGACGTTTAGAAAGAAAGTGAGGGGTCCGATTAGATTAACTTTTTTTTTATCAAACACTGATTGAGAAGGCGTCCCATGCATTTCAGGAGGATATAGGGGTCTAATTATAGATGCTCTCAATTTGTGTTTGGTAGACTACTTGCTAAGAATATAAGGCGAGAGAAAAGGAGAAAATATCTATCTCACCCACACACGATGATTGTGAAATGGGCCGGTCTCTTGCCATGCATAAGAGAGATATGGCGTATTGTAAGAAACATGTTATATTATTATTCAAATAAGTTCGTATACTCCGAGACTGGTGTTTTGGCTCCCTCCGAACACGCGCTGCGTTATTAGAAAACAAAAAAGATATAGTAAATGTTTAAAAAATGATTTTTTTTATGTAGATGTTCGTGTTACTATCACAAGCATCCTTTAAAATCTACATGCGAAATGGAGCAACGGTGTTTCGCCGGTGAAAATAAATAAATTCAGGGCAACATTTTGGGTAACATTTCGTGTTTATTTTTTGGAGCCGACTATGCAGCGGCGCTGCATGTAGGTGTTCCTATACGACGGCTAATAATTGATCACAAAATCTGTGTTTTAGCGTTCGCGCACCTGCGACTCAAGTACATGCACATGCATGCACGATAACACGTTAGGTACAGACGTATAGTGAAAAAGAGACGGTCACTATTCATAACATGACTTAGCTTCTTGACATGTGGTACCAAGTACCGGTAATCTGACAACTAATCACCTGTAATTCGATAACTGAATACTTGTAGTATGGAAACTAAGTATTTTTAAACTTGACAATGTACTACCTCCGCCTGTCAGGAATTTCTTGACGCTGTTAGTGTACAGGTGATTAGTTGCCAGATTACTTGTACTTGGTTGCCATGCTAAACATGTTGGTGTCAGATTATAAAGTACTAAGTTGTAAAAATTCTAAACATGCTTAGTTATATTACATGCTCCCAGTTGCCACAAATACAAGATATAATTATACATGATTGCCATGTTTAAGAAGGTGTAATTACCAGATTAGAATGGATGTATTTGTCGGATATATATGTTCACATGATTATCAGGTTAAAAGATGCAGTTGTCACATTTGAAAAGGTGCAGTTGTCGGATTTAAGCAAATATGTGTATATTTGCTCGATGGAAAAAATATAATACTATCCAAATAAAATCTCATATTAATTGTCACGATTTTCTGGCCAGCTACTAATTTCCGTCGGCTGGGTTTAGTAGTGAGTAGAAGAGGGCGAAAGGGACCTAAGCACTGCAAATTTGCAAAAATAGTGTTGTAGCAGCTGATCCACCTGCTAGGTACACCCCTGTATTCATTTTTCATCCCATAAGGAAAACGCAATTCACATAAAGTACAAAATTCACGCAAATTCTAAAAATCATCATAAAAATATGACACTTTTTCAAAATGGTTTTCAAATTTAATAAATATTCTTTTATGTATATAACTTTCATATGTATGCCAAAAAAATGATGGTGCTTTTAAAGATTTTCATGACATGTAAAACTGGTTCATACTGATAAATATGATAAATAACTACATAAAATTGAACTTTGATATATTAATAGACGAGACCAAAAACAAATATACACTTTAGAAAGTAGCGAATGAAACACAAGGACTAAAAAATGAACAAGTAAATGAAGAAAGGGTAAAAAGGAAATAGAACTAGAAATAAAAGGAGAAAATATTACTAGGCCGCTGGCCCATGGTGATGGGTAGCACTAGTGGGGACGGGGCCTTTACCCCCGGCCCGTAAGGGGCTTTAGACCCGGTTCACCAACCGGGACTAAAATGGTGGGACTAAAGGCCTAACCTTTAGTCCCGGCCCTGTTACAAGCCGGGTCTAAAGGTGCTCCACGTGGGCGCCTCGTAGCGCCCCACGGGCAGGACCTTTAGTCCCGGTTCGTTACACGGGCCGGGACTAAAGAGTTTCAGATTTTGCTTATTTTCGGGGGTTTTTTTAATGAAATTATTTTTGGGTTTTAGGGTTTTAGGGTTTAGGTGTTCGAGAGATTAACGTGATGCCTCGTTTGGTGTTCGGGAATTAGTTTTCATATAATTTAAATAGAAATAATTATGCATATATATATAAGGTTAACTTATCTTACAAGCGAGCATATATATACAATTATATGGAGATCTGAATTATCGGGACTAGAGCCCGTCTATTCGATTACATGGACGAACATCAGTAATGGCCCCTAGCTACACTAAATCGTCCTTTGTCATTTATAGCTTCCGTCCTCAGAAAGGTCGCAAGCTGCTCTGCAACAGCAATCGCGCGTTGCTCTGGTAGAACCTTCGTCGTCATGCCGTGTGCTATATAAGAAGAGGAGATGAATATGAATATCAATCATGATAACAAAGAATGACGGGTAAAAATAGAGGTGTGAATGTTCATTGCTTACGTCGAATCTGTGATCCTTGTGCTCAGAGGTAAACGTGCGAATGGTCTCGCAAACATAGTATCCGCATAGATGCGTTCCCCGTGGCTGCTGGTCGCACTTTACGAGAATAGAATATATATAATCAAAATAATAATCTAGCATCATAAATGTATTGAAAATAGAAGTATATCATACTACTACTTACCTGAGCCGCTCTAAAGGTTAGCTTCTCATGCTCGATACCGGGAGTCACGCACTTGAACCGCTTCCAAACCCTGCCCGACAAGGATAATGATTTGCTAAGTTTTTCATTAATTGATATATCAGAAAATCATCGAAAGAGACCGATAGAGCGCAAGAATGATTGAAATTACCCTTGGAGCATGTCCTGCAGGCTTTGGAACTGTTCCAAGGGTCTCGATAATGGGTCGAAGGCATCAACTCTTCCCTTATCAATTTGAATGTCCAACAGAATCCAATGGAAGCTGCACATGTATATATATATATATATATATATGTGTGTGTGTGTGTGTGTGTGTGTGTGTGTCAGTAACTTATCAATTACACTTATAAGTGAATGGACACAACAGAGTAAAGACCCTCGCCTGAAGTTGTATGGAAACAGTATGTGGTCACAGAAATTTTGATCTGTTAGAAACCTTAGAAGGTTTTCCTCCGTCTCCTTGGGATAATTAGTTAGCGTCGCTATATGTATTTTTTCTGGGTCAATAAACCCAATATTTAGGATGCTCTTACTTTTACAATCCAGAATCTTCATTCTGCATAATAGAGTACAAGTTATATATAGACAATGAATTGAAATAACTAAACAAGTTATATATAGACAACGAATTGAAAAATTTACAGACAATAGCAACTCATAAGTGATTTGTTGAGGGCGTCGCCATTGTACATCTGGAAGAGTTCATCAAAGTCGATATGGATTTGTTCGGGGCGGCCGTAGTACTCCTGTGGGACACTCAGCACGATCATCGTTCTCCCATTCTTTGATTCACTTAAGTACCATTGATGCAAGTAACGCATATTTGTTGGGAGATCATCTTTGCTGACCAAAGCTCACCCATGACAAACTGTGGCTTAGGGGCTACCACAGCCTTGGGTATCCTGTCGTCTTGGGAAGCCAGCAAATCTTCAACCGAGACACCACATGCATCCGCCAACTCATTTGCTCTTTCAAAAGCTAGCCCCTGCACCGGAGGGGGAACATTCTCGGTTAACACCTTGAGGGGTGGGATCGACTGTTTGTCCTGTTGTCCAAGCTGAGGAACGTCTGATTTTTTCTTGCTTGTAGTTGAACTTGATTTGCTCCCACTTGCACTTGCACGTGATCTGCTCTTTTTCACTTCCTTCTGCAATGTGCGTGTATAGTCATCAGGCTTATGGTGTAAGTCATACTGTGATGGAAGGGTCGTGAAGTATTTTGCAAATGCTATTTGCTTCTCGGTGTATTCCGGGCGGGGCTCGGGTTCCTTCTTTTTCATCTGCGCATCATTATGTTCGTTTGCTATCCTGGCGTTTTCCTCGGGGGTACGATCATAAGGTCTGATAGGAAGATTAGCATGACGTACCTTTGGGAGGGGCGACCGTTTGCGCTTTGGGGTGCTCTGTGGCTTAGGAATCGTCGGCGGAGCGTTCTTGGTGGCACGCTCCCGCTTTGTATCCGGAGCGGGCGGCGGCGGATACGGACGACCCAAGTCCGGCGGCGGTGATTGAGATGGACTCGTGTTGTGTTGGCCGACGTCATGTGGAGGGCTTGGAGGTAATGGAGGTGTAGGTGACGTGCGATGACTCGGAGGCGGTGTTGTCCTTGGGGCCGAGCCTGGAAGCTTGATGTAGTTCTTGTCCCATAGGATGACTCCACCCAGTACTTCTCCGAGTGTCCTCTCATCTTCGGGCCAGCTATGTCGAGCTCCATATCATTAAACCCCGTCATGATTTCATCCACCCCGACTTTAGCAAAGCCAGCTGGAATCTCACGGCCATGCCAGCGTGCATCAGGGCCAGAAGCTAAAGCTTGTCCGACGGCCACCTTCATGGATATGTTCTTGAATTTCTGATGGAGTTCACATGATGTTGACTCCTTGATTCCATCCACGGGGTAGCCGGGACCGCCCTCTATCATTCTTCGTTCATCGTCGGGAGGGGCCTCAGATTCAGCCACGTTGCTTTTCCGCTTAGATGGGGCGCCGGTAATATCAAGTGCAGGATCTTCCTGGCGCGGTAGTCCTCTAAGCTCATCAATCTGCTTCTGTTGCTCGTTAATCCTGGCAAGCAACTGGTTGAACTTGTCATTCTCCTCATCCTGCTGCCGCTTCTTTGCTCTCTCTCAACTTCTGTAAGTGTCTTGGTCTCTGGCAAACCCAAGCCACCACGGGTAAGAAGGACCGAAGCCTCGCGTTCGTCCTCCATGTTCGTCATTGCCGAGGACCAGTGTGAGCAAATCTTTATCTCTATCTGCAGTGAACTTTCTTTGTCCCTCCTTAATTTCTTTCACTATCCTTTTCCAATTCTCCCTGGGTATCCTAGGATCGTCATTGCAGATGAGGTCCCCTATTGTTTCGTCGTACGACCCACCATGCGCAAGGAACCAATTTCTTGCTCTCAATTCCCACTCATCACGGAGTGGTTCAGGTACATGCCTTTATCTATCAGATCTTGCTCTTTCTTATCCCACTTTGGGATGGCAACCTCATAGCCCCCTGGCCCCAGCTTGTGGTGATATTTCTTCTTGTCGGCATTTATCTTGTTCTTTTCTGATAATGCCTCGGCATCTTCTGACTCCTTGTACTCTTGAAATTCCTTCCAGTGTTTCGCCTGCTTGGCTAGATACCCCTCGAATACTGGCACTTTCTTTGTCTTCAGATAGTTTTTCCATAGCTTCTTCTTCCAGCTACGGAACAGTTCGGCCATCTTATTTAGAGTCCACTGCTTGACTTTGGCCCTCAGTTTGTCTCCGGCGTCTTCATTCTCACATTCTGGCAGGTTGAAATGTGACATGAGATCATTCCAAAGATTATCTTTGTATCTTTCGGCGACATAGTCACTATCGGCTGCCCCTTTGCGCTTGTTCCACTCCCAAACGCTGATCGGGACGTGATCCCTAACGAGAACTCCGCATTGCTTCTTGAATGTGTCAGCAGCATTCTTAGGAAGCTTGGGTTCGCCCGTAGGCATTATCACCTCAAAGGTGTAATGCGTCCGTGCATCCAACTTTCTAGTCGGGCCTCGTTTCGTAGATTTGCTCGATGTGGAGGCCTAAGAGGGAGAAACATTCGTCAAATGAATGTATATGTATACAATATAGAGCTATCTCCAATATTTTTCACATATTACAAGTGATTGTCGAACTTCATATGTATACCTCGCCGGACTTTATTATGTTTTCACCGGCTTCTTCATCAGTGGAGCTATCACCTTCTCCGTCATTGGACCTATCTCCTGCCCCATCGGCTTCATCTTCGTGTCGCTCAACCTCCATTCCATATCCGGAGTCGTTTACATATGACGTCGGAGATTCAGCTGGTTCAACGTCGGGGCCGTCTTTGATTATATCTTCGAGAAGTTCTTCCTCTTCGAGGTTCCTGATATGTGGATCCATAGTTCTGCAAAAAACGGACATTTGATTAACTAATAAACTAACAAACTATATAAGAGGGGTTGGAAACTTCGAAGTATCGTTTTATATAGGAGGACCTTTAGTCCCGGGTCTTGGCTAGAACCTAAACTCTAAAATATCAGCCGGGCGGAGCCCAGTCCCGGACACTTAAGCATATACAATAGCAAAATTAAACTATTTCTATTAATTTTATTGCTAAAAATAAACTATTAACACTTAAGCATATACAATAGCAAAATTAAACTATTAACACTTAAGCATATACAATAGCAAAATTAAGCAATAATCTAAGAAACACTATTAACACTTAAGCATATACACTATACAATAGCAAAATTAAATGACAAAAAATATATTTCTTCTTCTTGTAACCCTAAACTAATTTTTCCTCTTCTTCTATTTCTCCTCTTCTTCTACTTCTACTTCTCCTCTTCTTCTACTACTTCTCCTCTCCTCTTCTTATATTTTTCCTCTTCTTCTCCTCTCCTCCTCTTCTTATTCTCCTTTTTCTTCTTTTCTTCTCCTCCTCTTCTTATTTTCCTTTTTCCTAATTCTACATATTACTAACCCTAATAGTCTAGCACAAACCTAATAACAATAGGAATTAAATGACAAAAATAATCTTTTTCTTCTTTTCTTCCTTTATTCTCCTTTTTCTTCCTTTCTTCTCATTTTTCTTCCTTTCTTCCCTTTTTCTTCCTTTCTTCCCCTTTTTCTTCCTTTCTTCTCCTTTTTCTTCCTTTCTTCTCCTTTTTCTTCTTTTCTTCTCATTTTTCTTCTTTGCTTGTGCTGGCCGGAGTGTTGGGGATGAGGGGGCGTGGGGCTTACCGGCCGCAGGTGTCGGCGGCGCGCGGCGAGCAGGACGACGGCGACGGCGAGGAGGACGACAGGCGGCGGCGAGCAGGACGGCGGGCAGCCTGACGGCGTCGTCGAGTTCGTCGCTAGCTGTGCCGCGCCGGGCAGGAGAACGAGAGGAAGAAGAAGAGAAATGGACGATTTGGGTTCGAAATTTTCTAACTCCCGCTTATACAGGTGGATCTTTAGTCCCGGTTCGGGGCTCGATCCGGGACTAAAGACCCCTTTAGTCCCGGGTGGAGCCACGACCCGGGACTAAAGGCCATTTTTTGGCAGACCAAAAGGCGGGAAGCAGGGGCCTTTAGTCCCGGGGCATGGCTCGAACCGGGACTAAAGACACCCCTTTAGTCCCGGTTCTTGCCACAACCCGGGACTAAAGGCCCTTTTTCGGCAGACCAGAAGGCGGGAAGCAGGGGCCTTTAGTCCCGGAGCGTGGCAAGAACCGGGACTAAAGTGTTGCCTATATAAACCCTCGCCCCTGCCCACCATATCCCCTGTTTTTTGGTTGTTGAAGTGTGACCATACCATGCTCTTGCCACTCTAGTTCATGCACATGACGTGTTCGATGAAATGCCCGAGCCACTCTACTTAAGCTTTCTCCTCTCCAAGCTCGACCTCCAAGCTCCATTTTCCTTAATATTTGTCTAGGTTTGGCCGTGCACCAACTGCACAAGTGTTTTAAAAGGTTAGCAACTTCATCCTTTCATTTGTCACTGCTAGTGTAGCTCATTTCAAATGCTTAAATTAACTTCTTAGAGTCTGCACATGCGTAGGGTGTCGTCCCATGCCCGTCCTCACCATTGTCGATCGCCCCGTGCCGATCTCGTCGCAAGCACCACCGTGGTGAGCCTCTTGTTCTTATCTTCTTTTTAAAAGAAAAAAAATCTTACTTGTATGATTTAGATACATACTTGTATAAATTACTCACTTTCATTATTTTTTGTTATTATATAATGCGATGGTTTTGGTATCCGCCTCCGTCGGCCCTCGTCCTGTCTATGATTCGGATGTGGTATATATTATCTTTTATAACTATTTGTTTTATTTAGTGTTTATGACAATTATGACGACCAATGTGACATATATTTTTTTAATCTAGGAGGTATGTGAACCGGAAATTCCAACCCACATAAAAATTCTTGTCGAGAAGTTAAATTTGGTTGAAAAAGAAAACAAATACTTGAAGAAAAAATTGAAAATAATTGAGGATAAGAATATGGAACTGGAGTTGCATGTCGCCGATGTCATCGATGATCGCAAGATGAAGATCGATGCGATGCGGTGGAAGATGGATGCAATGCGCTTGAAGATGGATGAAATGCGCTTGAAGATTAGGAATATTAGAAAATATGCCATTGGTAAAGAGGCTTGGTATCATTATGCTGTTGGGTCAATTGTTACCTTAGTTGCGATTTTGATCGCGTTTGTTGTTGCATTTAAATGTTTTACATAGTTGTATGTTGTTTTATGACAGAACTTTATGTATTTATTGTTTGCAATAATAACATTTGATAACTACTGTTCTTTGGCTTTAATGTGATGATGAACTTGTATTAATTTGGTCATATGTTCTGCAATGGTTTTTGAGCTAGTTGACCCTGAATTGAAAAGCACTACAAATGAACTCTGAAAATGTTGAAAGTTGACATGCTATCATCATTTCACCCACATAGCATGTGTTAAAAAGTTGAGAGGGCTACGACAAAAACTGGATGCACTTCGTGTACAAAACGGACAATCTCTCTCGAAGTATCAGGGTTTCGAACGAGAACTCATCTCTTACAAAGGGATTTCTTTTTTTTGAACTTATTTGAACTCCATACTTTTTGTGTGTTCAAAAATCACCATTCAAAGGCACATCACAAAATTTCAACAATTTATGACTTCATTTGGTATATTTCGTGCATTTACTTTTTTTTTTGAGCTAGTTGACCCTGAAATTGAAAAGCGCTACAAATGAACTCTGAAAATGTTGAAAGTTGGCATGCTATCATCATTTCACCCACATAGCATGTGTTAAAAAGTTGAGAGGGCTACGACAAAAACTGGATGCACTTCGTGTACACAACGGACAATCTCTCTCGAAGTATCAGGATTTCGAACGAGAACTCGTCTCTTACAAAGGGATTTCATTTTTTGAACTTATTTGAACTCCATACTTTCTGTGTGTTCAAAATGCACCATTCAAAGGCACATCACAAAATTTCAACAATTTCTGACTTCATTTGGTATATTTCGTGCATTTACTTATTTTTTTTGAGCTAGTTGACCCTGAAATTGAAAAGCACTACAAATGAACTCTGAAAATGTTGAAAGTTGGCATGCTATCATCATTTCACCCACATAGCATGTGTTAAAAAGTTGAGAGGGCTACGACAAAAACTGGATGCACTTCGTGTACAAAACGGACAATCTCTCTCGAAGTATCAGGGTTTCGAACGAGAACTCATCTCTTACATGGATACTATGAAAATGAAAAGTGTTTGAAATTTAGTACATTCCATACATGCATTACATAAAAGGTTTAATACATCATTACATTATTGCACCAATATTCCTATCTATTATTTCTGTTTTCTTCTGGGTCGTAGCCATGGAGAACCTTCATCATTCAGTAGGATGCTTGGGTCAGTTTTCACTTTGAAGGGCGGAATTTCATGAAACTTATTATAATCTTCTGACACATCTGTCTTGTCATCTACTCCCACGATGTTTATTTTCCCTGAAAGAACTATGTGGCTCATCGGACGATATCTTCTTTTGCTGATTTCTTTTTCTCGTCTTTGTAGACATGTCCTTCACATAGAAAACCTGAGCGACATCATTGGCTAGGACAAATGGTTCGTCCATGTACGCAAGATTGTTGAGATCCACTGTTGTCATGTCGTACTTTTGGTCTACAACTACCCCGCCTCCTGTCAGCTTCACCCATTTGCACCGAAACAAAGGGATCTTAAAAGTAGGTCCATAGTCAAGTTCCCATATCTCCTCTATGTACCCGTAATATGTTTCCAAACAGTGCCCATTCTCGTCCGTTGCATCAAAGCGGACACCACTATTTTGGTTGGTGCTCTTTTTATCTTGGGCAACCGTGTAAAATGTATTCCCATTTATCTCATACCCTTGAAAAGTACATATAGTCGAAGATGGTGGCCTGGCCAAACAGTACAGATCATCTTCAACGGTGTCGTCATTCATGAGATGTGTCTGCAACCAACTGCCGAAAGTGTTCTCGTGTTCCCCATTAATCCAAGAGTCAGCCTTCCCCGGGTTTTCGGAGCGTAGAATATTCTTGTGTCCCACGATATACGGAGCCACCACGGTGGAATTGTGTAGAACTGTGTAGTGTGCTTGAGAGAAAGAATGCCCGTCCATACATACTTTTGCTTTCCTTCCTAGTGTGCCTTTTCCTGTCAGCCTACCCTCCTACCGAGATTGAGGAACACCAATCGGCTTAAGGTCAGGAAGAAAGTCCACACAAAACTCAATGACCTCCTATGTTCCATAGCCCTTGGAGATGCTTCCTTCTGGCCTAGCACGGTTACGAACATATTTATTTAAGACTCCCATGAACCTCTCGAAGGGGTACATATTGTGTAGAAACACAGGACCAAGAATTCTAATCTCTTCGACTAGGTGAACTAGGAGGTGTGTCATTATATTGAAGAAGGATGACGGGAACAACAACTCAAAGCTGACCAGACATTGGACCACATCA
This sequence comes from Hordeum vulgare subsp. vulgare, assembly GCF_904849725.1. NCBI lineage: Eukaryota > Viridiplantae > Streptophyta > Magnoliopsida > Poales > Poaceae > Hordeum > Hordeum vulgare. The sequence goes on from NC_058524.1 coordinate 5,160,485, forward strand.
ATCTGTAACCCTGATAGACTTTCTCGATCGATTACCTTCTGAGAAATTGCATTGAGGAATGCACATACCTTCACAATTGCCAGGCAAACATTTTCCGGTAGAATTCCCCTCAATGCAACCGGAAGCAATTGCGTCATAAGCACGTGGCAGTCATGAGACTTTAGGTTTTGGAATTTTTTGTCTTTCATATTTACGATTCCCTTTATATTCGACGAGAAGCCAGTCGGGACCTTGATACTGAAAAGGACTTCAAAGAAGATTTCCTTCTCTTCCTTAGTAAGAGCGTAGCTAGCACGCCCTTGAAACTGCCCTGGATGCATGCCATCTCTTCCTTTATGATGTTCTTGGTCCTCCCGTGCTTCCGGTGTATCTTTTGACTTCCCATACAAGCCCAGGAAGCCTAGAATATTCACGCAGAGATTCTTCGTCAGGTGCATCACGTCGATTGCCGAGCGGACCTCATGGACTTCCCAGTAGGGTAGCTCCCAAAATATAGATTTCTTCTTCCACATGGGTACACGCTTATCAGGGCCGTTAGGAACAGGTTGGCTGCCAGGACCCTTTTCAAAGATTACTTTTAAATCTTTGACCATATCAAATACTTCAGCACCAGTATGGATGACAGGCTTCCCCCGGGGTTCTCCCTTGCCATTGAAATGCTTGCCTTTTTTCTTTAAGGGATGCTTGGGCGGAAGAAAACGACGATTGTATGGATACACATTCTTCCTACATTTGTCCAGATATATAGTTTCTGTCTGATCCAAACAGTGTGTGCATGCATTGTATCCCTTGTTTGACTGTCCTGAAATGTTACTAAGAGCAGGCCAATCATTGATGGTTACGAAAAGCAACGCTCGAAGGTCAAATTCCTCTTGTTTGTGCTCGTCCCACACACGTACTGTAAGTGCATCTAGTGCCCCTTAGTGATTTTGGTGGTTTGAAGACTTATAGGTTAAGTATCTAATGTGTTTATAAGTGTACACAGGATCTATAAGTCATTAAGGAGTTTGAAATATTTGAAGAATATCGACCCCTAAAAATATATGTCTTCAGTTGAAGAAATTGGTCTGAAGCTGAAGAAATGAATCACGAGGAATCTGCGATGAAATTGATATTCCTCATGAAGATATTGATATCGAGAAGATCGGTGGTTCCTGAAGAAAATCATTTCGAAGAAATTGAAGCGTGAAGATTTACGCTTTCTGTTTTTACTTTCTTCGCATTTGATGAGTAGGAACACCGTACTGTTAAAGGGGGTCAAAGTAACGCTATGGAATGAATTTCCTCATGATGCTCAACCCAAGCCAAATCCTACCAAAAGCCTCAAGTGAGGAATATGAGTGACATGAGGACTCTCACAGTTGAGGGTCCCGACCGTTTCGATAGCCACGCCAAGTCACTGGTCTTATCCACTCCAACGGTCATATTATTTAAGGGCATTAGTCTCAAATCATGTCGGGATGCTCCCAGGCTATAAATAGCCGCCCCCACAACCACTAGCTGGTTGGCTGCTCCGTTAGAAACTGACACTTGTCATAAGAGCAACCCAAATTCCTCAGAGCCTTCGAGAGTAAATCATCAGTGAGGAAATACACCACCAACCGAAACCACAAACCAAACCTAGTGATTGAGCATCACTGAAGAAGTTGTTCCTGTGTGGGACTGAAGCCTTTTACCTTTGAGGACTGTGCATCCTCCAGACGGTTAGGCGTCATGGTCTAGAGCAATCCAGCAGTCAATTGTGGATCGCCGGGTGACCGAATTTGTGAGGGTTTGGAAGTCTGCCCTGAAGACTTACCACGAGTGTTGGGCGAGGACTGTGTGTCCTTAGCTCAAGGAGAATACGGTAGGGACTGTGTGTCCCGGGACTGGGTGTCCTTTGGTTTCAATACCAAGCCGCTCCAAACCAGATGTACAACTGTCACAGCAGTTGGAACTGGGTCATCAACAACAGTCTTCACCAAGAATCGGGTTCTAATTCCTCAACTCTTTACATTCTCTGTATTATGTGTTGATGACATTCACTGTGACTGTTTGAAGAATTTGCTGAAGACTTTCTCTGAATTTCCTCAACCCCAAATTCTTCACTTGAGTTAATCATCATCTGTATTCTGCGTGCCTGCTTATTGTGCAATCTGTTTTCACAATCTTCACTCTGTAATACTGCTGTTGTGAACGTTTGCACGACTGATTCTTAACTGTTTCCGCTATAAGTTAGTCATCAGTGAGGAATTTCCTCAAAAGGAATTTCCTCAGTGATGAAATTATAAAAATCTCCTATTCACCCCCCTCTAGTCGATATAACGCACTTTCAGTTGGTATCAGAGCAAGGTACTCCCTTGTTCTGTGTGATTTTGGTTTAACCACCTGGAGTTTTAGTTATGTCGACTGCAGGCATGTTTAAGGTGACTGCAGCATGTCCTACCTACGAGGGAAAGAACTTTCCCTTCTGGAAGAACAAAATGCAAATGCATCTACAAGCTATAGACAATGATCTCTGGTATATTGTGGAAAATGGTGTCCCCATCATTTCTGCTAGTGTCACTGCAGCTGATGTGAAGAAATTCAAGCAACTCGATTCTCAGGCGAAGAACATCATCTGTGGTCATCTGAGCCCTGGCCAGTTTGGAAGAGTAAGTGCCTTAGGCTCTGCAACACTGATCTGGGAGAGACTGTGCAAGGTAAATGAAGGAGTATCAACCCAACGTGACTCTCGTGTTGATATTCTTCGCAACCTCTTCAATCGTTTCAAGAGACATGACAATGAAAGCTGCCAAGACACCTTTGATCGCCTCACTGACATATCAAATGAACTGCAAGCACTGGGAGCTCGAGACATCACTGATCACGAAGTTGTGAAGAAACTGCTGAGATCCTTAGATTCTTCATTTGACACTCTAGTTCTGATGATTCAAGAAAGACCAGACTACAAGATGCTAGATCCTGCTGATATCCTCGAAAGGCTAAATACTCATGAATTCCAGCTAGAAGAAAAGAGAGATCTATATGGACAAAGCTATTCCAGACCACGTGCATTGAAGGCAAGAGCAATTTCCTCATCTGAAGAAGAAGACACAGATGACAGCAGTTGTGACCCTGAAGAATTTGGTCAGGAACTTGCAATGCTTGTGAGGAAATTCCAGAGATTTACACGACGAGGCCAGTTCGGTAAATCATCAAGAAGAGACATGAGGAAATCAAAATCTGCATCTGAGGACTACAAGAAACGGACCTGTCATAAGTGCAAGAAATCAGGTCATTACATTGCTGATTGTCCTCGCTGGGGAAAGGAATCAAAGAAGAAGAAATACAAGGATAACAGTTCTGATGACTCAAAGAAGAAGAAGAAATCTTTAAAATCCTCATCTTCAAGGTCCTCCTCACACAAGAAGACTAGCTTCAGAAAGGCTCGGGCACTTATTGGCAAGGAAATGGATTCCGAGGCAGAATCAGAGGAATGTGATGAAGAAGAAGGCTCTGGAGAAGACTCAGAATCCGGACAGGCTAGTCTTGCACTAGCAACCAATTTCGTCAGCAAGTCAATCTTCAATCTTGAAGAAAATGATTGCACCATCCATACTGATGAATATGCTGATGACTTCGCTTCAACCTATTGCTTCATGGCGAAAGGTTCAAAGGTATCAAATAATGCCTCCTCCTCTGATTCAAGTGACTGTGAACATGATGATTACAAAAAACCCAGTTACAGTAAACTTGCCATCATTGCCACTAAACAACAAACTGCTCTCGAAAAGCTTCAAAAACTGCTAAACAAAAGTGATGATCTGTTGAATGATGAAATGAATCTTAATCAAATCCTCGTTGATGACATGAAAAATCTTCAGTCTAGATTTGATATTCTTCAGGATCGTTATGATACACTCCTCACTGATCATGAGAAGCTTTCCTACGAATTTCTTCAAAGGAAGCTTGATCTTGAGAAGCTGAGGATGTCTTATGATGATCTTCGCATGGAAAATGGTTCATTACTAGCTCAACAGATCAGCGCTAGTCAAGTTGAATTTATTCCTCCGTGTCTTAAATGCATTGAACTTGAAACTGCTAATTCTTCACCAGAATCATCAAATGCTACAAATTCTTCAACTGCACCTGCTGTGTCTATTTCCTCACTTGAGGAAAACACAAATGTTACTGATGAAAATGCAGGGTTGAAGGAATTGTACGTAACAGGCATGTACAAAAGTCTCAAAGGACACCAAATCCTTTGTGATGTGCTCAAAAAGCAGATCTTGAACAGGAACCCGAGGAAAGAAGGAATCGCCTTTCAGAGGAAATTAAATGCTGATGGAACTTATTGGAAACCTGAGCAGTATCCCAAAACCTCATGGGTTGCTGCTACTGGGCCTCCTTTTGATCCATCTAATCTAACTGGCTTCTCATGTGAATTATCCTATTCCTCGGGTGAGTCATTTGATTCCAACTATAAACTGTTCAAAAATCAATCTGGTGAAGTATTTGCTCGATATGTTGGAACTAACTGCAGGAATGGCCCTCCTCTGAGGAAAATCTGGGTTCCCAAAAGTTGTCTTGAAAATCTTCAAGTGAATGTCCTCATGACACCACCTCTGAAGAATTTGAACCCCAGATCCAATTCCTCAAGAGGACTAAAGTCTTCAAGAGGATCAAAATCCTCAACTGGTCAAAACTATGCTCGTACCCGTGCTTATGCGTCTAACATGCAGGGAAACTACAAGGAATATGATTATGAGTGCTACTCCTCAAATCATTATGTTCATAAATCCTCAAACCAATTCTCTGCATACTCATATGAGTACTTTAACCCCCCTACTGTTAAGAGAAGTGCATTAGCTTCAATGCCACCTTTCTCATATGGTGCTCGCAGGATGATGAACGCTTTGCCACCCCTTCAGATGTGGGTGGTGAAGAAATCAAACTAATCACTTCTGCAGGACAGGTCTCCAGATGAAAATCATCATCTGAAGAATTTGCTCGAGACCTGAGGAAATGCTTGATAGGACGCAAGCTAATGATTGATGAAATAGAAATATTTCACACGTCCTTACATTTCTGTTATGATGAAATTACTGAACTGATGAAACTAGTATCATATTCTTCAAATCTGAAGCATATGAGATGGTAAGCTGTACTAATTCATCTGCAGGAAGACAAACCCAAAAATACTAAGTGGGTTCTCGATAGTGGCTGCACACATCACATGACTGGTGATAAAAGCTTACTGATGAATATGCCACTAACTCCATCACCTCTGAAGCAAATCACATATGCTGACAAAGGTAAAAGCAAGGTATTGGAACTTGGCAAAGTAGCTATTTCCAAGAATAGGCATATGGACAAAGTGATGCTTGTTGAATCCCTTGGTTTTAACCTCATGTCAGTTTCGATGCTTTGTGATCTTGATATGATTGTTATCTTTGGTAGATATAGATGTGTAGTCATCATGGAATCTAACAGATCCAAAGTCTTCGAAGGTGTAACAAGAGGGGATTTGTACATTGTCGATTTCTCTACAGGTCCTCAACCAGCCACTTGCTTACTAGCAAAAACCTCAGAAGGATGGCTGTGGCACCGAAGACTGGGTCATGCAGACATGAGGAATTTGCACACGCTTGCAAAGAAGAAGCATGTCATCGGCATCGAATCAGTCAAATTCCTCAAGGACCATCTGTGCGGTGCTTGTGAATCTGGGAAAATGACCAGATCCAAGCATCCTTCTAGAACCATCATGACTACTACACGGCCATTCGAATTGCTTCATATGGATTTATTTGGACCTACTCACTATGCCACACTAACCAATGCAGCATCTTTATATAGATTTGTCATAGTTGATGATTATTCCAGATACACTTGGGTGCATATTATAGTGTATAAAACTGAAGTGCAGGAAATCTTCAAACAATTTTCTTCAAGGGCCTCGACGAACTTCGGCATCAAGATCAAACATATCAGGAGTGATAATGGAACCGAGTTCAAAAACACTGGTCTTGATGATTATCTTGATGAACTTGGTATTACTCACGAATTGTCTGCTCCTTATACTCCTCAGCAGAATGGTGTCGTCGAAAGAAAGAACAGGACTCTGGTTGAAATGGCAAGAACTATGCTTGAAGAATATCAGACTCCTCATCGCTTCTGGCCTGAAGCAATCAACACTGCATGTCATATCATCAACAGGGTATATCTTCACAAATTCCTCAAGAAAATCTCATATGAACTCCTCACTGACAAGAAACCCAATGTAAGTTATTTCAAAGTCTTCGGTGCAAAATGCTGGATTAGAGATCCTCATCATAGCCCAAAATTTGCACCTAAGGCACATGAAGGTTTTATGCTCGGTTATGGAAAGGACTCGCACACCTACAGAGTCTTCAACAACTATCACAACAAAGTTGTTGAGACTGTAGATGTGCGGTTCGATGAAACTAATGGCTCGCAAAGAGAGCAATTGCCTTCTGATCCAGATAAGTTGTCTCCTGAGGAAGCAATAAAGCTTAAGCCTACTGAAGACATTGTCCCCACTGAGGAAATTGCTGAAGAAACGATCCCCATCGCTGATGAAAACCAAGAAGATGCTCCTGAGGAAATTGCAACAGCACCACTTCCTCAGAGCAGAAAAAATCCTCAACCAGCTCATCCGAGGATTGCAAATGAAGTAGAACTTGACAAAATCCTCAATGACATCAACGCGCCAGGTCCTCTCACTCGCTCAAAAGCTTCACACTTAGTTAACTTTTGTAGGCATTTTTCCTTTGTATCCATCACAGAACCCTCAAAAGTAGCTGAGGCTTTTCTGGAACCGGAGTGGATCCAAGCCATGCAATATGAACTTCTTCAATTCAAGCTGAATGACGTATGGGAGCTCGTCAAACGACCAGATCCTCGCAAACATAACATCATCGGCACCAAGTGGATTTTCCGAAACAAGCAAGATGAGGACGGTCCAGTGGTGAGGAACAAGGCACGACTTGTAGCCCAAGGCTACACCCAGGTTGAAGGAATAGATTTCGATGAAACTTTTGCACCTGTTGCTAGACTTGAAGCTATTCGAATTCTACTTGCTTATGCTAATCATCATAACATCACCTTATATCAAATGGATGTGAAAAGTGCATTCCTCAATGGTAAGCTTGAGGAAGAAGTATATGTTGCTCAGCCCCCAGGTTTTGAGGATCCAAAGAATCCAGACAAAGTCTTCAGACTCAAAGAGGCTCTGTATGGCCTCAAGCAAGCCCCTCGGGCATGGTATGATACATTGAAGGAATTCCTCATGAAGAAAGGCTTCAAACCTGGTTCACTCGATCCAACTCTTTTCACAAAATCTTATGATAATGAGTTGTTTGTATGTCAAATATATGTTGATGACATCATATTTGGTTGTACTGACAAAAGATACAGTGATGAATTTGCCTATATGATGAGTGAAGAATATCAGATGTCCATGATGGGGGAGCTGAAATTCTTCTTAGGTTTTCAAATTCGTCAACAAAGCAATGGAATCTTCATATCACAGGAGAAATACCTCAAGGATGTTCTGAGGAAATTCGACATGCACGAATGCAAAGGTGCCAAGACTCCAATGCCTACCAACGGTCACCTCGGCACTGATGAAAATGGTAAAGATTTCGATCAGCGGGTATACCGTTCTATGATTGGCTCTTTATTGTATCTATGTGCATCTAGGCCAGATATAATGCTTAGTGTTTGCATGTGTGCACGTTTTCAAGCAAAACCGAAGGAATCACACCATAAGGCTGTGAAACATATTCTTCGATACTTAGCTCACACACCAACACTAGGATTATGGTATCCCAAGGGCTCCAATCTTCATCTGGTAGGGTATTCTGATTCAGACTATGCTGGTGACCGTGTGGATCGCAAGTCAACTTATGGCACATGCCATTTCCTCGGAAGATCACTAGTTTGCTGGTCCTCAAAGAACCAAAACTGCGTATCACTCTCCACTGCCGAAGCTGAGTACATTGCTGCTGGTTCTTGCTGTGCTCAATTGCTATGGATGAAGCAAACCCTCAAGGACTACGGCGTCAACATGAAGAATGTGCCTCTCTACTGTGACAATGAGAGTGCTATCAAGATTGCCTACAACCCAGTGCAGCACTCGAAGACCAAGCACATCCAGATCCGTCATCATTTTCTTCGGGACCATGTCCTCAAGGGCAATATCCTCATCGACCATGTGAAGACTGATGATCAACTGGCTGATATCTTCACTAAGCCCTTGGATGAGAAAAGGTTTTGCAAGTTGCGTGTGAGCTAAATATCTTAGAGTCTTCAAATGTTTTGTAAAAACATGCACACATCCTAACACTTATGCAAAGTTGATGACTTAGATGTGCAACACATGATGAAACGATTTTCTTCAACTAATGAAGAAAGTCACTCTAAATGTGAAGAAATTAACGAAGAAATTGATTCTCAGGGCCCTACGACAATTGTACGCGGCGTCTGTAATCAACATTCTTATATGGTGGGTAACGCCACCGCCCAATGTGAAATTCCTCAAGTTGATTTTCTTCAAATGATCAATTACCTCACAATGCATTTTTTTTAAAATAGTTATTCTTCATTGTGATGATCTATTACAAAATCTTCAAAAACACTTGATGACTTTCATTTGCCTAGGTAGACTGTGATTTCTAGTCCTCAACAGCATTCACTTATTGCTATTTCTTCAAGTTGATGTTTCTGCTAAGTGAATGTGATCGGACCCTACTTTCCCTCTATGCTATACTTATCCAGTCTATTCAATTCTTCATATGCGTTCTACTTGAAACTTGGTTCAAAATCCTCATTGCATCCTTGTCAGCTGATGATTTTGTAACAAAAATCCTCAAATCTTCAAAAATTGTTTTTCTTCAAAGGAACAGTAACTGAACCCCCACTTCTCATGATCGGATAACCACGATCTCCACTATCTCCACCGCATCGTACGGGAGCTACACGTGTCCTGCGGAGACGTAGATGCAAGGGCTATTCGGTCCGAAACTTTCGCGCCAAACAGTAACTTTCGGGCTATAAATAGGTCCTTATCCCCCTCGGTATCTTCTTCTTCGCCTCATCGCTCTCCTGCCATCACACTCTCCATCGAACCCTAGCGCCACCGCTGGTTGTCTTGTCGCCGGCAAGGAAGAGCTTCACTGCCTCAACCTTTTCGCCGCCAGGATCACGCCGGAGTCGGAACATCTACGTCCGCCGCCGCCGTAGACGTCCTCTGCTGCCAAGTTAGGGTGCATTGGACACTTGACCGAAGAGCCTCTCCAACACCACCTTTTGTGTTCTTCGTTCGCATCTTCCAGGGTAAATATATCCCATTTTTACAGCAGATTAGATCTGAAATTTTACCTCTCCCATGTGAAATCTGTTTTTCCTCAAGATACGATGCGCACATGATTTCTCAAACACTATCTATCACCACAATCATTGATGAACTAGCTAAACATCTAAGATTTTCACGAGATTCCTCAATTGTGCGAATTTTCGGATCTGTACAACTCTGGAACCCAAGAACAGTATGCTTAGGCAAATTCCTCAACCACTGGTTATATTCCTCAAACTGTCAAACTTTTTCATTTTCTTCAAATCTGAGAACGCATATGACCTCTCCAAATTCCTCGCAACTATACTCTGTTCACAGGTACACACATGTCAGCTGATGAATCTCTCGGTTTTCATCACATTAACTCATTTGCAGCGTTTCTGGAAGAAACTCTTCAAGTCTCATCAGAATCCTCAAGAGTTCAAAATCATCAGCAAATTCCTCATCTCAAGAAAATGGAGGAAGAAAGGAAACAGAAGGGAGGAAAGAAACTGGAGCAGAACACAACTGTTGATATTCCTGATGACATATACATGGACTATTGCACGCCTGATGAAGAACCTGAGACAATGGCCAAAAGAAAGATTAGGCTGCAGAAAATTGAGCGCAGATGGGCAAAGGAGTGGAAGGAGTATAGGTTTGTGACTCCAAAATATGCGAAGAAATTCGCTTTGAAGCCTCCTGGCAGAAGGGCTCCACTTGAGGATCATCAAGTAGCTCATCCCTCAAGTCTTATGACACTTGATGACTACCCAGATGAAAAAGAAAGGCATCTGGCCAAGCTCAAGAAGCAAGCCGAAATAGCAGTGAAGAAATTTAATGAATCCTCAGCTGCTGCCTCCGGTGCTGCTCATTCCTCAGCAGCAGAAACTTCAGGCTCAGAGATTCCTCAAAAGCAGTCTGCGCCCACAAAGCCAAAGGCTTCCAAGCCTCAAGAGAAGTCTGCACCGGCCTCTGTCACAAAACCCTCAGCTCCAAAACCCTCGGTTCCAAAACCGTCAACACCAAAACCATCAGCGCCAAAACCCTCAGCACCCATCTCATCTACACCAAAGTCCTCAGCTCCACCTCCAAAGCCAGTACAGAAGAAAGTCGTGAAGCCTACGACAACCAGCTCCAGCTCCTCACTCCCAGCTGCAACTAGCTCGGAGACAAAGTCTTCAACACCCCTTGTGAAGACTTTGGCAACTATTGAACCTGCACCTCTGCCCAGCCCCAGCAAAATCATCGCAGTCCCTTCTGCATCAGAGGGAAGTGATGATTATGATGATGAAACCCTGGAAGCCATCATCAGGAACAAGCAAGAAAGGGTAGCACAAGCATCAGGCAGTGTTATTCCTCTGGCCATGGACCCCAAGGTCCTCCTCGACTTCATCAATGTATGGTATGAAGACCCAAACACACCCATTGATGATTTCAAACTTCCTCCTGGCGTCAGCCACATGGTGGTCACCTTCATAAACGAAGCCAAGTGAAAGGAACAGAAGGCCAAGCAGGCAAAGATTGCAAAGGCCAAAAAGGAGAAATTCCTCAGGCAAAATCTCCTCAAGCTGACGCCTGAAGCATTGGTGTCAACCCAGGCAGAGCTGCAAGTCTTGACTGACAAGTGTGACAAACTGTCAGACCGCAAAAGCATCAAGCGCAATTTCATCAAACTAGCCACTAGTGCTGTTGATGACTACAACAAGCGACACCCACAACCAGCACCAACTCCTTAGCCCCTGGTTGAGCAGCCAGAAGATGCATCTCCTGATGAGGAGGAAATTCCTCAAGGTGAGGAACAACACCAAGGGCGCCGTGCTGATGAGCCGGCCATTGAAGAAATCATCACCGAGACCGCTCCTGATGAAACTGCAACCCCTGATGCAACTGCTCCTGATCCAGCTGCTTCACCAAAGCAGGCTGATGACTCTGTTCCAGCTGGTTCCTCACTACCAGCTGAAGAATCTGTAGAGAAAACACCTTCACCAAAAGCTTCAAAGGTGAAGAAGGTAATCCCGTCTGCATCAGACGCGAAAAAGACAAGAGCTGCTGAGAAGGAAGTGAAGAAGAGAAAAGCTTCCTCAGCAGAAGAAAAGATTGAGGCAAAACGCCTCAAGGAAACTGAAGAATCTGCCCCTCTGGACCCGGTGCCTCTAAATATTGCACCTTCATATGAAATGGTCGTCATTGGTGACCAAACTACAAGGGCAGATGAGGAAATGAAGGATGCTGCCTCTGAGGAGCATACTGATGAGGAAATCCAGATTGATGACAGTCCTCAACCTCATATTCCTCAGAAAGAGACTACTCAAGCTTCAGCTGCAACAGCTGATGAATCTGCTTCTGCCACAAAGTCAGCTGATGAAAACCAAACTGAAGAAAATGTCCAGTCTGAGCAGGCTCCTCCCACTGAACAGGCTGACCAAACTCCTCAAGCTGAGAAGGAAGAAGAAATTCCTCAGCCTGAAGCTAGCCAGAGCAAGAAATACTAGCTGATGAAATTCCTCAACCTGAGGAAACTGCTGAAGCAAATGTTCCCGCCCCTGACAATGACTTCATTGTGCTCAACCCAGAGACTGCCATGGTTGTTTCCCCTCCCATTCCTCAGCACAATATCAAGCGAGTTCAGCGCCAGCCATTCTCGAAGCGGCCAAAGTTTCAGAAAGAGAATTTCTTTGAGAAACGCATGTATTTCATCGGAGAGAATCTTTATGACAAGCCTCAAATGAGGCATCTGAAGTTTTGGATAAGGACTCAGATGAACTATTATGCTTCTGTGCTCTGTGGAAGCAACAAGATATTCTAGCACAGGCACATTCCTCATGATGAGCTTGAAGAAATTCCCTGCATGGAACCAGCCCTCAGTGTACTCCATGATGCAGGTTTGCTCCCTATGTGCTCAGACATCTCAGATTGGAATAGTGAGCTTATTCTTCAGTTCTATGCAACTCTGCACATCTCGGGCAATGCTGATGACATCAACACTTGGGTGTTTAATTGGATGACCCAAAACACTCACTACAAGGCTCCCGCATCTGAACTCCTCAGAGAACTGCCCGTACCAATTCCTTTAGACGGGGCAGTGAAGCTTTATGGCGAGCGTGAGCTGCCAAATGGGATGATGGAAGTCCTCATGAAGCCTTTGGCTGCAGGAAAACCCTCAAGAACCACATTCCTCGTCCATGAGCTCAAGTACACACCTCGGTCTGTCTATCGCATTCTCTGCAGTGTGCTAGCGCCAATCAAAGGCCATGATGATGAAGAAGATGTCGTCGGCCTCATAAAGAATATCCTCTTCAACATCATTCACGGTATTCCCATGAATATCCACGATTTCTTTTTGAGGACTTTGGCTGACAATGCAATGTGCCCCTATGATCACAAAATTTATGCCCCATGGATCATGAGATTCCTCAGGACAAGGACAGGCATCAACTTCCACGCAGATTTCCAGAACCATGTTGGTTATATGCCTCCTATCCGGGTCAACAAGAAGACTTTCGAGCCCATTGAGGGAAAAGGAAAGTCTGTGATTGATGAAGGCAGCAGGCCGCTTGATGGCCAGTTTAAAGAACCAGACGCTTATTCTTCATGGGACGATACTGAGACTCGTCCACCCAGTCCTGTTCCTCCTCGCATGCTCAACACCAGAGAGCTTCTCCTCATTCTTCATCAGAAGGTAGATCACAACCACAAATGGGTCAAACGCCAGTTTGGTGCCATTGTGAAAACCCTCACTGAGACACAGAACTCTGTGAAACTTAATCATCACTATCTGCATGAGGTTTTCGATCGCACCTGGGCTACTCTTGCACATCTGAAGACCCAGACTGAGCTTGAAGAAATGAACTTTGAGCAAGACTTTGAGTGGTCGTGGCCTCCCAAGAAGAAGTTCAGGCCCGTTCCCGTGCCAGATCTTGAAGACAGCTCCTTCTCGTCATTCCGCACTGCCGAATCTGATGAGGAACGACTCGACACCGCAACAGGCCCAAGGAAGAAGACTACACCCAAGAAGCGTCAAGGATCTTCATCAACCGCCAAGAAATGAAATCTTCACAAGCATTAGTCCTCAATTTGTCCCTTTTTGTAACTTGATGACAAAGGGGGAGAAACTTGAGAGTTAGTCTTCAAACGGGATTTATTTTTGGGGCTTATGAACTATATTTAAGTTACAAACTCTTGGCTCTTCTGAAGTTTTTATGTAATGAGTTGTAACTTAAGCCCGATGGTACTCTGACGCTTTTTGAACGTTTTTCTTCGCATGCTTATTCCTCAAGTTTTTAATGCACGCATGCTGGAATTCGTCAGATACCATTTACCATCATGCATCTTCATTTTCTTCAAATGATATGTTATATGTATGCATGACTTACAAGATTCAGGGGGAGATCTCCACGATATATATCATCAATGTGCATATACTACAAAAGCAAAATCCTCAAGGTATGCACATCTTCAGGGGGAGTCTCTGTGAATCTTGTTTTCAAATTCCTCAATTAACTATTTACACTTCATATTTTTAATCCATGTTGAAGACTTAACCTAATTGTCATCCATGTTGAAGACTTAACCTAATTATCAGGGCCGTTAGGAACAGGTTGGCTGCCAGGACCCTTTTCAAAGATTACTTTTAAATCTTTGACCATATCAAATACTTCAGCACCAGTACGGATGACAGGCTTCCCCCGGGGTTCTCCCTTGCCATTGAAATGCTTGCCTTTTTTCTTTAAGGGATGCTTGGGCGGAAGAAAACGACGATTGTACGGATACACATTCTTCCTACATTTGTCCAGATATATAGTTTCTGTCTGATCCAAACAGTGTGTGCATGCATTGTATCCCTTGTTTGACTGTCCTGAAATGTTACTAAGAGCAGGCCAATCATTGATGGTTACGAAAAGCAACGCTCGAAGGTCAAATTCCTCTTGTTTGTGCTCGTCCCACACACGTACTGTAAGTGCATCTAGTGCCCCTTAGTGATTTTGGTGGTTTGAAGACTTATAGGTTAAGTATCTAATGTGTTTATAAGTGTACACAGGATCTATAAGTCATTAAGGAGTTTGAAATATTTGAAGAATATCGACCCCTAAAAATATATGTCTTCAGTTGAAGAAATTGGTCTGAAGCTGAAGAAATGAATCACGAGGAATCTGCGATGAAATTGATATTCCTCATGAAGATATTGATATCGAGAAGATCGGTGGTTCCTGAAGAAAATCATTTCGAAGAAATTGAAGCGTGAAGATTTACGCTTTCTGTTTTTACTTTCTTCGCATTTGATGAGTAGGAACGACGTACTGTTAAAGGGGGTCAAAGTAACGCTATGGAATGAATTTCCTCATGATGCTCAACCCAAGCCAAATCCTACCAAAAGCCTCAAGTGAGGAATATGAGTGACATGAGGACTCTCACAGTTGAGGGTCCCGACCGTTTCGATAGCCACGCCAAGTCACTGGTCTTATCCACTCCAACGGTCATATTATTTAAGGGCATTAGTGTCAAATCATGTCGGGATGCTCCCAGGCTATAAATAGTCGCCCCCACAACCACTAGCTGGTTGGCTGCTCCGTTAGAAACTGACACTTGTCATAAGAGCAACCCAAATTCCTCAGAGCCTTCGAGAGTAAATCATCAGTGAGGAAATACACCACCCACCGAAACCACAAACCAAACCTAGTGATTGAGCATCACTGAAGAAGTTGTTCCTGTGTGGGACTGAAGCCTTTTACCTTTGAGGACTGTGCATCCTCCAGACGGTTAGGCGTCATGGTCTAGAGCAATCCAGCAGTCAATTGTGGATCATCGGGTGACCGAGTTTGTGAGGGTTTGGAAGTCTGCCCTGAAGACTTACCACGAGTGTTGGGCGAGGACTGTGTGTCCTTAGCTTAAGGAGAATACGGTAGGGACTGTGTGTCCCGGGACTGGGTGTCCTTTGGTTTCAATACCAAGCCGCTCCAAACCAGATGTACAACTGTCACAGCAGTTGGAACTGGGTCATCAACAACAGTCTTCACCAAGAATCGGGTTCTAATTCCTCAACTCTTTACATTCTCTGTATTATGTGTTGATGACATTCACTGTGACTGTTTGAAGAATTTGCTGAAGACTTTCTCTGAATTTCCTCAACCCCAAATTCTTCACTTGAGTTAATCATCATATGTATTCTGCATGCTTGCTTATTGTGCAATCTGTTTTCACAATCTTCACTCTGTAATACTGCTGTTGTGAACGTTTGCACGACTGATCCTTAACTGTTTCCGCTGTAAGTTAGTCATCAGTGAGGAATTTCCTCAAGAGGAATTTCCTCAGTGATGAAATTCTAAAAATATCCTATTCACCCCCCCCTCTAGTCGATATAACGCACTTTCACGTACACCTGGTTCGGCCCACAGCTGTAAAAGTTCATCAACTAATGGCCTTAGGTACACATCAATATCGTTGCCGGGTTGCTTTGGACCTTGGATAAGCACTGGCATCATAATGAACTTCCGCTTCATGCACAACCAAGGAGGAAGGTTGTAGATACATAGAGTAACGGGCCAGGTGCTGTGACTGCAACTCTGCTCCCCAAAAGGATTCATGCCATCTGTACTCAGGCCTAACCATAAGTTCCTTGCGTCAGCTGCAAATCTCGGGAACTCTCTCTCGATTTTTCTCCACTGCTGACCATCAGCGGTGTGCCTCAACTTATCGTCTTCCATACGATCTTCCATGTGCCATCGCAACAACTTCGCATGATCTTTATTTCTGAACAGACGTTTCAACCGTGGTATTATAGGAGCATACCACATCATCTTGGCAGGAACCCTCTTCATGGGTGGCTCGCCCTCAATATCACCAAGGTCATCTTTTCTGATCTTATACCGCAATGCAGTGCATACCGGGCATTTATCCATATTCTCGTACTTCTCACCGCGGTAAAGGATGCAGTCATTAGGGCATGCATGTATCTTCTGCACGTCTAATCCTAGAGGGCAGACAAGCTTCTTTGCTTCGTACGTGCTGGCGGGCAATTCGTTCTTTCTTGGAAGCATCTTCTTCATCAGTACCAGCAACTTTTCGAATGACGAGTCAGTCACACCGGTCTCTGCCTTCCACTTCAGCAATTCCAGTGTGCTACCCAGCTTCTTCTGGCCATGTTCACAAGTTGGGTACAACAATTTGTTGTGGCCCTGTAACATCTGCTTGAACTGCAACCTCTCCTTTTCTGTGTCGCAACCTCGCCGTGCATCAGAAATGACCCGGCCAAGATCATCAGCGGGCTCATATGGTTCCCGTTCTTCATCCTGATCTTCTTCTTCATTGTCTTCCATTGCGGTATCAGCATACTCAGGGAACATAGATCGGTAGTTGTCATCGTCGTTCTCTTCTTCTTCATCGTCGTCTTCCATCATAACCCCTCTTTCTCCGTGCTTGGTCCAAACATTATAGCCCGACATGAAACCGGACCGAAGCAGATGGCTCTGAATGACTCTTGAGGAAGTGTAATCCTTCTCATTCCGACATTCAACACATGGACAAAACATATAGCCACCACCATGCTTGTTCGCATTGGCTACATCTCGAAAAGAATGCACGCCTTCTCTGTAAGCGGTTGTGCGTCGATCATCGTACATCCATGGATGGCTCATCTGTGTTATACGACAGTTTATCAAATACAATAACGATCCTAAAAATTAGTACCGCACGGTCTAAACGAGGAAATATAGTTGCTAACCTTTTAGAATAAGTAGAAATAAAGAGGAAGAGGTTTAAGCGTGGCTCAGGCATCTCATATCGTAGTTGCGTTCGGTGAACTAAAGCGGCATCGCTCTAACACACATTTCAACAAACACCTCTAGTGCATCAAAAAAAGTGGAGAGCTAGCACCCACCCACAATCCTCCATCCAAGAAAAATGCAAGGAAGAGGGGAGAGGGGTGTTGTGCTATATATAGGCAGAGGACTTTAGTCCCGGTTTGAGACACAAACCGGGACTAAAGGTGGCGCACATGCGGGCTGCCCACCGCATAGCCCTTTAGTCCCGGTTTGGGACACGGACCGGGACTAAAGGCTCCTTACGGGCCGGGACTAAAGCCTCGAGGGAGGCATTGAGAATTGGGGCGACGCGGCCGGGCCTTTAGTCCCGGCCCAGAGGCAGGCCGGGACTAAAGGGTCCCGGCCAAAGGCCCGTTTTCCACTAGTGTAGTGAGTGGAGTGTGGTTCCATTCAACACTTAAGGCATGGGAGCTATACCTTGCTTTGCGCGAGTGGAATGGGTAGTGAGTGGAGTGTGGTTCCATCAATCTACACTTAAGGCATGGGTAGTGAGTGGAGTGTGGTTCCATCCATCTACATTTTTCATACACATTTCTATATTTTACATATACACCAGTAACATTTTTTATACATGCCTAGAATTTAACAATTAATGTTTGACGGCTATCTTTTTCATACATATTTTACATTTTCGGTAAATTAGGAACATTTTTAATACTTGTTTAATATTTCAAATATATGACTAACATTTTTCATACACGATCAATATTTTTTAAATAATTGTTTTCAGTTTCATTTTTTAATACGCATTTTACATTTTTCATATATATTAGAATCATTCTTTCATACATGTTTAACATATGTGTATACTGTCCGTTTACATCAGAAACATTATTTTTTACATGTTTAACATATTTTTATATCATTAACATTTTTTATATATGATCAACATTTAAAAATAACTTGTTCGTATGTTCAGTTTTTTATACACGGTCTACATTGTTGTATACACCTGAAACATTTTTCCATACAAGTTTAAATACATTTAAACAGATGATAAGGATTGTTTTAAACATATATTTTTGGCTACCTACTCTTTATCATAACCATTATACATTCTCTGTATACATCAGTAACATTCTTTATATACTTTTTTATGATTTGCGGAATAATTGATTCCCACTTTTTAAGAACTTACTTTTTTATATCAAATTTTTTTATATATTTTTTGTATACATCGGAAACATTTTTTCTATACACACTTAACATTGTTCAAATGCATGATTAACGTTTTTCCAAATTGTATGTAAATTATATTTTTGTAAAATATGTGTACAATATTTGGAAGTATAAAAATGTAAATAAATATATGATGAAAACAAACATAAAAAGACAAAAACGACGAGGCAATTGTTATTCGCACGTTTGGGCTGGTCCCGCTTCAGGCATGGCTGACACTGAACACGCGTTGAGTAGGCACGCCCCACTTTAGGCGTGTTGCACATGCGTTATTGTTTAAATTGTCTGTCTATCGCACAAAGGTGTGCTTGGGTCGGCCAACCCATGTAGCAACGAACTTTAGCGAGCACCGGAAAACCATACACAAAACAGAGAGAACTCATGGCAGGCAGGTCTTGTGCCCACTGCCGGGGCTACCTCATGTCCAACTTGGAGGCCTCCAGAAGAAGGTTACATAAAGATTAATGTTGATGGCGGCTTTTCGAGGAATGGTGACCGAGGGGAGCAACATCGATCTGCAGAGATTATAATGGAATGTTCTTGGGTCTTTCACTAGCCTTCGACCTCATGGTGGACATATTTGTTGCTGCATGTGATTCAAAGACGGTGGTCGCAGACATCAGCAAGGGCATAGAAGGAATATATTCAGCCATTGTCAAATAAGTTTCTTTGAGAGACTTCTCGACATGTTATATCTAATTTTGAAGGTCGAGCTTCCAACTGGGAAGCACATAATCTAGCAAAAAAATCTAGTTCTTCAGAGGTTGGTCGCCATGTGTGGTTAGGGGATCCCCATGATCCCCTTATTATTCCTGTATAAACCTTGACACTATTCAATAAAGCGTAGTTTACTGCTAAAAAATGTAGCAACGCACTATAGCGAGCACTATCTCTAGGTAATTTGATTTTCTATTTTCTTCAGGTTTTCGCTTTTTATTTTGATCTCCAGGAGAAACATTTTTTATGAGAAGTTATTAAAAATTGAGAAGAGTTTTCTTTATATCCTGAATAGTTTTAAATATGGAGAACATTTTTCAATTGAAACAATTTTTAAAATGTGCAATAAATTCAAATAATTCCAAACGTTTTCTTACAATTTTAAACATTTTTCTAAAACATGTTTTTTTTGTTTGAAAACTTGAAAATAAAAAACAAAGAAAAATAGAAAAAAGAAATAAAATCGGACTGGAACTTCATTGCACTGAACTTCGATTAAGACGGGAATTCAGAATCATATTTAAGTGCCCGCCACCGATTCACATGCAACAGTTGGCCCAAGAAATCCAATAACAGCCTCCGCATGGCTCATTTGGTCCAAATCATGACAGCACAAACTGGTCTCCTTTCTTTGTGGCTTTCTTTACAAGGAAAAAACAATGCTGGTTAGTGCTTTGCTACTTTCTGAGTCTAGCTTCCCAATACAAAAAGACCAGAAGATCTTCTAAAAATAATAATTTAATCAGCAAATTTTGTTAGCATCTGATTAAGGCTAGCGATGAGACCGACAGGCACTAGGCTCTCAAGTGTATTAAGGTTAGCATCCAATCTCTGCTAGATTGCAGTGGGCACCAGAATAATGATACCAGTTAGTTAAAGTTCTCTTTTTACAAGATGCTCTGAAGTTTACAATCATTAAAATTATACCAGGAAATGCAAAAGGCAAGATCTCTCCCTTTTTTTCGACAAAACCTCTTTTTTACAAGATGCACTGATATATGCAAACATTTTATTCTCACAAATTGCAAATGACAAGTTTCTCCTTTTCTTTTTTGACACACAACCTTTTTTTGTGTCAGGTTAAAGGCAGCTTTTTATCAGCATGGAGAAGAGTCAGCACTTTGCTCAGCCATAGGCCTACGGCAAAAGCCAGTGCCTTCTCTTTTCCTCTACTTCTTAATTTGCTTTTGCTTAGGGCTTGTACTGTGATTGGGACAATACCCTACTGTTCCCCATCTAACTGTCCTTGCAAGCAGCTAAAGCCTAGCAGGAGGATATGGCTGCAGATGTGGCTTAGATTGTGATCTGGATGCAAACCAGTTGATAAAGTTTCATTTTGCTTTGCACTCACAGTAATTCCTGAACAATGTTAGTTTGCTAACTGTATGTGATCCAGTAAGGCAAGTTACCTGAACATGGATGATATTCTCCAGGTGGGCATAATCTTCAGCATCTTGTCCGGATCCAGTACCCCCTGCAGTAGGAAACAAGCGCCGGTAACATCGTTACCGCTGAAAGCGACTAATGGGCAGCTGCTCGCTGCACAATGTGCGCAGGCAAAACCTCGGGGAATTTTATGAGACCGCACCGGTCTGGATCTACTACCTTTTGTCGGCGACGGAGATTTTTCTTATCGCTGCGTATAGGAGCTAGCCTCGCATTGCTGGCCGTTTCCTGATCATGAAGTAATATGCAGTTGCAGCAAAGTGCAGTTCCGCCATGGGCGCCAATGCTGCATCATACCGACAACCCACTTTCGCCGTTCATCTCGCAACTAGGAGCTGCTCGTCTCTCGGCCTCGCAATTCCACTAACAACTCACCATCCTGCTTTCCTCTAGATTGGATCGGATGGGACAACGCCACCTTTTCTGCATAACTGAATAGTTCTGCATCCTTACCATGATAAGAATGGGGTCAAGTTTGTAGCCCAAACAAGAGCTTGCCAAACTCACCAAAGTGTGCAAATAGTGGAATCTTTTCCAGTGTCACTGCCAACTCAGCAATGGAGGAGATGCTTCCACCGGTCAATATATCTTAGTCATTCTTGCCAGCAGTTTCTCATGGCACTGGAGAAAAAAGAACATGTTGAGATGGACCATTTCATGTCAATAACTAATCGCATTATGTGTTACCACTTGCACCTCTTTTCAGAGGGTAAAAGGGTCATTGCTGCGTATCCTCCATGACATCTCTTTAATTTGCAGAAGGATCTCCGTCTGGTAAAATAAGCCTATAAGTAGTCCATGACAAGAGCATCATCATGGCAGTACAAGTGAAGATTCATCATCAGCGTAATGCGGGCGATGGCGCGCATCGATGAGTGGAAACCGGTGATCGCAATGCTGGTCTTTGACCTCATCTCTGCCGTGACAACGGCCCTGATCAAGGCGGCGCTCGAGGAAGGGCTCGACCGCCTAGTGCTCATCACGCTGCGTCAACTGGTGGCTACGGTCTTCCTTTCTCCGATCGCATTTTTCAAAGAACGGTACTACATAAATTATGATTCGCAGAAGATGACTAACAGAGTTCAGAACTTGGGCTATAATTTGATGCTACTGTTGTTTTTTCTTTCGTTTCAGGAACACGCGGCCTAAGCTCACACTGGAGATCCTCGTCTACCTCTTCTTCAGCGCAGTGTTAGGGTACGGTTTGCAAACATAGCATCACAACAATCAATTCCTCGTATTAGTACGACGACCCAGCTATATAATGTTCTGCCAGAAATGATTCTGTTTGATTCATCATTGACTTTTTCCTCCCATTTTAGCGCCGCGCTCTCTCAGTATACCTTCTTCTACGGGTTGCAGTACACCACAGCAACCTTTGCCATAACTTTCACCAACCTGGCTCCTGTACTGACTTTCCTCATCGCGGTTTTGCTCAGGTGTGTGTGTGTGTGTGCCAATTTTCAAATTAACGTGCAGGTGGTACCTTTCTCATGCACTTTGTTCTTGCTAATAATGTTCTCTGAAACCCTTTGGGAATACTATACTGCTCATGGATGATGTAGGGTGGAGTCGCTGAACATGAAGAACAAGGCAGGAGCTGCAAAGATCATCGGGACGCTCATGTCGTTCGCCGGCGTCATGCTCCTGACCCTCTACAAGGGTGTGGCTTTGACACACCAAGCAGAGCCTTCAGGCCAGCATGCAGAAGCAGCAGCTGCAGCAGCAGAATCTGGCAAGAAGAGCTGGACCCTGGGCACCCTAGCATTACTGGCGAACTGCCTGTGCTTCTCCTTTTGGCTCCTGCTGCAGTCCAAGCTCACCAAGAAGTACCCCGCACTCTACTCTAGCACTGCATACATGTTCCTCATCAGCTCCCTGCAGGGTGGGGGCCTGACGGCGGCGATACAGCGGCGGGCGTCCGTGTGGGTCCTCACAAAGCCAGTGGAGATTGTTACAGTACTATACACAGTAAGATCTTTTGTTGCAGTTCATACCCAAAAAAGAGTTAAGAGAGCTCTGTAGATAATTGACTGAACCAAAGAACATATGTTGCAGGGAATCTTGGGGTCTGGAGTGGGATATGTACTGATGACATGGTGTGTGGAGAAGAGAGGGCCAGTGTTCACTTCATCCTTCATCCCCATCATCCAGATCATGGTGGCCATAATTGATTTCTTCTTTCTCCATGAGAACATCTACCTTGGAAGGTAAAACTGACCCGCCTCGGTTATTAAATCAGTACTGAATCATGGCCATTCATTCAGTTTCCATGTTGAAACAAATGATGCTTAATCTTTTCAGTTTACGAGTGAGTTTATCCACTTTCTGAACTTGTAGAACTGCAATGGCTGGTCCAAACGGCATCACCTTTTGTATTTTTTGTTTTGCCATTGCAGTGTGCTGGGATCCATACTGATGATCATGGGCCTCTATATTCTGCTGTGGGGAAAGAGCAGGGATGCCTCGGCCATGGTACCATCTGCCAAAGAAGAGGAAGAGGATAAGGAGAAGCAAATCAAATCATGAGGACCAAAGCTATGGAACTCACAGGCTGTAAAACTATGGCATATATTCCTCCTTAATTTCCTACACCTACGTAGTTTAACCAAGAGGAATAGTATACAGTACTATTAGTAATGCAGTTGTCGTATGCGTTTTTGCTCACAAAACGAGACGATGTGCCAGGCTAATTCCTGAGGTTATATGCGTAAATGTAGCCCAAATTCTTCAGGTGATAAAGAGCGGTGGGCATAGGTTGCCCACATCTGTCACATTGAGCATGGAAAGAAATAATAGAAAAGAAAAGAAAAATATCCTCCGCACGATTTTCGTACGACCACCCCACGGCCCTGTGTGGGCGGGTAATATGGAACCGATACTTTGCGATTTGATTTGGACTTAAAGAAACATTTTGCTCACCAAAGAAGAGAGACAGTGGGCATTGGATCTTAGAACTTTCTCACGGGAAGGTGTTCCCCTAAATCGAGCTCATGCCAAAATTTTCAGTGCTAAGGCAGCATCCAATGCCCTACAGTGTAGACGAAGGCCATGCAGGAAGGATCACAAGCTATATTTTGCTTGCCAGAAACTGAAAAAAAGGGACGTAGAGCCTTACTTTGTTCCGTTGCACTGTGCAATAAAGAGACAGCTATTCGATTCAGCCGGGTGCGCAATTTGCTCGATACGGCAAATTTTCCACAATTATTCAGACATTAAGAGGACACGCGATGTCCTCCTCTCCTCCAGGCCATGTTTTAGCTCTCAGTCACGTGCGCGAAAACGAAACCGCGAGTCGGAAACATACCTTCAGATGCCATTTTCTGAACCTTCGGCTCTCATCACCCCTATAAAACCATGGCATAACCAGAAACAAACTGCCCATCAGATCATCAAGGCGGACGGACCGAAAATGTGGAGTGCAGGATGCATGGAGCAGTGGATGCCGACGGCGGCGATGGTGGCGACGAACGTCGTGATCGCTGTCATGACCGCGCTGCTCAAGCAGGCGCTGAACCAGGGGATGAACCGGCTGGTCCTCATCACTTTCAGGCAGATGCTGGCCACTGTATTCCTTGGCCCCATTGCCTACTTCAAGGAAAGGTATCATCATCATCATTATAATCAAAAGCAAAGGCAAACAGATCATGATGATAAAAGCAGCTGCTGGTAGTAGCACCAGTAGTTCATCGTTGTTATTTCACTGTCGCTGATCATGCACTTGCGCTGGCCTTTTTTCTCTCCCCCTTTCCTCCTTTCAGGAAGACAAGACCAAAGATCACTGCTGAAATCTTTGCATACCTGTTCCTTAGTGGAATCCTCGGACCGGTGCTGCTTCAGTACACGCTCTTCGTCGGGTTGGAGTACACGACCGCAACATTTGCTGCGACTTTCGGCAATCTGCTCCCGATGGTTACCTTCCTGATATCACTCGCTTTCGGGTAAATGTTCATTCTCTTTTCTGCGGCAAAAAAGTTGTTTTCTGTGAAAGGGAGGTTTCTGTAGCACCACTATAAGTTTGAATTTATTCGGTTTTAACACTTAAATACAGTTTCCATTAATTTAACTAGGAACTTGTACAATAGCAGGCTTGAAATGCACTAGGAGTCTAATACTAGCTAGTTTGATTCTGTACTGTCAAAAAAAAAAAACTAGTTTGATTCTGTGCTAGAACTTTCTAAATCTGTTTTCATCAAATCTATCACATAATAATAGCATCTTGAACTGAACCAACAGCAAAGGAAAAAGACTTCGACTTTACGGATCACATCGATAACTTTACCTATGAACAAAAATTTAACACATACTGTAATTTCCTAAATCATGTGAAACAGAATCAAACACTTTTTCATAAGCTAAGTTGCATTGAACACTCATGAGACATTGAGACATGATTTACAAACACAATTACTACTAGAAGACCAGACGAATTCAGATGAATTTCATCCATAATCGGTGCTAGGTATGAGGCGCTGGAGGTTCGGAGCAAGCCCGGGAGCGCCAAGATCTCCGGCACGCTGCTGTCCCTCACGGGGGCCATGATGCTCACCTTCTACAAGGGCGCGTCCCTCACCCACCACCTCCACCACCTGCCTCCGTCGGCGGCGGCGGCAGGCGTCGAGGAGCAGCACCGGAGCGCGGTGCGGTGGGTGCTGGGGTCGGCGTCGATGCTGGCGAACGTGGTGGGGTTCGCGGGGTGGCTGCTGCTGCAGCGGCGGCTGACGCGCCTGTACCCGGCCGTGTACTCGGCCACGGCGCTCATGTCGCTGCTCAGCTTCGCGCAGGCGGCGGCGCTGGCGCTGTCCACGCAGTGGGGCGCCGGCGTCGCCGCCTGGCGGCTCCGTGGCACCGTCGAGATCGCCGCCGTCGTCTACTGCGTACGTGCGCCAGATCCGTCCATCGATTCCTGAAGATCAAAGATGCAAGATTTTGATTGGGGATTTGGATTTGGATTTGGATTTGGCAGGGGGTGGTGGCGTCCGGGGTCGGGTACCTGCTGCTGACCTACTGCGTGGAGAAGCGGGGCCCTGTGTTCACCGCCGCCTTCAGCCCGCTGGCGCAGATGTTCGTCGCCGGCATCGACCTCTGCGTCCTCCACGAGCCGCTCTACCTCGGCAGGTCGTTCCGCCATTAATCTGAACCCGCTCTCTGAACACTGTTGTTGTTTTTCGTCAGACTTCTGTGTCCAAACTGCATCAGACAGTGAGCTGATTCAGTGTCTATTGATCTGATGATGACATGATGTTTGCAGCGTGCTGGGGTCGGTGCTGGTCATCCTGGGCCTCTACCTCGTGTTGTGGGGCAAGAGGGAGGAAGCCGCCGCCGCCGCCGCTCCGGCGAAGACGGTGGAAGCAGCGGCGGCAGCCGGCCACGGAGACGTGGCAGAGCAACAAGAGAGAGTGTGACTCTTGTGAACGCATTTGAAGTTTTGATGAGAAAACAGTTTGTGATGTTGTCGCCGATGATCTTCTTCCACATGAGAGTGAGATGCTCCGGTGAAGATGGAGATAAACAATGTTACAATGAGATGTTGGTTGGTGGTACGGTGTCACTCAAATCTTTATCTTTACCTCTTAATAAAGCATACGTCATTAAAATTGCTCTTGAAGTTGGTTTAAATTACCCACTATGCCATCCATAAGTAAAAAAAACTGTTTAGATTTTGTTCCTGTCAAAGTAGTTGTACGTTATCCTTCTTAAAGCTTGAAATCAGTATTTGTCAATACCATGTGTGAGGCGTAGTGGCTGGTGCAGCTCTCATGCATCTAGGAGTGCTAGGTTTGATCCTTGGTTCTAGCACTTTTTTCCCCTTTTCTCTGTTTCTGTTTCTTGGTTTCGGCCAAGAAGAAGACATGAACTATGTACGTTTTTTCCATAAATCTGGATTCGCTATGCAATAGTCCCCAGTTCTTTTCTTAAATTTCCATCAGTTTCTTATGTAATATTTATTACCTCTTCACACATATAACTTGTGTGTCTTGCTTCTTAAAATTATTGCCTGGTATGGTGTCCAATAAATTCAGAGATTGCCTCTGCAATGGTCTATACCAACAAAGATAATGATTTAGAAAAAATAGATGAGGACTAGCCATTGAAAAGCATAATAATGTTTTTATTTCTTCTTCATGACAATCAAGGTCAAACAAATACCTTCATGTTTATCAGAATGTATTAATGCGTCTAACTGCAGACTTGCAGGCAAAGAAATTACGGATGTAAGTGCCTGGTAGTTTAGTTTTACTTATTACTTTTTTGCAACCGACTTCTAATTTGTCTTGCACTCCCTAAGTGTGATTGTGTTTCCTTTTTCTATATTCACAGGTGCATAAACATATATTTTGGTCCCCCTGCGTGGTTCACACATTAAATCTCATTTTCAAAGATCTTGCTGATACATACCCCTGGATGGTCGAGACATGCGAAGAAGGAAAAGCAATTGGGAGTTACTTCCGGGACCATCAACATTGCCAAGCTCTATTTAGAGATAACTCCCAGCCGGACCTTCTCAGGGTTGCGAAAACAAGGTTTGCATCAAATTACATTGTGCTAAGAAGGCTTAGCGATGTTCGAGAGGCACTTGCTACTACTGTCGTTACAACCAGGTGGAAGGACCTACTGAAGGCATGTGACACACAAGGAAGAGCAAAAGCAACAGCGATCGCTCAAAGTATAAATAGTGAGAGGTTTTGGGAAAATGTTGATGCCTTCCTTGCTATGACGAAGCCATTGTTCATGGTTATAAAGTTCAGCGATGGAGAAGGTCCAAAAATTGGTGATGTATATGAGAGAATGGATAATATGCTTGGCGAGATTCAGGATGTGGTGACAAAGGAAGATAACCCACGGAAAGAATATTGGCCCAAGATAAGTGAAATTGTTATTGAACGGTGGGGAAAGATGAACTGGACTCTTCACTGTTTAGCTTTTGCTCTTTCTCCAAAATATTATGATCATGCATATCTTACAACCCCTGCTCCTGGGGCATCACTAGGAAACCTCCTAACCAGGATAAAGAGGTCATGGTTGCTGTTATAGATGCTCTTAAGAGAATTGCAGAAGATGGAGCAGAGCATAAACTCCTGCATGAGGAATTTAACACCTTCATCATGAAGAAGGGTATATTCTCTCTGGCAGCTGTTCAAGCTGATGCAGTTACAATGAATGCAATAGATTGGTGGTTTAATTATGGATCAGAAACACCACACTTAGCTAAGGTTGCAAAAAAGGTTCTCTCCCAGCCAATTAGTAGTTCCTCTGCTGAGAGGAATTGGAGTACATACTCGTACGTATATAACGTCAAGAGAAACCGGATGGACATAAAAACTGCAGATAAGCTCGTTTATATCCACTCAAACGAGCGCCTCAAGAGAAGGTTTTCAGAGTCGTATAAAGAAGGTCCGCACTATAAGTGGGACATTGATCCGGAAAATAGTTTGCTGGAGGAGTCTAACTTGAGGCTTGAGAAGATACCTTGGAAGGGTTTAGAGGGAAATAATGATAATCCAACATTTGATGATGCACCTGAACCACCAAGAAAAATCAAAACAAGGAAGTGAATGGTACACTGCTTTGAACTTTAGATAAAATTGACTCATTTGTTTGTATTTTACTATAGTAGTTACTTATTATGGTTCTTTTTTGCTTGAAGGTACGGGACTATACGGGTGACATGGTGATGGAGATGGACATGAGCATGACATGGTGATACCTGGAAATCAAGATATGCGTGCATTTATATTCAAGTATTTTTGTAACAAACTGAAGTATTTTGCTTAATACTCCCGTCAAAACTTTAATAAGTACCCAATATATATATTGGCTCCGTTGGTATGGTTGATGTAAGCTCGCTAAGGTCATGATCCTGATATTGTTGTTGGGTCAGCGACCCAAATTGATGAGGGACACGTTCCTCGATCCATGGTATCGTTCCGGGGTCATCGATCCAAATCATCGCGAGTGGCGTTTCTCGACCCATCACGTCGTTCCGGGGTCATCGACCCAAATTGGTGAGGGTCTCGTTCCTCGACCCGCCGTGTCGTTTCGGGGACATCATTCCTAAGTTAATTGGGTCACGTTTCACCTATCGACCGGTTCGCTCGAAAGATGTATACCCCCATCGTTCCCTATTATGGCCACATGGCGATTCTCGACCCTCGTTCCCGTCCCTCTTTCCCTTCGTCCCGGGAACTTGGCCACCGTGGCCACCCCCCCCCCCCACTGTAGGCTTCAGTGGTGCTCACGAGGTAGTTCTCGTAGGCGATGTTCCCATCGCCGTGATCCCTGCTCATGTTGCCCCCGTTGTACGCCTGTGCCACCATCGCGCGTGCGTGGGCATGAGCTGTCGCCGCCTGCTCGTGGGCGTGGCTTGCCGTAGCGGTGGTGGTGGTGCCCATGGGAAGCATGTAGCTCTCGACGACGTCGTTATTGTACACGACAGAGTTGCAGCATGTGCTGTGTTCAAGCGAAGCGCCCGTCGCCGCGTTGTCGATGCTGCCGTGGGTGTCATGCTGCTGCTGCTGCATCGACTGGGCATGCCGCGAGAAGAAGTCGTGAGCGCCAGCGCGAGCGCCGAGGTTGAGGTGGTGGAGCTCCTGCAGGCTGTGCGCGGCCGCGATCACCGCGTGGTCCAGCTCCTGCTTGCACCACCCGCGCAGTGGCTGCGCATGGGCGTATGGGTGGTACATGTGTCCACCACCGACGCTAGATACCTGCTGCTGGGGAAGGGCCTGGAATGCGATGGTTGGCCATGCAGTGGCGCCGGCAACGGGGGGATGGCGGTGGTGGTATGCCGCTCCATACGCGGCCAGGGCACCTATATCGTAGCCGCTCACCACGCCGGCGTGATGATGCTGCTGCTGCGCGAGGGACGACGCCGTGGCCGCCTCGGCGTCCTTCAGGCGCTTGGCGGCGCCGCCGATGGGTAGCGCGGTGCTGTCGAGGATACTCTTGACGTCGTAGCACGTCATGTCGAAGTTGGTGACGGCGTTGAGCCCCCGGAACTTGATCGCCGCGATGTCGTACGCCTCCGTAGCCTCCTCCTCCGTGCCTACATTACACACAGACTATAGTTAGTAGAGTACCAACGCAACCTATTGGTGGACGCCATGCATGTAGATGTATGCATGTGAGCTGTGGCAAGCTAGCTTAATTACTTTAATTAATCAGGTGAGAATCATTATATATTCAAATGTCACAAAATTAAAAGAATTCTTTGTATAACAAGACGTTCGTGGGACTCCATCGTCTTTGTATAACAAAATTAGAAGAATTCTTTGTATAGAAGAATTCGGACAAGTACGCGTGAGACTCCATTGTCAGGTCGCGTCATACTCCGAAAAAGAATAAGATTATAAACTATAACCGATGTTTATCAGAACCGGAAATAAGAAACTGACACACGGAGCAAGTTTTACGATATTTTTAGCCCGTTGCAACGCACGGGCATTTGTACTAGTCAATCTATAATGGCCGATCTCCGGCTTGGGGGCATGGCCGACACATGTGCCGTGTCGTCCTCCATTGACGAGCCCTCACCCCAACGCACGAGCGCATACATAAATACCCATAGCGCAACCACATCGTCCTCCTGAACAATCGAGGTAGCATGGCGATGAGGGAAGGAGGACGAGGCGACCACACCACGTCCATGGCGGTGCTCGCAGTCGCCATGGCGGCCCTCTTCCTGGCCGGGGCGCCTTGCACGGCGCAGGCGTCGGCGTCGGCGGGGATCAAGGAGGCGTGTCGGGGCGCGACGGAGCGTGTCGGGGCGCGGCGGAGCGGGACGCGGCGGTGTCATGCTCTGCTTAACTGAAGAATCAAAACAGGGGAATATGCACTCGAACTAGCCACTTCACTCGCGAATTTAAGGCAAGAAGCCAAGGTTATCTTACAAGAGTCCAGCCAGGAACACTGGCTGCGCGATATGGGGAAACCCTAGAAGGAAAAGATGAGCTTACACGAGCTAGAAACATGGCTTATATAGCCTTACAAGATGAGAGAAACGGTAAAGGTAAGAAAAGCAGAAAATAAAAGGAGAGCGTGCCGGAAGAGCGACAGGGACGCTCGACACTGCGATCACCGTACGATCGAGGATCCATGGCTGTCGAGTCCTTACTTAAAGCGAAACGGTACGAAGGCTTGTTACGCGTTGGATCCTTGATGGACGCTCTTGCCAGCTTCCCGCCATCTTCTCCATTTGGAATCATCGCTTGATCTTGCTACAGACATTTGGGTCCTGACAATTCCCCTCGGGTAACACCGGACCTGTCCTCAGGGCTGAAATGCTGGGAAGATCTTTTGGATGAAAGAGGCATCCTCCCATGTAGCATCTTGCTCCTCCAAATTAGTCCATTTTATCAGCCATCTGACCACTGGGATTTGGATATCACCTTGTACTCTTGGAATAAGCTTTCTCTCCAATAGTTTCTCAGGTTCTAGTAGGATTGTTCCATCAGTATGTAGTAGTGGCAGGTTGGGGTTGGGAATAGCTTGTGGTCCAAGGTGCTTTTTGAGTTGACTGACATGGAATGTAGGATGAAGTTTGAAGTGCTCAGGTAACAACAACTTATAAGCTACACGTCCAACTTTTTGGATTATTCTGAAGGGGCCACAGTATTTAGAATGCAACTTGAGGCGTCTGTGTAAGCTAAGTGTTGTATGCATGTAGGGCTGCAACTTTAAGTATACCATATCTCCAATTTCCAATGTTCTTTCAGACCTTTTTCTGTCAACATACATTTTCATTCTTTCTTGAGCCTTGAGAAGGTTTCCTTTGATCCGGGCTGCAATTTGCTCTGCATTTAGAATGGAGGAAAACTCTTGAGCTAGATCAGCAGGATACAGGGCAGCCTCTGACAACATGTTAGGTGGTCTGTTATACAAATCTTGGAAAGGGGTGAGCTTTAGTGAAGAGTGGTAACTAGTGTTGTACCACCATTCAGCTAATGGAAGCCAATGTAGCCATTTTTGAGGTTGTAAGAAAGCCATGCATCTCAAGTAATTTTCCAAGCACTAGTTAACTCTCTCTGTCTGCCCATCTGACTGAGGGTGATAGGAAGTGCTCATGTGGAGTTTAATGCCTAGTTTCTTGAATAATTCTTGCCAAGGGTTGCTTGTGAATATCCTGTCTCTATCAGTAACAATGACTGATGGAAGGCCATGCAACTTGAAGATATGTTTTGTAAAAGCTTTAGCAACAGTACTGACAGTTATGGGGTGTTTCATGGCAATGAAGTGACTATATTTGGTGAACCTGTCTACCACTACAAGGATCATGTCCTTTGCCTGTGAAGTAGGGAGGCCCTCAATGAAGTCCATGCTGATGTGGCACCAAGCAAAATCAGGGACTGGAAGAGGTTGTAGAAGACCTGGATACTTGCAGTGTTCAGGTTTGTTAATTTGGCAAGTAGGGCACTGCTTGATAAAGTCCGCAATAAACTTCTTCATTCCAAGCCAGTGGAAAAGGAGTTTCATCCTCTGATATGTTGCTCTATGCCCACAGTGGCCACCCAGTTCCGAATTGTGCAAGGCTGACACCAGTTTAGTTCTCAGGGCAGTGTCCATTCCAATGACAATTTTGTTTTTGTACCTTAACAACCCTTGCTTGAGATCATAGTTAGGAAAAGCATTTTATGAAATGGCTAGTTGTGACAGAAGATCCTTGCATCTCTGGTCATGAGCATAACTAGTAATCACTTCAGTTAACCAAATTGGTTGAGCCTGACTGGCAATTAGTGATTGTAATCTGTATTTAACTCTAGATAATGCATCTGCAACTTTGTTGTTCTTCCCTTGTTTGTATTCAATCTTGAAATTGTAGCCCAACAACTTGATCAGTAGTTTATGTTGAATACCCTGTGTGAGCTTTTGTTCCTGAATGTACCTCAAGCTCTGTTGATCAATTCTTATAACTAGGGCAGAAGCAGCAAAATAGTGTTTCCAGTGTTTAAGTGCTTCAATGATTGCTAATGCTTCTTTATCATAAGTTGACATAGCAGCAGCCTTTCGTCCAATAGTTTTGCTGAAATAGGAAAGGGGTCTACCTTCTTGCATTAGGACAGCACCAATCCCATAGGCACATGCATCTGTCTCCAGGATGAAAGGTTGAGAGAAATCAGGGAGTGCCAACACTGGGGCTTGGGTCATCTTGTGCTTCAATAAGTTAAAAGCAGCCATTTGATCAGTACCCCACTGGAAACTGTCCTTTTTTAGGGATTGAAACAAAGGTTTGCAGATAAACCCATAATGTTGAATAAACCTCCTGTAATAACCAGTTAGGCCCAGGAAGCTTCTCAATTGAGTTACATTTTTAGTTGTTGGCCATTGTGTTATTGCCTCAATTTTTGTTGGGTTAGTAGCTACCCCATCTCCTCTGATCACATGCCCTAGATACTCCACGTGAGGTTGAGCAAAAGAACACTTGCTAAGCTTTGCAAACAACTGATTGGACTTTAAGGCATCTAGAACCAGTTGTAGGTGCTGAAGATGCTCCTTCATATTTTTGCTATAAATTAGGATATCATCAAAGAAAACTAAGACAAACTTCCTCAGGAAAGGGGCTAGGATAGTGTTCATAAGGAGTTGGAAGGTGGCTGGAGCATTAGTTAATCCAAAGGGCATCACCAAGTACTCATAGTGTCCACAGTGGGTGTTGAAAGCAGTTTTACCCATGTCCTCCTCCTTCATTCTTATCTGGTGATAACCACTTCTCAGATCTAATTTAGAAAACACTGTTGCTCCTTTTAACGCATCCAGGAGATCTTCAATAACAGGGATTGGATATTTGTTCTTAACTGTCTGCTCATTAACCTTCCTGAAATCATTAACTAACCTCCATGTCATGTCCTTCTTTTTCACCAAAAGAGCTAGTGAGGAATATGGACTATTGTTGTCTCTTATAACTTTGGATTTGATCATGTCCTGCACTATACTTTCCATGGCATCCTTCTGGTGATGAGGTAATCTATAGGGCCTCTGATTAATCACCTTAGCTTGGGGTGTGAATGTGATGACATGATCAATAGCTCTTTTGGGGGGTAATGAAGTTGGTGTGCTGAAAACAGGAGAGTAATCATTCAGAATCTTCTGCACTGGTTCAGGCACAATTTGGTCCACTGGTTCCTGCACAATAATCATGTTTAGTATCAGAACAGCTCCACGGACAGGTTTATTAGGGACTGCTTCTGCGATAGCCATTTCTTTAACTGGAACATTAGGTAAGCTTTCATGTTGGAATATTTTCTTTTCTCCACCTGGTAGAGTGACTATGACATGCATTTCATCAAAGTCAAGTTCCACAGGACTGAATGAAGCCATCCAATCAGCTCCTAGGATGACATCATAACCTTGTAGTTGAAGCACCCTGAAATCTGTTAAGAATTATGTACCTTGTAAGGAGAAAGGACAGTTTAATGCAATAAACTCTGACCAGAGGGTAGCCCCATTTGCCACAATCACTTGTCTTCTTTTTGTTGGAGTAAGGGCACACATAGCTTTCTTAGCTAAGTTTGGGGTTATGAAAGTGGGAGTGCTGCCACTAACAATGAGTGTTGTGGCAGGAGTAGTCCCTAACATGACAATTACTGTGAGACTGAGTTTTCTAGCAAATCTGATTCCCATCAGTGTATGCATGGAAATTTGAAGAGGTGGATCATCATTATCAACAGGGGGAGGGGTTTCTGCCTCATCACTTTCTGCAGTGTAATAAACTAACTCTGCATCTTCAGGGTAGCACTCTTGTAGTGCCTGGATTTGGACTTGGTTGGCTAATTTACACACTTTCTTGTGTCCTGGAAACCATGGGTCTTTGCACTTGTAACATATGCCTTTCAGTTTTGCTTGTTGAATCACAGTAGCATTTGAACTAGGAGGCTGTTTGCCAGGATCAAACTGAATCTGTCTTTTAACTGCTTGATTCAGAAAGGGTTGGTAAGGTTTCTTAGCAGGTTGTGCCTGCTCCATTCTTCTAGCTAACCAAATAGCCTTCTGTAAGTCAGGAGGCTCATGACACTGAACATGATGCTGCATGCTGTCAGACAGACCAGCAATGAAGCTAGCTTTGTAATAATCCTGTGGTAGTGCTGGTTTATCTCTTCTGATTAAATTCATGGATTGTTCAAACGTCAATACATAATCATTGACAGTCCCATTTTGATTTAATGCATGAAATGTTCTGACATTGTCACATACTGAAATTTCAGAGAATCTATCACCAAGCAATCTACAGAATCTGTACCAAGGCAGGGTATTAGCTATGACCCCTATTCCTCTCCACCACTCAGTTGCAGGCCCAGTCAGGTAGGTTACAACAATTTCAGTTTTCTGTTCCAAGGGGGTTCTAACAGCCTCAAAGTACATTTCAATAGTTTGGATCCAAGAATCAGTGCTGGAGCCATCAAACTCAGGTATATTATACTTGGCAGGTTTCACCAGTGTGTGCACTCTTCTGTTCTCTTGAGCCCAATCCCTGTTTGCAAGACCAAACCTCCTGTCAAGGTGAGCATTTAGTCCATCACTTTGTTCGTGCTCTACAGTTATCACTTGTTGGCCAGGTCCTACTTGATGAGCAAGAGCTTGATTTTTTACCTCAACATGAGCTTGTTTGTTCTCAACAAAGTGTGGATGTCTGTATGGCATCTTGAGGGTACCACCCAAGTTTAGCTCCTTACCAGAAGTTTTGTCCACTAAAGTAGCAAACCCAACAGTAGCAGAGGATGGTTGTGCTTCCTGGAACTTGTTCACAGTGCCCTGTGGGGAGTGAGCAATTGTGCTGGCTTGGGGAACATCCTGAGGGTTGTGATACACTTCCCTTGGTTTGGGAAAACCTGAGATGAAAGTGGACAAGGGACCCTGCAAGTCACCCAGAGTCTTCTGCAGAGACTGAAAGTTGTCATGAACCAGTTCTCTGAACTCATCAAACTCCATCTTATCCTGCTCTCTGTGTTTCTGAAGCAGTTGGACATCCAGTTGGAGAGAAGTAAACTCCAGCTGATCTGTGGAAGTGGATTCTGAAGGTCCCACCATCTTTGTCATGAGACCAGGCAGAGAGGGTTTTGACAGAGATAGTCAATTACCTCAATGGTGACCAACAGACCCAAGAGAGGAATTTTACCACAGCCGAAACTGCAACCCGAACTTGGTGTTGTTAGCCCTGCCGCCGCCGACACCGCCGCCGTCGTCGCGCCACCAAAGTACACTGGATCCGGGAGGGTGGTGGGATTTTACTGCGCAAGCTATGAGCTTTTGCAACCACAAACCTGACCTGACCTGTACCGGATGATCGCCGCCACCAGCGCCACCATAGTGTCACCGCCGCCTAGATCGGGAGGGAGGGAGGGATTTCACTGCTCGTCCCCCAGCATCACAGCTACCAGATCTAGCACTTTGTCGAGGAGAGACTGACTCTAATTACCATTGTCATGCTCTGCTTAACTGAAGAATCAAAACAGGGGAATATGCACTCGAACTAGCCACTTTACTCGTGAATTTAAGGCAAGAAGCCGAGGTTATCTTACAAGAGTCCAGCCAGGAACACTGGCGGCGCAATAGGGGGAAACCCTAGAAGGAAAAGATGAGCATACACGAGCTAGAATCATGGCTTATATAGCCTTACAAGATGAGAGGGACGGTAAAGCTAAGAAAAGCAGAAAAGAAAAGGAGAGCGTGTCGGAAGAGCGACAGGGACGCTCGACGCTGCGATCATCGTACGATCGAGGATCCACGGCTGCCGAGTCCTTACTTAAAGCGAAATGGTAAGAAGGCTTGTCATGCGTTGGATCCTTGATGGACGGTCTTGCCAGCTTCCCGCCATCTTCTCCATTTAAAATCATCTGTTGATCTTGCTTCAAACATTTGGGTCCTGACAGGCGGTGGACTACGCGCACTGCGTGGCGTCCCTATCGTCGGACCGGGAGGGCCGGGACGCGGCGGACATGCACGCGATGGCGGCGGCGGCAACGCGGATGGCGGTGGAGCACGCGGCGACAACGGGGGCGCGGATGAAGGGGCTGGGCGAGGCGGAGGGTAGCCCCCGCGCGCACGCCAGGCTGGGGCGGTGCACAGAGCTCTACTGTGCGGTCGCCGACTTGCTCCGGGACGCGTTGGACAACATCCGTGTGGGCGTGTACGGGCGCGCCGTGGAGCAGATCGCGGCCGCGCTGGGCGCCGCCGAGCGGTGCGAGGACGCGTGGAAGGGCGAGGAGGATGCGCAGGGAGGAGGCGGCGCCGGCGCCGTCCCCGTCGCCGGGCACGACAAGGAGTACGGCCTCCTCGCCGTCGTCGCGCTCGGGCTCACCAGCGGCATTGCCTGACCGTCGCGATCGGCCGATTTGGCATGGGGAAGGCATGCGTGCTCCACGGACGTAAATAAAACGAGATGGGATTATAATGAACAAATAAACCCTCTTTTTTCAACATGACTATACAAAGATAGTGTGATATGTGCAATGTTTTTACATTGAGTGCGTGTTATCAATGGAAGACTTAGACGAGTGGGATAATAAAATGTAAAATGTAGCCATGTGGTTTTTAAGAAAAATGAATACGATTAATGTGTGCTAGGGCGATGTTCTCGGCCATTCGATGCCTCCGCTATGAGGCGCACATGGGTACACGGGATATGATGTGTACACCTAGTAGCTAATCTACAACATCTTAAGGGCTTTTTCGGTTAATCCTAGCAAGGAGGGGATTGGAGAGGATTGAAGCGGATTGAGATGAAATTTGACTAGTAGGGGATTTAATCCCTCCAAACCCTTTTAATTCTGAAAGACCCGAACAAGGCCTAAGTGTGATACTTTTTTCATCTAATGATTTAAAGCATTTTTAACTCTAGTATAATGTCAAAGAACGAAAAGCATATGGCACTGTGAGATAAAGGGTATACGAAATAAATGAGTATTTAACAAAAACTACCACTATTCATGGAAACATGTCCAGAAACTACCACTATACGTTTTTGTGCCGAAAACTACCATTTTTATCCTAATCAGTGGCAAAAAACTACCAAGTGTGAAAACTGCTCCATTAACCTCTTCTAAACGCCTTTCTGACCTGTTGGCCCCACAAGTCAGGTTGACCATTAACTTCGAAAATTGTTTTTTATTTTTACAAAAATGTTCAGGGTTTTTAAATAATGTTCTTAAAATTTGGAAAATGTTGCTGTTTTCTCAAAAAAAAACTTTTCTAGAATTTTTTTTTAAATCTGGATTTTCGTCAATTGTTTATCAAATTCAATTTTTTTTCTTTTTAGAAAAATGTTTTGGATTTTCAAGACATGTTCTGGATTTTTCGACAAAGCTCTTATTTTTCGAAATTTGTTCATAAAATTCAATAAATGTTCATATTTTCAAAAGTTGTTCATGTTTATAAATTTGTTCAGGATTTTTCAAAATTGTTCTCATTTTCAATATTTGTTCTCAAGAATAAAAAAAATGTCGTGATTTAAAAATATTGTTAATGCTTCCACATGTTTTTTCGGGGTTTTCAAAATTTTGTTCGTAAGATTCAAAAAATATCCGTGCTTCCAAAACTTGTTCCCGGTCCCAAATTTGTTCATGATTTTTAAAAATTTGTACAAACATTGTTCGTGATTTCACAAAAATATTCGCAAATTTGAAAAGATGCTCACAAAACAATAAACATGAATTTTAACACAAAGAATAATTCTTAAAAATCATGAATAAATTTGGGATAATTTTGAAAAATCCAGAACATGTCTTGAAAATCCAGAACGTTTTTCTAAAAAGAAAAAACATATTTCGAATTTGATAAACAATTGTTCAAAATCCTGATTTTATTAAATCTAGAAAAGTTTTTTTGAGAAAACAGAAACATTTTCCATAATTTTAAAAACATTATTTAAAAACCCTGAACACGTTTTGAAAATCATGAACATTTTCTAAAAAGAAAAAAACAATGTTTGAAGTTAATGGTCAACCTGACTTGTGGGCCCAGCATGCCAGAAAGGCGTTTAGAAGAGGTGAATGGAGCAGTTTTCACGCTTGATAGTTTTTTGCCACTGATTAGGATAAAAGTGGTAGTTTTCTACACAAAAACGTATAGTTCACCAACCGGGACTAAAGAGGCGGGACTAAAGGCCTAACCTTTAGTCACGGCCCTGTTACAAGCGGGGTCTAAAGGTGCTCCACGTGGGCGCCTCGTAGCGCCCCAGGGGCAGGACCTTTAGTCCCGGTTCGTTACACGGGCCGGGACTAAAGATTTTCAGATTTTGCTTATTTTCGGGGTTTTTTTAATGAAATTATTTTTGGGTTTTAGGGTTTTAGGGTTTAGATGTTCGGGAGATTAACGTGATGCCTCGTTTGGTGTTCGGGAATTAGTTTTCATATAATTTAAATAGAAATAATTATGCATATATATATAAGGTTAACTTATTTTACAAGCGAGCATATATATACAATTATATGAAGATCTGAATTATCGGGACTAGAGCCCGTCTATTCGATTACATGGACGAACATCAGTAATGGCCCCTAGCTACACTAAATCGTCATTTATCATCTATAGCTTCCGTCCTCAGAAATCCCGTAAGCTCCTCTTCAACAGCAATCGCGCGTTGCTCTGGTAGGACCTTCGTCGTCATGGCCGTGTGCTATATAAGAAGAGGAGATGAATATGAATATCAATCATGATAACAAAGAATGACGGGTAAAAATAGAGGTGTGAATGTTCATTGCTTACGTCGAATCTGTGATCCTTGTGCTCAGAGGTAAACGTGCGAATGGTCTCGCAAACATAGTATCCGCATAGATGCATTCCCCGTGGCTGCTGGTCGCACTTCACGAGAATAGAATATATATAATCAAAATAATAATCTAGCATCATAAATGTATTGAAAATAGAAGTATATCATACTACTACTTACCTGAGCCGCTCTAAAGGTCAGCTTCTCATGCTCGATACCGGGAGTCACGCACTTGAACCGCTTCCAAACCCTGCCCGACAAGGATAATGATTTGCTAAGTTTTTCATTAATTGATATATCAGAAAATCATCGAAAGAGACCGATAGAGCGCAAGAATGATTGAAATTACCCTTGGAGCATGTCCTGCAGGCTTTGGAACTGTTCCAAGGGTCTCGATAATGGGTCGAAGGCATCAACTCTTCCCTTATCAATTTGAATGTCCAACAGAATTCAATGAAAGCTGCACATGTATGTATGTATATATATATATATATATGTGTGTGTGTGTGTGTGTGTGTGTGTGTGTGTGTGTGTGTGTGTGTGTGTGTGTGTGTGTGTGTGTGTGTGTGTGTGTGTGTGTCAGTAACTTATCAATTACACTTATAAGGGAATGGACACAACAGAGTAAAGACCCTCACCTGAAGTTGTATGGAAACAGTATGTGGTCACAGAAATTTTGATCTGTTAGAAACCTTAAAAGGTTTTCCTCCGTCTCCTTGGGATAATTAGTTAGCGTCGCTATATGTATTTTATCTGGGTCAATAAACCCAATATTTAGGATGCTCTTACTTTTACAATCCAGAATCTTCATTCTGCATAATAGACTACAAGTTATATATAGACAATGAATTGAAATAACTAAACAAGTTATATGTAGACAACGAATTGAAAAACTTACAGACAATAGCAACTCATAAGCGATTTGTCGAGGGCGTCGCCATTGTACATCTGGAAGAGTTCATCAAAGTCGATATGGATTTGTTTGGGGCGGCCGTAGTACTCCTGTGGGACACTCAGCACGATCATCGTTCTCCCATTCTTTGATTCACTTAAGTACCATTGATGCAAGTAACGCATATTTGTTGGGAGATCATCTTTGCTGACCAAAGGCTCACCCATGACAAACTGTGCCTTATAGTCATCAGGCTTATGGTGTAAGTAATACGGTGATGGAAGGGTCGTGAAGTATTTTGCAAATGCTATTTGCTTCTCGGTGTATTCCGGGCGGGGCTCGGGTTCCTTCTTTTTCATCTGCGCATCATGATGTTCCTTTGCTATCCTGGCGTTTTCCTCGGGGGTACAATCATATGGTCTGATAGGAAGATTAGCATGACGTACCTTTGGGAGGGGCGATCGTTTGCGCTTTGGGGTGCTCTGTGGTTTAGGAATCGTCGGCGGAGCGTTCTTGGTGGCACGCTCCCGCTTTGTATCCGGAGCGGGCGGCGGCGGAGACGGACGACACAAGTCCGGCGGCGGTGATCGAGATGGACTCGTGTTGTTCTGGCCGACGTCATGTGGAGGGCTTGGAGGTGTAGGTGACCTGCGATGACTCGGAGGCGGTGTTGTCCTTGGGGCCGAGCCTGGAAGCTTGATGTAGTTCTTGTCCCATAGGATGACTCCACCTAGTACTTCTCCGAGTGTCCTCTCATCTTCGGGTCCAGCTATGTTGAGCTCCATATCATTAAACTCCGTCATGATTTCATCCACCCCGACTTTAGCAAAGCCAGCTGGAATCTCACGGCCATGCCAGCGTGCATCAGGGCCAGAAGGTAAAGCTTGTCCGACGGCCACCTTCATGGATATGTTCTTGAATTTTTGATGGAGTTCACATGATGTTGACTCCTTGATTCCATCCACGGGGTAGCCGGGACCGCCCTCTATCTTCTTCATTCATCGTCGGGCGGGGCCTTAGATTCAGCCACGCTGCTTTTCCGCTTAGATGGGGCGCCGGTAATATCAAGTGCAGGATCTTCGTGGCGCGGTACTCCTCTAAGCTCATCAATCTGCTTCTGTTGCTCGTTAATCCTGGCAAGCAACTGGTTGAACTTGTCATTCTCCTCATCCTGCTGCCGCTTCTTTGCTCTCTCTCGGCTTCTGTAAGTGTCTTGGTCTCTGGCAAACCCAAGCCACCACGGGTAAGAAGGACCGAAGCCTCGCGTTCGTCCTCCATGTTCGTCATTGCCGAGGACCAGTGTGAGCAAATCTTTATCTCTATCTGCAGTGAACTTTCTTTGTCCCTCCTTAATTTCTTTCACTATCCTTTTCCAATTCTCCCTGGGTATCCTAAGATCGTCATTGCAGATGAGGTCCCCTGTTGTTTCGTCGTACGACCCACCATGCGCAAGGAACCAATTTCTTGCTCTCAATTCCCACTCATCACGGAGTGGTTCAGGTACGATGCCTTTATCTATCAGATCTTGCTCTTTCTTATCCCACTTTGGGATGGCAGTCTCATAGCCCCCTGGCCCCAGCTTGTGGTGATATTTCTTCTTGTCGGCATTTATCTTGTTCTTTTCTGATAATGCCTGGGCATCTTCTGACTCCTTGTACTCTTGAAATTCCTTCCAGTGATTCGCCTGCTTGGCTAGATACCCCTCGAATACTTGCACTTTCTTTGTCTTCAGATAGTTTTTCCATAGCTTCTTCTTCCAGCTACGGAACAGTTCGGCCATCTTCTTTAGAGTCCACTGCTTGACTTTGGCCCTCAGTTTGTCTGCGGTGTCTTCATTCTCACATTCTGGCAGGTTGAAATGTGACATGAGATCATTCCAAAGATTATCTTTGTACCTTTCGGCGACATAGTCACTATCGGCTGCCCCTTTGCGCTTGTTCCACTTCCGAACGCTGATCGGGACGTGATCCCTAACGAGAACTCCGCATTGCTTCTTGAATGTGTCAGCAACATTCTTAGGAAGCTTGGGTTCGCCCGTAGGCATTATCACCTCAAAGGTGTAATGCGTCCGTGCATCCAACTTTCTAGTCGGGCCTCGTTTCGTAGATTTGCTCGATGTGGAGGCCTAAGAGGGAGAAATATTCGTAAAATGAATGTATATGTATACAATATAGAGCTATCTCCAATATTTTTCACATATTACAAGTGATTGTCGAACTTCATATGTATACCTCGCCGGACTTTATTATTTCTTCACCGGCTTCTCCACCGGCTTCTCCATCAGTGGAGCTATCACCTTCTCCGTCATTGGACCTATCTCCTGCCCATCCGCTTCATCTTCGGGTCGCTCGACCTCCATTCCATATCCGGAGTCATTTAGATATGACATCGGAGATTCAGCTGGTTCAACGTCGGGGCCGTCTTTGATTATATCTTTGAGAAGTTCTTCCTCTTCGAGGTTCCTGATATGTGGATCCATAGTTCTGCAAAAAACGGACATTTGATTAACTAATAAACTAACAAACTATATAAGAGGGGTTGGAAACTTCGAAGTGTCGTTTTATATAGGAGGACCTTTAGTCTCGGGTCTTGGCTAGAACCTAAACTCTAAAATACCAGCCGGGCGGAGCCCAGTCCCTAAAAATATTTCTTCTTCTTGTAACCCTAAACTAATTTTTCCTCTTCTTCTATTTCTCCTCTTCTTCTACTTCTACTTCTCCTCTTCTTCTACTACTTCTCCTCTCCTCTTCTTATATTTTTCCTCTTCTTCTCCTCTTCTCCTCTTCTTATTCTCCTTTTTCTTCTTTTCTTCTCCTCCTCTTCTTATTTTCCTTTTTCCTAATTCTACATATTACTAACCCTAATAATCTAGCACAAACCTAATAACAATAGGAATTAAATGACAAAAAAATATTTTTCTTCTTTTCTTCCTTTCTTCTCCTTTTTCTTCCTTTCTTCCCTTTTTCTTCTTTTCATCTCCTTTTTCTTCTTTTCTTCTCTCCTTCCCTTTTTCTTCCTTTCTTCTCCTTTTTCTTCCTTTCTTCTCCTTTTTCTTCCTTTCTTCTCCTTTTCCTTCTTTGCTTGTGCTGGCCGGAGTGTTGGGGATGAGGGGGTGTGGGGCTTACCGACCGGAGGTGTCGACGGCGCGCGGCGCGGAGGGCGGCGCGAGGCGAGGAGGACGGCGGGGGCGAGCAGGACAACGGCGACGGCGAGGAGGACGGCAGGCGGCGGCGAGCAGGACGGCGGGCAGCCTGACGGCGTCGTCGAGTTCGTCGCTAGCTGTGCCGCGCCGGGCAGGAGAACAAGAGGAAGAAGAAGAGAAATGGACGATTTGGGTTCGAAATTTTCTAACTCCCGCTTATACACGTGGATCTTTAGTCCCGGTTCGGGGCTCGATCCGGGACTAAAGACCCCTTTAGTCCCGGGTGGAGCCACGACCCGGGACTAAAGGCCCTTTTTCGGCAGACCAAAAGGCGGGAAGCAGGGGCCTTTAGTCCCGGGGCGTGGCAAGAACCGGGACTAAAGGGTGTCTTTAGTCCCGGGTGGAGCTACGACCCGGGACTAAAGGCCCTTTTTTGGCAGACCAGAAGGCGGGACTAAAGTGTTGCCTATATAAACCCTCGCCCCTGCCCACTATATCCCCTGTTTTTTGGTTGTTGAAGTGTGACCATGCCATGCTCTTGACACTCTAATTCATGCACATGACGTGTTTGATTAAATGCCCGAGCCACTCTACTTAAGCTTTCTCTTCTCCAAGCTCGACCTCCAAGCTCCATTTTCCGTAATATTTGTCTAGGTTTGGCCATGCACCAACTGCACACGTCTTTTAAAAGGTTAGCTACTTCATCCTTTCATTTGTCACTGCTGGTGTAGCTCATTTCAAATGCTCAAATTAACTTCTTAGAGTCTGCACATGCGTAGGGTGTCGTCCCGTGCCCGTCCTCACCATTGTCGATCGCCCCGTGCCGATCTCGTCGCAAGCACCATCGTGGTGAGCCTCTTGTTCTTATCTTCTTTTTAAAAGAAAAAAATCTTACTTGTCTGATTTAGATACATACTTGTATAAATTACTCACTTTCATTATTTTTTGTTATTATATAGTGCGATGGTTTTGGTATCCGCCTCCGTCGGCCCTCGTCCTGTCTATGATTCGGATGTGGTATATATTATCTTTTATAACTATTTGTTTTATTTAGTGTTTATGACAATTATGACGACCAATGTGACATATATTTTTTTAATCTAGGAGGTATGTGAACCGGAAATTCCAACCCACATAAAAATTCTTGTCAAGAAGTTAAATTTTGTTGAAAAAGAAAACAAATACTTGAAGAAAAAATTGAAAATAATTGAGGATAAGAATATGGAACTGGAGTTGCATGTCGCCGATGTCATCGATGATCGCAAGATGAAGATCGATGCGATGCGGTTGAAGATGGATGCAATGTGCTTGAAGATGGATGAAATGCGCTTGAAGATTAGGAATATTAGAAAATATGCCATTGATAAAGAGGCTTGGTATCATTATGCCGTTGGGTCAATTGTTACCTTAGTTGCGATTTTGATCGCGTTTGTTGTTGCATTTAAATGTTTTACATAGTTGTATGTTTTTTATGAGAGAACTTTATGTATTTATTTTTTGCAATTTGATCACTACTGTTCTTTGG
Source organism: Hordeum vulgare subsp. vulgare (assembly GCF_904849725.1). Taxonomy (NCBI): domain Eukaryota; kingdom Viridiplantae; phylum Streptophyta; class Magnoliopsida; order Poales; family Poaceae; genus Hordeum; species Hordeum vulgare. The sequence goes on from NC_058524.1 coordinate 5,205,222, forward strand.
CTTTAATGTGATGATGAACTTGTATTAATTTGGTCATATGTTCTGCAATGGTTTTTTGAGCTAGTTGACCCTGAAATTGAAAAGCACTACAAATGAACTCTGAAAATGTTGAAAGTTGGCATGCTATCATCCTTTCACCCACATAGCATGTGTTAAAAAGTTGAGAGGGCTGCGACAAAAACTGGATGCACTTCGTGTACAAAACGGACAATCTCTCTCAAAGTATCACGGTTTCGAACGAGAACTCATCTCTTACAAAGGGATTTCATTTTTTTGAACTTATTTGAACTCCATACTTTTTGTGTGTTCAAAATGCACCATTCAAAGGCACATCACGAAATTTCAACAATTTCTGACTTCATTTGGTATATTTCGTGCATTTACTTTTTTTTTGAGCTAGTTGACCCTGAAATTGAAAAGCACTACAAATGAACTGTGAAAATGTTGAAAGTTGGCATGCTATCATCATTTCACCCACATAGCATGTGTTAAAAAGTTGAGAGGGCTACGACAAAAACTGGATGCACTTCGTGTACAAAACGGACAATCTCTCTCGAAGTATCAGGGTTTCGAACGAGAACTCATCTCTTACAAAGGGATTTCATTTTTTTGAACTTATTTGAACTCCATACTTTTTGTGTGTTTAAAATGCACCATTCAAAGGCACATCACAAAATTTCAACATTTAGTACATTCCATACATGCATTACATAAAAGGTTTAATACGTTATTACATTATTGCACCAATATTCCTATCTATTATTTCTGTTTTCTTCTGGGTCGTAGCCATGGAGAATCTTCATCATTCAGTAGGATGCTTGGGTCAGTTTTCACTTTGAAGGGCGGAATTTCATGAAACTTATTATAATCTTCTGACATGTATGTCTTGTCATCTACTCCCACGATGTTTCTTTTTCCTGAAAAAACTATGTGGCGTTTTGGCTCATCGGACGATATCTTCTTTTGCTGATTTCTTTTTCTCGTTTTTGTAGACATGTCCTTCACATAGAAAACCTGAGCGACATCATTGGCTAGGACAAATGGTTCGCCCATGTACGCAAGATTGTTGAGATCCACTGTTGTCATGTCGTACTTTTGGTCTACAACTATCCCGCCTCCTGTCAGCTTCACCCATTTGCACCGAAACAAAGGGATCTTAAAAGTAGGTCCATAGTCAAGTTCCCATATCTCCTCTATGTACCCGTAATATATTTCCAAACAGTGCCCATTCTCGTCTGTTGCATTAAAGCGGACACCACTATTTTGGTTGGTGCTCTTTTTATCTTGGGCAACCGTGTAACATCTGCTCGAACTGCAACCTCTCCTTTTCTGTGTCGCAACCTCGCCGTGCATCAGAAATGACCCGGCCAAGATCATCAGCGGGCTCATGTGGTTCCCGTTCTTCATCCCGATCTTCTTCTTCATTGTCTTCCATTGCGGTATCAACATACTCACGGAACATAAATCGGTAGTTGTCATCATCGTTCTCTTCTTCTTCATCGTCGTCTTCCATCATAACCCCTCTTTCTCCGTGCTTGGTCCAAACATTATAGCCCGACATAAAACCGGACCGAAGCAGGTGGCTCTGAATGACTCTTGAGGAAGTGTAATCCTTCTCATTCCGACATTCAACACATGGACAAAACATATAGCCACCACCATGCTTGTTCGCATCGGCTGCATCTCGAAAAGAATGCACGCCTTCTCTGTAAGCGGTTGTGCGTCGATCACCGTACATCCATGGATGGCTCATCTATGTTATACGACAGTATATCAAATACAATCACGATCCTAAAAATTAGTACCGCACGGTCTAAACGAGGAAATATAGTTGCTAACCTTTTAGAATAAGTAGAAATAAAGAGAAAGAGGTTTAAGCGTGGCTCGGGCATCTCATATCGTAGTTGTGTTCGGTGAACTGAAGCGGCATCGCTCTAACACACATTTCAACAAACACCTCTAGTGCATAAAAAAAATTGGAGAGCAAGCACCCAACCACAATCCTCCATCCAAGAAAAATGCAAGGAAGAGGGGAGAGGGGGGCTGTGCTATATATAGGCAGAGGACTTTAGTCCCGGTTTGAGACACAAACCGGGACTAAAGGTGGCTCACATGCGGGCTGCCCACCGCGTAGCCCTTTAGTCCCGGTTTGGGATACGAACCGGGACTAAAGGATCCTTACGGGCCGGGACTAAAGCCTCGAGGGAGGCATGGGGAATTGGGGCGACGTGGCCGGGCCTTTAGTCCCGGCCCAGAGGCAGGCCGAGACTAAAGGGTCCAGGGCAAAGGCCTGTTTTCCACTAGTGGTGGTAGTTTCTGAACACATTTCTATAAATTATGGTAGTTTTTGGTTAAATACTCGAAATAAAGGCATGTCATTGATTAAAAGAACTGAATACAACATCTACAAGGATATTGTAGCAAACACGTCCCACTCAATCACGCAGGAAGAGGGCACATGAAGGGCCACCATGAGTCTAGCAAACGTTAGGAGAGCCGATCGACACTGCTCCACCTCAAATCCTTGTTGCCGACAATCACCATCAAGTAGAACATGTAGCCGGACACCGGTGGTGAAGATGATGACCAACAACCTAAAGGGGGATGAAGACGACTTCATCAAGCAACCTCTTGACACCGAGGATTAGTAGATCGTCGACGGCAAGGATCATGTGTAACAACGTGCGCGAGAGAGAAATGTGCCCTTTGGATGGACGGTGGCCTCCGTGTAGAAACTAAAGCAACGTTGAAATTAACCTGCTTGTCGATGGGCTGCATCCAAAGACCACAAAGTGGGCCTCCGGTTAAGGAGCTTGAGACGGATGAGCTGCATCAAATGACCATAAAGTGGGCCTCCAGCTAAGGAGCCAAAGGCATCGGCGAGGAAGGCCGCAATGAAAACCAAGATGAGGATGACCAAGACAGGAGCTGGACGGTGCGTTCATCCTGTCGATTAACGCCCAGATCTAGCCACGAAGGATGCAAACATGCTAAAAAAGTTATCTAGAACTACGACACACGAGTAAGGACACCCCCTCTCTCGACGACCACTAGTAGGAAAAAGAGCTTTCGTCCTAGCCCCGATCGAGCAATAGTCACAGTCGCTTTACGAACCGGGACTAGCATTAGTCCCGGTTCGGGCGACTAGGAGCGAACGGGCAACACTTCTATCTTAGTTCCGGTTGGTGTGGGACCTTTAGTCTCGGTTTGGTTTGTGTTACCAACCTAGACTAAAGGCCTTGATCCTTTAATCCCGTTTGATAACACTAACCCGGACTAAAGGGTCTATCTTTAGTCCCGATTGGTATTGCCAACCAGGACTAAAGGACCCTTAATTTAGTTCCGGTTGATAACACCAACCCGGACTAAAGGGCCTTCATAGGCTAATTCAAAAGGAAAGCATCCCATCTCAAGTCATATGTCCTATTGTTTACGACGGCGCGCCATGGTGGGACTTTTAGTCCAGCCTCTACTCTCTAGTACTTACATATATATGTACTCTAGGAAAACTTTGAGATGATTGTCGAGTTAGGCTGTCTACCTCGTACTGTTTTACTAGAGTGTTTGCTTTCTTCCCTATATTTTTTCTTCGTGTAGTAGTTGACCATCATAGAAAAAAAATGAATGTTATTATACTTTGTACAATGAATTCAAAGTAAGAGTGGACAAAAATTTAGTTGATGAGGTAACCAAATAGTTGTCTGTTTTGCAAAAATGTTAGGAGATCAGTATAGTGTGAGAACAACGGAACATGATTGCGTCTGTAGTCCAACGGTTAGGATAATTGCCTTCCAAGCAATAGACCCGGGTTCGACTCTCGGCAGACGCATCCCTTTTTTTAAGGTTCTGCCACTTGTTTCATAGTAACATTTTTTTTTCCATTATACTCTACATGGAAACTTTTTTTCTAAGGTGCTTCCACTTGTTTCTTACTAACATCTTTTTTTCCATTATACTCTACATGGAAACTTATTGAGGAGACCCTCTGATTTTATTATTATATTGCTACGTAAGGGAGGTATATGCAGCATGTTGGATGAAAGTTGTACCAAATTGTTTGAGAAGTTTGATGGTGTTCGCGGTGACCTCAGTGCGGCGGGGAGCCCCCCGAGCAACTTAGTCTGAATTTCGTCGGCTGTCACATAACAAGTTTGCCAGGAACCAAAATCAAATCCTTATTCGCAGATTGTTTCGTATCTTCCAAGCCGGTACTATTGAGAAGCCACCATATGCAGATACAAGTTTGGATTTACTAGCTTTATATTGCATGAGGAACTGGGGGCTATCTAGTCTGGCCAGTTCCTTTTAGTCAGAAAAGCAGAGGCCGCGATCCAGAGCCAGTACTGCTAGCACAGGCTGCTAAGGCAGAAAAGTAGCTCAAGACCATCGTACGTCCGGCGGCGCGAGCACCATCAGCGGAGGTGAAATGGTCTACTCTTACCAAGTTTCGCAACGCCAAAGCCCAAAGGATTGTGCTTTCATTTGTGGAGTCTGTCCCTGCAGTCTCCCGGCAGCAGCCGGCTCCGGTGCCTAGAGTTATGCACGGCCTTGCCCCAACCCACGTATGCTTGCACGCTCGACCCAACTGTCAGTGAAAGAAATCGCACGTATTATTTGTTGATGGATTTCGTATTTCGTACGTAAAAAGGCTCGCATTCCATTCAAAAAAAATCTGGCCGGACCGGAGAGAGTCGAAAGGCACAACTGACCTGCCCCTGTCCCGACACCCCCACCCCACCACCCAACTAGCCATTAAGCATGCATTGATCTCGGTCGTGGACTCCATGCCACGCATGCCCCAACAGATCATAATGAATTAAGCATGCAGTACAATTAGCCCATGTCTGTCCCTCCGCGACGATCTCCGGCCGTCACCATCCTGCAACCCCCATCCTGTAGCTCACAAAGCTCTTCTCCTTCCTCCCTCCAGCTCTAGCTCATCCTTATAAAGGCCGGAGGTAGCTTTGTGTGCCCTGCCATGTGAGAGAGACCACTCCTCTTTCTCCAACTCTGCTTGGTATTTTTATTGGGCTGCAAGATTGCCAAGGAATTCTTCGTCTTCGTCTTCTTCTCCGACGATCGAGATCAGCTAGCTAATGGGGTTCCCGGCGCCGGTGTTCTCGGAGCCAGAGCTGCCCAGGCTGCTGCTCAGCCTCCTCTTCCTGCTCGCCCGCCTCCGCCGCCTCTCCTCCTGGCTGCTCCGCCTAGCAGGCGCCGGCGTCGACGCCAACCTCAGCTTTGACCGCCCCACTGCCTCCCGCAGCGCCGGCCGCCACCGCCGCCAGGAGCTGTACCGCCAAGACCACCGCCTCGAGGACCTGGAGGAGCACTCCCCGGCCATGCGCTTCGACGCGCTATCCACCAGCGGAGACGAAGCCGAAGCTCTGGTGCTGCCGGAGGGCTGCGCGGTGTGCCTCGGCGACTTCGACGCCGCCGCGCGCGTGCGCCGGCCGCGAGGGTGCCGGCACGTCTTCCACCGCGCCTGCCTCGACCGCTGGGCCGCGCAGGGCCACAGCACATGCCCGCTCTGCCGGTCGCCGTTCCTCCCTCCCTTCCTCCTCCCGCTGCCGCTCCCGCCGGCGTCCTGATTTCCTCTGGGTATTATTTGCACAATCCGGCGACTGCAGCAAGCAAATCCTGAGGAGGGTTTTCTTAATTTGTGACTTTTGGTAGGGTTTTTATGGAAACAAACCCAACCACAGCACGACCCAAGGAGGCCATGGAGGCGAGCTGTGGAAATATTTTCCGATCGCCCCCCTCCTTTGGATAGATTCTCACAACAACGTCCCTAGGGGTGGGGATTAGTTCCTTGTAAAAGCTTCGGTTTATTTGGATTTCACCCAGGTAAAAAAATCCATACACCAAGAAGAAGTAGTGGATTTATATACATCAGAAAACAGATTATATGAAGTAGATAGAGGAGTCAATAATCTAAATATGTGTAGAGATACTTGAAAAGAGTTTTTTTCCTCTGCTCACTTTTAGTCTCCTTTCTGTCTTCCTGTATGATTTTAGCAATATCATGCCTTTTTTTCATCTATTATACTACTGCTCAGGGGGTTTGGAAACGACTCATGTTTACAGTTTTGTACATATTTTGTGCATTAACATCTTTTTGAAAATGTATATTGATTCATTGGATTATCTTATTTTATCGCCTATGCTAAATCTAACATCTAAACACTGATGATACGGTTGACGCATAACTATAAAGACATGCAATTCGTGTACAATAATCCATCCACTAATATCTGCTTCCTTGAAGGGGTTTTCAATTTAAAAGGGGACAACTTCTATTCCACCATCTATTTGCTACCCAATCTATTAATATAAAAATATAACTTTGTTACATGCAAATGTGTGGACCAAACTATTAAGTGAGCTAATACTCAAATAAGACATGATATAATTGTAATATACCTCTTAAACTCGTGCATAGTAGAACCCTCTACCAAGATATTATAAATAAAACAGCCACAAACACATCTAAGCACACTATAATACTTGTACAACTAGTTGTTGGGGCGCAGCCTTGCTGCGCCGCCTGAGGCGTGCCGTTGCGGTGCTAGGTAGGCACTCGCTCTTTTCTCTTGCTTCTTTGTGATTTATGTGATGCATCTACATGCAAGCTATGAGAGCCGCTTCAACAAAATATATAGGTTGTTCACGTGAGAATAAACCGCATCATATGCAATAGCATAGTCAGGTGCAAGTTGCTGGTTGGAAAAACAAGAAAAAAAATCAACTGATGATAGGCTGTTTTGATAAGCAATATATTGGTGCTTAGTAGAATTAAGCTCACATGACTCGTTCTTATAGATTTGTAAATGATTATAGAAGAATATAAGATTCCTACAAACAATAGATGAGACATAAGTATACTAAGTGATTGCCAGATGACCGAGGCTGAGCCCCGCCACCTCCTCCATCCTTGCTGCCAACAACGGGGATGAGCCCCTGAACCTCATCACCACGCCCAGATTATCTGCTCCTCCCACTCCGATTTCTCCGTTGGAAGCTCATTCCTGCAAGGATGTTGTCTCTGTCGCCCTCTTTCTTGGCCTGACAGTGGGAGTCCAGTAGCAAGCAAAAGGTGATACAAACGGGTAAGTGTTTGTGGTATCTTGATGTCGCAAACAGATACCAAGATGGAAATGCATGATACAAGGCACCGTACCTTTATCTGTCAGATCTGAAATGCAAAGAAAACAAAAATAAACAAGTAAATTTCATCAAAGTAGTAATGCATCCTAACAAAAAAATGTGCAAAAAGTTGTATGCAAGAGTTATGTTTTATAAGGCTTAGCTGCACAATTCTTTTCGACAAAATATCTATAGATACAAATGGCAAGAGAAATGTTGTATTGTTCACAACATGGTTAGAGTGCCATGGCTTCCAATGTTATAAATCAGTCGCCAAATGTTTTCAGCAAGAAAGTTCTTGCTGACAAGGAGGTAAAATACTATTTTATTTTCATTTGACATTGACATAACAAAAGGTTGGTAAATATCATGAAATGCTTTACCCTTAAACAATTATGTTCCTGACAGGAAACATTTGATGGCATCAATCTTTTTTCGATTATGACAATCATTTTTCTTGTTAGTCCCGACGACACCTTTGATTTCAACATCTTATCAAATTGTTGGAGAGGACTAATATTATATAGCAGATACAGATCCATTAGAAGAATGTCGTGACCAGAAATTTGATTTTTGCATCTTATCAAATTGTTGTTGGTCCTGACCACACCTTTGTATAGTGTTACCTTTCTTGCACAGGAGACGCTCTTATGTGTTTTGAAGTCGTAACTCGGAATTTCAACAACTTTACCATGTTTTAGTGTTTCCATACAAGAGAGTAGTAAATCCGTACCAAATGCATCTGCAATTAGGACAGGAGCAGCATCAATAACAAAGCGAGTCCACATCTCTTGCCAATAGCACAAAAACACATCAGGTTCTCATGAAACATGCGCTGTACCTAGATGATCAAAGTTATAATCATGAACACAGAATGATTCCTCGTTAGATAGTCCATAATAAAATGACTTGTGATATTTGAGGTCAAAATTCTTATTGCTTGAGAGATTTTACCCATCATATGATTACAATAAAATTATAGCAAAGGATGTTGATAAAAAATTGATTGCATAGTTAATAAAACCACACACATATAAAACAGGAGAAATAAACTATTAGTGTCTTTATCGAGAAAAACTGGATTGTCCAATTATCATAAGAAGCGTAATCAGAGTTGTAATACACAAAACCTGTGTAATAACAATTATACACTGATTGCATAGCTGATTGAAGATAATTTTGCAAACAGTATTTTAACTTGAAGAAAGCAAAAAAGGTTTGTTGTCATCATATGATGGGTGAGGTGCATTTGGTGTAGAAAGGTTGTACCATGTCGGTGACTACAATTCACTGAATTTCTGCTACCAAACAGAAAGAACAGAACCCATCGAGTAAAAACAAATGGTTCCTGGTGCCCATTCCTCCGGGCCTCACATCATTGGTAGCTCCTCCCCCGACAAAGAATCTTTCAGGTCCAGCTCGTGCAAACGGAGTGCTGGATGATGGACCCGAGCCGCGGTAGCATTAAGCACTTCGCGTGTCGAGTACGTTCCCATCTAGTGTTCAACAAACCTACAGTCACCTAGATATAAAGTAAAAGGGTAAAATTAGGATGTTAAAAAGCCACTTAGATCCACGTCTTGGTGCAGAATAATTATTAAATGATTATACAAGCCTTTAAGATGAAGATCCCAATAACAAAAATGTCCATAAATGATAAGACATTGCGATAAAATAATTTTGTCTTCTATAAATGTATCCTTGAAAAGACAGAATATAAGTGTGTGAAAACAGCTTGTCCAGAAGACCAACCTTATTCCTTTCCTCAGACGCTAGGCATACATTTTGAGAGCTCATGGCAAGACCATCGACTTCTCGCACTCTATCTGATCCTACTATATCTATGGCAAAATCAAGGTCGCAATCCTGAAAATACCATGAGCGTATATAACTAACTGGACACTGAACAAAACGGTCCAGATCCAATCGTATCTATAGTTGATGCAATGAGAAAGGAAACTTTGCAATTTTCTCCAACATTATAATCGGAAAAGTCATGGCCGAGTCACTGGAATGGCAATGCCAAGAACTGAATAATTTGTTCAGGCAATTAAAAATAGCATCATGAATTTTGTCGCACACAAACTCATGCATGCTGACTCGGCGAATACTTAATCCTAAGGGTCAGACTGCAGGGTCTAAGACAATAGTCCGTTTTTGCAACAGACCAAATGAGTACACAACCCAACCGTCAGAAAGTACTGCTGCAATGTGCCTCTGCCTAAGTTCTACAAAAAATTCAGCACATACCAGACGCAAGATAAATTACAGCAAGGTTGAATATCATCATAAAACTGGCAGATGCAAAGAGTATAGTTACTCTTCCTGTGTAGTGTTTAGGCACTAACAGTCAGGATCTACTTTGCACGTTCATTTCTCGTGTCCTAAAGCTACGTCATGTTAACTTGGTTCGATTTGCATGTCACAGACGTTGAACTAAATGCATAACCCTAGATGGAAGCAGCAATGCTTGGGCTGTCGCTGAGCTCACCAAGAGGATTTTAGCATGTGCTTTAGCCATGTATATCATCTAAAAACAACAAACTCGACAGAATAAGTAGAGCTTAACCTGGAAGCTATCACAATGTACAAGATCTCCTAATGCAATTCTCTTCTCATAATCCACCGTTGGACCATCTGTGGAACATCTGCACAGTTTGGGACAGTAATCGGGTTAATTCAAATGCCTTCAGCAGAAAATAAAAAGGGCTCCAAGCATAAAAGCGTAATGAAAAATGAAACCTTTAACCGGATCAGCTGATAACCAAATGAATTGGCATATGGAAGAGGCTTAAATATCATTGAATGAGAAGAATTATATGCTAAATTTATAAATAACTGAGATGAATATTATAAATTGTTTGGATCTAAGTCTCCAACTTAGAGAAAAGTAAACGCAGGCTCCAAACCTATCCTATGAAAAAAAACATCAAGCTAAGTAACTAAGCTAAAATTCTACCATTTCTCATCGGAAGTGCAAAACCTTTTAACATAATAGTCGGATGGTTTAGTTTTGCTTGGTCAGGTTTGCCTTTAAATCAATTTAACACTATAAAATGACCCAGAATAGTCTAATGCTCCAGAGACTTTTCATTTGCTGGCAATGGAAGCTGGTCAAGTAGCATTCAAATTAAAGGGAAGAGGATGTGAGCATTAAGAAGGTGAGAACATATCCTCCAATTCACAGATTCACTTATTTTCATCAGCAGCGATATGTTCCTCAACTTCTCCGAACAACATGTGACATGAATGTATGATTAAATATCATGAGACGAAACAACGCATGAACCGTACAGTGTAGATCAGGAGAAGATCATCGAAAAAGAAAAAAACAAAGAAGGAGAAGAAAAAGAAAGTGAACAGCTAACATCAAAGGACCAAACACTAAACAAACAGCTAAAATACCCCAACAAAAATCCAACGGAGCAGCAAAAGCAAGAAGAAGAAATCAGAACAGAAATAGGAGACGTCAATCATATAAAGGGTATGAAAGAAATTAGCCAACTACTTGTAGACAATAATATATTGGATATCCTCTTGCTCTTGTAAGGAAGTTGCTAATCTAGGATTAAGAATCAACATTTCGATGGAAAACCGAAAGAGAAGTGTGGATCTTACCTTGCCAAATGAAGGGGCCTCATCCTCGCCCCCACTCTCTCATGACGCCAGTGAAGAACATGCCCCTGGGAAGTTCCAGTTTCAACAGTTAAACGATCAGTTGCAAAAGTCAAATAATCCATGCTCGATTTTGAAGCTAGCAGTCTACCCAACACATGGGTCCCCTATTGTAGCGCATCTAAGACCGGGCAAACCAACCGGCATTGGGATCTCGCGGAAACCACGGAGGCTGGGGATTAAAGAGACGAACCGTGGAACTCGCGGAGGCTGGGGACCTCGTTAGTGCCGGCCTTCCTGAAGCTACGAAAGTCGAGGGGTTGACCACGGCCACCAACGCCGGCTAAGACGCCAGTCATCACCATGCGGCGCAGACGAGGCGCGGTGGAGACGAGCAACATGAGAAGGCGGTGGTTGTTCTCCCCTCCCGCTCGGTTCGATCTGGACGGCGGGAGCACCGTGTCTCCCAGGCTGCCGCCTCGCTCAGAGAAGATGCCGCCGAAAGAAGATGCGGACGAGAGATAGAGAGATGATAGGTTGAGTGTGGTGGTAGAGAACGTGGAGTGTTTGGGTTGGGCTGCGTACGTGCGTACAGAGGCCTTTTACTCCCTTCATAAGATTTCTTTCCTTTTTTTCATCGCTGCGTACAGTAAAGCCTTGCCGACATGGATAGCGCCAGCGTTCACCCCTTCTGCGTAGCTTATTGTGTTTGATGTCTAGCACACCCGTGTGCAAGCTATGCAAACTACATCTTTTGTTATCTCTAAATAAATTAAACAAATTACTCCACTGATGGATGCATGTGATTTTGTCTATAACCAGATTTTTTTCATAAAACATCCTAAACTATAATACAAAAAACTAACATAATTTCCAATAAAAATAGTATCTTATTCTTATTGTTGCATTTATAAATATACAAGTTTGTATGTGCCAGTAATATTTGAATTTGAAATACTGCCAATGCAGATATATCATATGTATTGTTAAATACAATTCAAATAGTTAAATTTCATAATAATAATGTAAAAATAAAAATATTTAGTATAAATACGTGATTGGAGTCCTATCTCATGCAAACGCTTGGCCGGGTCAGGCTACCCCAGCACAGCTCTCGTGTTTTGGGTCATGTCGGGCTCGGAGCATATACTCCGACTAGCCCATCATGCTTGCCTCGCTAAGCGTTGAAGCACGTCACGCAACATGGTAGGCCGTCGTTGAGTTTTACGGTGTCAGGTCACCACTTGCCCCATGCTGCTTCACGTGTCCATGCTGCTCCATCGAGCGCTACCCTCCACCTGCACTGTGTTAGTCTGGCTAGCGTATGCCCTCCACCTGCCTCATGCTTTGATTTTTGTTACCAATGTCTTTGATTTTTGTTATGACTCCGGTATTTTGAATTTTTTTTCTAAATCTATATCTTTGTCGGAACCATCAAATTATTTTTTGAAGCCATTTAATTATTTTGCTCGGTCTGCATGTAGCTCAGCTCAGCTGAGCCGGCCGGACCGGAGAGTCGAAAGGCACAACTGGCATGCCTGTCCTGACACCCCACCTAATAATTAACCCAACTAACCATTAACCATGCATTAATCTCGGTCGTGGACTCACAATCATGCCATGTATTTTCCAACAGATAACTAATTAAGCATGCACTACACTCAGCCGGTGTCTGTCCACGTCGTCATCTTGCAACCCCCAATCCTGTAGCTCCCTTGCTGCTGCTCCTCCTTATAAAGGCCGGCCGGAGCCCGGAAGTAGCACTGTGTGCCATGTGAGACCACCCTTCTTCTTCTTCTCCGACGATCGAGATCAACTAGACAATGGGGTTCCCGGCGCCAGTGTTCTGTGAGTAAGAGGTGCCCAGGTTTCTGTTGAGCCTCCTCTTCCTGCTCGCCCGACTCCGCCGCCTCTCCTCCTGGCTGCTCCGGCTAGCAGGCGCCAAGCTCAGCTTTGACCCCCCCCCCCCCCCCCCAATTGCCTTCTCCATCGCCGACCACCGCCGCCGCCCGGGAGCTATACCGCTACGAGCATTGTCTCGAGGGTAAAGTTCCTTTGTAGCTCGTCCTATACGAAGCCCTTATCCTCACCCTTCAACATTTGCTTTGGCGTATGTGCTCTTCATCTAACTTGCTATAAAACAAATCTCTTTTTTCTTTCTCTCAAACTAAATAACATATGGACTTCAAAATTTGCAGATCAAACAAACGTTCTAACAAGAATGTGTGAAAAAACTTTCAGATTTTTTGGTTTGACCTAAATATACAAAAAGGAATTTAAAAAAATACTTTAAGCATTTCAAATGCATGAAAAAATTGGATTTTTTTTCAAATTCTTGTTAGAAAGTTTTGGTTAATTCTCTCTCTCTTGATGTGATCTTGATTGTGATCATAGGCTACGTTACTCTACGGTGATCCCATGATGTTTCCCCTTCTTCTATGTATTGGATTGATGTACTCACTTGATCTTATCTAGTATAATCTCCGAGACTATGGTGACAGCGGTCTATTGGACATGGATTAGAAGAATATTTTCATGAGTGATCTCCTCTTTTGTGAATTGACTGAAGATTGAGAGTCTCTTGGTGCTTGTCTTTGACTATCCTTGAGATATGTTGTGGTGATTGTGGTACTCTCTTTGGATGGACGCGGTGACATTGGGAAATCCATAGATGAGAACTACGAACTCTGAGGTGTGCTTTTGTAGCCCTACATAATTCTCGTCCTCCCTTGATCACAAACGAATGACCTCCGAGTACGTCTTCATTGCATGTTTTAGTGGAAATATCATGTGATTAGACTATGTTAATGTTGTTGGGAGTTGCCACTAGTGAAAGTATGAAGCCTAGACCTTGTTCCTCACCATTGTTACACCGTTTGTGCTACTTTTGTCACTTGCTACCTTGCTGTAATTTTTTATTACAGATTTATATTACCTTGTTTTGCAACATCTATCACCCATATTTTACCATCTTTCCGTTGAACTAGTGCACCTATACAATTTACCATTGTATTAGGTGTGTTGGGGACACAAGAGACTTCTTGTTTCTTAATTGCAGGGTTGCTTGAGAGAGACCATCTTCAACCTCTACTTCCCTGAGTTTGATAAACCTTAGGTCATCCACTTGAGGAAAATCGTTGTTGTCCTACAGACCTCTGCGTTTGGAGGCCCAACATAGTCTACAAGAATAGAAGTGTGCGTAGACAACAAGCTATTTCTGACGCTGTTGCCGGGGAGGTGAGTGCTTGAAGGTATATCTTTAGATCTTGCAATTAAATATTTTCGTTTCTTGTTTTTATTTTCATTAGTGAGGCTTATGGAAAGCTGCACTCTTAGTTCGCTGCTTGGGGAAGGCCGCTTTACCACACCCGTGGTAGAGAAGTCTCCTCCACCTATTGAATGTATCCCATTCAAAATACCACTTGGGATAATTGAAATAATTAGGAATGATTGTTATGATGGAACAATCAACCCTAGTATTCATTTGTTGAAACTTACGAAACTTTGTGAGTTGTTTAAGATTTCAGGTTTGATAAGCGATGGGGTCATGAGGAAATTATTTGCCTTGTCATTGAAAGGAAAAGCATTGAAATGGTATAGACTAGTAGAAGATTCTCACCTACGGGATTGGGAAGAGATTCAGTCTCTCTTTTACTCCAAGTTTTATCCTCTTCATGAAGTCCATGAGAATAGGAATTATGTTTACAATTTCTATCCTCATGATGGAGAGAGCATAGCTCAAGCTTGGGGGAGACCGGAAACTTTAATGCTAAAATGTCCTAACCATGGGCTCCCCAAAGATATGATTATTACTAATTTCTATACGAGGCTCTCTCGACAGGATAAAGACTTGCTCGATGCTTCCTCTATGGGTTCTTTCACAAACGAAAGGATTGATGCTAAATGGGAACTCCTTGAAAGAATTCAACGCAATAATGAAGATTGGGAGATCGACAAAGGTAAAGAGTCAGGTATAAATTATGAGTATGATTGCATTAAGGCCTTTACTGAAACTGCAAGTTTTAATAAGTTTAGTGCTAAGTTTGGGCTTGATTCTCAACTCCTTGTTGATTTCCTCAAATCTTTTGCTTCACATCTTAATATGCCTAAGGAGAATTGGATCAAGCATCATGAACCTTTTAAAGAGATTTGCAAAGAAAATGAAATTGTTAATGATAATTGCAACATGCATGATCCAATTCCTCAAAATGAAGTTTTATATAAGCATGTTAATTTTTGTGGGGTGGATAGACCTCGTGAAAGGCCTATGATTGAAGAAGAGAAGTATTGTATGTTGGAATTATGCCCTAGAGGCAATAATAAATATAGTTATTATTATAATTCCTTTATCAAGATAATCGTTTATTATCCATGCTATAATTGTATTGAATGAAGACTTATATACATGTGTGGATACATAGACAAAACACTGTCCCTAGCAAGCCTCTAGTTGGCTAGCCAGTTGATCAACGATAGTCAGTGTCTTCTGATTATGAACAAGGTGTTGTTGCTTGATAACTGGATCACGTCATTAGGAGAATCACGTGATGGACTAGACCCAAACTAATAGACGTAGCATGTTGATCGTGTCATTTTATTGCTACTGTTTTCTGCGTGTCAAGTATTTGTTCCTATGACCATGAGATCATATAACTCACTAACACCGGAGGAATACTTTGTGTGTATCAAACGTCGCAACGTAACTGGGTGATTATAAAGATGCTCTACAGGTATCTCCGAAGGTGTTCGTTGAGTTAGTATGGATCAAGACTGGGATTTGTCACTCCGTGTGACGGAGAGGTATCTCGGGGCCCACTCGGTAATACAACATCACACACAAGCCTTGCAAGCAATGTGACTTAGTGTAAGTTGCGGGATCTTGTATTACGGAACGAGTAAAGAGACTTGCCGGTAAACGAGATTGAAATAGGTATGCGGATACTGACGATCGAATCTCGGGCAAGTAACATACCGAAGGACAAAGGGAATGACATACGGGATTATATGAATCCTTGGCACTGAGGTTCAAACGATAAGATCTTCGTAGAATATGTAGGATCCAATATAGGCATCCAGGTCCCGCTCTTGGATATTGACTGAGGAGTCTCTCGGGTCATGTCTACATAGTTCTCGAACCCGCAGGGTCTGCACACTTAAGGTTCGACGTTGTTTTATGCGTATTTGAGTTATATGGTTGGTTACCGAATGTTGTTCGGAGTCCCGGATGTGATCACGAACATCACGAGGGTTTCCGGAATGGTCCGGAAACGAAGATTGATATATAGGATGACCTCATTTGATTACCGGAAGGTTTTCGGAGTTACCGGGAATGTACCGGGAATGACGAATGGGTTCCGGGAGTTCACCGGGGGGGCACCCTCCCGGGGAAGCCCATAGGTATTGGGGGTGCCGCACCAGCCCTTAGTGGGCTGGTGGGACAGCCCAAAAGGGGCCTATGCGCATTGGGAAGAAAATCAAAGAGAAAAAAAAAGGAGGAGGTGGGAAAGGGAAGAAGGACTCCACCTTCCAAACCAAGTAGGACTCGGTTTGGGGGGGGGAGACCTTCCCCCCTTGGCTCGGCCGACCCCTTGGGAGTTCTTGGACCCCAAGGCAAGGCTCCCCCCTCTCCCTCCTATATATAGTGGGGTTTTAGGGCTGATTTGAGACAACTTTGCCACGACAGCCCGACCACATATCTCCACGGTTTTACCTCTAGATCGCGTTTCTGCGGAGCTCGGGCGGAGCCCTGCTGAGACGAGATCATCACCAACCTCCGGAGCACCGTCACGCTGCCGGAGAACTCTTCTACCTCTCCGTCTCTCTTGCTGGATCAAGAAGGCCGAGATCATCGTCGAGCTGTACGTGTGCTGAACGCGGAGGTGCCGTCCGTTCGGCACTAGATCGTGGGATTGATCGCGGGATAGTTCGCGGGGCGGATCGAGGGACGTGAGGACATTCCACTACATCAACCGCGTTCACTAACGCTTCTGCTGTACGGTCTACAAGGGTACGTAGATCACACATCCCCTCTCGTAGATGGACATCACCATGATAGGTCTTCGTGCGCGTAGGAATTTTTTTGTTTCCCATGCGACGTTCCCCAACATTGTAAGCAACATAAGCATGAAAGAACAATCACTTGGGTTAGAGATTTAAATGAAAGAACAATCGAATCGTGGGACTGAGTGTACGACTACGGTGATTTGACTCACGCATGTTGTTCCACTACATCGTCCGCGTTTCTTAACGCTTACCGCTATGCGGTCTACAAGGGTACGTAGATCTAAATCTCCTCTCGTAGATGAACATCACCATGATAGGAATTGCGTGTGCGTAGAAATTTTTTTGTTTCCCATGCAACGTTCCCCAACACTGTATGGCCCGCCCATGCTACGACGGGCACCCCGAGTGTTGCAAAGCCAGCGCCGCTCCACCATGACCATCGGCCACCGCAGGGCCATTGGCTGCAGCGGAGCGCTCGAGCATGGCACGACCCCGCCAACCTCCTCCATGCATTTGTTTCTGCAACATTACCTCTGTTGCAAACGACAATGGCGAACGATGGTGATGTTCCTATGACATGCGTCGACAGTGGCAGGCGACATTTCTGGAGCATTGTCTCCATTGTAAAAAATTCTGCAATATCACTTATATTGCAAAAGTTTCTTCCGCGACAATACCTATGTTGTAAAAAGGCAAAAAAAATCTATAACCTGACCTATGTTTTGTAAAAGTTTTCCGCATCATGACCTTTGTTGAAAAGATTTCTGCAACACGACCTCTGATCCAATTGTTTCTGCAACAATACCTCTGTTGTAAAAGTGAAGAATGTCGCTCAGCCGCTCGATGACACATGATCTGACGGCTCGTGACCCGGCTGATCTTTTAAAAAGATCAGTCGACGGACGCGTAGCACGCCCCTTCCGTCTTGCTAAGATCTTAGCAATATCATTTTTTTTTCATCTTTTATAGTACTCCCTTCATAAGAAATATATAAGTGTTCAGATCACTATTTTAGTAATCTAAACGCTCTTATATTTCCTTATGGATGGAGTACTTCTTAGGGGTATGGAAATAATTCATGTTTGCAGTTTAGTAGATATTTTATGCATTAATGCCTTCTTGGAAATGCATTTTGATTCGACCGGATTACATTAATTTATCATCTATGCTAAATCTAAGTCTAAACACTGATGATATGGTTGCCGCATACCTACCAAGACATGCAATTTTGGTTCTCTTGTGTACAATAATTCGTCCACTAATATCTGCTTTCTTGAGGGGGTTTTCATTTTGAAAGGGGACAATTTTTATTCCACCATGTGTTTGTTACCTCATCTGTTAATATAAAAATAACTTTGTTACATGGAAATGCGTGGACCAAACTATTAACTGGGCTAGTACTAAAATAAGAGATGAAATAATTACAATACACTTCTTAGACTCGTGCATCGTAGAATCCTCTGGGAAGATATTATAGATAGAACAGCCACAAACACATCTAAACACAGTATAAAACATGTACAATGTCTAGTACACCGCGTGTGCAAGCCATGCAAACTACATCTTTTGGTATCTCTAAATAAATTGAAAAAATTACTCAAGTGATGGATGCATGTGATTTTGTCATTTCTTGTGCTTTATTTAGATTTGGATCAACCTGATGTATTTAATAAAACATCATGAACTATAATACAAAAAATTAACATAATTTCCAGATAAAATACTATCTTAGTCTTCTTGTTGCATTTATAATGATAGCAGTTTGTGTATGTCAGTAATGTTTAAATTTTAAAATATTACCAATACAGATATGTGGTAAGTATTGTTAAATATAATGTAAATACTAGTCAAATTTCATGATAACAAGGTGTAACAAAGTAAAAATATTTAGTATAAATATGTGATTATTGAGTGTTATTTAATGCAACAGCTTGGTCAGATTGGGCCAGGACCGGCACATCTCTCGTGTTTTGGTCCATGTCGGGCTCAGGATAGATAGTTTGATTAACCCATCGTGTCATGCTGGCACTGCATGGATGCCTCGACGAGCATCAAAGAATGACACGTGTTACCTTTAATTTTTGTCATTGTTATCCGTATCATGGCACACAACACGTAGCAGCCCAAGCGTCCATCAACCAACAGGTAACAACATGGTCCTCGACTTCTCGACCGTGCATGCCAACACACTCATCCTCCTAGCCTACATGTCGACACCGATGGCTAACCACAACCAGCAACAAATCAAGGGACGACAAAGCGATGAACGGCATGTTAACTGTGTCTGGCCACTAGTTGACCCTTGTTTTATCCTTTTGCTCACTATATTGGTGTTGTCAAATGTGGGTGCTCTGGTGCTTGCGCATAACAAAGATGATGCATGGGGCTCGGGGGTTAGGTGACAACTCGGCCACACGTGTTGATCCCGCCAGCCACGATAGGATGCCATGTGTCTGACAACTGTTCGGCACAATGTCAGCAACCATCTTTTTATATTATCAATCCCAGCCGCACTGATTACAGTGAGCATTTTTATTTAGATTGTACAAATATAGTGTTGTCGTTGTAGATCTAAGACTAATCTGGTGCTTGCATAACTATAGTGTTGTCGTTGTTTTAGGTTTTGCTCGTGTTGAAGTATCTCTACTTAACAGTGTTTTTATGTCATCACCTCGATGATAAAATATCAAGGTAAGAGTTACTAGTGAACTGACAAACACTTTTCTCGTCTTCAACACGCTGCTCTCATTCTAAACAGTATTTTTTCTAAAGAAAATTATTTATCATCAAGGGAAAACTCCTAGTATGCATGTTTTTTTTACCTTGGAATTATGTCAAACACGTGCAAGATGGAAGAAACCGACCGACAACGGATCGAAGCGTTCATGGGTGGCACAATGTCAGTTTGGGGGTGGGCGGTGACTGCTTCAACGACCTTTGGACGGCCATGCGGCTGTCGGATGAGTTCACTCGCGCTGATGCATCGACGGCGGCAACGACCGAGAAGTTGCCGGTTCGGTGGGTTGTGGTGGTCGCGCGGCTGCCCCTATTAGCTTCGGCAACGGGCAGCGGCTACCAAGAAAGGCAACTAAGAGCTGCTACATCCATGCTCCAGCGAACCTTTGAATCGGCCGCGCGGTCGTCAGTGGGGCAGGCTCAAATCGACTTGTTGGCGGTTAGGGCGGCATGGGTGATGCTTATGATTTGCGTTAGATTTTCCGTTAAGAGGAATTGATATATAAGTAAGTATTTTTCTTGGTAGAGAACCAAGATTTATGGAACGAATAAAAGTAACAACCAACCCCGTCTTCAGCAAGTGCACAAAAAAACACTTGCATCCAATGCAAGCAAGAGTGTTGTCAATCCCCTTGGACTCATTGTTGCATGGTAGAAAATTTATTGCGTGCGGTCTATTCCAATTTAGTAGCCCTCGATAAAAAGACAAATCGGACAGAACAATGCATGAACAATAAACATTTTTACATACCCCGAATTTGTCCTTTTTACCGAGAGCCGCTCAGATCTTCAAATGATTTGAAAATTGCAACGGACCTCATGCATCAAATTATCTACCGTGCAAAAAAATTGGAATTTTCTGAATTTTTTTAGTATTTGTTTAAAAAAAAATCTACATGAACCTGCTCAGAAGTGGATTATCGCTCTAAGTATATATACATTATTATGCAAATGATTCGCATGGAAATGATTCCGTATATCAAGTTGATATGGCTAAGTATTTCTTTTACCTCGTACTTCCTCCGTCCGGAAGTAATTGTCCTAGAGATGAATGTATCTAGACTTACTTTAGTTACAGATACATCTATTATATCCATTTCTAGGACAAGTATTTCCGGACGAAGGGAGTATAATTAAAGTCGTATAATATACCACTTATTGATCTTTTTCTTTTATTTTTCTTGTAAAGAAACGCTTCCTCCCATATTAAAAAGTGGGTTTAGAACAACTTGCACCCCTTGATTGCAATTGGTTCAAACCCACTGTCAACCCAAAAAACAAATACCTTGGCAACTATTCTGCTTGTTAAAACTTACATCAATATTATATTTCTTCTGCTTCTGTTGTGAATAAACTATTTTCTCTTTTGCTCTCTGCAAGAATAATCAGAACAAACTTGCGAGTGTGGCACTGTTTTATCGCCATGACTCAAGGCTAAAAGACAGAAAAATTGCAGCAGTAGAATCGTTCCCTTTGTGGAAATATCAATTAACTATATGCTACTACTAAATAGTATCTGACGTTGTATGTAGTCCAGATAATATCAGTGAATTAGACTGATCGGGAGTATCATAAGCAGTATCATGCATGCCAACTAGGCTTATTTAATGATGTGGCACATCATTGAATGAGGAAAGAGAGGATGTGGTATCATATTAAATGTCGTACTACTTTGTGTCATGCATCTATACTACTCCCTCCGTTCCAAAATATAAGACATTTTAGAGATTTCACTAGAAGACTGCATACGGAGCAAAATGAGTGAATGTACACTCTAAAATATGTCTATATACATCTGTATGTAGTTTATAATGCAATCTCTAAAAGGTCTTATATTTAGGAACGGAGGGAGTACTAATAAAAGATCAAACGAGAACTTCTCTAAGTACACACAGCTATTACACCCAAAAAAACAAACATCAATCACCACCACACAATTAGTCAACAAATAGCAATCTAACGGCCTTCCACCATCCATGCACCACGACGGTGTGCAGTTACCAAATCACCAAAGGTTGACCGTGCTCCACCTCCTCCTACAGCGAGCAAACAAAAATAGATCCAACTGTTGCACCTTCCCGCAAAAAAAAACCGTGCTCCACCTCCTCCTCCGGCTGCTGCCGCACTGCTCGCACGCCTTCCACCCGGAGTGCATCGACCCCTGGCTGGAGGTGCGGATCACGTGCCCGCTCTGCCGCGCCAACCTCGAGAAGCCGTCGCCTCCGCCGCCGCCCGCCGTGGCGCCCCTGTCGCCGGAGCAGGTGGCGCGGCGTCAACCCTCGCTTTCGTCGTCGCCGCCGCACGCCGTGGCGATACCGGTGCGGGAAGAGGAGGAGAGCGACGAGGACGACAGGAAGGAGGAGGCGATGGAGCTGGAGATGCTGCGCAGCGAGCGGCGCGCGGCGAGGCTGCCGAGGTCGCACTCGACGGGGCACTCGCTCTTCGCGGCGTCGGCGACGGCCGCCGAGCGGAGCGACCACGAGAGGTTCACGCTGCGGCCGCCGCACCACGTGAGGGAGCAGGTGCTCAGGTCGCACCACCTGCGCCAGGCCACCAGCCTGATCGACCTCGCCGGAGCGAGCCCCGAGGGGAGCGTGCGCGGAGGCCGGCCCGCGGGGGGGGAGGCAGCTTCGGCAACGCCGGCGGCGGGCGGCGGTGGCAGGCGTTCCTAGCGAGGACGATGTCGTGGGCCCGAGGGGGAGGCAACGGGTCGGTGCGGAAGGGGTGGGACGGGTCCACGCGGAGGGGAAGGGACGATCCCGAGTCGAGCAAAAAGGGGGCCGCTTCGTCGGCGGTGGCGCGGCCATGATGAACTCCACACCGCCACCGAAACTGCGGCGCAGACCTTGACTGTAAAAAATGCGTGTAATTTGGTAGAGCAAATTACGCCGCTGGTGATTGATGCCTCTTCAATCATTACGGCTTGTCCGTCGTTCTTTGTGAGATTCCTGTTTTTGGTTGGACGTTGGTCGATCTTCTCCTTTTCTTGTCTTTTCTATTCCACTGTCTCCCTCATGATCGATTTAGTATACAAGTAAGAACTGAAAGGAAGATTCATTCATGTGTGAACTACTGGGAGGAGGTTCTTGCGCTGCTTAAGAAATCAGCGGATAAGTTTCGCGACACAAAAAAAAATTTGCAGCTCGATTTAGTATATTGTGTGTGTTTCAATATTTTTGCAGCTATATATATATACTAAATTTTTTATATTAAAAGTAATTTATAAATTACTAGTAAAAGGGCCTGTGCGTTGCACCGGGTGTAAAAGAATATGCTTAGACATTGGAAAAAACTACCACTAAAACAACATTGCAATCAGTCAAACAGCCATATAAAAATAATTTTTTCAAATAATTTTGGTTTAATATAATTTTTCAGTTTCTAAATCCAATATCATTATCAGAAAACAAACTAATAAGTAAACATGGATATGCTCTTCCTTGATTTTCCACATGGCAAGTTGAAACACTTTTTGTTGTCAAAATCGAAGTACAATATCAAAAGTATTGGGATAAGATTTCCAATCAAAGTTAACGAATGATTTTGGTTTAAATAGTCAACAAAACAATGCTATTAGATCTGATTGTTGCATGTCTAAGGCTCAATGTTTCCACATTCCATGGTAATTAAAGTAGAATAATTAGAATTTCTATGACAGTTATGAGTACATCAAGGACTAAATGAAACATGTATAGGCCGACCATCATTTTCTTAAGTATTTCCCTTTGCTATTATTTCAAGCTGCATAGGATTACATTCAGCATAACTTAGTATGTATTTCTACCAAGTTAATCTGGAGAATATATGATGGTGGTATTAAAACCATTATTTCAAGTCAAAAGAAGTACTTGGTGTTGCACTCAAAGCTGAGATCGCAGGCCCGTAGTAGCCTTGAGTAGGAATGCAGCAAGTGCCCTTGCCAGCCAAGAAGAGATGAATCTCAAGAAAGTTCTTCGTGACAGGAACAATGTACTGCTTCCTAACAACAGTGTGAGAATTCCTGCCTGCGGGCAAAATTATGTCAAAGCTCTGTTCTTTACGCACACCCTATGCCAACAAAACCAAGAATCAAATAATATTGAGCAGGTTATAATCTAACGGTATTGGTTATCACTTATAAGGGGGGCAGGAGCCTACCTGAACATATATATCGAAAACCCTTCTCCCTGTTGCTCTTCCAAGTCTGACCATCTGGGAAGTCAAATTCTGCAAATTGTAGTGTAACTGCACAGTTTCCATTTTCAAGTCCAATACCAAAGTATTTTAAGGATGATGGTGACATCCTTGCATTTCGAAGCAGATCTGTATCAGATGTATTCGAAAACTGGTGTGAACTGTAGATTATATAATTGCCATCCGGTGCATCCATGAACCTTCCAACATTGCTAACACCCCATGTTTGTGCTCCTGTAACATAAAATGACGTAGCTCCAAGACTTGCATCATCAGATTCGTACACAGAATTATCTGAGCCTGATATGGACAGCCTACTACCAGAGTCCACAACAAACGAAGAAGCCGCGGGAAGATTAAATTGTTTAATACTGGTATTAGTTTAGTAGAGCTGCAGTAGCAGGTCTATAGTTCTTCAAAGTAGGCATATGCTTAAATTTTCAAAAGATAGTAGTCTTACAATGTGGCGAACCAAGAAAACATGGTGTATTACGCTGAAGGCACCCCCACCCCTTAGGCAAGAGACTAAAAACATAACAGTGACATTTTGAACCCAAAATGAAAGCCGAGAGAACCTACTAAATATACTTAAGATGTTGAGGAGATATTGAAATATGGACGAACCTTTTGCTGGAACTATGAACCACGAAATTATTTGTCACCAGATTCAGATTCCTAAGTAGAAGGAACAATGGGCAAAAAATCAGAAGGCATTGATCGTACTTCATACCATATTCAGGACTTCTTTGCGATAGCTTAAATAAGAAAAGTTAATTTATGCATAAATTTTGAGCTAGTCTGTAAGATTAATGTCTCACTTCACTCACAATAGGATCCATAGGCATCTTAAACAATTTTATAAATACTTGTAAGATAAATGCACCAAAACAGTGTTTCACGTATATTAAATATGGTTCTCGCTTATTTCATCTGTACACTATAAGCCTAGCAAGTAAGCTCAGGGGCCTAACTTAGACCAAACGTGCCCTTAGTTGGGCTATATTTGATTGAGAAAAAAAAAAAAGGAAAGTTTCAGGACTTGGAACTTACAATTGTGAATCTTTAGCCCAAGAAGGGACAGCTCCTGAGAGCTGGTTGTAAGAAAAATCTCTACAAAGTAAAAAAACATGAAAGCACCATCAGAGATTAAATAAACACCTTTGTTGAGTACTCTGAGAAATTCGCTTTCTTATTCTTTACCTAATATTATGTCCTACTCGGCCCCGCGACCTACGAATCGCGAGAGATTGGTGTCTATCATACATCGACGTATAAATCTGGCAGACTCGATCGACATTGCCCACACTCCACTTTCCTCAACGTGTTAGCCGAAAACAGAAGAAGAGCAGCACAACAACTGAACTGAACTATGATACCACCGAAGAACAACTGAGTCTTCTCACCGGAGCCAATTGTTGTTTTACAGGCCACCACCAACTTGTTTGAACGATGTCGCTTCGTGTTCGAGAAAAAGAAAAGCGATGTTGCATCCTATCCGACTTCCGCGTGCTAGCACTTGGAACGAACCATGAACGAACGAGTTTCAAAGACATTTATATATGGCGCTGACAAAATCAGGCCCCCCACCCCCAGCCCGTGCCGTTGTTCTTGGTAGGGTACGAGGCGATCCTGTAGATGTCACACACGCCCTCGGGCCTCCCGGTGCCCCTCTTGATCCTGAAGTAACCTTGCTCGCCCCCGCCCCCGCCCCACGAGTTCTTCATGATGATGTAGTCCTCGCCGTCCGACGAGCCGTATCCGACGGCCGTCAGCGCGTGGTCCAGCTGAGCGCCACACGTTCCTTCAAACACCCCCTGCAGCCAAGCATATAACACAATTACCAGGGTGGTGAATGACACTTGATCATTCTGCATAGTTGGTTATAGTATGATAGTATCATGGAGTAGATAAGATGACACTTGTTCGTTTCTTTTACCCCTTTATAGAACTGGAAGTCCCTGCTCCCCGCGGCGATGCCCACGCTGACAGGCTGGTGCGCCAGCGCCTTGAGCAGGCTCAGCTCACTGTTCTCCGGCACGTCCTCATAGCCGCTTATGGTGACAACCTTGGAGTGGGGCTAACCACGCACAACACGAGATCAAAGCAATCAAAGGCAGTTCATGTCCAATGTCCAGAGCAACAAGATGCGTCTCCAAACTGAATTTCATCATCTTGTTGTGCCACCAACCTGCTTCTCCTTGCAGTTGCCCTCCTCCATGAGGTAGGGGTAGTCGCTGTCGGTGTGGATCCCCTGGTTCCCCACGATGTAGGCGTAGGCGAAGTCCATGAGGCCGCCTCCGCAGCCGTGGTCGAAGGTGCTGTCGCAGTCCATCAGCTCCTGCTCCGACAGCGACTCCAGCCTGCCCGTCACGATCTGGTTTATCCCCTCCACCGCCACCACCGTCGAGAAGGCCCAGCAGCTTCCTGCAACACAATTTCAGAACTCAGATAGATACATGGCGCGCAATGCGCTGACTGAAATCCTGAGATGGATCATGGATTGTTCAGAGATTGCCTTGTCTCCTTACTGCATTTCCCCTGGTTCTTGATCGGCGTCACCGCCCCCTTCTGACGGGCGCCCAGCCGCCGGTGAGCCTGGCGAGCGGGCAGGAGAAGAGCTTCCACTGGCTGCGCCAGGGGGTGCCGACGTCGCAGAGCGCGAAGACGGCGTGGGCGCCGAACGCCGGGATGGGGCTCCGTGGCTTGGAGGGGAGCGAGAGGGGGTGCTTCATCCACTTGGCAGATCCCTCGGACGGGGAGTAGGAGAGCACGGCGAGCTCGGTGGGGACGAGCACGACGCCGCCGGGCCCCGCGAGGACGGTGTCGTGGCGCGCCCAGGCGGATCCGAGCAAGGGCAGCAGGCGGTGCCCGCCAGCGGGTTGCAGACGGCGAGTGCCTTGGGCAGGTGGGCTGCGCTGGCTGCGGGTGACGACGTTGAGGAGGAGGAGGAAGGGAGGGGCGCGGGGGTGGGCCTGTCTCGATCCAGAGGTAGAGGAGGGAGCCGGAGGAGGCGACGGGGTAGAAGGCCTGGTGGGGGGGAAGGAGGTGAAGGGAAGGCGGAGCTAGCAGCGGCGGTCGAGGTCGAAGGCGTGGAGGCATCCCCCGCCCTCCGGGCGCGGGTGGCGGAGCAGCAGCAGGCGGAGCGCTGGCAGCAGCGCGAGGAACGGCGTCGTGAGGGCCTCTCGGAAGAGGCGTGACACGGGGCAGCACGCCACGGCATCCCGCAGCTGCAGCCGCAGCAGCACATTGTGCAGCGCGTCGGACGGCATGCGATGGATCGACGCCGCCGCTTGGTCGTCGCCTTTTTATCAAGATCCACTTATATAGGGACTGCGGGTTGAATACCCAGAAGCGGAGGGACTTTTATGCAAAAATGCCGGCGACGTACGGCAAAAGCGCTGCGCGCTTTATTATTAGGAGAGATTTGGTTTTGCATGCTAACTAGTGACAATTAATAAGACAACCTAGATACTAACTTATGATACTATGCATTACGGAAGTAGTATCATACACTAGTATCATATGCATGATACTAATATATGATACTCCCCATTACGGGCAGCCAGGCGCAGGTTGTAATGGAAGTATCATAAGTAGTATCATGCATGCCACCTAGGCGTATTTGATGAGGTGACATAGAATTAAATGAAGAAAGAGATGATTGAGTATCATATTATGATACCGTATCATATT
Source organism: Hordeum vulgare subsp. vulgare (assembly GCF_904849725.1). NCBI lineage: Eukaryota > Viridiplantae > Streptophyta > Magnoliopsida > Poales > Poaceae > Hordeum > Hordeum vulgare. Next base: position 5,232,585 of record NC_058524.1, read on the forward strand.
AAATGTTGTGCTAGCATGTGTCATGCATGACAATAAATGAACTACCCTATGATACTAATATATGATACTATGCATTACGAATGTGATATCATACACTAGTATCATATGCATGATACTAGTATATGATACTACCCATTACAACCAGCCTAACACAAGCGCTAGGGTACTCAAGCTCATACAAAAATCTAGACACAATTTCCTCCTAACATCTCGACTCCAGCTCGTAACCTCACAGATCAACTGCCAATTACGCATTTTCCCACTGCTCAACAGCGAACTCTTGCTTCGGTCAATGTGAAATGAGCTTTAACTTGTTCAGTCGCGGCAAAAAAAAAAAAACTCTGAAGCGCAACCACTAGCATGGGAAGTTTGACTGCTCTTGAATTTCACCAACTGTAGAGAGCAACAAGGCATCAGGTGTTATTTACACGTACGTAGATAGACACTAGAACAGTTCACGCGATAGATTCAGAGAATATGATTGCATACCAGGAAGTTCAACAGCAAAGTTAGCTTGGGCATCCGCATCTGCATTAAACTCCTGTGTAGCAGAGAACCAAATAAGTGAAAGCGTCAGAAGCTTTAGCTGGCAGCTGTTCGACTTCGGAGCAACCAGCTAGCATTCATATGATAGATCCCCAGGCTGGCTGATACAAGTAAGTTTGAACCGGAACACAAGGTAACGAAAAGATATGATACCTACCCTCAAAACATGGTTGATTTGAAACTGAAGGAAACTTCCCTTCAGGTCCTTGACTTTCTTGCACAAGTCCGCCATATTATCATTCCTAACACGCCAGAGGTCTTGGACCTGCTCCAAAAAGTTCAGTGTGTTACTTATGTTAAGAAAAAAAAGCAATGCTAATAAAAGCTTGCAGCTACTGTAGAAACTCATGAAACAACTCTGATTAGTTTCACCAGATATTGTATGCCCTAACAATCAAGACCTTAATCCAATTATTCCTTGCCCAAATAAAATAATGAACGTGTTAAACTAAAGGAGAAACAACGCACAAACTAAAAACAGAAGCCATTCGATCATTTTAATTTGACCACAAGTCTATTGTTTTGGTGGACTGCAAAGAGTAACCACAAACTGCACATTAAGCTGCCAAGTAGCGAAGGTACGACAACCGACCTGGTTACAGACAAGCTTAGAATCGCCTTGAGCACGAACATACTTGAATCCCTTCTTAGCAGCATATCTCAACCCCAGGAGCAATGCACGATATTCAGCAGCGTTATTTGTTGCAATACCCAAACCCTCGCGTAGTTGGGCAATCTTAAGTTAAAAGTAGAAGAACATGGTCCTCATCAGCTACTCGTGGTAAATAAACACTAAGAAAACAAACCAGCACAGTAACAGTTGGTTTACATACCATAGCTCCATCTGACCGCCTTACTACTACACCAGCCCCTGATTTCCCGGGATTTCCTTTGCAAGCACCATCAAATTCAAGAATGCAGGATAGCTGTAAAGACGAGGTTCAATGATGAGAGTAAGTCAACATTTCCTAATGTGAAGATAAGTTGCAAATATGCATATTAATATCAAAATCATAATGACAAAATAAAACAGAGAAAGAGGGATTGTTAGTAGCTAGAACCTAAATTGCACGGATATGGCAGGAGAACGACATATTGGGAGTTAGGTACATCTGGATACCAGCTGATACTTATCCTGTATTTCCTGTTGTCCAAAAAATTAAACAAATTCGGATACCAGTGGGATACCCCCTGATACCAGTTGGACACAGGAAAATCCTAACCCAACCATCTATACCCACAACAACCCCCTCCCTTTTTCTTGCCTAATTCTGCCCCCATCCGACCTGAGCTCCGCACCGCCGCTATACAGCACACATGCGAGGAAGGCTGGCTGCCGCCGGTCCGCCACTGCTCCCGCCCCTGTTCTGAGTGCCACCGCACCGGAGAAGGAGAGCCCCAGGCCGCTGTTGCTCCATCATTCTATCTGATCGCCACCCAATCTGTGCGCCACTGCAGCTCCCTCTGGCGGCCAGGCCTGTTTCCCCTCCCCCCCCCCCCCCCCCTCTTTTCGAGGTGCTGCACTCCACTCAGTTCTTCTTCTCCTCTTAAGGTCACCAATGGTTAGCTCTGCTAGAGGTTCTGGTTCTGGCATTGGAACTTGAAGCTCAAACTCAATGTGCAGGCAGTGGAGGGGTCAGTGCAGTCAAAATGCTGAATGATGCTCGTGTGATTCATCCAAATAAAGATGTGAAAGACACCACTGTCGAGGTATGCTCAGAAGATTGAGAAGACCAGATGAGGCCAAGGAGGAAATACAAAGCTCGTATGTAGATCTGTAACCGTGACATTAATGGGAGGTACTCAAGAGCGAAAGCACATCTCTTGAAGTGGTAGTGGTCAAATTATGGTGTCAAGCCATGTCCGAAAATGAATGTTGACGTTCTAATTCAGCTCAAAGGTGAACAAGACAGGGCTGATGCAATGGCTCCTAACATGCCTCTCGATATTCCACTGCCAAACAATGGCATCAGTAGGAGGAAGAGAATGGTGTCATCGTCTATTGAAGCAAGCTTCAATCTGCAAACTCACAGCAAGCTTGATGCTTTGATTGCTAGAATGTTCTATACTGCACATGTTGCGGTGTCCGCATACCCATATATGCGGTTTTTTTAAAACTAACGTATCACGGTACCGTAGTGTCCATATCTGTAACTGTATCACTGTATTCATGCAGTTTAGGCTAGAACATGGTATCCATACTCACATGACTATCAGGTAATGGCTCCTGTTCAGCGACTTTGGGATGTTTCGTTGATGGTCCAGTTTCCTTCAGCAAATAATTATTGGTGTGAGCACATGAGATGTGAAAACTTTTTGAACAGAACATTTGTTCACGCTTAACTTCGAGAGAGAAAAATATCTCTACTCACCATCTCCTGTGGCCTTTTCAAAGTAGAGGTTCCATCAGGTTGCTGAAACGAAAGGTGACACAATAAAAATAATGAGAGTTTATGAGCAAACGCGCTAGTAATGCAACCACCGCTGAGGACACAACAGAAAGATAAGCCCAACTGTCAAGTTAGCTTTGGAACTACGTGTAAGAAAAACTAATGCCCTGGAATTATGGGATATCATTGGCATATATAGTATATGGAGGTCACAAAATTATATTTTAGTGGTGACCCCTTTCTATCAATACTAATACCATGCCTATAGAACCAAGAAACACATAAAACATAAGTCTGGTTTTAGGTGGCAGCGTCAATGCCGCCACACATTGCAAAGCGTTTTCAAAGTACAGTACAAAACAGAGCATATATGGTAGCTTCCATAGGTAAGCGGAAAGGGATTAATAAAACTATACTACACTGCCATGTTACAGATATAATATCAGGGAAAATAGTTGGAAACTACAATTACACAACGAATTTTTACCTGGAAAGGGCAGGGTGCCAGATCATCAAACAATTCGTCTTTTGCATCTGCTGCATTAATGGAATACAGAGCATTCTTTAACCCGCGCGCAGCGAGATACTCCTCGGTGTCTTTACGAAGAGAATAGCCTTTGTACACAGTCACAGAAGGACCGCAGACCTACCAAGATAACTTTAAAATAATAAATGTCTATTGGGATGGTAACAATAAGTTTTTTTCATTGAGTATCGCATTATCAGTAACAGAGAGATGAACTTTGCAGCAACACAAGAAAGAACACAGCGGTTTAAGCAATCCTATGAGATGCAGTCTCTAGAGCAACAATGATATTAGCATCTTATGAGATGCATGAATACAGATCAGGATTTATGTGAAGTATTACGTTATCCATCATTTCTTATTCCATGAAGCATTTAGCGGTGCAGTTATATCTTCTTAGGATGCTAACATTTTCTTCAAGGGAGACGTTGAATGCAGATAATCGTCAAAAACAATTGACTGAATGCTTAGTGTAATAAGTTGAGAAGTAAGGAGAAAGTAAAACAAGGATTAAAAAAAAAATAGAACTCCTTACCGAGTTGCTGACTTGAGCTTGGCAGTCGGCGAGGTTGTTATAGATGCCAATGACATCCCCCTTGCGGACAACATAGAACGGGTCGCCGCCGGCAGAGTCCATCGGGGGTGGCGTGGCCTTCTTTGCGGCGGATCTCTTGGCGGAGCGCTTGGATGAGGAGGAAGAGAAGAAGCGCTCGGCAAGGCCAAGGGCAATGGGCGGCACGGGAGGCCTGAGGGGCAAGTAGCGCAGGCTGTGCTGGTGGTGGTGGCGGATGCCGCTCAGGCTCAGGGTGCCGGCCACCGCGTGCCTCCACGCCGCTCTAGAAATCCCACAGAGAGAAGAAGAAGAATAGCAACTCCTCATCGACAGCTGCTAACGCGAAATGAGAGGGTAGCCAAAATAGCACTGGTGAGAACGAAAAGTTTCAGTGTACCACTGAGGCTTGGTTTGGACGGCCGTATTGGAGGGCTCCGTGTTGAACTGGACTGCCCAATTGCGCTTCTTAAACCGGCTTGCGGATCGACGAACACTCGGCTAATCTGCACAATGATACGCAGACAGAAAAATCAACTTGCTGCACACCAGAGGCAGTGGGGATTTATTTAGAACTAGAAGTGCCGAGAGAGCCACGCACATTAAATTCATAAATTGTTTGCAGAAGCTTAAACATGGAACCAAGACAAATGGTGTGTGGACATGAACAACAGGGTAAGCGAGTACTGGTGAGAGAAGTGAATTTTGCAGGTTCATTGCTGGTCTCGCAATGCGGGGAAGCAGCATGAAGGACAAGCACTTGCTGGCCCAGTGAATCCTGGAGAGGTTATTTCTGACGAACATCTACTAGTACTTGCTAGTGGTAGAACAAATCACAATTAGACAGTGTGCGTGCAGGCAGGACACGCGGAGACCGGGAGAGGCCGCGTCGGGGAAGGGGGTGTTGGGTAGCGCATGGGAGGGTGGGTGGGACGGCTGAGATGGGAGAGGAGGAGGGCCTGTGGCGGGCGCGTCGCGGCGGAGGTGACGGCGCAGGGAAGAGAGGGGGGTGGGGGCTTCGGGGAGAGGGGGAGGAGGGGGAGGGAGGATGGGAGCTCACCTGCGCGGCCGCCGCCGCCGACCTCCGCTGGACGCCGCCGCCGCCGCCGTGCTGGTTGTGTTGCGTTGGTGGTGGAGTGGGGAAAAGGGGGAGGAGGACCCCCGATTCGGGTGAAATTGGAGCGGGATAGGGTTTAGAAGACGAAGGTATAGAGTATATTTTGTTTTATTTTTTCTGCTGGAAGTTTCAACTTTCAACGCCGTGATTTTCATTTTCAAGGACACAACTTTAGACTTTGGAGGGACGACCCGGGCAAGATTGACAAATCTTTACCTCTTTACCTACTAACTAGCAAAAAAGCCCGTGCGTTGCAACGGAAGAGAAAATAACACACGCTTTGAACGTAATATATTTTCACATGGCATCACATTTGTGTTGTCGACGATGGCCTCAGTGCTCACACAACGAAAACGCGTTTGAATGTACAATCACTCGGAATAAGATGAGAAATATGTTGTTTCTCCCCACGAGATTTTCCAAAGGTGCGCATGTGTGGTTAACGATGTTTTATTTCCTCTCAATTTGGTTTTAATTTAATGAATATTTATTGCAATTCGTATGGTCGTCGGAAAGAGAGAAAAAAAGATCGTGCACTACAGATTAAGTTTGCATCAAAAATAATATTTAAGAAGTATTCAACAGCTAAAAATAACATACTATTTAGATTCTACACATTTTTTCAATCAAATTTCATATATAACATGTTAAAATTGGAGTTACGGTTTAAAAGATATGGATAATTTTGTTTTAAATAAAATATGGATTAACTGAAAAGTCGGGTTTTTAAACATTTCGGCTGACATAAATAGGGATGGCGGGTTGAATACCTGAAACATCAGGGAGTTTTCTGTAAAATACAAAAAACGGTTCGGCTCTTACTAAAAGATGGACCGGGGGTTGATTATCTAAAACTGTGAGGACTTTTCTGCAAAACGACAGAAAACGGTTCGTTCTGACTTAAAGTTGGACTGCGGGTTAATTAACTGAAACTCCGAGGGCTTTTCTGCAAAATGACTGACGACGGTCGACAGAAACAACGCGCGCTTTATTATTAGGGGAGATAAAGCAATTAGTGCTTCTGTAGTCCGTCATTAACATTATCCATAAAGTTGATGAAAATTACCCACAATTATCATTTATGAGTCATAGAAAACGTTTTAAACAGGAAAATCTCTGGACTGGGCCGGTCCATGTAGGCACCTCCTATATTTACGCTCTAGGCATTGAAAAAAGCTGCAGCACACCTGTTCTTTTAGTTTAGTTTTTTTATTTTACTTTTTAGTTCCACTTTTTTCTACTTTAAATAATTTAGAATTTCAAATAACTTTTCTTAAATTTAAGAAATTGAGAATTTTGAAATAAAATATTAAAAACATAATTTTTTTAAGAATTCAAAAACTACCCAGGAGTTTTGAAAAATGTTTGCATATACAAAAAATTGTTTAAATTTTTAGAAAATGTCTGTAAAATGAAAAAAGTCAATAATTTTAAACAAAAGTCCGTGTAAAAATCTTAAAAACAGTTCATGCCTCTGTTTTTAGTCTCATTTTTTATTTTCATTTTCTGTTCCATTTTTAAAATTTAAATAATATCAACTTTTGAAAAAAAATTGCAACTTATAAAACTGAGAACTTTGAAATAGAGTTTTGAAGAAAACATAAAATGTTTGTGAATTCAAAAAATGCTCGGGATATTTGTAAAAGTATTCCCATATTCAGAAAAATGTTCATAATTTTGAGAACAATGTTGGTGAAAACAATAAAAGTCCATGATTTTGAGAAAAAGGTTTGTGTATTATTTTTTGAGTGCAATTGAAAAAAATGTTTGCTAATTCAAAAAATGTTCATGCATTTCAAGAAATGTCCTAAAATTTGAAGGACGTAATACGATCAGCATCCTTGAAGATTATAGTTATTTTTCTTCCGTTGCAACGCACGGGCCCTTTTGCTAATTTGATCTAAGGACGCAACAAATTCACAAAATGAACTGTACGCGAAAGAAATTCATTGGTCTAACCCTTTTATGTGGCGCCCGATAGAAAGATTGTGTGGCACCTTACTCCTAGGTTCGTGGGACTAAAAATATCAACTTCATCAAACATAGCATCACCAAGCTTGTGACTTTGCATATCATTAGCATCATGGGCATTAAGAGAATTCATACTAACAATATTACTATCATGCTCATCATTCAAGGAGTTCACATTGAACATTTTCATACATTCTTCCTCTAGCAATTGAGCACAATTTTCCTTTTTCATCATTTTCAAGGAAGACGTGATAGAGATGAACAATATGAGACCACCTCAATTCCATTTTTTTATAATTTTCTTTTGATTGAGTAAGGCATGTTCTTTTGATTGTGCGAATGTTGTAAACTTTGGATGAGTGCTTATAGAATATATTCTATGTTGTGTTGTTTAAATTTTTTAGGGATGGAAAAACATGTGTTTATCTTTATCACGTGGACAAGGATGTCTTTTTGAAAGACAATATTGATCCGGACCCGGATGAGCTAGACATGGCGTTTGAATGTAGTCCTAGCTATGCTGAGTTGTTGGAACAAGTGTGAAAAAGATTTGAATTGGATGGACCCAAGTGATGTTACTGAGTTTGATGGTAGGCATAATGTGGGATTTGGAATGCACATTCGTTGGGAGACCATGCTTGTGAACTCCGAGCAACATTGGGTTGCATACAAGGAAAGGTTGGCCGGATCACTAGACAAGGCTTTAAAGTTATTTACCATAAAAAGGTTGATGCTAACTTGCACTTGGATTTGTACCACGTTGCCTTTCCGATTGTTGATAGTAGTTCTCCACGCACGAACCAAGATGACATGATTGAACCTATTTTGACCCAACAAGTGAGGCCAACATTGACCCCGATTTCGAATATCCAAGATGAAGCATTGCAAGAGGATAATAATGAGCATGAGGATGATGAGAATATCGGATACCACGTCCCACTTTGTAAACCCAAGTGGAAAGCCGTATAGGGTTGTCATGGTCATCCCAGGCTTTGAACGTTACCTCTCTAGGGTGTCCAACTAGAAGGCGTTCCAACTCCATACCGAGAGCTGAGCATACAACCACCAATTCTGCCCTCTTTCGAGAATCTACGACAAGCGTCGTCCAACTGCACGTAAAGCCAAACATGGATCAGTTAAGGGGAAGAATGAAAGCCAAACAAAAACTAACTATGAACAATTTATTACCTGTCAGTACAAGTAGGCCAATGCTGCCGACCCCGAGCTGAACTTGTGGTCGAGGACTGACAATGCCTTCAGCCACATACATTGAGTGTTCTTGTCGTTGCCATCAACAAAGATAGTCCTAGAGATAACATACCACATGCACATGCGAGTATAAGTCTGGATCACATCTTCATTGGCGCCCTCAGGACAATGTGCAAAGTTGGCTACGATCCAAGTGAAAGGAGCACCGGCTGGGACTCTGTCTTTCTTCTCTTCGTTGCTGGTGACATGCCGATAAGGGCATCCATTTGTTAGCGACATCCCTCAAAATCAATGCTCATACAAAGAGGCTTCCCCTCGATTGGAAGTGTGGTGATCATGAAAACATCCTGAAGAGTCACGGTCATCTCTCCGGTCCAGAGGTGAAAACTATGGGTCTCCGTCCTTCACCTATCCGTAAGTGCGGTGATTACCGCAACGTCCAGGTTGGGCGTCGACCGACTCATAAGACGAATGAAAGGAAGGAGTCATGTCTTCTCGATGTATGTTGCGTACCACTCATCGTACGACATGAAAGTTGACGCTTCGTGAGACCGAATCTCCAGGGGCATAAGGTTCTACAAACATAGAAGTGAGATGATTATGGTCTGATCTTTTCAAATAAAACCAAGATATAAAGCATCAACTAGTATGCTCCCACTACCATCCCCTTCTCCGACATTAAATAGGCTCGGTGTTCAACGTCATAGGCATCATTCAAAATCCACACCATCCTACGTATTTCAAGAAAATAGACATATATGACCACGTGAGTATCTCATACACATAATGGCCAAAGATGAACCAATATGTCCCTACTATGAAAAATATTGAAACAAATAATATATCAATGCTAATAGAAACAAATATCAAAACAAATAATATATGAACGCTAATATGAACAAATATAGAAAATATATTACATTAGTTCCTATCGAAATTAACCATCTACATTTCCATAAATGACTACTATACGTATGCTAATGCTGCACATCAAAGAATCATGTCATTTTCCATAACACATTCAAAATCAAATAGGATCTAAATTAAACCAAAGAGAGTACAAAAAGGATAAATGAGATGGATTTGACGAATGAAAAGTAAAGGATCGAAGGAGAAATACGGCAGTGATGAAATCCCCATACATTTTCCTCGGGATTAAGGGGGTTTGAGAAAGGGATTTGGTGAGGACGGACGAACCCCAACCGCCACCCTCTCTCTTCTTGTTGGACGGGGAGGGGAATGGGGAGGGGATGGGGAAGGGCCAGCCCGCGGTTGAATAAGTCAGTGTGGCGCCTAAGAGCAAGGCGCCTCACATTGGAACTCTGGCGTCTTTGTCCTAGACGCCACACTATGGGAGGGGGGGGGAGTCGACCCTGGCAGGGGTGCTAGCATGGCCGAAGGTGCAACTTTTTTGGCGACAATTCCGTATGGCAAAAATAAATTGTTCAATCGTATCCGGGAGGACACGGTGGGTCATGACGATTACCTAAAATGCAAGCATGATGCCATTGATAAGGATGGCTTCTCTCTTTATCAAAATTGTATGAATGGCCAAAACGACAAATTGATTAAAAAAAAAGAGACAAGGGAACCAAATGGGTTGACTCGTTCGGATGCCATAGTGAGGAAAGAGCTTACAATGGGCGGACACTTGCCCTCCTGGCCACTCAAACACTCAAACGGATAAATAGCAAACACAGTTTGCATTAATTTGAATTGTCCCATTGAAGTTGCCATATGCGCCTCAGCGCCATCCATGCAGGGGGTTCATCGTCTCAACACAGGATTGAAATGCCCAACGCCGCTCACAAATTTAAAAAAAAATCTTATTTTTCCTAAAAAACATTTTTTTTAAATATTTGAGAATTTCAGGACATGTTTGTGCTTAAAAAAATCAAAAATTACAAAAATTGTTCCGGATTTTAAAAATCTTGAATGTTTTTAAAAACAATTGTATATAAAAAAGGACTTGTTCCTAATTTTAAATTTTGTCTGAGTTTGAGAAAATTCAAAAATTAAAGCAATGTTAGTGCTTTTGAAATGTGTTCCAATTTTTTGAAACGTTTTTTTGGAAAAGGCTCGATAAATTTACATGTTCATATTTTCAAATTTTGATTTTGTTTTTAAAAATGTTAGAAAAACTTATGAGATGTTCTCTTTTTCATAAATAGTTCTCATAATTTCAATTTTTCAGATTTATAGAAAACCGAATTAAGAAATGCTTGGAAAATCAGTCCAGCTTGCTGCAAATTTACAATCGGAGAGGCGAGCTACTAATTTATGGAGCGAGGCAAGCTACTAATTGCAGCGGCCCATTTAGTGTTCCACGTATCCCGGTTTTGGGAACTTTTTTAGAAGGTTCATGGCCGGTTTAGGTCCAGTTCTCTTGTTTTTATTTTTCCTATTGTTCATTTTATCCTTTTTTATGTTTACATTTCCCTTTAAAATATATTTTTGATGTTTGCAATTTTAAATAATCGTCTAGAATTTCAAAAAAGTGTGTGCTTTCAAAAAAATCGTGGAATAGTTTTTTAAAAATGTTCCGAATCATTCTTCAAAACATCAAAAAAACGATTCCTTGTTTAAATCATAAATTAAAATGTTCTAATTTTTTCAAAAGATGTTCTTGTTATTCAAAATTGTTCATGAATTCAAACATTTAAATTTTGTACACAATTTCAGAAAATTGTTTCCATTTTCGAATATTTTTTCAGAAAATTTTAAGTAAAAAATGTTTCCCTGGATCGATGACGTGGCATAGGACGCGGATCGATGACATGGCAGAGGCCATGGGCCATGCCTATGCCGATGGTAAGGCCGTCGACATTTCTCTGCCAACCCACGACCGACGTGGGGCTCGGAGCGATGACGTGCCACGCGTCGCGGATCGCTGACGTGGGCAACTCCTACGTCGACGGCCTTGCCGTCGGCATAGATATGCCGACGACCGTCATCAGGGCTGTCGACGTAGATATGACGGCGTTAAACTACCATCAGAGGAAGGATGACCGGGCCCACATCTATGCCGATGGCCACTGTAGGCATATAGACGATATGTCGACAGCCTAGATACGCTGACGGTTACTGTATGCATACCTCTAGCTACGCCGACGGCTTTTCTGCACCGACGGCTTCACCTGGGTCGTCGGCATACCTCCGTCTATGCCATCGGGGGCCGTCGAGACTAGGGGCGATACCGGTAGTGATTCCATGTTGTAGTTCTAATAAATCTTGCTTGGCTAGAAATTCATCAAATGTGTATAAATCTTGTGTACCTATGGTGTCATCCTCATCATGAGGTTCAGCATCACTCGGTGCATGTTGAGACATCTGTTAGAGTTGTGTCAAATATTTTGTACAAGGTAGGTACAGTTGGACTTGTAGTTACATCGTGTGTTTATCTCTGTTATATATGAGAGGCCTAGGATACAAGTGCCCTGCTTGGACACGACTCCATATCCTATCTAAACACAATACAACTACAAGTCCAATTGTAACCTACCTTGTACACAATATTCGACACAACTCTAACAAACTCTACCTTGGCGAATATTCTCCAGCACCTTGAATTCGTCCATGCGTCAAACTTCCATATACATTGGACTTGAGCTTATCCCATGAGCACCTTTGCTACTCCAAAGACTCCATGTGACTCCACCTGCAACTTGTAGTTCCTTCTTTTCCTGACCATAGTCAACGCTCGAACGAAATTAAGCTTCACATTACTCTAGTTCACTAGTGGGGACGGGGCCTTTAGCCCCGGCCCGTAAGGGGCTTTAGTCCCGGTTCACCAACCGGGACTAAAGGGGCGGGACTAAAGGCCTAACCTTTAGTCTCGGCCCTGTTCCAAGCCGGGACTAAAGGTGCTCCACGTGGGCGCCTCGTAGCGCCCCAGGGGCAGGCCCTTTAGTCCCGGTTCGTTACACGGACCGGGACTAAAGAGTTTCAGATTTTGTTTATTTTTGGGTTTTTTTTTGAATGAAATTATTTTTGGGTTTTAGGGTTTTAGGGTTTAGGTGTTCGGGAGATTAACGTGATGCCTCGTTTGGTGTTCGGAAATTAGTTTTCATATAATTTAAATAGAAATAATTATGCATATATATATATATAAGATTAACTTATCTTACAAGCGAGCATATATATACAATTATATGCAGATCTGAATTATCGGGACTAGAGCCCGTCTATTCGATTACATGGACGAACATCAGTAATGGCCCCTAGCTACACTAAATCGTCCTTTGTCATCTATAACTTCCGTCCTCAGAAAGGTCGCAAGCTCCTCTGCAACAGCAATCACGCGTTGCTCTGGTAGGACCTTCGTCCTCATGGCCGTGTACTATATAAGAAGAGGAGATGAATATGAATATCAATCATGATAACAAAGAATGACGGGTAAAAATAGAGGTGTGAATGTTCATTGCTTACGTCGAATCTGTGATCCTTGTGCTCAGAGGTAAACGTGCGAATGGTCTCGCAAACATAGTATCCGCATAGATGCGTTCCCCGTGGCTGCTGGTCGCACTTTACGAGAATAGAATATATATAATCAAAACAATAATCTAGCATCATAAATGTATTGAAAATGGAAGTATATCATACTACTACTTACCTGAGCCGCTCTAAAGGTCAGCTTCTCAGGCTCGATACCGGGAGTCACGCACTTGAACCGCTTCCAAACCCTGCCCGACAAGGATAATGATTTGCTAAGTTTTTCATTAATTGATATATCAGAAAATCATCGAAAGAGACCGATAGAGCGCAAGAAAGATTGAAATTACCCTTGGAGCATGTCCTGCAGGCTTTGGAACTATTCCAAGGGTCTCGATAATGGGTCGAAGGCATCAACTCTTCCCTTATCAATTTGAATGTCCAACAGAATCCAATGAAAGCTGCACATGTATATATATATATGTGTGTCAGTAACTTATCAATTACACTTATAAGTGAATGGACACAACAGAGTAAAGACCCTCACCTGAAGTTGTATGGGAACAATATGTGGTCACAGAAATTTTGATCTGTTAGAAACCTTAGGAGGTTTTCCTCCGTCTCCTTGGGTTTATGAGTTAGCGTCGCTATATGTATTTTATCTGGGTCAATAAACCCAATATTTAGGATGTTCTTTTTTTTACAATCCAGAATCTTCATTCTGCATAATAGAGTACAAGTTATATATAGACAATGAATTGAAATAACTAAACAAGTTATATGTAGACAACGAATTGAAAAACTTACAGACAATAGCAACTCATAAGCGATTTGTCGAGGGCGTCACCATTGTACATCTGGAAGAGTTCATCAAAGTCGATATGGATGTCTTCGGGGCGGCCGTAGTACTCCCGTGGGACACTCACCACGATCATCGTTCTCCCATTCTTTGATTGACTTAAGTACCATGTATGCAAGTAACCCATATTTGTTGGGAGATCATCTTTGTTGACCAAAGGCGCTCCCATGACAAACTGTGGCTTAGGGGCTACCACAGCCTTGGGTAACCTGTCGTCTTGGGAAGCCAAAATGTCTTCAACCGAGATACCCCATTCAGCCGCCCACTTCTTTGCTAATTCGAAATCTTGCCCCTGCACCGGAGGGGAGACATTCTCGGTTAACACCCTGAGGGGTGGGATCGACTGTTTGGCCTATTGTCCAAGCTGAGGAACGTCTGATTTTTTCTTGCTTGTAGTTGAACTTGATTTGCTCCCACTTGCACTTGCACGTGATCTGCTCTTTTTCACTTCCTTTTGCAATGTGCGTGTATAGTCATCAGGCTTATGGTGTAAGTCATACTGTGATGGAAGGTTCGTGAAGTATTTTGCAAATGCTATTTGCTTCTCGGTGTATTCCGGGCGGGGCTCGGGTTCCTTCTTTTTCATCTGCGCATCATGATGTTCCTTTGCTATCCTGGCGTTTTCCTCGGGGGTACGATCATAAGGTCTGATAGGAAGATTAGCATGAGGTACCTTTGGGAGGGGCGACCGTTTGCGCTTTGGGGGGCTCCGTCGCTTAGAAATCGTTGGCGGAGCGTTCTTGGTGGCACGCTTCCGCTTAGTATACGGAGCGGGCGGCGGCGGAGACGAACGACCCAAGTCCGGCGGCGGTGATCGGGATGGGCTCGTGTTGTGCTGGCCGACGTCATGTGGAGGGCTTGGAGGTAATGGAGGTGTAGGTGACCTGCGACGACTCGGAGGCGGTGTTGTCCTTGGGGCCGAGCCTGGAAGCTTGATGTAGTTCTTGTCCCATAGGATGACTCCACCCAGTACTTCTCCGAGTGTCCTCTCATCTTCGGGTCCAGCTATGTCGAGCTCCATATCATGAAACCCCGCCATGATTTCATCCACCCCGACTTTAGCAAAGCCAGTTGGAATCTCACGGCCATGCCAGCGTGCATCAGGGCCAGAAGGTAAAGCTTGTCTGACGGCCACCTTCATGGATATGTTCTTGAATTTCTGATGGAGTTCACATGATGTTGACTCCTTGATTCCATCCACGGGGTAGCCGGGGCCGCCCTCTATCATTCTTCGTGCATCGTGGGGCGGGGCCTCAGATTCAGCCACACTGCTTTTCCGCTTAGATGGGGCGCCGGTAATATCAAGTGCAGAATCTTCCTGGCGCGCTACTCCTCTAAGCTCATCAATCTGCTTCTGTTGCTCATTAATCCTGGCAAGCAACTGGTTGAACTTGTCATTCTCCTCATCTTGTTGCCGCTTCTTTGCTCTCTCTCGGCTTCTGTAAGTGTCTTGGTCTCTGGCAAACCCAAGCCACCACGGGTAAGAAGGACCGAAGCCTCGCGTTCGTCCTCCATGTTCGTCATTGCCGAGGACGAGTGTGAGCAAATCTTTCTCTCTATCTGCAGTGAACTTTCTTTTTCCCTCCTTAATTTCTTTCACTATCCTTTTCCAATTCTCCCTGGGTATCCTAAGACCGTCACTACAGATGAGGTCCCCTGTTTCTTCGTCGTACGAACCACCATGCGCAAGGAACCAATTTCTTGCTCTCAATTCCCACTCATCACGGAGTGGTTCAGGTACGATGCCTTTATCTAGCAGATCTTGCTCTTTCTTATCCCACTTTGGGATGGCAGTCTCATAGCCCCCTGGCCCCAGCTTGTGGTGATATTTCTTCTTGTCGGCATTTATCTTGTTCTTTTCTGATAATGCCTGGGCATCTTCTGACTCCTTGTACTCTTGAAATGCCTTCCAGTGATTCGCCTGCTTGGCTAGGTACCCCTCGAACACTGGCACTTTCTTTGTCTTCAGATAGTTTTTCCATAGCTTCTTCTTCCAGCTACGGAACAGTTCGGCCATCTTCTTTAGAGTCCACTGCTTGACTTTGGCCCTCAGTTTGTCTGCGGCGTCTTCATTCTCACATTCTGGCAGGTTGAAATGTGACATGAGATCATTCCAAAGATTATCTTTGTACCTTTCGGTGACATAGTCACTATCGGCTGCCCCTTTGCGCTTGTTTCACTCCCGAACGCTGATCGGGACGTGATCCCTAACGAGAACTCCGCATTGCTTCTTGAATGTGTCAGCAGCATTCTTAGGAAGCTTGGGTTCGCCCGTAGGCAATATCACCTCAAAGGTGTAATGCGTCCGTGCATCCAACTTTCTAGTCGGGCCTCGTTTCGTAGCTTTGCTCGATGTGGAGGCCTAAGAGGGAGAAACATTCGTCAAATGAATGTATATGTATACAATATAGAGCTATCTCCAATATTTTTCACATATTACAAGTGATTGTCGAACTTCATATGTATACCTCGTCGGACTTTATTATTTCTTCACCGGCTTCTCCACCGGCTTCTCCATCAGTGGAGCTATCACCTTCTCCGTCATTGGACCTATCTCCTGCCCCATCGGCTTCATCTTCGTGTCGCTCGACCTCCATTCCATATCCGGAGGGGTTTAGATATGACGACGGAGATTCAGCTGGTTCAACGTCGGGGCCGTCTTTGATTATATCTTCGAGAAGTTCTTCCTCTTCGAGGTTCCTGATATGTGGATCCATAGTTCTGCAAAAAACGGACATTTGATTAACTAATAAACTAACAAACTATATAAGAGGGGTTGGAAACTTCGAAGTGTCGTTTTATATAGGAGGACCTTTAGTCCCAGGTCTTGGCTAGAACCTAAACTCTAAAATATGTCTAACGGATTCTCTTAACCATTGTACCAAAAAAGAATTATTCTATCAGGAACTCCGTTCCAAAACAACTTTAGTCCCGGGTCGTGGCTCCACCCGGGACTCCTAGATTTCTACATAGTATTCAAAGTAGGATTACTTTTCCAAATTGAGCATTCAATAAGCAAAACCAACTCGTAAAATAAAGTAGTATTCAAATTAGCATGCATTCAATTATTAGCAAATACATCATCTCTTGTGTCCGTACATCGTCGAATATTATCACTAATACTCCTCGAATACTATCATACATATAGCATCACTGATATATCTAGAACCGTAGCGCCCGACGGGTATCGGCGCGGGCGGTGGACACCCAAAGAGAAGGAACCATCACAGGATCATAGCTCCAGTGAGATCCCCGAAGAACCTACCAGGTATGCTCGAACCTGCCCTCCAACGCAACCATGTAGCGACGGACGTGCTCATCCTCCTCGCTGACACGGTGACGTACCACCTCCGCGGTGTCCGGAAGCCTCGGCACCCTCACTGGCCCACGCGACCGCCACCAAACAAGAATCGGGTCAACGACGGGCTGGCTCCTCACCAACCTACGACCCCCGAAAGGTAGCACCTCCCAATACCAGCCGGGCGGAGCCCAGTCTCGGACAGGGCCCCTCTGATCAAGCAGGTGTCCTCCGCCGAGTCGACGACGAGGATGCGGGATAGGCATCGTAAAATGAACTAAAAAAAATAAACTAGTTCTATTAATTTTCTTGCTAAAAATAAACTATTAACACTTAAGCATATACAATAGCAAAATTAAACTATTAACACTTAAGCATATACAATAGCAAAATTAAGAAATAATCTAAGAAACACTATTAACACTTAAGCATATACACTACACTAATAACAATTAAGCAATAATCTACTTCTTCTTCTACTTCTACTTCTCCTCTTCTTCTACTACTTCTCCTCTTCTCTTCTTCTACTTCTCCTCTCCTCCTCTTCTAATTTTTTCTCTTCTTCTACTTCTCCTCTTCTTCTATTTTTCCTCTTCTTCTCCTCTCCTCCTCTTCTTATTCTCCTTTTTCTTCCCCTCCTCTTCTTTTTTCCTTTTTCCTAATCTTATTTTCTTATTTTTGTTCATATTTCTTCTTTTTGTAACCCTAACCTAATTCTAAATATTACTAACCCTAATAATCTAGCACGAACCTAATAACAATAGGAATTAAATGACAAAAAAAATCTTTTTCTTTTTCTTCTTTTCTTCTCCTTTTTCTTCCTTTCTTCTCCTTTTTCTTCCTTTCTTCCCTTTTTCTTCTTTTCTTCTCATTTTTCTTCTTTTCTTCTCCTTCCCTTTTTCTTCTTTTCTTCTCCTTTTTCTTCCTTTCTTCTCCTTTTTCTTCCTTTCTTCTCCTTTTTCTTCTTTTCTTCTCCTTTTCCTTCTTTTCTTCTCCTTTTTCTTCTTTTCTTCTACTGCCGGAGAGTTGGGGAGGAGGGGGCGGGGGGCTTACCGGCCGGAGGTGTCGACGGACGCGCGGCGAGGAGGATGGCGGCGCGCGGCGAGGAGGGCGGCGCGCGGCGAGGAGGACGGTGGCGACGGCGAGGAGGACGGCAGGCAGCGACGAGGAGGACGGCGGGCAGCCTGACGGCGTCGTCGAGGTCGTCGGTGTGCCGCGCCGGGTAGGAGAACGAGAGGAAGAAGAAGAGAAATGGACGATTTGGGTTGGAATTTTTCTAAGTCCCGCTTATATAGGTGGATCTTTAGCCCCGGTGCGTGGCTCCAACAGGGACTAAAGACCCCCTTTAGTCCCGGGTGGAGCCACGACCCGGGACTAAAGGCCTCTTTTCGGGCAGACGAGAAGGCGGGAAGCAGGGGCCTTTAGTCCCGGATGGAGCCACGCACCGGGACTAAAGCCCCTCCTCGGTAGGCGGCAGGCGAGGGGCTTTTGTCCCGGGTCGTGGCTCCACCCGGGACTAAAAGCCTCTCCTATCCTGCACGATTATTTTGACCATCCAAACTATTAACTATTTTGTTATTTTCAACTAAAAACTATATTTATTAAAATTCTTTTTACATATTTGAGAATTTGACAAAATTATGATAATGAAAAGTGTTTGAAATTGAATAAATAATGCAAAACTATTTTCTATTTTCAAAAGTAATTATTTTGACTACCCAAACTATAAACTTATTTTTTTTTGAGCTAGTTGACCCTGAAATTGAAAAGCACTACAAATGAACTCTGAAAATGTTGAAAGTTGGCATGCTATCATCATTTCACCCACATAGCATGTGTTAAGAAGTTGAGAGGGCTACAACAAAAACATGATGCACTTCGTGTACAAAACGGACAATCTCTCTCGAAGTATGAGGGTTTCGAACGAGAACTCATCTCTTACAAAGGGATTTCATTTTTTTGAACTTATTTGAACACGATACTTTTTGTGTGTCCAAAATGCACCATTCAAAGGCACATCACAAAATTTCAACAATTTCTGACTTCATTTGGTATTCTTCGTGCATTTACTTATTTTTTTTGAGCTAGTTGACCCTGGAATTAAAAAGCACTACAAATGAACTCTAAAAATGTTGAAAGTTGGCATGCTATCATCATTTCACCCACATAGCATGTGTTTAAAAAGTTGAGAGGGCTACGACAAAAACTGGATGCACTTCGTCTACAAAACGGACAATCTCTCTCGAAGTATGAGGGTTTCGAACGAGAACTGATCTCTTACTAAGGGGTTTCATTTTTTTTGAACTTATTTGAACTCCATACTTTTTGTGAGTTCAAAATGCACCATTCAAAGGCACATCACAACATTTCAACAATTTCTGACTTCATTTGGTATTCTTCGTGCATTTACTTTTTTTTTTTGAGCTAGTTGACCCTGAAATTGAAAAGCACTACAAATGAATTCTGAAAATGTTGAAAGTTGGCATGCTATTATCATTTCACCCACATAGCATGTGTTAAAAAGTTGAGAGGGCTACGACAAAAACTGGATGCACTTCGTGTACAAAACGGATAATCTCTCTCAAAGTATGAGGGTTTCGAACGAGAACTCATCTCTTACAAAGGGATTTCATTTTTTTGAACTTATTTGAACTCCATGCTTTTTGTGTGTTCAAAATGCACCATTCAAAGGCACATCACAAAATTTCAACAATTTCTGACTTCATTTGGTAGCACTTCATTAACTTATTTTTTGGTTCCCATATCTCCTCTATGTACCCGTAATATGTTTCCAAACAGTGCCCATTCTGGTCTGTTGCATCAAAGCGGACACCACTATTTTGGTTGGTGCTCTTTTTATCTTGGGCAACCGTGTAAAATGTATTCCCATTTATCTCATATCCTTGGAAAGTACATATAGTCGAAGATGGTGGCCTGGCCAAACAGTACAGCTGATCTCCAACGGTGTCGTCATGCATGAGATGTGTCTGCAACCAACTGCCGAAAGTCTTCTCGTGTTCCCCTTTAATCCAAGAGTCAGCCTTCCCCGGGTTTTCAGAGCGTAGAATATTCTTGTGTCTCACGATATACGGAGCCACCACGGTGGAATTGTGTAGAACTGTGTAGTGTGCTTGAGAGAAAGAATGCCCGTCCATACATACTTTTGCTTTCCTTCCTAGTGTGCCTTTTCCTGTCAGCCTACCCTCATACCGAGATTCAGGAACACCAATCGGCTTAAGGTCAGGAAGAAAGTCCACACAAAACTCAATGACCTCGTCTGTTCCATAGCCCTTGGAGATGCTTTCTTCTGGCCTAGCATGGTTACGAACATATTTCTTTAAGACTCCCATGAACCTCTTGAAGGGGAACATATTGTGTTGAAACACAGGACCGAGAATTCTAATCTCTTCGACTAGGTGAACTAGGAGGTGTGTCATTATATTGAAGAAGGATGGCGGGAACAACAACTCAAAGCTGACCAGACATTGGACCACATCAATCTGTAACCCTGATAGACTTTCTCGATGGATTACCTTCTGAGAAATTGCATTGAGGAATGCACATACCTTCACAATTTCCAGGCGAACATTTTCCGGTAGAATTCCCCTCAATGCAACCGGAAGCAATTGCGTCATAAGCACGTGGCAGTCATGAGACTTTAGGTTTTGGAATTTTTTGTCTTTCATATTTACGATTCCCTTTATATTCGACGAGAAGCCAGTGGGGACCTTGATACTGAAAAAGACTTCAAAGAATATTTCCTTCTCTTCCTTAGTAAGAGCGTAGCTGGCACGCCCTTGAAACTGCCTTGGATGCATGCCATCTCTTCCTTTATGACGTTCCTGGTCCTCCCGTGCTTCCGGTGTATCTTTTGACTTCCCATACAAGCCTAGGAAGCCTAGAATATTCACGCGGAGATTCTTCGTCAGGTGCATCGCGTCGATTGCCGAGCGGACCTCATGGACTTCCCAGTAGGGTAGCTCCCAAAATATAGATTTCTTCTTCCACATGGGTACGCGCTTATCAGGGCCGTTAGGAACAGGTTGGCTGCCAGGACCCTTTCGAAATATTACTTTTAAATCTTTGACCATATCAAATACTTCAGCACCAGTACGGATGACAGGCTTCCCCCGGGGTTCTGCCTTGCCATTGAAATGCTTGCCTTTTTTCTTTAAGGGATGCTTGGGCGGAAGAAAACGACGATTGTACGGGTACACATTCTTCCTACATTTGTCCAGATATATGCTTTCTGTCTGATCCAAACAGTGTGTGCATGCATTGTATCCCTTGTTTGACTGTCCTGAAATGTTACTAAGAGCAGGCCAATCATTGATGGTTACGAAAAGCAACGCTCGAAGGTCAAATTCCTCTTGTTTGTGCTCGTCCCACACACGTACACCTGGTTCGGCCCACAGCTGTAAAATTTCATCAACTAATGGCCTTAGGTACACATCAATATCGTTGCCGGGTTGCTTTGGACCTTGGATAAGCACTGGCATCATAATGAACTTCTGCTTCATGCACAACCAAGGAGGAAGGTTGTAGATACATAGAGTAACGGGCCAGATGCTGTGACTGCAACTCTGCTCCCCAAAAGGATTCATGCCATCTGTACTCAGACCTAACCATAAGTTCCTTGCGTCAGCTGCAAATCTCGGGAACTCTCTCTCGATTTTTCTCCACTGCCGACCATCAGCGGTGTGCCTCAACTTATCATCTTTCATACGATCTTCCATGTGCCACCGCAACAACTTCGCATGATCTTTATTTCTGAATGGACGTTTCAACCGTGGTATTATAGGAGCATACCACATCACCTTGGCAGGAACCCTCTTCCTGGGTGGCTCGCCCTCAATATCACCAGGGTCATCTTTTCTGATCTTATACCGCAATGCAGTGCATACCGGGCATTTATCCATATTCTCGTACTTCTCACCGCGATAGAGGATGCAGTCATTAGGGCATGCATGTATCTTCTGCACATCTAATCCTAGAGGGCAGACAAGCTTCTTTGCTTCGTACGTGCTGGCGGGCAATTCGTTCTTTCTTGGAAGCATCTTCTTCATCAGTACCATCAACTTTTCGAATGACGAGTCAGTCACACCGGTCTCTGCCTTCCACTTCAGCAATTCCAGTGTGCTACCCAGCTTCTTCTGGCCATCTTCACAAGTTGGGTACAACAATTTGTTGTGGTCCTGTAACATCTGCTCGAACTGCAACCTCTCCTTTTCTGTGTCGCAACCTCGCCGTGCATCAGAAATGACCCGGCCAAGATCATCAGCGGGCTCATCTGGTTCCCGTTCTTCATCCTGATCTTCTTCTTCATTGTCTTCCATTGCGGTATCAGCATACTCAGGAAACATAGATCGGTAGTTGTCATCATCGTTCTCTTCTTCTTCATCGTCGTCTTCCATCATAACCCCTCTTTCTCCGTGCTTGGTCCAAACATTATAGCCCGACATAAAACCGGACCGAAGCAGGTGGCTCTGAATGACTCTTGAGGAAGTGTAATCCTTCTCATTCCGACATTCAACACATGGACAAAACATAAAGCCACCACCATGCTTGCTCGCATCGGCTGCATCTCGAAAAGAATGCACGCCTTCTCTGTAAGCGGCTGTGCATCGATCATCGTACATCCATGGATGGCTCATCTGTGTTATACGACAGTATATCAAATACAATCACGATCCTAAAAATTAGTACCGCACGGTCTAAACGAGGAAATATAGTTGCTAACCTTTTAGAATAAGTAGAAATAAAGAGGAAGAGGTTTAAGCGTGGCTCAGGCATCTCATATCGTAGTTGTGTTCGGTGAACTGAAGCGGCATCGCTCTAACACACATTTCAACAAACACCTCTACTGCATAAAAAAAAGTGGAGAGCTAGCACACACCCACAATCCTCCATCCAAGAAAAATGCAAGGAAGAGGGGAGAGGGGGGATGTGCTATATATAGGCAGAGGACTTTAGTCCCGGTTTGAGACACAAACCGGGACTAAAGGTGGCGCACATGTGGGCTGCCCACCGCGTAGCCCTTTAGTCCCGGTTTGGGACACGAACCGGGACTAAAGGCTCCTTACGGGCCGGTGCTAAAGCCTCGAGGGAGGCATTGGGGCGACGTGGCCGGGCCTTTAGTCCCGGCCCAGAGGCAGGCCGGGACTAAAGGGTCCCGGCCCAGAGGCAGGCCGGGACTAAAGGGTCCCGGCCAAAGGCCCGTTTTCCACTAGTGGTTATGCTCCCAACTTCCAGAGTATCCAACACCATCACACACCGATCGCTGACCTGCGTGAAAGTGAACAACTCATATTGGGTGTCGCACATAAGAGTTACCTGAACTCAACATCACCCGCTCTTCCTTGACCGTCTGTCTGAAACTTGAAAGAATTTCGCCATTGCTTGTAGTCATCCCGAGTTAAATTCGCAGTTTGTCTCACCACATATATGACCACGAGAGCCCCGACCCGTCTCCATGTCCCTTGCATACCGCACACCTCGCCGCTATTAACGTGTCGAGCCTCCGCTGTCCCGGTTGAGTCGCAAGGGTCGCGAACCCACACCACTCAACCCACACTGCAGAGTACCACCGATCATCACCGACCGATGACGAGTATCACGTTTCCATCAGACCAACGAGCTCCAGTCCGAACCACGTCTCACTCGCTTTTCCCCGAGTGAAGTCCTTCATACTTCAGCTCCACCTTCAACATGACTCCATGGTAGATAATCAGTCCACCCCTTGCGCCCCATCAACTTCAAGGTCACATGTGCACCGTCTTGAATCAACCCTGCGTCATAGTCTTGTCGAAGCCACACAAGCCCTAGAGCCTGTGCCGCGTGTTTCCACGCCCAGAAGTCGGTCACCATCAGCATCACGCTCCTATGTCGTCGTCGCCGATCCTACCACCGTCTTCTGTACCAACCGACTCGCGTCGGTCCGACACACTGTCCAGTTCGACCCAATCGAAATCGTCCGACTGCACGACACACTCTAGGCTTGCAAATCATCATCCGCGAATTTCCATCCATCACATGATAATTCCATCTTAGCCGGCAGGACTTCCCGCAACGCCTTCAAGCATCTTTTTGTGCCTACAATCTTTCACCCATGTCTGCCATAACCCAAGGTTTTTAGTTCCATCGAACTTCTCCACCTCAAACCTGATACCCGTTGGCGTCATGGTTCTTTGTACAGCTGACCCTGCGAAAAATTAACTGAGCTTTCCACGCAATGCCCCGAGTACACGACTAGCCTTCGCGTACTAATAGCAATTTCCAACCAAAACAACTTCCTCGTCTTTGCTTGATTGATTTGCCTGCCCTTCGTGCCTTTTGTCTCCCTTGCCGGCTGCTGCCGCTGCTTAACCAGCGTGGAGGTCTCCGCTATAGAGACGAGGAGAACATGACTCCTCCTGGGACTCGGACCCGTTTTGCTTCCAAAACAAATCTCTTGATTCGGTCGCTTCATACAACACATGTTGCCGCTCGTCTGACGTACTCCAGCGCCTCAGCCGCACGGCCCATCCTGAACCTCGCTACGGTGGCCCACAACCATGATCTCCAGCGGCACGCGCCCGACCTGGCCTCCTGCCTCCATAGTCTATCCGTCTAGACCGTCGGCGCACGCACGCGCCTTGCGCTTTCGCGACAAAGCTCCGCTTCAGACCGATCTGATGCCCGTCTGCCTTGATCGCTTATTTTCCTCCTCGGGATCAACAATCCACGATCCCCGAACAACCTAGCTCATGATACCACTTGTTAGAATAAATCCGAGGCACACCGTCGATCATCTGAGGACCAAGCAATCATACCAGCACGACACCAAGATTTATTCTAACAACATCTATTGGACAATGGATATTGTACTGGCTGCCGGCTTGCTGCTGCAGCCAGCACTACCGTTAATTTTAGATTGTACAATCGCATAACCATTTGGCCCTAGTATCTCTTTTAAAATGCATATTTGTTTATATTATTGAAGTTGTGAGAGGGCGCGGTTGCTGAATGTTTCTAGTCTACTCAATGATCGGTGCTGAATCAATCAGCAGCCTCCGTGTGTTTTGCATGCTCCTATTAATTTATAGGTATATGTCGAAGTCTCGAGGAGGTAATCATAATTTATTGGAAAATGGATATTGTGCTGGCTGGCGGCTTGCTGCTGCAGCCAGCAGTACCGTTAACTTTAGATTGTACAATCACATAACTGTTTATCCAATCACATAACTGTTTGTCCATCACATAACTGTTTGTCCCTATCTCTTTTGAAATGCATATTTGTTTATATTATTATAAAGCTGTGAGGGCGCGATTGCTGAATGTCCTAGTCTAACCAATGATCGGTGCTGAATCAATCAGCCTCCGTGCGTTTTGCATGCTCCTATTAATTTATAGGTATATGTCGAAGTCTCGATGAGGTAATCATACATGTGGGTGTTGCATTATATGTGTGCTTCCTGCCTCTTTCCTTATAGGTATACGTCGATGTCTCAGGGGGTAGTCATATATGTGCATGTTGCATTATATGTGTGCTTCCTGCCTCCTTCCTCCTACAGTCCTACTACTATACATGTACAGAGACTAGAGGTTGCATGTGCTGCCTCCTTCCTAATCTATTTCTTTTATATATTGTGCCATTTTTTCCTAGGTCAACTAAGCCTCTAAAATGATTTCATTCACAACTCATCAAAGAGATACTCCAAGTGGGTACATACAATATAAATATAGGGGTCCCCAAGTGGGTACATACAATATAAATATAGGGGTCCCCAAGTGGGTACATGGTGGTTTGTGGACCCTTGAAGCCGTGTGCCAGCTTGCATCCTCTGTTTAATTGGTCGGAGATGTGTTTCTTAGGCCCTCCAATTCTTGTACTCGCATAGATTTTATTATTATGTGTTTCTTGAGCCCTCCAGCCGATTGATCAGTTTTTCTAGGTCAACTCAGGGTCTAAAAGGTTTTCATTCACAACTCATCAGAGAGATAGATAAATACGGACGAATATGCTACTCCCTCGTTTTAAAATATAAGACCTTTTAGAGATTTTACTAGAAGACTATATACGAAGAAAAATGAATGAATGTACACTCTAAAATATGTTTAAGTACATTCATATATAGTTTATAGTGCAATCTCTAAAATGTCTTATATTTAGAAACGAAGGAAGTATAATTGAAAAAAATTATGATTAGATCTCACAAAATTAGATCCTACAAATTTTATGAATATACTGTTTAGGTTTTCATTATAGTTTTGGATAGGATGTTGAAGACCCTAGAAAATCACTGCAGGTTTTCATTAAACGTAAAGACATGTCACATCAATTGTTTTTCTTTTTCACCAATATTAATATTGGAGTTGTACGTGTCCAGCCAACCTGAATGGAAGGGACGAATCCGTCGTTGCATTTTGCAACCTGATCCTCGGAATAGCCGAACTGAATGAATTCACAGACCAGGTCCGATGGTGATGGCGAGGCCACCACCGGTTGGTGGATGTCGTCGTCCTCGGCCTCGTCGTCGTTCGCCAACGCCCAGAACCGGCCGCCAAACACGTCTCTGGCAGGGGGCCGGCGGCGGGGGCCATGGCATCGCCCCTCCTGTCACACGTGAAGCTCGGTTCTGCACACGACTCTCTCACGTGTCACATTAATTGTTCTTCTTTTTCATCAATATTAATATTGGAGTCGTACGTGTCCAGCCAACCTTGAATCGATCGATATATAGCGGCGTGCACCCAGCATGGGTTGAGCATCTTAATTATCTTGAGGCGTGCGGGGAGTTCTGAGAGCTCGGCACATCTCCATCTCCAGCTGGTTTTCCTTCTACCAGAGGTAGGTAAGCAGCAGCCTTGCTCTTCTGTTCACATCGTTTCTTGAATTCTTGTTTCCTTGCTTGGGCAATCGTGGTGCATAGGTGCCCATAGAGCGAACGAGGAGATGCACGGACAACAACAGGCAGCAATTCTTCTTGTGATTTTTGCATGCAATCGATTCCATTATATATGTGCTATTCCATTCATCATTCTCCAGTCACTTTCTCGTCTTTTTGATGGACGAACTGTTAATGTAGGGCGTGTTTGGATGAGTGTCTGCGACAGCCATACCAAAATTTGGCCGTTGAACAGACACAAGGTTCGTGTTTGCATACGGGTCAATTTTAATTCGGCATGCTTTGGCCGGCCTGCCCATCCTTCATTTTTGAGGTCTGAGCCGGCCTATATATGTCTTTGGTAGAATGGTAGGGCAGCGACAGCAAACCAAACCTACCCGTACTTCTTCCTTGGGCTCCCAAAGGCCAGTGTGTATTGCCTCTTGCATGCATGCATGCATGGCAACCACATCTATGACGCACCACATTGATGGCAACCACATCAATTACCGCAGCTCTGCGCGCAAGGGAGAGGGAGGTGGTCATGGCATCCTCCATGCTCCGGATGAGCTTGGCCAGGGACTGGAGGTGCTCGACCATAGAGAGAGAGAGAGTTGAGGATAAGGATAGGATGAAGGACGGACGAGTGATGAGAGAGAGAGAGAGTTGAGGATAAGGATAGGATGAAGGACTAAACCTGGCCATATCCCCCGTTGGGCCGGGCTTTATAAAGCCCGAACTGAAAATCACAAGACCTAGCCCGGTCCAGCCCGACCAAAAAATCGCAAATGCAGGCCCGAGCCCGGTCCGAATGGACTTAAAACATGACTACCGGGCCGGGAGGGGCCTCCGTGTATATCGCCATTTTTTGTAAGTCCGAGCCCGGTCCAGACTACTTTCCGGGCCTGATTTTGAAGCCGAGCCCGACACAAACACAAAGCCCGACCCGGCCTGACCCAGGTTTTTTAGGCCGGGTCGCCGGGCCGGGCTGCCCATGCCCACATGTAGGATAAGCTAAGAGCAACTATAGCAGACCCCGCATCCGGTCCCGATCCAGAAAATAACCGCCAAAATGCGGGTCGGGGCGGAAAAACCTGCCCGATCAGACCCCGCATCCCGCCCCCGCCCGCAAATATTTTTTTGGGGCGTGGCAAAATCTCGGTCCCAACTCGCGTATTTGCGGGTTCCCCCCTCGCCGTTGCGGTGGACTGCATATAAGCGAAAACGGTTGGTGGGAGAGACATTTCAGCCCGCGCGGGGTCTGAAAAAGCACATTCCACGAATATGTTTTTTTACGGATCCGTTATGCAGGATCTGCATCCGCGGCCGTGCGCGCCAGCTTACAAAGACGTTTTTCCGCGAACTGCAAACACGTTTTGCGGGCTGGACGGATGTGAGGTCTGCTAGAGTTGCTCTAAGGTATAAAGAAACACACAGGTGGGTGCGTCCGGCCCGCCAAACCTAGTGGCCCTTTGTTGTCATTTCTGCCTTAGATTCCTTTTGGGATAGCATCTTTTTTTGCGTTGGGACCAAGAGAAAGAGCAAACCCAGAGAGCGACATAATTAAACAGCAGGTTGCAACGTTGCTCTCCCATGGTTTTACTTTCGCCATTGGTTTTGAGCTCAAAATATTTACTTGGTCAAAATAATCAGGAAAGCTGTACCCACCGACCTTTTTTTTTACTTGGTCAAACTATTTATTATGCACCCAAATTTATTTAGTATGCACTGTATTAGTTGTAAAGTGCATGTTACTAGATGTCTTTTTATGCAGGCAAAAATGCTTAGTATGCAAGTTGTTTAATGTTCTTAATTAAGCTCGACAAATTGGTTTTACATGCATAATATACAATTTTCGCTGCATAATAAACAGGGTGGGGCGTTTTGGAGGACGAGCTCCATGGAGCTTGTTTTATTGAAAAATTCAAAAATCATCTTTTTAAGTTTCAAAACATTCTGAAAACAATCATACACGTTCATATGCATGTGTTTTACATGTGTGTAAATCTGACAATGAAATACATTATGGCGCCAACTACACAAAAAAGACAAATTCCTTCATTTTTTTAGTGAACAGTGAATGTACTATTCACCCTTCCAAAAAACATGATTTTGTATTTTTTAGCTCTAACTATAATGTATTTCATCGTCAGATTTCACACACATGTATTATACATCCGTATGGACGTGTGTGATTTTTTTCAGAATTTTTTAAAACTTAAAAACATGATTTTCGCCAAGTGCATTTTCGAAAATTAACATCACTAGATAGATATTTGAATCTAGGTTTTTAATAAATTTATCCGGAGATACAAATATCGGTCAAACTTGTGGCACGAAAACCAATCATTTAGGGACAGAGGGAGTACAACAGTATCACTGTATCAGCTCAAATAAAATTATCGGTTCTGAGCAGCTATACCTACACATCATATCTTATTTTTTTTATTTAAACGCCTATATAGTACGCAACAAATCAATCATGCACTTGTCTTTGAGGCTGTGTTTAGATTGCAAACTTTATTTGCAAAGTTCACTGTAGCACTTTTCGGATGCTATTTAGGAGGACTAAACATGATCTAATTATAAAACAAATTACATGGATCGACTGCAAATTGCGAGACCTTTCTATCAAGCCTAATTAATTCGTCAATAGAGACTGTTTTCTGTAGCATCACATTGTCTAACCAAGGCCTAGTTAGGCTCATTAGAAAGGTCTCGCAAAAGCATCCGGGGCTTATGGAATGGGTTTTGTCAGTAATCCACATTTAATACTCCTAACTAGTGTCCAAACATTCGAAGTCACTGTAGCGATGGTAAAACTTTGCGAACTAAACAGGGCCTGAATATCAGAACATACTGAGAACGGGTTTATCTGCATGCCTTTTCTATTATAAATATAGTACTAAACCTTACTGATTGTTGTAACTTTCAAAGAATATATTATTGTTACTTCTTCGTAAGTCCTCATATTCAAGATCATACATTCATTTAATTTGTTTGCATGTAGCCATGGGTTCAGGTCTCTTCAAGCCTCGTGTTCATCCGGACCTCCGTGATGTTTTCTCTAAGATGTCTTTCGGTGACAAGATTGGCTTTCTAGTACGTTTTAATTAATTAATGTTTAAGAGTAATTTATATATCAAGTATTTATTTGATGTACATACTACATACAGTTACATACATACATACATATTCCTTCAGAATATCAGGTAGTGGTTATATATTAGTGTATGATCATAAATATTATGTTATGTACGAAATTAATTAGTATGCATGTTATTGATGTGTTCATCGTTTTATTTTATAGCAAGATAAGGGTGTTAATTAGAGAGGATGCATACATATATAGATGATCACATAATTACTCTCTCCGTCACGGTTTATAAGGCATGCACGTGTACCTAGGTCGTCAATTTGACTTATATAAAATATATTGTTTAACATAAAAATTATATCATTAGAAAATAGAACATCTAAAGTTTCTAATATTTTTTTTTTTGTAATATATGTCTCTCATTAAGTTAGTTAAATTGACGACCTAGATACACGTGCCGGGACTTATAAACTGAAACGGAGGGAGTAATTACATCTTGGCATTTATGAAGTTATTTTTATACTAGAATAATTTATCATAAATAAAATTTGTAAAACTTTCTTTATTTGATCTTATATATACACGTGTGTGTGTGTGTGTGTGTGTGTATCAATTCTAACGCAACTAAAGGTTGAATTATATTTTGAGCTATTGATGCCGCATTTTCATTGTTTGATCTTTTCTAAATTAGTATCTATTCATTTTCATATCTCAAAAATTGGGCCAAATTAAGTTTGATGCACGATTTAATTAGGGAAATCAGTTATAACAAAGTATATTTTCAAATGAGTATGCGTGCCAATATGTATTATATTTCCATGCATATGGTGGTAACTAACAAATCATGTTCATAAATATGGCCATTAGAAGCACGCATATATACATAAGCTTTATCATGCTTGTGTACCACCTTATTAACTATTCAATTGATATTCCTCATTAGTTGAAGTATTTAATTTACATATGCATACCTAATTAAGTTTCCAATGTATTAATTTTTCTTAATTTCATATAGTTCATTCATGCATTTGACAAGAGAAACTTGTGGCACAAAATGCCTGTTCCGATCGGTTTACTCTACCTGAACACCCGCCGGACACTCCTGGAAAAATACAACCTGCTAGCTGTTGGGAGTTCTCATGGTGCTCCGTTTGACCCCAAGGAGTTCCCGTACCGCACCGGAGATGGCAAGTACAACGACCCCCATAATGCCGAGGCTGGTAGCCAATACACCTTTTTTGGGAGAAACATGAAGCCAGTTGATCAACAGGATGAGGTACTTAATTATACACTATTTACAAAAAATCTAGTAATTTTCTTACAAAATTCCAAATTTCTAATTAAGTTCTTACAATACAAGTTAATAACTTAATGTAAATTAGTTGAGCACTTATTTCCCTTTTATTTTGGTAATTCTTGTTGTATATATATGCATGTGCTCTTCTTTTCTGCTTATTTCAATTTGCATCCCTATTATTTTGTTCACTATAAAATTAGATACTATACATATTGAATTTAGTTAATGAAGAATAAACCTGAAATTAAAGTCTAAGAAGCCAATTAAAGGAGTAAAGATCACCAAAAAAGTGTTTTATTTTTATTTCTTATTTAATATTTAGTTTGACACTTTGACTTCAAACTAATAAAACACACAAAAAAATATGCGAGTTTTGTCAGTATTAAAAATAAGAACTAATGTGTGCTTGTTAATTTAAAAATACAACCATTTTCTTTTAATTATATCATACTGTTAACAGACGGAAATTGGAGGTTACTTTTGAATCATGAGATTATGCATAAAATAATTAACTGTTATTTATCAATGTAGTTGATGAGCCCAGATCCATTTGTTGTGGCGACAAAGCTGTTAGCTAGGAGAGAATACAAGGACACCGGGAAACAGTTCAATATACTAGCAGCTGCATGGATACAATTCATGGTTCATGACTGGATGGATCATATGGAGGATACCAAACAGGTGCATGCTTGATTTAATTCCTTAATTTGATAGCCTTAATTTGTTGAAGTCTTAAAAATAGAAATTCATCTTCCATTGAAAATTTGAAATATATATTGTACTTACATGTGGTAAATTGGGCAGGCGGGTCGAGTTCGGGTTCGAGTTGGACTTGTTGGGTTAGTTTGGCCTTCTAGAATATCTCGGGTCGAGTCGGGTCGGGTTGGGTGATGGACGGGTCAGGTCGGAGCAATTTCAATATCAACTTTTTTTGATCGTATGTTGATTTGAGTTGGATGGATGCTATTTGATCTTGGAGCGGGTCAGTTTTGGATCTGGTCGGGTTGGTTCAGGTTAGGTCAGTTTGACTTTTTGGAAAATGTCGGGTCGGATTCGAGTCGAGTCGAGCAGGTTTCTTGGGCTGGGTCAGGTTCTGCCACCTCTAATTATTAGTTGATATATAATTCAATTTTCTTGGTTTCTTCCAGATTGAAATCACAGCTCCAAAAGAAGTGGCCAATGAGTGCCCCCTCAAATCGTTCAAGTTCTACGCCACAAAAGAACAGCCTACGAATTCTGATGGAATAAAGACTGGTTACCACAATATCCGCACAGCTTGGTGGTGAGTAATGCTTAAGATTTTCTCAAGTTAAGATCTTTATCAGAAATTTCTCTTAAGCACAAAGAATGAACATAAAAAATAGAGACGATCGATGAATATATATAAATCAATGCACATTTGCACATAAAATGTCGTAATGTTTTGCAATTTCTATGTTTGTATGTACCAAGGGATGGGAGTGCAGTATATGGTAATAATGAGAAACAGGAAAAAAAGATAAGGACTTATGCTGATGGAAAACTAGTGATCGGAGATGACGGTCTTCTTTTGCATGAGGAGAATGGTGTGCCATTATCGGGCGACGTTCGTAACGGTTGGGTTGGGATTTCGATCTTACAAGCTCTTTTTGTTAAGGAACACAATGCAGTTTGTGATGCAATAAAGGTAAGAGAAGCATCACTATCATCTATTTGTTTAGTTTTTTGGAGGAATTTGCTGTTCTTGACTTCTTGCCATCGTACCGATAAAGCTGTTATTTACAAAGATATTAATTTGTTTTCTTTATGCTAAAAATATGAAGAAAAAATTACAATTTTTTTTAAATTTCAGGAAGAACATCCCAACCTATCAGATGAAGAATTATATCGGTATGCCAAATTGGTCACTTCCGCTGTCATTGCAAAGATTCACACTATTGATTGGACTGTCGAGCTTCTCAAGACTAAAACCTTGAGAGCTGGAATGCGCGCAAATTGGTGAGGATATATTTATCTCATTTTATCATATTTGCCGAAAGCAAAAAATTAACCATTGATGATGGTATTACTTTTCCAAGTGGAAATTTTATTTACATCTAAAAATTCAAATTAATTAAATTAGTGAGAATGTGTACAATTTACCTGATATTCTGATTCTTTTGTGAAGGTATGGATTACTGGGTAAGAAAATAAAAGATACATTTGGTCACATAGGAGGAACGGCATTAGGTGGGCTTGTGGGATTGAAGAAGCCGATCAACCATGGCGTACCTTATTCTTTGACTGAAGAGTTTACGAGTGTTTACAGAATGCATCCCTTAATACCAAGCACTCTCAAGCTTAGGGATCCGACGGGGCAACCCGCTGCAGATAATTCCCCACCGTACCTGGAAGAGTGAGTACACAATTTATGTTTGGCATCCATTCCTCTTAGTTTTTATGTAGAAGATGGAATGCAAACTAACAACTTTCATTAGATCAGACAGAAAAAGAGTGATACAGATTATAAAGAAATGAGGAAAAAAAGTTAAGACATTCTCCTATTAGATATCGACTCTTACATCATGGATTACTGAACCTGACTTTAGACACTGAACTCGACACAAACAACTAGATTTATTATGTTTTTTAGCTTCTTAACTATACAATAAAAAGTAGAATGTATAATCTTGACCACAATAAGTTTTCTGCTTGGTTAGCATATTTTTAGTATAATTGACATAAGCACCGACACCATTTCTTTCTTGTGTCAAAATGTAGCATCGATATTGGAGAGTTGGTTGGTTTGAAGGGGGAAGATCAGCTATCAAAAATAGGATTTGAAAAACAAACATTATCAATGGGATATCAAGCTTGTGGTGCACTTGAACTATGGAACTACCCAAGTTTCTTCAGGGACCTTATACCACAAAATTTGGATGGTACCAATCGATCTGATAGAATCGACCTTGCTGCCCTAGAAGGTATGAAATTTGGACCCAATTTATACCACTATCTGTAGAGAATCATGATTTTGCACCATGTCAAATTGGTACAAGGCTCCACCAAGAATAATCCAATGCATAAAAATATTTAAAATAACTCATACTGGCAACAAGTTAAGTACTAGAACAAGTATTTTGTAACCTTAAACTACTATGTTGAAATTTATCACGACATACTTCTCAATTTTCAAGAATTCCCAAACTATTATTGTACTAACCAGATTGAAAATACAAGATTCTCTTACCAAGACATATATCATGTTTGTATCTTGTAACCTTAGCACCACTCTCTAATCAATCACAACTACCATTTATTTAAAAAACTAGGACATTGCTGCATACTAGTATAAACAACAATGTTAAGCAAGAAATGTACCCTTCAAGTTAAATAAAGAGGATTACTGTGTCTAATGCCTTTGATAATGATTACACTTAGACTAATGTCATTTATTTTCCTCCAAATTAAAGTATACCGAGACAGGGAGAGAAGTGTACCGAGGTACAATGAGTTCAGGAGGAGACTATTTCTGATTCCAATAAAATGTTGGGAGGATCTGACAAGTGACAATGATGCAATTGAAGCCATAAGAGAAATATATGGAGATGATGTAGAGAAATTGGATCTTCTTGTTGGTCTTCTCGCAGAGAAAAAAATCAAGGGATTTGCCATAAGCGAAACAGCATTCAACATTTTCATTTTAATGGCATCAAGGTGATATTTAGTTTTAACTGATATTGAATGCTAGACAAAGTACCAAATTTGAGATGATAACTACTCAGTTGAGATATGAATATTAATTTAACACATCTCTATAAACAGGAGGCTCGAAGCAGATCGATTTCTTACAAGCAATTTCAATGAGAAAACATACACCAAGAAGGGGATGCAATGGGTCAAAACAACTGAAGGCCTCCGAGATGTGATCAACCGGCACTACCCTGAAATTACTACCAACTGGATGAAGTCCTCTAGTGCTTTCTCTGTGTGGGATGCAGACTACTAGTGAAAAAATAAAAGCCCCCCTGCCATATGTACTGCATGCAATTTGACAAGTTTGATGAAGTATTATTTGTTTACAAAATTATGGTTTTTGTTCAGTATAAATAAATATACTTAAATATGTCAGTGTAATATATGTAATAGGATTCATTATTGCATGACACAAGTTGTATGCTTATTTTTTTACATTTTATTATTGTACATTATTATTTGTTCATTGTAATTAAATATGGCTGGGAAAAAGTAGGAGGAGACCATATAACATCTTCTTCATTCTTCTCTTTTGTTACATCTTTCTTTTCTTTCTTTTGGTTTTGGTTACAGTGTATACTTGCACATGTACGTATGCCAATTAAGAAAATATTGGGCTTGATCATCATATTTTTCTGTAAAATAATAAAAAAAATCTGTAATGTATGCCTAAAAAATGGATGATATATTGTCTATTTGGCCCAATCCATTGACATGTCCTAATTCTTCCTCTCTAACCAAAAAATAAGACACTAATACACCATTAATCATACGCAAACGATTTCCACGGTTAGCGAGCCCTGGGTGCATTTACGTGTTCGTCGTCAACACTCACAATTATGGCCGATTCTAGCTTGTTTCGTGGACTATTACTCACCGTTTTGGGATTCCAAAGCGATTTCCATGGTTGTTGAACCTTGATACGTCTCCAACGTATCTATAACTTTTGATGGTTTCATGCTATTATCTTGTCAAACTTTGGATGTTTTGCATGCCTTTTATATTTTTTTTTGGGACTAACTTATTAACTCAGTGCCATGTGCGAGTTTCTGTTTTTTCCATGTTTTTGACCCTTTTAGAGGAGATTTTGAAACGGAGTCCAAACATGTGACGCCCTCGTCTTAATCGTACGCTAATCATACACACAAATGCGTACGATCAAACCCAAGGACTCACAGGGAGATATCACAACACAACTCTAGACACAAATAAAATAACATCAGCTTCATATTACAAGCCAGGGGCCTCGAGGGCTAGAATACGAAAGCTCGATAAACACACGAGTCAGCGGAAGCAACAAATATCTGAGTACAGACATAAAACATGGGGTGCCTTAGAGAAGGC
Source organism: Hordeum vulgare subsp. vulgare (assembly GCF_904849725.1). Taxonomy (NCBI): domain Eukaryota; kingdom Viridiplantae; phylum Streptophyta; class Magnoliopsida; order Poales; family Poaceae; genus Hordeum; species Hordeum vulgare. The sequence continues at coordinate 5,268,800 of NC_058524.1, forward strand.
TAGCACAAAAGATACAACGATCGAACGAGGCGAGGCCTCCTGCCTGGGAACCTCCTAACTACTCCTGATCATCAGCGGCCTCCACGTAGTAGTAGGCACCATCGGGGTAGCAGTCGTCGGCGGCGGGGACCTCCATCTCCTGGGCTTCATCATCTAGTCGCAGCAAACGGATCAAGGGGACAAGGGGGGAGCAAAGCAGCGGTGAGTACTCATCCAAAGTACTCGCAAGTCTTACATCAGAACTATTCTAATTATGCCTCAGTATCAAAGAAGGGGGGTGGTGTATATGTGGACTGACTGCAGCAATGCGAGAATAGAGAGAGAAGGCCTAGTCCTATCGAAGACTAGCATCTTCAGGGTCTTGCAGCAATAGACGAGAGTAGAACAGGGGGTAACACATTAATAGTCATATTGTTGCAGCAATATTAAAGTGAGGTCACGCCTAAAGATCCTCCCTCGACTCCCTGCGAGGAAGCAATCCCGAGGCAAACTAATTCCAGTTAAGTAACAATTGTAGTTGTATAAGATCGAGGCACAACTCCAAGTCGTCCTGTAACCGTGGACACGGCTATCCGAATAGTTAATTTTCATCCCTGCAGGGGTGCACCACATGTCCCGTCACGCTCGATAACACTCTGGCCGGACATACTTTTCTGGGTCCGGCCCGGCCTCGGAATATCGACACGTCGCAGCCCCACCTAAGACTAATCAGAGAGGCCAGCCCGCCGGTCTAAATCCTAAGCACAAAGGGTTCATGGGCCCAGTTCCCCTTCACGCTCCTGCACGTGGCGTGGGCGGCCGACGTCAGTCCTAGCATCCCTTAATCACAAGCGCGATGCATCTCGGGACCACTCGGGCGCGCGCCGCTACACTGCTGGCATCTGAAAAGCTTCGGCTGATACCGCGACGTCGAGTACCCATAATTCTTCCCGCGTAGCCGGTTAGTGCGAAAAGGTCTCCGACCAACCCAGATCAAATACCCAAATCCATTAGCATTTTAAAAAGGCCAACAACACAGTCTCACGGGAATCCACCCGGCTTACAACTAATCACCAATGAACCCAGTAACATGGTCGAGTAACTGTGTGGTTGTAACATCAGGGGAATCCGAGGAATCACCCTCGTTGGATCCCGAACGATGTGCCCGTCAAGGTGGGCTTAGAGGAATCACCCTCGGGGGTCCCACACTCGCGGGGTGGCACGACAGAGACGTCATCGGGAATGGTGAAAGAGGAATCACCCTCGATAACCACGACCGACTAGCTATACTACAGAGATATCATCAGGAGTACTTAGCGAGGTGTCACCCTTGGTACCCGACAGTATCCCTGTAGCGTCGTACAACGAAGGGGGGTGAACATGCTGTGTCGGGTCTGGCTCGTCGATCAGAGATCGAGATTTGAAATCAAGCGGGGCAACTGAACTACGGGGTCAGAGGGGATGACTGCTCCACCTATACTGAGCAGGTTAAAAGTACAGGACTGAAAGTAGCAGTTCATCAAAAACAGGCTATGCATCAGATATAGGAGCTAACTACAACAGTAGCAAAATACTAATGCAAGCAGTAGGAAGAAAGACATAGGCGATATAGGAATGATCAAGGGGAATTTGCTTGCCTTGCTGCTCTGCGGCAAAGGACTGATCGGCAGGGTCGTAGATGTACCCGGCAGCAGCGTCAGTCTCGGGGTCTACCGGTAAGAAGAGGGGGAAGAAACAATAAATAATAGCACCGATGCAACACAAAGCATGACATGGAAATATGCAGGCTAGACATGAGCTAACGCAGCAACATCCGTCATAGACGGGTCGGAAGAATATCTGACGATATTTTCCGGGTCTCGGGCTACTACCGGTTATACTGGAAACGATGGAAAAGTTCCATGTTTACTATGCTAGGGACGCGTGACAGACGAACGGGCCGTGTATCCGGGTTCGTCTCGCTTTGCTGTTCAACTTTCATGTTGAAATTATTTTGATCTGACTTACGGATTATTTAATATTAATTTTCAAAGTTTTATTAATTATTTAGGAATTAAAAACAGATTTAAATGATTTAATAAAATCCCATTATGACATCATCGCGATGTCAGGCTGACATCAACATTTGACCGGTCAACTGACCAGCGGGTCCCGAACGTCATAGGCACAATTTTATTTAAAATTAAATATTAGTTAATCAGATTAAATTTTGTGGGGGACCTACGTGGCATTCTCTCATTAGGTTAATTAATTATTTTAACTAATATATCTATTTTTTTATTTAATAAAACATTATTTTTATTATTTATATTAACTATCGCGTGGGGCCTCCCTGTCATAGACAGCGGGTGCATTGGCCCCACCGGTAAGTGACCTAAGGCTATTTACTCATCTTTTTATTTATAGATACCTAACCGTGCAAATACCGTATTCCTCTAAATATCCATATACGCAAATACATACATCACATCTCATACATACATACATACATACATACGCATCTAATACATCATTTGTTTTTATTTCTTTTTCTTTCTTTCCTATTTATTTTACTAACTGATTTTTATTTTTAAATACTTTCTTTTATTATACTTTCTTTTACAATTTATTATACATACTTTTAATTCTCTCTTTCATATACATATCCTTTTAATATTTATAATGAACTTATAAAGTACTTTTCTTTTGTTTTTTTTTTCAAATTTTGAATCCGGATAGGCTTGAATCAACGCGGGTCTGAGATGGAAATTCGATGACGTGGCATCATTAGCGGTTGATCACTGTAGCTTAATTACAATAATTACTGTTGCAAAAGTCGAGGATGTCACAATTCTCCCCTACTAACAAGAATTCTCGTCCCGAGAATTAAGAGGTAGAGGGAAAAAGCCCGGGGTATTCATCACGAAGATGATCCTCGCGTTCCCAAGTGGCTTCATCTTCAGAATGATTTGACCACTGCACCTTAAGGAACTTGGTGACCTTGCGACGAGTCTTACGTTCAACTTGGTCGAGAATGCGGACCGGATGCTCTTTATAAGAGAGGTCTTGTTGTAGCTCAAGCATATCGTGATGCACTCCTCGAATAGGGTCCTTGAAGCAGCGACGGAGCTGAGAAAACATGGAAGACATCGTGAACCTGAGAAAGGTTCGCCGGCAGTTCCAATTGATAAGCCACTCTTCCACGCCTTTCGAGAACAGTGAAAGGACCAATATAACGAGGAGCTAACTTGCCCTTGATTCCGAAACGGTGTGCACCTCTCATTGGTGTGACACGAAGATAAGCCTTTTCGCCAGGTTGATAGACCATATCTTGATGATGACGGTCATACTGGCTGTTCTGACGAGACTGAGCAGCCTTCAGATTCTCATGAATAATGCGGACTTGATCTTCGGCATGTTGAATTATATCCGGACCGAAGAGTGATCGTTCCCCAGTTTCTGACCAATTCAGAGGAGTTCGACACCTTCGCCCATACAATACTTCGAAAGGGGCCATCTTCAGACTAGCTTGATAGCTATTGTTGTAAGAGAACTCGGCATACGGGAGAGATTCCTCCCATTTCTTACCGAAAGAAATGACACAAGCTCGAAGCATGTCCTCGAGAATTTGGTTGACTCGTTCAACTTGTCCCTGGGATTGAGGATGAAATGCAGTGCTGAAGGACAGATGAGTCCCCATAGCCTTCTGAAAACTTTCCCAGAATTTTGAAGTGAACAAGCTGCCACGGTCCGAACTGATTACCAACGGAATACCGTGAAGTGAAACAACTCTTGACATATAAAGATCTGCCAGCTGACTAGCATTAATCGTCTCTTTGACGGCCAGGAAATGTGCAACTTTGGACAGTCGATCAATGACGACAAGAATAGCATCATTACCTTTCTGAGACCTGGGAAAACCAGTGACAAAGTCCATTTCAACATGGTCCCATTTCCACTCGGGAATAGAGATAGGTTGCAGAGTTCCAGCAGGCTTTTGGTGTTCTGCTTTGATACGCCGGCATATATCACATTCTGCCACATAGCGTGCAATGTCTTGTTTCATATTGGGCCACCAGAATCTTTGTCGGATGTCTTGGTACATCTTGGTACTACCCGGGTGAATAGACAATGGTGTGTCATGAGCTTCTTCCATCACCTTCCCAGTCATCCTGAGATTTTCCTTCTTATTCGGGACGAATAGGCGACCCTTGAAATACAAGGCGCCACCTTCATCAACAGTGAAAAAGGAGGGTTTACCCTTTGCAATATAGCTCTTAATCCTGTCGACATCATCGTCAAAGTTTTGTATATTCTTTATGGAGCTCACAAGATCTGGTTCAACCACTAGGTTACTGAGGGAACCCTGATTAACAACACGAAGGTTCATCTTTTGATACTCTTCAGGAGGGGGAACAAGGTAACCCTGAGGAACAATGTGGAGGTTCAGCTTACGGAATTCCTCTTGCAGACGATCGTGAACCTGATGAACCTGGAGGTGGTTGCAGTATGACTTGCGACTTAAGGCATCAGCCATTACGTTAGCCTTGCCAGGGGTATATGATATACTACAGTCAAAATCTGCTATACGCTCCATCCATCTTTGTTGACGCAGGTTCAGCTCCGGTTGAGTGAACAAGTACTTCAAACTTTGATGGTCGGTGTAGATTTCACAGCGATTACCGACAAGGTATTGTCGCCATTCCTTCAATGCATGAATGACTGCGGCAAGCTCGAGATCATGAACTGGGTAGTTCTCTTCATGAGCACGCAGTTGACGTGAAGCATAAGCGATCACCTTGCGATCCTGCATTAGGACACAACCTATTCCTAGATGAGAAGCATCACAGTATATGACGAAATCCCTTTTCGTATCTGGAGGAGCAAGTACTGGAGCGGACGTCAGTTTGTCCTTGAGCGCTTGGAAACTTTCCTGGCATTTATCAGTCCATTCATATTTAACACCTTTGTGAAGTAGGTTGGTTAAGGGCTTCGCAATCTTGGAGAAGTTCTCGACGAATCGACGGCAATAGCTGGCGAGTCCGAAGAAGATCGGGAAGCTTGGGAGCCAAGGCAGGGGAGCCCCAGGGGCCCCACAAGCCCGCACCCCGCGGCCGGGGGGGGGGGGGGGGTAGGCCGCAGCACTCAGGCTTGTGGGCCCCTGAGCGCCCACTGACCTAGGGGTTGCGCCTATAAATTCCCTAAAAATCCCAAAACAATCAGGAGATCATCGAAATCACTTTTCCGCTGCCACAAGCTTCTGTTTCCGCAAGATCCCATCTGGGGCACGTTCTGGTGCCCTGCCGGAGGGGTGATATGGACTCGGAGGGCTTCTCCATCAACACCATGACCTCTCCGACGATGCGTGAGTTGTTCACCATAGACCTACGGGTCCATAGCTAGTAACTAGATGGCTTCTTCTCTCTCTTGGATCTTCAATACAAAGTTCTCCATGATCTTCATGGAGATCTATCCGATGTAATCTTCTTTTGCGGTGTGTTTGTCGAGATCCGATGAATTGTGGATTTATGATCATATTATCTATGAATCTTATTTGAGTTTCTTCTGATCTCTCTTATGCATGATTTCATATCCTTGTAATTCTCTTCGAGTTGTGGGTTTTGTTTGGCCAACTAGATCTATGATTCTTGCAATGGGAGAAGTGCTTGGTTTTGGGTTCATACCGTGCGGTGACCTCACCCAGTGACACAAGGGGTAGCGAGGCACACATCGTGTTGTTGCCATCAAGGGTAAAAAGATGGGGTTTTCATCATTGGTTTGAGATTATCCCTCTACATCATGTCATCTTGCTTAAGGCGTTACTCTGTTCGTCATGAACTCAATACACTAGATGCATGCTGGATAGCGGTCGATGTGTGGAGTAATAGTAGTAGATGCAGAAAGTATCGGTCTACTTGTCTCGGATGTGATGCCTATATGTATGATCATTGCCTTAGATATCGTCATGACTTTGCGCGGTTCTATCAATTGCTCGACAGTAATTTGTTCATCCACCGTGATATTTTCTATTATGAGAGAAGCCTCTAGTGAACACTATGGCCCCTAGGGTCTACTCCACACCATATTTTCAGCCTTACACTTTTTTACTTCGTCGCACTTTCCGCCTTTAGATATCACTTTGCAAACAATCTTGAAGGGATTGGCAACCCCTTCGAAGCATTGGATGCAAGCTTGTTTGTGTTTGCGCAGGTACTCTGGACTTGACGAGTCCCTCCTTCTGGATCGATACCTTGGTTCTCAAACTAAGGGAAATAGTTACTGCTCCTGTGCTGCATCACCCTTTCCTCTTCAAGGGAAAAACCGACGCAAACCAGAGAAGTAACAAGAAGAATTCCTAGCGCCAAGGAAGGACTTTTGTTGCCGCAGCAGAAGAATTTCTGGCGCCATTGCCAGGGAGGAAGATCAAGTCAAGAACTCATCCAAGTAGGTGTCGCAAACTCATCTCTTGCATTTACTTTGTTTGCTAGTTGCCTCTCGTTTTCCTCTCCCCCACTTCACCAATTTGCCTTTTTCGTTTGCCTTTTTTCGTTTGCCTTTTCGTTCGCCCTTTTTCTCGCCTACTCTTTGTTTGTTCGTGTGCTTGCTTGCTTGCTGAAGTCACCATGAACGAAAACACCAAACTTTGTGACTTCTCGAATACTAATAATAATAATTTTATTAGTACTTCGATTGCTACCGCCACTAGTGCGGAGTCATACGAAATCAATGCCGCTTTGCTGAATCTTGTTATGAAAGAGCAATTCTCTGGCCTTCCTAGTGAAGATGCCGCATGCCATCTCAATACCTTCATTGAGCTTTGCGATATGCAAAAGAAAAAAGATGTGGATAATGATGTGATTAAATTGAAGCCTTTTCCTTTCTCGTTGCGAGATCGCGCAAAAACTTGGTTTTCTTCTTTGCCCAAAAATAGTATCGATTCTTGGGATAAGTGCAAAGATGCTTATATATCCAAGTATTTTCTGCCGGCTAAGATCATCTCTCTCCGTAATGATATCATGAATTTCAAGCAACTTGATCATGAACATGTTGCACAAGCTTGGGAGAGAATAAAATTAATGATTAGAAATTGTGCCGCTCATGGCTTGAGCCTTTGGATGATTATTCAAATCTTTTACGTTGGTTTGAATTTCGCTTTTAGAAATATCTTAGACTCTGCCTCAGGTGGAACGTTCATGGAAATCACGTTAGGAGAAGCCACAAAGCTCTTAGACAACATCATGGCGAACTACTCTCAGTGGCACACTGAAAGGTCACCTACTAGTAAGACGGTACACGCTATAGAAGAAATTAACTCGTTGAGTGCTAAGATGGACGAGTTAATGAATTTGGTTGCTAGTAGAAGTTCTCCTTTGGATCCTAATGATATGCCTTTGTCTTCTTTGATTGAGAGTTGCAACGCTAGCTTGGACGTTAATTTTGTTGGTAGGAATAACTTTGGCAACAACAATGCTTTTAGAGGAAACTATGTTCCTAGGCCTTTTCCTGGTAACTCCTCTAATAACTTTGGCAACTCCTACAACAATACCCATGGAAATTACAATAGATTACCCTCTGATCTAGAGAGTAATATCAAAGAGTTCATCAACTCTCAAAAGATGTTCAATGCGTCCATAGAGGAAAAGCTACTCAAAATTGACGATTTAGCTAAGAGCGTTGATAGAATGTCTAGTGATGTTGATGCCTTGAAATTTAGATGTGCTCCTACCAAAATCAGCATGGATGTAACTTTGAAAGCTATGCGTGTTTCCATGATTGAGAGCCAAGAAAGAACCGCCAAAATTCATGCTAGGCATGAATGGCTTAAAAAGGTGTGTTCTCGTGATGAGAATCACGAAGATCTTAAAGTGCTTGGTGTGACTCCCATTGAATCTTTGTTTTCTTGTGTCAAAGCTAATGATTATGGGGATGCATATGAATCCACTTTGGTTGAAAAGTGCCCCAATGATTCAGAGTCCATCTATCTTGATGCTAAAAGCATTGAAAGTGGAGTAGAAGATGTTAAAACTTTGAGTAGTAATGAAATTACTACCGTGGATTTCAAGGAATTCAATTATGATAGTTGCTCCTTGATTGAATGCATCTCTTTGATGCAATCCATGTTAAACTCTCCACACGCTTATAGCCAAAACAAGGCCTTTACCGATCATATCGTCGAAGCTATGATAAAATCTCTTGAAGAGAAACTTGAATTGGAAGTCTCTATCCCTAGAAAGCTTCATGATGAGTGGGAACCTACCATCAAAATCAAAATCAAAAACTATGAGTGCAATGCTTTGTGTGATTTGGGTGCTAGTGTTTCTGCGATTCCAAAGTCTTTATGTGATGTTCTGGGTTTTAATGAGATTGAAGAGTGTTCTCTTAATTTGCATCTTGCTGATTCTACTGTCAAGAAACCCATGGGAAGGATCAATGATGTTCTTACTGTTGCAAATGGGAACTATGTACCCGTGGATTTCATTGTGCTTGACATTGATTGCAATCCTACTTGCCCTATTATTCTTGGTAGACCTTTCCTAAGGACTATCGATGCTATCATCGATACGAAGGACGGGAATATTAGATTTCAATTTCCTTTAAGGAAGGGCATGGAACACTTTCCTAGAAAGAAAATAAGATTGCCTTATGAATCCAAGACGAGGGCCACTTATGGTTTGAGCACCAAAGACGACGATACGTGATTCTATCGCTTTTATGCCTAGCTAAGGGCGTTAAACAATAGCGCTTGTTGGGAGGCAACCCAATGAATTTATCTTTTTTCTTTCTGTTTTGTTGCATCCACACCATCACAATTCTGTTATGATTGTGTTTTTTGTGTTTCTTTTTGTGTTTGAGCCAAGCAAAACCTTTATGACTAGTCTTGGTAATGGTTGTTTGATCCTGCTGAAAAAAGACAGAAACTTTTCGCTCACAAGATGATTTTTAATTTTTATTCAGAAAGAGCGTTTGAGTTGATTCTTTTTTATGCTCGTTGATATGCCTTTTTTCCAGGCCGTCATAACGTTTCAGATTTTTTGAGGTACCAGAAGTATACAAAGTATACAGATTGCTACAAACTGATCTGTTTTTGACAGATTCTGTTTTTTGTCGAGTTGGTTGCTTGTTTTGATGAAACTATGGTTAGTATCGTGGGGTAATAGCCATGGAAAAGTGAGAATACAGTATCCCAACACCAATATAGATGGAATTAAAGTTTGCTACAGTACCAAAAGAAGTGGTAGTTTGTTTTCTTGTACTAACGTTATCACGAGTTTCTGTTTAAGTTTTGTGTTGTGAAGTTTTCAAGTTTTGGGTGATGTTCTCATGGACGATGAGATAAGGAGTGAAAAGAGCTCAAGCTTGGGGAGGCCCAAGGCATCCCAAGCCAAATTCAAGGACACCAAAAAGCCTAAGCTTGGGGATGCCCCGGGAAGGCATCCCCTCTTTCGTCTTCAATCCATTGGTAACATTACTTGGAGCTATATTTTTATTCACCATATGATATGTGTTTTGCTTGGAGCGTCTTGTATCGTAGGAGTCTTTTCTTTTTGTTGTGTCACAATCATCCTCGCTTCACACCTTTTTGTGAGAGAGACATGCACTCATCGTGATTTTGCTAGAATGCTCATAGTGCTTCACTTATATCTTTTGAGATAGATACTTTTGCTCTATGTGCTTCACTTATATATTTTAGAGCACGGCGGTGCGTGATTTGGTAGTTGGCTTATGCTATGAAAGTAGTCCCAAAAGTGATAGATACCCAAAGAGGATGCAAAAACCTCCATCTTCATGTGCATTGAGTAGAAATAGAAGTTTTGATTCCTCTCAATTAGTTTTGAGACGTGGATTCGGTAATATTGAGAGCTATGTTAGTAGGGTGTTGTGAATCTAGAGATACTTGTGTTGAAGTTAGTGATTCCCGTAGCATCACGTATGGTGAACCGCTATGTTAGGAAGTCGGAGCATAATTGATCTATTGATTGTCATCCTTTGTGTTGAGGTCGGGATCGCGCGATGGTTAACACCTACCAACCCTTCCCCTCGGAGTATGCTTTTAGCACTTTGTTTCAATTACTAATAAAAACTTTCGCAACAAGTATGTGAGTTCTTCATGACTAATGTGAGCCCATGGTATAGATGCACTTTCACCTTCCGCCATTGCTAGCCTCTCTAGTGCCGCGCAAGTCTCGCCGGTGCACAAACCCACCAAATTCCTTCCTCAAAACAGCCACCATATCTAGCTACTATGGCATTTTCATAGCCATTCCGAGATATATTGCCATGCAACTCCCACCGTTCCGTCTCATGACTTGTGCCATCACTCTCATATTGCCATTGCATGATCGTAAGATAGCTAGCGAGATGTTTCAAACGTCATACGCCATGCTAGATCGTTGCACATCCCGGTATACTGTCGGAGGCATTTCCTATGGAGTCATCATCATTGTGATCTTTGAGCTGTGAGTAAATAAAAGTGTGATGACCATCATTATTAGAGCATTGTCCAATGTAAGGAAATAAAAAAAAAGATAAAAAAGAGAGGCCAAAGATCCCAAAAATAAAAGAAGGAAAAAAAAGAGAGGCCAAAGAGCCCAAATGAAAAAAAGAGAGAAGAAGAGAGAAGGGACAATGCTACTATCTTTTTCCACACTCGTGCTTCATGATAGCACCATGTTGTTCATGATTGAGAGCTTCTTGCTTCGTCACCACCATATGCTAGTGGGAATCTTCATTATATAACTTGGCTTGTATATTTCAATGATGGGCTTCCCCAAAATTGCCCTAGGTCTTCATGAGCAAGCAAGTTGGATGCACACCCACTAGTTCTCCTTTTGAGCTTTCAGATACTTATAGCTCTAGTGCATCTTTTGTATGACAATCCCTACTCATTCACATTGATATCTATTAATGGGCATCACCATAGCCTATTGATACACCGAGTCAATGTGACCATCTCCTCCTTTTTGTCTCACAACCACCACCACACTCTATTACACCTATAGTGCTATATCCATGGCTCGCGCTCATGTATTGTGTGATAGTTATAAAAAGTTTGAGAAAGTAAGAGTGCGAAAACAATTACTTGGCCAATACCGGGGTTGTGCATGATTTACATTAGTTGTGTGAGGATGATGGAGCATAGCCAGACTATATGATTTTGTAGGGATAACTTTCTTTGGCCTTGTTATTTTTAAAGTTCATGATTACCTTGCTAGTTTGCTTGAAGTATTATTGTTTTCATGTCAATAGCAAACTATTTTTTTGAATATTACGGATCTGAACATTCATGTCACGTGAAAGAAGTTGCAAAGGACAACTATGCTAGGTAGCATTCCACATCAAAAATTTATTGTTTATCACTTCCCTACTCGAGGACGAGCAGGAGTTAAGCTTGGGGATGCTTGATACGTCTCCAACGTATCTATAATTTTTGATGGTGTCATGCTATTATCTTGTCAAACTTTGGATGTTTTGCATTCCTTTTATAATTTTTTGGGACTACCTTATTAACTCAGTGCCAAGTGCGAGTTCCTGTTTTTTCCATGTTTTTGACCCCTTTCAGAGGAGATTTTGAAACGGAGTTCAAACGGCAGAAAATCCCCGAAAAGATTTTTTCCGGAACGGAAGAAGATCGGGAAGCTTGGGAGCCAAGGCAAGGGAGCCCTAGGGGCCCCACAAGCCCCCACCCCGCAGCCAGGGGGGTAGGCCGCGCCACCCAGGCTTGTGGGCCCCCTGAGCGCCCCCTGACCTAGGGGTTGCGCCTATAAATTCCCTAAAAATTCCAAAAAAATTAGGAGATCATCGAAATCACTTTTCCGCTTCCGCAAGCTTCTGTCTTCGCAAGATCCCATCTGGGGCACGTTCTGGTGCCTTGCCGGAGGTGGGATTCGGACACGGAGGGCTTCTCCATCAACACCATGACCTCTCCGATGTTGTGTGAGTAGTTCACCATAGACCTATGGGTCCATAGCTAGTAACTAGATGGCTTCTTCTCTCTCTTGGATGTTCAATACAAAGTTCTCCATGATCTTCATGGAGATCTATCCGATGTAATCTTATTTTGCGGTGTGTTTGTTGAGATCCGAGGAATTGTGGATTTATGATCAGATTAGCTATGAATCTTTTTTGAGTTTCTTGTGATCTCTCTTATGCATGATTTCATATCCTTGTAATTTTCTTCGACTTGTGGGTTTTGTTTGGACAACTAGATCTATGATTCTTGAAATGGGAGAAGTGCTTGGTTTTGGGTTCATTCCGTGCAGTGACCTCACCCAGTGACAGAAGGGGCAGCGAGGCACGCATCGTGTTGTTACCATCAAGGGTAAAAAGATGGGGTTTTCATCATTGGTTTGAGATTATCCCTCTACATCATGTCATCTTGCTTAAGGCGTTACTCTGTTCGGCATGAACTCAATACACTAGATGCATGCTGGATAACGGTCGATGTGTGGAGTAATAGTAGTAGATGCAGAAAGTATCGGTCTACTTGTCTCGGACGTGATGCCTATATGTATGATCATTGCCTTAGATATCGTCATGACTTTGCGCGGTTCTATCGATTGCTCGACAGTAATTTGTTCACCCACCGTGATATTTGCTATTATGAGAGAAGCCTCTAGTGAACAGTACTATGGCCCCCAAGGTCTACTCCACACCATATTTTCAGCCTTACACTTTTTACTTCGTCGCACTTTCCGCCTTCAGATCTCACTTTGCAAACAATCTTGAAGGGATTGACAACCCCTTTGAAGCGTTGGGTGCAAGCTTGTTTGTGTTTGCACAGTTACTCTGGACTTGACGAGGCCCTCCTTCTGGATTGATACCTTGGTTCTCAAACTGAGGGAAATACTTACTGCTCCTGTGCTGCATCACCCTTTCCTCTTCAAGGGAAAAACCGACGCAAACCAGAGAAGTAACAAGAAGAATTCCTAGCGCCAAGGAAGGAATTTTGTTGCTGCAGCAAACCTCAAGGTGCGATTAGGTGTCAGTCATCAACAATTGCAGTTTTGGCCGATTCTGGTCCTTTTCTTGGACTATTACTCAGTTTTGGGGTCCCGGAGTGATTTACACGATTGAGGAACACCGTGGTGCGTTTATGTATCGGTCATCAACACTCGCAGTTTTGGCCGATTGTGGCCTGTTTCATAGACTATTACTCACTAATTTGGGGCCCTTGAGGGATTTTCATGATTGACGAACCCCGGGGTGTGTTTATGTATCGTTCATCAATATCCTAGGTTTGTCCGCTTCTAGGCTCTTTCATGGACGATTACTCACCGTTTTGGGGTCCCAAAGAGATTTTCATGGTTGTCGAACCCCAAGGTGTGCTTACGTGTTAGTCGTCAAGACTCGCAGTTTGGGCCGATTCTGGCCCGTTTCTTGGATTATTACTCAGTTTTGGGATACTGAAGGGTTTTCCACGATTGACGAACCCTAGGGTGCTTTTACGTGTCGGTCATCAACACTCACAATTTTTGCCGATTTTGGTCCGTTTCGTGCACTATTACACATCGTTTTGGGGTCCTAGAGTGATTTCCACGATTGACGATCCCTGAGGTGCGTTTACCTGTCCGTCGTCAACACTCATAGTTTTGGCTAATTCTGACCCGTTTCGTGGACTACTACTCACCGTTTTGGGGTCCCGAAGCGATTTCCATAGTTGTTGAACCCCAAGCTGCCCTTACGTGTCGGTCATCAACACTCGCAGTTTTGGCCGGTTCTGAACCGTTTCGTGGACTATTACTCACCGTTTGGTGTCCCGAGGCGATTTCCACGATTGACGAACCCGAGGGTGTATTTACGTGTCCGTCATCAACACTCACAATTTTGGCCGATTCTGGCCCGTTTCATGGACTATTAGTCACCGTTTTGGAGTCCTAGAGAGATTTCCATGGTTGTTGAACCCCAAGGTGCGCTTACCTGTCGGTCATCAACAATCGCAGTTTGGGCCGATTCTGGCCCGTTTCTTGGACTACTACTCAGTTTTTGGGTACCAGAGATATTTCCACGATTGACGAACCTCGAGGTCTGTTTACGTGTTGGTCATCAACACTTGCAATTTTGGCCGATTCTGGCCCGTTTCATGGATTATTACTCACTTTCTTGGGTCCCGGAGCGATTTCCATGATTGACGAATCCCTCTACATCATGTCATCTTGCTTAAGGCGTTACTCTATTTGTTATGAACTCAATACACTAGATGCATGCTGGATAGCGGTCGATGTGTGGAGTAATAGTAGTAGATGCAGAAAGTATCGGTCTACTTGTCTCGGACGTGATGCCTATATGTATGATCATTGCCTTAGATATCGTCATGACTTTGCGCGATTCTATCAATTGCTCGACAGTAATTCGTTCACCCACCGTAATACTTGCTATCATGAGAGAAGCCTCTAGTGAACACAATGGCCCCGGGGTCTATTTTACACATCATATATTCAGATCTACAAAAATAGCAAAAATACTTTGTTGCACGTTTTACCTTTTATCACCTTCAGATCTCACCTTGCAAATAATCGTGAAGGGATTGACAACCCCTTTATCGCGTTGGGTGCAAGTTTGTTTGTTTTTGCGCAGGTTCATTGGTGCCTCATCTTGATACTCCTACTAGATTGATACCTTGGTTCTCAAACTGAGGGAAATATTTATTTCCACTTTGCTGCATCACCCTTTCCTCTTCAAGGGAAAAACCAACGCAAGCTCAAGAAGTAGCAAGTAGAATTTCTGGCGCCGTTGCCGGGGAGTATTCAAGTGAAGCATATCTACCAAGTACCTATCGCAAACTCATCTCTTGCATTTACATTGTTTGCCTTTTGCCTCTCTTTTTCCTCTCCCCCACTTCTAAAAAAAATACAAAAATATTTGCCTTTTTCGTTCGCCCTTTTCTTCCGCTTGCTTTCTCTTTGCTTGTGTGGGTTAGTCTACCTATCCTTATGGCTAGCCCTATCGCTACGATCGTTACTCCCGAGAGCGAAGTTCTTAATTTTAAACAAAATGAGGGAGAAAACTTAAAAGATGCTTGGTATAGAATTTGCAATGCTCAGAATAGATCTACTCGTAAGCAATCTACTACCATTCTACTTCGCAATTTTGATGTGGGTATTTCCCCTTGGAATAGGTATGTTCTTGACACCATCATAGGCGGAAATTTCTTGGGTGGCCATACCGTTGATTCTTACGGTTCTTTAATAAATTTGGTAGGCTCACCCCCACTCATGGTTAATGGAACTACTCTAACTTTGGAACATGTGATGCGTAGGCTGGATATTATTGAAAATAAAGTTTCTACGATAGAACTCATTGAAAATTTGGATAGAAAGAGCCACAATCAAATCACTCAATATGGATCCAAGGTGGGAATGACTTTGAAAATTTTAAAGAAGGAACCTACAGTTAATGAATAACTAGATCATGATTCCGCTAGAATTGGCAAACTATAGGATGTTATAACCAACTTGGGTTTCGCTTTTGCTGCTGTTCAAAACGCTCTAAATTTTTCCCACAATAAGGCCACTAAGTTCGTTTATGTTCCTAAAAAAAGTGGTGAACCATCTAGTAAGAGAGATGAAGATCTTAAAATGTTGAGTGTTCACCCTATGAGTGGTTTGAGCACTAAAGACGACGATACTTGATTCTATTGCCTTATGCCTAGCTAAGGGTGTTAAACGATAGCGCTTGTTGGGAGGCAACCCAATGAATAAATTTATTTTTTGCTTTTCACTTTCTATTTTGTTGAGTCCACACCATCATAATTCTGTTATGGTTGTGTTTTTTTAATGTTTTTTAGTGTTTGTGCCAAGTAGAACCTTTATGATTAGTTTTGGTGATAGTTGTTTAATCATGGTGAAAAAGACAGAAACTTTTTGCTCACGAAATTATTTTTAATTCCTATCCAGAAAGATCTTTTGAGTTGATTCTTTTTTCTGCTGATTTATATGCAAATTGCCCTAATTTTCATAATGTTTCAGAATGTTTGGGATACCATAGGTATATGAAATATACAGATTGCTATAGACTATTCTGTTTTTGACATATTCTGTTTTTGTTGTGTTGATTACTTATTTTGATGAAACTATGGTTAGTATGGGGTACGAGCCATGGAAAAGTGAGAATACAGTAATATAACATCAATCTAAATGGAAATCAAGTTTACTACAGTACCTAAAAAGTTGGTAGTTTGCTTTCTTATTCTAATGATATCACGAGTTTCTGTTTAAGTTTTGTGTTGTGAAGTTTTCAAGTTTTGGGTGATGTTCTTATGGACAATGGAATAAAGAGTGGAAAGAGCTTAAGCTTGGGGATGACCAAGTCATCCCAAGCCAAATTCAAGGACACCAAAAAGCCTAAGCTTGGGGATGCCCCGGGTAGGCATCCCCTCTTTCGTCTTCAATCCATCGATAACGTTACTTGGAGATATATTTTTATTCACCACATGATATGTATTTTGCTTGGAGCGTTGTGTATTATAGGAGTCTTTGCTTTTTGTTCTGTCACAATCATCCTTTCTGCACACATTTTTGAGAGGGACATGCACTCATCGTGAATTTGTTAGAATGCTCAATGAGCTTCACTTATATCTTTTGAGCTAGGCAATTTAGCTCCCATGAGCTTCACTTATATCTTTTGAGCTAGATAATTTTTCTCTAATGCTTCACTTAAATCTTTTTAGAGCACGGCGGTGTCATATTTTGTAGAAATAAAAACTCTCGATCTTCACTTATATCATTCTGAGAGTGCTCTCTCTAAGTAACTTGGTAATTGGCGTGTGCTATGAAATTAGTCCTAATTATGATAGGCATCCAAAGAGGATATAATAAAAACTTTCATCTTCAAGTGCATTGATTAGTAAGAGAAGTTTGATTCCTCACAATTAGTTTTGAGATATGGATATGGTGATATTAGAGTTATGTTAGTAGGGTGTTGTGAATCTAGAAATACTTGTGTTGAGGTTAGTGATTCCCGTAGCATGCACGTATGGTTAACCGCTATGTTAGGAAGTCGGAGCATAATTGATTTATTGATTGTCATCCTTTGTGTGGCGGTCGGGGTCGCGCGATGGTTAACACCTACCAACCCTTCCCCTAGGAGTATGCGTTTAGCACTTTGTTTCGATTACTAATAAAACTTTCGCAATAAGTATTTGAGTTCTTCATGACTAATGTGAGTCTATGGTATAGATGCACTCTCACCTTCCACCATTGCTAGCCTCTCTAGTGCCGCGCAACTTTCACCGGTGCACAAACCCACCATATACCTTCTCAAAACAGCCACCATACCTACCTATTATGGCATTTTCATAGCCATTCCGAGATATATTGCCATGCAACTCCCACCATACCGTCTTATGACATGTGCCGTCATTTTCATTTTGCCATTGCATGATCGTAAGATAGCTAGCGAGATGTTTCAACGTCATACGCTAAGCTAGAACGTTGCACATCCCGGTACACTGCCGAAGGCATTTCATATAGAGTCATTGTTGTTCTAAGTATTTAGTTGTAAGTAAATAAAAGTGTGATGATTATCATTATTAGAGCATTGTCCCATGTGAGGAAATAAAAAAAAGGAAAAGAGGCCGAAGATGTCCACCAAAAAAATGAAAAAAGAGGCCAAGGAGCCCAAACAAAAAAATGATGAGAGAAAAAGAGAGAAATGACAATGCTACTATCTTTTTCCACACTTGTGCTTCAAAATAGCACCATGTTCTTCATGATAGAGAGTCTCTTGTTTTGTCACTTTCATATACTAGTGAGAATTTTTATTATATAACTTGGCTCGTATATTCCAATGATGGGCTTCCTCAAAATTGCCCTAGGTCTTCGTGAGCAAGCAAGTTGGGTGCACACCCCACTAGTTTTATTTTTGAGCTTTCATACATTTTTAGCTCTAGTGCATCTGTTGCATGGCAATCCCTACTCATTCACATTGATATCTATTGATGGGCATCTCCATAGCCCATTGATACGCCGAGTCGATGTGACCATCTCCTCCTTTTTGCCTCACAACCTCCACCACACTCGATTCCACCTATAGTGCTATATCCATGGCTCACGCTCATGTATTGCGTGAGAGTTGAAAAAGTTTGAGAAAGTAAGAGTGCGAAAACAATTACTTTTCCAATACCGGCGTTGTGCATGATTTAAATTCTTTGTGTGGGGATGTGGAGCATAGCCAGACTATATGATTTTGTAGGGATAACTTTCTTTGGCCTTGTTATTTCAAAAGTTCATGATTACTTTGCTAGTATGCTTGAAGTATTATTGTTTTCATGTCAATATTAAACTATTGTTTTGAATCTTATGGATCTGAACATTCATGTCACAATAAAGAAGTTACAAAGAACAAATATGTTAGGTAGCATTCCACATCAAAAATTTGGTCTTTATCACTTCCCTACTCAAGGACGAGCAGGAGTTAAGCTTGGGGATGCTTGATACGTCTCCAACGTATCTATAATTTTTGATTCTTCCATGCTATTATATTATCAACTTGGGATGTCTTATACGCATTTATATGCCATTTTATATCATTTTTGGGACTAACGTATTAACTCAATGCCCAGTGCCAGTTTCTGTTTTTTTCCGTGTTTTTGACCTTTTTCAGAAAAAAATATATTAAACGGGGTCCAAACGGAATAAAGCATGCGGGGTGATTTTTTCCATAACAGAAGATATGCAGGAGACTTGAGAACAAAGGCAGGAAGTCTCGTGGGAGGTCACGAGCCCCTGATGACCCACAAGTATAGGGGATCAATCGTAGTCCTTTCGATAAGTAAGAGTGTGGAACCCAACGAGGAGCAGAAGGATCTGACAAGTGGTTTTCAGCAAGGAAAAATCTGCAAGCACTGAAATTGTGGGGAACAAGTGATTGTGTGGTGAGATGATTCGTAGCAAGGAAAAAGGAACAAAAGTAGCAACGGTGTAGCAAAGTGGCCCAATCCCTTTTGTAGCAAGGGACAAGCCTGGACAAAGTCTTATAGGAGGAAAAACGCTCCCGAGGACACACAGGAATTTCTGTCATGCTAGTTTCATCATGTTCATATGATTCACGTTCCTTACTTTGATAGTTTGATATGTGGGTGGACCGGCACTTGGGTACTGCCCTTACTTGGACAAGCATCCCACTTATGATTAACCCCTCTCGCAAGCATCCGCAACTACGGAAGAAGAATTAAGACAAAGTCTAACCATAAGATTAAACTAGTGGATCCAAATCAGCCCCTTACGAAGTAACACATAAACTAGGGTTTAAGCTTCTGTCACTCTAGCAACCCATCATCTACTTACTACTTCCCAATGCCTTCCTCTAGGCCCAAATAATGGTGAAGTGTTATCTAGTCGACGTTGACATAACACCACTAGAGGAAAAACAACATACAACATATCAAAATACCGAATGAATACCAAATTCATATGACTATTATTAGCATGACTTATCCCATGTCCTCAGGAACAAAAGTAACTACTCACAATGCATAATCATAATCATGATCAGAGAGGTAATGAGTAGCATCAAGGATCTGAACATAATCTCTTCCACCAAATAATCCAACTAGCATCAACTACAAAGAGTAATCAACACTACTAGCAACCTTACAAGTACCAATCAGAGTCGCGAGATGGAGATTGGTTACAAGAGATGAACTAGGGTTTGGAGATGAGATGGTGCTGATGAATATGTTGATGGTGACGAGTCCCCTCCGATGAGAGGAGTGTTGATGATGATGATGGCGACGATTTCCCCCTCCGGGAGGGAAGTTTCCCCGGCAGAATCGTCCTGCCGGAGCTCTAGATTGGTTCTGCTCAAGTTCTGCCTCGTGGCAGCGGCGAAACCACGAAAAATCTCCTCCATGATTTTTTCCTGGACGAAACCCTCGATATAGCAAAAGAGGGGGGCTAGTGGGCCAGTGGGCTGCCCACAAGCCCCCATGGCGCGACCTGGGGGGTCGCCGCGCCGTGCAGGCTTGTCGGCACCCCCTGGTGCCCCTCTGGCTCTTCTTCGGCCTAGTATTTTTGATAAATTGGGAAAAAAATCCCCGTTGATTTTCACGACGTTTGGAGTTGCGCAGAATAGGTATCTCAACTTTGCTCCACTTTCAGGCTAGAATTCCAGTTGCCGGTATTCTCCCTCTTCATGTAAACCTTGCAAAATAAGAGAGAAAAGGCATAAGAATAGTACCGTGAAGTGAAATAACAGCCAAAGAAGCGATAAATATCAACATGAAAACATGATGCAAAATGGACTTAACAACTCCCCCAAGCTTAGACCTCGCTTGTCCTCAAGCGAAAGCCTAGCTCAATAAATATGTCCACATGTTTAGGGAGCAAGGTGTCAACAAAACAAGATACGAACATGCATGCATCATGATCAAGATCAGAACAGCAATACCAACATATAATCTCTGATGCTAAAGTGATAATTCCTTCACAAAGTAAAGCTTGGATCAAGAACCTTATCGAGAAGTAACAACCGATAGCCTTTAGTCATTGAAGCAATTGCAATTTATCACAACATCAGAAAGAGTCAATAAGAGCTTGTACAACAAATCCACATACTCAATCATTCTTTCGTCCTCTACAATTGCTACAACTCACGTGGTACTCATGAGATCAAAGTTTCAGCTGGACACAGAGAAAGATAGGGGCTTATAGTTTTGCCTCCCAACTGCTTACCTCAAGGGTAATGTCAACAATAATAATTCATGAATGCCTACCTCCAAGTTGACATATGAATATAGATCTTTCCCAAGCATATGACGGTAGCCAAGATAAAGGCGGAATAGGGAATTGGTGAAGATCACCATGACTCTTTCAGGGACAAAAAGTAAAGGTACAAGATAGGCCCTTCGTAGAGGGAAGCAGAGGTTGTCATGCGCTTTTGAGGTTTGGATGCGTGTCCTCTTAGTGCAGAGGAATGTCACTTTATATTGCCCCCTGTGATAAAGAACTTTATTACGCAGTCTGTCGCTTTTATGTCTTCCTCATCACAGGTTCGTATAAAGCTTATTTTCCACACACTAATAGATCATACATATTAGAGAGCAATTTTTATTGCTTGCACCGATGACAACTTACTTGAGGGATCTTATTCAATCCATAGGTAGGTATGGTGGACACTCATGGCAAAACTGGTTTGAAGGTTTATGGATGCACAAGTAGTATCTCTACTTAGTGCGGGAGGTTTGGCTATTGTGAGGTGGAAGCAATCGTCACATGCTAAGGGATCTCTAATCATATAACATTGTTCAGAGCCAAGCAAACAAAATTCATTATGTTGTCTTCCTTGTCCAACATCTACTTCTAGGCATGTAATAGTTTAGTGAGTGTTCACAATCATAGATGGTGTCAGAGATGATATATTTATATGTGAACCTCTCCTTCTTTATCACTTCCTATTAATTGCAACAATGACCAAGGTCTACGTTTGCCTACCCTCAACAAGTTTCAATCCTCATTCTTTTTATATGTGAAGGCATCACTTCCCATAAGATCATTACATGATCTTTCATGCTTTTTTTTTCTATTCTCACTCTTTCGATCATGGCAAGAGGCAAAGCCCTTCAACTAAGACACTCTTTATTATATGGCTCACGAGCAAGAATACATCGGGGGTGACACAAAGCAAAACTCAAGACTAAAACACTAAGACTTTTACTCTACTAGAAAAAGAGAAAACTGAAAAGGAAAGCTAAAACAAAGGTAAAGGCAAAAGATGTGATGGTGATACGATACCGGGGCAACTCTCCAAGCTTGGCACAAGCCAAGGGGATTGCCCATACCAATGCTCAGTTGTCTTCCTTTGGTGGTGATGGTGGAGTTGTTGCAATCTTTGACTCCAAGAGGGCCATTAATCTTTGATTTATGCCTTGGAGATCTGCGATATCTTTTTCCAGCAATAGAACTTCACGAGTGAGACAAGTATTGCGAGCACGAGTTGTTTCACAAAACCTCAAGAGTTCAATCAAAGATGGAGACAGTAGGTGGAGGTAGGGTTGGAGGAAATCCACTTCTTCAACTTCCTTGTTGAGCACAGATTGCACTTCGTCCCATGCCTGATCCTTCTCCTTAGCTTTGCCCTTGGTTTCTTTAGGTAGCCTTCCCTTAGCCTCCATGACTTCCATCCTTTTCAGATCAGCATGAACTTCTCCATAGATTTGACAGAGGTTGTTCTCCCCGACAAATTCCTGGGACGACATCTTGACCTAGATCTGCAGCAGAAAACAGACTCGAAACGAAAAACAGAGGAAATCTGCCTGATGCAGGGGTCAGACCAAACGGAAGTATATATAATGATTTTTTCCAGACCAGAAGGAGTCCCGTGCACGAAAACGGAGTCCGCAAGGCGCACGAGGTGGCCACAAGCCCTCACGGCGCGGCCAGGGGGTGGGCCTGCGCCGTGCAGGCTTGTCGCCTCCTCGCGCACTTTCCAGACTATTTCTAATTTTTGTATTTTTTCAAATATTCCAAAACAGAGAAAAATTCCTATTGGAAAAGTTTTGGACTCTGTTTTCTTACCGAATCACACACCTCTTCATTTTCAGAGTCTGAAACAGGCTGATAAATATCCCTTAGGTATTCTTCCGAAGTTATGGTATTGATGATATGACTTTCAATATTTATGGGAGTACCTGAGATATAATGCTTGATTCTCTGCCCATTTACCACTCTCGGACAATTACCTTCCGTGTTGTTGAGCTTGATAGCACCGGAACGATATACTTCCTCAACAACATAGGGACCTTCCCATTTAGAGAGAAGCTTGCCTACAAAGAATCTTTAACGAGAGTTATATAGTAAGACATAATCACCTACATTGAACTCACACTTTTGTATCCTCTTATCATGCCACCTCTTAACCTTCTCTTTGAAAAGCTTGGCATTCTCATATGCTTGAGTTCTCCACTCATCAAGCGAGCTAATGTCAAATAACCTCTTCTCACCGGCAAGTTTGAAATCAAAGTTGAGCTCTTTGATTGCCCAATAAGCTTTATGCTCTAGCTCAAGAGGTAAGTGGCATGCTTTCCCATATACCATTTTGTGCGGAGACATGCCCATGAGATTCTTATAGGCAGTTCTATAAGCCCAGAGTGCATCATCGAGCTTCTTAGACCAATTCTTTCTAGACCTGTTGACAGTCTTTTGCAGAATCAGTTTAATCTCTCTATTACTTAGCTCTACTTGACCACTGGACTGAGGGTGATAGGGAGATGCAATTCTATGGTTGACATCGTACTTAGCAAGCGTTTTATGAAAAGCACCATGAATGAAGTGTGAACCACCGTCGGTCATTAGATATCTAGGGACTCCAAATCTAGGGAAGATAACTTCTTTCAGCATCTTGATAGAGGTGTTGTGATCAGCACTACTAGTGGGGATAGCTTCTACCAACTTAGTGACGTAATCAACAACAACTAAGATGTGAGTATACCCATTGGATTTTGGAAAAGGTCCCATATAATCAAAGCTCCAAACATTAAATGGTTCAATCACAAGTGAATAGTTCATAGGCATTTCCTGACGTTTGCTAATATAACCTATTCTTTGACATTCGTCACAAGACAAGACAAACTTACGGGCATCCTTGAAGAGAGTGGGCCAATAGAAACCTGATTGCAATACCTTGTGTGCAGTTCTATCTCCTGCATGGTGTCCTCCGTAGGCCTCGGAGTGACACTTCTGTAGGATCTGTCCCTGTTCATGTTCAGGTACACAACGTCTAATAACACCATCTACTCCTTCCTTATAAAGGTGAGGATCATCCCAAAAGTAATGTCTCAAGTCAAAGAAGAATTTCTTCTTTTAATGGTACGTGAAACTAGGTGGTATGTATTTGGCAACTATATAGTTTGCATAATCAGCATACCACGATGCACTACGTGAAGCATTGATGACACTCAGTTGCTCACCGGGAAAGCTATCATCAATAGGTTGTGGGTCATCTAGAACGTTCTCCAACCTAGACAAGTTATCTGCTACTGGGTTATTAGCACCCTTTCTATCGACAACATGCAAATCAAATTCTTGTAGCAAGAGAACCCATCTGATAAGTCTAGGTTTAGCGTCTTTCTTCTCCATGAGGTACTTAATAGCAACTTGATCAGTGTGAATAGTGACTTTGGAATCAACTATGTAAGACCTGAACTTTTCACATGCAAACACGACTGCTAAAAATTCCTTCTCCGTAGTAGCATAGTTTCTCTGGGCACTGTCTAGAGTTTTACTAGCATACTGAATAACATTCAACTTCTTATCGACTCTTTGCCCTAGGATAGCACCAACAACATAATCGCTAGCATCACACATGTTTTCAAAGGGCAAGTTCCAATCATGTGGTTGAACAATAGGTGCAGTTATCAAAGCCCTCTTAAGTATTTCGAAGGATTCCTCACAATCATCGTCAAAAACAAAAGGAATATCCTTGTGCAAGAGATTGGTAAGAGGCCTAGAAATCTTAGAGAAGTCTTTAATGAACCTTCTATAGAAACCAACATGACCAAGGAAACTTCTTATACCTTTGATATCTGTGGGGTATGGCATTTTCTCGATTGCATCAACCTTACCCTTATTGGCTTCAATACCTCTTTCAGAAATTGTATGTCCTAAGACGATGCCTTCATTAACCATAAAGTGGCACTTCTCCCAATTCAAGACAAGATTGGTGTCTTTACATCTCTGCAAGACTCGATCAAGGTTGCTGAGGCAATCATCAAAGGAAGACCCGTAAACGGAGAAGTCATCCATGAAAACTTGAACAATCTTTTCACAAAAGTCAGACAATATATCCATCATACATCTTTGAAAGGTGGCAGGTGCATTACATAAGCCAAAAGGCATACATCTATAAGCAAAGGTACCGAAAGGGCAGGTGAAAGTGGTTTTCTCCTGACCAGATTGTGCAACTGGTATTTGGGAGAAACCAGAATAATCGTCTAGAAAGCAAAAGTGTGTGTGTTTAGACAGCCTTTCTAGCATTTGGTCGATAAAAGGCAGAGGGTAATGATCTTTCCTAGTGGCCTTATTCAGTTTCCTGAAATCAATCACCATCCTATAGCCAGTAATAATCCTCCGTGGGATCAATTCATCCTTATCATTAGGGACAACGGTAATGCCTCCCTTCTTAGGAACGCAATGCACCGGACTCACCCAATCGCTATTAGCAACGGGGTAGATAATACCCGCTTCTAGGAGCTTTAGTATTTCTTTTCTCACTACTTCTTCCATCTTAGGATTTAATCTCCTTTGATGATCAACAACTGGTTTGAATTCAGGATCAGTTTTGATCTTGTGCTGGCATAGGGTAGGACTAATGCCCTTAAGATCATCAAGAGTATATCCAATAGCAGAACGGTGCTTCCTCAGAGTTTTTAGTAACTTCTTTTCTTCATGCTCTGAGAGGCTAGCACTAATAATAACATGATATATCTCTTTTTCATCAAGATAGGCATACTTAAGAGTATCAGGCAACTATTTAAGCTCGAACACATGATCACCCTTTGGTGGGGGTGGATCCCCAAGCAGTTCAACAATCAAGTTATTCTGAAGGATATGATATTGTTCTAAGACAACTCTATCTATTTCATCCCTTTCATCCATATGCATATCATTTTCATGCTCAAGCAAGTATTGCTCTAAGGGATCAGTAGGGGGCACGACAATAGAGGCTAATGCAATAGTTTCATCCTTACTATGCAACTCCTTTTCATGAGGTTGTCTACCAAACTTAGAGAAATTGAACTCATGTGACACACCTTCAAAGCCAACAGTGACAGTTTGCTTCTCACAATCAATATGAGCATTGACGGTATTGAGAAAAGGTCTGCCAAATATGATGTGAAAAAATCTATCTTGTGCGGTAGCAAGAACGAGGAAATCAGCAGGATACTCCGTTTTACCACACAAGACTTCAACATCCCTAACAATTCCCACAGGGCAGATAGTATCTCTATTGGCAAGCTAAATAGTGACATCAATAGGCTCTATCTCAACTGGTGCAATCTCATCTTTGATTTCATCATATAAGGATTGAGGTATTGCACTAACACTAGCACCCACATCACATAAACCATGATAACAATGATGTCCTATCTTAACAGAAACCACAGGCATGACAACAACATGCCTATGTTTGTCTCTAACGTGAGGTTTAGCAATTCTAGCAGCATCTTCAGAGAAGTGAATATTATGTCCCTCAACTTCTTCAAACAGAAGATCTTTGATAATAGCAATGCTAGGTTCAAATCTAATTTGCTCAGGGGGTGTAGGAGTTGTAATGTAGCCTCTACGTATCACAGTTGAAGCTTTAGAATGATCCTTTATCCTAACAGGGAAAGGTGGTTTCTCAATGTAAGCACTGGGAACCACAGGATCATTATAGGCAATGACTTTCTCTTGAACTGGAGTGGGTTTAACTACATTGACTTCTAAAGGAGGATGAAATTTAAACCACTTCTCTTTGGGAAGATCAATATGGGCAGCAAAACATTCACGCAATGAAGCTACTATCTCAAAGTCAAGTCCATACTTAGCGCTAAAGTCACAAAAAGTATTTGTCTCAACAAAGGATTTAACGCAATCAAAAGTGAAATTCATACCTCACTCCTTACCTTCTTCAAGCTCCCAATCTTCAGAGTTGCGTCTAATTCTCTCCAATAAATTCCATTTGAAGTCAATATCTATCTTCATAAAAGAACTGGTACAAGAAGTGTCAAGCATGGTGCGATCATCATGAGAAAGCCGAGCATAGAAGTTCTGAATGATAATTTCTCTCGAGAGCTCATGATTGGGGCATGAATATAGCATTGATTTAAGGCTCCCCCAAGCTTGAGCGATGCTTTCTCTGTCACGAGGCCAAAAATTATAAATATAATTCCGATCACGATGTACTAAATGCATAGGATAAAACTTTTGATGAAATTCCAATTTCAACCGATTGTGGTCCCATAATCCAGTATCATCACATAGCCTATACCATGTCAACGCCTTATCCTTCAAAGATAAAGGAAATACCTTCTTCTTGACCTCATCCTCGGGCACACCTGCAAGCTTAAATAAACCACAAACCTCATCTACATAGATTAGATGTAAGTCTGGATGTGATGTTCCATCTCTTGTAAAAGGATTAGCCAGCAGTTTCTCAAGCATACCCGAAGGAAATTCAAAGCAAATATTTTCAGTAGGTGCAGCAGGTTGAGGAGATACTCTTTGTGCTTCCGTTCGAGGTGAAGATACCCCGAACAAGCCCCTCAAAGGATTAGTATCCATAGTGACAAGTGACAAAAATTTCAGCACACTATATGAATGTTTCCTTACAAAGTTCCACTTACCAAAGGCGCTTCACTCAAAGGCAACGACGCCAGAAAAGAGTCTTGATGACCCACAAGTATAGGGGATCAATCGTAGTCCTTTCGATAAGTAAGAGTGTCGAACCCAACGAGGAGCAGAAGGATCTGACAAGTGGTTTTCAGCAAGGAAAAATCTGCAAGCACTGAAATTGTCGGTAACAAGTGATTGTGTGGTGAGATGATTCGTAGCAAGCAACAAGTAACAAAAGTAGCAACGGTGCAGCAAAGTGGCCCAATCCCTTTTGTAGCAAGGGACAAGCCTGGACAAAGTCTTATAGGACGAAAAACGCTCCCGAGGACACACGGGAATTTCTGTCATGCTAGTTTCATCATGTTCATATGATTCACGTTCGTTACTTTGATAGTTTGATATGTGGGTGGACCGGCGCTTGGGTACTGCCCTTACTTGGACAAGCATCCCACTTATGATTAACCCCTCTCGCAAGCATCCGCAACTACGGAAGAAGAAATAAGACAAAGTCTAATCATAGCATTAAACTAGTGGATCCAAATTAGCCCCTTACGAAGTAACGCATAAACTATGGTTTAAGCTTCTGTCACTCTAGCAACTCATCATCTACTTACTACTTCACAATGCCTTCCTCTAGGCCCAAATAATGGTGAAGTGTTATGTAGTCGACGTTCACATAACATAACACCACTAGTGGAAAAACAACATACAACATATCAAAATACCGAACGAATACCAAATTCACATGACTATTATTAGCATGACTTATCCCATGTCCTCAGGAACAAAAGTAACTACTCACAAAGCATAATCATAATCATGATCAGAGAGGTAATGAGTAGCATCAAGGATCTGAACATAATCTCTTCCACCAAATAATCCAACTAGCATCAACTACAAAGAGTAATCAACACTACTAGCAACCTTACAAGTACCAATCGGAGTCGCGAGACGGAGATTGGTTACAAGAGATGAACTAGGGTTTGGAGATGAGATGGTTGCTACGGCGACAACAGACCTTTCCTGGCAATGGCGCCAGAAATCCTTCTGCTGCTGGCTACGCCTATAGGGACTTCCTTGGCAAATATGCAAAGGATTCCCCGCGGCCTTGGAGCCTTGAGTTGGTGTTCCCTTGAAGAGGAAAGGGTGATGTAGCAGTGCGGTGATAAGTATTTCCCTCAGTTTGAGAACCAAGGTATCAATCCAGTAGGAGGATCACGTCAAGTCACAAGTACCTGCACAAACACAAAGAGCTTGCACCCAACACTATGAAGGGGTTGTCAATCCCTTATAGACTGTTTGCAAAGTAAGAACTGAAAGCAAAAAGTAAACAAAGCAAAGTAAAAGTAAAAGTGGAGACGATAGTTGTGAATAGACCCGAGGGCCGTAGTGTTGACTAGTGGCTTGTTTCATGAAAGCAAGTAGACGGTGGGTGAACGAATTACTGACGAGCAATTGATAGAACCGCGCAAAGTCATGTCGTTATCTATGGCAATGATCATATCTATAGGCATCACGTCCAAAACAAGTAGACAGATACTTTGTGCATCTACTACTATTACTCCACACGTCGACCCCTATCCAGCATGCATCTAGTGTATTGAGTTCATAAGAACAGAGTAAGGCCTTAAGCAAGATGACATGATGTAGATGGACAATCTCAAATCTATGATGAAAGCCCATCTTGTTACCCTTGATGGAAACAACACGATGCATGTCTTGTTGCCTCTTCTGTCACTAGGAAAGGTCACCGCACGATATGAACCCAAAACCAAGCACTTCTCCCATTGCAAGAATCATAGATCTAGTTGGCCAAACAAAACCCAAGACTCGGAGAGACTTACAAGGATATCAAATCATGCATATAAGAAATCAGCAAAGACTCAAATATAATTCATAAATAATCTGATCACAAATCCACAATTCATCGGATCTCGACAAACACACCGCCAAAGAGGATTACATCGGATAGATCTCCATGAAGATCATGGAGAACTTTGTATTGAAGATCCAAGAGAGAGAAGAAGCCATCTAGCTACTAACTACAGACCCGTAGGTCTGAAGTGGACTACTCACGAGTCATTGGAGAGGCAATGATGTTGATGTAGAAGCCCTCCAGCTCCAAAGTTCCCTCCGGCAGGGCACCGGGAAGGGTCTCCAGATGAGATCTCGCGGAAACGGAAGCTTGCGGCGGCGGAAAAGTGGTTTCGTGGACGCCCTGATTTGTTTTGGGATTTTAGGGAATATATAGGCCAAAGAGCTAGGGCAGGGGAGCGCTAGGGAGGCCACAAGCGTGGTGGCCGCAGGCCCCCCTGGTTGCGGCGTCAGGGCTTGTGGGCTCCTTGTGGGCCTCCTGCCTTAGCCCTCAAGTCCCCCGATCTTCTTCCGTTCTGGAAAAAATTATTTCAGAGATTTTATTCCGTTTGTACTCCGTTCCAAAATCAGATCCGAAAAGAGTCAAAAATACACGAAAAACAGGAACTGGTACTTGGCACTGAATTAATAAGTTAGTCCCAAAAAATATATAAAAGGTATATAAAACATCCAAAGTTGACAAGATAACAGCATGAAACCATCAAAAATTATAGATACGTTTGAGACGTATCAAGCATCCCCAAGCTTAACTCCCGCTCGTCCTCGAGTAGGAAAGTGATAAAGAATGAATTTTTGATGCTTTCAGGCTACCTAGCATAGATGTCCTTTGTAACTCCTCTTATGTGACGTGAATGTTCAGATCCATTAGATTCAAAACAATAGTTTTCTATTGACGTGGAGACAATAATACTTCAAGCAAATTAGCAAGGTAATCATAAACTTTCAAAATAACAAGGCCAAAAGAAAGTTATCCCTACAAAATCATATAGTCTGGCTATGCTCTATCATCCTTGCACAACGAATTTAAATCATGCACAACCTCGGTATTGGCCAAGTAATTGTTTTCACTCCTTTACTTTCTCAAACTTTTTCAACTCTCAC
The DNA here is from genome assembly GCF_904849725.1 of Hordeum vulgare subsp. vulgare. Taxonomy (NCBI): domain Eukaryota; kingdom Viridiplantae; phylum Streptophyta; class Magnoliopsida; order Poales; family Poaceae; genus Hordeum; species Hordeum vulgare. The sequence continues at coordinate 5,299,042 of NC_058524.1, forward strand.
GCAATACATGAGTGTGAGCCATGGTTTTAGCACTATAAGTGGAATGGAGTGTGGTGGAGGTTGCAAGGCAAACAAGGAGAAGATGGCCACATTGACTAGGCATATCAACGTGAATGAGTAGGGATTGCCATACAAATGATGCACTAGAGCCAGGAGTATGGGAAAGCTCTTAAAGAAAACTAGTGGGTGTGCATCCAACTTGCTTGCTCACGAAGACCTAAGGAAATTTTGAGGAAGCCTATCATTGGAATATACAAGCCAAGTTATATAATGAAAATTTCCCACTAGCTATATGGTGGTGACAAAACGAGAGACTCTCAATCATGAAGATCATGGTGCTTAATAAGCACAAGTGTGGAAATATAGTAGCATTGTCCCTTCTCTCTTTTTCTCTCATTTTTTTGGTGGGCTCTTTGGCCTCTTTTTTTTATATATATATTTTATTTTTGTGGGCATCTTTGGCCTCTTTTTGTAAATGGGCTTCGCTGGCCTCTTTTATTTCCTCACATGGGGCAATGCTCCATCAATGATGATCATCACAATTACAACTCAAAACTTAGAGCAATGACGACTCTATAAGGAATGCCTTCGGTAGTGTACCGTGACAATGATCTAGCATGGCATAGACATCAATGGAAACATCATGCTAGCTATCTTATGATCATGCAATGGCAATGTAGAAGTGGTGGCACATGTCATGGTGGTAGTTGCATGGCAATATATCTCGGAATGGCTTTGAAAATGCCATAGTAGGTAGGTATGGTGGCTGTTTTGAGGGAGGCTAATGGTGGGTTTTATGCACCGGCGAAAGTTGCACGACACTAAAGAAGATAGTGATGGTGGAAGGTGAAAGTGCATCTAAACCATGGACTCAACATTAGTCATGAAGAACTCATATACTTGTTGCAAAAGTTTTAGTAGTAATCGAAACAAAGCATTCAACGCATACTCCTAGGGGAAGGGTTGGTAGGTATAAACCATCGCGCGACCCCGACCGCCACACAAAGGATGTCAATCAATAAACTAATCATGCTCAGACTTCATCACATAGCGGTTCACCATACGTGCATGCTACGGGAATCACTAACCTCAACACAAGTATTTCTAGATCCACAACACCTAACTAGTATAACTTCAATATTACCCCAACCACAACTCACAACTAATTGAGATGAATCAAACTTCTCTAACTATTCAATGCACATGAAGGTGGAAGTTTTCATATCCCTTTGGATAACTACCCCTTTTGAGACTACTTTCATAGCATAGATCAACTACCACGCCACGCGCTTCCGTGCTCTAAAAGATAGAAGTGAAACACACAGAGCAAAATCAACTAGCTCAAAAGATATAAGTGAAACACATGTGAGCTGAATTGTCTAACCAAAGGATCATAAGTGAAGCTCGACAAAATCACGGTGAGTGCATGTCTCTCTCTCTAGGTGTGCAGCAAGGAAGATTGTGACACAACAAAAATAAAAGACTCCTACGATACAAGACGCTCCAAGCAAAACACATAACATGTGGTGAATAAAAAAATAGCCCCAGGTAACGTTACCAATGGATTGAAGACGAAAGAGGGGATGCCTTCCCAGGGCATCCCTAAGCTTAGGCTTTTACGACATCCTTGAATCAACTTGGGGTGCCTTGGGCATCCCCAAGCTTGAGCTCTTGACACTCTTTATCTCTTTGTCCATAAGAACTTCACCCAAAACTTGAAAACTTCACAACACGAAACTTAAACAGAAACTCGTGATATCATTAGTATAAGAAAGCAAATCACCACTTCCTTATCTACTGTAGCAAACTTAAATTCTACTTATGTTGATGTTGGGTTACTGTATTTTCAATCTTCCATGGCTAATACCCCCCGATACTATCCATAGTTTCATCAAAATAAGCAACCAACTCAACAAAAACAGAATCTGTTAACAGCAGACCAGTCTGCAGCAATCTGTATGCTTCGTATACTTATGGTGCTTCAAAAATTCTGAAAAATTACGACAGTCCGAAGATTTTGCGTAGAAATTAGCAGCAAAAAGAATCAACTCAAAAAATCTCACAGAAACAAAATGAAAATTATTTTCATGAGAAGAAAGTTTTTGTCTTTTCCAGCATGATCAAACGATCATCCCCAAGACTAATCATAACGGTTTTACTTGGCACAAATGCAAAAGAAACAAAAAAAACATAATCATAACAGAATTATGAAAGTGTGGAAAACACAAAACAGAAAGAAAAAGGATAGATTCATTGGGTTGCCTCCCAACAAGCGCTGTTGTTTAACGCCCTTAGCTAGGCATAAGGTGATAGAATCACGTATAGTCATCTTTGGTGCTCAAACCATAAGTAGCCCTCATCATAGATTCATAAGGTAATCTTATTTTCTTTGTAGTAAAATGCTCCATGCACTTCTTTAGAGGAAATTGAAATCTAATATTCCCTTCCTTCATATCGATGATAGCACCAATAGTCCTTAGGAAAGGTCTACCAAGATTAATGGGACATGAAGAGTTGCAATCTATGTCAAGTACAATGAAATCCACGGGTACATAGTTCTTATTTGCAACAATAAGAACATCATTGATCCTTCCCATGGGTTTCTTGACAGTAGAATCCGCAAGATGCAAATTAAGAGAACACTCTTCAATCTCATGAAAACCAAGAATATCACATAAAGACTTTGGAATCACGGAAACACTAGCACCCAAATCACACAAAGCATTGTATTCATAATTTTTGATTTTGATTTTGATAGTAGGTTCCCACTCATCATGAAGTTTTCTAGGTATAGAGACTTCTAATTCGAGTTTCTCTTCAAGAGATTTCATCATAGCATCTACGATATGTGCGGTAAAGGCTTTGCTTTGGCTATAAGCATGTGTAGAGTTTGCAATGGATTGCATAAAGGAAATGCATTCAAACAAGGAGAAACTATCATAATTGAATTCCTTGAAATCCAAAGTGGGAGTTTCATTACTACCCAATATTTTGATTTCTTCTACTCCACTCTCCACACCTTTATCATCAAGATAGGTGGACTCCGAATCATTGGGGCATTTTTCAACCAAAGTGGATTCATATACAGCCCCTTCATCAATAGGTTTGACACGCGAAAACAAAGATTCAAGAGGAGTCACACCAAGCACTTTAAGATCTTCGTGATTTGCATCACTAGAACACACCCTTTTAAACCATTCATGCCAAGCGCGGATTTGGGCGGTTCTTTCTTTGCTCTCATTCATGGAGACACACATAGCTTTTAAAGTTTCATCCAAGTTGACCTTGGGAGGAGCACATCTAACTTTCAAAGCATCAATATCACAAGACATCCTATCAACGCTCTTAGCCAAATCGTCTATTTTGAGTAGTTTTTCCTCTATGGACGCATTGAAAATCTTTTGAGAGTTGATGAACTCTTTGATATTACTCTCTTAATCAGAGGGTAATTTGTTATGATTTCCATAAGTGTTGTTGTAGGAATTGCCATAATTGTTAGAGGAGTTACTAGGAAAAGGCCTAGGAACATAGTTTCCTCTAAAAGCATTGTTGTTGCCAAAATTGTTCCTACCAACAAAATTAACGTCCAAACTAGCGTTGTTACTCTCAATCAAGGAATATAGTGGCATGTCATTAGGATCTAAAGGAGCATTTCTACTAGCAACCAAATTGATCAACTCGTCCATCTTAGCACTAAGCGAGTTAATTTCTTCTATAGCGTGTACCTTTCTGCTAGCAGGTGACCTTTCAGTGTGCCACTGAGAGTAGTTAGTCATCATATTGTCTAGGAGTTTTGTGGCTTCTCCTAACGTGATTTCCATGAACGTTCCACCTGAGGCGGAGTCCAAGATATTGCGAGAAGAAAAATTCAAACCAGCGTAAAAGATTTGTATAATCATCCACAAACTCAAGCCATGAGCGCGACAATTTCTAACCATTAACTTCATCCTCTCCCAAGATTGTACAACGTGTTCATGATCAAGTTGCTTGAAATTCATGATATCGTTAAGAGAGAGATAATCTTAGACGGCGGAAAATACTTGGATATGTAAGCATCTTTGCACTTATCCCAAGAATCGATACTATTTTTGGGCAAAGAAGAAAACCAAGTTTTTGCGCGATCTCGCAACGAGAAAGGAAAAGGCTTCAATTTAATCACGTCATTATCCACATCTCTTTTCTTTTGCATATCGCAAAGCTCAATGAAGGTATTGAGATGGGATGCGGCATCTTCACTAGGAAGGCCAGAGAATTGCTCTTTCATAACAACATTCAACAAGGCAGCGTTGATTTCATAAGATTCCGCACTAGTGGCGGGAGCAATCGGAGTACTAATAAAATCGTTATTATTAGTACTCGAGAAGTCGCAAAGGTTGGTGTTTTCAGCCATGATGATTTCAACAAACAAACAAGAACACAAGCAAGCAAGAAGAATGGCAAAGGAAAATGGCAAAAGGCAAATGTGAAGTGGGGGAGAGGAAAACGAGAGGCAACTGGCAAAAAAGGTAAATGCAAGAGATGAGTTTGTGACACTTACTTGGATAGATCTTGACTTGATCTCTCCCCGGCAACGGCGCCAGAAATCCTTCTGCTATGACGACAACAGACCATTCCTGGCACCGGCGCCAGAAATCCTTCTGCTGCTGGCTACGCCTATAGGGACTTCCTTGGCAAACAAGTAGACCGATACTTTCTGCATCTACTACTATTACTCCACACGTCAACCGCTATCCAGCATGCATCTAGTGTATTTAGTTCATAAGAACAGAGTAACGCCTTAAGCAAGATGACATGATGTAGTTGGACAATCTCAAATCTATGATGAAAGCCCATCTTGTTACCCTTGATGGCAACAACGCGATGCATGCCTTACTGCCCTTCTGTCACTAGGAAAGGTCACCGCACGGTATGAGCCCAAAACCAAGCACTTATCCCATTGCAAGAATCATAGATCTAGTTGGCAAAACAAAACCCAAGACTCGGAGATACTTACAAGGATATCAAATCATGCATATAAGAAATCAGCAAAGACTCAAATATAATTCATAGATAATCTGATCACAAATCCACAATTCATCGGATCTCGACAAACACACCGCCAAAGAGGATTACATCGGATAGATCTCCAGGAAGATCATGGAGAACTTTGTATTGAAGATCCAAGAGAGAGAAGCCATCTAGCTACTAACTACGGACCCGTAGGTATGAAGTGGACTACTCACGAGTCATTGGAAAGGCAATGATGTTGATGTAGAAGCCCTCCAGCTCCAAAGTCCCCTCCGGCAGGGCACCGGGAAGGGTCTCCAGATGAGATCTCGCGGAAACGGAAGCTTGCGGCGGCGAAAAAGTGGTTTCGTGGACGCCCTGATTTTTTCTGGGATTTTAGGGAATATATAGGCCAAAGAGCTAGGGCAGGGGAGCGCGAGGGAGGCCACAAGCCTGGTGGCCGCGGGCCCCCTCGGTCGCGGCGTCAGGGCTTGTGGGCTCCCTGTGGGCCTCCTGCCTTGGCCCTCAAGTCCCCCGATCTTCTTCTGTTCTGGAAAAATTTATTTCAGGGATTTTATTCCGTTTGGACTCCGTTCCAAAATCAGATCTGAAAAGAGTCAAAAACACAGAAAAAACAGGAACTGGCACATGGCACTGAATTAATAAGTTAGTCCCAAAAAAGATATAAAAGGTATATAAAACATCCAAAGTTGACAAGATAACAACATGAAACCATAAAAAATTATAGATACGTTTGATATATAATTGGTGCTGATGAAGATGTTGATGGTGACGAGTCCCCTCCGATGAGAGGAGTGTTGGTGATGACGATGGCGACGATTTCCCCCTCCGAGAGGGAAATTTCCCCGGCAGGATCGTCCTGCCGGAGCTCTAGATTGGTTCTGCTCAAGTTCCGCCTCGTGGCGGCGGCGAAACCACGAAAAAGCCCCTCCATGATTTTTTCCTGGACGAAACCCTGCATATAGCAAAAGAGGGGGGCCAGCGCGACCTGGGGCGGTGGTTGTGCCGTGCAGGCTTGTGGGCACCCCCTGGTGCCCCTCTGGCACTTCTTCAGCCCAGTATTTTTGATAAATTGGGAAAAAATCCCCGTTGATTTTCACGGCGTTTGGAGTTGCGCAAAATAGGTATCTCAACTTTCCTCCACTTTCAGGCCAGAATTCCAGTTGCCAGTATTCTCCCTCTTCATGTAAACCTTGCAAAATAAGAGAGAAACGGCATAAGAATAGTACCGTGAACTGAAATAACAACCAAAGAAGCGATAAATATCAACCCCTAGGCTCGCCCTAGGGGGGGCGCCTAGCAGGCTTGTGGGCCCCCCGTGGCTCCTTTTCCCTACCTCTTTCGCCTATAAATTCCCAAAAATCCTGAACCTCCACGGAGATCCACGAAAATACTTTTCCGCCGCCGCAAGGTTCTGTCTCCGCAAGATCCCATCACACCTATCTTTTCCACTTTCGCTTTTACTTTGCTTTGTTACTTTGTTTCTTTCAGTTCTCACTTGGAGAATAATCTATAAGGGATTGACAACCCCTTCATAGCGTTGGGAGCAAGCTTTTTGTGTTTGTGCAGGTACTTGTGATACTCCTTCACTGGATCGATACCTTGGTTCTCAAACTGAGGGAAATCCAAGTAGGTCTCACAAACTCATCTCTTGCATTTACCTTTTTTGCCAGTTGCCTCTCGTTTTCCTCTCCCCCACTTCACATTTGCCGTTTTCATTTGCCTTTCTTCTTTGCCTTTTTTTGGTTTGCTTTTTTTGGTTTGCCCTTTTCTCTCGCTTGCTTTGTGTTCGCTTGTGTGCGATGTTCCTTCAATATGCTTGCATCTTCGCTTGTTGAAAATCTAGTGATATGGATCCTCATCCACTTGCTAATCTCTTTAAGAGATCCAATTATGTTGATCCAATTGCTAGTAAGTTGAGTGCACTTGACTATCTTTATGGAGTTTTGCTTGAGATGCGTGAATATGAAAATCGTGATGAAGAAATTCATGAAGTGATTCACGAGGGCTCCTTGGATGAAAAGCATGATTGCAATGGTTTCACTATAAATTCTATTAGTGACAATCATGCTAAAAATATGCAAAACCCTAAGCTTGGGGATGCTAGTTTTGCTTTGTCCACTACTTGTTGCAATAATCATTATTCGGGTGATGATCTTTCTTATGATCTTGAAAATTTGTTCAAACCTCATGATGAATATGATATTTGCAACAATATTGAAAGTGGGATTGGAGAAGTCATGACTTTAGTTGATGATAATCCCACTATTTTTGAAGAGTGTCAACTTTGCATGCATGTGGATCATGAAAATAATATCCTATGTGATAGTTACATTGTTGAATTCGAATATGATCCCACATGTAATTGCTATGATAGAGGAAAATATTGTGGTAGAAACTTTCATGTTACCAAATCACCTCTCGTGATGTTGAGATTGCTCTTGTCTCTTTCTTCTTCCTTGCATGTGGCAGCAATTGGTTGTCTTGACAATTTGTTTTCCTATAAAATGCCTATGCATAGGAAGTATGTTAGACTTAGATGTGATTTTCACATGATTTAGGATGCTCTCGTTGTGCTTCAATTCTTGTCTTTTGTGAGAGCATCATTGAATGCCTAGCTAAGGGCGTTAAACAATAGCGCTTGTTGGGAGGCAACCCAATGAATTTATCATTTTTATTTCTGTTTTGTGTTTTCCGCAGTTTCATAATTCTTTATGATTTTGTTTTTTGTGTTTCTTTTGCGTTTGTGCCAAGTAAAACCGTTATGATTAGTCTTGGGGATGATCGTTTGGTCATGCTGGAAAAGACAGAAACTTTCTGCTCAAGAAAAGAATTTTCATTTTTTTTCTGTAAGATCTTTCGAGCTGATTCTTTTTGCTGCTGATTTCTACACAAATTCTTCAGACTTTCGTAATTTTTCAGAATTTTTTAAGTACCAGGAGTATACGAAGTATACAGATTGCTACAGACTGGTCTGTTGTTAACAAATTCTGTTTTTGTTGTGTTGGTTGCTAATTTTGATGAAACTATGGATAGTATCAGGGGGTATTAGCCATGGAATATTGAAAATAAAGTAACCCAACATCAACATAAGTAGAATTTAAGTTTGCTACAGTACCTAAGGAAGTGGTGGTTTGCTTTCTTATACTAATGTTATCACGAGTTTCTGTTTAAGTTTCGTGTTGTGAAGTTTTCAACTTTTGGGTGAAGTTCTTATGGACAAAAAGATAAAGAGTGGCAAGAGCTCAAGCTTGGGGATGCCCAAGGCACCCCAAGATGATTCAAGGATGCCGTAAAAGCCTAAGCTTGGGGATGCCCCGGGAAGGCATCCCCTCTTTCGTCTTCAATCCATCGGTAACGTTACTTGGGGCTATATTTTTATTCACCACATGTTATGTGTTTTTGCTTGGAGCGTCTTGTATCGTAGGAGTCTTTTATTATTTTTGTGTCACAATCATCCTTGCTGCACACCTAGAGAGAGATACATGCACTCACCGTGATTTTGTCGAGCTTCACTTATATCCTTTGGTAGACAATTCAGCTCACATGTGTTTCACTTATATCTTTTAGAGCACAACGGTACGTGGCTTGGTAGTTGATCTATGCTTTGAAAGTAGTCCTAAAAGGGGTAGTTATCCAAAGGGATACGAAAACTTCCACCTTCATGTGCATTGAATAATTAGAGAAGTTTGATTCATCTCAATTAGTTTTGAGTTGTGGTTTTGGTAATATTGATGTTATGCTAGTAAGGTGTTGTGGATCTAGAAATACTTGTGTTGAAGTTAGTGATTCCCGTAGCATGCACGTATGGTGAACCGCTATGTGATGAAGTCTGAGCATGATTAGTCTTTTGATTGTCATCCTTTGTGTGGCGGTCGGGATCGCGCGATGGTTTATACCTACCAACCCTTCCCCTAGGAGTATGCGTTGAATGCTTTGTTTCGATTACTAATAAATTTTTTGCAACAAGTATATGAGTTCTTCATGACTAATGTGGAGTCCATGGTTTAGATGCACTTTCACCTTCCACCATCATTATCTTCTTAGTGCCGTGCAATTTTCGCCGGTGCGCAAAACCCACCATTAGCCTCCCTCAAAACAGCCACCATACCTACCTACCATGGCTTTTTCAAAGTCATTCCGAGATATATTGCCATGCAACTACCACCATGACATGTGCCACCACTTTTACATTGCCATTGCATAATCGTAAGATACCTAGCATGATGTTTCCATTAATGTCTATGCCATGCTAGATCATTGTCACGGTACACTACCGAAGGCATTCCATATAGAGTCATCGTTGCTCTAAGTTTTGAGTTGAAAATGTGATGATCATCATTGACGGAGTATTGTCCCATGTGAGTAAATAAAAGAGGCCAAAGATGCCCACCAAAATAAATAAATAAATAAATAAAAGAGGCCAAAGAGCCCAGCAAAAAAAATGATGAGAGAAAAAGAGAGAAGGGACAATGCTACTATCCTTCCACACTTGTGCTTATTAAGCACCATGATCTTCATGATTGAGAATCTCTCGTTTTGTCTCCAGCATATAGCTAGTGGGAAATTTTCATTACATAACTTGGCTTGTATATTCCAATGATAGGCTTCCTCAAAATTGCCTTAGGTCTTCGTAAGCAAGCAAGTTGGATGCACACCCACTAGTTTTCTTTAAGAGCTTTCACATACTCTTAGCTCTAGTGCATCATTTGTATGGCAATCCCTACTCATTCACATTGATATCTATTGATGAGCATCTCCACAGCTCATTGATATGCCTAGTTAATGTGATCATCTTCTCCTTTTTGTCTTACAACCTCCACCACACTCCACACCACTTATAGTGCTAAAACCATGGCTCACGCTCATGTATTGCGTGAGAGTTGAAAAGGTTTGAGAAAGTAAAGGTGTGAAAACAATTACTTGGCCAATACCAGGGTTGTGCATGATTTAAATTCGTTGTGCAATGATGATAGAGCATAGCCAGACTATATGCTTTTGTAGGGATAACTTTCTTTTGGCCTTGTTATTTTGAAAGTTCATGATTACTTTGCTAGTTTGCTTGAAGTATTATTGTTTCCACGTCAATAGCAAACTATTGTTTTGAATCTAATGGATCTGAACATTCATGTCACATAAGAGGAGTTACAAAGGACACCTATGCTAGGTAGCATGAAAGCATCAAAAAATTATTCTTTATCACTTCCCTACTCGAGGATGAGTAGGAGTTAAGCTTGGGGATGCTTGATACGTCTCAAACGTATCTATAATTTTTGATGGTTTCATGCTGTTATCTTGTCATCTTTGGATGTTTTATGTACTTTTTTATCTTTTTTGGGACTAACTTATTAATTCAGTGCCAAGTGCCAGTTCCTGTTTTTCCTGTGTTTTTGGCTCTTTTCAGATCTGATTTTGGAACGGAGTCCAAACGGAATAAAATCCCCGAAATAAATTTTTCCTGAACGGAAGAAGATCAGGGGGCTTGAGGGCCAAGCCAGGAGAGCTACAGGGGGCCCACAAACCTTGTAGGCGCCACCAGGGGCGGTGGCTAGCAGGCTTGTGGCCTCCCTGGCGCCCCCCTGACCTAGATCCTTCGCCTATATATACCCTAAAATACAGAAAAAATCAGGGAATCCACGAAAACACTTTTCTGCCGCCACAAGCTTCCGTTTCCGCGAGATCTCATCTGGAGACCCTTCCCGGTGCCCTGCCGGAGGGGACTTTGGAGTTGGAGGGCTTCTACATCAACATCATCGCCCCTCCAATGACTCGTGAGTAGTTCACTTCAGACCTACGGGTCCGTAGTTAGTAGCTAGATGTCTTGTTTTCTCTCTTGGATCTTCAATACAAAGTTCTCCATGATCTTCATGGAGATCTATCCGATGTAATCCTCTTTGGCGGTGTGTTTGTCGAGATCCGATGAATTGTGGATTTGTGATCAGATTATCTATGATTTATATTTGAGTCTTTGCTGATTTCTTATATTTGATATCCTTGTAAGTCTCTCCGAGTCTTGGGTTTTGTTTGGCCAACTAGATCTATGATTCTTGCAATGGGAGAAGTGCTTGGTTTTGGGTTCTTACCGTGTGGTGACCTTTCCTAGTGACAGTAGGGGCAGCAAGGCACACATCGTGTTGTTGCCATCAAGGGTAACAAGTTGGGCTTTGTCGTAGATATGAGATTGTCCATCTACATCATGTCATCTTGCTTAAGGCGTTACTATGTTCTTTTGGACTTAATACACTAGATGCATGCTGGATAGTGGCCGACGTGTGGAGTAATAGTAGTAGATGCAGAAAGTATCGGTGTACTTGTTTTGGACGTGATGCCTATAGATATAATCATTGCCATAGATGACGTCACGAGTTTGCGCGGTTCTATCAATTGCTCGACAGTAATTTGTTCATCCACCGTCTACTTTCTTTCATGAGAGAAGCCACTAGTGAACACTACGGCCCCCGGGTCTATTCACACCTATCGTTTCCACTTTCGCTTTTACTTTTCTTTGTTACTTTGTTAATTTTAGTTCTCACTTGGCGAACAATCTATAAGGGATTGACAACCCCTTCATAGAGTTGGGAGCAAGCTTTTTGTGTTTGTGCAGGTACTTGTGATACTCCTTCACTGGATCGATACCTTGGTTCTCAAACTAAGGGAAATACTTACCACCGCTGCACTACGTCACCCTTTCCACTTCGAGGGAACACCAACGCAAGGCTCTAAGGCCACGAGGGAAATCCTTTGCATACTTGCCTAGGAAGTCCCTTAAGGCGTAGCCATAGCAGAAGGATTCCTGGTGCCATTGCTGAGGAGTATCAAGACAAGAACAGTCTCCCGTCAACACGTGTTTCTGGCGCCGTTGGAAGGTCTTTTGTTGTAGTAGCAGTCCTCACCTAGTGACAGAAGGGGTAGCGAGGCACACATCATGTTGTTGCCATCAAGGGTAAAAAGATGGGATTTATGTCATATTGTATGAATTTATCCCTCTACATCATGTCATCTTGCTTAAGGTGTTATGCCGTTTGTTATGAACTTAATACACTAGATGCATGCTGGATAGCGGTCGATGTGTGGAGTAATAGTAGTAGATGCAGACAGTATCGGTCTACTTGTCTCGGACGTGATACCTATATGTATGATCATTGCCTTAGATATCGTCATGATTTTGCGTGATTCTATCAATTGCTCGACAGTAATTCGTTCACCCACCGTAATACTTGCTATCATGAGAGAAGCCTCTAGTGAGCACTATGGCCCCGGGTCTATTTTACACATCATATATTCAGATCTACAAAAATACCAAAAATACTTTGTTGCACGTTTTACCTTTTATCACCTTCAGATCTCACCTTGCAAATAACCGTGAAGGGATTGACAACCCCTTTATCGCGTTGGGTGCAAGTTTATTTGTTTTTGCACAGGTTCATTGGTGCCACATCTTGATACCCCTACAGGATTGATACCTTGGTACTCAAACTGAGGGAAATACTTATTTCTACTTTGCTGCATCACCCTTTCCTCTTCAAGGGAAAAACCAACGCAAGCTCAAGAAGTAGCATGTCCTTTTTCCCATTCTTGTCTGTTGCATCATAGCGGACACCACTGTTTTGATTGGTGATCTTTTTTATCTTGGGTGGTCGTGTAAAATGTATTCCCGTTTATCTCATACCCTTGGAAATGTAATACGGTCGAAGAAAGTGACACGGCCAACAAGTAGAGTTGATCTTCAACAGTGTTGTCATTCATGAAACGTGCTCGTAACCAACTGCCGAAAGTATCCATGTGTTTTTCTTCAATCGAGGAGTCAACCTTCCCCGGGAAGTCGTAGCGTACAAAATTCTTGTATTCCTCGATATACGAAGCCACGAAGGTGGAACTTTTTAGAACTGTGTAATATGCTTGAGTGAAAGAATGCCCGTACCTACATATCACTGCTTCCTTTCCTAGCGTGCCTTTTTCACTCAGTCTCCCCTCATGCGGCAACTCAGGAACACCAATCGGCTTAAGGGTAGGAAAAAAGTCTACACAGAACCCAATGACCTCCTCTGTTCCATAGCCCTTGGAGATGCTTCCTTTTGGCCTAGCACGGTTATGAACATATTTCTTTAAGACTCCCATGAACCTCTCGTAGGGGAACGTATTGTGTAGAAATACATGACCGTGAATGGAAATCTCGTCGACTAGGTGAACCAGGAGATGCGTCATAATATTGAAGAAGGACGGGGGGAACACCAACTCAAAACTGATAAGACATTGGACCACATCCCTCTGTAGCCTTTCGAGACGTTCTCGATCGATTACCTTCTGAGATATTGCATTGAGGAATGCACATAGCTTCACATGGGTAATCGAACATTTTCCGGTAGAAGCCCCCTCAATGCAACCGGAAGCAACTACGTCATAATCACGTTGCAATCATGAGACTTCAGGTTCGGGAATTTTTTCTCTATCA